>NC_135254.1:8009612-10509612 GCF_964204865.1 Styela clava
ATGAAAAGAATAATAGTTTAAAATTGATTGTCGAGGTCCCCAAGCCTGGGGTTTCAACCTGTCTTGGTTGAGGATATTTTCGCTCGTGGGTACACAGGTCATTGAAGAGAATATCAGGTTTGAAATATGTATAAATAATATATAATATTGACTTCGCCACACGTTCAATAATTAATTTCAGATGTTCGGCTATAAAATTATCAATAATGCAAGGAACAGTAAAATCGACACAATCAATATCGGGATAAACTTAACAATTTGGGTTACAATAAAATTTAAGTCATTAAATTGTTTGTTATATCGAGCAATCCATAAACTATCAACCCAAGTATTGATCGGGTCTACACTTCACACATGACACCATATGTGGTCGCGGATGGTTTATTATTAGACATTCCCTGATACAAACGGCCAGACCCTTCTCTGGCTGCAACTACAACATTGGTGAGCGATACATCGGGTGACGGGTTGGTGGGGTACGACCACACTTCCGCTGGAAGAGAATGTGATTTTCCGTCGGACAAGAGAAGCTGATTGTTCTGCAACAATTGAATATAGACGATTTTAAAATATGCTACAGATATGGTAATGTAATAACTTTGTAATAAAAGTAGTAGTCATTATTAAGTGAGGCGCACCAATTACCTATTATAAACTACATGAAATGGGAGAACCCAATTATCACTCAAAATACCAGAAATTCTATATTCTCGAATATTTGAAAAATATTCGAACGGAACTGGGTTGCTTGGTTGTGACGTCACAATATAGTTTAATAACAATTATATATTTAAAATTAATTATTCAATCCATTTATAAAACATGAGTCATTGTTGACGTGCCCACTGTTTGTAAATTTCAGCCAATTAAACGAACTGCTTGGCGGAAAGTCTGACCAAACTCTGCGGTGTTTTAGTTTGCTGTTATCTTAATTAAACAGTCCGTTGATAAATCATAAGATATTGTTAACTTGCCAAATACTCGGATTCCAGCTTTGATACCTCAAACTGACCTTATATTCCATCCCAGTCCAAATGCTAACAAATTTACGCCTAGCAGTGACCAGTGAACTCAGATACGAAAGCGACACATTGAAATGCTGGAAGTCGTAAATGTTCGAAGGTTCTCCGTTGTTCATTGATTTGCAAATTGATTCTGCATGGGTAAACGTGACGTTCAGTGTGTCATATACAACCACTCGGTAGCATTTCGAATTGTATGTGATGTTACATTTATCTAAAAACAATACCAATGCGGCCAATGACTATTTGGTACTCCCGAAGTATGTGAACAAAGATGGTGGATCCCGGCACGCAGTACGTGTACCAGGTTAGGGTTAGGCCATAATTTCATTCCACTTTCCCTTTTTTAGTTCCATTACAAGTTCGGGGACTAGCCAAATGACTCCCGTAGTATTTGTACCTGAAATTATGGCCTAGCCCTAACCTGGTACACATACTACGTCCCGGTGTCCGCCATCTTGGTTCACATATTTCGGGAGTACCCAATGTTTTATATTAGAAAAACGATCAACGACCGGGCTTTCAGAAAATGATATCATCGAATCTGGTGTGTTCATTTGATAAAATCTTTGACAAAATATTTATTTAATAATTCCAGTTAAATAAAGGCGATACAACGAAATAATCGCTTTTTCAATCCCGTTTTTAAATCTTTTTTAATTCACAGCTGTATTTAAAGCAACACCGCATGGGGGCATTAACACTTCGACCGGCGTGACAATTCTATATCAAACTACAAAATCCCAAAACAGAAAAAACTCACCCTGAATTTGTTTCTTCTCGTCAAGATTCTTTTGAATTAATCTGAAGATATCTGTAACATAGTTTGAATCCAAATTCATACACTTACTTCAACCACTTATTACATATTTCAAAACAGTTAAACAAGTGGGCCAAGTATGGAACGTGTGTGCTACGCTACACATTTGAAACACCGGAAATTTCGTCATTTGTTGACGCCCACGGTAATATTCAGCATGAAAACAGAGTATATCATGAAATATGGCAAACTTACCGGACCCATCATTTTTCTGTGAAATAAAAATAAAATGGAAATGATTAGTAAAATGATTATAACACGTATAAAAATGTGTGTTAGAGGGAGGAGATTTAATTAATGATCACGATGGTCCGGTGGTTGAAACAATATCGGCGTTTCAAGATGAATTTTTCAGTTTTAATCCCATGCCAACCCTTCGTATTAGGTGTAAAAACCTGCAAAGATTCGGGTACTTCCAGAAATATTAGTTTTTATGAATACTTGTTTTATATTGAAGGTCCATAGAAGCCTGATAAAATACTAACGTTAAATTTACCTTACAATCTCCAACTTGAACGAGTTTTCCGTTCACAATCTTAGTAATGCAGACTCCATCTAACAAGTATAAAATGTAGTAAATCTCAAGCTCGATGAAAAGGGGACATGCCAAAATATTGAGGAGGATAAAAATTTCAATTTCAAAATTGTACCAATATTCTAACATTCCAAGTACTGCAAGTCAAAGACGAAAAGAGACAAAATATGGGGCTCCCGAAGTATGCGAACCAAGATGGCGGACATCGGAATGTAATATGTGTACTAGGTTAGGGTTAGGCCATAATTTTAGGTATAAATACTACGGGAGGCTCTTGGCTAGTCTTCGAACTGATAATAGGACTAAAATAAGGAAAATTGGAAAAAAATTATCGCCTAACCCTAACCTGTTACCCATGTTACGTTCCGATGTCCGCCATCTTGGTTCGCATACTTCGGGAGCACCCAAAATATTGTCTGCAATCCAGTATTGCAAAATTTAACAAGTAACTGTTAGCAAATCTTACCGGGTAACTTTTCCGCAAACAATCCACAGATGAGAGTGATAAAGAAAATTACTTCGACAAAATCCATTTTCGCTTTTTGATAGGTTTGATAACACAACTAAATGCTTAGCTACAAATAAATATTTTCAATTAAATATCTGTAAACACATAAAAAAGTTACTATAGGTTTGGCCCTATCATTATTAGTTGTCTGTGAGTTTTAAAAATTCCTTGACTGACTTCACTTATTGATAATTCAATTTATTTGGCTCAACTAACGTAACAAGGACCCCGGGTAAATAAAGTTACTCACCAGATGAGGTGAC
Organism: Styela clava; assembly: GCF_964204865.1. Taxonomy (NCBI): domain Eukaryota; kingdom Metazoa; phylum Chordata; class Ascidiacea; order Stolidobranchia; family Styelidae; genus Styela; species Styela clava. The sequence continues at coordinate 8,012,761 of NC_135254.1, forward strand.
AATAGTTCACTGAAGATCAAAAAGTTGGTAAAGTGAACGAATATTTAGCGTTAAACTTTTGATGTCGACTCACGTGGCTCTAAAGCGACTTTACGCGACCATGGAAACAGCCAAGATGAAGTAGATTCCAATAATTGAAGGTTCTCAGAAAAGCAAATTTATTAATACAGATCAAACCAGAGAAGTTCGTTCGAAGATTTTGTTTTGGAACGAGGTCGAGAATTTCGAATTAGAAGATACCGAAAGCTTAAACACTATTTTATGAACAAGCAAGGGATTATAAAAGATTATTCCAGATTGGGGAAATATAGCCTATACACGTGAGATAGAATGCGAATTAAAAAAGTTAGGATTCATTTTTCATGATTTTATTTTTCGCAAAGAATGAACTAAGTAAAATTAATAATTTCATGCAGACAATTGACAACAAATAGTAAATCTTTGCTGATAGTTTATTATCACTAACCGTGTGCGATACATTTTAACATAGTGAGCAAGGAAAAGAAGCATCTTCTCTAAATAATAGAGAGGTATTGCACTTGCCCACAATTTTTGTAAATAGCCGTCAGCCGATACCATTATCTGCGCTTCCAACAAATTCCCAGTCGCGAGGACTTTTATTTAATTATATGCTTCCCATCCCCTTCAATCTATACCTCAAAACGTAAATTAGTAAACCCATTTTCGGAACAGAAACCAATCTTAACTCATAAACTAAATTTCTGCAGTTTATAGAAATCTCCATGAAGGTTTGACTTTTCGTCTATCGTCCACCAGGTACCTGCCCTGTATCTAAAAATAGATCAATGAAACAACGGCCAAACACGCAGCACCTAAACTTGATTCATCCAGTTACGGTAACGCAGTTTCAGGAAATTTAAATTATGGTTTAAATTTTGTTGCACGTCATTTCCCTGTGTTATACCTATTATGTTAAAAACGCACCCATATCACGTAGCAATTGAACTTGATTCACGCATCACAATAGTTCACATCAAGTTAGACGCGTGTTCAATATTCTATTTCACGTAATTTCTCTCGTATCATAGCACATGTGAAGACAATTTTGGTTATCATTACATTATTTGTTTCACATAATTTCCTATATATATAAAATATCCATAAATAATCTGCCAGATTAATAAATATATGCAGGTCATTGTGTGTAGAGTTCATGCATACGAAAAGTCAAACCCAATGACACAATTTCACCATTATAAGCGTTTTTTATACTCAGTGGCCCAATTACCCAAAACACTATGTTAAATTCTTAAAAAACTTTATAAACAGTTATCAGATTCACTCTCAAAGCTTTCGTGGGCAAGCCTAGCAATTCAATTTGTTGATTATACGGTCAATAGTATCATAATCAGGGTTGCCATAACGTCCTTATTTCTAAGATTTGTCCTTATTTTGAAGGTCTTTATTTTAGAAAATATTTATGTCCTTATGTCTGAAAAACGTCCTTATTTTGACATGTACCTTCATTTTTTTCCTTTTTTATGGATAGAGTTTCTAATACCAGGCACTTAGATTGGTCGATTCGAATGATTAATTTGCTAGAAATGATATTGTACAAATGTACAACCTCATTGATTGCTACGCGCATTCATTACGTAATAAAGGCAAATTAATCGACACAATGACAAAACAATAGCCTACCGGCGAAAATCAATTCGTGTAACTTGAATCAAAATACAACTTAAGTGAGATGGAACCAACGACTAACAGATTGTTTCTAAGAAAATAGAACTGCTGGAGCAACTACTTTCTAGAGCAAAGTATGATTAGACACGGGTCGCACTGACATGGATACATTTTGCTTATTACATTTCGTTCTTTGTTATTCTATTATTATGTTTTCCTGACGTATTTTTTATTGGACACAAAATGGCCCTATGAATCGCTTTGCTAATGTGACGGCCAGGAGATCCGAGAATTGGCCAATCCCTGGAATTTGTCATTTGAATGTTTATCAAACTTTAATTTTAAATGATAACAGGATACTGTAACGGTATAGCAGATGTTAAGTCTGGAAAAGGGCTTCCCAACCTTTTTTTCACTGTAGACCCATAAATTTTCCATCACGGTCGTATGGACCCCCAAGTGTTTATTGGAGATATCCAAGTTAAATCACTTGCTGTCTTAGAACTCTTTAATTACAGTGTACCCAGTACTATTACCATATCCAACTTTGGGCTGCTATGAAGGTATGCCTGTTGACCTTGCCAGTATGTTCCCCAGCTTTTTATTTTAGGGGGGGTGTTTCGAAATTTAGGGGGGGGTGGTAAATAATTTACTATTAGAGACTAGGTTATTTGTATTCTTAAAAAAATGGTATGTATTTAAGAAACGATGTACATGAGGGGCTCCCCAAGTTGATTGACGGCGAGCCAAAATCCACAGCAGAATAAAATTGTAGGGCCAGAAAAGGGGAGCGAGGAAAAGTGCGGGACGACACGGCTGGGGTTCAGAAAATTTTGAGAAATAGGCACCAAAATAGGCTCTAAGCTTGATTTTAGATACACCTAGCATCGCGGTTTGTTATGTAATAAAATCAATAATTATAATATTTAGCTGATAGAATTCCCGGGAAATAGATAACAAGCACGACTTTCAACCGTAAATATATATATACTACTACGTTTCAACAAGTAATTTGCAACTGATAGTGACTAATGAAGTTACTTGCTCATCTGGCATTGTATGAATGGCTACTTATGGCTTGTTTTGTTACACATTTCACATTTTTTTGAACATGTGTGTTTGACTTTTGTATGAATTAAATTTTGAAATACGCGCGTCAACTGATCATAATGGCGCATAATGTTGTATTCCTTCAGAACTGAAATATTTTGTTGGTAAGAAGACAATTCGCTGAAGTTTGATTCTTTTCAATAAAGAAATAAAAACGCGGTCATTCATCTAAAAATCGTCTGTTTTCAGTGCCTAGTTTTTGTTTTGTGACATCTTTGAGCTTTCTTAATATACGGCAAATATCTAAAATACTGAAGTGTGTAATTCTAATACCCATACGTATACATAAGATACCGGTATAATTCAATTGTTGCGAAATAAACGTCCTTAAACTGTGATAATGATGTAACAATAGACGGTATCTAAAACTCAAAAGGTACTACATGAAGGGTTAGCTCGTTAAACTATTTCACTCAAGTTCGGCGGGCCATTTTAAATCGTCACGCCGGCCGTAATTGGCCCGCAGACTGCGGTTTAGAACCCCTCATCTACACTGATAAATATGCCATAGTCGTTATATTTGAATACAATTATACTTGAGTTAGGAAATAAAATGTGGAATCGCACCTCAAAATTAGGGGGGGTGTTTAAAATTTTAGGGGGGGTGTTCACCCCCTATAGGGGGGGTGTAGGGAAATCACTGGACCTTGCTTGTCGTGTTTGAGCGTTTGTACTACGCTGTTTTACGCTGTAACCAAACTTACTTTACCTATTGTTATAAAAAAGCAGGTGAGGACAATTTTGGTTTATATTACATTATTTTTCACATAAATTCTTATATATATATATATATATAGATATATAGAATATTGAATATACGCAGGTCATTGTGTGTCGGATGACATAATCTCGCCATTATAAGCAGATTTACTACTCACCGACCCAAGTACCCCAAAGCAATATGTTAGATTCTTAAAAAAACTTCTTGAACAGCTATGAGATTTATTTCTTAAGATTCCATCGAAAAGCCTATCAATTTAATTCGTGATTTATACGGTCAATAGTATTATAATATTAGCGAAGAAGTATTGAATCTATGAATCGCTTCGCTAACGTGACGGCCAGGACATCAGAGAATTGGCCAATCCCTGGAAATTATCATTTGAATCTCTATTAACATTTAATTTACCGTAAATGATAACGGGTTACTGTAAAGGTATTGCAGATGTTCATCCAAGTATATATTCACTGGTAATTGGCGTCAAATTACATCCAGAACTCTAGACTTGTATAGTTCACAGTTCACTGCTCAAAATTCACCAACAGGATCCATACATAGTTGTTGTTTTGTGACATATTTGAGATTGTAGGGATAAGATGTGATGTCTCAGATTTGAGTGACCATAATTTAACAATTTCCTGGACCGACTCTGACTCGTACCCCTCAGCTTCAACGCCTACGTGAATGAAGGGCGCTCCGGTAGTATGTGCACCAAGATGGCGCACAACCTGAACCCTAACCAGGTACACATACTATGTTCAGGTTGTGCGCCATCTTGGTACACTTATTACGGGAGCACCGAGTGAAGTGGCGTATTTTCTTTTCTTTCTAGTTTTCCACGATACACTGAATACAATCCTATACTCTCTATTCAGACTCGACTTACATTGAAAAGATATTGAGCACTATATATACACGTTAAAGTGGTGACAGTGTTTTTTTTTATCAAAGAATGTGTCGTATGAAACGTATAGCAACAAAGTGATCTGTTACGGTGCACAATTGAATTACACCACTAGTATCCCACAAACCAAGAGTTATTGTCATTATTCTCGTCTTAGAGTTTTTGATCTGACGCATCATCCCCCTTCATATCCAGATATTGATGTCAGCAAGAATAGATTATTGGACACGAAATTTACGAAGTGGTATTCCTTTTCTTGTTGTTGTGAAAAATTGTTTTCTTTCTTCAACTATTGGACCAATTTTTTAGAATTTTCAGTGGTTAACGATTGTATATATGTGGTTTTTACTTTTATTTGAGTCGGCGCTTATGAACCGGTTTATAAGTTTCAAATCATCATTTTAATTCTAAACATTCAACAACTTTTCATTTAAAAGTATCGGTAGAAACGTTTAGCCTAGTCTATCACAGCTTTTTCTAGATTTTTACATCTAAGCATGGTTGTAAGCATTGCCTTGTTATTTCAGTTTTACATGTTGTTTGTCAATTTTTAGTCATGTTTACGAGAATTAGTTGAAATGAAGTAATTTAATCAGTACCTGTAAGCGGCACGTAGTTGTATATTTTAATAAAATTAATGGTTTTGAACATGTAAATCAGTTAGGTGCCAACTCTTCAAAACACTCGTTAGAAAAGCATATATTGTAGAGAGAATTTTTAAGGATCGGGGAAACATCCATAGCGGTAGGGTCCTCCGAGTCGCGACAAAATTGGTCTATGCAATGCTGTGGCCTAGACCAGTGGTTCCCAAACTTTTTTGACCATCGCCCCCCTAAAGTAGTTTATACAACTTCATCGCCCCCCTGCACTACAAAAAAATATAAAGTCAGAAACGAATTTATTACAGACCAAATAAGAAGACAAATCATAGTTTATAGTGTTTTTTAATGAGATAGATGAGCTTGGTGTTCTTCAGCGAGTGTTTTTTTATATCTAAAATTACCCCATTTACTTATGGAAAGGTGATTTCATTGTTTTAATAGCAATAGTAGCACGGCTGAAAACCTCTTTTTCACCATATAATAGGTCGGAAATGAAAGAATCCAGGGTCCTACCTCCTCAAAAACCGCCGTGTACTCTTGCCTTATAGCATTTCACTTCCTAAATTCACCCCATTTCACATTAAAATAATAAGAACAAAGTTAATTTTCCAAACTTATAATAATGATTTTCGTACATTTCATTCATTCGTACAGCCTGATGACCTGCACCAAAATATTTCGGAAAAATCCCCGATTCCTCATCCTATCACGGCCTCCAGTCCATAATTAACCAGCCATTTTTTTGGATTCATGGACTCGGATGTGGAAGAAGCCGTGACTGACTATCGGCTACGGCCCAGGGGTCGGCAAATTTTATGTCGATCGCAGGACAAAATTCAGGGTTGCTAGTCTTTTGCGGGTCGCATATATTTTTTGAGAGTTAAAAACGGAACATACGCGAAAACTGCGACAATCGTGAACTCAACTCAGTCGTCTTATTAAAAAAATTTTACAATGACATTTAATGTGACACTGTCTTGTTGCTGAATCACGCTGGATAGCTTTACGACGCCAAGATTGAAACATTTTCTAAATGGGCATCACCAAACCCACTTCTTTGCTTGTTCTTTGTAATGTTCATTTTCGAAAATAATGGTTTGCACAAATATGTACTTCCAAACATCGAAGTGAATATTTTCGCACGATTTGTGAAATTTTGATAAATATATATTTTCTTTAAGAAGATACATTCTTACAAAAATCAAGCATGATGAATCTCCCGAATATGAATATGAATTTTATTTCCTTATTGCTTTGCAATATATTCGAATATTTACTGCGCTATTGAACCCCTGCACTCAGCATCAACTTTTCTGCGTGTTTCCATTTGTCTAATTATAATTAAATTGTAGGCTCGTTAAACGAGTGGCTGTTCACTAAATTGTTAGGATATAGTATAATTTACTCTAAACGTGTCTCACGATAAATTCTGTTACGTAAAAAAATGTAATTTACTCCTCGAGCGTAGATTATGAATAAAAAATTTTCATCGTCAAAACCTCCGTTTGGATATTTCCCCGGACATAGACTTCCTTGTTTACTTCGTGACATTGGCCAATCAGCAAGATGCAAAAAACGTAACAATGCCCCCTTTCGCAGGCGCTCAGACACTCTCACTCGGACAGATTTCAGGGGTGGTCGTGAGCACTACCTCATTTTCACGTTTTTGAATTATATTCGTTAGTATTTAGTTGTTTTTCGGAAATTTAAATATAAATCAAATAAATCAATGATTACTTTGTCTTTCTATGAGTTTCAGTTTAAATACAGCAATCAAAAATTAGTGTAGAAATAGCTGTGATAGACTAGGCTGAAATTCTTTATCGGTACTTTTAAAAAACAGATTGTTAAATGGTGTGTATTAGAATGATAGTTTGAATCAAATACCCCATTTTACAGGCCACAGCTCGCGAAACCACTCTTAAAATAAGCACCGAAAATTTTAAAATGGTAAAGTATGGAAAGAATTTTCCGCGGTCAAAGGTCGGGGAAAGGTCCATTCAGTGAATCGTCCCGGGCCAGATTATTTTACTTCGGCAGTATTTTGCCGACCACTGGGATACGCAAACTACCTTACCTTACTGCAAAGACGAGACCAGTAATCCTTTCGCGTGTGAATATCGCCCACATGATTCAAGTCTGCGAATGCACACAAAGTACAGAATTAAGTGCGCCGAACATAAAACAGCTTTCGCGAAATCGCCCCCCTATCGCCCCCTCAGACTTTTTCGCCCCCCTCTGTATCGTTTTCGCCCACTGGGGGGCGATATCGCCCACTTTGGGAATCACTGGCCTAGACGGTTTACTAACTTTTATAAATCGTCTGTAATTTTCATGAAATACCGTGTTTCCCCGAAAATAAGACAGTGTCACATTTCAATTTTCTCTCAAAAAATAACACTAGGGCTTATTTTCAGGGGATGTCTTTTATTTTCATTTTTATAATTGCGAGATTTTCAAAATGCAAAATATGAAAAACGATATCCATTTACTCATAAATATCAAGATTTTATTTAATGCTAAACAGAAATTATAAATCCTTTAAAGCGAATAGGAAATATTTCTTGCTATCGACCAGACAAAAAAAAATTTTGCGCTATCGACTAGGTCTTATTGTAATAAGGGGAGGGACTCACATTGAAATCAATTTTGAAAATTCATGCTAGGTCTTATTTTCAGGGTAGGTCTTATTTTCGGGGAAACACGGTAGTCATAATGAACTCGTGTTTTTCTTGGGAAGAAAATAGGCCGCGAGCCGAGGCCATTTATCTTTCAGTTTCGTAGCGCACATAAGGTAACTACCTGAAAATGATTTTAAATGTTCCTTAGAAATTTAGTAACAAATATTGCCTTGTTCCCACTTCCAAAAGTTGCACGTTTTACAGAAAAGACGCTTTTACTACAATAAATATGTGTTACCATCTGTCCTATTTTCTCTGCTTTTCCAGTATCATGGGCCAATGAACGCAGACTTCTGCATGACGTAACAATCAAATTAGTCAGCTGTGGGTGGATCCCCAGTGGTCGGATGAATATCAGATGTACTACTGCTCGCTTTAGCGTTGAGTAGCCTTTTCATAGTTTTTTTCAGTTATTATTAGTTCAGTTATTCTACGGAGGTGTTGAAAAGTATAAGTAAGATATTAAACACTTGTATATCTTTACCATAAATAGCAATTTTAGTTGAGCACTAGCTCATAAGACGTTGTTAAATAGGTACGGTGCGGTAACTCCAAGGAAGGCCAGACCTAGATAATATGTCACAAACAACGATATTTTCTGGCTCGCATGAAATGTTTATGATTAATTTAATGACTCTTCTTGACTACTCAGCAGACTTATACTACTATATAGGCCACAGCATATTTGGAAATAGAAATTAATGGCTGTTTCTGTAATGCACGGTTGTGTGAAAGAGAAGAAAATAATCAATTTTACTAATGTCGGTTGGTCTAAATCTAAATTCATAGAGTCGACAAGAACCTGGGAAGCAATGATAAGTTATGCCGGAGTGGAAAGAAAGTAGCATTGGAAACGATTGAGAGGTGAGAAATCAAGTTGTAGACAGACAGTTGATGTTTTAAAATATAGTCCATACTCATACTGTCATAGGGCATTTCAGACTGTGATATATCAAAATTTAGTGTAGATATAGTCTAGTAATGATATGCAAACACTGCTGGACTGTAGTACATGCAATGAGCAAATATACGCTCATTGAGTACATCAGATAAAATGCATTATTTATTCAAGGTATTAGTTAGTATTTAGTGGTATTTTTACGCTCATGCTGTTCCAAATATGATTTTCTTCCTCATTTTAGATACTGTACTACAAAAGAAAACGGCAAAGTTCCACCAATCCGACCTAAAGCAGGCTCTAATCCCTGCTGCTATCAGTGCTATAAAATGGATTAAACAAGTCTTGAAGCGAAAGGTATATGAGAATCATAATAGTTGCAAACAGCTTAGATGGGCTATTCATATTGAAATACTTTAGCACTTTTCTGCAATTGGAACTGCCCATCAAACTCAAGTTGGAGACTTCATCGAGGTTTTCAATTCATTTTTTTCTCTATAACTATAAAGATCTTTTGAGGTTAACGAGGCATTAATAAATAAAGCTGAGGAATTTGTTTGTTCACTGTATGAAGAGGATATGAAGAATGTAAATGATACCAGGGCACGTCTATTTAACACTGGCAATCATAAGGATTCATTATACTCTGCCACCCAACAATAATTCACTGAAGAAGCATGTGGCCCTCAAATCAGTTCTTGAGTTGGCAAACTGCAAGTGTAAGAAAAATAGTCAAAATAATTTATGCAACTGTGCCAAAATCAACTTAAATTGCACAGATTTTTGTTTTTGTATTGACTGCAAAAATCACAGTACACTTATAGAGGAAAAGTCGATTTTCGAGATAGTGGGTTTCGAAAACAATTCAGAGGAAAGTGAATTAGATATTGCAGTTGATTTAATAAGTATCATTTATTTGTTTTTTTTCGGACATTTGTTAGTGTCGTAGTCCTGTTTCTAGAAATAATATTGCCTTCGTTCGAATACATAACCACATAAACTGAAAAAAGACTAATTGTAATATTTTTGTTCACTATGTTATGTACATATTAAACATACATTCAATTTTCTTGACTTTTCCGGTAAATTTCTAAGTGAGAAATAACTGATTTATTTGTGTTTTCCTGCTCAAGATGTTAATTTGTGACTTCATTGCTTAAAAATAAATACGTTTGATAGCTTCTATAAAATGGATGTAGCTTTTTATGCTGTTCTTTTTGTAAACTGCTTGGGGTTATTACATAAAATGTATTCGCTAATGTGAATCAGCGTTGTTGGTGTCGCTGCTTTCGAGGTCACTCGCGACTCCTGTCACTCAATTAAAGTATTTTTTGTTGTTGGTTACTTGTATGCCATATTTTTTGTAATCTACCTAATAAATTATGATTGACTGAGGAAGTCCGATTTTGGTCAGGCAAAACATTAGGATAGGATTTACATATTTTTCCCGGGGAGAGGAAAGCCGATAAGACGGCTTATCCATATGGCGAACCACGGCCTCTCGTCCGGTTACCATTCCAAGTCGGGTATGGGGTTAGTTATATTGCTTGTTTTCGGAAGCATGGACTTGGTGGTGGAGGAAGCCGTAACCGACCAGCGGTTACGTGAACAACCCAACGACGGCGAGGAGTCCAGCAATACTCTTGCACATAACCATCCCTGCATGGGATTCGAACCTGCGAACCCACGCAGAGTAATTAGAGGTGCGGTGGCGAGCGTATTCCTAACTCTTAGCCCGTTGATCTACACCACCGCGCCGTTGCTTTTTTAAAATTGTAATTCACCGCATTTGTATATCGATAAAAATAAAACAGGATTCTGTATTTAATTATTCTAGAATAGTAAATTATTCCATACTGGCCATCCCTAATTAGAACCAAAAATATTTAGTGCAGCTTGCCAAACGTTCAAATTCATTTGTGATATTAATATGTTTTTCAATGGTAACCACTAAACTAAACAAAAATAACTTTTTATGTATTTCTAACTCCTTGTAATTGCCAAGGGCAAGCTTCATCAACCATAAAGTAATTTTTTAAGTGGTCACGAACTTCCGCTGCACTATTTCTGCGACCTTGCCTTTGCAAGGGCAAAAAATTGTGCAAAATGTGGGCCTAAGGATTAGGGAATTACAGGATTAGGGATTACAGGAATACATTTGTGTTAGTGTGCTGTAGGGCTCTCGAATTGCATAGTTCTTATGTATGTGTTGTAAACTTATGGTTATTGAATTTCCGGGAACCTCTTATATTCAATTTCGCATCAGGATTGCGGAAAAAGCTGTAATGCGTTCAGTATGTTCATTTTCACACAAAACTGAAGAATTTATTTAGTTACCATATGTGCGCTACGAAACTTTTTTTCCGGGCGTTTTCAAGGCTTCGTCTCATGGCCCATATCTGTGGTAAGGATCTACAAGTGTTTAATAACTTACCTATACATTTTTGAACAACGTCTTAGCATAACTTAACTAACAAGAGAGCTACGCACAAATATATGGACACGTTAGACCAGAGCGAATCAGTCCTTACCGGTACCTTTGACGCTACCGGTACCCTCAAAAAAGTTCTGAATTTCCAGTAGCAAGAATTTTGCAGAATCAAAACGTACAGCCAATCATGACACTGACTAAAATCCGTGTTCCCATGGATAAAAAATAATACAGCAAAATTTTAGACGAAATATCAAATTTCATAGAATTCACGCAAAATTTTGAAATAAATAAAAGTAATAGCCTTCTGGAGAAAAATTTTATCTTCAACCACTAAAAATTTCAAAGCAATGGGTCTAGTATTCGAAGAGAAAAGCGACTTTTTAAAAACGTGTCAAAGAACAACAACAACAACAAGAAGGCTATGCTCAAATATATGGACACGTTGAGTCACATAATTTTTGATGACGTCATATCGAAAAAAAAAGTAATAGCCTTCTGGAGAAAATTTTTATCTTTGACCACTGAAAATTTCAAAGCAATTGGTCCAGTATTCGAAGAGAAAAGCGACTTTTTAAAAACGTGTCAAAGAACAAGAACAACAACAACAACATAACATTGAAACGATCGTTATGTCCACTACGAGTCCAACAACATAATATTGAAACGATCGTTATGGCCACTAAACGTGTCCAATAATAACTAAACAGGGCTATGGAAAGGCTGCCCAACTCAACGCAAGGTCGAGCAGTAATAACTAATATTCATCCGCTCGCTAACAGCTGATTCGATTCAATTGTTACGTCATTCAGAAGTCATTGTTCATTGCCGAAAATGTAGAGAATATTGGACAGATCGTAGCACATCGACGCATGAAATCCAAATTGGGCTAAGTCCATTTTTCTAGTTTTGAGAAAAACGCAAAAAACGTTTTTTTTTTGTTTCTTTTTTTTTTATTTCTCTAATACCTTACATCGAAGATGTCTAGTTTTTATGGTCCACCAAAGTTACAATGAAGGCCATATTTAGATGGTATAAAAAAATTTGTGCTCCGCCCCAATTTTTTTTGGGGGGGTTTTTTTTGGACTTAACCCTTTTTGGCTCTCAATTTTCTGGACCAGAAACAATTTTATTGGACTTAGGGCCCCTTTATTATGTTATTATAGAGGCTGGTATGGACTTAGCGCTTTGTATTATATTTTTTGAGAGGAGCTATGTCCAAAAAACGAACTTAGCGCTTTGTATTATATTTTTTGAGAGGAGCTATGTCCAAAAAACGGACTTAGCCCCAACTTACAATGCAGTTATCCAGAGCTTAGTCCACTATAGTAGACACAGCTCTGTTTAGTTCTCAAATGCCCTAAAAAAAGCAGGTTAATGTCCATAGCTGTCTTGAGATCTAGAGCACCTAGAGATAAGGCAAATAGACCAAAATGTAGAGCTAAGTCCAGGAAAATCAGCAATTGAAAAATGTCATTTTTTGGAAAAGTGGACTTAGCACTGTTTGGTTTTGAGGTGTCGACATATTTCTTGTAGTAAAAGCGTCTTTTCCGTAATACGTGCAACTTTTTGAAGTGGGAACAAGGCAATATTTGTTACTAAATTTTTAAGGAATATTTTAAAATCATTTTCAGGTAGTTACCTGATGTGCGCTACGAAACTCTCTTTCTAGGCGTCTTTCAGGGCCTCGGCTCGCGGCCTAAAACTTATGCGATAAACAAGTGCGCCTGTGACGCGCACAGTAGATCAAATTTTTTCTGGGGTCGAAGGTCAAGAAGATATTCCGTTTTTTATTTTCCTATTCAATTCAGTTCTGCAGTTCCATGATTCAAGTGTTACGGTATATTCGTATGTTTGTTCATGTATTATAGTTGTCTGTTTGCTAGCTTTTCGTTGGATATCTACATGGTGAAGTAGTGGATTTACATTCACAAGATGAAATTTTCAGAAGGAAAGGATGGGACCCAGGCAGAATGCCTTTGTTGCTGCGGTATAAGATCTGCCAAAAGCAGAACGTCTTCCGTATACAATCGAACTGTGACAGATGGTACCGGTAAGAATTAGCCTACTTTTGTTTTCGTCAATTAGGTACCGTATCTTACCGATATTTTTTTATGTACTGTTTCGACTTAGAAAAGTAATACGGTAATTCAGTAAAGTACTGAAGTACCGGTATTGATTTTGTTACGAAAAATTTAAAAATATTAAACTGAGAAATATGGGCCTATTTACCTAATGCTGTGTCAGTCTGTAACTTGGCATATTTTTATTGATACTGGAGACGGAGACTTCTCTTTCTCTAATTTCAAAGTTGTAGTCAAGGTCAACTCTAAGAACATTACCGGTACGTTGACCCCTTACAACAGATACCGGTAATCCAATAGGTCATGCACATTTTGTTGTAAATGTTTAGTTTGAGTTGTGAGTCAAAATTGTCTTCAACCACAGAACCATGAGTCGGATTCAAAATTTTGTTAGGATGTTTTTTCCTATTCTACAGCCCATTATCGTACCAGTATCTACTTGCTATGCCTTTTGTTGCAAAATTATGAATATATATCGTATACCTGACGATGTGGCCCGCCTGATGCTTCCAGTACCAAACTAAAAATTTTGATGTTTTAGCTCAAGGAGTTTGTTGAGATTTCGATTAAATTTAGTTTGGGCACGAGGCTTTCCGTTTTCATTTTTGCGTTTGTGACACTGTGAATATTGGGGTCTCGTGTAGTTTTGTACCCAGCGAACTTCTATCCGAACTTCCATCCTAACCCCCACCTGACTATGTCATCCAAAAATTACATCACTACGACGTCACAATCATGTCATAGAGCTTGCCAAAGTATACCTATCTATGATCGCCCGAAGTTGCATCTGTGCCGATGAAAGAGAACTCACTAACGGTAGCGATTTCTCTCATATCAGGATCGTTGCGACAAGAAAAATAGCTTGGTTGTATTCCGGGTGATCGTCTGCGCGTCTCGGATGACAGTTTGTATAGCTTGATTGGGTCTATTAGGTCACTGTGACGTAATTTTTGGATGACACAGTCAGGCGAGGGTTAGGATTGACACATGCAAAAATTGTTATGTTACGCCCACTGAAAGCTCTTTAGGTACGAAACTATGCTAGACCCAAATATTGTTCATAAATTGTAACTTCTTAACTCACATTTATATGGCCCGATAGTCTAGGTGGGCAAAATATTTGGCCACTTGTTCGAAAACCTTGTAATAGAAAAACCAGAAACCCCTTATACTGATATAATATTGTGAAATGAAACAAATATTAGATTATACTCATATACCATAATTTCCAGGCATAGTTGAAGACGGTGTTGATGGAGGAAACAATATTAAAACCTGCATATGCTGCTGGTGCATGGGATGTGATCAGGAAGGTGTTTATGTTTGGCTGAAGAATTTACTTCTACTGTATAATTTTATATTTTGGGTAAGATTTTATGATATAATTTTTAAGATATTTTTATCCGTTTGAAATGTATTGTGTTTGTTTGTTTTTTATTTTTGAATCGTAATAAACTAACTGTATAAAAGACACACAACAAAGTCCCTCAACTTCAAATAATTTCAATCAAAAACCTTTTTTCAACAAGAGTAAGTTTGATTTCATACGTTAGTATGATCTTACAATTAATACAAAAATGATAGTGAATCACATTCAATTGAGATGTTTTTACTCACTTGCATAACACTGTGGATATAGTCGGCCTAATGAGTTTAACAGACTTCACTTCGGTAAGCATGGATGTTCATTTAATCATATTTGTCACTTCACTGTTTGTATTTCCATTGGTTATGCGATCAGGACATATTATCACTAGGGCTGGGCATATTCGAATACCTTCTGATTTCAGAATCGAATCTCGAATACTTGAAAATATATAATTGTAAGCACTTTTTTATTTTAATTGGTCCTCTCAACCAATGAATTACTGAATAAATAGAATATGTTACTCAGACAGATTACTGAGCGTTATTAACACACCATTAGAGACACGTTTTATCAATAACTGACTGGCCACTGCAGCAATTGGTCATATGTCAGAATTGTGTTGAAAAAATATGGCTTTGCTGAAAAAAAATTGGGGAATTCACCTCGATCATTGGCGGAAAAAAAAGCAAGATGGCGGCGATTCAAAATTTTGCTCTAAACCGACTCGAATAATTTACTATTCGATCGGAATATTCGATTCGAAATGCCCAGCCCTAAATATCACTATGCTCACAAGCATTAATAAGCATGATTTTTAAGCATCTCATTTTTTTTATATGCATGTATACTTCCAAGCTTAAAATAATTGAAGCCCAATTAGTAAGCATCTAGCTTGTATTCATGTATTATGAGTCATGACATTACTTGCAAGCTGGAAGTCAGATTAGGGATCATCTCAGCATTTTTTTCCACTCACTGTATATTCTATGTTACAAGGGGGTATCGTCCATGTGATACTTCACTGCCCACACCAATGTAATAGGTTATTCATGCTTGTAACTTTATTTGGTGGCTTTCCATCCTCAGTGTTGTCTTTTTTTTATCATGTTAGAGGTCAAAATTAATTCATTTGTTTATGAATACTTTATCTTGGTATAATCTGTAAATTATGTTGTAACTTGTTATTATTCAAGTAGTGGTGTGGCTCACCCTGCTAAGCGTTAGGAATACGCTCGCTATCGCACCTCTGATTATTCTGTGTGGGTTCGCACGTTCGAATCCCATGCGGGGATGGTCATGTGCAGAGGATTGCTGGACTCCTCGTCATCATAGGGCGGTTCACGTAGCCGCCAGTCGCTTACGTTACGGCTTCCTCTACCATTAGGTTCGTGCTTCCGAAAACAAATAACCAGCTAATCCCATACCCAACATGGAATGGTGATCAGATGAGAGGCCGTGGTTCACCATATGGTTAAGCCGTCTTTTAACGCCTTTCCTCTCCCCGGGATAAATATGTAAACCGCATCCTATGCTAATTAATTTTTTATTTGTTTCAGCTTCTTGGATTTTGCCTAATCTCACTGGGAGTTTATTCTGAAATCATGCGACAGCAATATTCATCAGAAGCAAATGCTGTTTTTCTAACTCCGTCTGTTGTTCTTTGTTTTATTGGATCTTTTTGTTTCATATTTGCTACATTAGGTGGCATAGGAGCTCTCAGAGACAACTTATGCATGCTGAAAACAGTGAGTGGATAAATTATGTGCACTTATTTCACTGTATATATTTTGTGAAAGTTTAATCTGAACCCGAGTAAAACACAAAGAATCTATAATTTCCACAAAGCTGTAAATCAAAACATAATTCCTTCAAAGATATTTTACGAAAGCAATTCATCTTTGTGCCCCCCATGGGTTCATGACCCTATCTGTACATACTTGAAAAAATGGTATATTTGTCTTACTCCTTTTGTCAAAGGTTTGAATAAATTTTCTGTGGTAGAGATTATGTAGAATTAATATAATATAGGGTGTCCATTGGGTCTTGAAAAAATTTACAATTGCGAAGGGAAATGTCGATACCATATATTGTTTTGGCCCTAACAGATGTACTAAGTGAAGTAAAAATACTTGAACAATTGCTGATTAAAAACAACTGTCTTGTTAACATACATTGAGAACTGACTCCATAACATAATTGAACTTGCGAAGGGACTTTATGGGTGCCCTGCATTATTTTTGAAATATATCTAATTACTAATATATACATTTATATATAACTGTAAGCTAACTGGAAAATGTTTGGACTGGAAAACTTACTTTCTCATTCATTATTTTCAATGATGTAAACTTGATTTTTATTCATGATTGGCTTACCAAAGCTAGGAAAATTGAAAAAGACTCGTATATAGTTAATCTCAGAAAATGTCTTTACTTACAGTATCAATTTTTGTTTTTCAGTTTGTGTACTCAATTCTATTTTTTGTAATCATCGAGCTGACTTGTGGAATTCTTGCTCTTGTGTTCAAGGAACCTGTGAGTATTATGATATCACATTTGGCTTTATCTGGTCCAGAACTACATTGGATGTACATATTTATCCTAGGAGAGATGAAAGACGATAAGACTGTTTAATCATAATGCCGGGCATTCCACGACCTCTCATCTGATTACCAGACCATGTCGGTATGGGATTAGTCAGCAAGGTATTTGTTCCAGATACATGGTCTGGATAGCAGCAGACGACAAAGCCACCAATTTTCTTGCACATAATTATCACCCTGCTGGATTTATTAAGCGAACCATTACAGGTTAATTACAGAGTTGCGAGGACAGGCGTATCCCTAATGCAGGGGTTCCCAAGCTTTTTTCAGGACAACTTCAAAGACAACTTTCAAGTGTCCTGCGACCCGAGGTCAATATAGCCTATATATTTTTCACGAAACTTTAGAGCTTTTTTTACTGGACTTTTAAGTTTGGTCATATGGTGGTATTAAGTAAAATAAGCTAAAACCAAACAGTGATGTCACATTAATCACCTATATTTTCTATAGCTTAAGCATAGAGCGATACCTATGGGCCTGTTTTACAGTAAGCCATGGTACAAACTGCTAAATTTAACATGGTTTGTCAAATCTTGGATGTTTTGTACATCCATCCTCTACCATACCTCAGCGACCCCATGACCTGTTTGCGACCCTACCTACTTATAACTCCGACCCAATTTGGGGTCGAGACCCCTGGTTTGGGAATCCCTGCCCTACCGCTTAGTTTGATGCATAATACTGCCGAGTCTTGCGTGGTATCTCTAAATATCAATGTAGATGAGCGGGACAATACTGTTGTATCGATTAAAATTGGCAATTATTCCTTGGTACTGTGACTTAATATCCTAATGGGTAAGTATGTTGATAGGTATTTGTTTGTTACTTATCGATCTTAAGATCGGTAAGTATATTGATAGGTATTTGTATGTATGTCTGTCTGTGTGTGTGTGTGTCTGTTAGATGCACGCGATATCTCACGAAAGCGGGATTGAATCTGCTCCAGATTTTGCATGTGCATTCATCTTATCTCGGACCAGAATCCTATTGATTTTGGGCGAATTATGTCGTATAATTAGCGAGTTATCAATCAATTATTGATATAGTGATCTAGATTTTTGTAAAGCGAGAGAATTTTGAAACCCGCCGAGTGTGTGTGTGCGATGCGCAGTGCGCAAGTTACAAGAGCGGATGAATCGAAACTGCAGTTTCTGTTTTGGGGGATCCCCTAACTATCGATCGATAAGTCTTCGGTTTCCAACCGATATTCTCGTTTGTCTGTTGGACACTTTCGTATGTTATGCTCGATATCTCACGAAAGCGAGGTTGAATACATTTTCATTCATCATATCTCGGACCAGAAGCCTATTGATTTTGGATGAATTATGTCGTATAATTGGCGAGTTATTAATTAATTAGTGTTGAGACACGTGGTGTCGCTATTGAGTCAGAACGAAGGAATCAAACTGCTGATAGATAAGTCGGCGGTCTCGCTATCTAGTTTAGCAAGGGTTGCTAGGTTTTCTTCCACCCAACATTTAAATCATTGTTTTTTGCAGGCAAAAGACTTCGTGAATCATTTCATATTGAAAGGTTTGACAACGTATTATGATGATCGAGATATGAAAGATGTCATAGATTATGTACAAAGAGAGGTAAGATATTTGCTAACTAGACTTATAATGGTTGAAATTACTCAACACGAGAAACTGTTTATGGGGGTAGTTTGCATCAACAATAATTGCACATTCATTCAACTATCAGCCTATTTGTGTTAAAATTGTTTGAGCTTAACTTGTGATATACATTTCAACTTAGCTCTTTTTTAATAAACTGCTAATGTGTAATTGCAACACTTATTATAAATAAATGCACAGATTCACTGGTGCACAGCCCACAATTTAGTCCGGTTTCTTACTAAGTTTGACCGTGCCATTTCATCTTGTATAAATAGGATTCCTGCTAAGTTTTACTTTAATAAAGTGAGCCATCATGACTTGTATAAAATTCTAAAATGTATCGAAAGAGTGATCCAAAACATATACCGGTACCTATCCACCCTTTACATACATTTTCATAAATTGAGTTCCATTTAAATAATTTACTTTGCAATGTAAAGCACAGAATTTATTTCATGTAAATTTAATCTATTTGTACAAAGCTACATTCAATTCATCAATTTCCCAGTTCCAATGCTGTGGAGGAGAACTATACAGAGACTGGGAAGTGAATGTTTATCACAATTGTACTGCACCAGGCCCAACTGCATGTGGAGTTCCTTATTCATGCTGCTTGCAAGAGAATGGAACCATCAACATCAATTCTATGTGTGGATATGATACCATAAATCTCAAGGTAATAGGGTCATTCATTGTGTTGCGAATAGATTTGTTTCTCAACCTATGGGCCACCCCCACAACCCAAACTTAGGTTGCCTGAAAATTTCTTGGGTCGCTTGTTTTTTCAGCAAAAACCTAAAAGTTACAGCATTTATTTTATAGTAAATTTTATTGTTCATTTTGTAATCGCATTGAATGTTGCTCAATAGTAATTGTGTATTGTGTGTGTAATTGTGTGTTGTGTATCACAGTGTAAAAACAAACTTAGCAGCTGTTTTGCTTAAGTAAAGCCACACCAAGATTTCAAAACTAGTTCGTCAAAAAAGCACAGCTTTTTCACTTGGATTTTTTTCACTTGGATTGTTTTTAACAAAAAGCTGGAAACCACTGTAATAGATCATCATCTGATATGCTCTTATATGCTAGCCAACACCGTAGTCCATGGCAATCGATTTTTAAATTTTTTTCAGTTCTATGTGGCTTTTTGAGTAATCTTTTGTAAAGTTGATTATTTCACTTTCATTATAATTGCTGTATCAATTGACAGTATACTAGTCGAATTGAATTAAAATATTATCGGAGTCTTCCATGATTTTTCGCTAGCTGATGTATCATGCTAAAAAAATACTTGTCATCAAATCGATAAATATTGCAAAGCCTTGCCATCTCCAATATTTCAATTGTTTTTCAGATTTTTGAAGCCAATAGTTTTGTTTATACTGAAGGATGCATCAATGCTGTTATTGATTTTTTCCTGATCAATCTTAATGTCCTGGCTGGTATTTTACTGGGAGTGTTTTTACCACAGGTTAGATTTTAGATCTGAATAGTTTGATTTCAATTTTGCATGCTATGTTTTCAAGTGTTTGTGTGGCACTCGATTGTCATCTAAAATATCGAATGATGGTGTGGTCTATGTTCTATGCAGGGTGCCAAAATTGAATAAATTTTTTATTTTGAATAAATTAAATTATAAGGTTCTTTTTTGAATACATTCTGGAAATAAATTTTCGCATATGGAATATAGAATATTTTTTAAATTGATTAGATTTTACAGATAACATGCAAAAATCACATTTTTTCATAAAAATTTAACTTAGTAATGCAGTATAGTTGAGATGAACCTTGTTTTTTTCATTGAATTACTATTTTTACAATGTCAGAAATTGAATGAATAAATTTTTTATACCATCAGATCTCAAATTTTATAACAAACTTCCAAACAAACATATACAAAATTATTTTCATAATCCAATAAAACCAATTTTGAATGTATTAGAATTATTGATTTATCTTGGAAATCTGTGGTTCTACATTATAATCCTTACATCTTGGTTTTTTTTTGTTTATGATTTTTTTTAAATCATATAAGTATTAATGGCAAAATATGGCAACACTGAGCACAAAAGAAAAAAAATCAGGCTCTTTTTAAAAACCTATTTAATTAACGATGATGAACATTATATTCGTTTTTAAAATCCTTGGATCTATAAAAAATTTATAATCTTGATAACTTTAATTTTTCCTTCAATGATTTATTTTTGAATTGTATGTGCATGCATTGTGTGACTAACAATAGTTGGTGGCTTGGTGAAAGACATATTGTTATAGCATATACTAAACTAACAAAAAGTTAGATCAGGGTGGTCCAAGATTGGCAGCTCCGCGGGCCACAAAATTACTTTTGCATTGTTCGCGGGCCACAATAGTGCCAAGAACTTTGCTCGTTTAACTTCGTTAGTTGCCTCAGCGAGCCATAACACTAGTCAATTCAGTGACATTAGTGATGCCACAATATGTCAAAAGATTTTTTGGTTAAGTTTATGACGAAACAACACAAAATGCGATTTTTTGATTCCTCTCTGAATGCGACGCGGGCCACAGATATTGAAGTGGCGAGCCACATGTCGCCCGCGGGCCTGGGTTTGGACCACCCTGAGTTAGATGATACATACTGATAGGTCTTTATTATCAACAAAGCTGATGGTTTCTAGTTTTTTTAAATCCCAATGATGTTGGGTCTCTCTATTCATATCATAATAATTTTTTTTTTAATAAATTTTCAGTGGTTGAAATTTTAGCGGTAGCCCTCCTCATATTTCCTACTCACACTAGAAATCAATTCTCTATCTTGTATTACATTTTAGTTTCTTCGCTTTTTATTTTAATTTATGCGTACTCTCATAGTCTCTTAGTTCGTTTACAATCTTCATGTGCAGGCTCCAAAATCAGATCCCACAGTACAGTCAGTGCTCTATGGCAATTCCAAATTGTGTCGTAGAATTCAGTCATCTCTCTGATTTATATTTTTGATTATATAGGGCAGGGTGGTCCAAACCCAGGCTCCATTATCTGTGGCCCGCGCTGCATTCGGAGAGTAATCAAAATATCGTATTTTCAATTGCTTCTCATAAAATAAATCAGAAAAATCGTTTGTCATATTGATTTTATATCACCACTGTGACTGAATTGACTAGTATGATGGCTAGCTGAAGCAACTAGCGAAGTTGAAGATGTGATGGGCAGTCTGAATTGTTAGTTGTTACCTGGATTTCTATCGTTTTGGTCTGGAATATTTGCCAACAATATAGGCATGGTAGAAAACTAAACATCGGATGCGGGTTTCATTAGCCTAGGTTGGCAATGCCTGATAAATATTTACACAATAGGAGCGCTTGTTTTGTATTGCACTGTTTATCTATTCTTGGTACTATTGTGGCCGGCGACCAATGCCAAAATAATTTGTGGCCCGCGGAGCCCACAACCTTGGACCACCATGATATAGGGTGTCCAGAAAGTCTTGAAAATTTTTAAAATTGCAGAGGGAATTTATCGATGGCATATATTGTTCTGGCCCTCACTGATGTATTAAATGAAGTAAAAATACTTTAACAATTGCTGATTAAAAAACAACAAAATTGATTAGGAATAGGATGTATTGAGAACCTACTTCATAACAAAATTGAAATTGTAAAGGGACTTTATAGACACCCTGTGTATTGTTTTATTTTTCTCCAGTAATTCAAATTCATGATCAAGCCTGTCTCAATATACTGTAAATATTTAGTGGATTATAATGGTTAATGAAATAGACCAGGTTTCTACTCCTATGACAATATCTTCATTTCATTATGGAGAAATTGATAAACTTAGAATCATGTCACATTGGGAGATTAATGGTTACATTTCATAGTGATAGTTGTGAAAAGTCTTTGACATTGAGTCAATCAATTGATTTATTGCCATGATCAATCAATGCAAAGGTGACTTTTGAAATCAAGGGCTTTGTGATCTGATTTTATTTGCTTTGGCTTGCTTGCTTGTTTGCTTATGCTTATTCTCTGTTCGTATAAATGATTGCTAATAGATGTAGCATGCTTCATTTTTGCATTCCCATTGGTTGAAATATTTCTTCAGATAACGGGAATATTATTGGGAACTTTTTATGCCAGCTGCATCGCGGATATCATGCGAAAACAACGTGACAGCAACTTTCAAATACAAACTGAAATTGATATAAAGGCTTTAGATGAGGAAAATTTGATTTCTGACAGCAGTGATAAGCGTTACAGCTATCCACGTTATGTCAAACGACCAAGTCTGATTTCGGAAGGCAAATTTACGCCAACAGCAAGCGTGCGAGAGGAATCAAGGCATCCAAATTTGACTAATGTTGAAGCAGGAAAACTTTTAATGCGAGGGTCTCCAAGTTCCTGCAGAGAGGAAACAGCATTTTTATAGAATTAACTGACGAAATAACTTAATTTTACTGCTATGCATGCCGAAGTGAATGTCTAACTAATGCCGTGCATCATGTGATGAATGCAAAGGTCAATCAATATTAACATCCATATAATAAATATTCAGTAATAATAAACAAGACTTAAAACTTGCTATTTCAAACTAATGCAAACCCACACAGGATAATCAGAGGTGTGGTGACGAGCGTATTCTTAACGCTTAGCACGATGCGCCACACCGCCAAGCCTTCAAACTCGCTATTTAAAAATAATGCATGTAATAGATAGCAAACATTACAAGCTTTTAAAAAATCGGTAAAATGTTTGATTTGTATGTACTTTCATAGTCTATTATAGTTTTCCATCTATATATAATATTATCCGTTTTGATATAGAGTTGTGTCTTATATTTTATTGGCCTTCAAAGTTATGTTTCGAATATGGTAAATATCCGTTTGCATTTTCTGTTTTTTTTGTTGTCAATTCGTTGTGGTTTGCTCCAAACCCCTCCCCCCAGGATTTGACAAGTCTCACCACCTCAAAAATAACTAGCTAACAATAAGCTATAAATAACAGATGGAAAAGCGAACGTATGTTTCATTCAAAAAACATGTTGAGAAAACGTAGATGGAACGCAAATATTGAAATTATCCAAAACAAGGAGAGCAAGATCAGATCTAACAAATATTTTTGTTTTTAATTAGCTTCACGCCCTCTCAAATTCTCCTTGTTGTGGAGCGCACCTCACCGTTTGTGAACCACTGATTTAAATATTCTATTTATTCTGTCAATTTAAAAATTATCTTCTGTTATTTTTTATGTTCCTGTTGCCTTTTTGATGATTTCTTCTCATGCTTGATTGACCAAAATTAATGTATTCAGATTGCAGGTTTAGTCATTGGAGTTTGGTATTCTCGGATTGTTAGAAAAATGAAAACGGAATACACTGCAATGAAGAAACAGCAACGGCAGATGGAAATGACAGAAAAACAGGCTGGATTTCGTCTGGTCAGGAGAAATTCTGGATCAGATGATGAAATAATACAAGTGTAGTTGCTGATGTTTTAGGATCATTGTTGCTACAGGGTATCTAGCTAACTGCTGTGCTTTCTATGAAATCCATGCTAAGTGTTCAGCTCACCGGTTCTTAACCAATGGTTTATGGGCCACAGTAAGATAACAGATGGGCCCTAAATCTATTAGAGATTGATAAAGTAGTTAATTTTGATTGTAGTGCCAATGAATGATGATGCTTTTTTCTGCTACTGAGTGGTAATTTTCATTCTAATTATTAAAGTGACAGCGCCTATTTTTGAGGACATGTTTTTTTATAGTTTTCCTGCCTTGCATGAGAAAGTTGATGAGCCACAGAATTTTTGTGCAATGAAACTGGGCCATGGAAGAAAAAGGTTGAGAACCACTGGTTTAGCTGAATCATTTTCCAAAAAGAGTCTCTTGTACACAATCATAAAAGTACTTTTACCTAATGTAAAGATTCAAATAGATCTGTTAAAGAAAATTCACAATCGACCAGACTCTAAATCAGAGGTTCTCGAACTTTTTAAGCCATGCACTCCCTTATAATATTCAAAATAAAGAAATGTTAATATTCGATTCAATTAAGGCAGGCAAGATCAAATATGACAAATATTTTTATTTTTAAATAGCCTCACTCCCCCTCCCTCCTCAAAATATTGTCTACTCCCCCTTGTGGGACGTGCCCCACCATTTGGGAACCACTGCGCCAAAATATCTGACTCGAGTTCCGTTTTAATCGAATTTTGGTTACAAAAACTTTGGCATATGCAGGCCTTAATTGATGGACGGTTATATGAAAGCTTGGTAAAAAAAGCTTAGCTTTTTAAAAAAAAATTGAGTTCATGTTCAATGATCAATTTCTGCTCCAATGAAAACATGCCTCGCAATGACTCAACAGCCCTGGATTGGAATACCAATTTTATATACTGGTATTAAGTTCCTATTTTTGATTTTGTTGAAAAATCAAATACTAGTTTTATATAATTCATTTGTTAGTAATGATATCCGTTCAATTTTTATTGTGTCAGTTCTAGACTTGAATCTCATATTTTTTAAATAGTTTTAGGATTCTTAATTAAATCACAATTGTATGTTTGATTTATTTTTAATTAATTTATATAATTGAGCACTGTTACCTATCAAGCCATTAATTATGCAAATAATATTCATATCAACTAGTATTTGTTAATCAAAGATAAGTGATTTTATTTGCTTTTTATTATGCAAACTGTGGCCAAAACTAGCAGAATATCTGGTGTGCGCAATGGCTCAAAACGAGTATGCTTTTGGGTGTGCTATGTCGGTAATCATGCTAATCCATATCGAAAACTATTAGCATCTGGGTTTTATCAATCAGTCAGTTATTGGCTCGTATGTATATTTCATATTGGAAATAATTTGGCATATATTGCTGCAATTTGGAATTTGAATAATTGACTTTGTTGTGGAGGTGAAACAGCATGAGGTAGTCTTTGTCGCAGTAGTTTTGTGAATTCTAGTTCACTCAAGTATACTACTCCACACTTTTTTAATTTTCTTTCTCACTAGCTAAACCAATTAATCCATATAAGAATTAATAAATTAATTAAAATCACTGTTCTTATAACCAAATGCACTGTTAATTATATGTTAATATAAGCACTGTTAATTACATTTTTCTTCCTTGTACTTTTTATATATCATAGGGCTACTTTTTGTATGATTTTTCACGACTGTAGTCACGACTGTATTATGATTATTTTATTGAATTTTAAGCATAATTTTGTTAATTAATGGTCATTCTGTCTCGTAACTCTATATTAGTTTGTACTGTAGGGTAGGCTTCCACCACAAGTCTGTCTGTGTTTGGGTATTTATGAGTGATAAAAGTGTATGTGTCATAAGCATAGTTACAGGTTGATAATTGAGATTGAATTTTTGTATTTTATAGTATTAAGGCTCAACATTCAATCATTGTTGCATAATTACCTCTGAAGCGCCAACAATTATATTTAATTTCCTCACTTATTGTAATTCTCTAATTTATGCTTGTAGTTTGGGGAAATGAATGGTTAATCGGTTGACCGTATTTGTGTCCGAAACTGTTACAAATGTTATTAACCTTTGACCATTTGGATATATTTTATATTTGGTTATACATGGTGTCCATAAAACTCCCCTTAAAATTTCAATTTTGTTATGAAGTCAGTTCTCAGTCATCTTAACCAGGTTTGTTGTTTTGAATCAGTAATTGTTTAATTTACTTCATTTAATGCATCTGTAAGAGCCAAAACGATATATGGTATTGATAAATTCTCATTTTTTTAAGACTTTATGGTCACCCTATATGTTATCGCCTGTATAATGTCAAATCCTACAAAACAATTTTTTATCTGAATGACAGAACTATATATAAGCACTTCGGTGCTCCAAAAGTATGCGCACCAAGATGTCGCGCAACCTGAATCCTAATTGGTACACACATACTATGTTCAGGTTGTGCGCCATCTTGGTGCACATACTTCTGGAGGTCCAGCACTTATTCGATGCAATCATGTCAATTTCCCTCCTAACTTGTAATCGATAAAGTTTGTTCCCTAATGGATGGCTTAAAATCTTAAATTCCACCCCTGATTGTGGTGTTTATACAATTCATGTAATGTTCTGGGTAATAGATTAAATATTGCGCTGTAAACAATTTTTGCTTTACCGTTTGTTTGATGCTTATGCAATAAAATTTTGCTTACGGATGTCTATCCTCGTTCTTTTAAGCTTGCTCGAACATATAAAATATCAATCCCATGTCGGTGAACCTGCCATCCTCCAACGCCCTAACCTCTGTATGATATACATGCCATTATTCGGCTTCTGTTCTCGGGAACATGTTTTCATATTCGGGGTAGCTTTCAGTGCAACCTTCGGCTAATTCACTCTGCATTGATGTTAATGCAACGAGCACTATATAAATTCTAGCTATAGTGCACCACGGAGCATGCGTTTGCCGTAAAGCGGCATTCGGCCTTCCGCGAGGTCGGTTCGCAAGTTCTCCACAATTAAGAAAATGCAAAGCTGAGAAACGTTGCTGAATATACCTGCAATACTTTTTTGGTTTTGTTGTTTTGGTTGTTGCCAAAATCTGAATTAGTTCGTCACGATGAGCAATCTTTTGTCTACAAGTATCAGGATATCGGATCAACTGTTGAGGTTCATTCGGGTTCGGTGTTTTTTTGCTTCAAACCACTTCTAAATTGTTGTTTGCTGTAGCTATGAGCTTTTCTTCTATATCTTCGTCGCCTGCCCAGCCTTGCGCTTTTGAATACGCGTCGAGTGATGGCGAAGTCGAGTCCGGATTCGATTACAGAATCGATTCTTCGCGGAATTGACTGGAATCGATTCTCAAGGTTAAAACTTGGATTGCAGACAGTGTTTAACGTTTTGTGACAAGTCCGTCACATATATATATGTATAAACTGCTATGTTGAGTTGTTACGACACCGCAAACCTCACTATATATAGGCTATATGTATATAGTTTTTCGCTGGAAGGCTTTTGCCTTTGTTTATTTCAAAAATCTCGTTTCAATAAGAACCTCCACGAACGGAATAGGGTGTCGCAGTCTTTGCGATTCTTGTAATGTTTCAGAGACTGGAACATTTTCTAATATATTGCCCCGTACGTACAACATTGAAAGACAATCTCCTAATCTTAAATGCGGCGATCATGGCACTGATCGTTACCAACGCTGGCATATTATTCTCTTCACTACTTTTTTGAAACACTATTTTGAAATGTCCACTAGAAGATATTGGCAATACTATTGGCATATTGAAAGTTCGGACCTCCAGAAGTATGCGCACCAAGATGGCGCACAACCTGGAATAGCTATGTGTGTACCGGTTAGAATTCAGGTTGTACGACATCTTGGTGCGCCTATTTCTGGAGCCCCGAAAGTTTGCTTTGTCAATGTCTATCGCAAAATACTTCTCAGGGGCGTGCAACCTTTAATACAGTAGGGCCATATACAAATAGCTGGGTGAAATCGAGGCCGCAACTTCGCATAAGCTAGCGGTATTTTAACGTCATAGGTATAGGTAACAAATTGGACCCGGGTATAAACTTTGTGCAACGCAAATGGATTGGGAATTACTTGCACTTACCGTATTAAAGTATATATATTAAAAACTCGTTCGCGAACCGCACACCATTCAAAATTGTCACATTTTTTTAAGATGCGGTTGCTAGTCTATATGCGGTTGCTAAAACCCATAGGTTAGGGTGAGTATGGGTTCAAATATCCGTAAAATAAAAAAATTTTCATAGGTGCAATAGTATGCAGGTGCAATTGTCATGGGTTCAAATGTTCGTGGGTTCAAATGTAATGGAACCTATTCGTGTATATCAATTACCGACCTTGCATTTTGCATTGATACGTTAGATCGGGAAGCACGTGCTAGATATTCTTCTCGCACTGGGAGTAACGATGGATGTGAAGCTTCATGCTCAGTAATGAGTCGAATTCCGTGATGTACATCCAATGTGGACTACCCGCTTTATTCAGATCGCTGAACAATATTTTAAAATTTTTGGTAATCACGCTAAAACAACAAAACTTCATGGGAATATCTTGATAAAGTAATATATATATCTACTCAGGCTTGTCCATGAGACATATTTTTCTGTCCCATTCCCATCCCATAGCAATTATGCCTGTCTCATCCCATCCCATGGGATTTCCATTGGTATGAAATTCAATAAAAATTGTTAAATTTAAGGTTAGTGACTATTTAATAGGACTACATGTACAAAGAAACATGCAACACAACAAAATTTACTTTGTTAACTTTATATTCATAACTATTATGCATGTGTCCATCAGCCCCTTCACGAAGTATATTGTTAATGCTGAATATATTTTGCTCTTTATAACTAACAAGAGAGCTATGCTCGAATATATGGTCACGAAATCCATAACGAAATGTTTTACCTACATTTCCCTGAAAATCATACGGTATTCCTGTCCCATGGGAAATACAAATGTGTGCTGTCCCATCCCATCCCATGGGACGTTTCCCATGGACAAGCATGTATATATATATAATACTGGTTTCTTTGTGATGAAGAATATGTTATATACAAATTCATTTTCTTGAGCTTCATCAAAATTAAGACTAAATTGGTCGCCATGGCGATATCGGTCGTACTCCGGCGACTTTGGGTCGTAATATTGTCTCCTAACTTGCGACAAGCAGGCCTTGTTATATAAACAGACGTACGGGCCTCGTGTCAGTCTGGAAAGCATTACATTTTTGTTAACCGTTTAATATCGTCAACCGTCGGCCTAATTTTTTAATTGTAATGTTTACAGCAAACTTTATAATTCACCATAGGCTAAATTTTTTTAAATCACCTACGAATTTTACCTTCCTAATTTATTGGTGTTTCGCGAGGCGAGATAAGAAGCGAGGTTTTACGGGGCAAAATAAAATGTTGAGAAACGCTGATTTAGAGAATTGATGGCAGATCATTTATTTATTTGTAAGTGAAAGAAGTAAAACATTTACGTATAGTTTTATGTGTGATAAGAAAATGCGTCTTATGTTGAAACTGTAAACACCTCATTTAAAAATACTTGCAAAAAATATATTCACGAAGTTTTAAATCAAGCGCACTATACCAGAAAATATCTCATAGTTTGTGATAAAATGCCAGAGTCTCATTTGTGATTCTGAACTTGAAACGTAGTCGAATTTACCGAGCACCATGGCAATAACTACATATGAATGTCTTGACAAGTTTTTCGCGTTTCGTATTGTAAAATTTTTTGATTCTCATCGCTGTAAATTTCGTTTTACAAAGGTAGCAATATCACAACTGAACATATATCATGTACATTGCCAATGTACCAAATTTCCTTATAAATGTATCTTTGCTGTCAAAATATTTGTGATTTTATACAGCCTCGATCATTTACACAAGTGGTTGCCAATATTTCATGGCTCGTGATCCCCGTCCGGAAGCTTTTAGCACTTGTGGTGTTTTATATGCAACCGATTACAAAAGTTAAAATTTGCAGTGCGCGAAGGTTTTTATATTGTTAATTTGATTGAAATTGCACAAGAAAATGAAAACACCCTGCAACTGAAAAAACCTGTTTCAATAATGAAACTTAGGAAAACAGGGTAATTTCGATTAAAGGGAAAAGTACGCAAACGACATCGCATCAAAATCCATTCCGGCCATAGTATCGTGGCGCCCCGACAACTGCTCTGTGGCCCCCTTGGGGGCGCCCCCCTGGTTGGGAACCACTGATTTACACAATGAGATCAGCATTGTTATTTATACTCACACATTCCTGTCTTTGCGCACAGCAGTCTGCTTCCCATTTTTCATCGTGATTTGTTTCAATGATTATACTCCGAATAAAACGACAGAATTGATAACCTAAGTAAGATAAACAATTACTTTGTTATATGACTCGTTACAAGGAAATCATTGTAGACATTCAGGTCGCCACAAATTAGATAGCAATTGAATAACACAAATTTTAAAATATGATCTTCTCATGAATCTTTGAAATTCAAAAGTCCTGCTGCACACTAGAACTAACGAGACTTTCATGAATACTGCTGAAGAAACCACAGGTGATCGCCTGATTCAATGTAGTGACTACTTCAAAGCACATGGATGTTAAAAGCATAAGACATACATGAAACATGCTACTACGTGACTATGTGAACCTCATTTTACAAAGGGTCAAACTGCTCTACGCGTAGTTTTTATATGAATAATAAATAACAATGCGCGATTTTTTTTTGTTTACCGTGCCTATTCTTTTGTCTATGAACCTATATCACGACAATCATCAAAGCAAAATATTGCTCCATATGATTTAAATGTGTTTTGTATCCAGAAGTGTTTTCACTTTGTTTTTTATATGTTTGTCTCTAGCTCTGAAATGTGCAAACCAAATCCGACCCGCTGGGTAATTCAATCTGGCCCGCCTGATGCTGCCACAACCAAACTGAAACCAAATTTTGATGTTCTAGCTTAAAAAATAGCTTAAGAAATTTGTTATGATTGCGATTAAATTTAGTTTTTGCACGAGAATTTAGTTTTTTGTTCATAAAATGTAACTTTTTACGTCACACTTACATGGCCCGCCAGCCCTTGGTCCAAAAACCTTGTCCACCCCTGGGTTTAGCTTCACAGGGGGCGACATTACAGTGTTGGATTCCCCGTGTCCGCAGTTGTGAATATTTTTTATACGGCGCTTTCAAAGTATCTAACTTCAACGACGTTTCTGAACCATCACCGATTGGAAAAGATATTCTATCTGTATTTGAAGCATCTGAAACTTTGCAGTTAGGCTATGTCCACCACATTACACTCCAGATGTGGTCTGATTCTAAAATCTTCATTCTGCAATGTCCACAATCTTGGATCTGACTTCTACATTACTGCTTCCACATCAGCCATGGAGGATATGTTATCATGTCCCTTAGCGATTCTTCTATCCTTGATTATCAATTTTAATTCTTTCATATTCTAGATTCTAGAATCTAGTAGATAATTGGCCATAACTATGGAATCATCGGCTGGTGGCAGAAGAGAGTCGTTTTTCCCAAAATAACGAAGGCTACAGCCTTAGCTTATTTAGGTAACAAAAGCAGGTACTACGTGTCGTGAATCTTTTTAAATTCTATTTATATTATTATTATGAGAAGTATTGTTATTTGTCTATAATGTTAGCGCCTTCGTTTTCTCTCATGGGTGGTCGAATAAATACAAATTCATTTTTATATTTCTGTATTTATACTTCGCTTATTATTATTTTGTATAAACATATTTTGCACAAGAAAATATTAGTTTACAGAATATTTGCTGGACGCAAATAGGCCAATAAAGACATTCGTTGGTTCGAAATTTACATCTAAAAAGATAAAAAGGCCTGTTCTGTTACATTGATCGTTAGCTTAAATTTTCTGAAGCCACTATTTTTGTTGTTATTGATGTGGCGCTTTTACATTCGGTAACAGTTTGCCATTATTCGCTGTTTATTAAGTTATATCTCGTTTTGTTTCGAGAAGTTAAACTATGGTGTAATGAAAGCTGTCAAATATATTTGCTATTTCGTTGAAAAGGATTATGGTAATCTTACTTTATCACACATTGAAATTGTGTAACGGGCATTCTTTTCCTTTGGAATCCTATGCCATATTGTAAAAAAGGTTCCGATATAAATTGATTCTGAAATTTGAGTTCTCACCGGCGGGAGACTATTGTATTGTGATATCCTTGAAAGCCGCTTTTCTTTGTGTGCCATAATAAACGCGTCTCAGTCGAGTATTCCATAAAACTGTTAAACCACGTGGGAGAAGGAACCATAGGTCAAAAAGTAATTTATTTAGAGAACTTCTGAGTTTCAGAGAACATGTCGTCGGCACTTTCTTATTCTGACCTTTGACACTTCACAGTTCAATGATCATAAAACAGAGTACGAAAATTGCACTGTGTTCAATCCTCTACTGAATAAAAATTACACTAACAATTCAGGTCTACTTTGACTTTGAGTTCTTTGTGCAAGGCATTATGGAGATGTCGGACATTCTCACAATATTCTGAACTTTATCATTCTCCAATATTGTCTTTAAATTGGTTATTTGTAATCTGGGCCTACAATATGATTTGAAAAATATTAATGATAAAAATTTTGTCTGGTCCTGGCATGAGTCGACCAAAGGTTGAGTAACTTAGCCGATTTAAAGTAGTTGTCATTTTCCAACTTTTCCGATTGAGATGGATTTTATTCAAAGTGTGAAACGTACTGACGTATTCGTATAAAAATGATATCTCTTAGTAATATATTTATTTTTCTTTGCAAAAAATAATATTTATTTTTCTGATGTTATAGTTATCTCAGTGACCTGTGGCCTTTGAATGAATTTTCGGATTATTTATGACGTCGACTACGACCGCGATCTTTTCTTCCAGATCTACGATCGTTTTACATCTCAATATAACGTTACAGTAATTGTGATTCACGCGTTGTTTTCGGTTTTGCGGGATAGATAAGATTTGACGACTGACAACTTTCTTTTCAAATGTACTGCTATGTAATGAAATTATATTTATGATCGAGATTTTGGAATCACATTTTTAATGGAGCTTTATTACGATTACTCGATTTCGAGGAATAAATTCTTCATTTCGAGGGAAGCGCTGCACGATCAATATTATCAATCAATATTGGTTTCCCGCTTCTCACCTCTCTCTTAAATTTCTTTTTCATTATTTATTGTAAATTGTATATTTAATGTGCCGTCTGTATGGTGAAAAAAGAAACTACTTATTACTGATTCAATTTTAAATATTGTTAACTATCTCTCGTCGACGTATTCATCATGTTTTGAACATTCTTGGAAAACGTTTTATGTACAATATTTAAATCTCCAAATTTATTGTTGTTTTTCTTGGAGGAAAAACTGGTGATTACCAGACGTAACTTGACGCAAGTGACGCTTTCGTATCGAGGTTATTCAATTTTGAGATCACGCCCCACGAGACCGGGTATTGTGATGACAATAATACTTTTAGAAATTCAATTAATTCGTCATAGATACTTTTGTGTCCTCGTATTTGTTTTCGCGTTCCGAGTGGTGTTACATCTACAAAAGGATGCTTGATACCCACTCATAGTTTCAATTGTTGCTTTAAAGCATTCATTGACTGGTCACAAAAGTGTCAGGTGTTCCTATTTTGTTGTGTGACGTATTTCCCACAGGTTTTATTACAAAACAACTATTCCCTAACTCTTTTCTGATGTCATTAAAAGCAAACAATGAAAATGGATAACCGTTTGTTTTGTCATAGAGTCTTTTAATGAGTCCTTTCACGCCAAACATTCAAACTGTGCACTTTTTTAAATAGTGATTCATTGTAAATACTTTAGACATAGAGTGTGCTCTTCCAATCGAGAAGCACTTTTAACTGAATAAATAATAATGGCTGTGTTCACGAGCCGTATTATATTTAATTCAACCAACTACCGCGTGGGTTAATACGAACATTTACAATACTAAGTAATTGTTGTAATCATGCCAAAAAATCAAAGTTGAAGACTGATGTATGTGAAGCAGTTTCATAATAGAAATTCTATAAATATGTTCCTACCTGACTACCTGGTCGAGTGGGACATGTAAATTAACTATCTATCTGGACGTTTTAATACAGCGAATAAAATGTTCCTGCACTTTTTACAAAACCTACATGGTACAACAATTTTCACACTGTTATTTATATCTTGAATAAAGATTATTTATTCCGTATTTTCGTTGCACTGTTTGGTTTTCTATTACTTATCATGTTTTAAATATAACTCTTTTATTCTATTCCTCTTCGTGCGAGGTTTTATTTAATATTAAAAAAAAAAGATTACAAATAGTCAATGATTTTTAGTATTTCAAATAAGTGTATAAAATTAGCACATAAGCTTTTTTTGGGTGTACGGCTAAAACATAACGTAAGCGTTGAAAAGCAAATGTGGTTGTTCAGCGAAGGCCGTGAATGTTAACGATATCTCGCCAGGTCGCGGTGGTTGCTAAGTTCATATTAGCTTCATCGTTCATTTGACCTTTTCTTTATACCGCAGATCAGATAAACCTGTCATGATATTGTAACTTAAGTATTCGATTCATTGTCTTCAAACTGTAAATGTCGAGCCCATTACACTACTAAAAATTTGCTTAAATTTCAGATAAATTTTCCACTACCTGCGATTTTTGTATTATCTTCTTAGCCTAAAGTTTTATCCTGAAACCTAAATAAGTTGAATCACAATTTTGATCATATGTTGCGCGGCAAGTAGCGCAGCCAGGTTATAGAAAGAAAAATTATTTTCCAACATTTACGAAAAGTTTATACATAATTTCGTCGGAAATGTTTCGACAATTGTAGTAATTTCTCTATACAAAACAAATTCAATATTCCATTTTGTTTGGTTTGAATTATCATAACGAGTGTAGAAAATTATGGAGTATAATGACCATTCGAACTAACATTTATCGTATTTATCGTTATTGAAATATTAGATATTACATACTCTAAGTATTAAAATGAGTCAAAATTGTTGGAGTCGTATTAGAAAAGGTGGTCTATATGTTATCCCACAGTTTCGTAACATGTAATTTTTCGCACAAAGTATTAACAACCGACTACCTGGCACCGTTCGTCTTGGTATAAAATGCGACAATAACCTTTCACGAATTAAAGTTGTTAACGTTTTTAAATGCCATACAAAATGCTCATTCTAATTATGGCCATATCTCACATTCACCTTTTATGGAAGTTTTTAGTTAAACGAACGTTATTCACAAACCTAAGTCCGATCAATAAATTTAAATGATCACATGAAAGGGCGGAAGTCTGGTGACATTTACACGTAACTATACAGTGCTTTTTTATTTATAAGAATTAAACGAATAAAAATAAAACACTACAAAACGATCACGTGAATTCCTGCAATTTTATGGAAATATCAGTCGTTTAAGAGCAAAGTGCAAATAGATTTAAACCTTATGTTGACTAGAACGACTTCGCATAATCTAATGGGCTTGTATTGTAACGTGATGAAAACGTTGTATGTTAAAAATACCGTACTCCCGAAGTATGTGAATCGAGATGGCCGACACCGGAACGTAGTATGTGTACCAGGTTGGGGTTAGGTCATAATTTCCGGTTCAAATACTACGGAAGTAACTTGGCTAGTCCCCGAACTCATGATAGAACTAAAATAGGGAAATTGGAATGAATTTATGGCCTAGCCCTAACCTGGTAGACATACTACGTTCCGATGTTTGCCATCTGGGTTCACATACTTCGGGAGTACCAAAAATACTAGGTAATCAAAAGGAAACACAACATTTTTTATAAAAGCGTACACGGCTAATATCATGTGATCTTATTATGATGACCTTAAATGGATAGGTGATTTTTCCTAATGTCATTCAAAGTTTATGAAAATGTCAGACAGTGTTTGGGCACTATACGTAATGTAATATCACATGTCATTTATTACTCTGTTGTGTGACGCCAAACGTGAAGATGTGGCAGAGATGAATATAAGGCATTATGTAATGCCAGGAGTGTGCAAACTTTAATGTTTTGGGATTTATTTAAAATACAAGCCGAATCCCTGCGTAGCTGACATAGTGTTTGGGTTTTATTAAGTTTGATTATTTCAACTCGATGTTCATGACATGGATATGCAAACATCTGTTAAAATTAAAATAATACGGTTATAAAATAATACGATTAGTAAATTCTGAATACATGTTAGTCATTAGTAAAAAGATATCGAAACAAATTTGTAATTTGTGCAATATATGAAACTGTTTTAATATCTTTCAATTTGGCATCCTAATGGATAGAATTATTTAATAATTATTTGTTTCCGAACTTTCAAAATAGTTTTCTATTTAATATGATTCTTATGTAGCAACTAAAAGTATTAAAACATAATTTTTCCTTCTACATATTCCGCGGTACATCAAAAAAGGATATTTCTCCGTCTTAACCGCGTACCTGTTGCCTAATATGTAACATACACGTGTTTCAGAGTGCACAAAAGGACATCGAAACTCTTCAATAATAGAAAATCCCTAATTGTAATAAATTCTGAGAAACGTATAAATTTGCATGCAATGTCATACGGATGTCGAGACAATGTTAAAATGGGATGTCACGTATTATCAAATCATAATTAAATCACGAGTGTTTGTTATGATGTCACAATTAGAAACTGATTTATATTGGATTGTTTTCAAGGAACACAAGAATTGGCTTCCAAATGTTGAATAGTTTTGTCACAAAACTATCCATTGATTAATTGCAGTTACACGAACGTGCTACTATTGCGTAAAAATAGCAATATACTTTGTACTCGTGACTTTCGTTTGGTAGCTTGTATGTTGTTGTTGAGAAAGTTTTTCTTATACGAGATTTACTATTTTTATTATTCTGTGCTGAAAGACATACAATAGAATAAATATTTTTTTGTTGATTTAATCACGTTCATCATCTGATAGGACACATGACAGGAAAGAAATGAGCTCCGAATTAAATCGGTCGTTATTATATCCTAAAAGATTTTTTTTTTTTGTTGATTCAATATACTTCCAACAATTGGACAAGATAAAATACAGCTTTACCATATCTCGAAAATGTATATTTAATCATTGAAAAGTAAGTGAATAGAAATATGAATAACTTGATCGGCGTTTGCGCAAGTCAGTGCAATGTACTTTAATATCAACGCATAAGTAAAATACCACAGAAGGCCACACAGGATTCCTATGAATACAATAAACATATAATCCAAAATTAAAATCAGATAGAACCATTCAATCACATCTCTTTCCAAGAAAATCTTGTGTTTATGAAAGCATGTGTGAATCATAATCCCATAATTTGTAAACTATCGATAAACATAACGCAGTTCCTGACACCGGTTTCCGTCAACAAATTCAATGAATCCACTAGCATTTTATGGTAATAAAACCATTCAATATTATAATTACAATACCTAATGTATACCAGGCTGTTAGTTTTACCCTCCAGCTGTAATCGAGGAAGACACTGATCTCGAAAAAGACTTTTTGGTGTTAGGTGGAGACAAATGAACTTACGAAATTGTGTAAGTATGTTGAAATACGCTTACAAATGAAATCTGCTTGTTTTCGAATTCCTGTTTTTCTAGATTTAGAGTCGCGTCATGTCGCAATTAACTGTTTATTAGAGTTATATGACTCACTCTTCATGATTTTGGTCCATCGGTAATAAGCGATTTCCATTTGTCTAATTTTCCTAATACTACATATTATTGTTGCAAAGTTATATGTCAATGCTTGTATTATCTTATGTTTTGTGTGCCAGTTTGACGGGCTGTATTCTTGAAGCTGATTTGAGTCGAAACACAGGGGATTGGTCAACCAGATTTAGAGGTTCGACACGTTTCACACGCTTTCATGTTTCTGGCATAAGCCAATTTAAAACACACTCCCCTTCCAAGTTTTTGAGTTTTTTATCATCTTAAGAAGAGCAAGAGAGCATATACTATTGAACGTGTCATCTCGTGGACCAATCAAAGCGCCTGTTTGGCAAGTCAGCATATTTCAAATGGTATTAGCAATTCTTCGTTGTAAATAACCAACCAATATCTGCTGTGATGTTATCTGTTGTTGGAATTTATGTAATTTGTAGCTGACAAAGATTAGGTATCGAATAATAACATTCATTTATTTTCGTCACAATGATCCTTATCTTCTGGTATTCATGACAACACAAAGCACTTTCGACGATGTTCTTTTTTCATTTTATGACTTTAGTCATTTTTTTACATTTTTAAATTAAATAATTTTAAAAATGTGAATGATAAAATAAAACAAATACTGTAAATTATATTAATTCAATTTCACCATCTATCTATATTCTAAAATTTTAGGAAAATAAATTCGATCGTTAAATAAAATTCACCTAATTCTTGCATCCTAAATTTCACTATATTATTTTGTTACTCAATTAGATAAATAATACAACTATTTTCAATTGTTATGTCTATTTGAATGTTCTGATAGCGCACGAACCTCGAAGACATATTGGGTCAAATGACGGTAAGCAATGTGAGGTAAAAATAGAAGTGTTCAATAAGTATAACACATCATCAGAAAACTTGTTTTTAAACTCAATCTACATTTATTTTGCTTCTCGTGTAAAACATATGAGAACCACGATACACGACACAGTACAATGTTGTAGAAGACCTGATTTAACATTTTTCTATCCATAATTAAATGTCCATTTAATATAACGATAAACCTGTTTAAACCAAAGATATTGAAATTGCGTTTTTCGAGAATATTTTCGTTGACATTGACGATATTATCTCATATAAATGAGACATAAAAAAGCAAAATATGTTTTACTCAAAACATGGAAATGAAAGTTACGCATGGATAAAAATCAAAGGTTTTTCTTAAATAGTATTTTGACGAAACCACGTATATCGAACAACGAAAATATCAAAGGGATATCGACGCTGTCTCCAAAATAAATTTACAATCGCATGAAAATTTAATATTATGACAACTTATTGATGGAGCATTATTTTACGGTGAAAAATTTTGATAGCTTGGGTTCTCACACATAACATGATATCAATAAGTACAAATTGACACCGTTCACAGATCACAGAAAGCTCACATAAGATTAAGAAAGACGCAGAAAATTTTCATTTTTCTTATTGTTATGTATCATAAGCACTTCGCAATGAGTGCATTTCGTGCAGAACAAGTAATATTCACACTTTAACAGAAAATAGTAGTATTTTAATGACACATTTGCGTTGTATATATTACACTCACATTAGGATCAAAACTTTAGGTGTTGTTTACTTTTCTTACAGAGTTTTCAATTTAAACAATCAATTTCACTGCCGATCTGGAAGATTCCTTCATTCATATTGTGAGATATCAGTGCCTCGTTAGAAGCGTTATATCGACTTTTTCTAAATAAAGTTTGCCTATCACCCGCACATTTAAAGTTGAGTTTTTTGATTGACTCAATTTAATTTAAACTGTAAAAAGATTGTGGAAAGATCGTGAAAAGGTTGTTTAACTGGTATATCAAATTGACAGGGTTCCCAATCGAACACGTATAACTTCTGATTGATATATTGCTTTGTATCGGAGTCTAGATTTTAAGAGTCTAATATAACTAATGTAGTGAACTACAGGCAACAATAACAAACGGATTAGTCAAGAGATAGAAGACAACTCAGCGACAGCATTTTACGTTACAAAACAAGCTATTCCAACCAATAATGATGTTTCGTATCTCAAACCTCGTGCCCCCAACCCAGATTGTAATAAAGTGGGTAGGAATCCGGAAGATTCCTTCATTTATATCGTAGGGTATTAGTGGCTGTTTGCCTCATTCGGAGAAAAAAAAACGTGAATAATCGTTATAAAAAATACAAATTCATTCCTACTTTTTTAAAATAAAGTTCCCTATCTTCCGCTTATCGCTACTTTTTGATCGGAAAGAACGGGGTGCAAGGAGTCTAAAAAATATATATAGGGTGGAAGGAGTCTAAAAATAAATATATGGGGTGGACACTTAGGTCAACAACACTGGGTGTTCAAGGTTAGAATGTGTTGTCTAATATATAATTTTTAAATTTTAACCAATTCCCTGTATTGGTAACAAAGTCATTCTCACTTAAGAGCGTGGTCTGGCAACTTACTGATTTTATCTCGCACCAGTGAGTTCCACCATTGCCAAAGCAGATTTATAATGAACAATAGACGAAAGTTACATAAGAATGAAAAATTAAAAAAAAATTTTGAATTAAAATTCGTTCTCTCCTTGGAATTCTGTCTGGCGGATTGTTATGTTATCGACTGACTCTCTTCCATCGGGATTTTACACGAATGTGCTCAATCGATCATTTTGCCTAATTGTTGTTCTTCATGTTTCATTAAAATAACATTTTTTTACAACTGTCGAACCAACATAGTTTGGTACACCCGTAGTGTGGGTACCAGGTTAGGGTTAGGCCATAGTTTTATTTTGATTTTCCATAGTTTTACATCTCATTTTGACTTCATCTGCTTCTGAACTTAACAAAAACGATGTTGCTGACACGATGATTCCGGTAGTCGTTCGCGGCCTTGAGTCAATTGCGGAAATATTGTATTTCGATTGTTCTATTTATTACTATTTTTCATTGTGTCGTTACAATATTCTATGCTTGACGTAATAAATATCTGAATCTGAATCTTAAAACAAAATTTTCTGTATTCAAGGACGGAAGCGATCCATAGAATTCTATTATTGGAAACGGAGTGGACCTATGAATCGTTTTGTTATTAATATTATTATTATGTTGTTGTTGTTCATTCATTATTCGTTCTCCTATCGTTATGAAAAAATCGAGTTGTAGTCGAGTTGTCTCTGATGAGTTGTCTGTGTAGTCGGGTTGGTTGCCTCCTGATACAACTACTGGTAAGTTACCGTATATGATTTTGGGACATTAATAATAAAATATTTCGTTTTGCCTTTCGTATCCACATATTTGAGCATATTCTCTTGTTTTTAATTATTATATTTTTTTTTAAATTTTTTGGGGGTTCTTATGGGGCTCGATATTTCAAACCAATTTTGCTTTTCATGATTCATGGAACTACTTTTCTATCAAATTCGTTACATATTTTTCAACATTTGCATTAGAATATTTTCCGACATTGTGGTCCATGCATCATAAACGAATAAAAACGTTTTGCTGTTAAAACGCTGTCATTGCCCAAAGATATTTTCTTTCTTTCTTTCTGTAAGAGTCAATAAAAAGTATTCTTTACAAACTTTAAATTTGTAGTTGAGTATTAAATACTTTTAAATCCTCAAGAGGACATAACTCATGAGCGGTGTCTTTTTATTGTGATGAAATTTTCAATGTAATGCTTTCATGTCTTTCACGTGTGTTGCAAATCTCTACCACATAGTAATAAACGTTTTAAATCCTATTAAATAATCGAAGATAGTATATACCGGGGGTAAGAAATTGTGATGATGATTTTCTCCTTGGTCGCGTTATAAATATATGATGAGCTGCGCCTTTCGGGGGTATACAGTGAAACAAAATACGGAATATCGGACCGATATCGACGCCGTCTCCAAAATTAATTTACGAGTGCATGAAAATTTGATATCATGACAACTTATTGATGGAGCATTACAGTATATAGTGAAAATTTTGTTAGTTCGGGTTCGCACGTGGAACATATAACATAATATCGGGAATATAAATGCGGTAAAGGTTTCAACACCACACCATACGAAGTTGGTCGACAACACCAATATATCTTATATATATGTACTTTGCGAGGGGGAGGAAATTATATACATGAAATTTACTTTTAAATAAAAAAACAAGTCATGCAACTCTCAACAAGCCAACTTCATTTAGCAACAACTCTTTGTGCTTTTAGTGCCTTGGGATAAAACGCTAGTGGCATTGTCAGTCATTGAAATATCGCGTGTGAGGATACGTTATCTTCTGTTTCGATCATAAAATAGACATAAATATCATTCCGAGCTGATCTTTTTCGTAAAAGTAAACCCGATGTGTCGTCTTTGTGTATTATTGTTTATTATAAGAAATGAGATGAAACGCGATAAGGCATTTTTATTTGAATTTGATCTTTTTAAACAAAGAGAGACCGCAGTTTAAAATCTTACAAAACGTAAGACGTGTACTGACGTGTTTTTTCAAACTTTGCATTTTTTATTTAAATTAATAAAATCTTACATTACACGAAAAACAGGTAATTGAATCAATAAAATGCACTGGTCGATCTGTTTATGATTTACATTCTTTGTGGGAGATTCAGTGTATGATGTTGATGAGCACATTTGCCGTTGTTTTGAATTATTCGACGATCTTTTGTGTCTTTTGCGCAACACTTGTTTATTGAAGAACCGTCTCTTGCAATATTTATTCTTTTATTTTAGCGCCAAAATTGCGAAGTTTTGCAAGAAAAGACTTTTGTCTGAATACAGTTTTGCCAGAGCAAGCTCTTCCAAGAACTTAGTTTTACTTAAACAGCTTTTGCATATAGTTTTGTCCTAATGCATGAAGTATTTCAAAAACAAACTTTTCGGGTCGACGAATCAGAATCACCCATTACAATTACAGCATAAAAAAATCATTCTTGCAAATATCAAATAAAACCAGATATCACTGTGAAACTCTTCAGAAGTTTAAACGAAATTTTTGCCTAAAATTCATTCTCGACATATTACATTCCCACAAAAATTGAACAATACAAAAAAAATTATATTTTCGCACAAATTTACTTTTTCAATACTTCAATCGCGCTAAAGTACCAAATTGATTGACCACCTATTGAAAATCACTTTCTCACAAAAGTTCAATCTTGCCTAACGTTGTTCTCGGGAAATATTTTCTCGTCTTATCGCAAGTTGATCGACAAAATGCGATTTCAACAGACAAAGAATAAAGTACACGATTTTTGTTATCACGGGGTTAACTCATTTCAAATGGCATCTTTCGTACATGGATTCATAACATTCTTGAGTAATGATTGCGGACGTATCTATTGCATTTATCAACTTCCATATTTAAACACCCGCGGTGATCCTGTTGTCACAACAACGTTTTTTCATAGAAATAGTTACATGTTTACGTCTCGCCGGTATCAGGACAATATTGGGCGCTCCGGAAGTATTCGTACCAAGATGACGCACAACCTGATCAATCCTAACCTGGTACACATACTATGTTCAGGTTGTGCGCCATTTTGGTACAAATACTTCGGGAGCACCCAATATTTTATAAACTATACATAATCATTTGTCAAGTGAGATATATAAAATTCAATAAAATCGATTGTGACCAAGTACAGCACATTTATCAAAGCCTAGAGGGCAAAAAAATCAAAAATGGAAAACTGTTGTTGTGATATCGGGTTTTCGATAGGTCATCTTTTTTTAAACTCGCAATAACTAAGATTTATCGTGAATTTTATCTTTCTGAACATGAGTTAAACATTAGATTGAACTTATTAACGCATTCCATTGAATGAAACGTTTTATTAAACTTTATTATCTGTTAATCAGATAATACGCACCGTATTTCGATGCGCACTATCAATAAATTGCTCAGATTGTTTTTTAATAACATTTTCAATAAAATAACGGTACTGGTTTTTAGTGTTGACAATAAAGCACTATCTGATCCATGTATTAGGCGCATCGCCTTATAAGGCGCGCGGTCGATTTTGGAGAGAGAAAAGGATTTTCTAATAGCCCGTAAAATACGATATATGTGGATTTAGTTTTAGATCTTTTCGGCTTCTAAGTGATTCAATATTCGTGTTCGATTCTTGCCATCACACTCACGCGATTCTTTGGATCAAATCGGAATCTTCAGAATAAAAGGGAATTTGCGGCGCTCCAGAAGTGTGTGTACCAATATGAAAATAACTAATTTTGTTCGCCTATTCTACATCATATTCTGTAAAGGGACCGAAGCCTATGAGTAGGGGTATATTCACTTGGCTAACACAGACAGTCCCCGGACTCAAAATAGAACTAAAATAATGAAAATCGGGAAAAAATTATGCCCTAATACTAACCTGGTAGTACACATACTACGGGAGTACCGAGTTCGTCAGGTTATATCGGGCAATTATATTTGAAATAGATTCATCTTTTTCTCTGTGTATGGCGGCATGACACACAAGACGTTGACCACAAGAACGTTAGAGAGCCATTCCCTCTTTTGGCACGATGTTCACGATGATTGACAGTGTTCTTCGTGGTGACCGCAGATCACAGCTGATTGAGAAAAACAGTTAATGTTTTATGTTGACGGCCAAGTCTAAATATAACTCTTCGTGCTATGGAAACGTGACCAGCGCATCTTGTGCCATGGAGTTATGGTATGCAAGTTGTAGCAGGAACGTTTATTAAAAAACGGCCAAGAGATCAATCCCAAATTTTCAAGAGGAAACCATATTTTTTGACGCATCGACTAGTACAAG
This sequence comes from Styela clava, assembly GCF_964204865.1. Classification (NCBI taxonomy): domain Eukaryota; kingdom Metazoa; phylum Chordata; class Ascidiacea; order Stolidobranchia; family Styelidae; genus Styela; species Styela clava. Next base: position 8,057,464 of record NC_135254.1, read on the forward strand.
TGATCTTGAAAGTTCGAACTTGATAGATGTATTTTGACATTCTGACAGCTTATGATTATTTTGGAACACACTATTTCCGGGATCAAGTTTGAAGAAAACAGCTGTCAACCTGATAAACATATTGATATAATTAAAAATTTGCCGACAATTGTTAAACTTCAATAAATATTATATATATTGTAACTTTAATATCGTTGAAATTACGAGTTTGTTTATACCATTTATTCAATACAAATTCATCAAATATAGCCGCAGCCTACATATATTGTTTTTGCGCATCATGTGGCTTTATCTTCCTGGAACAAAGTTTGCGGTCGCGCTTATTACGCGATATATGTAATTGGAAACTTCTATTGTGATGAGACCGAGAGAATAATTTCTCCAAGAAAACGAGAAAAAAATGGCAGTAAATAAACTTACTTTCATTCTGATAGAATAAACCACAAAAACAGCCATAACGAACTTAATTTAAAAATTCTGGAGATTGTTTTTAAGATTAAGCACGCACGATTTTGGGCATAGTATTATTTCCGCATGGGAAGATAAGATTATCTTTAAATATTTACCGTGTGGCAAAATAAACAACGTAAACCGTCGCCGGTGTGTGGTTACTTTTTCTGTGAAAAATTTACTATAACACCAAACAAGTTATTTGTTACGTCAGTTTCAAAATTATTATGATGGCATAAAGGTTCTCTTATCAATAATGGAATCTCTCTAAATGTTATTATGTGCGCACAATGAGGGTTTAAAAAAAGTACAAAATAGCTAGAGGGGAATTGGAAACAAAAATGTAAATTTTTTTTGCCATTAAAATAGATGTTATCAAATTCGTAGTTGAGGGTTAAGTTAAATAATTCTCGATTTGGAGATAGATAGGCTAATGGTAAAAATATCGAAAAATAAGTAAATTTTATTCTTTTTCATATGTTTCATTCACGGAAGCGCAACATACAAACAAAGATTTTTGATAACAAAACGATACATGGAAAAAAGGAAGAATATTTTTTTATGCCGGAAATGAAGGGGCTGTACTTAGTTTATTGCTTTAGTTTTTTTTTACTTCTATGTCATTCATTTATAAGGTTATATCGGTATTTAATGACATTTTGATGGAATTCTCGTGTCAAATGTAGTGGTAATGTTTTAAAATCATGTTGTTTTTTGTACACGAAATGATGGTGACCTTCAAGTTTCATGTATGCGGATGTTTGTACGTTTATATGTAAAACAATATTTACATTACTTCACCGGGATTTTAATTCAATACTTCAATTTAATGTACAGAAAAAAGTAAACACTTGACAGACAGCAAATATTTGAATTGCAACATTGGCATAAATGTAATCGGAACAAAAACTTGATATCACCAAAAAGTGTTTGTGTTGAAATTGCCCCGTGTTAATTTAATTGTCAATGCGATGATTTGAATGTAAAATCGGTAAGACATCATCTTTTATATTTTCTTATTATACACAGATCAAAAAATAAATAAAAACGTATAAATGACGAAAATGAAAACCGAAAAATCGTCCAAATCTTCGGTATTAAAAACTATTATTAATGACATGAAAATTTTTACACTTGACAAATATGAAAATCATGATAAATTATTTTCGTGATCTGAATCGAAATTCGCGATATTTTTATATCATTTCTAAGTTTATGATTTGTTTTTAGACAAAACAGACCTCTTCGACCTCTGTTAATGGAAACTAATTTTAGATAAACAACCACGCCCTTTATGTTCGTGAGAGTCGAATATGACATTTCGGCCAAATTTTTGCATATATATAACATTGGAGTGACATTTTGGATTCTGTTTTCAATGCATTCCACAAATCTGAAAAGTATGGCTGTATATACTTAATATAAAAAATAAAGTTCATTCTATTTCTATTATTGATTGTCGCGGATCGAATACTTTAGATCAGCGTTTCCCAAACTTTTTCGGCCACGGAACACTTACACTTTTTATCTCGCCTCGCGGAACACCAAAAAATGGAAGGGTAAAATTGATAAAAAAAAACGTTGTAATGTAGCGGTACCCAATGGGTTCGTCGTGGCGACTTGCCAAATGCGCCGCGAAAATTAACATAATTGTGTTTAAACATAACTAAATATGATTGAATATTTTACATATTTCATTTATTATAAATGTTTTATTGTTTTTTAATTTGAATGCTGTGTATATGAATCAACAAATTCATTTTACCTTTCAATGTCGTTTACTTTCCGTTATGTAGTGCTTGCTTCTAATGTTGCGTCTAATGGAGAAAGCTAGGCCGATGGTTAACGAAAATGCCACTACCCCACCTTAGTTAGTCCGCTTTAGACCGACGGAGTACGCGATATTGAACGGTCAGTTGGGCGACAACTTCACGATCCCTAGATTGCCATGGCGACCCAATTAGACGTATTTTCGATTTATTTTTCACGGAACACTCGGAAGACGCTCGTGTTCCGCGGAACACAGTTTGGGAAACGCTGCTTTAGATTGAAACGTCAGGGGAATATAAGCATAAGGTAATTCTGAGCAGTCTTGATGTAATGTGGTAATTTATGTTCAGGCCATTAAATTGATATCTCATTGGTATTGTTAATGCCATCGTCCCAACATCAAGCAATGCTTGTATTCTAAAAGTACTATTTCCCCATTGCTATATTTTTAATCGAGCAGATTTTAGTATATGTAAACCCTACTATACTAAAATGGATGACTGAATGGATAGTTTATTCAGCAATGAGTAATTTAGACCTTCACATAAAGAAGACTGTAAGCAATATATTGCATTATAATGCTGGCATATTAAGCCCCTTGATTTTCGCGTCGAAAAGAATTTCTGCTTTTCAAGTTCAATGCGGGAATCAGAATGTAGATTTATCTAGTGTTATCTACTCACGCATGTCACTGTTTAGTCTATAGCGCAATAAATACCGTGTTTCCCCGAAAATAAAACCTAGCCTGAAAATTAAAACCAGCCTGAATTTTGAAAATGATTTTAATATAAGCCCTTTATTTAAAATAAGACCTAGTCGATAGGCGATAACGCAATGTTTTTTTGACCTAGTCGACAGCAAGTATACTGACTTACAAGGCATTCCAGAGGATGATCATGGTCATTTTCGAATAATCCATGTTTAGCAGTTTTTTTTAACAAAAAAACAAAAACGTGGTATTTATAAGTAAATGGATATCAGTTTTCATATTTTGTTTATTTAAAAATCTCGTAATTTACTAGTTTGTAATTTTGTTTTTGATCTATGAAAATAACGGAAATGATAATACACGTGATGAAATTTAATCGCACTAATGCCCCTTTCAACAGAATAAAATGTTACATGACATTGATACCTATGATACCATTACTTATCGATCAGGATCGGTAACGATCATATTTCGAATGAATTACATGAAATTTGGTGTTGATATATTTCTTCTACTGTCATTACTACCACTGTTTGTTACAATATCTACCACTCTTATATTATCAAGTGCCCTCGCTATATGTTAAATACAACTTCGTTTAACACAATACTGATAACATGCCTGCAAACAATTATATTTTTGTAGCTTTTGCTTTACACAGCTTATTCGCCAGATTATGAACACATAGTGCCAAGACAAGCCATGGGCGAGCAAGGATAAAGCCAATGACAAATATATTATATACATACTTATATGTCTTTTGTAAACGCAAGTTTACATAAAGTATAGGGGCATAACTAAAAAATACTTCACAGTCATGAGGCATGTCGCGTGTTTAAATATACATTTGTTTATATCCCCATAATAAAACAAACTGTAAAATTGTTTCATGTCGTCATCATTGAACGAAACAATTGAACGCATTTGCAAAAGCTGTCATAGCGCAAGTAAAGCAACTAAAATAAAAATATTTTTTTTTAATATTTAGCTGTATTTGAAGAAGCGATGGTCAATGTTTTGCACAATATCGATGTATTTTCATACATACATCACACGATGAAATACGATTCGAACTGAAGCCAATTCGTCCAAGATAATATGACCTGATAAAGATTGGTGCATTGTAATTGCGAGTAATTCGGACTGTCATAATAAGTGAAATACACAACGATATATCTTCATTGTAAATTACCTTTTCAGTGTCCTATTTTTTTATATATCTCTGTCATACTTCATCTTTGCTAAAGCGAAATTTTCAGGTAATTTATCACCCAGCTGACACAAAATTCAAATTATTAGTCTAGTCGGTTGAAATATGATCTGATACCCAGTCCGAATACTTATTGAAATTTGACTCTTTCGAAATATAAGACGAAATGTGGCCTACGTGTTCTGAAATTACGTCTATCGATGACGCATCGTAAGTGTGGGTTAAACCACTAATTCGGTTCCCCAGAGATTAAATTTTGTTTAGAAAAATTACTTTGTACTAAGTGTTTGTGTGCTTCGTGAATTCATTAGTGTTTTCACCGGAATTTGCGAGTTATTTGGAAGGCTTCGAAGTTAAATGCAGTGATAACAATTGGGCACCAAGGTACTATTGATGAAAAATGATGTTAGCATGTACAAGTTTCCAAGATTTGAAAAAATATTATTAATGTAGATGCTTATTACTCAATACAGTGGCTATTGTCACTAACCTAGTCACTAAATTGTCTTTTCTAAACAAAGTATACAGACTTGGATTTTCAATTTTTCCACGGTTGTGTATTGGTCGAGTTTCATACTAAACAAGGAAAATTCTGCGATAAAAATGAACAGCCACAATTGCCAAAGTATACATTCACTTCAAATTATTTGTTGGTGTATCGCAAAAATGTATGTTCGTATTTTTGTACGGAAGAATGCAAAACAAGATCTCACACTCTCCGCAAATCACTAACGAACAGGTGCTTTAAGGTTGATGTACTTTTGGCAAAATTTTCACAACAAAATTAAGTTTGAATTTTATTTCCCTACAATACACAGGTTAAGTCTGTGTCATTGACATGTATATCATTTCTATTTCCTTGAAGTTAACCACCACGCAAAAACAACAAGCATATTCCACTATGGTTTTATGCATCCAGTTTATTTCATTCAAAGAGTAATAAATTGTGAGATCTATGTCGAGAAAACATGATTATAAGTGTTTTAGTTAGATATACTGTATCGTGATATACTTTGAAATTATGATTTATGTTTCATATTACGGTTGCTCTTTTAGCAGCTTAGTCGATATGCTATTTCATTTTCTCATATTACAAAAGTATGTTAATTAATAGCAGCAAATATACCTTAATTAATATAAATTAAAAATAACTTAAAAATATCTGCGTAGAAAACACAATTTTTAAATGACCTGAAATTGCCAATTAGTCATTTATAAAAACATCAATTAGTAGGAAATTCCCGCGAGCCTTTTCTCTTAACACTATTTCTAAACATTCAGAATTACACGAGTTTGTCAAATTCCACCATCATTAAAAAGTAAACACTTGAACAACAAATAGAAGTAATTACTGAGGAAAAGTGTTGATTTCAATAATGAAGCAAGGAATAGTATAGAAACCTTGAAGTATTCAAATGATTCATCCTTAATTTACTCCATTATCTTCGGTTATCCACTTCAGAGGAGATATATCTGGTTACAGAATTGCGTCATTCGTGTTTCTGATAAATTTGAACTCGGGAACTTCTAACTATTCAACTTCACAACTAAGAGTGACTATTGAGATGTACTTTCGTTATGAATAAGAGTAAACAATTTTTGATAGAGTAAATGAATAGTATATGGCGTTTGACAATTTATTACAATACTTTGTATCGTTCTAATTGTTATTAGTTACAATGAATATTTGATTTTCTTTTGTTTTTTAATATAAAAATGATATTTAAGTAACTATTTATTATTACCCTAGGTATTCAATTTTAGTTACGTTTAACATAATCAAAAATATTTAACGAGTAATGGTATATATATCTTTGCCTGGAAAATAATTTTTTTCATTCGAATCGTTTAAAAAATTTAGTCTCTAATGGTCAAAACGTGCAAATAATATAGAAACATGTCATTCTTGCACGTCAATTTTAAATTTTGATTTTCTCCTGCTTTATGACCACTAAAGAAATTGGTATTTTTGGAAAAGTACGGGCTTACTTTATTAAATTTGATTACATCATGATTAGAGCCTAGAGTCCTTTCAGGATAAAACCAGTATCATTTACAAATCAGGCCATGACTTCAGAATAATTCAGGCCAATCCCCAATTAAAAGAAAGTACTCTTAATGTGTTTGAAGTGTGAATGGTTTTAGGAACAGCTTTATTTGAAGTGGAAAATAATGTATTTGCCAATAAATATATATACATACAAACAATAAATATTATAACATAAAGTTCAAGTGCGATAAGCAATTGCTTTAGAAGAAAGAAATTTCTTTTTTGTGAATATTTTTTGAAATTGAAAGTGACATTTAAAAAAAAAAGGAGGTGTAATTTTTCCTTTATTTAAGAATTTTGATTTCAAGTTGCCTCACGACCGCGATATTATTAGTGAATTCCGGTTCTGCAATTCCAAGCCTAAGCCTAAAAATTAAGAATTCAGAACATGATATTGAATGCTTCAAGCAAATCCCCAATGCAACAGAACTTTCATATATTAATAAGTATAAATTTCTTAAAGTTAATACAAATTAATGTACATTTATAAAAGTGAAAAACATTCTTTTTTCAATACATACTTTACTGGACATTAACGCAAATGTATTTCTTTACCTTTTCATCTGACTGATGTAACAATAAAACTAATATCTAGTGTTCAACTATATACACTATACATAATGTGGAGAGTGATGGTGAATGAAAACAATGCATTTACTGACGTTTTTGACTGGTAGCTTACATAGGAGAAAACCCAGCAAAACTGATTTATGTGATTCAATATGCATTAAATTTTGGTTATGTTTAATATCATCACAATGTTTTTTGAATATTAGTATAGTCTTTGCATTGAACACGGGAGAATGAAATTTCATTTCTGATCAAATGAATAAGATGATCATAGTTGGTTAAAACAACTTCATTAAGCCGTACGAATATAACCTTGCCAACTTCAATTTGAGTAGACCCTATGTCAAAAAATACAAAATGAAAATGTAAAATAAATCAAATTTTTCAAAAATCAAAAATTACTAAAAATCTATAATAACCATTTAATGTGTATATATGCGTAGTAGTGTAATAGAGATGCTAGCCTTTCTTTAAATGTAATTACCAGCTAATTACAACTTAAATGCTCAGTGCTAAACTCTCCCAAACTTTGTAATTTGCCCAAGTCCTGACCCTTTATTTGTTATCTGTGAGGTAATTTCTTAACTAGTGTATCAATCCCAAACAAGATTTTTTCTTATTACCTCCGGATATTTAAAATATATTATTTATGATTTGCATTCAGATCGATGCTCGTTTGAGTACAAAACAATATATTACAAATCAGTTCCGGGTCAAACACACATTATGATTGAAATGGTTTATTTAAATGTTATATGCGTTATTTCTTTTGACCTATTATACATTATCTGAACAATGAAATGTCATAAACATTTAGTACAGACGCGAAAACAAACGTAAGTTCCAAATGCGTATAACAGAAGCAAACGCCAAGTAATGTCGTCAATGGATGAAAAATATTATTACATTTATTCAATCAAAGTGCACTCATTAACTCAAATAATACAGTTATAGGCTGGTATATAAGTTCACGTCAATTCATCTACTTTGACGCATTACGTGAAACAATACAAATGACTTCTTTATTTAAATTATTATCTTATTATGAACACATAATTATCATATTATTCAGTGCGACTCAAAATAAATTATTTTTACATGAACCTCCATAACACCTAAATTGATTTATAATTATAGCATCACATAATTGCAATTTTCATACAAAAAAAGTGTGTCAGTGCCAAAAATACACTTCGAAGATCCATCATTTGATAACAAACCTGATTGCAGGCGCAAACAAAACAGACATAATTTAAGTCAAAGCGACAAAGCGCTTCAACGTACGTCAATGATCACCATTTATAAGGTATTTTGTTGTTAATTTATAAATATATCAGTCAATTTTGATATGAACTAAACGCTAGTTTTAACATCAATTTACATTCATTTATAATTTACCTAATTGTCATAAGTAAATACCTATAGCAAAGTTACCTACGCTTGTATGTTACTAAACTAAAAATGAAAAATCATAATATTTGTTAAATATAATATAAAGAATATTACAATTAATATTGTGTGATAAAATAAAACAAAATTCGGATATCGCACGATAACGGCTCGCGGGATCTCGAGGTCAGTAAGATTGGAAACTACATTTTTTGTGAATAATTACAAAATAATCGTCGACACTAGTCTTTAATGTTTATTAATTCTAATCAATATATTTTCGAATATCTGATGATTTCATAATCTAATCGAATATTTTTTGAATCGAATCTTGAATGCTTGGAAGATATGTCATTGTATGTGACTTTTTATTGTAACGGATCCTTAAAGAATCCATTATTCCGTCAGAGTTGTTGCACACACTGAGAAACATGTTTCGTCAATACCTCGCTAGCAGAAAAAAATGATATTTCGGAATTGCATTTTGAAAATATGGCTTCAATGAGATAACTTGTAGGAATCATTTCACCTTCGGTGGACTAAAAAAAAAGAAGATGGCGGCGATTCGAAATTTCTGTCTGAATCGATTTGAATAATTACAGGTCACCTGATTGTCATAAGTAAATACCTCTAGCAAAGTACGCCTCTATGTTACATAAACTAAAAATGGAAAAATCATAATATTTGTCAAATAAAATAATTGTAACAACACAAATGAAAAAAAAACTCTCGCTCCGTATGATAAATATTTTGTGTGATAAAATAAAATAAATGTCCGATAGAAATTTCAGATATCAGCTGATATTGCTTAGCTGGGTCTCAAAATCAATTGGTTCTAAAAATACTTGTGATTTATAACCAAATAATGTCCGACACGAATATTTATTATTTTCCAATTCTAATCATTATATTTACGAATACTTGGTAATTTCACAATCGAATCCAATCGAACTTTAAATACTTGGAAGATAAGTGATTGTATGTGCCTTTTTTATTTTTATTGTCCTCCAGACACATAAATTATTGGAAACATAGAATCCATAATTCCTTCAGAATTGTTACACACAATGAGAAAAACATGTTATCAATACCCAACTAGCAAAAATCAGTCGTATCTCAGATTGCATTTTGAAGATAAGTTTCAATAAACAAAAAAAATGAGGGAATCATTTCACCTCCAGTATACAAAAAAAACAAGATGCCGGCGCTTCGAAATTTCTGTCTAAACCGAATTGAGTAATTTACTATTCGATTCAAAGTGCCAAGTCTTAATAATCATTGCCAATGACGAAAATGGTTCATTTTCGCATTTTCACGTATTAGTAAAATATATGGCTTTCATAGCTTTAGTATTCACTTATTATTTTAAGTTATTTTTTTGCGACTGTTTTTAAGAGTAATTCTTACACTATCGAGTTGGCTCTTGTGGTCTTGATTTAGGAGTGGCCATTTTATTCACAATAGTTTACCTTTGATAAAACAGAAGAGCTACCTTACAAAGAGAGTGTCATATCTATTTGCTGTAAACAGACATCAGTAAGTAGTTGACTCTGTTTCGATTTCTCTTCATGAATGATAAGGCTCATCGCATAATCTGTCACGATTTTTGGCAAGTTTGACATAATACTACTGTTGGAAATTTAGTTACACCAAAGCAGAATTTTCAAGTTACTTTGTAATGCAAAATAATCCGTCTTATATGAATTAAATCTGGAAGATCGATTTGGTCTTATAATATACTATGTTCAAGAAATGTAAAAACCCGAATGGAGGAACTACGAGAATATAGAATTTAGAAAACTGAAAATATTGTGCAGTCGGCTGATCTCGTCCAAGCCCCTGAAGTGCACTCTATACATTCTTTTTTTAATTCATGAAGAAAATTATAGATCAAATAAAATCACATTTTATAACTTTCGCGGAAATTTTTTTTATCAACTCTAAAAAATATTTCCCTCTCACATAACCCACGTGCTTGAAAGCTGACAGCTGGTTAAAACAGTTTTTCTTTGTATTCAAAACAAGGTAAACGATTTTGAATATATCTAGACTCTGAGAGTATATGCCTTGGATAAAATATGTGTTTTAATTGAAACCTGATATAGTGGGTTTATGATAATTGTCACCTCTTTCTATGTATTGATTAACAAAGACAAATTAAAAAATAATAATCATTTTCTGACCTGCACGTTAATAAGCTATTTTTATTACCATACACGCTTGTTTAAAATCTGGTATTTATGATCTTCCATTTTATGAATTCTGTAGTTGAAATAAAGCATGGAATGATAAATGAATATTTTTGTATGTTTCTTGCCTAAAGGTGATAAAAATATTGATTCATAAATCATATATACAGTAAAAGGAAAAGCTGATTTCATTTTCCACTTTGCTGTTTTAAATACATTCTTTTACCAAACATGTTTATGCTGGATTCAATTTTTTCCAAAACAAATTCTTAACCTTATTAAATATTATGACAAACCATTTCTCAGAATGATTCGTGACAAAATCCAGGCGTTGTCAGTTTTCAATTTTGATATTAACCGAATGTCTGTGTTGATAGTGGGCGAGTGAGCGTCAAAAGACTTATTGCACTGCAAAATATTTCAGTAAATTTGAGAAGAATCTATACCAAATATATATCAACTTAAATAAAATTACATTCGTTTGGTAACTACTTCAAAATGTAACTAAGTATATTGATTTTTACTATGAAGAATTTCTAAGTATTATCGTCTATGACGCCATTGTTAACATTGTTTTGAATTTAAACAGACCTTAGACAAAATCTAATAATCCAGTAAGATGATCTCACAGTTATCTTGGTAGGCTGATATTTTCTCCTAACAAAAATAATATTGTTTTATGTTATTTGTGTCAGATACGTCATATTGTTTTTCTATTCACATTTCAAATTTTAATTAATTCTTTGTTCATGTTACCATCTGAAACTCTTCGTTAAATTCATTTACAACGAACTTTATTTCAATACATTGTATGTCCCTGTCGGAATAATTTTTTTAAGATAAACTTCGATTTTAAATTTAGGCTCAGATGAAGGCATGGCCTCCCATGCTTGCATTTTCACGTCTATTTTACTATTATTGTTTCATTTCCATTTTTTTCGCATGGACGTAGTTGTTTAAAAAAAAAACAGCGTGTTCCCTGTATTTGAATTTATTAAAAGTCATTTCCTGTTTTGTACAAATTATGTTTGTGTTCTTCAGCAATTACCACACCCAGATCTTTAATAACCTAATGTTCTGACGTCTATATATATATTTTTATATATATGTAAATTTTAGGATAGCATCTTCTTTTTCTTGATAGTTTGGTAGCCCCATTTGGCCCTGTTATCACGTGCTATATCAATTTCTAATTTGGTTTTAATATGATTTCTACGGAATTTAATATTTTCGTAGAATAATCGGTTTGTTATCTTATCTTTCTATCAAATTTAATGTTAAATAAAGATGCTAAGATACGTGACAAAGTATAGGGCGTTGTTAAATCATTTAAAAAGACGATATCACGTTAAAAAAAATTGAGACTCAGTTGGTTTCAGACAATGGGTGTTGGCTAACATTTTTTAATATTATCTGGATATTTAATGAATAAATTTTGTCCGCTTTTTATTTCTCGTAAGTACTGACCTATATATAAGCTTACCATATTTCTGAAGCAAAAAAAAAAATGGGACGGCGCGGATTGGACAAGCCAACCTTGGTTCGATTCCATGGGCTTAGTAATAGTTTAAACGTTTTCCATACCATTGTGGGTAGATTACGGGTATCAAAATAAGCTGTAAATCATATTACAATATCCTCCATTGGTCTTTGCTTCAAATAAGGGTAATCGTTCAACTCATCAGAAAACATGCATTTTGTTTCCGTCATTTTAATGATTCAACGACAGTACATTTGGATGTCAAATTAACGCATGGTTCATACTTCATATCATAATTTCGACACAATTTTAGTTTTAGCTAAATTTTAGTTTCTAGCACAATTTAGCTATCTGAACTTGTGAAGTGAGACGCAAATCAGAGGTAAATCGGCTGTCTCCGTCTAAAAAATATTTAAAAAAAAAATTATTTATGACTGTCATACTGCAAAACAGGGACATTTAAGTCTATCGCCGCGACGGCAAAAAACATGCTAAAACCGGGACTTATGGTAAGTCTACCTATATATTTACACCACAAATATAAGTGTACACTGATTAGTGATTACACGCGCAGTCAGCGGTGCGCGCTTTTGTTTATACTCTGTATTAGATTCGCGAAAGTAGTGGAAATCGTGATGTTGTCTTTATTATGGGGTTAAAGTATTAGTGTCGCTATAAAAATACCTCAACGGATTAAAAGGGATTATCATGTTTTCATAAAAAAATCACTGAATGAAAATAAATTGGCTTTTTATGTTGAAAAGATCCTTGATTAGATATTATTTTTTCTAACATAACCACTTATTTCAATGATGAAATTATCAAGAATAATAAGAACGAAATAGCTTTTAAACGCTTATGGGATTGATTTTTTTGTTGTTGTACAATGATTAGCTTCTAATTTTAGAATATGAAAAGAGAAATAAAATGTCTGTCCAGTAAATGGCTGAGAGTGTGGTATCTTAAAAAATAGTTTAATAGATTTTAAAAGCTTGTGGCCTGGGCATGTTTTCAATTTTTCTGTCATTCAATGACTTGTTTCAGATAAAAACATAGAAAAAGAAATGAAATTTTTGACCAAGAAACCACTGAGAATGTTGTATCTTGAAAAAGGATTCAAGCCCTTCTCCTAAACCAACGCTTCCAAACCAGGGAGTGATTTATTCAGAAGAAATTCTACTTGTCTTATCACTTTCCTCTCCCCCGGGATAAATATGTAAATCCTATCCTATTATTTTTATTCCTTATATACCTACGTCTAGAACAAGCTTAAGTATTTGCAATTGCTTTAATTAAGTAAATACTTAGTGAGCTTGATGACTTTGTGAACCTCGTTTAATACAAAGTTATTCCCATGCTATAAGGTTTTTAAATTTAGTATTTTTCCTAGCATATCATCATGCTTAAATGCTTACAATATCATGGCAACTCTCAAATCAAATTAAGTCATTATCTTTGGACATGCTTGCAAACAATTTATTTCTGTAATCCGGGTCACTCCGGTTGTGATTAGGATATTTTCAATTTTCTTTGCATAGTCTCTTTTCGATTTGCTATTATCTGTCATTTTATTTTAATTTTATAATTTTTGTAATAAAATAATTTATAACATGCATTTCAGGAAATTCCTGACATATAGTTGAAAGATCTTGTACATCATGCATGGCAAAAGCCTGAAAAAGAAATGTTTTAAAAAAGGTTGGAAACCACTGTACTAAACGTTATTTCTACATGATTGGGCATGACCTAACAACCCCCGTAAAACAGGAGAGTGAAAATTGCGCTTTCGGGTGATGACAGTGAGTGTTATGACAACTCTCCTATATAAGGCGATCTTTCGTTTCACTCTTGTTTAATGTTTTTATAATCCCGATTTTCATCGAAAAACGTGATATTATGAGGTCACAGAGATTATCATATTTCAACATTGTTTCATCATAATACCGGATTATTACTACCTGTTTGTGATGAGGAAGGCTTTTTTGAGACACTGTCGCAATGTCAAATCATGAGATTTTGAAACAGAAAAAACATTGAAAGTTAAAATAGCCTTTGATTGAAGAGCTGATACTGATGAATCGTCTATTTTTATTTTCAATAGCATATATCCGAGGTTTCCAATCTTTTTCGATAACGCCCTTGTTTTGTGTATTTTGGACACTTACTTATCTTGTGATGATCAAGTAAAATTTGATAATCTGAATTCTACATATCAACAGGCTAGGCTAACGTCGCAAAGTCGTAACGCCAGACGCAAATCTTCTAAATAGACATAGGCAAAGTACGGCCCGTGGGTCAAATCCGGCCCGTTGAGTAATTCAATCTGGCCCGCCTGATGCTGCCACAACCAAACTGAAATCGAATTTTATGTTTTAGCTAAAATAGCGCAATGAATTTGTTGAAATTGCGGTTAAATTTGGCACGAAGCCTATTGTACCTCACCTTTGCTTTGTAACACTGTATATATTGTTCATAAACTGTAACTTTTTACGTCACGCTTACATGGCCCGCCAGTCTAATTGGGCAAAATTTTTGGCCCCTGGTTCAAAAACCCTGCCCACCCCTGTTCTAAAATCACTGAAGAGTATAATGTTTTATTTGTTTTTAATTTACGTATTGATCAATATTTTTTTCCATGTTGTTCGTACACGTTTGTACCTACTACATGTTGTTTATACATGTACAAAATTACGTGTTAAGGATTGTTTAGACCCACGATAGAAATTTTCTATGAAATTTTTGACGCATTGAATCTGCAACGTATGAATTTCGATCTAACGAATATAAATTTTCACAAAACACATCATCACATCCATTATGTTGTGTTAACACCAAAACCGAGAAATAAAAGGTTTGTTTTTGATCATTTTCGATATTTCGGTCATTTTGATGACTAAGAAATCTTTTTTTTCATTTTCAGGGTAATATCAACTTGTACGGGCAGATATATTTAAATTACCTTACGCAATTATTCAGTAAAACAAACGCTTGTTTTAGAAGAAGGTATAAGCAAATTACGTATGAGAAGGAGCTCACGACAAATTTGAATATTATGTAACTATTTGAAAAGAATACAGTCAATATGAAACAAAAATTTATTCTTGATTGAAACTACGCCATGTATCTTGATTTCAATAGAAACCAAAATAATATTAATACCAATTGTTATAATGCAATACATATAATATACATTATTTTCTATGAAATTTGTGACGCATTGGATCTGCAACGTATGATTTTCGCTCTATCAAATATAAATTTTCACAAAACACATCATCACATCCATTATGTTGTGTTAACACCAAAACCAAGAAATAAAAGGTTTGTTTTTGATCATTTACGATATTACGGTCATTTTGATGACTAAGAAATTTTTTTTTCATTTTCAGGGTAATATCAACTTGTACGGGCAGATATATTTAAATTACCTTACGCAATTATTCAGTGAAACAAACGCTTGTTTTAGAAGAAGGTTTAAGCAAATTACGTATGAGAAGGAGCTCACGACAAATTTGTATATCATGTAACTATTTGAAAAGAAAACAGTCAATATGGAACAGA
Organism: Styela clava; assembly: GCF_964204865.1. Classification (NCBI taxonomy): domain Eukaryota; kingdom Metazoa; phylum Chordata; class Ascidiacea; order Stolidobranchia; family Styelidae; genus Styela; species Styela clava. The sequence continues at coordinate 8,072,842 of NC_135254.1, forward strand.
AATTTATTCTTGATCGAAACTACTCCATGTATCTTGATTCCAATATAAACCAAAATAATATTAATAACAATTGTTATAATGCAATACATATAATATACATTGAAAAGTGCCGACTGTAATCATTTTCCACGATTTCGTTGTTATTGTCTGTCATAACATTCAGTAATGAGAAATCTACTTGGCGCAACATTTTCTAACCGAGAAAGAAAGGTTAGAATTTCGATCTAACAATATATCTTATTATTGAAATCTTATTTGACACAACAGAAGGATTAGATGACTGAATCTCGTCTCACTCTCACAGTTTCGAACAAGTGTTTTTAACCTGAAAAATATTTACCAATACATAAATGGGCGCTCCGGAAGTGTATGTACCAATATGGAAGTAACTATTTTGTTCGCCTGCTTTACATCAAGTTGTGTGAAGGGAATGAAGTCTATGGGCAAGTGGTATATTCACTTGGCTAACACAGACAGTCCCCGAACTCGTGATAGCACTAAAATAAGGAAAATCGGCATAAAATTATGGTCTAACCCTAACCTGGTACACACTCTACGTGAGTACCTTTAAATAACCCAAGACGAGCTCCCGCGTCATTAGTGGATATATCGATATATAGTACCTATTGACATCACTTACAGTGATTTATTGAAAATATGATATATGAATAGCGGTATCGATTATTGGCGCGTAATTCCTCGGAAGGATCATAAACTGTCATGTTCCAATTGTAAGTTGAGAGCATATATTTGATATTTTTGATGAATGACGAAATCAATGTCTTGACTATCAGTAGAGGTTGCGTGAAACTAACTCCCAATCCTTCTACGCTACGCTAGTGGATTCGTATGCGTACAATGCAAGGATGCACTGCTGCACACTAATACAAATGTATTTCTGTAACGTTTCGTCTGACTGAGGTCAGACTTCTTCAGACAAGCATATTTCAACTATGAGAGGAAGGTGATACCGTGTACATAAATAATGGGTATCAATTGTTAGAACAACATGAGTGTCAACTTATAGTGTTAATCATATTTGACTTTGATAATCAAAGTTATCAAAATAATTTAAGTATTTTCATTCGTGCAATCGATGACTGCTAATTTCCACTTCCCCATTAATTTCCATTCAAATGACTGATAATTTCTTCTTCACTGCAGGGTGTGTTTTCTCCTATATTTTAAGGTGTACTTGATTCCCCAAGTTCGAAACCTTTTTCCACTGTGTTGAAGTTGTCATAGCAGAGTCAAAGTATTGTTTTTCAAACTTCTGAAATGCACACTCATTGTGGTTTCATCCAATACTGGAAACGATATTATGATGAAATACGAGAAATTCCACATCTACTAAAGCATGAACTATTCTATTCTCTCCCCTGATTTGGAAAGTTTCAAAAAATCACATTCCCACAGTCAACTCAAATGAATGATATCACAGGTCCATATATGATATTGGTATATGATGTTAACATACATTAACAGCAAATATAAATTGGGAAAACGGCAACAACACCCCTCCCCGTGCCAATTGCAGTGAATAATGAAAAGTTTGTGAAAAAGTTTACTACAGTGTTTGTATGTAATCCGATCAAGTAATAGATACACCCCGTGTTATGGGTACTTGAACATGCAAAACCCCCTTTTATACGTCAATTTCCCTCCAAATTTGTCAGTCTTAATCTAGGAAATCTATTTTTTACCATTTAATCATTGTTGTTTGTTATTCAGCAGTAATGACTATGAAGTTGTTGGAATTCAATGCACCAGAACCTCTGATGTTTACGAATTTTTTTTGTCTAAATAAATCAATGAATATATTTATTAATTGAAAAAAATGATTTAGTGTTACGGCCTAAACGTAATTGAGTATCAGGGCATCAGCGTACACAGATTACCTGATATAAAATTAAATACAACTTAATAAGTCTTGAGGTCAATTCTTGAGTGAATAGATTCGCGATCATTTCCAGCTCACAACATTTAGTGATGGGCCGAGATTCGGATCCGAACACGAATTCGAGTCGAATCCACGTATTTTCAAGACTCGGGAGTCGAGTCCACAGTCATTTTATCGAGTCTTTTATCTGTTTTTATTACTTGACATCTATAGTATTGGCTTCTATAAAAATCGGTACAAATGATATCTAGTTCAAGTCATTCGTCGTTTCAGGAAGCTGAGTATAAATTACAAAGTTAGAATTTTATGGGTCCAGTCTCCAATTCACTTTATTGATCGACAACCTAACGTATAGTACCCGGTTTAAGTAACCTCACTATTGTTGCTTGTTATGGTCATCAATATAATATTTCATATATATGTGACAAATTATCTACATTATCGGGATTTTCCCAAAATTTCAAACTTTCAGTTTTCGTCTAAAATAGTTTTCACTCGGTCAAATGTTGTTTACTCGATCATTATCATCGTTATGAAGTCATAATTTTTTCTTTATTACGTATTGTTGCCTAACAATGTAATAACGCATGTGGAATTTCCCTCTATCCAAATATTTGCTGGAGGTGTAACTAATTAACATTCCATTATATTCCACAAAAAAACTGTTTATTAAACTTTAAATTTTTATCATAATTTTATTACTTAACATAACTGTCATTTGACAATGAATTATGTGAATGAGATTCTTGAAACTCCCTTTACGGTAACTAAACATTTATCATCTCTTTGACAAACTTCTGCAATCTGTTCACGGTTGCTAAGTTAATGTTCCTTTCGTCAGATCATCATTCATAAATTTAATTCTAAAATAAAAATTCCGAAAACGTCACATGTTTGCTTTTACATATCTTTCAAGTACGAACTTGTTTTCGAAATCTAAAAGAACCGTCTATGTAAGAGAATGACTTTACGGAGATGATCACTCAGTATCATACTATTAGTAAACCGACAAAACAGATAATTCCAATCGTTCTTGTGGTCATGACCGCAGATTACAAAAACTCAAGTGCTTATAGCGTCATCTGTCTTTCGCCTGAGACACAAAAAAGTTATTCAAACAAGTTTGGACCGTGATTGGATCGCTTGCACAACTTATGTTCTATCTATGATCATTGATAAAGGAAAATGTTTTCAAACTTGAACGCAACTAGGAATTAAGGTAACATTGTTGATGTACTCAGCCACTAGAAGTGCTTCGTCACTAAAATCATGTCGACAAAGCTTCCTCAATGGTTCGTCCTTTTCGCCAATGTTTACAATGGCGCCTATTTCAAGTGGTTAAATTTGACCTTCGACCCCAATTGAGCGATGACCCTAAAATTTCTATTCTGGTTCCTGGGTTAGAGGAAATACCCACCGCACCAGATTGTTTACGCCGTGAAAGACGGTGTTTATCACATAAATATAGCCAGATTTTGAAAACTGTACATTTCAACGTCATTTTACATTCCAAGGTTCCCAGAATAGACAATTGGAAGTACATAAGCTCTATATCAGCACTCTTTGTACATTTATGCGAATAGTATTCCTCTGGTTTGAGCTAACAAATGGATGTTTTTGTCTCAATCTGAAGGGATTTGTATGAAAAATTGTCAGTGTCATTGTTTCCTTATATAAATGAAGGCTAGAAATCTTAGTACACTATTTTCCACTGGAATTGACCATTTCAAGAAGAAAACGAGGATTTCTATTGTAACGGGACCTTTTCCTATACAGGGGAAATGGTCATTCTCAAACCATTTAGATCAGGGGTGTTCAACCTTTAATACAGGATGGCCAGATACAAATAACTGGGTGAGACTGCGGGCCGCATCTTTACTTTACATAGGCTTTCTAGTGGGTGTATACTAGATTGAACTAAATTAAAAACTTCGCGCGCACTTCTCCGCGGGCCGCACAAGTTTTCGTTGCGGGCCGCATTTGGCCCACGAGCCGCAGGTTGCACACCCCTGATTTAGGTAGTTATTTTTTCAACACTCACTGACATAACCACTGGAAGGATTCATCTACAGTTGTCCCTGTACACATTCGAACCCTATGAATGTTTTAAGAACTTTTCCAGTCCTTGATTAACATTCTCACTGAAAGGGTCCATTGATCCTACGTTTGTTCTTTGTCCGGGTGTTTGTAGTATTGAAAAATTTTTGCATTTGAACGAGTATTGTGATTAGGTAAATGTTCAATGAAACTTGTCTTGACAGATTTGGTTTGCTCAAATCCTAATTTAGTATTTGAATCATTTTTCTTCAAATGATTTCTATGTTATTGCCATTCAAAGATCAAATAATTGTTTCATTACTAAAAGGGAATAAACATACTTAGTAAATAAGCAAAGAATGTTGAAAGTTCTAGATAGGCACGGTGTTTATATGGTTACTCCTGAGTGGTGTTGTGGAAAGAACGCCCTCTGACTGATATTAGTCCAACTAATCTTTCACAGACCACTAAAGGAACACACAAGTATCGTGACATGTCTGGTGTCGAAAATAGCTAGCCATCCTGTCCCATATAATCAAACGAGAATAATAACAGGAAACATCTCATTATAGGATTTTCTCCTCGCTTATATACTCATTCAAAATATTTTCTTTTTTTTTAGCAAATCGCGATGTATGTTATGGTCTACTTAAAGTGACGTTTGTAGCTTTACAGTGAAAAAGCAATGTTCGCAAAATATACATCAGCTATATTCACATCAATACTTGTTTTTGTCAACTAATTTGGGATATAACGGTGTTGAGTGTTGATCGAAGGCTGTGGGTTCTTATGCGTTGGTAAGTAAAATAACCACATGTTATTTTCAGTGGAAGTGAGAAACTTTCCAAAACATTGTCTATAGTTCTTGATAATTATGCGTTTTAGAAGTTGAAAAAGGGACAATAAAAAAAGGCCGCTTGGGTAGTATGTGCATGGTATGTAAGATGGTGCACATACTACGGAAGCACCAAAAAAATTAAGTAGAAACAGGTCCAGTAATCACATCGTCGATGACTTAATTCCTGATATGTCCAAGATATTTTCAGAATATTTTGGACACGAAAACAGCACTGAAACTATTTTGGAACTATGATACTGTTGGGGAAAACATGTAGAATGCGCTCCTCGATTAAATGATATTATTTTGTAGTGTTACAAAATTGGATACATATGAGTTCTGAATTGACAAAAATTACCACTTTTCTGTTACACTGAAACTTTTGTGAAATTATTTTGAGCTGCTGATGAAAACAAAATATTGTTTTCGTTTCGTTTAATTTAAAACCATCATTTTTATTTCCTCACAAACAGGTTTAAGGTATTATAGTGTCATCATAATGAGATAAAGTTCGTGATCAATTTACGTGGGATAAAATCTCAAACACCCACGTTTCGGCGGTTTATTTCCCGCCGCGAACATAGTAATCTATTTATGACTCACACTGCAATATCAGCGGAATTTGAAACCGAATAAAATACTTTACTTTATTACGTGATAATATCTATTAATAAAAGTTATAAAGACAAGTTCATCTCAGTGCGAACGTGAAACGGTCAGACTTAATACTGTCGGTAAAAATGTTAAGAAGATTATCTCGATCAATTTTCAAAAAATTTAAGATGGAACATCAGATATGAGGTATTAGATTAGTGGTTTCCAACCTTATTTTGTCAAATTCGCCTCTTTGTCTATTTTGGAACTTTTCATTTTTCCCTTCGTCAGCTACGTCAGTGCAAGTCGCACTCCTGTTTTTTACAGCTCAAGTTTATCGTGTGTTCATGAATATACATTATAGTAATAATAATAATAAAATATTAGTAATACAACAGCAAATACAAAACAAAATTCCACCTCCCCCTCTTTAAGAAAAATCTCTTCCTGGCTGTGAAATGTTGTAATATTGTATTAGATAACTCCAATTCAAGAAAATAACATGCCGATGCCGAAAAATGGCCGATGACATTGTGATTAGCATTTTTAAACTCGAATAAACTCTAAACACTATTAATGCAATTTTACAAGAGAATGCTACTTCATCAGTCTTTGATTGACATTGGAAAATATTTCATTCTGCTTGTTTACAGTCTTTCTGTTTTAAAAATAATATAGAAATTCTATCGTATTTATATTTAGACACATACGTTGATAAAACATAGAACGATAATAGTAAATTATGTGACGTTTGGCAAGAATATGAAGTTTCGCACGATTTGTTTTCAAAACAAAAATATAAAATTGGTTTAAAACGAAGCCAAGAGGTAGACTAATCAGAAAAAATACCCGAGAAAAGTTTTAAATAGACTATATTTAAAATAGATATGGCTATTTTTGTCTATAGTTCGTATAAATAGATGTACAAATTTAGGCATTATTAGTCAAAAGACAATTATTTCGTGGTATTTAAATAAATACCACGGTGGTCCAGAGGAGATGAAATACACCAAAATGATATTTTTATATAATACGGACTGTGAATTTTTAGAGAATATGGACTGTGGAGATTTATATAATATGACCCGTAGCTTCAAAATATCTGCTAAGTTACGCATATGTTGTAAGAATGTTCACAAATTAAAAAATCCGTGTCAACCTTTATACCAAGCGCGAATATAAACAAATGATATATTGCACAGAATGGGGGCTCCAGAACTGTTTTTTTTTCGAATACGCCGTGAGATCAATAAAATTTGAATATTGTTTTTGCCTTGGCTAACACAGATATTACCCAAACTCTTGATAGAACTAAAATAGAGAAAAACGAAATAAATTATTGCCTAACCCAAACTGGTCCACACACCATACGAGAATACACGGAATTATGTACTGATAGTATATACGCTGTGTGGTAGTTTATTAATAGTGCTTTAAAGGCAGTAAACGTTACATTTAACAAATAAACGAAAAATATATTCATCTGATTACATCATCCACTGTTTAAAGGTAATTGCTTTCACTAAGATCCAATTAAGATGATAAATAGCCCACAATTTCCCCTTTTTATACTATTAGTGCCTTGTACCGATATTAACGCCATACTGTCTGATGTGGTTGTTTAAAAACTTTTCGTCGACTTCAAATTAAGGGTTTATGAGATAATAGTATAATTATTAACATTTACATTATGACATACATAATAATTTTCTTGAGTATTATGTTGTAACAAAGTACGTCGTGACATTTCTTTGTCTCGTGCATCAGTTGTTATGAAGTGCCGTTACGCATTTTACACAAAGTTGAACTCAAAATTATAGTGTTTTGTCACAAATGTTATGTCTTGAAATGACTTTCGACTGACTGTCTTGTGACTACATATAATTACTGTGTTATTATTTATTCACGTGTTTTTGTCACAAGAAAAATTGTAAGAAAAATGTCGAGAGGAAAATTGTTTTTGATATTGTCATTCGAAATTACAACAAGGTCTTATCTTATGAAATAGGATAAAGTATGAATACCATTTAATGGCATGTAATATTTTTACTTGTATTTTTGATGCTGTTAAAAATCGTTTTATATAAAATATTTTTAATATCTTCTGCGGTTATATAAATATAATTCAAAATTTCATAACAAATATATAGAAGAATTTCAAGATATAGTGTTTTTTCCCATTTATTGTGAATCGCCTTTAATGAACTCCTTTTCTTTCTTTATTATACAAATAGATTATAAATAAAACAATACGAAAGATACATGCAATGTTGCAATAACAGTAATTGAAGTAATTTATAAAATATTCTCTACTCGAGAATCAACTTTTAAAATTTTCTTTTCTCCATATTTTGCTTTATTATGGGAATATAAAGAACTTTGCTAGATATAATTTAGTGTTGAACGCCATAATAAAGTTCATTCAAATATAGTGCAAACAACTCCAAATTGATACATACATACTAACTTTAATTAAATTTTAACAACTCGCTATAATTATTTTTAGTTGTCATATAGCATAAAAGGTTTCGTATCAGCAGAATTGGTGATCAGAATGAGCGCCAACCAATATTAGAAATGCCTATATTTGGGAAATTATCCTTAGATTCTATGTCTGTAAAAATTCACATTTACGTAGAATTTTGGTTTTCATCAAGAACATAAGCATTCAATTCTGGAACATTATTTTCTATCATTTTGTGCTATTTCTCACAGGAATGTCATGCCAGATTAAAACCGTGAAATAAGATTATTTTACCATACTGTCAGTAGCGCCCAGTTTTGCCTGAATGCCTATCCATTCTTAGAATAAATTATAACAATTATTCTTACTTTTTTAGAGGGATCTTGCATTTTTTCCGCCACAAAAAGATTAGCATGAGATTATTTCAACATCAACTTACTAGAAGGGTAAAAGACTTTTTTGGTACTCCTATAGTGTATGTACCCGGTTGAGGTTAGGCCATAATTGTATTCCAATTTTCCCTCATTTTAGTTCTATCACGAGTTCGGGGACTGTCTGTGTTAGCCAAGTGAACCCCCTGCCTATAAGCTCCCGTACCTTTACACAGTTTCATTTAAAGTAAGCAAACAAAATTAGTTACCTCCATATTGGTACACACATTTTTGAAGCGCCTTTTTTTGAATAATTTCAATCACTTAAGAATCTAGAATTGTATTTTATGCAAATGTTGCTTTTGCAACAAAAAATTGGATTTCATGCTGCATTGGACACGCTCAGCGGACGAAAAATTTGCATAATTGTTGAACATTGCGGCATACTTGAAAAAACTTACTTATACATAACATTGAGACGGCGATGTCTTCAGATTTTAAAACCAAGTGGGATTAAACTAAATCTGCTACCGGTTTGCTAGAAAATTAGTCACACTATATACAAAAATTCTATAAATTAGCAGCCATTTCACTGATAGCCAGAACATACGAACCACTGAATAATTTCTTCAAATTTGTAATATTCAACAAGCAGCCAACCGCATTCATTGTGGTAATGACCAACGATAACCAACTCATTGACGAATACGAAGTCAACTAGATTTCAGTTATAGTTTAAGTTTAAAAAAATATGAATTAATTACTTGTGCTTGATCACATATACAGTTTACTCATATCATCAATGCAACATTGTTCCTAGAAAAGTTCACTAAATGAAACTGAAGACCCATTTTCGTTGATGTGACTTTGCTACAGAGGTTTTGTTGGCTTAATGAAAAGTCTCGAGCTTTTAATTAGAAGCGGAAAACGTATTGAACGTGCATAAACAAAAGCCAAAATTGGCCAAAATTGAGAAGGGTTCAAACCATCACTGCCAAAAAAAGAAACCTCACAAAACAAGAATCGATTTCTATTCATTTCTCCATTTCCTCTTAACATCGAGCTTCTCATTTATCTAGCCACCGTTTCTCTCCTGATTATCTTCTTTTCTCTTTAACTCCAACTTCCAAAACATTCTATCTTCATTTATTTTCAAGTTGTTTATCAAAGACACACATTCAATCACACAGATTTAGTAAGATATTTTGCATTCAGCTTCTTTCTATATATGAGTATTTTTCTCTCTTTATTATATTTCATGAATATTCCATCGATATCTATTTTGAAGATGTTCAAATGAACTCGAAGATTGTAATTATATCTTGTATTCAAATTTGTCTTCGGTTTGTCTGTGGTTTGCGGATTTTCATATCTATTCAACGATTCAAAATATTCCTAAGGTATCTAGATTTCCGTTTCTAGAAAAGCCGAGGCATGTAGAATTTGGCATATCGATTTAAATTAAAATTGAATTGCCTTGTAATTTAATGCAATAATTCCCAGTATTATTCGCACACAATTATATATGCAAATATATGATCCAATTTTGGGTCATGCTTATTTTGTCATAATATAAATATTGAAAAAAGGCGACAACAACAAAATAAGAGAGAATATTTTTGAGAACTGGTAAGAGCATTAGCAAGTATGGTAAAGAACTAAATTGTCTGTTTTATCATAAGCCCTTATGTATGTGAGCGTAGAGTTATTCATGAATTATAAATGCTCCACAGGCTGGCTACTGTCACACAAATACCAAACGAAAAGATGTGACCCCCAGTGTTGCTTTTCAAATCCAATCTTCGTGAAATTGTAATAATATATAATTCTATATTTTACAATTTATACTCTGTAGAATTTTACTAGTCCGACTGCAATTCAAATAAATATTAGATTTAAACCAGGGTCATAGGTTGGCTCACAATTCACGCCTCACCTAAACATAATAGGGACCCAAAGTTGTAATAACCTAGCTAGTAGAACGAAAATCATGTTTCGGTAGAAGCAGCTAAGGATGTGGGTAATATGGTTTACTAATGATTGTATGTGTAAGAATATGAAGGTAACTAATTTTGTTCGCCTACTTTACATCAAGTTGTGTCAAGGCACTGAAACCTATGGGCATGGGGTATATTCACTTGGCTAACACAGACACTCCCCAGACTCATATTAGAACTAAAATAAGGAAAATCGAAATAAAACTATGCCTAACCCCAACCTGGTACACATACTACGGGAGTACGGAAAATTTGAATAGGCCCTTCCTAATATCATACTAATATATCTTATCTGCCCACTCCGTCATCTTCGATGCAGCAACATTTGAGTCATTGTAATTCATTATATCTCATCAATGGGGTCAAAAGAAAACACTTTTTCGGTGAAAATTTGGTAAAAATTTTACAAAGGAACACTCACGATGAATTTCTCTAATTCGCATAAAACAGTATTATTCTACAACAAATTAATTTCAATAATAGTTGAAGAGAGAAAAACGAAAACCCTAAATAAGTAGAGACATCGAATATGGATTCGACTGGCCTGAGACGTATCTTGTTTTGTACGATTCTCTCGAGGTATTCATGGTCCACGCAGAGAAGCCTCAATTGGTGTCTGGAATAAACATGAAACACATATAACTTCAAATGCTCTCATTGTAAAATTGATTTGAATTATTCATGAAAATTAGAGAGAATTGATATTTGGCATCCGGAAAAAAGTAGCTTCGTTGCTGTAAATAATCTGCGCCAATTTTATGAATATTTTACATTAATCACTTTAATGCTTAAAATAAAGTTAATACGAAATATGTTCTGGTGCCGTTAGAGAGTAATCTATCCACGGCACATATGTACACTTATATTCATCCTAGCTAATACACAATAATGTTTTAATAAGGTTTTAGGACAACCTAACATGAATCAGGAATGAAACACAACGATTATGGGCGATCGAGCTTTTCCATCGCAACACGAGAGTAACGGATTCCTAAAAATTGCATTACGGTGAAATTACAGTGAACATTACGAATTTTTAAACAATACTGAAATGAGATTGGGGCAAAGTTAAGCGGATGAATATTTTATAAGGAGAACAGGTCACGCTATTTATAGTGGTTAACCCTCGCATGGCGAGGTGGTACCAAAATAAGAATTTGACAAACAGGTTATTATTTTAACTGTCGCATTTTATTTTCAAGTTTTAAGCCATTCAAAATCGAAGTTGCAATCTTTAATAAAAACAATTTGTCTGATGCGGCATCGATTGTGGTACCGATATCAACATAAAATTACGGAAAAATTATCTCGATGGGATCTCAGTATAGCCCGAATAATTGCTAAGTTAAAGATTCACAGTATTTGTAACTTGTCTCGAAATTTTGGAATTGTACTTAAATTTCATATAACTAGGTTTCTTTTGATTCATAATATACAACCCATATTTGTAAATCCTGACAGGTTTTTGGCGTGAGTTGGAAATTAGGGCAACGAGCATTTTTATCATTGAAAGCCCTCACTTTGGCGTTACTTTTCGTGTCATAACTGCAAAATTTAAGCAGAGTTAGTAATTAAAATAGAGCCGCATATACATACAGAGCCACATACAGTCCAGCGTTTACAAGCTGACAACTGTAATTCAAGCTTCCATGTCTGAGGTGCACATGGAAACAATCTAGAAAATATCATAGAGCTTTAGAACAAAAAGTTGTCAATATCAATTCAAAGTTTTTGAAAGTTCATTAAGTTAGGCCATTGTTGCTGATGAACAGCAAGAAGATAGTCAAAATCATTTTTAGATGCATTATGACAACAGGCATTTTAAGTTCGGTTACTGCGTAATGAGCTCGTATTCATTATTTATAAGCCTGCTTTATTTCTCCTTCTTGTTTCCTACTATAATCACCTTTAATTGTTTCAAATATATCGCATATTATCGATAGCCAAGTACAGGTCTATTATAAAGTGAAGACCGGTGATTAACCATCGCTATTTAGCTAAAAGGAGACAAGTAGACTCAATCAGACAAGTAATTATAGAATTATAACCACATGATTATGGTGTTGTTTTTCAAGTGGTGCTTATAGTACAGGCCTAAATCGATTCAAAAAATTCTTTTTCGAGTGCGAGAGGTAATTTCTACCTCAACGAGAGAAAATGTCAAAAATTTGCGGACATTTTCACTTCATTACTTCACAATGTTTACCTTCATTTCATATTCTTACATCATAATCATATACACATGACTACAACATAATAACATATTAATATTTCATAATGTTCGGTTGGAACCTGTATGACTTACGTAATGTAAATGCATAATCCCTAAAAAAACAGAAAATTGTACTTGTATTATTACATACAATTTACATTACAGTGTTGTGTGCAATTAAGAATTACCATATCCCGCAGCTATTTTCCAATTTCCGAATTGAAATTGATTTTTTTCGCAATATAGTGCATAATAGTTATTGTTTGGAAATAGCAAGTTGGGTTATAAATTCGGAAATATTGATTTTTCCAACAAAAATTTACAGACATAAAAATATAATATAAAAAAAAATAATAAAACTTAAAATATCGAAAAAAAGCTAAAGTGTATCACAGCACCCAAACTGGTATTTAAACCGGGTTATTCAATTTTCAAACAATTAAATTATTACACTTTTGCCCCCAAAATAAAGTGGGTTCTTCCGCAGAATTCCATTCGAAACTAACAGTACATTTGATTCGTTTTCAAATTCTCCAGCTCTCCAATCCTCGACCAGTTCCAAAATAAAACAGTATATGCGGTTTACAAAATCGGAAGACGAAACTTTCATTAACAATTGCCAACTGAATTGTTATCAGTTTAATGACAGCATACGCTCAAGGGAATAGAGGAAATTTATCCTTTGAAAGTAAAGCAAAGTGGTTATATATTTCAAGTCATGATCTAATCTGTGTAATCAATCATGTATTGCAGTAATGAATGTGGTTCTATACTAAAGTTGGGGTTACTTCTATAGTGTGTGTACCAGGTTAGAGTTAGGCCATAATTTTATTCCGATCTCCTCATTTTAGTTTTATTACGAGTTCGGGGACTGTCTGTGTTAGCCAAGTGAATATACCCTGCTCATAGGTTTAAGTCTCTTTACACAACTTGATGTAATGTAGGCGAACAAAATTAGTTACCTCCATATTGGTACACACACTTCTGGAGCGCCAAGTTGTGAGTGCCAAAAACTGAAGGAGCTAACATCTGAAATAAAAGTAACGTCTATAGACGATGTCGGGTTTGAGTTCTGCGAAGCAATATAAGAAACACAAGGGATAAATTTACTCATTTAAATCTATTAAATTGATCACATAATAGCTAACTACCATTATATCATTATGATCTCACACACTCGTGATCATCGAACGATTTTCCTTCGCCAATCAATTGTGGTGCAACAATAAAAATATTTGTTCGCTCCAAGGCGAATTGATGACTTCACAAAGTAAACATACACGTTCATTGATTCGATATTATGACCAAATAAGATCATTTAATTCTGAAAGCGGTTCAACACAAATCCGATTATTTTATCACAATGGAATATTAATCTTCAAACATGCGATGATTGTGAGTTTTGTCATCTTTTAGGACATTCCAAATCATGTCGCAAGAGTTTTAATTTTAGGTAGTGCTTTACTCCCAAACCATCATAAATTACGATTTACTTAGAGCTATGAAATGTGCAAGAACTTAATTTGATAAAAAAAATAACAATGTAACAGATCAAGAACGAAAAAAAAAACTAGAGTGAATGCTCGATTTATCAACAGCCGGAACAAAGTGTATTCGTTTGGTTCGTAAATCTGACTCGTGATCATCCAACAATTTTCTTTGTATTGTGGTGCAACAATGAAAAATTTGTTCGCTCCAAGTCGAATTTTGACTTCATAAAGTAAACAACATACTTTCCTGGATTCGATTATGACCAAATAAGACAAACAAATAATGACAATCATTTTAACACTGAAATCGGTTCAACACAAATCCGATTATTTCATCACAATGAAATATTGACAAAAAATTCCATATTAATATTAGCTAATATATATGTGGAATAACAAAGCCTGATTTGGATAAGTTCACACATCGAAGCCATTGAACACATGAATATAGATTAAATCATGGAATAATTTATATTGTCTCGATTTCAGCTTCAAAAAAATATATTTTTGGTTCTAAGCTTTATTCCTTTTGTTCACAACCTCGGTCATTTTAAAATTGAATGTTTCAATGTCGTATTGGGCAATTTTCACAAATACATCACTTATTTTTAAACCAGGAAATGACTTTGCTGCTTCCGATTTTTGAGGTCAACACTGAGGAAATGGTTCGCAACAATTCAAAGGAAAATGCAAAGTGGAAACTCCCGCATGCTCGAATGTTAAAAGATAGTTCATAGTACAATTGTCGATATACACAAAAAAGCATCGCAAGAGGTAGAAAGCGCACTTTGACCTTAGATACCTCCATCTAAACTAAAATCACATGGACCTGTGGCTGTTAAACTACATGTACGTATTCCCGTTAAAAAAGGTTCAAAAGAATTGTCGGTGGTTTGTATCAGAGGTTGTGTCCATATAACTAAATTGTTTGTAGTGATATGTTCTTATTTCTTCATTTTTTTTATATTTATTAATGATTATAATTTCAAATATAAAACAAATATAAAAAATCAAAATTTCGATTCTTTAATTAGTAGTTCGTTTAATTCCATGACTGTTATGAGATTAAAATGTACTCACATCGTGGATCTTATTCTGTTTGGAAAATAAACTTTAAATTTATTTGTTATAAATTTTAATTAATTATAATCACGAAAATATCATTACCGTAATTGATTTGTGATCACATTCGCACATGTTCAAAAAATCATTGGTGATGAATCCAACTCAAGTTATAACGTAATCTATATGCAACGTGATTACAGCACAATTCTCATTAATATCTCTAAAATAATCGTGAGATCTATTTGAAGTTTACATAAAATTCATTTTTGGGTACACCCGAAGTATGTGAACCAAGATGGCGGACACCGGAACGTAGTATGTGTACCAAGTTAGGGTCAGGCAAAGTACAAATACTACGGGAGTCACTTGGCTAGTCCCAGAACTCGTAATAGAACTAAAATAAGGAAAATTGGAATAGAAATATGGCCCAACCCATTACCTGGTACACATACTACTTTCCGATGTACGCTTTCTTGGTTCACATACTTCGGGAGTACCCATTTTTCTATTTTGAAACAGATGTATAAAGATGTAAATATTGTAAAATTTATTTCCAGATGAATTGAGACTCGCAGGGTCGTGTGTATCATCTGCAATTGTTGCAAAATGCATCGCAAATTCGAACGATCAGCGTGAAATACCTGTTGAATATGAAAGTATAAAATTTTGGGTTGAGGAAATTAATTATGAATTGAACGAATTGATTCGTCACTTATTTGGAGGTTTTTTGTGACCCGGATGAATTTCAGAAGTATTTACACATTTATCATGTATACCCTATTTTTAAATCTCGTTCTTTGA
Organism: Styela clava; assembly: GCF_964204865.1. Classification (NCBI taxonomy): domain Eukaryota; kingdom Metazoa; phylum Chordata; class Ascidiacea; order Stolidobranchia; family Styelidae; genus Styela; species Styela clava. The sequence goes on from NC_135254.1 coordinate 8,088,611, forward strand.
ATCAATCAAACAACATTGTAACCGTTTAATCTACATTAAAATTGTGTCGTACAGATTATTGTTTATGTGGTTCTTACCTTGCCATTTCCGGGTCAAGTAACTAACTATATAATCGGGTAGCAAGGATCAAAAACATTCCCGTTTCAAACACACAATCAGTAATACTATAGAATCTAGATCATGGATGGGCAAGGTTTTGGACCAGGGGCCAAGTGTGACCTTAAAAGCTACATTTTATGGACAACATTTACAGTGTTACAAAAGCAAAAGTGGAAAACAATAAGCCTCGTGCCAAAACCAGATTTAATCGAAATCCCAACAAATTCTTTGAGGTATTTTTTATAACTGAAACATCAAACTTTGGTTGTGACACGGGTCGGATTTGGCCCACAGGCCGTAATTTGCCCATGTCAGCAATAGATAAATTGATACTCATTACCAGATTATAACTCATACACACTGGAAGGGAAACCACCCAGATTTAAAGCATCTTTTACTTAGTTCTAGAAATGTATTTAAAAACCACATTAAACCTATTTAACCGAGAAACTGTTCAATTCTTTTCGACAGTATTTCTATGAAATATTGCATCATTATAACTGATACACTTCGCACCACGTTCCTCCTACTGTACATTATCACGTATCCAATTAATCAGATAAATCAACATGAAATTTTTCAATAAAACGTGGAAATTTTCCGTGACAGTAACAAGTCAAGTTTGTATATCATAACGTAATGCTTTATTTAATTTAGTTCTACTTCCTACTGACATACTGACTGCTATTTAACAAATGTAATTTGGGTTCAGATGCAAAACTGCTTGCGCTCAAAAACGTGTTTGAAATACGACCATAATGAGCATTCAACGAAATATCATCCCCAGTGAATTCAAGAGTATTTTTAAAACAACTTTATAAAGCACAAATAGGTACACAAGTAGAAAACAACAAAAAATACAGAAAAAGGATCTTTTTTGAATGAAAGCACCGACGCACGCATTTTTAGTTTTGATAAGGGTTTTTCAAACTGAGCCCCCTGACCACCTGTGGGGCCCATAAAACGATCTCCGAGCGCCATGAGGGAACGCTTTCAATGTGTATCATTCGCCATGGCTGCACCAATTAAAAATAAAAACTGTAATGAAAATGCCAAGATCTGAACATTCAGAAGTGCACATGTGATAATATTCACAATGTAATTTTCTTCCTAAATTTTTCATCATTTTCTGTTTGATTAAGGTTTGATTATTGTTCTTATTCCTATTGGATACTCGAAAAACTCAGAAATGATCGTCTTGCACGCTTGCCTTGGTCCTGGGATGTTCAGGTTTTGAGTTGAACACGTTCGTTTTTGTACATGAGTCGTATTGGTTAAAATAGTTTTATTTTAATTATAATCTTAAACGGACGTTGTGAATTTATATTTCGATCACAGCAGGTCACTGACTAAAGATAAGAGGGTGCTCCCGAAGTATTCGTACCAAGATGACGCTTAACCTAAACATGTGTATCAGGTTAGGGTTGTTCAGGCTGTGCGGCATCTTGGTACGAATACCTCCGGGGCGCCGATAAGAGAATGAAAAAATCTGTGACACACAGCAAGTTATGATAAATTTCGAATCAATGACCTTTTGCACGGTGTATATAGCTCAACACCATCACTAAATTGAAATTATATACAGCATAATTTGCCTCAATCAAATGTTCGATCATAGTTCGCCACCCACGCTGGCGTGTTCATTTTCCCAGCCCATAGTGTATTCGATAAATCGTCCAATTAGCGGCCGTCCAAATTAGCGGGATCCTAATTTCATGCAATATCAGCAATAAGAAAATCAAAATGTATGCGAATCCTATTTGTATGAATGAGAATCAACAGTTTTGTCGTTTTGCGCTCAGAATAACGAATCTAATTTACATTGATCTGTGTATTATATATACTCCCACCTAATTAAGTACGAAGACGTCATGTCCTTTCCAAATTTGCATGTAATTTAAACGCGTTAAATCCAGCCTATTTTGAGACAGAAGTAATGCCTCAATTAATAAAATTTCTAGTTGTTGTGGTCAGAAAATTTAATAGCATAAACAAATGTAGACCATACTTTGTTAAAATATAATTTACTTTGTATAGATCGCCATCCCCTACATAACCAATTTAACCATAAGATTATCAGATCGAATGAAGGAATTAATAAATATAGTGAAAATATAACATTGTACCTGATGTTATTTATCATTTTTCCATAAGTGCTCAGTGTCCAACACTTCACCATTGTAACCATGTGGCTAGACCAGTGTTTCCCAACCCGAGTCCGCGGTCTCAAATGAGTCCGCAACGAGCCAGAAATTCACTGCGGGCCGCAAACGTTTTTGCGAAACTTAACCATCAACCAAGTTACGATTTACGTTAGAATTTACATAAAACATAAAAAGCAAGTTTATTCACATAACATTATTAATCGAGTCAATAATTACTGAATACTGAGTAGGGCTGGGCATATATTCGAATATTCAACTATTAGAATGGCAATTTACTATTCGAAAATTTGGTAACAGGTGACACGACAGGACAATCGCGCGTCGCTTAACGCTTAATCAAACGTTTTTGTACATGAGTCGTAATGGTTAAAATAGTTTTATTTTAATTATAATCTTAATTGGACGTTGTAAATTTATATTTTGATCGCAGGTCGCGGGTCGCTGAATAAAGATAAGAGGGTTCTCCCGAAGTATTCGTACCAAGATGACGCCTAATCTGAACATGTGTATCAGGCTAGGCTGTGCGTGAAAAATCTGTGACACACAGCAAGTTGTGATAAATTATGAACCAATGACCTTTTGCACGGTGTATATAGCTCAACACCATCACTAAATTGAAATTATATACAGCATAATCTCCCTCAATCGAATGTTCGATCATAGTCCGCCACCCACGCTGGCGTGTTTATTTTCCCAGACCATAGTGCATGTGAAAAATCGTCCAATTAGCGTACGTCCAAATTAGCGGGATCCTAATTTCATGCAATATTAGTAATAAGCAAATCAAAATGTATGCGAATCCTATTTGTATGAATGAAATTTAACAATTTTGTCGTATTGCGCTCAGAATAACGAATCTAATTTACATTGGTCTGTGTATTATATATACTCCCACCTAATTAAGTACGAAGACGTCATGACCTTTCCAAATTTGCATGTAATTTAAACGCGTTAAATTCAGCCTATTTTGAGACAGAAGTAATGCCTTAATTAATAAAATTTCCAGGTGTTGTGGTCAGAAAATATAATTGCTTAAACAAATGTAGACCATACTTCAAAGAAAATTGTTGAAATATAATTTACTTTGTATAGATCGCCATCCCCTACATAACCAATTTAACCATAAGATTATCAGATCGACTGAGGGAATTAATAAATATAGTGAAAATATAACATTGTACCTGATGTTATTTATCATTTAATCCATAAGTGCTCAGTGTCCAACACTTCACCATTGTAACCATGTGGCTAGACCAGTGTTTCCCAACCCGAGTCCGCGGTCTCAAATGAGTCCGCGGAGCGTTAGAATGAGTCCGCAACGAGCCAGAAATTCACTGCGGGCCGCAAACGTTTTTACGAAACTTAACCATCAACCCAGTTACGATTTACGTTAGAATTTACGTAAAACATATAAAGCAAGTTTATTCACATAACATTATTAATCGAGTCAATAATTACTGGATACTGAGTAGGGCTGGGCATATATTCGAATATTCAACTATTAGAATGGCAATTTACTATTCGAAAATTTGGTAACAGGTGACACGACAGGACACTCGCGCGTCTTTAAAGCTTAATCAAACGTTTTTGTACATGAGTCGTAATGGTTAAAATAGTTTTATTTTAATTATAATCTTAATCGGACGTTGTAAATTTATATTTTGATCGCAGGTCGCTGAATAAAGATAAGAGGGTTCTCCCGAAGTATTCGTACCAAGATGACGCCTAATCTGAACATGTATATCAGGCTAGGCTGTGCGTGAAAAATCTGTGGCACACAGCAAGTTGTGATAAATTTTAAACCAATGACCTTTTGCACGGTGTATAGAGCTCAACACCACCACTAAATTGAAATTATATACAGCATAATTTGCCTCAATCAAATGTTCGATCATAGTTCGCCACCCACGCTGGCGTGTTTATTTTCCCAGACCATAGTGCATGTGAAAAATCGTCCAATTAGCGTACGTCCAAATTAGCGGGATCCTAATTTCATGCAATATTAGTAATAAGCAAATCAAAATGTATGCGAATCCTATTTGTATGAATGAAATTCAACAATTTTGTCGTATTGCGCTCAGAATAACGAATCTAATTTACATTGGTCTGTGTATTATATATACTCCCACCTAATTAAGTACGAAGACGTCATGTCCTTTCCAAATTTGCATGTAATTTAAACGCGTTAAATTCAGCCTATTTTGAGACAGAAGTAATGCCTTAATTAATTAATAAAATTTCCAGGTGTTGTGGTCAAAAAATTTAATAGCATAAACAAATGTAGACCATACTTTGTTAAAATATAATTTACTTTGTATAGATCGCCATCCCCTACATAACCAATTTAGCCATAAGATTATAAGATCGACTGAGGGAATTAATAAATATAGTTAAAATATAACATTGTACCTGATGTTATTTATCATTTTTCCATAAGTGCTCAGTGTCCAACACTTCGCCATTGTAACCATGTGGCTAGACCAGTGTTTCCCAACCCGAGTCCGCGGTCTCAAATGAGTCCGCGGAGCGTTAGAATGAGTCCGCAACGAGCCAGAAATTCACTGCGGGCCGCAAACGTTTTTGCGAAACTTAACCATCAACCAAGTTACGATTTACGTTAGAATTTACATAAAACATAAAAAGCAAGTTTATTCACATAACATTATTAATCGAGTCAATAATTACTGAATACTGAGTAGGGCTGGGCATATATTCGAATATTCAACTATTAGAATGGCAATTTACTATTCGAAAATTTGGTAACAGGTGACACGACAGGACAATCGCGCGTCGCTTAACGCTTAATCAAACGTTTTTGTACATGAGTCGTAATGGTTAAAATAGTTTCATTTTAATTATAATCTTAATCGGACGTTGTGGATTTATATTTTGATCGCAGGTCGCTGAATAAAGATAAGAGGGTTCTCCCGAAGTATTCGTACCAAGATGACGCCTAACCTGAACATGTGTATCAGGCTAGGCTGTGCGTGAAAAATCTGTGACACACAGCAAGTTGTGATAAATTTTGAACCAATGACCTTTTGCACGGTGTATATAGCTCAACACCATCACTAAATTGAAATTCTATACAGCATAATTTGCCTCAATCGAATGTTCGATCATAGTCCGCCACCCACGCTGGCGTTTTTATTTTCCCAGACCATAGTGCATGTGAAAAATCTTCTAATTAGCGTACGTCCAAATTAGCGGGATCCTAATTTCATGCAATTTTAGTAATAAGCAAATCAAAATGTATGCGAATCCTATTTGTATGAATGAAATTCAACAATTTTGTCGTATTGCGCTCAGAATAACGAACCTAATTTACATTGGGCTGTGTATTATATATACTCCCACCTAATTAAGTACGAAGACGTCATGTCCTTTCCAAATTTGCATGTAATTTAAACGCGTTATATTCAGCCTATTTTGAGACAGAAGTAATGCCCTAATTAATAAAATTTCTAGGTGTAGCGGTCAGAAAATATAATTGCGTAGACCATACTTCAAAGAAAATTGTTAAAATATAATTTACTTTGTATAGATCGCCATCTACTTCATAGCCAATTTAACCATAAGATTATATGATCGAATGAGGGAATTAATGAATGTAGTGAAAATATAACATTGTACCTGATGTTATTTATCATTTATTCTATAAGTGCTCAGTGTCCAACACTTCACCATTGTAACCATGTGGCTAGACCTAGGTCACCTTCAAAAATCTCCCGAAATATTTGCCCAATATGTTTCAAGCAATGCGGCTAAAATACCCCGACAATCTTATGGTCTGATGGCTCTTCACTATAACCTCAAATATTCATCTATCTCAAAACATAGTAGTTGGTAATTTTTATGGTGTCGCTGCTCGATAACCAGCTTTGGTTCCTCGTGGCTTCCCTTCCCCAGTGAAATTGTATGATTATCTTTTACCTTCGTATTTTGTGATACTGATTTTTTTGCTGGTTAGAAAAACTTGACTTGACTTAACATACTTTTGTTTATATTTTCGATATTCCCGTAGTATGTGAACCAAGATGGCGGACACCATAACGTAGTATGTGTACTAGGTTAGGGTTAGGACATAATTTTAATACAATTTTCCTTATTTCAGTTCTATTACGAGTTCGGAGACTAGCCAAGTGACTCCCGTAAAATTTTTACCTGATATTATGGCCTAACCCTAACTTGGTACACATACTACGTTTCGGTGTCGCATCTTGTTTCACATACTACGGGAGTACTGTATATTCAACCTATGTCGTGTTGGTAAGAACGGTTTATCAATCTTTGGATATGATTAGTAAATTTACCAGATTTAATTTTATTTACAAAGAAATTATAACATCTGTGATTTATATGCAAATTAATTCCTAGTTCAGCCTTGTATACCCTGTATAATAGGATTCGGTACGTTATCCCATTCCTAGACAATTCGCGGAATTTAGGTAAATAAGATTATTATGCACACATGTCACTCTCGTTTTGTCAGAATAACTTGTATATTTAAGATAGGATTTACATATTTATTCCGGGGAGAGGAAAGCCGATAAGACGGCTCAACCATATGGCGAACCACGGCCTCTCGTCCGGTTACCAGTCCAAGTCGAGTATGAGATGAGTTAGTTATTTGTTTTTCGGAAGCATGGACTTGATATTCCACTAGTATTCATCCGAAAATTGTCCTTGAACAAAGTTCAGGGAGCTATAAATCGTTGGCCATGGGAACAAAGTACAACGAGTAACGTCGTGTTTATAAATAAATTATATTTATGTTATAATTTCACCGAAACATCGAGTCATTCATGTTTTAGATAATTTGCATTTGCTATGGTTTCACATGGGTCGAAATATTTTAAGCCTGACCCGACTTTTAATCTCCGGTAGCTTTATATAGTTTCAGATGCGGTTTTCAATAAGAAGTATTATTCAAAATAGCTAGCGCAAGACAAAACAACCTATATTTTAGTCAAATTCACACACGATAATAGAAATGTATTTTGCAAGACTGTGGAAGACGGTCTACAAACTTTATACGCTGCGAAAAATCAGTTATTTCAATGGAAAATACAAATGATTCATTTTACATATCAATCATACTCAACAGATCAGCATTATGAGACGATACACTTTAGTTGAGTCCTTGAGACTTGCATGAAAATGCCATTCATCGTTGAGAAAAAATATTGAGATACATTGACAAAATGAATTCAATGAATTACCATGAAACTACAAAATCTTTGTGCATTTCTTGAAAGTTAATATTCAACTTTCGTATGTCGTTTCGGTTCTATATGCGTCAATACGTGAATAGATTTCGGTTTTGTAAAATGTTCTAAAATAAGAATTTGCTGACCTCAAATTCAGCTTGTCAATGGGCGTAAAACTGTAAAAAACAACTGTATAAGATAGTTTCAGTCCGATTGTATACAGTAGTAAATATCAAACATAGAAACCAAGTTCGGTCATTCAGTTTAAATCTTTGAAATCATATGAATTACAATGGTTATTTCTGTTTGGTACCTGAACCTGGTTTCCTGATACTTTTACCTTTATTCATGATTCTTCAACGATTCGACTTCGATCCATTGAAAATGCTTATTACCAAAATTGAATTTATACATCAGATACAAAATCAAGCAAATATTTTGTGTTAAGTACGTCTTCGAATATCTACGGAGTTCTCCTTATCGACTGAGTAATCGTGAAATTTCCACTATTATTCTTCCAACTCATTGGTTGATATTCAGGATTCACAAATTAGGTCCCACAAAGGTATTGCATGGATGCTTTAAATTAAATTTATTTTCAAGGAATTCACGAAGGCATGGCATGTGCTCACTCAACTTTCTAATAGGACGATACAATTTCAAACTAAATTGTATATTTCATAAGATGGAATTGTTACACGACTACCATACAATAAAAACAGGACACTGTTTAAATATATTGATAGTTTTCATGCTCTTTGGGAACTGGACGAACCAATCTGTGCGTGTAGCAGTAACACTGAATGTAGAAACTTATAGGGTTATATTATTCACCGAAGGGGTGTATTATGCACTAGGTGTCGCGTGCAACACTAACGTAAATTCACATATCAATGACTCGAATATTAATAAAAATAAACATCTGATTATATTCAAAATATCTGAGTTAAGTTTTTTCATTTTATCAGATAAGACTGTAAAATTCCATACTATGTTCAGAACTGTTTCTCAATCCCTTGACGTGAATGAACAAAGATTTTTTTCCGGGGAAGAATTTATATTCCGTTTTTTTTTTTAAATTTGGTTCAATTCGTTTTGATTTGGCATTTACGATTCTCATATTTGCAGAACAAATATATTATGTTTTATGAGACAGTTTGCGAACAATTTCAAAATTTCATAATGCTCCAAAATGTGCAATAGCTTTGCAGAAGCCCGTAGCAACTACTTTTTGAAGAAAGACTAAAATTTACATACACCTTCTTAATTTTCTTTTATTTGCCATGATGCCACTAGAAATGAGAGTACCTTGCACATGGCCGCCATCTAATAGAACAAATATTGTTCATTTATGCAAACGTCATCCTATGCAGCTTATCTTTATTGAAATATTCATGGCAAACCAATCGGGTGACAGAAGGCGAATGAAGACGAACTATATCGCATTTCGGTGATTAAATATGACGTAACAGAGGCAATTGTAATTCAAACAATGATTAATTATTGAAGCACGCTACTTTCCTTCCTGGATAAAATATTTATCAAGAAGAGGCGTCACAAGAGAATGGCCTAAAAAGTGATTGAAGCGTGATAATACTCTATCTCATTTCCCTATTTATTAAACCATCACGCGCGGCCGCTGTGACTTGACTCCAATCACGTAATTTTATTGTCTTCCCACCAAATTCGCTTCCTTCCCCTCTTTTCCCGCGAAACTGTCATTTAGTCATCCTAGCATTGTCAAAGTGTGAAATGACGAATGCTTCAATATTAGTACAAAAAATAAATGGATACAAAACGTTGCCTGACGGGAATAATTATACGAGAGGTCACGAACTCTCGTTATATACTTCAAGCTGCAAACTCATCTGATTTTCATCCAATAAATAAATAATTATCCCAGTACGATATCGTGGTAATTTCCATTTTGTTTTTATAGATTTGATTTGATTAGCCAATAGCCAACTAAAAATAGCTACACTCAACTATTACGTATAACGTGACAACAAAAAATGGAGTCAATAGGGTACTCCTGAAGTATGCGTACCAATATGGCGGACACCGTAGTATTTTAGTTATATTACGAGTTCGGGGACTAGCCAAGTGACTCTCGTAGTATTTGTTCCTGAAATTATGGCCTAACCCTAACCTGGTACACATACTACGTTCCGGTGTACGCCATCTTAGTATGCCTACTTCAGGAGCACCGCCAATAGTACTCCGCCTAATTGAACGGAGTTGAAATAAATTAGACGTTGCTTAACTATGTGTGAATATAGGATATGCTCAAAACATGGTTCCAAATTTCCTTTTGGGTGAGCACAGATAGGCCTTAGCCGGTGCCAGCATGCTCAGTTTGAAAGGAAAAGGAGCCATTCCACCAAATTGGACAGAGTTGAAATTAGGTTGACTTTTCCTAACTATGTTTATTAAATAATTGGCTATGTTCATAATAGGGTTCTAAAGTTCTTTCTGAGGGTCTGGCCGGAACTAAGTTGCGCAGTTTTATTTAAAAAAAACAACACTGTTTTTGCCCTTGTCAGTCGTAGCTTATCAGTCACTCTTCTATTTCGTGGTTTGATGATACTACATTTGGACTACTAGATGGTTTCAGTTTCAAATGGAAAATCACAGAGCCTGACTGAACCCATGGTTTTTATGATACAACCTGGGTGACACAATGACACAATTATGAAAAACTAACTTCAATAGATTTTAAAATATTCATTTTATGTGTCAGTTGCGTCCACGCAGGTGAGGCGAGTCTTTAAGAAATCTCAAAGTTCATCAAAACACTCCGTCCATTGTTCAACCGAAACTGCTGGTGCTTCAATTTTTGCATGCAAAGCATATGGAAAGAAACTAATCACAACGAAAACGTCGTAAAATTAACTGCTATATCAATGTTATTAACGGTATTCTCATCCTTCATTGCCTCATAATAGAGCAACTATGGTATTCACGATCATTCTTCTGCGATTTTTGTTTAAATCTGTCACATGAGTTCGTTTTTGTTAAATCGGCCAGGTGGTTTCCTTCAGTGTGCAGTGTCGAACTTTGGTCATCGCATGACCGTTTCTTGCTCCTCAGCTACTTTTAAACTGCATTGTTCTGACCTTACACCTCATGAAGTATTTTGCGTCATTTCTGACGTGTTTATGTTGCTTTTTGCCTTTTTAATTAACTTTTTAAAAAACTTTATTTTGCTATATTTCTTGAAGAATGAGAAACAATTTAGCAACCATTTGAACATGTAGAAAATTCAAATTAGTCATGAATTTATATGTAGACCCAAACAATTGAAAAAATGAACATGTTTCCCCTCTTCTACATGAGTTGACATAAACTGATCAATTCGATCTTGTCGCATCCCAAGACGGTAAAATCAGCTCTTCTGTCTCTGAGAAATTATACAGTCATGTATTTGTTAACAAAGGTGAGGATCAAAAGGACTCTATAACCTTGACATGGGCAAACTACATACCGCTGGCGAAATCCGGCGCGTTAGATATTTTAATCTGACCCGCCTGATGCTGCCACACCCAAACTAAAACCAAATTTTGATGTTTAGCTGAATAGCCCAAGAAATTTGTTGGAGTGCGATTAAATTTAATTTTGGCACGAGGCTTGTCGTTTCCACTCTTGCTTTTGTAACACTGTAAATATTGGTCAAGAAATGTAACTTCTATTTCAAACTAACATGGCCCGCCAGTCTGGATGGACAAAATGTTAGGCCCCACGTCCGAAAACTTTGTCAGCTCTTATTATAACCTTTATTTTCTTGCACTGATTTGTCATGAGGGTAGATGGCATTCGCATATATTGACATCATTTGTGTATTTCAGTTAAACTACCATTAAGAAGTTTTCAAATCATTTCATCGTTGAAGACCTGTCCGTGTAGCCATCAGGACCGGTTGTTGTTCACTCATAGATAACGTTTTATGATGTCATAATGTACTTTGGTTCAATTTGCAAAACTGCATAACAGTCGTGTGCTAAAACATACAAAACAAACAAGAGTACTCAGATACAGATTATTTCTGAAGCATTGCTAAGACTGATATGTAAAACCATTTTTATCGGGGTAGAAATTTTGTAAAAGTATCAAATTCGATTGCAATTGCGACCAAAAGCTTTTAAAATGCTTATTTGAATTTTTTTTTTGCTAAGTTATCAGAGAAACGTACAGAGTAGTTCCAGTAACTTTCCTGATTTTTTTTTACTTTTCACAAGGAAGTGCTTACTGAGCGCTTCCGCGTCAACGCTAACGTTTGGAAAGTTTGTCATTACATATATTATTGCTCAATATGCAAATTTGACTGAGAAATGCGAATGCATTTGTGCGCAGAATGCACTAACAGTGTGCCGTCAGAAGAAGGCCATGCGTGGCAAAAACTCAAAATCCTTGGCGCTCCAGAAGTGTGTGTACCAATATGGAGGTAACTAATTCTGTTCGCCTATCTTACATCAAGTTGTATAAATGGACTGAAACCTATGGGCAGGGGGTATATTCACTTGGATAACAAAGACAGTCCCCGAACTCGTAATAGAACTAAAATATTCTCAGTTCAACCAGTAAGCTTGAAGAAAATAGGAATAAAGTTATGGCCTAACCCTAACCTGGTACATATACCACTATGATTTGGGAGCACCAAATCATGAGCACTGATACAGTGGCTCAGAGCGTGGCGGTACTACACATTAAAAAACAAATACAACGAAGCATTCAACACTCGAAGATGACCCCATATGAACAAATAGCTGTGAATTTTTTCCCGTTTGCACATTAGGAGTCTTCGTCGACACGGAATTGTGTATTTGCTTGACACAAGCAGCTACTGAAACAGGGTCAATTCAGAACTAGAGCTGCGTGCAGCTTTAACAGGCTTCCCGCGTAAAAAAAAAATTGCATTTTATTGCTAGCTGAGAACTTCTGCACATTTGAGGTGAATTTCAAGTTTGTAGGACCAATTTGAAAAAATAATAATAATAAATAAATAATAATAATAATAAAACACAGGAATACAATAGGTTCCCTGCTGACAAGCAGCGGGAAGCCTAATTATTAAGAATCATTACAACTCCGCCTAACCAATTTCATTACAATCTGGTTGTGATGTAACAATGGTTTAAGTTACGATCCTTTTACAGTAAAGTCCTATTCGCCTGTAAGCTATATATTTTCAGTCTATTCAACATGATTATTAAATTTTGCTAGACAGTCCCTACAAAATATTCGAAGAAATTCCGACGCTCTGTTTTCATTGTTACGATATTGTCAAAATTTTCCAATCGCGTTCAGAATTTTTATTGCGGATTGCATAATTTGCAAAATTCGTAAAATTGAATTGAACTTCTAAAATAAAATTTTCGATAATAAATTTTGTTGCATTTTCTACTCTATATAGACAAAATAGTAACAGGATATTTAATGCTGAAATACAGTTTCCCAAGTTGAATGACATTTTGTCGAGAACACTTTCCCGCTTTAAATTTGGTTTACGTGTCATCCATTTTAGTTTCGTATTTTTGCTTTATCCTCGATCTATTCTTTCACCAAATAAATATATTCGTTCTTGTGTAGAATAGGAATTTCTGGTCCACATAAGAATAGGAAGACAACAAACGCCGTACCTACTATACGGAAAAAAAATATTGGACTTGAAAACATCCAACACAAACGACTTCGTGAGAGAGTTTACACTTTACAGCACATGTACAATGGATTTCGGTCCTCCCGTAGTGTGTGTACCAGGTTAGAGTTAGGCCATAATTTTATTCCGATTTTCCCTATTTTAGTTCGATTACGAGTTCGGATATTGCCTGTGTCAGCTAAGTGAATATACCACCTGCCCATAGGTTTTGGTCCCTTTACGCTACTCGGTGTAAAGTAGGCGAATAAAATTAGTTACATCCATATTAGTACACACACTTCTGGAGCGCCAGTTTTTTATAGGCTAACGAGCTATGTCGTAATTTACAATTTTTTTAAATGTGCCGTATCACGTATGAGCAACTACACAGTTAAATCTTGCTATCACATGGTTACCACGTGGTTCATTCAATTCATTCACTTAGAAATAAACTGTTCTTCCAAGCAAGCGTCTACATAATACGTTGGATGTTTACCAACGCGAGTTCGCCAATAGAGTGATGTAACTTAATCGTTTCCCGTCTCTTGTTTCCCAATCAAACATTATTACTATCCAGTCCTTGGCCATAGATGATACATTTTAATGCGAATGAATACTCAAATATTTCCTCACTCGTTGTGAATGAATTGCGCCATTGAAATCTAGCGCGGGAAAATCGACATTTCACCTTACTATTATATTGCAATAATAGTAATAATCAGATTTGTTCAGGAAGGCAAAATGTAATCTCATTGGTTATATTGTCTTTTGTAATCTTATTAAAAATTCAAGTCATGTAATGTCTCACACCTCGAAGGCACACCCAGGCCGTATGCACCCCGGCTTTTCAGTTTGGCTTTCCAAATTTAAGGGGTGATAAATATTTTGCTATTAGCGATAAAACCATTCGTAACTTATAAAAATGTGTTATGTATCTGCGATGATATATATCCTACTTTGTGACTATTCAAATACAATTATAATTAAGTTTATATGTATTTATAATAATGAATAATTACAAATGAGATTTTTACGTAAACAAAAGTCACTGAGCCAGAACCCCCCCCCCCCCTCCAACAGAAAAAATGGTAATCACTTAAGTGGCGCTTGGGTGTTTTACAAAATTATCGTTCTTTACAATAAAACGGTTACAGACCACGCGTCTCCGATCGCGTCTTGTCTGTTTACCACCGCGAGTTCACCACATAATATTGAAACTGTATCACTTCCTGCCTATTTTTATCAATGGATCCTGCCATTCAAATCTGAAGTGTGGAAATCGACACTTTGCCACCACAGAAATATACTAATCTGCTACCAATCGAGAAATTTGATAATCTTTCCGCGCGATACAGTAATTTGATAGAGAAGTCCGGTTTAAATATGACCCCATCCCTATATATTGAAATCGTATTTTACGTCGCATATTTAATCAAATAACACAAAAATAACGCCGGTTTGTGACTGATTGCGTAATTGCAACAGAGCATACTGATGCCCTATCTTGTCCGGGAATAGTTCAAATGTAAATGTTTTTATTACCTTATACTTAGGCTTATATATGAACCAAAAAACGGGACAAAACGGCCTTGGTTCGATTCCGAGACTTGGTAATAAATTAGTTAATATGAATATTATTAACATTCAACTCATTAGAAAACGAAAATTCTCTTCCGGGCATTTTGAATAATTTAACGTAACGTATACGTGGAATTAGCGTATTAAAATAACATAATAATATAATAGTTCTTTCTCACTCACTCTGAAGTGAGTGGCAAATCAATGATAAATGATCTGCTTACGTTAAATATAAACAATTTTGTATTAATGTTAAACATAAATATATATTTAGAACTGTCATATTACATGACATTTGGGTCTATCGAACGGGACGCCGGGACAGGTTGTTAAAATCGGGACTGTCCCGGATATACCGGGATGTATGGTAAGCCTGCTTATACTTATGTCACATGGACATGTCAATTTGTGAACAGCGAGAGAGTTTGTGAATGAAAAAATAGAGATTGATAATAGAACAGTGCGGCTATATAGACTGCACGTGGTTATTTATTTACTTCAATGTACAATTATGCGTAACATTTTAGAAACCTTGTCCATTGCGCTCAGCGAGGAAGAAAGGCACTGCTTCGAGCAAAACGACACACATACCCCCCATGCAGCTTTTTAACAATGTATTCTTCGTCGTTTTTTCGAATTAACTCAACCAATTCGCTAACGTGCTTGCTTCACCCCGATGTGTGTTGTTTAACAGTAATAATTTGCAGTGTATAACACATTACAGCGCAAATACCAACCAGGGGGAGAAGAATCGAATAGTGCAATTTTATATTATCTTCGAATTCGGGGTAAAATAGGAATTTGATATTTGCATTGTGTATTGGTATACATTGTTACATCATAAATCAGAATAACAATATGTAGATAAGTGCCAAACGCTTCATTTGAAAGAGACACTGATTAATGGCAAATCATAATCGCAGAGGTGGGGAAGGTTTCTGGATCAGGGGCCAATAATTTTGACCATCTGGACTGGCGTGCCATTTAAGTATGACGTATAGTTTCAATATTTCAATATGAGATCTATATTTACAGTGTTACAAAAGCAAAAGTGGAAAACAATAAGCCTCGTGCCAAAACTAAATTTAATCCCAATCTCAACAATTTCTTGAGCTTAGACCTTAAAATTTGGTATTAGTTGGGTTGTGGCAGCATCAGGCAGGCCAGATTGAAGTACTCAGCGGGCCGGATTTGGCCCGCGGGTCGTAGTTTGACCATGTCAGTGGTAGAGCCTTCAAGGTGGATTCTTGTATTGCTAAATTACATGCTTATCTCGCACTCGACATTTACAGTTGAATCAATACTGACTCCAACTTATTTTGTTTGTGCTAGGTCGTATATGAAGTTTGCTTTGCCATTTTACGCGTTAAGCCAGACTTATAGTACGTATAAGCTACTTGAGATGTTTTACACACGTGTTCTCTGGGTCTGGGCGCTAAAACTATGAATCTGGATGAATTTCGAAATAGTTTCAATTGCGTATCTTGACGTTTCTGTGTGCTGGATAAGAGTGATCTGTAGATAACTAATTACTCATCCTTTTTCCTCTGTGTTTGCTAATGGTTTCAATGATATTAAACATAAAAATCATTTTTTGAGTGAATCGAAGGTTGCACTTCACGATTTTCACACACAACTATTCTGTATGGGGGAATCGCTCCACATCGACTGTATAACTGGAGGGCCACAAAGTCAATGTATGAGTCCAACGGAGTGAAACTTCATAATTTGTTACTTTGTACAAGTATGAGAGTGATAGTATTGCTGATGCTGCAAACGGAAGCTAATTGTTTCATTTTCACGAACGAATTATTATACTCGGCGTTGTTGTGTGGTTATAGCTCTTTACGCAGATGTCCAACAAGGGATATATTTCATTCCACGCGAATCCAGATTAGCCGAGTTACTCCTACGACTTTAATTGAAATCTATATTTACATTTTCTACGTCGTGGATTAATACGAATTCCGAAGTCGGCCTTACGTCGAATTTTACGTCTATTTTTGATGCACGGTTTGACGCAAAGCTGACGTGACTTACGCTGTGACATTTCAATACCAGTGGGGAATTCAAATTTAATATAAAGAACGGTGATTGCACTGTTAAAGCTTCAAAGCAAAATCAACTGGAATCGTTAGGTTTGCTTGCAAATGTAATCAATACATCTATTCCATATAAGCTCCTCTTTACTATGACAAGTTTGGCACGACATGAATGACATTTTAACAGACGAGAATGCCAGCCTCATTGGGAGAAGCATTTCTAATTATATTGAAGCCCGCTGCAAATATAAACCCTTGTAAGATGATTGTTCCAGTGGGAGTACGAACTGCCAACAGAAATATCCCAGGAAGGCGACGTCCTGCGTCATATACGTCTCTAGACGGTGTTTCGATGGAGACCTGACATTCTAAATTTCGCCTGGGACCGTTTATAAATAATATTGAACTGAATTGGTATAGTTCGGACTTTTACCAATCTTCATGAGTTATTTATTATCAGAAAAAGTCCTCGAAAAAAAGGCCTCGATAGAACTTTTGTCTTATTTCATAATTATATATCCGCGAGATTACATGCAACTTGCCAAGCGACTTGCATTGATTAGGATTCTTTCCACTTCTCTTTGTTTAAAGGGCTGTATTTATAGATACTGTTATTGCCTCCTGCGTCGGGGGCTACGGTTATTGGCGAATGTTCATTTTAGCTAAAATAAAAGTACATAAAGTGAAGTGACTTAAAAATCATTATATTTTTTTTTTGTCTGGAAAGCTATGCTTTAAATTTAAATTCGAAAACAATTGAAGAGTTTCATAAATCCCAAAAACTTTCAAGGCAAAGAACTGCATCAAATTAAAGTATATTTGTTGTATTCCATATTTGGCGTGAAAACTCTAAGTTATTCAACACAAACTAATTATTTCTCTCATCACCCACGATCAGCGATCAAAACATCCGCTGGCACGTGGTTTTAGTTACGCAATTTCCCACACCACATGTTCCCCACTCGCGCATCAACGAACAAATATGGTCCATATGAAACTAACAATCTCTATGCGCGGCCTGTTTTAATTCCATGCGGTATCCTACTTCACATTCTTAACAGGACAAATTCTCTTATCAGAGTGCAGGAAAGGACACTAGTAAAAAGCATGTAAAGTTTACATGTATTTACCCGTAAATCACATTATTGACCTCATTCATTCATCTTAATTGTGTGGGGGACAAATAGGAAATTTGTGTAGATAAACAAAAATTTGTCTATATTTTTCTATATAAGACACTTTTTGCTTTGAGAACAGAAGTTTTTTAATTAGTTAACCTGGCATATTTGACATCGCAGTCAGATTGTCGTCTGTCTCCCTTGAGTATTTCGCTATTTATTCTCAGTTTGCGTGATGTAAAAAAAAACAAGCATTTTACCATTTTTGCAGTTATTTGACTTGGTACTTGGTGAAATCACAATATATACGTAACTTAGATATCGTCTGAGGAAATCACAAGCTACCGACGTATGCTCTTTTAAGTGATTGTCGATAAAAAGGCCTGGCATGTCCTAAGATTCCCGGAGATTTTCTGTGTAAATTCAAGAACTTTTTTATCTCGTCCTCATGGGCCTTGTTTGTGTCAGTTATTACTACCTCTGTGACGGATGAAAGGTAACTATTCGACCTTTGTGACGTAGAAAGTGTAGTGTCATCAAACCCACAATCTCAGATGACATTTAGGTCATGTATCTAGGAATAGACAAGATATGCTGGCGAGTGATATGGGTTCTCTACGAGACCTAAAGGTTTGAATTGGGTGATGTTGAAGATCCCATAATGCTGCCAGTTTGGTGCCTTATTCTAGTTTAAAAAATCAGTACGCCATATAACGCAAATCGACACATTTCACCGCAAAATATTTTCGAGTTTGATTCACTATGGTAAAATGGCTACGTGTTACGATTTTTTGCTAAAATAGTAAAATTAAATTTGATAAAATTAGAATATGAAGATGAGTTGGGTTTACCTTATACCAAATATAAATATTTTATAGATATAATTATATACACATCCGGTGTTAGGGCGCTCCAGGAGTGTGTGTGCCAATATGGAGGTAACTAATTTTGTTCGCCTACTTCACATCAAGTTGTGTAAAGGGGCGGAAGTCCATGGGCAGGGTTATATTCACTTGGCTAACACAGACACTCCCCTAACTCGTAATAGAACTGAAATAAGAAAAATCAGAATAAAATTATGGACTAACCCCAACCTGGTACACACGCTGCGGGAGTACCGCTGCTGAACATGTGAGCGAATAAGAGTTTCTTTTGGGACGGCCCGTATATAAATATATTTTAGAATAATTACCTGTTCAGCTACTGAATTGATTTCAATGTTAAACATTAGTTGATAATTATTTGCTAATTTAACAAAATTATTCATCTTACATCACCCATTTTGTCTATGAAAGAACAGAGTCAATTACGAAATATGCCCGGTAATTACAAATGGCGGGAAATAATTATATCTGTTCCCGGTTTTAATTGTGATACAACAAAGGCATAATCTGAAAAATGAGAATTGTTATCTTTAATCATGTTTGCACGTGACTGTTTAAATATAAAATAACAAGCCGAATCTTTGGAATGTTGAAAAAATGATTTTGGTAAATTCCAGAGCACCAGAATATAGAAATCCAACTTCAGGATAACATCACATTTCCCACGTCACAGTGATTTATTCCAACAGCATCTTACATATCTCTTGCTTGTTCGAATTCCAATATTTTTCTTGGGGTCTTCAAATTCATGTATAAGTATTATATTTGATCTTATACGTGCTTTGCTCGATAACCAGTACTGGTTTTTCGCATCTCCTTTCACCCTGGAATGCAAATTTTCCTTCATTTTTATGTACAATGTGTATTTTCAGTATGGTCACAAAATAAATAACTGATTACTGACTTTCCACAGTTTGTACCCAAAGAATGTTTTCAATACTGTCGCTTCCCCGGAAAAGTAATTTCTTCTTTAATTACGCTATTTCCCACAACACGTGTTTTCCACTCACGCATCAACTTTCAAACATGGTCCACATAAAAATAACAATCTCTATGCGCTATCCTACTCCACCTTCTTAACAGGACAAATTCTCTTATCAAAGTGCAGGAAAGGACACTAGTAAAAAGTATGTAAATTTTACCTGTATTTATCCGTGAATCACATTATTTTATTGTATATATGCAGCATTTTCACTTATGTATGGGCATTCTCAATACATCCGTACATAAAGTCATTGAAGTACACTAGAAACCTCATTATGATGTCACGCTCTGACGTCAATTAACTTAAAAAAATGTTAAAAATACAATTCATGTTACTAATATGCGGAATTTCCTTTAAAATGTATATATATATTAATTGTTCTTAGTACCTATTATGACACCATAATGTGTAATGGACAATATGAATGATAGATACATTGTGACGTTAGAAGGTAATTACCTATCACAATTGTGTTAATCACCTGCTACCTATATTTAGATGAACGAACAGCGTTTAACAGCTTCCTATTTTTAAAACTTTATTTAGAAAAATGAATGTTGTTATTTTTATTGACGTGTATGGCTGTTTCGGTCTAAAAAACTAATTTCTGGGCTGTTTATTTCGTCTGCACTTTACAGCATTAATCAACTATACATCATAGACAAAAGGAAGTCGAAGTAGAAAAATGCTATTTCTGGTTTCCAAAACATGGGTGTGGCTGACTGTTATTTCACGATTTAGTCGGCACGCTTTTTTCTGCTTCGGTACTTCTGAAAACGTTTTTTCGTCAACTTGATATAATTATGATGAACTTCTTCTGCGCAAGACCAACTCGTCTGACTCTGGCTCGAGGTCGCGCATCGAAGCAAGTGCATTTTAAATGCCAGACACATAAATAAAAGTATATAAGTACCACAATAGAGTGTACCAGGTTATAGGCTTAAGCCATCATTTTTTTCCGATTTTTCCTATTTTTGTTCTATTACGAGTTCGGGGACTGTTTGTATTAGCCAAGCGAATATACCCCCTACTCATAGACTTCAGTCCCTTTACAGAACTTATGATGTAAAGTAGACGAAAAAAAATTAGTTACCTGCATATTGATACACATACTTCTGGAGCGTCAAAAAATGTGACAAATGCACCAGAATGGCAAAGCAATGGCAATACACAACTCTCATTTGCCAAGACCAATCTTTTGGGCAAATACAAATAGCTGTAGCTGCCACGCCAAAAATCTATCTATACAACTCAGGATGAGTGCTAAAACATGTGTAATGTTATTAACATTCATATATTGAAAAATTTACAAGATTCTTTTAAAAGTGTCCTAAATATTCCTATTTTTGAGCGGTTTAAAAGATTTTGGCATACTAATAGGGCGAGCATATGTTCACCATGTAAATCGAAGCGCACGTTGACGTCATGTGACGTCAGAATACTAGACAGGTATTATCGTAAATTAGGAATGATTCGATGTAACAAATAAAGGTGAAATAACAAATAACAGAATAATAAAGTGAGAAGAATGCCTAATCCTAACCACAAAGAAATACATATTGCATCTCTGGACCATAGTTGAAAGCCTATATAGAACAAATGTCAAGCTTCAATACTAAATCTACGTTGATTTTCTGGTACTCGCGTAGTATGTGCACCAGGTTAGGGTTGGGTCATAATTTCATTCCGATTTTTCTTATTTTAGTTTTATTACGAGTTCGGGGAATGTCAGTCAAGTGAATTTACCCCCGGCCCATAGGTTTCAGTCCCTTCACAGAACTTGATGTAAAGTAGGCGAACAAAATTAGTTACCTCCATATTGGTACACACACTTCTGGAGCGCCGATTTTCTGACTGACGTACCTCCCAAAACGAAGTAATTTTGTCTAACCTCGCTTTGGAGAATTCGTAATACGTAACTTTGTGCAACATGTAGTAAGAACAAAGAAGCTAAAAAACGGAAACCAACATCCAAAAGTTATTTTCTCTAAAATGTCAACTTTACTTCAAAACCAATCGCTGTATTTTTACATTTGTTGACTATTGAAAATGTCTCGAAAAATGTTTAAACAATTTGAAGAGCAATTTGATTATAGCATAATACTAAGATTCTAATTATAAAGACAGAATATCAAAATTTTCTCAACTTTTTGCGGTGAAAATCAATGAATAAAATTGACTTACCAAAAACAACAAATATATAAATATAGAGTGCTTAAAATAATATAAATACTCAAAAGCGGTTTCAGTATTTATGATGTATTTTATCTTGATTAGCTTTCATCAATTCACATATGCTATGTGCAAATCATTTTAATAACAAATTGATGGCCAAGATTTATTTCTGAAATTATAGTTTTAATCAAAACTGTTGGAATACATTGCCATAATCAGGGTGTCCATAAACTTCCTTTACGATTCATATTTTGTTATGAAGTCAGTTCTCAATATATCTTAACCAGGTTTGTTGTTTTTTAATCGGTAATTGTATAGATATTTTTACTGCATTTAATAAATACATCTGTGAGGGCCAAAACAATATATGGTATCGATAAATTCCCTTTGCAATTTTAACATTTTAAGACTTTATGTACACCATATATTATTAGGTTTCGAGAAACCAAATTGGAATAATTATCAAAATACCTTATTCTTTTGAATTTAGAAGTTGTTTCTTCGTAATCCTACGTCATAGGAAGAGATTTTGAGAGGAATTTGATGTTTTTCTACCTTTTTAAAAGTATTAAATGTGAAGTTTGTGTCACATTGTAAGAATACCAATCATAATACAGTTTCCTATAATTCCGGTAAAGCGTACTGATGACGTGTTAGGTGGATATACGGCTTAAATTAAACACAAACCTAGGAGAAGTTATTCCAAAATACATTTCAATATGGTAAAACACATATTTGCTTAAGGAGTTTTGTCATATGTAATCCAAAGTCTCTGGTAATATATTTGGAGAGCGTCAAAACATATTTTCTCGCTTCCAGGTGGGGCCTGTGACGTAATCAATGTAAATATTATGCTCCCAATTAGGGGAATCCGTCCGTCATTGGATTTCAGGTTCACGCTATTTAATTTTCATTTCATGATGGATTACGGAGACCACGCCTTTCATTGTCATGTAATAAACCACTTTTTCTTCGTTGACTGCGTCATAACAAAAACACTGTTTGAATTGTTGGATGAAGTCGGTCAAGCGCATTGAACCATAAACCTAACAAAAACAAATGAACAGTTGATTTATTTTCTCGTTCCTTTTATGGATTCTCTGGAACACGATGAATCATTTTATATTGGAGTTAATTATGGTTTAAGAAAACAAAACATAATAATATTTGGCGTTGTGAATCCAAGCGCAAATTCCATAGAATACTTTAGGTATTTTAAAAAATCAACACGACAAGTAAACAAGTAAACGAAGATACTAGGAAAAAGCGTTTTTGATGCGTCTCGAGTTTTTGCACTGACCTTTGACCCCACATAACATATACGTCGGGTACCTATTCCTGATTTCCGAGGGGTCATACCGCCACTGTTAAATGCGTTACTTCCAAGTAAAGGTTCGGTCATTTGAATATTAGCTTGTTATCAGTTTTATATTTATAGTGGAATCATTTTATTGTTATTGGCACTGTATATTAACTTTTCCGTCTTGGTATAATTTTAATAGGTATTTATGAGAAAGGCGGCACCGTTCTTCGCAGAAACCGGTTATTAGGCATACTGAACTAGTAATTTGATTTTTAATATACACATAAATATATAACGAGCGACTATATCAGGAGTTTAATGTCCACATATGAAAATAGACAGTTATTTTAGTCTCCCTATAGATATAATTATTCTTTTTACCTATTACGGTAATGATGTGATCTAGACTGGATATTAAAACCCCACTGCAGTATTAAATTATGTCATCCATTCTATCAGTGTTAAATATAACAAAGTATTAATTCTTATTCCGGCTATGACTGGATATTTTGGGATAGAATTTCCATATTTATCCTGTAGGAGAGGAGGCCATCTCAGTCGCACGGTGAACTAGGACCTCTCGTCTGATTACCAGTCTATGTCGGGCATGGGATAATAGGCAATGTTCAATCATTTTTTTCAGATGCATGGATTTTATGATGGAGAAAGCCGTCAATGACCATCAGATACGTGACAATGAAGAGCTCAGCAATCTTCTCGCCCAGAATTATGTCCAATGTGATTCGAATCCACAAACCCGCGCAGGATAATCAGAGATGAGCTCGTTTCCTGGCTTAACACGATGCGCCAGCCGACAATACATAACCCCTTCTTAAAGATTTTAAATGTTATTTGTTAAAACCCGACGCTAATTTAAACACGTTTTACTAGAGTTTCTACGCATATTAGCGGGTGCTTCAACTCTGTAGATCACTGTGTCGTGTGTCCATAGAAATTGAAATCGTTATGAATGTGTCTCCAGCAAAGGAGAAAAAACGGTCGAAGTATGGCGTTGTGAATTGATATTTCCAAAAATAGATTCCTTTTCGACTTAATTACCAAACTAAAGCACAACTTTCATCAACACACCCGTGGGTATGGCTGCAATTAGCCTCTGATACACCCAGACTTGAATTACCCCTTTATGTTTCCAATGCCGTTTCAGCGCTTTCATGCTACGAATTTAATGTTGATTAATGGATTGGTTTTTACGCTCCACTTAGTTACATGGAATTTACCAAGACGAATCATCATCAACTAATTAGTTGATTAAATTAAGCACTATAGCAGCAATAAGTTATTCATATATTTGGGTTATGTAAAACAACAACTACTCTGGAATTTTTCGGTCGAGGAAGCCAGTTCAAATAAAACGCTCTGAACGATACTGTAGTGTAGAGTAAACAAAACGGCACTGAGACAAGTTTATCGAGATGAAAAATCGTAATATTACAATATTACAACCTAAATCTGGGAAAACATCTCTCCAAATGTCGGAGACGCGGTAATTTAGTGCGATACACGCGGATAAAAGGTTTTTTGGTCAATGCAATATTTATATTTGGCAAACAAGCCTATATGACCGGAACATATGGAGAGTCAAACTTCCATGTTGGTATAATTTAGTCACGTAGATAGATACGCCCCGTCAGTAAACAAAACACCCACCTTACCGATGACAAGTACTGTTTAAAAGTATCAGCTAATATTAATCGAATATTTTAATCAGTTCCGTCACATACTTCACAATATATGGATTAGATTTTTTTATATTATAGTTGCCCTTCCCCAACAACCAATTTGGATTCACGTTTCACTCCCCACACGATAATTCTATTCCTGACGTGATTTAGACATTGGCGTTTGATTATAATTTAATAACTTCGGCGTGGTGAAAACTACTGACTGTCATTTGCACTGGAAGTAACAGTCTAAATTACCCAAAACATCTTGTAGTGACAAGGATTAGCAATATACCTAACGCGGAATTGATTTTTCGGAGTAATTTTGTTTCTTGTCCCACTAGGGCTACCGATCTTATTTTTGCCCCCAGAGTTAGGCCCCCATCATTTTATTCCGATTTACCTTATTTTAGTTCTATTTCGAGTTCGGGACTGTCTGTGATAGCCAAGTGAATATACCCCATGCCCACAGGCTTCAGTCCCTTTACACACCTTAATAGGCGAACAAAATTAGTTACCTCAATATTGGTGCACACACTTCAGGAGCGCCTTTTTGAACATATTTCCCCAATGTCATTCAGTTCTCGGGATGCAAGGTCAAATAAACAAAATTATAAACGACTAATTGGAATTACTTGGGGAGAATTAGTTACGTGTTAAATCTGTTTATTTGCTTTAAGATTCAATGCCAGACTTCTGAGAATTCAACGCGAGAATGTATACTTTATGACGTCGTCTTGAACAAATATACGCTGATTTATTATTCGTCGGCGTTGCGGGGGTTTATGTATGACCATCGCCTTAGTAATATTACACTGAAATATGAGCTGATGATATTTTTAATGTTACGTTGGTAACTCTAACTTATAAATATTAGAATGTAAGGTATTTGTTTTGACGTGTTCTTGTGTAAACATGACTTGCGCTTTCTTTGAATCGAGGCGCGTCATTCAGCCATTAACATAATGAGGATTGTACAATACAGTTGGCTTACAATATATTTTGTATTAGCTTCACGGCTTTACTATAAATCAGAATCTACGGAGATGGTATATTTATACAACGCCTTGGTTATTTGTTACAGGGTATAACGTATTCATATAAATGCATTGATTGTCCTTTGAAAGAGTTTGAATCATACCTTTATAAATTTTTCAAAGTAAATGTGGTCATTCCACACATAGAAACGATAAATACGTCCCATATTATTTTTCCAAGAACCTTCTTTGTCGATAAACCAAGGCAAATGACAGCTACACAATTTTTGTATAGGTTTTCGTTCTATAGCCATCGCCGAAGTCCCACATGCTCAATGAATAAATTTAATTTTAATATTTATTTTATTTATTTATTGATTTATTATTGAGATCTTAGGAATATTCTTAAGACTTTTGCGTCATCGACAGAAGTTACTTCAAAGATGCCACCATTTTTAAAAAATTGTTTGTTAGAAATGTACAAAAATATTCAAAAATATGAACAAATACATATATAAATATATATCCAGAAATTCTATTTAAAACTCCCGCAGTGATGAAGTAACTTGTGAAATAGCAATATGAATTGTCAAGTCAACATCACCAAGATGAATTTCTTCAAAACAGGGCAACAAGTCATCTTGAACGTCACAGACTGTTATACGAGAATAATATATTTGAAAGAAATGTCTAAAATAGTTTTATCACAAATACTTCGAAAAACAATGCAATTCTTTAAATGAATATACCGCGCCATAAAAACAATGTTATGTTCCGTATGAGTGAGTGCACCGTGCACTATCTAATGGTATCCGGTGAACTTTACAGCCCATCCGAATATTGATATTTGATAAGAAAAGTTTCTTCGGCGCCTCCCTTTCTGTAGATAGTCTTCAGAATCATGTTTCTCACGTGACGTGGCGGTTAGGTTTCTTTTTATGTCTTGGGCGAAGGTTATTTTCATTGTTTGATGATAGGATCGGGGTAAACAATCTATTGTTCAAAATTGGATTTTCTGCGTCTGGTCAAATATTTAACATGATTTTTACGGTGTTTGCCAATCCTCTTAGTCACGTATTTCAGGAATTTTGATATTTTGAAACGCTCCGTGAAAAATTAAAGTCGCGTGATGTCTCGCAAATAAAACTTTTATTTGGAGATTTGAAACGGAAATTCATTTTACGATGCTGTTAAAAATTCAACAAAATCAATAAACATTTACAAGTTATCGTGGCGTTCTAGAAGTATGTGAAGGTATTAAATTTTGTTCGCCTACTTTACATCAAGTTGTGTAAAGGGACTGAAACCTATAGGAGGGATATATTTACTTGGCTAACATAGACAATCCCTGAACTCGTAATAGAACTAAGATGAGGAAAATTGAAATAAAGTTATGGCCTAACTCTAACCTGATACACACACTATGGGAGTACCGTTATCGGACCCGAATGCGTAACTGAATTACTAACCCATTCAAAACACTTTCAATATATGATAGTCAATAAATAATATTTTTGCTGATGTTGAATGCAAAGGTGTGATTCGACCGAATCAAGCCTCTTAAATCAATGGTAATAATCAAAAAATGTCACATGCAACAATTTTTTAATAATGAAAATTATTATGAAGTCGAATCATGTTGTGACAATAAGCTATGTGGAACATAAACAGAAGGTCATATTCCAACATTAATTTAATTCAAAGATTTGCTCGATTCGAGCTCTAGGTAAGCAAAGTGGTCATTCCTCAAGTGGTACAGATCTGCACACTTGAATCAAATAGTATAGTAATCTTTATTCTTGCCTTGCGTTACACGCATATGATTCCACTTCCACAAAGGCATAGAGCAAGAAAAGGTAGTTAGTTAATCTTGCGTAACCTCAACTGATAGTATCTGCACAATACAACATTTATGTTTAGCGAACAAGCCTATATGACCGGAACATATGGAGAGTCGAACTTTCATGTTGATATAATTTCATCACGTAAAATCAATTTTATAAATTGTACACATTCTGCTTTCCTCCTTCTCCAATATTCTGGGAAATTAAATTTCCCATTTGCATTTTAAATCCGCAAAATATGATTTTAAATTAGCCAAATATGTGAGATTAAAAATTTTATTTTGAATTTACATATTATTCACAAACAGAACTAATGAAGGAGGCTTTTTAGATTTATTAATATCACCAATTGGTAGACTTGAATAATTTTAAATAAATTTCCTACGTAAAGGTTAGAAATCTTGCATATATTAAAAATTTTGTGACTGAAATAGAGCAAGTAATATGGTAAGCCTGGTACTCCCGCAGTGTGTGTACCAGGTTAGGGTTAGGTCATAAATTTATTCCGATTTTCCTTATTATAGTCTTATTACGAGTTCGGGGACGCGCCATAAACCTAGCAAACAATGACTAATCATTCCGTTTTTTCAATAACATTTGCCTCGTTTTAATCGCGTGAACAAAACTGAGAATTTGCAATCGAAACTGCCCTGATATTTGTCCAATAGAAGTAAGGACTAAATTAACTGTGAAAAGGCTACTCCCGTATAGTATGTGACCCAAGTTGCCGGACACCGGAACGTAGTATGTGTACCAGGTTAGGGTTAGGTTAAATTGGAATAAAAATATGGCCCAACCCTAACCTGGTACACATAATACGTTCTGGTGCCCGCCATCTTGGTTCACATACTACGGGAGTACCGTGAAAAGCAACTCATATTTAAGCAACTTTTTGAGGTGTATTATCGATTTCACTCGTGGGAACCGCAACATTTACTCCATGTTTTACAAAGACCGCGTCCTTGTTCAAAAACGTGTTTACATGAATAGTGAAAGGAGTGTGACCTTTTATACGATATGTTGTCAAAACTACGATGATCCGATTATACATCCGTATAGAATTAAAAGATATTTGAAAGCCATGAAAGATTTACATAAAAAAAGTAGTTCTTTTAAAAAAATGGAGGTACAAAATGAAAACAGCAGTACGCTGTATGTTGTGATCCGGTCTGACCTCTTATTAAGTTCATCCCGGGTTATGTTCCCCCAAATGCAATGAGTACAACACCATATCCATGCCAGACAGCAGAGAAAATATGGCGGAAATTTGGTTTATTTTCAGACGAATACAAATAGTTGAAACCGCTGCCGAGATATTTCACTCAATACGCAGATATTTTTTATGACGTCTCTCCCCCACACTAACATAAGTAATTACGTGGCCGTGTAACTGAGAATTGAGGACTTTTTTGGGTACTCCCGTAGTGTTTTTACCAGGTTAGGGTCATAATTTTATTCCGATTTTCCTTATTTTATTTCTATTACGAGTTCGAGAACTATCTGTGTTAGAAAAGTGAATATACACCCTGCGCATAGGCTTTAGTCCATTTACACAACTTGATGTGAAGTAGGCGAACAAAATTAGTTACCTTCATATTGGTACACACATTTCTGGAGCGCCATTTTTGTATATAAACGACCCCATTATTTGTGTGGTGCTATAAAATCGCTTAATAATCTTTTCCATATAACGCAACGCCGGTAATATTACAGTAAAGCATTCTAATCGCAGGGTAACGCGGATTTTCGAAATTACAGTCCAGGATTTACAACGTGCAAATTATACCGAGGCGACTATTGTCAAAATTACACTTTTACCTTTTCTAGGTCAATTTTTTTTCCACAATTTCCTCTCATTTTAGATTATTTTCGGGTCAATTGGGACCCAGCCACTCCAATTGATGCGCAAACAATACAATATAACCTATGCAATTTAAATAAAGATCTTGCGCTTTTCCGCACAATTTAGTTAAGTAGGGTTATTCGGAGGGTTATTGTGCGCACAAGGACTTTTACCTCAACCCATTATATTGTCAAAAATCAAAAATTATATCTCAAAATTGTAAATATTAGAAATCCAAATGATTTGATATTATTAAAAGCAATTTTGCGGCCTAAATTTGCATTATTTTAAATTTAAATGTAACGCAAGGGCCACTCGGGCATTTAGTTTAGGCATTTTTATTCTTATCGTAGTATACTTTAACTTGAACCATTGCACATGAATCTACCAACAAAAGGGGTAAATCAATTTGAAACAATCGTCAGGTCAGATGAAACTTTACAGAAAAACATTCGTGTTAATATGAAGACTCTTGAATCTAACTAAAAAAGGACCTTAGTTCTTAGTAATGCATCATTGCATTATACGCTTACGGATTCATTTGCGCAAAGTCATAGAAAGGTAGTTTGTATCGCGGAACCCCAAACGAACACTAATAGGATATATTTATGTATTAATCCAATCGACAGCGCGAAGTTTTACTATTGTAACCTTGTACGATCCGTAAAACAAATTATTTCTTACCAACGGTACTTCTGGGGGATATCTTTCTCAATTTTCCGAATCAACTCTCAGTTAAGATATATATATATTACCGTGCACTATGAGCTTAAAACGTAACTTTCAATGCCAATAAAACTACATACTGAGCATTTAAGCATATTCTGCTCATAGCACGTAGCGAAATGTCAAACTTTTTTTGCAAAATGTGTTTCATAAAACGTATACCTTACACATTGGATATCTTGAATGCTCATATTATGGTAGACTGAATAAACGCATAATACACATTTATTTGTGTTAGTAAAGTGGGCCAATTCTAAACATGGAGAAGAAAATTATTCATTTTCATAGTTCCTGAACAATTATAAATTACGATGACGTTATGTCATTTCAAATGTAAAAGTCTTTACTTTAAGCAGCATATGGGAGTGATTTAACTTAGTGGCTTAACAATTCTCACGCTGTTCATTGTATTGTCTAATGCGCTCTGTGAGTGTAAGCTGGTATTATCTATGGCATTCTCTCTCACCGTCGTTCACTAAGACATTTTGATATAATGCTTACAATATAGACTCCAGATTG
The DNA here is from genome assembly GCF_964204865.1 of Styela clava. Taxonomy (NCBI): domain Eukaryota; kingdom Metazoa; phylum Chordata; class Ascidiacea; order Stolidobranchia; family Styelidae; genus Styela; species Styela clava. The sequence goes on from NC_135254.1 coordinate 8,119,396, forward strand.
AACAGAAAAAGTTGTTCATAGGTTTGTCCCTTACTGTGCTCTACGAATATATGGTCTTACTTATGGTAGTCTGTATTACTTGAACATTTTTTCTACCAAATAAAAACGTTTGTCCTCAATAGACTTGAAATATCCCCTATAGCCATCAGAATTTGCTCAAAAAGATATTTTATTGTCTACTCCTATAGGTATGCGTACAAACCTGAGATTATTTGGTCTTAAAAGTCACGTAATGGAGAATTTTATTTAGTCAGATTGTTCTTATGCCATTCAGTTATTCGCCAAATGTGATGTTTTAAAGTAACCCAATTTTGAGGATAAAAAACGTCTTAATGTTTAAAGAAAATTTAAGTGAGCTCTTTATAATAAGCAAAATATCCTCGTGGAGATTGGGATTGGTTTCTAAATAGTAAACATTATTTATGGACTTGCTTGACCCTTTAACCGATCGACCTTTTCAAACCGGAAACAATGTTTACGAAGGTTGTCATTATGCGTCACAATACTATTTCCCACGCTTCTACAATTGTAACGCAGTGACGTACATCAACGCGATATTATTACAACACAATACTTCACTACACTATAAATCGTGAGAATTCGTTTCTTCGTTCCAAAATACCATGCTCCGTTACCATTGGCCAGAGTTAACGCATGCATAATTTAATACGGCCCACGGTTGATACACTATAATAACACACATTAATGTGTATTTTCTTCTCGATTTATTATCAAGGGAATCCGCCAACTGAATACACAAAATAGAATTAAAATACCTCCCATGCGGCGTTTGCAAAGAACTATTTAAACCTCTTGATGACCTTTCATATAATTTGAAAACCAATTGGCATCGTTGTTTAAGCTCAGACTAAAAATCCCATTTTCAACTCGTGGTTTGCGAGGCAATTATGCCCCTTTCGATCCTATTTCTGAAAACAGCATTTTATATACTGTATAAGTTTATTTATGAGAGTGAAAGTATCATGACGCTCTTCGTTTTTGTCAAGTGTCTCCTTACCCCATAGGTCCCCTAACAGGGGTGTGCAACCTGCGACCCGCGGGTCAAATGCAGCCCGCACGAAAAACTTGTGTGACCCGCGAAGAAGCGCCATTTTTTGAATTGTGCGGCCAGCGAAACGAGTTTTTAATTCAATCTAGTATGTGCGAGTAGATCCAATTTCTTCGCGTTGCAATGTCTATATCTGAGCATGTGAAAGCGAACACACATGTCACAAGATCAATAGTCAAAATTTTTGTGTTTGCAACTACTAGAAAGCTTATGTTAAGTAAAGGTGCGGCCCGCGGTTTCATCCAGTTATTTATATCTGGCCCTCGTTTATTGAAGGTTGCACACTCGTTTGCCATAGGTGGTTGCTGGTTTCCATATCTGTTCGGTGTAAAGCTGAAAAGTGACAAAAAATGCTCAGACAACTTGGCGTCTATTTGATTTTCTGTCATCGGCCCTCTTGCTTTTATAGACATTAGGTCATAATTAGTATACAAAACAAAAAATTGATTCGTTTTCTGTTTGGATCGCTACGTCACTAACTGACAACTTGAAGTAAATTATTACGTAACACTCTTGTCCATGAGCAAAATAAACGCCCGTTTCGACGCCTCAAATTAAATGTCACGAAGTTACTCGTGTTGTTGTTTTTTCGCACATAGGAAGCGATCGAAATAGATGTAATCAGCTCCAATTAACAGGTCAAAATTAAACTAAATGTCAATGTATTGTCTGTTGTGCAAGTCTTGCAAATTGATTAAATAGCCTAACAATTTAGTAGTTGAATCAGTATTCCATTCAACGCGTGTTCGTATTTTAATGGAACCGTAGAATGCGGGTCTATATCGTCAAAAATAGAATTCACAACCGGTATGAATTTTACAATTACAGCCTCTTATTTGTCTGGCTCTTCTATTTCCGTAAAAGGTGAAACATATTTTTAAATGTGTCCTATTTATGACTTGTCAACTGAAGACCACGCGGTGACCTGTCGCAACCTTCTGTCTGTTGTAATCTGTCACTTTCACATGTCTGTGACGTTATAATTTACATTTAAAACGTCTTCTATCCGCGACATCGGGGATTTCAATCAGAAGTTGGATCTTGTTCAATTAGCTGTCATATTGATCGACAAATGGTTACGAACAGTATTTCAGACATATATATGTCATTGTACGTTTACTAGATATCACCTTCATTGAACGTCATGCATATTCGCTGAACTATAGAAAGTAATAGAGCAGAAATGACCTCTCATTACTTGCATGGGACCGTGTCAACAAAGTCAATTGCATTTCATGACTCGTTCACTGACACTTTCCTTTAAGTTCAATAATTTCAGCTCAGTTCATCACATTTTAAATCGAGGCGACCACTATTAACCGTATCCCAAAATTTAATTTAATGTAGTTCAACTAAACTTAAAACCGCATAAACAATTTTGCTCCTCATTTCTGAAACGAAGTTTTGGCAGTTACCCTGGTTTTTATTTCATATCAAGATTAGATCTTCCTTCTCTAGAACAACAATGTATCGTTTAAAATTTAAATAGACCATGAAATTGATGGAACGAGAGCGTATAATTGAACGGAATATAATCTTTAAAATTTTTATTCATTTCTACGATTGGAAATTTTTCTCTGAAACTGAGCTTGATAAACTTGGAATTTTATGAGTCTCATATGAATTCTATATTACCCTTGGCAGTTTTATTCAAAACATTGTGTATATTAAATGAATACGTTTTTCGAACTAGAATTGAAAATACAAGGAATTACATTTTTATATATAAATTTTTAAAATTATGAATTTTGAGGTACTCCCGTTTTTCCTTTTTTTAGTTCGATTACGAGTTCGGGAACTGTTTGTGTTAGCCAAGTGAATATACTCTCTGCCCATAGGCTTCAGACCCTTTACACAACTTGATATAAAGTAGGCGAACGAAATTAGTTACCTCCATATTGGTACACACACTTCTGGAGCGTCGAAAATTTTATCCGACGAGCAGACAAGATTGGTTGATTTACAGCAGCGTTGACATCAAATTACTCGCTATTTATTATTATCAGTGTTGATTCCTAGTCACAGAAGCATCCATAACAAATTGATTATAAACTATGAAATCAGTAGAAAATCAAATTCGATATATCCTTACATTGACCCTAAGCGCGTGGAGAGTTGTTTTGTGAAATTGATTCCTGTAAAAATATACATGTAACCGTATTTTTGGTACTTGTGTCGAAGACCATTGCCATGCTCGTCTTTTAAATGGTGAAATATAATTTGGGCTGGGCTGGCCCAGTTAGATGAGCCGAATTATTTACTTTTATATTGACATGTGTTATTTTCACTACGTGCTCAATACATTTCTTATTTAGGCTAAATATCATTTGTATTTCTTTGTATAAATACTGTTTTAGCTCTTCTGCGTGGGGAGGCCAGGGTTACTGGCGATGTACCGAAATGAAAGTACTCAAAGTCAAAATTAATAGAATACGCGCAGACATATGTCCTTCGCACAACGCTCACCCGAAACACACACAGGTTGTAAGTAAATAGTAATAATTGTAAGATATTGATAGTTGAATTATGTATGTCTGAAGAAGTCTGACCTTGGTCAGACGGAACGTTACAGAAATATATTTGTGTTAGAGTTGACTCGTCTATCACTTGTAAGAGAATTTGTTGTTTGACCAATGACGCAATTAAACATTACTTCAAGAACTTTAGACATGGCATCCAGAAACTGCCTTCAGACAAAAAAAAATTTAAACTGATGTTATGAATTTGAATTCAACTCGAGGTCTGTCATTCCAGTCTGTATTAAATGATATTTTCCTTCTTCTTGCGTATGTTTCACTCGTGACATATTGGATTTTTTTAAAGAGGAACTCCTATCAATATTCAAGAGAGATTTGTATAATCGCACAAATCCCCCTTTCCAGGGGACGCCTGAAAAGTGAATGGAAAAAAAAATTTGTCTCATGGAATATGAGAATGAACAACATAGCATTAACATTGTTCGAAATAAAGTTCAACTTCGAAAACGAAAGTTGCCTCATATCATATCAGTATTAATTTTAATTCTTCATATTAAAATCGACTTGGGCTATTGTTATTAGTGGATATAGAATGATAATTTCCTATATTGTTTCAAATTTATTTCACTTATTCAGGGGAAAATTTAAAAAGGCCAGAACCTATACAAAAACTTGTAAAAATAAAGTCTGAGTTATTACGCTTCACATATTAAGAATAAAATTATATTAAAATTATGGTTTCTTTAATAATGCAAACGCACACGTGTGGCTATAAATTATCAAGACTCCCATGAATCAAAATAATCTAGTATGCAAATATTGTTATTTCTATCGTAATTAAAAACGTTATTCACAGATAAATCACGTGGGAAATATATTTTTAGCTCGTTGCAATCACGATAGACGCACTGTGACAAATATAATCACATTACCTGAAATTTAGGGTACTCCCGTAGTGTGTGTACCAGGTTGGGCTTCGGGTACTGTCTGTGTTAGCCAACTGAATATACCCCCTGTCCATCGGTTTTAATCCCTTTGTACAAATTGGTGCTAAGTAGGCGAACAAAATTTGCTACTTTAATATTGGTACACATACTTCTGAAGCGCCAAATGTAGAGGAAAGAATTCTTACTCTATCTACATTTCTAATCAATCATCAACGAATTTAAACTGCGTTTTTATGTGACTTTTTTTTAGTGTTCGTGAATTCGCTCTGATGTATTTTAATACACACAGAACTGCATTATTTGCCAAATGAAGTTATCCGATTTTTAAATATAGGGTACTCCCGTATTATGTGTACCAGGTTAGGGTCATGCCATAATTTTATTCCGATTTTCATTATTTTAGTTCTAGTACGAGTTCGGATACTGTGTTTGTCAAGTGAATATACCCTCTGCCCATAGGCTTTCGCTCCTTCACACTTGATGTAAAGTGGGCGAACAAAATTGGTTACCTCCATTTTGGCACACATACACATTGGAGCGCCAAATATATTTTTATAAAAATATTTTAAAAAGTAGGACAATGAAACTGTTATTTCCGCATTGACAAAAAAAGACTTCAGGAAGAAATTCTTAGATTTGGTTCGAAAATTCTATAAAGGGTGTCCCAAAATAAACGAAAAACGTAATTAATACAATACCTCCGAAAATCGCAAAATTAAAACTAATCTGAGATGTGCTGATGGTTGGGCCCTATTAACGTAACTTTTGTAGCAAGTAGTAGGAAGTTTCAATATTAGCGTTAGTCGAATTCATACTAAAAAAATGATTGTGATAGTTTAATGTGTTTGGTTTTATAAATCTAATTTTTAATTTTAGGTATTATTTACATCCCGTAGAGAACGAATAATTCTACTTTAATATGGAAAAATAATTAGACAGCATTGGTGGGAGGACATTCTTTAGGCTAATTTGCATACATTCATTTTTAATAAACATTTCTTACGCAAGCTAATATTCATTCTATCTGTCATTGTTTTATAAGCTAGCCGGAAGCTATCTATTACATAAAATTTAAAAAATTTGGTCTTCATATCATAACCAGTTAGTTTAGTTACTCATTTTTTTTTTCACAATTTTCGGATATAACTTACTCAAAAATAAGGCGATTCATGTTGTTCTGCATAACGCACACGTTTACTACACGTAGAAGCTTCAGGTCGCGACGTATTTCGTTGAAGCAATGGCACAAACATTTTTATTCCACCCGGAAAAATTCCCTCCGAAAATACCATATTGCGTGCGTGAAAAATAAACATGTTCCGGTTGTCCGAAACGGGAAAGCTTTTGAAGGCGATACGCATTGTAAAAAGGGTATGTAATGGGCATTTCGATAAAACTTTATAAAATACTGATTAACATAAAACACGTTGCGAAATCTCGTTATTTCACTTTATAATATTTTATTTCAAATTGTAAAGAGACATTATTATATCGACATCACAAAAATGATGGACGCGATTGGATAATACTCATCCTATCTGTGTTGATATGACGAGAAAGAGATCTTCGGCTCAAATTCTGTCAACTCATCCATGTATCTGAACTCGGTATATGCACTCATAGGCAAATGGGTTTAAATAAGCAAAACATGTATACTGTGAATAAATATGGTGGTGAAATAAAAAAAGGTGGTTATATCATATTTGATTTTATGTAGCCGTACAATTTTGGGGTTTTCACCAAATAATGGTAAATTTGGAGTATATTAAACTTTTGGTATAATTAAAATTGGTTATATCAGAAACAAAAGCTTTCTTTGCCTCAAAATTACGTTTATAACAACATTAGTAGCAGTCATTCATTATATCCGACATGTATTACCATAGAGAAAGAACAGTTATATCAAATAAATTTGAATAACATATTATGATTTTGCCCACAAAACGGTCAGGAATCGGGACGGTTATATGGTCACAAGTGACATTTGAATGGCATCCTACGCGAAGGCTGTTGGAATAGATTGTCTTGTTGCAGCTGAACTTTCGGAATCCATTCAACACAAAATCAATTTCACAAAAAATTGATACGTCAGTATATTTTAAAGGTTGGTTCAGGTCAAAAGTGTTTTTAATCTAAAACACTCCATGAATAAACCTATTGTGGTTTATCACTGAAAGGCTATGATCAGAGAAAAATGTTGTATCCTACTAATGACGTATGAGTCAATGAAAATTGCGTTAACTGTCAATTTAAGGTCAGTTTGTCTGATCTATTTTTAGGGGAAAGTATGTTATAGTAACACGGTATGCTATAGAAAGAGTATATACTCTGACGGTTAGACTATGGTAAAACGGTATGTTTCCATAAATGATAATAATAATTCTTTTTTATTTATAATCAACTTTCATATTAACTAAAACATTTATTGATAAATTGAATGAAAAAAATATTCTCTCATCAAATTTTCATCCACTATTCATTCTCTCATGTTCTTCTATAAACTTTTTTAAGATATAATTTAGACTCTTTTCTCTCTAATATATTAATTACTGTTAGACTTTATCATGAGGGTCACTACTCGTTAACCAATATTGGTTTCTCGCGCCACCCTGAAATGCCATATTCAAGTATCTTCTTTCTATCGTTCGCATGAAGTATTTCTTTATAGTGAAAAAATAAATACTGATTAAGTGAAGAATATATTTCTCTCAACACAACTTCCCTTGTTGAAATAAAATAAGGAGATGAAGGATTGCAGAGTTCTGTTATATGTGTTTGCTAGTTAAAGCATCGCATGGATTGAAATAATCAAATGAAACAAATTATATCATTATGGGGTGCTCCCAAAGTATGTGAACTAACATGGTGGACAACGGAACGTAGTAGTGTACCAGGTTAGGATTGGGCCATAAATCCATTACAATTTTCCTTATTTTAGTTCTATTACGAGTTCGGGGACTAGCCAAGTGACTCCCGTAGTATGTGTACCTGGGACTATGAATTTAACCCTAACCTGTTACATATACTACGTACCGGTGTCCGCCATCTTGGTTCACATACTTCGGGAGTACCCATCATGGTATGCAAACAGGGAAAATGGATACGGTATTACGAGCCGGTCACCAAAGCAAGTACTAACCGAGCTCGACGTTGTTTTACCTCTGAGACCAGTCAAGAACGAGTGTTTGTGAATATCAAGTAACCAAATTGCACCCATTTAAAACAGTGTTGAGAAATGTTCAAACCGATACGTAATCACAAAAGGAAACGAATATTACGGACCGCGAAGCTAATTATTTCCTATTTGTATCCATATGGCCTTCAATTGAAGTTTAATCATAAACAGGAAACGCACATATTCTATTCCAATTAGTGAAATATTAAAATGAAAATAGAATTCTTTTGATAGGTGTATAAAGGATGCCACTCCCATACCCCAGCCGTTCAAACCAACGAGGATATCCCTTGTTTTTGTTTCCTCCCCAACACTAAATGGAAATTTTAAGAATTTATAATCAGCAGTGTCTTAGTAATCCTCTCGTACACCGTTGATATCAATATGACTTTCATATGAAATACCACAGATTTCTTGTTTCCTGTTTCAATGGCTTTAGCACCGACATGAGCAAAATATGGCCCGCGGGCCAAATCCGGGCTCTGGGTAATTCAATCTGACCCGCCTGATGCAGCCACAATCAAACTCACACTAAATTATGATGTTTCAGCTAAAAAATAGCTGACGGAATTTGTTGAGATTGCGATTAAATTTAGTTTTGGCACGAGGCTTATTGTTTTCCACTGTTGCTTTTGTAACACTATAAATATTGTTCATAAAATGTAACTTACGTCACAATTACATGGCCCGCCAGTCTAGGACCATGTCCCATGTCCCAAAAACTTTGCCCATCTCTGATGCTTGAGCATAAGAAGATGGCAGACGCGTCACCAAACCCAGAGTAAAGTGCAAATAACGTGAAATTCTAGTTGGTTTGTCGATTTCGACCGGCAATCAACTCGACAAATTTGATAAACAAATTATCAGCATTGACGTAATAAATAATTAGGACAAAGGAAAAACATTCTCCATCCTTACACCCTCAAATATTTGACCTCTAAACGGACGAGTGACCTTGAATATTTCGGTTATTTCCGTATGTCCTGAACTGCCCGGATGTTTTTCAAATTAATATGAACCAATGATAGACTTTGTGACATCCGATGTGTGTTTTGAATGACGTTTAAACCGGAAGAATGTAACATATGTATGAACATTATTTCATTTTCCGTGCGTTTCAAAATATTTTCTGAAAAATTCAAAATGTTGGTACTTTTTAACACTAAAGGTCAACGTATATATGCTCAAAACTGTTTCATTTCAAATAATTCTTTTAAAAATGTTTGTTTTCGGGAAATATGATTTTTCGATCATGTATAATGTCTATAAAATTCAACGAACACGTTGTACTTGGATGGCGTATATATGCTACGAACTATAATAGTATGAGTCATACATGTTTTCCTGTCGGTCATACAGTTCATAGTAGGTTTCCAAGTCAAAAATCATGTTATGCGGCTGTTATTGCACAAAAACACTATTTTTGATACAACTCAACAGATTATTTCATATATCCTGTTTTTCGTTTCTTTTGGCGTCCAATTTTGTCAATTATTTGCGACTTGCGAAAAAAAATGATACATAATGAAATTCACATTATAAAATTGACGTTGGATGAAAATGCTGCGGTAAATCTATTTATATTGTTTTCACTGGAAGACTGTTACTGAATTACAAATTTTCCATTTTTTTCCAGTATTAATCTAAAATTAAACCTCGCCTTTGAACATCATGTAGTGAGGCAAGTTTTAGAAGTGAAGTAAAGGAAACCATTTCAAATAGGCGGGATTTAGGTTATGCGAAACTTGTTTCTATTTCAAAGAATATAGAACAATTATCGTGATACACATTCCAGTTTCGATTTTGATACATATTTTCGAGGCCGATATTCATCTAATGATATTACTTGCTTGAGGAACAATGCACATTTGTATTTTGCCATAAGTCATTCCACCATTATGATATCATAATGTCAATTTTATAAGTAAGCAATGTGTCATCGAACGAACATGCACTTATTGTCTAGTTTGAAACGCTGCCATTGCAAATGCAACTGCACGGAATATAACAATCGAAATGTTTCATAACGAAATGCATAATAAAAATAGAAGGCATGTACAAAGTAAACAACACGTTTATGCCTTTACGCTTTCCAGTTGATTTGAAAAATTCTAAGCCTCTCAAAATAAAACCTACAAACCAAACGAGCAAAGACTAGGATAGGCGTAATTGTGAGCGAATAATATAATATTCTATTTCAGATTTCCTCAAGGTAGGACAGTTTGAAGCAAGAATGACGACTTTTGATTTCCCTTGTTTTGCATTTTTAAGAGTTTGAATGCACCCAAGATTCTAGTTTCCACACTTCATAACAAGTTGAAGCCAACGCCTTTTTCTGTTTCTTTGAATGTTAAGTTAACTTAAACTCGCACTTCGAATGTATCAATGACAAAAGCAAATGTTGAAATTTTGAAAACTATTTGAAAATATGAAAAACGTGATACTTTTTAATTTGGCAAACAATCATAGTTTGAATATCCACCAAAGTATTTCAAACGTTATCTTCATTCTCTTATAAGCTTTTACACTTTCATGAAATAGTTTTGCCCTTTTAGGTTGAAGATCTCGAACTGCGATTGCATATTGTAACACTCGTTGTTAGCAAGTCGTTTGCGATTCAGTGTGACGTATTTAGTTGTTGCACAGTTGTTTGGGAATTTCATTTTACATCAGATAACGATTGTTGCAACTTTGTACGAAACACTACACCGCATTGTGCGCAAATAATACGACATTGGTCTGATAAGTTACCGCGACCTCGATATGATATCATAATGAATTTACTGTCAAAAAAATTGGTAAGTTATTTGCAATTCCAAGTCATTGAAACTTTGTAATGTGAGAATGATAAAAGAAGAATTAACTTACTCTCTACCACACATGTACCACGAATAATTCTAAAGATGATATGGCGTTCGCTATGTTATTGAATGGGTACTCCCGAAGCATGTGAACCATGATGGCGGACACCGGAACGTAGTATGTGTACCAGGTTAGGCCATAATTCCAGGTACTAATACTACGGGAGTCACTTGGCTAGTCCCCGAACTTGCAATAAAGGAGGAAAATTGGAATCTAATTATGGCATAACCCTAACCTGGTACACATACTACGTTCCGGTGTCCGCCATCTCGGTTCACATATTTCGGGAGTACCATTGAATGAAAGTAAACAACCAGCAGTGTGATTAAATTCCTGATCCTACAAAACAGTTTCTTGTATCGCAATCAGCACGTTTTATAAGCTGCATTGCTTGCAAATAATGCTGCATTGCTTTACACGGGAACGGTACCGCGATGAAACTGTCGATGATTCGCCAAGCAACTTAGCGGGCGTGTATCAGATTGTTTTTATTTGCACTATATGATGAAAAGTAATATTTCTATTGTTCGATTGCAAAAGATGGCGATTGACGGCAATAAAGGATTTAAACGCTAGACCAAACGTTTTCTTCGCCAAAAACCCCAGCAATGACATTAACAAACCAAATGCTTTAAAAAAAATTGAAGTTTTATTTTTAGGCTTGGCACATTTTATACTGAACTCAACTATAAGCGTTCTATAGAGCGGTGATTCATTCATCAGACAAGCCCAGGTACAAGTTCCCGATATTTTTTTTCAAAAACATGATGATTTTAATGATTTAAATTCTTTTACTGTGAGATTCATTATGAAATATAAACTCGTTTTTAAGAATGATTCAAAACTTTTGTGTGTAGAGTTAAATTTAAAAGCTAATATCTTAATGATTTTAGTCTAACGTAGCCTTCAAATGACGCTTACGTGGCTCAACGCTAAAGTATTCACTGAGCTTACTTCCAATAGTGTGCTTCAAAAAACACGAAAATTCACTTAAAGGAAATCGTTAAGTGAAATGGTAGGGATCTGATTAGCGGACAATCTTTCGATCAGACGACATTTTCGATTTGGGAGAAATTCAAATCCCTTGGGACGCTTAAAAATTATTGACAAAATGATTTAAAGTCTGAAATTGTTTATAGAAGATTACTGTAAAATCGATATGAAAATACAATTGATTCTTGTAATTATTCAAGAGGTCAATAAACAAGATCATCAATCGCGATTGTTGTAAATGAAAATGCGTAATTAATCTTTGTGGTGTATCTCAGCGGCGTAATCAATTTTTTGTTTTGAACTTTTTGGTATCATACATAGCAATTTCGCTTTAGGATTCTCAAAACTCTTGAATATCTACTTTTCCCGCATCCAGCCGTTTCTGGCAGCTGTTACGACCTAACTTGGCAATTAGAAATTTCAGACCCCACTTGGAAACTCCTGGCTGCGACCCTGGTTTAACTCAGAAAATAACATCTAATACTAAAATATAAACGCGATAAAATAGCTCAATTGACATGTTTGGAGGCGTCATTTTTTTTCAATATACTCGCATTACTCGATTAAACTTTCCTGCTGATTAAAATATCCTGAAAACGATTCTGGTTGCCATGGATATTTCCACTCTAACTGCATTTGATTTCGTCCAAAGTTTGGTCAAATAAGCCTGGGAAATCGTATCTTGTGTTTTGTGACTATGTGTGTGGTAAGATATCTTGTAACACTCTTCCCAAATTCATTCATAAAAAATATCTCAATTCCCATGGGTCATTATATCCAGTCTAGTCTAGACGACTGGATATTTAGAAAGCATTGATCATATCGCAAATGAACAATACTGTAAGGATGCCATAGTATTTGGCTGAAACCAAATTGATTTCAAACAACATTAAATAGAATAATGAAGGTGAATGCCGCATAGGGATCTCTTGCAGAAAGCCTGCCAAAAACACCCCCTTTCCGCCACTCAAAATGAAAAATTAGTAATTATCCATGCAGTTACTATTTTCATTTATTAATAGTATTTAGCTATGCCCGGGTTAGACTTAGAGAGCGAGCAATTACTTTAAACTTGACAAGCACAATCTGCAGTATCTAAAACGTGGCGGGGATTCTTAAATTTCACATTTTTTGCATTCTTAGAAGGGGGTTTTCTACACAAGAGTTGCCAAATTATCCGAAATCAGAAATAGCAGAATGAAATGATATATATATTTTATATAAATCTATTTAAACTCACATCAGTTTTATCCAGTGGTGGCTTTAAAATTTTTTGCCAGCCAGTGCCATTACAAAAGTCATAATTTTCAGCCGGTTCTGTTACAAAAAGTCATATTTTTTAGCAAATAAACTGATTATTTTTAATTACTCCTTACTTAACATGTCAAAATAATGGTTAAGTAAGCACCAATATATCAAAATTCGAAAATCGAAATTTTTGATGATGTTGAGGATTGTCTATATTGCTGTATATATTATGACGCAATAATTAAATTTTCAGACAAACAATCACAAAAGGAAAATTTATACAATGTATAACTGTTACGTGCAAGCTTGATCATTTTACATTTTGAAAAAAACACGTGAGCTATTTGATCCCTAAAAAATGTGTGTTAGATAAGATGCAAAAATCCATTGGCAGTAGCCATTAACCGGTTCGCTGATCTTATAAAATTCCGTGAGACGGTTCTATAGAACCGGTGCGAACCGACTGAATCCCACCACTGGTTTTATTTTGTTCAAAGATATGATCTCCAAAAATTTAAGCAGTATCAAATGTCGAATGAACGATCAAGCGTCCAAATCTTTCCCAGGCTCTTTCTAATTTGGCCCAGATAGTCAGATCAACCAAGCTCTAGAGTTCAACGAAATCCAATTAAGTGAGAAAAATTCATTAGTAACGAATTCCAGCGGACTGTTCCCATTGTTATTCATCTCCCACGGGGACATATGCTTAAAACAAGATCTCTATAATCCCCAGGGAGAAAACGCATTATTGAAATTCAATAAATAGATTCTTTTGACCTTTGCTAAGTTTGTCTGTCCTCACTACGACGTAGGTTTACAAAATCTCTACTAATAAACAAATTCTCTCAAGCAAAATAGCATATCGTTTCCTGATAATCGTTCATAGTTTATATCAAAAAGCTCAGATAGAAACAGAAATTAGCTACATCTCTATGTGTATCTGTATACGCTAAACCCTGCCCAAATTCAATTCTCAATCCACACTTGAATCCACCATACAGAATCACGATGAAGGTATTGTTAATTAAATGTCTTTAAGCTGACTTTTCATTCAAAATAGTACTTTTAGCATTCATTTCCTGCAGCGCTCTCATAATCTCAGACATAAGATACCTCCTACAGGCACTAAAAGCCAGCAGTGGGTGTGTGGTAGGCGTAAGCTCTGATATAATATTAATAGATATATACATAATGGTTAAGATAAATCTCTTGCATCTTGGTTTTCTGTGGTAGTTTATACAAAACCATTTTTGGACATTATTAGATATATATTAGTCTTCGAATCAAATTATAATCTTATCCCTTGTTTGATTTTTGGTCTTTGTCATTAAAAAAGAACTGCATACAATAATAAAACTATTCGTAAGACTGTATCTAGGTTGCATCCCAATACCTAAACCGGAAAGTTGCCATTCACCAGTTCTCAAGAAAGTTTGGTCCTTTTCCATTACCAATTATCATTACCCGGGCCAGAGATTTTGCCCTGCATATAATCTCACTGTTCGCCTATGTAAGTAAACAATTACGAAAAGCACAAACTTTCATTAGTCGCCTCGTTCTCAAATTATTTAGCGACTATACCACGAACTTTCAGTCAACTGGTTAAATCTATACTTATCTCATAAATTACCTACTTTCTTCTGCTGTATGTGAGTTTACATTATAGGATCTCCAACAGTTTATTGCAGTAAAGTTTCCTTTCCTTATCCTGCTCTTTCTGATAGTCCATTATCATAAATACATTACTGATACAAACAATTTTATAACCACAGCTTGGTGTTGATGACATTGCCAGCCATTAGCACTTCGTCAACAAACTGTAAAACATCCTTGATAGTGACGACATAAACGCCCTTGTTAGATCACAGCGGGAAAAGTCAATTTACATGTAGACCAGACAGAATTGCTTTGATTACTTACTTACTTCGAGAACAAGCAATTTGTTCAAATTTAAAAAGTTGAAAGAGGTTTAGGTTGAAGGCAACTATTACTCGAAATGTTTTTTTTAAGTGAGACTGGCTTATACTCATGTTATTTTCGACAGCCAGGAGGGTCATTGTGACGCGCAGTTGGTCAGGAAAATGAGAGGAGGTGGTGTCTATGGTGGGCTTTGGCAATTTGACTTGCACAAATTTCGTAGTATGTTAAACTAGGGATTTATTGTAGAAAGCCCCGCCACTGATTCAAAAATGTGAGATTTGAGAAAAACACCCCCGCCGCATTTTAAAATAAAAAATTAGGTTCGGTTAGGGCGAGGAATTACGGTGCTTGAAAATTTAAATCGTCAGCGCAATTTGTATTCCCAGCCCTAAGTAGAAAATTACTATTTATTTTATTTTGAACTGTGTAGGCTTGTGTTTTTTGTCGTGGCTTTTACAAAAAATGTGGTAAGATGAAAATACCTCGGCAAATTATGAGATTGGTTGAATCACATACATTAAATATCGCGTATTAGAGTAAATGAAGTTGGCTTCTAGACTATCTGAATTCGTGGCCACCTCTGTTAAAAATTAGAGTGAAAAATGAATATATATGCGAAGGATCAAACTCCTAAATTTCTGAAATAATAAGGGATGAGGCACAAGAGACTGCGAAATAACGTTGAACCTAAATAAACAGCTTCATTGTATGTTTGCTCAAGAATTACTTATTGTTGTATTTATACCTTCCTCATTATTATCGAAGTTTTCATTAGAATGCAGCACAACTATATGGCTTTAATCTAGGATGTTAACGCTCCCGTTCACTGTACCATAAGATGTTCTTATAGCATTTGCGATATTGACAGCACATCACATAATCGCACTTGCATGGCACTCAATGTCCATCTGTCTTATTAAGCAAGTTCGCAGAAACGCAGACGAAACATTATTCATTAATCATATCTGTTGGTGTGAATCCATTTAGCACATCAGCGTGCTTATCATTTATTGTGTCGGTATGTTCTAGATTTGGATATATGCGGGCCACGCAAGAGTTGTAACTAATTATACCCGGAAGACTAAATATTCACTTGGGCCACACGTGAAATAGTTGATAATAAGACAGCAATAAACATCAATTCTACAATCTCCGAATGGATTAGGCGCCAAAGTTAACAATAATCAACTATGACGTCATATGACTTGTGTATTGTGATTTTCCTTGTTGTTCAATAATCCGATAATCGCAATGCGATTTTCCCGCGTCTTTTCATTTAATCCGTCAATATCAAATTGCTTTATTTTCCTGTAATTGTAATTACGTTGATAATAAAGCACGGCCTTGCTTGATTTATTGCAACACCAAGTAGTTTTCATAAGATTTATCCATCGCTCATGCTTGCCGATATAATAAGGAACAGCCTACTTTTTTCGGAAGGATAAGACGGTTTTACGACTTTGCAATTTAAGACGTAAGACTGATCGCTTTGTCGGCCATATCAGGATTCTTATTGAATACTAAGCTTTGATATTTGAAAAATGTATTTTGGCTCCGAAGGGATTTACCACCGGGCACGTGATTTAAATAAAACGAAACCAATGTCTTCCGCATGTAAATTCACTCCAACCGTTCGTAAATGAGCTGTCGGTTCTTGTGTATATACAGATTCTTGAGCACAGCTAATGCTTCAATACTTTTTTGCAAAGTGTTCGGTATTTTATCGCCCCACGATTCAAGCAATGACCGCTGTGCTATTTTGGGCACTCTAGAAGTATGTGTACCAATATGTTGGGAACTAACTTTGTTCGCCTACTTTACATCAAGTTGTGTAAAGGGACTGAAACCCATGGGAAGAGGGTATATTCGCTTAGCTAACACAGACAGTCCCCGAACACGTAATAGAACTAAAATAAGGAAAATCGGAATAAAATTATGACCTAACCCTAACCTGATACACACACCACGGGAGTACCATTTTTTGTTTGGGTTGTGGTATTTGTGTGTATTCTTTTTTGCACAAACTGTTTGGTAACTTTACAACCCCGCTATTCAAGTGCTGATATTGTCATTTCTTTTTTGAGCTGTGATTTTATACTAAATCACAAATTTTTGATGTTTTATCAGAATAGCATAGAAAATATTTATTGAATGCCAATTCTTTTTTGGTAGTTCGAGGGCCTCGCGCATATTCCCTGTGCAAACAATGCATACTTGCATCATATAGTGCGCTAGGGGCGTTTCGCAATCGTCGTATTTCATAATAATATTTTGATAACCGAGGTAATTAAGTTTGTATAGCGACAGGAACCTGCTAGGCGACCTTTACCAACAGTTACTTCATTTGGCTGCGAACGCTGCACCCACTGTACGATAAACATTGAGGCATATATTTACGGAAATGACTTCATGCGTGGCTGGAAATGACGCATAGGCAATCTGTTATTGTATAATAAGCGTATGGCGTAGCTATTCGTGAAGCCAGGTGCACGCTTGTTGAATACGGCTACATCAAGCATGGATTGTTGATGCTTTGGGTTAAAATGCGGCTGCGACCCATGCTTGACTTGTATTAGTAAGGTCGGCATGGCTGCATCGTGGAGGTGAATGCAGTTAACTCATTGACTGTATGCATACTATACATTTCGCAAGGTTTCGAGAGGCCATCGTAAAAATTGTGAAATACGTCAACAGTATTGCTCAACAAATTGTAAAGTGGTGCTAGAGTGGTTGTAAAGGTTACAAGGGTCAATCGCTATGATATTTCCGATTCCTACATACTTGACTGTACTAAACGTTTGCAATAAATTTTGAATTATGATTGAATCAACACAATCCTGGTTTGGATATTCTTGTTCTAACCTTTCTCAGGAATTCCAGATTACTTAACTTTTTCCGTGCATGCTTATACAGAGACTTTTTGTCGGTGAAATGTGCCGAATGAAAAGGTCACTTGTAGAGCTTACATCCATGGCTAATGGAAACAATTAATCGTCATATACAGGGGCATAATTGTTTATGTTACCATTTGAAAAATGTGAATGGCTTCTGTTTGCCCTCATTTTGGTCACTAAGGACCCCATAGCGCGGTCTTCTATCCCGGTTCGGACGAAATCACTCATGTATTGATTGTGTACATAGAGCGAATGACACACATCACGAAGGTCGAGTATATTTATAGAACATTACGAAATACTTGATACATATTAAGACAGGAAGCGTATGAAAGAATCAGTAAAATATTAAATTTATGAGTTTTAATGTTTGCCAATCCTCTTTTGTGTGCTAGTATTAGACATATGTGAGTCGTACCGTTGAAGAACGATCCATCACATCCCCATAGATAGTCAAACGTTTTAAATATTGCTATTTCAGTTACGAAGAAACGCATGGAAGGTCGGTTATTATTAGTGTCGAGTGCCAGGTTAAGTAAATAAAGTTGTCATCTGGCAGGCTGGGAGATAGATCTTGTGTGAATCTAAATATAATAGTGCGACTAAAATGAAGGATTATGGCCAAACATGGTGGCAGAGATTGTTCACTTCAGTCCAAAATTGTTCATATTGAAGCATAATTTCATCTCAACGCTTCTTGGGATGTGTATTGATATTTCAACACCATGGTTAACATGTCTATAAGAAATCATCTAACTGAGTTAGAATTGGGAGTTGATATGGTTAGCTGTAAATGGTTGTAAATCATTTTGCATTCCAGTGACACATGCTAGACCCATTTCTTGGGATTTTAAACTTCTGTATTATATCAAATCACTAATGTTATCTCAAAAATAACTTATGATCCATTCATCAAAAACCGTGATTATTCACTACGCCATTCTTCTCATTTGCTAACCTTGTAATGAAACTAAGTATGGTATATAAATACTTTAATCCAAGTTTTGACTACACTCACTACAGCCTTCGATAATCGTTTAAATAAGATTCTGGGCATGCTACTGTAAATCTCGTTTGCTAAAATCTACGTGTTGCAAATAATTAATTAGTAATTTTAATGCTCATCGGCGTGAATACTTGGAGGTGCTAACATTTTTCCAATCAATCTCTTTTTTGTAGTGCTATTTCAAGTAATTGTTGTCTTGCGAAAAATGTTCGTAACTAATAAAATCTTTATTTTCGTTCGAAGGATGACCACATCTCAATACACAATGGTTTTATCATTTATGAATTTCGTTTTCATTTGAGTCTCGACAGAGCATGAATACAATTCTTCTGTACTTTTATTCAAATGTCGAATTACAGCATCAGTAAATACCTCCCATCCTATTCCTTATTGACTTTTACTATCTTTATGCGTGGACGAGGCGAGTTACAATGCTTACTCATCGCCGCCTAGGAAATGTAACGGATTGTATTCCCTGGCGGTTTGCAGGATAGCGTACCGTTTAACGGAATTTCCCGCCTAACAAACCGCGTTCAGTTAGTGCTAATTGATTCAGATTACTGTTGAATAATATGATGGTATGCGGCCAATTTCAAACGGTAAACGATGTCATTTGGGATTTCGATTCTGGAACAATGCTCACAAGTAATACTGTTTGCAATTTTACAAAAAACAATTATGAGAAATTGGTATCTTGGAAACTTCCCAAAAATGAATGTAGTGTTAAAAAATCACGGCCGCTAATGTTTCTGTAAAACGAAGTTTTTTCATCTCGACATATATGAATCAATTTTTCTTCAATTTGCGACTGACGGAAACCCGAGCTTCCCGGAAGTTATTCGTTACACACAACACACCACGCTCTAGTCTAAGGCACTATGCTTTCCCGGGTGTGAATTAGCGCGTGATTTCGAAATAGTTTCTCAAATGCTTCTGGAAGCAATTTTACACACTCGTGTTGGCTATAATTTTTGGTATAACCCTATATCATATATGATTATAATATAGAAGATATGCTAATATCCTAAGATATATTCGTGAAAAGACGAAAATGTTTGTCGACATGTTGTCGAACATAGGAGGCTGAAATAGCTAATGCGCTACTTGTATTCTGATGCTGTTATTTCTTGCCAATATTCTCCAGCTTTGACTTAATTATTAGTTTTGAATATTAGTATGCTGGTTCATACAGAAATTGTAAAATATTGTGATCATTCAGAAAATCCAAGAAAGCTTGTTATATATGTGACAGCTGCTGACAAGGATTTACATATAATTTAAATCAACTGATGTCATTATAGAATCATCGTATTCAAAGAAGTTATCGGATTAGGTTAAATAAAGCAACCACCATAAAAGCAAGTTATAATGAGTTATATTGTTACAGTTGTGCGATCTATCTTTCACCACATTCTAAATTGTTTTTGTTAATAAAAAATATGGTTACTATTCAACATTTCAAGAATACATTCGTCTTTCTATTACTATATAAAACTATTTCAAAAATTTCCGTAATACCAAAATTTCATTAACGAAAAACCAAACAAAGGATCCGGCATTCGACCAAAATACTTAAAATTATGCTTGTTGGGTGGAGGGCATCGCTTTCACTTTGATCAATATTTGTACCTATTTGTTAAGGCCACTTTCCTATAATTTGTTTAATTTAGAATTCAGTGATGTACTATATAACGCGAGATTTAGAAAGAGGTCAATTCGGTGTACCAAATCGCATAGTACTTTGTTTCGAAATTTAATAAAACTCTCTCGTCAAGTAGGACAGCGACATCTCGGATGATTTCTCGTTGGCTACCGTTGTGATAAACTATTATTTATGACATCACAAACATTTCGTAATAATCCGGTCACAAAGGCACTCGGGACACAATAGAAATTATAGCCGTAATCCGCTGTCGTCGTCAGCGAAAAATAACAATCTGATAACATCATTCAACCAAGCAAAAAAAGGCGGAATTTCGTGATTAAATTACACAAATTATATACTTTCATGCTTGGCCTCAAATATTATTATCGACATGGTTATCGGCAGTTGTAAATTGATAGAATAAAACGTATGTTTGTCGTTTCTAGATTACACCGCAGCCAATGTTTACAGAGCAAATTAAAAAGGGTTCTTTGAATTCTCATTGTGTACATTAAAAAGATAAAAGCCCTTCTATTCTGCCATTGTGTTTGTAAGAGATAGATAAAACCAACAATGCCAGGAACCGTCACAAAAGGTCACTGAGCTAGGAAAAACAAATATATCTCTTCGTCACGTCACAGCATTGTCAACGAATATCGGTTTCAAGGCCTGTGTACGCTGTAACCTTTGTATTTTTGCAAACAATTTATTCAGTCTATTATTATAATAATTGGAATGGAATAAATAGTCAAAATAATGACAGAAAATTTGTTCAGAACGAAACGCTCGACACATTACATCGATATTATTTTTGTATTTAATTCGTGATTGTAAGAACAGCTTTATTTATAAATTTCAAAACCTTTGCAGCCATATTTGAATTTGTTTCAAATTGGCAAAATTATACATCCATATAGTGGAAATAATATATACATATAAATGTAGAATGCAATTCTTGACACAGTTGATTTCAAAGAGGTTCTACGTTACCAAGTTATCTCAGTGCCATGCTCCCAGAATTTACTATTTGGTACATATATAATGGAAATCTACTTTCGTTACCCATACTATTTGAGTGCTTCTGTTATTAAGTGGACAAGTTTTTTGGCCTACGTCAGTTCCACATTAATAACCCGCTATGTATGTCAATGGTCGAGGTCGATTTCAATCAGATGGTGGTTACACCCTACATATTTCAAATCTAACTTTCTACGTCCTAGTGTGTACATTTGAATGTCTACAATTTACAAATGGTATTTGAGTCGTTATAATAAATCTTAGAAAGATCTCATTGTAAGTTGCAATTCAAGATGTGTGATTTTTCTTGTGTGCTAAATTAAATGAAGATTTCCAGTGTGGGTAACAGGTAATTGATTCTTGTTACGAGCCTAGAAATCAATAATCGTCAAATTTTTATTCAAACAGATGTCGCAAAACCAATATATTTGCGGCGGGAACCATGGTAACCTACCCCAGCGCTGATGATTTATAAGTCAATGACAAAAAGCTATTATGAATGTCGGTTAGTTGAAGAGTCGAAAAACCGTTTACCGCGTTTTATTATGATGTTATTTTTGGCTTAACTGTTATTGATGAGGGCTGTGACCTTCGGCTATCAACCATTGAAGTATATAATCTGCTGACGGTTTCAGTGGAAGCACAAATTGAAATTTTAAATGATGCTTGATTGTTGAAATTAGGAAAGTAAGCATAATGGTACCACTGTTGGGTTATATGAATAAATAGTGTTTAGTTGTGATTCAAATATGCTCGTGATGCGTACTTCAAGGTTTGATATCGCTTGTGTCTGTATCCTGATCAATGTAAATACAAGTATAAACTGCTAGTCGTTTCTAGTGACTATAAGTCATACCAGATACAATGATCGGTACTCTCATAGTGTGTGTACCAGGTTAGGCCATAATTTTATTCCGATTTTCTTTATTTTAGTTCTATTACAAGTTCGGTGACAGTCTGTGTTATCCAAGTGAATATACCGCCAGCATAGGTTTCAGTCCCTTTACACAACTTGATGTAAAGTAGGCGAACAAAATTAGTAACCTCCATATTGGTACACACACTTCTGGAGCGCCCAATGATCAATAAGTGAAGTTAAAAGTCAAGACTTCACTTATTTCACATTCTTATAGACATAGAAACCCAACATAGTTCACATTCACAAAGAGGCTTATTTAGCATGGTATATACAGGATAATCGTTTCTTGTGACTCAAGCCTTCTGTATCCTGTGCAATTTAAAAGAATTGGCGTCTTCCCACTGATTCAGCCTACTGCTTTGCGTTAATCATCATATTTCACAGTATATTGCGGTAAGAATGAATTTGACACCTCATATCTTCGGCTTCCCTCCAATTTCCCGTTATATAATCATTGCATTAATTTTTCTGACGTTAAAATAGGAAGAGGTAATATGTCACTAATGGAAACTTGCGACAGGCAGATTGTTGTGAGTAATTATGTAACGTTTTTTAGGTTTCAAATAACGTTGGGAGGGAGATGGAGAATTTTTATCGAAATTTCGTTTATTATATTTGTAATAACGTCCAACTCTGATTTGAAGTGTTTTTTTACGATTTTATTTGGTACATTAAAAAAAAATAATCTTGTATTGAGAACTACCAAAATGATTTGTTACATTAACTTGCAAGTTTTATGTCCAAGTAGTTAAGAACTACTAAGTAGCATTGTAGACGGCATAGTTGACGCTTGATTTAAACCTGCGATTATTTTCGTATTTTGTGAAGGTGATCGAGTTCAATAAGCTCTATTGCGGCGGCTCTTAAACTTTTTAAGTCGTGCCCCCTTTTTAGAATTTTTCAAGTATCGCGCCCCACCTCAAACATAACTAGCTAACAATAAGGTACAAATCACATATAGTAAGGCGAAAGTATGTTATTAAAAAACGCTTCGAAAATACGTGGATGGATGGTAAATATCCAAAATGAACAAATGTAAATATCCAACATAAGGCGGCCAAGATCAATTCTAACAAATATTTTATATTTTCAATTAGCTTCACGCCTATCAGGGGTGCGCTCCGCCGTTTGAGACTGCTTTATTGAGACTGAGATTTCATAAATTTTTCATCCAGAATTTAATGAGAATCGTCTATAAAGAAATCTAAATTTGATTCGACCGTGTGTCGTTAATATTTTCGTTATGCTGTTCACTCCTGTAAGCGTCCTGCAGTATGTTTATGCCAATTCCAAGCAATCCTATATATCACCATTGTGATTCATAATCTTAAATCAATTCAATATTAGGATACTGTTCATGTGACCTCTAGTACGAATTCACATAACATGACATATGCTTTCAAAAATAGATTACCTATTTATACTCCCGTTGATTTCCAAATGAGGTTATTTTTGTAGCCACGCGCGCAATCTATCGATTAATTGTTATATTCTATCAATATCTTGTTTGTTTTACTTTTTATGCTCGATTTTATTTGTTTGTTTAGAAAGAGAAAGAGAAATTGGCAAATATTGGAAGTAGATAACTTGTCACTTCACGATAATTTTATTAAATTAATCACGTTTTCCTTCAAATCTAATCTATTAATCATATCTATCTATAAAGATTGTATAAAATGTATTGTATATCAATATACAATCCAGTCATGATATGATAATGAAACGTTATCTTGAGCAGGAAATCAAAATACGCGATATTCTATCATTTCTTAAAAAATTCGTGACTTAGAAAGTTAGGTATTGACAAATCTAGACCAATTACACATCACCAAACGTAAAAACCATCATCATAAGATTTATTAGAAAGATCTCACTGTGAGTTGCAATGCAAGATAAGATGATTTGGCGTTCCAGGAGTGCCTGTACCAATATGGAGGTAAATAATTTTGTTCGTCTACTTTACATTGAGTTGTGTAAACTGTAAAGGGACTGGAACCTATGGGCAGGGGGATATTCACTTGGATAACACAGACAGTCCCCGGACTCGTAATAGAACTCAAATAAGAAAAGCGGAATAAATTATGGCCTAATCCCAACCTGGTATACATACTACAGTACACAAAAATTTGATTCAATTAGGTAGAAGAAGAAAGCTTATTGGCATATTTTTTAAAATTTGACATGGTGCAATTATTACGATACTCACAAACTTCTCAGGTAATTATTCGCTTCTAAATTCACACTTCCCGTTAACGGACGCCACCTGCTTTTGAAGAAGCTTTTATCCGCTATAATCCCTCTCAAGGATCGACGGATTAATCCAAGGGATACAAATTGAATCTCGCCCTGTTGTCATTATCAAAACCTATTATTACACGCATGGTTGAGCATCCATCCGGCCACATTCGATCATTCCTAATCTCTATTGAACGGCTGTTTTTTTTTTTCAAATGGTAATCAAAATCTGGATACTTTTATAGTCTGTAACTATGGCCAATATGTTCAATTCTTCAAAGCACTCTATTTATTCGCCAGCAGATCTATTTGTCATCTGTGAATGGTCGCCGATGTCACGAAAACGTGATTTATTAAATTATTTATCATAAACAATAATAATTTTCCAAATAGATATTTGTATAAAGAATGTACATTTCGAGATATGTAATTTTAAAACGGCGATGCGAAGTAGGTATTATCGAACATTTTGTCTGATCGAACAGTCATTTTCATTTCCAATATTAAATCGAAATCATCCAAACAGAAAATTAGTATAATTTAATATTGACCAGACCCTGTTCGAATCCACATAAATCATTCAAAATATAATTAAATACCGTGATCAACCTAATTACTATGTAGTCAGACGCACTGACACGGAAAGATCGATTTTCACTTCTATTTACGGCGCTTAGTAATGGCCACATCCCATCTCTTTCAATACTCATATTATAATAATCCCCTCTAATCCTCGCTCCAAATGCACACCCCCGCTGCACAGAGTAGACTAATTTACATCGCACTGACTCTAATTAGCGTAAAATACGCTTCCTGATATCCTTTGTCAGCTGTCCTTGAGAATTTAATCCGTAATTAAAAATAATCAAATCTGTCTTGGAATACGAAACAATGAGATATTCCCACTTCAACGCATTCTAGTAATTTACTAGAAATTTATTAGCGTTTTGAAACTTTATTCAGAAGCAATCATGAATCAGGCATTTATAACGTCAAACAGTAAATGCTGAGAGGCGACATAGTTTGTCAGAATTCTAGACAAGCAAAATCATAAAAGGAATCACAGTTATCATAAATGAATAACTGTACAATGCAAGTTGATTTTACCACACTGTGACCAGTGAGAATTACCCCCTTTCAAGCATTTACGTAAACACTTATAAATAACCCTCAAATCTCGTTTGAAACAACACCGCCCATAAGTGTTTATGATTAAATCATCACGGTGGTAAAACAATTACGAATAGTTCATTTGTGCGATCTAGTTTATTGCATAGCTGTGAACCATTTTTGGTCAGTTGGAACGTTTGGTCTTCCTGCTGTGATGCGAGATTAGCAGTTCTTATACTACCTTCCGTGTTGACTTATATAGGGAAGTATGCCAGAGTTATTATTGAATCAAATGTTATGAATCATACTTGAATATGAAGCTCTCTTTGTACATGTATGCTGTCTGTTTGCTTTGTCCTATATACTCTATTTATATTTTAGAATGGAGATCTAATTCTATATCGGGAATCTTACGTATTCTTATTCAATATTGGAGAATGATGTTGGAAATATTTCTCTGAAAAGTTTGTTAATTACTATGTAAGTCTAAACAAAACTATCTAAAATCAAATTTCAAGAAATACTCTATGACGACATTTTGTTTACAATTAGTAATTATACATTCCCGCTGTAACAATGTCCAACCTCGCCATTTGTCTATTTCGTAATATCCTAGTCCACGCTCGTAAATTCCCCAGTACATCATCTATTGTTGAGTATTGAATAAAAACCGGGCGTCCGATCTAATTCTGATGACTGATCGTAACTTTTGTTACAGTTTAATGACATGAAAAACAATTTCGTTTATGATACAATACGGGTGGCCGTTATAAGTGTTATTGTTATTTTGTCGCCGTGAAATCAGCCCGACGCGGTAATTTATGAAGACGTTACAATGTAGTAAACATATAATTATAGTATTAAAATGAAAGTTACTTTATACTACCAAAGGCGTACAGTGCAGTATCGGCCTACAGATTTCATCCAATTTTACTTTTTTAAATATTCAAATAAATTTATCGTCAATAATAAACTGGTCATACCAATCTCATTTTACCAAATAAGTTTCAATATGATTTAATAACCCATTTTGACTTCAAACTACTTTTATTATTGGCTATTCAGAAACAAATGAGAGCCAGCCAGAATGAAACCTTTACTATTCTGACGCGCATTGCACAATTTACATACATTATTTCCCGTTTATAGCGCTATTTTCATGCCATATTTCTTTGAATTCTCAGCAATAAACTGAATTGAAAGTTATTGTTTCGCGATATTGCATGACTAGAATCGATATTATTTTGGAAATTATTAGAATTATATTCATAAACCAACCGTTGAATGATAATACAGGTTTGCCTGCACATTTACATATAAAATATTCACAATTTGACAACGTTCGGAAACTGGTCGGCTATACTTAACTCAGATTCAATCTCAATTACTTGAATGACTTCAGAGCAACAAAACAGTAAAAGTTGGTTAAATTTACATAATTGTTCATTGTTATTCTAGAACCCTGATTCTCAACCAGTAGACCATGGCAATGAAATTAGGCCACGAAAGAAAAAGGGTTGCGAACCACTATTCTAGAAAGAGTGTCATAGCAAAATCGAATCGGATTTCATCACTCAGCTCTCCCTGTGCCAAAGAATATTGCGAGATATCATATTTGATATCTTATGTATGATTCTCTTTAATTTTAGGGATTATTGATATGTTTTATTACTTCAAGATGTTTTCAACAACTTGGGATTGGGATATTAAATGTCATATTGAATATTTTAGCTAGTTTAACCCGTTTGGACATGCCGAGTGGTAGTTA
The DNA here is from genome assembly GCF_964204865.1 of Styela clava. NCBI lineage: Eukaryota > Metazoa > Chordata > Ascidiacea > Stolidobranchia > Styelidae > Styela > Styela clava. The sequence goes on from NC_135254.1 coordinate 8,146,681, forward strand.
CCAAAGTAATTAATTTAATGTAATACGCTTTAACACTTTTTCGCCATATGTGGTAATGAGTATGTATCTAACAACTGAGCAAAGGCTTTTAATTTCTATAACGTTTTGTTATCTGATTAAGGGTGTTAAAAGGGTTCACATTTCGAAGGCGATGAGAATCTTCCTCGTGGAAGCGTCATATTTGTCGATGTTTCGCAGACGGCGATAAAGTAAAGAACAAAGGGCATGTGTGTCTTAAATAAAGCCGTCAAGATAACCAGAGCAGATGGCTGCAGGGCGGATTTTAATGACAATAGGGAAATAGCGATAAAAATAAACGACAAAAAGACTGGCGTGGCGAAGGATTATCCCTGCTGGGCGATAATACAAAGAGATATAGAGAGAAAAGTGAGATAATGAAAAGAGAGGCATTAACAACCGTGATAAGAGAGAGCAATGGGCGTTTGTTTATTGAAAAGAAAAAAAGAAACGAGAGAATCGAAAATCGATGTTGAATAAAACGAGAGAAAAATACGCGGATGGGAACAGAATCAAATGCCTGCTCTAGCGCGGGCTGCCTGACTGGTACATTTGGCGCAGTTTTATCAGGAAATAACAGCGGGAAATATTATCAGATTGTTCTTTTAGCGGGCTAGACATCATAGAAATTATTAATATATAATGCAGCTTGTACCTACCAAGGCAGTCAAATCCGCTGTTGAGCTTACGCAAGACGTAAATCGAACCTTAAGTACCTTAGAATTACTCCAGAATACTTCATTCGATGGTTATCCATCCTGCAGTGCCATGTACGTACCTTTTATATTTCAGTTGGATATCAACATTTGGTCATTGCAATCGACCGAAGGAACGTCGTGCTCAATTTGTCATTCTCTCGAGCATATTCGTTGGTTCAAAATGGATATAACTCGGGATTGTTTAATGTGATAAAATATCTTGTATTGTTTCATATATACTTAACTTATTTCTTTGTAAATTACAGCATATAAATAATACTCTGATTTATACGATATATAATAGACAGCAACTTCAGCAACAGAAGGATACGATAAACACTCAAAGATGGTTTTAAATATGGACACGGAACTTCAAAGACTTATATGTGTATCGGTCGAGAAAATGACAAGAGATCCGGCGGCAAGCGGATCACGCAAAAGCCGCGGATTGGACTTGAGAAAGGCCCTACTTGTGGCACATGTATTACAGGACATGAGAAGCGCATACATAAGCGATGATTATCAAGTTTTAGCAAACACTGTATGTCCGGATATTGATATTTCATCAGAAAGTGAAATGGACAAAATTAAAAGGACAATATCAAGAAGGGAATATGATAATGAAGATGATTTAACGAGTTATCAGAAACGAAGATTTATATCAGGTGAGAATTTAAGTTATAATATGTCAGATATACAGAACGTCAACATAGAACACAAAAAACATTCATCGAAACTATTTCCAATTAACAACATTGAATATATCAGGATACCGTACGGAATTACCCGCTATAAAATGTACATTAGCTTGATTGAGAGTAGGCGTGATTAAGTGTCGTGTAGGAACCTGGTTAAACTCGCACCAATACGCAAATTGCGTAGACACATGTTGCTTTTCTATACATTCCATACTTAGAAAATAATAAGATTAGCCATCCCACGAGCCTACTATAATTAGCGCTATTAATTGGATTGTTCTTTGTGACTTACTTCTGCCAACAGAAAGTATAAAATCGCAATTTTCGATTGTATTTAGTAGCTGTATGGTTTTGCGTCACAAAAATTTAAATGCGAACAAATTTAATCTAAGAGCCAAAAGTACTCGATATTGTTATGGCGACTAGGGTGTACACTTGAATGCTCTGGCTCTCTATAGTAATTTTCTCGGACGACAAAAAGCGTCCTTCGAGGGTTATGGAGACTGTCGGTCGATAAAATCGATATGATTATACGCGACACGCAATGCGCAGTACACACAACGATATTTATTAGCACTCTCTGTCCGTCTTAACGATTGCAGTATGCGGAAATAGATCGCATCACGAGATCCGACCCGTACGATGCTATTAAGCTAGTTTGACTGGGCGTTTTCTCATGTTTACTTTTCAACGACGAGTAATGTTTGGCATGTAGTTCCGCCGGCGTATAGCTTGTCAAATAAATATTTTTCCAGTGTGAGTTTATAATGTCTTTTTCTCTGTGTTAGCGAACAATGCGTTTGTTAAAAGCCCGCGAAATGGGCGTGTTCTCCTGGCGCGGTTTTTCAACGGATAAAAAACATCTGCCACCGTTGATAATATGCAGACGGCGGATATTCGTTACATACCCCGCGAAATAGGCTTCAACGCATGGCTGTTGAAATCTCGCGCCTCATGTATGCTAATTACGTTCAGCGTCTCATTTGAAATTCAGACGTCTGTATAATTTATGTTAAGCCACAATGATAATATGTGACGGGTCTTCAAATATACAACAGGAATGTAAAATATTAATGTTAGCTTTCTATGACACGGCGTACATCCGTAAATGATAATGTCGGATAATATATCGATTTTGAAATCTAAATCCCATAAAGGGATCGACTTTTCATATAAACATAGAAGCTGCCATAAAACAGAAATTCCTACTTCCTTCCTTATTTTCAATCAGCATATTTATGTGAAGTGACATTTACAGGCGTCCGGTGTTTGAAAACTGCTCATTAAAGAAACCCTACATTTAGAAGACCTCATGATCGCAATTCTCGTAAAATGTCTGCGCATAAATATAGATTGTATAATTGTACTTTACGTTGACCTCCATGGTTTATATTGCTCGCATTATGTCTCCCATGACCGATGGTTAGTATCCTCGTATTACATTCCCTGAGGCTATATTTTTGAACTCATTTTATTTTGTAATCAGTGTGGCGTTCCGGGCTTTAAATTCTTCCGCCTGGCTTCATGCCCCAAAAAACCTCAACAAAGACTCGGTATCGGAGATTCTATTGTTTTCCTATCCAGGGTGGCCGCTTAATATTACATTGGAAATCCAATAGCAAAATGTCACGCAAAGTAACGCTACAGTTCTATTTCAAATGAACCAATCAAGCGAAAAGCCTAACCCTACTCAAAATAAACACAGCCTTTTTGAGAGCAAATACCAAAATAAAACACCGTGGAAAATTTTAGGGTCAATAAAGGACTTCTTGTGGAATAAATGTAAACGCTCAATTGCTTATGCTTAGTAAAGTCATTTTTAAAATGAAATCACTGATTAAAAAGCGCTTTTGGTCCGTGCTTTATATTTTAAACAGCAAAACTTAAAACTCAAGTACGTGTCAGTCACGTCTTTGTTAGATAGGGTATTATTATTTCGACATAATTCGCCGTTATAAGTATTGAATTGTTTAGTTAAAGATTTTTTTTAAATGTTTTGAAAACTATGAAAGTGTATGAACCGGATTAAATGGGCGCGCGTAGGATTTCTAAATCAAAACTAATCGTATTATAAAACTTTAAACGAATTTTAAGAAAAGTTAATAAGATTAAAACTTAAAACATAATTGCATGGTTTAATCTTTCCATCTTTTTAAGCACATACTCCGAACACATAAACAAAGATTCAATCTATAGTTGCAACGTTCTTATCACGTGCAAGATATTTTTATCCGGTCGTGAAAAAATCCCAAACTTTTAAACGTAAATAGAAACTGTGGGAGGATAATACTTTACAATTTTAGTAAACAGCAGTGCTTCAAAATAAGTTCACGTTTCGCAAATTCCGGATGGAAAGGCGTCAATTGTCAAAAATTTCAAGTAGGCCGAACTACTTTGGCGTTACATAATAATACCGTACTTGAAAAGCCTTGTGACGTCATAATGGGATAATTCTGTGTTCAAAAAGCGCGCGAGTTTTAGTTTCTTTATGATGTTAATGCCACTTCTGTTTAAAGCACCTCTTGTTTTGAGTTTCTGAAAATGCGTTTTCTGATAAAGATAAAGAAATTAGGCCGAGTCTGACTAAATCCCCTTCCACTAGAAAAGCTCTCCATGCGCATTAGTAATCTTATTTTCGCTTCATTGGGGCAGAAACGAGGGCATATTATCGATTTACGGTACGTTACCGCGGACTCTAATTGCCCTCTTCGCAGAGCTAGCTCTGTTTGCCTCGTTGCTGGAATGTAGCTTTGAAGGTCAGCGGGGGCTGTTTGTTCTTTCCCGCCGTCAATCAATACGCCCTTTCCCGTGCGCGGTTAACAATGCACCGTCGCTTAGCAGGTTACTATTTAAACTTCAATAATGGAGCAAATAATGTATTTAATGACGATTCGGGCGTAACAGGTTACGCAAGTTTTGTCAACTATAAGAAAGTTTGCAATAATTGCGCACTTAATTCATATTTTCTATTATTAACTCTGAACAAGAATCAGTATTGCCAATTGACGAGTTTTTATTTACAACAAATTTATATCATTTCCCCTTTACGACTTCCACCTACGTCATCAATTTGTAGTTTAATACCATGCACGGATTTGGAATTCCATTTTTGCATGTAATCAAGAATATCAACAAGTAAAATTTGGCATACATTTAGCTGCTAAATTTCGTCTTGTTACCTTCGTTTCAAAATATTTTAAAAAGAACCGATTTAGTTCATTTGAAAAGATTACAACAATTTAAAACTTATACTCTGTAATTAAACTTAAAAAGTAAAGTTCGTTTCGAAATTCAACTAAAATTATTTTTAATTATCGGACAATCGTGATCTACTTTAATTTCCCAGTCCTTATTAGGAACGATTGTAACGCCTTCAATAAGGTGATTCATGTGGCTTTCAAAATTAGTTTTAGAAGAAATCTTCTCCCTACCTGGTAAATGACAATTAATCTATTGGCTATGCGGCAAAACCGAATATCAGTATAATAATTAAGTATTTTATTTTGCCTCAAACACGGATACCGCAAAAGGAAGCCTCGGTGAAATTACTCTTCAATTAGGTTTTAATAGCTTAAATACACCTTTGAATATACCCGAGTTGAATTTAAAAATTCTGACCAAAATTGCGCATCCTAGAAAGTAATACGAATTAACGTATATTTAGATTATAATTAATAGGGATGGTAGCAGATGAATAATAGTTAGAATTCCTGTTTTTAATATGTAATAAAGTCTTTTCTATTCATGTGTATAAGCTCCCATAAGTACAAAACTACCCGCCGGACATGCAAAATATAGATGGCATCTGCTTTGTATCGGTAATAGTTGATTTGTCACACGCTTCCATTGGCAGTAATATTTCGTTTTCGATCGCTACCATTGTGATTCAGATCCCGATATGATGTCACAATGCATCACCAATTGTCGTCGCCATATGGATGAAATACAATATAACGAATACATATGCTTATTATGTCATAAAAGAATGAATTCAAATACAACTGTTTTGTAATAAATATATCACATTGGGTCACATCGCCTTGTATGTGTTATATACTTGTATGTCACCGAATAATACACTGTGTATGTATATGTGTATTGTAAAAAAATACCGCACGGCGAAATTCTCTTTGCTTTTTGTTATCTGGCCTTTGCCTTTAAATTCTCAAAATATCTTTTGATTAAAAATTCCAACTATTGTTTGGAGTCGGAAATTGTTAACAAACGGCAATGCGGGAGTCTTGTATTCCGACATACATCACATACGCGTTGTCAAACGAAACAATGCTTCTCTATTCGGTCATAAAAGTTTTATGTCTTTCATTATTTTCTCATATAAAAGAGGGAGTGCGTCGCAACTGAACAGACTGATTTCATTTTACGACCCACATTAAACGGGGCCAATATAATAAACGGCATACTGCGCATAACAGACAACAGAATATCACGATGACATAATGCGTAATGCCAACTTATTTTACCACAAACTCGGCTATTTAAATACAAATAGTCTTTTAAAGGAAATTTTACGATGTTTAATTTTCAGTTCAAACATGCTTACATAATTCAGTACTACATACCTCGCAAACAGGCGTAGAAATGATGCAAGAGCAATCTAGTAACTTAGTAATTGATTAACTTACTATACAGATAAACGTTTGTGACTTCTATGTCAACAAACCGGTATGTGCGGTAGTTGTACAGTCAGACACGGCGCGGAAGATTGTCTTTCCGCTGATTACACATGTTTACTTTACACTCACGTGCTAATGGCTACGTGGCATTATCGAAAATATCAGCATACACACATTAATACTAAGCTTTTAAATTTTAATGATACTAGTTGGCTGTAAACTAAATGTGTTCTCTTTTTATTTATAGATGATTGGTCGTCAGGAACGATAGAGAGACCTCCACGAAGTGAGGGCAACGATACTCCGTTTCTGACATCACAATACAGATGTCCGTCGGGGACTCAATCTTGTTTAGTGACGTGTAGTGACGCAACAATGTCAAAAATTTCTCAAATGACACACCCAATTCCTGTTTCAATTAATACAACCTATGTATTGTCGCCACATCTAACAAATGAAAAAGGTAATTTTCAATTTATTTTGCTATTTCTAAGCTTTTAACTTACACGCCGAACTTGTGTTTTATTAGCACTTCTTGTTTTCTTGTTGTTCATAATTTATTTTCACTTTTTAGATAATGAAGAAATTATAGATATGGATGAAGACACACCGGCTGTGTCTGAACAAGTAGAAGTCACATCATCAGACATTTCGGACTCAGAGTCCGTAGAAATTGAAGTAGTTCAATGTGATGATCTACTAAACAACCCCCAGAGTCCGGAAACTATCGTGGACAATAAGTCAGAAATCACTGTGAATACGGATTTAACAAAATCTCAGGGAAATAACCGATCATCTATCTCATGTCCCCTTCCTCGGAAAAAACGTCCGCTGCCGAAAGAATTCTTGGAGCCCACAGTGAATGAAAACACGAACATCTCGACATCTCAGCAACCCACCAACAAAAGGACAAAATATGACGTAACTGTGACGTCATCAACTTGTGACGTAGTGGTCACATCGTCGTATTTTGTATTAAACACTACGACTGCAACAACGTTAACCCAATCTACAGCTTTGTCGAAATCACGCCTCTCACCCGCCTCCCAGACAGGAGCTTCTCAAAGCTGCTTAACATTGACATCTAGCGTATGTACCTCCAGTTTATCTTCGACATCGACAGCGAACACACTCGCTAATTCAAACTCAAAACCTAAAGTAGTTGTTGAATTGATGAACAATCAGTCTTCATCGAATGGACATTGGTCTCTTCCAGCCACGTGTACCCAACCCCGATTGTCCCAGTGGATAATGGATGGTGTTTACAGAGCCCAATTAGCAGATATATCTAATATGCGAGACAATAGCATTCATAATGTTGGTATGAGAGGTCTCGTTGCTTATTAGTGCACTGTTTACAAAATCGGTAAAATGAATGTGTATTTGATGGCAATTTGGATGGATATTACTGTCCCGGACTTACCCAAACAAATTCGAAAAAATTGCCAATGAATGCGCATTGATTTCACCGATTTTTTCCTCGCGTGTAATTTTGATGTTTTTCTTAATTTTGACTCTTCGATTAATGCTACATGCGTTTTCGAATTAAAAAGGTTCCGTGTTAGATTTATTTTGTATAAAAAAAAACGAATTTTAATGGAAAAATAATAAATAGAAAAATGTTGTGTAAAATTAGAATTACGTCTAACTTACGTCACAATCGTGACGCGAACCCGAAAAGTTGTTCCCTGTGTCACTCTCTATTTTTTTTCTAAGTTCAGTTTCTTTTTTGTTTTCTTGAGATTTTGCACGATTTTAGTTTTTTTTTCCAGTGATTTTCATCTATTTGTAACTACAAAAATTAAACAAAAATGGAATTTTATCATTGAAATTGCTGCTAAAATTGAAAAAACAAATCTATATAAAGTTATCGAAATTTTAATCTGAGACATGGTAATAATATTGGGGAATCCAAAATCTGATGCCTTTATTCATTCAAATTATAATGCATGAGAAATACAACGATTGTCTGTTCTCTGCGAAGTTATAGATTCGATCTTGCTGCTATTCGGCCCATTATGTTCTCGTTAATTCGGATCAGGCACAAAATTTTATCCGAATATCTTAAAAAATGTGATATATTTTTAATTTTTTTGGGGTGATTTTATCTTCTTTATAAAATGATGTGCAATTTCTTGATTATTTTCTTTGTTTTTTTGCGCTTCACCATCACTGGTGGTTTTTATTATTTTTTGCTCAAAACTTTGAAATTTGTTTCCTTATTATAATTTTTCTTGAATTCTAGTTTTTGATGATTTTTTCTTGAATAAAGAAGATTCTGCACTCAGAGATAAAAAATGTTGTCAAATGTGACTCTTCAAAAGTAGCTAATACAACTGTTAGTAAGAGTAGAAATATGGATAGCGATACAGAATTGGTCACATTGTAGAATCGCTAATGCTGACTCCGTGACAGTTATGCAGTTTCAAGGGAAAGACGAGGTTTACCATTACTACGAAAAAGCGTGAAGTACTCGCAACAATATATGTGCTAATAGTCAATTTTAACGTACTGAATCGAATTGATGTTGAGTCTCTATATCAATTTTTAAAAGAAATAATAGGGATAGAATGAACACTATATAGGGAATACCCTAAAATTGCTGCATCAACGTCTTAATAGTAGAATTATTACAATGTATCGGACGAGTCAATTGGATAGCAAATAAAATGCGTCTTCAAACGTAGCTTATGTGAATGGCGACATGAAATTAGTCATAATGTGATTGGTTTTGTCTAGCACAGATAGGAGCATAGCTTTGCGAGAAAGAGGTTCACCGTTGCAACAAAAATTGTGAAGTACTCTCAACATAATAGTCGATTTTAATGTACTGGCAATCGGATTAACTTTTGTTTTCTACATCAATTTTTAAAAGAAATATTAGGGGTAGAATGAACACTATAGGGAGTAAACTGGAATATGGATAGAGCGTAGACTGAATAAATCACTAAACGAGAATATCGGTCAGAGACCGAAGACTTATCGTTCGAAAATTGGGGGATTCCAAAACAGCGCTCTTACACCATAGTGACACCTTGTCTCCAATAGGCTACTGGTACGAAATATGGTGAATGCACATGCACAATCTGCAGCAGATCCAATCTCACTTTCGTGAGATATCGCGTGCATCTAACAGACAGACAGATAAACAGACAAATACCTATCAACATACTTACCGATTAAAATCGATAAGTAATAATCTATTCGAAACAAGTTGAAGTGTGATCGATATACTCCAATGCGTGGTGTCCACATTTGCAATACGCTAATGCAATGGGCTGGACGAGGCAATTGATTGTCAAATGGAATCTTCAAAACTGAAGATTAGTAAGAGTAGAAATGGGAATTGCGATATGGAATACAGTACTTGCTGTTGGTCTAGCGTAGATAGTCCCGTTCCCGCTTTTCAATTCCAGCAACCTAAAAGAGCTTAGTACTTGCAATATGGGATAATTGTCGATTTCATTGAACTGACAATCGGATTGATTTTGAAGCGCTATATCCATCCTTGAAGTGAATAATAGTAGGGGGTAGCTAAAACGGTTATTGAGCTCATATCAATCCCAGCAATAGTTCATAAACTTCACCTGCGACACCGGTCGTTGGGGGAAAACGTAGAATGAGTAAATCACAAAAGAATTGCGCATGGTTGCCACCAGGTGTATCCATGTCGAAGAGAAACAAAGCACAACGGGTGTTAGCAAAGCGATGTAATTTTCTTACGTAGCAAATTTCTGTGCAGAAATACTTCATCAGGGCTATGGAAATGAAACCATGGCGACCCAAGGCGTAAAAATCTCAAAACGCGATAAAATGATAATAGATCTATGTGATGAATTAGCGCAACTTCAGTTAATGCTAAAGAAAAACTCCATTTCATTGTAAAAACAACACAACAAATCTGTCATCGGAATATATTTTGAGAACTTTAGCGGAAGTTCTTCTTGGCGTCTATGAATGTCGTTTAGGGTTTCAGTGTGTTCAATGGGCCCAATCACCACAATCAAAAGTTGGACAGCTCATATGATTTTTTAAATACTTGCATAAGATTGACTATCGCTAATAAGATATGGTCTATTTCAATAAAATATCATTCATTCCAAAAATTTCATTCCCTCGAGAAACATAAGAATGGTAAAGTCAACTCAACACTGACACTTAGCGGCTGGCGATCACGCAATAAATATAGTATTAAAAAGCTTAAACGTTCAGAGACGTTCCGTATATTCTAATAAAAATTTACCATCTTGGTTAGTTTCCAACCTCATGTTAAAGAATCGGCGATCCAGAAGTATGTGTACCAATATGGAGGTAACTAATTTTGTTCGCCTATTCAACTTGTGTAAACGGAAGGAAGCATATCGGCAGGGGATATATTCACTTGGTCAACATAGACAACTCCCGACTCGTAATAGAACAAAAATAAAGAAAATCGGAACAAAATTATGGTCTAACTCAGGGGTCTCCAACACGCGGCCCGCGGGCAATTTCTTGAGGCCTGCGTAATGGTTGAGATTTCCAGAAAACACTAAATTAGTACGATGTTAACTATGAGTTTCATCGTGTTCATATTTTGTTCTATTGTAAAAATTAAATCGTAAATTCAATAATTTCATTTCGCGTTTTTATTATGACTGACGAAAGAAACAAGTTTCGGTCAGATCATTGAAGTGTGCAGTTACGAATCATTAATTCTGCAAATGTGCGGTTAACGCAAAACTAGATTATTTTAAATTTTTTATAAAGTAGTAAACCTATACGCAATGCACAAGATGTAAAAATGTTCGGAAGAGCACAGAATATTTTAAGAGAAGTGGGTGAATCTTTATTTTGTCTGAAACTATATTATCAAGGTTCAGTGTCTCGTGTATTGTGCAATTATTGCTGTTCAAAAGGAATACAACATCCGGCGATATTACGACACGACTCATTACATAGGGGAAAATACCTCGGCTATACTGGAACAATTCGTCACGAAAAGATATCGCAATTTAAATTTTCACTGATGAAACAGAGAAATCTTTTCTTAGACAAACAAAAATTGTGAAACTTCGGTGAAAACTTTGCCATAAATGAGATGATTGCGAAATCGTTCTTTTGTTGAAGGAAGCTTTAACTAAAGGGTGTATGTTGAAGGCTTGTGAAGTAATAGCAGCATTATTTTTCAATAATGAACGTTAACAAATCAGCCTTTCGCACACGACTAACGGACAAGAGTTTGTATCTTGTCTTAAGACTACCAAACCAACGCTAAATAAGGCCAAACATCGAGTCTCTCACCTCTACAAAACGGTGCCAAATATCCAGCACAAGTAAATGAATATGTTTATGTCTCCTATGGTGAAAGATCCAAGTGCAATTTCAACAAATATATTCAGATTTTCTTTGTTATTTTTTGGGCTCTCCTGTAGCATGTGCACCAAGATGGCGAACACCGGAACGTTGTATGTGTACCAGGTTAGGCTTAAGGCAAAATTTTATTCAAATTTTTTTTATTTTGGTTCCATTACAAGTTTAGGAACTAGCCAAGTGACTCCCGCAGTATTTGTACCTGAAATTATGGTCTAATCCTAAACTGGTACATATACTACGTTCCGGTTTCCGCCATCTTAGTGCACATACTACGGGAATACCATTTTTTGTATATTAATTTTGTACCTAATTTGTTGGTTTGCAGCCCGCGTCGTCAATGAATTTTAAAAAGTGACCCGAGATGAGCTTATGGTCAGTCACGTTCCATAAAACCAAAGCTGCTGATTTAAAATGTTCAACAAAAAATACAGTACCTATTTTCCTCAATCGAACAAACCCAATAGTAATTTCAATGCCGAATGAGTAAAATCTGTGACAATACCCGCTTATGTTTGAGGGCGGGTCGGCTACGAATTTGAGGAATTCGGATGCGATTATTTTTATTAGGATTAGTGAAAGTTTACAACATCAGAGCTGCTTGATATGACAGTAAAAAGTTCGTCTTCTTTCGATAGCAGTGCAGTATTTTGAAACGAAAATCTAGCGAAGACCCAACTCTGGCAAACTGGAAAAGTTAAAGCTGCTCGTTGTTTTTTTGGTACTTCCGTAGTGTGGGTACCAGGTTAGAGTTAGGACAGGGGTGGGCAACTTCTCTAGTCGGCGGGCCAGATGTGGAAAAATGAAGTCCTCGGCGGGTCGGATTATTACAAAAAATACTTCGGTATCCAATCTTTATTAAATCAACATTCTCTGTCAACTTTACGTTTCTTGTGATATTCCATGGAAAACTTAGTATGAAATCTAATTTATAAAATCTATTTATATTTAGAATCTAAATATAAATATAACTGGTAACAGTAGTGGGGAATGTTTACAACGCTCTCTGCTTTGACCTTATATTGTCTGTTTAACGAGTGTGCTAACACAATTGTTTGTTCAGTAAGGCAATTGTTTATTCCACCAGGTCGCACTGTCAGTGCGGTGTAAGTAGAGCGATCGGCAACTTTCAGGAATGATTCGTCGGACCACGTTACAGAGTATGGTTGGATACAGTCGCGGGCCGGACCCGGCCCGCAGGCCGTATGTTGCCCACCCTTGGGTTAGGACATAATTTTATTCGGATTAACCTCATTTTGATTCTATTACGAGTTCGGGGACCGTCTGTGTTAGCCAATATACCCCCTGTCCATTGGTTTCAGTCCCTAAAACAAAACTTGATGTAAGGTGGACAAACAAATTTAGTTACCTCCATATTGGTACACACACTTCTGGAGCGCCGTTAAGCTGGTGATCATTTCTCCGCTACAGTTCCACTAGCGCTGACGAGATTTGTAATGTTAAAATAATAGATTTTAATAGCAGCCTCATATTCTGCCGATACTGTACATCAGTCATCGGACCTCCGTATTCATATATTTGAGCATTGCTGTCATGTTTAGGGGGGTAGTACCTACTTGGTGGAAATAATGCAATAAGGACTTTATAATTTGTAGTGAAAACGAGAATGTTTGGGAAAGTTGGGCGAACACAGCATATATATTAATCATCAATATACACTTCAGTATTTAAAATATATACTTGCACCTTGGAAACAAAATTAACATCAAGTCAAGTTGAATGTTCGGAAATTATGGCCCAGCGCACACATTATAACAATTTGATTGCACTCTTTGTGAGCAAAAATAAACTGTCAAAATTCGTTTAGGTAATTTGAGGATTGACTGCCATAACTTGTCCCGTACCGATGTGTGGAATTGAATACAATTTAAGTAATTTTCAAAGGATGGAAAGATAAATTGCTTTCTCAATGTTTCGGATTGATATAATATAACGGATTGATGGTGAACGTTGTTTGCGAAGCCATGTACTTAAGCATATATAAAGCACGGTTATGAATGCAAAACAAATATTTACTGACTGGCTGGTTATGGGTGTGGAGATAATGTAACGTAACGAACACTGAGATATTGTGACTCGCACAGGTATGCTTGAAGGCTTTGTAACATGTAATAATGGCAAGCGCTTTTAACATGGAAAATAACTTGGAGAATTTGATTCTTGAAGGTTAGTAGAATACCAAACGTTGTTCCTAAGACTTAAATTTAGATGGGTTATTGTAGAAGCATTAGGCATTACTTGAAACGGGGCTTTCCATAAGACATTTTAGGGTGCTTAAAATTAAGAATTGTGAAATTTATGGTTAGTACTGAAAATAGAGTTGATGACAGTGATACTAAGAATTACTTAAGACTGTCTAAGAAGCGTATTTTGATGTTCTAGCTGAGATATTTTAGGTTTATATTGTTCCGCTGTAAATACATAGGTTCGAAATTAATATTTTAGAAGTTGCATCGTTGTATTTCAGGTGAGCGATAAAAAAGTCGCGATATTTTTCCATAATACCCTATTTCCCCCCTATATTTTGCCTATGTGATGGTGTTCCGTCTTTACACGACAAAGCGTTAGAACAATTAGAAAAGATTCGAAAATGCATTTTTATGTTTTTGAGGAATATAAAACGCGGCGAATGGGAAAATTAAGAAAAATACAAACATTTTTTAACAAAAGAATTCAGTAGCAAGTCGCATTCTTTTTCGTTAATCAGTAACAGAAAAATGCAACACAGTGTTTAGAAGAATTATAAATATTATTGTTATCAACAATTTTTGTTTTGTCTTATTTGCAGGTAAAGTACCTGGTTTGCTCAAGTCGTGTCGTTATTCAGAAGCGTTGAAAACTCTTGAAAAAATCAACCTTGACGACACCGATACGTGGAGGAAGATATATTTGCTTTTAATGCGACTCGTCTGTCATATAGAATTGGAAAATAATCACAGTGCTACGAAGACGCTGCTGAGCATTGTTAACAGCACTAAAAGTATACGCAAGTAACAGGAGCAGAGCTGGATAGATGTGTGGACGCATATCTATTGGATGGTGATGTTATACCTGCGTTCGCACTCTCCTATGCAGCGTGTGAATTATATAAATCATCATCGAGTCCCACTGCAATTGAAAAATGTGTTACAAAATTGGCTGAGGCTATCGTCAAACCAAAACCGCCGTCTGAATCTAGAGGCATTGACATCAAGAAAATACGTAAATTTGTCGAAAGTCATCTAGTCCCTGCGTTGCTCGAGGTATCAAACGACCTGTTTACTATGGAATGTATAGAAAACGACGAACGCACAGAATTATTCGGGAGTTGTGTATATAAAATTTCTCAAGTTCTCTATGAACTTCGACAATATGAAAGGGCAATTTCAATTTTAAAAAAATCGATTGAGGCCCTAAAGTCATGTCAAACGTCGGTGGTACTTGGTGATAGCATCATGTTACTTGGCTCTATTTTACAAACGAAATATGGTACTTCGGAGGCCCTTGTTCAGTATTACGAAGCTAGAAGTGCTTTTAAAAGCATGAACCAATCTAATGGATCCGGCGATTCGGAAAATCTCATCAAAGTTGAAACTGCCATATATTACTGCGAATGGTATCCATGGGTCATTTATATAATTATTTTTGCTTGTACAGTTGTCATTGGTATATATGGCAACATATTTATGGTTCTAGCTTGGGGTTTGGTCATATACCTGACAGGTTATGCAATAGCACATGAAGAACACGGAAGTTTATTTACTTTTGTATCAAAACCCCGCGACAAATACCTTTGAAATGTGATTTATTACTCACACTAAACTCACTTATTACTCACTCTCACTAAATAATTTGACAAAATTTCAAAACATTTGTCGTCATATTTAAAATAATTTGAAGTATACGAAAAGTGAAAAGTAATATATATATATATGATGCGATTTTTCGTATTGGCAATGGGCTGAATATGATGTTATAACGGACTCAACGAAAACGCTTTGTGCCCGTGTGTAACTTTACTTAGAATTGTGTATAAACTGAATAATTTTATTTTGTAGCTTAATTGTGTCTGAAATTTATCAATTCCTTGAAGGGACAAATTGTTATCATAATTTTCTAGGGACGGAGGAAGCAAGACAGTGATACCCGGCATTCGTGTGAGCTTAGCACTGATGGAAAAAGTTCCAATATTTGTGATACCAGAATTTCAGACAATATATTCTGGGTTAGATGGGATTGCGAGTGTAAAACCGCCTTTTTCATGATGCCTAATACCTTTCCGTGTATAGGGAAAATCTTACATATTTTAAAAATGAACCAAGATGGCGGACACCAGAACGTAGTATGTATACCAGGTCAGAGTTAGGCCATAATTTTATTCCAATTTTTCATATTTTATTTCTATTAAGAGTAAGCCAAGTGACTCCTGTAATATTTGTACCTAAAAATATGGCCTAACCCTAACCTGGTACACATACTACGTTCTGGTGTCCGCCATCATGGTTTACATACTACGGGAGTACCAGTAATTTATATTTAAAAAAAGGAATAAATCGCAAAAGCTTTTGTCAAAGTATTAATAAAACACGACGTAAATGTCGAGTAGAACTTCGTTATGCAACCCTGTACACCAGGCCTGCACAACTCAAATTACCACGAGGGCCGCAAGCATAAATCTGAAGTCCCGGCGGGCCGCAAACTTTGCCACATATATGTTTCTCAAGATGTACTACAAATCAAAATAATATTGGAAAACAATTAAATTTAATGAAACACTTTCATTGCTGGGGAGCTTAATTAAAAATATGAAGACTCTTATTTTCTTCTATATAAAAAAAAGGTACAGTATTTTTGCATATGAGATGGCAAATATGTATTTAGTGGTTCATCTACCTTGAAAACGCACCCTTCATTTCCAATATTTCTTTTTTATTAGAATTAGGTATTGCGTGTTGCAGTATAAACTGAGTGCAGGAAAATATTTTACTCAGTTTCAGTTTTGTAAAATCGTCCCAAATATATGAATGACAATTTATTTAGTCATATCTACCGTTATTGGATATTTCCATAGTAGGCTAGACAAGTTCTCTTCCGCCGTCATATTGAGACATTGTGGCGACGTCTTTCGCGACATTGTGGCGACGTCTTCCGCAACATCTTGGGGCCGAGTAACCACACTTTTCGCTTTTTCGGCTCCAATTCATTGCGAATGCGCTCAATCGAATCTCGCAAGATTCAGAAAACTAAAAATCGGCACGCATGCTTTTTCTGTTCTGCGTGCTTTTCCTGATTAATATAACCATCTACATAAAACTTTATGCATATATCTTTGTTTGAACCAGAAACTGTCAAGAACAGTATAATATTCCAGTAAGACATGAACTTGTTGCAGCCCTGCAGGTGGTCACGAGACGCGCAAAAATCATGGACCGCAGAGATTTTTCCCAGTTTTTTGAGCAGGCACAGTATGAATTTTGATCCTGGTGCCAAGTTACCGACGACTTATCATTGTAATTTCATTTCGTTTGAGACGTCGATCAACTACAGAAGGATATATATGATAAACCCGATAAAAAAGAAAAAGCTTGATTAATATTTGTGATTCTACTTTACAGTCCAGATTTTAAAAAAATATTCACTGTCACAATTTAGGATATCTTTTGATAACGAATACCCATCGCTAAGTAATCGAGCAATCAAACTATTGTCCATATTTTCAACCAGTTACTGCGTTATGCAAAAAAGCATTTTCATCACTAGCTTTAATTAAAACACAGCGAAGAAATCTGCCGCACGCCGGTGAAGAGCTACGTGTTGCAGAAACTTCTTTGAGGCCTCGTTTGCAATCCTATACTGGAAACGAAACAGCGGCAAAATTATCACTATAGTTAATAATGTTTGTACATGATTTCGCTTGTACATGTTGTTTATGTCAGATGTTTTATGTGTGTCTTTCTTACGCATAATGGGTGCCCAACACTGCATTTCTTTACGCAAATTTATGGGGTTGTTTTCTGTTTCACCCATTTCAATTTTTAGCCAAATTATTTGATAGTTTTCTTTCGTGTGATATGTTTTTAAGTGTGCCTTTTTGTCTAGAAGCATACTCCATTATATTACGCAAATTTATGTTATGCTTTTCTGTTCCGGTCATTTCAATTTTTGCCGGTCCGCGAGTACATTTAATTTTATTCTACCGGTCCGCCAGGGTAGAAAGGTTGGAAACCACTGGGCTAGACGAACAATCCGTTTAGTAGCAATAGATCTTCCTCTGTTGTACTTTTTCGACTGTTAAATTACATTTTTCTACAAAATCTGCCTAATTTATTTGAAATTTTACAGTAAATATCAAAATCTTTTGTGCGAGAATATTTGCACCATTGATAAATGACGGAATTGTTTTTTAAGTTTTAAATTTGAATTAAAAAAAAAACTTCAGTTTCATAAACTGCTAGTAAAAAAAAATGGGGTTATTAAGAGGTTTCTAATATGAACTAATGGGTGTGAGATTGTATACCGATATTGTTTTAAGCGTGATTCAGTCTGAATACTGAAATATCTAAATCAGGGTTTCCCCAACTGGAGGGCCAGAGGTCGAGCGACGAATTTTGGGGGTCGCGAAGGGCACACAAATTTCACACAAAGTTAGACATTTAGTGAAACTAGTGAAAAACATAAATCTCACGATTTCGAATATGATCAGAGTAGCGGCGCACTTGCATAACAATGCCTGCTTTGATTGTTAGACCCGAGAAGTGGCGTGTTTCCGAATCACCCGCGGGCCGCACAGAAGTATCTAGCGGGCCGCATGCGGCCCGCGGGCCGTATGTTGTGCAGGCCTGCTGTACACAGTAGCCCACACATATTATTGTTGAGCGAAGGGGGCATTCTATAATCGAGAGTATGACGTCATGAGGTGACGTCACGTCACTAACAAATAATTTTAGATCTGAAGGTATTATTCACTATAAAGATAAACAACTTAGTGTAGTTAGACGGACTTGAGTTTTTTTTATGCATGTGTTACTATTGTTAGTGAGTTCGATACAAAAGAGAACCTTCCGTTAAAATTTTAAATTATACTACTGGATGTGGCCCACTTCTTTTCTCCCTCCACTCTCCATAACTGACATAGGCGGCTCTCGGGCCAAATCCGTCGCGTTGGGTGATTCAATCGCCGCATCTTATGATGCAATAAATTTCTGCTTTCAACAAATTTTGCATGCACTACTTTTAAACACTCGATTCGACGACGTGCAATTACCCCCTTCCCCTCCGTCTTGCGCGCTTTTGTATTTGTAACTCTTTGGAATGAAATCTTTATTTTAAAATATATACATGACCCACCACATGAGCCTTGCCCACCTCTGCTCTATATTCCCATAAATTTTGAAATATTTATTTCATCAGAATACTTTCGCATATATAGAAAATACAAGAAAATGCTATGAGATAATCATAAAAGAATAAAACAAACACTGGTATCTAAACAAATAAATGTGACAAAAATGTATTTCTTCCATTTTTCTTTCGTAGAGTTCTGCAACACAATTTTTGCTTCATTTGAATATTGAACAGCAGATATATATCGCATGGATATATCGCATACGACAGCAGATTAACTAGAGTATTGCACCAAGCGTACAATATAGGTAAATTAGAACAATGAAGTTAAAACGACACAACTTTCAAATAGCTAGGTCTGGTGATCACACTTTTTTGTAAGTACTCATGTAGTATGTGAACCAAGATGGCGGATACCGGAACGTAGTATGCGTACCAGGTTAGGCCATGATTTTATGGGCGCTCCGAAAGTATTCGTACCAAGATGACGCACAGCCTGAACAACCCTAACCTGGTACACACACTATGTTCAGTTTGTGCGCCATCTTGGTACGAATACTTCGGGAGCACCATTTTATGTACAGGTACTACGGGAGCCACTTGGCTAGTCCCCTAACTCGTAATTGAACTAAAATAAGAAAAAATTGGAATAAAATTATGTTCTAACCCTAACCTGGTACACATACTACGTTCCTGTGTCCGCCATCTTGGTTCACATACTACGGGAGCGCCTTTTTGTGTAACCAGGTTCAACTATTGCTAAGTTATGGAAAAGTATACATAATGTACGATGCCTAAACTTCCCGCAACATACCTTCTCATCGTGGAAATATATGGTAATTAAAAATATGGTATTTTTGTAGTATTAGCAATAATATGACAATGGCTCAGTAACCATGCTTCTTCTGCGTAACGTAGTTTTAACATTGCCAAGATATGAAAAAATGCGTAATGTTCTATATTTGAAACACAATTCACGCATGAATACTTGCTCATCTTAGAAGCGTATATAGGAATTCAGAATATAATATGTTTGTAGGATTAGCAATAGCATAACGACGGTGCTCCCGAAGTATGCGAACCAAGATGGCGGACATCGGAACGTAACATGGGTAATAGGTTAGGGTTAGGCGATAATTTTTTTCCAATTTTCCTTATTTTAGTCCTATTATCAGTTCGAAGACTAGCCAAAAGCTTCCCGTAGTATTTATAACTGAAATTATGGCCTAACCCTAACCTAGTACACATATTACATTCCGATGTCCGCCATCTTGGTTCGCATACTTCGGGAGCCCCACAACGACTCTAATTTTATTATGACATACATAAATGCCTTAAATCGGAAAATAATACGATTTGACCTTCACTACCTGAAAGACATTAATCGCTACATTTTATTATCATTTCTCCCAAGTTGTTTAAAAGCCATAACGTATTCTCTAACCAAAGGAATGATAAAATAATTGTCGCTCTCGTAGTATGTAAACCAAGATGGCGGACACCGGAACAAAGTGTGTGTACCAGGTTAGGGTTAGGCCATAATTTTATTCCAATTTTCCTTATTTCAGTTATATTACGAGTTCGGGGACTAGCCAAGTGACTCCGTAGTATTTGTACCTGGAATTATGGCCTAATCCTAACCTGGTACACATACTACGTTCAGGTGTCCGTCATCTTGGTTCACATACTCTGAGAGTACCAAATAATTTCCTACCGATTTTACTCAAAACATCAAATCAAAAATGAAACTTTTCGCAATAAATAGAAAATATCCACCTTTTTTATAATATTATATTTTAACACTAGTTCATCATTTCGTTATGGATGACTGGGTTTGGTATGACAACAGGTTCCCCTTCACTGCGTAAATGTGTTTTTGGGTCACGTGATCTTCGACGACAATTTATATAAACTGCAACAACAACTCCGAGAAGAATGAGAGCGATTACTAAAACAACTCCAACTGCTATTAATATTGTTGTCTTCGAGTCTGTACCTATGAAATAAGAAAGTTACAAAACTATAAGTGATACTATAACATATAAAATGGTTTGAGCCAAGTTTATTTCACCAATCAGTAAAATATCAATCATGGACAAAAATTGAGAAAATAACTGGGGGAAGGGAAGAACCAAAGCTGATCATTGAACAGTGACAGCCAAGGTTCTAATATCTAATTGGAAAGATTGGGAATCAGGCTTC
The DNA here is from genome assembly GCF_964204865.1 of Styela clava. Classification (NCBI taxonomy): domain Eukaryota; kingdom Metazoa; phylum Chordata; class Ascidiacea; order Stolidobranchia; family Styelidae; genus Styela; species Styela clava. The sequence continues at coordinate 8,167,624 of NC_135254.1, forward strand.
GCCATAATGTTATAAGTTATTATCGCGAGTTTATAGGTTGTTATTATATATATAGAGGATTTAAACCGCAACATTCACCTAATTTAAAAAGATTTAAATGGAATTTCTACTTGCTAAATTGTCGACAAACTGGTACACAGACAGGCCTCGAACTTGTAATAAATCTGAAATAAGCAATCGGAATAAATATATGGCCTGACCCAAACCTGGTACACATACTACGGGGGTAAACTTTAAAATATGGATGCGATTCAAACCTATTTCACCCATTGGATACACCTTGGAGATAGTGGTTGGCCTTTGAAATAAAACTAAGCACACCTTGGCAATAGATGAATTATATCATCAAAATGAGGGGTAAGCAAAATTTATCAACTCTTCTACAACGAAACTTACGTTCATTGTCACGTTTCCTATCTTCCGGGTTTACGTAAATTTTTTCGTTTCCAAAACTGATGACGTTGTTTTCCAATTCATTATCGTCCCATCCCGCTTCCTTCACATAAACTGGCCCAAATGTGATTCGCGTTCCGTCTTCGTCCATAGAAAGAGATCTGGCAAATCTGTAAGGCAAAAGCAATAAAAGTTTGTAAAGCTATAAATAAATGATACTCTAACTAAGATTGCGGTGTGACTACACTAAAAGTTTGGGCTTATACTGCAGAAAAGCATGATAGTTATTTTAGAACTGTTACAGAGCCTTCCAGTTCGTCATGCGAGCGAAAGCAGCATTTTGGACAGTTACTGTATAATGCAGTCCAGGTGTTTTACATGAAAGTGCACTCGGTTACCCAGTCACTAAACTTCATAAGTTAGAATCGAACATTTCGTTCTATTTTTAGCTATACTAAAACCCACATTAGGAGGTTGTCAGCTGAGATTTCAATTGATTGTGAGTGTGAGTGAAAAGAAATAATGGATTGTAAAGATAGGCTGCAACAGTATATGATGTCCTAACTGTGGTATGATTTGTACTAAAAAAAAATTGAGCGTACACCGCATGAAAGCGAAGTCAAATTGCCCGGCAGTTCGCAATCTGAAAGAAAGAGCCTATACACCAACCGTTTGGTATCTTGCGCAGGGACTGTATAAGTAAGTCAAGGTGTTTTACACGAAAGTACACCCAGTTACATAGTCACTAACTTCATAATTTAGAATCGACGACTTCGCTCTATTTTTAGCTTTACTATACCCAGGCGGTAAGAGACAAACAGACAAAAATTAAGTACCTCACAGACCTTAAAATCATTTTTATTCATCACTAATTAATTTATGGCGAAAAGCAGGATGACCGCCAGTGTTAGCGTAATGAAATAGGGAATAATGGTAGAAATCAGGTTTCAGACAATATTTGATTTCGCTTCTTTTCATGGATTACTGAGCTGCTATATAGATAGCAATCAAGCCGACGACAGCGATGCGTATTGTCAGTCAAGTACGCTGTTGAACGCTTGAGACTGAAATTCAGCCACCCAGCGTTTTAAAATGTTACCTTCCAGTGCCTCCGTTCTCACAGGTGCAGTAATCAGGGTAAGCAGTTGCATTACAAACATTCACGATACAGTGCATGTAAATCTCCTCCATCGAGTCTTTCCACTTGAACATTTGAAAACAAAATCGAGCAAAATCCCCCTCCCCATTGCTGATAATGTCGGTAGTCGGATCGTCTTTACATCTGTGAATAATAGAATGTATTGCGTCAAAAAAGAGGAAAATTTTGTTGAAATTACAAAAATATTGCTTGCTACAATGTCGGGTCGATTTCACACGTAACTAGCACACTTTTCCAGTCAGTTTAATTTTATTTAATTAAAGAATAGTCATATTTGGTCTTGCTACGGCGTCCGTGCATTTTTCGCATACGGATCTACTTGACCAAAGTCAAGTCGGCTTACTAAAAAATGGACACAAAGTCATAGGCATAGAGTAATAAAAGTTATAGTCTCGCATAACCCAACTGATAGTAGTTTAGGTTTACTTGTGCAATGTGCCAAACAATTCAGGGACCTCCTGAAATATGCGCACCAAGATGGCGCACAACCTGAAGTCAGGTTGTGTACCAGGTTAGGGTTCAGGTTGTGCGACATCTTGGTGCGCATTCTTCAGGAGCACCCAATTCAGTAATATAAAATTGATTGATTCTATGTAGGAGCAAAAGAGTTATGTTGTGTGGTTATTGATCGTGTAAACTGAAGCAAAAATAAGTCTTACTTTTCAGAGACCAAGTAATGTGCATCTCCCGATCCATCACGTTTGGTTGAAGCCCAACATTCTTTATTTGTCAAAACTAGGTCCTGCGGCATCACGTTCTGTAGTTCTGTAGCTGAAAACGAAGTATATTTTATCCAGTCAGTAAACATCAATAATACACAAATCACCAAAAAAACAGAATGTAGTTCTCTACTGGGGAAAAGAAACCTCGTGAACCAAAGATTGTTGTCGAGCAGTGGCACCCGATGTTTCAATATCCAATTGAAAGTTAAATGATAGGGAACGAGTATGGTGAGTTTACCAACTAACTTCGCTCATTAGATATTATATTAAAGAGTCTTCAGTCCACCGGGCAATCAATGCTGGAAAGTTTTTAGAAATGATAAACTAATAATACGATCCCCCATTACATACAGGTATGAACTATTTAACCAAAAGTTAGGAATTTTAAGAGTCAATCGAGCTTTTGTTAATGAAGATATAATCAATTTTTTGATGCCGGTTAGGTTCTTCGTCGACTCCCGAGTATGTACATATGTCTAACTTAGAATAAGATTGCTGCAGTATTTGAATTCTTAGGTATCGTACAAGCAACCGGCTGATAAACTTTGTCGAAATTGTATAAAACAACTTTAAAGAGCACTTTCACAATAAATAATTTAAAATTTAACTCACAGACACAAACTTGGTCTTCAATTGCTACCACCGGCCTAGCACCATATCTATCTTCGTCGGCGAAACTAGAAGATTTATACAAGTTCATATCCACTCTGAAGGTCCCATAACTTGTCTCGAAGTCCACAGTGCTATAAGAATATGAAAGCAGAAACGTTAAAATAGGGAATTAGGAAAAAAAGGAAGAGATATATTTGAAAGACTCACGTTACATAAGGTGTTATTTCTCCAAACGAAACAATATATTTGTCTTGGTAAGTACATTTAAAATCGAGCAACACCAGAGGTCGCTCAATAGTTTCGCCAAGCTGATTCCAAACCACTTGTTGCTGGAAGACATAGTCATCGCCTGTATGCTGTGTTTGAAATGATATTTTATGTGAAATCAACTGTCTGGATTGTAATTTTATTTGAGACATATTCAAGAAAAGGCCAATCCTTTGCCCCAAAGAATGTGAATTTCCGTGAGCGAATTTATGTGACACTCACGAAGTACCAAGCTTCATGAAAACAGTCGTAAAATAAGCAGACACGTCCAAGAAGTACCAAGTATCATTATATTAAAGTCTACCGTCCATGTAGAAAAATCAGTTTAGTTGGGAAATAAAAACAATTGATACACATCAAATCCGATTATCACCGCATAGACTAAATTATCTTCAAAACTATTAGGCGAATGAACACGTACCACTTCGTTTTGGAAAAACCTTCCAACCCATTGTCTGTACGCTATATTTTTGTTTGCTCTTCTGATTCCAAAGTCAGTTTTTATTTGTTTGTTTTAGAACTACTTTATCGTCTGTTGCTGATTGCGAAATCAAAATAAACTTATACTTATATACTTTGAAAACTAAGGAATACTGAATTTATACAAGCAAAACAAGTTATTTATTGATACAATATGATAATACAACACAAACTTAATCAACAAAAGTCTTTGGTCACATACATGCATGAAAATCTGTTTAAAAAAGTATAGAAAGTCGAAACGTTCGCCTATGTTTCCATTTATATCTCAATGTCACCTTATTGTCATAGTAACAGAAATAATCAGAAAACAGAAGTTTGCGCTTGTGTTGTAGTAATAGTATATTTTTAAAATATATTTACCGTGATCTCCACACCACATTCCTTGAAAGGTGCATTAATCTTGAGATAGTATCCTCCAGATGTGCTCACAGCTTTACATTCCGGAGCATTCAAAAAATGGATGAAGTCAGGTGAACTCGAAAGTCCTTGTTCCGTAACAATACGCTCATCGATGAAAATGTCGATGGTTTTATTTCTGCATAATACTTCTGGTTGCGCTGTAAGATATTTATGAGAAAGATGAAATTTCAGTGATTTCAGTCAATAACCTGATACTTATAGAATATCGAATCAAAAGGAAGGGTTCAATTTTCATTTCTAGCAACACACGGGTAGCAAAACGGCTAGGTAATTACTGAAAAGTAAGAGTTAAAGAAATTATGAGTGCAGTGCGAAATTGACATCATACTTGCGCACCCCAATTGTGAATCATATTCGTTCGCTCATTCACCAAAAACGAAAAAACTCAATGATATCATTGTGAAGGTATTCTTAAATTGAACAGGACTTTATATAACCCTCCACATATTCTAAGATTTAGATCACAAATACGTTTTCAGAACATCTGCTCAAGACAAAAGTTTAATTACAACATTCCAATAGCTAAACCTCAGAGCAGCCTAACAGTTTCATTCATTAAAATATCTCAGGTTTTCCGATGCCAAAGTAGCCCATGCCAATGACCCTAACCAGTGGTGGCAATCAGGGAGTACGTGAGAATCCGTTCTTGGAATGTAGCAATCCCAGCGATCCCGTTCTTGTACTTTTGTTTTAATTTAGCCTAGTTTTCTGAAATGGAGGAATCTCTTGTTAGGGAGTTCGATGCAAACAGAACCTGTTTTTAAAATTACGAATTCCACAACGGACGATGTACAGTAGTAATTGAAGAGACATTGTGCGTACCATCCTAATATTACTACACACTAGGGGCGTAGCCAGAAATTTTCAAGGGGAGGGGGGGGTTCTAATAAAAAAAATATAATTATCAAGTTGGACCAAATTAGATAGCGGGACCGACCGAAAGCCGGAAGACGTGGGTTTCAAGAGTCTTCATTATTTAGTTTTTTTACATTTTAAAAGGAATCCCCCCTCCGTGGCTACGCCCTGCTACTCACAGTTGCCTCATTTTTTGTGTTTTGAGATGTTAACCTTATAAAAAGTCTCAAAAAGACAAACTACTTAATACATACGTAAGTTACAGTGGATTCCGGTCCAGTTATCATCACAAATGCATTTAGTTGAACTTCCGTCGTCCGTGTCTGTAGTGCATCGCCCATAGACGCAGGGGTTTGGGTCGCAGCCTAAAATTTACAAAGTTATTTTGGGTGGGTTCTGTTTGTGTTCGAAGGCAACTATAAAATTACTCGAAAATACTTACCAAACGAAGACTTTAAGAGAAGAAAAGTAAAAATAATAAATCTAAACATATCTGTTTTAAATCTGTATAGAAGAAAAGCAGAAGTTAATAACCGTTTTTCGTTTCGGTATTTTATTTTATACGCGGATTCTGAATTCAAAATCATTTCCCGTATTTGGAAAGCAAAATCTCACAATTTTTTTTTCTATTTATGGTTGGTTCGTTCATTGTTAAAATTTGAAAATGCATACAATTAACCTTTAAAAATGTCTAAAGACTCAAAAACAGGGAAGCCAGTGAAACAATTTTTTTTTTAAAATTTGATTCTATATTAAAATTCTATTGATGAAGCAGTGTTCAGAGTTTTTGTATTTGACGATCTATAGGCGTAGCAGAGATATAAATTCTTAGGTCTTTCAATGTATTCTTGAACGATTTACTGAAAACAGATTTTCTCTGGCTTGTTAGTCTGTATTGTTGGGTGTCAGCGGCTGCTTCTATCTAACCTTGTTCGGTGAAAAGGGCACGAGTCAGCGTCGTATTCCGACATCATACAAACCACCCCAATATTCAAAATTTTGGCTGGCTCCGTTTTGTGACGGAGCCGTCTACTGCTACATTACCTATCGTCCGGACTACCGGAGTGAAAAAGTTCCTCTTGCCTCCTAGTGAATATTAATCCTTTTTATATTGATACACAGCGCTTAAGTGAAACTTAATTCTCAACCTGTGATTTGGTTCTCGATGGTTTTTGCCCTAATGCAAAGCGCAAATGCATACCGTTACTTCAATACAATAATTGGATACTACATTGTATACATAAGCCGTTAAATGCGGGTAATCTTTCCGAAATATTATAATATTCTCGTATGACGGTAACAATTACAATATTAAATTTTTTCGTCAGAAAATTACCTTCTAATTATATATATATATATATATAATTCAATGGTAGCCTATCAAGTCAATGAATTTACTACTACTTTGGCGTTGGAAACACTCGCAACTGCTTCCAAGACTATAGTCTTGATAAAATGCCCTTTAAGAATTGCTCATTCACTAAACCCAGGGGGTCTCCCTTTTGAAATGTAAAATGAAGCATTTTTTCAGTATAAAACAGAGGAAATCTATAAACTCTTAAAAACCCACGGACCTGCTGATAGATGATAGAAAGATCGATTCAATTCTACGTTCTATGCATTTACAATGCATGATGCCAAAGATTTCAAACAAAGGCCTGAAAGGATTAAGAAAGTTGAAAAAAGCAACTACACCTAAATCTAATGCTATAAATTTTGGACAACACTAACGTAACGGGAACCGTTTCATCTACGAGTAAAGCAAGCTGCTGTATGCACGCACTATGTAATATTTATATTTGCCCCGGAAATGCCACGAAATGTGTAGTTGATATTTGAGCCATAAATTAAACATAAGAAACAATATTCAAATTACGATTCTACGGGGAAATTGTCTCATTTATGTCCTTTCCTAGAGCTGTTAAGATACCTGACGTGTTTACGCGTACATCGGTCTTTAATGTATCCCATAGTAGGCTTTCTAAACGAGTCATATAATATACTGTATCAAATAAATCGTTCAGTTGCTTCCGCGTAAGACGGTTTATAATCTGGCGATTAAAAATAACACATTGTAGCTATATGATTGTTTTTATATTGACAGAGTAGCGGACATACAAACTCAGTGAACAGTAGAAACAGGTTTCGATACCAAATATCAAAATTTGCAAACACTATATATGACATTCTAATGATATTATTTTCGAATTCCTTCTATTATGATTGAAATAAACGGTGACCGTACATTTGAACCCACGTACATTTGAACTATGTACATTTGAACCCATGTGTATATCCGCGGGTTCAATCTATATGCGGGTGCTAAAACCCATGGGTTAGGGTTAGTATGAGTTCAAATATCCTAAAACAAAGAAATTTCCATATAGGAGCAATAATAGTATGTATGCAGGTGCAATTGTCGTGGGTTAAGATGTGCGTGGTTTAAATGTAATGGAACCAAATAAACAAGAGAGTGGTCGGGGTCGTGTCGCTTGGCCGATTGAAGCCGTGTACCCATAAAAAAATAAAAATATAGCAAAATTTTAGATGAAATGTCAGATCTCTTATAGAATTCATAGAAAATATAAAAATAAAAAAAGTGATAGCATTAGTTTCAAAGCAATTGGGCCACTAGTCAATGAGAAAAGTGATTTTTTTTCATAAGGTTTCAAGAGGAAGAACAACAACAACATAACAACAAAATTATTCATAGTTCATTTCGTGCCCAAATGAAACGTAACAAGCTATCATAGTAACAAATTCTGTCCTATTTTTGTTGGAGGCCACATGAAGTTGACGCTAAATGTGTGAGTATCAAGATCCGAGCCTGAATCACTGTGATTGACATACAAACTAAAAATAATTAAATTCGGAAGCTTAATATTCAATGATGCTAGCTCGCGACAAAAAATATTGATCAAATTGGCACCCGACGGTTCTATTCCCGTCGCATTCTTGGATGCTCAAAGTGGTTTTCTATCTTTATCTACAGAAAATCTGACACGAGGACATTGAAGTTATTCCATATTTACAACGACCCCACAACTAGCTCGGGCAGATAGTTGTCGATATTATCCCGGGTGTTCCAGATTTTAAGTACACAAATTTATTCCGCTATTTTCCGTATTGATATATAATCCAAAGCTAAACACCAATTTCCTATGCCATTCGTGTCTCCTAATAAAATCACCCGACTGTGAACGTGGTATTGCATGTTTATAAGAACAATAAAGAATTTTGCAGCAATAAAGATTTCTTTATTGCTCTTTTACGACGTCCTAATCAATCAATATTCGTTACTTGCTACACAATACAGTGATTTATTTTGCGACACACGGTGCAGTTATACTGCGTTTTCGCATCGACTAACCCAGTAGTTCCCAAACTTTTTATTATCGTTTCCCCTGAATCGAATTACCGTAAGCTCAATAACCCCTTTTATAAAAATACAGTAATAATATCGTTATCCCTTTTTTGTCCAAAAATGATGATAATAACAACTTCTGATCCGACTCTAAGATGCTAAACTTGAGCTAGAACAACATTTCAGTCTACAATCTGTACGATGAAGTATTGTTAATATGTCCTTATGAATCATGTGACTAGGCTCACTGACTAAAAGAAAGCATTAGATGCCCAACTTTCGGCAGACTAGTTAATTGTTAAATCAGCGAACGCCTGGATTACCTCCTAAAATTACAAAATCACCCCTTTGGGGGTAATTACCCTTAGTTTGGAACCACCGGACTAATCTAGGGTTTCCCAACCGGGTAAGAATTCCTCCCCTTGGTCCTTTACTTCTATAATACTTAGTTATGCACACATTATAAACTACTTCAACTGCACAAAATCAGAAGTGCGACCTGTGCATAACACTAGCTAAGGAACTATTAAAGGTTGGGAACCACTGCTTGGCCATAGAGGCATTTTCGAGTGGGCCACGAGCGTGTTGAAAATTACTGTAGTTATTGAAAAGTTTAGTTTCATTTGTGTCACAATAATCAAATTTTTATTGTAGTAGCAATGAATGATGCTGCCGCTTTTTATTCTAATTATTAAATTGAAAGTATTAATTTTTGCAGAAAGATTCTCGATTTTCTTGTAGTTTTTCCCTTGCATGAGAAAGTTAGTAGGCTAAGGAATTTTTATGCAACGAAAGAAATTTTTATGGGCCATGAAAGAAAAAAGGTTGAGAACCACTGTGCTAAAGGGTGGGGACCACTGGTCTAATCACAGAACTCAAGATTTCGTTTTCAATACAAACCAATGTGTTATAGCAATCTTCGACAAGCGGAAAGATATAGGACACTGTATCGTATTTTAAAACCTATATTATTATGTTGCTTCAATATCAAATACTGATAGCGCCATGTGCTCTGTAATACAATTAATGGATACTGCGGTATCGCACCGACAAATCACAGAATCGAGATTTTGTTTTCGGCGCAATATAAACCGGCTATGACGTAACAGACTTCGACAAACTAAAAAATATAGTACATTATGTTTCACTTTCGTATGCGATCTCAATCATAAAACTCCACTGGTACGTGATCCACTTGCTTAACTTGATTTCCTGACAACTAATTGTGGTGCATGTGTGATGCTCATATAGAATTCAGTTTCTAGCCCTATCATCGTTGAATTTGGGTTGGTTTAATACTAAATTACCGAGATCACAGAAATGCTGAAATCGCATTCCAAAGTGGCGTCGTAAATTGTGTATGGTGTCCACAAAATCTTAAAAAAATTAAAATTGCAAAGGGAATTTATCGATACCATAATATTGTTTTGGCCCTCACAGATGTATTGAATGAAGTAAAAAAACAATTACTGATTTAAAAAACAACAAACCCGGTTTAGTTATATATATATATATTAATTAGGAACTGACTTCATAACAAAATAGAAATTGTAAAAGGAATTTACGGACACCCTGTATTTCTTAACTTAAGATGTATTATTATACTACTTCATTATTGAATGCTGGTAGCGCTATAAGCTATAAAATACAATTAATGGAACGTCTCTAATCTGAAATGTTATTAACACTGTACAATATGCCTTGTCCTCTTTTGCTTCAAAAACCTATTGGCATAATTATTCAAAATCAAACGTAAGAAAAATTGAACTTCCACACGCAAGAAAACTTTATGATGAAATAGGTGGATGCGACGTCTATAGCAAAATTACGTCATAAACAATATTTATTCCTGATAATAAGCTTTCTTAACCTTTCTATAGTATATATATGTATTGAATATAAGCTTTGAGATATATATTGCGTTACACTCTATTACGAAACTCGCGTATTTAGGATTCTAATGGAGAGTCATTGAACTGACAGATTTTACAAAATGTGTCATATAAAAAATGAGTTTATTGGTAAAAACATAAATATCGTGTGGTGAGACAGTAAAGTTGGTAGTGTAGTGTGTGTACCAGGATAGGATTAGGCCATAATTTTATTTCGATTTTCCTTATTTTAGATATTACGAGTACGAGGACTGTTTGTGTTAGCCAAGTGAATATCCATCCCCCCGCCCATAGTTACCTCCATAGGCATATTGGTACACATACTTTTGAAGCGCCGAAAATTGGAGAATACGCCTCTGATTGAAAGTGGTAAAACGGAATACAAAAACTAGGTCTATAAACTATCTTTTCGATATAGATATGTAAAGTATATTACATATATATATATATCGCGTAAAATTATACTGTGAGACCTATGTCACTAACTAACAATATCTCTAACAATACAATACTCTAACGATATCTTGGAGAATCTCTCCACAGAATTACTTCGTTGTCGAAGTTATCCAAGATAAACATTGTACATGTATATCGACTGGAATCTACTAACCAAATCAGCCGCTATATACATATCAACACACTTTACGTACAAACAACTTGTTCGTCAACTTGATAAGCTCCTTACGGTAAACGTTATTGTCAGCCTGCTACTGCCTATAGGCTTATGACGACTCTTCTCTTTTTGTACATATACACCCCCAGGCTATACGTAACTCGCGATATGAAAAATGACGTGATTAGTCCAGAAAAATCTGGAATATTACTGGAATTATCAAGTTATCCGACACAGGAACTGTGTTACAGGCGATTTGTGACTGCAAGAGCGCAGCAAGCCCAATATTATTGGAGGCAAATGTTTTATTGTATAATAACGTCATACGACGCTTAATCGTGTCTTTTGTTCCGAACAAGGCTAGATAAAGACAGCCACAGATATTTAAGAATATCTTAAACTTAAAGTATCTATCTACAGAACTACTTCGCTGTCAAAGGTATCCAAGAGCGCATTTTCATCTAACTCGGTTGGTTCATTTGATGAAAGGAATTATTGATAACAAACCAGAAAAGTTAGTTTTCAGTGAATCTTCCAAGAATAGAGTAAATGGTGTTAGAAAGGCGTATGGATTTATGCCTCACTGCAAATTGAAATTTCAAAATCGGAAATTTCCATGCAATGGCCTCTGAAAGGGTCACATATGTCGAGGGAAATTTGTGACTTTGGGAGAATGAACGCTGAATTAAAGATGTTTACGGCCTAAATAACACGCTGACAAAACAATCAGCGATTTTAACAAAATGCAATTGCATGTGTGATTATCGACGTTTTAATTCTTCCAAAATTTTTAAAAGGGAGTGGGAGGGGGGACCCCGAAAAACCCCTGGCTGCGCCACTGTATATATATTTATATCTTTCAGATCTGATCAGTAAAGTTTTATAAAAAAAAACAGAATACCGATGTTGAAATTATTTTTGCATGATGGGATCATGTTCGCGGTATCCGCCTCGTTAACTCTAGAGGCATTCCCCCGCGATCAAGGACAGGATTCTGACCTGTATTTGGCTTTTCATCAGTTATCCTATCTCAAACGATTTGGCTATTTTCGCTGCCAAATTTTATATTGACATTTTGTATACATGCCGACTATGAAGAAATATTTCAATCGGTTACTAGTGAATTTCTAATGTGTAAAATACGTAAGACCACATAATATTGGCACAAAATCCAGAGAACTCATTTTCACATGACACAGATAAACACAAAACGAATAAAAACGAGTGCTCAAGTAAAACCTGAAGATATTATTTTATTTTTAAAGAAATTGCTTCGATAAAATTTTACGCAAAAAATGGAATTTTTGTATGTACATAAATTAAAATGGTGGACGAATAATCCAAACTAGTCAAGCCAGACTATATGAATTCTTGCAATTCAGATGTTGTTCTGGTTCGAAAGTTCAGCTATTAGTATGCCTGAAAAATGTCCTGAAAATAATAATAACAGTAATCCGATATTCAAAATATTAGAACTTTGAATGTTTAATTAGATACCCGAACTTTGGGTGTCACTGCAGGATAACCAGTTTTGTTTCCCGGCAGCTCCCTTCCTCAATGAAATTTGTATTTCTTTTAAATTTGCATTTGCAAATAAACTTGACTATGAAATTTGACATGACTTAGATCGGGACACATTAAAAATTTGATTTAAAATTAGTTTTGGATACCACTAACAATAATTCCTCCTGAAGACAATAAACTTAACTCAAAAAACAAAACTTCTTTTTATTTAAAATTACTAAAATAATCAAATTTACAACAGAAATCCCTCCACCACATTGAGATGACAGCTCTACATAGAAAGACAACAGTTCAAAAATACCAGCTAAAGTAGACAGACATCCACTACTCACTAGGCCTAGCATAAAATATCGATTGTAAACAATGCAAGAATGAAATAAATTCAAAGTGAAACCGAGACCTCACAATTAGAAAGATATAAAATTCGAATTATTCACTCTCCTTTTCATGCCATTAAAATTGAATGCATCGGATGTTCCCAGCATCTTACTTAAATGACATCTGAATTCCAAAAGTGTCATGAAAAACTGTAGCTTAGTTCAATGACATCATGCAAAAATTGAAGGATAATATACAATTTCTCAATATGGTATAAAGTAGTTAAGTCAAGAGTGTACCTGCTTATAGAAATTTACTTAGAATAAATAGCAAAATCATTCAAAAACGAAAATTTTATATTTTGAATACACACTTATACAATTATTTTTGGAATATGAAATATTGGATATACAGCTTTACCTCGGTAGTCAAATATGATTCGGTCAGGATTGGTGTTAGAGTACCGATTTGTTGGACTACCGAGGTATCACTTGACATTCTAAATTGTGGCACGATTAACAGCGGACACTTAGACGTCAATGCATATTCAATGTTTTCTTTTGAGAAATGCAGGAAAATTGCAGATAAACTGTAATTGGTTTACCAATATAAATGAAGCTCAGCCATATCATTGAAAACCAAGAGTTTGCTATACTTCTTGAAATAAGTAAATTTGTTATATTGCCAAAAAAACTAAAAACAAAAGAACTTGATACACACAAGGCTCATCAAAATCAATCACCCATCTTTTTGTAAATTCCCCTTTTTAAAAGTTTGGCAAAGCGATATCAAACGTCACGTATCAGTTAAATTCAAGACTGAGTTTGGATATGGCAGGGGTTGTGCAACATTTTTTGTCAGTGGCCCATATAACCAACTTCAGACATTTAGCTGGGTCACACATAAATAGTTTTTTATGTACACAGTGAATCAAACCAGATTAGCAACAACTAGAGCGCCATGGGAAAGGCACGAGAAATATCGCTTAGCTCCTCAATAATAAGGGTAATGGACAGGAAAAACGGCAAAAGGTTTAAAGCAGCGACAAAAGCAAAATACATTATGTATTTTTTACCCATGTGAACGCCTTTTCAAATATAAAGAGTCGAATTAGGATTTTATGCTTGATGGGGAAAATCTGAGTGTTGAAATGGGCCACATTAATGGCTTGGCGGGTCCGATTGTGGCCGACTGTTGCACATCCTTGGTATATGGCATACCAGATACCAATTAATAACGTATCTTATAAATTATTCTCGTTCTTGAGTCCTCCCTCTAAAAATTGCGAAACCGCTTGTTGTCACGCTCTTCAAAATTTGACCCGTCTCTCAAATCTTGACTGTGAAGACAACAGGTCTAGTAGATGTTCCAGTGCTTCCTCCTTTGAATAATGCTTGTTGCAGAACGCCACTGTGTAATTCTGTTACTTCACCGGGCTCCGTGTTTTTCCTGCTGCTCTTGATCTCTTTCATCCAACTGTGTAGGAAATTTCAGAATATCTTTGTTTAACATACAGGGTGTTGGATTTTGAATATTTATGCCCAATGTTCCCTCTAATTTTTTGTAGTATGTGTGCGCAGAAATTTTGGTGTGCGCACTTTTTTGGAAATGACTAATATTTGTGCAAAAACCAATGAAGAAATTTTGGCGTTCTAACCGGGTAATGGGTGGGCCAAAAACAAACTTTCTCAACCTGCCAACCGAGAACATTGTTACATTACATCGAAATACGTCTGTAAATCTATGCGGGTGCGCGGCCTCTGAAAGCTGTGTGCGCGCGCACACAGCACACTGTAGAGGGAACACTGTTTATGCCCTTATGTTTTTGAAGCGAAAAGAGGACGGAAAAGACGCATTGTGCAATGTGGAATAACATTTCAGATTAGAGACGTTCCATTAATTGTATTACATAGCATATCGTGCTACCAGTATTCAATAATGAAGCAGTAATAATATATATACAGCTTATGAAATACAGAGTCACCATGAAGTCCCTTTACAATTTCAATTTTGTTATAAAATCAGTTCTCATCATATCTCAACCAGTTTTGTTGTTTTTTTAATCAGTAATTGTTCAATTATTTTTACTTCATTTATTACAAACATGAAGGCCAAAACAATACATGGTATCAATAAATTCCCTTGCACATTTAAGACTTCATGGACACCCTATATTACAAAACTAAATCATGCTGCTCTAACAGAAATTTCGGTACCTAATTAGTGTAGATATTGCGAGTTCATAATGATTAATGACCTCAATATCAGTCATGATTTAATGAATCATCCAGTGCTGAACTAATCCATTAGAATCATAGTTGAATAGCCACACAACCAACACAAATAAATTTTGCCAGGAAGGAAACTCTTCTTTGGTGTTGCAACACCAACCACATATTTTAAACTTGGTTCGCTCAATATATGAACATCAAATATTTTTTAGCAGTGTTGTTAACTTGATATCTTTCAAATTACTTAACTTTTAGAAGTTTTAGGATAGGGAGGATTTTGATATATGCCGTTATATTTTACCACATTATTTCAATAATGGAAGTTTAACGATGGTACTTTTTATGAGTCAAAGGAAAATCAATGAGACGTCCTAATAATATGGTGAACCACGGCCTTTCATACCGTTACCAGTCCATGTCGGGTATGGGATTAGTTAGGCAATTATTTGTTTCAGATGCATTTACTTGAAAGTAGAGGAAGACGGAACCGACCAGCAGTTACGTGAACCACCCTACGGCGGCACGGAAAGGAGCGATCACCACATGATTATTTCGCATGGGATTCGAACCCCCTCAGGGTAATCAGAGGTGCGGTAATGAGCATATTCCTAATGCTTAGAACAATACGCCACACCACATTAGGCATTCAAAACAGCACCATTGCAATAAAAAACCAAGTAAATTCCGGCCCAAAACAATTATCTGAGGATTATGTAACTATAGCCATAATGAACAAAGGCTACAAACTTGCAAGTTTCAACAGCAAAATAGTCTGACTCAACATCACTAGGTAGATCATGAGGTGTGGTGCTTGCCACAGCACCTCTGATTACCCTGCATGAGTTCGAAGGAACGAATCGTTAATTCTGTGCCAGAGGATTGCTGTACACATGAAACAAATAACTGTCCAACAAATCCCATGGACTGTTAATCGGCCGAGAGGCTGTGGTTGGCCATTCATTTAGGTCATCTTATGGACTTTCGTCTCCCCCACGATAAATATGCAAATATCATCCTATCCCATGATAACATAGCAGAGATATTTACCTGTACATGACTGGCTGTCTTGGTGGATCATTCGTCATCAGTTTGATTTGCATTGGTTGACCTGAGAGAAATATGAAATTATTAAAATAAAAGAAGTCTTCCACCTATTAGTATTTTGATGTTATAGCCTTTACAAGTTTCAGTCATTTTTTTGGTGGATTTTGACAATTTTTCAGGTTTTAGTTGTTTTTGTCACTTTTTGTGTTTTTTTAACAAGTTTTTTGATGGTTATCAACCTCTTTTGTCGAGTTTTTTTGTGTTTTTCGACGATTCTCGCACGTTTTAGCTTATTTTATGAAATACCACTATAATGAACAACAACAGACATAGTCATTGGTTTCATATCATGCAGGCTCTAACAAGGTGTTGGTTTATTTAATCTCATAGTTCCAACACATTTAACAACAGAAAGACAATTATTTCATATCTGCTCAACCAACCATCTAAATCCCTGTTATTGTATTTCTTGTATGCAGTATAAGCATTTTCATGTTTTATATAAACCACTTCTGCTTCTCCTGGCTTAACCAGCCTTGCTCGTCGAACGGCACCAAGGACGCTGAACAATTCCTACAAAACAGAAATGAAGTTGGATAAGATAATTGAAATTAGCACCCTCTTCAGTTATTCAGCTGATTTTCATGAAATTTTTAAATATTGTTTCTTACGGACCATAAGGCACATTCAAAACCATTTTTCTCTCAAAAAACAATCTTACGCCTGCTTTATAGACCACTAAGCCTAATGTTTAGATCAGGTAGTTCTTTCTGCTTTATTGCCTACACTCCAATACTCGGTATTGCTTCAAAACCCACAGTACGTCTTATGGTACATTCTTTTCAAACTAGTTAAAAAATGGATTTATAAAAGTAAAATTATTACAGTTCAGATACATAAAAGACAAAATTACTCATATAATACCAATAAAAAATTAGTTTTAACACGGCAAAAGTACGATTCAAAAGCATCAATTTTAGAGAGGAAGTTGTAACTCTGTAACAAAGTTGTACCAAAATTCCCATTACATCGTACTACATATTCTCGACAATCTGTATTTTTCAAAATTTAACAATTAAACTTCATTACTACAAAGCATTTAAAGGCAGGAATTTTTTGTGAGGGAGTTGTAGCACCACAACATTCTAACTAAATTGAAATACCAGTACATGTGTACATTATACATATTCTTAACAATCTGTATTCTTTAAAATATACTTGATGTGTATTGAATTATTTTATCATTTGTTATGCTGATTATGTAGTCTGAAAAACTCATTATACCTGCTATGTTCTCAATTACCAGTTGGCAATAAGTTCAATAACCCACACCTTCTTTGGTCAATGCCAATTTTCTCACATTGAACAATCACAGCTCTTCTGCACACAAAAGATAACCTAATCCAACCATGATTCATAACCTAATCATCATGAACCCGAGCTCAAATAGTGGTCATTTCAAGTTTCGGACTTGATAAAAAATAGTATTTAAACATAAGCACAAAAAAACTGGTGATGTAAACAGTGACTAAACCTAACCATGTGTCTATCTGATATAAGTCATTTATTTAACAAGAGAAAAAATAATTCAGCAAAAAGTTTCGAGTTGATTCGAAATATTATTTACTCACATTATTTACCGGAATCGAAACATTTTCTTCAATGATTAAATTCCAGTGCCACTTGGTAGAAAGAAAAGCTCGGACAAATATTTGTAAAAAAGTTTGACAAAATTTTTTATCATTTGCGCATCCGAATGCCAGTGCAGTTTGAAAATTTGAAAGAAATATTGGTCAAATTAACAAATGAATGAAATATAGTTTGTCGATTAAGTCCAATATGTGAACAAGAATTATATGTTTCAACCAAGTAGAAAATTCTCGGGTTGCAGAAATATATACAAGTTCTTACCAGAATGTCATCTTCAGTAACAACTGGATGTAAATTAAAAACTTTAAGTTTTGTTCCTTCTATCGGGCTTGGGCCGAGCGGAATGTCATCCTGAAACAAATAGGATACTCTGGTCATGATCAATATTTCAGAAATAATAGGAAATTAGATGTTTAGTTTAATCCTAACTAGGCAATTCAGAGTGTCGTAGATAAACATTGAATTAATGATCTCACCCAAGTAACAGGACTTAAATTTACCAATGAGCAAAATGATCAAGATTTCAGAAAAACAACCTTGATGCCACTCTTAAAAAGATTGTGATGAGATCTACTGAGTTTCTGAAATATTTGGTTGTGAAAAGCGGCAAATGGGAGCCGAAAATACGAGAATTCGATTTCATACGAGGATAGATTTCATTAGGATCAAACAACATCACAAAAAACACGCAATTTTTTTTTTACTATACCTCACAACTAGTCAGTGAGTGCAAACAAATTTCTGAGAAAATTATGAGAATAAATCTACTGCTTCAAATAAGGGTCTGTAAAATGAGCAGCAATCTTACAGCTATCCCCGTGTGA
Source organism: Styela clava (assembly GCF_964204865.1). NCBI lineage: Eukaryota > Metazoa > Chordata > Ascidiacea > Stolidobranchia > Styelidae > Styela > Styela clava. Next base: position 8,185,995 of record NC_135254.1, read on the forward strand.
CATAATACTATTAACCCTTTTTACTTATATTTCTACTTAGGCTCAAGTTTTTTCCTAGAACCTTGCGTTTAGTACAAAAGAAAATATATCATACATCATTCTGCACTGGTAATTTTGTTCCAGACGTTTGTCTTGAAATCATTGGTCTTAATGTACTGGTATCTGGTTTAGAATGTTGTCTCGGCATCGGGGGTGGCGAAGGATGATAGATTTCTTCTTGAGCGGGCTTTGGAGGTACGGGAGCTCTGTGCTGCCTCCTCTGTTTTGAGTACACTGGGCGGTCTTCAAAACTATCGTCAGATTCTGGTGACGGCAAAGACCGCTTTCCTGGTTTATAAAAAAAAATACAGCAATAATTTAGTTTATTTCGAAGACTAAAATTGAGACGAAAAAGTCTCAATATCGAAAATACAGTGGTAACCTTGTAGTCAAACATATTTCATTCAGGATTGATGTCCGACTACCAAACTGTCGACTATCATTGCATAAAATAAGCAAAATATAGGTTTTTTTCTGATTTACGATTTATCCAGAATTTAATTCCGGTAATTTAATTAATAATTAATATCCGGTAATTTAATTCTCAGAGAAAATATCTTGTTCATCAATATCATCACCACAAATATTTTCTTATCAATTAGGAGTGTGAATGAGAAATGAGAGATGTTTTCCAAGACATTGCTGACCACCAGATCGCTGAAATGCAATTGCAGAATCGCCACACAGTGCGCAACTTCCAATTTTGATGACGTCATCTCATCACACAAAATTTTAAAGTGAAAAACGAATCCAATAAAGCCCCCAGAAATTTTTTAAATGAACAAGAGTGATAGCGACAAAAACAATCTTTGACTTTAACCACTGAGAATTTGAAAGCAATTGGTCAATTAGTTTGAAAGAAAAGCGATTTTTTCACAACAAGAAAAATATCAACAACAACAGCAACGTAACAAAACGATCCATGATAGACGCTGATTCTGAGGAAATACTTACTAATTGTAGCAGGTCTTGGTGCCGGTGGTGGTGATGAACGTCTTGGGGGTGGAGATTTCTGGATAAAAGGAATCATTTCAAATAAATTAAAAATGGAGAATTTCTATTAAAAGTTTTAATATGTTATAACAAAGAAATGAATTCTTTGCTTCGAAAGACAAGTTTGACAAAAACATTCTACAATTTCAATTTTACTATTTATGATTTATTTAAAATTTTCCTGAACAGTATAAATAAAAACAACTTACCCTTCTGATTGCGTCTTTATTTACAGTTGTTATTTTCAATTTTTCATATTGTTTTTTCGTTGTTGGCCATGGCGGTACACTTGATCTCGCACTGGATGTTGCAAGTTCATTTATAACCGCAATTTTTATTCCAGCACCTAGTCTCTGATTTACAGTGTTACCATTCTGAAAGAAAACATTATATTATAACTCAAAACTTCTGATTATTATTGTTGTTTTTGTTAACACACAATTAGATGAAGAATTAGCCATTTGATTGTAAATAAAAACTTTGAGGTCCAAAACATTACTAATGAATAGTTTTATCTTCTATTGAAATATTTCAGTTCTACTGGATTCCAGTTTCAAAAATTTGCCTCACAAATATATTTCCAGCGTATAAAAAATTTGTCTGATTCAAACACCATTGAGCATAACTCAATTTATCGAAGGGAAAACAGAATTCAAATGTTGACATTTAATTTGAATATTGTTTTATCTAACACAGCAAAGAATAAGTATCCCTAAGATCATAGCATTCATATAATTCCAATTTCCAGGTACTCAGTGATCTGCTATTATGAGTAAAGGTGTAGGCCATAATGATAGCACAGACATGGGAATATTTATATAACAGTTCCATATTTAATGATTATTGGTTCAATCAAATACTGAATAAAATGAATAAGAAATTTTCTAAGCATGTTGTTATTAAATAACGAAAAAATTAAAAGCGGCAAACTTTTAAACATTCATGATAGTTTTTTTTTTTGTATTGTCATTATACCTAAGATGTACAAAATCATTTTCCAGTTACTTATACTGTTTAACATACCATAACATATAATGTTTACGGTTCCATTACATTTGAACCCACGTACATTTGAACCCATGACAATTGCACCTGTATGCTATTGCACCTATGGAATTTTTTTTGTTTCACGGATAGTTATCGAAAAATACTCACTCTATTATTACTTGAATGACCGAGAGTCGACCTTGTTTTATTTCCTTGAGCAACATGGAAAGTAATGTTGGGCAATTGATGAGGCTTTTGCAAAGCTAGTTCATTTGGAATTGTAACTTTGGGTATTCCCCCGACATGTTTTTGTGGTGCAGGGCGTGCTTGATTGTGTTTAGCTTCTATCTTCTGTCGAGCATCAACAATTTGCTTTGGCTTAATTTTTTGCCGAGCATCAGTTATTGTGTTCTTTGATTTTATAAAGAGTCGTGCATCGACAATTTTTTTTCGGTTTTGTTGCCTCGCAGACTGAAGTCTCTTTTTCTGAAAAGCCAAATTTGGCCTCATTCCTTTATCACTATACATTCCTCTTGCACTGGGTTTCTTGCTTCTGTGGTAAAATAAATACAATGAAATATTTTGGAAGTATTGAACCTGTTAAAGTCATAACTGAGCACGAAGCATTGTAAATATCAAGCAAAGTAACCGAATCACGAATTTAAGGCTTTCAGCAGTTCAGACTCGTCAGTTAGTGCATCAGGCTAACTAACCACTACAGCACTAGGAATCAGGTTGCCAGACTGCCCTTATGCACAGATTAACAAAGGCAATATAACATTAGCCCTACACTCATAAAAGCATATTTCACCATATATTTCAGTGATATCTGGATATCAATCACCCCAAATCAAAAAATATAAACTAGGAAAGAATTGTACATAGTGTAAATAGTTAACAAAGATGAGAGGTAATGATATAATCCACATTGAACCTGTTAAATTATTTTATTACTAATTCTATTGGGTGGCAACTGAATCTGATGACCCCAAAAGGGGGTATCGTTGCCTCCCAGTCATATATATACCTATATACGAAAAGCATGAATCTGTATATTATTTTGATTTGTATGTATTTATATATTGTGTTTTCTTGGTTTGGCAAATGTAATAAATCTCTCTCTCTCTCTACTGTAGTCACAATTTGCAGTTTTATTGGTGGCTAAATTCATTATTACCGTACCGCTGTATCAAGCAAACTTCAAAATTAATGATAATAAACTCACCTTATTTTCTTTGCAGTCTTTCTCTCCTTTATAATTTCATCCAAGGATTGATCTACCAATCCCATCACCTGATCACAGAATACTGGAATAGTCCAATAGGTTTCTGTATTTCAATATTCGTACCTTGAAAATTACGGTATCCAGACACCGGTATCCTTGTTTCAACTGATAAATAGGCCTAGCCTAGTGTAGTAGCCTATAATGGTATATATCTATGCCCTACCCGTGTATCTAGGCTTTACTAAATAGAAAAAAATGAATAAAAACAAAAAGTTCGTCGGTTTTTGTGGTCACATTTACAGTTTTATACGGTACCAACAATGTACGGTACGGGTACTGACTGCTGGACTGGGAAGGCCTTCGGGTCTAATTACAGGATTGAAGAGTTGTCTGTTTGTATATTCTATTATTATAACAATGCTCGTTTTCTTCTGGTTGGCGAAATACCGTATCGCACCGTAATAAATCTTCGCCGCATTTTCTACGGCGACGTTGAGCCTGTCTGTCTTCACTACAGGGCTCCAAATCCAATGGACGTTTCCCTGATCCTTGACCCGAGAAAAATTCTATTTTACTTTACTGCAGTACTGCACAAATTTTTATCTTATAAATAGGTTTACGCGTCCGGAACCTTCAAATGAAATTATTAGACAACCTTCCATTTCTTTGAGGGGTGGCTCATTTTGATAAGAAGAAAAAATAAACTTGACTTTATAATGCGCCGGGAAGGCCAGGGTTTCTGGCAAATGTACTAGCATTTTTTTCGTAGATAAAAAACAAAAACTTGTACACGGTCTCATTCCAAGTGAAAGATGCGATGAACTGTCGTATAAAATACCGTTAAAAGGATCACTTCCGATTAGCAATTAGGAAGAGTGCATTGATTTAAACACCCACAACCCAGGGTTGATCGATATAAAAAGGCAAGAAATTATTTATTCCGATACCTGCCCCTTGTGGGTCATTTCGAGGTAATATGTGAACCTTACCTCATAGAACACAGCGAGCGTTCCTATTTATTTATTTTAGATGACGAGATTGAATGAATGAAATGTCTGTGGTGGGACTCTGAGCTCGCTTGTATAGAAAAGTTACTGCCTGGTACATATATTATATGTTGAGTATTATCACACATTCAACTAAGAACCCATGCATTCAATAAACTAAAAAAAAAACTGACCATACAAAAAACCAGCTTGCTTCAACTAGACATATATATTTCTTTCTATATCTACACAGTGCATCGAATTAAACTACAAAATAATACAAACACAGATTGTCAGTCACTGTTATAACATACATGCATAGGAAAAGATGAAACTTGGGTCTACCAGTCCCATTTTCATAACTGATTTTAAAAAAGAATGAGATATGATGTAGATACATCTTTGCTTCAAAACAATGTTTCCCGACTACACTTGGAAACATTGAATTATCCAAAAACCTGTAACATATACTTTAAGACATGCTGTTGTGGAGGGGAGATAATGTTAAGCTCCAGAATAACTGTTTTTCGTGCCAAGATATTCGAGTGGAATGCACGAGATTATGACACTCCACAAATCTGTACTCGCTAAATCAAAATGGGATTTTATTTGAATCCACCATAAAAATGAAATTACAACGCATGCGAACATGGAACAAAGTAGAAAAAATGGTTATTTCATGGAGCATGGATATGACCATAGGCCAGGAACCCAAATAAAGTTGCATTAAAGTAGAAACCCAAATGGAAGATATTCAAAGCAGTTACAATAATTTATTTCCTCATAATTAAGCACTATGCATTAAGATATATGCATGACAAAAAAGTTCCTATATTTATGTACTATGTTCCATTTGAAGACGTGCCGAGCATGTATGGGGACAAAAAGAATTGCAAAACATAACATAAACAAAGGTAACCAAAAAATCGTAGTATACATTGACAGAGATGGTATTATATAAAATTCCAAGGGAAGACAAAAATGATAGATAGCCATGGAAGACTGTGAACAATAGGTTTAATAAAATTGCTACAAAATCACCATAAAGGCACCTCAGCTACTAACTTCATGAATGCAGTGGTAAAGTAATATTTCTATGCATAAACTTAATAATTTTTTTAAATTTAACATTGAAAAAACACAGTAATAAAAAGCTCTAATTACACATCAAATACTATGCCAAAATCATAATACAATGCATGTGTGTACCAATAATTCAGTATTCTTTTCTCGAATGAATGAGATAGAAATACAAGTTAATAAAACACTCTTAATAAATTTCCCAACAGCTATCTAACACTGGAACATCTTAAAAACTATCTTTTAACCAAAAAGTGCAATCAGGTTTAATTAACAGTGGTTAAAGGCATCACAAATAAACTGCTACAGTGAGTTTCTGTACAAATTATAAAATTGATCATGGACAATGTGTGTATATTTAAGCATCTTGAGGAACTTCAATTGAAGCAGTTGCCTTCTCTTTTTGAGCCAATTCCTGTAATATGAAAGTAAAATATTTTAAAATATTCATAAAATTAAAAATATTCGAAGTGTGTTATGAATTGTCAGTGTTGATAGCCTGTCGATTCTCTTTCAGAAATTGTTCCATTCGCTAGGTATGCCACTGATAAGTGAACTACGTATTTGGTGATATTCTAAATCAGGGGTTCCCATGCTTTTTTCAGGACGATCCCAAAGACAACTTTCAAGTGTCTAGTGCGACCCCAGGTCAATATATATATTTTTCATGAAAGTTTAAGCTTCTTTCACTAGACTTTTTAGATTGGTCATGTGGTGGTATTAAGTAAAATAAGCTAAAACCAACAGTGATGTCACATTAATCACCTAAATTTTCTATAGCATAAGCATAGAGCGATGCCTATGGGCCTGTTTTACAGTAAGTCATGGTACAAACTGCTAAATTTAAGATGGTTCGTCAAATTTCAGATGTTTTGTGTACATTCATCCTCGACCATACCTCAGCGACCCCACCGACCCCATGACCTGTTTGCGACTCTACCTACTTATCATTCTGACCCAATTTGGGGTCGCAACCCCTGTTCTAAATTTACCCTCAAAATACACAGGAAGTATTGTATCCATTTTCAAGACATTCAGACTCAAACAAGGACATTTTAGTAATTTGGCAATATTTTGCATGAAAGTATCATTCACTTTATGGAGGCAAGGTAAAAGGATGAATGTAAAAATTTTGAAGAATTTGAAAATATTACATAGAAGGAGGTAGCCTACTCTGTATGTTGGTATTTAATCATTGTCTGTGTATTCACCAGGATTTTCATAAACTTAAAGGAGTTTAAAAATCAAAATCATATGTTGAGCTCTTTATCTCCTTAATTCAAATGCCCTCAATAGACAAAAGAAAAATGGGAAACCAAGACAAAATTATATTACTTCTGACAACATCTTTTGCTGTTTGAAAAACTTTTTTGTAATAAATGAGGTACATCATATGCCAAATTGAAAGGCAAATGGCGTCTTACTACATCTGTTAAATATTTAAAGGAAGGGCCTGGCCCTAGATCTCAAAATTGAGTGCCATGCACCAAGATGGCGCACAACCTGAACTTAGTATGTTAACCAAGTTAGGGTTATCAGGTTGTGCGCCATCTTGGTGCACATACTTCTGGAGCGCCCAAAATTGATCTTGAGCTTATGACCTTCCCAGATGAAAACAAATACATACATTCAATTCCTGTTCCTGAGCCATCATCCTTCTTTTCCTCGATCTTCTTGCTTTTAATTTCATTTGGAAATCTGCATGTTGTCGGGCTCTGTTTGCTTCCATCTCCTTTGAATATTCTTCTCGTTGTTTGTCATATTCTGCCATCACTACCTCAAGGTTTCCTGAGTAAAAATAATGAAAAGTTAATATAAACAAGAATCGTTATCTGGTCTAATATTCTTTAAACCCAACAGTTGTCTTTTTGTCTGAATGCACTTGATATTAAAAACATGCTCATTGTGATGCTGGACTTCTTAAAGTCAATAGCTGGACCATTTAACTCTTAACAGCTTCCACCATTCATGTACCGTTGTACCAATTTTTAATAACTGTATTGCTACATTGTTTAAAAACATTATGTTAGTTATTAAATTCAAATAAAACAATACCAATAAACAGAAACCATCAAACCATTCAATTACTAAACCAAATTCAATAAGTGACCTCACCAAAAAGTTCGTCTTCTTTAGGCGAAGGTGCCAATTCATCCAAAGGTAGCGCCATAGGTTTGTCATCTTCAACTGAAGCTGTTTCATTAGCCTGTATAACAATAGTTTGTTATTATAGAATACAGTTAACTTGGAGCATAAAATATTTCCAAAAAATAAGTTCGAGGTGACCCAAAACAAAACCCAGGGGATTATTTGGAACGAATTCTAGAGAGAAAACATAACTTTCGTACAGATTGTCCCAGATTACTAAAACATTTGGTTACAATCATACGCAAACAGAAGTTGAAAAGTTAAATAAATTGAGCTTCATTTCCATACGAGCAATTACAAAATTTATGGGTTTTGTTTTGGGGGTCATCCTTGTATTATACTGAAAAATTACAGATTGCTATTCTTTTTAAAAATGCTCAGGCATACTGGCTTCAGAATAAATTATATTGGCTATTATTGGATGATCACAATAAACTCCAGCACATCTGATGTTCATGTTAGAATTAGAAACAACAGCATTAGTTATTGATTTGACAAAACAATTGAAAAACAAGTTCAAATTTCTGTTCGCGCCACGCTTATCCCTATTCAGCATTTCCTGAAGTTTTCACAGAACACTAAATTGTATACCATCATCAGTGACTTACCTCCCCTTCCGCACTTTCCTCTTGTGCTTCTTTGATCTGTTTGTCAAGATCCTGGGATTCTGGAATATTTTCTGCCTCTGCAGCGACATCCGATGGTTCTGCGTCATCACTTTCAATCCCAGAATCTGATTTTTATTTCATTTAATCAAGGTTAAATGATTAGAAAGAGATTTTCGTATTTATCAAAAGACAGATAGCTAATAGTTGCTGATAGTCTAATGCAGGGCTACTCAACTATTTTTACTGAAAATCCCCATACAAAACTTACAAACAACCAAAAATTATTTGGGTCCGGTGTTTCCAGAAATTTTATTTCAGCATCCTTAAACGCGCACTTCCTCGACCGGCTAATGATTATCAGCTAATCAAGATTATAGTTATTTTCATATATATTCAAAACAATAAAAGTCATTTTATGAAATGAAACTTGTAAAGTGTGGCTAATGACCCAAAATAAAGAATTAGGTTCGGTCTGAATCAAATACTCGGAAGGTCCAAATTCGGACCGCGGTCTGCCAGTTGAGTAGCCCTGGCCTAGTGTTGGAAGAGACGGACTTTGAATATGTTTGCAGATTGAAATTCTCAGGTTCAAATCCCATGCCCAGCATCTCACCAGGCTTATACTGAATTGTGTAGGCAATACAGAATAAAAAAGATTCGACCCAAAATATTTTATCAGAGGAGGCTTGTGCAGAGCATTGTTCAGAGTGAAAGATGGGTGCTCCCGAAGTATTCTTACCAAGATGGCGCACAACCTGAACATAGTGTGTGTACCAGGTCAGGGTTGTTCAGGTTGTGTGTCATATTCATACCAAGATGGCACACAACCTGAACATAGTATGTGTACCAGGTCAGGGTTGTTCAGGTTTTGCGTCATTTTCGTACCAAGATGGCGCACAACCTGAACATAGTGTGTGTACCAAGTTAGGGTTGTTCAGGTTGTGCGTCATCTTGGTATGAATACTTCCGGAGCGCCGAAAGATGTGTGAGGAGAGATGAAGGAAATGTGAAAAAAAAAGCCTCCTAATCTGCTATCAGTTATGCTCTCGCACAAAGTAATCAACTAGAATAATTACATTACTTTATATCTGTGAGTATGTTCATATTGAATAGTTTTTTAAATCCAATTAATTATCTCCAGAAAAAAAATCTCACCAGCTGTGGGTTCTTCCCAAGTGATTGTCTCTCCAGTCTCTTCTTCAATTTTCTCTTTCATTAGTCGAGTCCTTTCCACTCTTAGCTGAGATTGGAGATCAGCACATCTAGTACGCGAGTTTGACAAGTCTCCTTGTATTCCGGTAGTCAAAACCTAAAATAGCAAATATAAATACAAACTTTGTGTTAATTCTCAGTCCTTAGTGGAAATAGATATCAGTAGTTTATCTTTTTTGTGTTATCAATAATTCCACTAAAATTTCCTAATAATTCGTATGTCATGAATAACCAAGATAAGGTAATATTGTAAAATACCAGACAATAATACTAAAGCATATCACAAGTGTTCAAAACATTTCGACATTATTTTTTGAATTTAAAATAGCATTATAATTGGTTAGTTTTGAGACAAAATTTATCCTGACAAACAAAATTGCAAATGATTCAGAATTGAAAACTCTGAACAGCACAATATAGTAAAAATATTTTAAACATGCATCACTTTTTAAAATTGAACAGATCATTCCTATTTCAACAGTGTACATCTCAATATTCCTATTATTTAACCTTTTTTTGTCTTTGTACAAATGTATTTTGTATTTTTCAGAAACTTGTGGAAGGAAATGTGATTAAAAATGTAAATCAGTCATGGAGAAGAAATTTGAAGGCAAAACCACAATCTTATATACTTTTTGGGCTAGTTTCCTGAGAATGCCGGCCAATACTGCTTGTAATCATAGACATCAAATTTGAAAGCAAAACTACAATCTTATATACTTCTTGGGCTAGTTTCCTGAAAATGCCCGGCAATACTGCTTGTAAACATAGACATCAAACAATTGCTGAGAAAGAACATATGTTGAATTCACCACCACAGCTATTTTCCCGACCATATTGACTGCTACAAATCTCATGTCAACTAGCATTTACTCGTATCTAATACACCACCAAAAATATATATAGTCTTTGTTGCTCTCGGCAATTTCTTGGAGTTTTGTTCTGTTTTCTTTAAGTCAAAACTGCTTATAATTAGAAAACTAATTATAGCCAAAGAGGAACATCAGTTGTGTGGAATGCACTACCTCATTGCTGTTTCGGACCTCCTGAAGTATGCACACCAAGATGGCGCACAACCTGAACTCAGGCTGTGTACCAGGTTAGGGTTCAGGTTGTGCGACATCTTGGTGCGCATACTTCAGGAGTACCGCTGTTTCTTTGATCCTATTGACTTGGACTACTTCGAATCTCACTACAACAAGAATTTACTATTGTCTAATGCGCTACTATAATCTTGTATAATTTAAGTAATAAGTTCTTGTCACTTAAATACTGTCCATAACTTTGCTCAGATATGATTCCCATTTACTTCCGAGTAAATGTGGGTGACATTTATCTTGAGAAAACTCTCGTAAAAAAAACCCATGTCCCGAAGATTACCTTTCCGATGGGCTGTAGACTTGATTTTTGCAGCGCTTATGAGTTCACTAAAACATCAAGAAAACAAAATAATAATCCAAAGTTGTTCTCAACTCACTTTGTTGATCCATTGGCCAAGAACATGGCTTCTATCTCTGGTTGTCCTGTACACATTTCCTGCGTGACTATGTCGTGAATTGTCTTGCACATCAATGAATATATAAGTGATGGCTTTGTTCAATGTTGCAACCTAGAAGGTTTGATAAAATAAATTCATCAGAGTAAAACAAGGTCCAAAAATATATTGATAATTTCAAATAATAAACTTAAACTGAAGGAGAACAGGTTAATAGCAAAAATAATAATAATTGGATTAACAAGGTATTCATCCAAGATTAAGCACTAATAAATTTTATATAGCACAGACAGGGTGCTTCCGACTATATAGTATACAGACAGCACAGACTTCCAACTCTTTGGTATACAATCAATAATCAGCGATGGCAAATTGCCCAAATGCTACAAGAACTGTGCGTCAACCACAGAGTCATTAGTAAATGATCAAAACATTGGAAAATAATAATTTATGATTGATAGAAAGATTTTATGTTGATGAATTAGCCATGGACCCAAGATTGTTTTCCAATGTGTAGCTCACATATTTCTATTTGTACTAAATTGCAACAGCAGAAGTGACTTAGCCTATGTCACTTCAAAAAAATGAATAAAAAAATGGTTTGAAAAAATGTCTCATTTGTAATAGTTAGGTTCCAATAACCAATCCTGAAAATTGACATGGGCGCTACCTAAAATCTAAACTAAAACAGGTATAACTTAATCCTGGACAAAAATATGGCCCCTAGTCCATAATCACAGAAGATCATAAAAAGTCTATTCCTGAGAAGTGTGACATCACCTACTTTGGTTTGGCTGCGGCATATGGCCGATCACTGTGCACTGACTGAAGAACAGATATTGAATATTCAAAAAGTTTGACAAAACATACACTGCACCATTTAGATCTTATCAGTTATAGGCGTTGGCGCTGCGATGTGGCTCATCGTGCTAAGCGTTAGGACTCGCCACGGCACCTGACATGGAATGGTAACCGAACGAGAGGCCGTTGTTCGCCATATGATTAAGCCGTCTTATCTCCTTTCCACTCCCACAGGATAAATATGTAAATCCTATCCTATCCTCCTACTCACTGATGCATGTAGTTACAGAAACTGTTAAAATGCTTTCAGGTATATTCTTAATTTTAACCAAAACTCTTGAGAGGATAGAGTTTTCAAATTTGAACTGTAAAAGCTCCAGACTATTAATTTACCTCATTCCTGTCACAATATGGAAACTTGACTTTACTCAGCAATCTCTGTGAATTCGAAAGATTCTGCGACGCAGCTATCAAATAACTTCGAGTTTCTGCTGCAATTTGAACACGTAGCATCTTGTGTCTAAAAATTCACAAACACATTCATATAAACAATAGATAGCAAAACTCCATAAATATTTGAACAGATATATATTTATAAAAAACTCATGGAATTATTCTAAGTCTTACTGCACACACACCTTCTTTAAGTTCAAAATGATATTTCAACATAGACATTACCATTTCCTTAACACAATGCTTGGTGTATCGAAAAGTGTTCTTAAGGCTACTGGAAGTGCCACCTTGAAGAAGACCTTGGACAAGCTGCTATGTGAGAGGGTATTAGTTTGCCCAAGACCAGCGTTTAATGTAAGGTGTCAGGCTCGAGTTTTTTTTTATCTTTCCAGTATAATGCAACCTTGAGGTCCCATGTTACACAATCTATATATTATGGTTTCTCCCCACTATGAATTGACCTATGACTAATTTCTCACCCTGCAGAGTTGTTGGGAATCCTCAGTATACTCTGCCATCTTGCATATGCGTAATTAAGTTGATTTGTAGCACTTTGCACGTAGATCTGAAATGAAACATGAGCGTTTTATATATTGTAGGTTTGAATCAAAAAGTGTGGATTGGTGAGGATAAGACCAGCATAGATTTGAATATAGATTAATAAGACAGTGGTTCCCAACCTTTCAGGGCTTGTGGCCCCCTTGTTACTTGTCGATTTCAATCGGTAAGTATGTTGATAGGTATTTGTCTGTCTGTCTGTTAGATGCACGCGATATCTCACGAAAGCGAGATTGAATCTGCTCCAGATTTTGCATGTGCATTCATCATATGTCGGACCAGAAGCCTATTGATTTTAGATGAATTATGTCGTATAATTAGCGAGTTATTAATTAATTAGTGATGGGACACAGGGTGTCACTATAGAGTAAGAGCGCTGTTTTGGGGGATCCCCTAACTTTCGATCGATAAGTCTTCGGTCTCTGACCGATATTCTCTTTTATAATTCCATTGGTATTTATAGTGCTTTTTGATTGATAGATTCCAAATCCCATTATGTTTAAACAATTCATGCTCAACAACAAGGGTGAACCTTATCAAGAAATGAAACTAAGGTAGTTGTAAATGGAAATGCAAAATCAGTTTTGCATCTAGCATTGGGGCCGCTTAAACTGCTCTGTGGCCCCCTTGGAGGCTCCTGGTTGGGAACCACTATAATAAGATATTCTGGAACAGAACACGGAACACAGGAGCTTGCCCTATTAAAAGAAGCAAATCATAGGGCGAACTCTATCAAGACAGATAAATAATGAGTTTGTCATCCTCACCGAAAGCACTGTGATGATGTTTGATAACCTTACCATTTCTCAATCAGTTCCAAGCTTGAAGGTGTCAACTACACCATGTAATTCAAACTCAATATGGGCTTTAAATGCATTCAGAAAGTATTACTTAAAAGTAAAATTTAATGCATATGGTTTCAGTATGTGCAAATGTTACTCAAGTTGAGTATTTATAAATGTATAAACTAATCGGGTTTGTAATATAGCAATTGCTCCAATCTCACTGTAAAAAGAGTCACTAATGCAATGACACTAAGGTACCACTAAGGACTAAGTCTACCTAATATATTAAACCTAGGCAGAGCACGGGGCAGAAATCTGTAACCTATAATGCCAACATTACATCTGGTTTAGTTCCGTTTACAAAACCAGCCACACAATCATTCGTGAAGTTTAACTGCTGTGGAAAATGATTAAATTATAGAAAACATTTGCAAAGTTAATCATTAAGTTTACTGTATGTTTTGAAAACTACTTTCCAAGAACTAGGTACTCAGTAACAAGGAGTGTTGGATTATCATATGAAAACCTACTAATGCCTATTTAATTAATTTGTTATCAAAAATTACGAACAACAGAATATTTGTTGTACCTGGGCGTTACTCCATGAGTTCATTGAAGCCTGAATTCTTTGTTTTCTATCTTGTTCTTTATCTAGATCGGCTTCCAATTTCTCTTCTAACTCACTTCCATAAGATCCACCAAATATTGATTCTATGTTTTTGAAAAATACCAAATATACTTTATGTCGTATAGAATTACCGTAGGTTTTCAAAACCAAAAATTTTTAAGCAGCAAGTCAACAGAGAAAACTTGAACTATTCAGAACAGTATTTCATGTAAAGAATTTCGAAACCTTCTGAAATGTAAAAATCGCATTTTTCTGTATCATAGATTCATACTCTGCAATTTTTCGCATTTTGAGACGCTTTTTGGAACTCTTGAAAGCCCATGTTTTCAGCTAGCTGTTACTGCCAACTTGATACTTAGAAATTGAATTGCTGGATATACCTCGAGAGTTCTCATCTACTTCAAATTAGACATCTACAAATACTGTATATGTACTGTATATACAGTAACTAACTCGACCCCCAAGCCTTAATTACATAGGCTATTAATGAAAAAAATTATAAAATAATTTTTATTTTCAACAAAATTTTTTTTACATGTATTTCATTCCGAAAAAAATTTACAGAAGGACTAGAATTGACATGAGCAAACTACAGTCCACAGACCAACTTAAATCAACATTTAATATTTTAACTAAAGAATTCATTGAGATTGTAATTAAATTTAGTTTTGGCACGAGGCTTATTGTTTTCCACCGTTGCTTTTGTAACACTTCAAATATTGTTGTTGTTATTATTGTTCCTAAAATTAACTTTTTATGCCACACTTAGATGGCCCCCCAGTCTAGGTGGGCAACATTTTTGGCCCCCGGTATAAAAACCTTACCCACCCCTGGACTAATAGGACCCACTAATATGTGAAAGTTACTAATTTTGAAATGTAAGTTTCTTTCAAGTTCAAAGCTGCTACCGGGTCAAACATCTAAACCTAACAAGACCAATAGCTGGATGTGCAACATACCCAGAATGTCATCCTGTTCTTTGTAATGCTTGTTAAGTTCAGTATGATCAACTTGTAATTCCTTGATCTCAGATTCCATCTTGGATTGTCTGATTTGTAATGCCAAGAGTCTCTTGTAACAATCTTCCATCTCTGTCTTAGCTTGAATGTATTCCTAATGAAAAAAATGAAATATCTTGAACATAAAAATATTCCATAGTTTGAAATAGGAGTTTCATATTTGTCCTGTGGAGAGGAAAGCGGGAAAACCGGTTTCCTGTCAAGTCAATGTTGGGTATGGGAAAATTTAACCTGTTTTGTTACAGACACATGTACCTGATGATAAGTAAGTTGTAACCGACCATCAGTTACGAGAATTATCCTGCGGCGATGAGGAGTTCAGTAATGCTCTCACACATAAAATTAACCTGACAGTTTGTAAACCTGCGTGGGGTAACCATATTCCTACAGTATAGCTCGTTGCGGAATACCACCCAGAATAAGTTATTGTTCCTAACTTTGAGATAATATTATCCTGCTGGTACATGTTCACCACTTATTAAGAAATTATTGCCACAATGCAACGAATCCATGTTGGAGCTTCAGAGGAAAATTTTTGAGATTTGTAATTCTGAAGAGTCATTTCATTAATAAAATATTGCTTAAATTCAGTAGCAAGTTAATAATTTAAATCCCAAGATCAGAAATGACTCGAGGTCACTAAATTTCCTGTATGTAAATCGGATTGGCCGAAACTGACTTATCAGCACTCTCATTTACTACTACTAAGAATATGTTCTTGGTTATCCTATTTTGAATCACTGCTCAGTAGGTCCTGCCATGTAACTGATAGTTATGAACTTTCTTCAAAAAGAGTTTCCATCACTTTTGAGTTAGTTCATGTGACCTTACTTGGAGCAAATCCCCGTAATAAGATATCAATGAATTATCTGGAAAGCATTATATTGCTGAGTGAACACTGACCTCTTGTTCTTTGGACATCTGAGAATCAAATTGTACTTGAGACTGGAAATAATCCAGCATGTTTTGTGCTTTAGCAAGAGATTCAAGGTTTTGAACATCACGAAGTTCTTTCTGCCTGTAAGAAAAGATTAGGAAACAGCTATTATTTCTAACACATTGGTTGTGACTTGTGAGAATGTTATGCCTACGGAAGTTTGTAATATAGTGAATATCCACTTGTGTTGAATAAATTCTGATTCTAAGGAAAAGAAAAAGGCAGGAAAAAAGATTTCCTAAAGAGCTTGAATGAAAGTATGAAGAAATTTTTCATCATAGGTAAAAAAATTTCACCATGAAATCGACACCTTCCCTCAAAAAAAAAAGGAAATACAAGGCTTTACACAAGCTACAAGGTGAGCTAACACCTAGTAAAGATTGTAATCTCTTCTGGGTACTGGGTAGTATGTGAACCAAGATGGCGAACACCGGAACATAGTATGTGTAACAGGTTAGGGTTAGGTCATAATTTCAGGTACATATACTACGTGAGTTAC
This sequence comes from Styela clava, assembly GCF_964204865.1. Lineage (NCBI taxonomy): Eukaryota > Metazoa > Chordata > Ascidiacea > Stolidobranchia > Styelidae > Styela > Styela clava. The sequence goes on from NC_135254.1 coordinate 8,202,448, forward strand.
TTGCCTAGTCCACGAACTAGAACTAAAATAAGCAAAATCGGAATAAAATTATGGCCTAACCCTAACCTGGTACACATACTACGTTTCGGTGTCCGCCAACTTGGTTCACATACTACAGGAGTACCCTTTTCTGTGCGTCATTTCCTACACTATTCCAATGACACTGGGTGAGATATTGACCATGGCATTTGAAATGAACCCAAGTTCTTTAACTTTTGGCGCAGTATAGATAGAACAAACACATAGTTCCCTAACAATATGGTATTCTGCAAACTAAATTAAAAATGAGGGCCAAAGTGGACAAATATCATACACACCTTTGTTAAAAAATATTGAGCTGCACCTTGAACAAAATCTCAAACAAAAGTGTCATCTTGTTTCTTACTATTTGAATAGTGTTTTTTATCTAGTATTACAATATTAGGACAATATTTGTAAGAATTTAAAAGATAAAGAAAGAAAAAGTTATTGATCATGGACATACTTTGCTAATGTTTGGCAAAGGCAGAACTATAGGGCAATATTTATGAAATCTATTGCATGATACAATCCAACAAAATTCATTTTATTGTGTGTAATTAATTGTAGCAAATATCTCAGAAAAATCTTTTTGCTTGGTATGGAAATTGTTACTTTTGTTTTGCACTTTAACCTGTGAGATGCGAGACCTGAGAAGTAAAATTATCAAATATAAGGACAACCTAGACAAAAAAATTTTTAATTATAATAATAAACAGTAACAATCCGAACTATGTTCGTGCCTCTTCTCCCTTGTAATGTTAATAGTTTAGTTTTTGTTTTGTTTTTTGCGGTTGCGAGTGAAAACACCCCATACAAGGTTTCGCTCAATCCCAAGAGTCTCTTTTTAATTTTGTGCAAAACAATCGATTCTTCAAAATAAATTATGAATAACATAGTCGAAAATTGGGCCATCTCAATTTTGCATTTGACAGATGCATGGACATGATGGAAAGAAGAAACTACATTCTGTCATATTCACACTGATAGCATTCAAACAAATTCATGAGCACTTTTGTGAGTACTTGCACTTTTAGAAAGTAGCAAAGGCCTCTAAACTTGATGACGGCTGATATAAATAGATAGAAAAAACCAAGGCGACACTAAAACAAACAAGGAAAAACAAATGATCACACACATCACTTTCTATGTAAAATCAAACATTCTTCACAACAATCCATAGAGAAAATAATTATTTACTTGTTTCCATGATACCAGACACCTTCAGCCAACAATCAAACAATAGAATCATACTTACAATAGATCAGGCAAACAAAAGCTTTGTGATATCATAATTCCTATTGATTCAGACAATTATGAGCAAAGAATGGTGGAGGCAGGTTAATTTTCATGTCACATGTTATTAACAATGCTTTATTTTCAAATGTTCTTCAATTCAAAGTGCACTCTGTACATACTATCCAAGCGCATAAACCCTTACAGTTATGGTTTGACACATCTGGTTTTCTAGGGCGACTGATTTTGTAATAGGGTTCCATCGCTCTGAAAAATGTTATATAAATGCAGGAGCAACTGATACTTGTATGCCATATGTATTTGGAGAGACTTAAATCTTTCCAGCTTGATAATATCTATTCAATTTATTAAGATGATGATCGTGGAAGCTGAAACCAGAATCTTTAATCGGTTATTAACTAACATTTGATTTTCCTATTTATCCCGAGGTGGAAGAATATGATAACTTTTTCAATTGGTATTGTTGACTCAATAATAGAGAAATATGTCCCCAATTCTGGACTTCGAAAATGATATATCATGATATATGAAAATAAAATTCCTCAAACTTCCTACCCTTCCTGCCTCTTACCCTAGTGTGGGTCGTCTTCCGTGCTTCAATGCAGCTTTCTTTTTCTCAATAGCATTTTCCAATCCTGAAAACCTGATTTCAAAAAAATTGACTGTATAGAATTACACACGCTAAAGTCTTGAACATTCCTTTCAAATTACGCCTGAGTAAAAACTGATGTTTAATATGTAACTAAAAGATCTGAAACTGTATGTAACTTTGATTTATATCTCATAAGTAATATTTTTTTACAGCCTAGTGTAAAATATACTTTCTAATAGTCAATCCTTTACATAATACATCCTGAATCAAAATAAAATAACTCAACTCAAGCTTCAAACTTCAATGACTAGTCCTACCATAATTACTGCATAACCATCAACTTCTTCCCCAAAAAAATGTTTACTACAGTAGTTCTTTGACATCTTTGTTGCCAACAGGGCTTCAGAAATGCAGTACATAATACATGATGAAATATTATTATTTATATGGAACTTCAAACTCCAAAACTTTCTCCAAAATTTAAGTCAAAACTTAAGTTACAGTAAACGAAAGAATAACTTCATTTGTGTTTCATATTGGCCGGAAGACTTCCTTTATGATTCAAATAAGATGTCAAAAATTAAACTTAATAACTTTCAGCAAAATGAAATAAAGGTATATTGTAGTTCACACTCGCATTATATGATTAAAAGTTATTAAGAATCAGAATAAAATGTAAGTGGTGAAATTACTAACACTCACGCTTGATAGTTTGATATATTTCTAATTCTGCTTTTGGTCACATAATACACTTCAAACTATTTTGAATGCTTTAAAAATTATTACTTTTTTAGACCATCGTCTTGAAGAATGATAACGTGTCAGTGATCCTAAGTACTCAGTTGTTATAAAACTTATTTAAATGTACAATAACACATCAACCAAATCAATCTAACAATTCAAATGTCTTGGAACTCAAATGAAAAAAATATAAAACAAGTGTATAAAGCAAATAAGGAGGACTGTATTCTGATTGAACTTTGACACAATCATACATATATTGTTTTGATGATATGCATCTCATAACATATCATATTCTCTGAATAAAATTGCTTATTGGCTACATTTGATAACACAAAAGCCCTTTAAATTTCATTCAACATACGTTTTCTAGCTGAATTTGTTTGTACCTAGTATTGCGCTGTAAAGCTTGGTTATAAAAATTCCAAAGCAGTAGCAAAGCAAATATGGAAGACTCGATTTTGACCTATCGTCACATGAATAAGCTTTATTATTATAACATATTATATATATTCTCTGATATTATTAAATATATATTTTCAGATTGAAAAAAAATTACTCCTTAGCTACATTAGATACCACACACTGTTTTATTGAGTTTAAGTTTTATTGAACTTACGTTTTTAGCTGAAGTTGTTTGTACTCAATATTGAGCTGCATGGCTTGGTTTTTCAACTCAATGCTCAGTCTCATCTTCTCTTCCAGTTTCTGAACAACATTCTTGCGTTCCAGTTGTAGAATCACGATCGACAGCGAATGATATTGACGCAAAATGTCAACAGAAAGCACAACTTTTTTCTCCTGGAAAATTTATTTTGAAAGATGATCACTCATGGTCATACTCTTTTCTTGAAATAGGTTTGGTAGTTTTGCTCTTACTAAACTTTAATATTATTTTGAAATGCCAGGTTTCAATATAGTATGAGGCAAAAAATGAATAAAACCGAATATTCCGGATAATAAACTTGAGGACTTAATGTTTTTCAGTGAAGACTGAATGCTATAATAAATTCGTATCTCAACGTTGCTCTTTGCCTAAATAAATTCCTTGATTTATGTATGGCTGTCCTGTACATAATTATTTAATAATTGCATCTCATTTATTATAATTTCACATATAATGGGACCTTATAAGAAGCACAAAGTTTATTCATGACATGAATAAACATTACTACAAATGAAACAGGACTGACTAAAATTATTATTTCTGCAGCAATCACTAGCAAAGCTCAGTGATGACCGGCCAGCTTCAGTTTGATATTCAATGCATAGGATTCAGATCAATTTTAAAGCAATATTCAGCAAACATATCAGCCAGTACTAATTTAAATTATAAATGAAACTCTCTTTCTCTTATATTCATGAGAGTTTGCTAAAGAATCATTAAGAAAAATTCTATAAAATCCATGTTCTACTCAAAAGAACACTATTTCAAATTACCTTAGTAGCAGCTGCCATTGCCGAAGCCTGAAATTATTTTGAAATAAATTTTGAATCAAGACAAGCCGACACAGCATGCAAGAGTGGTCATTAAATTCGAAACATAATTTCTTCAATCAGAAAAATGTCAAAATTCATTAGATTTCTCATGCATTCATTTTCTCAATTATACAATCATAATAGACTATCTAATACAACAAGCATCATTAGACCTAACTGATTTCAAACAGAATATGTTATGAAATAAATTTTGATATATAAATTATATTGAATACAGCAAAACACCTTTATTAAATAGAAGTTATATTCAGTGAAAAAGGGGAAACATTGCTTTTCATAAATTGAGATAATATAATTAAAATCCTTTTTATATGAAGTCACAGCAATTTTGCATCAACCAAAATTGAAATAAATTCCAAGCAAACCTCTTAGTTTATAGACAACCTTGATATCATTTTCAAATTGTAGGCTTACATTCATACCCATATACCCTAGGTATGCATAGACAGTATATTAAGTCTAATTTACGGCAACAATGCATTAAGTCAAATAATATAATTAATTTTTTTTTCATATCAAGTCACAGCAATTTCACACTGATCAAAATTGTAATAAATTCAACAGAGATATCCATATAGAAAACCCTGATATATTTATCATATTGCAAACTTCCACACACAGATATGCATGTGTGATAATTAATATAATTAAATTTTTATTATTAATTCACAGCAATTTTGCTGAATATTGAATTAATCAATATTGCATTTTCTTTCCGAAGTTGAAATATACATCTTTTAATTCTTCCCTTGCATGTATTTTGCAATTAATAAAGACTTATAAACACAAATATGCATCCTACTCATTAACACACGTTAGCTTGTTTGTACAAGTTCGTTTAGGTCAGGGCTCTAAAACTCAATTTACCTATGGGCCACTAGTGGCAGGGTCTGGGCCGCATCAGGTTTCCACAATGAAAGCTTAGTTTAAAAATCAAAATCTTTTATTTTTTCAATCAAGCATTTTGCCAATGGACCAAGATGTCTCACCACATGGAAAACATGGTTACAACGTATCAATATAAATCTAAGCGTTAGTGATTGTGACGTCAAAAATCCGAGAACTTATAACTTATATTAAATGTTTTAATCATTGATCGTGTGAACTAAATTAAGTGACTTGCGGCCCGGGCCACACTAACATCAAACTTTCATACTGGGGCAAGGGCCACAAACTATCGTACTGCGGGCCGTAATTGGCCCCTGGGCTGTGAGTTTGAGACCCCTGGTTCAAGTGTTTGTAGAGTGTAAACTTATTTGCAGGAAACATAGCATTCGGAATATTCTCCTATTATCTAAATAAAAACTAACCTGTTTCAGTTCATTCCTCTTCTTATTTAAATCCACAGAATCTGAACTAGATGAAGATGATGATGATTTTCTACTATGAGACTTGGGTGCATTCGGGATTCCCTACAAAAAAAAGGATAAATATCGTACCTTTTCAAGTAATCCCCCCCACTAATATACGAATAATCGGTGCTCCTGAAGTATGTGAACCAAAATGGCGGACAGTGGAGCGCAGTATATGAACCAGGTTAGAATTAGGCCATAAAAGTTGGTAATGAAAGCTGCTTGCTTAATACAACTTTCAGATATCCCTAACTTGTAATAGAAAAAAATTCAAATAAAATTACGGCCTAACCCTAATCTGGCACGCATACTACGTTCCGGTGTCCGCCATCTTGCTTCACATACTTCGGATTAAAAATCAAATGGCTACACAGTTTAACAATATGAACCATTAGAAGAAAAGTATTACCTTGATTACAACAGTGGTGGCATTTGTTGAATAATTATACTGTTGCTGTTGTTGTTGTTGTTGTGTAGTATAAACATGGGTTTGCCCGACGGGATAACGAGCTGTTGTGGTTGTCACTGTCGCTGAACTACTTGCAGCACAACCCATGATTATGTATTAAACAGCAGATAATGCTTATTAAAAATTTACAAGTTCTGAAACATAATATATCAATCTAAACAACTCAGTCCTTGATTCGATGAAAAATGAGCAATTATGGTGAAGTGAAACATATTGAATATGATTGGTAAGGATTGTTGGAAACAATGAAAAACTTTCTTGTACATCGATATTTGATTTCGTCTGAGGAGAATGTAACTGTCAGCTCATATAACATTTTTATATGACGCTTAATCACAGCTTTTGCTCTGAACAAGGTCCTATACAAGTAGCCAGTGACATCCAACAATATTTAGGGAGCTACTTATTATTTGGAAGAACCAAAATCATTCTGGTTCAGCCTTTCCTACTCAATTTATCACAGCCTGGGTAAGGTTGGGGGCATGAGATTTAAAAATGTATAACCTGTGACACTAACACAGTGAAGTCTAAAGTTTTAATCACGAGGCAATCGGGCGGCCCAAACAATTTTTTACATAATCATGAAATCCTGCCCAAATGAAAGAATTTATTTTTGACCTGGCCACGACCTCTCCTCCCATTACCAGTTCATGTCGGGTATGGGATTAGATAGCCAGTTAGGCTAGTTATTCGTTTTCGGAAGCATGGGCTTGATGGTGGAGGAAGCCGTAACCGACCAGCGGTTACATGAACCACCCTCTTTTGTCGCACATAACCATCCTTGCATGGGATTCGAACCTGCAAACCCACCGTAAAAGCGCCTAACTTCGGACAAAATTACTATATTTTCGTCAATTACTCGGCCATTTATTGTCCAAACGGTGCCAAAATTGCTCGGTAAAACATTCGTGCGGTACTTTACATTCCCTGCAAATTTCGGTTCAATTGGACTATTTTTACTATTGAAATAATCGATATTTCTTGCCATCTGACCGTTATCCTTCACTGCCCTAACTTCGGACAGTCATTTTCTTCACTGCGTAACCGCGACGCACAGAGAGAAAGAGGCTTCCGATGCGGATGACGTAATCACGTCGTTGCGTGAAGATAAGACGCTCGATCGTCGTCGTAACGTAACATTGACGTCACGACGAAAATGCATTATTTGAAACTTCCGTCGTCCTATGTTTACATCTTTCGTTCGTTATTTTCGAAACTTCAGATGAGTATAATAACACGTTAGTCATTTTAATTAGGAAATGCATACGTAAATATATCTGATGCAAACCGTTTCAATCCACAATGAAGTATTTTAACGGGCTTCTATCGAAGTCTTTGAAGTATTAATATTCTCGACGGATAGCTTTTTTTTATTCTGCGCGGTTATCTTTATAAATGATAATTTATATCAAACACACGGTAAATCCGATTGTAAAGTTTAATTTAAAATTCAACTTAATCTTGTAAACATGTAGGTCCCGTTTATTTGTTGGAGATCAAATTTATTTTTAATTTCGAGTGAATAAAATTCACCCAGGCCGTATTCAATAACTGTCATTTCGACTACTAATCATAAAATAATGGTTAAGTCAGTGCACTGTGCCATATGGACGTTGGAATTATCATAGTTTTATATATTCGATTTTTAACGTCATCGATTAAGTGTGACATGTATTTTCATTAATGTTATTTTGGCATATATTCATACATGACCGAACAAAATACAAAAATATTACATTGGTACGCCGTCTTTATCTTAACGGAAATTGTCATATTGGCTCCGTTGTGTCTGGCGTCAAAATTCATTTCCGAGACGCAGTGTGACGTCGTGTCGGAAGTGAGCGAAAAATAATCTACGTGAGGTTGACGTAATTTTTGACGCTGCGTGAAATCTTAATATTCTTACGGAATTTATAATTCAGAATTTTAGGTTTTATTTGAATCTCGTACGACATCTTGCGATCACTCAAATAAATTATATACATTGTTGTCGCCCTCTACCGAATGATGGTATTTTGACGATGATAGCTTCAGTAGGAGCGACGCTCTGCGCCGTTGAATGCCGGGCAGTCAATTTTCGGCAAAATATTTATGCAACATTAAAAAAGATGAGAATAGATGTAGATATAACAGCGCAACCTATAATAATTAAAATTAGCAATATACGGCGCGTTTTAGCCAAGATATGGCTGTTCAAAAATTTTGTCCGAAGTTAGGAACTGTCCGAAGTTAGGCGCTTTTACGGCACGCAGGGTAATCGGAGGTGCGGTGGCGAAAGTATTCCTAACGCTTGTTAGCACATTCTGACGATGCGCCACACTGCCGCAAATTATCGCTTTCTAGTATTTCCGTACTATGAGTTGTCATTTTTGTACCATGGCCAGTTAAAAATCAATTATCATATCCAACTTGGTACCGGTACCGTTGTATTTGTATTCAATGTACTGATTTAATTTATGCAGGGTAATTCTGAAATTAACTTACTCGTATCTTACTACCGGTAACTGATTACTGAATTGCCATTAAGTTATGACATTTATCTAACTTACCCAGTTAACAGTCACGGTAACTTTTTAATCTGTTTGAATCTGCTTTAGTACTGTAGGTATCCACAAAATAGGTGGCGGTAATTCTCAATCTCACACACAAGCAGAATGTTGGATGTTTACATGTGACGTCAAATTCACCATGGCAAAGTTAAAGCTGAAACGCGACACATAGCGGACTATAGACCTTTCCCCGAGCATCGTTTTCCTTGTTTACTTCGAGACATTGGCCAATCAGCAAGATGCAAAAAGTGACGTTCAATGCCCCCTTTTCGCATCCGCTCAGACACTTTTCTCACTCAGACAGATTTTCAAGCGTGGTTGTAAACAATACCTCGTTTTCGCGTTTTTGAACTCCATTTGTTAGTTTTCAGTTGTGTTTCAGAAACTTAAATATAAATCAGATAATTCAATGATCACTCTGTCTTCCTAGGAGTTTCAATTTAATTGCAGTAATAAAAATTAATGTAGAAATAGCTGTGATAGATTAGCATGAAATTCTTTACCGGTATTTTTAAAAAACAGATTGTTGTATGCGATGAATCATAATGATGGTTTGAAACATATACCCCATTTTACAGGCGCCAACTCGCGAAAGCACTCTTAAAATAGCCCCGAAAATTTTGCAATGGTAAAGTATAGAAAGAATTTTCCGGGGGTCAAAGGTCGGGGAAAGGTCTATAAGTTATCAAAGTGCAGTAGGGGCAGAGAAATTCTGCTGTTCTGCGATTGTATTCATTGTATAGTAATTCAAACTTTATACCATGATTATAGCACAGTAGTAAGAATTTAGATTTTCCCAGGCCCTGCGGAAGTACTAGTACTATAATTTTTTTTAATTACCTTGTATCCATTCAGTCCCTCATCCTAGGACTGTAAGATACTGGACTTGGTGGACTATAATCAGCTTTAAAAAAAGATAGGACTTTTTCAGCTCAGAACTGCCAGGAAATTTATTTGGCTACTTCCTGGCCGGATATTCATATCAGTTTATAATTTGTGTGGCTCAACGGGCTAAGCGTTAGGAATACGCTCGCCACCGCACCTCTAACTACTCTGCGTGGGTTCGCAGGTTCGAATCCCATGCAGGGATGGTTATGTGCGAGAGGATTGCTGGACTCCTCGCCGTCGTTGGGTGGTTCACGTAACCGCTGGTCGGTTACGGCTTCCTCCACCACCAAGTCCATGCTTCCGAAAACAAACAATACAGTAAATCTAATCCCATACCCGACTTGGAATGGTAACCGGACGAGAGGCCGTGGTTCGCCATATGGATAAGCCGTCTTATCGGCTTTCCTCTCCCCCGGGATAAATATGTAAATACTATCATACTATCCTATCCTACTATATCGTGAAGCTGCCTTGCGGGTACATGGAACCAATTTATTCGCCACCGAAAATGTACATGACATTTATTTATTAAGATACTTACGTGTCAATAAGTGAAATGAAGCAGAAATATAATGAATGGTAATTAGTGAATGAATGAAGTGAGAGCCAATGGGCAGGTGTCCGCTTGTGTTAGCACCAGTGGTGGAATTCAAATTTTTTGTCCGCCGGTTTCATCACAAAAGTCCTATTTTTCAGCCGGTTCTGTTACAGGAAGTCATGATTTTTTGGCACATAAACCGGTAATGCTAACCGGTTCGCTGATCACATAAAATTCCGTGAGACAGTTCTATAGAACCGGTGCGAACCGGCTGAATCCTACCACTGGTTAGCACCCCACAACTGGTATAGTGTTGAATGTACTCATATAAGTGATAGTTGCTTAGTTGTTTTTTTTTTAATAAAAATTCAACAAATTACGATGGAATATAAAAGACCAAGTTGAAACAGGACAATGCATCATAGCCACATATAACATATTGACACCTCATGAGAAAGTTGCACGTTGTCATGAAACCTTATAAACTATTTTCGGTACTGCCAAAGTATGTGAACCAAGATGCCGGACACCGGTACGTAGTTTGTGTACCAGGTTAGGGTTAGGCAATATTTTGATTCCAATTTTACCTCATTTCGGTTCTATTACGAGTTCGGAGACTAGCCAAGTAATTTCTGTAGTATTTGTACCTGAAATTATGGCCTAACCTGGTACACATACTACGTTCCAGTGTCCGCCATCTTGGTTCACACACTTCGGGAGTACCATATTTTCAAATGTTTCAACAAAACTAATTTAAAAAAAAATAAGTCAAAAACTTCTAAATCTGTTAAAATTACCTATTTACAAGTAACAAAGCTATTATTGATAACTATTGATTAATCGCCAAACAATTATCGAAAATGAAATAAAAATTGAGTGTATATATATATATGATAAATGCTTCAAAATTAAATTTTATACAAGTTTGAACAAGCATCTTCGTTTTTCTTCATTTTAAATTCTCATTCTTGTAGAGTTTCTTCATCTGAAGAGAGAATAAATTCATTATATCAGTGGTGGGCAAGGTTTTTGGACCAGGGCACAAAATTTTTTCCCAATCATACTGGCGGGCCATGTAAGTATGAAGTAAAAAGTTACATTTTATGAACAATATTTATACTGTTACAAAAGTAAAAGTGAAACACAATGAGTCTCGTGCCAGAAATAAATTTAATCGCATTCCCCACAAATTCCTCAAACTGTTTTTTAGGTAAAATATCAAATTTTTTTTGGTTTCAGTTTGATTGTGGCAGCATCAAGCGGGCCAGATTGAATTACCTAGCGGGCAGGATTTGGCCCGCGGGCCTTGGTTAGCCCATGTCAGCATTATATAAATATAGCATAACTCCTTACATATCGTAAGATTTCACTATCAATGGCTGCCTGCGAAGGCCGGTAATGCGTCGTATAGAAAAGACATGATATTTCAGTTCGGAGCAAATTTTATCGTATAAAAAAGGCCTCTAAAGTCAGCTATATAACCAGTATGGTAATTCGACTACTCTCGATAACTAGATCTACATGTGAAACACAATAATTTTAGAGATATTTCTAACGTAAGAAAGAATGATTTATCATAATTCCCAGAGAAAAAGTCGATTACCGTTACTTGCTTCACAGACGTATCCATGCTGTGGCAATGACGCACCGGAAAAGGGGCAGGGCCTCGTTCGGGGCGAATGGCGTCGTATAAAAAGTGTGAAATCTCTGCTAATTACCCGCTAATTTGACCTTTTTCGGAAACAAGGTCTACATGTGAAACTCGATAATTCAGAAGCTTTGTTTTAGCATAAAAGAGTGGGAAAGTAAGGTATGATTTTTTATAATTCCAACAGGAAAAGTCGATGGACGTTACCTGATTCACAGACGAATCCATGTTGTTCACCGTTGCATTCATGTGTTTGCCATCGGTTGTAACTCATCACAGCACATCCGTGCTCAGATGATTCGTCTTTGATCCAGTATTTCGTGCCGTTTTCTCTGAATATTAATAATATTACAGACAAATTAACTATATTAGGTTAATATAGTTGATTGTTCAACTAAACGACCCACACGAAGTTTTTGATTTTCAGGCAGGGAATACCACCTTGTATTCGTTATAAATTTACAAATATTATTGAGTTATTTATTTAGCATTATTACAAAACATATTCAAGGAAATATTATAAACTATTCAATCTGTTTTATTCCAGGGGAGAGGGAAGCAGACGTGGCGGGTTTAAAATTCAAACATATCTAGGCGGCTTCTCGTACGATTACCAGTCCATGTCGGGTATGGGATTATTCAATCAGTTATTTCAGATGCATGGAATTCATGGTGAAGGAAGCTGTAAACGGCCAGTGGACCACTATACAGCGGTGAGGAGCTCAGAAGTTCTGTCGCACATAAGTATCTCCCGTGAGATTCGAACCTGCGAACCCCGCAGAATAATTAGCGGTGCGTTGGCAAGCGTGTTAATGAAGCTCACTTAACAGTTTTGAGTCGTAAAATGATGATACGAATTAGTGCAAACCACAAATTAAACAAAATGTTATTTCTTCGTTTTAAATGGTTATACCCAACGTCTTACTTCGGCAATATTCTTAAAATGTCTTCATAGTGTCCGTTGTACACCCGGGCTAATCTTGCCCCTTTACTTTCACATTCCTTTTGAGCATTTGCCAAAGAAGTCGGGGTGTCCGAATAAGTCAATTTGGTTGTCGATACTGCTGATAACGATCTGGCGGTGCTTATACCTGTGAAATATACAACATATATATTTTCAACATAATCTGTTTGTTGGTCACAAAATAGGTGACAATGAAGGCACGAGTCAGAGCATAATTGAACGCAAAATGATAATATTCTGTACATTGTCATTTTTACTCAAAATACTAACAATTTTTACAAGAGCAATGCTCAAATATATAGTAACGATTATCGCGAACTAGGTTTTGTACGATGAGCCCTAACTGAGCAACAGGTAACGGAAATTGTCGGCGAACATGCATGAGTAAATAAGAGCCATGTATTGGATAAAACAGCAAAATATTGAATGGAATATGGGGTTCTATGAGACTCAGACGGAATTTTAAAAAATCAAGGTAATAGCACTCGAGTGGCTTCAATCTTCCTGAAGTACTAAAATTTGATATCGAATCGTATAGGAGTGGGGAAAAAAGTATACTTAACAACAAGAATAAAATGTAGCAAAACGTTCCACAGACCGACTTCGTGTACAAAAATATGACGTTTAGAAAATATTTACTTCTTTGACAGACGTAACCATAGTCTCCACTACAGGAATAGTCATGCCACATTCCAGCTACGTCCTCAGACGAAGATATACCCGATGCTGCGCAGTTTTCATCAGCACCAGAATTCGGCTGGTTAAAACCCCTGAGTATAAAGGAAATAACAATGTTAACGGTACACGAGGCCCGAGAAATTTTAGATCTTGTGCCTCATCAATTACTGGCGTATTCAAAAATGCCACAATAAATATTTTCTTAACTGGCTGAAATTTTGGTACCCCCGAAGTATGTGAACCAAGATGGCGGACACCGGAACGACGTATATCTACCAGATTAGGGTTAGGCCATAATTTCAGGTACAAATACTACGGGAGTCACTTGGCTAGTCCCCGAACTTGTAATAAAACTAAAATAGGGAAAATTGGAATAAAATTATTGCCTAACTCTATCTAACCTGGTACACATACTACGTTCCGGTGTCCGCCATCTTGGTTCACATACTTCGGCAGTACCGAAATTTTAGCTATTTATTCACTTTTTTTAGATAAGTCTCTTCATTTTTTTTTATATAAAGTAGTTTTTCTGAAGCTCACTCGTTTGAAATATTATACTGTAGTAATTTGTATATCTTTTTAATCGTTGTTCACAGACGTGGAACCTTGAAAGAAGTTTTACACCGAATATTGGTGGCTCTTAACTAAACTGTCCTAATTATTTTAATAATCTGCGCTGAATGGAATAGAGGGGGAATCCGAAAGAAGGATATAAGCGACCGAAACAAAATAATATTAATGGCAAGGCAGTACTCAATAAAGCATCAATTGCGTAATGTGAAAGATATATATTTTCTTACATACACAAAAACCGTTGGTGGGATTCAAAATTGTAAGTATCGAACTCACTAATGACAGGTTTCCTCAACTGAAAACATAGGATAATATGATAATATCCAGGGGGAGAAAAAAAACGATAAGATAGCTTAATCATATGGAAAACCCCGGCCTTTCGTCTGGCCACCAGACCATATCAGGTAATGGATAAATTAGCCAGTTATTTGTTTTCGGGAGCATGGACCTAATGGTGGAGGAAGCCGTAACCGACCAGCGATTACGTGGACCACCCTAAAGCGGCGAGGAGTCTAGCAATTCTTTCGCATATAACATTTATGTCATTACGTAAGCTGCATAAACATGACATGCTTTACATAAATCTAATACGCAAATTTTTAAAGTCAGATATACCGTTAGCTGTGGACTGTGGTGTACTTAAAACTGCTGTTGATATTCAAAGTCTAAAACAAAAACGGGTTGACTGATAACCGCGGAATTCTAGAAACCGGTTAGCACGAACCTCTGCGAAACTGGTGAATCCCACTACTGAATAAAACCCCTTCGTAAAACTCTTATCCATGACTTACCAATTTGTATAACCGTATCTGAAAGATGTTCCGTCCACCCAATACCAAAGTCCTTCCGATCGCATATCAGTGGCGCCAATCCAAACTAGGGGATGACCCCTAAAAATAATATTCAGCGATAATTAATCGATGTTTCTATTTGACGTTAGAGCAACGTTTCTTAACCGATTGGGAATTTCTTCCCAGGGACGAATTAGATGAAATAAAGAAATGTTAGCTAATATTCTTCGTAGTTTCACTAATAATGTTTAGTAATTTAGTATTATTACAAAAGGACCTCCTAAAGTATGCGCACCAATATGGCGCACAACCTGAACTCAAGTTGTGTACCAGGTTAGGGTCAGGTTGTGCGACATCTTGGTGCGCATACTTCAGGAGTACCTTACAAAACATATTCATGAACACATTATAAACTGTCCCAAACTATGCAAAAGTCGAAGTGGAAATTGTGCGAAGCACTAGCTAATGATTCTAAAATACAGAGTGTTTATGTAAAGTGAGGGAGGGAAAAAAGGAATGGAATATATCAAATAAATTAAAGAATGAAGCCGCATATTAGTAGCGCCAATCCAAACTTGGGGATAAACCCTGAAAATATACTGGCCTTGGTTGAAGTAATAGTAATCGTTGTTCTAGTTTAACCTGAAATATTGAGTACAAGGTGAAAAGAAAAACATATTACCAATACTCGAGCATCAAATTCATTTGAGTCTGGGTATCTTCCTCGTTGATCTTAACAAGCCTTGATCCTGCGCCAAGTTCCGAACAAGCTACAAGTGCTTCACAAAATGATACAGAATCATCTCCATCATTGTAGTAAGTTAGCTGGTATTTATCCGTGTAGATTGAATCAATTTTACCTGAAATATGAGAGTTTGACTCGAAATCAGGTGTTTGATGAATGACGTCCTTAAGCCAAAGCGTAACTGTCGGTTTGTTGACGACATGCTTGCATCGAACATGTTCTTCGAGTCTGAAAATCAAACTCGAGACGAATCAATTTCTCGAATCTCATCTTAACATTGAATGAATTGATAGTAAAACCAAATACCAATACTATATTATTGCAATATTTCCCATCGATTATTGCTGTGTAGTCTTGTCACTTTACAAAACGAAAATTTTGGGAGATCTTGAAGTATGTTCAACAAGATGGCGCACAACCTGAACATAGTTTGTGTACAACGTTAGGGTTCAGGTTGTGCGCCATCTTGGTGCACATACTACGGGATCGCAAAATTTTGTCACAAAATTGATCAGAAAACGAATTCAAATGTCACTTGAATAATTATATAGAGCAGTGGTTCTCAAACGCACCCACAATAAGAGCGTTGAAAATATTTTTAAGACGGCGTAAAGCTAATTTAAAATGAAAAATATTTGTTATAGATTGATTTCGCCTTATTATCTGTTATTTGAAGCTTATTGTTAGCTATTTATTTTTGAGGTGGGGCGCAATATTTGACAAATTTTAAAAAGGGGGCGCGGCTTAAAAAGTTTGAGAATCACTGATAGACTATTAAATAACACTCACGACTTTCTCCAATTGACACCAATAATGTCACGAAAATCAATGCAGGTATGCCCGTCATATTTTGGCTGGTATTAGGTGTTTATACTAAAAAAGCAAAAAAAAAAAACCATCTAAACAAAATGGTTACTTTAAAAGGCATTAAGTACATATTATCGATCACAAAATTAAGTTTTATTGGCGCCGCATAAACAAAAAGTTTGGGAACCTCCGCCGTAAAAGATTAGTTCTGTCAACATGAAAATAATTTTTTGATTTAGCCATTCATTCATTGGAAGCTTCTGAAAAAATAAAGCCTCAAAAACCGAGGGAGTGATTCTTTTTACATTTTATTCAACAGCTGTCATATACTTGGGTCGCATCGACAGGTTCTCTTCGTTGCCGTCGGTTTGGGGGTTCACGTAACCGCTGGATGGTTACGGCTTCCTCCAACACCAAGTTCATGCGTCTGAATCAAATAACTAGCTAACTACTCCAATAGCCCGACATGAACTGGAAACCAAATGAGAGTCCGTTAGTTGTCATATGATTATATCATATAATCGCCCCCCAAATTCCCCCCGGAATAAATATGAAAATACTATCATATCCTAATACTGCAATTATTTGTGCATCAAACGACTTCGAAAAAGGTTTAAGCCGCGTTTGTGGTGTATATAAAAGTTCCATTCTCATGTCGCTTCCATACTTCGTGCAGTCTTTTCTGGTGTTATAATAAAGCCTTATATACTCTTGATGGACAATTTATTTTAAAAAAATCCACATCACACACGAATTGAAATGTTATTATTGACACAAAAATAGTAATAATAAAAGCTTTTTCGATTGATGTATAAAATTTCCCATTTGGAGTAAACATTCCAAGATAGATAAAACTTGTAAGCAAACATTTACAGATCTATAAAATTAGTGTATGATCATTTGATGTTTTACACCCGAGTATAGTTTTAGTATCTGTAGGTTGATCTCACTTTGATGTTAACTACTAACGATAAAGTTTGGGAATTTTAGACGCACGAAAAATATACATTTGGATAGAATGCGGTTTGTAAATATTATGAATTCTATGAATATTTTTGAACACTCCCACCGCTAGATATGCGATAAAAAAAATAACAGCGTTATATTTAAATTTGTTCAGGTGGATATTTGTGAATTTTACATAACAAAAGAATAAATATTTGACGAAGAAGGTGGTTCGCAAATATCGTAAATTCTAAAGCTCATTTAATGCAAATTATTAGTGTGAATGGTACCTGTTTGGATGTTTTAAAAGCATATAAAAGTATTCGGAGTTATTGATCAGAATAACCATCTGAACAAACGTAGGGTCACTGGAATGACCCAATATTAAACAAGAGATAGTTTGGCATTTCACAAAAGACGATCAATCCTATTTGCAATATCAACAACTTTATGCTTCAAGCGAGACAATTAGTTGGTCAGTCCAATAAGGTTTTACAGTTGTGTTTCATTCTTTATGTATTATTAACGAAATTTTCTCAATTCTTCCGAAGCAGTGTATACTATGTCGTTGAAAAAGGATAAAATAGTGTCTCTTTGATATTTTTTGAAAAATAAAATAGGTTCACGATTCTATTATGCTGTAATATTAAAAAAGACGTAATTTATAAATATTATAAATTAGGTTATTGTTACTTGAAAAATACTTATTTTTGCTTCGAATCATGGTAATTCAAAAAATCCGAGTCCAACTTACTGTAATAGTTTGCTACTTTGCAACAAAATAAACGTATTCATTTAAATTCAAATTATACTGAACTATGGAAAAATTAAATATGATGAATTATGTAAAACCTTTACAATAACATCGTCGTTC
Source organism: Styela clava (assembly GCF_964204865.1). NCBI lineage: Eukaryota > Metazoa > Chordata > Ascidiacea > Stolidobranchia > Styelidae > Styela > Styela clava. Next base: position 8,220,377 of record NC_135254.1, read on the forward strand.
TAGCATCTATATTTTTTCCCTAAAAGGTACCCAAAATATATCTTGTTTGTTGAAGTCTTTTCGAAGTGCCGATCATATAATTTTACAATTTCATCGAAATTCGTCTTCCTTCGACCATTCCCCACACTGTAAATATTTTTAATGTTAATTGTAAAAGCTTCAGGAAAGTGTGTTAGTTGAGACTATTTGTTCTAACCGGTATTGTCGCACACAACAAAATGTCAAATATCTGTGTATATATTTTTATAAAGTAAAGCCAATCCCGTTTCTAAATATAACATCTAAAGTGAATAAAAGTCAACGCCACTTTAATGGCCATAGATGACGCCAAGATGGTGACATACATACTTTCTAAATGGGTAGTCTCGTGGTGTGTGTACCAGGTTGGAAATAACCACTAACGATAGAAGTTGGGAATTTTTGAGAATTTTAGACGCACGAAAAATATATATTTGGAATAGAATGCGGTTTGTAATTATTATGAATTCCATAAATATTCTTAAACACTCCCACCGCTAGATATGCGATAAAAAAAATAACAGCGTTATATTTAAATTTGTTCAGGTGGATATTTGTGAATTTTACATAACAAAAGAATAAATATTTGACGAAGAAGGTGGTTCGCAAATATCGTAAATTCTAAAGCACATTTAATGCAAATTATTAGTGTGAATGGTACCTGTTTGGGTGTTTTAAAAGCATATAAAAGTATTCGGAGTTATTGATCAGAATAACCATCTGAACAAACGTAGGGTCACTGGAATGACCCAATAATAAACAAGAGATAGTTTGGCATTTCACAAAAGACGATCAATCCTATTTGCAATATCAACAACTTTATGCTTCAAGCGAGACAATTAGTTGGTCAGCCCGATAAGGTTTTTCAGTTGTGTTTCATTCTTTATGTATTATTAACGAAATTTTCTCAATTCTTCCGAAGCAGTGTATACTATGTCGTTGAAAAAGGATGAAAAAGTGTCTCTTTGATATTTTTTGAAAAATAATATAAGTTCACGATTCTATTATGCTTTAATATTAAAAAAGACGTAATTTATAAATATTATAAATTAGGTTATTGTTACTTGAAAAATACTTATTTTTGCTTCGAATCATGGTAATTCAAAAAATCCGAGTCCAACTTACTGCAATAGTTTGCTACTTTGCAACAAAATAAACGTATTCATTTAAATTCAAATTATACTGAAATATGGAAACATTTAATATGATGAATTATGTAAAACCTTTACAATAACATCGTCGTTCTAGCATCCATATTCTTTCCCTAAAAGGTACTTAAAATATATCTTGTTTCTCGAAGTGCCGATGATATAATTTTACAATTTCATCGAAATTCGACTTCCTTCGACCATTCCCCACTCTGTAAATATTTATAATGTATATTGTAAAAGCTTCAGGAAAGTGTGTTAGTTGAGACTATTTGTTCTAACCGGTATTGTCGCACACAAAAAATGTCAAATATCTGTGTACATATTTTTATAATGTAAAGCCAATCCCGTTTCTAAATATAACATCTAAAGTGAATAAAGGTCAACGCCACTCTAATGGCCATAGATGACGCCAAGATGGTGACATACATACCTTCAAAATGGGTAGTTTCGTTGTGTGTGTACCAGGTTCTAGTAAGGCCATAATTTATTCCGATGTTCCTTATTTTAGTTCTATTACGAGTTCGCGGACTGTCTGTGTTAGCCAAGTGAATATACCCCCTGCCCATAGGCTCCAGTCCCTTTACACAACTTGATGTGAAATAGCCGAACAAAATTAGTTACCTCCATATTGGTACACACATTTCTGGAGCGCACCTAAATGTTTGTTTAACTGTGAAACTCTTGATAGAGTCCATCCTTATACAATGTAGAGATGTTGAGCCTGCGAATCTCTGCCCATACCAATAAATTTTAATGCGTTGGGCCCGACATCATTCATCGTTAATTGCACGTAGGTGCATTATTCACAATAAAATATAAAAACATCAACAATTATTTGAAATAATAAAAAGAATCGGAATAAACAGAAAATAGGCATTTTTCGGCACATCAAAAGAACTTAAACAAGCTTTATTTGATTGTAAATTTTTGATTTTCAAATTTCTGAGTGTTTTTGAATTTTTTTTTAATACGCACCATATATATAGTGTTAAACAATGTTGATTGAGCTATTTCTGTAAATGCATTCCCATACAAATGAATTTGGCGCTCCAGAAGTATGTGCACCAAGATGGCACACAACCTGAACCCTAACCTGGTACACATACCATGTTCAGGTTGAGGGCCATCTTGGTGCACATACTTCGGAGCTCCATGAATTTTAATCCTTTTGATCACCTTTAACTGCACGTATGTACAGTATTCACGCTAAATATATATGCAACAATATTTGCCTCTGACTGAAGGTATTTTCATTATTGAAAACAACTATTCAAAAACATCAATAGATTCAGAATCAGAACTTTATTCAGTCACGAAAGAAGCAATAGAAAGCAGAAAAAATACATAGTAAACTAAAAAACAGGAAACATTGATTCACAGAAATTGATGCGAGGTCGTGAAAGACTCAAGGAGTCATCCAGTCAGCGAGACCTTGTTGCTGTATTAAAGTAGCAAATATAGCAACGGAGCAATAAGATAAAAAATTATATTTAAAATACACAAATCATAGAAAAATGACAATAGATTCGAAATAAACTAGACTACAAGAACAGTCATTACGATTCATTGGGAAGTAGATAGCTTATTAACGACACCTGGTGATTGAGATACGCATCAATGAATTCAAACACATCAAATTAATGCTGAGTCGTATGAACGAGCACTAAAAAAACTGAAGTAGCGTCTCAAGCAACGGGGTTGTTATTTGATAGCTACTTTTTGTGAAAAGTCTACGACGGAAGATTACCGAAGGTTACCCATAATTGATTAAACAAATCACTTAAAACTTACAGCATGTTCAAAATATTGAAAACAATTTACTAATATAAAAATGGAAATTTCATATAAACAGAAAATATGCAATATATAACACATACAAAAACTCGCTTTTGATCCGCTTGAAACAAGCTTTTGATCCTTGAATTGATCATGAAAGTTTTTGTGTTTTTTCAAATGTTCTTGGAATATAAAATGTAGTTTGAGCAATTCGTGTAAATGTGTATTCGAACACAAAACATTCTTATCTTAATATTTTTTTGCTTATTCAATTACGAATTTTGATCTTTTATGAAGTCTTGTAGTAATTATGTTTTCTGTCTTTCCAGAGCAATTGTTATACTCACACGCAACTCATATGTTTCTTGGGAAAAATTACTTTGGACGTTTACATCATCGATCCGATAACACGCAATATTCGGTGAGATACCGAATTTGGAATGTTCGTTGGTTTAGGTGGTTGTGATTGAGAGATTGATTATTCTGTCGTTAAAGCGAAGCTTCTATCCATGATGCCAACAAAACGTACAAACCACTAGAACACTAGATAGTGTCAAATGAACTAAGCTTATTCTGTGGATTGTCTCACCAACAAAAATGCACTAACCCATGAATAATTACCATTAGTGAATGGGTATATATATTTTTTAACAATCCATTTAATTTTCTGTTTGATTTCTATATACTGATCAAACACTGAAAAGAAAACTACAAATAATCGAGTCAATATGTGTTAGTATGTTGGGTTTTATAATGAAATCACAAGAACGAGGCATCTATGAATTTTGCTGCTGTTCAAAATTGTCCAATTGATAACCTGCCAAATGAAGACGTGAGTCATACCACGAATGGCAAGTCACTAACCCATGGGTCACAAAGTGACCCACCAATTTTTTTCGGTACTTTCCAAGACACAAACGTGAATATCGGTCGGAGACCGAAGACTTATCGATCGGAGGTTAGGGGATCCCCCAAAACAGCGCTCTTACTCCATAGTGAAACCGTGTGTCCCATCACTAATTAATTAATAACTCGCTAATTATACTACATAATTCATCGAAAATCAATAGGCTTCTGTTCCGAACTATGATGAATGCACATGCAAAATTTGGACAACAACAATAACAAACAAACAAAAAAACAGACAGATACTTATCAACATACTTACCGATCTTAAGATCGATAAGTAATTAATGCAAAAACATACAAATCATAGCAGTGATAAAAATTGACGATAGAACAGCCACAATTTAATTTAACAAAAAGTTTTATAGTATGTAGTACAGCAGGGATGGTGAACATTTTTGACACGTTTATCAATAAAGGTTCACAATCACTGTGTATACGATTTTTAATAGTATAAGAATAATACGAACAAGTAATAATAAGTGAAAGTTTCAGTTATTTTGAAAAATACGGGTGGGGTCTTCTATTTTGCCTACCTTTAAGAACAGGCATTTCATTGGTGAATAAAAAGATTGAATAAATACGATGAGAATGAAAATATTATTAATGTGAGCTTTTGATTTTTGATGCTTAGAAAGTCACTATTGCAAAAATATGAGGATTATCATAAAAAGAAGAATTTAAGTTTAGGTTATGCACGTGACAAAATCGAATCTTTGCCAGGAAAATATGGACTGCCAATAAATCGAATATATAAAATACATGCAAGAATAAAAGCATAGGACAATGACAAGCAAATAACAATTTCGATTTAAACTTTAATCAGAGTAAGTTTATCTACTCAAATTTAAGAATTTTATCTTATTCAACTGGTTTTGTTTTTAATATAAATCAATCCAACGATGAGGTGCTGCCTAGGTTTGAGCTGGTTCTATATTTCACAGATGACACCGAACCTTAAGAAAGATGGTGGTTCATTAAAAATTCCCTGATTTGACTCGTCTGCAACTTTGTCGACATGAATACCAACATTTGTTAGAGTAGGATTACCAACCCGGTTGGAGTGCGGAAAACCAGGATACCACATTTCTGTTGGTCCTTCGAATGGCAGCGAAAGCGTTACATTCTGTAATGATCAATTAAACAGTTTTTAAATTCTCTCACTCGAAATGCAATTAATACTCCGGGTACTTGAAAAGATTACAGGGGGTCCCCGAGTAAACTGAGAATTGTACAGACTGTGCAATTATTGATATTCGTGTTTCGATGCCAGACGCCCGCTTGATTGGGTTATAATGAGATTTAATCGTCCCATATTGAAATTGATCAATTCCGGTCATTGTAACTTTTTTCATCTACACGCGACTTATAGTCTGTATCGAACTTTGTATCGACGTCATCTAAGCACGCAACTTATAGTCTGTATCGAACTTCTGATTGAGCTGTACAGTGTTTTTATTGAATTCTTTTCGGGACAGGAAAGTGTGGGATATAATTTATGCAACAGCAAGCTAACACCGAGACGGGTGATTTACTGGTATATTTACTTTAGAACTTCTAAAGAACACCAGGGTTCGTGACGATCGACAATATTAAAAGTTGCCAATTTTCTAAAAATGTACAAAGCATCGTTAATATGACGTTACTTATTGACTTTACCTAAATACGATGAACAAACGGGTCTTCTACCTTCTCCGAGTCAATATTCGGCAGAGTTCACAAATTGATTCGAAATTTGATGAATACTGGGATTGAGATTTTAAACCCATTAACTAACCTTATACTCCACCCCTGTCCATACTGCTGTCGTCACTTCGCCGGTAGGTATCATTGAGCGTAGATAAATCAACAACAGCTGATAGTGTGTGAGATCGTAAATATTCGATGGTTTACTGTTGTCCATTGATTTGCAAATTGATTCAGCGTCGCTGAAGGTGATGTTTTTTGTAGCATAGGTCACTGCAACGTAGCATTTCGATTTGTATTCAACACCACAATTGCCTAGGGATAATATATTGTGGTTAAAAATATATATATATAGTCGAAACAACAATCGCGCATTTAACAATTGACTGAATCGAATCTGCAATCATGTTTATGAGATTAGATCTTACGTAGAAAATATTTTCTTATTTGTTTACCCCAGTGCCACGAAGTAATCATATGCGAATGGTGGAGCAGAATTCGTTTCATCTTTGAAAATAGTAAGCGAGCCATATACACGATGGGTACCGGATTAGTAAATACTAATCACTCGGCGCGATTTATTAACCCAATTCTAGGAATCTTTTGCAAATCGAAGCTGGATGTCGAACTACATCCCAGGTGATTCTGTTGTCGGATGTTATAAGCCAGATCAATCATAAAACATAATAAAAGTTACTTTGAATTAGTTTCTTCTCGTCAAGGCTCTTTTTGATCAATTTAACGATATCTGTAAATGTACAACGTATATTTTTATTGTAGGTTGCTTTAAATCAGTTTTCACTTTAGTAGGATATCTAGCACTATCTTAAATAGTCGATGCAACGATTAGTTATCACGCCATGAAAAATTTTCGAATTATTGTTTACTCATGTTTCTGAAGTTATTTATCGGGATACGGTTACAGAAATAAATATATTTTGCTTTCACAATGTACATCATAGAGAAGGGAACTCACCGGATCCGTCGTTTTTCTATGAAATGAAAATAATAAAATACAGATGGTTAGCAAAGCGATCATGAAACGATTATTGTTTTGGATTGGACTTTTGACTAGTGTGTGAAATGCCATGTAAGCAGGCCAAGCATCCCAGTTCATCTGAATGTGAAAAGAGACACCAAATTATAAATGTATAGTCAGGATGACTTTGACCATTTAAAAATACAAGCTTATTACATATCAGTGGTCGTTTTATTTAAGCTTCAGTGATGTTAAGGTATGAGACACATCATTGAAGAGTTCTTGACATCGATTTTGGGGTGAAATATCGGTAGTAAATTGTAAATTTACGGGTGCCGTGACCCGGCACAATACACTAGCTTTTGCGTATTAGTGGCTGCTTTTCTGAAGATTTAAGTGAAATGAAGGTGCAAAACACCTGATAGAACAACAGTTTTAATGTTACCTCGCAATCTCCAAAGCGGACGAGTTTACCGTCCTTAATCTTGGATATGCAGACTCCTCCTGTAAAATAGAAACAGTGTTATTTGAGTTTCCATTCAATAAAATAGGACACCTTGTCCTATATAGGGTGTCCATAAGGTTTTGAAAAATATTTAAAATTGCAAATGGAATTTATCGATGCCATATATTGTTTTTACCCTCACAGATGTATTAAAAATGAAGTAAAAATAATTGAACATTTAACTACTGATTAAAAAACAACGAACCTGGTTTAAGATATATTGAGAACTAACTCCATAACAAAGCTGAAATCGTAAAAGGACTTTATGAACACCCTATAGATTCTAAAGGCGTGAAACATTTCCGGCATGATCCGAAATTTTTTATTCTAGTGGTCTGGATGCAAAACGCCAAAATGGATGTAAAGATCAATTACAAACCAGAATTTCAAAATTTTGCACGTAATTTGGTACTATGCAATTCTTACCGGTTACTTTTTCCGCAAACAAGCCGCAGATAAGAAAGATGGAAAACAATATTCTGACGAAATTCATATTCGCTTCTATGAAGATTCACAAACAAAACAAAATGCTTAGCTGAAAAGTTAATATCTGTAAAAATACGCAAAGTTATTATAGATTAAACATGTCGTAGTTAGATGTTTATATGTTTTGTATATAAAAGACTTTTGATTAAATTTATTCGAATAACAGTTTTGAGTATTACTCAAGTCGACATAAAGGCTCCAAAGTGAACAAACCCACTTATGCGAAAATTAGCAAACAAAAATACTTTGACGAGAATATCGGTTAGAGACCGAAGACTTATCGATCGAAAGTTAGGGATCTAACTTTAGATCCCCAGAACAGCGCTCTGACTCAATAGCGAAACCGCGTGTCCCATCACTAATTAATTGACGACTCGCTAATTATACGACATAATTCATCCAAAATCAATTGGCTTCTGGTCCGACATATGATGAATGCACATGCCGATTAAAATCGATAAGTAACAAGGAAATGGCGTTGCGGTAAATAATATTCTGAAAAAGGTTATAAGACCACGTTTCCTTATCAGGTAGGAATTTTGATTTGTATTTTCAGCTGTATTACTATTTTATTATTATTCTTTAGTTCTTTATTATTCTCACTACAAAACTTATTTACGCATACATTATAAACTACAGTACTTAAAGTGTACAAAAGCGGGAATACGACACGTGCGAGGATCCATTAATAAAGCCTTGAGTGAATAAAGTATTTTTCATTCTACTGATGGCCGGACATACAGTTTCAAAATAGGCTAAAGGAAGAATTTAACTCTGCAAATTGATTAAAATAACCAAAAGAAGTCGATTCCAGTCATACGTTTCTGATTAAAAAATCTTTCTAACATGAAGAAACCTCGCACAGAAATATATTAGGGAAATATGGCTAGGACTCGTCGCACCAAAGAGCAGTAACACCATTTGCAAAGCGCCGTCTCTTATCTCACCGAGAATGGAATGAAAATAATCAGTAATGTCGTGTTTAATGTTCGAAAATTCAACTTGTTTAACCTATAATATTATATAATTTCGAATGAGTGCAATTTTCCTTATTCTTAAATTGTTTGTTCTGATCCGAACAATTCCAGTACAGCGGCACAATCTTACCACTGAAACAATTTTTCGCTAAGCATCTGGCGCGAAAGTACACTGTAAAAATATACATTATAGTTATACCAACAACATGACAGCAGCAGTAGAACACTCGTGCTTGGAATCTGATTGAGAATAATATTATTTGATCGTATTGCAAGAGTTTTTGAACAATAATTCACTTCCGTGGCGAGCAATTCTGCGACTGTGGGTTTGTTTGCACAAGCTGTTAGCCTGATAATTAACGTCTATAAATTATGATGCCAGTTTTTTTGAGTTTGGCAGGTTAAACACAGGCGTATTAATTTATTTGTGGAAGCAGGAGGCATAAACGGTAATCACGTAGTGTTTGTACCTGGTTATGGTTAGGGCATAACTTTAATTAGACTCCGAGACTATATATGTATTACCAAGTGGAAATACCCGCTGCCCATAGGTTTAACTCCCTTTACACAACAACTTGATGAAAAGTAGACGAACAAAATTTATTACCATATTGGTACACACAATTCTAGAGCGCCGGATAACCTGTCTCTACTTTTAATTTTGAATATCAATCTTTGCGAAGATCACATAATTATTTGCAAAACAAATTTTGCTGCTGCTACTGAAAACTAGTAATTTTTCAAAGTATGTCATTTGCGCTTTCTTTGCCCCGGCGTAAGAACAGTGAAAACGCTTCTTCTACGCCGCGGAAAACTTTGAATGATCAGTAGTGATACATTTACTATCTAAGTACGGAATTTTTGATATTTCATTTTTTTGATATTTCCGTGTGCTATATTTAAAATTTTGTTTCAAACATTCGTTTCACGTCAGTTTTACTTACCATATCTTTAAATGTAGAAAAAGTTAAACGCGTTCATCACGCTCTAAATAAACTTGCTTCACCCATTAGAAAAGTTTAGTTGAGGCTAATTTTGTTTATTTTTTAAAGTTTTGTTGCACTCCCTTGCTCTTTACTATATTGATAAATATAAAATGAATAATAAATACGAGCGAATTACTAAATAACCGAACTTAAATTGCCTGTCGTCATCTAAAGATGATTTTGGTTATCTTCTTGCTTGTTCAGCAGCAACAATGGCTTAACAATTAAAGGACTTTGAAAAACTTTGAATTAATATTGACAACTACGTGCTGTAAAGGTAGCAACGGTGAATCTAAGATTCTAAACCACACTGCGCTTATTGATATTCTCTAGAGCATAGGTTCTCAAAGGAGCGTAAACATGTTTTTGATGGGGCATTAAGTTGATTATTGTTGGCTAGTTATTTTTGAGGTGGTGTGCGAGACACTGCTCTAGAGCAGGGCTACTCAACTATTTTCATCAAAGGTCCGTACACAAAATTTAAAAATTATCGGGGTCCGGTCATTCTAAGAATATTTTTTTTAAGTCATGGAACAAAATTACAAATGCATCTTTTGACAAAACACAAGAGCAATGCTTAATATCACGTTTCGGTGTCGGTATGACAAGGCTTCAGTTGTAAAGCCGAGCGTGTGAAATATATATCGAATATTTGTGAGCTACAAAAACAAGATGTTTACCACCATGTCTAAACATCTGCGAAAAATGTATCCAAGAAGTCACTAAAACTTCAGTTTTTACGTCGGAATTGACATCTTCTTGATCAGTCACAAATGTTACCAAACTTATATTACAATGACAATTTTTCCACAGTGGTTTAGCGAAAAATGCGAAAAATCTGATCATCACGATTGTGAAATAAAAAGAGACGATGCATTCAAACTTCGAAGTCAAGAAGCAGCTGCGGTCCAAATTTAGAACTCGAAAGGTCCGGATTCGGACCGCGGTCCGCCAGTTGAGTAGCTCTAGAGCAGGGGTTCACGAGAAGATTTCCAGGGGTACTTGGATGACAGTCGAGTTTTTGTATGTTGCTGTTTTTTTATATATATCCTTTATTACTACCATGAGAAAATGCGTGCCCATTGAAACTAGACGCCAATTGAAACGTAGATTTTCCCTGATCTTGCGTTGTTGTGATTGTGATGCAACAATGTGGAATTCAAGGCTTTACGTACACACTGTGAAATCTCTAAATACAGTGTGCTGCGAGCATTGGAGAAGTGATTATGCTTATTGAACCTTGGGAAAGATTTTAAGAATTCATTAGTTAGGAAGACGACAAGGGTAATAATATCAACAAGACGATTCAATTTAGTTACATATGGTCATTAAATTGGTGTTGCAACAAATTGTTAGTCAATATATCGGTATATCACAACTTTGTTCGGTGTCTGATTACCGGGGGTTCGCATTGATTGTTTCGTGACTCGGGGGGTACTTGACAGGGGGTAAGTCAAACGCATTTTTAATTAATGTCTACACTTGAAAATGCCGTCGCAAATTTAATGCATTGAAGTACTACTCGCTCTGTTATCTGGTATGAAACTGCTTTCTTTTTATCACTCATCGAACTCGATCGGTAAGTATGTTGATAAGCATTTGTCTGTTTGTTTGTTTGTTTGTTGGACACTTTTGTATGTTACGCGTCTAGCGGTATGAGGGTTAACTTGTGGGATATCGTTCAAATTCAACTCATACCTAAACGTATTTAATTCGTGATCTCGTCGGACTTCAAATTTTCTGCTTTTTCTTGCGATCGCCCTGTACTTCCAAAATTTAGACAAATCACCATATAAACGACATAACACCCATACTAAATAAATTATGATAATATATAAAAATGCTGTAAAGCAGTTAAGTAGATTAACTTACTAGTAATTTTTGTAAATAACCAACAGAGTGTAATTCTTGTGCGCTATAATATATATTCCCTATTTATCATTATTAGGTGTAATTATCGACCTATCAGTTGATGTAGGAAACTTGTACAAAATAATGCCCATTTACGCTTTAGAATCGATTCACACAAATTTTTTAATCAATCGCGCGAATCGCGAATCAATACTTACTGAAGGTGAATGCGTTCGTTTCCCGCTGATTCCCATTGATGGCAGACGTATCGCATGTAAAACCAATACTAAATAGTCTAAATTCGAATTATTTGTACTGATTTTGTTAACGTCAATTCCTTCCTATTTTTCGAACTGAACCCGATATTTTGACAGAGAATATGCGCATGAAATTTCGATAACAATATGGTCAATAAAGACAGCCGAGACAGCTTTAAATGTAGGAATGTAGGCCTATGTAGTAAAATCGGAAAATTTGAAGTTATAAAATCACAGTTAAGGGGTGGTTGTCTTTCGAGGCGTCCCGATTTGAAGTCACAAAAATATGGTAACCCTACTTATAGTTATACCAACACATGACAGCAGTAGCAGAACATCCTTGCGTGGAATCTGGTTGAGAATAATATTATTTGATCGTATTGTAAAAAGAGTTTTTGAACAATAATTCACTTCCGTGGCGAGCAATTCTGGGACTGTGGGTTCATTTGCACATGCTGTTAGCCTGATAATCGACGTCTATAAATTATGAATCCAGTTTTTTTGAGTTTGGCAGGTTAAACACGGGCGTATTAATTTATTTGTGGAAGCAGGAGGCATAAACGGTAATCACGTAGTGTTTGTACCTGGTTATGGTTAGGGCATAACTTTAATTAGACTTCGAGACTATATATGTATTACCAAGTGAAAATACCCGCTGCCCATATGTTTACCTCCCTTTACACAACAACTTGATGAAAAGTAGACGAACAAAATTAGTTACCTCCATATTGGTACACAAATTTTAATTTTGAATATTATTCTTTGCGAAGATCACATATTTATTTGCGAAACAAATTTTGCTGCTGCTACTGAAAACAAGTAATTTTTCAAATTATGTCATTTTCGATTTCCTTCCTCCGGCGTAAGAACAGTGAAAACTCTACTTCTACGCAGCGGAAAACTTTGAATGATTAGTGGTGATACATTTACTATCTATGTACGGGATTTTTGACATTTCATTTTTGATATTTCCGTGTGCTATATTTAGAATTTTGTTTCAAACATTCGTTTCACGTCAGTTTTACTTACCATATCTTTAAATGTAGAAAAAGTTAAACGCGTTCATCACGCTCTAAATAAACTTGCTTCACCAATTAGAAAAGTTTAGTTGAGGTTAATTTTGAATATTTTATAAAGTTTTGTTGCACTCCCTTGCTCTTTACTATATTGATAAATATAAAATGAATAATAAATACGAGCGCATTACTAAATAACCGAACTTAAATCGCCTGTTGTCATCTAAAAATGATTTTGGTTATTTTCTTGCTTGTTCAGCAGCAACAATGGCTTAACAATTAAAGGACTTTGAAAAACTTTGAATTAATATTGACAACTACGTGCTGTAAAGGTAGCAACGGTGAATCGTTAATCGTTAGTTATTTTTGAGGTGGTGTGCGAGACACTGCTCTAGAGCAGATCTACTCAACTATTTTCATCAAGGTCCGTACACAAAATTTAAAAATTATCGGGGTCCGGTCATTCCAAGAATATTTTTTTTAAGTCATGGAACAAAATTACAAATGCACCTTTTGACAAAACACAAGAGCAATGCTTAATATCACGTTTCGGTGTCGGTATGACAACGCTTCAGTTGTAAAGCTGAGCGTGTGAAATATATATCGAATATTTGTGAGCTACAAAAACAAGATGTTTACCACCATGTCTAAACATCTGCGAAAAATGTATCCAAGAAGTCACTAAAACTTCAGTTTTTACGTCGGAATTGACATCTTCTTGATCAGTCACAAATGTTACCAAACTTATATTACAATGACAATTTTTCCACGGTGGTTTAGCGAAAAATGCGAAAAATCTGATCATCACGATTGTGAAATAAAAAGAGACGATGCATTCGAACTTCGAAGTCAAGAAGCAGCTGCGGTCCAAATTTAGCACTCGAAAGGTCCGGATTCGGACCGCGGTCCGCCAGTTGAGCTCTAGAGCAGGGGTTCACGAGAAGATTTCCAGGGGTACTTGGATGACAGTCGAGTTTTTGTATGTTGCTGTTTTTTTTTATATATATCCTTTATTACTACCATGAGAAAATGCGTGCCCTTTGAAACTAGACGCCAATTGAAAAGTAGATTTTCCCTGATCTTGCGTTGTTGTGATTGTGATGCAACAATGTAGAATTCAAGGCTTTACGTACAAACTGTGAAATCTTTAAATACAGTGTGCTGCGAGCATTGGAGAAGTGATTGTGCTTATTGAAACTCGGGAAAGATTTTAAGAATTCATTAGTTAGGCAGACGACAAGGGCAATAATATCAACAAGACGATTTAATTTAGTTACATATGGTCATTAAATTGGTGTTGCAACAAATTGTTAGTCAATATATCAGTATATCACAACTTTGTTCGGTGTCTGATTACCGGGGGTTCGCATTGATTGTTTCGTGACTCGGGGGTACTTGACAAAAAAAGGTTGAGAACCCCTGCTCTAGAGTGTGGTATTTTCCGGGTTTGTTGCAGCATCAGCGAAAAAACCTCACACTAATATCAATTAATGCACGACAAAGCCAGATAATGCTACCTTTCATGTGATTCGTAGTGGAACATAAACTCAAACCTATCTGGAGGAGTCAAACGCATTTTCAATTAATGTCTACACTTGAGAATGCCGTCGCAAATTTAATGCATTGAAGTACTACTCGCTCTGTTACCTGGTATGAAACTGCTTTCTTTCTATCACTCATCGATCTCGATCGGTAAGTATGTTGATAAGCATTTGTCTATTTGATTGTTTGTCTGTTAGACACTTTTGTATGTTACGCGTCTAGCTGTATGAGGGTTAACTTGTGGGATATCGTTCAAATTCAACTCATACCTATACGTATTTAATTCGTGATCTCGTCGGACCTTCCAATTTTCTACTTTTTCTTGCAATCGCCTTGTACTTCCAAAATTTAGACAAATCACCATATAAACGACATAACACCCATACTAAATAAATTATGATAATATATAAAAATGCTTTAATTAAAGCAATTAAGTAGATATTAACTTACTAGTAATTTTAGTAAATGACCAACAGAATGTATTTCTTGAGCGCTATAATATATATTTCCTATTTATCATAAGCCAGATGTAATTATCGACCTATCAGTTGATGTAGGAAACTCGTACAAAATAATGCCCTTTTACGCTTTAGAATAAATTCACACAAAATTTTTAATCAATCGCGAGCTCAATGCAAAATTCAGTGGTAAACATATGAATTTAACCATTAGGGTGGCAGAATTTGCAAATGGTTGTGGAAAAAGATACAAAGAGATCAAAAGCATATTTCTATCATTAGAGTTCTACCTGCCCACTCTCCACTAATGCGCTTTTTTGTCCCATCCAACACACCTACACTTAACTTTTCACCAAAAATAATATATACTCATCTATAGTAGTTTTATTGAATCAAAAATACAAAACGAGGGTAACAATCAGATACAATTGCTGTGCTACGTAAACAGAACTGAGTCTTCAATAGTTTCCTTTAAAAGTCTAAAAACAATTGGGAACGATTTTTGGGAATAAATCAGGCAATCGAGCAAGCTTATATAATTCTTCAAAGTTAAATTTTATCAGAAATGCCCAAAAACATTCTTTCGAGTAGTGAAAATTTAACCAAAAATATTATTATATCAATGTTTTAATATTGAAAAGGGAAATTTCGTGTCTTGAGTAATGAACCTTGAAGGATCTTGAAAACGGTATACATTTTAGTCGGTTAACAAAAATAATAAATCTTCCAAAAAAGAGGCAGCACAGAATATGACAAAACTATACGACTGAATATCACTAATATCTATTTATGCCAGAGGTGGGCAACTCCTCGCACGCGTGCCAAACTTGCACATTTATTGGGCACGCGAGCGAGGCCTCGGAAATGAGATCATTCTTCTTCAGATAAAAAGTTTCAAGACTCTGAATTATCTGATGAAACTATAGGTGTTCGTTTATTCATTATCGTTTGTTAACAATTCGTTATTTATTTAAACTCTTTTTGTCCTTTAATGAGATATGGCTACAAATAAATAAATTATGATGTAACAAATGATTAAGCACGAGAATAGCGCAGCATTTATTTGGCTACATTCTTACATAATAAAGTTCGGCTGTTCCACCATTTTTCTCCATTTTGCTTGATTTTTGGAGTTGTACAGCTCATGTGGGTTATAGCTACCTGCTAACTCACTGTTATAAATTGATTTCGAAAAAATATATAAGCGATTAGGGAAGGAAATACAAGAGAGAAGTGCAGAAAACGAACAATTGCGTGATTGGTATACCATTTCCGAAAATTTTTCGTGTCTCAAAAATTTGCAAATGCACTAGGCTTCTATCCATGTTTTCATCTACATATGCTTGGGAATCCCTGTTCTCAGTTATGAACTTTATTCAGTTTCGTAACAAGAGTAGCCTGAAAGATGAAAGCAATAGTTCGTGTATTTCTTTGAAAGTTACAAAATATCAACCCAATGTAAAATCGCAATCAGCTGTAATGCAGCAGCAGAAGACTCACTGATACAGAATAAAAAAAGAAATCAAGTCTATTTGTCGGACTGATATTTTATTGGAAAGTGAATCTGTCTGTACATGTTTAAAAGGTTTATTATTGTGTATTTTTGCTTTGAAAGTAGCAAAGCATTGTTTTTAATTTTGGTCGGCACGCAGAAGAATTTTGTCCTTAAATTTAGCCGATTTTAGCACGCGAGCTGTAAAAGGTTGCCCACCCCTGATTTATGCTATGTAAATTTAGCCTATTGACTTTGGGTAATCTGGATGGTATTTCACATTATTTGCTGAATTCCCGCCGGAAAACCGAACCGCTCCTGACTTAAATGAATACAAAATTGTTTATTAAATTTCCATCGAATCGAATAAAATCTTAATCCATGTTCCGAGCAGCATTAAAATAGTAAAAAAACAGTATTTGCCAAAATAGCATAGAATTCACCAAATTGGCGTGTTTGTTTTGTATCTATGTTGTATTTAACTAAGATACTGCCGTAGTATTTGTACCCAGTCATAGTTAGTCTATAGTTTTATTCCGATTTCCCTCATTTTAATTCTATGGATGTTTCCCCGAGAATCGACTTCTTCATTTACTTCGTAACATTAGCCAATCAGCAAGATGCAAAAAATGACGTAAGAATGGGTCTTTTTACATTCGCTTAGAAACTTTTGTCACTCAGATTGATCTTCAGGCGTGGTCGTAAACATTACCTCGTTAGTTTTCAGTTGTGTTTCGGAAATTTAAATATAAATCATATAATTCAATGATCACTCTATCTTCTTAGGAGTTTTAATTCAATTGCAGTAATAAAAAATTAGTGTAGAAATAGCTGTGATAAGCTGGGCTAAAATTCCTTACCGGTACTTTTAAATAACAGATTGTTGTATGCGATGAATCACAATGATGGTTTGAAACACATACACCATTTTAGAAGCACCAACTCGCGAAACCACTCTTAAAATAAGCCCCAATAATTTTGCAATGGTGAGGTATAGGAAGAATTTTTCGAGGGTCAAAGGCCGGGGAAAGTTCCATAGGTTTTCGCCCATGCACACAACTTGATGCAAAGTAGGCGAACAAAATTAGTCACCATCAAATTGGTTTACATACTTTTGGAGCGTATTTAATGCTAGTTATTGAATAATAAATTCTGTACATACCGATGGATTTATCGTCATAGATAACCATGCGTTAACGTATGACACCGAGGAAGGCATGTTCAATCGAATGTGGTTATTCACAAGTTGGTAATGTCGGGAATTGACAATATCTGCTGGTTTTCCCGAATTTCTCGAGCATATTGTCTTGGCTTCTGCATAGTTTATATCTCTAATTGAATGTATCTTGACCCAGTAACAATATTCGGTATAAATGAATCCAGTGCAGGATTCTGTAAAAAATATGGACTTTGTTCGCGAAAACACTTATTTTAAAATGCACAAGCGACATAATGTATACCTGCTTTTACAGCGCTCCTGGTTTCGTATATTTGTACAAATAAACGTTCTTCTAATGATTTGAATTCCGCAGCCACAGCGGCTTCGACTACAAAATAAATCTCAGATAAATGGAAATTTGTAATAATTTTTTTTTTTTGAAATTCCATTATATGTAATTAAACAATTTACTCACCAAAATGATTTATTGTGGCATTCACCCTCTCATAATCGACGATGGCTGCAATTCCTGGTTCGCCTTTTGCCCCTGGTTGACCACGGTCCCCTTTGTCTCCTTTTGCGCCTCCTCTTCTGCATGGAGACCCTCGGTGATGTCGTCGGGTCAGAGGGTTACCAACAGCCTCGGTTTCGTCGTTGAAAACGTCATCCTAATGACCGCTGGTGTTCCTGGGTCATTTTGAAACCCCTCTATAATTTTTTTAATATTTCACCAACCAAAAATACCAAAGACATCATTAATGTGTCCCTAAAATGCTTATTTTTTTCGCTTTCCACTTAAACGCGCCCAAATTACGTAGCGCAAATGCGTCCGACCATATGCCGGTAAGAAGGGAGAAATTTCAAAAAATTTCGAGAAAAAGTTTCTCACTTTTAACGCTGTGGTCAACACGTGATTGATATGCGAGAGAAAAAGTTTTCCTTTGGACGGGTTTTAAGTCATCTTCAAAATAAAACAAAGTTGGGATTTGTAAGTGAAGTGATATTCGTTTTATCGGAGAGCATTTGATCGCGTGCTGTCTGGTATCTTTGTTTGTTTATTATGAGCCGGAGAACGTTGCTCGCGCGTTCAAAATACTTGGTTTTCAATTAACAACAGATTCTTTGTTTATTTTTAAGCTTTGAAATACTTATACAAATAAAATTGAACTTGTTGCAAAATAAAAATTATACATAAAAAAAATGTGATGACGTCACCGTAATTAAGAACACTCGGATCAAGCATGGATAATTTGAACTCAAACATTTTGAGTTTTGAAATTGGTTTTGTTCACATGCAGACCACTATGAAATACTATTGACCCCCCAAAATACATTTAATTCAGCCATAATTCCAAATTATGACACAGATCAGCCATTTGTAACCGGGCCGATCCTATTGGGTTTTAACCGATTTGCAAATCATGTGTTTGCTGTTGGCGTTTGCGAATTCTAACTTCATGAATATAACGCTGATGACAACCATTGCAATAGAAATCTTCATGTCGAGACTGTAGTTCGTAAAACGTAATTTGCATTCGTCCAAAAAAAAATTGTATGTTAAAAAAAAATGCCTAAAAAATTGTAATTTTATGAGAGTATAACTACTTATTTCTACGACGTTTCACAAATTGTCGTCAAAGACTCACTTGTCACGAGTTGATTATCGGGCTCGAAGTTTTAGCCAACTTTGTCACGAATCCACGAAATGCATATTTCTTCATGTCCGTCAAATATTTTGAAGAAAATGAATTTGTATTCCAATCTTCAGGATAAATATCTCTTAACCAACGTATCTTCAATTGGAAAGAACTATGAAAATTTTACAATACCCAAAGAATATATGAATAGGGAACTCCTGTAGTATGCGAACCAAAATAGCGGACACCGGAACGTAGTATGTGTACCAGGTTAGGGTTAGGTCATAATTTCAGGTACAAATACTACGGGTGTCACTTGGATAGTCCCCGAGCTCGTTATAGAACTAAAATAATGAAAATTGGAATTAACTTATTGCCTAACCTGATACACATACTACGTTCCGTTGTGTGTCATCTTGGTTCACATACTACAGGAGTACCCATAATAGTAATATTTTATTCATATCTTACCTCGTATAGACGTATCTTTGTTGAAACAACTTAGATGGTTTCTTCTTTGACCACCTTTACTGTTTGCTCTCCACACAATTTTCATTCTGATCTCTATCTTCATATTTATATATATCAACAAATTCACAGAAATATTACTTTTTTGTCATGTTCATCATTGAATAAAAAATAGGAAACGCATCCATTTAAAATAAGTTTTCCATTCTGAATGTGTGTTTTGTTTAATATTATCGAATACGTAATTTGTGTAGCTATTAACATTTACGTCACATTGCTCCAGGGCCAACAAACCTTATACTTGATAATGGTTGACGTATTGAATTTTTGTTTCCACTTTTACAAAATCGCTCGTTCTGTAATTTTTCAAAAAATATTACAATCTTTCGATTTGAACGAGAATAATGCCTTTTGTCTTTATTGAAGAATGGATTTGATTTATTAGAACAGCTTTCCATATTGGTTTAGAACACTACCACGTTGAGGTATACGTTGTTGAATGTACTCGAAACGATGGATGCTTGATATAAAATAAGTTTGTAATCTGTGTGCAGCAAACACAAAATTCATAAGCCATCTGAAACCAATAATTTAAGAACAATCGACATCAGTCATAAATTTTTATGCCGCATTATTACATATCAAGCATGCTTTGTTTAATGTACAGTCAACAACGTATACCTTAACGCATAGGTTCTCAAAGTGCTCCGTACGGAGCCTCAGGGCTCCGCGAGGGAAACCTAGGGGCTCCGCGAGCTATTCGTTTACTTTTCAAAATACTGACTTGGCTAATTTTGTAACTGTCGGACGAAGCAATAACAGCTTTAATAAAATTAAACAACCATAATGGCCTCGAAATATGGCAAAGAGGCGGAATTAAAAAATGACATTATTTATAGGCAGGAGCGCAGCCAGGATTCTTAGGAGGGAGGGGGTTCAAAATTGGAATAGGAAATTTCCGCGCAACTTTCTTCGCGATTAAAAAGGATAACGAGATTTCTGTTGTGTAAAATATTCAATCCATGACCGATGCGAGCATTTAAAGTGTCTTGTCGTTATAATTTATTTGTGCTCATCGTTACTCACGTTTGATTCGAGATTACTATTAGGATTACTAAAATGAAAGAATACTATTTTAAAATAACCTAAAATACGTGATAAACTGCCAACTATAAACAAAACTGGAGTCGTATTTATGCGATCTTGGGATTTGTCAAACTTGATTTGTTCTTTCGTACTCGAGATTATTTTTAAGCAAGATATCGCGTTTAAAAAATCACAAGGTCTGGGCAAAATACGAATGATTGAAATTTATTTTAATGCATGCGGCTCCGTCGGTAGTTTCAGAATGAAAATAGGTAGCCTACATCGCGCGCACAATTGACTGTGTTTCAATTTCGCAGTTACTACGATGAATAACCAAAGAAAACCTAACATAACACCAAATTTTGTGAATAACAATGTTTATAAAAGCGTTTTGAGGTCTGCTGAAACCAAACTTATAGTGTGATCTTTCATTTTAAGTTTTAGTTTCAATATTTTAGAATGCCGCTTTTCAATCAAGAAATTTGAGTTGCGGATTTACCTCTTAATTAATTATTATCTTTAGCATTTATTCGCCGATGATCATAACATGTTTTTCACGTTGAACACATAATTTCCCACGAGAACAAAAAAACAATTATCGTCGTCATTGTGGAACGATACATGTAGGCTATATATATGCCAAAGGAAATTTTCGATTTAGGGAGAATAGACACCGGCGTAAAGATCTTTAAGGTTTAAAAACACGCCATGCTGACGAAAACAATCGGCAATTGTAACAAAATGCAATCGCGAACATTATTAGCGGCCCTTTAAGTCTTCCAAAAATATCAAAAGGGAAAAGATTCGACCCTTAATTATTAATATGTTTGCCAAGTGTCAAGTTTACAGCTTTAGTATATATAATTTATCTTTGAAATTTAGATTTATTTATGACTTGTATTAACCCTGATAAAAAAAGGTTTAGCGTTTAAATTGAGTAAAGTACTTTCAACTTACTCAGGAATATTAATCGGAAAACAACAATTTTAACATTTATTTTGGGGCTCCGTTAATAATAGTCAACCTTTTCAAAGGCTCCGCAACACGAAAAGTTTGAGAACCCCTGCTTAACGTGATAGTGTTTCAAAACCAGATAATGCCACAATAAAACGTTCTGGTGAGTTAATTGGTTAATTATATATAATAAAATTTAACAAAAAAAATTAGAAATTGTTACAAATTCCCTTCCATCTGAAATTTATTTCTTAGTTGAAGCCGCTGTGGCTGCGGAATATAAATCATTAGAAGAACGTTTGAACAAATAAATGAAACCAGGAGCTCTGTAAAAGCATTATGGGATACATTATGTCGCTTGTCCAATATTTAAAATAAGTGTTTTCGCAAACAAATTCCTTATTTTTTCTCAGAATCCTGCACTGCATTCGATTGAACATGCCTTCCTCAGTGTCATACGTCAACGCGTGGTTATCTATGACCATAAATCCATCGGTATGTACAGAATTTATTAAATATTAACTAGCATTAAATACAACACAAATATAAAACAAATCAACAAATTTGGACAATTCAATGCTATTTCTGCGAATGCAGTTTTTTGTTGAACTATTTTAATGCTTCTCGGAACATGGATTAGGATGTATTCGTTCCGATAAGAAGTGAATGAACATATTTGTATTAATTTGAGTCAGGAGCGGTTCGATTTTCCGGCGGGAATTTAGCAAGAAATGTGAACTACTTTCCATCATATCCAAAATCTACCGCTTCTCGCACACAAATGGCAATTGGATTTCGTAAAGATTTTTCCCATTCCAGCCAAGGAATGTTCAATAATCCTCTAAATGGTAACCTCATGGGAGTTGTTTGCCAGAAATGAAGTATCAAAATTATTTGAATGATATTTTTTAATAATGTAGAAACAGTGTATGTTGTGTAATGCCTATCTTTGTAATATTTCTGTAATAACTTTATCTTTCTCCTTGAATGACAATGATAATAAGTATCAGAATGTACATCGATCAAATCGTCTTGTTGGATACACATAGATATTCAGCCAAATCAATATTTGCTTACTAAGCTGTACTATTTTCATGCAATACAAGACTTATGGTTCTTAAGATTTTGACAAATATGCGAGAGAGTGATTATATGATTGCAGAGTCGGAATACCCGGATTACAGAATTAGCGCGGTAACACATCTACTCGTACTTAATAACCGTCTAACACAGACAGTTCACTCGGGAAGTACAGAACATTTGATGCAAACATGATCTGGTATTTCGATATCGATTAGATGCTGTCAAATTTGAACAAACATTTTATTATTCAAAAATATCCATTTTGTTCAATTTATATATGTATATATAGATATATTAATTACACTGCAGGACCGAATTTCGGATTATTGCCACTTACAACAAATATACAGGTCCTATGTATCTGAAACAAATAAGTGGCTAATTAATTTCATACCCGGCATGGACTGGTATGAAACCGGACAAGAGGCGTGGTTCGCCATATGATTGACTCGTCTTCTCGGTTTTTTCTCCTCGGGATAAATATGTAAATGATGATCCTACTCATTGAAAAATAAACAGAAACATCACTTTGCTTGTTTAAACAACTAAAACAAATTTCCAAGTAGAATCGTTTTATTTTACAAAATTTGTGTGGTTCATATGGACCCAAGATGTGCCAAGATATTTATTAAACAGCAAAAACCAATTTGTTAGATCAGGAGGTGCCGGTTCACCGACTCTGAAACACCCCATGCCCATGTCTAGTAACCTATATGAAAGAGTATATGAAAAATATTTGTTATTAAACAGTTTGTACTCATTTATGTATAAAGAGTAGTAGTATAGACTTATCAAACGCACCATACAAAAAGCTTCAATCAACATTGTCACATGAACTAGTAAAGCTAGGGCAGTTCGGGTACTGGTGCTAGTAAGTTACGATGGTCCGCAGTGTTAGCTTCGTCCAGAACATGTTTTTTGCGCAATTTTGTGTAAAATATTTCGTTTTTAGTCGCTTTCAGATATTTGACCATTGCTCTCTGGTTCACTATTGCATTTCGTCATTGATACACCACGGTATACGGTTTGAAATGTTGTGTAAAGATACTATAAGATTTATAAAAAATCGAGTATATGTCCTCGTTGCGTACTGTGGCTTTCAAGATATAAACTTGAAAATAAGAATCATCCCCGATAGAACATGATTTATAGATCCTACAATTATATCCTTCCCATCCCTTACTTCACAATAAAGTACGTGACTCTTTGATCCGGACATCTCGGCGTATGAAAACAAAAACCACACCATGCATAAAAAAACGTGATTGAAAAGAAACTTTCAGTCAAAAAAATAACAAAATCAGACACGAGAAACGTGATTAAGAGAAAAGTTCAGGCATAAATGATTTGCTCTAAACGACATTCGCATCAATCAGTAGAACAGGTCTTGGTGTAAGCTTCGAATTTTTCTGCTCTACAGAAATATCTTCGGGTGAGTGAAGCCGATCTACAGTTTTGTATAATAGACCTTAATTATTTAAAACATATCCTATGATAACAAATAAAATTAGCAAAAACGAAACAATTTTACCAATGGCTTTTGTGATAAACGTGATCACCCAGAACAAATTTGCAAAATTGCAGTTTTCGGGTTATTGTTCATTTTTATTAGTAGGAACAATATTTTCATCATAATAAACATGGTCAATCGTTTTGCTAAATGTTTTTAGAAACTCTAATCGACGCGATGTTTCTGACGACTATAAGACTGATCTTGTGTGCGTTTTCTATAATCTGAATTAGCCATTCAAATGTTATTAATTTTATGTCCAAATTTTTTTCCATTTACGCGAAAGATTGAAATAGCAATTTTAAATAACTAATTTTTGCATTTGCAAGTTTAATAAAACAGGCTCATGGCTGCCTCTGGTTGATTTATTATATTCATATTTCTTGAGGTAAGTTATAATATTTTTTTTAGGTAAAACTCTCGGTCAGAAATAACTCAACAATGACAGGGACAATCTACGCTCACATTATGATGGCACTGATGATATTTGCACTTTTCTTCTTCGTGCAAGCCAATGCTATTACTCAGGAGGCAGGGCCTCCAGCCCGTGAGTTACTTAAGGCAATAGAACATCAGAGAATAAAATTAGTAAATTCATTACCAAACAAATATAATAAAATGAATTTTTATAAGATTGAGAAATACATTGTGTGCTTTAGTCGGCATTTTTTGCATTATTCAGACATTGATACTATTCCACCATTTCACTGAATGATTCAATGACACGAACCGCATAGGCTATAGCAGTATATCACAAATAATTCTGTTTAGACAGGTACTTCTGAAAGTATGCGCATCAAGATGTCGCACACTGAACCCTAACCTGGTACCAGGTACACAACCTGAGTTCAGGTTGTGCGCCATCTTAGTGTGCATTCTTCAGAAAGTCCCATTTTTCAGTAAATTCAGTAAATTTATAAATCTTATTTCAGCAAATGTTGCCCCTCAATGGTTCCGCTCTGAAGAACAGCAAGAACGATGACTAAATATTGACGAACACGTAAGCACATTTTGTCCTAATATCATTCCAGTGTTTCACAAATTGGTAATTTTAAAAAGCGCAATTGCCTTATCGCGAATTGAACGAAGGCAATTATAAAAGACTGTCGCGATTAATTTTCTCTGATTACTGATGGATGAGGGAATCAACTTACCTACCTATTTTTTTTATTTCAGATAAAGATCGATCGTTAATATATTATATCAATATTTCTATATTATTATATAAACTTGAAGTTAAAAGAATATATTATACAAGATTTAAAAAACGTTGGAAAGATTTATAATTTTTTTATGTTTGATGTTAATAAACAGCAATTGTTTCAAAAAAAATTACACATGGTATTTTGTTCAATACTTTTGTTATCCTGTTTTGTTAAGTTAATGTATAATCTGAATTGGTAGGAAAAGATTGAGGACATTCCCACGGTAATCAGAAGATGCTGGTGAAATGGTATGCATAGCAATAAAATATAAAGGAAAGGTAGTAATGAAAAAATGGCCGGGTTTTCGAAAGGCTCACAGTCGAACTTGTATATCATATTCCTCGGACGATTCAGTCATAACTGATGTTGTTTCAAAAAATTCGATTTATACAGCAGCTAGATATTAACAAATTGAAGTGCAACAATTATAATATTTGTTGGTTAAAATAGACACAATGAGTCAGGCTGTGGTAACCCGAAGGCCCGATAACCGGAGAATAAGTTATTTTGAAATACAACGAAGTAATTAGCAACAATGAAGAGTCATTTTTCGGATCTTCATATGATTTAGCCTGGATTGGAGGATCTGACTTGACCAATGACCAAACCTGACTTAACGCGGGAGAGAATTTTCATATGATATAGCCCTTTAAAGAATTTTTATGTGATACATTGGGCGCATCTTTATATTATCCCATTTTCCCATTTCCCATTTCCCATTTCTAGGTAATAAAAAGCTTTATATTTGTGCTTCATATTTCTTTACAACGACATTAAAAGCCTAGCAGTGACTTTTTTGGATTTACGAACTACGAACCACCATATGCCCACACACATTCAGCTTCACTCCAGCTTAGCGTTATATATTTCATTAGTACCAGCCATTTTGTGGATAACAGAACGGAGGATCATCTGATAGACTTCTTGTACAAGAATGAGATTCGCTTGCAAGCAGACTTATCTTTTCATACGCCTGGGTTGTCCAGTTTTGATCCTTGCTTACGTTTGGAAAAGTTTCAATTTTACCGCACTCGTTTATTTGGTTCTAGGTAAATTCGCCGCAGGGAATTTCGCCGCATAGAAAAAATCGCCGCATGAAAAATCACAGCAAGAGTATTTTGCTGTAAAACAAAATATCACAAATCACGTGCACAGCTACATAAGTTATTTTAATTTTTGTTATTTTATTTATACTCTAGAATATATCTTATTTATTTCAGCTATAAGACATTACAAGAACATTGATATTCTTCTAATAGTTTGTCACAAAACTGCATTTTTATAATATAAACTCAACCTTAATTTGAATTATATAATTTTTCTTTTATAAGAACACTCCATGAAAATCGTCAAAGCTTACTTCGGCTTAAGCTTTTTAGCTTAAACAGAAAAAATCAAATCGAAAAAACTACCTTCCGAATTCGAACGCCAGCTCACTACTGATTGTCAGAATTTTAGATAAATTACCTAGAATATTGCATTAATATAATAGAGTATAAGACACATAGTTTAATGCGGAGAATATGTATAGTTGATATAGAATGACTCCGCAGATAGAATGAAATAATTAACACATAGGTAAAGTAGAAGTTTTGACGATTTCAACAAATGATAAGTAAATCGAGTATTTCAATAGTTGGTAAATTTTTCGTTGGAAACATTTTCTAGTGAAACTTCCTGAAAAAGCAAACCAGTTATATATATAAGTTTAGTGTGCGCTGGAGAATGTGGCAGCCAAAAAAGACATCCTTACTTTAGACCAGTACAAGTTTAACCGTTTATATTACATCTCATGAACATATTGGCATGCAGCTGAATGCTAGTGTTTTGTGAGTGTTTTGTGACTTTGAATGTGTGCTTCAATGTGAAATCGAACATCGTGTTAAACTCCATGATATGAATCGACATTGGCCATGAATGAAAAGTATTTTCGATCTTTTGCAATCATAGGTAGCGTTTATCTCATTTTAGTCAAATTCTTGATTTTGAAGTACATTTGGCCCAAACACTCGGAAGCGAAAAACGTCAATATAAAGCCGGGAATCGAGTTAAAGCGTGATCAAGAATAAACGTTCTATAGATGAATTGTTTTCTCATAAACTATGAAAATTTAAATGAAAGATACCATTTCTATATTGAATTTTTTTCAAAATATAATATAATATCAGATACAAAAGCCCCTTTATTAGTTATTGATAATCGTGAATTATTGACCCATTCGTAACGGTTGAAATGTTGCGACATTCACATTAGTACTATAATATCATATTGTAATTGAATTACCGTAAAATGTTGGTATTGTGCTATAAATTTACGCTATATGCTATACGCAAGATATTGGATGCATTCCCGTCATTCAGATGAGAACCTCTTGCCGAAAGCTTTGAATACGACACGTTTCGCATTGTAGTATTTGGAAGTGAGTAACCTTTGGTGGTCTGTCGTTTTAGTCCTGAGTCCTAATTAATACAGAAGTCATAAATTACCTTCAGATACAAGATTTCTTAACTTCTGAAAAGAAAAATATCCAAAAAAACGTAGCGCATATATATAGAGAATAACACGAAAGAATATTCCAACTTAATTATTTGCTGAAAATTCTCGGCATAAACCTTACATTCAACTACACATCAATATTTTAGTGAATAACAGACACGGTGGAAAAGGTATTGGCCCAAAATGCGGGTACGTTTGTAACTAACTTCCCCAGAGCTAGGCTTAAACAGCCACGCACCTTTCAGGCCCAAACAACAGCAGATGATTTTCGAATAACAATTTCAGACTTCAAACAGTAATTAACGCTTCATCTTAGTTATTTTATAGGTTTTCGGGAACTGCAGTCCCAAACTTGAATCAAATTTAAGTTTGTATCCATTTATATTGAAAAATAAATAAAATGCTCGTATGTGATGGGAGATTTTCATAAATTATTGACAACAATTTTACCATCTATTTTTCATCGCTATGCTTTTCAATGATAAAAAAAGAAGAAACTCAAATAGTGTTTGAAGTTGGATGAAAAATCAGAATGTTTTCTAGTAAACAATGTATTAAAGTTAATGGACGAGTTCCGTCGTTTCGGCGGCATACTTTGTGCAAATATTCATAATGCCTTAACTATTATACTGATGTGTTAGTCAGGTTAACAAAACATCGAGAATGATTTAAAGTGAAACTTCAACCAGACTTCCAACTTTAGTTTAGATGTTAGTTTTGTTTGTAGGAATAATCGTGACTGTGAGAATAGTATGCTGAGGGGAGAAGAAAATTGAGGTTTTGCATTAAATACTTTTCACTCACATGAACTTCATGATTTAATAATGTGGCATTAAAATTTATACATGATGTCGGTTGTTGTTGAACTTTTGGTTTCAGGTGGTTTATGAACTTTGTGTTTGCTGCCCACAGATTACAAACTTACTTTTTATCAAGCATCCATTGTTTTAAGTACAGTCAACAACGTATACCTCAAAGTGGTAGTGTTACAAAACCAATGTGGAAATCCGTTTTAATAAATTAAATCAATTGTTCATTCAGGACTGAATATTATTGGTTAAACCAAAGAATTGTAATCTTACTTAAAAAACGAGGGCACGCGAGTTTTTGTAAATATGGAACAATAGTTTTCAACAACAATTCAATACTTCAACTATGTTTTTAGAAATGACAAAAGCAGCACAACTTACTATAAAGAGCATTTTAGTTAAAAAAATGTAAATAAACATTAATATCTGGGAATAAGATTTGTTTGTCCTGGAGCGATGTGACGTAAATATGGAAAGCTACAAAAATTATGTATTCGAGATTATTAAACAAAGCATGTATTCAGAATGCACAATAATTTTCCTTGTCACACTTTATAACAGCATGTCTAATTTAAAAATTAGCCATACTTATGACTTGTATAATCTATCTATCCTTATTACATAAATAAACATTGATTTAACTAGCTCTCTTTCTAATATATGTTTCAATACTCGTTTCAGCTCCCGGATCCTCCGAATTCACCAGCTCTGAGAGATTTGATGAAGAGTACGTATATTAGCAATTTATTCAATTTTCGATCATCATGTGACATCGACGTTCTTGTTATTTTATACTCTAGAAATAGTAACTAATAAAATTCAAACTTCAAAACAGAGCGTAACATGTGTTTTAGACGATTTTTCCAAAATTTTGAGATGACGTAGTGCTGGACCGTATAAATTAATGCTAATTATATTATTATTTCACTATTGTCCTATGAAAGCATTACGAGCCAATTCACCATTTCCATCCTCTTATCTTTGTTAAATCTTTCATAGTGTTTGAAGTTGAATAAAAAAAAAGAACAATTTCTACAAAACAATAAATTAAAGTGAATGAACGAGTTTCGTCGTTTCATAGCATTAACCAATCCAGAAGATCTGGAAGTGATCTACACCGTTGTGGCTCAGCTGCTTCGGCGTGTTGCTCGAGAAATCGCTGTGGTCACGTTGATCTGAGCAGTGGCTTCATACCGGTGGAAAATTTTCCACTAGTGGGAAATTTGGGGGTTGCTGGTGGGAAAAGGAATGCTTCTCCAAAAATATACGCGCAATAACCCAATTAATAAATATTTCACAATGAAAATCACAATATATGCCATGAAGCGGAAAAGGTTCCTATTCAGACAATTGAAATTTGGTGAAATGTCACGCTGTTGGCCATGATATTCTGATACTGATACTGTGTTTGCACAATAAAAGTTTTTTTTTGTCTTGCACTGTTTACCTATTCTTGGCACTATTGTTGGCCGCGAACAATGCGAAAATAATTTTGTGGCCCACGAAGCCGACAGCCTTGGACCACCCTGCTCTAGAGGTTGGGCAAGAAGTTTTTCCTTGCAGAGCCGCTTAGATTCTAAGGTGTACGGAAGTTGTTTTCTTTCGTGTTTCTCGTAAGTGAGTTGATTTTTCAACAAATAAAATATAGTTATAGCATGGTAAATTCAATTCAAACCACTCACACATCTATTGTGTTGCTGTTTTACACAATTTGGATTACCCATACTGATAGGCGTAATGACATGATAGGTTGTTGTTTCGAAACATTAAACTAAAGCGCCTTCTGAATGCGTGCTTTGTTTAATATTCCCGAATACGTATTTTTTGTAGCTTTTCATATTTACGTCACATTGCTCCAGGGCAAACAAATTTTGTGCTGGATAATATTTTTCTTGTTCACTTTTTTAACAAAAATGATTTTTATAGCAAGTTGTGTTGCTTTTGTCATTTCTAAATACATAGTTGACGTATTGAATTTTAGCTTCGATTTTTACAAAATAGCTCGTTCAGTCATTTTTCAAATAAGAATACAATCTTTTGATTTAACCGATAATATTGCCATTAGTATTGAATAAACAATTGATTTAATTTATTAAAACAGCTTTTCATATTGGTTTTAAAACACTACCATGTTGAGGTATACGTTGTTGACTGTACTAAACACAATGGAAGCTTGATAATAAAATAAGTTTGTAATCTGTGTGCAGCAAACACAAAGTTTATAAGCCATCTGAAACCAATAATTTAATAACAACCGACATCAGTCATAAATTTTTCTGTCACAATATTACATCACTACATCACGGAGTGCATGTAAGTGAAAAGTAATTAATGCAAAACATTCTATTTCTGTTATTATCAGCATATAATTCTAACAATCACCACTGTTCATACGAACAAAACAAACATCTGAAAAAAATTGAAATTCTCGCCGATGTTTCAATTTAAATCATTCTCTATGTTTGGGTAATCTGACTAACACATCAGCATACCAGTTATAGCATTATAAATATTTGCACAAAATATGCCGCATCGAATTTTAACGTTTGTTTAGATGTGAGTTTGATTAATGGAGATTGTATGAAGTGTCTGCTCGGAATAACCTAAATAGAAGAATTCCATTCAGTACTTTTCACTTACATGCTATCTGTGATGTAGTGATGTAATAATGTAGGTTTGTAGATGGTTTGTGGACTTTCTGTTTGCTGCCCACAGATTACAAACTTATTTCTTCATCAAACATGCTTTGTTTAAAGTACAGTCCACAACGTATACCTTAACGTGATAGTGTTCCAAAACCAGTATGTAAAGCGGTTTTAATAAATTAGATCAATTGTTTATTCACGACTAAAATCATTCTCATTGGTTAAGTCAAAACATTGTAATCTCATCTAAAAAATGACGGAACGCGAGATTTTATAAAACTGAAACAATAGTTTTAAACAAAAATTTAATACGTCAAATATGTTTTTAGAAATGACGAAATAATCACAACTTTCTATAATAAGCAATTTTATTAAAAATGTAAACAAGAATTATTATCGAGTATAAGATTTGTTTTTCCTGGAGCTACGTGACGTAAATATGATAAGCTACACAAATTACGTATTCAAGATTATTGAACAAAAAACACATTCAGAATGGAAAACTTATTTTTAAATAGATGCCTTTCATAAATGTTAATGATTATACAATGAGGAATATCGGAAAAAGGGATTATTTTTTATAAAGTTGTTATATAAATATGAAGAAAAAATCAGAATGGATATTGTGTGGAGAGCAAATAGCAAAGGTTCTTGAAGAAAAATCATCCAAGTTGTTTCAACCAAGATACAGCTATACGGGGTGAGATATTAATAAAATATTGCTATTATGATATTCTAAGGGTATTGCAAAATTGTCATGGTTCTTTACCATTAAAGAGACAGTGATTAAAAGATACTTTTACTAACGAAAGGATTACAAATATATTTTGTTTAAAAAGTTCAACTCACAAAAATACTGTGCTTATTTGGACTACATGGCAAAGTCATATTGCTGTGGATAGGCTGAAAGAATGTTTGGCAGCCAATGATAAAACCTCGAGGCCGCCAATTAACACGAGGTATGAAATTGGATGGGTCTAAGCAGAAAGATTTGAATTGTGCCCTATACTTATGAGAGCTCTTTGTGGACAAGTGAATCAAGTAGTTACACTCTCAAAAAATTTAAAAAAATTTGGACGATGTAAAAAATTATCTTTTGTTTTACAAACTACAGTCTCGACATGAAGATTTCTACTGCAATAGTTTTCATCAGCGTTATATCGATGATGTTAGACTTCGCGAATGCCAACAGCAAACACATGATTTGTAAATCGGTTGATGAAGTTTTCAACGAAGAAACCGAGGCTGTTGGTAACCAACTCACCCGACGACATCACCGAGGTATTCCAGGCAAAAGAGGCGCAAAAGGAGAGAAAGGGGACCGTGGTCAACCAGGGGTAAAAGGCGAACCAGGAATCGCAGCCATTGTCGATTATGACACAGTTAATGCCACAATAAAACGTTTTGGTGAGTTAATTGTTTAATTATATATAATAAAATTTAACAAAAAAAATTAAAAATTGTTACAAATTCCCTTCCATCTGAAATTTATATTTTAGTCGGAGCCGCTGTGGCTGCGGAATTGAAAGCATTAGAAGAACGTTTATTTGAACAAATAAATGAAACCAAGAGCCCTGTAAAAGCAGGTATACATTATGTCGCTTGTTCAATATTTAAAATAAGTGTTTTCGCAAACAAAATCCTTATTTTTTCTCAGAATCCTGCACTGGATTCATTTATACCGAATATTGTTACTGGGTCGAGATACATTCAAAAAGCGACACAAACTATGCTGAAGCCAAGACAATATGTTTGCAAAATTCGGGAAAACCAGCAGATATTGTTGATTCTCAGCATTACCAACTTGTGAATAACCACATTCGATTGAACATGCCTTCCTCAGTGTCATACGTCAACGCGTGGTTATCTATGACCATAAATCCATCGGTATGTACAGAATTTATTAAATATTAACTAGCATTAAATACAACATAATTATAAAACAAATCAACAAATTTGGACAATTCAGTGCTATTTCTGCGAATGCTGTTTTTGTTGAACTATTTTAATGCTTCTCGGAACATGGATTAGGATGTATTCGTTCCGATGAGAAGAGAATGAACAAATTTGTATTAATTTAAGTCAGGAGCGGTTCGATTTTCCAGCGGGAATTCAGCGAGAAATGTGAACTACTTTCCATCATATCCAAAATCTACCGCTTCTCGCACACAAATGGCAATTGGAGTTCAAAAAGATCCTTCCCATTCCAGCCAAGGAATGTTCAATAGTCCTCCAAATGGTAACCTCATGGGAGTTGTTTGCCAGAAATGAAGCATCAAAATGATTGGAATGATATTTTTTTTAATAATGTAGAAGTGTATGTTATGTAATGTTATCTTTATAAAACCATTATGGATATAGGTATAGTATAGTTATAGTTTTTGGTGTAATATTTCTGTGCTTTAGCTTTTTTCTTGAATGACAATAATAATAAATATCAGAATGTACATCGATTAAATCGTCTTGCTGAATACAGGTAGATAATCAGCCAAATCAATATTTGCTTTCTTAGCTGTACTATTTCCATGTAGTGCGAGACTTATGCCCTTCGTGGTTCTTGAGATTTTGACAAATATGCGTGAGCGTGATTATCCGATTGCAGAGTCGGAGTCAACACTGAGTAACCGGATTACAGGTTTCAAGCGGTAATCCATCTACTTAATAACCGTCCAATACGGTCAGTTAACTCAGGAAGTACAGCACATTTGATGATAACACGACTTCATATGTCATTTCGATACAAATTGGATGCTTTCAAATTTGAACAAATCAGTTTACTATATAAAACTATCTCTTTTGTTTAATATATACATATATCTGAATTACACTGCAGGACCAGTTGTATTGCCACTTTCAACAGATACAAGTCCCATGCATCTGAAACAGATAACTGGCCTAAACTAATTCCATACCCTATAACAGCGTTTCCCAAACTTTTTTGACCACGGAACACTTACGCTTTTTATCTCGCCTCGCGGAACACCAAAAAATGCAAAATGCAAACACCAAAAAGGGTAAAAATGGTGCAATTCAGCGGTTCCCAAAGGGTGTGCCGCGATGCACTAAAGTCGTCAAATGCACCGCGAAAACTAACAAAATAGTGTTAAACATAACTAAATTATGAATGAATGTTTTACATATTGCAAATGCTCTGTTATGAATCAATATACCGGTATTCATTTTTCCTTTCTATGTCATTGACTTTCTATTACATAACGCTTAGGGGTGTGCGAAACGATTTTAGGGGGACCGCGAGACAACTTTAACCTCGGCGCAGAAGCACTTTGATTTGAAGTGAAATTTTGAAAACAAAAACCACAATTTTATCCTGATGTCGCTGAGATGGCACTAAAAATGATCATTCCATTTGCAACAACTTACGAATGTGAGGCAGCTTTTTCTTCATTACTCGCTATTGAAACAAAATGTTGAAACAGAATGGACGTGAGTTACGATATGAGGGTTGCATTATTTAAAACAGAACCCAAGATAGAAGAACTGCACCAATCTCATTGAACTGTGTCAATGTCATTCAATATATGAATGCTTGATATACCGCGTTGCTGTTTGCTTCCATTTCCTCGGTGGACCGCGAGTCATCGGGAAAAAATGTACGGGGGCCGTTATGCATAACTTTTCAAAAAGTTGGAGAACCACTGGCCTATAGTATATAGCAAAACCAAAATGATTAGTGTCAACTTGATAATGAACTAGACAGTAAACAAGCTAGGCGGACAGTTAACGATAATACCACTACCCTCGAGAGGTTCGGCCGACGGTGACGCGATATTGAACGGTCGCCAACTTCACGATCGCGATGGCGACCAATTTAGTCGTAATTTTGATCCATTTTCCACGGAACACTCGGAAGACGCTCACGGAACACTAGTGTTCCGCGGAACACAGTTTGGGAAACGCTGCCCTATATGACTGGTAACTGGACGACAGTAGTTCAGTAGTTCGTCACATGATTGAGCCCCCTACTATAGACTTTCCTCTCTTTCAGGATAAACATGTAAATCCCAATCCTACATATTGAAAAATAAACAGAAACATCACTTTGCTTGTTTAAACAACTGAAACAAATTTAGAAGTAGAATCGTTTTATTAAACAAATTTTATGTGGTCTATATGGACCCAAGATGTGCCGATTTATCCACTCGTTAGGACTTGTCGAGAAAGCCCTCAAATGCCCTATGCCCATTTTATATATATATATATTTGTAATACAAGGTTATCGAATGCACCATACAAAATTTTGGTAAATTTCAATTTATTGTAACACGAAGATACTAATGCCGGAGATGGCTAAATATTTTCATTTAGTTCCGAATGAATGTTACTGTTTCACGCGATAATAAGAATACACCGTTATTCAACTGTAACGTAAAAGTTGTCAAAATCGAAACGGATGATTATTTTTAATTGACCACCTCATTACCGGATTCTGCAAATAATTTTATACCAGTATTGGCCGAACAAATATTGCTTAATAATGATTGCGATGCTGTGTTTTCTCACCCTTCGAACATCTATCCAATCCTTATCAAATATATATTAAAAACGAAGGCAACAGCCACAGATATCGTTCAAAATCAATATCTAGAAATCAGTTTTCTATCACTTTTCTTAAAATTATAGCGAGCAATAATGCACGGGAATTATATTTTAATGTAATTGTTGCTGTTTTTATGATTTGTTTTCAATTTTCGGCAAGCAAGTTGTCAGCATCCGGCAGACTTATCGATTGTTGTAGCGATCGGATAATAGTGCAGTAGGCCTACTGATCGAGACCTAAGACAGCCCATATTTAAAAGAACTTACTATGAAATAAATGTTGAATGGAACTAATAAAATCGGAAGTTATGCTGTTGTTATAAATTGAACGTTTTCAGTGTCCACATGTTGTTTAAGGAATACAGATGAGTGGCGGGGTCTTAACTACTAATATCCTATTCATTGTAAAAATGTTCTTAAGAGCTATTATATACACTTCTGCGCTCATTGAATACAACTCGATTCTCATATACAACTCGATTCTCGATACTCATAGAATTACATACAACTCGATTCTAATATAGGATAGTCCGGTCACTTCAAACAATCCATTTTAAAACTTTTCAGGTGCCCTCATGAAATTCTTGAAAATATTCGCTCCAAATTGACTCGAAACTTAGAGCTTTTTTAGGGCAAGTCACGAAAGAAGGGAAATAATCTGATTTGACGCCTTAGTTTTTCCATTAATCGAATATTTAATACGAATATTGGGGCAATTGCAGCGTATCTTATCAAGTATATTGAATGAGAAAGCGAGCCAGCGAAGATCTTTGAATTCGCTCCAAGTTTTAATTTTTAATTTTTAAATAACTAGTTATTCTGTATTGTAAACATGTAACATTTTGACAAAATTCGTTTGTCACACTGTTGCTAAAATAGACTGTAATGACTGTTTATTGTGCAGATACATTTACACTTTTCCGGTTAATGATAGAATAACCGCAAATGTATTTTTCTAACCTGTGTGATGATTACAAGACCACAAACAACAAGCCCAACAATTATTGATATAAATATTGCCTGAGCAATGAGTCCTCTTCTTAATCTTGTGTCTTCAGTACCTGGAATGATAACAGAATAAATTAAAGAAACTATGTTATGTCTGTTTATTTATTCGAAATTCTCTCTCTTTGGTATTTTTTCATTTATGTCATTTTGATAACCTTCAATTCTTTTTGGTCTGGCAATATTTCAAATTGTAATAAGTGGATTACATGTGGTATAATTGCAATAACTCGTGGTTTTTACACACTGCGCAGTTTTTTGTGTTTAGCTGGAAAATAATTAATAAAAACTAGGGCGAGCGTGGTCTGTTGAGCTTAGCGCAATAACTATTAAACAAGAATTGAACCTTAACGCGAACGCCAGAAAAATTTTTTTGGACACGAAATGGCCCCGTGTATTGTTTTATTATTAGGTTGATATTATGCTTTAATATTATGCTTTCCTCTTAAACTACTAGACCAATTGCTTTGAAATTTTCATCGATTAAAAAATGTTGTTGTCGCTAGAAAGCTATTGCTATTCTTGCTCTGTAAATTCTATAAACTCTGATATTTTATCCAAAATTTTTGTTACTGTGAAAGGTGAGGTACTGCTAATGATTTAATACTACAGTTGTAAATCGAATCACTAAGAATTTTAATTCACGTTGGCACAAGACGTTCCAATCAACATTGTCACAGGACCTGGCAAAGTTAAGGCTGTCGGGCTAATGGTGCCAGTAAGTAACGATGGTCCACAGTTAGCTTCGTCCACGATATGATTTTTCGAGAAATTGTATGTAAAGTATTTTGCTTTCGTCTTTGTGTCCAAATATTTGAGCATTGCTCGCTTGTTTACTATCGCATTTCGTCATTGAATCACGGTAAATCGCTTGAAATGTTGTGGAAAACTGCTATAAGGTTCATGTATAACCGAGTATATCTCGTGGTTGCATTTTGTGGCCTTCAAGATATGAAATTAAAGAATCATCCCTGATTGAACATGATTACAGATCCCACAATTATCTCTTTCTCAAATTTTCTTCAAATTAAAGTACGTGATTTTTTGATTCGGACAGCACGGCTTCTGAAAACAAAAACCACACCATGCTTAAAAAACGTGAATGAGAAAAAAAACTTTCGGTCGAAAAAATAACAAAATCAAACACGAGAAACGTGATTAAGAGAAAAGTTCAGGCATAAATGATTTGCTCTAACCGACATTCGCATCAATCAGAAGAACAGGTTTTGGTATAAGATTCAAATTTTTCTGCTCTACAGAAATAGTTTCGGGTGAATGAAGCCGATCTACAGTTTTGTATAATAGACCTTAATTATTCAAAACATATCCTATGATAACAAATAAAATTAGCAAAAACGAAACAATTTTAACAATGGCTTTTGTGATGAACGTGATCACCCAGAACAAATTTGCAAAAATTGAAGTTTTCGGGTTATCGTTTATTTTTATTAGTAGGAATAATAATTTCAATATTTTCATTTTAATAAACATGATCAATCGTTTTGCTAAATGTTTTTAGAAACTCTAATCGACGCGATGTTTCTGACGACTATAAGACTGATCTTGTGTGCGTTTTCTATAATCTGAATTAGCCATTCAAATGTTATTAATTTTATGTCCAATTTTTTTTCCATTTACGCGAAAGATTGAAATAGCAATTTTAAATAACTAATTTTTGCATTTGCAAGTTTAATAAAACAGGCTCATGGCTGCCTCTGGTTGATTTATTATATTCATATTTCTTGAGGTAAGTTATAATATTTTTTTTAGGTAAAACTCTCGGTCAGAAATAACTCAACAATGACAGGGACAATCTACGCTTACATTATGATGGCACTGATGATATTTGCACTTTTCCTCTTCGTGCCAGCCAATGCTATCACTCAGGAGGCAGGACCTCCAGCCCGTGAGTTACTTAAGGCAATAGAACATCAGAGAATAAAATTAGTTCATTAGTTTAGTAAAATTCATTACCAAACATATATAATTAAAACGAATTTTTATAAGATTGAGAAATACATTGTGTGCTTTAGTCGGCATTTTTTGCATTATTCAGACATTGATACTATTCCACCATTTCACTGAATGATTCAATGACACGAACCGCATAGGCCATAGCAGTATATCACAAATAATTCTGTTCAGACAGGTACTTCTGAAGGTATGCGCATCACGATGTCGCACAACCTGAACCCTAACCTGGTACCAGGTACACAACCTGAGTTCAGGTTGTGCGCCATCTTAGTGTGCATTCTTCAGAAAGTCCCATTTTTCAGTAAATTCAGTAAATTTATAAATCTTATTTCAGCAAATGTTGCCCCTCAATGGTTCCGCTCTGAAGAACAGCAAGAACGATGACTAAATATTGACGAACACGTAAGCACATTTTGTCCTAATATCATTCCAGTGTTTCACAAATTGGTAATTTTAAAAAGCGCAATTGCCTTATCGCGAATTGAATGAAGGCAATTATAAAAGACTGTCGCGATTAATTTTCTCTGATTACTGATGGATGAGGGAATCAACTTACCTACCTATTTTTTTATTTCAGATAAAGATCGATCGTTAATATATTATATCAATATTTCTATATTATTATATAAACTTGAAGTTGAAAGAATATATTATACAAGATTTAAAAAACGTTGGAAAGATTTATAATTTTTTGATGTTTGATGTTAATAAACAGCAATTGTTTCAAAAAAAAATTACACATGGTATTTTGTTCAATACTTTTGTTATCCTGTTTTGTTAAGTTAATGTATAATCTGAATTGGTAGGAAAAGATTGAGGGCATTCCCACGGTAATCAAAAGATGCTGGTTAAATGGTATGCATAGCAATAAAATATAAAGGAAAGGTAGTAATGAAAAAATGGCCGGGTTTTCGAAAGGCTCACAGTCGAACTTGTATATCATATTCCTCGGACGATTCAGTCATAACTGATGTTGTTTCAAAAAATTCGATTTATACAGCAGCTAGATATTAACAAATTGAAGTGCAACAATTATAATATTTGTTGGTTAAAATAGACACAATGAGTCAGGCTGTGGTAACCCGAAGGCCCGATAACCGGAGAATAAGATATTTTGAAATACAACGAAGTAATTAGCAACAATGAAGAGTCATTTTTCGGATCTTCATATGATTTAGCCTGGATTGGAGGATCTGACTTGACCAATGACCAAACCTGACTTAACGCGGGAGAGATTTTTCATATGGTATAGCCCTCAGAATCTTTATATGATACGTTGGGTGGATCTTCTAGGTTTCTAGGTAATAAAAAGCTTTATATTTGTGCTTCATATTTCTTTACAACGACATTAAAAGCCAAGCAGTGACTTTTTTGGATTTAC
Organism: Styela clava; assembly: GCF_964204865.1. Classification (NCBI taxonomy): domain Eukaryota; kingdom Metazoa; phylum Chordata; class Ascidiacea; order Stolidobranchia; family Styelidae; genus Styela; species Styela clava. Next base: position 8,260,432 of record NC_135254.1, read on the forward strand.
GAACTACGAACCACCATATGCCCACACACATTCAGCTTAACTCCAGCTTAGCGTTATATCTTTAATTAGTCAGCCATTTTGTGGATAACAGAACAGAGGATCATCTGATAGACTTCTTGTACAAAAATGAGATTCGCTTGCAAGCAGATTTATCTTGTCAAACGCCTGGGTTGTCCAGTTTTGATCCTTGCTTACGTTTGGAAAAGTTTTAATTTTACCGCACTCGTTTATTTGGTTCTAGGCAAATTCGCCGCAGGAAATTTCGCCGTAGGAAATCTCGCCGCAGGGAATTTCGCCGCAAAGAAAAATTGCTGCAAGAGTATTTTGCAGTAAAACGAAATAGCACATATAACGTGCACAGCTACATGAGTTATTTCAATTTTTGTTATTTTATTTATACTCTAGATTAGAACAGTGGTTCCCAAACTTTTTGTAGCACCGCCCCCCCTAACAACTCCATCGCCCCCCGGCACTGCAAAAAAAAATTGAAGTCTGAAACGAATATATTACAGACCAAATAAGAAAACAAATCATAGTTTATAGCGTTTTTAATGAGATGAATAAGCTTGGTATTCTTCAGCGAGTTTTTTAATATATCTAAAATTACCCAGTTTACTGATGGAAAGGCGATTTAGTTGTTTTGATAGCAATAGCAGCACGGCTGAAAACCCCTCTTTCGCCATATCAGAAGTAGAAAATGAAAGAATCCAGGGTTCTACCTCCTCAAAAACCGCCGTGTACTCTTGCATTTAACTTTTTAAATTGACCCCATTCCGAATATTACGATTTCAAATATTACGTTGCTCGCGGGACAAAATTTAGGGTTGCTATTCTTTTGCGGATCCCATATATTTTTTGAAAGTTAAAAACGGAACATCGTGCGAAAACTGCGACAATTCGTGAACTCAATTCAGTCGTCTTATTAAAAAATTATTACAATGACATTCAATGTGACACTGTCTTGTTGCTGCATCACGCTTGATAGCTTTACGACGCCAAGATTGGAAGATTTTCTGAATGGGCATCACTAATCCTAGTTCTTTGCTTGTTCTTTGTAATGTTCATTTTGAAAAATAATTGTTCGCACAAATATGTTCTTCCAAACATCGAAGTAAATATTTTTGCATGGTTTGTGAAATTTTGATAAAGATTTTCTTTAAGAAGCTACATTATTACAAAAAATTGAGCAGTGATGAATCTTTCGAATAGAATATGAATTTGATTTCCTTATTGCATTGCAATAACATCAACTTTTCTGCGTGTTTCCATTTGTCTAAATATAATTAAATTGTAGGCTCTTTGAGCTAGTAGCTTTTCAATATAGTTTTTGGGATATAATAAAAATTAGTATAAACGTGTCTCACGATAAATTATGTTACGTAAAAAATGTGATTTACTCCTCGAGCGTAGATAATAAATAAAATTAATTCATCGTTAAAACCGCCGTTTTTTGGAGGTTTTCCCTGGCAAAGACTTCCTTGTTTGCTTCGTGACATTGGCCAATCAGCAAGATGCAGAAATAAACGTAACAATGCCCCCTTTCGCATCCAATCAGACACATTCCCCACTCAGACAGACTTTCAGGCGTGGTCGTGAACATTACCTCATTTTCGCGATTTTGAATTATATTCGTTAGTTTTGAGTTGTTTTTCGAAAATTTAAATAAAATAAGTAAATGATCACCTTGTCCTCCTAGGAGTTTCAGTTTAATTACAGTTATCAAAAATTAGTGTAAAAATAGCTGTGATAGACTAGGCTACAATTCTTTACCGGTACTTTTAAAAACAGATTGTTGACTGGCACGAATTAGAATGATAGTTTGAAACAAATGCTTCATTTTATAGGCAACACCTCGCGAAACCACTCTTAATAAACACCGAAAATTTTAGAATGGTAAAGTATGGGAATAATTTTCCGGAGTCAAAGGTCGGGGAAAGGTCAATTCTGTGAAGCGTCCCGGGCCAGATTACTACAGATTTCCCGACCACTGGGATACGCAAACTACCGCACCTTACTACGAAGACAAGTTCAGCAACGCTTTCGCGTGTGACATCGCTCACGTGATTCAAACCTACGAAAGCACGCAGAGTACAGTAATCAAGTGCACGATGCGCCGAGCAAAAACAGGTTCCGCGAAATCGCCCCCCTATCGCCCCTTCAATTTATTCGCCCCCTCTGTATCGTTTTTGCCCACCGGGGGGGGGGGGTTAAAGGGAGGTTCGGGGGGATCTCGCCCACTTTGGGAATCACTGCTCTAGAATATATCTTATTTGTTTCAGCTATAAAACATTACACGAACATTGACATTCTTCTAATAGTTTGTCGCAAAACTGCATTTTTATAATGTAAACTCAACCTCAATTTGAATATAAATATTCTTTTATAAGGACACTCCATGAAAATCGTCAAAACTTACTTCGGCTTAAGCTTTTTTGCTTAAACAGAAAAAATCAAATCGAAAAAACTACCTTCCGAATTCGAACGCCAGCTCACTACTGATTATCAGAATTTTAGATAAATTACCTAGAATATTGCATTAATATAATAGAGTATAAGACACATAGTTTAATCCGGAGAATATGTATAGTTGATATAGAATGACTCCGCAGATAAAATGAAATAATTAACACATAGGTAAAGTAGAAGTTTTGACGATTTCAACAAATGATAAGTAAATCGAGTATTTCAATAGTTGGTAAATTTTTCGTTAGAAACATTTTCTAGTGAAACTTCCTGAAAAAGCAAACCAGTTATATATATAAGTTTAGTGTGCGCTGGAGAATGTGGCAGCCAAAAAAGACATCCTTACTTTAGACTAGTACAAGTTCAACCGTTTATATTACATCCCATGAACATATTGGCATGCAGCTGAATGCTAGGAGTGTTTTGTGACTTTGAATGCGTGCTTCAATGTGAAATCGAACATCGTGTTAAACTCCATGATATGAATCGACATTGGCCATGAATGAAAACTATTTTCGATCTTTTGCAATCATAGGTAGCGTTTATCTCATTTTAATCAAATTCTTGATTTTGAAGTACATTTGGCCCAAACACTCGGAAGCGAAAAACGTCAATATAAAGCCGGGAATCGAGTGAAAGCGTGATCAAGAATAAACGATCTATAGAGGAATTTTTTTCTCATAAACTATGAAAATTTAAATGAAAGATACTATATTTCTATATTGAATTTTTTTCAAAATATAATATAATATCAGATACAAAAGCCCCTTTATTAGTTGTTGATAATCGTGAATTATTGACCCATTCGTAATGGTTGAAATGTTGCGACATTCACATTAGTACTTAGTACTATGATATCATATTGTAATTGAATTACCGTAAAATGTTGGTATTGTGCTATACATTTACGCTATATGCTATACGCAAGATATTGGATGCATTCCCGTCATTCAGATGAGAACCTCTTGCCGAAAGCTTTGAATACGACAAGTTTCGCATTGTAGTATTTGGAAGTGAGTCACCTTTGGTGTTCTGTCTTTTTAGTCCTGAGTCCTAATTGATACAGAAGTCATAAATTAACTTCAGATACAAGATTTCTGAACCTCTGAAAAATAATACTTTCTAAAAAACGTAGCGCATATATATAGAGAGAGAATAACACGAAAGAATATTCCAACTCAATTATTTGCTGGAAATTTTCGGCATAAACCTTACATTTAGCTACACATCAATTTTAGTGAATAACAGACACGATGGAAAAGTTATCGGCCCAGAATGCGGTTACGTTTGTAACTAACTTTCCAGAGCTAGGCTTAAACAGCCACGTGCCTTTCAGGCTTAAACAACAGCAGATGATACTTCGATTACCATTTCAGACTTCAAACAGTAATTAACGCTTCATCCTAGTTATTTTATAGGTTTTCGGGAACTGCAGTCCAAAACTAAGCAAATTTAAGTTTGTATCCATTTATATTGAAAAATAAATAAAATGCTCGTATGTAATGGGAGATGGAAGATTTTTATTAATCTATTTTTCATCGCTATGGTTTTCAATGATAAAAAAAGAAGAAACTCAACTCAAAGAGAGTTTGAAGTTGAATGAAAAATCAGATTGTTTTCTACTAAACAATGAATTAAAGGTAATGGACAAGTTTCATCGTTTCGGCAGCATATTTTGTGCAAATATTCATAATGCCTTAACAATTATACTGATGTGTTAGTTAGGTTAACCAAGCATCGAGAATGATTTAAAGTGAAACTTCAGCCAGACTTCCAATTTTTGTTTAGATGCTAGTTTTGATCGTATGAATAATCGTGACTGTGGGAATCGTATGCTGAGAAAAAAATAAGTTGAAGGTTTTGCATTAAATACTTTTCACTCACATGAACTTCGTGATTTATTAATGTGGCATTAAAATTTATACAGAATGTCGGTTGTTATTGAACTTTTGGTTTCAGGTGGTTTATGAACTTTGCGTTTGCTTCCCACAGATTACAGACTTACTTTTCATTAAGCATCCATTGTTTTAATAAGTACAGTCAACAACGTATACCTCAACGTGGTAGTGTTACAAAACCAATGTGGAAATCCGTTTCAATAAATTAAATCAATTGTTCATTAAAGACTAAAGGCAATATTATCGGTTAAACCAAAAGATTGTAATCTTTTTTAAAAAATGAGGGCACGCGAGTTTTTGTAATATGGAACAATAGTTTTAAACAACAATTCAATACGTCAATTATGTTTTTAGAAATGACAAAAGCAGCACTTACTATAAAGAGCATTTTTGTTAAAAAAATGTAAACAAGCATTAATATCTGGGAACAAGATTTGTTTGTCTTGGAGCGGTGTGACGTAAATATGAAAAACAAAAAAAAATTACGTATTCGAGGTTATTAAACAAAGCATGCATTCAGAATGCACTTTAATTTTCCATGTCACACTTTATAACAGCATGTCTAATTTAAAAATTAGCCATACTTATAAATTGTATAATCTATCTATCTTTATTACATAAATAAACATTGATTTAACTAGCTCTTTTTCTAATATATGTTTCAATATTCGTTTCAGCTCCCGGATCCTCCGAATTCACCAGCTCTGGAGATTTGATGAAGAGTACGTATATTAGCAATTTATTCAATTTTCGATCATCATGTGACATCGACGTTCTTGTTATTTTATATTCTAGAAATAGTAACTAATAAAATTCAAACTTCAAAACAAAGCGTAACATGTGTTTTAGACGATTTTTCCAAAATTTTGAGATGACGTAGTGCTGGACCGTACAAAAATTATTGCTAATTATATTATTATTTCACTATTGTCCTATGAAAGCATTACGAGCCAATTCACCATTTCCATCCTCTTATCTTTGTTAAATCTTTCATAGTGTTTGAAGTTGAATAAAAAAAAAGAACAATTTCTACAAAACAATAAATTAAAGTGAATGAACGAGTTTCGTCGTTTCATAGCATTAACCAATCCAGAAGATCTGGAAGTGATCTACACCGTTCTGGCTCAGCTGCTTCGGCGTGTTGCTCGGGAAATCGCTGTGGTCACGTTGATCTGAGTAGTGGCTCCATACCGGTGGAAAATTTTCCACTAGTGGGAAATTTGGGGGTTGCTGGTGGGAAATGAATGCTTCTCCAAAATGTACGCGCAATAACCCGATTAATAAATATTGCACAATGAAAATCACAATATATGCCATGAAGCGGAAAAGGTTCCTATTCAGACAATTGAAATTTGGTGAAATGTCACGCTGTTGGCCATGATATTCTGATACTGATACTGTGTTTGCACAATAAAAGTGTTTTTTGTATTGCACTGTTTACCTATTCCTGGCACTGTTGTGGCCCGCGAACAATGCAAAAATAATTTTGTGGCCCCCGAAGACGACATACTTAAATCACCCTGCTCTAGAGGTTAGGCAAGAAGTTTTCCCTTGCAGAGCCGCTTAGATTCTAAGGCGTACGGAAGTTGTTTTCTTTTTTATTTGTCGTAAGTGAGTCACTTTTTCAACAAATAAAATTTAGCTATAGCATGGCAAATTCAATTCAAACCACTCACACATCTATTGTGTTGCTGTTTTACACAATTTGAATTATCAATACTGATAGACGTAAGGACATGATAGGTTGTTGTTTTGAAACATAAAATTAGAGCGCATTCTGAATGCGTGCTTTGTTTAATAATCTCGAATACCTAATTTTTGTAACCCTTCAAATTTACGTCACTTCGCTCCAGGGCAAACAAATCTTGTGCTCGATAATATCACTTATTTTCATTTTTTTTTAAATGCTCTTCATAGTAAGTTGTGTTGCTTTTATCAATTCAAAAAACATAGTTGACGTATTGAATTGTTGTTTAAAACTATTGTTCCATTTTTACATATTCTCGCGTGCCCTCATTTTTAAAATAAGATTACAATCTTTTGATTTAGCCGATAATAATGCTTAGTCTTAAATAAAAAAGAATTTAATTCAATAAAACAGCTTTCCACATTGGTTTTGGAACACTACCACGTCGACTGTACTTAAGGCAACGCATTCTTGATAAAAAAATAAAATTGCAATCTGTGTGCAGCAAACAGAAAGTTCAAAAACCATCTGAAACCAATAATTTGATAACAACCGACATCAGGCTCAAATTTTTATGCCACTATTACATCACGGAGTGCATGTAAGTGAAAAGTATTTAATGCAAAACTTTTTATTTCTGTTTTTCTCAGCATACGATTCTCAGTCACAATTGTCCATACAAAAAAACTAATACCTGAACAAAAATTGAAATTCTGGCTGAAGTTCCACATTAAATCATTCTTGATGCTTGGTTAGCCTGACTAACACATCAGCATACCAGTTATGGCATTATAAATATTTGCACTAAATATGCGGCAGAAACGATGAAACTCGTCCATTCACTGTAATTCATTGTTTAGAAAAAAAATAAAAATATACTGATTTTCCATTCAACTTCAAACGTTATTGAAGTTTCTTATATTTTTCATCATTGAAAACCATAGCGATGAAAAATAGATTAATAAAAATCTTGTCAATAATTCATGAAATGTCCATGTCCCATTACATACGAGCATTTTGTGTATTTTTCAATATAAATAGATACAAACCTAAATTTGCTTCAGGTTTGGGACTGCAGTTCCCGAAAACCTATAAAATAACTAGGATGAAGCGTTAATTAATGTTAGAAGTCTGAAATGGTAATCGAGGTATCATCTGCTGTTGTTCGGAGTTTGAACCTGGAAAGCGCGTGGCTGTTTTGAGCTTAGCTACAAAATCGAATGACGACAGATATGTATAAATTGACAAAAATAAGAAACTAGGCACACCATAAACTAAGAACCATAAGGTAATTTGTACTTGAATGATGTTTGTTTCAATTGAATGCCATTGTTAACTGGTCGCTGTGTCACTTAGGTGCCAACTTTGTGACGGTGACTATCTGACCATTTGTTTTTTAATTCTTTGATTATCCGTCCATTGTCACATTTTAAAACGCGAATATTTTGATATTATTTAACTGTGAATTTTTTCCACAAGTTGAGTAGGAGAGTAGCATGGTTTAGCCAGGGGTGGGCAAAGTTTTGGAACCAGGGGCCAAAAATTATGCCCACCTAGACTAGCGGGCCGTATAAGTGTGACGTAAAAAGCTACACTTGAACAATGTTTAACGTGTTACAAAATCAATGAGCCTCGTGTCAAAACTAAGTTTATTCGCAATCTCAACAAATTTCCTAAGTTATCTTTTAGCTGAAACATCAAAATTTAGTTTTAGTCTGGTCAGCATCAAGCGTGCCGGATTGAATTATCCAACAGGCTGGATTCGGCCCGCGGGCCGTAGTTTTCCCAGGTCAAGTTTATACTGTTGGGCGAAGGTCATCTTTTTTTTCAGTCACCTGTTTTGTTATTGTTCTGCCAGCATAACCGGGAGCAACCGCTTTTGTCATATTTGGATGAATGTCAGACACATACATTAACGTTCAAAATGTTGACTGTGGATCTCGGAGGAGATCGCGATTCTCCATGTTAGTAATGTTAATGTTAAGCGCATAAGGTAGAAATTGGTATCTCTGAATGGTCTGTGTAGACTGTAGACGTTATAAGCAGGGGCGGATCGTGTTCTTCAGAATCTTCAGGCACCCAATACAGCCACGCGCCTTCCAGGTTCAGAACAACAGCAGATACCTCGATTACCATTTCAGACACCGAACAGTAATTAACGCTTCATTCATTAAGTTTAATCCAAGTAATTTCATAAATTTTCGGTAACAGCATTCCTGGATTCTAGTTTCTTTATACTAAAAGCACGCCAAATGTGGAATATTTTTATTAATTATGGACAATTTATATAATCTATTTTATCTCTATGGTTTCCATTAATAAAAAGATAAAAAGCTGTTATAGTTTTCGAAATTGACTGAAAAATCACAATAATTTCTACGAAAAAATACATTAAAGTGAACAAACGAGTCTCGTCATTTTGACGTTATGTTCTGCATATTCTGGGCAAATATTCAGAATGCCATAACTAATTTGCTGGTGTGTTAGTCAGGTTAATCGAACATCGAGAAATATTTGAACAAAAACTTCAGCCAAAGTTCCAGTTCATGTGTTAATTTTGTTTGTATGAGCAATGGTGATTGTAAGAATTGTATGCGAAAAAAACAGAAATAGAAGGTTTTGCATTAAGTGCATGCACTCCGTGCTGTAGCAATTTAATAATGTGGCAATAAAATTTATAACTGATGTCGGTTGTTATTGACTTATTGGTTTTAGATAGTTTATGGACTTTCTGTTTGCTGCCCACAGACTACAAACTTATTCCCTATCAAGCATGCATTGTTTCAAGTACAGTCAATAACAAATACCTCAACGTGATAGTGTTTCAAAACCAATGTGGAAAGCTGTTTTAATAAATTAAATCAATTGTTTATTCACGACTAAAGCATTCTTATGGGTTAAATCAAAAGATTGAAATCTTTTTTGAAATGACGAAACGAGCGATTTTGTAAAAATGAAAACAATAGTTTTGAACAAAAATTCAATACGTCAATCATGTTTTTTGGAAATGACACAATCACCACAACTTGCTATAAAGAGCAATTCTGTTAAAAATGTAAACAAAAATTATTATCGAGTTTAAGATTTGTTTGTCCTGGAGCTACGTGACATAAATGTAAAAAGCAACACAAATTACGTATTCAAGATTATCGAACAAAGCACACATTGAGAATAGAAACCTCATTTTTAAATGGATGCGTTTCAAATTTTTTTTTATGAATATACAATGATGATTTTGACAGAAAAGTATTGTTTCTTTGAATTTGTCAACATATATATAAATATGAAGGAAAATAAGGAGGGATATTGTGTGGATGGCAAATAGAAAAATTTTCGAGAAGAGGAAATCATCTCTACGTTGTTTAACCAATTTACATCTATACGAGGTAAGATATTAATAAAATATTACTATTATAATATTCTATGGGTATTGTAAAATTGTTCATTCTAATCAAGATACATGGATTAGGAGATACTTTTACCATCGAATGGATTACAAATCTATTTCCCTTCAAAAATTTAAAATGGGAACAAAACAAAAAATGGGCATTATTGAGTTCCATGGCAATGTTGCCCAATGCTAAAACCTCGAGCCTGTAAACTAACCCGGGCTATGATATTAATTGGGCCTAAGCAAGAAGGTTCGAATTGTACACTATAAGTATTGGAAGCTAGTTGTGGGCCAGTGAATCAAGTCAAATAATTAAATCAAAAGTCACAAAAAAATCATTTTATCTTTTACGAACTACAGTCTCGACATGAAGATTTCTACTGCAATAGTTTTCATCAGCATTATATCGATGAAGTTAGAATTCGCAAACGCCAACAGCAAACACAAGATTTGCAAATCGGTTGATGACGTTTTCAATGAAGAAATCGAGGCTGTTGGTAATCCACTGACCCGACGACTTTACCAAGGGTCTCCAGGCAAAAGAGGCGCAAAGGGAGATAATGGGGACCGTGGTCAACCAGGGGCAAAAGGCGAACTGCAGGAATTGCAGCCATCGTCGATTATGACACGATCAATGCCACAATGAAACGTTTTGGTGAGTTAATTGTTTAATTATATACAACAGAATTTAATGAAAATATTAAAAATTATTACAAATTTCCTTCTATCTGAAATTTATTTTGTAGTCGAAGCCGCTGTGGCAGCTGAAATGAAATCATTAGAAGAACGTTTATTTGAACAAATAAATAAAACCAGGAGCTCTGTAAAAGCAGGTATACATTACGTCTCTTGTGCAAATTTATAAAATAAGTGTTTTCGCAAACAAATTCCATATTTTTTTACAGAATCCTGCACTGGATTCATTTATACCGAATATTGTTACTGGGTCGAAATACATTCAATTAGCAACACAACCTATGCTGAAGCCAAGACAATATGTTTGCGAAATTCGGGAAAACCAGCAGATATTATTGATTCTCAGCATTACCAACTTGTGAATAACCACATCCGATTGAACATACCTTCCTTCGTGTCATACGTTAACGCGTGGTTATCTATGACCATAAATCCATCGGTTTGTACAGAATTTATTGTTCATTAATTAACTAGCAATAAATAAAATATATATATATATAAACAAATCAACAAATTTGAACAATTTAATGCATTTTTCTGCAAATGCTGTTTACTTGCGACCAGGTTTGATGCTGCTCGGAACGAGTAATTAATTGGATTAGAAGAATATACGTTTCGATGAGAACTTAATTAATAATTTTGTATTCATTTAAGTCAGGAACGGTTCAATTTTCCGACGGGAATTCAGCAAGCAATGTAAAATACTATTCAAAATACCCCAAATCGACCGCCTCATACACACAAATGGCAATTGGAGTCCGTAAAGATCCTTCGGATTCGAGGCAAGGAATGTTCAATTATACCCCAGCTAGTAACTTCATGGGAGTTGTTTGCCAGAAATGAAGTATTGAAATGAGGAAATATATTTCAGTTGAATTATTCTCTTGATTAGCCATAGCCTAATGTGTATTGTGTAACGCCTATCTTTATATAGTCATAGTAGCTTTTGATATTATTTCTCAATTTTATCTTTTCTTCTTGAATGATGGTGATAATAAATATCAGAATGTGCTAGACATGTGAATCCTGTGATATTTAAGTCTTCTTCACAGAATATGTTTCAAGTATACTAACTACCAAAGTTTTCATTTGTAAAATATGAGGCTCAGTGAAGCTAGTTAGAATTGTGTCGTTTTCTAAAGTGGATGTAACAAAATTGATGAATAAGCTATGAATTACGATTATATTGACGGTGAGAAGACAGAGGACACTTTGATGTGTAAACTATAATTAAATTAATCTTAATGTTCAATCTCTTCATTAAAACTATTTGTTGATATATAGCCTATACTTTCTTGTACTTGCTTAAAAGTCAATACTGCTATAATTTAATTGATACCCAACAATTGTAGATGTGAGACTTGGTTTGAATACTAAATATAAAAAAATATCGGGGAGAAATCTTGCAGAGCAGCAACTATAGAAAAACAAAATATGCTCGGAATACAACTTGTTATCCTGGTTAAATAGGGAATATAAATATTCAACACCAAGAAACAATGTATTTACAGAAACATAGAAAGCATACGAAAATTTTTCGTTGTAAAAAAGAATCTTTGAATCATCAATTCTCATCCATTGCCAATCCATATTCTACATTAAGTGTTTATCGTTCATGTATCAGAATGTATTCTAATTAAATCGTCTCGTTGAATACAAATAGATATATACAGTCAAATTAATTTTTGCTGTCTAAGCTGTATCTCGTTGACCGATGAATCAGTCTACTCTTCACACAGAGAACCATGATATTTATAATTTTCTGGAAAGTTATATATTCCTTGATATTTAGTATACGGTTTTTGTCAATCATAAGCGCTACATTTGTACCAGTTGCATCTTTGCGAGGGTAACTTGAATATCAAGTTGACGTGAGATTGAGCTGATCATGAGCTGATGAGATGAAATTCTAGCAGTTTGTATTGTGTAAGATTGTGAATGTTTCCCAACTAGGGGAAAGTGGGGAAGGTTGGGACACTTTTTTTCTTTTGCATATTTTGAGCCGTTAATTCTGCATATTCACTTAAGTTTGCGGGACTGATGTATAGAGGGACTAAGAAATTCCCTTGCGACTCACATCTTACTACCGAAATGCTTTGAAAAACGTCTGTCAAGTGTCCCACTGTACCCCACTTGTGGGGCACATTCGGACAGACCCTGGGGCACAATGGGTCAGTCTGTCAAAATTCAACGAAGTATGCCCTTAAAAATAAGCAATTAATCAGCATAAACGTCTAAAGAACAGGGAGACTTCAAATTTGAAAATTTAATATTTTCAAAATCAATCTTCAACTGAAATAGTTCAGATATTTTGACAAAAAATTTCGCAAACAAATTTGATTATTACCTTCCTCGAATCTAAATCTGGAAATATTATTGATTCTCGAATATATTCCATATTAAGCCATGGGTCGAAAGAAACCATAATATTACACAAAATATAACGCATCTCTAGGTCTCTAAGCACTTATCGTATCAAACACTGTCGAATTGTGCCCTGTAGGGCATGTCCCACTGAATATAAGAAACAAATATTTTCAGACCATCCCACGGCGAAATTCGGAAGGCACATCCACTCGCCAAAGTTATGAATATTTTACAGTGGAGTAAAGCTGAAAAATATCAGACGGTGGTTTGCCCTGTAGGAAAAAGCAAAAACTGAAACGATGAAATTTTAGTTTCAACCTCCCAAAACCAATTTTACCTCATAGCTTGCGCCTCTCTACCCGTCCTTTGTCCGTTCACGGGGACGTTGTAACTCACCGAAAGGCGGATTGAAACATCGAACCGCGGACAGGATTGCGGATATAGTATCAATGTGAGAGCTGATTTGCCACTGTGCCCCATGTCCCAACGTGCCCCACCTTCCCCTACCATCCTATTTCTGCGCAAAGCAATTGCGAGTTGTTGAAAGTTATGGTTTCTGTAGAGTATGTGTTGACTTTGAAGCATTTTAACTTATACTTGACAGAACATTGCCTGCAAGGCAACCTAAAGCATCAATTGCAGGTTTAGTCACAAATAATACATCAAACTATGTTGTCAAAATATCATTGGTTCAGAATTATATCAGCATATTGACTTCATGATCTTGCTGCAGTACAACCTTGGGGACTCCCGTAGTGTGTGTACCATGTTAGTTTTGGGCGATGATTTTATTTCGATTTTCCTTATTTTTGTTCTATTACGAGTTCGAGGACTGTCTGTGTTAGCCTAGTGGATATACCCCTGCCCATGGGTTTCAATCCCTTTACGCAACTTGATGTAAAGTAGGCGAACAAAATTAGTTACTTCCATATTGGTACACACACTTATGGAGCGCCCAACCATGTGTGGATATAGGCAGTGGTGGAATTCAAATTTTTTGTCAGCCGGTTCCTTCACAAAAATCATATTTTTCAGCCGGTTCTGATGCAAACAGAACATTGACAGTAACCAGTAATGCTAACCGGTTCGCTGATCTCATGAAATTTCGTGAGACGGTTCTATAGAATTGGTGCGAACCGGCTGAATCCCACCACTGGATATAGGCAGGGGCGGATTAACCAGTAAACAATATAAGCACGTGCTTAGGGCACCAAGCAAAGGGGGGCACCACAGAAATCTTTATAACAGAATTTTCAATAGTTCATCGGTGTTTAATGAAATATTACGAGTTGAACAGACAACTCAGACTTGTTCGTATTTTCTTTTCCTCAAGCATCATATTAAGCTTCTCGATCAATGTTTGGAGGTTTGCGAACTACCTTTAAAAAATCGTGTTCATCAATGGACCTTTCCCCGACCTTTGACCCCCGAAAAATTCTTCCTATACTTTACAATTGCAAAATTATCGGGGCTTATTTTAAGAGTGGTTTCGCGAGTTGGCCCCTGTAAAATGGGGTATTGGTTGAGACCATCATTATGTTTCATGGCGTACAATAAACACCTTTTTATAAGTACCGGTAAGGAATTTTAGCCTAGTCTAACACAGCTATTTTTACACCAATTTTTCATTTACTGCAATTGAATTAAAACTTATAAAAAGACATGGTGATCATTTAATTATCTGATTTATACTCAAATTTCCGAAACACAACTGAAAACTAACGAATAGAGATAAAAAAACGCGAAAACGAGGTAATGTTTACAACCATGCCTGGAAATCTGTCTGAGTGAGAAAAGTGTCTGAGCGGATGCGAAAAGGGTGCATTTTTACGTCACTTTTTTGCATCTTGCTGATTGGCCAATTACTCGAAGTCAACAAGGAGGTTGATGCTCGGGGAAGGTACATTAGTGATGAACACTGAAACTTACTTGTCGAAAGTTTGGTGTAGTGACAACATCAAAATTAAAAATGGCGCACTATGTGGCGGTTCCGCGATCGCATTTCAGCGATCTAGAGGTCAGCGAAGTTGGGGAGTTTTCTGGTAAGGTAGACTAGACTAATAAGTACTGGTAAAATTTTAAACTGCAGTTTGTACTCGGTTTATCTGGTATTTCGATTCACGTTGAGACTTGACGCGTGAGTCTTAATCGTGACAATTCCCAGAATATATGGAAATCATATTCTGCTAAGCCAGTTGATGCAAACCTAGGCAGCTAGACTACTTATATTGCAGATAAAATGCAAGAGCTGGAATTCGTTTTATGTTATTGTTTTGGAATGAAATTTTACAGAATTTTCACAGAGTAAGTCAAGTTCTGCAAAGTGAGAATGTAGACTCACAAACATGCGCGCATCTGTATGCATCATTACGAGGCCAGCTGCGCATTCCACGAGATGAATTTGAACGCTATGAAGCGCTCACGCTACCACTGCAACCAAATGTCTCTTCATCTGCTGAGAAGGAAAGGTATTCGCAGGGTTGTCAAAAGCTTATTGATGCTTACACAGAAGATTTCAACAGTAATTTCTCAGCTGAGCTTCAGCAGTTTCATTTATATGTACTCCATAAATTCAATGACACAGGAAAAAAAATCAAGATTCAGTCATGCTGAACTTTACAAAATTCTTGTAGAATATAACATTGAGTGCGCCTTTCCAAATGTAGACAATAGCTTTCGAATATTTTCAACATTAATGATCACGAATTGTTCAGCAGAACGTTCATTTTCTCAGCTGAAGTATATTAAAAACCCCTACAGAACAACTATGAAACAAGACATACTAGACGCTTTATCTCTGTTGAGTATAGAGGCAGATGTGTTACATCAGCTTAGTTTTGAGGATCTAATCAAAGACTTTGCAGCTAAAAAAACTAGGAAAAAACTTTTCAAAAGTAAGTGAAGGACTTCTGTCTTTTCAAATGTTAGTGGTGCCTTTGTAATGTCAGTGGCGTAGTATCTAGTATGGAGAGAGACTTGTTTTGATAAAACATGAGAAAATTTATCAGAATCAAATTCAAGTAAATGTACCGAAAAACATCGTTTGCTTCCTTACTGTTGGTATTGTTTTATTTCAATTTCATCTTTTCAAAATTTTGTGTTGTTCATTATTTAATGTAAAAGATGTATTATGTAAGAATAAGATTGGTTTTGGGAATATGAGCAAAATTTCACAGTCAAAAAATTGCAAGAAAACCTAAAAATGTTCGTAGAAGTTGTATTTTTTTACTGTTGGTTGTGAGTATTTTTGATGGATAATACACTTAATTATATGTATTTTAAAAGACACATATGGGGGCACCAAAGCCTCCAGTGCTTAGGGCACCAAAGAGGCTTAGTCCGCCCCTGGATATAGGGCGTGAAACAGGAAAATTACACTTGGATATCCTACAGGTAATAATATATTTTACCATGTTGTTTGTTGTAGAAAAAAAGGTTTCCTCTATCGTTAAACGACGACAAAAATATTTCACCACAGCTACTTTCCCAATAAGCATTTTCAATTGGTGGGAAAAACAAGCACTGTACAATATTTTGTTAATTCGACGGCAAACCTAAACACTTTTATCTGTATTTTTAATACTCAATTGTGATAGAATAATTGGTGAAAAAATCATGATATCCAATAGGGTTTTTATACATCGAGACCGCTACTATATAACAAAATATCATATGCAGAAAGACACCTGATTCATAAACAAGAGCGCTATGCTCAAATATATGGACACGTATGACTGAACGAAATATTTTATCATCAATTCACCGAAATAGTGTATCCTGGAACGCTAGTGTATCCCACTTTTACGAGACAGTTACGAGTTAGTTTAGTATCACCGCGCTGTGTTACGGTACCGGAACTGCCCTATCTTAAGAAGTTCCTGTCTTGTGACAGCGTAACACCAGCGATCCGAGTCTCTACTGTAATATGTAAACACCAAGTACGGCGCTGTTCGCCATTTCCCATGAAAAACATTAGCTAAGCAAGAATTACGTTACACGGGAACCACCGACGTTCGATGAGCACGTGATCGAAAGAAAAATAAGAAGAATGCCAGCATAAAAACAAATCCATTACGTGTAAAAAAAACGAATCTCACAGTGCTAACGGAAGTATTTGAAATAAATAAAAGTAATAGTCAGCCTTCTAGAAAAAAAATCATTTTTTGACCACTCAAAATGTTGAAGAAATTTGCCCAGTAATCAAAAAGAAAAGCGACTTTTTAGGTTTTTCACTGGATGTCCAAAAATAATGCAAAACGATCGTCATGTCCACTAACGTGTCCAACAAGTATTATAATGGAATCACAATGCTTCCTAGATCAGTGGATTTCTATTCCGTGATACAAATGATGATTTCTTTGGAGTGATCCGTCAAACCAAAGTGGTTTTGCGGCCGCGAGATGACGCTAAAGGGCAAGTCGGAATTCCAAAAAAATGCGATAAAAATATTACTGTCTCATAAACGTTTGTCTAATGAAGGGATACGTGCTAATTTTATCTAATTATCTCTGGCCTTAAGGTTTTTTGCGTTATGTTTCAACAAAACGATACCACAACCATTATTATAGTTGAAATTATTGCCAAGTAATTCCCAATTGTATTTGCTGAATTTGCACATTCAGCATTTCGCTTGACGAAGTTCGATTACGTCACTCCCTAATTATTACTGCACAATAAGTTAAAAAATCCTCAAGTGTATTTATTTTCGATGATAATATATGCAACAAGTTATAATCAGGGGAATGTGCGTCGCTTTCTTGTTGTAATTGAGTTATTTATATCTGAGGGACTCCAACATTGGTCAGACGATAAGTTACAGAGATATATTTGCGTTAGAATGCGGCAAGTCTCTCAGATTGATATAAATAGTTGTGTTCATCCTAGCGTACTTACATGATATGCATACGAAACCACCTTCGAAAAAGCCACAGGTTCACATTTTCAATTGAAAACATCTAACACCTATGCATGTATGTATATGAATTGTTATTATATCAGTTAACTTTACCAATATCCTATAGGCTACATGCCCCATATCAGTGGTCAGTCTCAACCTTTTATGGCTAGTGGCCCCCTTCCGAAGGCTTTTAGCTTTCATTTTCATCATTCCAGTGGTATTTATAGTAGTATTTTGGTCAGTAAATTTCAAATCCCATTATGTTCAAACAATTCATAAACAAAGTGAAAACCCCCTGTGAAAATAACCTTGTCAAGCAATGAAACTAGAAAAAACGGGGAATTTTCTGGTTTAGAGATGAGATGGCAAATGAAATGACATCAAAACGATTTGGCGCCTGGTATTGAGACCCCATACAACTGCTCTGTGATCCCCTTGAGGGGTCAAGGGCCCAGGTTAGGAACCGCTGCCTTAGATGGATACATAGATATTATGGTATGTATCATCTCTTATCCAATGTATTTTCTCAAATTTTAGAAAAAAAAATTCTCAAACAGTTTATCTACAAAAAAACTAGCGTAACAGCTTACGTTTAACAAACGTCTATTGTACCAGGAGGTACAATAAATAATGGAACTGAAGTAGTCTACTGCATGCCTCCTAAAGCTTGTTTAAATCAGGATTCGAAGCTGCTTGCGCTGACCCTAGACCGCTCGTAGTTTTGAATACGTTAGTGGAGATCTGCTTTTGTTAGTCTTCATACTTCGGAACAATAACTCGGATGAGTGAATTTGAGATATATGCGGCACTTTTTGCACATTATGTTCAGGTTGATATTTTCAACAGAAATTTATATCTATAAAAAATATAGTTGTAATTTCAACAGGAACAATTGGGTCGAATAAAACACTTCGGTGGGCCGGGTCCGGCCTGCGCGCCGTAATTTGCCCACACCTCGGCTATTTAGTTGAATTTACCGTGATGTGCTGGTATTCATTGCAAAGTAATCGTACTTTGAATCTCTTTGGATGGACTGAGTCGAATGATTTTGCATGTGGTTTCGAAGCGTAACGCTGCGTGTAGTTAGTATCAACATAAGTCAAAAACGTCGATGAGTGTTAAAGTGGATAATGCAGATCCTTTGGTGCTACTCCTGAAGTATGTGTACCAATATGGGAGTAACTAATTTTGTTCGCCTACTTTACATCTAGTTGTGTAAAGGATTTGGGAAAGGGTTATATTCACTTGGCTAACACAGACAGTCCCCGAACTCGTAATAAAGAAAATCGGAATAAATTATGCCCTAACCCTAACCTGGTACACACACTATGGGGTACCGATACTTTTACACCATGTTGGCTGATTTATAGAATAAAAATTCTAATGAAGTTTCCAACTCGATAACCGAAAGAGGGAGCTGTTGAGCTGTTGCGTCACTTTCTTTGTTTGTTGGGGTCGAAAGAATACTCTCCTCTACGATTTCGTTTGCCCTGCTTCATTTTGACTCCCTGGTACATGTTTAATTTATTAAAATCACATATATTTGTGGCGTGGCGACCCATATAGCACAACTACGTTGGGCCAACGTTATAATCCGCCGGCAACCGTTGTACGCGGTTTTACAACCATTTACCATGGAAAGGCCATGATTGGCCTTCAACGAAACACTCCATTATGCGAAGAAATGCGCGCGCGATTCGAATATAGCACATGAGGTCGCCATTCATTTTGGCGGTACTCGTGATCGATAGCCTGTTACGAGATTTTTGCCGTGGATGGGACAGTGACATTGAACTTTTAATGCTTTCATAGTAGAATGGCGAAAGTAGAGATAGCCTAGTTGTAACCGTGTAAGTTAATCTCATGGTACCGGTACCCTAAGTGCGTTGTCAGGTCACGGTTCATAAGGGTGATAGGGTACCATACCGGTAAAAGTTACATATTTATCCCTGGACACCGTAGGTACCGGTACCGGTAACGGCAGAACGAGATGAGGTACGGTACCGGTACCGTGCTTGGTCTTTTGGCATTTTTTTGTTAAACTTTTTTAGGTTGCCATCTCTCATTTACCAGTATTCGTTATCGAGTACCGGTACCTATGGTAGTTACCGGTACCGGTAAAAGTTACATATTTATCCTGGACACCGTAGGTACCGGTAACGACAGAACGAGATGAAGTACCGTACAGTACATTACCGGTACCGGTACCGTACTTGGTCTTTTGGCACATTTTTTTGTTAAACTTTCTGAGGTTGCCATCTCTTATTTACCAGTATTCGTTATCGAGTACCGATACCGGTATTGGTCCTTCATCCCTGGATATGATTTTTTATATTTACTTTATTTGTATAAGTGCAAACATTTCCGCAGCCCAAATCCAACCCGTTGAACGACTTAATCCAGTAATCTGAATAGTTGTACATTTGTGAACCTTCTGTCTGATGAATTTCAACAAATCTAAATACAGATCTCAATTGGCTGAAATCTAAAATATGTTTTAACAATTGCCACAATCAAACTGAAACTAAAATTTAATGTTTTTGGGTAAAAAATAGCTGAAGGATTATTGTTTTCCCTTTTTGTTTTTGTAACACTTTAAATTTTTTTTTTAATTTTTGTCCGAGGTCCGAGAACTTTGTCCAACCCTGCTCTATTTCATATTTTCAGCTTTGTTGAGAAATAAATTACTGATTTTTGAATAATATCTATTTTGTTTTAAAATTCAATAGAATTATATTGGGTAATCATTTATATTAATATGATTTATTTTCAGTATGTATGCTATGTAATCTTACCCAACCAACCTTAATTAAGTGTTATTATTGGAAAGTAGACCGCTAGCAAAAAAGATTCGGGCGATTGGGGGGAAGCCCACTCTGTACAATGACTGCCAAATGTGCATGCAACTCTGCAATGCCCAGCGACTCTAAAAGCATGAAGTATTATACGACACATCCTTTACAAATATTTGGACATATTTTGTGTAATATCCATTTTTTTCCGGTTCTAAATAATTATTACCGATTAGATATTCTGTCAAGTGTCAATATTACCATTGTAAGTTTAATGATATATACCATTTTTATAATAGGCCCTATGACAATGGACTGGAAAATTCACCTGCTTCAATTCCCTCTTTCACGCAATCATACACTGTGTCATTTCAAGCATCTCAATGTTTCAATGCGGACAATGCCCAAAACAGGTGTTTTTGTTTTATAGTTTGATAGTAGCTCCTTGCATACCTGTGCCATAAAATATTGCACAATAGCTAGATATATCGGTTGAATAATTACCTAGTACAACATCATGTGGTTAATACCGTATTTTCCGGCGAATAAGTCGCTTTTCTAGACCCAAATTTTTAGCCTGATTTTGGGGGGGGGGTCGTCTTATTAGGCGAGTATGATCATTTTCATTTTTTTGTTGCCCTATTATTGAACCCGGACAATAAAATACCTTCGGCGATAGCATCCCCCACGTCCTCATCAGGTTAGTTTAATTAAATCGACATTCTCGTGCTGTGAATCTGAAATTTCAATGCTGTGATTATCATATTTGCATTATCATATATGGACTGAATATTACGCTACAAAAAAAAGTCATAGGCTATTTTAACCAATGCGCAAACGCGGCGACCGCTCGAAAGGCATTGCATGGTAATTTGAGATTCCCGACGTTGATGCGATTATACTACCCCGACTCATCGGCCGGTTATATGCAAAAACCCATTTTTTCAGGCTTAAAAACAGGCCTCGTCTTATTCGTCGGAAAATACGGTAACTAATATTAATGAAAAATTTATATTCTGGTAATTAGTATAGGCCATTCGTTCACGTTTATCATCTGAAAGACAATCATGTACTATATATTGTGTAACACTAACTTGATTTTCAGAGATCAAGCCATGCTCCAATCCAGTCCATGGAAAAATTGTTGGGACAGGCGGTAGAAACTCTTATGCTACAAGCTACGGCATCTGCAACTTTCCACTGATTATAGTGTGGACTCGGACATAAAGGAATTGATGAAATTCATTGTCAATTCATTGTCTGATTACATTTTGATCCAGAAAACATTCAAGGATGAAAAAATCGCTCGTAATTTGAATACTTTTATAGGCTGATTACATACACTTTACGGCAGTGGTACCCAAACTTTTTTTTCCGCGACCCCAATTTTTGTAAAATCACAGACTACAGATACTTGTGACCCCACAACGAGAAAACATTAAAAATCAATTTATTCTATTCAATCATTCTGATGAAAATCAACTGTAAGTTTGCGGGGCATTAGTGCAACGTGGTTGTACTTGTACTTAAGTTCAGTGGTTCCCAACCTTTTTACCCCAGCGGCCAGCGGGAAAGCAAAATTAATTTAAGAGTTCGCTGACCGGCAACACATGCCATCGTATGAAGACCACAATGTATAAATCTCTGAGATTCAGAATATTTGTTTAGTTTTAGTACAATGTTAAAATATTGCAGATACTCCATAATTAATTGGAAAGCCAAACAGAACATGAATGTAAAATAGGTGAAAATACCCTTGCTGGGTCTCATCTTATTGAGTGCCTTTTATTTTTTGTCGTTTTGTTTTTGACTGCATGAAGCGCTTCGAATTTATGTATGAAATACAATATGCCCAATATTTTCGCTTCGTGTTCAAGGAAGATTATTTAAATGTCTAAATACGATCTGATTGCAATATTAAAATTGTTCACTTTTATACGAATGGGATGTGGACAAAACACATATGTGTATATTTTAGAGTAGATACTCGCGATAATTTAACAGCTTTTGCAACGGATGAAAACCTTTTCATTAGATGTATTCTTATAATTGTGCTTATTTACTCATTCCAGATAAGATATTTGTCAAGTCTTGGAGGTTGCTCCGAGAAAGACTGGATTGGAGAATCATGAGCTCAGTTATAACAAATTTACTCTCCCGCTCTTTCAACTGTGCAGGACGCGGTGGATAAGGAGTGAGTGGGACGCCCTTAGTTTCTGCTATTAAAGGTACGTATGTAATATGTTTATCATATTGTACCACCATCTTCCTCTGGTCTACCCTCTTCTATTTTATAAGTATAAGATTATTTTGACTCCAAATCAGCTTAAGATAATTCATAAGGGAAATGAACAAAAGTTGATCAAATAGAATCTGACAATCTGGAGTGAAAACAAAACCTTAATTAAGATTGAACGTAAAGAATATAAGATTTTGCCAAAAAGATGCCTATCGTGTTCATGAATTAAATTAAGTTACTCACACACAACAACAACAGAGATATAATAAAATAAAAACAGGCGAGAAAATTTAGATAAGTTTGGTAGTAAACAAAATGTACTTGCCAGTTGCCACACCATTCATTTTTATCATTATGATTGTCAAATTGAATAATGATTTTATAAACAACTGTGAACAGTAAAGAAATTGAATGTAGATTTTGTATACAAAAGTGAACAGTATAGAAAAATATTTATTAAGGAGATATCGCCAAGCTGATTATGGTTAGAGTCAAGTGCCAAATTGCCAATCCAATGTTGCCAGAGTTTGGTGCATAATGGCGAACAGTGGTTTTCGAACTTATTTGTATCATCGCTCCCGTACAGTACTTTTTACATCATCATCATCATTTTAGTCAGATAAAATCTCAAATCATCATTATTCCCTCCAACAAATATTCCCCTCAAAACATTGTCTACGCCCCCCTTGCGGAATCAAGAATTTCTGTATTTCTCAATTATTATTGTCTTGTCAATGTAAGCTTCACTCACACATTTGCGACTGCAGAAACTTGGCTTAAGATTCCTACTCTGAAAATTTGTTGGGATGCAGTCATTCAGACTAGGCTTTGAACTCTGGTGCTGTAATTTGCTAATACTGCAATTTAACACAGAATTTTAATATTTTTCAGCTCTGGATGATCTGGCAACGAACTCCGATTAATTTTATTACATGTATACATATTTGTAAAATAAAGACATTTTGTTCTTGTTTTTTATCTTTTGTTTTTTATTATATAAATAATGTTAGATTAGTGGGAAATTTCTATGTAGTATAGATCCATACCCTGTCTGTACAACACATCGCCTAACTTGGCCCGACCATGTGCCACGATTGTATTACAACGTGTCACCTACGTAGGCCCGTCCATATGTCACGATTGTGTTACAACGTATCGCCAACGTTGGACCGGCCATATTTCACGATTGTGTTACAACGTATCGCCTACGTTGGCCCGACCATTTGCCACGGTTGCATTACAGCGAAAGGACCGACGTTGGCCCAGCGGCCAAATCTTCGCTGGAACATGGTTGTTCGCCATTATTGGGCCGGTGGTTCGAACAACGTTCGGCCATGGTTGTTCCGACGTAGTTGTGCTATCTGGGGAGTGTGTACAGTAAATCTGGTATTGTGCAATGTGCATTTGTAACTGAACTTCCAAATTGGATTGTGCATTCTAGCATCCCAACCAAATAATTGTCGACAGCACCTATTCCGGGATACACGTTGATTGTAACACAAAAAATAAATATTTTTTTCTAAAAACCCACCAGACTTCGTATGTGGTGTTCCAATTACAAACGTGAATATTTGATTTATGGGTTTATTTTATATGAAAATGACTGAATTATTAGTAAAAGTATTTACTTTTCGAACTATTACCTGTGAAATCGATTCTGTTTCTTATGATCGCTTTTAGCCGGTGCCTTAGTGCTGTGTAACATTCTGATCCAACTATTGTGTCTTGGTATCCGCAAGTTGTCGTTAAAGCTCCATTTTTTTTGAACATTTACAAAATTCAATAAAATGGCTTGATGTGTATAAATATGACAATTCCGAAAATCGGATCTTTGAGAGGTGAATATCCATAATATTCAAATCTTACTGCTGTATATTACACCAGGCAGAGTTGTTTTAACTCAACGTTTCCAATAACGTTCTTTTTCTTCGGCCTTTTCGTAAGGGTTTTTCGTATCTTTCAATCTTTGTAGTTTTACTTACCTTCATTCAACAACGGCCTAGTTCTCACCGGAATATTTATTTGAATCTGCTTATTATTTTTTTGCATTTTGTTTTCAGAAATGCTTATAGACGTCCTCATTTCATCACAGGACAAGAGAGGATTAAAGGACTGGACAAGACTAAAACAAACTGAAAAGTATCGGCTATGATTACGCCGATAGTCTTGCACATGATTTCTTTTATAAAAATGACAACGATGACAGCAGGAAGGGCGACCCAGGAGCGTATGTACCAATATGGAGATAACTAATTTTGTTCACTTACTTTACACCAAGTTGTGTAAAAGAACTCAAACCTATGGGTGGGAAGGGGGTATATTCACTTGGCTAACACAGACAGTCCCCTAACTCATAATAAAACTAAACGAAGGAAACTTGGAATAAAATTTTGCCCTAACCCCAACCTGGTACACGTACTACGGGAGTATCCAGAAATGTATATAAAATAAAAACTTTCATTGTAATTTTTTGCTTTTTGAAAGTAAAATAAAAGCAAAATGTGAAACAAAACTTCAAAGTATCATCGGGTTAGGCTAAAAGTCTTTCTTTCGATTTCTCCGTGAAGCGCATCAAAATAAGCAAGGGTTGAAAGCTTTAAAAACTTCTGTCGCGTGCCCTTGCACGCTGGTAGTGCAATAAAAGCCATTGAATAGATGACTATAAAAAGAATTGATACTTTTTGATCATTCCGAGTACAATACATTTATTTGTTTTGAATAGAAGACAAATGCCCCGATCGGCCAATTTGAATTGTGCAATAGCATATATAACAGTCATTTTCATTAATTTAGTACATGCTGTAAGTCTGAAAAAGGGGTACCGCCGTAGTGTGTGTACCAGGTTAGGGTTAGGCCATAATTTAGAATAATTTATTCCGATTTTCCTTATTTTAGTTCTATTAAGAGTTCGGGGACTGTCTGTGTTAGTCAAGTGAATATACCCCCTGCCCATAGGTTTCAGTCCCTTTACACAACTTGAAGTAAAATAGGCAAACGAAATTAGTTACATCCACATCGGTACACACACTTCTGGAGCGCCGAATAAAGTTACCCATTTCAGTTATATCGTGAGAACCCCATAATGAAACAATACTTCATATTTTTGATCATATTTTTATAATTATATTAATATATATGTTGTATAAAGTTATTACGGATTTTCAACTTTTTCCTAGTAAAATTTTGATTTTTTTACATCTATGTAGAATAGGCCTAATGAAAAATAATATGTTTTTTAAAATGGAATAATTTTAAAAAGAGATCCGGTTTCGGCAGGCGCGTCTTCCGCTTGCTGATAGAAAGTAATGGCTCATTACTCTTTCAAATATTATTTATATTAGTTTAAGCGATCTTCGTGCAACATTTGTAAAAATTCTTTCATCACATGCTGGCATTTGTAACAGGTGTCATAAAATTACACGAATCGAATTGAAAGGTCGGATAACATTTAAACGGAATAAAATTTTGTCGAGAAAATGTAATTTTACCAAATTGCTTTATTTGCTGATAAACGATATTTTAGCCTTGAATTATTTGTAATGTTTATATTTTCAAGACGTTATTCTTTAAATGTTATGTTCTGAATAATATTTTCGATTTATTCATGCTTCCTGTTATAAATGTCTCAGCAATATTTTTTCTCGGTATTGTGTAAGTAAGAACAGTCGGGGATTGGAATTTACTTCATTAGTTTAACCTTGCAATAAACATAACCAAATCAATAATTTTATATCTATTAAAGATACCGCAGCTGGCCAATACGAAATATCGATGTTGCTACGAATTTTCTAGTAATTAAAAATAAATTCACGTTGTTACGCAATGTAGGAACAATGCGATTCACACCACGTGATATTTCTTTCTAAGTCAGTGGAATCTAAGATTCATTGACCCGGAAGTTTTAATACATGTTCTATTATCACGTCATATTGAAAACCAATGACGCGTTTCGCTAACTTAGCCAATTGTCTGTCAATATAATATTGGTGGATTATTCTTTACCAAGTATTGGTGAAGAATACAATACGGTTTTCATCTACGAAATCTACCTTATACAGGATCGATCACGTGACACCTGGAAAGGGGGTTTGTTGTGAAGAATGAAGCGTTGACGAACGGTCTTTGTTACCAAAAGCAAATGAAATGTATGACAAAACTTATACAGTGTTAGGTCACAGGCACACAACACAAATGTTTTTATTCAAAAATAGGTTGCCAGACAACCATAACGGTAATGTTTGGTTAGTTTTTCGCGCCTTTCCTCTGTGGATTGATCCAAGGCAAATAATTGTATTGTCATGCAACAATTGGTTTATCTTTCATCGTTTCGTATGCGATAAAACCCACGTTCTTCCTGAAATCGAATAGAATTTGACGCCATTTTGATTTTCCAGAATCCCAATCATTATAGATTGATAGAATATCCCAAAGCGAAGGTTATTTCTTGCCTGGACTTCAACTTCCTTTTTCTTATTAGAACGTTTATTATGATATGTATAGATACTGTCGAAAGTGCGAAAGATGGGAAATTTCCAAATTTACCGATCTGGATGTCTTTAAAACGTCATTTGGCATATTGCTTGTTGTTATAGAAAACCGTTGTTTGAGTTACAGAAAAATTCGATACGAAGGAATTAACCATTCCGAAAAGTTTCAAAATGTAATATGTTCCAATATTGTTTTTCTATATCTATTAGGTTGCGAGAGACTAATTTCCAATCCTTTCTCAATGCCTTTGCGCTAGTGTATCCGTATGTGTATAATGCAAGGATGCTGTAGCAGGAATAAAAATACCATAATATGTAATTCAAGTGGTTGTAAACTGCTTTTCTGCGGAAGTCTGATTTTGGCCAGACGAAAAGTTACAGTAATATATTGTCGTTGTGTTTCAATGTCAGTATTTCACCAGTATGTCGATAATATATTTCGATAATGTAGTATCAACATGGACAATTAATTAATATTTTTCCACTTGAATCTACCCACTTCAGTCTTTTATTGAAGCGGAGCGTTGATATGAACATGCTTTTCAAATTTCCTTTTCCGTTTAGTTTTCGATTATTTCAAGGAGTGAATACTATAAAAATTCCTGTAGATTTTCGAATTATCGTCATATATGACGTCTTATTGGCGCTGGTATCGCATGCTTTTCATCAGACTATAAAACAGCGTGTGTGTTATTTGCAGGTTATTTGGTCCATGTTTGAACTAGGCTAGATTTTTTAGTAGCTATTTTAAGAGTCTAACATTGACGATCGTCATGCGCAGAATCGGTGGGAATATTCTGCTCTGTGAAGCGTAGTATTTATTTGTGGTATTGATTCCATGAAATTGTCAAAAAGTTGACATTTCTTCTCGTAAACGAGATTAACAGTCTACCATTTTTGGTAAGTGAGATTATATACATTATATGACATATTATTTTCAATGTCAGATAATTATTGTAATATATCGAGTGTAAAATTGAAAAAGCTATTGGTTTCTAAGTACTTGCTTCGAAGTACTTTCACATGCCATACAACAGTTATTTGTTATCCCCCAATACAACATATTTTTGATGTTACCTGTATACTCATGATATATCTATTTCTTTTCGTATTATACATATTGAAATATAATATAATATAAATAAATATTGTAAGTAATTTCACTTGTAAAATGCAAAAAATTGCGATCCCCCAATTCAACAATTTTATTTTTATGATATATTCTTTCAAAATTACTCTCTTTTATGTTTTTGTTCATGTCATTCTCGTATATGATAAATTGTATCATCCCGCGGAAGCAGGTCACGTGTCAAAAACGACACAATATGAATCGGTTTGTGGGCGGGAGCCAAATGCCATTTGTCAAAAATGAAAAAAACGTCGTCCGTACATCTGTGTAAACAGTGTTACACCAATCCTGCGAATATTTTGTCGAAAAATCACGTCTGGATGAGCAAAGAAAACAAAAGCTTGATAAACAAAGTCAAAACTATCAGTCTGGACCTAATTTGTATCTCGATGTTCATTTTTCCACGCATGTTACCAATGAAATTTAGTCGATACTTCTTTGGCCCCTACGCAAACATCAAACGAATAATGTTTTGTTCTGTGGCTTTATTTGTGTTCTTAGTAACGCGAGGGTGCTTTTGTATGAGCGAGCGTGTGATGGAACTGGGCTTGTTGAACAGGCTGTTTAACCTTGCATATATGATACAAACCTCACTAATTCAAGCAACAAGATTTATTACCATTTTGCGCCGCTCATATAGGTATTTCGTTTTAGATATCTTGAGATTTACATATTTATCTCGGAAGAGAGAAGAGCCGATAAGACGGCTTAATCATATGGCGAACCACGGCCTCTCGTCCGGTTCACAGTTCATGTCGGGTATGTGAATAGTTATCCAGTTATTTGTATTCGAAAGCATGGACTTTACGGTGGAGGAAGCCGCAACCAACTAGCAATTACGTGAACCACCCTACGGCGGCAATGAGTCCGGCAATCCTCCCTCACTTAATTATCCCCACGAGATTTTAACCTGCGAATCTACGCCGGGTAATCAGAGGTGTGGTGAGCGTATTTCTGACGCTCAGCGCGATTTGCCACCATGTCTTAATTTGTGTAAATTCTCCGGTTTATCCAAACTGGTGGGAAGTTGTCAACATTGAGATCAACATAATTCATTCGCAAAAGTTTATTCTAAAATGACTCTTTTAGAGTTCTTTTTTTCTCAGCAAGGTTGACTTGACGTATTCCAAGTCTCGCTTAAGCCATGTTAACAGGCATCTAAAAATAATCTTCTTAGAGCATCAGTAGTTTGATTGAAATTCTTCTATCAATATTTATTTGATCAACCACCTGGCCGTTCAAAATCGTGAGATAAAATTGTTTTTATAAACGTAATGGATCGAAAAATATTTTTTGTTATCTTAACTTAGCAACTCACAAACACTCAAATACATCCTTTTATTCAATGGAATATTCACTAATCCTATACAATGCTATATCACTCCAACTCAGAGATCAATTAATAAATTTTCACGCCTAGACGTACGACAAAATTTCTTGTTTATCTAAATGTTGTAAATCGAAGAAAAACTTATCTGTTAATTAAATAATAACTTCATGATTGGCAAGATTTCTGGAATTGAGATTAGTTTATTTTTGGTATTTCCATGTTCTAGCATCCATCATCAAAATTTATTCGACCAAAGTCAAAAAGATTACCATAATAACAAGTTGGCGAGTTTATTCGAGTTTACAACAAAGTTATATTTGAATTTAGGCATATTATATGCTTTACAATGATTTTCAAATTACGAATTTTTAATGAAGATAGAGATGAATAAATAGAGATGAATAATCTACAATTACCATGATATCAATTTTCGGCCTTCCCTTGGTATATGTACCAGGT
The DNA here is from genome assembly GCF_964204865.1 of Styela clava. Taxonomy (NCBI): domain Eukaryota; kingdom Metazoa; phylum Chordata; class Ascidiacea; order Stolidobranchia; family Styelidae; genus Styela; species Styela clava. The sequence continues at coordinate 8,290,267 of NC_135254.1, forward strand.
TAGGGTTAGGCCATAATTTTATTCCGATTTTCCTTATTTTGGTTCTATTACGAGTTCGGGGAATGTATGTGTTAGCCAAGTGAATATACTCCTGGTTGTAGGTTTCAGTCCATTCATACAATTTGATGTAAAGTATGCGAACAAAAATAGTTACCTCCATATTGGTACATACACTTCCGGAACGCCCAATTTTCTGCGTATTTGGTCAAAAAGGATCAAGCGAGGTCAATCCTGAACACCATTATTGCCTTTTTCATTGCCAAATGTACAGCTTCTTACTACGATTTTCTTTATTTGCGTCCAAGTTGTTTGTTTAGATGTTTAATTAAAACGTGTAGAAGCAGAAAATTCGTTTGAAGTTTCTGTGAAGTGGAAACAACAGCCTATGAAGTGGACAGAAACATGTGAACAAGATGCGTTTTGTTCAATTTTTATTTTTGTCTCATTTGTCGTTTTAAACACTTGCGCTCGAACTTTTCTTACGATAGAGCATTTCTAAAATAAATACGGAATTTTTTTCAGCTTCTTTGTTTCGTTATGAATCCACAACCATCTATGATTAAGTATGTTAGGTGGCTCCAACTCCCGCCTATCTTTGACTATTGCTATGATGGGCATAATAGTGATTATTACAAAACAATGAAAAACAAAATATATATTATTTAGCAACCACCGACTTTAAATGTTTCTTGATTTAGTGAGTATAACTATATTCATTCCATGCTTTTTCCTTGGAGCACTTCTGCGTTCGAATATATCACATATATAATTTCAAAATTAAATATTAATTTTACCTCATGTTATGAATTCATTGGGAAAATCCAGCCAACATAAAATTTATGGAAGGCAAACTAATGCGCATGGATTCAGTTTGGATGGTAATAATTTACGTAGCAGCATGTTGATTAGAATTTTAAGAAAAAATACTCTGTAATCGTTTTAGATTATACTTTAATAGGTTTCAAGCCTATATTCATTCCATGCTTTTCCCTTGGAGCACTCCCGCGTTCGAATATATCACATATATAATTTCAAAATACAATGATAATTTTACCTCATGTTATGAATTCATTGGGTAAATCCAGCCAAAATACGAATTTATGCGAGAAAGGCACACTAATGCGCATGGATTCAGTTTGGATGGTAATAATTTACGTAGCAGCATGTTGATTAGAATTTTAAGGAAAAAGACTCTGTAATCGTTTTAGATTATACTGTAATAGCTTTCAAGCCTGCTTTTGATACCAAATTGGGTTTTGAGATTTCTATCAAAATTGCATCGAAGACAAATATCGGTTACTTGTATTAATTGTCAGATAATGCCAGTACAAGAGAAGCCAATTCTTTTCACGTCACCCACTGTGAAATAAATTTGACAAAGCGGAAGCGGAAATGTTTCTATCTTTTCAACTTGATCGGGTTATTGGCATGAGGGAAATCTTGGAAGCGACATTACGAAACTGCTTTGAATACAATTAAGATTGGTCTTTTGTTGGAAGCCTCCGCCTTTAATGCAAAAATGTGCTCGCCACGTTTTGAGTACTTCGGATTGCGCCTGTCATGTTTTCAGCGCGTTCGCTAACTCTGAATTCGATGAAGTCAGCGCTAAATTACATCAATAATAAAAATTGTAACTGAATAATTACTAATTCTTGATTTTGAGCGGTGGTAGTGGTGTTTTTTTTCACGGTTGCTTTCTACAAAATTTAAGCTACTTTTGAAGTTCTCTATCATTGATATTATTAAATAATTTTGAAGATCTTTATGAATGTCGTTACGTTGAACACAAAATGGCGAATAGGAGATGAGTTTCGTCAGCTTTTGTGTTCAGACATATATTTATCTATGTCTATATTGTGGGTGGTCTTCATGAATACGCGCCACAAACTTGACAAAAGCTACCTTCCTCTCAAGGTAAAGGTGGCAATTTAGTATATTCTACCTGTATACGGGTATGCACTTCTCACACCATTCTTAAGACAGGGTATTAATGACGGGATTCAACTGTACAATTCGGCCAGATGCGCGATAATTCCCCAATTGACCCCAAAGCCATATTAAGCTATCGGTATTTTCAAACCTGCTATTTTACGTGTAAGGATAAAGGCACTTCGGAATGGGCGGTGCAGTGCAAAAATTAAAAACAAAGTTGGTTAACTAACAGTAGTTGTGTTCATTTATTCACACTCATGGAATATCTTTATTTAAAACCGTAGAAAAGTTTTAAACTTTTTGTATTTTCTGAATTCCAACCTTTTAGAAAATTTACGCAAGGAAAGACCTAAAATATGAGAAACATCACAAATGATATGAAAAATTTATTTCACAAAGTTAACGCTAACTGCAGACGAATAATTTTTTTATAATAAGCATTCTCATGTCTTCGCCCCGAATAAGGCCAAATACAAGCATCGGTACTCCTGTGGTGTGTGTACCAGATTAGGGTTAGGCCATAATTTTTCTTATTTTAATTATATTACGAGTTCGGGGACTGTCTGTGTTAGCCAAGTGAATATACCCTCTTCCCATAGGTTTCAATCTTTTCACACAACTCGATGTGAAGTAGGCGAACAAAATTAGTTACCTCCATATTGGTACACATACTTCTGAAACGCCCAAGCATCTAACGATATATGAAGCACTACTATTATTTGGAAGAACCGGAATTTTTCTAGTTCGAAACAGCCTAACTAATTTATTTACAGAAACGAACCCAAGATGTGTAATCTGTGATGCCAACACATTTTTAGGTACGGGCCCGCGGGCCAAATTCGGCCCGTTGAGTGATTCAATCTGGCCCTGCAATAGACCTTTTAGATTATGATCGTAGTTTGTGTAAGTTGTATTTTAGGTTACCACAGACTTTCAAGATATCTTTTCACAAAAGATCCCATTAAAATACATTGTTATTCGTATTCAAACTTCAAAGCAGTTCTGTAATGTTCCTTCCATCATGCCAATAACTCTAAATTGGAAGGTCGAAATTTTTCAGCCTCCTCTAAGTCAAATTTATTTTACCCATGGTGGCGTGAAAGACATTCACTTTTCTCCAAACTGGTCTTTTTGTACAAGTCACACTATTATAGTTGAAATATTTTCTTTAACCACATTGTAGTTTTGAAGTAAAGCAATATTCCGTGTAAGAATATTGTGGAATTTCAACCATTAATATTATTTGTGTAAACATTGATGTCTTATTTACTGTATCAGTTATTGTACTATTAATAAGACTTCATTCTGATGAAACGCTGAAAATACATCATTTGTGTATTGATAATGCCGTGACGAAATGACAATTATTTATCAATTTCTTCACTGGTTATTAAACTACCTTTTTCTAAATATCCTTCAGTATATAAATATATATAATGTATGTATATAAATATTTTTGATATATTTGTATCTTATTTGTTTTATATTTCCATGTACAAATGATGGAGTTCGTGTATATAAAAATATAAACTTAAACTTGAGTTCGAATAAAACATGATTTTCCGCAATGACATTTACCGTTGTCAAATTTTCTTAGTCATCAACATTAAAGGACAAAATGATAACAGGATTAAAAAGATTAACTCGAACTATTTGCACGAGACTTTGGGATTTTATTGTTTGGTATATGTATCGGAATATCCTTTTATTGAATGGTTGCTACATTGTTTTATGGGTGTGACTGCAGGAATGCACACTTATTAAGATGCATTATCATGTTAAGTCAATGTTGAAATGTGTTTATGATCGTTAAATAATTTGAACTCGTGAAAAGTATCTTACAATTTGTATAAACCACTCACCAAGGACCATACTTTCTATGATTCAGTGAAAGTCAAATACGTCACTAATAAGCAGTGAAATCTATATTTGTCACAAACTTACCTCCATCACACCACAAGCACTTTCACACGCAATACGTCATTGTCTAATGCTCTTTTGCATATTCGTACGCGGGATTATTAATTGTATTTATAAAAATATCACTCCCATCAGTACGTGCTATAAATCAAAGAATCGTGCGAGACCATCGTGCAGTCCTAAATGTGCCCAATAAACTGATTAAAACAAAGTAACTGTCTGGTTTACTGTAGCTAATTATATTTAAAAAATTCTGACACTTTGCGCTATTAAGATAATAAAATAGTTTCAGAAAAAAAAATTCTGTTAACCTAAACAACTAAATATCTAGAAATCTTATTTTCTTTTTTGTTTAAATCTTAGATTTATCACACGAATTATCACACATTCAATTTTGACTGAAATGCATTTCAGCATAGCCCAAAGTAGTTAATATTATTGTAAGTAAAGTCTGTTTGAATGTAAATCTAATAATGCAATTGGAATTATTTTATTTGATTCCTCATTTTCTGAGACTCGGCACTTCAACTCAAAGGTAAGCGGATTACAGTACCCACTCTGCACGCATGCCTACGTGAGCATATTGTGCAATGTTAAAACTTCCCACAATATCAATCACATGTGTAAATGTCATCATATCAACTTTGTGGTCCTCCTAAGTTTATTTTAATATTTCATAACTTCAAATGTGACTCAGCGTTTTTATTATTCTCAACGAAACGTATATTTCAAAACCTATTGTTTGATTGTAATGCATTTCTAAAGAGAATTGAATTTCAATGTAGATGGCGAACTTTATAAAAAGGCATTCAAACTAGAGAACAGAATACAAAATATATATGTTTGGTTGTGAACAAAAGCGTCTCTGCGAAGAGAGCTGTAGAGAGCCGATATTCATGAAGACAGATGTATGAATCCACCAAAATGTTAGGAGTCTTGATTGGAAGGGATTTCATGTTACGTCTATTTTCAATTTAATATAGATTTATATACGACTCATTCATTCGCTTTTCGCCCTGAACATGACCGTTTTCAAGCAGCCACTAAATAAGAAGTTTCTATAATTTGGATCGGCGGAATCGTTCGGTTAGGCAACGCCTATAGCCAATTTACTGCATCCTTGAAGAGGCGGTAGTCGTGGGATTTCGACGCGAGTTTTTTTTTAGCTACAATGCCATCATAGATGAGCATAAGTATATAAAACCACCATGACACCGCGTCAACTACATTTCAAGAGACTTATACGATAAATGGATGAAATTTAAAATTAAAGTATTTGTCTGTACTTATTTTACCTATGCAGTTATGATTTTCCATGAAATATGAGCAATAAAGCCAAACTGTATAAAAAGCAGTTGAACTAAAAACAGAATACAAAACATATATGTTTGGTTTTGAAGAAAAACGTCTCTGCGAAAAGACCCGTAGAGAGCCGATTTTCTTGTAGACAGATGTATGAATCCACTAAAATATTAAGAATCTCAATTAGAAGGGATTTCATGTTACGTTCATTTTCAATTCAATATCGATTTTTATACGTCTCATTTATGCGCCGTTCGCCCCGAACAAGGCCGTTTTCAAGCAGTCACTAAATAAAGAAGTTTCTATAATTTGGAACGACGGAATCGTTCGGTTAGGCAACTCCTATAGCCAATTTACTGCGTCATTGAAGAGGCGATAGTCGTGGGATTTCTACGCGAGTTTTTTTTAGCTACAATGCCATCATAGGTGAGCATAAGTATATAAAACCACCATGACACCGCGTCAACTACATTTCAAGAGACTTATAAGAGAAATGAATGAAATTTAAAATTAAAGTCCTTGTCTGTACTTGTTTTACCTATGAAGTTATGATTTTCCATGAAATATGAGCAATAAAGCCAAACTGTATAAAAAGCAGTTGAACTAAAAACAGAAGACAAAACATATATGTTTGGTTGTGAACAAAAACGTCTCTGCGAAAGGACCTGTAGAAAGCCGATTTTATTGTAAACAGATGTATGAATCCACTATAATATTAAGAATCTCAATTAGAAGGGATTTCATGTTACGTTCATTTTTAATTTAATATAATTCTATATACTCTCATTTATTCGCTTTTCGCCCTGAACGTGGCCGTTTTCAATCAGTCACTAAATAAAGGAGTTTCTATATTTGGAACGACGGAATCGTTCGGTTAGGCAACGCCTATAGCCAATTTACTGCATCCTTGAAGAGGCGATAGTCGTGGGATTTCGACGCGAGTTTTTTTTTTTAGCTACAATGCCATCATAGATGAGCATAAGTATATAAAACCACCATGACACCGCGTCAACTACATTTCAAGAGACTTATAAGAGAAATGGATGAAATTTAAAATTAAAGTTTTTGTCTGTACTTATTTTACCTATGAAGTTATGATTTTCCATGAAATATGAGCAATAAAGCCAAACTGTATAAAAAGCAGTTGAACTAAAAACAGAAGACAAAAAATATATGTTCGGTTGTGAATAAAAACGTGTCTATACAAGAGGAGCTGTGGAGGTCCAAATTTTATTGTAGACAGATGTATGAATCCGCTATATCAAGAATCTTAATTGGAAGGGATTTCATATTTTTTCATTTTCAATTTAGTATAGATTTTTATACGTCCCATTTATGCGCCGTTCGCCCCGAACAAGGCTGTTTATCAGTGACCACTTCTAAATAAGTAGTCAATATAATTGGAAAGGGCCGGATTCGTTCGGCTACGCAACGTCTATGGCCAATTTACTGCATCCTTGAAGAGATGATAGGTGTGGGATTCGAAACGAGAGTTTTTAAGTTACAATCACATCATAGGTAAGCCTAAAGATTTAAAACCACTAGACACAGCGCAAACTGAATTTCAGAGAACTTACTTACAAAAAAATAGATAAAATTCAAAATTAAATTTATGTTTATTTGCCTTACATCTGAAACTGTTGTGTATTAGCGCAGCACAAGACCACATACCGCATACGCTTGTTCAAAGGACGATACACAATTTTTAATTATCATTCTTATATAAAGGTTTTGCTCTGGTATCGGGATGTTTGTATAAAAAAATACCGCAGCATTTAGTACGTACCGACGGTACATATTAATAAAATTTCGACAAAGTGTTTATTTTTATAACAAAAAGTGCCGTAACAAGATTAGATACAATTTAAAGTAATTTTTCGCTTTAAATTCATAGGACTAACTTGTAATATTTGGGAAGCTTCGAACAGTAGAATTGGTGATTGGGCAAAAAAATATGCGGCGGCAAGATTAAATTTATAAAAACCATATTTTAAATGGTCTAAGTTTATGATAATCTATCTGCCTTATATAACTTTGTGAATAATCTGTTACATAATTCACTTATGTAACTTGCAAATTGGTATGAGCAGGAAAGATAGTATATTTTATTCACATCATTGAGTGCAGTCTAAGTGAAAAGAACGTACTTAGTTCTAAGTTTAAGGTCTGTTTGAATATATATATATTGAAAGAAGGTTACTCCCGTAGTATGCGAACCAAGATCGCGAACACCGGAACGTAGTATGTGTACCAGGTAAGGATTAGGCCATACTTTTATTCCAATCCTTCTTATTTTAGTTCTATTACGAGATGGTGGACTAGCCAAGTGACTCCCGTAGTATTTGTACCTGAAATTATGGCGTAACCCCAACCTGGTACACATACTACGATCCGGTGTCCGCCATCTTGGTTCGCAAACTACAGCTGTACCGAAAGAAAATATCAAGATAAAAATGATTGTGAAGTTGAAAGGTCAAATTAATTTCGTTTCTGATTTTACAATAATAATGCGTAGACTTGTTTTATGTGGAATTTTAGATTTTTATCATTGTTGCAATTTTCTGAACACGAAGGCAGTGTAGCCTACTTACATATGGGCCATTTTTGCTTTAAGAGTTAAGATTCAAAAAACTGTAACCTTTCATATATGTTAGTTTCATCAATGCAAAAGCCTTTATAGCCGTTTAAACCTGAAAATGACGCTAAAAAACTTCAGGATTGTAATGGTTTTAAACTAATTCAATGTAAAGTAGGAAAATAATTTCAATCAAATTTAATCTATTTTTTATTGTTTACTTCGTAGTATTTTATTTTTAAATACTTGGAAAAAGTTATTACACCGATTTCAGATTAGTTATATGTGGTTTGCTGCGAGCGAATTTGAACCTCATTTGCGTCTAACTAATGAGTGACGATTGTGTAGCGAACTCTTCAAACGATTACAGAAACTGTACAAGAGCCTCTATGCTACTTCTGTGCTAAAAATAGATTCTGCCTGGTACCGTATCAAAAAATCTAGCTGCCACATTTTCGACTTGTTTCTTCAAAATAAACAAAGACATTTTAAATATGTTGTCAAATTTATGAAAAAAATCATCATGTAAACATAACCCGTGTTTCGACTCTTATTTTATTTATGTGGCGCTAATGGTGAAGTGCAAAAGGTTACTCACGCCATTCACAGCGAATAAAGATACCAGAAAATTTTTTGGAGGTTTCAACTCATTTTCAATTCACCGTTTATATAGGTTGTAGTTTCGTTCCAATCGTTTGTTTAGCATATTGCCAAGTTCTATTGAATGATGGATAACTCGTGCACTGATTGTATTCAAGATAATCTAACGGCGTGGTTGAGTTGAATTACATTAAATTTATACGGTGTTTGACATTCAGTTGACATACAAATAAAATTTGCATATCTGACAAAAATCTAAAGTTAACGTCGAATTTAGTTAGAATAAAACTAGTCACATTTGTTACGCAATGAGATTGTAGAAAAACGTATATATATATATATGCTGCAATGAAGGCTTTACCATGCAACGCTACATCCACCAGTTTTTTTGTTTTCAAGCATTGATATAAAATCTAAACCGGTGGTTCCCAATCTTTTTCGATTTATTTCTACTTTCGCCTATTTTATAACTCATCACAACCCTCACTAAGTGTAAAGTAATAACTTCGTGTTTTCGTTATTTGTTCCATATTTCCATTTATGATTATATATTCATGAGAATTTATTTAATATGAAAATTTAGTTCGATTTAAATAAATACGAGTTTTTGAAAACTCTTATCAATGACATCCAGAAATGCAAAGACAAATTATATAATTTAAACTTCGACAGCAGGTGATTGACGAAAAAACGTGGAAAATGTATTGAAAATTTTTTATGTTTAAACAAAATCTTGGGTAATCAAAATTGTTGAAAAATCCAATCTTTAAGCAAGTCTAGTGTGTTTTATATGTATCGATATGTTCCTTTTGCATAAATCAAGTAAATTGTCTTTAAATGTTCTGTTTTTTGACATTTATAACGCTTAATTTGCATACGGAATACAACAGTCAAGGCTAATTGCACCAAGATTTTATCTCACCACACCACGACACTAATCTTCATTTCGTGCAAACTGTCGTCGTTACCAAGAACTTCACGCAACAAGCTTTGTGAGGTCATAAACATTGGTTGGACACATAAAATAAACGAATGAAATGTCAATGCGACTTATCTTGACACAAAACATTAGCGCGCAACGCAAGTCAAATTTAAGCCTAAATACTAAAATAAATCCCATGTCTGACATGATTTTTGTGCGCTGATGAATATTATCTCAAAATAAATCGTAATTTTTTACTTGAGATTTGTTTCGTTTTTTGTTTCATTCATAATTGTGCCAACAAACTTTCATCTGATTGGACAATCAACGCCTCACCCACGTCTCACTAGACTGAAGCACTAATTTACGATTTGAATTTGACGCGGTAATAATGGAATTCACTAATGTGACGACGATTGTGTTGTAATTCAAATTGTGATTATACATGACTAACATAGAAAAAGTTAAATTGAAGAGTTTGACACTTGATACATACTATCTCATGTATTTAAGCGATATGATTGTTAAAAAAAAAAAAAAAAAAAATAAAAATAAGACAATTCACGAATTAAACGCCGTGTGCAAGAATGCAACAAGTGTTATCTTGTATCAAGTATTATATATATTAATCTCAATAAATTTTTACTTCAGAATTCAGATATTTTTAAATTAAAAAATAGTGCTTCTTCAGATTGAAATATCATTTTTAACAATTTTTCGCTGCTTTGAAGATAGTTTCACCGCTTCTATTTGTAATAATAATCGAAAATCGTTACTCACTAAATACTTCCCGTTTCAGTTAATGGTTTCGAAGATGCGTAGTTATTTCATAGTCGCACGCGAAGGAATATTTTGTGACAATTTTAAGTATTTCTAGTTGAATGTATTATCAAAAAATTGCTTAAAATCAAAAAAATATTATATTAGAGTTTGAGTTTTTGTGTTTACCATTTTCATGTATTTGTATGCCTTTTTATATTTAAACCCCCTTTCCACGCAATAGTGGCGAATGATGAGCCAAAAATAAGTTACTTATCATTTGCTTCAAAAATGATAGTGTTATAAATTGTGTAAAAAGATTGTTTTCGGACGCAAGTTAAGTCATCATTATTGTAAACATGGGACCGAAATCAGCCCAGTTCACGGAGTCGGTAGAATTTTTGGATCTTTTGTACGAAGCCCTCCTTCAAACGCTCAAAATAAGAAAACTAGTAATTATCCAGTTAGGGTCTGGGTTAAGAATGCAGTTTAAGCTGAAAATTTAAAATTTTAAACAATTCCTCACCCTAACTTGGTAATCACTAATTTGTTATAAAAACGTGGCGTGAGTTTTTTTTCAAATCTCAGATTTTTGCATTAGTGGCGGGGGATCTGTACAAAAGATCCTAATTTTTATTTCTTGTCGTAATTAACTTCTATGTAAATTATTATGCATTTAAATTAAAAAAAACACAATGTACATCGAGGACCTTGTTGATATTTTTACTTTACTGCTGATTCATAAAACAATGACTAAACATAAAATGTTGTACTAAATTTAGCTTTCAATTCAAGCATTTCATTTAACATCAAGTAAGCGGATAAGTATGTAATAATCCGATTAATCCAAGGAAACATTCCTTGGCATTGTTGTGTGCCGCACTCAATATGTCAAACTTCAGGTAATCACCACTTGCTACCGCCCTTATTGACAGCAACGGGGCTGTCTGTACCTTGGAACAAGGTTGTGCATTCAGTGATTAATCCGATCCAGAATTATGAGAAAGGTATTTATCTTACCACAAGCGCGTTATTCTGATGTCATTACCAAGAATATTGCGCGATAAATCTGTTAATTTAAGCCTAAAAGTATTTTGTTTGTTTATGTTTTATCCAAATCACATTTTGTACTTGTAATTCCACTTTATCCGACAGCGTTTGGTTTTTTGACGTTTTTTCTCTCTTCATTTTTTTCGAGAATTGAAGCAATGACTTTGCATATTCTGACTACGTGTTCCGAAAATAGTTTCAATTCAATATTTTAAAACGATGTTCAAGTCACGTATCGTCTTCCGAAGAGACCAGACGAAAACTGTTTAGGAATATTAAGTCATCGTACATAAAACTCGGGACACATTGCTAGCAATCATTTCTATTCTGATTAAGTCTTTTATTTAGGCGTTTCATATTTTTGAGATTTTAATTTTGAGAAATTTAAATATACATGAATATTGCGTTCCGGAATGCCGAGATATTTTGTGAACTTTTGTTTATAAGGAATTGATCATCAGTATATTAATATATATTATGCAATCATATTTTGTGATCTATCTTCAATATTTTCCTACATCCCTTATGTATGGACAGTATGTGATCATTAGACATGCAAATTATTTGAATATACCTGCTTCCTTCGTTTATTGCTATGCAAATTTCATGCTATGCAAATTCTCACTACCCGATCTTTCTTAAAAGTACACCCAATAGAAACAAGCGTTGTTTATCTGACGGTTTGTTGGGTTACACAATATGACATTTCAAGTTACTGAATGACAGGAAGATCAGGCAAATTTGTGATATAAATCGTTTAATAAAGCTTGGGGAAAATCAATCAAACTTGACCGCAGATTTATAACGTCGACCAAAGCTGACAATTGATTTAAAACTTTATCCACGTGTATGTGATCAAAGAAAATCTTCGAATTTTTTTTACTTTTATTTATTTACCTTGCATTGTTTGAAGGTGATCTATGATTACTTACAATTAAAATTTTTTAGTGTAAATTTCATATAATATTAAAGCGGTATTTTAACCCAAAACGAGAAGATTATCTGGTATTAAATTTTAAACTCTTGTTTCTCAGATTAAAATCCATTAAAACACAGCGTCACTCGATACATTAGTGAAATTCATATATATTTTAATTGGTTTGACTAATTACTTCTCGTTGATACGACTATATAATAGAAAGCAATTCAGTTATACAATCAATTTCAGTAGGAGATCAGAGATGACTGGAATCTGAGGTCGCAATGTACTTCGAATGTGAGCTTCTTTTGTTTATATTGACATAATTAGGGGTCGATACTTTTATTTATTTAACTGAATATTAAATGTGTATTTATATTGGACTATTAGAATTGGATCGCCAACCATTCTTTCACATTTTATACCACCACAATCACATCAGTTGAAATCTCGTATTTTGCAGAATCACAAATATTTTTCTAATAAATTCGATGTAATAGGTTTTGACCAAATAACTTAGTAAAGCAAAATAATGTAAAATGTCTTAAAGATTATTCTTTTCTTGTTTTTTTTTACACTAAATAATTTTTCTTGTATTTTTTAACTTTGATACCTGTTTAATAAACTCGATTAGTTATTACTAGGGCTGGGAATTTTAGGGAAAACACTTTGACCGTTAACCGGGTAAAATTAACCGGTTAACCGCCGCGTGACGTTTGACATAATAATTATAATTTCAGCTTGTTACGTCACAATGGTTATAAAGCAATTTCACGCGTCCTTATCCCGGTATCGCTCAAAATTATTCACGAATCGAGATTGTTTCATGATTCCTCTGCTGCAAAAGATAGGCAGCGTGGTTCGGGCATGTGGAAAGATTTTAGAAAACCCGATTCCGTTGTTGAACGTCATTTATGTGATAAATTTTGAGTGTTCTATGTGCAAGTTCTACTTTGAGATATATATCATAAAGAAAAACGGCATCAACTGCACACCTATTGTATACCATTGAATATCCGATTTTGCAATGAAATCGTTAACAATATATTTCGAAATCGACCGAAAACTGATTCTGAATTCATCATTGTAAATTTTCATTATTTTTTACATTTATTGATTCCTTACCCACAAAGTTAGTAATATATTTTTGAATTAAACGCCGCAAATAAGAAATAAATGATGACGTAATCATATTTGACGAAATTGTACGGTATAAAGATGATTTGTACCTGAGATGTCAGTTAACGGTTAAAATAAATCATAACCGTTAACCATATGAAATCGGTTAACCGGTTAACCATTCCCAGCCCTAGTTATTACCAATTATCAAAGCGAAATAATGAGAAAGGCTATAAAGATCTTTTTTTTATGTTTGTCGTCGTATGTGTGAAGCTAAATAATTTTTCTTGTACTTTTTAACTTTAATAGCGCAAATATTCTAAACGGTGATCAATGTTTATACAGATGTACAAACTTAACAAAAACTTCTATTCTGTTTATAAGTGGGTGTGTTCTACGAACGCGTAAATACGTGGTATTTATTTACGCTTACTCGAATGAGAATAAAGATTCAGTCGCTCATTTACTTGCTAAAGACTGCGTTGTGGAAAGTTTTATCGAGTCTTTGTCCATTCATCCATGATGCACAAGTGTGATCGAATAATGCACATGTCGGTTTACAAACAATCGAACGCGGATAGTTGGTATAGGTTTGAATAGCAATGACTAAGCGATGAAATTTTGGTATTTATTCAATATGAACTTCTAAAATATATATTAAAATATCACATCAGATTGCGAACTAGTGGCAATGATCAGCATTCAGTTCCAAGTTTATTTTCAAGTTCAATTCCAGTTCATTTCCTTGTTCACAGCTTTACCTTCATTATAGCCTTGTTGTTGATTTTATTTCGAAAAAACGTTCCGCCATGCAACGAGTTTTTAGGCATATTTAAAGATGTTGTCACATAAATAATTATTCATTATTTTCAATGAGAACAGAATCGATTTTGATTCAGAAAAATAGTGTCCCGACTATGCAACAAATTCATGCGCATGAACTATTTTTACTGAATATTCATTTTTCATCTGGGCACCAAATCGTAATCAACAAACAACTTCGGTTAGATTTCAATTACAAGTCACTCTGCCTCATCTGAAGTATCTTATTCATTCACGATCTCTAGTTGGCAAATATATTCAGTTTTATCAAGGACTTTTAAGTTTACAATCAAGTAGTTAGAGATTGGATAATGAAGATCTTAAAAGCCTTATGTTCAAGACTTGTACTCGCCACTTCACAATGCGGTAGGAACATTAGATGAGACCGCGTAACATCTAATTTATCTAAGTCAAAAATCCAAGTATTATTTGCTCATCTTGTATTGGGCTTTAAATAAACAAAGTAAATTTTTCGTTATCATCAAGTAACACTTATACTTGGTTGAGAAACAAACTGCTTCATTTGATCGAATCGTAAAAATGATAGAATATGGGACTGAAAATACCAGAACCCGTAACATTATATTAAAAACTTGCCCCAAATGAAACGAACGAAATATTTTTCGACCCATATATGACAATACCGAACACGTTGCCTAATTTTACGGCATTTAGCTCAGTAAAGAAATTTTAATCGGAAATTCGTCTATTTTTGTCCTTCAGTGGTATAGTTGTTGATCCTGTTATATATATAAACGCGACAACATTGGGCGCGAATAGATTCTTCTCGTATATTTGCATAATAGTACACTACAAATCTGAAATTGTATATTATTTGTACATTGTTCATTTTTCTTTTTACTCAAGTAGACTGGGAACGAAACCGCGCTAAAGCAAAGTATGAGTAGTTTGTTTACCCAAGTTTGGCGTATATCCCCCCTTGGTGTAATTAAAAAAAAATAAAAAGTTATAAAAAGCCAGAGGTTGTAGCATTTATTAGAGAATATTCATCAGCATTCATGTAGTGCGATGGGGACTTCGAACCTACTTGCTCGAATATAGCATTTATTTCGATACTACCGTAGTATGTGTACCAGGTTAGGGTTAGGCCATACTTTTATACCGTTTTTTGTTTTGTTTAGGTTCTATTGTGAGCTCGGGGACTGTCTGTATTAGCCAAGTGAATATACCCCTTACCCTTTACACAACTTGATGTAAAATAGGCGAACAAAATTAGTTACCTCCATATTGGTACACAGACTGGAGCGTCTTTATTTCTTCTGTTAATTTGTTTTAATTGTATGAACTAACTCAACTTATCCGTACCATCTGCTACTTATCTTGCCGGGTCGTTGACCTTTCTTAAAATTACACAGGTGAAGAAACCGAGTCAATATTGATTTCTACTTTTTGTGGAATCCGCCATTTTGGGTCTGATTGTATTGTACAGGGGTTTGCAACCTTTAATACAGATACAAATAAATGGATGAAACCGCGGGCCGCACCTTTACTTTACATAAGTTTTAGACACAACACATTTGGTTATTGATCTTGTGACATGCGTTATTCGCTTTGCACAAGCACAACGCAAAGGAATTACTCGCACATAATAGAAAATTAAGAACTCACTGGCCGCACACCATTCAAAAGTGACGCTTCTCTGCGGACCGCGCAAGTTTTCCTTGTGGGCCGCAGGTTGCACACCCCTGTTGTACATAATCGGGTACATTTGTAGAATTTTGATTTTAAGTTAATTGTTCTGGTGAAAATATGTGTGCCCACATTCAATTATGCTTGTCAGGGTGAAAATTATGTAATCGGGGCTGGTATAGAATTTCGCTGTTAGGCACATAGGTTACAAAATTTTGAGTCTATTTTCTGCGCCTCACCCATGACATTTTCCGCAAGAATTTGAGTGCATGTAGAACATAGCCGGGTACATTTGTAGAATTTTATTTCTAAGCTGAAATGCGCTGGTGAAAATATATCTGCCCACTTTCAATTATGCTTGTCAAGGTGAAAATTATGTAACCGGGGTTTGTATACGATTTCGCTCTTGGGCTTATGGGTGAAAAAATTTCAAGTGTTTCTCCGCGTCTCACGCATACCATTTTTCGTGAGGGTTTGGGTATAATGGGGTACATTTGTAGCTATTTTCATGTCGAATTATTTTAGTAAAAAAAATGTGTGTGGTACTTTCAATTATGTTTTTTACGGCCAAAACTATTTAGCCGGGGCTAGCATGGGACTTCGTTGCCTGGCACACATGTAGGCGAACAATTGCCAAGTGTTTTTCACGTCGGCCTCAGCCATAACATTTTCCGGAAGCCGCTATCACTTATTCAAGTTTCTAAAAATTGATATGGGATAAATTTTCTCATGGGTCAGATGTCAAACGACTTATTCACGTGTTCTATTCAAACGCAATTGACCCAAACAAGATTCACTCGAGTGTCGACTACTAGATATTCTCCGCCTCAGCATTCTTGTGTTATTGTTCCATTGTTTCTCGCTTGTAATTCTACTAATCGTCACAAACATGATGTATTGTGTCGTAAAATAACCTCGTTTACCATTGTTTTGACACAAAACGATAACAAAGTACCCGACTAAAGGCCGGTCCATATATGATAAGTGTGCATATATTCGCCGTATTTCTATAGGGTTAACCCTCTAAGAATACTACATTATTTTCAATAAATTGGACACTGAATACCGCTTGTCACGATTAAACCTTGTAGATTAGATATTGTACCTATCAGTAGAGGTTACGCGAGACTAACTCCCAATCCTTCCTCAATGCCTTTGTGCTAGTGTATCCGTATGTGTTGTATAAATAAAGCAAGGATGCTGTAGCAGGAATAAAGTTACTATACTGAGTAACTGCTTGTCTGAGAGAGTCTGATTTTCGTCGTTACAGAAATGCATTTGTGTTAGTGTGCACAAGGCCTATTGAATTGCATATTAGATATTTATGTTAGAAATATGGGTAAACATATATTCGATGTACATTTGTTATGAGGGTGCAAAAATTGAGCATGCTATGACGAAACAAAATGTGAAAGTAGACGGTACGTCCAAATTGGCTTCTTGAACTTTGATAGGGCAACTAAGGTTTTAAAAAAGATTAAAAACAATTGCGTAAGGCCTTGTAATAGACAATTGTCTTAAATATACCGATAAACTATTTTGTGTTTTGATTGTGAATATCTAATATAGCATCTGCAGTTGAACTTCAAAATTAATTAATACAGACAGAGGTGCGGTACTCAAAGTAAACAAAAAATGTGATTTTGATCTTTGTTTACATTCTTTCATAAATGTTTATATTTGGGTGTCAGGTAACATCCAAGAGTTTCAGTTTCTGTATATAATTTTTGTATTTATGTTTATGCATTTAACCTCGCTGCATAAGTCAACTTTGAAATGTAATAAAATATGTAGAATCTGAATTGATATTCGAGGTAATTCTTTGAAATTATTTAGATTACGTACATGCACCACTTGGTTTTTTGAGAAGGGCAACGTATTAGCTTTTGATATCATCTTTAAAACTGTATTTTGTACTGTACTTTGGTTTATTGGATATTCCATCGCCAATGGTTGTTTTATAATATGCGCAAATGACACAAAAAGGAGCAATGTCATATTATCAATGTATATTACTAATCGTAGCTCCGGGAGTGCTTCATAGACTATAACATGAAATAGATTCATGTTGGTTTTGGTTGTATCCGAAATCAAAACAATCTAGCAGAATAGACTGAAAATTGCTACAAAATAGTTGTAAATCCGTAACGGTTTGCAATCGGTATCACGCGCTGAACTATTCTTGAATTTCACTACAAAGGATAATCCACTCGTCAATGCTTCTTTTCTTATCTGTCTGTAGCTCTGTATATCTATAATACTTAGTATGCACTGAACGGTTTCAAAAAGTATTTTTACCACCTGTATTCTACTTACAATTTGCTGGAAATGAAAGCGAACCGACAAGTTTTGTTTCGGTTTCGTCAAGATGTTTATAAAGATTTTTGTTGAACCATTTCAAAACAACATTCCCAGACGAAAATTTTGGTGAACACTTCTGAAATATCGAGTTTGTCACCCATTTCGTGTTTTATTTTGGACGTTGTTATTATTGTTTGTGGATATGCAAAAGCCGAATGTGGGCATTTATTTTTTCTAGAAATGATCGGTAGAAGAAATAAACCCTACCCAGCGTTGCAGTAGGTAAAGCAAGATCTGTAAGACAGGTTCTTAAACTTTTTACACCGCGCCTCGTTTATAGAAATTGCTGAGTCTCTTGCCTCACCTCATATTAACTATAGCTAACAATAAGCTACAAATAACAGATAGTATGGCGAAAGTAAGTTTTATTCAAAAAAACACGTTGAAAATACGTGGATGGAATCGCAATCTCTATCTAAACAATTGCGTAATGTAAATACCCGTAATGAGGCGGGCAATATCAAATCTAACTAATAATTTTATTTTTCTTATTAGCTTTACGCCTCCTCAAAAATTTGTCTAGGCCCCCCTTGTTTGAGGACCAAGGCTGAAGTTTCCAATATATTCACGTAGGTTAGAGTGAATTTCAGCAAGTATTATAAAGAATAACGAAATCTGATGTCAGGTAGTTGACATATCAGATACCATTACAGGCTGCAGTAAGCATGTATGTTGA
This sequence comes from Styela clava, assembly GCF_964204865.1. Classification (NCBI taxonomy): domain Eukaryota; kingdom Metazoa; phylum Chordata; class Ascidiacea; order Stolidobranchia; family Styelidae; genus Styela; species Styela clava. The sequence continues at coordinate 8,308,874 of NC_135254.1, forward strand.
ATCTGTAGTACGAATGATATGCTGCTGTGCTTTGCAAAAAAAATGTGAAATAGTAACTGACAATATTTAAAACAGAAACCTTTTGTTTTGACAAGTAATCCTAAATCTATAAGTGCTTCTCAGGAGAAAAGTTGTGAAATCGAAAGTGTAAACATTGAAGAAATTTTGCAAAATACGCACAGTTTTGCAACTTTGAACTTAACCGTAATAATGTTCTTCGAAATTTTATTAGACTTGATAATTTGTTAAACTATCTATAAATCGTTGATTTTGTGACATAAAATAAAATCTTAATAAGCTTATAAATAGGTTTACTTTCACCTCTAATTAGTTGGCTTTGGTTTCGTCCTATAGCTAATTAATGAAGACGTTGGCGAGTTTTTATTCAAATATTATGATCCTTGCATTGCCACGAGTCCTGTCCAAGTGAACCGAATATTTGAAATCGAATGGAATCGCAAAATATTCGAATCGTTATGTGGATGATTCGCGAAACGGTGAAATCAGCAAATTCGCAACCTTTATTTTGTCGCTGTTTTTCAGAATCACGCAAAGGGTCAACCATGAAACTTTATATTGAGGCACGTTTTATCATCATGATTTGTTTATTTGACTGGATTGGCCATAATCCATCAAACCTCAAACGTGCTGCCGAATGCTCACTTGTTAACGGTAGTATGTACCTTGTTAATGCGCCTAAATCCTTAGGCGTGGGCCTTTCAATTTCTCTTTAGCACTTTGCACTGAGTAAAAGCATCCTTCCATTCAAACGCGCCCCCGCGTTTCTTTGGCCGACAAATATTTAAAAATGAAAATAAATATCGTTGTCCGTACACCGGTCTCTATTCCCAGATAGTTAACATAATCTCCCTTTTCATACGAAGTTTACATAAAATGAAATGTCTACAAATTGCTCCTGTGACTTGCAATGTGCACTGCTAAACACTCTGAAAACGCCTCAATATGCCACAGTTATAAAATGATTGCCTGAAGAAGTCTGACCTCGATCAGACAAAACGTTACAGAAATACATTTGTGTTAGTGTTTTTCAAGACTCTTGAATTTAGTATAATGTTTCAGTTTGGAAACTCATAGGCTGTTAAAACGTTGATTTGTTTTGTCATTCAATGTAGCTAAATTTGATAAGAAAAATTTTATTCCGATGTTTTTTAAGTTTATAAACAAAACAAACTTTTGCTTGAGATGAATTATTGAAAATTCTACAGACGATCACTTTTTCAAAGCATATATAATATCATACTCATTCTTGATCGCCCATGTTTGGTAACTAAAGTTTGGCAAAGGTGTGGTTTATTGAATCAAACCTCTTAGATCTATGTTTGATTTATGTCTTTGCACTTGTTAACAATGACCGATTGGGCATTCGGTGTAAATCAAGAAACTAAATTTTTGCCTGACATCAAGCGTTTGAGTTTTAAGTTTCGTCGGGATATTCTATCATGTAACCATCTAAATAGATATATTGAGGATTAAAAAAAATACTTGGTTCTTAATGGTATTGTTCAAAACCTTGACGATGTTGACAGCTGTAAGTGGGGACTATCGTTCGATGGTAAATGAACTAGCGAGCATAATAATCGTAATTCAACCAAAAATGAATATAGAAATTAACTACTATCCGGATAAAAAATGTTGACTTTTTGTTTATGTTCATTTACGACCACACATTGATGAACGTTGCAGTCGCGGACGTATCCGTAACAAAACCGTATCAGTGTGGTAAACTAAAGGGATTGAGTTTAAAAGGTTTTAATTCGAATATAACTAATCAGAAAATATGCAACCACAACGAATTTCAATATTTAAATCGGAGTGTTCATTTATTTTCAAGCTGTAACATTTGTTTATTTTGTCATACAGATGCTCTTCGTTTAAAAAGAAAGTGGCAAAGTCCCGGCCGGTATCCTTCAAAGGTCAGTGATAGCATTGTCCACTCGCACGTTCGCTACACAGCTTTGCTCACTTAATCCTACTTTAACCAGTCGAATGTACGATGACCAAAACGAACAATGGACAAATCTGTCTTTTCATTCGTTCGTCGAAACGCATGACATACGCGGATCACGCTTGGGAACTTACTTGTTCTGTCACTGAATTGAAGAAGTGTGCGCGGTACATATTTTTAAATTCTTGCTACTCCTTGATCCATTTTGTTCACACCGTAAAGTGTAAATAAAAATGTTTATATTAACTTCCGATAACAAATTAATCTGATAAAAATGATATGCGAACAGGTGAAATACGAGGTGGTAAAATATTAATTTCGTTTCTGTTCCTAGTTTAGCTCGTACGGATTTGCTGGGAGTTCTCGTCGTTTACATCACAAGCTTCTCATGTCGATAAACATGTATAAATATGCAGTCAGCAAAATATTGTTTGCTGTGTACAACATAAATTCAATAACAAGTACCTAAGTGAGTCTTAAAACACAATTATTCGTCTATAGATCAGATTACTTATAACGCTAACACGATTTTGGACACTTCTTTGTGGAGTGACAAAAAATAATGGCATTCTATCAATGGGGTAGAGTGTTTATTGGTCATCAACCTGGCCCACCAACCTCTCTAAAGGGTTTATTATAAACGGATTAATTGGCGCTTTGTCGTGCACCATGGATAATGGGGTCCATTACGGTTGGTTCGCTTTCCACAATTGTTATCATTATGGTATCACATATTCACGGACACATCCGCTCCGGTGGGAAGAACGATTATCGAGTATGGTCGTCGCCTAATTGTGTCTTAGGACATATATTGTTATCGAGAATTCTATACCGGCGTAGCTCATTGCGTCGGTACGTTTGAAACTACCGTAAGACTATGATTTGCTAAGATTGAGACGTCATATTCGGCACACAGTCACGTGCTTGTCAAGTAGGTTAAACAAGCGTTAATCCATGCTCTTTAGATAGAGATAACCGCGCATCTGGTGAAATTTTCCTGTAGATTTGAGATAAGCGTGGTTCAGGATAAAAGTTTGGTGGTTATGAAAGGGTTAATATTGGAGCGACACGAAAGCAGGTGTTTCAGGCATTCTTTGATTTGAAAATTAAACAAAGGGTAAGAATTGGAATCTATCATTGTTTCGTCACTAAGTTTGCTTGTTCCAGTCGTGTGCACGTGTATGACAACACAATGACAATGTTGTAAAAGTACACAGTGACACTCTCCCGTTACTTTTGTGTTTGTGTCGCGGAAGTAGACAGATGTAGAAACAAGGAATTGTGGTGTAACACTCGTCGCTGTGTGACGGATTTATGAGATACAATGGTCGGGTCGCAGGCGTGGGTTGAACTGCAGTCATACAGGCGATTTGTATCCTAGTAGTTCAGTGTATAAACAGTGCATTGACACAAACGAGATAGAGTGGCATAGATGGAATATTTTAGCGAGATTCACCAGATATATACAAATACCGTATGTGCTAATGTATATTGCCATCTAATGTATTCGCCGTGTACCCTTCCTCGTTTTTGTATAGTTAGACTGTCCGTTTACGTGTGTGAAGCATAAGCGACTTGTTCAAAAGTTCTTAGATTACAAAAGCTAATTTAATTGAAAGTAACAGTCGTAATGGACGTAAAAAGTAAGCCGCGTAACCAGGGATGAGCAATATGAATCAATTACGAAGGTAATACAAATTTATTCATATAGTACGATTTGAAGCCATTGTTTGTATTGCTCATAATTTTCATTTGCTGTCGTCACTTGCACTAGGTGAGTTATTATTATGCAGTACTAGGTTTATGACAAGGTAGAGCGATTTTGGAAAGTTTACTTGTTCTGTATTGACTAAGTATATAATTGAATACTATTTCATCAGGAAAAGTTGTTTTGGATTTTAGTATGATAGAGTAATTTCAAATCGCGCCACAAGAGTTAGAGTGATGAATATATGAAATATTTTGCTTCTAGTGATTTATTCACGATCCACGTGTGCAATATATGGGGCATTGAAGGCGGTAAACTCGGCTAAAATTTATTATGCGTAAAAAATATGATGTTTAGGTTTTCATATTTTTCCCACCGTCTACTTTGTTGGGTCCATATTCTAACAAAACCATGTTCCATTTAAAAAAAAATGAAACTAATACCGTAAACTATTAACCTTCCACTGATTTCGAAGGATATACATACACATTTGCTAACAATTTTTTCCTCCCTGCCGTATATTGTGACTTTTTATCTAGTGATAAGATTCATTTCGTGGGTGCATTTTAAAGATCGTTCAATAAATATTTTTGTGGACCTGGAATGTTTGTTTAATTTGAGTAAAAATATGAAAAATCATGCTATGTTTTATTCCATATTACGACCATGTTATTTCCTCGGGGGTTATTCATAATTAGTTCAAGACAATCAGTCGATTAGGGTACCATTACATTTGAACCCACGTACATTTGAACCCACGACGATTGCACTTTAATACTATTGCACATATAAACATTTTTTTTGTTTTACGGATATTTGAACCCATACTAACCCTAACCCATGGGTTTTAGCACCCGTATGTAGATTGAACCCGCGGATATACAAATGGGTTCAAATGTACGGTCACCGTCGATTAGTGGTAGAATATCGTATTACCTTTATATAGATGTTGTTTAAAATGATAGTTGATTCATATTCCTGCACCAAGGTCATGAAAAAGTTGAATCTGAAAAGGGGGATTAACCTAAATTATAAAAGATCTTTCCCTTGATATATTGTAAATCTCGCCCAATTATGTTCACCTTTTCTTTGCGGTATAAGCCTCTATGACGCCATAAATCACCAATTATTTCATACGTAAACAAACTTTGTCAAATGCCGGGTCTATTTTTGGTCTTCTCATCCAAAAATAGTCATCTCACATAGACTTGATAAAAATCTCGCCGGTAACGACACGACAATTCTTGCCTATAAGTGGTCCAATGTTTGTCTTAGTTGGGATCGCCGGCGTTTCTGCAATGAATCTAATAATTGTGGCATTTTGCAAGCGAAATTTGTGCAATATACGATATAAAAAGAAATATTTTTGTCTTCACGGAAGCTTAAAATAGCCCAACAAACGAATTTTATGTTGTTTCATGTGACGTTTAGGAAGGCACCGATAATGACCGGTTCATATTGGCTAATGAGTCTTATTTTCTAACGACACGTCACAATTCTAATATTTGAATAATGTTACATTATCGAGGAAGGCAGCCCCGTTATATATAAATCGAATATTGTTCCCTATCTTAGTTTCCCTTTGGGCAGCGAAGAATTCGCAAAAGAGGATTTGAAGTAAGTGGTAGCGCTATGCTTGATTTTCACTCAATTTACTGTGCTGTGTCTTTTCAGACATTAGTTCCTTTGGCGCCACCAGCCAATTTTTTTTATAAACTCATGCTCTATAGCAAATTTTTTATTTTGGTCCGAATACCTCTGTCTAAAGTTCATGTGCTATGACAACTGATGCACAAATCGAAAGTTTAACTATCACAAGAAGCAATAGTTTTGACTTTTAAACAGGGATTTTTGACTTTTAATCATGTGATATATTTTAATTTCGTATATGAAGTTTTGGTCTTCTGCCAGAACGGTAAAATTGCCTACATATCTAGTATAACCGTTACGTTTGCGTTTAAACCATGTAAGATTGTTGGTGCTCTTTCATCTGCCGTTGAGGTTCCTCATGCCAATGCAATGTCTGGGATATACATTCTGTATATATTTTAATCAATATTTTCATCATTTTTTGAGAAGAATATCGAAAATGTGTATTAGTTTGGGGTTAATTAAGTAATTAGTATACGTTGAAATTAAGTTTCCATGTAATCAGTTGTTTATAGACTTCTAAACATGAGTTATATAAGAGTAGAAGGGATGACGATTTGATTGTTTTTGGTGCGTTAATTGCTGTATGGTTGTCCGTATGAACTGAATGATAACATCATTGTTTAGTATACAAAAACTCGGTTACGTAAAATGTCTTGTGCTTGGCGGATCGTATGCACTTACATAACTGTATTGAATAAAATAACTGTTTCGTTTGACCTGGTCGTGATCCGTTTTTGGTCAAGTTCAATTTATTCAAGCACAGAAATAAAAATAGGTCAAATGAACTAGCATATCCAAGAGATTAAACATGCTATATTCTAATTTAATTCGTGTTTTTTTAGTCAGTATTGTTCTGATATCATATCTAACGCAATCGTCAGACTCGGTCCGTCCATGTCTGGAAAAGGACTTGTTCGTATTAATTTCACTCTAGACGAGATGTCACATTTTCTGTCATACGTCAATGAAATTACGATTTTTGTTCGTGCTGTGGCATGATTGGTTTGTTTGCATATTCGGATAACAATCTACAACAAATATATACATTTTTGTCGGATGAACTTTCACTATTTAGAATACTTATACCTGTAGTGATGTGGGTGAACTTTGATTGCCTTAATTTTCTAAACACCTAAGGTCATGTTTTAGTCGAATTTCTGGTTTTATAGTTATTTAGGTTGGTTCAGATTGGCGAGATTATGTCGGACAGGGTTCGCCGCCGATAGTACGGCAATAACATTACTTCCAAGCGTGTGAGAAATCTTTTTGGTTGGGAAATAGCGCATAGCATATGCTTAGCCTGATCACTACATATATGTTCTTCGAGGCAGATTGCATTCATTTACTTGAGTAGTAAATTACAGACAAGTTGAGTTTCCTCGCAAGTAAAGTGATACTTTCAACAGCTGACCTAGTTTGTAAATTGAGACAAGAAACGACACGACGGCGATCTGAAAGAACACACAATTCGCTAGAGAAGAATATCAATATCAGCCAAATTTGCATTTAAAATATAAAACATCTACTCCATACTCAACACGTGGTTGTTTTTTATTGCAAATATCAGCGAAATCCTAATTTGAGCTTATAATCAATTATTTAAAATCACCACTATAGGATTTTGCAAGCAAGTTGCAAGAAAAAAAACATGTTGTCATGATTTGTTGTTTTTAAATATACCACTCTATCGTCGACGCGGAGCCGATTTTGTTTTGAATTTTAATTTGGGTGTATATTTTATAATCAAAAGCTGCGTAAACGCACGATAGTTAAGTTCAGTTTATCAGAATGTGATATTTCGTTCAAAACGTTCGAGTGTTTGACAAACTGACATTTTTATGAGTTCAAGGTAATTAAGTGACGTCACACGTCAATGACTAATGATTTTGCACAATTTGTGAAATCACTTTGTGACTGAACAGAAATACGTTCCTATAATAGTTCAATGAATTAATGTTTCTAATTCCTGCTATCGTGTTTCCGGTGCCAAATCCTTTCTGTAAAAACTACAAGGGTTTTGTACAACGAAAGCGGTAGTATCTCATAACAGTATGAAAGGCCATTTGCTATCTTGTATGGCAGGTACTTCAGAAAATTCAATGAAGGTTATTCGTGAATTTGTAGTTGCATCTTTTCTAACGGTATATTCGCAATGGTTATTGAATTGAAAATGTAAGTTACCGCGACACGGCGCTGCAGGGCGTCAGGAAAAAATATATGAGAGTGAAAACGAGCTTTTTTGTTGACGTGGTGTGGATATTTTACTCTAGTCTAGAGAATGTGAAATTTTCTAATGCTCGGAAGATCGAGTTTGTGAAATTTCAAATTTAGTATGTAAATCATGTATACGATTATTCTGTGATAAAATACTTTAATCACTCCGAGCCTAAACAGAGCGGGTGATATTTGTAGAACCGAGATGAATAGAGCGGGTGATATTCGTGATACGAATGGAACAGCAAGAGTTTGAAATTGGAAACTTTGGAATCATGCTAACGGTAGGACGCAAAAATGTTAAAATAAGTCAGTGCTCGCAATTTTTTTTTTTGAACTTGTCTATTTAAGATAAATAAATCCGCGCGTGATACCGTACCATATCACCTTGGGCCAGGAGACCCCGAGTTCATACAACTTTATGTTTATTTTGATATGATATATGAACATCTTTTGTCAACGATTTTAGTGTATTTGTGTATACAGTAATGACACTTATATCCGTCATTCGAATGATCGTATGACAGGGCATAAAAAGTACCATCGTTAAACTTCCATTATTGAAATAATGTGGTAAAATATAACGGCATTTACAAGTTATTACTCAGCGCTATGTAACGTAACGTACAGAAATGCAATTTTTTGTCAAAGCGCCTTTAGATAAATATGAATTAAAAACGCAAGCTTTTTTCAAAAATATAGCAGGTCCATTACTGCACCTATCCCTCAAATGTTACATTTCAATGTTACTTGAAATGGTTTATAAGTTTAACAGTTCACAAGTGAGCAAAAAACCTTATCGAAACTGCTTCGAATTGTGAAAAATCACGGGATTTTTTCTCAGTAGCTATATTTGGAATTTCGGTCATGTTTTACAACTTTTGGTCAATGAATGTCAGTATCCGGTCATTTGTGATCATGCTTCACACGCACGAAAGTTTATTTCTCCGCCTTTGGCCCTACTTATTTCCTAACCAATGCTGCTACAGTGAAAATAGGTTTAGTAAATAAACTTTTTGTTGTTTTCATGTTGTTTCCAAGATAAATGTTTTTCAAGTATTGATATCGGTTTCCGTTTTGAAACTTTCCTTCCGGGGTCACGTTTATGTTATTTTAACATTACAAACATGCCTACTGTAAGATATATGTTCATTTTTGTTTTGTTTTTTCAAAATTTTAATATTTATTTATTGTATCTTTTTTTTCTATTACTATTTTTTAATCCTAGATGGTTTGTATAGTAGTCTAATGAGCGAGCAAATTTGTGATTGTTTTTGTCAAACTTCATATCATTTTTGTTTCAGCGCGACGTCGTTGAGTGGAACATGCAACGTATTAGAAATATTAAGATAACCCGCGATAGCATTAATTATTATTAATAAAAATTTTAACATTTACACAAACTGAAACTTTTTATCGACAATTTCGTAAATACGTGAGATTTAAACCAGTTCGAATTGAAATATATATACTGTGCTATACTTTAAAAGACTAAACACCGCGCTTAACTTATTTTCTTCAATTGAAAACAATTTGGTATGAAATTAATACAAGTATAAGAGTGCTATAGAGCTACTGTTAGCTCTTCTGTATTCCTACAATATTTAAAATTTCCTCAGTAAAACATTCAATTACAGTTATATTATTCCACAGTGGAAATCGTTTGTTAAATACAGTTATTTATTTCTATGCACCTTAACCAAAATCTAGGGGGGATTGATTTATTATTCGAAGTATTCAGCTTTGAGAAACACAATTATTTATTCATTGTGTGTAACGTACGAATAAATATACATCGATCTGTGCCTGTACAAGAATAATGTGACAAATTACTTTTTATATCGATATACATTTGCTTGGCTGTTCTGGGTGACAGTTATATTGACTAATGAAAGAATAGCTCTCATAGAAACTTAAACAAAAATGTAAAAAATAGCTTATTAAAATTCAATGATTCCAAAAGTATTAGCTGGTATCTGAGTACGTTGAATCTCAGTTGTTGGGAAATTCTCTGAAAATGAACAATAGGTTTTTATAAAAACAAGTATTACGAATTTTTCGTGCAACGACTGAGTCAGCATTTTGTTGCTTTCAGGGCTCTAGAACATAATCTAAATTGACTAATCGCAAAAAATTTTCGGTCACACCCTGAACTAAACAACGATTTGCACAACTTAAACATTACTTAATGCTATTTGTTTGAAAAATGTATAACGTTTCATCAATATTTATCGGTCAGATTAGAAGGTAGTCTACGTTCACATGTATATAGAGGTAGTGATGTCATATTATCAATATCACGCATTAATTAGTAATAGTGTTAGTTTGGGCTTGTGGCTCGGAAATTAATTATTTACACTGAAGGTTATTATTTCGGAATAACGTATATATCTAATCTGATGTTTTCAGTCTGTCGATACTTTCAATTTTGATTTGTACCACAAAATTCTATTTACAAAGAAAACAATGATCTACTATTTTTAATTTTGCTCGAATTAAAGTCAAGGTTGTATTTTTTTTTGTGTAATATGGAAGTTAGACCCGATACATCTTTTCCTTTGTTGAGAAAAAAATTGACATACTTTTCTCCAAGGTATGATTAACCAGTTACCAGTTATGTTTAGACCTATTTACAGGATGGCACATTCTTTTATGTGGTGCGTCTAGTTACTATGCTAAACATAAAATATTACTAGCTCATTGCTTTTTTTATTCTGAAAATCTTTGCGAGATAAACTCGAGGTTATCTGTTTTCTTGGCAGTTTTAACGGTACTCCCGTAGTGTGTACCAGGTTAGGGTTAGGCCATAATTTTATTCCAATTTCCTTTATTTTAGTTCTATTACAAGTTTGGGACTGTCTGTGTTAGCCAAGTGAATATACCCCTTACCCATAGGCTTCAGTCCCTTTACACAACTTGAAGTGAAGTAGACGAACAAAGTTAGTTACCTCCATATTGATACGCACACTTCTTGAGCGCCGTTTTAACATGTGCTTCAAGCCATCTTTGTGGATATTTCAGTCGTAGTCACAGACCTATGTCTATATCCTGTCGCGCAAGATTGCGCTTGCAACTTTTCTTTCATTGAGAATCCGATTACCAACATACCCAAAGTAATTCATAATTGACCATTTTCTATGGCATATTTGTGTTTATTTTACAATATTTTAGGCGTGTGTTCTTGATGACGTAAATAGTCGAAATTTGTTACTTTCTTATACACTTCAGTTTGACAATTAATCACGTTTATGCAGTCACGTTTAGACAGAAGAAGACTCATATCATAAAAATTTTGGCAAAGCCTAATGCGACTTTGAACGTCTTTTGAAATATGTTTAAAAATATAATAATGTATTTTTGTTTTAAGAAGGTAAACTGTCGCAGACGAATCCTGTCAAATAACTCTTCCTCCACATTGATCTTCATTATTGAATATTGAAATTTGACTATATAGGAATTATAAGGTTACATTCAAATTATTCTCTGTCGACAATTCAGTTAATCTTGTAGAGAGTTTAGCATGAGCTCGTGTTCAATACACAAGGTAAAAATGATTATCATTGTAAGTTGGTATTCTTTCTTATTTGAACAGTTTCAAGTGTATTAGAATTGATACTGTAAAAGCGATTTCTCACGAAAAAGATTAATATCTTTGTACTTTTGCTATCTATAGTATTTTTTAATTCAATTTTATATTGATAATTATCCAAAATAGGAAGGTTACGTGCATAATATGAGGCGCGTTTGTTACGGATATAAAATCTTTCTAGAAATGAAACCCGATTAAACCGCAAAGCCTAAGATTTTGTTTGTGCAAAACACTATCATTTTGGGATTAATCTCCGTGTTTGCTCAAATTCAATTTGATATCAAGCGCTTATTTCTTTGTGTACTTTTGCAAATCTGCTGATGTAAAACTTGTATAAAACTCTTGCGGCGAAATTAAAGCTCTTAAGCTTAACTGCTGACATAAAATTTAAATTTATTTTTCTTTTGCGTTTAAATTTATTTCTACTGATATGTAAAGGTCCACACTGTGTCAACCTAAACGCAACTTTTTATTTTATCTCATTTATTCGACTAAAAAGGTTTGAGGTTCTACCTAATCTTGAGGAATAATAGTGAATTAATGATCACGTAGATCCCTGAACTCGGAACAATATTTGAAACCAGAACTAGACCCGGAAGTTATATTATATCAATCGATAAAATAGCATAAATCATTATCTGTCCGTTTAACCTTTACTGCGTAATAAAGGTCGACATATAACGTACCTAGTGTTATTGAGTAATTTTTTTGAAAAATATCTTTCTAAAAAAATTAAACTTCATACATAGCCCGATGTTCAGCTCATGCAAACTTGAAAAGTATTCTATCCATGCGGTACATGAATAATAATTTGAAATGTCATATTTCGCGTACTTTTTCTAAATTCCCTCTTCCTAAAATATCGGTGAATAAGATGCTTAGGCTCTGCGAACATATTAAGAAGGTGGTAAAATAGGATTTTTTAGAGCAAAAAAGAGAACATATGTCAAGTTGTAGAAGTTGATAGATATTCCGCATTAAAATGTATAATTTTATCAATATGCGCATGAAATGGCCTTCTGGGATATCGGGTCTAATCACTAATATTTAGAGAGCTTATCGAGACGGCTATTCACCACTCATACTGCGATACTAAGCCCAGGTGTAGGTCTATGCCACTAATGCCAGGTGCGACGACTCTCAAACTCTCGAGCAATGTAAATACAGGCGTCTGTCACCCAGCCAGATATTTCGTTTTGGAATTAGGAAACCGAGCAATCCACTCGAGTGTCGCGGGTATCTCTGACGTTCAATCGTCGCGTGTTGACGCTGGTATCTCCGTTCACTACTAAAGTATACAAAACGTATCAGTGACATTTGGCAAGCTATCTAATTCAATTAATCCGCAGGGACTTTCCAGATAGATTTCCTGCTATATCAACTCCAATTTGAACTTATTCCAAACTCTTTTTAAGCTCACAAAATGCAACAATGCAGTCAGTTTGATATCAATCAACCTTCATGTTCTGCCACGCCCGGGCGGCAATGACACCTAAGAACACAAGTATGCCAGATGTATGGCTTTCAATAGATCCAAACTTGGATTGCAGATCTTTGCAAAATTTAGCTCAGCAAGGTTTGAATTTAGCAAAGATAATAAATGCATCGTACAATCGCTAATTAGGCCATTTATGTGTGAAGTCACTATCTAGAATCTACATTATCTCATATTATTCTCAGAACAGTATTCGATTTGGGCTTCATATCATTGTGCATTTACTCACAGAGTTACATAACGAATTAATTAATTAGACAGGATATGACTGAATGTATTGCATAAGTCAAACGCAAAAAGTTGCAGTTTCGAGATTGGACAGAAAATATTTGATTGGAAATCCACATTTTGAGCAATCTATTTCTTACTTACATCATGAATAAGTTTTCATGTGATTGTTATCAGTCTTATTTATATTAGGTGAATGCATAACCGGTAAAAAAGGAAACGATACAAGTTCCGAATGTCTATTCACCGACGTGGCATGTTTTTAACGCAGTCGCAAAGTATGCAAAACGTTATCCGTTTGCTTGTTGCTTTGTCTGTTCTTTTTAAATGTTCTTTTTAAATGAATATAAGATCATCAGAGGAGATTTGATTTGAGACACCGGCTACCTTTGTTCGTCCCAATATTCCCTTTCCGTTAAATAATATGATTTACAACTTATTTTTGCTCACCTCTAAGATTTAAAAGAAGAGTTACTACATACAGATAAATGCCAATTCGAGTTTGAAATTGCAACTTAATTGATGAGACAGACATTCCATAGGAACTATCGAGATATGTCAAGGAACTACATATAGTCAGTCGTGGTATCTCCACCAGATGTTAGTGCCAGTATGTTGTATTATATTGGATGTATTTTTAAGGGAAAGAAAACATATTTTATAAAAATCAACATCACTTGGTTTTGGGAAACATATATATTCCATTTTATATCAATACTATGTAATCAAATCTGGAATGTTCTTTGCAAATAGATCTTCCTTGTGTAACACACACTCGACTGCAGATATGAAGAGATTGTTCTCAATCTACTAGTAATTTTGGCATGATGAGAAGCGTTTTATTGGCTTAGTAAGCCAAGATATTACTATCGCGTGATATGTTGCGCCCAATTCTAAAGCATATTCGGTCAGTGTTCCTATAACTCAAGTTTGACTTTTAGGTTATGGCTTATGTACCATACCTGTGTATTCAGTCTCAGTAATCTATCGCGCGCAATACAAGTATGGCGTTGTACACAATGCGGTGACATAAGATAGGGCATTCGACATGAACTCCAAAACGTTCTAAATTCAATTCTAGCCCTTTGTTTACATTCCATGTACTAGGACTAACCCAGTTTGTCATTTATAGAAATGTTGCGCGTTCTAGTTGTGCGGCTTGTATTGAAATGTATATTGTGACTACTAAAATGGCTATGGTAATGTCCATAGTGTCTGTGTGTACTTTTCTTTATTTCGAGACCCGGCTTGACTGAAAAGGGGTCTTGTTCACGATATGAGTATTTAATGCGAGAAGGTTCCCTCAACAACAAAATACAGATCCCTGGCACTAAATATGGAGAATATCAAGATGGAATTGCCATTCATTGTAATGCAAATTTTTACACCTGAAATATATATAATACCGCGAAAGGAAGTATAGCTCTTGTCGCCATTTATCAAGCTAGCCAGGGCGATGTATATTAGCAGTCATATTCCGTATATGGAATACACTCGTAATATAACAAACTTGTTTATCGTAAGTTTTTTTCTTCAAATTTTCAGAATATTCCCTTTCTTTTATTACAGATCCTTAAGCTAGTTCTTTCCATACAAATTTTGAAAATTTATTGTAACCAGAGGATTTAGATTACGGTATAAGTTTATGCTCGAGGACAGTCTCGTCAGCGCACATAAGCCGCTGTATGCCGATGTCGTCCATTTTGTGTGGACACAAAGCGAGAGAGAGAGAGAACAACGATTATGACGTCAGAATCATTTGGTCTTCGATGTCACGCGAAGATGATCTGCTATCAGTCTGGTGAGTTCTACTGACTTATTCGGACGAAGATTGCAGGAAGATATGAAAAGGCAGCAATGCTGATAAAAATTAAGTGACATGGATATTTGTTGTTTTTCAAGAAAAGCAGGATTGTGGGCCCAACCCTATTTGAGATAACAGGTTTAATATTGTGAGAATAGAACAGCTAATCAGCTGGGTGTAAAGTTTATTAACAAGAACAAACACTATGGTGACAGTATCTGCTTGTGGCCTTACATTCAATAGAAAGATTTGTGTCCTTAGTGACGTCGGGATCAAATACCAATCACCCGCGAGGCATGGGGGTGCAACATACCGCAGGGATGTGGGTATTTGTCGACGTCAGCTGAGCGGCGTTTAATGGCGCACGATTGAAGCAACATCTCGTACTTACTGTCTGTTTTCCTTATTTTTTTCCCCTTTGAGCAACAACTTTATATTCTCCTCCCCCAAGTAGGAGTCATGCTTGTCGTACAAAATGCAAACTATGCTGCATTTTGAAAATATACATGGTGGCATTCGGTAAAAAATAAGTTTTTCGCGACTACAGCATATAGCTTGCTCGGGAAACGACCCAAACTTGAGAAATCGAATACATATTAAAGTTTCTGTTGTGTAACTGTGAGCATATCTTCTTAGCCTATATGTCGTTATCATTTTCGGAATTCGATTACATTGGATCAATAAACGCGATATTCATAAAAAAATATTTTTTATTAATATTCAATTCCAGATCTATTGTTTAATTTAGATTGATTAGCCTTCACTAATACTTAGTATTCAAGTTTATGTCGCTACGATACTGCGCTCTGCCACGTCAGCATACTTGGTTAATGACATCCCATTGGCTCAGAATCCTAGATAATCCTATGGCATAGTTTGGTTCGGTTGAAAAGTGCATGCTTTGAGGCACAAAGAGTGTATCCATCAAGATTAGGTTGCATGATTTCGAATATCAAGTTAATTATTGAAACTAAATAACTTTATCAGTGTATTATTTGATGACAATGGGAACATATCTTTGGGTCATCACTCTAGTCCACATTATAAAGATGTAATATAACCCAAAATGTTTCATATTAAGTAAACGACACCATTTTGCAAAGATATTCGGAGTCAACTTTCGTCCAAAACGTGCGGCGATCATAACAAAGATCGATTTTTTGAAATGTGATAATGGTACTTTTATATATTTTGCGTAGGCAAATCGAGGATGTTTTCTCCTATAGTTATGATCCTCAAAATTTGTGTCAATTTTAGGCTTAACGACGAATGCGTTTAGGGTATGACAATCAGAAGCGCTATTTTCGCCTAAATCCCGCATTTAAAAATACATTACCGGAAGATCGAATCAAGTAACCGCTATATCATTGATAAGAAGGTCTTTATGGTTCATTTTAACACTAACTTTTCAAAACAAGAAAAGCTGATGGGTGATGAAAGAATGTTATTTATGTGTGTAAGTATAAAAACATAATTTTAGATGTAATTTTTTTCAGAAATCACGTTACTTCAGATCTGTCACCGATAAATAAAAACGTAATGTAACAATCAGTGTCATGTTTCATATGTTAAACAGCTATTTTACTATCGAATCACGGATCACAATTTCATTATCTTGGTATAACTACAACGGTTATGTCGCGGCGTTAAAAGTAGAGTACCGGTACTTTGTTGCGATTCGTCCATCCCACCACCTAAAACAAAAA
This sequence comes from Styela clava, assembly GCF_964204865.1. Taxonomy (NCBI): domain Eukaryota; kingdom Metazoa; phylum Chordata; class Ascidiacea; order Stolidobranchia; family Styelidae; genus Styela; species Styela clava. The sequence goes on from NC_135254.1 coordinate 8,325,237, forward strand.
TATATATTTTTAGTAGCATTCATTTATATATTGAGTCTGAATTTTCCGTCAAGTAGTTGTAGGTAGAAAATTAATGGGCTAAATTTAGTCAAACGTAACAAAAAATAATTTTAACATATTAGGTATAATGTTTTTGTTTTAAAGTGAAACTCATGGAAAAATATTACTTTGTAGTATATGCGATCTAAAAAAATTTTTTTTGTTTGTTACCGTGTTCTGAATAGTGAAGATTAGATAAGGGGAGGTAACGTTTCTTGGTTACCATTGGAGGATTTATATGTTCATAAACTAAAGCACTGGAAAAATATTTATACCAGGTAATAACAAAACAATAGGCACGTCTTCGGGAGAAACTGTATTTTGTATTCATATTGTTATACATGACTTTCAGCACGTTTGAAAAATGTCCATATACGGCTCAAAAATAGTTTTTTGAAATTTGTGCGGTGTTTTCATATTTATTAGATAAAATCGGTAGCGTAAAACAACGCCATCTCGAGGCTGTCCTAAATGATTAGATCAGCAAATTGATTCACTATTATAAAGCATTTTGGTTTTATTTCGTGTAAGAATTTTGTTTTTTCGATGTTTTTGAAACAATAAAAAAACGGATGTCTTTGATATATTCAGAATGAGTTGTGAAACTTCTTTTTTTTTTGCAAATGCATCCTGTATAAAATTATTCACTCGCTGTGGTGTAAAAATATTTATTTTCAATTGCAGCTAACTGTTGATAGTTTCAGAGTATTATGAATATTGCGTATCTTGCGCATAAATATTGGTCGCATAGATTTACTGCAAATTTTCTTAAGCCGTCATACAACATATTTTACAATAGTTTCTAAAATCTGTTCTTGCTCCTCACTCCGCATAATAAATAAACAAAGCTCATTTGAGGCTAGATAAGATTGTGATTGAGTAGTACAAAATACCACAACCGTTTTAGCAATTAGACAAAAGGTCGACATGCAGCATGGCTGAAATTCGGTGATTGAAGCGAGTTCGCTAGTAACTGGGTGTAACCCTCCATCCCTCAGGCTTAAATTTTAGTTTAAATTTTGCCTTGCTCGTCGTTGCCTTGGTATGTACCAGTAAAGTTCGTGTCCAAGAAAAAATTGTTAATGCTTTCTTTGAGTTCAAGTCAAAGCGGAATACTCTTCCAGAACCAAGTATAGCGAAGCATAAACAAATTGATTAATTGAGAAATAATGTTGACTGACGGTTTATAGCAATTAAACTTTTTTTTTTTTGTGAAATATGGTCAAAGTGGCATTTTTTCACTATTTTTGAATAATTATCAAGTTAATTTATCAATTCCAAAACCTTTTTATATTTCTTGACGATGATGTTCTCTTATAGGCCAGTATAAACATTCTAAAGTCTGTGAATCTAATATACAAGTTCCACATTATTTGGACATGTCCTTAGGCTGATAGATGTTATCAGTGTAATGTGATTGTTATGATCTTGTAACATGACACGCGTGAATACTGTCGGTGTTTCTGCTGTCGCAAGCTTTTCAAAGGAGAATTTACAGTGCCAGAATTTTTTGAAAAAAATTGCAAAAAAATTGCTATGTTGTTTATTTTAATAATTTTTACCTGATTTATAGTTTTAGAGAATTGGTCACAGTAATTATTTTAATACTTTAAATATTGAACATTGAAAAATATTATTAATTTATTCAATAAACAGTCTGGATATTGAAGTAACACCTGCCATAATCCGATTATGAATATATACAAAATATTACTGTTTCTCATTTTACAAACTTTTGCCTTGCCTATACTAAAAAAAAGTTCAAGTTAAATTTGATCAAAAACATCTGTTAATGTTAATAATACAACAATAACTTTAAATTTCTACCTGTCGATATGCCGTTATAATATACAACATTCAGACCTCCTGAAGTATGCGCACCAAGATGGCACACAACCTGAACTCAGGTTGTGTACCAGCTTAGGGTTCAGGTTGTGCGACATCTTGGTGCGCATACTTCAGGAGTACCCAACATTCAATTGATTTCACAAGCGGCAAGTCTAGGTAGTTGTTGCCACATGTGAATATATATGAATATAATGTATCATTATTCAAGCATTTTCTTTGTGTATAAATATTATTATTACAGGAATTAAAATGAATAATCAATTGCAGCTAAGATCTCTTGTTTGTTTGTTGTCAACTGTTTCTTGCAGTGACGATATTGTTCACATCAATTAAAAGTGGATCATGAGCATAATATTTGTTTACATGCGATTGTAACAAATACACTTTTGATTTGATTTATTGTACTTACATCAAAGACCTAAATTAAAATCGAAATGATATAATTGAAAGAATAGTTAACAACTTCGAAATAACTTAAAAAAAAGCGTCACGTTACTTTTCGTTTCGAATTATACTCATCATGTAAGCATTTCCATCGCTGCAACTTACTTTGCTGATGTTAGCTTACATATAATGAATCAAATGTTGCAAATTAATTAAGTTATAATGGTAATTTCGGTAATCTCAAATATATACTTATATTTTTGAAAGAAATTACTATTTGATATTGTTTCTGTGCTTCTTAAAACTTTCAAAGTAACTTCGAATTATAATATTTCCCAATAATACACAAAATGGTTGCAATTACAAGCGCTAAACATGCCGTAGGCAAAACGTCAAAAACAAAATGGTGGTCGTGAAGATAAGAGTCGGTCAAGATCGCGTTCTTCGTTAACAAGTCTTCGGTAGACTGAATTCTCTGAAAAGCCCTCTTTAAGCTATTTAGCTAGTATGGTTATGTTTTGGGTTTATCTGTATATTTTTATGAATTGATATTAAAAGATTTACAAGTAAATATCTCGATTTACATGATGATGGAATTTAAATTCAAGGAAAGCGGAGCCGACTAAAAATAAATTTACACGGGATTATGCTATTTTAAGACTCGATTAATTCAGCGGAAATAAACGGGAACGTGAATTGTAAAACAAAAATGAACCTTTTTTACCTTATTGAACAGTGCACGTTAGAATGCATTCCACGTTTCTCCTTTGTTTTATTAAGGATAGTTTCGAAGACTTTACATCAGTTGAATTTTTTGCAGTGTGCCAGTGACAGCGTTCTGTGGATGAAAGGTATGATGACGGAGCTATAGAAACAGTAACTGCCGTAAAATGCATATAGTTTGAGCACAGTAATAGGGGGGGTCCAGAAGAAGATGTACCGATATGTCGGTAAATAATTTTGTTTGTCAACTTTACATCAAGAATAGGGTAAAGGGAATGAAACCTATTGGCAGGGGCTATATTCACTCGGCTAATACAGACTCGTAATATGACTAAAATGAGGAAAATCGGAATAAAACTATGGCCTTACCTGGTACACATACTACGGGAGTACCCAATGATGATTGTATAAAGTAGTAGGCCTATACATTTTGGTACTTATTGTTCCGGAAGTTCGATGTTTATTCTCAATGAAAATGAGGTGGAAAAATATTGTTCAAAGTATTTCAAACTAACTGCAGTTGTATACCTCATGAATTTTAAAATACTTTCACAAATTGAATGTCGATATCTTAGTATATTGAGTAATTCTTTGTACTATAGCCGTTGGCGTTGGCAGGCACTCCTTACTATTTGTGGTTTGCCATATCCTAGCAACGCCCGCTGATTTTTGCCGCGTGGGTTCAATTATTTACAACTTGTCTGCGGGATTGGTGACCAGGAGGAAGGACGCTCATTATAATCAACCGTCGTACTTTTTATCCGTCCATATTTTTAAACTAATGAAATCAAAATGATAAAGACGACGAGAGGCGTGTCTGCGTATGTTGATGAAATGACGTCACACATTTTCGTCACAAAAGTTTTTATACACTTTCTGGGTAACTCCATATTTGATTATATATTCTTATCCCATATTCACTCGATCAATAAATTAAATTGCTATGTGTTTGTATGTCCCATAGTAACACAAATTTCTACATCTCGACTTCCGTATGCCGTATTATGCTTTTACTCGGATTCGAAACTTAATCTGCTGAGCCAAGTAGCATTCTTAGTTTTTTCGTATTAACGTTTGTTTATTTATTATATGCACTTAAGTTTGAGGCTAATCAATTCGAAATGAGAAGTAATCCAAAGTGATGATAGGTCACTTCCCGGAACTCTTAGTATTGTTTCCTTACTTTACGTTAATCGTGGTGATTACCTGGGTTATAACGTTTGATTTGACAGCAATTTTCTTCTTCAATTCTCAAATAAATCGAGATTAAAACAAGAAATTAAGAACGAATTTGTCTGTTGGAATCGTGAATAAATCACGCTCTGACATATCTGAAATTATATGTTTCCAGCATGTTTCAAACACAAATAAATATATATCGAACAAGTGTGTTCTTCGAGTGCATCTTAGCTCCCATTGGTAGATCTTGCATGGCGGAGCGTAACAATTTCCAAGGTATTAGAAGAACTACAATTATAGCGCCATTACAGCTGTGAATTTCCATGAAAATAGCTAGTTTCAAGTGAACTCTTATACTGGGAGAAAATCTCCATCTAAGTTCCGAATTAATTACCCACAATTAATTGATTAATTGAATATCAAATTTCTTAATTTTATGTCAGTGATTGATAATGTCTCTTGAGATACAATAGCGTGAATTTCTCTTTCGTATGCTGGCGCACAACGTTCAAGAGCAAAGCATTCCTGAAATGTGATACAAGTGAAATGTGAGTTTTGATCAATTGTGACGAATGTCTCGCGTGGCAGACTACGTAAGCCGAATGCTGAAGTTGGAATTGCATTACAAAGTCACTATTTTAGGTCGTCGATATTTACTCGAAAAAAAAACGGCAAGATGTGTAAATTGCAACGGATTTTAATGGAATTTCGGAATTGATATTTTATACTGATTAGTTATAAATTTTAACAGCAGAGTGTCAAGACTAGTACATATTGTGAGGTCGCGAAGTATGACGACAACATGGTCTGATATTTATTACTCCCTATATTTTGTTTTGCTAACGTTGTGTCTTCGCTGGAACTAAATAATCACCCATCAGCAAGTTAACTTGGTTTTCAATGGTTTGTAATTGAAGTACTTCGAAGTAAGAAATTTTTATAATGTCTTTCACAGTCACCCAGCACGAATCAAAGTACAAATTAAACCCACCAGCGTCGCAGAGATCATATTTAATACATCAGGCATTTCATTATATGCGTACATAACTCATTGAAGTTATACTTTCATTTCTACTTTAAACTCATTTATTGTATGTGCCTAGGGATAATTACATGATGTAATATGTATATTGCTCAAGTTTCTACTCAGTTTTTGACAAATACTGAAAGCCGATTGTTCACAATATATAATCCCGGTCTACTTAAAATTAGCATGATCATATCTGAGCGTCACAATTTGTCCGATTATGTCAATATTATTCAAGTATGGCCACGCTATATTCTAAGACAAAATAAAACTGGGACAGCATCATGACCATGTGAATATGACGGTATCGCATGAGAGCGTTTCGTCGACTGCCTTCACATGCGATACAATATCACGATATCTACGACAAAACTGCCGACTCAGAAAACTTCACATGGGCTGAATTAGCTTACGAGCCTGTGCTTTGTCTTTTGTAGTGTATATCTGAAAAGCAGATATGGTGAAGATCAAAATGAACTCGTTTAACGTTTTGAGATATTGTCGATATAATAGTTAAATTACAGTGGGTATTGCAAAGTGCGAATTAACAAAATAGTTTTTATTTTGCCGTATATTTGAGTCAAAATTTATTGAAAAAAATTTGGAGACAAAACTTACTATTTTGATTTCGTTTTTGAATAAATTACGATTAATAGACAAAGGTAGTTGGTATACTAATTAAAAAAAACTATTTTTTACAGATATTTAATTAGTTACAACTGAAGCATTAGTTAAGCAATGTCGTTTTGATTCAAGCTCCAATATATATATATAAAAAAAACTTCTGAATTGAACCCTCAAACTGACAGACAGATATCATCTGCAAACTGGAACGGGAAATCGAAATGACAAAAATGGAGGAAGATGAAATGACCGGGGGAGGTAATGCTTTTGATTTATCTATGAATATATATATATATATAGCATCCCCCCCTCTCCCCCAAGAAAAAAATTTTCTTTTACCGATATGAAAATGAAAAAAAAAAGTTTAATTTTGTTTTTGCCTAAACTTCTGTTTGTAGAATATTATGCCCAAAAGTTTCAGAAATTTAGGAAGCTTTGTACAGAGATTATATTCTCTCTAGAATATGTTCCAAATGATCCTTCCTCGGCGCTGAAGACAGAATTGCATTAGAAAATGGCTTAGTTTAGATTTTAACTCAGTGTTTAAAAAGTCTCGCATCACACTTTCAGGTATTAAAATTCGTTCCAATATATTTTCACTCGGCCAAATTCAAACTTCCATGCTTGTCGTAGTATCTATCCTCGTAGTATTAGCGTGTACCAATCCTCTAAAACGAAAGGCACAGAAAAAGTAGTTATTAACGCGTTACAACCACTTGAAATCAAACTGTGTTGTTTCTGTTGAAATATTTAAAACAATGTAGCAATGCAAAAGCAATGTAGAAAAACCAAAAATACATATAATTACTAAGTCCTAAGACAATGACCCGTGTAACAATCTTGTACTGGTCCCTTGAGAAGTTACAAAAGTTTAAATTACCTGAAAACATGCATAATAATATATGATCATATTTCGTCTAAATGGTGCGCGATATTTCTGTTGTGATTTCTGCCATTTTTACTTCAGTACAGCAATTTTTTACGTTACAGGATTAGGGCGTGTGGAATAAATAGTAGGTTTGGGGAGTTGCAAGTGTTAGGAGCAATGAGATCACGAAAAATGCCGATAGTATTGGAAGAACTCGAGGATTTGATGTAGTTTTGGATAAAATAAAAAAACTCGATCCTAAAATAATTGATGCCAATTTCTAGTTTGATTTTTTAGCGCCATACTTGGTATTTCGAAATCATACTTTCTTTTTCATTAGTAAGTTCGTGCCACGGCCTACGAACCAAGACATGTAGCACTTTCGAAAATGTTTCTCTATCATTTCCTGAATTCACTAAGAACAATCAGATTTGGTTCTCTCAAGATGTTAAATTCGGGTTTCTTATAGCAATTTACTTCCAAATGTAATTACTGTATATGACAAGCTTAAGTAAAAGTTCAAACAAGCCAATATTGGTGGTATTTGGTTCAGAACCACTGTTTTACAGATTGAAATTAAAAAAAAAACGTGACCGAATCCTTAAGTGAACAAAATGGTGGCCATTTTTATTAGTGATTGTGAATCTGCAACCGCACGTTTGCGGCCACTATCGCTCACGATTGGTGGGAATTAGCACTAGAAAATGAATAAAAATAGAAATTTCGGTGAACAATTTACACGACTAAATCGAATTCAGAGTCTTAAATATTGCTGAGCGGGTTGCTGGAATCGTCTACACAATGAAATTGTATTACGCCATTGCGAGCAATTCAGGCTTTGAGAAATCGTAATTTTGTTTAATCAAAGTCATTTTGAATCAAAAAATTATTCGAAAGAAAATATAATTTGTTTATAATTGATACCACAATATTTCCTTAAATAAGATATTTCAATGTTTGCAATATATCGGTACCGTTCTACGTAGCCCACAAGAATATATGCCGTATACCACATATATTAATTAGAGTAAGTGTATGAAAAATCTTTCTGGTATTGAAACCATTTCGAAAAATTGTTTGTAATTTTATTATATTTATTTATGATAATTAGAAACTATATTCCTTGTGACCCCGAGCATTTATTGGGAATTTGAACCTATTGGTAATCTAAAATAATATAATCTGATGGAGGTAAACACATCAAGTTTAACATTGATTGGATACCATCCCTTACGGTGTAGATAATTAATCAGTTTCTAATGAAAAATAATTCACCGATCAGTGAATGAACACCAACGTTGTCGAATGTGGTTTTCAATCAAGTTATAAACCGCAGAGTCGTTGAGGGATTTTGTTGGGCAACGTCTGTAGCAACTGCGCTTATTTTAGTTCATATTTGAAAGGATGTGGCCTTTACCCAAAGGTCACGCATTCAAAGTTAGGGGTCACAAACTTTGACCTCGTGGTCGTGGTTACTCATTCGTGTTTTGAAGCATTGTTTCACGCATCGTTGCGTCACAAAATCAAGAAGATTCTCAAAACTTGGTATAAATTGCTTGAGAGAGAAAGAATTATGTATATGACTCAACCAAAATAAATACGAACATGTCATTTCGATACCCTTCTTCCATTTTGCGTGCGACCGAAGCCTAAGAAAGAATGCTCCTATCTGACCGCAGATGTAAAACAGATAATAAGGGAAAAATAAAGCGAACTCCAACAGGCAAATCCTTAGGAGACTACATATCTTGTTTTTAACTTTATATTGTTCTTGGAGCGTCGAATATGGCATAAAATGGCTTAATTAATATGGACCAAATAGGTGAACCATTTAGGTTTTGTTTTTCAATGTACTCAATTTGATAAGACGTGTTGCGGTTAAGGACGATACAACATCAAACGATTTCATTTTTTCAAATTGGTAAATCCTTTGTTTTCAATTATAGTTAATCATTCGAACTCGTTATTGAAGTCGACATGTCTTCGTTTGGTGGTTCCCCGAACCCTACGTGTCCGTGCATGGTTGAACTGATTCAAATAAATAAAAGTAACATTACGTATGCTGAATGATCACGGTGTACCAATACATCGGTATTTAATAATGCATAACGGTTATTTCGTTCTGGTATTTGCGGTAAATATGAGGCGGCCACGAGATAGTTAACAACGTATCAGTTCCCGAGGGTTATAACCATTGCTCTGTATAATGACACCGAATATAGCCCCTACAAATCACCCGTATGACCCAACTAAGTATATATACACGACGAGATCCGTGTTGGAGTCATTAGCATCTTGATTATGTAAAAGAGTATGTTTACTATGCTATTTAGGTGTTAAGAATATATCTGGTAACTAGAAATTTTGGAGATATTTACGACATAATTACCATCAAGTGTCCACTATTGGCATTTAACACGTCCTCATTTGATATCAAAGGAAGGTATTGTTTGCATTTGTTTGGACTAAAAATAAATGGTGTAATTTGAGGCATTTTCTCTACCTAACTGTCTGTTGCTCCCTTACATTTAATACCTTGAAATTCAGGGTGTTCGAGTTTAAGATAAACCAGTTTTTTTGTATTAATTATGATCTCGTACAAAGAATATACCTCAGCTGACAGATTGCCTTATACGATTGTATGTAAACAGCATCAGGAATTTTGCATTTATAATATTGGCCAATATTTTCAGGAACGAATAAAAGTATTATATTGTTGATAGAAGTATAGAAATATACATATCGATTATGCGATCACGACTACAACATAAAATTTCATTTTCCTGGATTGTTGCGTCACCAAAGCATTTCGTAATTGAATATCAATATACTGTATTTATATTTGATCAAATATTCGATTTTAAAGTATGTATCTCATAATACGAAACAAAACTCTATTATCATTAACTCTTTTAATATCATTTCTGCCTATTTGTGTGCAAGGTAGCAATGTGAAACATGTTTCGTTTTGGATAGTTTATACGAAGTTCGACGTACGAAACCGCTCCTCCTATCTTACATCTGCGCAAACACGCACGTGGGTTCTGTAACTGACAACTGCTTTGATCATTGTCGGCATCTTCCTGTGATGAAACAATTCGATTATTTACTTTTTTACTGTGATTCAACAATACAAGATTTGTTTTGTCACGTACAGAATGTGTGGGATTCATACGTCACTATAAGGGAACTGTGTATTCCAACGGGCGGTACCAGCTTTATAGAAATCACTCTAAAACGAAATGTCCGCATTTGAAGGCATATTTACGGGACGGTTATTTGTCTATATATTTTTGTCAGAACCTAAATTAAACGTGGTTTTCTTTATTCCTTCCGTTGAATTTTCTATCAAATGTATCCACTAATAAAGCGCTATCTCATACTTTCAAATCCTCTGACGTAAATATTGTTAAATTATTATCAACCAATAGAATATGAATATGACTTTGATATAGTGATATCGGTTCTGTACGTTTAAAGATAATTTTTGCTATGTTATAATCGCATGGCTTTCTCAACTATTTCAATAAAATGGCTCAAACCCGGAATGCGCAAATGCTCTAAAGTCACAAAAATACCGTAAAACCGAGTTCGGGGACTGTCAGTTTTAGCCAAGTAAATAAATATATACGTCCCTCCCTCAGGTTTCAGTCTCTTTACGCAACTCGATGCAAAGTATGCGAACAAAATCAGTTATCTCCATATAGGTACATATACTTCTGGATCGCCGAAATTTCTTTAGCCTTCTAATAATATTGCTGTTGATAACTACAGATAACTGAATGTTAACCATTAAAATTGGCCGGTATATTTTATCTCCGATGGGGCATACCGAAACTTTTTTGAGAAAATATTTTGAAGATTTGAAATAAGTGATCTGCATAACGATTGCCGAGTTATTTGCTCTGAATTATTCAGACAATATGAATTCAATTTCTGTCCCTATTCATGTAATATTCCATTTATTGCAGCTAGCGTTACTCCTTTAATTTAAAATGCAAGATAAGCACTATATGATTGCGATAATTACATTTTTGTCATGAGCCTGCGGTCAATACTTGTGTCTTAGGTTGGTATATGAACTCGTGATCAAAGCAAATTAGTTTTATTTGCGTTCTTGTAACGGTAAGATTATTAACCTCGTATGTGTGTATTTAAAAGGTTGCTGCTGTGTTTTATTAATGCTTGATTTGAAAAATAATGATTCCATCAATACTGGCTTCAAAACATATTGAATGATAAAGTGAATGCCTATTATGATGTAGTAAATGTTGATATACTTTGCAAGTAATTTACTTACAAGAAAGAAATTTTGTCTCAATTTTGTTTTAATTCAATGCTATTGATAAAAAACGCGATATCTACAAAGGCATCCCAGTGCTTATTAGTAATTTGTGCTAAATATTAACCTAGAGTCGAGTTGGAATAAAAGCCAGGCATAACGACAAAATTAATGTTCAATTAGCAAAAACTGAAATGATAATTCGATACCAATATATTCTACTCATTATTACGAATGTGATACAATATAAAATAAAGAGTCCGGTACTCCTGAAGTATGCGCACTAGGATGTCGCACAACCTGAACCCTAACGCCATTTTGGTGCGCATATATCAGGAGGTCCAAGAATCCTATAATGGGTGCGACGATAAGGTATTGTTGTATACAATTTAAGTCAATTTTATTTTCTGGTCAGTGAAAAAACCTAACCGTACAAAAATTACGAGAAAATAAAAAGTATCTATACATCCATATAGATATATATATATTTCCTATATTTTTCAGAATGCAAGGCCGCTGTCCCGACGAGCCATCAAACAATAAGTCCGACAAATGAAAAAGGGGGAGGAGAAGCAAAATTTTGTATAGACTGCCCTCCAGGGGTGAAGATAGAACCAGAAATCCCGATGTCTTGTGCAGGATGCACTGACCAAATTTTAGACAAATACTATATGAAAGTGGACGGAAGATCTTGGCATGAAAGTAAGTGTTACATTTTCGCTAATATCGAAAAAGCCAAAATTAATACGAAATTTTGGGATGAAAATATCGATAATCATTAGATGGAAGATTATACATATGATAACGTTAGACACCACTAAACATACTTCAGAAATATCACCAGTGAATAATATGTAGAAACTTCACACCATTCTGAGTTATGTACTTGACCACTATAGTATAACTGAGAATAAGCATTTTATTTTCTGTTTAGAATGTGTTTCCTGCGGCTCTTGTCAACAACCACTCTCAGATTCCTGTTTTTCGAGAAATTGTAAACTATATTGTAAAGAATGCTATAAACAGTGAGTATTTTTTATTTTTCAATTAGTCGAGACAAAAAACTTAGCTATGGCTAATGAAAAAAAAAAAACTTTACAAAAGATGTGTTCTGAAGTGACAACATGTGTTGCATACAAATTATGCATTTTGTTGTATAAGAAGTCTTCATTCGTTTTGTATTCAATGTTGATTAACAATATTTGTTCCTAGAGTACGAACTATTGAGGAAGAGGTGTATTTAAACCTTATATTCTTCCCATTATCACATAAACTCACTTCGTTTGCAATAAACTGAATTGAATGAACACCCCTATAGTGATCGAATAATTCTGTACATATCATGACAGAGTTCACTGATAATTCATGATCAGATATGCTGCGTTATGTTTAACACGAGTAAAAATAATGAACTAACACGGAAGGAAAGTAAAATCACTGAATTTTCAAACCGTGCATAACATCACTAACTACAATGAAATGTGCCGACTAAAATCGAATACCATAGTTTTGTATTACAATGTATTTGAACTGAAATTCTGCTGAAATTCAAGCTTTCTATGTCGTCTGTCGTCCCAATGGAGAATATATTAGTTACATAATTTTACATATTTGTATGTAATAAGATACGGGGACATATCTATGCCAAATGTGTAGCTTTTAAAGCGAAAGGCTTTTGGGCAACGTGACATATACTTCAATAAAATGCGTAAAATATACTGGTATTTCGTAGTAGTATCGTCCGTCAAACTGCAAAACTGCTCAACCCTAGACAAAATGAAACAGTAAAAAGTGAAACTTTTTGAATCTGAAGATATGAAAGCAGTGAGAGTTTTGCATTCCAAAATTTGTAGATATATCGTTGCATGTTGGTTCTCGTTAAATATAAATGTTGTTCCCTAAGCTCATACGTTCTACGTGGGAATGAAAATACATTCTCTTTATCCGCAAAGCTCTATGTTGACGCTACAGTCCGGCGTGGTATTATCACAGTGAAATTTTAGCGGTGGCGTTTCATCATATTTTGGATAAAGTTCAAGTTTACAAATCTGTTATGTGTAAACTCGTCCCCACTACCGTTTCTATAGCAACATTGTTTTTAGTGAAAGTAATACTACCACTTGGGGGATTTATTCCACTCGCCGCAAAGTGGAATCCATTCGCAAAGAGATTAAATGAATAAGAACAAGCGAAAGACAATCCGAGATTTGGTGGGTTTTCAGGCGAACTTTGACCTTTTGATGTTTTGAGAGATTTTGTTTCGTCTTAACTCCACCGAACCTTGGCATTGATTTTATTTACTCTGGGGACATTCTGATCAGCTTACACAGGGGAAAGTTGTTTGATACCAGTAAACTATACAGATACGAGTCTGTCTTCCACATTCTTGCGGCATATTTTCATCCTCTACATCCGTATCAAATAATCTATCAATCGACTGTAGGCTAAATTGTATTAATCGGATTGTGATCGTACAAAAATGCTACTTTGATAGAAAATTAGTCTTGGTTGTAATAAAACTGTGTTTTTTTTTCGTTATCAAGTGTAAATATTTTGGTTATTTTTGATATCTTTTACATGTTTCATCTTTTACACATCAGTATATCACATAATCTATTAATCAACTGTGTCCTAAATTGCATTAAATTCTCCAAAAATGCTACTTTGATGGAAAATTTGTCTTGTTTGAAACAATATAAATAATAAATATTTAATTTTTAAAGTTTTTTTTATTAAAAGTAAATATCTCGGTGATTTGCTAAATCCCTGTAAACTTGATAGTGACAGTTCCGTTTATATCAACTTAAGTCGTTCCAATCTATTCATGATATTTATTTACGACCCCGTATGACTTCGGATGATGAAATTGCAGCAGGACTAATATGAATAAACCTTGATTATAGGCAGATATTCAAAAGAACATACATAGAATAAGTAGGATAATTTAATTACGCCGATCTCCAGTCCCATGGGTCAGTCTGCGGCGCCATGCAGGGAATTAATCTATCAACTCTGATTTAGACACAGTTCTGATAAGAGTACTTTGTAAATAGTTGACTATGTATCAAAGAACTATGATTGCCTTGTAGAAAGAACCCTTCGTTTAACAGTTCATAATGTCAAAGGTCATCGGATGATGATTTTTGCCACATTTAAAGATTTGATTGGACATCACACGCCATGTCAAAGATGCATCGTTGCCACAAATTGCATTACTCACTAGTCGAAATAAGGTAATGCAGAATTGCATGCAACATGTGGCGGAGTGAACTTAACTTTGAGACAATGGAATATTGGTATTGACCAACAAACTGGCAATTTTTATCTGTAAACATTGAAAAATTTTTCCACAGTGCTCCAATCTATTCTTTTAGTTCCCGAAAAACACAGCGCTAAGGTTCCAAAATGTACCGTAATGGCATTACTGCATAAAGGTTTGAACAAAGTGTAAAACCTTGTTAGCTCAGAGTATTTGGACCTCAAGTATGATCCGATCTACTTAACGCAATGATAGAACTAAGCGTTTGTATTCTATAATATACTATAAGTAACATATTACATTGTGCATGTTATCATTTTAACACGTTAAATGCTGTTTAATATACATATTGTTGCAGAAAAATATGTAACCAACACTTTTGGAAAGTTTTAACTCTGCTATTATATATTAACTAATAATATTTTTGAATTGTACTTTCAATTTTTAGCCATGAATTAAACTTTCAACCTTTATGCTTCTCGTACAAAGCGCTTTTCCTGGTTGCGGTGTGAAGTCTTCCGTTCCGTTCCGTATATCATAAATCACAGCAGTCTTGGTGCCGCCTCTGTTTCAGTAGAGTTAATCCAATAGGCGAAAAATCAATTGGCTCGACACCAGGGATTATAGCAAGCTTTTAAAACACGAAAAACATCAAAACACAACGGGAATCGAACCCTTGACCTTGAGGCTCAAACCCAAAAGGTCTCAAGGGGTTACAATACATATTCTTTACTTTATAGTATATACATTAAATAATGTGCTCTCTGTAATTGTTTTCTGTTTATATATGGTAACAGAAAATATTGTTAAGTACAAATTTAAGACGATCTGAATGTTCTAATGATAATCTATATTTGAGTAAAGCCCAGTACGCGCAACCAAGTAAAGGATACAGTAATTATCACTATAAAACGCGTGTAAACGTTTTGCCTTTTTCAACAGCAAGGGCATAAACTTTTTCGCAAAGCAACTGTAATCCCAGAGGTGTCTCCATGAAATATATTAATAAACCGTTGACTAGTTTGATCACTGAGATCAACTGAATTATATCAATGTTATTTTGTGACGTCATTTGGATTGTAGCCAATCACTGCCCGCAGTCTTCCCGCCCTTGGGGATTTAAATATCCCGCTTTAATTAATGTTAGTTACTAAGATAAACCTTTTAGTATGTATTAAATATATCTTCCAATAATATTAAGCTTATAATGTTGATAAATGCTTTGACGAAGAGAGAGGGTTGAAATACCCAACCAATGACTGTAATAACATGACCCGAGACATCTGTTATTTTTGTTTCCTCTGCGATGTTATTTGATATTATTTTGATTGCATTGGATACTTTATTAATTATCACGTTTCAAATTATGTAAACGATACTTTGTACGAAATCGAGATTCAAGGTTTTAGATTCTTATTCCGTATTAATGAGGTAACAAAATCAGTACTACAAGATTTTTGTAAATATATTTCGACGTTTGATGAATATAAGGGTATAACTGTACAAGAAATTGATATTATTAATTTAAACTTCAAAAAAACAGTTCGTATTCATTTTTGATAAGGTCCATCGAGTTGATTTTAATCTTACATAAAATCTAATTTTGTAGTTGTCCAAAAACCCGTAAACATACATAAAGAAATTGGGCCAATCGTATAATTGTTGGTTGTTCTCTTTTTACTTAAAAAAAAGATTGTTGGGAATCGGGATGCGAAATTTCACGCGAGAAAAAAACTACAGGGAAATCAAATCATTGGTGGCATTGCTAACTCTCGATTTATTGCTTTTTCATTATTTCTCAAAGGTTTTCAATCATACCGATGATTGAAATTACGAAAACAAACCTTTTTGAAACGTTTGTGAAGCAAAATTCTTCTTCTTCATTAATTATAAATATGAAAAGTCGATCTTTCCCGAGTCACGTGAGGCTCGAATCAAATCTGGCGGGAAATCGAATTACATTGTGACGCGTTAATCCATTTATACGTCATAATCGCTTTTGCAAGTTCGACCGAATAATTTGATTTTTGGCACTAACGAAAGTTTTTATGAAGTGAAAATAACTAATTGTGGTGACTTTGACGGAAAATACACCAAAAATATTTGTAAAAAATAAACGAAAATTTGGTTTATAGCGGAACCGATCCCAAAATCAAATTAGATGATCGATATCGTTTAAAGATAATACAGTTCCGCCATTTTTGACCTTTAAATACGATTGGATATAAATCGGAATAACTGATTGCAGGAATTTTTATTCAGCCATGCATTAAGCAATATTTGTTATGTAAGGAAAGTAATTGTGTATTGATTTTTTCATCAAAATAGTATATGGAGAATGGGCAAATATTCCCTCGCTATTTCCTATCAATGTGAAATATAGCAAGGATAGACGGTTTGAATACATCACTGTTGTCTTGTTATACCTTCCCAGTGCTTTTTAAGCAAACACGGCCAAATTACCAAATCCAGTCGTTCCAAACCGTACGACGACGAATTATCGTCATTTCCGAGCAACCGCTGTATTTGATACAAAGCGCTTGATCATTGTTTAGTCAGCCACCACAAAGAATCGTTAGTACTACACAATATGGTCATACAATATACTTACACATTAATAAATTACAATAACGGTAAATAAGTGGTCATGTATAAATACCGTTTTACTTACTGTGTGTGAGGGATGGGATTACTGGTGAAGGCGCCAACTACTAGATAGAGCGATAGACCGATAATATTACTGGCATGGGGGGTTAACAATCTCGGTTTCAATTCGCAATCCCACCTTCTCATGGAACTTGGAAGACTCCGGTACTTCTGTTGATCCTTTCCACCTTACAGTTGCAATTTTGGAGTGGATGATGAATGACTGGTATATAAAGTATCTCGTAGTAATAAATGTGTATACAAACAATGAGGTACCTCCGTAGTATGTGTATCATGTTATTGTTACGCCATAATTTTATTCCGATTTACCTTATTTCAGTTATATCACGAGTTCAGGGACTGTCTGTTTTAGCCAAGTGAATATATGCCCTGCGCATAGATTTCAGTCCCTTTACCCAACTTGATGTAAAGTAGGTGAAAAAAATTAGTTACCTCCATATTGGTACACACACTCCTGGAGCGCTGACAATGATACCGTATCATCGTCTCTTAAGAATAAAAGGCAATGGCATTAGCTATCTTGCTTTTGATTTGCTATTCAGTAACGCTTATGTGGTATACAACCCAAGTATATATCGTGTGTTTTGTGAATGAAATGCTATACAATTTTCATACGCAGTCATTTTCGAACAAATGGCTTGTATAAAAACGAATTTCATTACAATAAAACTGTAAACAGGCGAGGAAAGTCGTTTTTGCTACGTCCTTACCGTTCATCAAGATTATAAGTTCCTACATACGGAATGACATTGAATATGGTGGTTTTAATTTGCTATTCAGTAACGCTTATGTCATCTGCAAACCTAGTATAAATCGTATGTTTTGCAAATGAAATTTTGCGTCTCATTTTGGAATGATATAAAACATTTTGAACTATATCGTAAAGCTATACAATTTCTTACTATAAAACCAGAGTTCACACACAGTCACAAATGTGGCGTGCAAGATCTGAGGTCATGTGATATCAAACAGAATGTAATTGTTGAAATGACAAACATTATATATTATTCATTGATTAAAAAGCATCGAACAAATTGCCAAAACAATAAAAACATTTTCCCCGAATGAAATGCGTGAGAAAGTAAACAAACATGAATGTATTTCCTAAATAAAAGAAAATACCCATTTACAATTCTCGGTATCGACACACGAAACAGTTACTATCAAAACCCTGCAGTAAATTTGTTTCAAGATGGGCTATAAGAGTATATAACTCAAATACTTGCAATTTCATTCCTTTTAAATATTTCAGATCAGTAAATCTGAGTCTCTAATAGTGCAAACTTGTCAAAAAATCCCTCATAAAACAATTCCAACTAGGCTATTGGTCACATGATTATAGTTATTAATTTCCTAAAAAGGAATGATGTAATGTTTATTACAATTATATCTAATTGTTTAATCATAATTGGAAGAAATTCTACTTTTGTTTCCAAGTGGAAAAGTTCCAAGTATTGGAAAGTGAAGCGTGACAATCATAAATGAATGTTAAGTGAATATAGCTTTTTATAGAATTCAAGAATGAGAATTTTGCTACCAAAACAAAATTTCATTTAAATACACGAAAAAAAGTAAATTGAATCACCAAAAACTCATTCAAGAACAGGAAATATATTCTATGAATAAATATGTTTATTATAACTAATAGATTGACAATTGGTTTTTCAAACTCACACGGGTTTCCCACCTTGCCATGTTGTTGAGCGTATTTATGATTTAACAATTGTCTATAAAAAGATTTTGGTATTGAATGTTCGCTCTTGTAAAATATTTCATTGCCAGGACTTGCTTGAATTGAGAACAGACGTTCCGTAGTGGCTCGCATCGCAGGCAGAGATATTAATTTTACAAATATTGCGACAATCTGTCCGCATTAAATTTTCTATATCTTCTTGATTGATTAAATTTTTAGGATTATTATCCGCGCAGGAGGGTCTGACCTATATGTAAACAAACAGAATTGTATGAAAATTTAATGAAGTATCTTTTTGAGGTTATTTATTTAAGTAATTCACTCTATTCTTTGTTAATACAGTAACATATATACACGATAAACTTCATCGTAACCTTTGTGACAGAGGCCATCGAACTTTTGATGATTTATATTTTTGTGTCTCGATATATTTGTAAATGGTCTTAGCAAATGATATGCGATTAGCATGGCTGCATTCCTTCACTAATCAGCATTTCTTGAATTCTAAGTCGTAATCATTATTTTTGTTTTTTCGAGCACGTTTTTATTCCCAAAACCACTTTCGTTTGAAGATAAAAGTGAAACCGATGGAAGATTTCTATAATATATCGTAATTGATGCATACTAAGCCCTCAGTAGAAACAATTTGTATTTTCGGTTCAACTCGGCAGGTTTAAGCAATTTTAGGGTCAAATTGGGCAACTACGGTCTTTATTTACGCTGTGCCCGCTTGTTGATTCATGTTTATATCGACGGGTCTAACAGGGATACCTTTGAAAATACTTTAAACTCGGGTACAATGTTCTTTTACTATGTATGGATTTCCATGACACATGTTCACGCTAACTCCAGGTCGATTTTGTGTTCTTAAAGGGGATCAAACATATCTGACTTGATGCCTGATAATTGTTTCAGCGCTTTGAAGAACTTATGCGGCTGTATTTGGGGATTTGGAATCTTAGTTCGGAGCTTAACTAGATTTTCCCAAATCGATTCACCCTTGTGCGCACTTTATGCCGCTTATCGTACCTGGGGTGGAGCCAGGAATATCTGAATGTCAAATTAGAACAGCCAGCGGATCCGGCCGGAAAACGTGCGGTTTTAGGAGACTTGAGAGTCTGATAAGCGTTTCAATCTACGAATGCTATGTATGACACAGAAAAATGCTTTTTTACATTTCAAACGTGAGGGGGATTCCGACCTTGAACTCAATGGCTACGTCACTGATATCTTGCATTTTTAGAAGCTGTTGGACATCGCTCTCATGGTTTATACAATGTACTACCTCATTTTCAGACGAGTGCATATCCCATAGCTCTATAACTGCTAACGCATATGTGTGGACTGTGCAAGAATATCAATAAACGAAATCAGTTTCGTGTGCGAATCCGATATAATTGATTTTAACCTAGATTTACCTAAAGTAATCAGTAAATTGGTTGAACATTCGCATTCATAGGTGACTATATTTTTTTGAAATCGTATCACCCATTGTAGATTGATAACACACAGACCGCTGTTGAGTAAGTCACTCTGAAATCTAGATACGGGATTGCAAGCGAACTCTCTTCTAGGAGACTGGGGGCGACAATAATCTCAAAACTTACCAAATAAAGTCCACATGTGAAGAAAAAAACTGCATTGCAGTTTGGTTCGATTGTTTTGTATTCAAAATTTTATAACAAAGCAAAGTTTGCCATTAACGCGGTCCACAATACAAGGAAACTGTTTATTTCAAGCAATTTCTTCTCAATTGTAGAATAGAGTAAAGTAGGTGAGCGCCATTTTGGAGCGGTTAAAGCGTAACACTTCACCGTGCTGGCTTTACATGTTACTCCCGAGTTTAAATATCATGCCCACAAACTCTTACAAGGTGTAATAAATCAGGCATAGCCTAACTGGAACGATTACGGGAGCTCTTCACCAATAGATAAATAACAGTGGGCATCCTTATTCGGAGCGAAAATTGCGACCAAGCATCGTATAATAAAAGACTAATCGGAAGATATTCTTTATCAGTTTGACCGGATATAAACCTTTTTGAGCAAAAATTAATAAACGATGATTTGGGAGTCGTTTTTTTATCAGTAATAATGGAATGCTTTCATATCTGACATTTTTCACAATTGATCAATCGCTTAATTTCATTCTTCGATTCAATGGAATGACAATTTGTGGTTAAATGTGCTGTCACAATGTCTTTATTTCCACTAATTATTATGTCACAAATCCATCTTTCTAAGACAATCCTGCACCAGCCTATACTTGTCACGCGATTTGACGGGATAAGATAATTATTGAAAATTAATCATATGTTTAGTTAAAGGACAAATCCGATTTATTCTCTTATTTCCTTATTCATTTAAAGGATTGCGTTGTATTAAGAATGGTCATTATCTGCAAGTGTGGTTTTGGGTTAAAAATACCACTCGATTTTTTTGTAATTGTAGCTTATAATCCAGAGCATTTTCTCAAAATCATGTTCTTAAGGTTCTTATCTGAGAAAATGACCATTCTTCATCGAACTATAATTTTATATACAATTAATGATCAAAAATTTTGATTGATTTCATCACGAAAAAGTGACATATTTATTTTTAAGCGTACAACATTGATTTGTCTGAATTTACCTGGTCTGGGCTTTGCTGTAAGGTTGCGAGCACTCTTTAAATAAACAAATATATTACTGATACAGAAGTTGCAGGCAAGGGCTGTCTCGCTGTGAGATTTATGCCGATTCTCTGATTGAATATTAAAAGTTGGTGACCTGTAACTTGAGCATTTTCAAGTCAAAATTGCGAGAGAAAGGGTCTGTTGGAATATGATTGCAATATGTTATTGTTGAGTAGATTTAAAATTGTCCTATTTGCGTGTCAAATTTCGTTTGCAAATTTATCGAAATCCCCAACGAAAATTATTTCATCTGCTGGGATTATTTTTTGATGTCGTTGTTTTATTCTGTCGCGCACTTTACAATACGAAACAAAAGTAATCATAGCTGACTAATAAAAATAAATTTTTCACTGGTATTCAATGCCTGATTACAGTCGAATGTTTATATAGAGTTTTTATTTAAAATTATAGGTATCCTCTCCACATGTATGCCAAATGTTTCTCAACATCTGCGACCGCACTCGGTTTCGAACTGCCAATTATGGTATGAAAATGTGCGGCATACATCCACTCGGTTTACGTCTAGCAAGAACTGAACAATTCTATCAGCAAAGATCAAATAGCCGGAGGCAAATTTAAGAGCGAATTCTCAATCTTGCGCTAAATTGACCTTTTATCTTAATACCTGAATTTCTCCAATTACATTATGTTTAGGTTGAAGGGCAGAGTTCAGAGGTTAACACGATTATTAGTGATTGTGTGGTAATAATCGACCGCAGAATTTGACCCTCACTTCCCGCTCAATTTTATTCGAACGCTTTTACAATTTTACTGCAATAAACAACTTGTCAATAATTATCCTTTATTTATGTCAAAAAAATTCACGATTATACGCAATTCAGGATAAAAATCTAAACTTTTGGACGTAAAACGAAAACTTATTAGAATAGGTATCACATTGACTGAATATGCCAAAAAAAAAAAAAAATTCTCTCGAGTATTGAATCCATGCAGGTGTAATTGCATGTTATCGAACTATGATTTGCCCCTTCCCGCATGGAAAAATGTAGGTGTAAGTTGAATTTTACTTTTGTGAATGAGAAATTTTCAATACGTTAGCCCGCAGTAACTGATGTACGCGATAAAGAAGTATGCCCGTCGGAACTAGAAGAAATATATTCGTCGATTTATGTCTATATATAGATCCACACAATAAGTATTTCCCGAATAATGTAAATTAAACTAAATTACCGTAAATACTCGGATATAAATACTCATGATTACGGTACAATCGGTATATCATGTAATAATTTTCGCAGTGTTTTATTCAATATTAAAAGACACTTGAACAAAGAAAAAGAAACCTGTCGTGAACATTCCACATTATCCAAATTGGAAAACGCGATATTGGAGGTCTAGACTCCAGATCAATTCACAATTTCCTAACTTCTATTCGAAAAGCTATGATACTGCGAATATTTCACCAACTGCAATATTTTTTGCAACATGTTCTGAAATTAGACACCCCAAGTGTTTAATGTTTGTAATTACGCATTGCAGTCTGCTTTTGTCAGGGTGGTGGGTGACGGTATTGAGAACACGAATAAAATCCTTCTGTCCGCCCTATTAGAATTAATTGGTTCATGATTCTTTAAATAAAGTACCGATTTTTAGCAAAACTAAATTTGATAATCGCAAGGTCATTACAATCATCATTGGTCAAGCTCACTGCAAGGACAAAATTTGGTTGTTGCTCACGCTCTGGTAAATGAATTGCACTCGAAAATTTGGTACTCCCGTAGTATGTGTACCACGTTAGTCTTAGATCATAATTTTAGTCCGATTTTCCCTATTTTTGTTCTATTACGAGTTCGGGGACTGTCTGTGTTAGCCAAGTGAATATACCCCCTGCCCGTAGGTTTCAGACTTCACACAACTTGATATAAAGTAGGCGAACAAAATTAGTTACCTCCATATTCGTACACATATCTCGAGAGCGCCGAAAATTTTGTAGTTTTTCAAAGTGATACCTATATATATTTATATATGCCTATCATGGACCATTTGTTCTTCAATGGTGGCACATGTACTAACTTCATAATTTTTGTCTGGTATCTTTTAGCGCTGACATGGGCAAACTACGTCCCGCGGGCCAAATCCAGCCCGTTAGGTAATTCAATCTGGCCCGCCTGATGTCACCACAACCAAACTAACTCAAATTTTGATGTTTTAGATAAAAAATAGCTCAAGGAATTTGTTGAGATTGCGATTAAATTTAGTTTTGGCACGAGGCTTATTGTTTCCTACTTCTATATAGGGTGGTGTATTTTGAAGCATTCGAAATTTTAGAGATATCCATTTTGACGGATGGTTAGCTGTGACAAAAGCCTTTATGCTCTGCATGACATGACAGCTATAAAACAGAAAAGCAAACTCACATACCCCGACTGTCTGGCGAATTTTATGGAAAGCAAACAAAATACTATTTAATTTTATAGGACTGCAAATTTTGTGAATTTTACGAGAATTCCCGGGATGTGTAGCATTTGTGTTGAAGATAAAATTATTTGAGAAAAATGTTTAGAAAATAGTAAAATAGCATAGCATACCTAACATAAGACATGGCATTTCTATGAGCATGTGGCATGTCTAATTCACCTCCAACGCCTGACTGTGCATGTTTCGTATTTTCTGAAGTGGTAAGCGGTGAGCTTGCCACACAGTTAGATAGCAAGACAATCGCATTTCAAAATATTTATATTTCATATGATATTTGAATGAATATTGTTTTATACCTTGTTCATATTTCACAACCCATTCAATGGCGCCCGTTTCAACTTTTAACCTAAAATTAACAAAAGAGATTTGATGTTAAAAATTTATTATCACATGTAGTATATTTAAATGCAAAACGCATGTTCGATTCCTAGTAATCACTGGAAGCTCAAGTTTGATTTAGAGGGCAAAAATATTCGGAAATATTTACTTGTGTGTCTGTTACTGACACACCCACTTTTGTCAAAACCGTTATCTTTTATGAAATAGTAAACAATGGAAACCAGTTGTAAAATCTAACGACTAATTCAAGTCAGATTTTATGTATTCACTTTTTATATTTGACAGTTTTAACAATAAAAGTACTTTGCCAATTGACGTATGTCAGTCTTTGTACGTCGCTTAACTTATTGACCGTCACTGACTAATAAATCCCACGACATTAAAACGCATTATACTGACAATTGCTTTATACTGCAGATATTGTAAGTTTTCATGTTTTGACGCAGACTGCCTAGTGTTAACTGCTTCAATAAAAACTTAATGTTACACTTTAAAAATTATGAATATATATAGAAATCAAATTATAGTTTATAAACAATATGTGTAGCCTAAAATCACATATGTCGTTAATACGGGTTTTCAATGGCCTTCAATAATTCGAATATGCAAACGATTATTGTTTTTATTTCTAACTATTGCTGTCACCAATTTCAGCTATCGGAATATTTATAGTACTGTGATCTTGAAGTCTCAATTAGCCGTCATTTCTATTCGGCATAATACCAATTATGAATAGGAATATTAGAAGATTTTAGAATTACCGAAGATTAACTTGATTTTAGATTGTTTTGTATGAATTCAATTCTCAATTACATACCTCAAATGACACTAGTTAAAATATATTATGCCGAAGATAGTGATCTACTTAGCAGTCCGAACCTAAGTTATATAAAATTTTTCATACTCCAATCTCAATATGCACCAAAGGAAGACTAAAACTCTTATCAAACTAGCCTATTCATGATTCTGAATGGTCGATGTTACAACTAGGTCGAATGTCACTGTGTGAGTAGATATTTTAGATGTGATCATCGAAGCTCTTTATCACCCCCCAGTGGAATTTAGTTGGGCATGTAAGAATAATTGCAGTTTAATGCCAACTAAATTGAAGTAAATTATTTTTTTAAATGAATTAAATTTTCAATGGAAAAGTATAACCTAAAACTCAAGTTTTTTTATATTAAAGTATCCAGCGAAATAGCGATCAGATTCCATTAGATCTAGTAAATTATAGTTATAATATACTGCAGCGCAGTTGTATTAAATATTTGCTGCTCATATGTTAGGGCGTTTCATATTTGGTGACAGAAGGCGGGCGCAATCCTCCATTTTGTTTTAGATTATAAATAACGAATTAAATTAAACCTCTTGACTGCCGCGCGTGACCTATCGCTTCTTTTCTCCGTGCGCATCTGTGATCCAACAATAGACCGCGTGTGACGTCACAGCTTCCAGGTGTTTCATTCCAACTAAAATCAACAACTATAAGCTAAATACACAAAACGTGTTTTATTTCGTAACAATCGAATAAATATGGAAGAAGAAACGCTGTATTTCTAATATTTCAACAAGTCTGTCTTTTCAAGTTAAAATTTTAGTTTCTCTTACATGACACGAATCGTATAAATATCGGTTAACCACGTTCATCGTTTGCTAACTGTTTATATGAGTTGTTAACGGTAACCATTTCTTTTAAACGACTATTGTGAGGTTGTGGCGTAATTCTAAAATCAGCGTTGCCACCAATAAAAGGCCTCAATGTGCTGGTAGCTATAATATCGCACCGATTTCAAAACCACAAATCAGAAACGAGACAATTTGGCATAACCTTGAAAAAAATTATGAGAAAAACTTGTACTCCCGTAGTGTGTGTACCAAGTTAGGGTTGGGCCATAATTTTATTCCGATTTTTCCTATTTTAGTTCTTTTGCGAGTTCGGGGGCTGTCTGCGTTAGCATAGTGAATATACCCCTGCCCATAGGTTACAGTCCCTTTACACAACTTGATGCAAAGTAGGCGAACAAAATTAGTTTCCTCCATATTGGTATACACACTTCTGGAGCGGCGATAAAATTTCCTGAATACATCAAGTTGGTTTTGTAACGCCAAAAACGATCTGTAGAACAATGTTAGGACATTGCGTATAGATTTCCAAATAAGTAAATTTCTTTTGTTTCAGGCTGCAGTACTGCTATAGGTGCTCAGGACCCATATCTGGGACAGAACTAGTAATGCGTGTCAGCACGGACTCATATCACGTATCATGCTTCTCGTGCGATTACTGCAACAGGCAGTTGAATGTAAGTTTAGATTATAAATAGTGCATATATTTCGTTTTTCATTTTTTTCTAACCTTCTGACAAACTTTCAGAGCGGTGACCATTTCCATTCTCTGGAGGAATTAGAAAAACGAAAAATTTGTTGCAAAATTTGTTACGACATTGATGACGTAAGCAATTTAAGAGTAACTGAATCCGACTCTGAAGAATCATGTAAGTATTGTGCAGTATTCTTACCGGCTTTTCATTTTAGGAGTGGTTTCAAATTTAGTGGGTAGTAGACATTTTGCAACTAGCGAGCGATGAAACTATTCTATATACCTTGAAAAAAGTATTTGTCTGACCATCTCCACTGGTATAAACGCCACTTTCTAGATATTCAAATACAATTATATTCAGAAGTATGTGTACCAATATGAAGGTAACTAATTTTGTTCGCCTACTCTACATCAAGTTGTGTGAAGAGACTGAAACCTATTGGCATAAGGAATATTCACTTATCTAACACAACAGTCCCCGAACTCGTAATATAACTAAAATAAGCAAAATCGGAATGAAATTATGGCCTAACCCTAATCTGGTATACACATACTGTGGAAGTACCCAAGATCCATGTTAACTATGGTGTTACATTTCAAAATTTGGGCAGAGGGTTAATATTTCAGAGGGAATGTAGAGAAATCCCTAGTATGGTGCCATATGTTTTCATTTTACCCGCAAAATCTTGTAACTAATCCTTGTTTTTATTTTCAGTGAATGACAACGATGTATTTGGGCCAGGGATGTATCCTCCTCCAGCAAGTCATCCATTCATGCCTTCGTCGGCTCCACCAGCGTATAATAGACAATTATCAGGTTAGTGGGCAAGACCAATTACGCTATTACTCAAACTAACTATTGTGACATTCGAAAGCGGTCGAGTTATAGCGTTGACTCGACGACGCATCATGCCATGCGTTAGGAATTTCTTGCCACCCCATCTCGTCTGATTACCCAGCGCAACCCTCTGGTTATTTCACGTCACCGATGGTTGGTTGTGGCTTCCTCTACCATCAAGTCCATGCATCTGAAAACAAAATAGCTGTCTCAAGTATCCCATACCCGAAATGGACTCGTAACTGCATGGACGAGAGGCCGTGGTACTCCATATGATTTAGCCGTCTTATCGGCTTTCCTCTCTTCGGTATAAAAATAATCTTTTTAGCCTCTAATAATCTCATATATTGTTTTTAGATTATCCTCCCGGCTTACCTCATCCCCACATGCAAGGAGTTGGGATCCCTTGCGGTAAAAACGGAAAATCACCGTCGTCATCGTCCATGCTCTCCCCGTCGGACTCCAAACGTTCAAAAAGACCGAGAACAATACTAACAACAGCCCAGAGAAGAAAATTCAAAGCTTCATTTGAAATTTCACAAAAACCATGCAGAAAGGTACGATGGCTGTATTTAAATGATGCTATCATACAGCTCATGGAAAAAATTCAATCTCCATATACAGATTAAGTGTATAACCATGTTGAACAATAATATTATTTTCCTTTCTGTTTTGCGGCCGTACATATTATGATAAAAACTTAGAATTTGGCTCGAAAGAGATGAATAGCCAAGTTGCTCAATGAAGCCAGTTTTTGAGGGGATGGGCGGATGAATGGTAAAAGCTATATGAATATTTTGTAATACGCACCACTGCAAATTAAAAATTGAAATGTATTGAATTTCTCTAGCTATATAAGTACGCCAAAACTATATTTTATCCTTTATGCCACCGAATGCAAATTTTGGCAAGACCATGTTCGCTAACAGCTTGCTTCTTCAAAGTTTAAAATATGCGTGTCGGAATGAATGCTGAGACTTCATTTTACAGGTACGAGAAACATTGGCGAATGAAACAGGACTAACACCAAGAGTCGTGCAAGTGTGGTTTCAAAACCAAAGAGCAAAGGTGAGACACAAATTTAGAGTGTAAACTGGTGTTCTGAAATGCCTATAACACTTATCCAGTAAATGTCTTCGAGTAAGGGTGTTGTGATTTTCTGTGACTATCAATTTAGTCTCTGCCACTCGACAAATGCAAAAGAAAAAAAAGCCTTCGATAGTCATTTCACACTTTGAAATGTTTTGTTTTTAAATTACCCAGATGAAGAAAATAGCAAGGCGACAAAACCAGGGTGAAGGAGGATCAAGGAGGGGGAAACGGAAGAAGGATTGTGATTCTGATTCTGAAAGTGAGTCATTTTTTTTTCACGGTATAGTTATAAACAGCCTCGTACCTGGACCACACAGATGAACCGCTGATATGAGTCGATTAATATTGCTTCTCACTCTCTTCCTTAATGTGATTAGATTTTGATTATTCTTGATATAAATCAGGTCAATCCAGTAATCGATCGCGTCTGATGTTGAATGAATTGGATGCCTTACCATATGCATGAAAAATTGCCTTGAATTAGTTTTATGCTGCGCCTGCTATGTGTTCTAAAACAAGAAGAATAAAGTACTGTACATGCTCAAAATACGTTATACACATAAGTATTAGAGTCTGGTCAAACCCGATAGAGCATATTATTACGTAGCGAATACAATATTCGCCTCTGCTAAGATTTAGAAACGAAGGTCTTGAATACCGTATGTCTTGACTGACAAACTACTGCATGATTACATTGTATTTATACAATATATAGTTTAGTAGTACAAAATTTCATCTATCTCTACTAAAAATCTCACTTCTTGCAGATGAGGTTCCATCGAGTCCCGGTTCATATACATCGGCACCGACTCCGCATCAACAATCTCAATATTACGCACCAGATCAATATCAGTCGCCACGTAGCTTGCAATCAACTCCAACTCAAGATGACCCCAATGTTCCAAGACTATTCTCACCAGTGGGATATCACCAACCAGGTAAAGAAACAAGAACGCCTTCTAGTTCAGAGAATCGCAACTTTTCAGACCGCGCCCCCTTTTTTAGAATTTATAAAGTCTCGCGCCAACTAACTAACAATAAGCTACAAATAACAATAGAAAGCGTAAGTATGTTTTATTCAAAAAACACGTTGAAAAAGAGTCCACGCAACCTAAACACCATAAAAAATGTAAAAAATCCAAAATAAGGCGGATAAGATCAAATCTGACAAATACTTTTATTTTCAATTAGATTCACGCCCCCCTCATAAAATTGTCTACACCCTCTCATGGAGGCGCCGCACTGTTTGAGAACCATTAGTGTATATATTAACCAAGTTTAACGTTAAGACAAACGAATCAGATTACTTGATAATACATAATGAGAAAAGTTCAATTAGCAAGCAGTCACAAAAATCCTTTTGAAAAGTGATTTCGTGTGTACTTGAACGCATTTGGTAATTTGCACTCAACAAATTGAGAACCTTGGAGACGTTTTGCGTAAATTATGAACGATGAACTGTCCAAGCGTGAGCTTGAGATCTGTAATAACGTAGAACAAAGCGCAGACCATTGAATCTGCGAAGCTGTGCAATACGATCGTTCTTAACTATACATTCATATTGCGTCCATTTTTTACTTCAGGTTTCAATCATAGCGAGCTCCAATACCCAGAGGAATACGATTCGTCATCGACACATCATTCACATATTCATATGAATCCTTCCCCAACCACTTCACATTCCCCATCACAGCTAGAGATGCACGGAATGCTCTACCAAAGAATAGGTGGTGGAATGCTGAATACTTCATACGAACATCCACCGCTCGACGCTATGCAGCACGATGACGTAGACTTACACAGAAACGAGGCAGTCCCAATGGTTTTCCATGGGACCATTAATCAAGACCCATACGCGACACAGAGACACCAGGATGTGGTCGATATATCTCGGGAGCGCACACTGGTTAGTGCTTCCAGCGCGGGAGTTTCAAATCCAATTGACAGTCTGATGTGCATGCAAAACAATTTCTTCACATCACATTAACAAACATGACCTCCAAGTTAATAAATGTAACTTTAAATAATACAATGAAATAGTATTATTCGTCATTAAAACAGACGAATTAAATGAAAATTTTCTATTTATTTAAGCATATATAACTACATATCTCCTTACCGAACTGGTGCTAGCCGTTGAGAAAAAGGCGGTAAACTTGCGGCCGCCATCTTGTGAAAACTTTACCTTCGAGTACCAAAGTCTTGATTAGCTTACTGTGACAAAACATTTCAATCCTGCTCGACGACCCAAAGTATATCGTTTTATGCGATAATCATCGTCAAATTTTATTTATACTTTATTAACGTTGTTGTGACTTGAGTTATCCATGTAGCTTTGAGTTCAGGAATATAAACTTTCAAAAAGAATACCAATTGATATGATAAATTGATAAAGTAGCACAATGCGCTACTGAACCACAATTGTGTACACTAAATCACAGTCAGAGTTTACGAGTTGGTCATAATAACATGTCACAACGTGCTTCGTGTTGATAGCTGGCATCATGAGGTGCCCACTTTCGACTCCGTACATACAAAAGAAATGTAAAAAATCCACAATTTTGTTGACCATTTAGGTATTCAATTCGTTGCTTAAACGTCATAATGACTATAGACTGTTACTGGACACTTGCTACAAGTTTCACAACGTAACTGTCAATGGTTTACCTGCAATATTTGCAGTGCACCGGTTTTGTGTATCTTTTCCCTATTTGGTAGAACCATTAATGCAACTTAGCAAAGTCAAGACACATTCATCGAATACACATGCTGTAAAAATGAATTTTTTTATAAATCAATACAAGAACGAAATTGCCTATCTTCTCATTGTTTTCAAAAGGTGAACCTAAGATATTTTAAATGTTTGTCAATGTATTTTTGTGATAACGCACGTATCCAAAAATGTATTTTCGATCACATTGAAGGTATTCATAGATAAATACTTTTATGAGTATTCGACTTCGAGTATAATTGTCAAATAAAAATATTCAAATCTTCGGAAATGACATGGTTATTATTCAATCTTAGACAAATTTATTTTTTCTTCTTGAGTGATTGAAAAATATATTTTTGGATGAAATAAACGCTCCCAAAGCTCACGAATTTTTAGTCAAATTATCACGATCTTGTTAAATATTAATTTATTAGGAAATTTTTCCTGCAGTATTTTTATTTGTATTTTTGCTGCCTTTGCTATCGTAACTATTTGTGAATGAGAATATAAACCAAATTTTCGTGTCCTGTAAGTTTGAGCCACAGCAGTTCAGAGCAGAAAACGCCGCTCCAGAAGTATGTGTACCAAAATGGAGGTAGGCTAACTAATTCTCAACTGGTTCTCAACCTTTTATCAAGCGACCCAAATATTTGAAAAAATTAGTTATGTAATATCTCGCGACCCAACGATATGCTCACATACGATACAAAACCGCATCTAGTGCTTTTATAGTCGCAGAATTAAATTACTAATAAAAAATAATTATTTTTACATAATATTTATCTCAACAAATGGTTAGCCATCAGCGAGTTATTGAAATCATTGCGTGGTTTTAAGCACAATAGATGCTGTCAGGTTTTTACGCTGTGATACTTAGCACATATACCATTACTATTGAGCAACACTTCAAAACCAATTTAAAATAAACAATAAAATTGAACACAATATAAAATCAGTTATTTTTATAATTTTCTTTAAAAAAAGGTGACTTAATGAGATTTTCAGGCGCCCCAGTTTTGGTTCGCGACTCATAGGTTGGGTACTAATCTAGGTACTCCCGTCGTGCATGTAGCAGGTTAGGGTTAGGCCATAATTTTATTCCATTCCAATTTTCCCTATTTTAGTTCTATTACGAGTTCGGGGACTGTCTGTGTTATCCGAGTGAATATACATAATGACCATAGGTTTCAGTTCCTTTATACAGCTTGATGTAAAATAGGTGAACAAAATTAGTTACCTCCATATTGGTACACACACTTCTGGAGCACCCTACTCTAGGGTATGTTATTTCATTTCATATATGCGCCCAATATCCTATCAATTCTTCTCACTTTCCAATTCCGTGAAATGTGAATGTTTTAGTGTAACAGGATCCGCTAGTAGGCGACAGAGAGACGGGTAGAACAAGCATCGTCACGTGACAGTGACGAACTTAAAATTCTGTTGAGTGTTGAAACTTTTCCATGAAAAATGAGTTTGCTGACCAAAAAAATTTCTTATGATTTGCAATACAAATATTTGGATTTCCAAATGAAGTATATGACGTATGACGAGGTGAAATTAACATCACTGTAAAGCCTAAACTTACCTAAGAGTTAAGTTATTAGTCGCAAGGTGACTTAGTAAACATTATCAACGTGTCACGACTAAAAAACGATAAGAATACAAAGCTCTTATACGGACAAATATTTTCATCAATGGGCGATAAACATGAAACATTCGTACATAATGTAATAAAAAAACTCAAACCCCAATAAAATTAATCATATTGCGTTAAATGTTAATTCTCGCATCGATGCTAATAATCTTTAATAAGTACTGACAAGAATATACACGACAATTTGAGTTATTGATAAGCCCTTATACGCAATAAAGCAATGGATTATCTAAAATGTGACAATAGGTAATACATTCTCTCGTGCTTTCTAATTTTGATGGATACTGAAATTGAGGAGATTATGCATAGCATTATCAATACATTCGGAAATAAGAAGAAAACTTTTTATAAAATAAGGTAGTACTGAATCCCACATTTTGTTCGAGTGTTTCATATGCACTTTATGCAATGATAATTTAAAGATTGATTAAGGTGAAACGACCAAATGAGAGTTTTCTAAAGTTAATGAAAACTTTCGAATCTTTTGTACATCACCACTAACCCCAGCTGGATAATTACTAATTTGTTATTTTAAAACGTGGCTGGTGTTTTTCTGAAATCCCACCTTTTTGCATTAGTGGCGGGCGCTTTGTACAAAATATTCGAAATTTTATCACTATACCCTACATATAGTTCGTTCAGCAATACCTCAATGATCGATACATACTCAAATTTTTTAATTTTAGTTTCAGATTCATGCTTATGACCTCATAATTATATACTTCTTTTTGTGACGCTATAATTATTTAGTATTTAGTGGCAGTATCGCATTGAATTCTAGATGTCCGTAATGTACCGTGCTAGTGATTATCGCCCCGGGGTTAATCGCGTCCTAAGTATCATATCAAATGTATAAAATGAACCATATTTAAGCGCACGTAATGCCCATCAATTACAGTGATATTTATAAATCTTTTTGGTCTTGAAATGCAATTCCTCGACTGATTTTCGAATTTTCGATATCTCGCCAACTCAGGGCATCTCAACGTATTATTTTCAACTATAAAATCCGTCCGCCCAAATATCAGAGTATTGACTGAAGAGTTTTAAAAAACTAAGTATGTCACAATGTTCTCAGAAATATCCTTGGTTTCTTTAAGAAAAGGATATAGGAAAGAATAATCAACCCGGTGTGCAATTTATCATGGTCCTACACCCTAGAGCAGAGCTAACATGGGCAAACTGCGGCCCGCGGGCCAAATCCGGCCTATTGGTTGAGTCAAATTTGGCCCGCCTGATGCAGCCACAATCAAACTAAAACCAAATTTTATTGTTTTAGTAGAAAATAGTTCAAAAAATTTGTTGAGATTGCGATCAAATTTAGTATGGACATGAGGCTCACTGCATGTTTTACACTTTTGCGTTTGTAACACTGTAAATATTGTACATAAAATGTAACTTTTTACGTGACACTCACATGACCCGCCATTCTAGGTGGGCGATTTTTTTGCATCTGGTCCAAAAACCCTATCCACCCTTTCTCTAAACTAGAGAGACACGGGGCTATTGTCATTTACAAAGATACTTCTGCTGATAAATTTGCCATTTTTTAAATCTATATCAACTTAACGTATATATATATATATATTATGACATTCATCTTTGGGACAACTTGAAATATTTTCCAATGAATCGAAATGTTCTACATCGCAAAGATCGTTTCCTTGGGCTATTTCTTGTTTTCGGCTATACGTGGATGACACCTACTTGGAATGTTTCTAAGAAAATTTCAGGTATTTAAAGCTGATTTGCCTAGAGTCATAGGCTGTTTGTTGCCATTCTGAATATGATTAGCCGCGATTAAACCAGATTACATGTTGTGGCCAATATCGAATCAAATCATCATCTATATATATAACATCTAGTGGCGACAGAACAAGATGTGTAATAATTTCTAACAAACATTGATAAGAAATGGCTGGATAATCCCTCGGTTAAAACAATAACATGTCTTCAGTGTGTTCTAGTATATCTATAATATGTAAATGTCACCTAATGAAGTTTTTGATAATTCTTTTTAAAATGAACTTCGGTGCTATGACTCTGGAAATTCAGTTGGTCATAAGCTATTTCAATTTTTCACAAAGTGATATTGTCTGGTAAAATGTTACCAGACGTATTGTTGAGTGTGGGGTTCGTCAAAAAGTATGAGAAAGTTAGAATTTTATAAACAAACGTGATACAAAACAAACTGCTTAAGTCTCGAATTCAGAGTTGAAATCGTGGATTTGAAATAAAGTTGGAATGTATTGAACTCAATTTAATGATTATCATGAACTCACAAACAATTAAGGGCGTATCACATGCAAACAAAGAAAATAACTTGAGTTTGTAGAGGCGTATCAACTCAATATTTCAACCTCTGTCACAATGGTAAGCAACGTCGTTTGATTGGCAGAAAATGTTTAATGTGCCCACACCTTGTATTGTGTTTTACAACGGATAGTTTTACAATTTCTAACGGTCCGATCAAACAAAATAAACGAAGCATAGCGGCAAGTATCACAAAGAACAATTGAGAAACCTATACTGTGGCTCTCTCTATTCAACTGGTATTGAACGGTACACAATATGTTTGGAATTTTGTCGAGTCCAGTTGGTAACACGCGCGGGATGCCCTGATATTTTATCTTACGGTAAACCTTTCGATTAATTAATATTGTTGTTTCTATATTTGGTGTATTTGGCGGTAGGGTTAGTGTTTACGAACACATGCTCGTTATTGGGTGCTCCACTAGTGTGTTTTTATCAATTTGGAGGTAACTAATTTTGTTTGTCTACTTTCAAGTTATGTAAAGAGACTGGAACCTATGGGAAATGGGTATATCCACTTGGCAGTCCCCGAACTCGTAATAGAACTAAAATAAAAAAAAAATTGGAATAAAATTATGGACTAACCCTAATCTGGTACACACACTACGGGAGTACGCATTATTGTAGTGGCCAAAATTCAACTTGATTCAAACCGAAGGATAACTAATAAATAACAATAGTAACAATTCGATTGAACATCCATTGGTGCGAGAATATAAATGTACGTCTATCAGTGTTTAACGGAATATACTGAATCGTATAACAAAGTTATTTTCTTGAATTAACTACACACAGTTGTTTTGAACGAAGAAAACATTGCAAATCATCTACATGTAACAGCAAGCCATTGGTGCATGTCTACCTTTTCCTGAGAATAGGGGTTCATCCGAACAAACAAAAATTGTTTTTACAACACTTTTGTAATACGAAAGTCAATTTGTGTTTATATTTTATTTTCTAGTATGTTCTCATGCTAAGATTTGATTGCCGTAGACAATGAGGTTGGAATATAATATTACAGGAGCCCTCCAGCGACCCTCATTCAAAAAAACCAACCAACCATATTTCAATGAATATAAACAATGTTGAACATATAAAATTCTGCCACGACATTAAATTTCGTTTTACGTAATCTGCGAAGCTTTTATCACCTCAGAAATCTGCAATCAAGCCCCGCAGCAAAAATATACATATAATAAAATTATTTGAATGTTACCTGGTTGGTTTTGTAAGCACGCAATGTGGTTAATTTAGTAAGTGCAAGTCACACCCATGTTTGTATTTCACAGTTATGCTTGACTGAACAAGCTGAATTTAGTCAGACAAATAGCTATAGGCGCTCCAGAAGTATGTGTACCAGTATGGAGGTAACTAATTTTGTTTGCCTATTTTGCATCAAGTTACTATTTTACATCAAGGAAATAAAACCTATGGACAGGGGGTATAATCAATCACTTGGCTAACACAGACAGTTCCGAACTCGTAATAGAACTAAAATAAAATTGAAATAATATTATGGCCTAACCTTAACCTGGTACACATACTACGGGAGTATCGGCTATAGAATTTGTATGAATAAATGTCCTGTTCCACGGTTTAAATCTCTCCACAGTATATTTCCATTGTGTAGGTATAAAGATGTTATCTTAATACCGACAATATTCTGAAACCACATGATTAAACTGGTATTCATACTAGCATTTATGCATACCTTACATATTGTGGCAAAATCCTTATTTCAAAAATCTAATGGTATTCTCGCTTTTCATTATTATTCAAGAAAGTAAAATGTTAACCTAGTTTTTGTATACTGTACGGAGGTTTTGTGAGCCATTTTCTCAGATAGAATTCCGTACGAATAAAAAATTTGTAAAATATATTATGGGTATTACGAGGCTCCGTGATGTCCCTGTTTTTGGCCCGATAGAGAATGAGATAAATAAATATGCCTGTTATTGCTGATGAAGCAACTTCTTCACTTCAATATGAAAGTATATGATACTGGTTTCATGATCGTAACGAAATATAGGATATGACTGGTTTGCTGCTAAATAACCGCAGCGAGAACAATAAACCTGCTTGGCGTATCGAGTATGCAAGTTTTAACGTTATGCTTGGGCGCATGGAAGCATTATGAACGATTACTAAGTACCTGTCGATGAACGATTACCAAGTAATTTTCCCGTTTTAAGTTTTTTCTGTAGCGTTGTAGTTCTTTCTAAACTGCATAGAATCTTGTTTTCTTATATTGAACTTTTTATCAGATCGAATGGCCTGACAGGATAATTGGTATGTTTCATCGGGGTTTTCACCAGATTCAAACACTAAGATAAAATCGACTAGAAGCCTTTCCACATACACACACCATTATTTCAAATTGGTAGACTTTGGAACAAAACTGGTTGTTGTAAAATGCTTGTCTGAGAAAGTCTGATTTTGGTCAGACGAAACGTTACAGAAATACATTTGTGTTATTGTGCAGCAGGACACTTGAATTGCATATTATGGTATTTTTATTCTTGCTACAGCATCCTCGCATTATATGCATATGGATCCACGAGGCATTGTGTAAGGATTGGGAGTTAGTCTTGCGTAACCTCTACTGATAGTTATATAACCGGAATATAGGTATTTCATTCGAAAATTTTGATGTTTAAAACCAAAACATGATTTTCGTTTTTCCACAGCCACCGATATCGCATCCATACAAACTACCCATAACAATGAATAGTTTTGTTTTATACAAAATAACAGTTGTAAGCGGGATCCAGCACCAAAATAATTGAATAAAAAGCTAGAATGATTTATCATATATATATAGAACGGGTGTCGCTGCTCGATAAACAACACTGCTTTTCGCGGCACCCTGCGTCCTGGAACGTAATTTTTAGGTTTTTCGCATTTATTATTCGTACGAAGTGTATTTTCAGGTGATAAAATAAACTACTCACAAGTATAAAACACTGCAATAACAAGGACAATCTGTTCTGTATTAGTGGCTTCAAATGATTTTCGAAAAATGTCTGTGTTCTAAGTCCGTCATTATCCGTAAACACGTACGATTCAGTGGCGTAGCCTTCAATTCCGTTCTGCACTGATTTCCATGCAGTAACGAAGTCTCTTTTACAGCAGACGCTCATTTCCGAATTTTTAAACAGTCAATTTGAATCAGTTATTAATTTCTCCACACTTGTATAAGAGCACGCCGAGTTTGTGGGCATGTGACGTAAAGCGCGCATATCGGCACACACACGCACAGTATAAAAGACAAGTTGCCAACACTCAAACCCGCTTAGCGAGTATGAATGTTGTTTCAAGTTTTCACAAGCGATTAATAGAAGCTTATTGGTAATGTAGAAAAAGAGTTTTTATGGGTATAAGCAGTGCTGTCATAAAAATTTTCAAGAATAGGTTCTCTTTTGTATCAAACTCACCAACAACGGGTCGATCATTTGAGAAATTGTATGTATGTCACTACGTAAGCTACATTAACACGGCGCGCTTTACATAAATTTAATCCATAACGTTCGAAATTCCAAATATTATGCTTGTCGTTAGCTGCGGTGAACGTTACACATTTGCTGTGGTCTTCTAACGTCTAAGACAAAATAATAAAACAGAACGCGATCGCAGATTATCAAGTCATTCTTTTCGCACAAACCCGCTAAATCCCGCCATAAGTATAAGGCAAGTTGTATCTTAAGCTTTTCAATCATCGGTTATAAAAACAGTCAAAGGGGGAGGCACATGGTATGAACAAACG
Source organism: Styela clava (assembly GCF_964204865.1). Taxonomy (NCBI): domain Eukaryota; kingdom Metazoa; phylum Chordata; class Ascidiacea; order Stolidobranchia; family Styelidae; genus Styela; species Styela clava. The sequence continues at coordinate 8,363,974 of NC_135254.1, forward strand.
CTAAAAATCAAAAACAGTATTCTCTCCCCGAGCGACTTGAAATAAACGCGATTATTGTGTAGCTAATTCGTATAAACATCGCTGTGTGTTTACTTCACATTTTTATAACTTTTTCCGCCTTTTTAAAACAGTACTATATGACTCCTACATAGATCACCTTCAAAATAACGCAATTGTGAGCGAGCGTACCAGGTAACTGAATGGCATTTCTAAAATCAGTTCAATTGGTATCCTCTCGGCTTGCCCAACCATCGTCCACAAACAGCCAGCCAGTTGATGTATAACATTCTTTAAATTCTAATAAAACCATTTATCAGGCGCGCAGATTTTTCCTAATTAGAGCTTCGTGCTGCAATTGCGTCAGAATCTATATTCAAAAAAAAAATATGCCTCAAATAACAGATTGTAATTCGGAAACCTAAGCGATACTTTTAATTAAGAAATGCCTTAGAATATTATTTCAATGAAGAACCTTCTTTCATAATTACGCAATGCATGGTTTTCGTTCGAAATTCTCTTTTTTCAGAACACAAGTTATAAAGTAATAGGGTGTGTACGTATCCTTCACTGCATCACAAAGTGGTAGCTCAGTTCATTCGAAATGTTTCGCATTGTGACTGTTTCCTTTTCACCTTCCAGCAATGTCGACTACTCGACTTCGGATGATGGATGAGAATTTGTCTCACCGCATTAATACTTGTTATTAGGTTTTGTTATTTGGTGTTGTTTTTATCGTGTTCCCTATCGAAAAATCAAATATTACATCACATAAGCGGCGGAATAAATCCTGTGGTTTTCTGAAATTATCTCTGAACGCGAGTGATTGATGGGAAATTGTCTCACCGCATTAATACTTATTATTGGGTTTTGTAAGTTGGTGTTGTTTTTATCGTGTTCTCTATCAAAAAATCAAATATTACATTACATAAGCGGCAGAATAAATCCTGTGGTTCTTTGAAATAATCTTTGAACGTGATTGGTTCAATAAAACATTGTAAGCAAGGCTAATTCTATAATAGCATTTCCTTGTATATGGGACAAAACTTCGCAATCTTGATATCGACACCGTCACCCTCAGGGTTCTCGATAACTCTCCAGGTTGGTAGCACACTCGAAGGCGTTATAATGAAGTTCAATACGTAACTTAAAAAAGTTATATAAAATTTTTAAATAAGGTTCATTTTGTCGTATGCACGACAAAGCAACAAATTTAATATACGCATTAATTATAGTCGATTGTTAGGCCACGTCGCCGCTGCTTGATGTAATCAATGTTGTGTTTTTGCCATTGAAACTGACTGAGTTGATTTCATGATTATCCTGACTGATTTTTTTTTAAATTTACTATAGAGAAGACGCTATTACTACTGAATAGAGCCACGTTTCCCAACCGGGTTTTTCTTGGGGAGGAATTTTGCCTTGTATTCGCTGTATTATTACTAATATTTTTCCGTTATTTATTATTAATATAATCTTATTTAAGCACACATTATAAAAGACTTAAACTGCACAAAAGTGGCAGTGCGACTCGTGCACAACACTGATTAAGCGGCCATTGACGATTTAATAAATAAAGTAGTTTTAATGCATCGTGAAATAGGATAGGATTTACATATTCATATCGCGGGAGAGGAAAGCCGATAAGACGGCCTAACCACGGCTTCTCGTCCGGTTACCATTCCATGTCGAGTATGGGATTAGTTAGTTATTTGCTTTCGGAAGCATGGACTTGATAGGTATAAAGATTTTGATAAGAATAAAGAGTTTTAAAATAGACGAAGGGAGTAATATAACTAAAACGGCTGGGAACTATTGGCATAATGTTTTAAGATGCTTCCGAAACTATTCAGTTATACATCACCAAATATACAATACATTACAAACGTAGATACCGCGTGCGATTAACTATCTTTAACATTGAAGCATGATTCCCCAGGGCATGTTCATTTGCACGATTACTCATGACGTAGGTGGAGAAAGTGCTTTTGCTGCCACTAAAATGGGGACCGTCCGATCAGACTTCATATTCGCTTTGTATAAGTTTAGAGAAGCCGTTTCCAACCAGGGCTAGACGGCACCCGGCTGGCTTTCCGCCAGTACATTAAATGGGTCCTGCAGCTTATCTTCAAATCCTAGAGTCTGATATTATGATATATGTATATTGTTCATTTAATCAAATGCCTATTGTCAAATTTACTACACCTCAAAGATCAGTATTTTTTGTTTTGCCAGTATTACGTTTGCTTTTATATATACGTATCAGTATTCTATTAATCAAACGATGTTGTTTTCGCATAAGACGATTAAGCTATTGCATAGGGATTCCTCGAGCCTCTGAAATCCTTCATTGAGCCAGCTCCTCCAAATGAGTTGAAAAAGAGAATATCGCTAATTATACGACATATTTTATCCAAAATCAATAGGTCCGAGATATGATGAATGTACATGCAAAATTTAGAGCTATTCAACAACGCCTTCGTGAGATATCGCGTGCATCTAACAGACAGACAAACAGACAAATACCTATCATCATACTTACCGATCTAAAGATCGATAAGTAACTACTGGTGTAAAGTCTGAGTTTCTCTAAATCGCGTTGAGTTTGATTGTTTGATAATCAAATATCTCCAACTTGAACGAACAAAAAGCAACATATCTTTTTATGATTGTAATGAATATATATATAAAATATTTGAGTAAAGAACACTCGTGGTTCCGCCCCGCTGAGCTAATATTGAACTACAAACCTATATTTATACAGAAAATATACCATGCTAAACCCGTTATTTTGAGGAGTGGAAAATTATAGAATTTTACGAATTAGAGTAATGGCGTTCAACCTGTCTGGCGAAGCGGAACCCAACAAAACATAACAGGCTCGAATACCCTGTGCAATTTAAACTATTATTTAATGTTATTATTGCATACACTATATATATATATATATAATAGCAAACCTATTACTGGCAAAACAAACGATCTTAGAAGCGTATCGAGTTTGACAATTGTGGTAAACCTGATAGGTACTTGAATACGTACGCAAACAATATACCTATTATGATAATATAGTCTCTCGCATTTGAATGTTAACTTGCGAAACCCCTGGACTGGACTGGAGGAAACCCCTGGACTGGACGAACCCTCGTTGAAAACCACTGAATTAGAGCAACGCCAAGTTAGTTCCAAACCATTCGTTCTCAAACTAATGGTGGAATAAATAATGAAAACACAGTAACACCGATGTCGTGAGAGTATAAATGAATTAATTTGTCACGTTTCACGCATATTTGTAAGATGTTTTACGCTTGTATGTTGCAAGTTACATCCGTTTATATTGACTGACTGGCATATCACGATGTATAATTCTGACATATCACTTTTGTAGACGATGTAGATCACTAAAATTGTGAGGTTTCATTTGCTTGCTGTCAAAAACATGCACAACCTATTCTGTATGGACTTACTTGCTTTTTGGCAGAGAGTAGGAAGAATTTATCCAAACTGGAGAAGCAGGGATACTAAAATAAGTTGAGCAAGAACGTAGTTTGGAAAAAACTAGAAAATCAGTATTTAGTCAGTTTCTAGAACTTTGAGCGTTCTAGTAGTACCAGTTTGTATAACCTAAATTAAAATAAAACACCATGTACATAATGAATTTTGACTAAAATTTTCTTCTTTTCATTTGTGATGTCGACTACTATTTGGTGACAAAGAACTTGAAAATATGAAAATGTAAGACATTTTAAATAATACATAGAATAGTGGGACCTCCTGAAGTATGCGCACCAAGATGGCGCACAACCTGAACTCAGGCTGTGTACCAGGTTAGGGTTCAGGTTATGCGACATCTTTGTGCGCATACTTCAGGAGCACCGAATAGTGTACATATATATATATATATTGTAAAATTAATATATTTACTGCTCAAACCATGCGCCTTCAGTCGACTAAGAAACATAGCGAGTACAATAGGCCGTTTTATAAAGAAAAAAGAACTGTATAGTGGATGTGCTTATTATACAAAGATATCAACATGCGAAGTAGATATAAAGAAATACTTGGTCGAGCTATATTCATATAAAATGATTAGCATCAACCCAAATCGGTTTTTTCATTTTTCAAAATCTGCAATTTTGACATATCTTGTCCTTCCAACGACCGTTCTCAGCACACGAAACTTCATGCCACATTGCGCAGATGTGAAACGTGCATAAAAGCTGATAAAGATTGATCTGTCTCTGTCTGCCCCAACTAATCACGAACATTAAGCGTTGTGTAACATAAAAAATGTGAGTTGACGGTGATACTATAAAACGCTGAAAAGACAAATTGCACAAAAGAACAAATAAATCTGACTAGATTTACGTATTGTCGCCACTGTGTCACTTATTGTCTGTGTATTAAAAAAATGCTTATGAAAATATATGTGCTATCTTATATATTATTCACATAACCATGTGGCAGAAGGTTTTAAATATATTGCTCAATAATGCCGCCCCACAAGAATGTATCGAAATATTTTGAATATCAAATTCAGGGTCACGGAAATTGGTCTGTAATTTTGCATCCACTTAATGCGCTTCCGCTTTATATTAACATTAGTGCGCATATTTCAAACGCTCTAAACACGGAAGTTGATATCCAGCAGCCAGCACGCACACAATTTACGCGGCTGTTTTTTGATCATCTCGTGAACCGTCGCGTTGTCTGTTATGCTTCGTTGATTTTTTATGCCACGTGTACATCCGTGTTGCGTTTTGAACAGCAGCAGTGGATTTCTCGCATCTACGTTACTGCTGGTTTAACGTGCTGTTAATTATATTCCGAGTAGTAAATTTGGTTCCACCTGGGCTAATGTGTATCACGAACAGTGGAAATGTGGAAGTCCTACTAACGAATTGGTGAATTACTTAATATTACAGCGGGCGTTGTTAAGCTTCAAATACTTGACTGTCTTGCCCATTGTACTTTTTTCACATATTGCAACCCCATGCTTTTATTCGCCTCGACGTGCTCTTCCGGCGCTTTTCACACAACAGGGAACAATTACTTCTTGTGATCTTCCAAATCATGAAAAATGTGCAAGATCGGATTGACGTCCCTGCAGAATGTACCGAAGTCATCGCTGAACTTCAATTTGTCGACATAAAAATTCAGCATTTGCTAAGAATAATTCGAGTCAGACGAAGCAAAATGTGATTGCAATGATTTTTTTTACTGGTTCAAAAGCAACAATTTCCATATATATATATATATATATACCTAATGCCAATTATTTTCATCCAGGCTTGTCCGCGTTGGTTCCATTACATTTGAACCCACGACAATTGCACCTATGGAATTTTTTTTGTTTCACGGATATTTGAACCCATACTAACCCTAACCCATGGGTTTTAGCACCCGCATATAGATTGGACCCGCGTATATACACATGAGTTCAAATGTACGTTCACCGTCTACGTAGGGTTGCCGCAACCCTGAACAGGGAGAACAATGATCGGTGTATCTCATATTCCACTAATAAACTACGCTAATATTTGAGACAGAGAGTTTGATATTTTCGAATCAACGTGTTTAATCGTGTTTTGTATGAATTCGAAGTTTTGTTTGTTCGATTGTACCTACCTAACTGCTGGTTGATAAATGTATGAAATCGACTGTTATTCTGTCAACTCGTAACAATTAGCGTGGCGGGTGAAAAAAGGTCATGTTTACAAATTTGAGTTCGTTGCAATACTCAATTACCTGAGCGTTATTTGCTTTCGAATGAACCAGGAAGGGCCGTCGTATGCTTCCTGTATAATGTATTCCAAGTTTCATAATAGGTCAATTGTTTTCCTAATCCTAAACGCATATAAAGTATTTCCATATTGTTGCATTTTCGGCATTTCTGCCCAAATATCGATCATACATACAACGAAAGCAAATACTTTCAACATAACGTGCGAAACAGCTCGCCTTTGGCACAAAAATGCTTACGTAATATTTAAAAAACATTCTTTTTTGTCGTAATATAGGTTATTCTTAACCAATTAAGCAAGTATGTTAATCATTTCAACGACTATAGATGATAGTCAAGAAAATACGAAGCGTTTATAAGTAAGAACTCATAGTTCTGTTTGATGACAAGTATTTTTTAATAGCATATACAATTGTTTGGGCGAGAAAAGCAGTGTAATAGCAAAACAGGTTATTGTGGATCGGACATTCTCTTTATCTTCCTCGTAAATGAATAGCTTTTCATTTTTTCTTGATAGTGATATGGTTAGATTTCACAATCAACCACGAATAAAAACGCGTGGGTTAATAGCTGCACTCGTTACGACAGGAGGTAATAGCGCGCAGCACATACACGCGTAGTATAAATATTGTTCGCGCCCTACCACCACGACAAACTTTAGTCACATGCGATTTGCCTGCGAGTCTACTATAGCGCTGGTTACAGGCAAGCCACTGACGTGTTTATGCTTCAATCGCGGACTCATAGCTGGTTTGGCAGTCAGTAAGAAGGCGGCGTATGGTTTTCAAAGATGAGAATAGCACTGAGATTGTATAGAAAAGAAGAAATAGCAAAATCTGCTTGTATCGGTCGCGGATAAAGGTTATGCGGTCAGGTTTGTTTGTACGTAATTGGTTCAGGTTGGTCGCGTTGTCGAATATGTTATTAACACATTTGGAAAACGGAGGATTAGTGGAAATAGTTCAAATATTAATGCATACTATGAATAATTAGCCATGAAAGGTAGAGTAACACCTGGCGAAGAGCTTTATTTATTTCCATCGTCGAAGCTTATGAAATGCGGACGAATAACCAATTCATCGGGTTGGAAGTGCAGGACAAATAAACAGCTGGTCGTGTGTTTTTCCCTCTTTGTTTCACTTAATCAGTCCACACGCCTTCTGGCAGCAGTGTTGTCTCAGTCGAATTTTGAAACCGCAACAATGTGAAAACATTGTGACGTTATAATTATAACTAAGTTATCTACTTATTTCGCGTATTTAAATTGTGGTCGGAAAAGTAATATGAGCGAAAATAAGAACATAGTATCTAATTCAATGGGAACTTATTTATTCCACGAAAAATGTGCAATGAGCTCATTTATGAAAACTAATCTGTCGATAGCAGCAGTAAGCAAACCCACTGTTTACATTGCTATTTTAAAGTCAGTATTTAAGTATGCCCTTGGCATTAGGAGAGTACATACGTATGAAATATTTGTAACTGCGCTCAAAATGGAATCAGAAAATGCCCGCGGTACATTTGTGACATTGGTTAAATAGCCTAATGATTTAATTGGTTTTCCACACTATAATTTGCTAGAGAGGGAAAATGTTTGAGAGAATATTATAACAGAATACACAGCGTAATTTATTGAACTGCCTGGTTTAACTAAACTACGAATGTCAAGCTATCAAAGATTTGTTTCTTTGAGTATTTCTGCCTTTGTTGAGTATATTTTGAAAAAAAGTGATAACTGTGGAAAATAAGCTTTGCTAACCTCCGGAATATAATAGTGTCCGGCATAGAAAAGTATATTGGCTGGTGTATCTAAATTAAAACATGGCGCATTTTGTTTTGTCTGCTACAAAGACAAAAATACTCCCCGAAGTAAGGTCTACGAAAATACCGACCCGCTACGTTTATGACAGGCGAGGAAAGAATATAGGAGCGATTCACATGATGAGATATATGTGTTCCTGTCGCCATCAATAGGCAGCCCATTACATGGGGTTTAGGCAGTTAATATTTAGGTATGTAAAGGGTAATTTTGATACGTCGATACTATATATCATGTTAATAGATAACGAATGTTGTACATCATGTATTGCCCGATAGCTGTTTATTTACTTTGATATAACTTATAACGTGGACATACATACAACGCATTGACATGCGGGCCTGTTCAAACGTTAAAGACTATCGTTTCAAACTCAAAGCAATCGCGTGCTCTCTCATAACTCCACTACTCAGGATATACAAGATAATCTAAATGCATTCACGTTATTGTAAGGCACTAATAATAAAATACTTGCGATAGAGTCATTCCAATTACATATTGTGATTTGTTACATACACCTTCAATAATTTATTCAATAAATAACTGCTCGATTGATTGCTCAACAAAATAGGTCATCCATTTCGTAGTATTGTTATGCATCAAAATATAATGATTTCCTGTGCTAGAGTCGTTAAAAATTATATAAGTATAAAGCGTCCATATGCACAGATGCTCTTTTAATTTTTAATCCATTCAAGCGCGCGTAGTGCGGAAGAGGTAATTGCAGCTCTGCCGTTTTCGGCCATTATGGGACTGCTATACCTATGCGTTATCGTTTCTCGGAAATGACACCAAGCCATAAATATTGAAGCCTTATTCGTCACCTGCACACAAGGGTTCTTTTATATGGGATACTGTTTAGCTTTCATGTAATTCAGGTAGAATATGTCAGAGAATGTTCTAAACATTGTGACAAAACGTGTGGATCTCGATTAGTTTAAACCTAATCATCGCTATCCCTGAATCAACTATTTGGTTAAAATAATTCTCATATACAGTTGGCCGTTTAATACAATTCTATCAAAGAAAGTGCTGAAACTTCAAAATAAGTTAAACTATCTGAAACTTGCGGTATCGTCTTTTCTTTTGATCCAATAGTTGCCACATTACCAACCCCATGAATGAGTAAAATTTTGTTCATGATGCTTTTTTGTCGTTTCCGTGACCTTATAAACTTTCTATTGTATTTTGTATTGTCCATATCTTACAGGACCTTTTCAATGGTCAAATTCCCCTGCATCGCTTATGTTGACTTGTTTCGTGTTTAGTATGCGTATTTTCTGGTGAGCTCGTAGGCGAATATGTTATTTATCATGATAAATATTTTACAATGTCTGAGTCGTAAAGTAAGTGGAGGTCCAAATTATTCCAAAGCTTATACGATATGATTCAGAAGCCAGATCGTCAGTTTAATGACGTAATTGCATCGAGTTTACAACTTTCTAACAGGAAGGAAAAAGTATTGCACACATATGCGGAACATACATAATTTGTTGATACATTTTGTCTATGGTTTATACTTATAATAAGATTACTAGAGCATCCAAGCAAGCAATGAATTGGGAATGCAGAAGCAGATTTGAAAGATAAATATCAAATGACAAGGATGGTTTGCTATCGTGGGTTAATTCATTCAACATTTTCAAAGTCTGAGATTTTCTTAGAATATGCCAGTGTAAGACGCAATTATGCAATATAATGGGACATATTCCCGATTACATTTTGTAATTTACTTCATTTTTGCTTAGCCTCTTTGAGTTTGATGTAACATTTTATTTATTTATTTGTATGTTGAACGGGATTTTGTTGCGAATCCGTTAGACAGATTTGCTTCAGACTATTATAACGACCAACGACATTGTTTGACACAAAAATTTGAAAAATCGCCTTCCTCTTCAACAACTGGTACTGGACTGGACCAATTGCTTTGAAAATTCAAGTTGTTGTTAGATGCAACAAAAGCTTTTGTGGGGTCATCTGGTATTCGTTTTTCCCTTCGAAGTTTTGTGTAATGAGGTTTTTGCGCACCGTGTTGCGGTTCAGATGCTGGTCAGTGAAGTCGGAAAGTTTTTGATAATGTACACTACTGATACCGTAAAATATTTGATACTACTTCGTTTTGACTTTCGTATCCATATATATTTCAACTTTGCTATCTTGTTATTTTACCGATGGTCTTTTTCTATAGCCTATCAATATCCCAATAAGAGCTTTAAAAGCTGTAACTGCAGACAGTCGATCCGGAAGCAGGCAACTCAGTTGAACATGAAACTTGAATCTTCGGATTCCTCTGGCAAGCCAATCGCGGAAATGAATCAACGTACTATGTAGTTTTGTTCAGCAGAGCGACGCTAAAAATATCCTTGCTAATTCAACTTGAACTGTTTTTTGTATTTCCCATACATTTATGTGCTTCCTAAACTGACATAGGCAAGAACACATTACAAAAAAGAAAGACAAGAGTAGATAAGAAGAATATTGTGGGATATGTTATGAGATTACTTTTTTATGTCGCATTTTCTGATTTCCCCCATTATAATGATCAAGAGCCCCAGTTTAAATACATTTCCGATTTAATTGCAATGCTCAAATAATCGCACACCGAGGCCAAAGTCAAATAGGACGGGTATTAAATCTTTCATAATATCAGTGACGTAGACCAGGGATCGGCAAACTACGGCCCGCGGAGCAGTATAATCCGGCCCGCGACGCTTCACTGAATTATATTAACATCACAACTGTATTGACGATTATATTCTTTGTGTGGCAGAATTTGTTTTGAGACACTAAATTAAATTATACTCTAACAAGTATATAATTCACAATAAATCGTTTAATGAGCCTATAATAATGGATTATTATTGGACAAATGGCAACAGAACGTAAAAAAAGTTGATGCTGAGTGCAAATGGTTTAATGACGCAGAAAATAACCAAATGATCACTCTTTTCGCACTACTTGAAATTTAACTGACATCTGTGTGGAAAAATGTGATTCATTGGCCATTCCTTCGGAATTTAACTTTCTAAAAATATGTGCGGCTCGCCAATGACTTGCAACCTTTAATTTTGGCCCGCGAACGACAAAAGTTTGCCGACCCCTGCCGTAGACAATTTGACTGACGGTGACACAAAAGGAAAAACCACCACAAAGTGCTGAATTTTTAATTTTGATGACCTTATCACAAAAAAAAACGAATCCAACAGAGTGCACAAAATTTTTTGAAATAAATAAAAGTAATAGCCTTCTAGCGACAACAGCAATTTTCAACCACAATTCCAATGCAGTGGGCCTAGCAGTGAAAGAGAAACGCGATTTTTTCGTAACAACAAGAAAAGGAACATTACAAAAACAACATAGTAACAAAGAATTCATTGGTCCACTTCGTGTCCAATAATGGGAACATGACATTTTTGTCCGCGTCGTGTTCGATTTAATGTCTTCTGTGGAAATCGTTTGTATTAATGAGCGCCTCAATATAGTCTACTGTGGGCCTGTGGCCAAAACGTTTTGCTACATTTCTTCAAGCAGACACCTTTTGTTTATGTTATAGTTGCATCATGATCGTGTATAACCTTGCATAATTCAACACGAACTGTATTTTGTTCGTTCCTTGACATTTGCATGGGATAAAAAAGATGTAACGGTTCACCAGCACTGGATTTCGTACAAATATACGTCGAAATGTTTAATACTGAATTGCCAATTTCATCTGCAGTACGTTAGGCCAGCTTCCCTACGCACTGCCAGATTATTAATTTAATCTCTAAAATTTGATGTATTAATAAATGACACAAGAAACATGACTGACACCTAAATAGAAAATATTCTCGGAGTGGATTTTTATTGCCTGCAGTTGCTTAAAACAATTTCAACACTGTTCAAAAGTTGTAGGAATATTACTAAAGGAATCATGTACTGGTATAGAGAGATTTATATGTATAACAGTGAATAAATGTGGGTGTTAGCAAATGAAGCGTTATAGATGTAAAATTAACCCGCTGAGAAAGAATGGGATACAGAAGCTGAAGAATGACGACCTCTCTAGACATGTTTCAATTAAGTGCCTCTTCAAAAATTTGAAGGGCGTATTGTTTATATATTGAGCAATGTCACCTGCATGCATTGATCGTTTGATTGATCTCATGGAAATTTCGTCTATATAAACATCGCAGGAGGCACTGATTATACGTGCTTTTCATATTTAGAATGCCGATCTTGGTAATTTTACTGCACATTTATCTGCTGAAGATGTTTATTGAAGTTGAAAAAGAGGTATTGTAGGACGAACACTGTAATTAGTTATTGCATGAAATGACCGAAAGATCTGTGACCGACTGCACACCATTAAATAAAGAAGTTTTTCACATCGTGGTATTCGAACTTAGGCAGGAGGTTTATATTCAGGTTATATTCATTATATTGGTACAACGTTGCAAAACGTTTTTTTAAGCAAGTGATGACGGGTCAGCCAGATATTGTTTTACCGTCGATCGTTGCGCATTGTCAATTGACCTGCGAGCCCGGATGTTTAACCATGACAGGTTTATATTGAATCAGCGCAACAAAACTTTTATTCCTTCGAACAGTTCTGCATTAGAACATTTTTTACCATCACAGCTAGCTGTCAATGGTGGTATTCAGGGGGTTCGCACGATAATTAACAATGGCAAAAGGCACGTTTTTATTGGATCAACGAAACTTCCTCGAAATCGACACTTTTGCATCAGAAAATTTCCTGCGCGCACAGCTCGCCAGATGTACGATTTTGGTATGTCGTGATAATCAGCGAATCCATTTTTTTTCAGTAGTTCAACATGGCTTTCTGTGATGAGAGAACCCTCTGTTAGTGAGTTGGATGTAAAATGGAACCCGTTCTTCAAATTTTGAATCCCATAACTGTATACGATGCCCGTGTACCGCATGAGACGAGCGATCTTAATCTCGTCGTGATTGAGTAAGGATGCATTAATGTCGGCGACTACGAGTAAACCTCCAAGTACTATTGGAGTTTCTGTGCAAATTATCAGGGTGGTCGCTATAAAAAAACAGAAATTGAAATTCAGATGAGATCACGAATAAAATGCGTGCTGCTTACTCATTTCTTTTTCGATACGTTTTCATTTCTTTCAGGTTCTAGTATGTTTTAGGTTGATAACTTTTAATGTCTACTAGGTTAACACACTGCCCTGAAGTGCACTGACGACATTTTGAGCATCTATGAATACCACACCTCTTTAACTTTGTAAAAGTTATTCTTTGCAAAATAAATATCTGTTTGACAAATTTTCTGTTTTTCTAGCGACCACCCTGCATATATCACAGCAATTAGTACAAATTGAGTGAATATATATACCGGTATATATATATCCAATAAGACAGGTTATTTTTAAGTTTTTAAAGCGGTTGTAACTTGTAAGGGAAACTGATAGCCGCTTGTTTTTCTGGAAACGTTGACAAGATGGGCATTAGGTAGACGTAGGCAAACGTCAGAAGCAAGCATTTCAGCATTTATGTATTATCTGTTCCGTGAGCGTGCCACGATTCTTACAACCCTAAACATTACAACTTCGCTCATGCTGGTAGCTCGCTATTTTTATGTTTGTTCGTTGAGATGTCTCGAACTACAGAGCTTAGTCTGTTTACTAGAATTATTGTGACGTCAACTTTGGTTATGAATTCTGCATCAAATAAGTTGCAAGAGATTGGTAAGTGGCAACCTATCAATTTTAGAATCCATTGTCCGTCCATCAAATTCCCGTTCGGATAAAGTCATTCGCGCCCCTATCCAAATACAATTTAAGTTATCGTTTCCCAGCCGTGGAGGTCTTGTTCTTGGGGGGGGGGGGGGGGTCATTTTGTGTTGTATTTGCTGTAGTATCACTAAAAAATTTTATTATTATTATAATACTTTATGGTCATTTTATAAATTACACTAACTGTATAACCGCGGGAGTGTGACTTGTGCATAACAAGAATCAATTAAAGATTGACTAAACAAAGTACTAATCTTAGTAAGAAATAAAGGGTCAAAAATAAGCGACGCGTAGAATGTAACGCTTCTTCCCGAGCCGTCTCCCGTCCTGTGTCCAGCAATTGAATTGAACAAAAATAAACACTATTTTTCCAGAATTAGTCGGTGGACGCCGTTTGTTGTAATTGATTCGAATCTGTTATCGATTACAGCTTTTTGTTATTTTTCTACAATTAACAACGATTATGTTACTCGTTATTGAAACCCGATACCTCGCGTCGTCGATTCCTTCAGCGCATCGCGTATATACATGTACTCTCCTGAAACAACTAACGATTCTTTACATATGGGCCGATTTTTTATCTTTTGATTTTCTTATTGTTACTGTTGTAAAACAACGCTTTCATCCTTGACTATCAGTTTTCAATATTTGTGCTATATAAGTTAAACAAAAGTTTTTCTTATGAAATCCCATATGGGGGTCGGTCGACCTTGTTGACTTTGCAGTCTTGCGCGTCCCCCTACGTTTATATTTTATAATCATTGTTGTTTTTTATTACTGCAATGTGCACTTTAATGATATTCGGAAATAAATCTTATCTATATGACGACCAGACAGAGCACAATGCTCAAGGCATCAACTAGGACTAGGATTACCATATTTTTGTGATCTCAAAGCGGGACGCCTCCAAAGTTCATATATGTGATTTTTGCACCTTCAAATTTTACGCTGGGGGTCAACATTTAAAACCATCATGACTGTCTGCATTGCCATTGACCATACTGTAATCAAAAGTTCATGCGCTGTTTGGCCAAATATTGGTTTCAGTTCGAAAAATAGAAATAAATTTACGTTAACGTTAAGCCCCCTTGTGGCGTACGGGGTTTAAGCGTAACAAAATGTAGCAATTATCCGCTAACAAAACAAAGAAACAAACAAAACCACGCACCCACCTTCAGTAAGAAGGCTAACGGTACGCTACACAGCAACAACAGTATCAAGAACATTGTTATTGTTCGTGTATCATGCTGACTGGTTGAACGCCAAAGCGGGACATTTGGCTGACCTGTCGGGACACCGGGACAAGACGTTGAAAAGCGTGTGGTAAGCCTACCTAGGACAGACTGTTATTTTAAAGCTGGATGACCGGTATCCATACAAGTGACCAATGGCTCACTTAAAAAGACTGATGCGCTGGAAAGCTATTACTTTTGTTTACTTTTTAAATTTCCTTAGAATTCTATGAAATCCGGAATATCACGAAAATAAGGCTGTTCTATTTTAATTGAATAGAAACATTTCCCCTGCAATACTCGAGTGGGTCCGTATTGAATATTTGTCGATCTTTTCAGCAAACTCAGTGCTCTCAACGATGCGATTTTCGTGTCCTCATATTTGAACGAAAACGTATTTTTTATTCATTGAATGATCTCGAAGGTTTAACTTGAATCTGTGAACATCTCTGTGAGGGCTTGATGTATACAAAATATGTAAAAAGCCTTAAATGCCCATTGAAGGTGGGATCGTCGATGGGAGAATTTTTGTTCACAGTTCGTTGCAGACATGTACGTTATTATTGACAATCGATACATCAAACAGACTCAAGTATAGTGTGAGAGGAAGGATAGCAAACACGCCTAATAGTTTTCTTAAACACCTAAATTTTGACAAATAATACATCAAACAGACTTAGCAATGTATGATGAAGAAAAGAAAACACAACTAATATTTGGGTAATTTGAGCATCTATGTACCTGAAAAATTGTAATCTTGATATTTAACACACGCTGCAGGATTTTAACAAAAGTAAATCTCCAAGCCTAAGGATATAAAAAGTGTATATGTATTAATATTTGTCCATCTATTCTCTTACCAAATAGTTAGGCAATTGGTACTTTGGAATAATTTGTTAAGTTCAAAATCCTTGCACCATCGACAACTGACCAATGAAAAAGGAAGCAATCTGAAAATGACCTCTCTGCACTCAAGAAGAAAGTCGAAAATGGCATCATCTCAAGTTAGGTACGTGTTTATCATAACTGTTTACTTTTCCGTAAGCGTGCATCAAGTCATTTACGAACACGAGCAAAGGGTGCGCATGACATGACACACAAAGTTGGCCACTAGGAATATATGAATATTGCATTGGTTTCGGCCTGGGAAACTGCTAACGGTGCGAAAACATTTAATGAGTCAAAAAATACACCTAATTCCATGGACAATGGAAATGCTTTCGTGAAAAGTACCGTCAAGTTACTCATTCGGAAAACTAGTGAACACAGCAGTTTATAAAATATCGTTCGTTTTGTAGGATGAGTTTACAATATTGCTGTGTTCCTTTTCTCGAATATGTTGAGTATATTCAAGAGTATTTTCCACTATAATTTGAAACAGAGGGTTTTCAATGACTTAATTATGTTTTTGGGAAAATTAAGATGATCACTAACACAAACGTATTTCTGTAACGTTTCGTCCGACCATGGGCAGACTTTCTCAGACAAGCACGTTAGAACAATAGCAAGAAAATCTTTGGTCGAACGAAACGTTACAGAAATACATTTGTGTTAGTGTGCAGCTGAACTCTTTAATTAGATAGAATAGTCATGATTATTCCAGCTACAGCATCTTTGCAGTATACGCATACGGATCCACTAGCATGAGGGCATAGAAAAAAGGGTACTTCTGAAAATATGCGCACCAAGATGTCTCACAACCTGAACCTTGACCTGGTACACAACCTGAGTTCAGGTTGTGCGCCATCTTGGTGCGCGTATTTCAGGAGGTCCGAGAAAAGATAGGGAGTTAGTCTCGCGCAACTCAATTCAAAATTAATTAAGATGATCGATGTTAGTTAAACTCAGCCATACTTGTTATCACAGTTTTCGACCATCACAAGTTTTATCCCAATCGTGTCAACGTAGGATATCTCAAAATAAACAAATACCGTGTTTCCCCGAAAATAAAACTGTGTCTTATTTCAATTTAATAACACTAGGGCTTGTTTTAGGGGATGTCTTTTATTTTCATTTATTGAAAACAAAATCACAAAGTAGAGAATTACGAGATTTTCATATATACAAACATGAAACCGATATTCATTTACTGTTAAATAACAATTTCCTATTTTAAAAAACCGACTTTGGTCTTATTTTAAGGGGAGGACTTATATTAAAATCAGTTTTAAAATTCAGGCTAGGTCTTATTTGTATTTGAACTCCTGAATGAAATAAAAAAAATGTAGTATTATTACCACCATATCAACAAAAACCAATGTAATTGTATTTGTATTTTTGGTTATTAAATGCCACAAAAAGTCAAACAAAATGGCAAAAACTTTAAACGTGTGATGTCATTGATCGGAACTCACGTCCAATCACCGATTGCCAAACAAAACATATACGTAAAAACACAAGCGTAAAAAAGAGATATATACTATCTGCTTGGAAACATACCATCACAAATGACATCATAACAACAACGCAACACGGATTCATTCAACTAGAGTTTGTACTTTGAGTTATAATATTTATATGAACTAAAACTAAATACTAAACGACTCGGCGCTGTGGCGCATCGTGCTAAGCGTTAGGAATATTCTCGATCTGATCACCTTGCGTCGGTTCGCAAGGTCGAATCCCATGCGGGGATAGTTATATGCGAGAGGATTGCTGAACTCCTCGCCGTCGTAGGGTAGGTCGTAGGGTGGTTCACGTAACCGCTGGTTGGTACGGCTTCCTCCACCATCAAGTCTAAACAAAGAACTGGCTAACTAATCCTATACCCCACATGGACTGGTTCGCCATTTGCTTAAGACATCTTATCGGCTTTTTTTCTCCTCTGGAACTATTTAAATCCTATCCCTCGACTGATGACGTGATATTGATTCAGTTCAATGTTTACACAACAGCAATATAACTACACAAAATGAATCATTTATCACTTCTGTAGTGGTCACCCCGGCTTTGACGAACAAATCAAGATTTTCGAGCGTGCCTATTTCCGTTCACCTTCCATTCTCCATATCACCAGGGGTGGCCAAAATCGAATATTTAACAATGTTTTCGAATATGAAATATCAAATGCATTCTGAATTAGGGCCACATCCACATGGAAAATGACATAATTTACTATATCTTCAGTTTGATCACATCTTAAGCGACACAAAAACAAAACGTCATTATTTTTTCTGTGGTGTTTCTACCACTTGATATATCGTACGTTTTGATCTGCTTGTGCAGGGGTTGGCAACGTTTTTGTTCCGGTGTGCCATATTTTAAAATTTAATGTCAAGATATACGTTAGCGTGCCGATGAAAAATTGCGTTTTATAATCGGACATGAGAACAGTACAAATTAACGTAAAATTGCTTGGATAGTTTGAACTACCTAAAGTTATGCGTAAATGTAAATTTCACGACAAATTATTGAGGTTATTTTTTATTTATATATGCAAAAAAATATTCACTATGACCATCTATTTTAGTGGAATTCTGCCTTTGCTTTTTCTAACTCGGTGCAGACCTTGGGAGATTTTTATTCCAGAGAATGGCATTTTTATTTGGCACATCCTCAAAGAGAACTTTGTAACGATTGATAAATACTTCTTTAATGAAATTACCATCGGTATGAGGCTTTCCGCGATTGACGATACATTCTACATTATGTATCTACTTTCCGTACTTGTGAATTGTACTGCGAGTGAATTTTTTTAAAATACTACTTTGTTTTTCGTAGCGAAAAAGCGCTTTTTTTAGAAGCTTCAATCTTTTCAGAATCACTGTTTAATATTTTTTGTGTCTTTTTTCGAAATCAAGTTTAATACTCGAGGTACGACAAATGACGTTTTCACAGCAGATTGTACATACAGTTCTGCCATTACGACAAGCAATCACAAAATCTGTTGGCAACAATTCTTGAAATTGACCCACATCTGATTTTGCCATCTTGGCTTCAGACATCGCATTTATCATCATGGTTAAAACGGAATAAAATGCAAATACCACCATGCGAGGGAACAATAATGATGTACAATCAATGAAAAAAAAAGATATAATGACGAATCAATGAAATTAAACACAGCAATTATATGCGTTTCCCATCGACTTCATTATTTTAACATTTTGAAACGTGTTTTTGGAAAAATGTTGACGACGCCGCGTGCCGTATAAAATCTCCTGGCGGGAGTTGCCGACACTAGTGCTTTTCTAGCGACTCAAAATCACTAATCTTCAAATGAAAATATTTGTAAATTATCCCAGCATATCACCATTGAAGATCACACAGATTTGAAATTTCACTCTTAAAACCCTTCAGTCATACAACATCGCCATGGCATCGGAATAAAATACAACAATCAATCATGCGCCATTAATAAAATGCGACTTGAAAAATACCAGTCAGCAATGCATTGATTTAGCAACTGCTCTGCACATTGACTATCACCTCACATCGTACCTGTTAAATGCGATTATAATACAGCAGTTGTAAGACACTATAAGCTCCCTCTATATTATCTCCCATTTCCTTTTTGATCTCCTTCACTCTCCATTACCATGTCCATTTTTCAGTTTTGGTCTCAACCTCTTCATCCTAATGTTTTGATGTTTTCACCATTTTTTCTCTTCTCTTTTTTTCTTGTCTCTTTGTTGCCTCCAACTATTGTCAAATTTTTATTCTATTTAATATTATCTTTCTATTTTTCTTGATCTATTTGAGTTTGATCTGACTTATAACCTTCCCTCCCATTAGTGCAAAACCAACAAACATCAAAGCCTTCACACGTGTCTATTTTACCAGAATGTGAACTTGAATGAATTAGAAATCAACCCAACACGTAACCCCGACTTTCAATACCAAGCATTTTACATCCTTTAACACCATTATCACCCACTCTTATGTATTTCTGATATCATTTTAGTTCATTTGTCGACGGTGATGATCAAGACCATCGGGAAGGAATTTTTGATCAATTCTCGGAAGATTCATCTCCTGAAATGTATTACTACACGGTAAGTTTTATTTACAAGGGCATGTTTTACACAATTCATTGTGGTCTATGAAATCTAATTTGTTACTCTTTGAAAGACATTCTATGAATGAATATTCACGAAATATAACATAGTTTATCATGACTAATTTCACAGTTGGAAAGATCGGCAGAACGTAATTGACCAAAGAAGTTGTCATCAATTTGTTTTTTTTCGTGTTACTGTTACAATTCAAACAATTTTTCTTCATTGAAAGGAAAAAATCCCTAATAAGAGATATATATTTAAAAAAAATTTCTTTGGTTCCTGCGGGATAAAAACATGAATTAGTAGCCGAAAGATTAAGGGAATGCCCATTTTATAGTAACATAAAAGGTCATCATGACGTTTATTTACGTGACACATTGTACCACCATGATGTCTCTGTAAGTTTGTTCCTTCAAGTTCAATACTTGACCTTCCGTGAAGCTCAAGCAAAGTGCGGCGTGACGTCACATTTAAGCAAATAATAATCAGAATTTTAACCGCCCCGAGGCTATGCTGCTCACATAACAATACCTTGACAAAGCTCGATATAACTCATTACCAAATGCTAATATTTTACAATAACACCGAAAAATGAAGGCTCTGAGTTTTCCTGTGGTATAATATGCCTATAGGCAAAGTTAGCGCAAGCATGTGATCTCGTTTATAGCATTCATGTTTCTTGATGTTTACGTCAAAATCGTTAGTGCTATGAAGGACAGTAATGCTTACCAGATAGATGCAAATTGTATCTTATAAATTTTTTAAGGCACTCAATAATATAAAACTAAATTAAAACAGGTTTACAGCAGTTCAGACAGCGAGGGTAATCTTACGATTCAAGACGTTACGAGAGAAAAATTTGGTTCTGATGTAAAGGAGTTAACTGGGGAAGAAAACGGAGAAATGGAAGACGATTCTGAGGTTACTAAACAAAGATACGGTTTTCGAACTAGAAGGCTGAAAAGGCAAAGAGATGACGAGTGAGTTGTTCATATTAAAAATATCCTATTTAGGTTTGCGACTTTTTTATTAAACCTAAATGTGGATTTGCGAGATGTGTAACTATCCGTCGTTCCACTTTTCCGTGTACTGCGGTATTCGTATGTTACCTGTGTCAACCCAATGCTAATTCAATAAGGTAAAATTATTTGAATATCACTTCACATAACATAAGTTTAACCGAGTTTTCATCGAAGCAAAGTCTCTTTTTGTAGTCGAAATTTGCTTTTCACCATTGCTCCCACAGTTGATGTTTTGTTCTAATAAGTTTTGAGTTAAATCCTAATAACTTGGAAGTAAATGACTGAAACTATCTTATGTTGTTTAATCAATATCGTGGACTCGTGGTATTATTATTCACCACCAGTGGGAACAAGTGTCCGAGGTCATGTGTGCAACCACACAATTTGAGATCAAGTCATATATGGCTCTTAAAAAGAGACTCATTTGTATGAGCAAGCTCAATTGTGTTCCTTCTTTGTTGAGATGATCTATCTATGAGAAAGAGCTATTCTGGAACATTATTGTAGGTCGTTTAAACCGATTACCAGAATATCTATTATAAACAAGATTTATGGTGTCGTTAATTATCTTTTTCTGTGTGCTTCAGTCGATCCTCAATTGGCCAAGTAAATTTCAAGTATAAATTCGCGTTCAAGATAAAGCATGAACGATTGGCGCGAATGTGCTAAGCGTTAGGGATACGTTTGTCATCGAACCCTGCGTGGGTTCACTGGTCCGAATCCCGTGGAGGGTAATTGTGTGCGGGGGATTGCTGAACTCCTCGGCGATGTAGGGTAGTTAGAGTGACCGCTAGTCGGTTATTGTTTTCTCCTCCACGAAGCCCGTTTCTATGAAACAAATAACTAAACTAATCCCCTAATCTACACGAACTGGTAACGAGACGAGAGGCCGTGGAGTAAGTATGATTAAGCCGTCTCACCACCCTCCCCCTCCCACGGGATAAATATGTAAATCGTATCCTCTTATTTCATTATACATTGTTTTCCTGGAATTGTTTTTTGTTTGTGTCTTCATGTATTTATTACCAATTTCATTCCTTATATTTTCAGGATTAACACCGCGTTTTACACAAACAGCAGCGATGAATCGGCCAATGAAGGTTTCGGTTATCTCATGTCATCTGATGACGAAACTTATGACATCGCGTCAGACAATTGGGCTTTTGTAAGAGGTGCAAAAAAGAAAACAAATTCAGAAACAAAGAAAAAAAGCGAAGAAGCTAAGAAAAAAAATGAAGGTTCCCCAAAAATGAAACCAAAAGCTAAATCAAAACCAAATTTACTAAAGATTAAAATAAAAGCAGCTTTTACGGGCAAAAAATCAAAATCAAAAAAGGACCAAACGAGTACAGTTACGGCGCCCAAAACGGATGAAAAACTTCCTAAAGTCGAAAAGGCGGGTAGCGATGCGAGCCCCGAAAAGATACCGAAAATAAGCCCTAAAAGGAAGCTGCCAATAAAAGCTAGATTCAAATCTGCGAATCTTATGTCGTCATTCACTACCGAGAAGTCCCCACCGCCAATCCCAGCAGCAGTTACCCCCGTTTCTTCATTTCCGAAGAAAAGTCCTAACCGAATAAGGTGTGGTTACAATCCGAAAGCCCCCAAAATACCAGAATTACGTCACATTCGTCGAAGACAGTTGCGACAAAACCCAAAACGGGTGTTAAGTGCTGATGCAAACGCTCTAGATGACGGGACTTCATCGAGTGATGATGAAACTGCGGAAGAGATAACCAAAACAATGCGACGCACTTCTTTATACAGCTTACGAGCATCATCTAGGGGCGGAACAAAACGCAAAGTATCTAAGTCACTCGATGTCGACGAGCGGTTCAACAACTCTTCCACTACGGCTAAATCGACCGATAATATCCTCACACCAAAGACTTCCCCACGTAAACGAGGTTTAAAGCTTGTTATTCGTCGAGACAGTCTAGATCAAAATATCCCCAAAACCCCGTTGGACAACGATTCCAAAGCAGAACAAACGAGTCCAAAACGCGTCAGTGAAAACAATCAAACTGTCCCTGTATCTTCGACCACAGCTGACAAAACAAGAGATGTAACCCCGAAGCAAAATTTATCTCCCAAAATGATCCCGAAAGTTGTATTGGAAAGATCCCCAAAGATGACAGGATCTTCGTGCACAAACACACCAGAATCCACTGCTCACGACAAGAAAAACGGTGACGAGAGTAATTTATGCAAAACCCAGGAAATATTAGCAATGCAAGGTGAACGGATCTGTTATGATTGAATGTCAATATTTTGATGAATTATCAGAATTCCTTTGATTACTAATATTACTTGTCTTGGCACGTAAAGAGGGTGACAATCATAGCCGTGGTCATGCAGGGGCCCCAACGTATGTTTTTTTGAAAAGCTTTCGCTTTATTTGCAGCGAGACGCAAACCCGTGTCTTTTCCAACACTAATTTGCTCTATTCGTGATCAATTCACTAACCCGGCAATTTTAACTTACTATGAAGTATGAACCAACCGAGAAAGATTGAATAACTTGATAGCTAAGTAAATGTGCGGAGAGCTTCCTTAAGCTATTGTTATATATCCTATTCAGAGCGAGTAATCGTGGTTTCACGTTATAAAAAATTTTGGTCCCCACAAAATCTACGCTGTCTGTCTACGCATTTGGTGACAAAAATTACTCCCCAATGTATTCGTTTTGGAATTGTGTAACGGAATGATATTAAATTAGTTCAATATGAAAACCCACCTGAAAGTGGTTTTTATCTACGTGATCAAGTTTGACCTCAATAATAAACGCATGAGTCCTGTGAAAATATTTGCTTCAGAAATTTATTTATTTAAATACTATTTAAAATTTCCTGTGGCTAATTTAGTATAAGACTTGTATTTTATATTTAGATGTTCCCGCCGAAGCTGCGTCACAATCTTCTGCTGCTGATAAAGATATTGACTGTTCCGTCACAAGTAAAACAGTCGATGACGAAACAATAAAAAAGAAAAAGCCTCGGAAAAAGAAGAAAAAAGGTATTTGTTTACTTTTGGAGAATTTCAACATATCATGCTGATCTTTGATAACTTAGCCCGGGGGTCGGCAACCTACGGCCCCGGGGGCCAGATCCGCCCGCGTAGTAGAATGAACCGGCCCGCGACGCTTTACTGAATTGTAGCGACAAAACGCAGTTTTGACGATGAATTAATTTTATAACCCACGCTCGAGGAGTTAGATTATATTCATTACGTAACAGATTTTATTGGGAGACAGGTGTAGATTAAATTATGACCGAAAAACTTGGTGAACAGCTACTTGTTTAACGAGGTTATAATTTAATTATACCTAGACAAATGGCAACACGCAGAAAAGTTGATACTGAGTGCATTGGATTCAATGGCTGAGAAAATATTTGAATGGAGCTTCTTTAGATGCAATGCAGTAGGGAAATAAAATCCACATAATATACGAGAGATGTATCACTGCTTGATTTTTATAAGAAGTATCTTGAAGGAATTCTCTATCCAAATTTGATAAACCATGCAAAAAAATTCAAATCGATTTTTGGAAGTACGTATGCGTTCGAACAATTATTTTTGAAAATGAACATTACAAGGAACAATCTGAACTGAGAACTCGGATTAGTGATGCCCATTTAGAAATAGTTCTAATTTTGACCTCATCCAGTGTGCCCGCCTGATGTCAAATAAACATCAAGCGTGATGCAACAACAAGTGTCACATTAAATATCATTTGTAAAAATGGACGACTGAGTTGAGTTCACGAGTTGTCGCAGTCTTCGCGTCCTGTTTGAAATATAAAATTTCAACTTCTGATCTCTGTGAAAAAAATTGTGATTCATCGGCCATCCGTTCGATTTTTACCTTTTTAAAAATATGTGCGGCCCGCCATGACTTGCAACCTTTAATTTTGGCCCGCGAGAGACAAAAATTTGTCGGCCCTTTCACTTAGCCATTGGTAACATGAATTATGTGATACTTCTAATTTAGTTCATGCGGCATCAGGAAAGGGAAATATATTTGGTTGGCTTTTCAACAAAGATGTACAGTTAACTGAAATTTCAGCATTTCTATGAATTAATTTCATAACCGCGGCACGCAATATATAAATGTATTTATCATTGTAGGTCCTTAGTTTTCCAGGAACATTTTGAACAAAACTTAACTCTATTCAATTTTCATTTAATTCTTTCTCTTGGTACTTGGTATAACCCCTGGATTAATTAGTTTCGGAAATTGTCTTTCACAAACTATTGAATTTCAAGAAATATAAAGGAGTTGTAGCAAACATTCAAGGAAGTTTGTCTAGTTTTTAGGTTCATTGCTAGCATATTTTGAAATTTGATTTTTTCTATGAAATGAAAAAACATTTTTTGAAAAACAAATTGGTGTACTCAGTGACCCGTGAAAAACAGAACCCTTCGTTTTAAATTACCGGTACTTCCACGGAAATGAAAACAATAATTATTTAATTTTGTTTGTGTTTAACTTTGCTTGTGTATAAGTAAACCCAAAAGTTTCGGACATATATTACTCTGAGTTCTCTCTAGATCAGGGGTGGGCAAAGTTTTTGAACCAGGGGCCAAACTTTGGAAAAGATTGGCGGGCCATGTAAGTGTGACTACATATTATGAACAATATTTACAGTGTTACAAAGCAAAGGTGTAGTACAATAAGCCCCGTGCCAAAACCCTAAATTCAACCGCAATCACAACAAATTCCTTGAGCTATTTTAGCCGAAACATCAACATTTGATTTTCGGTTGGGGTAGCACCAGGCGGGCCAGATTGAATTAACCAACGGGTCGGATTTGGCCCGCGAGGCGTACTTTGCCAATGTCTGCTCCAGATTTAGAGTATGTTTCAAATGACCTCTATGACGTTGGAGCCGACAGACTTGCATCTATTTCGCAAAATTTTCATAAACATTAATCAAAATTATCTACAAAATTTTTAATCAAAAACATCTTAACACATAACATAGAATCATTCATATACTTTCCATAACCATTTTCATATATTTACTATTTCGTATATATCCTAACTCAGAACAGTGCGACAAGTGTGGAGTGAGGGGGGCACGACGTTTTTGAGACACTGCCGAGCATACAGTGATGTCATCTTAGAAAATTGCAGTTATGACCACACAAACGATAATGCTTTTTTATATTTATTAAAATTACTTTCATCTTGTAAGACTACACATTTCATTTTCACTATTGCAGGGATATTGTTATGACATGCTTATCGAACCAAAATAAAAAGATCATAACAAATTATGTTTCAATTTCTCCGCTGAGTGCAAATTTTTGAAAATATCAATTATCCCTCAGTAGATACACAATGAAAAAAAATAACATGCAACTCGGAAGTATATAATATAGACAGGGGTGGGCAAGGTTTTTTGACCAGGGGCCAAAAATTTTGCCCACCTAGACTGGCGGGCCACGTAAGTGTGACGTAAAAAGTTACATTTTATGAACAATATTTACAGTTTTATAAAATCAGAAGTGGAAAACAATAAGCCTTGCGCTAAAAATAAATTTAATCGCAATCTCAACAAATTCATCGAGCTATTCTTTATTTAAAACATCGAAATTTAGTTTTAGTTTGGTTGTGGCAGCAATAGGTGGACCAGATTGAAGTACTCAGTGGGCCGGATTTGGCCTGCGGGCTGTAGCTTGTCCATGTCATATATGGAGTGATTAATGTATAGTTTTTTTAGAGACGCCGTAGAATCTGAAGAAAAGTCAAAATGGCTGAAGTTGATCATAGTTGACACTTCAATGAATTCGATATATCCCCACGAATTTGCCAGTCGTGATAGAATTTATTTTTTATTCGAAAGTTTGTAGATTCTAAATGTGGCATGATACGATCGCAAACCCTTCTCCCAAAAAAATTCATTTTACCGATTGTACTCAAATTGAAAATATATTGCTGAAACCACGAACTCCACTTTGATCTCAATTGTCAAACCCTTTCTCTTTTCGTTGATAAAAATTTTAAAACAATTTTATATGCATTTATTGGGCAGTGAACTCGAAAATAGAGATAATTTCACCAATATAATGGAAAATTATTTTCCATACATATTCATTTTCGATTTAGTTTTTATTTATTTTATTATTAAATGTTATCATCATTATTGTTAGCAGTGATCCTTGATGCTTGTTATTCATGCCATTTGTAATATTCAACTTAGTTAGTCATTGGAATGTTTCGAATTTGACGTAAATGCCCAATTTGCATTAAATAAACTTGCAGCCGCTGCGCATGGACCAAAAATATGGCATGTGAATCACATTAATATATTGTGTAGCAAAATTAAATAGCCATGCTTGTTGCGAATAGATCATTGGTGCATTAAAAGTACAAAGGTAGTGATAATATTACTCACTGTCCATGAGTTGGAGCAGGGGTGGACAAATTACGGCCCGCGGGCCAAATCCGGCTCGTGGGGTAATTCAATCTGGCCCGCCCGATGCTGCCACAACCTAACTGAAACTAAATATTGATGTCTTAGATAAAAAAAAAATAGCTAATGAATTTGTTGAGATTGCAATTAAATTTAGTTTTGGCACGAGGCCTATTGTTTTTCATTTTTGCATTTGTAACACTGTAAGAATTATTCATAAAATGTACTTTGTACGCCACATTCACATGGCCCGCCGGTCTAGGTGGGCGAAATTTTTTGCCCGCGGTCTAAAAACTTGCCCACCCCTGGGTTTGAGCGAACTTCATGTTAGACTGTTCATTCAAACAATTGGAGCTTCATCATTTCTTGTAAAGAGTGATACTTTTTGTGGGATCCTCTTAGTCCTCTTACCCACGTTATCTTTTCTTCCATGTCCCATCCCGCTTCTGCCCTTTCCTCTATTCTGCATAACAATTTCCATAAACTTGTCACGGGACTATGTTTGTTTCGATGTTCATCAGCACATAATATTATGAATATTATCACCAAAAATATCATTTAACTAAATACTTTAATGTTAAGATCGTTACGAAACGTATTGGTGAGTTGAATACGAAGCGAGAAAGATATAACCCTTTCGAAGTCAAATAAAATACCGAGAACACTGGGTATAATATTTGAGGCGAATATTTTATAATCTTTAAAAAAGAAGTTTACCAGCAATGAACTGATATGTTCGGATTCAAATATGTATTATCAAAAGTAGTATACAACGATTGGATTTCTATGTAACATAAATGTTGCGACAAAAGCATTTTAACAAAAATACTCTAGTAGCTTATCGTATTAGAACACTTTACCAGTGACCGATAAATTAGCATTCATATTCTTTGTATTTTCGAGTATTCGCTTTGTTCATTTACCTATAAAGAAATAAAATAATTGAGTTTTTTGGGAAGTTAGAGGCAGATTTATATATATATCGTTAAATAACTAACTCTTTGAGGATAAAATGTAAATTGGTGAACTTGTTAGGAAGTTTACTATCCCAATTTTATTATCGATTGCAAACTCAAATGTATTGTAGCATTCGAAATTCATTACACGTTTAAAATAAACGTTTAACAAACGTAAATTTTACGAAGTTGGTAATTTCTTTAACCTCGTGATAAGATTGCTACATTTTTCGACATGTTGCATTAAAAAACGTGTAATTCGTACGTGTTATGTCAACAGCTTACTGTTTATATTAGGGATTCGCAGAAGGCAATGTCAACAAACGCTTTGAGTAGGCAAAGGTATATCTATTATCAACCTAACCCGAGACGCCCTCTTGGTGGCACTGATGCATTGTTTGAGTAAATATATGTTATGCACAACACTGTATTGCTAAGGAGCTTGTAAGGGCATTGTCAATATTCTGAAATTCATCTCTCACGTATTGTTTTATGTTTAATTACGCAGCGTTGTTTAATATGATGTATGCTATTTAACAGGGAAATTCATAGAGGGATGTTGTTAATTTAGCGAGTCCTGAGTTTATTCGCGCTTTCATAAAATGCTTCCGGGAGAATTGAGCGATGGATACGCTAGTGAAGTGAAAGAAACAAACAGTTTGTTTTCTGTTTTGCTTAAAACGTAATGTTAAATGCTTCGAAAATTGTCAAGCAGAACTAAATTATATCTATACTGCATGTCAAATTATTAGCTTATATTAGACGCGGTGGTTCTTAAACGGTGGGACCTATAGACAATTTTTTGAGGGGGCGTGAAGCTAATTAAAAATATTTGCTGGATTTGATCTTGCAAAATTTCATTTATTCCATTATTTACGTTCCGTCCACGTATTTTCAACGCGTTTTTTAATAAAACATACGCTTTCGCCTCACTATCTGCTCTTGTTCATCTTAATGAGATTTGTATCGTGTATTAGCTGATAATGTCAGTACCTCGTCTTTGCTCAGAATTAAAAATTATAATAATGTAGCAATATTTTTATATCATGATTTGTCCGTATACATGGTTTTTTCACGTTTCGGGAGTTATGTGTGTTTCACATGATATATTTAATATTTTTGTAAGACCTTAAATGTTTACTTAAATTGCAATACGTGGCTATTAGCATATTGCACGAGAATGGGAAGAAATATCCCTTTTATTTTACAGTAGAAGGTTCTGTAATCTGAATAGTTAGATAGCAGGAAGATAATCAAGTCAGGATATGGTGATTTGTTTCAGGTTAAAATTTGTACACTTAAAGGTATATAGGAGTTGGACATGGTAAAATAAAATTTATTTTTGTAAGCTAAGCCGGCTTGTCGAGTTAGGTTCTTGTTTGTTGAGCTGAATTTAGGGCAAGTCTTAGGATTGATTTGAAAAAAGGTCTGCAAACCTTCAAGTTCTACATCATGCTCCTGCTGCAGAGACTTCGGATCAATTCATACCGTTTTCGTGCCGTTTTGTCAAAATAAACGGCCGATTTGCGACAATACATAAACAATAAATTCGCGTTGTCGACACGACGTTCCATGTCAGTCACTTTTCTTTTCTGCTTACTTCAGTCTCAGTAACAGAATAGGAGCTACAATTGTTTAGGCACACTCTTTGCATACTCTTTAGTTACAGGTCTAGATATAAGCATGAACAACACAGGGTCTAAGAAGACATTTAGTATATGAGTCGGCCATGTACGAAACAGCATGGGTAAATATATATTAATTGGATTCCAAGGCACAAGTATACTTTGCAACAATTACTAACATTGATATGTTGAATTTAGTCAATGACTACGGATGAGTATTTTTTAAATAAGCAAGTGGTTCCGTCTGCGATGCAACATACTCACAAAGTTAATTTGAAGAGCGGAACTGTGTTGCATCGATAAGGCTTTTATACGGTTAAGCTATTGTCGATTTTTGTGAAAATTACTTGCTCAATTTGACTATATGATTCCAATTCAAAGGTTTGTTTCTGGGATAAGCTGGGCATTGGGTAGACCTAGGAGAAAAGGCTTATATTCTGATTTTAATTTTGTGACATTATTTCAAAATGAAATGTGACTTCTTCGCAAATTTTGTGACTGCTAGCCCCCGTTAAGATTTTGCAATATGATTCATTGCTAAAGGTTCGGCTCATGGTTATGAAGCGATTACCCCAAAAGTATGTCTGTCTTACCAGAAAGAACTTTGTTTGGTCACAATGTTTTCATTTATTACAAGCGATGAGTTAAGTTGGAGAACCACTAGGTCAGTGGTTATTAAACGGTGGGGTGTGCCCCACAAGCGGTCGTGGACAATTTTTTGAGTGGGGGTGGAGCTAATTAAAAAAATATTTGTTAGATTTGATCTTGCCCGCCTCCTTTTGGATATTTACATTTCTTATTTTGTCAGCTAAAAACAACTACCCTAATGAAAATAACAACGAATTTTGCTTGTTTTTGAAAACTTTCTATTTATTTCATTATTTACGTTCCATCCACGAAATGTACTTTCGCCTTACTATCTGTTATTTGTGGCTTATTTTTTGCTATTTATTTTTGAGGTGGGGCGCGAGACTGACAAATTCTAAAAAGGGGGCGCGGCTCAAAATTTTGAAAACCACTGCACATAGGTATTAGAACGATAGGAAATGAATAATTGAGGTTGTATAGTTACAAAATGAATTTTAATGCATTCTTTACTTCTAACAATGTAACAAATCTGGTAAAAGCTGTTCGTTGTATAATGCATGTAAATTAATACTGAGCAAGCGCTCGTATGTGCAGCCTTCGTGTAGAGTTTCAATACATTAAACGGGATTAATTAATGAATCCTGCCATAATGTCCTACTGCTATTGAAGGGACAATTATGCTTCATTGTTCGGTATAACGACCGGAAAGATATACTTCAATGTTGTATTATAGATGGGCGACGACGGGGCACATCATCTCAGGTCAATGTTTGAATATATATACTTCACCAGATGGTTTGGATTTATTTGATATTTGAGCGTATGGGATTGCATAGTCATAATTACCATACGATTAATATTATATTTCAAATGCAAACAGTATATTAACAGAAAGTCTTGCAGATGGCGAAGTTAAAATTGGGTATTCACGTAGTGTGTGTACCAGTTCTGAGTTAGGCCACAATTTTATTCCGATTTTCTTTATTTTAGTTCTAGTGGGAGTTCGGGGACTGTCTGTGTTAGCCAAGTGAATATACCCCCTGCCCGTAGGTTTCACCCTTCACCCAACTTGATGTAAAATAGGCGAACAAAATAAGTTACCTTCATATTGGTACACATACTTGGCGCCCAAGATTGTGATATACGGAAAACTCATCTTAGTATTTTTGTTAACGGGCTATTTTGAACTGTATGAACGTAGCAAAACTATTTAATTTGCAAATTAAATCGTTTTGCTAACACCGGTTGTGCTTCATTTATCATCGATATGAATTTTTCCGTTGGCAATAATGCCCTGGTTAGGGTATATTGAGAACTGGGAACTCCTGAAGTATGCGCACCAAGATGGCGCACAACCTGAACTCGGGTTGTGCACCAGGTTAGGGTTCAGGTTATGCGACATCTTAGTGCGCATACTTCAGGAGTACCGAGAACTGAATTCATAACAAAATTGAAATTGTAAAGGGACTTTATGGACACTCTGTATAGTTCTATATTTTTATATGGAGCTTATCACTTGTCGGAATGACGCGTGGAATCAGGAATACTTTGCAAGTTTGCTAACCTATGGTACTGCTATACTCGTTTATTTCATGAGTCATCCCAGGCCCACTTACACAAAAGAATGTATCAAACGTTATGTGATACCGAAGCCGACGATGTAGGTCCGGATATCCGGAGGTGCCGGTTATACATTTTGATTTTTAACTTGTGTGTCAATGCAACGCAATAGTGCTCTTCTTTATAGTTATATATATTTGACTTGCAAATTGTGTGTTAATATTACATATATACATATAAAGTTCGATAATCGTATTTGTGAAAAAAGCCTGAATTTTTTCAAAAGAAAATCAAAAATTCCTTTGCATTGTAGTACATTCTTCTGTAAACTGAAAATTCCGGCTTTGGCTCCGACCATATGCTCTAAAAATTGAGAACATCAGTTTCAGCGTAGAGAATTTTTCTATGGGTTTTTATGGGTCGTTAGTAGAGTGTCTTAAAATGAGATAGATGCGTATGTAGGGAGATTTATTGTTTTGTTAAATCATACATTATGTTATATAATCAAGAATAACATAACTCAAAAGTAAAAGATTTCATTAATTGACTGAATACAACGATGCGGCCACCCACGGTTATGAGTATGCAACCAGATTGACAGGCGTAAATATTGAATAATATTTCTAAAAAGGGAATTTTTGCCTTTGTGGAATACATTTTTCATCCCAGACGGGGAGGTTTGGGGAGCCGAAGTGGAAATCGGAGCCGCGATATTTTGCGTGAAGTCGGGGCTGAAGCATGCATGGTAGTGGCCACCCTTAGAAACCTCAATAGCTTTGGAGACGGCGAAGAAGCTCAAATCCGAGGCCAAAAATGTTCTGAACCTGGGACCTGAGCGACAATGGCTCCGGAGCCATTATGTTGTCATAGCAGCTCCCAAGTCCTGCAAACGAAAACATAATATAACATTTTTATTGGTTAATTCTTCGCTAAGCAGCTTCTCATTTTTTTGAATATTCTGGTGGAAGTTTCACGATTTTATTCTTAGTAATTGTTACTTAATAATCTATCAAAATATTTCATTATTTTATTACCTAATGGGCTAACTAATCACCGGCATTCAATTAAGCGCATTTTTGTCTCATTTCGTCCTCGTGTAGTCTAGAGGAGGAGGAAAAGGATGATTTACATATTTATCCCGGGGGAGAGGAAAGCCCATGGGCTTGCACGGCCTCTCGTCCAGTCCGTGTCGAATATGGGATTAGTTAGCCAGTTATTTGTTTTCATATGCATGGACTTGATGGTGGAGGAAGCAATCCTCTCGCACGTAATTAACCCCGCATGCCAATCCACGCGGGGTGATTAGAGGTGCGATGATGAGCATATTTCTGACGCGTAGCACGATGCGCCACACCGCCGAGGACAGCAATGTTCATATTACATATTAGTTGTGTGATCTGTCAATGTCGCTAAAATAATAGCGATTTTCCTTCCCGAATATCATATTCAGAGTGCACTGTCGGATGTCCTTGTGTTATGCGTTTGTTAAATATGATGTTGAGGTCAATATGTTCCAAAATTTAGCGCAAACTTCACAAATAATTCGTGGTAACGCTGTGTCATTTAATTGGTTTAAATTCACTTCCTTTCTTCAGTGAGAAACGAGTTCAAATAATTGTGTTTTAGTGCAAGTTAGAAGAGTTATTTATTTGTATGTCGGTCGAATTATTAGTATAATCATTATTGAATGTTGTGCAAATATAATTTACTGAACAACCAGCGATGTTATTTCTAGAACACCAAGTTTGTTAAATATTAATAAAACACCCGACATTCTCGTTACGATAATACATCCAAGTATCTCGTCATATGATCATTCATAGACAGTGTAACATTGACAATCAAGGGCATTTCTAGGCCAAA
The DNA here is from genome assembly GCF_964204865.1 of Styela clava. Classification (NCBI taxonomy): domain Eukaryota; kingdom Metazoa; phylum Chordata; class Ascidiacea; order Stolidobranchia; family Styelidae; genus Styela; species Styela clava. Next base: position 8,397,551 of record NC_135254.1, read on the forward strand.
ACAACCTCAGTGGGCAATTTTGAGTTTGTCAAGTATTAAGTTAAGGCCAATTTGTTTCTAAAAGTGACAGATGACAGTATAACATTGACAATCTATGGGAAATTTGAGGCAGTGTTGGTATCAGCAGATTATTGTTGAATTGTTATAGATTAGAAGTAAAGTTATTGGTACTCCTGTAGTATGCGAACCAAGATGGCGGACACCGCAACGTAGTATTAGGTTAGGGTTAGGCCATAATTTTAATCCAATTTATCTCATTTTAGTTATACACGAGTTCGGGACTAGACAAGTGACTCCCGTAGTATTTGTACCTGGAATTATGGCCCAACTCTAATCTGGCACACATACCACGTTCTGGTGTCCGCCATCTTGATTCGCATACTACAGGAGTACCCTGTTATTACACTCTTTGTAGATCATACACATAACTATTTAAGTGCATAGATTTAATCTGATATTGTGATATATATTAAGCTACTTTCCACCTGACTTTGTTTGGACTTCTCCATAGTTAAAGTTTAATAGTTTCTGGTCTTAGTTTATAGGGTTCATTGTGTCAATATGACCCACCTGACAATATCAACATTTAATAACAACAGCCAATACGCGAGAAAAATCAGTAGTGAGAGGTGTTTGAAAATTTCTAGTATCATTTTTGGAATATTTTTATTGCATTAAAATACGTGATCTCGGCTATATTCATACCAAAATTTCAAAATATTGTTTTTACCTATTGTCTGTAAAACGTCGAATAGTTGCTGTGCAGGTTATTTTTTTTCGATTGTACTTTTTTCATACCTCGGTAAAATTAGATCGGTGTAATTTGCTAGAATGTTTTTCGAAGGTATTTATATCATGAGTTTTACTTCCCACGTACCGGACAATTCAGATTACCAATGATGTATATTCAATTCACATCCTCGCTGTTCACACAAAAAAACGAAACTAAAAGTTTATTTGGTATTTCTGAGAATGGCGGGTGGTAGTGTTCAAGCTAGCTATTATGTTCTGAAGCCTAAAGCAATCGAATGCTTTTGCGAATGATAAAAATAGAGTTTTTCATTAATAAATCCCAATGTTATTAGTGTAGTGTAATAAAGGCATACCGCCAAGAGGGTCCTCCGGTAGTGTGTGAACCACGTTAGGCCATAATTTTATTCCGATTTTCCTTTTTTAAGTTCTATTACGAGTTCGGGACTGTCTGTGATAGCCAAGTGAATATACCCTCTGCCCATAGGTTTCAGTACCTTTACACAACTTGATGTAAAATAGGCGAACAAAACTAGATACATCCGCATTGGTACACACACTTCTGGAGCGCCATCAAGAGTACTAAAGCAGCAGATATCGAAGAGCATTGATCGAATACTCTTGCTGAAAGGCATTTATATTTGACTAGAAAATTGAAATTCATGAATGTTATTTTACCATTTTTACTCCCATTATTCAGTATTAAGTTGTATATGATGTAGCATCTTAATGTTTATTAGATCGAGGACGCGCTGGAATTTCTGCGGGAACTGAAGACACATTGGACGGCGAAGATACTGCTATGCGATTGGCAATGGAATTACCAAATCATAACTGGCTCGTCAAACATCTAATCAAGGAAAACAAAATTAAGGTTAGGAAATGTTTTTTTATACAGTTAAGAAAGTCTTCCTGAATGCATGATGCATTATGTCAACTATTAACAATTCCTGCGCAACGTTAAGTCTGTAGAAGATTTGGTACTCCCGAAGTATATGTACCAGGTTAGGGTTAGGCCATAATTTAATTCTGATTTTTCGATAAACTGAGCATATATTTTAGTTCTTTTTTTAAGTTCGGAGACTGTCTGTGTTAGCCAATGAATATACCCCCTGCCAATATGTTCCATTCCCTTCACACAACCCGATGTAAAATATAGGCGAACAAAATTAGTTAACTCCATATTGGTACATACACTTCTGGAGCGCCAAAGATTTTGCCTCCCCCAGCTTGAGAGTCCAGTTTTTATTTACGGAATACTTATGAAAACAAAATGTAAACAATGATATACCTGATGGTCAATTGTTTTTTTAATACTGGTCACTCAGTATTTCCTATTCTTTTTTGATAAATTTCTCTTTTGCCTACGTTGAATCTCATTTTTCGTCCTTCACTAAGCATTATAGGGTCATAAACTAGTGATACGATACGCGCAAAACGCACTCTGGCTTTCGCATAATTTGAATAGGGAATAGTTCATGTTTCCATGAATATATATTACAAGTATACTAAATTTCAAATGAGTATTAGGTATAAAACACCAAATACGAAGTAATATTTCCACCCCAAGACAACAAAATCAAACCCTCCCCTCTGGTTGGGAATCGTTACACGATCGTTACATAATATTTTATTGAAATGACAGGCAGAGGACGACAAGCCATTGAACAACAACCAAATTCAAGAGTCGAATGCGGGAGAACAAAGTGCAGGATTAGAACCCGCCACCAATCCGAGTATACCTACTACTGTCAAAGATCAGTACAAGGTTGGCAATTCAGCAGAGGGTGGAGATTTAAAAAACAACGATCCAGCGAACAACAGCGATCCGGATAAAAGCAGGGACGTTGACTCTCAAACGAATTCAGAAAATTTGAAACCTGCGTCGACTGGAGTGAAAGGTATGAAAAGAAAACTGAATATGTGATACAGTGATGGTATTATTGCTTTTAAAAATCAGTTTCAGTTCGAAAAATGTAACAAAAATTGTACTTTTGTTGCCCAGAGGGTCTCGAATATTTAAACTTATAAAGAGAAATCATTTTGTCACATATGCATATTCAATAAAAATTATTCATTTCATATTATAGAATGCAGGAATTGTATCTGCTAAGATGTGTTATTTAGTTTTGTGTCATTTTGTATATAGATTGTGAAGCCAATTACATTTAGACAAAATTAAGAAGATGCTTAAAACCGATGCTGTTGCGAATTCGCAAATGATAATTGATTAGTTCAGGGAAAATGGAAGCGTTGAAATAATATCAGCCGGAATTTAGCTTTCGACGAGTCTCACATGACCGTTTTACAGTAAATGTTTGTAACACCATAACAATATGTCTCTCAGGAAGTCATACGAAATTCTAAACTTTTTTTACTTTTTCCCTCGTGGTATGTGAACCAAGATGGCGGACACTGGAACGTAGTATGTGTACCAGGTTATAGATAGGGCATAATTTCAGGTACAAATACTACGAGAGTCACTTGGCTAGTCCTCGAACTCGTAATAAACCGATACACATACTACGTTCCGGTGTTCGCCATCTTGGTTCACAAACTACGGGAGTACCGAATTACATTATCTGATCAACTTGGGGTCAAACATACTATACAAGTGCATCGCTGAACATGTACATTTTTGTTTTAGGTTCATTCATGGTTGGCATAGTGAAACCATTTGACCATTTGATAAAAATGTCGCCAACAAACCTGGAGGCCTGTCGTGGTGAAACGAGTCCACCCCCTCTATGCATAATAGACGAGGAAGAATCGTATAATGGCAACAGCAATGGCGACGCCACCCTTGGCCCTGCCGTTGAACAATGTGTAAATAAAAACCCCGCTGTATCCAGATCATGTTCTGATCTCCTGGCACCTTCATGTATAGATTCCCTCATTGTTGGCAACGCCACGGGAAAGCAATCATCACATGGGAATATAGACAAGGCGACTAAAGATTGCATTACAACTAAAGGTTGTATTATACCTATGGATATAGTTGGGCACCATCACAAAACATGCCAAGTATACACAACAATGCCAGTGAGGAATGGCAATGAAAATTCTGCATCTTCTCACAAGGAAATGCCATCGGATTTGAAAAATGCCATACATAACATTAAAAATAACGCGGAAGTAATAAACTTCACTTCCGGGTTGACCTATAATACCAAAAAGTCGGTCAATGAGCAATCTAATGATGATGTTGCAGTAGATGAAAATCCAGAAACGGATCATGATATTAAAATATCAAATTGTGTTTCACTTGCGTTAGATTTGAGAAAAACAACTATAGAAAATCCGGCGACCGACAATCAACCTTTAGATTTGTCTTTGAAATCAACGAACTCCCAGTTATCACCTAAAATATTAGACTTATCTGTTAAAAAATCGACTGAAAATATCCAAAACCAAACTAGCTCGTCCCATGAAAAGGCTGCAAATTTATCAGTCTCTAAAATTGTGAGCAAAAAAGAAGAAGAACCGGCCCAAGTTCAAATCACAAAACCAGTTCAAGAGCAGGTAATAATCATTGATGACGATGTCACGTCACCTTCGGAAAGTGCAAGTGAAAAACCAAACCAACATCCACCTGCCGGCATTTCTAGGAACACCGTCCTAAAACGCCCCGAATCTACCAAGTCCGACGATGGTCCGCCAGTGAAAAGATGTGCTTCATTAGACTCTACTAATCCACAGGTATGGGACTATTAAATTGTTTTATTTTGTTTTCTTGAAAACGCTGGATTTAATGTTATATAATATTTTTGTATATGTAATTTTCTATGTAAAATATTTTCTTTCGTGTCTTGACAATTTTGAAAACACAAAAATCAATGCCAACAATCGTTATTGTTAACCAGATTGAGCAGAAGCCTTTGTGTACCATAATTTTCTATGTGAAATATAGTCTTGATAATTTTGAAAACACAAAAATCAAAACCCGAAGTAATTAAACTGTATTAGTTATTCGTTATTATTGCCAGAATGTTACAAGGCAGAAGCTTTCTGGTTACCCGCATGTGTTATACATGCCTGTAGGCAATTCATTGTGTATTTATTTGTAACTTACATCTTGTGTTGTATTTCAGGGAAATTTATTCTCTTCATCGCCAAAAAGAGTGCGAGATGTGAGACGTTCTCTCGATGAGGTAAAACGGACAAGGATTGAAGACAATTTATCGCCTAAAAATGTAGTTAATAGAAATAAAATCTTACAATATAAAACAGACCATCCCCCAGCTTTAAAACAAACTGTGAATGGACCTGGTGGTTCGGTCATCCATTACAATAACGCAGTTCATAGTTCACCAAAATCCCGGAAGGATGGAAGCTGGGCAAGTGGTTTGGAGTTGAGGCCGGGTATTCCAACGTTACCGTCACATTTGCCTCCGGTTCCTCCGAGTAAGAAAATTGAAGCAACTACCCTTCCACCACGTCAAGCTGTACCTGCTTCTCACTACACGCCTGGCGTTAATAGAAATACCCACAACTCTCAGTCAAATTCTCAGATTCCTATTCCTGCCAACTCGGCACAAAAACTGAACTCTCAATTTCATACAAAGAAACAAGTTTCTGGAATTCCCAACATGACTCCGCAGCAATTGGTAGCACAAGCCTACGACCAATATGATATTAATCACCTTGGACCATATATCAAACAACAGCAAAATGAGATTGATAAAAAGATAAAAGAACTTGAGAGGTTGAAAAACGCACTCATAAAAGTGCAACATGAGAAACCAGCAAAGGCCTCGCCTACACACACGGTTGTCAGTTCTTCGTCTTTCCCAATTCCTATACCGCGTCAGATTCCCTCTAATCAGAAGAGCTTGCCCCCAAAACATCACCCGTTTCCTTATGCTAAAAATGAAAATTTTCATCAGGGCCACCCTCGTCAATTACAGCCATCTCAAATAAGTCCTCCACGCATTCAGCATGCTTCGTCCAAGCCATCGCACATGATGCCTCAGTATCGTCAGTCAATACCGCTAACTACCCAATTTGGACAATTCCCTCCGCAATATATGCGTTCAAGGCCAGCGCAGCAACAACCACCAATTCAACAAATGCGATCTCCATTGTACGGCCAGAGACCAGTCGGTTATCCACAATACCAAGCTCGTGTTCCATCCCCACAACAAGCCTTGAATAGGCCCCCCGGGTATGGCCCATCACAAGTTTTTTCCTCCAATGCGTCTTTAACAGCAACTGCTGCACCAGCGAATCATATGTTCCGTGCACCACAACAAATCCAACATCAGACAGTCAGACAAGCACCACAACAAATCCAACATCAGACAGTCAGACAAGCACCACAACAAATCCAACATCAGACAGTCAGACAAGCACCACAACAAATCCAACATCAGACAGTCAGACAACGGCATCCAGGACAAGTCGTGTCCAAACCAACACAACCTGTTTATCGAAATGGTGGATTAACAATAAATGGGGGCGAAACGAAAACAAAACTGGATGAACCAATCATAATCGAGGATGATATCAATTCCAATTTAAAGCTGATCAGTTCCAATACTCCCGTTTCGCATGTTACTCGAGATGATGCCCTCAAAGCACGACGATCACATAGTTTTCATCCTCCATTATCAAAGAATCGAACAAATCCACAACAAACTCCTAAACAATGGATGTCATCTGCAATGAGCCAAATGACAGCTGCAAGATTTTCCAGAGGTAATTTTAATGTCGTTGTCAATTATTTTCTATTATATAAGTATGGAGAATAGGCTCTCTGGTTATTGCACGTGGATATAAAAGGCTGATCGTAACTCTTTGAGTAGATATTTAAATTTATATAATATGTCTTTTAGTAAAAACAAATTGTGGCACTTCTTACGACATTGCACGATTGCGGCAGCCACTTATGGGTATGAAGCTACCTGAGACAACTATTATTTTGTAATCCGGCAAGATTTACTCAATTTTGCTATCTTGATGGCGTTTATTCCACGATCTATGGTGTTGGGCTTGTGGTTTTGTCTTCTAGTACTAAATTTCTAGAATTCCAATTCTTTAAGCTGATCCATTTTGAAACAAGTCAAGCATTTGAATTTGAGCACAGAATTGTAACACACAATGATATGCCATGAATCTCCGTCCTGCAATTTAATCGCACTAAATGTCCAGGCGTTATTTGAAGGGATAGGAATACAAAAACGTGGAATGAATAAAGAAAACGTTATACAAACCTGAAATGACTTACATAGAATATTCTATCCAGAGTAATTCCGCCGAATTTAGTTTCAGTTCAAATTTTTTTAATTTTTTTCAAAACAGCAAAAGCATGAAATAGATGAAAAAAAAGTATCAATATTCTTCTTCTTCTTGAAATTCCATTCAAACAATTATTTTCCTAAATTTTGTTTACAAATTGCATTTTTAACATTTTTAGACTCATCTCACCCTTCAATTCCTGAAGCTGTCGGCGAGGTTTGTGTGAAATGCCGAGAAAAAGCATTCTTTCTTTGCTCTGGGTGTCGGAAAGTTTGGTATTGCAGTAAGAAATGTCAGGTATGTGAATTTCCATTTATTTATCTTAACCGTTTTTCGATTTGAAGTAAAGAAAAACTCTCGAAAAATTTTGACCCAATTATATTAAATCAGACTTTCACGATAAAGGCAATTTCAATAGCTGTATTTACGTGTTCGGCTCCTACCAAATAAAACCTTTTTCAACTGAATTTACATCGTTCATTAAAGCATTAATTGCAAGTTGTTAAGGCATTTACACATTTTTAAATTATCTAATTAAGTAATAGAGCAGAAATGACCTAATCCAATATAATAGAATTAATGAAACTGTTTGACTTCGACGGTAGCATTCCATATAACGATACATTGAAGCACGTATCAGCGAAATCTGGTGTTCACGACTTGGGCCGGTTGCAATTCGATTCACAACTCAAGTATTATCATAACGCAAATTTGGGATTTTTGATTTTAGTGTGACATTACAAAATTTATTTCACAGTTGAGCGACTGGACCACTCACAGTTCAAAATGCAACGGCTGAATAGCGAAACAAAGATGAAATTGAAGCATGTCTACAGAAAGCTTAAATCAGCAAATGTATCTATCTAAAACTGAAAGACTATTTTTTTCACGCACAATGGAGGCATCAAAAAATCCACTGTAACAAAACGCAGGTCCCCTATTTTCCGTGTCCCCTACGATAGGATAAATGAGCCACTCTCAGTATTGCATAAACAATGATTATTCATTGAAATCCAATAGTACGAAATCGACCTATTGGAATTGTGGGATTTGGCAGACACATATCTCGGTAACATCGTTCGTTTAGTACTTTAGAACATACCATGTATATTAATTCAATAAAATTAGCTTACTCGTTGTTTTACCTTCCAGCTATTGCAAAGAGTAGGAATAGATCAGCTGAAATTTTGCCGAAATTAAATTTATTTTCTCTAATTGATATATTTTGATGCTTTCAAAACACCACCCACACGTAGCTCAATCATAGCTAATTACGGATCGGTTTGGTATTTTTGTTGTTGTTCTTGTTCTTTGTCATATTTAAGAAAAAGTCGCTTTTCTCTTTGATTACTGAACCAATTGCTTTAAAATTTTCAGTGGTTGAGGATGGACTTTTTCTCTAAAAGGCTAATACTTTTATTTATTTTTAAATTTCGTATGAATTATATGAAATTTGATATTTTGTCCAAAATTTCGTCGGAACTTTTTTTAGGTTACCGCTAGCGTCAAAAGAAGGGAGGACTGATTCAATCTGGTCCTCGTGTACATATACAAAGAGGAAACCAATATATAAATTGCATCTCAGAGTATCATAGCTATACTACCCTTGCAGTGCTGGGATTTAGGGGACTCGCTCAGAACTTTTCTTAAAATATTGAATCACATCACTGACCACTTGTATTTATAACGGAGTTGAACAATACGTTGTTATCCGGTTAATTGATGAAAATCTGTCTTTGGATCAAATTCAGTCCGTTTAAAAATCAATTTAATTTATTATAATTTAAAAAAAAATTGAAAATCTGAATTTGAATACAAGCATTTAAAATGCAGGCGCAGAGGTTCACTGGAACAGGTCATCTCAATTGTGAACCCGGAAATCACTCACGAACCCGGAAGTTGGATGCACTATTTTGTTATTACGGCATTCAAAATAGAGAATATGAGCGCGGCACAAATATTCTAACCGAATTTGTTTCCGTTTCATTGGGATATATGAGTCAAGCAATATACACTGAATATATGGACATTATTATGTGTAACTGCAACATTTCATTGGCTACTAAACAAAGCTGTCTGAAAACTTTTGGCAAACTTCGTGGCCGCCTGATGATGATATTTTTTGCTTGGTCTGGGCAAACATTTTTGCTAAGTATGTAACAAAGCATTGGTATTCACTGACGAAACACAATGAAATATTCAAACGCTTTTATTTAGGCATTCGCTTTCTCTGTTTTTATTATTTTATATATTTTTGTAAGGAACAGTATATAATAAGTGTGATTTTCACTTCTTAAATTACGACGAAAAAAATCAACTTTCGAAGCATAAACAAATCGTGGAACAACAATCAGGCTCATGCGAACTAATTTGGTTAATTTCGTACTTCATTGTGACACACAAAAGAAATTTATTATTGCAAGGTAACGTCCGACTTGTGAAATATACTGGTTTCAACATTGTTGAAATAAATTGTTGTAACGAGTGCCTTTAAAGTAATATACATTTCAAGCGATCACATTTTTTTAATACTATTTATCGTTATAAGACCACAAATATATTTTTACAGAATATAAATAAAAACATAGTTTAAATTTGATATAATTTGGAGATCAACCTTTTGTACCATCAAAATCAGCTCAAATTTGTCAAAAGCACCAGTTAGTCTACTGACACAGGCAAACTACGACCCGCGGGCCAAATCCAGCCCGGGAGTCATTCAATCTGGCCAGCCTTATGCTTTCACAACCAAACTAAAACCAAATTTTGATGTTTTAGCTGAAAAATAGCTCAGGGAATTTGTTGAGATTGCGATTGTATTTAGTTAACAGTGTAAAAATTGTTTATGAAATGTAACTTTTTACGTTACACTTACATGGCCCGCCAGTCTAGGTGGGCTAAATTTTCGGCCCCTGGTCCAAAACCTTGCCCACTCCTGAGCTAGAATATTCCGTCTCTTATTCTTCCATTACCACCGTGCCGATAGAAATTTTTGCAATACAAAAACTATACGAGCTTTTGAAATTAAAGTTTTGACACATTATGCTACAAATATGACATTTTGGTAACCTGTGGCATACGATCGTACTACTGATTAGCAGATGTATATTTTCTATGATTCTTATGCATCAATTACATACTTTTCGTTGCTACTCAGTTTCAAACATCTATTGTTCCATACTTTTTAGTATGTACCTTTTTTCTCTCTTTTTAAAATTCGCCATTGTTTTATGTAATTTACAATGTGATGTTTATTTTTCCTCTGCTGAACTGTTCCATTTTAGGGCAATCAAGGTTAAACTATCTCGTGAAAGTTGTAATAAAATTTACTTTTAATTTTTCATCGTATGTGCTAACCATGTGTACTTGATCCGATTCACCTGTTTTTCCTTTACTTAACTCTCGCCTATTCTTGAATTTTTAAGTCGCTTTATATTTGCTAACTCAGCAACAAAACTGATTTCTATTGGGTGCTTCTTAATGTTATAGGATTACCAATATAGAATTGTACCATGACATAACTAAATTAATAGGGAGTTAATTAATATCCCTGAAATTTTTTTAAATAGTTTTGCAATATAATTTCCTGAAAATCGATCAAAATAAACACCGAAACTTGCAGTACGTTTTCTAATCTTACACACAAATACTGACAAATGATCAAGTACATCTCTTCCAGTTCCATTAGGCCTGGATGATTTATTAGGCACTGAAATTTTTATTCGAATTACCAATTTTACAAAAGTATGCAATATTCTACTTTTATATACTAAACATTTTACTCACTTGGAAAGTCAAATCCTGGGTATTTTTAGATTTCTTTTTCTCCTGCTATTCATAAATTTGAATTTGAAAAAAAAAAAAAAAATTAACAAATTCTGACTTAGTTGCATACGAACAAAATTTTTAATATGTCAATATGTATAGTTTTATTTTTTGATAATTTATTCTTTACAGATATATTAATTAATTTTTATGCTATTTATTCGATTGTGAATATTAAAATGAAAAATAAAAGAGCAAACGTTTCTTTTGTTTCCAGCTTAAATAGAGGATTTCGGATTTAGTATATTCGAACTTCTATCAATTGATTCTACTGCCATCTACTTTAAAGTATTTGATTAACTATAATCATGTTGATTTCTTGAGGCTCCAACGTTTTGCTCTAAAGAAATTCTGCTGTTTTTGAGTGGGCGCTTGGAAATCGATGATAACAAATAGTTTCAAAAGTGTTGCGATGCAGATACTCCCGTAGTATATGGACTAGGGTTAGGGTCAGGCCATATTTTGATTCCGATTTTCCTTTAGCTTTCCCGTTGAACTGAGAATATTTTAGTTCTATTACAAGTTCGGGGGCTGCCTGTGCTGGTCAAGTAAATATATCCCCTGCCCATAAGTTTCAGTACCTTTATACAATTTGATGTAAAGTAGGCGAAAAAAATTAGTTACCTCCATATTGGTACATACACCTCTGGAGCGAAGCGAGCAGTTGCGGACTCTGCCGACAGAACAGAACAATTGGATTTAAACCCCATTTGGGCCTAGAACAAGCTTATCTTGACTTTGTTCCGATGATTGAGAACATATACCTGGATGACGCAGCTGTTGACCGCGTTTTGAACCTTCAAAATGGACGTCCCTTCACGTCGTCAGGCATAATTTCTTCGTTTTATAGAAGAGTTATTCAATTGAATGAGCATAATTGATAGCTTCAAGCAAAAATTAGGCGCTCCAGAAAGAAGTGTGTGTACCAAGATGGAGGTAACTAATTTTTTTCGCCTACTTTACATCAAGTTGTGTAAAGAAACTGAATCCTATGGGCAGGGGGTATATTCACTTGGCTAGCACAGACAGTCCCGAACTCGTAATAGAACTAAAATAAAGAAAATCGGAATAAAATTATGGCCTAACACTAATCTGGCACACAATACGGAAGTATCAAAAATTGTGTTTGAACTCATTCAAGACAATTTCTGACTTTTAATAACTCGGTAAATGCGGCAATACAGAAAAATTGTCAACAAATCTCAAAGTTATTAATTCGCTGTGGAATACGTCCTCTGAACGTGGCGAAGCATTCAAACATTTAAGGAAAAATTGTATCGTCCTGGTTCACACAACTACGTCAGTTATAAACACCATTAAACATTAATAATAATCTGTGGCATTTTAAAGAAAAAAAGTACAGAAAATATAGAACCTTGTTTTAGGTGAAATATCTGGGCGCTTTTGAGCTGGGGCGCAAGATTCGCGGTTTAAAGAAACGATTTGAATCAAATTTAAACAGACAAAAAATAAAATATATATAGTCTACTAATTCATTGATAATCATGGTGGATTTAAGGTACTTCCGGAGTGTGTGAACCAAGATGGCGGACACCGGAACGTAGTATGTGTATCAGGTTTGGATTAGGTTATAATTTCAGGTATAAATACTGCTAGAGTCGCTTGGCTACTCCCGAACTCATAATAGAACTAAAATAAGGAAAATTGGAATAAAATTATGGCCCAACTCTAACATGGTACACATACTACGTTCCGATATCCACCATCTTGGTCACATACTTCGGGATTACCGGAATTGAATGGAATTGAATTCTGCCCCCTCCGAACAGTTCGTTGGGGCAAAATGTATGAAGTAGCTATTGATGGGCGGGGTGGATCTGAGTCCCCAAAATGGAAAGAATATTAAGTCATTGCACTCAACAGTATTTGAATAATTTATTTAGAAGTAAAAATGTAGTTTCCCTGTTTAAGAAGTGAATCTGGAGGTTTAAAGATAGAAATGGTAATACTAGTATTGGTAATAATTCAATATATTGATGCGTTACATTATAACGCATGTTTTGACTTTTGCTAATTAAAACATTAGCTCCGTCCATCTATGAAAAGCATTATGAATATGGTGTAACTCGCACAAAAAGATAACAAAATTCATGCATAATTCAGCATGTTTAACCGTAAGTAAGGTAATCATTTATTGTATACACGATTCATCTTATTAGAGTTTGAAGTCACACTTATTTCTACAACGAAATAAAATAAATAATCTTCCTCTCTCTCTGATTCAATAATTTGCCCCATGGAGTAATAGCCATACGTTACATTTAAAAAATTATTTTTCAGTTGCTACCAATTGAATTTTCTTCCTAATAATTTGTATAATTTTTGATTATACGGAGCATAAAACCTGCGAAGTTTTGTTATTGAAATGTCACGAGGTTTTCCAGATTTTCCCATTCTAGTTCTGCCTTTGCTCCTGCTCATACAGTGCGGTTTTGTTTTAGAGACCACGACCTTTTCATCCTGTGACGTCACAACAGGATGCGAGAAGCAGTAAAATCCAGTATCGCTTCTTGTAAGATCTTCCGATATGATGAATTCCGGAATACGTAGAAATGTTTGTAGCTGCGATGAGAACAAATAAATTAGGCCTCCATACTGCTATACAGGCTCGGTGGGGTGGCGCATCGTGCTAAGGGTTTGGAATACGCTCGCCACCACACCTCTGTGAATCCCATGCGGGTTGGTTATGTGCGAGAGGATTGCTGAACCCCCCGCCGTCGTAGAGTGGTTAAGATAACCGCTAGTAACTGCCTTCTAAACCACCGAGTCCATGCTTTCGAAAACAAATATCTGGTTAACTTATCTCATACGCGGCATGGACTGGTAACAGGACGAGAGGCCGTTGGTCGCCATATGATTAAGCCGTTTCATCGCTTTCCCTCTCCCCCGGGATAAATATTTCAAAAATTAACAACTTAATCCCAAAGAGTCCACACAGGATTTTTTGAAAAATAAAGTGATATTCTTCTAGCAACAACGATAATCTTTAATTTCAAAATAATTGTTGAAGAGGGAAGCGATTTGCCACAAGAACTATGACAACAAGACGAAGAAAAATATTGTTAACAACAGTAACACTTACCTCTTTTATAACCTTACCCGGGTTATTAATTAATTCTTCACCATCAATAATATGAATTTCACTTCTGTTATAGACTTTGTACCACCTATAAAAATGAATTGCAATTTGATCTATAGCACATCGCGCAATGCTTTCCTCTACACATTATAACTACTAATATTCGGTTACAGATGATATGGATGAGTAGAGTAGATTGTGTAAAGTTCATCGTTAATAAATAGGGTGACCATATAAGTCCTAATTTTTTTTTTTAAATGGCGAAAGGAATTTATCGAAACCATATATTGTTTTGGCTCTCGCGGATATATTAAATAAAGTAAAAATACCTAAAAACAATTACTGATTACAAACAAAAAACCTGGTTAAGACATATTGGGAACTGACTTCATAACAAAATTGAAATTGTAAAGGGACTTTATGGACACTCTGTATATTCATTCTATATCAAATCATAACTAGGCGTAGTCGGCCTCGCTTCAGTACCATCGTGCATGTCCATTGGAGACCGAAGTCATTTTTTCCATGTCTCACATTCAGTAAACGAAATCGTATCAAAGGTTTTTTAAATCCCATGCATAATCAGATTCATTTAGATGAATTAGTTTTAAATTGTGTCAAATCATTGAAGTATATATTTGAATAGTACAAAGTTTAAAAACGTGCAGATCGTATTTTTGACCTAACCCTGACATGTTACATACGACGTTCCGGTGTCCACCATCTTGGTGCACATACTTCTGGAACGCCTTTCTGTCAAGTTCATTTACCGAATAAACGACATTGGTTTGTAAAGTGGTTTTATTTTTTTTAAATATTCAAGAATTTACGTAAATAGAGAGAACAGTTACCTTAATAAGTGATAGTAATACAACCCGGTGGTCAGTACATGAGACGTGGTATAGTCCTTGAACATTGCAGCAATGTATTCAATCTGCTCGTCATCTTTGTCCATGCGTTTATTCAATTGATACGAGTAATGAGCCAAAAGCGACTCGGTAAGAAAGTCGAAGCCTGCGGCCCGTGACGCGTGTCCCAATGCGACCTAAAATAAAACTCCTAGTTATAAAATCAATTGTGGATTGTAGTCTTATATTATTTAAAGGACAATTTCCAAAGAACAATATTTGAACCATTTGAGGTTAAGTAAAATAAAATGTTTCACTTGTCTTCAAATGCTGATTTATAAAAAAACATATATGAAGCAAACGTTTACTAAAAGATATTTGGCGCTCCAGAAGTATGTGATGTATCTGTATGTGAACCAGATTGCGTACAAACTGATAACCATAACCCGGTGCACATACTATGTTCGGGTTGTGCGCCATCCCGGTGCACATACTTCGGGAGCACCAGATATTTTTTGTAACTTTGAAGCAGAAGAACTTCAACGTGTAAACTTAAAACCACAATAAAAAAAAATAACAGTAAGACTGTAACAAATATTCCGCTTGGTATATCTGGTGTAATCAGATATGAATTTAAGTTTATATTATATATGAAGCAAGTGTTCAACTAAAAAGATAAATTACTTTGGGGGAAATTGTAAGATGTTAATAAAAAACAATAAAAACGTGGGAAGATGAAAGAAACCAAGGCAGCAGCAGAAACTGATAAAAGAAAACGCGCAAAGAAGTGACTGGAAGCATCTAGCGCCCATCAACAGCCTAAACTCCAAAACTCTCATTTGCAGAATATAATCGGTATGATTATTCGAATCGGTAAAGAAATATTTCGAATTGCCGCAACCTTGTTGTTTTCTTTTTTTGGACGTCAGAGGTCCAGGTGAATTCCTCTTTTCTTTTCTTTTTATAGAATGCAATTCTGACATATGACTCTTTTCATTCTAATACGTTATTGATGAAATTTGTTTTTTATTGTGTGTTAACAATCAACGAACTGTCTGAGTGAAGATTTTTATGTTTTCAGTAAATTATATGTCCGAGAACCCACAACAAAAATAGCCCATAAAATAGCCACAATTGAACATCTTTCAGGTATTCGAGATTCGATTCGAAAAAATTTTTGATTCTGCAATCATCATGTATTTAAAAATGACCAACCGTACTCACAGCTCACCTCTTGTTCGTAGTCTGAAAAAACTCTGGCGGTTGGATCACACAAAACTAAGATGATTTTTGCGTCTGGAACGTCTTTCTTTATCAAATTTGGAATAGAACTATTCCAGTTGAAGTAAGCCGGTGTTTTCTCGAACAAAAGTTCATGAGGTGACACTTTCGGGAGGAACGTCCTAAATTATAGATTCAAAAGTGTAGTTACTAATTGCTTCTCAAATTTTTGAATTTCTGGAAAACAAGTTCCAAACGCTTGAAGGTACAAATTATGCAAAATTAGAATGGTTGGCCAATATGAAGGTAACTAATTCTGTTTGCCTTCATCAAGTTGTGTAAAGAGACTGAAACCTATGGACAAAGGGTATATTTACTTTGCTAACACAGACAGCCCCGAACTCGTAATAGAAACTAAAATAAGGAAAATCGGAATAAAATTATGGCCTAACCCTAACCTGGTACATTTACTACGGGAATACCTTTGATAACATGTGCTCATCGTATTATTGGACACGTAGTGGGCATAACGATCGTTTTGTTGTTAGGTTGTTTTTTGACACGTTTTGAAGAAATCGCTTTTATCTTTGATTACTGGACCAATTGCTTTGAAATTTTCAGTGAGTAAAGATTGATTTTTTTTGCCAGAAGGCTATTACTTTTATTTATTTCTAAATTTCGCATGGAATCTGATATTTCGCTCAAAATTTCGCTGTATTATTTTATCCATGGGAACCCTGGCTGTCCGGTTTGATTCTGTAAATTACTTCTACGCGAAACTCGGAATTTTTGTGGGTACCGGCAGCGTCAAAGGTAAGTACTGCCTCGCTCTGGTTAACGTGTCCATATATTTGAGCATTGCTCTCTTGTTAGAATTACCATTATAAAGTAATCTACTTTTATAATACCTATTCAAATCGTACTTAATCGTGTATTATCTTCAAACTGAGAATATATTAAGATTTGTTTAGCTATGTACTTATAAAATCCAATTCCTCTGTTGTATCGAAGTCTGTCAAAGAAATGTGGCTCTTTGTCCGTAACCTGTATCATTGGATGACTCCCTAATAAGCTTCTTAGTGCACCCGTCCCGCATTTTTCAGCTCCAATTCCGATTACATCTGGTAGGCGACTCGTCTTTTTCTAAAGTAGAAGTGTGTGAATTGGTTATTATTAATACCGACTTCAAGTAAAAGCATAAGAATATAACTTATTGAAAACTTTTAATCCGAAACGCATGCTAGTCAAAATGATTTTTGGTCAAATAAGATGAATTATAAGCAGCTTATCGTAAAAGAGATTGGAAATAAAAATTAACTTTGCATTTAGGAGAAATAGAATATCTTTTACGCTGACGGAAAAAATTGATCGTGGCTGGTTATAACATATATCTGTCCGAATAAAAATCTTTATTCGTAACAGTAAACAAGGAAAATTACATCTCAAGCTTGTGTGACTGTAAAGCGAATGGTGGAATAAACACAAAAGTACTCAAGAGTTGAATACAACTTGATAATAATCTTAAAATTTATAATCTAGTACAGGGTGGTCCAAATCCATGCCCGCAGGCCAAATGACCAGGAAAATCATTTGACATGTCGCCGGATGAGAACAGAAGGGGCCTAAGTCACATTTTTTAAAAATTGCCTTTTTCATTATTTTGAGGTTTTGAGCCATGCTCCACAAGGTGGTGTCTTGAAATTTTGAATTTCTCAATATTAAAAATTTTAGCTGGACTTGGGATTAAAATATTTAAGAAATAAAGCTAAAATTTTTATTATTGAGAAATTCAGGATTTCAAGACCACCACCTTGTAGACTCTGCTCTAATTTGGTAAAATTCTGTATTCAATCAATTTGCAGTTATTTATAAGTTACACTCTTGTGGCCCGCAAACACATCAAAAATAATAGTGTGGCCCGCGATGCCATCAACTTTGGACCACCCTGAACTCTAGTAAACGACGTAACTCCTGTTTGAATACGATCGGTAAAAATCTCGATGCTACTTTCCAAATAGTTACCTCACTCATTCAAGCATTTATTTGTTCAAGTTAGTCATATCATATCAGACTGGATAACTTATTTTAAAATGTAATATTAAAACAAGCGCATTGCCCGCGTGGTGAAAACTTTGGAACTAACTATGTTAGCGACCCAGGTTAAAAGATCGTATTAAACACCACCCAACCACCTGAGATATTGGGGCCTTTCCAAGATTAGTGTCTCCTTACGCAAACGTGGCTGTATCTACATAGCCTTGTTTGGAGATGTGGGAAAGACCAAGAAACGGCGATTTTATGCAGTGAATAGTCACTATTAGTTATACAAACAATGTTATTGTATGGTTGTCTTCTATATATATATAATTCAAATCAAATGTGTAATTTAATCTCAAATCCTGTCGTTACAAAATATGGCAGAAGCTCCACAGTTTCATTTAACAAGTTAAATTATGTGTGACAAAAATTGAATAACAGAAAAAAAATTGTTGTACATGAAGATGAAACGACCTACATAACTGTCCAACTCGTTCATGAATTTTACTGATGTAGCATATTGAAGAAATATTTGGTCTCGTGCTCGTTCGTTCTCTGTCTTCTCATTTTCAGATTTAAAAATCAAATTGTCTGTAAAAAAGGAACAAATTCAGCACAATCTACTTTTGAGTAGAAAAAAATGAATTTTGTAATCAATTCACAAATTGTCATTACAGTCATTGAATTATGGTGGTTTCCTCGTAGAAATAAACCCACGCTTCGTGGAAGAAGAGCGAACATTCGAATTAATTGTTTAGATCAGTTTCCAGAAAGGTTTCCAACCTTTTTTCGATCGACCTTTAAATAAATTTTGTAAAATATCGCGACCCGAGGACATGCTCAAATACTAAACGTCATGTAATACTTTCATGACAGCAAACAAGGACTATTACAAAACAATCATTTTTTACATAACATTTTCCCCCAAAAAATTATCCCAAAGTATGGGAACGCAGCGCAGGAACTTCAGTGATTTCTTCAAAAAGGTGGCGTGGCTTTACTTACAGCAAAATGAATGCTGCCAAGTTTTTACGCATTGACACTTCCCACATCTTCAATTACTATTGGACAACCCTTAATACCAAATAACAAATGAAGATTAAAATTCGCAGGAGACCCGGTTTTGGGTAGCGACAAACACTGGTTTAGAATAGTGGTTTCCACTGATTGTTGTCAAAATGAGCACTTAAGGAATTGAGAGTTTTTGATTTTTGTATAAGCGGGTATTTCGAATCTGATATCATTGCAACAAGCATATGTTGTCCCACATCTTGGTGCGCATAATCCAGGAATACGCATTTTCTGCTTATCATGCATTCGAGATAAAGCTAGTCAACTTAGTCGGCTACATGGTTGTGCTATTGGAACGAAGTTGGAGCCAGAAATATGTTGACGTAATTTTAGATAAAATTTCGATTCGACAAAAAATGCTTTGAATTTGGACAACTTCACTTACATAAAAAAGGACACAGGAAATTCTGTAAATAATTGGTATAAATTTTATTAACCTAAAGTAGTAGAGAACCGTGTCCGGAAAATTTGCCGTAGGAATTTTGCCGCATAGGAAAAATCGAAAAAGCATTTTGCTGTAAACAAGTACTTGTGATTAAAACAGTTAGATTTATGGGGGCAGGGTATGCTCTTAAATATCGAATCTTTTTTAATTAAATAAGATGGTTTTTCATACGACGATTTTTCCTATGCGGTGAAATTTCCTGCGGCGAATTTTCCTAGAATCGCAGAGAACATATAAAGTGAACATATAAAGTGGGTCTCACTGCGGGTATTGACATTTCCACGTTTTTCATTTGCTCCTATGCTTCTCAGTCCTGTCGACATAAAAACAAAAACGACCCCAGCACAGAGTATGAACATAAATTGTAATTTCTTAATTGAGTGACCTCGGATATCATTTTTGAAAGGTTTCAGGCCGTCTGTTGAATTATCCATAACTCTAGCAATTTTGTTCAGCGTTATTCATTCAGCCCACATCCATTTAAAATTACATATACGGATGGTGTCAAATACCACTGCTAATAGATTGAGCAAATAACAAAGAAATAATAAGGTAGCAAGATAAACCGAGCTTGCTTGTAAACGTAGTTGTATACCTAAAAATGACACAGATTTGCAAATAGGAACGAGCAATAATCGACAAAAGAGTCTATCCACAAATGCCCCAATATTTAACTCTATTTTTTGGGTGCTCCCGTAGTGTATGTAACAGGTTACGCTTGGGCCCGAATTTTATCCCAATTTTCATTATTTCAGTTCTATTACGAGTTCGGGGACTGTTTGTGTTAGCCAAGTGAATATACCCCTTGGCCATAGGCCCCAGTTCCTATACACAACTTGATGTAAAGTAGGCGAACAAAATTAGTTACTTCCATATTGGTACACACACTTCTGGAACGCCCTTTTTTGTGTGCGAGCATATAAAATTTACTTACGCCATTATCTTGTGGCCAATCAAATATTTCACGAGAAACCATACTACGTCATTTGCAATTTATCACATACATCCATATTTATGGAAATCTCTTTTGTTTACGTCTTAATAAGCCTGGTGCTGGGAATTAATAAATAGGTGGAATATACAATGCGGCACAGCTCCATACTGAGGATATATATATGATAATTTTGCAATCAGAGCAGTAAATTACTGTCTTCTAAACTTGAATCTACTTCTAGGCGGAGATAGCCATTACGCATGAACATTACGCTATTTTGCCTTTTGGGCTAGGATTGGGTTAAATGGAGTTACTAGTTTCGTTAATTCATTTTAACCAATCCACCCCGCTCTCTGCGTGTAGCTATATATGTCTATCATTCTCTCATTGTGAACACTCATATCGCCCCATCCAAGTCCTTGCCTTACGTTATATTTACAAGCTCAGACAATCAATGAATTATTTTGTTTTTAAATGAGTAAACAATGATTTAATTTTTTATCTAAAAAATATTTTGAAGGCAATAAATAATTTTAGCACAACTGTTCTTCGAACTCAAAAAGGGTGTCCATGTTTACCAGTAGGGCTGTAAAAAAGACATACCGACCTCATTTTTACCATGGAACGTACGATTACTCGTAATCCTAACAGGGGCTTGTAGAGATTATCGTTCAAAAATCCGACAAACAATCAGGAACAATGTTATTCACTAATCAAAGACCAGATATCAATCCGGCTTGAGCGAGACCAAACATTTTCCTTTGCTGTATGCTATTGCGCAAGTGGATCTGTATGCATATAATGCAAGGATGCTGTAGTGTGTAGTAAATATATAAATAACTATACTAGTTAGTTCAAAAGTAGATACACTGTTATTTTCCTATTGTTTTTTTTTTGAATACGTCACAGTCCAAGTTCCTCACTTACTACTATTCTACGTCATAATTCGGATTATGTACTTTATAATAATTCATCAGTTGTATTTTTATACCCTGAGGCAATAATACATTATTTTGATTCATGTTAAATCCCTGTGCGTTCGACCAGATTATTTATATTTTACCACGCGGTTAGAAGCTATGTCGATATGTTATTAAACTTGACCAACGGGAACACGTAGTTCTTTATATTTAATTATCTCAATAATAAATTAATAAGTGCTATCGATTGTGTTTCTACGAAACTAACTATTTCACCGTCTTCTACACTTTTGCGCCGGCGGATCCGTATGCATATAATGCAAGGATGCTGTAGCAAGAGTAAAGATAACTATCCTAAGTGTTTCAAGATTCTTGCTGCACACTAACACAAATATATTTCTGTGTAACGTTTTGTCTGACCACGGTCAGACTTCCTCAGACATACAGAGTTCAACTAGACATACATAGTTCAACTACATAGTTGAACTATGTATGTCTAAGGAAGTCTGACCTTGGTCAGACGAAACGTTACAGAAATACATTTGTGTTAGTGTGCAGCAAGACTCTTGATTCACTTAGAATTAATTAATTAATTAATATTCCAGTTATATTCCTAATTTCGAGACAACAACAGTGAATATGCTATTATACATTCAACAAAATATCATCATTAATACATTATAAATAAGAAATAGTTTCGTTCCTAATTTATTGTAAAATTAAAAAGTCAATAGGCAATGTTGGGAATCTTAAAGTAGAGTATATTTTTATTGAATTGTTACCAAAATATGGCGCAGTTTGTGCTTTAACTAATTATATTCCCCAGTGAAATATCAATGAAGTTCTTATCCATATAGTTCAACACAAGTATTTAGAAATTGTAGCTGTAATCTGAATATGTAATGAAACAAGTTTGGGATCTTAAGTACAAAGCCCCCATTTCAAAAAAACACCCCCACCAACTCTCAAAATAGGAAAATTACTAATTATTCTGTTAGGAATGCACTGGAAATTCAAATATACAAATCATTTCTAACCCTAACCCCAACAGTTAAATCACTTATTTGTTATTTTAAAAGTGCCGGGAGTGTTTTTCTCAAATCTCACATTTGGCATTAGTGATGAGGGCGTTGTACAAAAAATCACGAGTTTAATCTAGTTACTAAATCCTGTTTTTTGAATTAGCCGCTTTAAACCAATTTGGCGACGCATCCTCTATTTTTCTCATACCCTGCACCATAGATGCTCACTTACAAAAATATTTCACATACAATTGCTTCACGCCAACCTCGCAGTTATATATTTCTTCCCTTGCAGCCACGTGAAACTAATGCTGGCGCCCCAGGCACAAAAACTAGCTAGAAGAACAACTTCATATTCAATGGCTGATAACGAAAGCATATACAGGCCTTACTGTTATATGAGTGTCGGCGTAAACTTTATTCAGAAAAGAGTGGAAATTTATGAAGTGATATTACTTATAAAGTGGAATTAGATGAGTTAAAGTATGCTTATTTATGCGCTAGAATCAGTTATATACCGATTTGTTATTCATATTTACTCTTTATGATATCCTAATTGTAACATGTAGGTAAATTACTTTACCTGTAATTTAAATGGATAAATGTTGTTATGGTGAGCATGCGCGTTCCATACATCTCACATTTTTTAACTCTGTAATTTCACTATCTGCGACAATATGAACATGGAATACAGCAAATATTGGGCGACAGTTATACGTTAAATTAGAGTTCTTATTACAGTAAGTAATATATAGTCTAATAGTAACTTCGTAATAGGCGGAATCGGCACATTACCTGGTAAGGCAAGTCATATCCTAGATAGCCCGTTACGCCATCGGTATGTTGGCTTTGGCGGACCGATGTAACATACAGTGATTGACTAGCAACTGCCTTACAGTGCCAGTCAGTATACCTGATTATACGGTTTGTGGCGTTACTTGCCTATAACGAACTATTTTAGAATACTTTCGCTCTTTCGCATGCCTTTCGGATTATCAAATATTAAGTTGGCGATACTTCCGTAGTATGTGTACCAGGTTAGGGTTAGGCCATAATTTTATTCTGATTTTTCTTATTTTAGTTATATTACGAGTACGAGGACTGTTTGTGTTAGCCAAGGGAATATACCCCCTGCCCATAGACTTCCGTCTATTTACACAACTTGATAGTAGGCGAACAAAATTAGGCGAACAAAATTAGTTACCTCCATATTAGTACACCCACTTCTGCAGCGCTGAGTTGGCCAGGTTTACGATGCATAATAGTCTATATATATTTACACAATGTAATATTTTTGTTTTGTGATTTCTAATGCCAGCGTATTAGAAACCATACGACTAAAATGACTGCAATCAAGGCTACAGAAACATCAAAAATAGGAGTGCAAGTTCAGTCGATCAAGAATTTACAAACCATATTTTTGATCTGCGTTGGAGTTATATGTGTGTTTATACTAACAGGAATACAAAGCGGCATACAACAGCCAATTGTTGATCACTCTTTCACAAAAAATAGTAGTGAGTTAAATTATTTATTTTTCAACTCTCCCTGCTTCCCTTTATCGTCTCTCTCTCATATTTCCTATCCTATTATAATCTTGGTGGTTATTCTATTCAGCCGATCATCGCTACATTCTGTGTTAGGATGTTGATTTTATTGAATACCCTATGCCTATACTATCTTTATTGACATTTTCAGATTTGTACGTCACATCCAATGATGAGGGAACATCAGAAGTAGTAAGGGAGCGACGCGACGACTTGTTCTTGGAGTACATGAATGCAATTGGAACACTTGAGAGAATGCAGATAAATGTTCGTTTCCTTTCAATAGTTATGATTTACAAAAGAAGACTCGTGCTTCAATTACAAATTATATTAATATTTATTTTACACTCCTTCCCCCCAAACTACCGATTTATATATATATGTCAACGAAGTGAAAATTTTACGTGTTAATTTTGTTTACGTCTGTAGCCTGTTTTTGTTCATCCTCGCCTGAAACAATGGGTACATTCAGTTTTTTAAACATCCAAAATCCATCTGTGGTAACTTTGTTTACTTCGGTAGCATGTTTTTATTCATCCTTGTCTGACACAATGAGTCTCACGAAACGTTTTTTTTTTAACTGTTTTACTGGCAAACAGTAATGTCTTAACAATGTAGATCTGGCTTTCTAAGATCATATTGGTTTATTTTATCCTCCTTCTGAATAAAACTGAGATAGCAATAATATTTAACTGCTTTTAAAAAAGAAGAAATGCTAATTTTGATACTGCGGAGGTTACCTTTAAAATTACTGACAGAACAGCAGCCAAAACCAAAAATTAATACTTGTAAAATCAAAATTACTCCATATTCTAGTGAAATAAATGTGGTAAATAAATTCAATATTTTAATAAAAATATTTTACAGAAAAAAACCAAGCGTTTACCGGATATAATTGGTATTGGCGCAGAGAAATGCGGAACGGAGGCTCTTAGGCAATTATTATCAAGTCATCCGTTGATAAAATCACCAGACAAGGAATCAAATTTCTTTGGAGGTCATAATTATGATTTAGGACCGGATTATTACAGGTAAATTTAAAATTTCATCAGTTAAATGAATAATACATAATCTTTGTGGTAGTTTATATTGCATGTGTTGGTATTTTTTATTTGTTCACTGGCAACAGTAATTTATCTGCTTAGTCATATTTGGCATTCTTTTATATGATTCATGTTTTGTTAGTGCGTTATCATTTCATTTGTGTAATGCTTTAAGGTGCTGCTAATGTTTATTAAAGCCTAGTGTCTGTGATACTCATGGATTTGTTTGTAAAGAAAAAACTAAACTTAGGTTACGACAGTCTTCAATTGATCTCATTGGTTGACATACAAATTTTTTATGGGACCCGTATTTTCGTTTTCACTTCAAAAAACCTTTACAAGCAGCCACTGATAGATAATGCTGTGCACTAAACGACAGGAATCATTTAGGTTCGGCAAAACGTCCCTAATGCATCACATCCTGATTGTAGTGGGGGACATGAGACTTGAACCCGAGATGCCTGACAAATCAACGCAGTCAAGTTTAACGCATCAACCGCCTGACCAGGGGTTCTCGACCTTTTAAGGCTCGTGGCCATTTTCCGGAGACGTTCAGCACTCGTGGTTCTCTGTTTATTATTCCAGTGGTATATAGAGTGTTATTTCGATTGGCAGATTCCAAATCCCAATATGTTCAAACAACTGATGCCCAACAAAGTGAAAACACCACGTGAAATAACTATATCAAGCAATGAAACTAGAAAGAACATGAAGTTTTCTTGTAAAGGGAAACGTAAAATCAGTTCTGTGCCTAGCATTGTGGCCCACTGCAGCCCCATTTAGGGGGCAATGACTTCCGGTTGCGAACAGCTGAGTTAGACCAATGATTCAGGCATCGCTTGCAAATCGCGAGCAAAGCGCCTCACCCAGGGTAAATCCATTGTTTGCTGATTTCTATTTAACGACAGTACCTGGTTGATGTGGTGTGGATTATTTTTGAGCACCGATAAATACTTTACCGTAATTTTTCATAAAGAGCCATTTCAATGTGTTTAGATTCTAACCTCATTGCCAGTATATTGCAAAAATGCAAAAAAAATCAATAAGGTTTACTCACATTTGCAACTCACAAATGCATTTTATTGCATTTCAGAGATCTCATGCCAAAAGTATCTCCATACGAATTAATCTTTGAAAAGACTTCAGAATATTTTGTTCAAGGCGTATGGACACCGTATCATATGCATAAAATCCTGCCAAATGCCAAACTCATTTTGGTCCTATGCGATCCTGCAAACAGAACATATTCAGATTACGTACAAGAGGTGAGTAATTTCAAAATTATTTTTCTGGGAGTGACCTAACAAATTCAGATATTTTATTTCGTCATGCATGAAACATTGTCATCAAATATTAATTAATTAACAAAAAGAGAAAAAAAAATCAAAGACACACAATGTTCCGCAATAGACGCGGAGTCGGGAAAGACTATATCATCGTCTCAGCGACAACTAAATGCTGAATTACAGCAGCAGATAAAGAGAAATGACTGGGTTTAAACATACAATACTAATAACATAGAAACAACAACGATATATTATAAATAAAATATGAAAAGCCATAAGGATTTATAGAATATCGGTTGACGGGCGCAATGGCGCCACCAAGCGAACAAAGAAGGACAAAAATTCCTCCTGAAAACTTACCTTCAAGCTGCTGCCAAATATTGAGCAATATACATAGAAAAATTAAATGTTTAGTTAGACATTATTGAACACAAAATGGACGTAGTTTATCTTGTTATTAAGTATTTGTTAGTATTCATTTTTTTTCTTATTGTCATTCCTGTTGATGTGAAAAAATCGCTCTTCGCTTTAACTACGAGATCATGTGCTAAAAATTTCATTGAGCAAAGATTGTTGTTGTCACCAGGCTATTACTTTTTTTTAATTCAATTCAAAAATGTCCGAGATGTCT
This sequence comes from Styela clava, assembly GCF_964204865.1. Taxonomy (NCBI): domain Eukaryota; kingdom Metazoa; phylum Chordata; class Ascidiacea; order Stolidobranchia; family Styelidae; genus Styela; species Styela clava. The sequence continues at coordinate 8,424,468 of NC_135254.1, forward strand.
ATGGGATTTGTTTTTCACTTCAAACTTTTGTGTGATAACGTCAACAAATTTATAAATTCCGCACCGTGGTGAGGTTCTGTGGTCGCATTTTATCGATCAGGTGCTCAGCGAAGTTGGGAGTTCATTTGGTTAGGCAGGCAGGCCACCGGTATATCATGAGAATATTTGATACTACCCCGTTTCGGCTTTCGTGTCCATATATTTGATCATTGCTGTCCGGTTTTATGATTGCATCAAATTACGTCATCAATTGTTTTATTTTTCAATTTTTTGATATCAATCGACAGGGTTATTGAATGACATAGCTAACTATATTTTCTGTTACTGTTATCAATTTTAGATTAGCAATGGTAAAGTGGAGAGTACGACAAGTTTCGATGAGCTTATGGGAAATCTCCTAACTTCGTATTTGTCAAGTTTGAATTATCAAAAAGACGACGATGATAATCAGATCCAATACATTTCCAAAATTAGAAAGAAACATCCTGCTTCGGATATTCTAACCACGGGAATGTATTACTATCATTTATTAAAGTGAGTACATTATTCTATGATATTTTCTTTACAAATCAGATATAGTTCTTAGAAAAAAAGATTCACGATATTGGTAGTCAACTTCAATACTTGTAATTGTTTTGAAGCGAACGCCGACTAAATCCATTGAATATACAATCACATTTGAAGCAGTTTATTTCATTCATATACAATTCTATGTCATTTAAAAATTATTTAGCATTCTCGTGAAAAGAATTTACGATTTCGGAATCAATTGTCTAATCAAAATTTCACGGTATACCCGTAGTGTGTGTATCAGGTTAGGGTTGGGCCATTATTTTATTCCGATTTCCCTTATTTCAGTTTTATTACGAGTTCTGGGACCGCCTGTGTTATACAAGCGAATATATTTCCTGCCCATAGGCTTCCGTGCCACACAACTTGATGCAAAGAAGGCAAACAAAATTAGTTACCTCCATATTGGTACACACACTTCTGGAGCGCCATTTTCTCCTTACTTCAGGGGTTTCCAAACTTCATTGGCCGCGGGCCAAAATTAGAACCGAAAGGATGTTCGCGGGCAGGAAGAGTGTAGCGCCCAGAAGTGCTCGACAGTTTAGCTGGGGTTCGGTGGATTCACTTTTATTTGAAATTTTTTGGAGCATGTTTGTTTGACTCTTCGTGGCGCTCAATGTCGTATTCTTCGAAACTGAAATAGTTTGTTGGCAAATAAGACAAATCGCTAAAGTTCAAATTCTTTTCAGTGAGGAAATAAAAACACCGCCATTTATTCAAAAAAATGCTGTTTTCAATGTCTAGTTTCGTTTGTGTTTTGACATATCTAAGCTTTTTCATATCGCTGATAACTAAATTTCTGCCCTATGTAATCCTAATACCGGTACGTATAATGGAGATACCGCTATAATTGAGAATAAAATTATAGGATGAGTTTATGAGAATAAACAAAATCGGTTGAACACTTTTTCACTTACGCTCGGCGGGCGATTTTAAATCATTACGCGGGCCGGATTTGGTCCGCGGTTTGGGAACCCCTGCTTTATCTCAACGTCGAATGCTGTCTAGGGCCTGTTTTAAAACACAATGCAAATAAAAATATTCTATATGCAAGAACGTATCAAGAAGTTCCATTCATGAAATTCTATGAAATTTGAAAATCATGCATCCTATTTCACACTGGAATAACAAGAAGGTTAATCTCTTAATATTATCATCAGGTGGTACAAGTACTACAACACGAGTGAAATTCATATTGTGGATGGCGAAGAACTGATGCACAATCCAGCAAAAGTAGTCAAAGAGGTAAGAGCCGTCAGTAACTTTTAAACACCGAGGTTTCGGGTTGTGATGGTGATGCAATCAACGAACGCAAACCCAAGTGGGATGTTTATCTCACTGGCATTCTTGAGAAATTTTTTACTTGAAGGGAAAGCTATCAAAAACGTATTGTTGAATACAAACACACATAGGGCGTTTTAAACAAATAAAATATCCCGACATCTTTGTTGTATGATTCAATGATGTTTTGTATCAATAAGCTTGGTAATATCAGGCTCGTCGTATTTTTTGTGACGATTAAATTCTCATTATATCAATATACACATAAAAATAAGCGCAACTTCCATTTGATTCCAGATTGGTTTGGTTATTGTGTCATTAAGTACAACCACCAATTTATGAATCAGTGTATCCTGGGGGAAGAGCACCAAAACTTGACTGTGTTAAAACGTAAAAATGTTTTTTCGTTTTGAATGAATCGCAAATAATTGGGCTAACTAAGATCGAAATAAAAGACGAGACGTTCCAATAAGTCATGAGAAAATAGACACGTGCCAAAGATGAGCACCATTGAATGATGATACTGTATTCGAGCTTGGGCTTTCGGCCTGAAGCAGATACATTCTCTCGAAACTCATTGTTGCATGCGTTTTAAAACCATAATCTTGGCTTAATTACCAAATTAACATATAAAATTTTATTGTAACTTGCGGTGTCAAATTAAAGTTGCAAACCACTTCAGCTAGGCACTAAATACTTTGTATTTATTTTTAGCTCCAGGCATTTCTTGGTATTCCGGAATTCTTATTACCAGATGATATAACTCAGGGGCCCGATGGATTTTATTGCTTCTCTCCGCCGTTTGTTGTTAATATTCAAGGCAAATTGAGAGTCAATACAACCAAGCCAAAGTGCTTAGACAGGGATACTAAAGAGGTGGCAGCAAATACCAATCACGGCACACCATATCTTGAAGCTATGAAAAAAATTAAACGATTTTATTTACCATTCAACCAGAAACTTTTTGAGTTATTGGGTAAAAAATTTCATTGGTAGAAAGTTGTATAACTATCTACGATAAAGTTTTGCATCCCGCCCCGATATGTTGCTCAGTCAAATAAATTAAATTATTTTTAATACGGAGTCGAATTCTATGGAGATCCACCAACACAAAGAAAGTAACAAGCAATTGCTCCGTGGTAATCCAACCACTTTTTAATTACATGTAATCAGTGGCGTGTCAAACTTTTCTGCTGCCCGGGGCGAGTTTCTGATAATGATGCCCCTTATACCTTACACCAAAAATAATTCAGGGGACAAACAAATTATAGATGCTGTTATACATGCGAATAAATATATTAAAGGTCAAGTGTAAGTAAAATGTTTCTAATATTATTATTTAATTCACCAAACTCACCCCTATGACGTTCTGCCCGCGGCGGCCGCCCTTTGGCCCCCTCTAGACACGCCACCATATGTAATCATATGTTATTTGCAGGAGATCGTACCGTTTAAGAAGTTTGAGATATAAACATTGATAAAGTATTACCATGCCCTGCTTGGTAACCGGACGAGAGTCCAATATCCGTCTGATCGGTTTACCAGAGAAGAATATATATATATATATATATATATATATATATATATATATATGTAAGAATAAACGTATGTCCAGTTTTATATTAAACCTGGACTTTTCTTGACAAATGAGTGTATTATTAATTATATATTCACTTTTTGTGTGAACTATTTACCTCATTAGCGATTATTCAATCCATTCAAATACTCAGCGATGTGGCGCGTCGTGCTAAGCGTCAGGAATACACTTGCCATCGAACCTCTTATTACCGTGTTCGCATCCTGTGGTGATAATTATGCGCGTAAGGATTGCTGGTCTTCTCGCCGTCGCAGGGTGATGCACGTAATCGCCTGTCGGTGATGGCTTCCCAACAATCTATAGATTCTCTAAGTCCATCTGAAAATAAATACCTTGCTAACTAATCCCACACCCATAATGAACTGGTAACCGGGCGAGAGTCCCTGGTGCGTCATGTATTCAAACCGTCTATTCGGCTTTTTCCCCCCAGGATAATATGTAAATCCTACCCCACCCTTTAACAGCTATACACTGTCGATGGTTTTGCACGAAAGGCCTATTTTAAAGGCCTGTGAGTTTATATTGAGTCAAATCGAATGGGTAACTGACTCCAGTGGAGTCATATGTGTATGCGAGATAAATATTCTTAAACTATATGCGATCTAATAATTGAATATAGTTTGGAATGTTGGAATCTGCTGTATTTATTGGCACACTGTTATAATTACATATGTTATGTATGCATGAAATTGTTCATTGCACAAAATTTCTAGTTGGTTATTTTTTTAATAAAAAAAAAATGAGCGAATTCTTTAAAACGTTTCTTTTCATTTTACTAATATGTGACCTCAACAATGTTATTTCGACAGAATAAAAGTGAATACAGCAATAATGGTATTATTCGTAGATTCATGAAGCCTTATGTTTATGTTACAGCGACTATTATTTTTCAAACTATTAAAAAGTACATTGCATCCCGGACATCATTTGCCTTAGTAACCTACATTTATAGGATCCATGTAGATTAACAAAGAAGGATACGAAGAGTGTTATCATGCGCATCAAAACTGAAAATTGGATATCTGATCACCCGTATGCACTCTCTAATACTGCTATTTACTGTTGCAATTCAGCCGTCCTGTAAACAGTAGTCGATTTACGCAGTGGCAGCAACAATTTTCGGATTCTTAAACATTACATTTATTTTCCATTGGTGCCTCTCTGTAACAGAAAAACTCCCTGCAGCTGGGTAGAATTGTTTGCTTTTACGCGTGTATTGGTAATAAACTTTATATACATTATCATTAGTACATAGCTAGAGAATCAAGAAAGATGTCAAACATTGAGGATTTACAAATTACAAAGTTATCCAACGTCCTCGTGGTTTTTAGGTTTATCGATGTTAACGCTGGCTTGAAAAAACGTTAAGAACTCATCTAAAGCTATTTGGGGGGTTATATGCGTTAGTTCAAAGCAACGTTAATGAATCTCGCTTGTTAATTTGGAGCAGCAGATTCTTTTTAAAAAAATACTTACGTTTGCAATGTACAGTATGAGCACATCCGTGTTGGGAAAGTGGGTTACTACAGAGTTGCAAGTATTAGCCACGAACTCAGCAAAAAGTAACAATTATCTATTGCAGCCCTTTGTTGCTCATTCCATTTCACCATTTTTATTGAAACTTCAGTGACCTCGACAGTGGGCGTGCTCTGTTTCAGTTGAAATATATCTCGATACCTATTTTTCCTCGTCGCGATACCGGGATTAATTTCTAGAAAATCCCGTGATCTCAAGCAAGAAAGATATTCAAATGACTAAATGATTTCGCACAATCAATGTCCAAATCTACTCGAACCTTCAACAAAACACACAATTGTGTGCAATTGTTTCGTTGCAATCATTTTATCTATTTTGTGTTTGGTTTTGGAAAGCGCAACTCTCATATCATGTGCGACACCTAGTCTGTTTCAGTATTTGATATGGAGTAGAGTGGGAAAAGCTGCCTCGCAATCGTAGGTTGTTGCGAAGGGAATGAGCACTTCCAGAACCATCTTTGCAAGATCTAGGAATTTTCCAGAAATCATTACCTGGTGGTAGCCTGATGTGTAATGCCAGACTGAAAGATAAATGGCGTCGATGGAACGACAGTGGCAAAATAAAGTAAAAATCACTTTGTATCGATAGAGGCTACTTGTTGTTTCAGTTTCAAGCTCGGACATCTCTGAACATAGAAAGCTATGGTTGGGAATTGTGATGCTGGCAAACACTTTCACTTGTTCCGTTCGGATCTGACCGCCGTCGGGTGCGGACGTATTGAAGGATGGAATATTTCTAGCTAGAACTTTGATGGCAAATCTACGTCGTACCGGCAATAATATTTAGAATGGAAACATGCAGTGGTGAGATTCAGCCGGTTCGCACCGGTTCTATAGAGGACTTTCACGGGTCACGTGACTTTGTTTACTGAACGGCAAAAAAACAAAAACGTCTATTTGGCTCATGTCAGTTGCAAGTCGGATTATACGTTTCCGTTTAGTTTGGCTGTTGAAAATGATTATTTCGTATTCTTCCGTTGGCTGTACGAATAGTATAGACAACGAAAACGAAATGGATCTTCAGTTATATTCCACTATTTTCGAAAGATCCGGAACGTGGCGCAATGTGGATATATATCATCTATTGGCAGGACTGCTTGGTGTTGAGTCCAGAAATCATCTCGCCTGTGTTTCACTGTTTGCGGACAGCACTTCGTTGATGGTGAGTGATAATGTGCCGTTATCAATTTCTTTAAATATTCATAAGCTTCCTCCTTTCAATGGAAAGCAGATGATAAACTACTGTTATTAGTAGGCGTAGGCCTACTTGCAGACTTGACTTGTGTAAAGAATTAATCATCAATTGTCATAAGGTATTGTTTTCCTAGTTAGCAGGTGATCTATTAGTAAGTGTGAAAAGTTGAATAGATAACTAAAGTTTAACGCCAGTGGTCATGCAAAAATAATCAGAATTCCATTGAATTCTCCATCTAGGAATACGCTCGCCACCGCATCTATGATCACCCTGGTAGTTTCACAGGTTCCAATCCCATGCGGGGATAGTTATGTGCGAGAGGATTGCAGCTTTCCTTCCACTGAGGGTGGTCCACACGACCGCTGGTCGATAACGACATCCCCCACCATCAAGTCCATGCTTCTGAAAACAAATCACTGGCTAACTAATCCCAACCTTTTCCAATTTTTTCCCTCAGCATGGCGTGTTTTTGAACCTTCAAACATCTTCACGCCGGTGTTTATTCTTCCTAAATCAAAAATTCCCCTTGGCATATACATGTATAGTTACACAATGACGACGTTAATTGCTTTTTTGTTCTCGTGGGGAATTTTGAGTTCAATGTGAAAAACATGTTACCATATTATAGTCATCGGCGGCGAAATGCTCAAAATAATAATTTTTGTTGGGCGTTGTAGATGTCAATCAAAGGGATAATTTCCTGTTGGGGCGTTTATGCCACCATTCTCTGCGGGGTGAAATTCAATACGGCTCAATGTGTCGGCCGCGATATTCAATGCTCCGGCAATAAGTTTTACTGTGAAATCGAGAGTTGATATGTATTCAAGCTGACGGGCTTCCCGTTGGATTAATCGCTCTTTCGGACTTTGAATAGCCTGTACCAGGCTTTTGGAGTCGGAGATTAATTGAAATTTCCTGCCTGTCAATTCATGTCGAAAATATTTGATGGATTCAAAAAAAGCGAAAAGTAGCTAAACGAGAATAAGTTTTCTGAGGGCCACGGAGGGCTCTTGAGAACATTCCCAGAGGTTTACATTGATTATGTTCAAACATTTGTAAAACGCCTGATATTCCAATGTCAGAAGCGTCAGTAATTAAAGAAATAGGCGATTGGTGATTTGGGTGAACCAATAACGTAGCATTGGCTAAAGCATATTTAATGTCATCGAAAGCTTTCAAAGATTCATCATTCCATTTGATGCGAGATGGTTTACTAGGCTTCCCAACTGTCATCTCATTTAAAGGTTGTATAATGGTAGCAAAACTCTTTATGAAACGATTATAATAGGTACAAAGACCAATAAAAGATCTCAATTCTTTCAACGTATTCGGTTGAGGATAATACCTCCACCTTATCGGCTAAGGGCTGTATTCCTTCGGGCGTGACATGATGGCCTAAAAATTTAATTTCTGATTTGTGGAAATGGCATTTATCTGGATTTATAGTCAGTCCATATTTGTGTAAGCGTTCTAGAACTCGATCTAGTGTTCTGAAATGCTCGTCTTCTGTTTTGGTTGCAATAAGAATATCGTCGAAAAATACAAATATATTTTCAATGTTCGCTGAAACTTCAGTCATGAAATAATTGAAGGTCGCTGGGGCAGATGCTAATCCGAAACAAAGGGTTCTAAACATGTACATCTTGTTGTTGCAGGAAAAGGCTGTTTTTGGTTGATCCGATTTCAAGATAGGTATATGAATATAAGCTTTCGTGAGATCAAGTGTAGTGAAATGACGACAGCCATGCAATTTATTGACAAAATCGTATAAATGTGGTACGGTATGCTTTTCCTTGATCGTGATTGAATTCAAAAGTCGAAAATCGAGGCACAGCATAATAGCATTTGAACCGTAGTAAGTTTGTAACACGGCTATCATGGTTGGGTGAAATGAATGAAGCAGCAATTGTCGGCATAATAGTTCTAGTGCCTTTATTGTAGTGTTGAGAGCGTGGATTTTTCAATGTAGATGAACTCACATCGAGTAATAAATTGTATTTTGTCATAAATTCAATGCCAATGATGGGAGTTCGTACTTTTGCGATTTGGAATTTAAAATTGTGTGTAAGGCCATCTCCAAAATCAAGGGTTAACAACCGAGTTCCATACCACGGTATCTTCGTACCATTGACGGCATAAAGAGAATGACTAAGTGGTTTCTTTATAAAAGTAGGTATAAAATCAACCGGAATAATTGAAAAGAATGAACCAAAGTCGACAAGAAATCGATTCGATTTATCAACTATGTACATAAGAGAAGTCGTTTGTTGCCATGCTGAGTTTGATGTTGCACAAATTTTATCGGGAGTTCGACAACGTTGACCCAACTTTATTGAAAATTTTGAGGAGCCATTACACATCCTTCACCTTTGCATTTGTAAGCTTTGTCGGCAAAGGTCGCGTGATAGTTGCAAAGATTGGGGTCTGCGTTTTGTTGAGAATTGTCCATTGGCGGCCCATTATTGTGTCGAAAAGGCGGACCGTTGTATTCCGGGGGCGGACCACGATATTGGCGGTCGCGTCTAGGTGGTCCCCTCGAGTCGTTGTATTTCTGAGCTGGTCTGTCTTGGTAATCGTTGCGTCTCTGGTAATCATTTCGTCTGTGCTGACGGTTGTAATTTGGGCGGTATGTTTGCTGTTTTTCCTGTGTCACCTTGTCTAACTGAGTTTTTAGCTGTTTAATTAATCTCTGCCAATAATTCTGAATAAGCTCCTGTCTAAGATCGTGGTGTTGTATTTGAAGCAGTAGCGAGGTCTGATGCGGAATTTGTATCCCAGAATGTTTCTGCCATGTCTACAATCTGAGTCATGGAGCGTTTCATTCAATTTTTTGAAAACAGTCGTCTAACAAAGACTGCCACTGGTTCTGGTACAAGTTGGAAAAAATAAAATCGTAGCAAATGTTCAGGAATCGGGCTTTTTGAATCATGAGAGGCTAGTGAACGGCAAATCAAGTTGTATATTTGTGTAGGCGTCATATTCTTGCATTTAGGGCCTAATGCCTCGATTTGGTCGATGAAATCTAATTCGAAAAGTTGTTTGATAGCGTCAATGAAGTTATCATAATCATCCTTAGTTATTTTAGTGTCTCGGCGTAGCATAAATCCCTCCATTCTAGCATACTGGTCTGATGTAAAACTCCGAATTACATATTTGAGCTTGAAACCAGGGTCGCTGATTCCGAAATATGTGAATGATGCAGTAATATTATCAATCCATTGTCTAACTGCGTGTTCCCAATTAGGCTCGCGTTTGTTCGAGGTCAAAAATTTTATATAGTTGTTAGGCAACATAGGCATCTCACTATTCGAAGAGGCAGAAGAACTGGATGATTGTTGTGTGTTGTTGTGTAGAAGAACTGGATAGTGGTAATGATGTTGAAGAATTTGATGATGGCGGTATTGTAGATGAATTGGATGCTAGTGGTGTCGTAGAAGATTGCGGTGATGGTTGAGTTGTAGAAGATGGCGGCGATGGTTGAGTTGTAGAAGATTGCGGCGATGGTGGATTTGTAAGCTCAGAACTGACATTATCTGGAGTCGCCATTGTAGATTTAGTGGTTTTGCGAACAAGGATTTTAGTAGTTTGTATTGCTATACTTATCTTTTGTGATTTAGCTCTAAAAGGGTTTGAATCAGCGCGTCTGCTTTCGGTAGCTTGCTTTTGTTTAAGGCTGTTCCGACTGTCTGGTACTTGACATACGTAACACTAAAGATTAAACGGCGACGGAACGCGACGAACGCATAAAGTGTGCAACTATCATTACTTTATAAAAATTACATATTAAATTAAAATTACAATAGATAATGTTCATTTAAGTCTTTTGTCCGTGAATACGTCTCGAGAGTAAATATGAAAAGGTATTTACTTGGTAAAGCTGAAGTCTTCATTGCGGAGATCCTGAATTGCCATCGTGAAGTTGATTTTCCACTTGTTGAATTGAATTTTCCAAACGATTTGTGTCTTTACACGGTCGGGATCATCAAAATATAAGGAGAAGCGATGCAAGTCTCAGGGATAATGACTGTTCACCCTAATATTCAAAGTTCGATTCCCACGTTATTTATTGACACGTGTTATGGAATGTGACTCCAATCTGGATTCCCTCAGACGATAGATAATAAGCACACGATGTTGAATGTCGAATTGTTGTTTATTATTATAAAAGATGCACGATCCAAATTCCAAATACAGATAAAATTGTACACACTTAATTCTAATGCAGTAAGATTACGGTCAGATCACAAGTGGAACAAAAAGCACAATATTATAGAGTCATCTCGGCAAAGCGGAAACGATACGTCATCAAATTGGCCGAAACGAGAAAGGCAATACACGGAGCGATGGCATTATCGCTTGTGCGAAAACATAATGTGGCCTATTTTGTGAAATATTACATGCTATTAATATGAAAGTATTAAATACATTATAATCCATAGTTACACAATGCACATTCGCTACACTGCTTATAAATAATGTCATTTTTTAATTTCGCCACTTTGCCCTCTTTCGAGGCTATATTGTTGTCGGATTTTATCAAGCTGTTATTGCTTCTTTGAACAGTTACAAAATTAGTCAAGTCAGTATTTTGAAAAGTAATCGAATAGCTCTCTCGCGGAGCCCTGGGGCTCCGTACGGAGCACTTTGAGAACCTATGCTCTACAGAACCGTCTCACGGAATTTTATGAGATCAGCGAACCGGTTAGCATTACTGGTTACTGTCAATGTTCTGTTTGTAACAGAACCAGTGGAAAAAATGACTATTGTGAAGGAACCGGCTGACAAAAAATTTGAATCCCGACACTGGAAACATGGTATATGGAATGGACACAAAAAAAAGATCTGATTCAATGTAGCCTACTTGATAGGAAAAAGAATGGGATTCATATCGGAGCTCAGTCTACTAAGGGCCGTTATCTACTTATCTGGGAATGTGATATCTTTAGAAGAAAAAGATCGGACAAGGTTTTCACAACTGGATTTTCAAGCGTTAGACAAAAAAGATGTTAGTTCAAGATATCAGATTCAGCCGACATGTTTCATGCTGAAGATTTTGGTTTGATAAAACTGATTAAAAAAGTTAATTTTATAACTAACCATCATTATCGAATACTCAAGATTATAAATTTTTAAATGAAAATTTTCTGAATTCTAACCATTTCCTTAGACAAAAAGCAACGCCCGAAACTAGTTTTTGAGTTTCTACATTTGTTTGTTTACTTTTTAGCTTCGTTATTCAGAATATGAAACAATCTTCACCACTTTTACCCACCTAAATTATATACAACTGTGAAAGTAAGCTTAGCCCGTGAATATTACTTTCTCGTGTTCGAATTTATTTTAGTTTTTAGTTAGATTATCGTGATGTGTTTTTCCACTTGTGTGGGTGAATGGGCACAAACGCTGGATACAACGTTTGCTATAAACCTTTCTCTAGGTTTTGCCCATTTTCACGGTCTATCTGTCGCTATTGTCTGTGTATTGTTTGTTTGTTTTTGTGTGCGTTCTGTGTTGTAGACAAAAGATCGAAATAAAATTGTGTTGTTCTATTATAAGTAACCCCAATATTCTGTATCGAATATGCTTGCTTATATGGCAAGTTATGTTTGTCTATATGGCTAGTTGGCGCTATGGAACACCTTGCATGCTGCAATTTTCGAGAAGTTACTGTCTGGTGAATTAATTTGCTTCGCCTGTAGTTATTTTAGGTCAGTGGTTCTCAACCTGTGGTACGCGTATCACTAGTGGTACGCGGTGGCTTTTCAAGTGGTACGTGAAAAGCTTCGAGTTATTGCTACAACCGACTTTTGGGGTGGCTGAAATATGGCAGAAACGCTTTCGCTTTATCTTATATTACTGAATGTATTCGCTGAATAGTTTATAGCAGTGGTCGGCAACATTTTTCAAGTGACGGACCGGTAAAGCCTGACCAAAATTTTGGCGGACCACATTTATACAAACGGACTAAGAATATGCAATAAATTATACGCATTAGGTAATTTATGTTGACAGTATACCAAAAACGACGGTGATGCTATTTAATGCGATATCTGTATTTGTTTGATGGTCATTAACTGTTCCCATATATATTCGAGATATGGTCGACATTGACACACGTAACCTGTTTCTTACATCCAGCCAACTACGATATTTCGTTTTTGTAGTTATCAATATTGAAAACCAGGCCTCATGTTAATAAGATTTGATGCTTGTATCATTTTGTTGGGGACATCTTTACATCTTTTTCGGACTGATGAGAGACATTCTTATACGGGCTTAGAGAAAACAATTGACCCAGCATTATTGCGACATACTGACATGACAATTGTTAATGAAGTTAGACATGCTGCTCAATAGTGTTGTGCAGTGGTCGGCAAACTTCATGTACTTGCGGGCCAAATATACACATTTCCGGTAGCGCGCGGGCCGCAATATTTACGCGGTCGAACAATCGCTACATGAATTAAACCTCAAATTATGGCGCATTCGCATTGCTGTTCTTCTATTGCTGTGTTGAAAGCCTGTTTCAATGAGATGTGTATGTGGCGTTTTATATATATTATCCAACAATACATTGTTTTTATTTACGTATTATTATCAATGTGAAAGATGATGTTTTTATGGCAACTTGTCGTCCAAATGATGATATGACAAGCGAGTACGAAATTTAATCTGAGTAAGGTAAGCGTAATGCATTTTAGAAAAAGCTGCTCAAGGCCAACAGATGAGCTGTGGCGCAGTCCCGGGGTCCTCGGGATCTAATTTTTGACGACTCGTTTCGTAACGAGTTTAACATTGAAACCCTTAACAACTACATGGCTTACAGGGCATATCGAGTAAACCGGTTTAGGAATGCGTAAGAGAGGAAAATATTTTTTCGTTCAAGCACCTTAGAATGCTCAACCCTCGTCGCCCCGGTTTACTGTTGGATGCTGTTTTTTAGACGTAGGGTTTGTGGTGAGATTGTAGAGGTTTTATTACGACCTTGTTCGTTTTTGTGTCACCTCTCTGCGGACCGGCAGTAACCTTTCCGCGGACCGGCGATGGGCCGCGGGCCGGTGGTTGACGACCACTGGTTTATAACGTTACCAGTTCTTCTCTTTATAGAGCGCTCTTGCCCGCTACTGCCCACCTAAAAAGAAACGAGACGGGCATATTTTCGCCCGTTTTACGTGTTACGTCCACAATGCATTTGCATTGAGATTATATATCAGCAACGAAGGGAGCGTTCGGACTTCGGGGGGGGGGGGGGGGGGGGCGTGTCGAGATACCCTGCTAGATACAGCATAAGGATGTTACTATTATTACCCGATGTATGTGTTGGTTGATCGGCATAATCTTGACTTTAGAGGCCAAATAATTTGAAGATTAGGCTAGGCAGTCCCGGATAGCGGCTAGCGCCGACCAGAGTGTATTTGTCCCGAGTTTTGCGATAATTCAGTGGTGGTGATGATTAGAGCCTTTCAGCTCCTACGGTAGACGACGCAAATTCTCTCGTGATTTTGCATGCAAGTATTACGCTGTTACTGCATATAAATAATACGTTGAAACTTTGCACGAAGCTCTAAAAATGAATGTAGTGCCAAATAAAATACAACCATAGAGCGTTTTTTGTGCCTTTGTTTCCCGCCACAAAAGCGGTTTTGTCGGTGGTACGCGGGTAAAAAACACAAACGTGGTACGCGGTCAGTAAAAAGGTTGAGAACCACTGTTTTAGGTGGTATATCTAACGACCGACTTGTAGGTTTATGTGGTAATTATATGTACGGTACTTGTAGTCTTAATAAAATGTTTATTACTGTAATTCTCACAGTGGTCAAGGTATTAGTTCTAAATAGCTCGGGCGAATTTTTCCGCTTACAACCCCAAGCCATTGCTTGAAGACTCAACGTCAGTAGTTGAGTGAAAACAATTTCATATTACTATATATGATATGCATCAGTCTATATTTGTTTTCCTGCCTGGTATTGCAGTAGCTATCGGTAGAGGCAATTTGATTATTTAATGCAGGCTACCTTACGTTATTATACGCTGCCTTGATTGGTTTGATAAATATTAGTTAATATGTTATTGTGAGACGTAATAACTAACTCAGGCTACCTTACGTTATTATACGCTGCCTTGATTGGTTTGATAAATATTAGTTAATATGTTATTGTGAGACGTAATAACTATATTTATGTTCGTTTCTGATTAATATTATTATAGACCAACTGATACAACTTTTTACCAATATTACTATTTGTATGTTTATACTTGTTTTGTGATTATTTCAGTAAACGCACACACGTACATTTCGGTAATCGAAAATCCTTGAAATCATAAACACCCAAGAAATAAACATCTAGAGCTGACAATATGCACGTCATTTTGGTAGTTAAGGATCATGTTGTTATTTAAATAAATCTTCAAAATACGCAAATCTCGGAAACACAAAAGTACACTGAATAGTTCAAGGTATAGCCTCGTCACGCAGCAGCGGATTGCTCATTTTACGCAAAATAATAACCTATTCTTTGGCCAATGGTGGTAAACTAGCGAAAGGATAACCAAACTATTGTTTATTGCAAATCATGCACACGTTACATTCGTTACGAAATTTGGTCGCGTTATTGTTGCGAATAAGGTTGTTTTTACTCGAAGTTAGACAACTTGATGATTATCGTTTACATATATTTATGCGTCGATCTCTATTAATTTATATCTAAAATCTTCCGTTGGTATTGTTTTCAAGAATCTGTCACCTTTCATATACAATAATAAATCTTCAATTTTGTAGATATAAATTTATAATACATTTAATATTTATCGAAAAAAGCAGGCATGTGCTTTGAGATATAAGCTTACTTATAAGCCTATAATCCTACTTAAAGTTAATTTTATAATCAGTTATATTATTTTTTTACGTAGGTGCAATTCGGTTTTTGTACGATATTATCACCTAAGCAATCATGAACTTTTTGAACTTGAAATTAAAACAGTTTTATCTGCAAACGTTTTCTTTATTTATACACTCAAGCATCAAGTCATCCGAAGGACAATTTATTTTCATATTACGAAGTTATTTATTTTCATCAATGTGCGATATTCTATCATCAGGCAAGTATCATTTGCATACAAGTACTGTTCTTTGTTTTCGAATGCGGTTATTATTTGATGTTTGTTATTCGCTGACGTCTTTGCAGGAGTTGTAGCAATAACACGCGCACTTATCTTTCGTCCGATACTGCGTAAAATATAAATAGATCGTTATTCTAACAAAATAAATCGACCAAAAATGTTAATGTTTATCTTTTGTTTGTTATATATGACCTTTTTAGTTTCAATTTGGAATGAACGTCATTGGCGAAACACGAACAAATATTATTCGCATAATTTACGATAACGTCATTATTGACACATCGACGTTAACAAACTCAGATTAATTATCAATAGTTGTATGCAAGTTATACTCAATTGGGCATCCAACATGGCACATAAAATTAACTCGGCCGAAACGTTAACAAAATTAGATTTTTCAGAATCAATTGTAAAAGGTTTTCAGGTTAATCTGGACAAAGTTTTTTGGTTCAATCATTCGAAGCGTTGATAGTGTCAGGCAAAAACTGAAAGACTTGTAGCTGCAGTAAAATTCCGTACAATTGCCTTAAGAAAATTATTGTTCATACTATAACATACTGCATTTTTGAATGTCCATATCATGAACAATTATTTACTATAGGATGCAGACATAGCGGATATAGATCAGAGAGTTAATGTATGCCTGGTTTTCTGTAAATTCGATCATATTTTGGCAAGCGGTGCGAAGTCGATATTCTTTGTAGTTGTGACAAGGTTATTGATGAACAAATTGTCCCAGCCGTTCAATTCGAAATAACATTGTCATTTCATCCAAAACGCTATGGTTTTTAAATAGAAACAGGGAGAATGATATAAAATTTAAATTTGGCTATTTCTGCTGCAATGCGCTACGTGCCGTACTTCATATCTACTCAACATTGGAAACCGTCAACGCTAATATTCAGCCCTATCTAAACTTTTAAAAATCTTTGTCAAAATTACCAATTTCGCACTACAATTTAAATTTTGTTTTAACCATTACAACAGGTCATTTAATCTTAGAATTCCATGCGTATGTACGTCTTTCTAATGATAAATGGGCAAAGGAGAAAGTTCACGTTTGAAGCCTTGAATTAGTCTTACTGCCTATCTCTATATTAGCTAAGAAAATAAATACGGGCAGCGTTGCCAAGAGATTCAGTTCAATCAATCGCTTGTGGAAGTGACATTCAATGAAATGGCTGTGAACGCTTGAATCTGGAATTTTGGAATAGGTTGAATTATCCTCATTCACTACTCGAATAGAAAATCAGATAATACTGCATAAACAAATCATTATTTCGTTTTATCTTACATTTACAATATAAAAAAGGTTAATGTAATATTTATGCCGAGTTTGCGCACGGCGAATAATATGAGATCGGGGAAAACACTTTGTATTGAATTAAAAATTGAGGAATGGAATATTACACAGTAATCTGGAATACAAATGCAATCGTTACGACGTTGGGAATTCATTCACAGTTCATCGAATGTCATCAATTGACCTGATTTACTTCCATGCCTACGTTCTCGTCAGGTGGCAGCAATTAAAAATCTGGCATGCTTCAAATAAGTTAGTCCAATTTAAATTTTATTCGAAAGTTTGATACTTAATTTTTGAAAATTAATAAGTAACTATAAGTATGTTATAAATATGGAATCGGAACCATTCAAGTCTAAGATTATATAGTCGTTCACATGACATGTTGGTATATAATAAATTAGGCATTGCACCATGCTGATCTCATTGCACCATGTTTGGCTGAATTCTTCAATTGTTCACTTTTGTTTGGAATCTTCCCTGCATGTCTCAAAATTGCCCGAGTGATCCCTCTTTTCAAATCTGGCAATAAAAAATGTATGTCAAATTACAGACCAATTTCAATTCTTTCATCAATAAGTAAAATATTTGAGCGTTTGATTCATAAGCGACTCAATGCTTTTTTTACGAAACATGATGTAATAAATAAATCACAGTTTGGCTTCCAAAATAATCTATCTACATCACATGCTATCTTAGACACAATATCATATATCTACGATAAACTAGAGAGGAAGGAGTTTGTCAGTGCAACATTCCTAGATCTAAGGAAGGCCTTCGATACCGTAAATCATAACATCCTGATTTACAAGTTGAGACATTTCGGTATCAGGGGTACAGCAAACAAACTCATTTCTAGTTATTTAAGTAATAGATCACAATATGTTCAAGTTGGGTCATGTCGTTCCTCTCCCTTACCAGTGACTCACGGAGTTCCTCAAGGTAGTTGCTTGGGTCCTCTTCTATTTCTAGTCTATGTAAATGACATAACTTGTTGTTCCTCCTTCTTTACCAAATTGTTTGCTGATGATACCAATCTTCTCGACAGCGACAAATCTTGTGCAGTTCTTCAGTTGAGAGTAAATTCTGAAATTGCGAAAGTATCAAATTGGATGCGGTCTAATAAACTAACACTGAACATTGGCAAATCAAAAACTATGTTAATATCTCCACACCAGTGCAAATCTAAAAATGAAACAGTAATACAAATTGATGACAAAGAACTTGAAAATGTCCATTCTTATAAATATCTTGGCATATATTTAGATAGTAAAATGAATTGGGATGTTCACTTATCCAAATTATCCGTTAAATTATCTAAATCGGTTGGAATACTTTACAAGCTTAGACGATTTACATCACCAACAACACTAAGGATGGTGTACTACTCCTTATTCCAGAGCCATATCCAATACGGCATAATTGCTTGGGGTTCAGCTGTTAAAACATTATTACATCGCATTGAAATTATGCAGAACCGAGCAATCCGTGCAATATCTGCCGCTAGTTATTTTTCACGACTCAGTCCTATTTATTATAACCTTCAAATTATTAAATTGGCAGACATTTACAAAATAGAAGTTTTGAAATTGATGCACCAACACCACTGCAAAAAACTCCCTCCTGCGTTCACAAACTATTTTTCAAAACAAAGCAATGTTCACTCATATGGAACACGGTCCTCTATTAGCAGTTCTTATTATGTAAATCGTTTTAGCACCAAACTCACCCAAAACTCAATCAAGTTTGTTGGTGTTAAATTGTGGAATAATCTCCCCAATAGCATTAGGACCAGTACC
This sequence comes from Styela clava, assembly GCF_964204865.1. Taxonomy (NCBI): domain Eukaryota; kingdom Metazoa; phylum Chordata; class Ascidiacea; order Stolidobranchia; family Styelidae; genus Styela; species Styela clava. Next base: position 8,442,868 of record NC_135254.1, read on the forward strand.
TATAACTTGTATAAACATGCACTGAAGAGCCTATACCTAGATGCTTATAAGCCCAGTTGCAATTAGTCTAGAAATATTATATTTGTATACCGGTATGTACTGTACGGTACCTATCCCTGTGGTGCTGCTTTTCCCATCCATGTTCGTCAAGTTGTGTGCTCGCTGTGTACTGTTCTTGTTTTAATATTTTCCGCCCAACCTATATGCCACGAATACTGCAGAACCCATAATTATTCTGCACTACTCTAATAGCCACTAACAATCGCTTTCAACATAAAAATCCGTTAAATACGGTATTGATCCTCGCAGCCAGAAGCCCGTTGCTGGGCACGCCATATTGGTTTACTGTGTATGCTTAGTCAGCATTATTTCGCAATTCTTTGTTGTCATTGAGGCATATCCTTCTTACAGATGTCGCTGTTAAGTCATATAATACGATGTGATCATTGTAGTATCTCGGTGTTTATTTCGATTTTATTTTGTTCTTACTCTGTATGATCGAGTTTAATTAGGTAAATATCTAATACTCCATAGTTATTATGACATCCTGTATTTTATTTTTCAAACTTTGTTGTTCCTTTTTGTGATTGAGGCTAATTAAGTGAATGTTTAGGTAACTTTTCGTGGTCATTGTGGCATTCTTTTTGTTGTCCCTTTTATATATATGATTGTGTCGAATTTAGTGACTATTTAATATTGAGTTGTTCGGTTGCTATATTTGCTGCTTCAATGCAGCTACAAGGTGTCGCTGACTGGATGACTCTTTGAGTCTTTCGCGATCCCTCGTCTATTGCAACAAGCCGATATCTGTCTTCGTAATTTGTTATATGTCTTTTTTTATTTTTTCATATCGTATATTGGTTTTGCATGACGAAAATAAAATCTGAATCTGAATCTGAATCAATCTATTTGTTCCAATCTGTTTTTGAATTATTACATTATTGTTCATATTGTTTTTGTATTTACTAATTTATGAATTAAAGTATTTATTTATCAAGACTAGTCAAATATATTAATCTGCAATACTAAGTTAAGGGCTGAGATTACGCTATGTTTCACGCAGAGCAGTATTCCAAGATGGCGCGCGTTTTGCCAGGGTCGTGTAAAGAATGGCTGGCTACCTTGCTGGGCACAAGTTTGTTGGCAATGTACACTGTTAAAACAGTTTCTCTTTCCAAAATTGAAACAAATTTTTACGCATATTGATGCAACAAAATATGCCACAGTCTAAGTTTCATTACAGGGCTTTCATTATTCTTCTGAATGTGAATATTGATCCCAACTAAATTATTAAAATCCTCAAGAAACAATTTTTCTAAATAATGTGAAACTTATTTTTTTGATTGGAAATTGAAGAGGCCATAGTAACCAGAGATTGACGATCTATGTGAATAAAAACAACTTTAAATCTGTAATTCAATTAAATATTATTTTATTTAAAAGTTCCGTAGTTATTAAGGCATGGGTTTAAAAGCTAATTGGTAGTGAAATAAAAAACGAGAATATCGGTCAGAGACCGAAGACTTATCGATCGAAAGTTAGGGGATCCCCAAAACAGCGCTCTTACTTCATAGTGACACCTTGTGTCCAATTACTAATTAATTAATAACTCGCTAATTATACGACATAATTCATCCAAAAATCAATAGGCTTTTGGTCCGACATATGATGAATTCACATGCGAAATCTGGAGCAGATTCAATCTTGCTTTCGTGAGATATCGCGTTCATCCAACAGACAAACAGACAGACAAATACCTATCAACATACTTACCGATTAAAATCGATAAGTAATCACACATAGTAATAAAATATTGCGCAGTGTAATGTTCATAGGATTACGACCCGGTAAGATATATTTAATTCTGGAAAAGCTTAAGTTAACTATATACTGTAGTAACATTACGGCTATCCGACTTGTTACCGATTGTATCTGGCGAATTCGGATAATTGCCACGTTATAATTCGTGACAGATAACGACTATAACACACAATTTTGAAAGCTGTTATATAAATGATTCATGCAATATGTTTATAGTAAATAAATAATAAATGCTGATATATCCGAAACATTATCACGTTTTCTTTGGAATTTAAATGTCGCGATAGATCGAAATGATTCACTCTTCATCAGTTAATGTCGCCGAACGTTAAATTTACGCAAAATATTGCATTGAGAATAACAACAAACTTATTTAGCCAAAATATAAGTATTGAAAATTATATTGGTACACACACTTCTGGAGCGCCCAATTGTTGTTCTATTCAATATTCATCTTATGATTTCAACCTGCTAAAGGTATAATATTCTTTTTCGAGAATTACCTTTAAGTCACAACAAAGGCTGGTCGATAATCTTAAAGGATTTTAAAACAGTTCATCAAATAAATAACGCCACCATTAAATTTTTATTCGTCATGTTTTTAACAGGAAGGCAGGAAATTGAGATATCTGTTATCTAGATTTAACATAAATATTTTGAACATGAAATTCAATCGCCAAATACCGAAACTGACAAGTTGAAGTAAACAAAATCGCCCACGAGCAAAATGAAAGTGTTTGAAACAAGGCTTCAATCTCATTTTCTAATCACCAAGTCACTGGGAAAAAATATCTAGAGTGGTAAACGATCAATGAAGACTATAAAACTATATATGAATTGGTTGTTAGAACTGGAACGACGATATATATTGGGCGAGACTCATAAAGACACCACTGTCAGAAAAAACAACGAGTCGTGGCCAAATTTACTTGGTCAATGCTGTTGAAATCACGCAACAGTTAACGTTGATTCTTTAGGATTTTTTAAATTCATCAATAAGGATTTTAGATACCTAGAAGTACATTTTGCATCATATATTTGAACGTAAAACACATAAAAGTGTTTTTTTTTCGATTTCCTTTTTCTCATCAAAAATTATAAATAAGCGTTCAAGATGATTAGAATATCAATCTATTGCGATAATATTATATTGAGATAGATGGATTGTAATATTAATACTTTTTGGATGTTTATGCAAGTTTGATTAAATCAAATTCACGAGGCTGTAAACCTTGGAGCAAAAGAGTTACAGGCGACAACCGCCACTTAAAAGTTGTTTGCGAATATGCTGGTGCTTTGAGCCTCGTTTCAAGTTGAGAGTTATAAATTACATGGCTGTAGCATTTTTACCTTTTGTGAAATTTGAAAGAAATTTGGTTTTGATTGACTGTGCTGATCGGTGCATTTATATGAAATACCAATATTATTCTGCTTACAAATTGTTATGTACTAATTTAGGTAAATGTTATAAAAGTATATACCGGTTTTATATGAAAGTCTCATTGGTTTGTATTATATTGAACACCAAAATCATGAATATGTTTCAAATAAAGTTTATGGATAAATTACTCGATATAGAGTTGTCAGGTTGAAGCAAATACAGAAAATAAAATAAACTGATATACAAATGACTTTTGGTTTGATATAGTCACTGGATATTAAATCGAAGGTATGGAAATCATGAGAAGAAAACTGATGAACCTGGGGAAAATACACAATTCGTTACAAAACAAAACGTTCTTAAATTTCTCAATATCATTATACAACAGAGCCTGTTTGAAGGCAACGAATTTGCTAAAAAGATAGACACTCGAGCAATACGTAATAAAAAGTGTTTCACTTTAATAAAAATAAAACAGCAATATTTTGAATAAAATACAGGGTCCTATTGGAGTAGTTTTGGTACTATAGTCTCTTAACGTCTTCTTTCATCTCTAAGCAATAAAAATTTAAAATCGAATAGCACATGAGTTGTGTTTATTCACAACTACAACAATGTTGCAAAACGATGCATAAGTACATATGTTTTGCAATTAGGAATCATTTGGAAAATTATGCTGTGACAAAACTGCTTCTTTAAGTAACTACTACTGGACTACTGTTTTACATTTATAGCGAATAATGATCAATTATTCTGATGGGAGGATATCTTTTTATGCTTTTTTTAAGCCATTTTGAATTTTACAAATTCTAGCAAACTGAGACTTGACATTCGCAATTTATAATTTCGACGATGCAGCAAAATGGCGGATGTCTGCAAGAAAAATTAGTGTATTACTGCGCCTGGAGAGCCTTAGGCAACGATTTCTCTTCGATGTACTTGTTCTGAATGACGGCTCACCTTCCTTGCACGAGCTATTATTAATATTGTTTCGGTTTGAATAATAGAACTATAGGTTATGCTATTCCACAACGGAAGCTAAAACCCTTGTACTATAAAACAAACGATTGCAATTAATGAGACATAAATCTTCACAATAATGCTCAAGTACAATTGTCTCATTTATGCCTTAAAAATATAGTTTATGTTACTGATTTATTTCTCCGAATACTGATTTTTCTGCGGATTTGCACAAAACAACTATCTAAATTATTTAACAAACATAACAACTAGATTGCGTCAAGGTATTTAAGTGTTGGAATGCTCTCAACGATAAAACATCTAATATCTGCCATTAGTTTTGCTTTTCAATATACGATGCGGCAAAAATGCAAAAGATATGCCAAAAGATATTCATATTGGTCGTATCAATCCTCTTGCTGCGCAGTTCACTATAGTCATAAGTTTAAATTCGTCTTTGCCGCTTGATAAAAATATATGACTTAATAACTATTAAATAATTTGACTCCAATTATATACCTGCGTGAAAAAATTGTCAAAATGTAACAACACAGTAGTTACGCAATTAAGCTTTTATTTAACGTTAAATTTATAACTAGTGAACACTTGGACTTGTGACTATTAAAGAGTATTGTCTCGGTAGTGGCCCATACAATATGTTTTATTCTTAAAAATTTGTATCTGCGCAATCCACAATATATATATCTAATATTTGCCCGAAAAATTAGGATTAACTCGAAGATAACACGTTACTAAGTTTCTAAACCTGACAATATGAACTTGCAGATAACATCTAATCCAAACAATCGTGGTAGTTTTTGGTTTGCAGGAGTTAGAATTGGTTGACGGTAAATATGCGAACCACGTGTAATTTCTATAACGCATTTTTCATGTGATGAGTGAGGCCAAGACAATTCATTTTTTATTAAGAATAGAAACGGACTTTGAGACAAAGTAACCATAAAGCAGTGATTTTTAATTTTTTTTACCTGAGCGTGATCCCGATAAGACATGGCTTGAGGAACCCCTTTGTTCAATGCAATAGTTAAATTGGATGAATTGTAATAACTATAAAAATATATAAAGGCTTACCTAATATTGGCAAAACAAAATGAACCTTTGACCTGCAGCACGTTTGATATTAGCAAACCTAATAAGTTCATATTTAAACAATATTATCAATATAGTGTATCGGATCTGTCATAAAACTTGTGGAACCAATTGAATATACTGGCATAACCCTAGAGTGGTCCGAAACCCCGTTTAAAACCACTCTCATGCAGTGAACAAAGTCAACTTCAACTGAGAAACCAATTCACCGGCAAATGATATACGAATAACTTTCTACAGCTGGTAGTGAATCAAGTTACTTGCTAGTTATGAGAGCAAGAAGTTTGCATGGGATTTATCTAGTCGAATCTAGACTTTTTCATATTGGGTCGAGTGCTTCTGAATATTTGGGAGTTGAAAGTTTAAAAATATATCCCTCCGCTGGTGATGGAAAATATTTTTCGTCATCATTTGATTTTTCTGAAGGTAAACCAATTCAGCAATAGCGTTTACACAAATTTCTTCATGTTAAATATAAGGTTATCAAATATTGTGAACAAAATTTATAAATATTCATAGAACGCATATTCTTAAAAGTAGTTTTCTCTTTCATTTACGAAAGGAACAATCCACAATCATTTTTTTTGTACAAAAAAATTCCAAAACAAATAATGAATTGTGTGATCAACGGATTGAAACGTAAATAGAATGATACGTATATTCAGTTTCTTTCGATTTAACCAAAAACTTCAAAAGAGGTGAATTGTTTCTAATAGTTGAAATAGCAGAACTTGTCATTAAACGAAATAGGGATAGATTTTAACTGATTTGGGCATGCCCGTGCGAATCCGCATCTCGAATTGGCTAGAGGGGCAATAGGATGTAATCAAAAGGAAAACCAATATATTCCTCCAATTATTAAAAAAATGATTGTTTGCGCTTGAACATCTGTTTTAGTATGATTACACCCAAAACTTTCAGAATATGTCTCAAATACGAAGCGTCCTAGACTCATGAAAAATATATAAACAGAATTTGAAGTGTAAACAAAATTTTGTAATTTGCCACATTGTCATAAATTATTATTATTTTTTTTTTTAAATTAGGGGGGAGGGGTCACCCTGTATAAAGTTGCACCCTGGGTTTAGAGAATTAATTAAAAATTTAAAATAAAATATAAAGTAATTGCGAATAAACCGTATCCAGAGGTTAGAGAAGTTTATTCAAGAAGACTGATCAATAATTTGCTATAGTGTGCCTTTACGTTCAGACAAATAAGTTAAGTCATGTAAGAAATTCAATCACGCTTGGTAAAACTGAGTACGTTAGTATGTTTAAGGTTCAACTCGGATTACAGCGATTTACTATAATAAAGCCGAATGAAAAAGTTTTATGCACAATTGTTTATATCTGAACAGAGATTACTTGATGAATATTTCACAATTTCTTTCTAAAACCCTCTGTTTATATGGAAAATATGTTCCGACTATTTAGCAAACAAAGATTATTTATTTATACATTTTTTTTAAAGCTCGTTGCGCTGCATTTGACAAGTAATTATATGGATGACAAGTATCATACGTTGAATCGATGATAGAAACAAAAGGCCAGGAAACTTATCGCTATTCATTTGATATCAATATGACACTGTTTTGAACAAATTAAAAATATGAGCACATTAGCCTAAATATAGACATAAGAATGCCATGCCATTGTACACAAAATTACAATTTGCACAGCAAACATAAATAAAATAAGTTTAAGTATTCATTATAGGCTTTCTAGCAGTTGCAGGCACAACATTTTTAGTTATTAGCTGTTAGAGCATTGTGACGTCATAGGCATATATAATAGATTGGACTCATGTATAGGTTTTGCACGCATCAGATTGAACTAAATTAAAAATGCGTTTCGCGCACCGCACACCATGCCGAAGTTGGCACTCCTCCGCGGGTCGCACAATTGTCTCTTGTGGGTCGCATTTGGCCCGCGGGCCGCAGGTCGCACACCCGTACTTCAGGGAATCAAGTTTTACCCACAGTACAAACAGGCATTTATAGGTTTACGCGTAATCAGTGCCAAAGCAAAGATTTAATACGGAGTTTTTTCGTTTGATAATTGTCCTAGTCATTGATTTTGACTCGCACAATCCCAAAAATCTGGTGATAGTTCACAGCTCAACAGATTCGACCACATTTCCTCATCGTTAAAGTCTGAAATACAGAAATGCAAACATTATGTTGGATATATCAATTCACATTTTTTACCACCCTAAAGTTGTTACAAATTCATCAATTCAGTCTTATTTTTTTTTTATATTTTTTATTATATTATTAAAATATTATTATATTTTTTATTATTATCATGTTAAGCAGCATACTCTGGTGCAACAGGAAATCAGCATTATATTATCACCTGAAAACTAATTTTTAGTCTATCCATTTCACATTAATGAGTAATGACCAAAGAAGCCATTTTAAGATAAAATTGGTTGTCAAATAATTTGTATTGTAATGGGCCAAAAAATTAATTTGAAACCGAAATCAGTGAGGTTTTAAAACTCTCAAATTTCAAAACTTTCTTTTACCCACCGACGAATATTCAGTTGGACAATTATGGTAACGGTTTTTGTCGTATCTAATTAGCCTCAAAGATTCAAAAATTCAGGCAAATGACACCGTTATCATATATTAATGTTTATTTTTTTCAGAACAAAGCTAATTTTGGGCTGTTCTATCGCAAGATTTGCAATTTTGATTATTGCAACTAAACTAAATCTCCTCAAAACACATAATTACAACTAAGTAATTTGATTCAAAACTATTATTTGGAAACACATCTCTAAACTGAAAAATAAAACACAAAACCACGAAAACGATGCAATGCGAAGAAATCTGTCCGAGCGAAAGAAGTGTCTGAGCGACTGCATTATTGACTTATTGCTGATTTTTCATTGTTACAGACTCAAACAGGGAAATCGATGCTCGGGGAAACATCCATATCGATGGAGAGGCATTTAATGATGCTTTGGTCAATTAAAGAAACTTTCTAGATACGAATTACAGTTAATGCTTTGTAGTTTGTGCCATCTACTTTTCTAGGTGAAGTTTATTTCACTCACCTTCGCATTCAATATTCTCGTCCTTTTGCCCATTCTTTTGGCGTCGTCGAATCTTCTTTATATGAAATATATTTAAATATTTTAAAGTTTAAGTATAAATATCAACAGACGTGCAGAAAAATAATTAACAATAACACAAAATTCTCTAAAGACGTACGTAACGTTGCGCGTTTGTACGATGAAACGGTCGGATAAATACTTTAGCAGCATAAATTTACCGTAGTATTGTCTCGCTTAGTGAAAAATTACATAAAATAATTTTGCTCAACAAAAATTACGGAATCAGCTATACAATCTAAATAGACGTCAATGGGAATATCGTAGTTTAAAGTTCATTTTTTACACTACCTATTGCGAGTAATTCAACGGCCGGATTTGGGGCTGTGACCAAGTAAGCGAGATATTTAGTTAATTAGTGGTACTTTCGAACATTGTAATATTTGATGGTGATATTCTCGTCTACATGATCTACAATAAAATCTTAAGCGATCTTGCACTAAAAACCGCCATTTTAACATTATTTTCAATATATCTATCATCTATCCTGCGTAGTATTTTCAAACTGAGAAATGTGTATTTTTTCAAGATACAGAGAACAATTTCATTTCGTAATGACACTCTGTAATTTTGTCCATTTTTAATTTCACTTTGAATTTGCTGGATGCAAGCACACTTGTGAGATCATAATCGTTCTTATTCTAACCTTTGCTCTTTGGTTTTGGAACCACACTTGCACATTTCTCGGTGTCAGTCCAGTTTCTTTCGCTAATTTTTCGCGGACCTGTAACGAAGTAAATATATTTAATAATACAGCTGTTTGACACGTTTAAACAGGTTTCAAAATTCCAAGCTCAGTATACTGGTGAATTTTAATTCCGTTACACGTTTGCTTTTCAGCCTTTCAAGTTTTAATTAAATTGTGCAAAGTTACACAACAGAATGCTGACACTGTATGTTGTGTTATTAGATACAATATTGTTTCTATCGCAGATTAAAATTAAATCAATCAAGATCTAAGATACTTTACCTTTCTACTTGGCTTTTCTGAAATGTCAAACCATGAGCTGAATTTTTTTCTCTGTTCTCTCGTAAGAACAGTTCTCGGCTTTTTAAAATATCTCGGATCGAAGAATCCCATGACAGGTAATTTTTGACATTGATTCACACATGAATTCCACATTGAATTATAAGTAGAACATGTTCCAGTGCGTGGATAATCAGCTGAAGACAAACTTTAGCCAAATCAGTATTGTTGCATGTAAAACCAATGACGTATGATAACAATACAATATTTTTATTCAGCTTAATTTTTGTCACCTCCGCTTTTCGGTATACATTTTTGCAAATCAATTTTTGAAAAATTTTGACATTTGAATATTTGACGCACTAATTGTTTTGCAATCATAGGTTTTAAAATAGCTAGCAATAATATTTCATAATGTTATCACCCTGAAGAACCCTGCCGTATTCAATCCAGTTACTTTAAATCCTGGGGTCAAATTAAGAATATATCAAATTGAAAATTACCTTTTTCACTTGATGATTGTCGGTAAAAGTGTTGTGGGACAGGCATTGTGTCATTCAAATATTCGAAGGAGAACAAATCAGTATTACCAGCGTTGTCGGCAGTTGCTAAACACAAAAAATGCCTTAAAAGGAGTGCCTGTAATAATATTTTATGATTATTGAGCAGACATGGGCAAAGTACGGCCCGCGGGCCAAATCCGGCCCGTTGGGTGATTCAATCTGGCCAGCCTGATGCAGCCACAACCAAACTGAAACCAAATTTTGATGTTTTAGCTCAAAATAGCACAAAAAATTTGTTGAGATTGCGCTTAAATTCAGTTTTAGCACTAGGCATATCGTTTACCATTTTTGCTTTTGTAACTCATAAAATACCTCTTTACGTCACACTCACGTGGCCCGCCAGTCAAAGAGGGCAAAATTTTTGGCCACTGATCCAAAAACCTTGCCCACTCCTGATATATGGTCATCCCACTTACAAGATTCTTCTGAATTGGAGTCCGATAACCTTAGATCTGCAATGTCATAACAAAGCTTACAACATATTTTCCGCGCACCTTCTTCTTGGAGTAAATAAAAACGATCACCTCTCTGAAATTTACCACATGTACTTGAATAAATGTTTTATTTGATATGATGCAAAATTTAAAGTCATTATCTTTTTAATTTACTCAAAACCCAACAAATCTTACCTAATATAATGCACATTAGTTATATTAAATTGTCTCATAGCCGCAACTACTAAAATTTGAATTTCTACGATTTGTTTTCTTTTGACACCTACGTTATTAATGCAAAGCCAGTCGAGAACCTGGTTTGACCTACTACTCTGTTGGTCTAATGTGCAAATACAGAGCTAATAGTTCTTTAATATTTAAATATATCACCCATGAAGTATTACCACGTTTCAGAATCAATGTATGTCGAATACATTTCTGTTTAACTCATTTTTAAGATAACCATGTAAATGGTTCCATGGCAGAAGCCCACAATCTACACAATGAATTTTTTTAATTATTCTTACATGAAGGAGACAGTTGCAATACTCGCAAACAAAGCATGTCACATGATAAACATATGTTTCAACCCGAATAATTAATTCTTCTTTGCTTATCTCTTTGAAGCATCTGCGACAGTGTTTGAGCCTGAAAAGCACGTGGATAAAAAAAAAATAATAGATGTTAGATTGTTAGTGTAAATTGTCGTCCTCGAATACACATTTGTACACAAGTTATTGCAGGTTTCTAATTAGTTTATTTATTCCCAAACTCAAAAGGCTATGTCTATGACAGGCTTATATCAATTTCGATGTAATTCACCAAATAAATTATGAAATTTAAGCAAAATGCCGTTCGTTTCAACAGAATTTAGAGCTAGAATTTGTTTCAAAATTTATTTTTAATTTATTATTTATTTTGGGTGAGATATTGCTATTGGCTTGGATTTTAATTTTATCTGTCAATGTTTACTAATGTTTTGGCCCGCTATATGCAACGAACATGATTAAAAAAAATTGATAACTTCATATAAAACAAGTATTTTATCATCATAAGCAATGTTTTAATTAAAAAAAATCTGTAATTGTATTACATTATCTAAGTTTGTTGAACAAAAATTGGAAACATTTGGGATTTTGCTACTGATATGAAAAAAAATGTAATCAAGATTCACGATTGCTCTTTGTACTACTGACGGGCTAACCGAACATAATACTGTGCCACGATGAGAGATAAATACCCCAACTTTCCCTAATGAGTTCATTTCAGTTACTCTAGATCTAGGATGATTTTAAATATTACATAAACAAATTAAAAGAACGGATTTGAAAATTATTGAAAAAAATGATGATAAATAAAAAATATGGTATTGAGTAATATGACTTGAAAAACCTACCTTTCATAGCAATTTTTGCAGAATAATTTAGAATTTTTCGAAAAACAAGAGATTGTAAGTAACTTCCGACAACTGTTGCATATGACACAATCTGAGAATAGAAGATGCGTTGGTTATTGGCCAATCATCTTTTTACACTTTCAATGGGCACCGAATTTCATTAGTTTGTTGGACATGAAAAGACAATAGTGAAAAATTGACAATGCTCAAACATTTCATGTTGTATCAGTGATAAATCCGAGGTGCATAACGTTATCATGATGTATTTATTACCTTGTTTAATCTATAGCCGAGGCACGCTTCGTTTGTAAATCATCTCAATAGCAGTATCTAATTTTAATTTCGTAATATCTCCCAGTTAATTATAAAGCCAATTTTGCACTTTTTAGCAAAGTAGTTACACTTGCTATGAATTTGTTTACAATAAAAATCTCTTACTTTCATGCCAGGATTTGTCATCTACATATTTGTAATATTTATCAACAATATGGTCACAGCACCAGGCACAAGACAATGGTGAATCTAAAAAAATTATTCAAAATAATGACATGAGGTTATTTCTATCACTGAATGTAATGAGCAACTTTTTTTTATCTTTTTCATCCTTCTGATTTACATTAATTTAAATCCTAAACTTCTGTTTAAATACCTGTTTTTTCCGTATCAGAGTTCATCATTTTGTCATTTCTATTACAACGATTAACTATTTATTAATATATTCTTTTTACACTTAATTAATATAGTAGAAAATGAACATGCAAAATTAAATATAAAATATAAACTGTAAGTGCATGCCAGCATTTTCAACAAAACTTGATCTGTGAACAGACCACAATTCTAATCCCAGATGTTATTTCACCATTTTAAAATCTTGTTGCTTCAAGAATTCCGACATGATATTTCCAAATTTTCAAGCTTTGCATGTGTGTGTTTGTTTAGATGTGAACACGTAATAAAAATAAAAGCGAAGGGTAGATGTCTGTGGCAAAATCACCATCGTAACATAATATATCATCAAACACACACGACACATTTTTGAGGCTTCAAAAACGAGACTCTTTCATTATGCTTCAAGTTACCACAAACAAAAGGTCAAGTATTTCGATACGGGTAAAGTTGGCTGCCTTCTTTGTCTGTGAAGTGAGAACGTAGGCCAAGTGTCGATGATTCGAAAACTTGAGATGAAATGTAGCAGAAATGGGATTTATTACAAAATAGGGATCATTACTGACAGTCTGTAATCAAAGACACTATCATCTAATGATAAACAATTTTGCATTGAACAACTTGTATATTTTACTTTAGGAAATTGATAGTTGATAAAATCTCGATTCATTTATGACTTATATTTGGAAAAGACGTTTTGAATTCTGCAAACGGCATACGCGTGATTTTAAAGATACATATAACGTATGAATGAATTATGTACAATAAAAATATTGTAATAATAACACAAAATACTTTAATATTAAAATATATTCATATTTACACATTTATTAATACGATAAAATTTATTCATGGAAAAGAAAAGTTTCTTTGCAATTGCCATTTTCTAGTTTTTTTTTCTGACTCATTTTAAATGCTAAACACTTCATCGTGCCACTGTAAAAACGAGGGTGGTTTGAATCATAGTTCCTGAGATTTTATGAATAATTTAAATGTCCAAAATTGCATCAATCTCTCATACAATTTAAAGTGCGGCCAAGCAGTTGTATATACCAAAAGGCGAAATAGTTGTATATAACGATAAGGAAAGAAATATATGAAACATCTTTTGCTGCCTAATTAAGTTTCATTGCTGATTATTTTGCAAACCAGAAATTGGCTGAGTCGAACGCTAACTAAACTTCTCAATTATCACGTCATTAGATGACGTAGTCTCATAAACTACCCGATCACACAGAAGTAACCTGTTCGCCCACACAATTGGCCGTGCCAACAACTTTTATTTGATAGTGTTTTAGACCAGGGCTGTGCAACCTTTAATACAGGCGGGCCGAATACAAATAACTGGGTGAAACCGCGGGCTGCAACTTCATTTAACATAGGCTTTCTGGTAGTTGCGGGCACAAAAATTTTGGTTATTGATCTTATGACATGCGTTGTTTGCTTTGCACAAGCAAAGGGATTGTAATTACCCGCGGGCCGCACACCATTCATAATTGGCACTTGTCCGCGGGCCCTGCAATTTTCCCTTGTGGGCGCAGTTGTCCCGCAGGTTGCACACCCCTGTTTTAGACTGTAAGATAGTTCATATTTCTATTTTTAGAATTGCAATAGGCTCGAGTAAAGAGGTCTCAAGCAAAGGCAATTGGTAAAAAAGTAGATATAAATCAATTCTTCTAATTGACCTAGCAGTTGGCAATATTTGAAAAACACGAAAATATTACTATTTTATATTAGCTTCGAACAGTACATTTTTTCGCGGGACTTCCGGGTGTTATAAAAAGACGAAGAAATAAAGTGATTTGCCTTTAATTAAAACAAATATTAATTTTGAAATACACGCCCGATTTTCTCTGAAAACGTTTTCTAGTTTATACTGACGATAGGAGAAATTACATTATCTCGAAAATGAAAGAATATTAACCACAGAAAATGTTGTTTTTTATAACAAACTTGCAATTGCGGGAAACATGCACAAATATTATTCTGTTTTTTAGATGAAAGTATAGATAATTGTAACCAAACAATCAAAGTCTTGTTACGGTCTAGCGAACAATGAATTCTCAAACGAAGTACAAAATCAAGATATAATGAACGTTCCCTATTTTTAGAAAAAACCCAAACATTGGAAGGATTTTTTCGGTTAGGGGGATCTCTATCCACCGACCAAGTGCAACAAAGCCAGATTTTTGGTTGTTTGATTTTTTATTGGAATTAAACCACTAGTATTAAAAGAATGCGAAAAACAACGTCTCGGATATATGATTGCGATAACGTACAACAATTCATCTTTTTATTATAAATGTGAGCAATATAAAGCTTGAAATTGCCACGGTGGCCGTACATCGGTACCGGTGCAGAACGGCCTAAAAGCACCGAATTTGCCTTAGGGTCGGCGGAATTACAATAGTGAACAACAAAACAGCAACAAGAATACCAAAAATAATTTGATAAAATGATCCATATGTGCACTTCGTTTTCAACGACGAAGTTGGGTTGTGAAGGAAGGCGAAATAATTTTATATTATCCGCCAATAGCTTGATATGTCAATATGGACAAAAACTATTTTTGAGAAATGTTTTCATAGCACTTCATGTATATTTGCAGTGCTCCAAATATTGTGAAACATATTCATGTATAACTCCTAATTCAATAAGAACTTGCCAAAGTCATAATTCGCCTAATAATAATTCTGAATACCACACCCATTCGACACAAACAGCTTTTTGATTATCTGAATTTTTATCAGAATTAGTCCATTAGTATTCAAAGAATGCGGATAACAACGCCCTGGAAGTGTTATCACGATAATATACAACATTGAAAAACATTTACAATCATCTTCCTCCAAAATAACGATTTTTCTAAGCAACAACAACATTAACAACAGTTTTAAATTTTCAAATAATCTATAGCCGAGTAAACTTGGAGAATATACGCGTAATAAATCAGAATCGGCGACATGGAACAGGCGGGTTATGAAATTTTTTTTTTTCTGACAATACTTATTATATATATATACGTGATATGTGAGTATGGACAAAAAGTATTTTTGAGTAAGTTTATGTTTTTTTTTCAGTGATCGTTTAAAGGTTCAAAGATTTTTGATTTTATATAAACTAGAAATATTACAAATATTTTTGTTGAATCTTATTTTAAAACAATTTTGTAAATTCTACTTTTCGGCATATTGCGGTATAATCTTCATCATCTGCGACTTGTAGATAATTCGACGTTTATTAATATTATTAATATTATTGTGAATCAAGTAATCAGAATTCAGGACGGGTGGAAATCGCAGGAAATTGTCGGAAAATGTCGAATTGGCTTGACGTGGTGTCACGTGGTGGCGCAATATTTGTCGAAAAAGTACAATTTAGCGTGAAATACCAAGCGCCATTGAACTCAAAAGGATTTGCAAGAATAAAAATACCCTTCCACGACCTTGTCACCTATTTTGTCATACTTGGCTTTGTATTTGCTGTAGTATAACAAACAATCTTTATTTGTTTAGTATTACTATAATACACATATAATCTACACATTATAAACTACTTGTGTGCCTAACGCTAGCTAAGAATTCATTGAAGATTGAATAAAACAAATAGTATTTTATGTATTATGAGGGAAGAGTTTCAACACAGGCGAAGGGGGAATTTAAAAACGAAGGTTGGCAACCACTGTTCTAGTGGCCTCAACCATCTTTGAACACTGAAAATGTGAAACGAGTGGTCCAATAGTTTTGAATAAAGAGACTCACAACAACAACAAGAGAAAAATAATTCATATAAACATTTCCTGTGAATTACTAAATTTAATATAATAACCAATCATGAATATCTATTTGCTGTCACACCTATATAATGCAGTTTAAAAATTGCAGAATTCTTAGTATCTAAGAGATATTTATTTGCGGTTTTCAAAAATTGTGAACGTGCACATTGTACCATTTGATAAACAGATAATAATGAATTATATCACATTGCGCGAGATAATTTCAATATGAGAAAATCCACATGTTTACAACAGTTTGACCAAAACTAATTGAAAACGCACGATGCTTTGTGTAACATGATGTTTCACATCTAATATATTAAACACATAATGAAATAGTTTTAAACAAATTTCTCTAAACAAAACCAAAATATTTCACAATAAAAATTTATCTTCCAGATCGAACATAAGATAAATACAATAAATAAATCAATAAATAGGAGCGGCTTGTAACTTGTGATCATAACAACATATTTTTTGCTTCGACACTTCGATTCTTATTGTTTGTGTCGGCAAAATTTTTATGAGAAAATCCAAAAATGGTTTCTTAGAATCATTTACTAATCGAGGTATCTGGAAAGTAACTTTTTGACGGGCCGAAATTACTTTACCTGAGTAAACCCCTTTTCGCGTCGATAGAACGCTGCAACTGGCAATATTGTATTGATTAATAATACTTTAACGTATACCCAATAATTCTAATGCACAATCGAGTTGAGGTCAGTACGCTGTAGGTCGATACTCCTTGTTGGAAATACCCTGAAGACTGAAATAGTCGGATGATTTTGTTATAAACGATGAATGCTTGTGAACGGTGAATGCTTCTTACTTTCCAAGTAAGAATTCCTGCGCCGCGACAGATATTGAAGTTTCGTAATTTCTTGCAGAACTGTGCATTTAGTCAGACAAACGCGAAAGTTAAATGAGCGATTTAAGCAATTAAAAGGGTGAATTCGCAAAACAAATCTTATCTTTGATCGTCATTACTTCCGTTTTGAAACTTAACCCTGCCACATTTAAATAAACAATATTGTCATTACAGACTTAAAAGAGGGAATTTTCCAGGAATCGACAGTTTACTTTTTATTCTATAAATCACTTGCGGAGCACCAAATGAGAATTTCAGAATTTTCGAAAATTAAATAATCAGTAGTCTAATTTCTCACCATACTGGAGGCACACTTGTAAGAAAGTCTAGCAAGAAAATAATAACAAAAAGTCAAACTGTATATGCTATTTAAAAAATGCAGGTATTCCCAGCAGTTGTATACGTTTTAACAACAACAAAAACGACTCAACAATCTGAGTAACCATGACGACAGCTGCGTTTAGGGAAAGTCACAATTGTGGGACGGTTATGGTCTAATATAGAACATTGTACTTTCGATTGTGTATGGCGCAGGGCTACAGTGAAACTGAGTTTCACAAACAGAAAGCCTACCAGCTGTAAAATATGCATACAACGATAGCAGTAATATATAATTTCACCTTTATGGTGAGAAGAAAGCTGTACATGAAACTGTTACTGAATTCAATGTTTAGGTGCTGGAGTCAAAGTTTACCACACTGGAATTGTAAAATCAGAAAGTACATCCACAATAAATAAACGGTATTCAACAAGATCAAGATAGGATTAAATTCCATGTAGACCACTTTATATAGAACAATATCCGGTTATCAAATAACTATCTCAATTACTCTTGAAGGGAGATAGCGAAAAAACCAACAAGTCTTTGAATTGAGCGTCTAATTTCTTTTGAAGTGGTAACAGTACAGTTTAAACTTATATAAGAAACTAAAAAACGTATTCTTCTAATAACAAAGTCGACGGCTCTTATGGTAGCTTATGTGAATCACAGCGAAGCTTCGAATCAAAATTGCAAGTTTATTCCCACCGCCGTATCAATTCACGACGGTCGCTGAACAGTGAGCCAAGGCTTTGTCTGAAATTAGACTGACGTATTGTGTCACGTGGAGGCGTAATTGTCGTAGATATAACAATATTTCATGTGAAACATCGAGCGCTGTATGGTTCAACGGAAAATCGAAAAAGTGATACAATTCAAACATCTTCAAGTACTAAAAATTTGAAAAGATTTTTTTTTCATTAGTTTCGGAGAAAAGATATTTTTTCCATGAGGAAATGTCACCTCAGTAACAACAGCAAAACAATATATAATGTACGCTTCGGGCCCAATGACATTCAATTGGAAATTGAACCAGTTTTATGAATACCGGTCCAGGCAACTATATGCACCATGAAATCGTTCGCATTTTGGGAAACGCTTCTATTTGCTAATGCCGCGAAATATATTACTTATAGGCTGTAAATAGGTAGGTAAAGGGTAAATTCTATTTTAAAGAATTGAGTTTAAGATTAAGTACAAATTGCCTGTTAATTATAAGAATATTTGGTCTAGCGTGTGTTTTATATACCATTTTAATCAAGCAATTGAAATAGCATGAAATATTTTCCAATCGATTTTGTGTGATCAAAAACAAAGAAGGAAAGACATCTCTTTATCATTCATGCCAACTTTTTAAGGTTATCTATCACACAACACAAAGTATAGGGAAATGCACTCGATCCCAATAAGCCCCGAGCGGAAGATAAATGAGCCCCGAGATAACATATAACCCAACATAGAAAATATATTATAGAGATTGCATATTCGCATATATTTTGGGTAAATCGAATATATCAAGACAATCTTTTTAACGCAGAAACATATTTAGGATTTTTAGAAATTGGAACGTGCGACTTTAATGAATAATCCGAGGAATCTGCAATTTAATTTATTAGATACATGTATTTTATCGCGGACTTCTTACTAATGACATTTTGAAATGATCGGTTCTTGAATACCAGAATATATATATTATGCCATATTCTCAACACCAAGGAATACTGTAATTGCCTTGGGTGTTGACGAAACAAAATTGCTAAGGGCATAATATAAATTGCGGTATCACGTTGTATAACGTAGTCATTTTTAAGTATGTACAGAGTTCAATCAATTTTATTCTAAACATTTTGTTTGTAGAAATTTATAATTGTATATCTTGCGCTGTCACTATGTTTCCCATCAGTTCAGTCAAAACCGTCACGATAGTGTGAGCATATAGATATATCAGTGTTCCATTTTTTTTTTCCGAATGAAAGGATAAATTGTGAGATTTTTCATTAATATAAGAATTTCCACTTGAACTTGCTGTCATTAAACACAGAATGTACATATGGACCTTAAGGCTAAATTGTTGTTGTTTGCGGATACTTTTCAGGGAAAATTCGGCCTTTTTTAAAAATAGTTGTTTTTAGTATTCACGATGCTTCAACCCGGTAGAAAGCTATTTCTGGTTTTTGTTTAAGTGGAGTCTATGTATTTGGAGCTCAATAATTGCACGAAACTTTGTTATAGTTCACAGCTCAGCGATACCGATGATAAATGCCAATGCGATGGTTCTTGATCTGCCCTTTTGAAAGGTTAGATACGGATTTCGGCGTATATAGGCTACTAGTATAACATATATTCATTTGAACTTTCTATCCATTTGAAAATTGAGAATATATTTGGGAATTGCTTTCTTTCCAAGTTACTGCAGTGTCCACAAGACACATTTAGTCATTTTCATTTTAATGAGCCAGTCAAAAATCAGAAATAGTGAATCTAATATTATTGTGTTTACTTTATAATACGCCGTTAGGCGTTCGCGCACATCGACACGTCGCAGTTTTATGCTTAGAGCAGACGTAAAAAAAAAGTGTGCGAAAGGGCACGCGGAATAAAACTTGGTTGATACGAATTTAAAATGGATCAATACGCGGACGATATGGCATTTGCTGTGAAAGACCTAATATCCATCAGGGAGATATTCCAGATGGAACTACATAAATTTAAACAAGCAGCCGGTCAAAGTATAAATGAAGAAAAAACGGAAATTCTTATGGCATTGGCATTGGCGTGGCATTGACGGAGGCCCTGGGCGGACGTTATGCGCTTTGGCACATAGTATGTACGGAAGCTCGGTGTTGGAAGTTTTTGCCGTGTAATACATGGCGGGTACGGAAGCCTCCATACGTGTATGACTGCTGCTTACGCAGTGGAATGCTTACGAAGCGTTAGGACACTGATCCGAGATAGAATGAAAAAAGGCAGTTATTTTTAACAATAACGCTCAAAATGAGATTAGATAATTTTTTTTACAAATGTTGTGTTTCACCTCACCGAAGTTTATCAGTATTAAATCCACAGTAAATTTACAATGCAACTGCTTTGTTAGGCGCACTTCATTTCATGTAGATCACAATAAGTCCGCGTATCACCGTCCATCGCTCCTGGTACAATGCTAACAATACACACCTCAAACAGACAAATATTTTGTAGCTACAGTAGACGCCTCGGATTTTCTAATATTTGTATATATATTTATCTTAAAAATATTCTGAATGGCAGCATTACGATTGAGCGGAGTTAGTGTTGCAAGTACAACTCAGATTTGCCGAATTCGCAAAATAGCACGCGGATTGACATGGTATTTCGGAGTGTTGATGCTTTTATTTTGTCGACGCAACCGCAGATTAAATTGAAGACAGTTAAATTAATAAAGCAAGACATTTTGAATATGCCCGTATCGGTCATGAATTGATTACTTTGCACAACAGAAAAATCATTATACGCTGAAAAAGGCGACTCTTTTAACGATCGCGGCGACTGTTTCAGACGGGAAATGGAATTTCCGATTTTGATCCCCCCTTTGGAAAATCCCGGCTACTCGCCTGAATTTCTGCTGGTATTTATATGAATGTCAGTATCATATTATAAAAATGACACACGCCTATAAGCACTACAAAAGTATGTCGCGTAATTATATGCAAATTTTCCATAACAGCGAATTTGTGTTCAGTAACAAGCTCACCAAATACGTTGTGCAGGAGGCGTCTAGTGTAAATGATAATATATAGGCCACAGTCACAGTCAGTCCCAGAGTTAGGCTACAACAGCCTCATAGGCTTCGGTGGGGCTGCACTTTCATCGACCCCGAGCTAATTCTACGTCATACGCTGCTTTCCTAAACTATTTTATTTTATCTACAATATTCCTAAACTGACATCTGTGGAAAGCAGCTTTTAGGCCCTTATTAACAAATGTTGATTGGCCAAATTAACAGCACACAATGCTTATAAGATAACATTATTTTAATCGTGATTTTGTACTTTGAAAAATTATGAAATTTAAAGTCAAATTCATTTTCGAAATTTGAATTTTCAGTTTATATCTTTGTCTGTATTTATATGAAACCTCATTCTATTTCAAATGTGTCCAGTTGTACCAGCATACCGCTCACTTACTAAACCGCAATTTATACTCATACTATCATAGAAGTATCTGATTTGAAATGTAGTCCAAATTCACTTTAAAATGCTGAACCGATGATGTAGCAAAATGCCATTATACAACGGGAATACAATTCTCCAATCCGTCTATTGTAGTCTTGAAAGTAGGACTCGTATATTCCCGGCTGAGTTTTTGTTAACATGTGGAATCGAGTCGAGCAATTAAACTTTAAGTTTATGCGCTGAAAAATTCAGAAACTATACATTTTTTGATTGGATATACTTCCATGTGTAAACCTGGCGGACCTTTAAAAAACCCGTACGTTTTTGCTTGATTCAACAATAATGATCTCTACCGATCCGTGAGTTCAATCTATGAATATTCAACATCGCGCGCCCGGAATGAAGAAAGCAACCGTACCAGTTGCACCGTCAAATATTCATTCGATAGACCAGGGTGGTCCAAATCGCGGGCCACCTGTGGATACATTCCGTGCGGCCCACAGACGTCAGAACAATTTTAGCGTGTACTAAAACACTATTAGCAGATGTTTGTATTTTTTGGCAGAACATTTCTGAGTTATTTTTGAACTATTCCGACTGGGAATAGCCCTTTTACAAGTAGAATAAATTATCCTATGCTGACCGGACAAAGCCGATGAGATGAGTCGCGCTTTTTATCTAAACTACGTCCCCCTTCCTCTATTTTCAAACGTTGGCCATGTGACAGCAGCGGCAAACCGCAAAGCTGACTTAGCGCCGCTTGATCCAATTTTTTTAGCCGCCAACCTCGCAACCTTGGACCCCCTTGCAATAGACTATTAATGAGTCGATACGCTTTGCAGAACGAAATAGTAACCTCGCATAGATCATCTAGAATGTTTTCAAGCTCATCATTTAACATAGCTATGTCTACAAGCGCTCAAATCTGCACAATTATAGGTGCTCCTGTAGTATGTGTACCAGGTTAGGGTTAGGCCATAATTTTATTCCGATTTCCCTTATATTACGAGTTCGGGGACTATCCGTGTTAGCCAAGTGAATATAGGCACATAGGTTTCAGTCCCTTTACACAGCTTGATGTAAAGTAGGCGAACTATATTAGTTACCTCCATATTGGTACACACACTTCTGGAGCGCCCAATTATGCGTATGTGTATATATATATATATATATATATATATATATATATATATATATATATATATATATATATATATGAGAAAGATGTTTACAATTGCGATAAGATGTTTTTTTCTCTCTTTCAGATCTAGAATTTCGGAAATTTCCTATTCTAAGCTGTTTTAGGCAAGCCTAGTTCTGTCTATCTATTCTACCACAATCCTATTTGCTGCACTTATGATCGCAAAATCTTAGACACGAAATGCACATTGGAGGTACAAGGAGTCGGGCAATCACTGCTTCGTTCATATGATCTATCTCACATCGCGTCAAGATACAAAATGGACGATTGCTGATGATCGGCTGCACTCTTTCGTTATTTCTACGGATCTGACCCCGGAACTATTTGATACGGGTCAGTTAAGGAGCTAGTGGGATCTCTCTTATTGGAATAATAGTTATGTATCTTCCATAACCATGAGTGGTTCATTATCTAATTGAAAAGAGAGAAAATTCATGTCCATGTTATCAAAGCGACAAAATAAGAAAAAGGTATATATCCAGTCCCAAAGTTGTTATTATGTAAATAACTAATTGAATTTAATTTACCTTGAAAAGCAATGAAGCAAGCAATTCATTTCATATGCATTTAATGTATATTTCAGTTGAGGTTCAGTTGATTCAAGTTCGATAATGTTCATTAGCGTTTGCCTCAACTTTAAGCTCTTTATATTAATTATTTGAATTCAAAGATTGCTTTGTGTGTATTTCACAAGATAAAAATAGGAACGAGCTGTAATAACTATACTAACTTTTGCATTCATTGTTCTTATTAGGTTGAAATAATTTATACTATACCCATATTTATATTCCTAAATTAAATACCAGTTATAGTAAATGAAAGTAATAGTAACAACTTTAAACATAAATATTGGAATTACACAAAGGTCGACCCCCTTAAACTAATTAAATGTTGGTGTGACATTGACACAATATTTAGTGATTGGTGTTAAATCTGTAAAATTTTATTCAAGTATATAAAGTCATAAAATGAATCTTTTTACATATATTAACGATATTTTGAATAAAATGAAAGATATCATGTAAAAATTTATTAATATCTAAGTGTACGGTGAATTATATTAATGATTTTGTATTGTACTATAAAGTGTATGCGAACAAAAACGATCCTTTAATACAGTAGTATGGTGGCCCATCGTTGTCACGCGTAAAATTTAAAAAAAAATGAAAAAATAAAATGAAAAAGCGATAATTAAAAAATAGTTGTGAAAAAGCATAAAAATAATTGAAAAAAAAGAAATGAAAAAAAAATTAAAATTAAAAAAAAAAATTAAAAATAAAAACGGAAAAAAAAAACGAAAAAAAAAAAATTAAAAAAAAAAAAAAAATTGGATAAAAAGGAAATAAAAAGGTTGACAACGATGGTCCGCCTCGTGGCCCATCGTTGTCACGCGTTTTTATTTTTAGAAAATTTGATGCTGCTTGGGACCAACGTTGTCAGGCCTAATCCTACACGCACAAATGTGTTTCCTGGGTTCCTAACTCAACTACTGATTTTCATGAGCAATATTCAATAAATTCAACATGAATATGTTCTATAAATTCTCCATGCTACAAGTTCAACCACAAGCAATATATCTATAATAATGATAAGAGAATATAGAATTGAATACGAAAATTTGTTTTTACGTGTAGAAGGTAATTTAATTGGAAAATGCTGCTTAACTGCTCAGTTGTCTCTGACCGTACCGGTACCCATGCAATCACTCATGAAAGAATGGGAGATACGGATAATCTCGTAGAATATAGACTACTGAAACACTCTCTGCGCCTGCCCCATACCGTACAGCCGTAACGTACCGATCCAGACAAATGATAAATCGCCCGCGCTCAACCATTTATTTCAATCCATACCTCGACTCACTATATTCTACTAGGATCGAGGTATGGATTGAAATAAAAGGTTGAGCACGGGCGATTTATCATTTGTCTGGATCGGTACGTTACGGCTCTACGGTATGGGGCAGGCGCAGAGAGTGTTTCAGTAGTCTATATTCTACGAGACTATCCGTATCTCCCATTCTTTCATGAGTGATTGCATGGCTACCGGTACGGTCAGACGCAAAGCGACTATAACCGACTACCGGTATTTGGTAAGACGGTACGGTACCGGCATCGCGAGTGTCCAGACAACTGAGTAGTTAAGCAGCATTCTCCAATTAAATTACCTTCTACACGTAAAAACAAATTTTCCGAATTTTCGTATTCAATTCTATATTCTCTTATCATTATTATAAATATGTTACTTCTTGTTGAACTTGTAGAATGGAGAATTTATAGAACATTTTCATATTGAATATTGCTCAAGAAAATCAGTAGGAAACCCAGGGAACACATTTGTGCGCGTAGGATTATGCCTGACAACGTTGGTCCCAAGCAGAAGCAAATTTTCTAAAAATAAAAACGCGTGACAACGATGGGCCACGAGGCGGACCATCGTTGTCAACCTTTTTATTTTCTTTTTATTCAATTTTTTTTTTTTTTTTTAAATTTTTTTTTTTTTTAATTTTTTTTTTCCGTTCTTTTTTTTCGTTTTTATTTTCAATTTTTTTTTTTAATTTTAATTTTTTTTATCATTTTTTTTTCAATTATTTTTATGTTTTTTCACTATTTTTTTATTTTCGGTTTTTATTTTATTTTTATTTTCAATTTTACGCGTGACAACGATGGGCCACCATACAGTAGTCTCGAACGCCAATAAAACATTTCAGAAGATCGAGAAAACCCCGTGCAATGATTTAATTGTTCTTTATTGATTAAGTTGTATAGCCTGAACCTTATACTGGCCAAATAATAGAATCTTTGAAGTATAGCAAATTTGATGATAATGGTAAATCTAATGGATATTTGATTATATTTAAAGAATATACATGTAATATAAGGTTCCGCAGAACCGCGATTGAAACTGCTGCTCTAATAATTTGTAGAAACTTAATATCTACTTAGAATATCTAAACATAGGAATTGTTTTTAAACTCTATTCGGTATCAAGACGCTTTTATTCATATACATAAAATATGTTAAAGTAAATTGAATTTACATAATTTAAAATACGAATTTAATTTTAAATATTAACTACAAAAATGCACAGCTATTGTCAATATTTAGTTGAATGTATGCGTGTTTCATAGAAGTTCAACATTACGTTATTAAACATGCTTTCCATTTTTTTGTTCTGACTCTTACTTTTGCTGAAATTGTGTTCATAGTTGTCACCGTGGAATATACTACATTCAAGTTATGTTTATTATGTGCAAATAACATGTATCAGCATTTTACTTATATTTCAGAACTTTTTTGAAATGCATTTACCAATTTTTTGAATAAAAGTTGTTTCTTCAAATTTCAGATTATTTATCAACGCAATTGAAAACTACTCTCGCTTTCTATGCACAACAGGATTTGTTCCCTGCAAACCAATCATGACGCTAGTTGAAAAGATGAGTTTCAACATAATATACAATGGAATATATAAAGAGGTTTTTATTGATTGTCCCTTCATGAGTATGAGGAAAAATGAACAATTTTCGCTGAGTGAACTGAAGAAATAATTTCAATTACTGTGAAAAGTTTTTTGCTGCCAATCATGATTTTTAATTTTTGACAAAATACAGGAAATATTATGGATGGAATTTAGAACATAAAATTTATGACATGTGTTCGAGGAAACATATATAGAAGAGATTGTATGTTGCAAGCAAGAGCAAGTGATTATCCCATCGGTATTACTAGACAAGAAGTGAAGGAAGAAATAATAAGAACACAATTTGGTGATAGCAGAAGAGAAATGAGTTATCCAGAAATTTCTTTGTCTAATCTCTAATATACGAGATAGATTTATATAATTTATCGAATAGTACAAAAGTCGGTACAATAAAGCTCCAGCGAGAGAAACTGTGAATGAGAAAGATGACAACAATTTTTGCATCTCGACTATGAGTTTCAATTATACGAACTAGATATGATGAATTTGCTATTGAAGAAAAACAAACATGGTCGTTGTGTCAGACAATTGGAATAATTGAACGACAATTTTAACCTTATAAGTTTGCCCAAAATTTCTGTATAACTCAATTCAAAATGGCGGTTGAAAACTGAACAGTACATTTTATCATATTAAATCTCCTAAGAATAAACCCCCCAGGGCTGATAAATAAAACATATTTCATCCGTTCCAATCCTTTCAACATAAACTGGAGCGGCAACTTACCATCACATAGAAGTTTGCATTTTTTTGTTCTTACCGGCATTGACGATAGCAAGATTTAAGTAAATCATTCGCTTTTATCACAAACATTTTATCATCAACTATCAATTATTTATATATACCTGTCAATGGTTTATACATTGTTTGTAGCATTATTAATGCAATCAGGTTGCCATAATTATAAAAACTGTCCCAAGCATATACATTTATCCATCGTACAAAAGTTATTTTGGAGATTGCGAAACCAGAAAATAATTATTCAGAGCACCATCTAGTGGAACAAAGGGAAATTTCACCATATTTATAGCCAGTGCAAATAATTATTTTTCATGAACCTACTTTTCCTGTATGAACGGATTCTAAATGATTTATCTATTTGATTAAAAACAGTCTTAGGGGTTATGATTGCCTCAAGATTTCAATTCCAATAGCTTTTAAAGTGATTATAATGTTTCATCCCACCCGTTTCACCTTGTAATCAGACTGCGCGCATTTATTTTTTTTTTCAAAAACAAAACAGTGAACCAAATACCTGCTGTGAGTGTGTGACGCAGCATGTAAACA
Source organism: Styela clava (assembly GCF_964204865.1). Taxonomy (NCBI): domain Eukaryota; kingdom Metazoa; phylum Chordata; class Ascidiacea; order Stolidobranchia; family Styelidae; genus Styela; species Styela clava. The sequence continues at coordinate 8,470,368 of NC_135254.1, forward strand.
AACAATCCAAAAAATTCTAGAATGAGGTGTGAATGCATGTTGCCGTTCCATTCTTAAAATGGAAAATATATTCAGTAATATCTACTGAACCATCTATACAAAAATGTAAAAATCGATTGTGAGTTTTTAATATCAGTCCATGCAGTTTAACTTTTGTTATCCAGTCACATTTTTCAATAGAGCAGTCCAAGCATATATTCGTTTGGGGGAATCTTCATGCTTTTTGTTCAGTAGGCTAATTCTTTTAAAAATCTTCCACCCAAGTTGTATCGGTACATTTCCAGTCCATCAGTCAAAAATCTGCTATTTCTGTTATTTGTTTCTTGATGTTACTAAGTCTGAGATTCACTTCCCAAACACAAATCTTCGGCTCGAGGTAGCCAAGTTCGCGCGCGGTAAATGTGTAAAAAGAAACAATGAAAACGAGCATGGTAGATTGACTTTACCTAGTCAGGCCCGTCACTGCATTTTGAATTTGCAATGTGGCCCCATGTCAAATATAATTGCCCAGCCATGGGCTAGGCTAGGGCATTCATTTGATCCTAAACTACTCATACAAAAAATAAATTATTGCAGATTAAAAAAAATCGAGGCAGAAACTTATAGTACTGCAAATCAGCTAGGAATTGACTTTGTTTAGAACAATAGCGCGTGGATCAATATGACGCGAGTATTATGAAGTATTTTCATTTGCAAATCGAATTCATTCAGAATTACCACAAGATGAAAAGAATATGTCTGACAACTCAAATATTTCAGTTATTTCGTGTGTACTATTTATTGACTGAAATATTGATTTACCATAACTGAATGCAAAGACGCGTTCTATATGCTATTATTAAAGTCAAGGAACCAAATATGAATCACCAAATGCTTCTGAGTTAAAGACAATATGTCAGATCAGAAAGAGCTGCATTACATATGAGTCAAATTGTTGACCGATGCTCTCGTTTTGGTTAAATTAACAAGTCAATTTATAAAACTATTTTTATGTCCTAAAGGCACGTCGCTGTGACACTGTTGAACTTAGCGTGATATTTATAATTGTGCCTGATTATGGCGCACATTTTTGCACTAATATTTACATTTGAAGGTCAAGATTAGGGTTAGTTCGGATATAAATCTATAATTTTTATTATACGGATAACGTATATATCTGTATACATTGTATGTAACCGGATAGTTACTGCTAATTGTTTCACTAGATGTTTGAGTATACGGTATACACGCTTACACTGTACGAGCATATATATAAATGAAATCATTAGCATAAAAATATCATGCAATTGTAGCATTTTCTTGGCGAGAGATATCCAGAAAGGGCTAATATACAGCGGAGACGAAGTCCACTGACAGTCGATATTTAAGATAAGGAAGGAGTAAACGAAAGAAATCGACATCTACTTTGCAGTGGTGAAAACAGACAAACTGTGTAAACCAGGAAACGGCCTTTCAAAAAACGGGATTTATTACTGTTTCTGCAATGAATTTCGTATGAAGCACATCGTTTCAACAAATCGCAAAGTTAAAATTACACATAACATGCCTTTGTGAACGGAAAAATTTAGAAGGGTACACAGATTACATGTATACGAAACTCAGTCTATTTTACGCTGAGTATTGTGACATAAACTACCGAAATTCAAACTTGTTTATTCCATCATTAAATGCGTTACTTCATTACAACTACCTTCGCCAAAAAGCAACAAAATCAGTATTCCACACTTCGACGGCAGTGTATACCTAAGTTATATGTCGGTAAAAGCACAAGATAAAAAGCAGAATCGAAATGTACCCCCCAGCCGCCACAGACCAGATACAAATTCCAAATGTAGAATAGGACCAAGGTCCAATATAGGATACCACTGGTAAGGCATACTGATACATGGCTTACGTGGTGTCGATCGTTTCCCGCATTTTAGGGCCTTACAGAAATGACGAGAAACTTTACTAATTAGCGGGAAAATGTTACAAATTGCGGGAATGATGGGAAATCGCTCTAAGATACGGGAAATAGGCATTTTAGAGTATATGTGGGGGAAATTGCACTAAAATACATATTTCCCTATCTTAGAGCGATTTTCCGTCATCCCCACATTTTGTAACATTTTCCCACTTTTTAGTAAAATTTCCCGTCATTCCCGGTTTTCAGGGCCTAGAGTGGGGGGAACGGGAAATGCACTAAAAGACGGAAACGACGGAAAAATTGCGTAAACTACTGGAAATTTCACAAAAAAACGGGAATGACGGTAAATCGCTTTAGAATACGGGAAATATGCATTTTAAAGTATGTGTGGGACAAATTGCACTTGAAAGCGTGGGCAGCGAGAAATATGTACTTGAGTCTGTATGTACGGGAAATTGCACTAAAAAGCGGGAACGACTGGAACTCGCTCTGTGAAACGGGAAATATACATTATAGAGTATGTGTGCTGGAAATTGCACGAAAAAGCGGGAATGACGTAAACTACGGGAAATTTCACTAATAAATACGGGAAATTTCATTAAAAAGCGGGAACGACGAAAAACTTCAATAAAAAGCGGGAAATTTAATTAAAATACGAGAACTATGGAAAATTTTTATAATAAACTGTAACTATTGGAAATTTAGCTTAGAAGCGGGAACTACTGGATATTTTACTAAAAAAGCGGATATACGGAAAATTTAACTTATGAACGGAAACTTCAGAAACTTTCCTAAATAATCGGGAATAACGGGAATTTGCAGGAAATATATTTATTTAGGTGTTTTATACGGGGAATTGAAATAAAATGAAATATGATTTAAAAAATGGTGAGAAGAGTGGAAATCGGAAAAGGTGGAAAGAGTAAGAAAATCGCTGAAAAACAGGATATATGTATTTAGGAATTTTTATACAGAAGATTGAAACAAAATTAGAATGTATTGAGGAATCGCGGAAAAGGCGGGAAGAGTAGCAAAATCGCGGAAAAACACAGGCTTGTCCACGGGACACATTTTTCTGTCCCATCCCATTCCATAGAAATTATGCCCTTCCCATTCCATCCCATGGGATTCCTATGAGAAAAAAATTCAATAAAAAATGTTAACTTTAGGTTTTGCGTCCACTAAATGGAATTAACAAAATTTGCAGACTTTTTAACTTTATATTCATAAATATTATACATGTGTCACATCAGCCCCTTCACGAAGTATATTGTCAATGCTGAATATATTTTGCTCTTTGTAACTAACAAGAGAGCTATGCTTAAATATATGGACACGAAATCCATAACGAAATGTATTACCATCATTTTCCCGAAAATCATACGGTTTTCGTGTCCCACGTGTTCCATGGGATATAAAAATGTGTACTGTCCCATCCTATCCCATCCCGTGGGAATCCCATTCCCATGGACAAGCCCGGTAAAACAGGAAATATATATTTGGGTGTCTGTATACAGGAAATTGCAATAAAATGCAGTAAAATTACGGGAATGGCGGAAAAGCTGGGAAGAAAAAACGAAGTCGTGTGAAAAGGGGAAATATGTCTTAAGTGTTTTTATGCAATATGCAAATGAGAAAAGGCGGGAAGAGTAAGAAAATCGCGTAAAAACAATATGTGTTTGAATGTTTTTACAGGAAATTTTGCAATTTCCCGTATTTTCACACCCATGTGTATATTTTCCGTTGCTCTCACTTTTCAGTGCAGTTTTCTTAAACATACTCTAAGACAGTGGTTCCCAACCTGGGGGATCCCTTGAAGCACTTTTTAGGGCGTCGCAGAACAAAATAATTTTACACGAGACTTTTTTGTATATGATCTATCCTAATCAGTGGTGGCAAAAATAAATTTGTCAGTAGGCGTTGAAAATAAAAAACGAGAAACAATAGTAACCAATTTTTCAGGATTTGGGTTGACTAATCCCAAACTAAAGAGTCCCACTTCAGAACAACTTACCACCATTACATTTTAATTTGACTATAAGTCTGAAACTCCCAACCTATTTTTCTTAACACCCCCTATTAACACCCCCTTAACTATTTTCCGTTGATCTCGTTTTCTAATGCAATTTCTCCCACGCATACTCTATAATGTATATTTCCCGTTCCGTAAAACGATTTCTGTCGTTCCCGCTTTTTAGTGAAATTTTCCGCTATTTAGTGAAATTTCCCGTGGTTCCCGCTTTTTTAGTGCCATACATACTAGAGATGCACCGATGTATCGGTATCGGGTATCGGTATCGGCAATATCGGTCATTTTTCCGGTATCGGCCATGTATCGGTATCGGTTAATTTAAGGCCGATATTTCCGATATATTTATCTTTTTGATATGGTCCAGAATGTTTTAAAAGATAAGTTGGAATACTACTTTTTAATTTATTTTTTGTCTGGAGAGATCGTGAGCTATGAGACATACATGTCCCCACCCCCGCGAGAGAATAGGATTCACGTGTTTTTAGCTATTTGTCAGCCAAACTAGTTCAACTAATTTGGCTATTTTCGCTGTCAATTTTTTATATTGACATTTTTAATATTACATAGTAATTATGAAGAAATATATCAACACAGCACATAACAAAAAGCAACTAGGCGCCCAGTTTTAAATCATTCAGTGGAATTGGGGTCTTTATTAACGGCACAAGGACTTTTCGCACGGCTATAAATGCTGACTGTTTGTCGTCAAGTACGAGTGTCATTTAGTCCGTCGACATCGATAAACTAAATTCCGAAATTCAAAGTTTATGATAGCAATTGTAAAATATTTTATATTATAAAATAGTAAAGTAAAAAAACATCCTCGACGGTTATAGGTAGGCCTTCTTTTTGTCGGTGCTGATTGATATTCTTTCAATTTGGCTTTGACTTATTGCGTCGACGATTACGATTAGCCACGAAAAAAAATATTTGTAAAATGCTTTTAATTTGAACGTAGGACGGCGGCGGTAGAATGTGTGGGTGATATTCGATATTCTTTTAAACTCGAATAACGATATTCGAAGGTCGCGATATTCATATTGACTTCAAATTGAACATCCAGGCTTATGAGTTTCAATTGAACACCGAGATTACTAGCGTTACTGTACAATGTATCTTAATCAGTTGAAGCAAACACCAAACATCCATTTCATATTATGTGATATATCTTTTTCTTCGATCTGAAATAATGTGTACTATGAACAACGCTCAAAGACCATTGTTTTAACCCGTCTGCCCTACACAGCACACCTAATTAAGTAATACTTACATAGTATCGGTATCGGAATATCGGTAATATCGACCTTTTTGTAGTATCGGCGTATCGGTATCGGTATCGGCGTTTTTAGCTGGTATCGGATCGGTATCGGTATCGGCGACAAAAGTGGTATCGGTACATCTCTAATACATACACATCCAAGTGTACCCGTTGCTCCTCACACATACTCTATAATGTATACTTCTCATTCAGTAGAACGATTTCTTGTACCCGCTTTTCTAGTGAAATTTCTCGCTTTCTAGTGAAATTTTCCGTAGTTCCCGTCATTCCCGCTTTTTAGTACAATTTTGGTACATGCACACCTGAGTGCACGTTTGCCGTTGCTCTCGCTTCATAGTGCAATTTCCCCCACAGTTAGCCTACCCTATAAGGTATATTTCCAGTTCCATAGAGCGATTTCCCGACGTCCCCTTTTTTAGTGAAATTTTCAGCTTTTTAGTGAAATTTCCCGCAGTACTCCCGTAGTTCCCGCATTTTAGTATTGGCATTTTTTCGTACTTCCTGTCGTTCCCGTTTCCTGCATTTTGGGGTTGCCCTGTATCATTATACCCAATTGATGGTATCCCACACTGGGCCTTGGTCCTATCCCACATTTGGAATTTGTATCTGATCCGGCGCGGGTGGGTGGTACATTGTGGTACTTATCTGATGCATTGTGCTTTCATCTAACTTAGGCCTACACCGTGAAAGTGTGAAATACTGATTTTTTTGCTTTTTGGCGAAGGTAGTTGTAGTGTATTGAAGAAACGCTTTTCATGATGGGATAAACAAGCTTAATTTCGAGAACTTATTCCACAATATTCAGCGTAAAATAGGCTGAGTCTCGTATACATGTAATTTGTGTACCATTCTGAATTTTTCGGTACACAAAGACATGATATGTGTATGTTTTCAACTTTGGGTTTGTTCGTGAATCAATTGTACCCTTCTTCTATGGATATGTTAACCGAAGTACATCTATTCTATCTAATACAAATGTATGTATTTTAATCATTATCAATGGATGATGTTTTTATGGCAACTTGCCCGCGGTACGTCGTTCAAATTTGACGAAATTTATTCTAAGTGTAATGCATTTCAGATAAAGCTGCTCACAGCAATCTGAGCCTTTGAACGTGTAGATTACACGTTTTGTACTGTTGCACAGATGAGCTGTGGTCCCGGGTCTCGGTGTCGAATTTTTGATGGCACGTTTTGTAACGAGTTTAACAATGAATCCTTTTATTATCTGTGATGCCGACTGCGCAAGAAAGAAAAGAAAGAATATTTACAATTGTGCCTAATTATGACGCACATGCTGTACTGATATTTACCATTGAAGGTCGAGATCAGGGTTAGTTCGTATATCTGCAATTTTTATTACCCGGATAGCAAAAAGATCCGTATATTATATTTTTAACTATTCGGTTAACTGGATAATAGTAGTTACTGCTAATTGTTAGAGAATCGATATCACAAGATTTTTGAAGTAAATTGATCAAAAATCACTGCACAGTTTCATTGTAAATATATAATCTTACACTGTACGAGCAGGTATATATAAATGAAATCCTGAAGAGGAAGAAAATCGTGCTTTTTTAGCATTTTCTTGACAAGGAGTATTTGAAAAAACGAGAGGTTTCTAAAAAAGGGTAATCCCGTAGTATGTGAACCAAGATGGCAGACATGGGGACGTAGCATGTGTACCAGGTTAGGGTTGGGCCATAATTTCAGGTACAAATACTACGGGACTCACTGGGCTCGTCCCCGAACTTGTAATAGAACTAAAATTGAAATAAAATTATGGCATAACCCTAACCTGGTAGACATATTACGTTCCGGTGTACGCCATCTTGGTTCCCATACTACGGGAGTACCCAAAAAAGGATAGTCCACAGCGGAGAGTCCACTGAATGTCGATATTCAAAAAGAAGGGCATGAAAAATAAATCGAAAAAAAGAGGAGAAAGAGATTGACATCTACTTTGCAGTGGTAAAAACAGCCAAATAGTTCGAGCCACGGAATAGGGTTTCAAAGGAACGGGATTTATTACTGTTTCTGCAATGAATTTTGTTTGTGGCACAACGTTTCGCATTCTGCCCTATCGCCATTTTTGATCGAAGAAAGTAGTTTACACAGGATTGTCAATTTTATAGCGCTCGAATTTCATTTTATTGGATTTCAAATTTAGTCAAATAAAAACAATGTATTGTTGGATTATTGGACACGTTTAGTGGATATCACGATCGATTTGTTGTTCTTTGACACTTTTTGGACACCTAGTGGAAATATTTGAAAACCGCTTTTCTCTTTGATCACTGGACCAATTGCTTTGAAATTTTTAGTGGTTAAAGATGAAATTTTTCTTCAGAAGACTATTACTTTCATTTATTTCAAATATTTCTGTTAGCTCTGTGAGAACGGACATTTTAGTAGATATTACTAGATTATATATATATATATATATATATATATATCAGGGTGGCCCATTTATTTTATTTATTTTTTATTACCTCCCAAACAGCTAGAAAACTAAAGTAAAATTAACACAAGATTCATTATATGAAAAAATATGCAATTTTTGTGGTACCCAACAAGTAACATAAAGTGAACTGCAAGTATCTTCAAAGCATATAAAATAGTTTAATAACTGTATACCTACTTTAGGGCCACCACCTACTTTTGGGCCACCCTGTATATAAATATATATATTTGATTTTAAGATGGAACGGCAACATGCATTCACACCTCATTCAAGAATTTTTTGGATTGTTTGTTTGCATGCCGCGTCACACGCACAGCGGGTATTTAGTTCGCTGTTTTGTTTTTGAAAAATATGCATGCAGCCTGATTACAAAGTCGTCAATATTCATGTTTGTGACTTGTTTTTTCTTCTTCGGTGTGTGAACGCGGTAAATACGTTTTAAACTTATTTTATTAGGTTTTGTTCACTTCACAGATTTTTCGCCTTTGATCTTTCGTGCATATATGTTTATTTTGTTTTTGCGAGTGAATCAAAAAAAAAAATTATTTATCTAAATAAAACAAAGCATAGTACAACTGTTACTTTTACTGAGATGAGTGCATTCTTTGCAGCGCTTTAACAGGTCATTGAATGTCAAGTTCAATTGCAACCTATTTAAAATACTGGGTATCGCAGATCTGATTAGTCTAACGATACACCGCTCTGTTAGCACACGACAAAGAGTGATTTATCAAATTGTACGAACAAAATTCACGCTTCAATTATTCTACTGGATCTAAGTTTTCTGCAGATAGCAACTTGTCCTATGGTTTATAAAACATTGATACTAAAACACTGATTTTTAATACAATATTAAAGTGTACAATCGAAGTATATTTCATATGTAAATATAAAAAGAGTGTCTGAATCTGAAAATCTGCTCGCGGGCCCAATAAATTGGCGCCACGGGCCGGATGCGCCCCGCAACTTGTCGAGACCTGCCTTGGCCAGAATGGAACACGAATCATGTTAAAAGCTATTGAAATAATCCCTAAAGCTGTTTACAGTCAAGTAGATAAATAATTTAAGATCCGTTCATACACGAAATGTAGGTTCATGAAAAATGAATATTTGCATGGGCTATTGATATGATGAAATTTTCCTATCTTCCGCTAGATGGTGCCCCGAATTGTTATTTTCTGGTTTCGCAATCTCCAAAATAACTTTTGTACGATGAATAAATGTATAAATGTATAGGCGAGTTGTTAAAATTCTCGCAACCTGATTGCATCAATAATGCTATAAACAAAGTGAAAACCATTGACAAGTATATATAAATAATTCAAAGTTGATGATAAAATGTATGTGATAAAAGCGGATAATTTACTCAATTAAAGCATGTTATCGTCAATGCCAGTAAAAACTAAAAGTGCAAATTTGCATGTAATGGCAAGTTGCCACTCTAGTTTAAGGTATTTCACAATATGTTTATCAGCCCTTGGGGCTATGGGGGGGGGGGGGTATTCTTGGAAAATTCATTGATATGATAATTTGCACTGCTTCAGTTTCCATCCGCCATTTTGATTTACGTCGTACATCATATATACCGCAGAACTTTTTGCCAGACTTATAAGGTAAAATAGTTGTTTATTTTTTTCTTGTGTCGGTCTTCATATTGGGATATTTGCTTTCGGACGTAGTCTCACTTGTTTTTAAATCGATTCTTTCTGAATAAAAATTTATCTATTGATTGACTCAAAAAGAGATTAATGTTCGATATTGCAATGAACGTGTTGACTCATACAATATAGAAATATATCATGAAAGTTAAAATACATCATTTATCCGAAATGTCTTACCCGAAAGTTTTATTATAATGTCAAATTTAATAGGCATTTGGGTACTTCCGTGGTTTGTGTACCAGGTTTGGGTTAGGCTATAATTTCATTCCTATCTTCCTTATTTTAGTTCTATTACGAGTTCGGAGACTGTCTCTGTGTTAGCTGAGTTAATATACCCCCTGCCCATAGGCTTCCGTCCCTTTACACAACTTGATGTAAAGTAGACGAACAAAATTAGTTCCTCTATATTGGTACACATACTTCTGGAGTGTCGGCATTTGATTATATATATATATATATAACATACATAAAAAATTTTCTTATAGACTCTGGATTTGAATAAAACTTTCTGGAACCCCTGTACTGTGTTGGCAACACTCTCATAATTCCGCGGAACTCAGATTCAAAACTACTGCAATAGTTGTTGAACAGCATTACAAAAAATTTGGTGTCACGACACAGCGACAATGCTTGTTTTTCTTCAATAGAACATCTAGAAATACTTTCGTATAAATGAAACTATATTCATTTGAAACAGTCGAGATGCAGAACATGTTGTCATCTTCCACATTTGCAGTTTCCTCACTGGAGCATTGTTGCAAGAACTTTTGCACCACTCATTAAATTATATAAATATATCTCCTATTAAAGAGTAGACAAATGAATTTCTGAATAACACATTCTAGTTAGACTATCATTAATTCGAGTTCTTGTTATTCCTTCAAAGTACTTCTTCGAAGTACTACCAATGTTACCGATGGGATTATATTCACTTGTTCCTGTTTGCAACATACAATTTCTTTTATATACTACCTTCAACACAAAGCCTTCAATTCCAGTTATTTAGTCATTAAATATATCTTAAAATTTTTCTGTATTTTGTCAAAAATTGGAAATCATCACTGGTAATGAATAATAAAATTTTTTAAATAAATCTGGAAATTTGAATCGTTGATATTGCTTCAGTTCACTGAAGAAAAGTGTTCCAATTTTTTTATACTTTTGGAGGGCGGCCGACAGAAAAATTCTCATTGCATTTCATGTTGGAACTCATATTTTCAATAGGCGTTATGATTTGTGAGTAGGGCACAAATTCCAAGAGTAGTTTTTAATTGCAGTAATAAATAATCTGAAATTTGCAGAACAACTTTTATTCAAAAAGCAAATATGCTAAATTCGATCGACAAAACTTCTGAAAAATCTTCTGAGGTTCGCCCAGGATGCACATAAATATTCAATATAAAATATTTAATGATGAAAACTATAAACACAATTTCTGCAGCAAAAGTAAGAGTCACAACAACAAATGAAAAGCATGACAAAAATTGTTTAGATAAAATAATGTTGAAACCAGCAGACCCATCCAATCAAATAAACTTGAAAATAGCTGTGCATTTTTTTAGCTAACAAAAAAAAAATTAAATTCAGATTTTGCGTTACTGTTTCAAATTATATACCGTAGATTAAATTACTTTACCAAATTTTATATACATAATTAAAAGGCGTATTGATAACAAAATATAATCAAATATCTAAATTTGCAATTATCTCTAAATACTTAGAGGATCATTTTGTTTTTCCAATACCAGGTTTGCTTAATATACATTTATGGTTTATACAATTTAATCAATAAAAGGGAAATTAAACTATTGCACTGGGATTCTTCGACTGAAATGTTTCATTTGGGTTCAAATCCACCAAAAGGTTAAACAAAAACACTGTATTGTAGCATCGTTTTTGTTCATCAACTTTATAGTACAATACAAAATCGTTAATATAATTTACCTAACATCTAGACATTCATAAATGTTTATATAATATATTGTATTGTATTTCAAATATCATTAATATATATAGAAAAATTCATTTTACAATTTTTTTATACTTGAATAATAATTTTACAGATTTAACACCAATCACTAATATTGTGGAAGTGCCATACCAAAATTTTATTTGTTCAAGGTGTACTTCCAAAATATATTTCAAAGTTATTACTATTACCGCAATTTAATATAACTGGTATTTAATTTATGAATATAAATATTCATATAATATAAATTATTTCAACTCAACAGAAACAATGAATGCAGAAGTTAGTATAGATATTAATGCTCGTTCCGATTTTTATCTTGTGAAATACACAAAAAACAATCTTTGAATTCAAAGTAATTGAGAAATTTAAAATAAATAATTAATATAAAGCAGTAATGATTAGGCGAACGCTAATGATCATGATCAAACTTGTACCTCAACTGAAATATACATCAAATGCATATGAAATGAAGTATACCAAGATTTTGCGCAACTTTTTTGAATCCAAGATGTGTCGTTTGAGTTTAGATTTCTCCCGTTAAGTGAGCTCCTCCTATCTTCGTTTTAGATTCTTTTTCATTGCTTTTCGAGGCAAATAAAATTTAATTTTTTATTTACATAATAACAACTTTAGCAGTGATATACTTTTTTGTTCATATTATCGTTTTGCTAACATGAACATACATTTCAATCTATTTCAAATATATTATGAACCACTGATAGTTATGAAGATACATAAATATTCCAATGCAATCCTGTGATAACAACATTGTTTGTTTGTCGGTCAGATCCATAGAATCAGCGAAAGAGTGCAGCCGACTATTGACAATCGTCCATTTTGTATCTTGACGCGATGTAAGACAGATCAGATGAACGAAGCAATGATTGCCCGACTCCATATACCTCCAATGTGCATTTCGTGTCTAAGATTTTGCGATAATAAGTGCAGCAAATAAGATTGTGGTAGAATAGATAGACAGAACTAGGCTCGATTAAAACAGCTTAGAATAGCAAATTTCCAAAATTATAGCCCTGAAAGAGGAAAATAAAACATGTTATGGCAATTGTAAACATAAAATTTTATATTATAATATTGACATTCATGTAAACATTAGCACAATTATTAGAAAATGTGAACCGTTTACTGCAGCTACTAATGATTTGTCTGTTTGAGGCGTGTATTGTTAGTATTGTACCAGGAGCGATGGGCGGACTTATATAATATTGTAACCTGTATGAAATAAAGTGTGTCTATCAAAGCAGTTGTAAATTTAATAAAGATTTGATACTGATGAACCTATGTGAGGCATTCCAAAATGTTCTGAAAAAAATTATCGTATCTCATTTTGAGCATTTATCGATTATTGTTGAAAAAGCTGCCCATTGGCACACCTTTAAAAAAAAATTGGTACTCCAGTCGTGTGTGTACCAGGTCGGAGTTAAGCCATAATTTCATTCCGATTTTCCTTATTTTGGTTCTATGGCGAGATCAGGGACTGTTTGATGTAGAGTAGGCGAATAAAATTAGTTACCTCCATATTGGTACACACACTTCTCGAGCGCTCTTTTTTCTGCCTACTATTAAGCCTGCGACGTGTCGAAATGCGCAAAGGCCCAACGGCGTCTTAAAGTAAACATAGTTTTATTACATTCATCAATTCCTTATTTATGACTGGCTCATTAAATTTAAAATTACTGAAGGTTAAGCATTTCTTGTGGACATTGCAGTAACTTGGCAATATGCAGGAATTTAAACTGTCAACGAATCCGAATCACAATTTCACGAATAAAATGGAAAACGGTCATTTTAATACTGTTATAATGATTTCATATGTAATCGCCATTTTCTTAGATCAGAATTTCCCAACCTAAATTCGATTGAACCTTAGTTTCAGTGCTGCTGATTTTTTGTCGCAATAGGGTAATGTAACTCTTCAATAAACAACCTTGGAGAAGAATAGAACATAAACTTAAATCCTTTTTATGATGACAGATACAAAACAAAACAGCCAAAAATACTGCCACAGCCACATTCCTTTGAAAGAAAACGTGAAAGCAAATTTCCAATGTATAGACACAAAGGTCCAATGACTATCTGTAATACCGGTAGCATATTTATGCTGAAATCCGTATCTATCCTTTGGAAGGTTTAAATGAAATTGGTCCAGATCGAGACCCATCACAGTCGCTGAGCTATGAGCAACAGCAAAATGTTTGGTAATTATTAAGCTCCATAGACAAAATAAAACAAAACAATGGCTTTCTACCGACTTGAAACACCTTTAAATACTAAAAATGTAAAAACAATTAATTTTGGAAAAGGACGAATTTGTTCCCACAAATATCTCCAAACAACAACAATTTGGCTTAAAGGTCCAATGACAGCAAGGTCCAATGACAGCAAACTTAAATTAAAATTCTGATATTATTGATATATGGCGAAAAATTCTTACAAATTATCTTTTCACCCAAAATCTTGCACTGACTTATCTATGCTCACACTATCGTGACGGCTTTGACTGTAATAAGACGAGAAAGACAGCGACAGCGCAAGATATGTAAACATAATAGCCGTTTTGGGCTACTAAGCGATTTTTACGAAAACAAAAATGTCTTAATATAACGCAATATTTTTTGATATTATTTTCTCAGCAATTTTGTTTCTGATATCACCCAAGGTAAGTATTCCTTAGCTACGAGAATATGACATAATATTTACTGGTATTTAAGAAACAATCATTTCAAAATGTCATTAGTAAGGACTCCGCGAAAAAATACATGTATCTGATAAAATAGTTTGCACATTCCTCGGATTATTCGATAAAGTCGCGCGTTCTAATTTCTTAAAATTCTGTATACAAGTTTGCGTTAAAAAGAATGAAGATAGATAACGTTGTCTTGATATATTCGATTTATGCGAATGTAAAAATCTCTAAAATATATTTTCTATGTTGGGTTATATGTTATCTCGGGGCTCATTTATCTTCCACTCGGAGCTTATTGGGACCGAGTGCATTTCTCTATACTTTGTGTTGTGTGATAGATAACCTTAAAATGTTGGCATGAATGATAAAGTGATGTCTTTCCTTCCTTGTTTTTGATGACACAAAATCGATTCGGAAATTATTTCATGCTATTTCAATTGCTTGTTTAAAAAGGTATATAAAACACACGCTAGACAAAATATATTCCATAATTAGCATGCAATTTGTACTTAATCGTAAACTCAATTTATAATAAGTAGTACTTGCTTATTACCTACCTATTTACAGCCTATAAGTAATATATTTCGCCAAACGGCATTAGCAGATAAAAACGTTTCTCGGCAGGCAAACGATTTCATGCTGTATAGTTGCCGAGACCCGTATTCATAAAACCTTGTTCAATTTCCAATTAAATGTTATTGGACGTGAAGCGTCAATATATATCGTTTTGCTGAGATGGCATTTCTTGGTGGAAAAAATATCTTTTCTCCGAAACTAACGAAAAAATTGTTTTCAAATTTTCAGTACTCGAAGATGTTTAAACAGTATCACTTTTACTTTGTTTTCGATTTTTTCTTCTCGATGTTTCTACTGAAATATCTACAATTGGACCACCACATGACATTACGTCAGCCTATAGTCATACATCTTCCAGACAAAACTACTCATCACTGATTATTTAATTCCTAAAAATTCTGAAATTCTTATTTGGTGCTCCGCAAGCGATTTATGATATAAAAAGTAAACTATCGCTTCCTCAAAAACTCCCTCCTCTAAGATTGTAATGACAATAATGTTTATTTAAATTAGGCAGGGTTAAATTACAAACGGAAAAAATGACGATCAAACTGAAAAACTTCAAAATCAGCGCCAGAGCACAGGAATTATTACTTAAAAAATAGAAGTATGCAGAAAGATAGTTTATCAACCTTAGGGTGTAAACCGCCGAAATAATCATGCTACAAGTACAAAAACCAATATTTTATTTTGAATACGTGCAAAATGGTATTCAATAATGGCTGTTTGACGGAGACATGAAATTTATCACGTAGGACTGTGAAATTATTTCAAACAATTCTATTAATCAAATTCAAATACCTCAATAAGTAAAAGATTCTCAGAAACTCTTTAAAGAATTTTCTCATGGAAATTTTAAAGTTAAAGTATTATTAATACAATATGGCAAGTTGCAGAGTTCTGTCGAAGCAAAAGTGGTTTACTTATGTGAGGTAATTTCGGTCCGCTAAAAAGTTTGAGATTCCACTTTTGGCCCGCGACCAGATAATGGTTGCCCACTCGTGGATTAGATGATTAGACCATGCATCCTATAATGCCAAACAAGTATAAAACCGATATTTTATTTTAATATGATTACGTGCAAAATGGTATTCAATAATGGGTGTTTGATGGAGACATGAAATTCATCAAGTAGGACTGTGAAATTATTTCAAACAATTCTATTAATCAAATTCAGATACCTTGATACATAAATGATTTTAAGAATCCATTTTGGGGATTTTCTCATAAAAATTTTAAAGTTAAAGTATTATTCACACAATATGGCACAATATAGGGTGTCGGCCGCCAAAATTATCAAGCTGACACAAGCATTCATCGTTTATAATAAAACCAGCCGACTTCTTCGGTCTTCTGAGGATTTCCGAATGGAAGGAGTATCGATCCTCAGCGTACCGGCCTCAACTCGAATGTGCATTAGAATTATCGGGTATTCGTTAAAGTATTATTAATACAATATGGCAAGTTGCAGCGTTTTATCTACTCGAAAGGATTTACTCATAGGTATAGGTGAAGTAATTGCGGCTCGCCAAAAAGTTTGAGATTCCACTTTTGGTCCGCGAACAGATGAAGGCTTTCCACTCGTGCATTAGATGATTAGACCATGCATGCTATAATGCCAAACAAGTATAAAACTGATATTTTATTTTAATAATTGAATACGTGCAAAATGGTATTCAACAATGGCTGTTTGATGAAAACATGAAATTTATCACGTAGGATTGTAAAAAAATATTTCAGTTATTCCAAACAATTCTATTTATTGAATTTCAGATACGTCGATAAGTGTATGCTTCTCAGAAACCCTTTTTGGGATTTTCTCATGAATATTTTGCCGACACAAACAATAATGAATCGAAGTGTCGAAGCAAAAAATATGTTGTTATGATCACAAGTTACAAGCCGCTCCTATTTGATAGTTTATTTATTGTATTTATCTTATGTTTGATCTGGAAGATAAATTTTTATTGTGAAACATTTTGGTTTTGCTTTGAAAATTGTTTTAAAACTATTTTATTACGTGTTTATATATCAGATTTAGCATCATGTTACACAAACCATCATTAAGCGTTTTTAATTAGTTTTGTTCAAGCAATGGTAAACATGTTGATTTTCTCATATTAAAATTATCACAATTTTTGAAAACCGCAAATAAATATCTCTTAGTTACTAAGAATCCTGAAATTTTTAAATTACATTGTAGGTGGTACAGTAATTAAAGGTTTATGATTGATCTTCATATGAATTTACGGTACTCCCCTAAGATGGCGGACACCGGAACGTAGTATGGGTACCAGGTTATGTTCATGCCATAATCTTATTTCAATTTTTCCTATTATAGTTCTATAACGAGTTCGGGACTAGCCAAGTGACTTCCGTAGTATTTGTACATATTTGTTAATATGGCCTAACCTGGTACACATACTACGTTCCGATGTCCGCCATCTTGGTTCACATAATACGGGAATATTGAATTTACTAATTCACACGAACTGTCTATATGAATCATTTTGCTTTTGTTTATGTTGTTGATATTTAAAAATCCATTTATCCAAAACGATTGGACGTGGACCATTCGATTACCATTTCCGTATTCAAAGAAGGTTGAGGCCGCTAGAACAGAGGCAACCCCTCTCCCTCAACTTTGTATATTCCGGAACTCTTTATTTCTCCCTTACAATGCATAAACAACTACTTTATTTATTTCAATCTTCAATTGAACCGCTAGAACAGTGGCAATCCTTCCCCCCACCCCCTTCTTCCCCACTAAATTTTGCATATTTTGGAACTCTTCATTTCTTTCTTACAGTGCATAAAAAACTACTTTATTTATTCAATCTTCAATGGATCCTTAGCTAGTGTTAGGCACAAATAGTTTATAATGTGTAGATCATAAATGTATTATAGTAATGATAAAGATATGAAGAATATTTAGTTATACTACAAAAATACAAAGCAAAATTCATACCCAAGAATGACAAATACATTTCTGGAGAAGAATTCCTCTCCGGGAAACGTTGCCGTAGAAGATTATTTTTATTCGTTTAAATCTTTTTCAGTCCTATGACGCTTGGTATCTCACCCATAATATTGTTGTTCTACGAATATTGCGCCACCACGTGGTACTACGCCAAACCAGTTAGACATTTTCTGACAAAGCCAGTGCTTACTGCGATTTCCACACGGTCCTGAATTCTGAAGATCCATTGAAGTTAGATGATTGGACCATGCATGCTATATTGTAGAACAAGGGCAAAAACCAATATTTTATTTTATTTTAAATACGTGCAAAATAGTATTTAATAATGGCTGTTTGATGAAGACATGAAATTTATCACGTAGGACTGTAAAAATATTTCAAACAATTCTATTAATTGAATTCATTTACCTCGATAAGTAAATGATTCTCAGAAACCCTTTTTGGGATTTTCTCATAAAAATGAAACAAACAATAAATTATCGAAGTGTCGGAGCAAAAAATATGTTGTTATGATCACAATTTACAAGCCGCTCCTATTAATAGTTTATTTATTGTATTTCTCTTAAGTTCGATCTGGAAGATAAATTTTTATTGGGAAATATTTCGGTTTTGTTTTGAGAAATTTGTTTAAAACTATTTTATTACATGTTCAATATATCAGATGTAAAACATTATGTTACACAAAGCATCGTGCGTTGTTAATTAGTTTTGGTCAAACAATGGTAAACATGTGCATTTTCTCATATTAAAATTATCTCGTACAATCTGATATAATTCATTATTATCTGTTTATCAAATGGTACAATGTGCACGTTCACAATTTTTGAAAACCGCAAATAAATATCTCTTAGATACTAAGAATTCTGCAATTTTTAAACTGCATTATATAGGTGTGACAACAATTAGAGAATCATGATTGGTCATTATATTAAAATTAGTAATTCACAGGAAATGTTTATGTGAATCATTTTGCTCTTGTTGTTGCGAGTGATATTTGTTGTTATGAATAAAACCTTTTATTCAAAACTATTGGACCATTCGATTAACATTTTCAGTATTCAAAGATGGTTGAGGCGCTAGAACAGTGGCACCCCCCAACTTCGCATATAATAATTTCATTCAAAATTATTGTTCAGTGAATTATGACTTCGGCAAGTTTTAATTGAATTAGGAGTTATACATAAATATGTTTTACAACATTTCGACGAGCACTGGAAAATACAAAAGTGCTATAAAAAAAATTTCAAAAATAGTTTTTTGTCCATGTTGACATATCACATATATGTTTTGGCAGATAATATAAATTTAATTCGCATTATTTCTGCTGATATCTCCAATTTTACCGATTCCGACTTTTTGAGCGTCTATTTTCGAGGTTTACTCGGATATAAGTATTTTGACAATTAACGTTCAGATTGCACATCACAAAACTGTTGTTAATGTTGTGTTTCTTGGAAGAATCGCTTTTTCCGCATTTAGGGGATCAATCGATTCCCCATTTTAAATACTTAAGGATGGATGAAGATGATTGTAAATGTTTCGCAATGCTGTATATTACCGCAATTATATATCCAGGCCGTTCTTTTCGGCATTCTTTGAATACTAATGGTCTGATTCTCATAAAAACTCAGAAAATCAAAAAGCTGTTTGTGTCGAATGGGTGTGGTATTCAGAATTATTGTTAGGCGAATTATGACTGAACATAAAGTGCTATAGGAACTCCCCCAAAAATAGCATTTTTTTCATATCTATTGTTATGCATCTATTCCCCAAGTTTACCCGGCTATACGTATTTTGACAATTCGCATTTAGATTACAAATCCCAACACTGTTGTTATTGTTTTTTGGTGTTGTTGTTGTTGCCTAAGAAAATCGCCTTTTGTGCATCTATTGAATCAATCGATTACCTAATTCAAGTGTTCAAAAATGGTAGAAATCACTATCAAATTAATTTCTTTGTTTTCAACGGCGCCTGAGTCCGGTGGCACCCGGTGTCCGGTGGTCTAATTCTAATAAAAATTCAGACAATAAAGAAGCTGTTTGTCGAATGGATGTGATATTCAGAATTATTGTTAAATTGTTTTTATTGTTATATAAAAATAAATTATAATATACAATCTTGTATGGCACAATTTATGATTCAAAATATTTATCATTTTTATTAAGGCTCACATTTATATTAAAAAGATAAATTATTGTACATTATCGCAATCCTATATTCGAGACGTTGTTTTCCTCATTCTTTAAATACTGATGGTCCAATTCCAATAAAAAATTAAACAATCCAAACTCTGGTTGTGTTGTGCTTGGTCGGCGGATAGAGATCTCCCTAACCGAAAAACATACCTCCAATATTTGTTTTTTTCTAAACATAGGTAATGTTTATTATATCTTGATTTTGTGCTTGGTTTGAGGATCCATTGTTCGCCAAAGCGTTACAAGACTTTGGTTGTTTGGTTACAATTATCTATACTTCCATCTCAAAGACAACAGAATATATCTTTCTAACAATTGCTAATATTCTTTCATTTTCGAGATAATGTAATTTCTCCTATCGCCAGAATAATTTAAGAAACATTTTCAGGGAAAATAGGGCGTGTTTTTAGAAAATAATATTTGTTTAATTAAAGGGCAAATCACTTTATTTCTTCGTCGTTTTATAACACCAGGAAGTCTCGCGAAAAAATGTACTGTTCGAAGCTAATATAAAATAGTAATATTTTCGTGTTTTTCAAATATTGCCAACTGAGAGGACAATTAGAAGAATTGGTTTATATCTACGTTTTGCGTTTTGCCTTTGCTTGAGACATTTTTGTTCGAGCCTACTGTGATTCTGAAAATCGAAATATGAACTAGCTTACAGCCTAAAACAGGGGTGTGCAACCTGCGGGCCACAAAAAAAAAATGCGGGGCCCGCGGAGAAGTGCCAATTTTGTAAGGTGTGCGGCCCGCAAAACGAGTTTTTGATTTAGTTTAATCTGGTACGTGCGAGTTATTTCAATCCCTTTGTTTGTGCAGGACAAACAACGCATGTCATAAGATCAATAACCAAAATTCTTGTGCCTGCAACTACCAGAAAGCCTATGTTAAATGAAGTTGCAGCCCGCGGTTTCACCCAGTTATTTGTATTCGGCCCGCCTGTATTAAAGGTTGCACAGCCCTGGTCTAAAACACTAAAAATAAAAGTTGTTGGCACGGCCAATTGTGTGGGCGAACAGGTTACTGCTGTGTGATCGGGTAGTTTATGAGACTACGTCATCTAATGACGTGATGATTGAGAAGTTTAGTTAGCGTTCGACTCAGCCAATTTCTGGTTTGCGAAATAATCAGCAATGAAACTTAATTAGGCAGCAAAAGATGTTTCATATATTTCTTTCATTATCGTTATATACAACTATTTCGCCTTTTGGTATATACAACTGCTTGGCCGCACTTTAAATTGTATGAGAGATTGATGCAATTTCGGACATTTAAATTAATCATAAAATCTCAGGAACTTATGATTCAAACCACCCTCGTTTTTACAGTGGCACGATGAAGTGTTTAGCATTTAAGTCAGGAAAAAAACTAGAAAATTATTTTTGGTATTCTTGTTGCTGTTGTGTTGTTCACCATTGTAATTCCGCCGACCCTAAGGCAAACTCGGTGCTTTTAGGCCGTTCTGCACTGTTACCGATGTGCGGCCACCGTGGCAATTTCAAGCCTTATATTGCTCACATTTATAATAAAAAGATGAATTGTTGTACATTATCGCAATCATATATCCGAAACGTTGTTTTTCGCATTCTTTTAATACTAGTGGTCTAATTCCAATAAAAAATCAAACAACCAAAAATCTGGCTTTGTTGCACTTGGTCGATGGATAGAGATCCCCCTAACCGAAAAAATACTTCCAATATTTGGGTTTTTTCTAAGAAGAGGGGACGGTCATTATATCTTGATTTTGTACTTCGTTTGAGAATTCATTGTTCGCTAGACCGTAACAAGACTTTGATTGTTTGGTAACAATTATCTATACTTTCATCTAAAAAACAGAATAATATTTGTGCATGTTTCTCGCAATTGCAAGTTTGTTATAAAAAACAACATTTCCTGTGGTTAATATTCTTTCATTTTCGAGATAATGTAATTTCTCCTATCGTCAGTATAAACTAGAAAACGTTTTCAGAGAAAATCGGGCGTGTATTCCAAAATTAATATTTGTTTTAATTAAAGGCAAATCACTTTATTTCTTCGTCTTTTTATAACACCCGGAAGTCCCGCGAAAAAATGTACTGTTCGAAGCTAATATAAAATAGTAATATTTTCGTGTTTTTCAAATATTGCCAACTGCTAGGTCAATTAGAAGAATTGATTTATATCTACGTTTTTACCAATTGCCTTTGCTTGAGACCTCTTTACTCGAGCCTATTGCAATTCTAAAAATAGAAATATGAACTATCTTACAGTCTAAAACAGGGGTGTGCAACCTGCGGGACAACTGCGCCCACAAGGGAAAATTGCAGGGCCCGCGGACAAGTGCCAATTATGAATGGTGTGCGGCCCGCGGGTAATTACAATCCCTTTGCTTGTGCAAAGCAAACAACGCATGTCATAAGATCAATAACCAAAATTCTTGTGCCTGCAACTACCAGAAAGTCTATGTTACATGAAGTTGCATGAAAGATTGGTACTCTTGTAGTGTGCGAACCAAGATGGCGGACACCGCACTGGTTGTTTAAACCACCCCCGTGCTTTCCAGGCAATTGCAAAGGAGCTTTTCTTTCCCATAAATAAATTTCATCGTATTAATAAATGTATAAATATTAATGTATTTTAATGATAAAGTATTTTGTGGTATTACAATATTTTTATGTTAATATATATTTATTATGTTAATATATATTTTTGAAATCACGCGTATGCCGTTAGCAGAATTCAAAACG
The DNA here is from genome assembly GCF_964204865.1 of Styela clava. NCBI lineage: Eukaryota > Metazoa > Chordata > Ascidiacea > Stolidobranchia > Styelidae > Styela > Styela clava. Next base: position 8,492,867 of record NC_135254.1, read on the forward strand.
TCTACTCCAAATATAAATCTTGCTTGATAGATATATATTGACTTGTTACCAAGCATGACAAGAAATAAACGAATCGAGATTTTATCAAATTCAAGTAAAATATTCAAGTTGTTCAAAGTAAATTTGTTTATCGTTAGATGATAGTGTCTTTGATTACAGACTATCAGTAACGATCCTTGTTGTAATTAATCTCATTTCTGCTACATTTCATCTCAAGTTTTCGAATCATCGACACTTGGCCTACGTTCTCACTTCACAGACAAAGGCAGCAAACTTGACCCTTATCGAAATATTTGACTTTTTGTTTGTGGTAACTTGAATCACAATGTGGGAGTCTCGTTTTTGAAGCCTCAAAAATGTGTCGTGTGCGATTGATGGTATATTATGTTACGATGGTGATTTTGTCACAGACATCTACCCTTCGCTTTTATTTTTATGACGTAATCACACCTAACCAAACATACACATACATAGCTTGAGCACTCGGCAATATCATGTCTTAATGCTTGAGGCAACGAGTTTTTAAAATGGTGAAATAACATCTGGTATTAGAATTGCGATCTATTCACATATTAGGTTTTGTTGAAAACGCTGGCATGCATTTACAGTTTATGTTCCATATTTAATGCTGCATGTCCATTTTCTCATATATGAAGTGTAAAAAAGAATATATTGATAAATAGCTAATCGTTGTAAAAGAGAAATTACAAAATGGTGAACTCCGATGTGGAAAAAACAGGTATTTATTTAAAATTTATAATTTAAATTTATGTATTTCAAAGGATGAAAAAGATAGAAATAAGTTGCTTATTACATTCAATGATATTTATGAAATTTCCTCATGTCATTATTTTAAATAAATAAATGTATTTTAAAAGGGTAGCTTTTCTTTAATATTATACATGAGAATCAACAATATCGACATCGAATTAGTGTTTAACATACGCAGTCTAATATCTATTAAATATAAGATAAAACAGCAATTAATGTCTTTTTATTGATCTTGTATATATTCTGCCTTAATTCAGAAAATGCGAGGAATAAAGAAAATATGAATTATGGTGTCATGTTGAACTCTACTTTCCGACAAAATTTCGTTTTAGATTCACCATTGTCTTGTGCCTGGTGCTTTGACCATATTGTTGATAAATATTACAAATATGTAGATGACAAATCCTGGCATGAAAGTAAGAGATTATTTTTATTGTAAACAAATTTATAGAAAGTGTAACTACTATGATAAAAAGTGCAAAATTAGCTTTTTAATTAAGTGGGGATTATTACGAAATTACAATTAGATATTACTATTGAGATAAATTACGAACCAATATACAAACAAAATTAGTGCCAGGTGTAGCGTAACTAGGTTATAGGATAAACAGGGTAATAAATACCTCATGATAACGTTATGTGTCTCCGCTACAATATAAGACAGATCACTGATACAATATAAGACAAAATGTTCGGGTAGTGTCATATTTTTGTTTTCATTCCCAACGAACTAATGAAACACAGGGCTCATTGAAAGTGTGAAAAGATGATTAGCCAATAACCAACGCATCTTGTTTTCTTAGATTGTGTCATATGCAACAGTTGTCGAAAGTTACTTACAATCTCCTGTTTTTCGAAAGATTCTAAATTATTCTGCAAAAATTGCTATGAGAGGTGGGTTTTTAAAATAACAATTTTTATTTTATGTAAATCATCATTTTCCTCAATAATTTTCAAACCCGTTCTCTTAATTTGTTTATGTAATTTTTCGAAACATTCCGGAATAACTGAAATGAACTCATTAAGAAAACCTGGGATATTTATTTCTCATGATGGCACAATATTATGTTCGGTTAGTCCGTCAGCAGTACAAAAAACAATCGTAAATCTTGATTACATATTTTATCTCATATCAGAAGTAAAGGTCTGAATGGTTTCAACTTTTGGTTTAACAAACTCAAGATAATGTAATACAATACCAGATTTTTTAGATTTAAATATTGCTTATGATAAGATGTGATAAAATACTTGTTTTATATGCAGATATTAACTTTTTTATAATCATGTTTGTTGCATATAGCGGACGTAAACATTCAACAAACATTAGGAAATATTGACAAATGGAATTAAAATCAACGCCAATAGCAATCCCTCATCCAATATAAATAAAAAATAAATTTCAAAACATATTCTAGCTTTTAAAACTGTTGAAACCAACAGCATTTTGCTTAAATTTCATAATTAAGTGGTGAATTACATCGAAATGTATATAAGCCTGTCATAGGCATAGCCTTTTAAGTTTAGGATTAAATAAACTAGTTATAAACCTGCAAGAACTTGTGTATAAATGTGTATTCGAGAACGACGAGTTACACTAACAATACTATTTACTTTATCTACGTGCTTTCCAGGCTCAAACACTGTCGCAGATGCTTCAAAGAGATATGCAAAGAAGAATTAATTATTAGGGTTGAAACATATGCTTATCACGTGACATGCTTTGTTTGCGAGTATTGCAACTGCCTCCTTCATGTAAGAATAAATAAAAAACTTCATTGTGTAGATTGGGGGCTTCTGCCATGGAACCATTTACATGTATAATCTTTAAAATGAGTTAAACAGAAATGTATTCGACATACATTGATTCTGAAACGTGGTAATACTTCATGGGTTATATTTAATCATTAAACAACTATTAGCTCTGTATTTGCACATTATACCACCAGAGTAGTAGGTCAAACCAGGTTCGCGACTGGCTTTGCATTAATAACGTAGGTGTCAAAAATAAACAAATCGTAGAAATTCAAATTTTAGTAGTTGCGGCTATGAGACAATTTAATATAACTAATGTGCATTATATTAGGTAATAGTTGTTAGATTTCGAATAAATTAAAAAGATCATGCATCATATCAAAAACTTTTTTTATTCAAGTACATGTATCAAATTTTAGAGAGGGGATCGTTTTCATTTACTCCAAGGAGAACGCACGCGGAAAATATGTTGTAAGCTATGTTACGACATTGATGACATTGCAGATCTAAGATTATCGGAATCCAATTCAGAAGAATCTTGTAAGTGGGATTGCTCTATATCAGACATGAAAAAAATAAGGCCGACGGGCCAAATCCGGTCGTTGGGTATTTCAATCTGGCCCGCCTGGTGCTGCAACAACCAAACTGAAACCAAAGTTTGATGTTTTAGCTAAAAATACTTCAAGGAATTTGTTGAGATTGCGGTTAAACTTAGTTTTGGCAACGAGGATTATTTCTTTCCACTCTTGCTTTTGTTACACTATAAATATTGATCATAAAATGTAACTTTTTACGTCACACTTACATGGCCCGCCAGTCTAGGTAGGCATAATTTTTGGCCCCTGGTTCAATAACCTTGCCCACTCCCCTGTTCTATATTCATTGGGTATTATTTTATGCTTATCCTCATAAGGCATTTTTTGTGTTCAGCAACTGAGGACAATGCTGTTAATACTGATTTGTTCTCCTTTGAATATTTGAATGACACAATGCCTGTTCCACAACACTTTTACAGACAATCATCAGGTGAAAAAAGTAATTTTCAATTCGATATATTCTAATTTCGGTATCAGCATTTAAAGTAACTGGATTGAATACGGCAGTTACTCAGGGTGATAACATTATGTAAATATTGTTGCTAGTTATTTTAAAATCTATGATTGGAAAACAATTAGTGCGTTAATTAATTATTCAAATTTTTCAAAAATTAATTTGCAAAAATGTATACCCACAAGCGGAGGTGACAAGAACTAAGCTGACTAATTTTTTTTATTGGTATCATACGTCATTGGTTTTACATGCAACAATACTGATTTGGTTAACGTTCGAATTTTGGCTTCAGCTGATTATCCACGCACTGGAACATGTTCTACCTATAATTCAATGTGGAATTCATGTGTAAATCAAAAACAATGTCAGTTATTACCTGTCATGGCATCCTTTGATCCAAGGAAGTTAAAGAGGCCGAGAACTGTTCTTACGAGAGAACAAAGAAAAAAGTTCAACTCATGGTTTGACATTTCAGAAAAGCCAAGTAGAAAGGTAAAGTATCTTCGATCTTGATTGATTTAATTTTAATCTGCGATAGAAACATTATTGTATCTAATAACACAACATACAATGTCAGCATTCTGTTATGTAACATTGAACAATTTGAAACTTGAAAGGCTGAAAAGCAAACGTGTAAGGAATTAAAATTCACCAGTATACTGAGCTTGGAATTTTGAAACCTGTTTAAACGTGTCAAACATCTGTATTTTTAAATATATTTACTTCGTTACAGGTCCGCGAAAAATTAGCGAAAGAAACTGGACTGACACCGAGAATTGTGCAAGTGTGGTTCCAAAACCAAAGAGCAAAGGTTAGAATAAGAACGATTATGACCTCACAAGTGTGCTTGTATCCTGCAAATTCAAAGTAAAATTAAAAATGAACAAAATTACTAAGTTTCGTTACGAAATGAAATTGTTCTTTGTAACTTGAAAAATGAGACATTTCTTGGTTAAATTTTTTTTGTATGATCGCATAATAAAATATTTATCACTTGGTATGTCTCTAACTTCAATATCTTTGTACACAGCGAATATGAATGAATAGTCGCGTAACATGGATTAATGTGCAGCATAAAATTATCAACCACACGGAAATATATATAAATATATATAACCTTAAAATGGCGGTTTTCAGTGCAAAAGCGCTTAAGAGTCTGTAGATGAGAATGTCACCATTAAATATTGCAATGTTTGAAAGTACCAATAATTAACTAAATATCTCTCCTACTTGGTCACAGCCTCAATCCGGCCGTTGAATTACTCGCAATAACTACTGTAAAAAAATAAATTAAACTTCAAACTACGATATTCCCAGTGACGTCTATTTAGATTTTAGATTGTCTAGCTGATTTCGCAATATTAGTTGAACAAAATTGTTTTACGTAATTTTCCACTAAGCGAGGCAATACTGACTTTATGTTGCTCAAGTATTTATCCGACCGTTTCCACGTACGAACGCACAACGTTACGTCTTTAAAGAATTTTGTGTTATTTATTATTATGTCTCGAAATCCACGAATGAAGAAGCACGTCTGTTGATACTTATACTTACATTTTAAAATACCTAAATATATTTCAGATAAAGAAGACTCGACGGCGCCACAGAAATGGGCAAAGAGTCGAGAATATTGAATCTGATGGTAAGTGAACTAAACTCCATCTAGAAAAGTAGATGGCACAAACTACAAAGCATTAACTGTAATTCGTATCTAAAAAGTTTCATTAATAGACCAAAGCTTCATAAAAAGCTCTCTTCATCCGTATCGTATGTTACCTATATATATCTATGTTAAATTTTGTGTCAGTAGGGCAACCACAGTGACAACTGACAACGCTCTATTATGTAAACCAGGGGTCGGCAACCTACGGCCCGCGGAGTAATATAATCCGGCCCGCGACGCTTTACTGAATTATAGTAACAAACTAGCTGTTTTGACGATTATATTCTTTACGTAACAGAATTTATTGTCAGTCACGTGTGGACTAAAATATATTATAATCTGACAAGTATAAAATTCACAATTACTCGCTGAATGAGAATTTAATTTAAATATAATTAGACGAATTGCAACAAAACGCGGAAAAGTTGATGCTAAGTGCAAAGGGTTCAATGGCCCCGAATATTGAAATGGAATATTTTAAGATGCAATGCAATGAGAAAATAAATCTATATTCACTTCCAGAGATGTATCACTGCTTGATTTTTATTATAAAACGAATCATCCGTTCGGTTATCAACTTTCTAAAAACATGTGCAGCCGCCAATGACTTACAACCCTTAATTTTGGCCCGCGAGCGACAAAAGTTTGCCGACCCCTGATGTAAACAAACAATCATATATGATAACGGTGCCATTTGCCTGAATTTTCAAGGCTAAACGAATACGACAAAATCTGTTATCATAATTTTCCGAATGAATTCGTTGATGGGCGAAAGAAGGTTTTGGGATTAGAGAGTTTCAAAACCTCACTGATTTCGGTTTCAAATTATTAATATTTCGTCCCATTACATTATACTAGTTATTTGACAACCAATTTTATTTCATAATGACAAAATGGCTTCTTTGACATTACTCATTTATGTGAAATGGATAGACAAAAAAGGTGATAATAAAATGCTGATTTCTTGATAATGAAACTTCCTCACGTTTGATACGATGATCCATCTCATAAATAAGTAAATAAAAAATATTTAGACTGAATTGATGAATTTGTCACAACTTTAGGGTGATAAAAATATATCCAACATGTATTTTTTGCATTTCTGTATTTCAGACTTTAACGATGACAAAATATGGTCGAATTCGTTGAGCTGTGAACTGTCACCAAATTTTCTGGATTGTGCGAGTCAAAATCAATGACTAGGACAATTATCAAACGAAAGAACTCCGTATTAAATCTTCGCTTTGGCACCGATTACGCGTAAACCTATAAAAATGCCTGTTTGTACTGTGGGTAAAAATATTGAACTTGATTAACTAAAGTAGGGGTGTGTTCGACCTGCGGCCCGCGAGCCAAATGCGACCAACAAGAAAATCATTGTGCGACCCGCGAAGTGCCAACTTTGCATGTTGTGCGGTGCGCGAAACGAATTTTTCAATTTAGTTTAATCTAGTATGTGCAAAACCTATACATGAGTCCAATCTAATATATATGCCTATGACGTTACAATGCCCTAACAGCTAATAACTAAAATTTTTGAGCCTACAACTGCTAGAAAGTCTATGATGAATAAAGGTGCGGTCCGCAGTTTCACAAAGTTATTTGTATCTGGTCCTCCTGTATTAAAGGTTGCACACCCCTGAAAAAAGCCAGGATTTATCTGGATTTTTTATTGTGTAAGATTTTTACCAATAGTTTTTTGGGCTTCAGGTGCAATATGAGTTACTTAAAACCTATTTTATTTCGTAAGTTTATCTATATTTCAGCTAATGTTCCCATATTTTTAATTTGGCGCTCCCGAAGTATGTGCACCAGGATGGCGCACAACCTGAACCCTAAGCTGGTACAACTACTATGTTCAGGTCCTTTAATTTTGTTCACGACAGTGTCATATCGATATAAAATTATACCTTTTGTTTCTATTATCGATGTAACGTATGATATTTGTCATCCATAAAATTACTTGCCGAAATGCAGCGCAACTAGTTTTACAAAAAATGTATAAATAAATAATCTTTGTTTGATAAATAGTCGGAACATATTTTTCTAGATATCCAGAAGATTTTAGAATGAAATTGCAAAATATACATCAAGTAATCTCTGTCCAGACATAAACAATTGTGCATAAAACTTCGGCGTTATTCGGCGTTAGGAAATCGCTGTAATCCGAGTTGAACTTTGAACATACTAACATACTCAGTTTTGCCAAGCGTGATTGAATTTTTTACATAAGTTTTTTGTCTACTGTAATGTCATTGTATAGCAAACTATTGATTGGCCTTCCTAGGTAAACTGCTCTACACATTAAATTAAAGTAAGTAAATTATTTAATTTTGTTTACTCTCGGAATTCTGTTTATATATTTTTCATGAATCTAGGACGTTTTGCGTTAAAGATAATATATTCTGAAAGTTTTGGGTGTAATCATAGAAAAAAACAGAAGTTCAAGCGCAAACAATTCAATTTTGTAGAAGTAATTTGGGAATTTATTGGTTTTCCTTTTGGGTAAATCCTATTGCCTCCCTAGCCAATTCGAGATGCGGATTCGCACGTGCATGCCCAAACCTGTTAATATCTGCTATTTCAAATATTAGAAATTTTCAGTGAAGTTACTAATTAAATCGAAAGAAACTGAATATACGTATCATTCTATTTACATTTCAATCCGTTAATGACACAATTCGTTATTTGTTTGGAATTTTTTTTGTACAAAATAAATGATTGTGGATTGTTCTTTTCGCAAATGAAAAAAATTACTACTTTTAAGAATATGCACTTTAGAAATAAATAGAATTTTTGTTACACAATATTTGATAACCTATTTTTAAAACGAAACAATTTGTATAAGCGGTATTGGTGAATAGGGTTTTGTTTTTTATCAATTCTAAAAAAAAACAGCGTGTTTTGAATCAAGGGCTTGTTATAAATCAAAATTTTTTTTATATTTTTTATTGAAATACCCCTTGCATCGCCGCGAAACTACGCCAAAATGTTGCATTCTGATATCTGCACACGCAGCCGGAATTATAATTTTTTTAAATGAAAGTAAAATTTTTTAGTTTCAATTTTACCACTATTGCGTACATTTATCGCCACTTTATATCTCCACCAAAGTCATAAGAATTTACCCGGAATGTTTAGCCGAGATAACAGAGAGACGTTTTGAGTGAGAAAAATCCTGAAAATTAGCTCGCGAGCCTACTACAAAAGCAATTCGATCAAGTGCAGCCCTTCGGCAAAACGAGTGGGTTGGGATAATGAAGAATATGCTTATATTGGCGGCAATCTACTGATATGAACGATGAGAGACCCCAAACCTAGCTTATGTTAATTGTAAGAGTCCTCTGATGCAAAGACGCCACAACTGATCTGTTATGACGCCATAATATGGATTTCGAGGTCATGTATTGACATTTTTCTCATAAAATAAAATGCTCGGTTAATTTATGCTTAGCATATACTTTGTTTTTTAAGGTTGAAGTGAGTTTTTCAAGGTTATACAAACTCATTTATTTGATCGCATTTCAATTTTCGCAACGTGGTTTCATCGCAGCAGGGTCGTTCACGTAATGGCTTATCTGTTGCGTCTTACTACGCCAACCACTGAACTACAGCTTGAGAAGGTGTGCATGAGCCTCTATCGATATTTGAGACGTTTTGAAAGATTTATTGCAAATAAGAAGCGCTTGGCAAGTTTTTACATCCATTTTTATTCAACCTATTTAATACAAAAAAATCAAATAGTAGGCCTACAGCCATTTTGAACAAAACAGGCAAAAAAAACTTGATTTAAAACAATTGTTTTTGAACAAATTGTTATTGGTGAATTGGTTTTCCCACTCAGAAAAATTGAATAATGACCAAAACTATTTTCCATCACTAGCCGAGTGATATATTGTTAAACTTTTAACCCCCAAAAATTCAGAAGCAATCGACGCAATAGGGAAAAGTCGGCGCTCCTGAAGTATGAGTACCAATATGGTGTGTAAAGGGACCTATGAAACTCATGGACATTGAGATATCCATTTTGCTAACACTGACAGTCTCTGAGCTCGTAATAGTACTAAAACAAGGAAAATCGAAATAAAATAATGACCTAACCCTAACATGGTACTTATACTTCGGGAGTACCGAAAAGTCTGGGTTTGACTTCAAAAATTGCATCCAAACTTCTTGCTATTATAACTTGTTGAATTGAAGTTGACTTCTTTCACTGCATGGAAGTGGTTTTCAACCGGGATCCCGCGGCACCCTACGGTTTTGCCAGTATATTCAATGGGTTCTAGAAGCTTCATCTCTGATCTGACAACCCATATCAATAATATTGTTTAAATATAAACAAATACCTATTAGGCTTGCTAATATTGTTAAACGTGATGCACATCAAGGGGTCATTTTTTGCGAGTATTAGGTTAGCTTTCATATATTTTTATAGTTAAAAAATTCAGACAATAAAACTATTACATTAAACAAAGGGGTTCCTCGAGCCACTAGAATGTTTCATTTGGATCCCGCTCAAATAATAAGATTTAAAACCACTGCCTTATGGTTACTTTGACCCAAAGTCCGTTTCTATCCTTATTAAAAAATGAATTGTTTTGGACTCACTCATCACATGAAAAATGCGTTATAGAAATTACACGTGGTTTCGTGGCTTATTCACTGTCAACCAATTCTAACTCCTGCAAATCACAAACTACTACGATTGTTTGGATTAGATGTTATCTGCAAGTTCAAATTGTCAGGTTTCGAAACTTGGAGACGTGTCATCTTCGAGTTCATCTTAATTTTTCGGGCGAATATTAGTTATATTGTGGATTGTGCAGATACAAAATTTTTAAGTTTGAAACATATATGGTGTCGGGCACTACCGGGAGTCTGATATACTTTGTATATTTTGAGTAGTTTTTTATGACGTATTATAAAATTCTTATTTATTTTACAATTTTAGATAATTTCCGATGAATGCAGAATGTTGCGTAAGTCGCTATTGCTTTCGTAAGAAGAGATAATATTGCATAAATCAGTTTAAAAGGGATTACTTTTTTAGACAATAATATAAACTAATATGTTCGTCCGGGATGTTGGAAATGCGTCACAGTTGATGCGATTAAGAATGGATTAAGTCCTAAAAGAAACAACCGTTTGCGTAATATATGATAATCACAGTCTAGACAAACTCTTGAGATTCAAGTGTTATGTAACCAAATTAATATTAAAAATTTAAAAAACGTAAAAATGTAAACCATTATTTCAAAGTGTTCACTAGTTATAAATTTAACGTTACATAATAGCGTAATTGCGTAACTAATGTGCTGTTAGATTTTGATAATTTTTTCACGTGGGTATATAATTGGAGTCAAACTATTCAAAATTCATACAGTTATCAAGTTAAAATATTTATACAGACGCAGGAAGAGTTTGAACTTATGATTATTCGCCATTTCGGTAATGAACTGCACAGGGCGAGAATGACATAATTTGAGATAGATATGAAACATGATTTGTTGTAATATACCGAATATATACTATCAAACTATACGTATATATATAGAGTATTTATACGACCAATACGAATATCTTTTGGCGCAGCTGATTGCTTTTTTCCGCACCGTATATTGAAAGGCGAAGCTAATGGCATCTATGAATGTTTTATCGTTAAGAGCATTCGAATATTCAAATACCTTGACGCAATCTAGTTGTTACGTTTGTTAAATAAATTAGCTAGTTGCTTTGTGTGAATACGCAGAAAAAAGTCAGTAACATATACTTAGGTTTTAAAGCATAAATGAGACAATCATACTTGGGGAATATTGTGAAGATTTATGTCTCATTAATTGCAATCGTTTGTTTTATAGTACAAGGGTTTTAGCTTCTGTTGGGGAATAGCATAACCTATAGTTCTATTATTCAAACCGAAACAATATTAATAATAGCTCGTGCAAGGAAGGTGAGCCGGCAATCTGAACAAGTACATCGAAGAGAAATCGTTGCCTAAGGCTCTCCAGGCGCAGTAATACACTAATTTTTCTTGCAGACATCCGCCATTTTGCTGCATCGTCGAAATTATAAATTGCGAATGTCAAGTCTCAGTTTGCTAGAATTTGTAAAATTCAAAATGGCTTAAAAAAAGCATAAAAAGATATCCTCCCATCAGAATATTTGATTTTTATTCGCTATAAATGTAAAATATTAGTTCGGTAGTAGTTACTTAAAGAAGCAGTTTTGTCACAGCATAATTTTCCAAATGAACAATGTTGTAGATGTGATTAAACACAACTTATGGGCCGATCGATTTTAAAATTTTAACGCTTAGAGGTAAAAGAAGTCGCTAGGAGACTCTTTTTTATCTTATTTTTCTAACCCTTCTATAACCTTCTGACCTTTATTTTATTCAAAATATTGCTGTTTCATTGTAACTAAAGTGAAAGACCTTTTATTGCGTATTGCTCTTTTTAGCAAACTCGTTGCCTTCTTAGGAATGTTTCTTATGCGGAATCGTGTATTTGCCTTAGGTCATAGACATAGGTTCCCTCTAAGCTGCGCAACTGCACAATTGCGCGCTGGTCACAGTTCATCAGCACAGTCAATCAGAACTGAATTTTTTTTTCAAATTCCGCAGAAGGTCAAAATGTTGCAGCTCTGTAATTTATAACTCTCATTCTGAAACAAGTCAAAGCACATACATATTCGCAAACAACTTTTGTGCAGCGGTTGTCGCTTATAACTCTTCTGCCAGCAATCAGTTTGCTCTACGGTTTACAGCCTCGTGAATTTGGTTTGAGCAAACTTGCTTAAACATCCAAAAATTTTTGGACCCCCTGAAATATGCGCACCAAGATGGCGCACAACCTGAACTCAGGTTGTGTACCAGGTCAGGGTTCAGGTTGTGCAATATCTTGGTGCGCATACTTCAGGAGTACTAAATTATTAATATTACAATCCATCCTTTTATATTATTATCGCAATATATTCCAGGTACAAATAATACGGGAATCACTTGTCTAGTCCCCGAACTCGTAATAAAATTAAAATAAAGAAAAATGAAATAAAACTATGGCCTAACCTTAACCTGGTACACATACTATGTTCTGGTGTCAGCCATCTTGGTTCACATACTACGGGAGTACCCAAATTTGTGCCCAAGGTAGCCAGCCATTTCCTGCACGACCCTGGTAAAACGCGCGCCATTTTGTTTAAAAACTCATAATACCGCGATGCGTGAAACATAGCGTATTCTTAGTCCCTAACACAATATTGCAGATTAATATATTTTTATTTCAACTGTATTTGATAAATAGATACATTAATTCATAAATTTATTTTTGTTGGCCATGGGTCTCGTGTATTAGAACATCTCAACCTAAAGACGTGAATTGACCACAAATTGGATACTCAGAGAGTACAGTAAAACCAAATTAACGACCGACCTGCAATCAGTAATTACAACACAAAGAACAATATTGGGATGTTGAGTAGATATGAAGTATGATACGTAATGCACTGCAGCAGGAATAGCCAAATTTCAATTCATAACATTCTCCCCGTTTCTATTTAAAAACCACAGCGATTTGGATGAAATGACAATGTTAGTTCGAATTGAACAGCTGGGACAATTTGTTCATCAATAACATTGTCGCGATTACAAAGAATATCGACTTCGCACAGCTTGCTCAAAATAAAATCGAAATTACATAAAACCAGGAATACATCAGCTCTCTGATCTATTCCCGCTATGTCAGCATCCTATAGAAAATATTTGTTCAAGATATGGGAATCCAAAAATACAGTATATAATAGCATGAACGATAAATTTCATAACGCAATTTTATGAAATTTCACTTATACTACTGCAGGTACAATTCTTACAGTTTTTGCCTGACACTAACACCTGAGTTCCTATTGATTGAACAGAGGAACTATGTCCAGGTTAATCTGAAGGCTTTTACAATTTAATTTGAAAAATTTCATTTTACTAGCAATTTCGGATTAACAATTAACGTCAATGCGGATTATTGTTTGTTCGTGTTTGCTAATGACGTTCATTCCAAATTAAAACTAAAAAAAGGTCATATATATAACAAAACAAAAAGATAAACATTAACATTTTCGGTCGATTTATTTTTATCAGAACAACGATCTATTTATATTTAATGAATAATAATAGTTTTATTGGGTGAAACATTCGAAAGAATCCAAGTTTGCCGATACGTGCGCATGTTAATGCTGCAACTCCTGCAAAGATGTCAGGGAATAACCAACATCAAATAATAACCGTATTCGAAAACATCATTATGAAGTTGTCCAACTTCGAATAAAAACAACCTTATTCTCAGCAATAACACTACCAAATTTCGTAACAAATGTAACGTGTGCATGCTTTGCCATAAACTTTAGTTTGGTTATCTTTTCGCGAGTTTAACAACAGTTTAATATTTTGCATGAAATGGCAATCAGCTGCTGTGTGACCTGTCAAGGCTATAGCTTGAATTGTTCAGTGTACTTTTGCGACACTTCTCTAACTGAACAAAATGCGACGCTCTGGTATCAAACAGGTCATTTTGCTGCTTGTTTCGGTATAGCGAATACTACTTAATTAAATGGTATCATCATTAAACGCATTGTGATGAATAATAGTTGCACTCATTCGATATCAACCACCAATCTTAATTGCAACGTTATCATTTTGATCGGGTTTCCCTGCTCGAAAATAATTTTTTAATTTGAAAACATAAATTCCTGCTTCAAAACAAGTTTTTTGTTTCTTTCTTATGTTTTTATTGAAATACCAACAGGATCCTTGACTACCAAAATGACGTGCGAACTGTTCTTTGGTGTTTATAAAGTTATGTTATAGCAATGATTTGCGATTACCGAAATGTACGAGTGTGCGGTTTACTTAATTAATTACAAAGCATGTATAAACATACAAATACTAATATCGGTGAAATGTTGTATCAGTGGGCCCATAAACGAACGTAAATATAATAATAATTATTACGTCTCACAATAACATATTGACTATTAAACAAATCAAGGCAATCTATATATTAAGGTAAGGTAGCCTATATTGAATAATCAAATTACCTCTACCGATAGCTACTTCAAAACCGGGCAAAAAAACAAATACATACTGTATAGAATAGACTGATGTATATCATATACAGTAATATGATATTGTTCTTACTTAACGACCGACGTTGTGTCCCCAAGCAATTGCTTGGGGTCGTAATCGGAAAAATTCGACTAGACTATTTAGAAATTAAACCTTGACCACTGTGAGAATTATAGTAAAAACATTTTATTAAGACTACGAGTACCGTACATATATAATTAACCCTATAATCCTACATGTTGGTCGTTAGACATAACACTTAAAACGAGAATATCAGTCAGAGACCGAAGACTTATCGATCGAAAGTTAGGGGATCCCCCGAAACAGCGCCCTTACTCCATAGTGACACCTTGTGTCTCATCAATAATTAGTTAATAACTCGCTAATTATACGACATAATTCATCCTAAATCAATAGGCTTCTGGTACGACATATGATGAATGCACATGCAAATTTGGAGCAGATTCAATCTCGCTTTCGTGAGATATCGCGTGCATCTAACAGGCAAACAAACAGACAGACAGACAGACAAATACCTATCAACATACTTACCGATTAAAATCGATAAGTAATAACTACAGGCGAAGTAAAATGATTCACCAGATAGTAACTTCTCGAAAATTGCAACATGCGGTCCGCGGTTGTCACTTCCACGAAACGATTGTGATGCAATAGAAAGCTGATAAATAAGCTATTCCATAGCGCCAACCGGTATGTTAGTCGTTGGCGCCAACTAGCCATATAGGCAAACAGAACTTGCAAAGAAGCGAGCATATTTGATACAGCATATTCGCGATTACTTACACGGAACAAGTGAAAGTGTTTGCCATGACAATTCCAACCTTAGCTTTCGATGTTCAGAGATGTCCAAGCTTGAAAGCGAAACTACAAGTAGCCCTATCTATTCGAAGCGATTTTGCCGCAGTCGTTCCATCGAAGCTATTCATCTTTTAGTTTTGTATTACATACTAGGCTACCACCGGGTAATGATTTCTGGATAATTCTTAAACATTGCATTGCAATTAGTACAACTTACTTCATAACGACTTACATATTTTACGAAAATGTGCAATTACTATGACAAATAGACGTTTCTTTATAGCCCTATTCGGTCTACATTTTAGCAACGACAGTCAGTCAACGCAGCACATGGAGTGACGTAACAATCGACACAAACAGCAGTAAGAAATTCCCCTTTGTTGAATCACGATTGAATGAATACTTGTTACTGACTGAGACCGGTTCTACCTGGTTTTTTCGTAGCGCACATCTGGGAACTATATAAATTCTTTAGTTTTGTATGAGAATGAACATACTGAACGCATTACAGCTTGTTCCCACTAACGAAAGTTGCACATTTTCTGTAAAACATGCTTCAAAAATCCTGATGCAAAAAATTGAACATTAGGGGATTCCCCGAAAATTAATAATCATAGGTTTACAATGACACAGCATGAAAAGTTGCTTTCATTTTATAGAAGCCATCAAACGCATCAACTTTATGCGATGTGGTCACAAATTTACACCGCGATAAATCACAGTCTGGAATGCCCTGTTTTTTTAAAACATCAACTGTCAGCCTACAACTTGATGCGCAATTTCTCACCTCTCAATCGTTTCATTTCTTATAACTCCTGCCCAGGTTCTTGTCCACTTTATGAATTTGGACCAACTGACATCTGTAAAATTGGTTATTCCCCCCTCTTTCTCACAAACGTGCATTACAAAAACGGTCAATATTTTCTGAATCAAATATGCTGTAGCCTGTACACTGTAGTAGTATAGGTCTGCTGAATATTCAAGAATCGTCATTAAATTAATCATAAACCAGAAGCATGAAAATACCGTATCGTTGTTTGTGGCATATCTTTCTAGTCCTATCCTTTCTTGAAGTTACCGCATCGTACCTATTTACAAGCGTTATATGAGCTAGTGCTCAACTAAAATTGCTATTCATGGTAAGAATCTACATGTGTTTAATAACTTACTTATACTTTTTAACACCGTCTTATCATAACTTAACTAACAAGAGAGATATGCTCAAATATATGGACACGTAGAGTCACATAATTTTGATGACGTCATAGCGAAAAAAAAGTAATAGCCTTCTGGAGAAAATTTTTATCTTTAACCACTGAACATTTTAAAGCAATTGGTCCAGTATTCGAGGAGAAAAGCGATTTCTTCAAAACGTGTTGACGGAGACAAATAATAACAATAACAACAAAATTTTGAAACGATCGTTATGTCCACTACGTGTCCAATAATGACTAAAAAAGACGACGGAAAGGCTATACCCAACTCAGCGCAAGAGCGGGCAGTACAAACTGAGATTCATCCGCCCACCAACAGCTGATTAAATTTCAATTGTTACGTAATGCAGAAGTCTGCGATCATTGGTCAATGTTGCCGAAACGCAGAAAATATAGGACAGATGGTAGCACATATTTCTTGTAGTGAAAGCGTCTTTTGCGTAAAACGTGCAACTTTTGGAAATAGGAACAAGGTATTATTTGTTACTAAATTTCTAAGGAACCTTTTGAAATTATTTACAAGTAGTCCCTTATGTGCGCTACTAAACTGAAAGATAAACGGCCTCGTCTCGCGGCCTATTCAGTTTGAATAACAAAGTTCACTTGTATGATATTTTACCTATCACACTGCAAGTACAAGTCTTTTAGTTTTCGCCTGACACTATCACCTGGGCTTCTATTGATCGAGCAGAGGAACTTTGTCTAGGTTAATCTGAAAACGTTTTACAAAACAAGAGGCTAAAAACAAGATCAGATATAATCTATTTTAAAAGACGTTTCAAAACAAAGAGCAAACTTTAACAATGTTTTGAAACATGGTGGTTTTGAAAACGAGGTGACATACACTTACCACTTGTGAAAGCAAAATCATTCTTTTGATCTGTTATAAACAAAATGCATTCTGCAGGTAATATATAGTATGATACCAAGCATGAAATAGTAACCTGACTATTTGCAACATAAATGGTCCACATTCTTTCTCTATTCTATTTTGTAATATTTATTTTTCATAGACTGAATTTAGTCCAGAAACATTTTGGGGCCCCCTTTGGTTCGATGCAATTCAAAGAGGCAACCGCTGTAACAGAGAAAAGAATAGATTAAATGTATTGTTCAGCTTGTGCAGTGGCGGCGCGTCAATAGTGCCAACCGGGGCAATGCCCCGGTTGTTTTTTCGGTATAATAAAAAATATTCGAAAAATACCTCAATATCGGTTGCACAGACTGTCTACACTAGCCATATTCTCCCGACATGGTTCATTTTTCGCTCGCAAAGCCTTCGCCGAACGTCGACGGGGCGACGCCGATTTTGCCACGGTTGCTCATTGTATATCGTATTTTCTCTCTTTTATCTTCCACTCGCCGCGTTTGTCTCGTTTGTTTTCTGTTTCTTTTACTAAATCATCGGGGCTAGCCCCGAAATTATGACGACACAATGCCGACGTTTCTTACAACAACGTGTTGACATATTCACGCATTCCTTCTCGTTCGTTGGTTGCTTGAAGAGTTGATAGTTTCCTCGCCTTCGTTTTTGTCGCTTGTTTCGCTATTTGAATCAGTTAGAGACCTTTAGTCCATTTGCTTTCGATTTTCCACATTCCTTTTGAGCTCCTCACTTCTTTCCGGCTTCGCATTTCTTAGCCTTAGACCTCATAATGAATAAGGTTGATGCACTACTTCGCACTCCGTTTTCGCAGCTGCCGCTGGAATAAAAATTAGAGGTACAACGTCTTGGGCCTTATCAACCAAAAAATTGTTCACTGGAACAATCCCATGACGGAGGAAAGCGTCGGCGTACATTCTGCGCAGAAACTTGGTATAAAAAACACGAATGGTTGTGTTACAGCGAGGACAAAAATGCACTTTTTTGTTTTTATTGCCTACTTTTTGCTACCGCCCGTGACTCACGTTGGTGTAAATTTGGTTTTAGAGATCTTAAACATCTTTCCGGGCGTGCCAGGAATCATCAATCTTCTATGGAGCATCTGGACAATGCAGTAAAATACCGAACATTCGGAAATGTTAATATTGCAGAACAGTTGGATGAAGGACGCGCGGTTTCTATTCGTCGGCACAACCAAAACGTCGAGAAAAACCGCCATGTTCTCGGTCGATTGATAGATGTTTTGAAGTTCATTGGTTGTCACGAGCTGTCCCTCCGTGGGCATGATGAACGGGCTGGCTCTTCTAATAGAGGGATATTTTTGGATATGGTGGAATACACCGCATCCCTAGATACAGTATTGAGAGATCATCTTGATGCCGCAACTGTTTCAAAAGGGACTCTGGAAATTCAGAATTGCCAGTTCCTTTCGATTCAGTCTGACGAGACAACTGACATCACGTGCGTTTCCCAACTGGCTGTGATTTTTCGGTTTGTGAAAGATGGTAAACCTACCGAGAGATTTCATTTTTTTCCGTTTCGCCGAAGCGCTCTGACCTCCTTCGCCAGATATGTAGCCGCCGTCTCCCAGCTTGTGCACCAACACGTTGGAACTTCCAATCACGCGTGGTGCAGGGCGTGTCCGAAATTAGGTCTGAGCTCATTGAGTGTTTCAATGGCATTCAGAGCTCTCCGGTTTCGGACGAACGCTCTGTGAAGGAGGCGGCAGGTCTGAAGCGTCTGCTAGAAGATGGTGAGTTTTCATTTTTTCTCGCTTTTTTCTCCACAATATTCTATCACGTGGATGTATTATACGGCGCATTGCAGTCAAGGCTAATGGATGGAGCGTCTGTGCAGTCGTGTATTTCAGACTTCTGCGATGCTGTATCTAGTATCCGGGAAACAATAAAATACGACGACACATGGAGCGCTTCTTTACGCCGCGGGCAAACAACGCAGCGTTTGATTTTGTCTGAAAAGGAATGCTGTGACATTCTGGTGAATCAAATAGGCGATCGTCTGCGCACTGAACACCTTGCCGCGTTCTTTTTGATGAACCTTTACCCCATGATAAACGTGGGTAAATTGGAAAATGAATTGCGATGTATATACACCAATCAAACTTTTTTGAACATCACATCAACTTGCGGGCTCTATGGGTTCCTCATAGATAACACTCTAGTAACTACCTTTGCGGCGTCTGCAAAATTTCTGGACATCATTTTGACGACGCCTATTTCTTCCGCCGACGCAGAGCGAACATTCAGCACGCTGAAGCGTATTAAAACGTATCTCAGAAACACAATGAAGCAAGATAGATTAAATTCCCTGGCTGTTTTATCCATTCACAGAGATGTTATTTCTGGGATGCATGACTTTAATCAGCGCGTTATTGAGCATTTTGCTTCCAAAAAACCGCGGCGTTGTGCATATATGTTCAAGCAGTAGAAGTCTAGCAGCATATATATCTATGAGTGAGCGACGCATGTCCTTATCTTTGCATTATCTTTCCTTTCTTCATAGTAACGTTTTAAACCTTATTTTAGGTTTTGTCTGCTTTCCCGAAGTTTCTGTTAATATGTCATTGTATTTATCTGGGTAAATATTGCCTTTCCTTTTGAAAGAGGTTTCAAAATAAACTATGTCTAATGTCTACATTTATTAATCCCTTGACTTGGACCGGTTTTAAAGACACTTTCTTATCGTTAAAAATTGTCGCTTTTGCCGATTGGTTGTTACCGATGGAATGGTTTTTATACTCATAAAATGATGGGAGAACTTACAGCGCTCATCCTGTCCCCGTAGATGGGGGTGACTTGGTCCCGCAGTAGCTTGCCCCGGTTGTCAAAATAACCACGCGCCGCCACTGAGCTTGTGTATATATATTTTGTGTTGTTAGGAAACTCAGTAATAAAACCGTAACTCCACCTTTTATATGCCGGTATTTGAGTCATTCGGCAAAGTTGAATGTCTTGCTGGAGAGAACTAAATGAAAGTAGATAATACTTGATGTGCGAATATATCCATTATCATTGATGTACCAGCTTGACAAGACTTCAAACCAGTGCAACGTAGGCAATCGATAGTTACGTCTACGCCAAAGTGACTATAGTTTATAGCAGGGTCGTCCAACCCGTGGCCCGCGGGCCACGGTGCATTTAGAGTGGCCCGCGCTGTATTTTTCAGAATTGAATGAAAAAAATTGAGTAAAGATGTGATACAAACAATTTTTTTATTTTTTTAAAACGCTCTGCCAGCCGTTTCAAACGAGCCATGAATGCCATTTTGAATCGAAATCAACTGGGAGGAGATATCGATACATAAAGATGCCAAGGTCGCTTACACTTTTGGTCTTTCACTACTCTATATGATGTTATCGCAAAACAATCGAAGAAATGTATATTATGTATTGTTCGGGTTGCCAATGTTTTACGTCCGGAAATAAAAGAAGTTTTTGCAAAAATAGCCTGTCAAGACAGACCATAACTCGTCGTGTTGAAGAGCCTGGGAAATCTATAGCGGAAACTTTAATTGAAAAAGCGGGAAAATTTTCATCGTATTCCGTGGCGCTTGGCGAAAGCATTGACATCAAGTTTACTGCTCAGTTGGCAACTTGGCGATCTTCTTGCGGGGAGGTAATAATGATATGAAATTACCGAAGAGCCCACAGCCATTAAGTCCGACTGGAGGCATTGATTTGTTGGGAGCTGTGATAAAAATAATCAAGCGTCTTGGCTTGTCTTCGGCAAAACTTTTGAAAATAACCACTGATGGCGCCCCATCGATGGTTGGGAAACAACAGTTTCATTATTCTAATAATTGTGAAAGTTTGGTGTGAGGGTATTGTTTGTTTTTTCATTAACCTGTAGTCAGTGTAGCAAAACTAGAACATAACTATCATGTTAAGTGGCCCGTGCCATTATTAGTGAACCACATGTGGCCCTTCCACCAAAAAGGTTGGCCGACCCCGGTTTATAGTGACTTTGGTCTACGCAACCATGTTTTAGAGCATAACACAAACATCTACATTGAACTGCATGACAGATCAATAATTGCACTGACAGAGCCGCCTAGCCAAATTCAAGAAACCAGCAGTAGTGCAGTTTTACTGCAATAGTGCGTTTGAGAACTGTGGGATATTTTTCCCCTGGCTCATTCAGAGAAAAGGGTTTTTTAGTGTGAACCGGCCAGGTACACCAAAACAGTTGGGACATGGAGTTGTAAATGTAAATTTGAACCGGCGAATTCACACAGGGTTTTCCGTCCAAAATTGGCATTTTACTGATCACGAAAACTGTTGAGGGAAGACCCATGATTCTCTATATAAATAACAAAAGCCCATCAATCTAAGTCATTCACAAAACACACATTTCTTTCTATATAGATTTGTTGTGAAGCAAGATGGAACAGACTACAATAATACAACCATGCATACAGTAGGAAGATAAATTAGCAAATAATATACAAAGCAACAGCTAATAAGAAATGTAGACTGGATGACAATTAATGGATAAATATAATTCATCATTAATAAAATTACAATATCAATGGATAGGAAATTCCCTTCAAGCTGACATAATTCAGAAAACTGTTGTTCGAGCATGCGTATTTTCAAAAAATTAAAAATCACATTCATTTTCAAAAAGCATATTTAAATTGCTTTGCGAGAAGATTGTATACCTTTGGTAAATAAGGTCACAAACTGTAAATACGGAAATTCATGTCTGGATGAATCAAGCATTTTCCTAATTGTTTAATTAGCATATATAAAGCTATTTATTTCCCTACAATGAGGGCGAACACCAGTGCTACAATTTCAAACACCCCTTCTCCTAAATGTGACATTATACTTTTATTCTCAAAAGTGACGTATAGAATAGTATATGTCAGTGCAAGATGATCAGTCAGTTGTATACCAAATTCCTATGGGTTACAATTAGTTATATCACTAATATCAAAATATCCCCCCCCCCCTCTCAAATGAAAAGCAGAGGAACACTGCAAAAACATAGGCTATATGTTGATAGAGATTAGGTTAAAGAATTCCAATGATGGAAAAAATTGTTTGACATTTTCACTAATTAGCAAAATTCAAATTCATGATGCACAACTCTAAAAGGATAAATTCTTGGCATTTCTGTCTATAACTTATGTGCAAAGATGCTCAATTTTCAAAACTGATTTTTCAATTACGAAGTAAATAAAATAAACTCATTTTTATTCAACAGAATTATTCTGACTGAATAGAATTTTCGCATATCATTTAACATACTAAGAAATTCAATTCCATTTTTGAACATACAAAATTTGTAACTGTTGAAAAGAAATAAGAATAGCTGAACCAAACACAATTAGAAAGCACAATTAGGGAAAATTATAAATGCAAAATAGTAATGTAATGAAAATATTAATTAGGCAGAAACAAAGTTGAGAGTATGATTCTCCATCTCTAGTATCCAAAGTACAATCTTTCTCATTTCCACTTTTTGGGCTAATTATATAGTTAAACAAATATGTACTATTAAGAAATTTGACCAGCAATTCTGTTTAGGTACATTTTTAACCACAGATGGTTGAAAAGATTTATGGTAATTTATACATATCATATTTAAGCATAAATATATAAAGCATGGTTAAGGAGGCTGTTCTATACTATGGCATAATGCTACAAATTATTTTTTATCTAATCATTCCCAAGCAACGAACAGAAACGGGAAACTTCTAGAGTTAATCGGTGTATATTAGTGTAAGCATGTACACATATAGCCAATGAAAATTGGATAACGGTTTTGAAATTACTAACAAACCATGACATTCAAAAAAAACTATTCAACGTTGTATGGTTTTTATATAATAATAGCAAAACAATGACAAGGCTGAAATTTGTTTCGCATCCAACACAGACATTTTCACGGTAATTGATCATTGCATTATAATATACTCGTATGTGAATCATGTTGAAGATAAAGCTCATACCAGTGGTTCTGAAACGGTGGGATGCGCCCTACAAGGAGGGGGGTGAAGCTAATCAAAAATAATTGATAAGATTAATCATTTTAGATAATCACATTTCTTTATATTGGATATTCACGCTCCCCCCTAGTATTTTCAACGTGTCTATTGAACCAAACAGACCTTCGATTTACTATCTGTTATTCGTGGCTTATTGTTAGCTGGTCATTTTCGAGGTGGTACGTGAGATTTGACAAATTCTAAAGGGGGGGGGGGGCTGCTTAAAAAGTTTGAGAACCACACTCACTTTCTAGAGAAATCAAAAATATTATTCTTAAATAGAATAAGAATTTAATATATTTTGGTAACCGAAATTACATACAAGTTAAATGTGCCAACTTTACAGTGAAATCATAGATTACGTTAGGTATAGTAAACATTGTCAATTTTCCTCATTTCCTGATTAAAAATAGGACAATTTGGAAAATAGCTTAAAATTTAAACTTTAACTAATCTAACTTCTAAGATATGGGCATCCTTATTTCCAACTATGAATTTTAGAATTATAAAGGGAACACACAGCGATACATTGAAACCAAATCTGTTTCAAAAACAATAAGCTTGCTACAATTGTGGACCAAACCATATTATGGTTTTGTTTTAACATATTCAGTATTCACTGTCAATTAGTCAATGTACATACAATTCTCTCTTTCACATAAAAAATTACTTGCAAATATGTTATCATAATATCATTAACAAAAATATTTTAAATGTAACTATACATACAATAATATTTCTTGGATATAACAACCATAATACATTATAAAAATACAGAAATGTGTAAATATCCCTCTCTTATTTATCTATAATGTATATAAATTGCTTCCATTCTTAAACCAATGATGTTGAGTAAATATATCTTTAATGATTGGTGTTCGTAATAGGGTCATTCCAAGCAAAAGTTGAATTCCATAAATTTTTTTAAATGTGCAGTGAAAGTAATTTTTTGTATTTTTTATATAAAAGGCATTGGAATTTTATTAAACTGCATTCTTTTTACCCAAAAAGATAAAATTTCACCCAGGTTTTTGATGGTATATAAAAAATGGCCTAAAATGTAGAAATTTCGGTATAATTGACATATTTTCTGATGATTCGTGACACAAAGTGTTTGATTGTGTGATACAGTTATTTCATATGAAATAGACGCACTGAATTTAAGTTAATAAAGTTTGAATGTTTGCAGTGCTGTAGGACATTTCTTCACCCGTTTAACGATTTATTACCAGAATTTTAAGAGATGATAAGGCCGCTGTTCCGAAGTGGAAAAATGTCATGCAGTGTCACGTCCTGTAGTGTCACATACAATATGCACATTATTGGCATGGATTTACAGTGTTACATCAAGTAACTTGAGCACATAGAGGGGTCATTCAGCTACTGCACCAGAAAATATTACGGGCTCCTGCTGTACCATCACAAAAATTTACAGCACAACACAATGTACTGTTAATGCATGGTGGATTTGCCGTCCTGTAGTGTCACGCTATATTTTACTATATTTTTTATATCCACTAAGTAAGTCTTGGATGTAACTTTTGTGCAATTTTTTTCATATTCAATAAAGCAACTGATTGGACAATGAAACAAAACATGTAGCTGAAAATGTAAAAATATATTGCATCTAACAACATGCAAAATTTCTGGAATTGTCTTGCAGTGTCACTTGGGATAGCCCAATATACATATTAGAATATTTTTGCATTGTAGAATTCCAATATGCAAATTCATTTTAAACACACTAATCTGATATCACAGCAAGACCACAATATATGCAAAATTTTACTCATATTCAGCATCAAGTATGACTCAAAAACAAAGATGGGAAATTTCACTACAAGATGACAGTAATTAGGATTATCTAATTGCTCAAAAACTGTTAATAACACATAATTCAGTTTTGTCAATAATTTTTCGTGACGTATCCTGATATATTCCGCAAACGGTACTGCCGTAGTGTGTGTACTAGGTTAGGTGATAATTTTCATTCCAATTTTCCTTATTTTAGTTTTATTATGAGTTGAGGACTGTTTCAGACTTTATAAGCAACTTGATGTAAAGTAGGCAAACAAAATTAGTTACATCCATATTAGTACAAACACTTCTGAAGCGCCAAACAAACAACAAAAGAATACAATGCCCAACTACATCCTGCGTCAAGTCTACAGCTTTGTTTCAAAATATTGAGAACTATTATAAATATAGTGAGAGATACATGAAAAACACATAATTTTGAACAATTTGATGCAAATGGACAATTAGCTCGATGATAAACTCACTTGATTCTCACTTTTAAAGTATGATATACAGAGTAATGCTCCAAGGCAGTTCTCAATTTTTTTTTTGCTCGCGGCGCATTTAGAAAAAGAAATTTTTTGTGCCATACAGTTTGAGAAACGCTGCTCCAAGAGAAAAATAATGTTGATTATGATAAAGATACAATCTGAATCCAACAGAATTGAAACATTCCAACCGTTGAAAGTGCATGTCGACGATATGGCATTGGTGCCAAACTCAAAATAACATGATTAATATTTGATCCATCCGCTGAAGTATTATTAAATAATCAAAGAAATGGCAAGTGCTAAATCAGTCATCTTCAAATAACTTCTTCAACCGAGATGCTGTTAATCAATCTTACTTATGAATAACCTGACTCATGTCCCAGATTTTCACAACACGGTCTGAACCGCTTGTTGCAAGACAAAGTTTCTTCCAGTCCGGAGTTGCTGCAACCACATTATGCTTCAGCTCATGAAAAGTTGCAGTTGGTGCCTTGTCTGATTCAGGAATGGAGTCGAAACATGCATCACACACTCTGACTTCAAATTCAAAGCCCATAAAAGGAATTGTTGTGCGTTTTGTGCTACATTTTGCACATACTGCCGTGCCA
The DNA here is from genome assembly GCF_964204865.1 of Styela clava. Lineage (NCBI taxonomy): Eukaryota > Metazoa > Chordata > Ascidiacea > Stolidobranchia > Styelidae > Styela > Styela clava. Next base: position 8,519,042 of record NC_135254.1, read on the forward strand.
CATTTTCTGCAATGATGTTGTCTCAGACCAACAGTTTTTTCGTTCCACATTTGACGAAAATTCCAGAAAAAGGGGGTTTTGCACTTTTGACATTGATCTTTTTCTTCCCATACTGGTGTTTCTTGTCGTTTGATATCCATGTTCCAAATAACCAAAGATCCATCGTAACTCATAGAAACCAACTGTTGTGTACTGGCAGAGTAATGAATTGACATGACCTTTGACTCATGACCCTGGAGTTCAAAAGCCGTCCCTTTTTTGCTTCCTATATCCCACATGATTATAGATTTATCTGAACTTCCAGAATACAGAATTTGTGCAGCACTGTCCCAGAACAAGGTATTTACAGCACCAGAATGTCCTTTCAGAGAATTTATTGATTTGCAGTCATTCTTATCAATTTGTAAAATAGGGATTTCCCCATTAGAGAGACCACAGAAAACATAATTAGATCTGACATCAAACTGTAAGCAAATTGGCACGGAAGCAACTTGGTGAGCTCCCATTTTTTGACCATTTTGTGTCCAGTACCAAGTAAGCCATCTATCTTTTGCACAAGTTACAAGAATTTCTTTTTCAACGCAGAAAACCACACTTGTGACTTGTTTTTGATGAGCATCGTATTTTCTTTGATGGTAAATTGAATTGTAATCTTCAGCAACACGATACTCTTCAACAGAACCGCTTTGTAAGCCAATAAATAGTTGCTTTGTTGAAGGTGAAAAACACATTGAAGAACATGGTGCTGTTAAAAAATGGCAAACACTTGGCCAGTATTGTCCCGTTTCTCTTTTGAGCCAGATACGTACAGAACGATCTTCACTCACTGTTATGACTCCGTCTTCAGATGGCGTAAGAACCAACATAGGAACAACATCATGGTTCTCATCTTCTATTCGACCGATGAGATTTGGTTTCCGCTGAGTTGGTTTGGTTTTAATTTCAGCTGCCATTTTAGCAGGGCTGTTACAGTTCTAAAATGACTAATCCAGTAAGCTTAGGCAATCCACGAATGTCATATATACTAAACCGAAAAAAAAATATGTGGTTATAAATACTATCAGCAAAGCTGCACCACAGCATAAGCTATATCTAACTATTAGGGACATTATTGAAATCAGAGAACATACCGGTACCGATACCGTACCAATACGTTACCGTATAGGCTATTTCGACTGGTAAAGTTATATGAATAAAATTCGAGGCTAACAAAATAATTCAGGTAATAGGGCTTAACTAAATCAAGGCTATGTAGGCCTATAACTTGATTAAACTAAAAAAAGTTATAAAAAAGGTAACGTCGTGCTACTGACTGGTCTAAGCAGTTAAGTTACGGTACCGGTACGGAAAAATTTCGGATATAATTTTCATAGTCAAAGTGAGTTCTGGAGCTATACTGGTACCGGTACAGGTAGCTTAGTACGGCCCTGTTTTAATATTCGTTGTTCTGTTACATTTTCTGTCCCTAGTCAGCTATTACAACGCTATTTTCAGACTTCGGTTTGCCGTACATATTGTTCTCACAGTAAATTGCAGGTGAAGCGTAAAAACAAAATAGCTTTAACGAGATCGGTCCGTATTTTACAAAAAAGATTAGTGACATCATATCACAAGACCAGACGATCATGTCTTGTTTATGCATCCCGGAATCCGTAACGTTATCCAGTTAACGCGACAAGCTGCAGTGCGCGAAACGGCGTCTCACTGGGGTAGCGCAAATTATATCGATCTCCTCGCGATCAGTTACATCAATGACAATGTCATTGGTTACATAGAGTTGAGGAGGTTCCATTACATTTGAACCCACGTACATTTGAACCATGACAATTGCACCTGCATACTATTGCACCTATGGAAATTTTTTGTGTTTTACGGATATTTGAACCCATACTAACCTAACCCATGGGTTTTAGCACCCGCATATAGATTAAACCCGCGGATATACACATGGGTTCAAATGTACATGGGTTCAAATGTACGGTCACCAGTTGAGGACTCCAGTTGAGATTCGCGACAGAAAGCCACAGTAAGGTTACGCACGGCATTTTATCATTTATACTTCTAATTTTTGGACACGTAGTGGACATAGCGATCGTTTCAATATTATGTTGTTGTTGTTCTTAGTGTCCTTGTTCTTTGACACGTTTTGAAGAAATCGCTTTTCATTTCGAATACTGGACCAATTGCTTTGAAATTTTCAGTGGTTGAAGATAAAATTTTTCTTCAGAAGGCTATTACTTTTGTGTTTTTGCTATGACGTCATCAAAATTATTCCCACTGGGTGGCGCTACGTGTCCATATATTTGAGCATAGCTCTCTTGTTATTGGACACGTAGTGGACATAACGATCGTTTCAATATTATGTTGTTCTTATTGTTATTTGACACATAATAATACACCTAGTGGAAATATTAAAAAAACGCTTTTCTCTTCGAATACAGGACCAATTGCTTTGAAATTTTCAGTGGTTGAAGATAAAATTTTTCTCCAGAAGGCTATTACTTTTATTCATTTTAAATATACCTGTTAGCTCTGTGAGATTTGTTTTTGTTTACTATGACGTCATTAAACGTTCTGTGAACATCGGACGCCATTTTGTGTCCTACTGTACTGCTTCACTTTGTGTGAATATATTTGTAGACTGTGATCTGACGGTACGGTACACCGTACTGTACTGCGAACAGACGTGTCCATATATTTGGGCGTAGCTCTCTTGTTGTTATTATTATTATTTGTCTCCAGTGGCGGCGCGTGGTCATTTTGACAACCGGGGCAAGCTACGGCGGGACCAGGTCACCCCCATCTACGGGGACAGGATGAGCGCTGTAAGTTCTCCCATCATTTTATGAGTATAAAAACCATTCCATCGGTAACAACCAATCGGCAAAAGCGACAATTTTTAACGATAAGAAAGTGTCTTTAAAACCGGTCCGAGTCAAGGGATTAATAAATAAAGACATAGTTTATTTTGAAACCTCTTTCAAAAGGAAAGGCAATAATTACCCAGATAAATACAATGACATATTAACAGAAACTTCGGGAAAGCAGACAAAACCTAAAATAAAGTTTAAAACGTTACTATGAAGAAATGAAAGATAATGCAAAGATAAGGACATGCTTCGCTCACTCATAGATATATATGCTGCTAGACTTCTACTGCTTGAACATATATGCAACACGCCGCGGTTTCTTGGAAGCAAAATGCTCAATAACGCGCTGATTAAAGTCATGCATCCCAGAAATAACGTCTGTGAATGGATAAAACAGCCAAGGAATTTAATCTATCTTGCTTCATTGTGTTTCTGAGATACGTTTTAATACGCTTCAGCGTGCTGAATGTTCGCTCTGCGTCGGCGGAAGAAATAAGCGTCGTCAAAATGATGTCCAGAAATTTTGCAGACGCCGCAAAGGTAGTTACTAGAGTGTTATCTATGATGAACCCATAGAGCGCGCAAGTTGATGTGATGTTCAAAAAAGTTTGATTGGTGTAAATACATCGCAATTCATTTTCCAATTTACCCACGTTTATCATGGGGTAAAATTTGGAGACAGTAGCCCACAAATGGATGGGAAATTGACGTGTAAATTTTGAAAAATTTTTGGGGTTCATCGAAGAGAACGCGGCAAGGTGTTCAGTGCGCAGACGATCGCCTATATGATTCACCAGAATGTCACAGCATTCCTTTGCAGACAAAATCAAACGCTGCGTTGTTTGCCCGCGGCGTAAAGAAGCACTCCATGTGTCGTCGTATTTTATTGTTTCCCGGATACGAGATACAGCATCGCAGAAGTCTGAAATACACGACTGCACAGACGCTCCATCCATTAGCCTTGACTACAATGCGCCGTATAATACATTCACGTGATAGAATATTGTTGAGAAAAAAGCGAGAAAAAATGAAAACTCACCATCTTCTAGCAGACGCTTTAGACCTGCCGCCTCCCTCACGGAGCGTTCGTCCCAAACCGGAGAGCTCTGAATGCCATTGAAACACTCAATGAGCTCAGACCTAATTTCGGACACGCCCTGCACCACGCGTAATTGGAAGTTCCAACGTGTTGGTGCACAAGCTGGGAGACGGCGGCTACATATCTGGCGAAGGAGGTCAGAGCGCTTCGGCGAAACGGAAAAAAATGAAGAAAACCCCGAAACATTTGCAAAAAATATACGGACGAGAGGGGTATCAAGACACATATTTTTAATAACGAGGTTAAATTGGTGTGCATAACAATGTAAAAAATGCGCATGAGGAAAATCTTCTTTTATATAAACTTGAACACCATGTTTCGACCCACTCATGACTGCCCCGCCGTCATGAGTTTGAGCTATCAATTTTGACTTCGCGTTGTAAGGCTGTAACACTCCTTTCAGTACAGCCGATATCCCACAAGCCGTGCGATCAACGATTGGTACAAAGCTGTGAAATCTCTCGGTAGGTTTACCATCTTTCACAAACCGAAAAATCACAGCCAGTTGGGAAACGCACGTGATGTCAGTTGTCTCGTCAGACTGAATCGAAAGGAACTGGCAATTCTCAATTTCCAGAGCCAAATGTTGTAAATAAATTTTATACATTGAGTCGAGCAAATCATTCTGGATATCCTTAGATGTCCCTTTCGAAACAGTTGCGGCATCAAGATGATCTCTCAATACTGTATCTAGGGATGCGGTGTATTCCACCATATCCAAAAATACCCCTCTATTAGAAGAGCCAGCCCGTTCATCGTGCCCACGGAGGGACAGCTCGTGACAACCAATGAACTTCAAAACATCTATCAATCGACCGAGAACATGGCGGTTTTTCTCGACGTTTTGGTTGTGCCGACGAATAGAAACCGCGCGTCCTTCATCCAACTGTGCTGCAATATTAACATTTCCGAATGTTAGGTATTTTACTGCATTGTCCAGATGCAGACCAAATTTACACCAACGTGAGTCACGGGCGGTAGCAAAAAGTAGGCAATAAAAACAAAAAAGTGCATTTTTGTCCTCGCTGTAACACAACCATTCGTGTTTTTTATACCAAGTTTCTGCGCAGAATGTACGCCGACGCTTTCCTCCGTCATGGGATTGTTCCAGTGAACAATTTTTTGGTTGATAAGGCCCAAGACGTTGTACCTCTAATTTTTGTTCCAGCGGCAGCTGCGAAAACGGAGTGCGAAGTAGTGCATCAACCTTATTCTTTATGAGGTCTAAGGCTAAGAAATGCGAAGCCGGAAAGAAGTGAGGAGCTCAAAGCAATTTTATTAAACAACATGATAGGCAACTCTGACGTCACTCCATAAGACTATACGCGAAAGATTGTATTTCATGATACGCTTCAATGCACATAGTTATCGTCGCCTTTCGAGACCGTTTCCCGTTCGCTTTTGCTTCTCGGCGCCTTCTTTACGTGTAGTATCTGCCTTTTTGCGCCTGTGACGAAAGAAAATAATCATTATATCTAAGAAGTTTTGCTCACTTGGAAAGCTGGAATGACAGACAAGCTAGCTGTAAAGAGTAATTCTGGACATCATAGACGTTTTTATTTTATCAGAGAAGATTACAAACGCGATAGGGCAAAGATTTGTGTGGAACATTTTGCAGATAATGACAATGTTCAAAGTTACTAGTTTTAATGTTTGTACTTAAACATTGAAATTTTATTTGAAGTGGGTGTCTTACAAAACAACAAGACTGTTTATACTTCTCTTAACGGTGCTGTGGTACAATTCCATAACACAAAGTTTGCACCCATCGAACTTGCTTTAGTAGGTGAATTTATTAGACATATTACATATTCAGTTTATCGTAGGTAACATTGATGGTACATAATGCCTCGTAGATATGTTTGTGTCTAAATTTAGCTCATAGCCCACTAATTAGTATTATCGTCTATGCAGGAGGTTGCAGGGCTGAATTCAACTTGCAGCCTTACCGATCACCTGATGATGCTCATTTAGTTTGGCTCGAGCAAGTCTTCTTGAAAGACTTGTGTGAATGGAAACTACCTATATCTTTTGCCTTCCTCCAATTTTAGAAGACAAATTTAATCTGAGGAATTTTGCATATAGTTCTCATTGATTGTTGGCTGTTTATATTTCCTATTAATTGTGAATTCTGATTATAACAAAGAGTTAAAAAATTTTTTACGTAATTTACTGGCACCTTTTTCTTGTCAATACTCCAAGCTGAGGTAATAAACAAGACAATACATTTATGTCACCTGGAAGCAAAATATGCACACTAATTAAAAGTTTGACACATTGAGATAATACATCGCGACAGCAAATACAAGTTACAATACAAGTCATACAATATGCCGCATCGCATTTTGGAAATTGTAAAAAGGGCCGCAAACAGTTTTTGATAATGTATACTTAAAAGATAGTTTTAGTTTGTGACATATATTGTGATGCAATTAAACAGTTCGATTAAGTTCTATTATTTTCTCTAATTTCAAATGCAATTACATTTTAATATTTGCATTCCACTATTATTGCAGGTTACTGTATTTATCACAAAAAAATCATAAAATTCTATGTACAACCATCAAAATCATTTTTGAACAAGCTTTGGATAAGGAAGGAATATTACATACACTAAGAATGACTTAATCTAAATATATGGACCTAAAATTAACAAAAATACTATAGTATAAACTCAATGTTTACTCAATTACATTTGCCCTGACGTTTGGCATCTTTTTTGTGTCACCAGCATACTAAGGCCAGGCTGAAATGATTTTATAGTACCAACTCTTATAGTAACTAACAAGGTCACATGATCATGGGTTAATATGGATCTGTGAGAATGTTTAATTAATTCCAGTAATGCAAGAAAGCGTAAAGATCAGTAAACGAACAAATGACAGATTTTTTTTGACAAGAAATTTTGCGCCACATTGCGTGGCATTGAGTTGCTTGAATTATTGTTGATATTGATTTTTAGTAAACTAAGTCGTTGTTATACAAACACATGGAAATTTTCGGTTCGAAGTTGGTCTTTGAATTTGTCATATTGACTGCTGAGTTTATTGTGTTATTTCATTGTACTGATGGAAATATGACAAAACAAAAACAATGTGCTTCGGAATTTTGAGAAATGCAGAAATATTGTAAATCCCATTTTTCTTCGAAAATGCCACCTTCTTCATGTACTTTGCGTTTAATTTACCCACTCAAATGTTTCATTCAAGTATACTTTTGCTAGCTTGATGTGTAAATTCTTAATTGGGTCAAAATGTGAAAAAAATAATAATTTACCAAAACTACTTTCAGTAAATTGTTTTTTGCGCAAATAATCAATTTCACTTTAAAAAATTGGAAAAATCTTTTACATTTAAATAAAAAAAAAAATTTCAAAAAACTATTACAATTATTGTTTAGCGTTCGAGGGCCGCACTGGAAGTTCTCTGGGGCCGCGAGTTTGACATCCCTGGTCTATATTTAAGTTGTCCAAAATATTGAACAGTATTTTATCATGAATCATGATTATACCCTTCCCTGAATTTTTTCTATAGTACTACCAAAATTTGATGGAACTAATTCTAACACAGGTGTAGTGAGACCCACTTTTCCACATGATCTACATTTCCAAAGCTGTTTTAATTATGTCTGGCGTGTTTTGTGCCTTTTTACAAATAAGACCCATACACAACTCTACCGGGGGGTCAAATGTCTTTGCATGCCTCCATAGGTTGTTCTTCTATTGCAAACATTTATGGAGTACTCTAATTGTATTTCTTGGAGTCACATTGTCACTGATATTTTGCCAGACTTCTGATATCTCCCCGTCTGCTACAGTTGTCCTGTGAATAAATAATGGGAAATTGAGGTTAGACGTATAGTTGAAAGTTTTGCTTTATGTCGACTTAATTTCTTGATTGATATTCTTACTATTTTTGCTATTTTCTCTTGTGCTGCAGGAATCTCACAATGCTTATACAGGTTTGTCCACAACATTCACATCTGAAGAAAGAGAGGATATTTATTAATTTTCGTCAAGAATATTTAAAGCAGTCTATATGATTTAGAATGGAAAAGTTAATAAATCCAATATCTCATGTTAAATGTAAAAAATGTTTTACTGAATTTGGTATATAAACCAATTAATGAAGGGGTTTAGTCCAAAAATTACAGGCATTCGTGGCTTCATATACTTGAGAGATCATACTATACAATATAGACCCGGTATGGGTGAAATGATAGGTGAACTTATTAACCCTTTGAATCAATACGCAGATAGAAGTGATTGAGCAATAGTATGTTACAGCAATCCGTATATATCCTCATTGGTTAGAAAAATTTAAATGGAGGTGCATGAACTATTTGGAATCATAAGGGGTAAGTAAATATGAAATTTCGGCAAATGGGCAACTACGTACCGTACTGAATTAATAACTTTGTAGTATTTGAAAAAGCTGGCTTTCCCACATGCACTTAACAGTGCGATGCCCGGGTGTGATATACAACAATAGTATTTATCTTACCTTTTTCCGATTTCTTTTTAACTCGACTTTCCAAAATATCATTAAAATCGACAACAACTGTCAAAGCAGGAACGAACACCATTCGTGCTATGCCTTGAAAGCAGCACACATCCGCTCGTTCTCGTCTCGTCAAGTATGTGCATTGGAGCGTGTTATCGAATACGATCTTCGGCCAAAAATGCCGGAGTTGCGCATCATGTTGTTTAATGTCATTGCTCAAAGGGAATGTGGAAAATCGAAAGCAAATGGACCAAAGGTCTCTAACTGATTCAAATAGCGAAACAAGCGACAAAAACGAAGGCGAGGAAACTATCAACTCTTCGAGCAACCAACGAACGAGAAGGAATGCGTGATTATGTCAACACGTTGTTGTAAGAAACGTCGGCATTCTGTCGTCATAATTTCGGGGCTAGCCCCGATCGGCCCCGATGATTTAGTAAAAGAAACAGAAAACAAACGAGACAAACGCGGCGAGTGGAAGATAAAAGAGAGAATACGATATACAATGAGCAACCGGGGCAAAATCGGCGTCGCCCCGTCGACGTTCGGCGAAGGCTTTGCGAGCGAAAAATGAACCATGTCGGGAGAATATGGCTGGTGTAGACAGTCTGTGCAACCGATATTGAGGTATTTTTCGAATATTTTTTATTATACCGAAAAAACAACCGGAGCATTGCCCCGGTTGGCCCTATTGACGCGCCGCCACTGTTTGTCTCCATCATTTTTTTTTTAAAAAATCGCTTTTCCATTTGACTACTGGACCAATTGCTTTGAAATTTTCAGTGGGTAAAGATTGATTTTTCTGCCTGTAGGGTATTACTTTGATTTATTTCCAAATTTCGCACGAAATCTGATATTTCGTCTAAAATTTCGCTGTATTATTTTATCAATGGGAACACTGGCTATCCGGTTTGATTCTGTAAATTATTTTTACGCAAAACTCGGAATTTTTTGTGGGTACCGGTGGCGTCAAAGGTAAATACTGCTTCGCTCTGGTTAACGTGTCCATATATTTGAGCATAGCTCTCTTGTTTTAATATGTGTTGAAACAAGACAAGATAACTATAATATTCATCACAGTCCATCAAGTGTTACCATCCAACATAACTTCCATTAGCATTGTATATTACATTTCTACTTCTATTGTCTCGCCCCGCTGATTTCGAATCCCATGAAAGAGGGGGTATGGGGAGTTATGTGCGGTAGGATCACTTGCGTCACAGGATCACGCCGCCGTAAAGTGGTTCACGAAGCCGCTGATCGGTTACGGCTCCCTCCCCACCAAAGTGACTATAAACTATAGTCACTTTGTCCACCACTAACTCCATGTATCTACATTATCTTATAATAGGATTACTCCCTGCGGAAAGGAACGCCGATAAAACGCCTTAATCATATCCCACCCATTTATGGTTGTTTCTCCGACAAAAGAAAGAGAGAGAGAGAGATTTTTATTATCACAAACCATGTCAACACTATTATACCTATTTTGAAGTAACAGAAAATATATATAATTTAACAATAATTGGTTGGGTATGCAAGACCAGTTAGTCCTGGCCCGTGCTGTATGGAAGAAATCAATTAGATACAGCATCAGCTGTGAAATATGTACAAAAATGTGTGAGTCAGTTTATTATTTTCAAGTTAAGTCAAGATGTTAATGGAGTTTTAAGCCCAGTCAGATCCATGGCATAGAATCAAAACAATATCAGAAGCTTGGAATAGTTTTCATAATTATTGGACACGTTACTGGACCTATGGATCGTTTCAATATTATGTTGTTCTTATTCTTTGACACGTTATGAAAAGTCGCTTTTCTCTTTGATTACTGGACCAATATTTTGAAATTTTCAGTGGTTGAAGATTTTTTTGCCAGACGGCTATTACTTTTATTTTTCAATATTGGACATGGAGTGGACCTATGGAACGTTTTACAATTTTTGGACACCTAGTGGAAAACCTAAAAAGTCGCTTTTATGCTGGCACTCTTCTTCTTGTTCTTTTGATCACGTTCTCATCGAACGTCGGTGGTGTGTAACGAAATTCCTGCTTTCTTAACGGGGAATGGCGTACAGCTCCGTAGGTACCGGTAGCGTCAAAGATAAGGATTGCTTCTCTCGGATTGACGTGTCCATATATTTGAGTATTGCTCTCTTGTTTATAATAAATAGTTTTCGTATCTAAATATTTATTGAATTGAACAACTGAATAATCACAAAGTCAAGAATGAATAAAAAAAAATGGGAACATTACCCCGAACCTGTACAATTATATACTTTAACCCCAGGAAAATTCTTCCCATACTTTACCATTGTAAAATTCTTGGTGCTTATTTTAAGAGTGGTTTGTCGAGTTGACGTCGATAAAATGTTATATAGGTTTCAAACTATCCCTTTAATTCGAAACATTCAACAACCTGTCATTTGAAACCACCGATGGAAAAGTTTAGCCTGATTCATGGGTGGGAAACCTTTTTCGGCTTGCGGAGCAAGAGCGGTTAAATTTAATGAAAAAGTTCTTCCGCGTGCCAACCGAAATTTGTGAGAACAATCCGGACATTTTTGAAAATTTAAGTGAAGGACCTTGAAGAAATGCTAAAAATTCCTTCAAACAGTGAAAACACAATATAACCGAACTTGAATTCATTCATTTGCACATTAAATTATAAGTTCGACTCCATAATCAGCATAAAAGACGATAAAATAAATGATAAAAAACAAAATAAATAAAACTGATTACAGAATCAGGAAAGCGAATAGTAAGTAAGGTTTAAAACGCACTTAAGAGACAATGAGGATATACATACATATATATAATTGAGGTGAAATCATGGAAATTCAGAGAACTCTGATCCCCAGTTCAAAAAGATAAACCACATTTGTCACTGAAGCCAGTGATTTTCATTCCAACCCGCGAGCCGCGACAACCAATTGGCGGTCGCGCGGCGTTTTCACGGGAAAACCTCCCTGTTGTTAAATCTATATTAAATAAGTCGTTATCGTTTTATATCAAAATGTGGTGAGGTATCTTGAAGATCTCATGTTTTTTCTACGTTCTGGTGGAAGGACAAATAGCTCTTTTCTCCTCCCTAACATTTTGAAGGTGTGACGTAAACTTGGAACGTGAGTATCCAAATAAAATTTACCTGGGAATAAATAATAGAGGTATGCAGAAATATTAAACGGTCTAAAAACAAATTCACTCAAGTTGTGTTGTTACGAAAAGAACGATTTGAGCAGTTATGTAGAAAAAACGCTGCTCGTCATTTGGTTTGGGATACTGAGGATGAGATGACACTGCCATAACGTTACCTCTCGCTTGAAAGTCGATTATACTCCATTCTGATAATGAACTTTGTGAATAGTTGGTCGGGTATTAATCTATATAGTTCAGTGGTTCCCAAACTTTTCTAGAAGTTTTTTAAATCTCCTATCCGCAAACCTTATGCCTTTCGGCAGTAAATTAAAACAATATTTAGTGGGTCAGTTGTAACAAACAAGTCTCGTTTTGGCGTTGTAGCTTTTAATTTCTGTCAGCGCAGAAAACTAATATTCGCAGAATCATGAAAAATGCAAAACAATTTGAACACTCGATTGGCTACAACGACATACAAGCCAAATTTAAAGAGGTTTGTTCAATCTTAGGAATGCCAGAAGTCTCACTAAGTAGCATGCATAACGATAAATGGCTTGTAAATTTCTGTCATAATCATGCTGATATGTGACTTTTGCAATAAAGGTATATCTGATGTTCATGTGTGTTCTAGTTTATTATGTGGCTCTTCGCTTTAATACAGTACAAAATGTGGCTCTTCGTCCCTGCCTGATCCCTGTGCTAGATAGTTTTCGGTAATGAAAAAAATTCGACACTGGTTGAGGGGCTAATCTTGTGGGGGTTTGAACCCCAGAGATATACCTATCCTATGATATGGTACCGAATTGGGTACAAACCTCTACAAATATAATGGGATTTACAAATTTATTCCAGGGGAGAGGAAAGTAGATAAGAGGGCTTGACCATATGGCGAACCACGGCCTCTCGTCTGGTTACCATTCCATGCCATCATTCATGATCATTGGATTTCAATGTCGGGTATGGGATTAGTTAGTTATTTGTTTTCGGAAATATGGACTTGATGGTATAGTGGAAGCCGTAACCGACCAGCGGCTACGTGAATCACCCGGGCGGCGAGGAGTCCAGCAATCCTCCCGCACATAACCATCACTGCTTGGGATTCGAACCTGCGAACCCACGCAGGATAATCAGAGGAGGGTATTCCTAACGCTTAGAACGATAAGCCACGCCGCCTCGCCTGAATAACCCGAAGGGAACAAGACGACTCTCCCACAGTTAACCCTTTTTCAAACCATTTACTCGCAAAAACTCGTCAGTCAGTCTCATATACATTATGCAATATAATGAATATTCGGAATCAATAAATCCGGCGGCCAATAAATCGCCAGTGCAATTAACTTATAACTTATCAAGCATTTCACAAGCAATTTCACGACGGAAGAGAAATCGCTTAATAATCCAACGCAACATCGTCATTTCCTCAAACAAGTAGTTTTGCCGGCAGAGAAAACAACAAAATTTTCGACGGTTGGGAGCAGTTCCTTGTACCAACCCTTATGGGAGGTGAAAACCTCCAAATTTAGAAACACACCCTTCCCCCTCCCCTAAAATGAAAAGCTGGGAAGCATACTGGTTGCTAACTAATGACTTAGATCAGAGGTGGGCAACCTACGGGCCGCGGAGTAGTATAATCCGGCACGCGCACTTCCTCGAATTATATAAACAAAACAGCTGTTTTGGCGATTTTTATTCTTTACGTAACATAATTCATTGTGAGACACGTGTGGACTAAATTATATTATAACCTAATAAGTATATAACTCATAATTACTCGTTTAATGAGCCTATAAATTAATTATAATTAGACAAATAATTCAATGACGCAGAAAATATTTAAATGGAATTTTTCGAGATGCAATGCAATGAGGAAATAAATCTATATTCTATTAGAGAGATGTGTCAGTGCTTGATTTCTATTTTAAAAAGAATAATCGGTCGGTTCTAAATTTCTAAAAATATGTCCGGCCCGCCAATGACTTGCAACCCTTAATTTCGGCCCACGAGCGACAAAAGGTTGTCGACTCCTGACTTAGATATTCAATTACCCAATCGATTTGGGAGCATTGAGGTAACACATCTGGTATCACCTACTTTCACTTAGCTCCCCAGCAAACATATTCAACTTCGCCGATGACTCAATATATTTGCATGGATATTATATTATTAATGTTTTAATTATTGTTCAAAACAAATATACAAGATAATCAAAAGGGATGCTAATCACTGTGACATTAATTCAAATATTCAAATTAAAAAAAGGAATAATAAGACATCACATCGAAGTAAAAAACGTTATAGGAATAAATGTAGATTAATGCACAAAACATTCCAACATTTTAGTGTTAAAAACTGATAATAAAACCAGCATTAAGTGAACTATTATAAAATACTGACATGCAGCTACTGGCAAAAAGCTGTCACAACGTTTATGGCATACCAATACAATTGATCTGTCCCCTTCTCAGTTACATCGGTTGCCCATCGAAGTTGCATAAACCAAAAATGATTTTAGGGTTATGTAAGAACTAGAGTGTGTATTTTTTTCTCATATAATGCTGATTGCAAAACAATATTTTACAGACTTATATAACGACCACAGAAATCTGAAATAACAGAGGAGCAGGATGGTAGTGGAATTAAAACATAAATTTCATAAAAATAGAGTACCAGGACTAGGGTCAGTCCTGATGCAGTGCTGCATGTAAAGATCTCAAAATTACAGAATACCGATTAATGAACCAGCGGAAAAGATGCAACAGGATAGGAGTATGTGCACTTAACAGATCGCCACTGGTCAAGATAGGTTTTTGCATTGTTTTCAGAGTAACTTTGATCTTGACAACTTCATGCCAAATAACACATGTAGAACTGTTTGTAGGCATCTGCATCTTGTACCTGAATATTAATAAATAATGGCAGAAAGCATATGGAACAGCATAATTTGTTATAATCATCATATCATGAGCTACCACATGTCGGTATTGTACTATACATGATAACATGGGTCAACTAAAGATAAAATGGGACCAAAAACATGCGTATGTATTTGATGTATCAAATGTTATGGCTATAAAAAGTTTAAATACAATGCTTTGAAACGAAAAATAGACTAAAGAAATTGTGATCTGTGATTCCATTTCATGCATGTGATATTCTATAACTCAAGACATTTTCAAATAAAAGTTTGAGATTTTGAACATGATATTAGGTGATAAGGCTGTTTTGAGAGTTTGCACTATGCAAATATCAAGTCTTATTGATCACTATAGGTTTGATTAGCTGCTTGAATAAAGCATTCTTTAGAACGAACACCAATTGAATTCTGTACCGTATTTGTCCATTACATTCAGTCTTCTAAAAGTATAAGATCTTTTTTTAGTATCTCATATGTGGCTCCGTCCAACATCTCATTAGAAGATCCTGGTCGAAGTTCCAACCAAATATGTCCACCCAGATTGGATATGATCTGTAGATTCTAAAAGCCATAATATAATTTTGAAGACAATATTATTGCACAAAACAATCTTATAATTTGTCAATTTTCTGTCGAGCTATTACTGCACTAACCACTTTAATTTTATATGAATTTATTGTATCAACTTATGTTAGGTGATGTTAGTGTGGAATGACCCGGAGGTTTGACGCATTGGGCTAATCGTTAGGAATGCGCTTGCCATCGCACCTTTTATTACCCTGAGTAGATTCGCAGTTCCAAATCCCATAGGGATAAAAATGTGAAAAGGAGGATTGCTGAACTCTTTGCCGCTGTAGGATGGTTCACATAACCACTGGTTGGTTACGCCTTCCTCCCCCCTCAAGTCCATGGATATGTAACAAATAATTGTTCATGCATCCAACTAGGGTTTATTTTCGTTTGGTAATTTCCGACGCCAACCATACTCGTCTTTGGATAAATTCTACTAAATAATTTTTTTGGAGCTCCCGAAGTATGTGCACCAAGATGGCGCACCACCGAAATAATATTTTTATCTTACCGAATCAGGTAGAGCATTCAGTTTTTCTTGAAACATTTCTTTACATGATGTTATACAGCAGTTGATCACAAGCAATTCCATAACACATGGTAGCAATCCGGTGATCTGGATGGCTTCATAATCATATAAATCCACACCAGTAGCTTGGATCAAAAAGATTTCAGAATATTATACGCTAACACTAGACAAAATAGTAGCAGTGGAAAATTCTGAGTATCATCACATTCCCCTTTGTAGCAATCATATTCATAGTTTTGATCTAGTTTAAATTAGGCAATAAAAATGTACAATGTTTCTGTGATCATATTCAGAAACAGATGTATTTACCTGTCATTATAAATGATTACTGTGCCTCAGGAAAAATTATTGATCCATGTTGGATATTGTTACCAGTGGCAAAGAACAAGACATCATGTATTTCATAAGACTATTTATAACACAGAGCAAACCATGTTAGGTTTGAAAAATATATATCGTACACTTACCAGGTTTGTTTGCAAAATCATTCTTTTGATCTGTTATAAACAAAATGCATTCTGCAGGTAATATATAGTAGTTCAATACTAAGCACGGGTTATTAACCTGACTATTTGCAATATAAATTATCCTTGTTCTCTATATTTTATTTTGTGAAAGTTAATGAAAATGGTCTTTGGAAAATGCTAATAAAATATTGATCACACATCATTTTAGTCATGAGATGACTTTGTACATTCCTAATTGTGAATATGATGTACAAAATTCAAAGTTTGGCAAACAAATGCTCTTCAAATAGTTTTTTTAAAAACAGGGTGTTACAAAAGTAACGCAAAATTTATTTCTTGAAAGTTAAGAAAAAAGGAACGCAAAATTTAATCTTAAAAAGGTAAAAAAGTAACGCAAAATTTAATCTTTAAAGGTTTTATTTATTCTATTATTCGCATTGAACTGATTTTAAATATGAATTACATTATTCGTTTGTGTGTTTCATCTCTCTCGCCCTAGAAATACGAAGGGAGAGAGGAGAGAGAGCACGGCATAATGGCCGAGTGGTTGAAGCGTTGGACTTGAAAAACGATAACATATTCCCGCGCATATTCTAACCCTGTTCGCAGCGCTTCCTAAGCAACAGAAACGCTTTTTTCAGATTTACAAATAAGTCACATTAGTGTAGAATTATGAGGTGGGTTCTCACCACCTTGTGGCTTCTGATGCATTGTTTCTTGATAAGTAGTTCTTCTCACCAAAACAAACCTTTCTTTGATATGCAAGGCTATGGTAATCAGAATTTAGAAAGAAGATTCTAAAACTGAGTTTGTTGAAAGTCAAGTATGATGAATTAGCTTTCTATGTTAAGAGTTCAGTTGGAATCGCTTCCTCCGACATGATTTGTTGCAATGACGTAAAATTTTGCGTTACATTTTAACACCTTGTATATTAGGAACTTTCCCATTGTTTAATTTACCTTGACATTGCATCGTTCGAAGACAGAGCACATAACTTCAAGATCATCAATTGATAAATGAACCTTTAATTCCTGTATAAATGAGCAACGACCTACAACGGATGACAAGGCAAAAACATCACTTCTTGTGAGAAACGAATCTAGAATATTGATTTTTTGGAAAGATGATTTTATGACGTTTTTAGCTGCTTCACCACATTCATTGACCGTGTGAATGAGCTCAACAAGCTCTTCGTCTTGTACTCTTTTAATTTTTTTGTATTTTCGTTTAAACCATCCTGGTTTAGCCAATTCTTTGATACTTGACAATAAAATTTGCTTTTTTTCTTCCACATTTCTGCCTACAAATGAAAATACAAGAATGTTTTTAATACATGTTGCAATGACAACTGTCTTATACAGCATAAAATATGCGTAATTTTATCAGTCATTTTCAAATATTCACTCTGGAAAAGCAGCAGCTTACATCTGTAAATTAAGTACTTGATGAAAAGATTAAAATCAATACAGCCTTTTAGTTCAGCAAAGTCACCAAATTACATAACTCATTCAGAAATATAGATTTACATGTTTCCCAGGAACAATGAAATAGTTTTGTTTGTGTGATATTTTTGCCTATGAGTTTGTTTTCACCATTTTATACTCAATTGAGCACCAATGCAACATGGGAACATTTGGTTTAATTACTTAAGACTAACTAACCTTGAAAAATTCCAACTTTTGAATCAATTCCAGCAGCAAGTTTTGAAGTTTTAGGATTAACAATAACTCCAAATAAAATTCTGCGGACAACTACCCAGTGTGGTTCATATAATTGATCAGAAACGAACCTTTTGAATTTGCGCAAAGACATTTCAGCAATAAAAAGGGCTGTAAGAGCTTCTTGCAAAGACTGATGTTGCATCAGAAATATAAAATGTCCTTCAACCAGCTTCTGGTTTTCTCCTACCGAGCCAGGAATTGTTATGAGAATGTCTTTGAAATGCTCTGCCGTTAGTCCATTGGGTAAATCCGATTTTGTGAAAGTTACTCTTTTATTCTTAGTACCGTTATATGACATTTCCTTCAACTTGTTCATGACATCATAGATTGTTAAACCTGTTTTGCTTTGATCGATTGTGATATGTTCTGATTTAAAAGAATCTTGTAGCACAAGCATGAGAACTTCAGTTAATGTTTCTGGTTTTTTATCTTTGTATCTTAGAAGAATAGTCACAGTAAAAATCAAAAACATTGGAATAGAGCAAAGTGAAAGTAATTGAGGAGAATTCATTTCAAGATGGCTCATGATTTCATCTGTTCGTTCACCACTGAAACCTCGAACAAGTTTTTCCACATTTTCTTTATTGAATCCTGCTAAGGCAATAACTTTTTGTGCACGTGTTTTTCCTTCAAAGAAACGAATGGCATGCTCACGGGAAGAGTAAAGAATGTAAATGCCTGGAAACAAGTCACCAGATAAGATGCTATTAAGAATAAGCTTAGGATCAGCTTCTTGGGTATGGTTTATATTTCTACTGTGTTTTCCAAGATGATCAGGTAATGAATACTGATCAGCCCCATCCAGAACAAGGAGAAACTTTGAAGGATTTTTTCTAATCCAATCTACACCAACTTCAGTTATGTCATCACTCATGTCCAGGTGTCCAAATAAAAATTTTCCAGGACTTATTTTTTCATGTACTTCTAAGTCTCTAAAGTTTCTATGAAGAACGACTTCAACTTTTGCTAGGAGTGGAATATTTTGGTCCATAACATCTCCAGCATATCCGTTCAGCATTTCTGTTTTGCCATATCCTGCACCACCAATAATAACAACTCGATGTATAGCAGCTTCAACAGGGCTTTGAAAAAAATTCTCACGTTTGCATCCAAGGCCAGGCTGATGTTGTGTTTGTTGACTGAAACCAAGCTCTGGCTTGTATTCTGTTTCTTTAACTGTTGTTCCATAAAAATCAATTTTTCTAGTTTCTGGACTGACATCAAAATCTATAGTCGCTAGATTTTTTCTTTTAAAAGAGTAAGTCACGGTGTTCCTGGTTGATGAATTAACAACTCTTTTGAATTCATTAACTTCATCTGGAAAGAAGTGAAGTATTTTAAAAATGCATGATGGCATGACAATTAAATTGCTATTTATGCCAAAACAATATTTCAGAAAATCCTTCATTCATCATTTCTAGCATATGAAACTTCGCAACTAAGCTAACAACTGATGTTTGTTTGTACACTCAAAAAAGTAAACCTTTGATTTTTCAAATTTGCTATAGAGAGTATCTGTCATCTAGAGACAATTTGAGATTGAATGGTATCTTTGACGCTAAATATTTGATAAAAAAATTCCAAATACTAAAATAGCTCTAATTTATATATTTTTGAAAATTCTTACTCAAATGGAGTTTGCATTCAGAACATTGAACTAGATCGATGATAAGAGAACAAAAGTTTGAGCCACCCATATTTGCACAATAAAATTTTTATCAAATCAAACTAGAAAAGCAATAAATAAACACAAATCTTTTGCTCTAAAAATCACTCTTTGAAGATTCATGAGAGAGATTCTTTGACTGACAATGTCAAAATTGATGCTCACCAGACTCATTACTCTCATGTGTCTTCATATCTTTTTTTTCATCAGTTTGTTTTTCTGTGGTATTAACTGTTGAAATATTGTGTTCTGTTGCTTTATTGAATTCTGGCACGCGTGTTGACTGGGGTTCAAATAGAGGAACACCACCACATGCACCCGGTTCATCTAGTCGAAAAAAAAGATATTCATGCAGGCGTCGTACGGAGAGGAATTTGGCTTGCATCATGAGTATACCAATTACTGATCCTTCATATGGTAGTGCTGGAGTCATATGAAATTTATAATTGGTAGTAAAAATATATTTACTTCTATCCTCTTCAAAAGTCATTTTGCAACTTAGAATTTACCACATGCTTTGACAAAGCACCAGATACTAGATTTAAAAAAATAGGAAGATTCTTATGTATTAAGAAAAGTATTTGCTCTCAACTAACGCATGGAACGACACACCAAAATATACAGTCACCACACATTTTTGGCTCAAAACCAATAGATTCCCAAATTACATAATGTTAATTTTTCTTACCCTCCTCAGATTCATCGTCGCTACTTTCGTTCAAAAAATCATCAACGAGTTTTTGAACTCTTTGTGTAGTTGCAATTTCTTCTGAAAACGGTTTGAATAAAAAAAATGTAAAAAGCAATGTTTCCAATATACAACATAACAAAAAATATCACAACATTTTTATTAATATTATTTCAAGAACATGTATAGTGATGTTACTGATCTGCAACAAGTAAAGACAACAGTATTCCTAGCACTTCAGTAAAAAAATAATATAAGGCAATATACATGTTCATTGACCAATACACCAATCATACACTAATATATAAAACTGAGTAATGCTAGTATTAGAATTCTTCGACGTTGGTGAAATAATATTATTCAGAAAGAAATATTTTTTATATTTAATTTAAGAATTGTGAATATTGAAGTGCACTCAAAATTCTGTAAATACTAAAGCCTACCATTCTTATGCTTCCAAAGCCAAAGCATCTCAAGGTTTCTTTCCTCAACTGATTTAGAATCTTCAATAATATTTCCAACCTCATAAGAACTTAATGACAAGCCATATTTTGACATTGCAAATCTTTTGAATTGGGAAGAATTTGCAAATCTTCGGAGAACTTCCATGAAGATATCCTCAAACCGTAGGCCTTAACGAAGAATTTGTAAAATATGGATCTGATGGATTGGAATCACTGGTACGTACCAGATTAAACTGAATTAAAAACTCGTTTCGCAGACCTCACATCATTCAAAATTGGCACTTCTTTGAGGGGCACATAATTGTTTCTTGTGGGCTGCATTTGGCCCACCGGCCGTAGCTTGCACACCCCTGATATGAATAATGTGTTATACGTAAAAAGTTATAAAATGGGCAAAACACTTTAAAGCAGTGGTTCTTAACTTTTGTGAGCCTGCCGAACCCCTGCGCTATTCTGCAAGCTCCCGCTGAACCCCATCGTACTGAACGATTGAAATTAGAAGCCAAACTGTAACGTAATAAAGCGGAAGCTAATTCTTGCAAGGTTATAGAATATGAACATTGTGATGAAACCTTAGATATCAATAACCATGTGGGTATAATCATTGTTTTGTCACAATGGCGTTGGTGGCAGAAAGAGCAGATGGTTTTTGTTGTATAAGTTCTGCGGGTGAACCGGCGGAAACTGATAAAAAATAACTTTGAAAATCCGAAAGATGATAATATGCCCCATAAACGTTGGTAGTTCAAGCAATTTGTTCTCAAACTTTAAACTGCGCTGAAATGCGAATAAAATCGTTTGCCAATTGTTTTATTTTACAGAAATGGAGATAGGATTAATTCGGCGCCATATCGAGGTTGTTCTGAATGGATCATAATAATTTCGGGTAAAGCTCTGCGATAAACTATTCATTGTCGCAAATTAATCATGAACTGTAGTTATTTTTGCATAATTAGTATGCAGGGTGATAAAAAAGTCTCATAATATGCAACTGTTTCAGAGCACCTTCGTCACACCCCTGGAACAGCTCCACCAAACCCCAGGAGATCGAACCCAGTTTAAGAACCACTGCTTTAAAGCATAGTGACATGATATTCACCTGTAGGTTCATTTCCCTGTTCTTTGAAGTATTGTTCAACAATGTCCTTTATATTTTTTTGAGTGCCTTTTGCACCTGAATACAAAATAACTTTATTCAAATTTCAAAATTATTTAAAACATAATAATATTAAAGGGCCTCATGAGAATTATGTGGTAAACTGCTGTAAATTAGGCCATAAGCAGACTTACCATACACAGTTAAAAATATTAGGATTTTTCAAATAATGTAAATGAGTTGACTTGAATTAAAAAATGTGCAGTCACTCACTTAGTGTTTGACAAACTTTTTTCAAATATGCTCCTCATGGATGGAAATCCCACACTTATTTACCACTTATTTAAGTATACGATTTTTTATTTGAACCACAACATTTGTTAATTGGTGACAAAGTTGGCAAATAAGTTTCAAATGGAAAAATGATAATGCCCTTAAAGCATTATCTTGTTTGAAATTTTACTCAGAACACTTTTCATTGTGAATTTGCTATGTTATTTATCCAATAGACCAGTGGTTCCCAAACTACCGTATTTCTTCGAAAATAAGACCTGGCCTGAAAATAAAACCTAATACGAATTTTAAAAATGATTTTGATTAAACCCCACCCTTAAAATGAATTTAAAATGTGTGGGAGAGGAAATGTTCAATGACCTGAGGTAAAGTGAAGATCGCACCACTATTCAAGATTGTGTGATGTCACAATCACAAGCTTTCTACATCTTTTTAACCCACTAAGATTCCTTTTGAAACCAACCAGTGGGTCGCGACCCATAGTTTGGGAACCGCTGCAATAGACAATATTTCGATAGACAAAATTGGATTTATTCGAAAAGATACTGTCATTTTAAAAACCCACCATTTTTTTCTTTCCAAAGCCATAACATTTGTATTTTCTGTTCTTCAATTGATTCTTGGTTATCTTCTATTATAGATGTTACTTCATCCATGCTCAATGCAAGTCCAGTTCCAGCCTGAGCAAAAACTTTGAAAAGCTTTGAGGAAAATCTCTTGGATATTTTGTAGAAAACATCTTCAATTCTTTCCACTTCATCTGCTAAAATTAGAGACTATATTATTACAAGAAACATGTCAATTTCAGGCAGAAGCAAAAAGTATTTCAGCTACAACTCTAAACAATACCAACAACTATAGGAAAAATATACAGGATAGTGTATAGCAGGGGGGGGAAACTGTTTATTGAAATGGGCAAAAACGTATAAATACATTAATTCTACATGTTGGATCATTTAAGCACTCATTAATTTTTAGCAAGTAAAAGGTAACTTTGCAAGTTCTCATCTGAGAGCTGATTCCTAAGTTTTTTTTTATCTTTCACAGCAACATTTTTATAATGAACTGCTTGTATTAATTTTGTACGGTACATCTCCTGAACCCATGATATATTAAATTAAGTAGGTTACGCCACACTTGAATATTAACACAATTATATTCTTGAGTCTAAGTAAATCATAAAAAAGCAAAGCCGAGTTTGCATTTGACTAAGTTGCTCAATTTGCTTCCTCTTACAAGGAATATGAACCACATTTACAACATTTCAACATTTCCTATTTTTAGTTTAAAAAGAGATGAACAGTTGTTGCCTATTACTGCATTAGCAATTGAAAATCAACAAGATAGCTATCAGAGACCGCTGACTTATCGATTTAGCGGCGTGTATTCTTCGCTCTGACTCAATAGCGACCCCGCATGTCCCATCACTAATCATTTAATAACTCGCTAATTATACAAATAATTCATCCAAAATTAATATGCTTCTGGTCCAAAATATGATGAATGCACATGCAAAATTTGGAGCAGATTCAACCTCGCTTTCGTGAGATATCGCCTAACATACGAAAGTGTCTAACAGACAAATACCTATCAACATACTTACCGATCAAGATCGATAAGTAATAACCGCCACAAACTACATCAAATAAAATAAAATATATCAAACCAGTAAGATTATACTATTATAAAATTACTATTACCATAGACAATGAAAGAATGAAATTTTAAATACCAATGGATGCATCTGAATCTGTTTCTTGACTAGAGATCGCTGCTTTATTCGATGTCAAAGATGCTTCTGAACCTCGAGGAGTACACCATTCATCATCTGATGATGATGATCCATCTATATTGTGAAAACATAAATTTTAATCTTAAGATATTCGAAGTAAAATTTCACAATAAATTATAACCTTGTCAGTTGGAACATAAAACTAAAGCATTAAAAATATACTTGACATTTCCATACCATTTACCCTTCGTGAAATCACATTTTCATAGTATGATTATGTGTTGAAGCAAGTGTGCGCATCCTGCAGCCCACAGGCCAAATGTGGCCTACATAGAATAATTGTGCGGACTGCGAAAAGCCTATGCAACTACTAAAAAGCCTATGATAAAGGAGCAATTCACGGTTTCACCCAGTTATTTGTATTTGGTCCTGCTGTATGAAGGGCCGCACACCCCTGACTTAAAGGATTGCTCACTCACTCTGACAGGTGAGTCACGTAAATGGTGATAGGTTAACTCTCCAATACCCATTCAGATGCTATTACCGTAAATTGTCAGTCAGTATCCTCTGGACTAGCCTTCAGTTGAGAGGCAGCCATGGTTTTAAGTAAGATTAATTAAATTCAATCATAAGTCTCAAACAAGGTCCATTACTTTAAATAAAAATAGAACTCATAGAAAGACATCAGGATGGGAATAGCATGATTACCGTAAGTATCATGTCTCAAATAATTTCAGACTAGATCTAACAAAGAAGAGCTGTTCACCAGGTGGCAGAGACTAGTTTGTCACTTTGTTAGTCAATCTAATAGTCAAACTGGTGCTTTTTATGGCTTTTCAGATGATGCCTCTATTAGCATTTTTATTTGTTTTGACCCACAAATTGATAAAGCTTGTATCAAATAATCTGTTTGACAGTCCAAATTTTATATGTTATCATGTGACATTTAAAAAAATTCTTCAGGTAAATATTTCTTCAATTACCAGCGCAATATCAATTTTGCACAAGTTGATCTGAACACTTGTAGATTTAAGTGTTACTACTAAAATTATAAAGTTTTAATTTTCACATGAGCACCAAAATTAGTCATTTGAAATTATGAACCTGAATCATTTGATGAAGTGACTTTTACATCTTTGTTGTCATTCTTCTCTTTGAAAGAAACATTCTTGCTCCTCAGTCTGGCCATGGATGTACCTGGAGATTCCAAACTTGTGGATTGGATTTCGTTTTGATCCATACCTGGAATGTAAATAATAAAATACATAATGTGCATTACAGTGAAAGCTTTATTATACTTGACGTATCAATCATGCATTTGAAAAAATAGTAGCTGAAATGAAATTTTTCAAGCCCAGTCGCTCATCAAATCTGAATACAATACTTAAAAGACAATGGATTCAAGTCTTATAGGCTCCTTCTAGCAGGAGGTACTTGGGCTGATACAACCTTAGATATATTAAAAGAAGAGTTCGAAATAGCACTTGAATAGTATATATTCAATTTCAACTATGCTGCCCCAGAAAAAATAGCTTCAACAAAACATTCATTTTTTGCTTGTCCATAAATTGCTTGAACTTACATCCTGCTTCTGTTTGCAAAATGTGATCTTCTGAAGAAGAATCAGTTTCAGAAGATGGAACATCACAAGCTGGTTTGCAAACACGCAGGATAGGCTGAATGTTAGATGTTATCTCTTCATCTCTAAGCTGTGCAATCGATGGTGGAGGTAAGGAATCGGGTACATCTGTATTAGATGATATTTGAATGAATCATTTAATAAATTTAAATATTATTTATATTTACAAATATAAAACTCACTAATCCCATTTACGATAAAGCATTTCTCTGTGCTCCCGAAGTATGTGAACCAAGATGGCAAACATCGGAACGTAGTATGTATACCAGGTTAGGGTTAGGCCATAATTTTATTCCAATTTTCCTTATTTTAGTTCTATTATGAGTTTGGGGACTAGCCACGTGACTCCAATAGTATTTGTACCTGAAATATGGCCTAACCCTAACCAGGTACACATACCACGTTATGGCGTCCGCCATCTTGGTTCACATATCGTACTTGTGGAACACCAAAAAATCTTGGCATTTACAGCAGTTTGGATCATTACAACACAGGAATTTTTTTACTAGAAAACAAGTGCAACACAATCAAATCATGATATCACTAGTTCATAAACATTGGTAATAGTTGGAAATTCGACAACAGTTTGGGATTTACCATATGGGAGGACCTTTCAAAATACCTTTTCCCTAATTAAAAATAAAGGTCAATTTCTAACCTGAAACAGTGTGTGAAATATCTTTTATGTCTGGGGATTTGTTGTTCACTCCATCTTTGTCCAACACAGAAGGATCATTTTTTTTGGATGTTTTCGTGAAAGTGTTTGAACGTTCCACGTCCTCAATTTTGTCATCATCTTTGCATTCATCTGAAATATGGGTTAAATTTACTTGACATATAAAATAGTGCCAGACAGTCCATACCAATATTAACACAAAGCAGAAAGCTTTCAAGTCACATCTACTGACTGAGTGTAAAAACCTTATGATTCAGATTCCTACGAGTTGGATACTTTTGATACAGATATAATTCAATTGTCGCATTACAGTAATTCTCTACCAGTGGAGGAGGAGAGGAGATTCAAAGAGTGAAATGATAAAAATTAAAAAAGAAATCACTGCTACAAAGCCTTATTCTGGGTGAAAGGCATATAAGATGTCGTAAAAATATAGTTACAGAATAGTCATAAGTTAGACAGAATGAATGAGGGTCACAAATTGCTTGATTTTGAAGATTTTAAAGGCCACAAAAATCAAATCTTACTGCAATTTTAATTTCCGGTTTTTATTATTCAAATAATATTTTTCTGGCATGCCAAGGTTTTACTACCCTCTTTGTTCCTTGCGCTGCTGCTGCTTTCTAATCATTTATTGCTAGAGAATAAGCTTTTGCAAAAGTAACTATATACGTGTTTTGCAAATGCATATATCCTCCTGGGTTTCACAAAAGCTACAAATGACTTGCGCCATTATTTGGGCCAAGCTCAGTTATGTAATCATAATCACTGAACGATAGCAAAGTTGTAACTCACCCATTTCAGCTATATTTGTTCAAGCTGGTTTAGAAATTTTCTTCTCTTTATTTAATTCAAACTATCGAACTATTTTGAATAATATTCGCAAAATTTTAAAAACTGTATCTTGTATTATCTGTAAATATAGAAAGAGTAGACATTTTAAAATGTAACTATAATAAGAATGAGCCACTACAGCACTATATAATCCCATATCCATAAAAAATAAACTGCTTACAAACTGCTTTAAATATACAGTGTGCTTGCTCATACCTTCACAATTTAGTACTGTAATTCACATTTGACTTGAATAATAAATATTTAAATTGCATTTAGCAATGTTGTATTTTTCTATTTAAGCATTCTACTTTCTTGAACTAAATTGTGTCCTATTTTCTATATGCTCTTTATGGGTATCCCAATAAAACTATATATTCTGCTGACAAGAAGAAAAATTCAGCCGGCTATACACACACAGTTTAATCATTAACCTTAGTACTCCCAGCTTTTTATAATAAATATGACAACATGCATGGTCCTGTATTAACAACACTTTTTTCCCAAATCATGCTTGATGACTGAAAATAAATTCTCTCAGATATACTGTATATTCGTAGAAAGAGCGTGGGCGATGTTGACTTTTTATTATGCCATAAATGAAGTCAGTTATGCTGAAGTGGTAAATAAATATTAGTAACAACAGTATGGAAAATATTCCATTTTGCTCATATTTGATCTTAATTTGAAAACGACATGAAACTGGCCAAAAATGGCTCAAGCTCAATTGTTAATGAAAATAATTATTTTGAATGATGTTTAAAATCTGTGACAAAAAGAATACATCCAGAAATAAAATAATTTTCAAAACCTGTTACACCTGGACAAAAACCCAAAAAAAAAATACCAGAGATACTGCTCATCGGTTCATCACTTATCGATTTCAATCGGTAAGTATGTTGATAGGTATATGTATGTTTGTCTGTTAGATGCACGCGATATCTCACGAAAGCGAGATTTAATCTGCTTCAGATTTTGCATGTGCATTCATCTTATCTCGGACCAGAAGCCTATTGATTTTGGGCAAAATATGTCGTATAATTAGCGAGTTCTTAATTAATTAGTGATGGGGCACAAGGTGTCACTATGGAGTAAGAACGCTAATTTGGGGTCCCCTAGCTTTCGATCGATAAGTCTCCGGTCTCTGACCGATATTCTCGTTTTTTGGTTACATAAATGCCCCAGTTTGGACACATATCATTCAGTATTATTGTCAATATACTTTTTATTAAACAAATGGAGATGGTTATTTGGACATTACCTTTTCTCGTTATAAGAATATAACGATGAGGGTGTCAACAAACAAAGGAGGTCGCAAGACGTTTCGAAGAGGGAACGCGAAGTTGTTGTTAATCACATTGAATGAGCCGTTGTCGTTTTATATTGAAGTATAGGGGCAACCCTAAAATGTGGGAAACGGGAACGACGGAAAATGCACTGAAATGCGGGAAATTGCAAAAACTAAAATGCGGGAACTACGGGAAATTTCACTAAGAAGCGGGAAAATTTCACAAAAAGCGGGAATGACGGGAAATCGCTTTAAGGTACAGGAAATATTCATTTTGGGGTATGTTTAGGGGAAATTGTTCTAGAAAGCGAAAGCAATGGTAAATATACGCTTGGGGGTGTATGTACGTGAAAATTTATCTAAAATGCGGGAATGACGGCAAATCGCTTTAAAGTACGGGAAATACTCATTTCAGAGTATGTTTATAAGAAATTGCACTAGAAAACGGAAGCAACGGGAAATATACGCTTGGGTTGTGTGGATACGGAAATTTCACTAAAAAGCGAAACATTTCACAAAGAGTGGGAGTGACGGGAAATCGCTCTAAGATTCGGATAATACGTATGTTAGTACAATTACCCCGTACATGCACACTCAAGTATAAACGGCACTCCGAAAGTATGTGCAACAAGATGACGCACAACCTGAACTCTAACCTGGTATACATACTATGTTCAGGTTGTGCGCCATCTTGTTGCACATACTTCGGGAGCGCCGTATAAACTTGCCGTTGCTTTCGCTATTCAATGCATATTTACCCCACACATACTCTAAAATACATATTTCACATACCATAAAACAAATTCCCGTCATTCCCGTCTTTTGTGAAATTTCCCGTAGTTCCCCAATTTCAAATTGACAAATTCCCGTCGTTCCCACAGTTCCCGCTTTTTAGTGAATTTTCCGTCGTTCCCGGGAAAGGGAAATTACGGAAAATTTTACTACTAAGCGGGAAAATGTTACAAAAAGCGGGAATGATGGAAAATCGCTCCAAGATACTGGAAATCTGCAATTTAATTCAAATACCCCGAACGTGCACACACAAGTATGAACGGCGCTTCGGAAGTATGTGCACCAAGATGGCGCACAACCTGAGCTTTATTCTGGTACACATACTTGGTTCAGGTTGTGCGCCATCTTGATGAACTTACTTGGGGAGCACTGTATAAACTTGTAGTTGCTTTCGCATTTAAGTGCAAATTTACCTCACACTGGAAATCTGCAATTTATTTCAAATACCCCGAACGTGCACACTCAAATATAAACGGCGCTTCGGAAGTATGTGCACTAAGATGGCGCACAACCTGAGCTTTAATCTGGTACACATACTTGGTTCAGGTTTGTGGGACAAACAAACAAAGATCTTTTTTTCTTCTCTTACATTTAGATAGTATAACTTGAACGTGAGCATTCCAATACGATTTACTAGGTATGCAGATAAATGAAAATGTTCTAAAAACAAATTCACTCAAGTTGTGTTGTTAAAAGGAGCGTTTCGAACAGTTACGTAAAAGAAACGCTGTGCGCCCTTTACCTTGTATCCACACTTTTTCGCTGGCCTTGTTTGTTCAACTTAACTCGCACTCGCTTGTTCAACTTAACTCGCTTTTTACATTCTTTACTCATTAAGTGTATTTCATATCTAATGAAAACAAGAACTGATTATTTTTTTTATTATTTTTTTTTTATTTAAAAGGAGAAATAAAAAGCACTTCGCAAAAAAGCATTTCGTGCTGAACAATGGAAAATCTGTCACTCAAATGTTGTGAAAAAAAAACACTTCACACTATTCAATGAATATATATATATATGCTCTTTGCACTATTCTATTGCAGTAAAATTGCACACACTTTACCAATTCGCTACAGCCATTTTTTGTCGTCATGGCGTGAACCTTGTCAACAACTCAGTTGTGCTGTCAGTTTTGTTTCGATTCTCAGATTGGTAAGTATAGGCATATATGGCATTGGAATTTATTTGGCACAAAAAAAAAGGTAAGTATAGTAATTTGTTCAAAGTTTCTTCCAGTTTGAATAATGAACCAATTTATGGGATTTCTAAACTTCACCTCATATAGTATGTTTTCACATGTAAATGGTACATTTTGTCTTCTGCAAAGATTTCGAATGTTGGTTCGATATTGTTCATATTTTGGACAGTGTATTAAAAAATGTTCAGTATCTTCGACTTCCCTGTTGCATTGGTCGCATATTTCATCTACATTTTTATTGAATTTGGAAAGATGTTTATTCAGCATACCATGTCCTGTCTGAAGTCTAAAAATATTTCTTGTTTGTATTCTTGATTCTTTTATTTTATTCAAGTAATTTGGTATTATTTCTGGAAATATTCTTTTATAGTATAGTCCTGATATGTTTTGTTTATATTGTATATTCCATCTATCTTGTATATAATGTTTCATTTGGTCTTTATTTTCAGGTTTTGACAAGTCTTGATTAACTTAATCTTACGTGGATAAGTCAATGCAGTGGGTTTGTCTTTGAATTCTACTCAAATGCACAGTTAGCATAAGAAAAGCTAAGTTGTGATAGATAATAATGATGATAATGATTGTCAAATTATTTATTTCTCATTATTACGAGACGAATAAACATAAATACATCTATCATGTGTTTTGACAAATATTATTTCCATTTGCCAACCCTTTTACGCTTGGTGAACTCAAAACTGCAAAAATCATAAAAATCTCCGTAGAGAATTGCGTGTTAGTAATCGTAGCAATTGACAATTTTGCGCAACGCATGCAAGTCTGACTCCAATGCCTATTATAGGAAGTGATTTGGAACATATTCTGAGAGAACATAACCTTTGTGCAAAGCGTCTTAGATTCCTGAAACTTTCCAGTACAATCATGCACAAACAGAAGTTGAGGCGTAAACAATATCTAATAACCCTGCCTGTGGACTGACCCTGATGACCCCAAAAGTTCGTATCGTTGCCACCCAGTGATATACCTAACGCAAGCGTTTGTTTATTAATTATTTATGCTTCTAAATATGTGTATTCTTGGTTTGATAAGTGTAATAAATCTCGCTTCCTGAATAAAGTGTCGAAACATAAAACAAAAATACCCGCCGTCTTATTTTCTGTCTATTTTATATTTGTATTGTCACAACCAATTCTAACACTTCAATTAAAGTGAAAATAAAATAGTCAGAGGCCTCGGTGACCTTCGACGATTTCGCGACGCAAACAAGTAGGTACAAAGTAGGGGTCGGCAAACTACGGCCCGCGGGCCAGATCCGGCTCGCGTAACAATATAATCCGGCCCACGAAGCTTCACTGAATTATATTAACAAAGCAATTGTGATGACGATTATATTCTTTACAAAACAGAATTTGTTTTGAGACACTAAATTATATTATGACATAACAAGTATATAATTCCCTATCACTCGTTTAATGAGCCTATAAATTGATTATGATTAGACAAATGGCAACAGAACGTAAAAAAGTTTAGGCCGAGTGCAAATGGTTAAATGTCGCAGAAAATATTCAAATGATCAGTTTTTTCTTGAAATTTAACTGAAATAAATCTGTGTGACAAAATGTAATTCATTGGTAATTCCCTCGGTTTTCAACATTCTAAAAATATGTGCCCTTTAATTTTTGCCCGCGAACGACAAAAGTTTGCCGACCCCTGGTCTAAAGAATAAAGGCAAAAGGTAAAACTCTTCTTCCTCCTTCTCTGCCAGGGTTTACTTTGAAATGCTGAAAAAATTACTCATTTTGGCTAAACTCTATTCAGTAGATCAGGGGTCACCAAACTTTTTTGACCGCGGGCCGGATATGACTCAAACTGTGTTGAAACGGGTCGGACAAATATTTTTGTCAATGCAATACAATAAATTCATAAAAGTTTGAAATCTATGCAATTTATTCAACAATATATATTCTATATTTCTGAAGACTTGAATATTAAATTCTATTTATATCGCAGAATATAGATCGAGAACATTCTAGGAAAACAAATATACAAGATTTCTATATGTAGACAACTACCCTGAGTTTAGCTGTTATCAAAACGTTGCAGTCATGAATTAGGAATGTTACAAAATCCGCTTTTTCTCTCCAAAAAATGTACGCATCACGTCTGCCAAGTACCGCTACGCCGTGTCGAATACCGCTCATATAAACGACTACGTACTGCCTGCTGTAGCATGGAATTCCATGAAATTTTGACATAATTCAGATAAAATAAACAACTATTATCTGGTATTTGATTTTTTTCATCAGCGCATAAATTTTCCAACATTCGGAGCTTTTAAAAATTACGCTCTATTTATACGTAGTACAGATTAATGATATTGTCTATGGACACCAATAAAATTTATGTGGGCGTGTGTATTTCTTTTCTAACTTGATACTTACCAATTTTTATGAAATTTGTACAATCGAAACCTCGTTAAATATTACCGACAATGAAACCACTGTCAAACTAACGTGCACAACACCAGCGTTTATTTGCGACGATCTTTCGGCGGTATCAAGACCGTTGACAGAATAAAATCCTGAAATAGTCTCAATATTCCATAGATGTGACGCAGATCGAAAGACTAGTGATTGATATGTGTTCTTTTTTCATATTTATTACAGTTCTTATGAAAAAAGTAATACAATCTTTATGGAAAGAATTGGCCTGTCTGGTGGTACTAAAATTCTGATATCTCTGTTATTTCTTGATCGTTTTTTTATAAAATTGGTATTGTTTTCTTAATTTCACTCAGATCCACCGGCGCAGTTTTTATTTAAATCGGATAAACTTTAATTTTTTGTAACATACCTACATGCATATCCGCTATAAAGCAGTACAAAAGTTAGTGTGACTTGTGAAATTGGAGCAGTACGCGAGGGATTACAGTACTGTTAGCGCAGCATGCACATTCGACGTTCATTTTAGCACAAGAAACGTAAATAGTTTCGTCGAAAGCACGCGCCACGAGTGCATCTTTCGCAGAAAACGTTGCGTAGGCTACCGGTAGAGAATTTTAGCCTATTTTGTCACAGCTATTTCTAGACTAATTTTTCATTACTACTATTAAAACTACAACTCCTAAGGTGGCAAATGATGATTGACGTATTTGATTCATACTTAAATTTCCCAAACACAACCAAAAACTAACGAATAGCATTCAAAATCGCAAAAACGAAGTATTGTTTACAACCACGACTGAAAATTTGTCAGGGGTGACAAAACAAAAGTATTTAAGCGGATGCGAAAGGGCCTATTATTACGTCACTTTTTTGCATCTTGCTGATTGGCCAATGTTACGAAATAAACAAGGAAGACGATGCTCGAGGAAAATTTCCCTTGGAAAAAAATTCGCCATTTTTGCGTGTTATTGCGGACCGGATAAAATGACGCCGCGGGCCGGATCCGGCCCGCGGACCGTAGTTTGGTGACCCCTGCAGTAGATAAACAAAGTGTAGGTCTGCAGCTCGCGAAATTGCGTCAAGTACTTATATCTCCATTAGACGTAACATTGGAGGCAAACACTGCGTAATGGAAAGTAAACGACATAGAATTGTAGAATGAATGAATAGATTCATATACACAGAATTTAAATAAGAAACAATAAATAATGCAATAAGTAAAATATTCAATCATATTTTATGTATATGTTTAACACAATTCTGTTAGTTTTCGCGGCGCATTTGGCAACTCGCCACTAGAACCCATTGGGAACCCTACATTACACCGTTTTTCTTTATCAATTTAACCCTTTCATTTTATGGTGTTCCGCGAGGCGAGATAAAAAGATGTAAGTAAGTGTTCCGTGGTCGAAAAAGTTTGGGAAACGCTTGTCTATACAATCCAGACAATAAAATATAATTGAACATGAGTTCGTCGAGCCTTTGAAATGTTTCATTAATTTTCCAATCCATCCATAGGGTTAAAACTACAGCATTATGTCATGTACAATGGGAACGGGATTAGTACTACATGGAAAGGCAATTAGCAGTCAAAATGAATTGTAGCCATCTTACACGTTCATCCTATACTCAGCGCTATTTACTACGTAAATCTTGCGTGTTTTAATATTTATTAGGATACATATACAACCATGAATGCGCAAATTAGAACAAGAACAACGTGAAACTATTTATACTGGCTACCGGCGTGTATGGCCTTTCTGAACCAATGTGAATATTTCCATATTGATACAGTTTAAATATTTCAATTCAATTTGATTGTAGATCTAGGCCGATTTCTACAACAACCTCTATTGTCCACAGTTGTTGGTTACAATAACTAAGATAGGATTTTTTTTCATTAACTTCAAATTTTGAAAAAGTAGGATCCATAGTCGTGTCCATCCATTTTTATTTAGACTTCGACCACATAAAATCAAACTCATTGCACACCAATGCATATAATGATTTATATCCGTGGTTGCCAATCTTTTTAAGCCGCGCCCCTTTTTTAGAGTTTATCTAATCTCACGCCTTACCTCAAAAATAACTAGCTAACAATAAGCTACAAATAACAGACGGTAAGGCGAAAGTATGTTTTATTCATGAAAATGCTTGGATTAAACGTAAATATCAAAAATAAAGAAATGTGAATATCTAAAATAAGGCGGGCAAGATCACATCTAACATGTAATTTCATGCAATTAGCTTCACGCCCCTTCAAACAATTGTCTACGTCCCCCTTGTGGGGCGAGCCCTACCGTTTGAGAACCACAGATTTAGATTGACCACCTTTCACTACCAAAATTTCAATATGAAATATCATACACCAAGCAGATATTTCAATAATTACCTGCCCTGGCTTCAACTTAGCCGGCATTATTGATATTTGCATGATCATAAGCAGAGTGCTAAATTTTCGGTACTCCTGAAGTATGCATACCAAGATGGCAGACACCAGAACGTAGTATGTGTACCATTAGGTAAGCTTACCATACGTTCCGCTTTAGGCGGGACAGTCCCGCTTTTCAGCGTTTTGTCCCGCCGTCCCGATAAGTCAGCCAAAAGTCCCGCTTTTCCAGCATAATACACAAACATGTTCTGGTTACTGTTGTTTCTGCGTAGCGCAGCGCTAGCCTACTTACTGAAGGTGAATGCGTTCGTTTCCCGCTGATTCCCATTGATGGCAGACGTATCGCATGTAAAACCAATACTAATTAGTCTCAATTCGAATTATTTGTACCGGTATCGTTAACGTCGATTCCTTCCTATTTTTCGAACTGAACCCGATATTTGGACAGAGAATATGCGCATGAAATTTTGATAACAATATGGTCAATAAAGATAGCCGAGATAGCTTTAAATGTAGGAATGTAGGCCTATGTAGTAAAATTGGAAAATGTGAAGTTATAAAATCATAGCTAAGGGGTCGTTGTCTTTCGAGGCGTCCCGATTTGAAGTCACAAAAATATGGTAACCCTAGGGTTAGGCCATAATTTTATTCCAATTTTCCTTATTTTAGTTCTATTACGAGTTCGGGGACTAGCCAAGTGACTATTTGTACCTGTAGTGTACCTTGTAGTATGCCCGTAGTATTTGTACCTGAAACTATTGCCTAACCCTAATCTGGTACACATGTATACTACGTTACGGTGTCTGCCATCTTGGTACGCATACTTCAGGATTACCAAATTTTCGTGATATATTCTCTAAAATTTTGTTCCCCA
The DNA here is from genome assembly GCF_964204865.1 of Styela clava. Classification (NCBI taxonomy): domain Eukaryota; kingdom Metazoa; phylum Chordata; class Ascidiacea; order Stolidobranchia; family Styelidae; genus Styela; species Styela clava. The sequence continues at coordinate 8,554,887 of NC_135254.1, forward strand.
TTGGATGTGTACGGGAGTATGCACATTGTATTCGTCCGTCGATTATGATACGAAAGCAGCACTTTTGCGAGCAGAGCTGATTTGAAGTATGATACTTGTTAGTAAATAGAATTACATAATACAAAATGAGCCGTGGTGATATATAGATGTCGCCAGATGGTCACATTAAAAATATGAAGAGGGATTTATGGCAGAACGATTAGGGTAAAAAGATTCTGTATTAAAACACTCCAGGCCGTTTATATAGACACAATGCCACCGATATTTAGCCTCTTGTTAAGTATAGCAAATCGTACACAAACGAAACTTTAAGCGAAGCGAATACGCCGGGATCCGCCTATTGTGTCAACAAAAATGAAATAATGCCGACCGGCTTGCGATAGTTTGGCCCCGTTATTGGCTGAAGGAATTCGCCACGTGGAAAATAGTATGGAGAATATACACCCGTGTCTTCAAACAACGAAATGGGGCTTACAAGTTACAACATTAAATTTTACACTTTGAACTACATTTAATGAGATTCCAGTTTTTGCAAAAATATTCATCGATTATTTTGTGTTCAATGAAAGTGTGTTCGACTTTTTATTTCTTTCAATTTCGTAGCCTATTTTTGCTGACTGGAAAAAATAAACTTGATTATGACTCGGGTGCAGTTGCATCAAGTTAAATTGCTCGACTGGTCAAAAATGTTGTCCCCACTCGATCCCATAATACTGCGTTCAAAACCCATAGCAATCCACAGCGAATTAGTTGATGACCTTGTTCGGTTTCGTACCTTGTTCGGAGCGATGACGTGGAACATTTCATAATATTTTATACCACTATTCTTGACCTTTACGTAAAAATACAGATATTCGAATGGGGAATAAGCGACAGACACAACAACTAATGTGAGAACAATTTTATTTTCGTACTCTACAATTTGAAAAACGCTTAAAAAATTCCCCGCTTCGTAATGTTCGTTGTTGCCCATAGGTATAGTGGCGAATGATGTTATTTTATATTCCCTCTTCCAGCGTGTTGGAGGTCTTTCAGAATTTTCTTTGTCTCACATAACTCAGATTATACTATAGGATAAACTAAACTGGTATAGAATGTTTCACATCCTCTTCCAGATAGGCCGTGGGTCGTATACATCGTAAAAATGATTTATCAAGTACGAACTGGTCCTGGTACTTCCGAAGTATGTGAACCAATATGGAAGACACCGAAACGTAGTATGTGTACTAGGTTAGGGTTAGGTCATAATTTCAGGTACAAATTCTCCGGGAGTCTCTTGGCTAGTCCCAGATCGCGTAATAGAAATAAATTAAGGAAAATTGGAATAAAATTATGGTCTCTGTACTCGGGTATCTATAGTTTGACGTCCAAATATATTGCTTGCTGTCTCATTTGAAATCTCGTCCTTGTCAAACCCAGTCAATTTATCCTTCAACAACATTGTGTTTTATAAATTGTTTTCAATGCATAGAAAACTCAGGATGACTCACCGACGCATATTTATTGGCTGAATTGGTGCGTAGCAAATTCGAAGCTTGGGAACGCGATAACAGACAGAAAATATTAGGCACACAGCGAAACCGAAGATATTAACAGCATAATCATTACATTTCGTGATAAACATAAAACAATAATTTTTTCTCGCGGTTTTACTTTTAACTGCTTTATCTTGAATAGATAGCGCGAATACATTTTTTTGTGTTAGTCAACCATTCCAGCTTGGAACCTTTTCATCTCAAAAATTAGGACATATCTTGGTCTACTGCATCCTGTGCAGTAGCAGCGCTCCCCGTACTTTCACATGCCCCGCATTAATCGTAGGTGTAGTTTTTAACGGTCATAATTACAATAATGCACAGGTCAGCGTGTTAGTTCGGTATACGCAAGCCTCATAAGTAAAGTTAGGGTTTTGTTTTTTATCAGTTCTAAAAAAAACATCGTGATTTAAAACAAGGGCTTGTTTTAAATCAATTTTGTTCTGGTTTTTTTTTTATTTAAATACCCCTTGCACCCCCGCTAAATTACGCCAAAACGTTGCGTTCTGGCAGCTGCATACGCTGCCGGATTTAAAATTCCAAAAAAGTAAGTAAAAATTATTGTTTTGACTTTTACTTTTTTGAGTACATTCATCACCACGTTTGCGTCTACACCAAAGTCCTAAGATTTTAACCGGAATGTTTATCCGAGATACCAGAGAGAAGTTTTGAGTAAGAAAAATCATGAAGCTCAGCTCACGAGCATATTACGAAAGCAATTGGAACAAGGCAGCCTTCGGCAAAACGAGTGCGTTACGATAGTAAATAATAAACTATATGAGGCGATTTACTGATTTAAACGATGAGACACCCTAGTCTACGGCTAGGCTGTGCTAATTGTAACAGCCTTCTCATGCAATGACGCCACAACTAATCTGTTACGACGCCTTGAGTAGGATTTCCAGTTTATGTATTGACATTTTTCTCATAAAATAGAAATAAAAATTAGTTAATACTGTTCGGTTATTTTATACTTAACACACTTTGTTTTTAGGGTTGAAATGATAGAATTTTCCAAAGTTATACAAACTGATTTATTAGATCACATTTCAATTTTCGCAAGGTGGTTTCGTCGCAGGGTTGTCACGTAATGACTTATCGGTTGCGTTCTACTGCGCCAACCACGTTTGCGGTCGCACTGAACTACAGCTTGAGAAGGTGTGTAGGGCCCTTTATCGATATTTGTGGCGTATTGAAGGGTTTATTCCGAATAAGAAGCGTTTGACAAGTTTTTACACCCATTTTTCTTTAACCTATTCAATCCAAAAAAAAAATCAAATAGTACAGCCATTTTGAACAAAACAGGCAAAAAAAAAACCTGATTTAAAACAATTGTTTCAAAACAATTCCTTTTGAACAAATCCCTAAGTAAAGTCACTTCAATCATGATTGTGGATACTCCCGTGGTATTCCTACCAGGTTAGGGTTAGGCCATAATTTTATTCCGATTTTCCTTATTTTAGTTCTATTACGAGTTCGGGGAATGTCTGTGTTAGCCAAGTGAACATACCCCCTGCCCAGGGTTTCAGTCTTATTGTAAAACTTGATGTAAAGTAGGCAAACAAAATTAGTTACCTCCATATTGTGACATACACTTCTGGAGCGTCTGATTTTGTAAAAGATCAATTTCCAGGTGTTATCTTTGTCTTTTAGACTCTGCCTCCCATAATCTGTTTATCATGTGGGCCCGCGATAGTCAATGGTGACTTTGTTAAACTTGCAACGCCCTGCATTGCATATCGGTACGGACTTCAATCGCCGCCCAAGGTTCGACTTTTATCCCAGGCTTTATTATATATATATATACATGCATTCTTATTGAAACTCTATGGATATTATTCCAAATCTGCCAGCTCAGCTGTGAATCATATATACACGGTTTACTTCCTGCGTTTCATTATACAGGGTATCTTTCGCGGAACTTATTGAGAAATTGCTTTTACAGTGGCGGCAATCGTTCGTTACATGATACAATTCAAAAGGCGGAAAATAATATCCCTGATGCATTCCCGTTAATCAACTGTTAACTGGTTCACTGAAAAAATTTCCTGAAAATTAATGTTCAATCAGGCTTACGATTCCGCAATTTTTATAACAGCAACACTACCTATTTTGGTATTCCCGTAGTGTACCAGGTTAGGGTTAGACAAAATATTTTATTCCTATTTTCCTCCATATTGGTACACACACTTCTGGAGCGCCCCTATTTTACTAGCTGCTCTCTTAGCATGTATCTGAAAAAGTATTTTTATGACCTTCAAATTTCGTTTATATCCTGATAATGTGATGCCTTTTATGGCATTTAATTCAAAGTTTAGTAAAAATTAAAGGCGGTCAGAAAATGAAATCTAAAACTTTTAATTTAATTAAAAATAACGTATTCGAAGGTGCGTTGGCAAGCGCTTGGAAATAACATTTGTGTATTGTAAAATCTATTAACCTTTCGACAACATTTGATACGGAAATGACCTTTTATAAATCAATTATCGCGTCACGCTCACGCAAAAAATTATTGTTTTGTTTCTAGGTGACCAAAACGTGGCGTTACTATTATAAGTCGATAACAGTTTATACTTGGTCGCACTATTCCATGTGGGCTGGGTTATGCAGAATCGATTTTAGTTGGATTACTCGAGTCGTGGGAAAGCTTATACCCTATTCACACACTTGGATCACAGCTTGTGGGAAGATTTTCGCAGTTGTGACTTTCAACTTGGGCTCGACTCAAGACACGTCAGGGACAGTCGTAGCCAGAGTCTTGTATTAGATTCTTTAAAACTGCGTTAGATATCAGAGGCGGCATGTATCTACCTGGTCCTGTTGGGAGCAAAAATATTACGCCATATTATGAAGTAAGAATTTGCTCTCGCGCTAGTTTCATGCAGGGATAGTTATGTGCGAGGGGATTGCTGGACTCCTCGCCCCCGTGGGGTGGTTCACGTCACCGCTGGTAGGTAACGGCTCACTCCACGACCAAGCCCATGCTTCCGAAAACAAATAACTGGCTTACTAATTCCATACTCGACATGGACTGGTAACCGGACGAGAAACCGTGGTTCGCCATATGATTGAGCCGTGATAAATATGTAAATTCTATCCTATTCGTTTCGCCAAAAATGATACAGTCATAAGTCGATTTAGCCATTGTGGAATTATGCTGCCAAATTCCCTTGATGTCCTGTATGATTTACAAATGTCACTACGATGCGTTGTCTTTACTTCTTGCTTTGATTATAATTTTCGCCATGGAATTTATGCTTCTATCGAAAAAAAAAACTGCATAATCTCTTCACCCAATTAAGATGCCGTGACTTCGAGGAAATAACATTTTTCATTCGCATTAGCATATTAATTCTTGCAGACTGTTGTCGATTCCCAATTTCGCATTCATGCAATCCATAATTAATATAATTTTTTAACCTGGTCGATTACTAATCGATATTCGCTTGAACGACAAGCGTAGATGGAAGTATTGAGTTAAAAGCCGACGAAAGCATTATTCAATTCCGCTCAATGAATTTTGAAATTGCTGTACTTTTTTACTTGTGGGATCGCGAATATCAATTTTACGAAATATTGGGGTCACGGAAAAAAAGTTTGGGAACCCCTGGCCTAGACCAATGAACCGCAACTGTAAATGAAGACCACATTCCAACATAGTATTTAGGATTTGCACAGGGCGATGGCGTTCATGGAAACGTAAACACAAAATATGACGGCACAGTACCATATCGCAAAACTTTCACAAGACGTCATATTACTGTCCTAATGTCTCAGAAACTGGCACAGCTGCATAGTACAAAACAAAACTGTTTTTACATCATGAATGATATTCATATATTTGTAATAGTACATAATCATAAGATACGAATGTACAGTTGGTAAATACAGACAAAATGTACAATAAAATATCTACACTACACTACATAGGTATAAATACTGGGTCAGAAATTAAGCCACTCTAAACTCAGTTGGGTGAAATCAAGTATTAGTCGAAGATGCATGAACGGTATATGTAAGTTGAATACAATTCCATTGCTATTTTATATATATGCTCAAATCTATGCCAAGATAGTTTGAGTTAGGAACATTTGAAAGCTTTACTGTTGGCAACACAAGACAATGTGGTGCGCTATTTGACCAAATAATATAACAGAATAAAAATTTAGGAAAATTATTGATCATTAGAACAGCTTTTCACTGAGTATGGACTTATAATTGAACTAACAGTGTTATATGCATTGATTTGATCAGGGAAATGCCTCAATAAATGTACAAAAAAACACCATCCAACTGAGTAGAGCACTGACATCAATTTCTGACCATATTTACCATCGACAAACTACTGTATATGCACTATGCTATTAATACAATCAATATCTTACACCAATGAAAAAATAAAGTTGAATTATCACCAAAAATCAAGACAAAATTCAAAAAGTTGTGATCAGTAACAGGTAGATGGTAGTAAAATTAATTTTTATAATATAGGTTGAGGCAAAAAACTTCCAAAATATCTTTTTAATTTAAACCCTGTAATATCATTTTAAAACCAAGCATTAGAATAGCAAATAGAGATACAATTTGGCATGTCATGGATGCTAAGGTCTGTTGACCAATCCTAGCCTGTGGAAGGATGAAATAGCATAGGATTCACATATTTAGAAAAGCTGATAAGACGGCTTAATCATATGGCAAACCACTGCCTCTCGTCCGGTTACCAGTCCAGGTGGGTATGGGATTAGTTAGCCAGTATGAAGAATAACTTATGCTCTATACTCTGGATGCTTCTATCAACGATAATCTAGAAACTGATCAAATATTTTACATCTATTAGGGACTTCAATTACATCAACAACAACAATAAAAGTGCCTTATTTGAAGAAGTGTGTTTGAATGTAACGCTAACATAATAAAGCAAAGTACACAAAGGACTATCTTTCATATATATCACATCATGATTTTTTAATAAAAAGTTTGAAGTTACTATTTAACGAAAATTCATCCAAGCAGCAAAGAGACACTGTACAAGTGCTATTTATTTTAATATTGGTAACAGGTATTTTAAAAAAGTTCAGTTCGGATTTTAAAATTGGACTTTTGGATAAAATTTGAATCCAAAGCATGAGTTATTTTCTCATGATTCGTTTATATTAAGTCTCCTGAATTTCAAATAATTTCCTTTCCATAAAGCATATATGTACAGTGTACACTCGGAGAAAAAACATATCATGAAATCACAATATATTGTAACTAGATGATATTACATCAATATTTTTACAATAACACATAAAACCATATGTTCCCATAAACGTTTCAAGATCAGACAATGATATGATGAAAATTATTACCAATAAATAATTCATCTCTGAAATCTGAACAGTGAATAGCCATTTGTGCAAAAGCATTCTTCCTAACAAATTCAAAATATAAGGGTATCCTAATTCGTAACACTACACAATGTTGCCGAGTGCAAACTCATTGGCTAATTCTCAGTTTTAGTTCATCATAGCTGCCTGAAACAGACTCCTATGGGGAGAACCAAACTAATACTAAGGAAGTTAATGTTCAAGTTTCATATATGATGCTAAACCTCTCAGCTTATGCTCAATAGCTGGTCAATAAAAACTAGCTTCAGTTGGTAATACACAGCAATACATTTCAGCATGACAATGAAACCAAAATATTCAAATTGAATTATCTATTCAATTACATATTAAAATTTGTTCTTTCCTCAGATACACATTGAAATTTTAGTTCATTGATTACCAGGGAGCCCTTTCCCCTGTTAAACATAGTTTCACTACGAAACTTGGTCTCAAGGATGTAGTGGAATTCTTATTATTTGCTTTGGAGTGTCATCAGAGTACCGTAAATTTTCAGATAGGGTTGTATTCAAAAAGTCTGCTATGAAACAAGCTTTGACTTTGAATAATGTAATTAGGATACTTTGGCAACAGAATGATATTGACAACTTTCATAATATGACAAATTTTGACTAAGAAAATGGGAAATCCGAAAAAAAAAATCAGTAAATCTGATGGTCATATTTTTATTAACGGCCTCAATAACTTAATAAATAATTTTTTTAAACTAAATTCTCAGGACAGATAGTCCAGGCCCAATTATTACCATAAGACTCTACTATTGCAAAAAAGTCTGGTTCACATCATCTAGACATCTGTAGCAAAACATGGTCTGTCAATCTATAAGAATTATTTAAAACAGCAAGAAACAAATACCAGACTATTTTGATGCAAACATCCCACCGCAGATATTCTATATTAATGTATCTTTCACTAAACACTCATATTTAGGAAAATTAGTATTTCTCAAGTAATAACCTGTCTAAAGAACATAGATATCGGGACATGGTTTAAAATCATCAATTTTTAGACTTGACATTAATTTCATGACAAAAATTTCTAAATAAATCGGCTTCAACCAAAGAGCACCTTCAAAATTTCATGCGAACAACTTCATTATTAGTGGTATGTGCAAATTTTTGTGGCAATAAAGAAATATTACAATGATAAAAAGAAAGCTTCATCACTTCAAAATGGACCCTTTCAAAAAAAAAAATATATATATATATTCCATGAACAAGAATTAGATGAATATTAATTATCGTAAGTGGAAAAATTGTCTTATTTTAATACAAGTCTGCAAACAGCAAGGCCATGAGCCCTCAACTATAAGTGAATAATAATATAGATTTGCAAAGCAAAAGCGCTTGTGATTGATTTGTCGAAAGTTACTGGGACAAATGTACCAGCAGCCACTTGACACTATTCTGACAGAACTTTTATGGAAAGCTCAATGTCTTGCTCCATGCAGTCTTGTATATAAAACTAACACAAATTAAATGGAACTATACCTTTTTCCAAACATTAGCAGAAATAACTAAAGGTATATATAAGGTCAACCTACAAAGTCCTCTTTATATTTCATTTTTTCGACACTATGCTAATATTTGTAACTAAAACTACAATATAACATCACACAATAATATGTTATTAGTTCATGAAGAAATATGGTCACAATTTTTTTTAAACATTTATTCAAACTAGAAATGTCAAATATTCAAGCATTCTTGACTGCACATAATGCATTCCAATAATCAACTGCAAGTCTCAGCACACGAAATATCGCATCAAAGGTAAAATCAGTTTTATTTTGTAGTTTTGGTATGCCTTGAGCTTTATGCAAGATAAGTGTCACAAGGTAAATTGATGCAACTTCCAGATCCTACTTCAGAGTCAATCAAACTGGAAAAACGTGACTATTAGTAAAGTGGTTATAATTGAGCACTCCGACTCCTTGCAACAAAGCAATAAGATGGATTTTTAATTGATGATACTTCACAAGAGGTAATGGAATAATTGATTGAAGAAACGATTATGATTTCATAAAGCAAAGACAAGTAGCATGCATATTCAACATTTCTAGTTTTATTTAATAAAATATAATAAGGATATTACAATAAAACAATGACTCGTTTTCTCACAATTATTGCACACCCCGGTATAACATTGCTTCACAGTCTCTCACTACAAGCTGAAAAGGGTGCAGGACTGATATATGAGCACAAAATTGGTTAGGGGAATAAGGAAATTTGGAGTATGAACGTATATAATATTGGCCCACAATTTTATCATAGCAGTTTAAATAAATGTTTCACAATAAGGTATGGGTTTGATCAAAAAGTGCATAAAAAAACAACAATAAAGATCTTACAACTAACTTTGTGCTCATAACAGTCACAGAGAAATGACAATTGCCTCAACCCGATGATGATGGTACATAAATATATGCACAAAAATATAAGATGATTTTAAGTGTGCAAAAGGATATAAAAGCCCACAAACTAAGGACCTAAACTCTACAGTAACGAGTTAGAAAGGAAAATAATTCAGTCTGGATGTAAGGTCTTTGCTTGAAAATCAACATGCACAGTTTCCTCCTTCATTTTCAGATGAATCTTCTTTCAGTTGTGTACCCTTGTTTGCGTTCCCGATTGTTGGGTCAGTATCCAAACTTTCCGACATTTTGTCACAGATCAGATCGACAAGACGCTCAAAAACTTGTTTTACATTGATATTATCTTTAGCACTTGTTTCGAAAAACTCCAAACCGAGTTGGTCGGCAAGTTGTTTACCTCGTTCAGTTGTAACCACTCGTTCATCTTCCATGTCACATTTATTTCCTACAAGAATGACCTGCGCATTGTCCCACGAGTATGTTTTGATCTGAGTTGACCAATCTTGCACACTGTTGAATGAATCTTCATTTGTGATGTCATACATAAGAATAAAACCCATTGCACCCCTGTAGTAGGCAGTTGTGATGGTTCTGTACCGTTCTTGTCCAGCTGTATCCCATATTTGAAGTTTTACTCTTTTGTCTTGGCGAAATACCGTTTTTACTTTGAAATCAATTCCCACTGTGGATACAAAAGCACTGGTAAAACTGTCATCTGCATACCTGAACAAAAAAGACGTCTTTCCAACGCTGCTATTTCCAATGATCAGTAACTTGAACATATAATCAAAATTTTGATCAGCAGCATCTTTCTGTTGTTGCTGTGTTTGCGAGTTATTTGTGCTGTTCGTCGCCATTATTCCAGACTTCCTGTAGTCTTAGTAAACAATAAATACACTCTACAATAAGTATCTGCAACAGAAATACCTTCACGTCGCCGTTAAAACGTCGATCGTACAGAAGAACGCAAGGATCAATAAATCAGCGAAACCTTCTGTTGGTCTAACAACGCCAGATGCCGCGACCTGAGCTAATCAATACCAAAAACTCAAAAACGCTATTCTGGGACGGCGTATTAATCATTCAGTGAGTCAATGGGGTAGCCATTTTGTGGTCGAAAATCATAGAAAACATACCTATAATATCTGATATATGGACGGGTCCTACGAATGTTGCTGCCTCTAAACAAATTGGAAAACGAATAGTACGGTACGTATCGTTCCGGTACCGGTATTCGATTTTAATTACAAACCAATCGAACTAAAACTCCGTGGAAAGCAGGCAAAGAAAAAAATCGATATTTGTGCGCTAGTTATCGATCCAAAGTATTAAAAATTGATAACTTTTCAGGATTTATAACGGATGAGAACCCATGTGCACAGTCTCAATTTGTAATTATAATTTCAGCGTAGATCAATGAATTCTTAGCAATTTGTCGAGCGTCAACAATTACTAACATTCGTTTCTCCTCTAAAAAACCACCAAGTGGCAAGTACGTACCCACGTAATCGGTACGATCGGTACTTCTCATTAGCGTCAACTATGGAACAGCAAAATGTATTATTCTCATTCGTCAGGTGGTGATAGCGAGCAGGATCACTCATGCGTAATAAGTGCCATGACAACCACTTAGCGGTGGGTCAAAGGTCAATTTATTATCGACCTGATTGTAGATTGAATGATTGAACATGCGGATTGAATTTCATGCAGACCTATGTTTATCGCTTTAGTGGATTGTTTGGGATTTGTAAAGATGATTGATCCTATTCTTCGCTGCGCTGCCGAGAACCCAGAATAGTCCCACATAAAATAGCATTCTGATAATCTCGCTCGATAAGTCTCGCTTTTTTCACTTCCGACAGTATCATGTCTCGATGATTGTGTGTATCTATGTGTGTGTGTGTGCGTGCGTGCCTTAATTAGCTTTTTTTTTCACTTTTGGGTGAGCGAACACGTACTACTTCTTTTATCAATACCTTTCCATATAAAATCTGTACGTTTCAAACCTTACTCGAGCTTTTGTTCGCTCTCCCGATTCTATAATCAGTTACTTTTATTTTTGTTTTTATCTATTTTTATTATCGTCTATTGCTGATTATGGAGTCGAAATAAACTTATACTTATCTCGACGTTTAGCAGATTCAGAGATTTGAGCTGTTTTGCCAGTTTCAGAGTTTGTCTGGTATTTTTTGGTTCAAAGAAAGGTTCAAATATACCGAAAGGCGAATTACTAACATGATACAGTGATAAACGGTACCAGTATACTGTCTTAACAGTAAAAATATTTACATTCAAGTTCCTAAAATAAAACCAAGAGTGGATAGCTGCGGATTCAATTACAATACAATTTATTTCGGCATTCCGAAACACAGCACTCATAAAACAAAATGGATAATACAAATGTCTGGAAAATAAACAAAATTTGAATAGTATTTAAAGTTTATTAGGAAATCTAGCTTCGAATAATAGGAGGCGATGAATCTTTCGAAGCTTTACAAACGCACTTCCAGCACCTCTGATTACCTTGCAGGGATTCGCAAGTACACATCCTTTTGGGGATAGCTATGAGAAATAGGATTGCTGGACTTCCCGGTGCCGTAAGGGGGTTCACATAACCACTAGTTGGGTATGGCATCCTCCAACATCAATTCCGTGCATCTGAAACAAAATGACTGGCTAACCAATCCCACACCCGACCTGGACTGGCAACTGGATAAGATGCTGTGGTTCGGCATGTTATTAAGTCGTCTTAACGGCTTTTCTCCTTGCGAGATAGATATGTAATTCCTAACCTATAATCAGAAATAATGAATATATTCATCCCATCATTGCTCTCATATTTTCAAGAAAACATGAAAAAAAAATTAATTGTGTAAAAAATTGTTCTTGGCGAGCTGAAGCATAAAACAAGACCAATATACGCCTTCAACAAAAATGAAATAGATTGCAAAACAGGCCTAGACGATTCAGATATATTTAATTCATATGATCTAAAGCAAAACTGTACACACACAAGCAATGATTGCATTGAACACATGATTTATTTTAGCTTTTCTTTGCTTCTTAAGATGAGCTATTATCTGATTATTTAGTTGAATACTAGGATAAGCATCAATATATAATCATGGCGTCAAAAATAAACCCTGATTTAAGTGTTGCTATCACTCCTGCTTCTGGACCAAAAAGCTCCAATCCAACCCGACAAGCCATCAAGACAAGTCAGAGTCGATTGAATACAACCAGCAAGAAGTCGAAACATAATATCAGACAAACGTCGTCAAGATACGACAGTCGTCAAGCAGATGCTGCTTTAAGACAAGCAGCTGAAGGTGGTTATCTGATTTCACCATCAAGGGCATTTCTTCTTGAAAGGTGAGCATTGCAATTAACTACCAGTAGTTAAAATATTTTTGATCCATTAACTTTATTTCATTTATCACTTTTTGTTGCTAATTATTAAAGAATTATATTTCATGATGTTATTTCTCAAAATTTTATGTAGCTATGCCAGTTGGTACCAGCGTTGCACAGGTTCTAGTCTTTGAGTACTCGACCCAAGTTGGTATGAAGTCATCATTTATCATCAAAGTCAACTAAAAGAAATGACATGTACTCGTACTCAACTAACCGCACTTGTGAGAATAAGCTTAGAGATTGATTCTACTTGAGTCTCGAATGAGTCGACTTGGCACTCAGACTTTTACGCAACCCTGCTGAGGCGCAGTTCTTACCACTTCATGGCAGCTCCTGCCACGAACGAACCGCAGCAGCTCTTGCCATGGTTTTATAGCGCTATTCAATATTCAGTAATCAGTATTAACGGTATATTCACAAATGAATGTAGCAGATTTTAATTGATCATGTGGAATTATATCTACTTAAACCCGAACCCCAAATCCATCAAAACTGTATCCAGAAGAAAAACGTTCCAACTTACCCAATATTTGTCACCATAAGGGACACCCTATCTTTACGGCCCACCTGCCGCGGTTACGGCAGCAAAATTTTACCTGCCATTGGTTTTCAATTTGCTGCCGTGGTAACGGCAGCTCGACATTGGTTTGTGGCAGCTAAAAAGTCAGTCGCCATAGGTTTGGCCGTAGCGGCCATGGTATGGAAATACCGCTATGGTTTTGCGGCAGCTGCAGACGCCACAGAATACTTAAAACTGCACTTGACCCTGCTTGGTTCGCATGTGAAAAGCCAGCATTCTAAGTTGTAATAGACTTACACTGTGCCATTGCAAAATGAGGAAAAATATATAGACATTTTTTGTTGGAAACAAAGTGTACGGACACGGTACATAAATTATGTATCGTTTTGTTATTATGTTGCTGTTGGTATTTTTATGCTTGTTTTTATGAGAGAATCGATTTTCTTATTATATACTGGACCAATTGCTTTAAAATTTTCAATGGTTTTAGTTCGTATTTTCGGCTAGATGGCTATCACTTCTATTTATTGCAAAACTCTTTCACAGGTCATTGCGTGATTTGTTTTCACTTTTTGTGGGATGACCTATTAATAAAAACTAATAAAAATTATTTGTAGCAAAAGTTTTTTTGACTGTACCTTACAGAAGGTTTTGTCCTTTGTAATCATATTATATTTGAGCATCGTTTTCTTGTATTGCCATCAACATGTTATGAAAAAAGTTGAGGCTTTTTTGAGGATAATTCAATAGGCACTGAGTTTTTATATTTCAAATTTAACCTGTAAAGCACGATTTTGATCTGTGTATATACTTTGATCATCTTAGATGCAAAACAACCGACAAAGAAACTCGATCTCTTCGTGAAATAGAATATCTGCAACTCTCGTTCATGCACATCCGAACACTCGGGCATATTCAATCTTGTCGACATTTGCGAGTTTGTATTTTGAACAATAATTATTTAACACGCTTCAGCGCACTTGCAAACTGCCCAGAATTAATACGATTGGATCTTCATAGCAACCAGGTATATATATATATCTATCTTACTTTACGTTTGGTTGAAGTTTATATTTTAGCTTAAAATTTGCTCAAAGTAAGGTCTTGAGACCTTTATTAATATTGGAAAAAGTATTTTTAGAAAAATTGCAACTACTATCCCACTAAGAGCTAAATAAATATCATAATAAAATTATATAGTTGGCTGTTTCAATTAACAACATAACATTCGAGTATTTGTCAAATACCTTGGTCGTTGATATGCAGCGATATCATAATTCGAAGTGTAGAAATTTTGTTCAGCCAGTTGGTACAAAATTCTAAACAATTCATTTTAACTATATTACGACAATTGGGTAATTTTAATAATGTCATAACCATAAGATGTTGTTTCCTTCTTTGCTTTAAACATCTACTCTAATTTAAAATAGAAGCCAAAGACTTGTAAATATTCATTCCACTTTTACACTTTCGACATAAACAGACCTTGTTTTTTATTTACATGTTATTACATCATTTTTTTACATTCATATTATCTAGATTACGAAGCTTCCAGATGAAACATTTTGGGCAAATCTTGAAAGACTTAAGATTTTAAATCTCCATGACAACGGGATTGGTAATCTAGACTCCGTTCAGGTAAAATAGAATAGGATTTTTTATATTTACTCTGGAGTAGAAGAAAGTCGTTAGGACAGCTCAATCATTTTTGTCTGATTGCCAGATCATGTCTGGTATTGGAAAAGTTGTTCAGCTTTTTGCTTTAGATGTATGAACTGCATTGCACTATGAATTACTTGAGTCCATATTGCTATGGCTATCAGACTTGTGCGTTTCAAAAATTGTACTTCATATGGGACTATTCCATGCATATGGGACATGAGATAATTATGAGAAGGCAGGAATAACAATTCACTTTGAAATTGTTCGTTATTTAAATCTTTATAAGACTGTTGCTCACTATCTTACGCTGAATTATTTTATGTTAACCATATGGGGCTTGAGTTACATAGTTATTAAAATTTTGTGTTTTTTATTCCAGGGCTTGTCCGTTTGCGCAAGGTTGACTGTTCTGACATTGTATGACACCCCAGTATCATTGAAACCAAATTACAGGTTAGAATTTTTCAATACTGGTATATGTTATATGTGTCTTTTCTTTATATATGTGTTGTGTGTCTTTTCTTTAGGTAGGATAGGATAGGATTTACATATTTATCCCGGGGGAGAGGAAAGCCGATAAGACAGCTTATCCATATGGCGAACCACGGCCTCTCGTCCGGTTACCATTCCAAGTCGGGTATGGGATTAGTTTTTACTGTATTGTTTGTTTTCGGAAGCATGGACTTGGTGGTGTAGGAAGCCGTAACCGACCAGCGGTTACGTGAACCACCCAACGACGGCGAGGAGTCCAGCAATCCTCTCGCACATAACCATCCCTGCATGGGATTCGAACCTGCGAACCCACGCAGAGTAATTAGAGGTGCGGTGGCGAGCGTATTCCTAACGCTTAGCCCGTTGAGCCACACCGCCGCGCCGGGTATTGCATGCCTTTTATTTATATATGTGATGTATGTCTTTTATTTATGTACATACACTTTATCGTTTGTGAATACTTCCTTCTTTCAGACATCACACCGTTAACAGTATCTGGACTCTGAAAGCACTCGATCATCATGTGGTTAGCGATGAAGAAATAATCGAGGATGCTCAGTTTAATGGGAGATTTCGGTCTTATCATCCTTCTCTTGCAATTGATCTTTGTCCAAAAGAAAAACTTGTGAGTATTCATGGGTTTTGTGATCTCACTTTTATAAGGTTGTTTTTACGAACCCAATTTATGGTACATTCGTAGTATGTGTACCAGGGTTAGGCCATGATTTTATTCCGATTTTCTTTATTTTAGTTCTATTATGAGTTCGGGGAATGTCTGTGTTAGCCAAGTGAATATACCCTGCCCATAGGTTTCATTCCCTTTACACAAATTGATGTAAAGTAGGTAAACAAAATTAGTTACCTCCATATTGGTACACATACTTCTGAAGCGCCCAATTTAATTCATATCTTCAAATACTGAGATACTCGGTGTGACGTTGTTAAACTGTCCAAAGAAGGATAACAGTAATGAAGATACTCATTTAAGTTATTTTTTATCACATTGTTAGTAGTGATTTGAATACAATAATTATGCTACAATATCATGGGTTCAGTATATGCTTCCGACAATGTAGAAATACTGAAAGTAGTGCTAAAGTAGTAAGAGTAAGAAAGTAGTAAGAGTAAGAGATGTGAGCTTAATGATGTGTAATTGTGCTCATCGTTACTCACGTTTGATTCGAGATTACTATTAGGATTACTAAAATGAAAGAATACTAGTATAAAATAACATAAAATCCGTGATAAACTGCCAACTATAAATAAGGTCGTATTTTTGCGATCTTGGGATTTATCTAACTTGATTTGTTCTTTCGCACTCGAGATTATTCTTAAGCAAGATATCGCCGTTTGAAAAATCATAGGTTCTGGACAAAATACGATTGATTGAAATTTATTTTATTGCATGCGGCTCCGCCAGTAGTTTCAGAATGAAAAAAAGGCACATCGCGCGCACAATTGACTGTGTTCCGATTTCGCAGTTACCGGTACTACGATAAATAACCAAAGAAAACCGAACATAACACCAAATTTTTATATATCCCTAATTTATTAATATATTTGTCGAGTGTCAAATTTACAGCTTTAGTATATATAATTTATCTTTGAAATTTAGATTTATTTATTACTTGTATTAACCCTATTAAAAAGGTTTAGCATTTAAATTATGTAAAGTACTTTTAACTTACTCAGGAATATTAATCGAAAAGAAAAAAATTTTAACATTTCTTTTGGGTCTCCGTGAATAATAGCCAATCTTTTCAAGGGCTCCGCAACACCAAAAGTTTGAGAACCCCTGGCTTAGACTGATACAAAAAGCACTCGACTCTGTGATTTTGAACCCCGAATTTTCCCAGTTTAGCTGAATTTGGGAAGGCTTGATATCATAGACTGGTATTTAAAATATAGCGCAAAATGATAACACACTATTTCATTCAGCCTCCTTCGTCTCGTACTCTTGCTTTTGAACTAAAAGTTGTAAAAAGAATTCTTCGAGACATCAATACAATACTTGCACACGGTTCTCCTGTGATTGTAATTCAGAGGTGGATACGGGGACATCTCGCCAGAAAACGAAGAGGAATAAAATACAATCAAATTGTGTGAGTAGAAGTAAAAAAAGATATATTGAAAGTCGATGCTGTTGATTTTTGGAGAATTGAGTTTTGATTCCTATATTGTTACATTTAATTGGAATTCAGAAATTCAAAATTCAATAAATCTAAGAAAAACCATCTAAGACTGACATGGGCAAGGTACAGCCTGCCGGCCAGTTTAGCTAAAAATAGCTCAAAGAATTTGTTTTTAATGGTGATTAAAGGCTTATCGTTTTTCACATTTGCTCTTGTAACACTGTAAATATTATTCATAAAATGTAGCTTTTTACGTCACGCTCAAATGGCCCGCCAGTCTAGGCGGGCAAAATGTTTAGCCCCTGGTCAAAAAACCTTGCCCACCTCTGTCTTTTCTGACCTCTGATAAATTGCAATTTTATTTAAATCAAAAATAATAGACTGATAGTACGGTAATACTACACTCGGATATAAAGTGTGAAATTTCCTTCCCCAACGAATAAATACACCAGTCAATTCCAACCTGGTTAGGAAATGCCGCCTTAATCATATCACAAGCGATGGACTCTTGTTGCTAATCCAGGTTGGTCATAGAGAAATACCAATTTCAGGCACATGATTAGTGCCTTATATGCCTCTACTTGTGTATAGAATAAAACCCACTATTTCAGGAAATGTGTAATAATCTTCATTATTGCTCTATTTTACAGAGAGAAGTTACGAAAACATTCTCGACTCAGTGCCACACAACCAACCCCAGGGGAAGGATATGACATTGATTTTGATACTTATATGGAGGTGATGCATCATTTAGCTTTCGCCTACTTTGAACTAGTTTGTAAATTATGTCCGATATGGTATTAGCAGATAACATTATAGAACCGAATTAAATAATCATTGATATTTTACTTACCCACAAATGTGAAAAAGTTTACTTTCATGTGTTGTCTTGCCAAAACATACGGCATGTATGTAAAGAAAACTTCATCAAATATTATTCTGCAATCAGTATTGTTTGCTGATGACTTTTTACTTATTTAACAGAAATAGTCAGATTATAACACAACTACAACTGCTGAATAGCATAACACAAAGCTCTAAAATATCATGCATTGTGTCTCAAAAGAAACTCTCAAGTGACCTCTACTGCCAGTGCCCTTTTACACTTCTCCAATTCCAAACATTATCAATTCTTGAATCATGAATCCAATTAAAGTAATTACATTGAAAAAATGAATTGATGATGCTTTTTTTCCAGAATCGAAGGCCGGGCTCAAAGACTCCTAGTGGTGGAAAAAGCAGAAGAGCCGAGTCATTTCCAAGTCGATTACAAAGAGAGGTAAAAGAATTTAGTTTTGCGGCGAACCCGATGTGCAATGCCACACCAATTAAATTTAGAATAGGATTTACACATTTATCTTGGGAGAGTAGAAAGCCCATGAGAGGGCTCAATCATATAGCGAACCAGGGTCTCTCAACCGTTTACCAGTCCAGGTCAGGTATGGGATTTGTTAGCCATTTATTTGTTTTCGGAAGCGTGGACCTGATGGTGGAGGAAGCCTTAATCGACCAGCGGTTACGTGAACCACCCTACGGCGTCGAGGATTCCAACAATGCTTTCGCACTTAATTAATTGGGATTCAAACTTGCGAACCCACACAGGGTAATCAGACATGCGGTGGCGAGCGTATTCCTAACTCTCAGCATGATGCGCCACACCATCGAACCAAGCCTAACAATTTTTAAAATTGATTGTAAATATTAAATATATCAGCTAGAGCTAAAAAGTAGAAGTTCATTAGTTCATAACCTAACATTTGTTTATTCAGGAAACTGCCGACTCTACAGACATGAACATCCCAACTTCACTTCATATCAATCTTGCCAAACTAGAAAAAGTTGCCATGAAAAAGTTATGTGAGTCCTAATACATTGCTTAAATTGATGAAATCACTTACATGGACTATGATTGTGTATTTTAGTCTTTGTTTATATTTATAATCTGTTAATCATATGGGCTTAATGTCCTGCTGGAGGATTATTATGTGCAACCTACTACTGGGCACTTACATTTTGCGGTGGACTGTTAACCAGGCTACAGGCCATAGTTCGCCATATAATTACTCCTTTCCCCCGCTTTGATATAAATATGAGAATCCTCTCCTATGTCCTAGACCTAGTCAATATAGCTGTTGGCGTCATAGATATTTCATTCATAGATATATTTTCTTCAAAAAGATGACATACATAAAAACAGGAAAAAGTTTTGAGAACAATCGTCATAATCATTTGGCATAGAAATAAATTTGAAGTTCAGTAGTGACCTAAAAAATGTTTATTAATTATACATGGTGTTCATGAAGTCCTTTTACAATTTCAATTTTGTAATGAAGTCAGTTTTCAATATATCCCAACAAGTTTTTTTTTTAATCAGATCAAGTATTTTTACTTCATTTAGTACATTTGTGAGGTTCAAAACGATATATTGTGTCGATAAATTCCCTTTGCAATATTGAATTTTTTAAGACTTTATGGTCACCCTATATATATATATATATATATATATATAACATTGTTTGTCTTTTGAGGTCTAATCAATTTGAACTATGTATTTGTGAACTTCAAATTTGCTCTGATTATTTATCTAACCTCTGACTTTCACCAGTGCAACAGTCACCAGATCTGTCCGAAATTGTTCACATAACAAGAGGAGAAAAACCTCAGAAAGGTGTAGAATTTGCTGAACAGAAAAAAGGTTTGTATGATAGTGTGATTGTGATACATGTTTGGGTGCTCCAGAAGTGTGTGTACCAATATGGAGATTTTATTCGCCCATTTTACTTCAAGTTGTGTAAAGGGACTGAAACCTATGGGCAGGGGGTGAATTCACTTGTCTAACACAGACAGTCCCTGAACTCGTAATAGAACTAAAAGGAGGAAAATCAGAATAAAATTATGGCCTAACCCTAACCTGGTACACATACTATGGGAGTACCAAATAATGACCCCATTGTATGCGGAGAACATGCTTACCATAGTTATTACCCTGTGATGACTTTACATTTTTTGTTGTCTTGAATTTTTGATCAAAAATGGGATGGACAAATTTTAAAACTTTGGGAAAACAATGCTGCTTATTTATGTGCTTGTTCTTTAATACCTTCAATTTCAAATTGTGGTTGTAAAAATCATTTCTTGTGTTATACACTACCAAGATAGCTATTCTGCTTCTGCTATAAACAATAGTAAGAAAGGTAAAGGTGTTGCTGCTCGATAACCAGCTTTGGTTCCCTGCGTCTTCCGTTCTCCCGTAAAACAGTGTCATTATTATTTTCTTATAAATTGGGCTCGTGTGATATATTTTTTACTGGCTAGAAAAATAACTTGACCTTGACCTATGATTGGAATTTTCGTGTTTATCCTTCCGTATTGTTCCTTAGATTCTCCGTCTCCGTACCGACAAAAAGCACGTATAGAGCAAGGAAAACCCAAACGACGAGACCCACAAACCGTACAACAAATGCTGGGACCAAAAGAAAGTCTTGTCCAACCACCAAGCCCCTCGAAAGCTCCAGGATTTCCTTCTCAGCATGCAACACCGGGACTTGAGTTGGGGGTCAAGGTTGAAGACCTGTGGGTGAATGGAGAACAACCCCAGCACACATGGAGGATACATAGCAGACAATTCAGATTAGATGTTGATAAACCTCCTGCAATGGAGGTAGGTTTTCATTTTACATGAATAATTGTTGATGTTTATAAAAATAAGATATATTTGAAATTATTAAACCAATAGTGATATTGCTATTTTAAGCGAGCACAACTTTCAAGACCTTGCATGTTGGCCTGCATTATACCATCACAGGTCAGAGACTGCATGTTTATTAATGCAGAACCTAGATCAGTGGCTCCCAACCTTTTTGGCTCGCGACCGCCTTTGGTGGTTTATACATACCTCGCATACCCCTGCCTCACTTTCTATACTTATCAATAAAAAAAGCGGCAAAGTGGAGGTGCAGTTCTTACCACTTCATGGCAGCTCCTGTTACGAATGAACCAATGGCAGTTATTGCCGTGGTTTTGGTGCTATTACGGTATATTCACAAAGTTGTGTACCAGATTTTAGTTTAATGTGCGGAATTATATATATTTAAACCTAACCCCAAATCCATTAAAACTGTATCCATAAGAAAAATGTTCCACTTACCCAATATTTATCACCATTTTACCCCCCTTTAATTCTCTATTTGCTGCCCTGGTAACGGCAACTCGCCATTGGTTTGTGGCAGCTAAAAAGTCAGTCGCCGTGGGTTTGGCCATAGCGGCCATGGTTTTGAAACCCCGCCATGGTTTTGCAGCTTCATACGCAACAAAATGCTTGAAACTGCACTTGGCAAAGTGAATATTGTTTAATTTAATTTTTCATAAACCTGCAGTTTTACTGAATGTGACAACTGGCATTAAAACCCCGTAGCCAACTGTGCAATTCGTGGTTGAGTTTTTGACAAAGCTAATCTCATATCATCCTCGACTTTCATTCGATTTCGTGCCTTTGTTTTCATATGAAGAACAGCTGAAAAGCCGCTTCCATATTTCATAACTCTATTTTCATATTGTCGCTTCTTCGCCATGGTATATGATATAACGAAATATAACGTTACTGCAGGATGTATGATGATCGTCACGATGAAACCACATAGACTACAAGCCCACCCTGCAGTAAACCCCTTGGTATCGGAATACCAGCGTTCCACACCATTGCTTCGAAGCCCGCATGTTTTTAGCATTGCAGCGCGCGGAAATGCAGACGAGTTTGTGTGACCTCACAATGATTAACATGCCATAAACAACTCGCGCCGCTTGCTTGGTTTTCAAGAAAGAAGCGACATTCTGGGGTCTCACGACAGCTAATAGGAATCTCTCAGAGCTTCGCGTTCTATTGACAATATTTAACCTAAAGTTATGTAATATTTTCTACTGTTTTGCAAGACCTTCGCGACTCCCCTAGAAACCCGCCGCGACCCCCAGGTTGGGAACCACTGCCCTAGATAGTGAAACAATAAGCCTATTACTGTAATAATTTAAGTAGATTATGCGAAAACCAGATCTTTCAGTTTAGCTATTTTCTAATGTTTTAATGCAGTTCAGATTTCCTCTGGTATTCGGTATTGCTAAAGTCTACAGTCTATTTGCTGTTTTCAGATTGACCCTATGCAAGATCATGTGATGATGACCCAGGAAGCAGGAAGAGATATCAGAGAAGCAGAAGAATTTTGGCATGATCAACAGGAGAACAGACCTAAACCTGTTGCGAAGAAGCACAAACCAGAAGCTAGAGTAAGTTGAATTCAGCTGTTTTTATGATGTTGACAGTTGGCTCACTTGGTTAAGTGATAGGAAGTCACTCTGCACTGATTACCTCTTTAAATTTCACTAGTTCAAATCTCATGTGGATATTCATGTACAGATGATTGCTTGGAGATTTCCGTTTCCATTGGTTATTCATTGCTTTCTCCCCTAACTTAGACCATGCATCTGGAATGCTAAATTGGTTATCTTCCCAATGTGCATCACCTTGTTACTTCACCATGCTTAACTCATGCTCATGGCGGGATGACAGTTCATGCTGATCAATTGCTATATGATTAAGTCATATTTAGAAAGAACAACAAAAATCAGGCGCTAATCTAGGCTAAACAAAGTACCGATGGACTTCGCTGCATTTTCTATCTATAGCATTGGGATAGTGCACAAAAATCATAGCGGATCATCGACGATTTCTTGGCAGCAGCATGTTTTGTTAATTATGTAAATACATAGTAATGGTGGTATACATTTAGCATTTACGATACACCATTTATATTTCATTCAGTACAAAGACCAAGTTAGTCTGGCGACTCTCATCGCTGTGTCGAAGGCATATAAAGACAGAGATAGAGCAGATCAACTTGCATTGAAAATGGATAGAGTTTTGAAAATACAACAAGAGAAATTACAAGCGAAACATATCGTCAATGCATATAAAGTAATGTCAACTACTAATCTTCAATTTAATTTATATTTCATTAATTAGGCAGATATTTCGTATTTATGGCGAGGAAAAAAAATATTACCTTGAACTAGTGGTTCCCAAACTTTTTGGTTAATTTCCCCCCTTTGCTTATTTTGGAACTCTTCATTCCTCCCTCACTACCTAAAAACTATATTATTTATTTAATCTTCAATGGGTACTCTCGAGGTATTCGTACCAAGATGGCGGATACCGAAATGAAGTGTGTGTACCAGGTTAGGGTTAAGCCATAATTTTATTCCAAATTTCCTTATTTTAGTCTTTTTACGAGTTCGGGGACTAGACAAGTGACTCCCGTCGTATTTGTACCTGAAATTGATGCCTAACCTGGTACTGGTACACATACTACGTTCTATCTTGGTACGCATACACTCCAGGAGCGCCCTTTAATGGATGCTTAGCTAGTGTTATGCGCAAGTTGCACCCTCACTTTTGTACGGTTTAAATAGTTGTGATGTGTGAATAAAACTATCATAATAAGTTATGAAGAACCGAATAATATTTGTAATATTACAGCAAATACAAAGCAAAGTTCCCTTTTGTGGCGAAATTCCTTCCGGTTGGGAAACGTATCTTAAACCTTGTCTTAGATAAATATAATGAAATCATGTACTATACATTATAAGGACTTGTTTAAATTTTGTAAATAATTTCAATATTTGGCAAAAACTTCTCTCATGCTGAATAAATATGTTAATTACAGGAAGAACGACGCAACATGGCACTAAACAAACGTCAAGAAGATAGAATCAAAGTAACTCGTGCTTTACAACAACAAGAAATAAACCGAGTTGCATATATTGAATATGTAAGTTGTTCAGATGAGCTTTAAACTCCGGTAATCAGGATTTGAACCTAAAGTCTCATAATCACAAAAATCTAAGCCATCAATTTGAAATATGTGTGAAAGTTTTTTCTGGTGATTTGTGAATTTTGCCTGTTGTAGGTTCATAGATCTTGGAGGAATAATTATTTGCATGACTATTTCCATATTCTCATTTCTATAGTGTTGACCATATGATTGCTGGCTTTATCTACCTTCCATATCCATGCTGCTGGAACGATTATTTTGTTAGCGAGAGTCTGTTCTTTACCATTAAGTTCTAAGTTATTCCCGTACCTGAATTGGTCTGGTAATGGATTGCAATATAAATATTGAAGTTGTTTTATCAGCGCTCCAGATGTATGTTTACCAATATGGAGGTAACTAATTTTGTTCCCTTATTTTACATCAAGTTGTATAAAGGGACTGAAACCTATGGACAGGGGGTATATTCACTTTGCTAACACAGACAGTCCCCGAACTCGTAATAGAACTAAAATAAGGAAAATCGGAATAAAATTATGGCCTAACCTGGTACACATACTACGAATGTACCATTTTATCAGCTGTTCTCTCTCCAGTGATAAATATAAAAATTTTCTGTTTTTAGGCCCAAGAAAGAAAAGAGAAAGCAATTCGACACCACCAAGCAGTTCATAAAGATTTGATGTTTGCTGCGGACTTTAGTAACCAACACACATCAGTCTCTAGCGCTCTTGTAAGACATGACCGTCAGTCTAATATGGATGATATTGTGGCAGAAAAGAAAGAAATAGTAAAAGGAATTCAGGTATGTAATATGTAAATTATTTACGCTTACATTGTGAGGTAAAGATCTGGGGGATCTAATATTATTTGGCCCAATGCTAACCTATACAACTTGTTCTGCGTAATGTGTGATATACTTCAGTGTTACTCAAACTTTTTTCCTCACGACCTTCACAATCAAATTTTTTCTTGACCCTCAGAAACTAAAATAAAAATGAATTAGAATTCAATAATGCAGAAAATATAAAATTGATAACACTTTCAATAAGACTGATGTGCTTGCATAGTCTCGCACAAAACATAAAATCTTGGTCCATTTTGGCGATGGTAGGTCTCAGTACTGCTTCCAAATTTGATCAATATTTTGTTTGAGCATAATTTAGTGTCAAAAAAGATTTTACTGTGACCCCCATGAGCTATTCCCGTCACCCACTGGGGAGTCTTCACCTTTAAAGAGCCCTGTTATACTACATAAATCAATGCCATCATGCCCCTGTTTCCAGTTATGGTAATTTGTGTAAATACAGGCAAATGATTAGTTAGTGCCATCTCCATGCTTTAGGTTCAGCTGTCTGAGCAAGCAGATCTGGTACGACGATACATGGAACACAAACAATTAATGCAGCAATTAGCTTGTGGACAAGAGAAGGCAGAATTGGGTACGAGAGCTTTGCAAGAAGCAAATGAAAGAGTTCTCATGTCTAAACAAAGAGTCGCTGCAATGAAGGCAAGGAAAGCAGCTATGAAGGTAGGACTGGTTAATTCTGTTATTTTTTAGTGGTTAGAAATAAAAAACAACCCATTTTTCATACTTTTATGCTCTTGATCTTATGATTATTGGTAGGTATGATTTTTAATTCTGTTCCGAGTGTGAAAAGCTGTCTGCCAGTCTAGTTTTCTATGTTCAGCAAAACTGGTTCATGACCATAGGCACAGGATGGTGCTACAAAGGGTTTATACGAGGACTGGGCAAGGTTTTTGGGAAAAACTTTGCTCACCTAGACTGGCGGCCCATGTAAGTGTGACCTAAAAGTTACATTTTCTGAACAATATTTACAGTGTTACAAAAGGAAATGTGGGAAACAATAAATCTTTTGCCAAAACCATGTTTATTCGCAACCTCAACAAATTTATCGAGCAATTTTTTAGCTGAAACATCGAAATTTGGCTTTAGTTTGGTTGTGGCAGCATCAGACGGGCCAGATTGAATTACTAAACGGGACGAACCTGGATCGTGGACCGTAATTTGCCCATGTCAGGTTTATATTGTGCACGGTAGATATAACATAAAGCGCCATTCTAGACCTAGAGATTCATGGATGGTTGACATAACATACTCAGAAACGTTCATACTATTTTATTATCGATTAAATTTTCTATAATTATACTTTTGCTGCGAGTAAAAGAATTACTTTTTTCTCATTTGACCTATCTCCAGGCGTTTCACCACCCTGCCACTGCTACTACTGGAGAGAGACATGAAGTCAACTCAACAACTAGTCTGATGTCAGATGGCTTACATCCATCACCAAGTTTCTTCCAGGAAGGTGGAGTTATCTTTCCTCCCACTCCGGGGCGAGCACCGAATGTCACTCCACGTAACACAGAGAGAGGTTCAACTTTCATGTTCCCGCGACCCAAAACAACAGCTGTTGTTGAACTTCCTCCTGTTCCGCGAGGCATAAACGGCCTCCAAACGCAAAGTGTACTGGGTCCCAGGCATCATCCCATATTAACTCTCTCTACGTAAATCTCTTTACCTAGTGTGAAATATATATAGTATTTAAAGCCATATTTTGATCAAAGTTTATAATGATTTTATTATATTTTATGACTCATTTATTATCCATCCCATTATGAAGTAGCATGTTACCAAAAATTGCATAATAAGTTTCGCTACCACACTCAATTGAACAATAGAAAGTCCGGAATGTAATATATATGAGTGTTTCGTATAGATTTACTGATAGGACATCTATAATTTGAGATGGATCTCTACGGTACCTCAGTCGTAGCCTATATACTTGAAATAGGATTTTGTCTTTAGCCCTGGGAGAACAAATCCAATTTGATAGGCCGATATGATTCTTTAACTGGCCACCACTTGATTAGATAATTATATAAGAATAGCTAACAATTCAATGTTCCAAATGTCTTGAGCAGATTTTCTGAGCATTGCTTGGGATCACCGGTATATTTGAATCGTAACAACAGCCTGAAGCAGGATTTCAGTATAATTATACACCCCATTGAGCAAATACTCTCTCTACTGTATAACAAACAGTTTGCCTTCAATAAATTTCAATCAGGAGCCTAACTTGTTTATATTTACACTTGCCTCATTTTCACACTTTTCATTGCTTAAAAATATATATATATGCCAGTGGACAATTCTCACTCTTTTTTTCTTGGCTAATCCTATCAAATCAGCAGAAACTTAAACATTCGAAAGCGATATATTTAGATTAAATTTGTGTGCGGCGTCAATTATGCCTAGAAGCGTAAATAGAATTCTTGTCTGTATAGACAAGTCTGCATATTGCGATGTACACAAAGTGCATAAAACAAGCCATCCTAGCTAAAAAGGATTTACAGTACGAGCTCAAACAGACTCCATTCCACATAAAAATAATGAGAGATGCATTTTATTTTATTGTGTATGTACAAATATTTTAAAAACAACAATGAATGAAGCTAAAAATATAAGATACAAGCTCTACAATTGCAGTTGGAAATCATTTCCTTTTATGAGTTTCTAAGTTGGAATATTTTCAAGCTTCAATGAAAAAAAAAACGTCTTGTGACTAAAAATTGCAATAATGGAATCTTACTAAATCCTCGCATGAGTGAACATTTTTGATAAAATTCCATTTTGAAGATACATTTTTGAACTGTTTCATTAACATCTATTGTTTGAAGGCAGTAATTTTAATAAAACTTATGTTATATTATTCATCCCACATTATACGATTGAGATAATCGGAACCAATTAGATCACGCTGACCTACTACAGTAAGATTGGGACAATGCCCGCAATAAAAATATTAAAAAAATCCATAAACAGTGTTTAACTAGTAAAAGTCCAAAAACTAGGAAACAAAAGAGGAATGAAAGATTAAAATCTGGCAATGGATTTCCAAAAACGCTACAAATGTAATGAAACAAAAATAAACAAGAAAACAATAACAAAAAAGCTGGAATAAATTGTAACAATAAAATTGTTTTGAAGACAACTACATAACGACAGGTGTGGATAGTTAGATCACAACAAATATGCGACTATATCACTTTAAAAACAGCAATGGCATTTTGCTTGCCGAGATGGCAATGGTACTGCTAAAATTTCTGTACAACATTCATTTAGGGTAGTCAAAAGGAAATTGAGTGTCTGCGAAAGAGACTTGAAAAACACTGTAATTTCATCACTTTTTAACTTTACTTATGTGGTATCAGGAGAAATATTTGACTTCGCTGCCCCCTCGGAATCTCCCTTTTCAGCTTCAGGCTGTGTAGCGCCAGTTTTTGATCCCCCTAATCCTCCATGAATCCATAAATGACCGTTGAGTCCATCACGTTGGGCAAACGTTCTGCCACAGATATGACATTCGTAGCTGAGAAATAGCGAAACTGTTTAATTAACTATCAAACTACCAAAAATTGTGTCCTAGTATTAAATGGCTCCACCAGAAAATACCAACTTAAATTATGGACATGCACACTCAATATGAATCATTCTGGCCTCTTATTCTTATTAAATATTGTCACATCCATGCAACAAAATTAGGCAAGGCCAACAAACACCAGATTTTCAATACATACATTTATTAAATATGCACCACAGGGTGGAAAATGTCACTTTAAAACAAATCATGGCTTTGCAACATATCATCCTACTTTATAATCAATTTTTAGTTTTGGTGATAAACAATTAATATTAATGACATCAGGGTGAACTTGAATTCTTGACTTAGAATGCAATAACATAGTCTTAGACAATTTGGATATTTTCGACTAAAGTTATAAAAGACATTTTTATTCCTCCTACCCCATTCCTGAATGAGTTTCCATATGATTTCTCAAGTTTCTCAATCTTCTGAATCCTCTCCCACACACTTTACACCAACATCTAACAAAAGGCATGATTTATTTAAAAAAGTTTGGGGAGTGGATATGTAAAATGAGAAACACCAGAAACGGACGAAGAGTTTCAAAACTTGTTAATCAAATGATTTATATTTTTCCTGTTTTTGAGAAATTTGTTACGTATAGGAGCACAGTAGAAAAAAATGAGCCAAGTTTTTGTTCACCTCAATAATTTTAAATGAGCTATGTACCTCATGGACAAGTGTGCTTTTGTTCCCTATAAATCACAATGATTAAATGTAATTATATTTAAAAAGTACACTCAATAGGATTAAGTTGAGAAAAAAAAAATAAGATACAAAAGAATGCTCACACAACAGGTGAAGGTTCTGCTCTGGGTTGAATTGCTGTTGACCTGTGAAAATATCAATTAAGTCAACATTTAGAACAAAACAGAAATCTGTGCGAAAATGATGAAGATAATTTCAATCACATATTAAGCATTAAAGATCGTGACTAATTTTGTTAAGCATAGAAACAATAACTCACGTTGAACTCTGACTTGCACTTTGAACCATTTCTTCCATTTCTCTGGAACAAAATGTGACATACAATACCAACATATAAGTATAGTTAGTTTATAATAAAAAATGATATAATAAGGTATTTTTGCAATAGTTTGGTTCCAGTGGTGGGATTCAGCCGGTTCGCACCGATTCTATAGAACATAGTCTCACGAAATTTTATGAGAACAGCGAACCGGTTAGCATTACTGGTTACTGTCAATGGCTGACAAAAAAATTGAATCCCACTACTGTTTGGTTCTAAAAGCCAAATCTATGAATGGACATAAACAGGGGCACAGCGGTTTCAAAATCGGAAATTTCAGTTTCCTTCTGAAACATTTGACCCCGCACGACCCCGACAGGTACAGCTTTATAACCCAGACCAAAAGATGGCCCCCGGTCCGAAATGACAAAATATCAAAAACGGCTATTTTAAAAAAAATTGACATCCATTGGTTTAATTGTGGCAATATGAATTATGTGAAACTAAAAATTTTCATCGAATTATGCAAATAACCAACAGTGTAAGGAATCCAACAATCAACCAAATTCAAATTTTTCGAATATAAGCATAACCTATTTATTTTATTATTAGATGAAAACATGTGGAAGAGTAGAATTGTATTGAAAATTTATCTGTTTTGGCTCCTCACAGGTTAACACAATTTTGAAAAAAGTCTTTATTATTACTAAAGTCGCAGCAGAAAACATAATACTTTCATTGATAATTATAACATTGTCAATCACATAAACAGAAAACAAACTAAAAGCAAAACTTACGAAAATGGTGGTTGACCAATACCACTAAATCCAAATAAAGTTTTGCTGTAAGGATGGGTTAGAATAGCATGTTTCTGCAAACTCCCAGCTGTTTGGAATGATTTTCCACATTCTGGGCAGCCAAATGGAAGAGGTCTAAAGCAAGAACAAGTCGATGATATGAGTATTATTCTGATAAAATTCCGGGAGCAGTAGATTAACTAACAGATTCAAAATTTAAAAACAGATAGCATTTGGTAGTATTGAAAAAGAAAGCATGACCTTATGGGGGAAAAAGGAATAAATATTCACAAACAAGAACTCACTTTTTTGGTGGAAATTTTGCCCGAGATCGCGGAATCCGATTCTAAAAAGAAGAAAATTTAATAATATAAAACAACAGTTCATTTAAACATAGGACCAACTAGCAATACAATCTCAATGCTTCACATTGAATCTAATTATTAAAATTATCTCAATTTAGACTCGCTATGCAATAGAGATAAGCACCCAAGATTGATTTCTAAATACATTGAAAATTTGTCTCCCAAATTATTGAATTTCTGATTAGAATTGATGTGACTCTAATGACAAGAAGGCAAGCAGGATTGCTATGGGAGTTGCCAGAGAATAGATTCAGAAACATGGGTAGCAGTAATATAACTCTATGTCAATTGCTTATAAAAATACTCCTGCAACTTACTTTTAGAGCTAGTAAAAGAATGAGCTTAATTTCACAGGAATAAGTTCCTTGAGCAGAACAATGAATTATAAGGTGATTAGGCCTAATTGCCTTAGAAATATGATTAGATTAAGGGAAATTCAGATTGTTCACTGTTCATAAAGTCCTGTATCAAATTAGGTTAAAAAACTTTTGAGGTGCTGTTTTCGAATAATTGTGGGTATATAGAGATGTAACAAAGATGAAACTAGATAGCCATCGGAGACAGCCGACTTATCGATGTGCGGTTTCGATTACTTTGCTCTGGCTCACTAGCGACACCACCTGTCCCATCACTAATTAATTAATAACTCGCTTATTATACGACATAATTCATCGAAAATCAATAGGCTTCTGATATGATTAATGCACATGCAAAATTTGGAGCAGATTCAACCTCGCTTTCGTGAGATATCGCGTGTATCTAACAGACAAACAAACAGACAAACAAACAAACAAACAAACAGACAAATACCTATCAACATACTTACCGATCGAGATCGATAAGTAACAAACCTGGTTAAGATATATTGAGAACTGACTTCAAAACAAAATTTTGAATTTGAAACAAGACGTTATGAGCACCCTGTATATATAATGCTCGATATGACATACAAAAATCAAGCACGAACCTCAGCGTGTGTCAAAACATGACACTTTAAATTCCATCTCCGACTGAAACCTTTTCCACACAAGGGACAGGAATATTTTCCATCAATTCCCATCTGTACATTTTCAACTGCACTTTTCAGTTGTTCAATCTCACTGTTTGATTGCAGTTTCTGAGGAAATTTTGTGTCGTGCGACTGAGGAATGGGTTGCTCTGCTGGCACAAAACTTGCTTCGGGGTTGACTGAAAAAATTATAAATTATTATCTATCTTTTGAGCAAGACAGCAATGCTCAAACTTATGAACACATAGGATGCGTATCGGCTCGGTACTATTGCGAAAGCTGAAAATCGAGTTCGTTGAAAACGTCAGCGGACAAGCAATACAAAAACAGTCAAGCTAATATCGTTCCCTTTTTATTATTAAAATAAAACATATCACATCCCATAGGACTCAGAATTTGAGAGAAAAGTAAAATATTTTAGAGACTTCTTACACCTTTAGATACTGAAATTCGAAATTGACCAGTCCATTAGTTATAAAGTTTTCTAACAAGAATTCAGCAAAATGATCTGATGTGAACTGTGTAACCAAAAAAAGTTTTTCATAATGTTGTGATACAATGATTTAAAGTTTGCAAGCTGTTCTATCAAGTTTGAGAATACCAATGGCTTGCTGTAATCTTAACATTATAACTATTCATATTCACGTAAACATGAATCAATGCAGGAAATTCATGAAATATAAATATGAAATATGGACTTACTGCCAAATCTAATGACAAATTTATGGAAAATTAAATGTAGTCTTAATCACTTTGCGACACTTATTTCATACTGTAGTGAGTTAGGATAGATTTATACTGTGTTCATGCTATGGGTTGTTCAAGAATAGATATAATAATTTGTCAGAAGGTTAGAGAATTCATAAGAATGAGATTCATACAATAGAGACAAGTTGGGCACAACATTTTCGAGACACTCAAAAAAATTGTAATTTGAATCAATTGATTTTGTATTTGAATATCAATAAGTTAGAATTCTCATCAACCTATATTTTTTCTATGGAATCTCAGGAAATTTTTTGGAAAATGAATCACCTTGCGGCACTTATTCCATACTTGATTAACTGTTCTGAGTTAGGATAGATATATGATGTGTGGCAAATGGAAAAAGTAAGCATATGTATGAAGTGGAATTCATACAATAAGGACAAGTGTGAAGAAAGATGGTCACAACATTCACGAAACTGATTTTGTATTTGAATATCGATTAGTTTGAAAATTAAATTTTCTAGTGAACCCCCATCTCTTCATACATTTGATGAAAATTTCAAACTTACCAATCTCTGTTTCATGAGCAATTGGTCTTTTAACTGGATGAGTTTTCCTGCGAGATGATCCAGGGGGAGTTGGAATACTGAATGATGGGGGAAAACCAAATGATGCCTGCTGTAAATTATTTTGTAAATTTTTTAGAAAATAACAAATCTATCTTCAATGATTTGTATATTTAGAATTTTTCATGATTCCAAATATCAGCATATCCTGAAATGCCAATATTCATATACCAAAGTCTTAACATTAGAACACTAGAAAGCATTTTTTAAATTTGCAGTTACATATTATACCTACGTTGAATATGCTCACTAATTTCCTACTAACAGTGTGTTTACTCTGTATTATCAAATCATTATTTTAACCTATTATTATAAAAGTTTAATACTTAACTAGACAACAATCACCTAAACAAAAAAACATCTTTGATCACAACATATCTGGAAATGGGTTTGAATCGATAATTAAGTTGGTAAAGATAAGGCTTCTGCATAACAGAAAAATTCAGGCTTTTAATAGAATGAGACTTTATTAATAAGACTTAGAATAAAGATATTCATTCGTACTTTCAGTAAATTCAATAAAATAAATAACATAATTTTGGCTAGATTTGGTACAAAGCATGGTATCAATATATTCGCCTAGAAAACAATTGCCTTAATAGTGAGACATCAAGACATATTTGAATACAACACAATCAAACATAATACCACCAAGTACATCAATGGTGCCTGCATTTAGAAAACAGTGACTAAAATCAAAAACTTCCAAAAGGTATCCACCATCGAGTATTAACCATTACATATCAGGAAAATTCTAACTTCAAAATGAAAAAATGAGACTTGTAGAATAATGACGGTGTAATCATACAAACCTTCAATAAGTTCTGTTCTCGATCCCATTCGACAGTGTGAACATTCTGCATGTGCATCACTAAGTTTTTATTCAACTGGAAAACGAAAAAAAAATTGACCATTTAAAATATTCGGCAAAATAAAATGAATAACAAATGTGAAATATTTTAAGCTGGTTGTATACAAATAGTTTGAAAGATAAAATTCCTGGTGAAAACACTGAACATTTGCATGTGGGAATACAGAGACACAAAAATCAAGCTAGCTTGTTCGCAGACACAAATTATAATTATTTCCTTGATCTTCCTCAATCTAAAAGTTTATAAACCAATTAATTTAAATATCTTTATGATGAATTCACGTATTTTTAAGACCAAGGATATATCCACTGGTGGAATTCAGCTCTTGAATGACAATCAGTGTTTTTTTTTTTGTTTTAAACATCAAACGTCCACAACGAATGAGTAACAAGCACCATAGCTGATGACTACTGATACATTTAGCACTTGGAAAGTTATCTATTAGACTTACATAAAGCATGTCATGCTAATTAATGTAGTTTATGTAATGACATACAAAAATTTTCTGAAATTAGGGAACATGTTGTTATTTAGTTTGATACAAAGGAGAATGTTTTTAATTTTAAATTAATTTTAAATTAATTTTAATCTCACCACTAGATATATCACAAGCAAATTTGAAAATTCTTTAATAATGAGAATCAATTACATTCCATGCATTTTACAATAAAATCATTCCAACATGGTAATTCACCTTGAAATCCCTTCCACATATTTTACAGACATATTTTTTCCCTTCATGTAATTTCATATGATTCAACAACGTCATTTGAAAATTAAACTTCATTCCACAAACCTCACACCTGAAACAAGTAAAACAATATTGTCTCTTCATGAATCGAATTTGATCTGTGTAAAAAGGTTAATCGGTCACTGAGAAAGACTTCAACATAACGAGCAGAAACCTATTTTGCATCAGTCTGAAACTAAATCTGAGCAAGGATTTTAGACTGCAAATTCCCAGTAACTCAATGAACGTAATACCCATTATATTTTAATAGCAAAACATTAGAAAAAACAAACAGATATTGATATTTGGACACAAAATCACTCGGTCGCTGAAAATCACAGGGTGTTGGGGTGAAATTGTTGGTACTCCTGTAGTATTCGAACGAGACGGCGAACTGGTAATATAATTAAAGAGAAAGGTAATTTACTTGCTAACACGTCTAGTAAAATTATGACCAGTGCTACAAAAAAGTCCTTCTGTTGAAATGATAAAAATTATTTGATAGCAACTTAGTACAAAGTACACTTATTCTAATCTATATTTTGTTCCATTGAATTTAGCTATGAATATATAAACCTAAAAGGTTTAACTGCTGAAGCGGCATGTTTCTTCATATGACATTTCAAATGATGCCGAGATGAAAACAATTGTTTACAAACAACGCATTTTATAACTCTTTTCATTCCAAGAGGTCCTGTAATAAAACAATAGTTAATTAATACAAATTTATAGCAATTAAGGTACAGATAAAAAAGGGAAAATTTCAATATTGACATTCACAAATTGAAGATAAATTGAAACAAGAGAGCAATACTCAAATATGTGTGCATCAGAAGGCCTTAACTCTCTAGCTGAGCACAGAGTCTGCTGAAAAGATTAGGAGGATAAGTATGAAGGTGGCAGTAAAGACCCCATAGGACTCAGAGAAAATTTGAAACAAGTAATGCTAAAAGCCTTCTTTATATGACATTTATTATCACTGTTTAGGTTTGAAAATGAATTCATAACATTAAACACACCAGCAAACATTGAAGTTCTCAAGCTTTGGATGTTTTGCATATCTCGAGGATCAATGTGAATAAACGGGTTCTGACTTCCATCTTCTGGCATAACATGATCTGCACTTCCCACCGTGGTATCAGGTTTACTTCTGTAATGTTACAAATCAATTAGCATTTCATGTTCCCCTTGCAAATTAATCTAAGATTGAAAGTACTTAATACTAGCTAGAGCATTGGTTCTAAAACTGGAGTCCGCGGTCGCTTAGGATTCTGCGAAGCAATTTTAAAGAGACCGCGAGACAACTTTGACCTTGGTACAGAAGCACTTTGATTTAAAGTAAAATTTTGATGTCATGCTTTTGAAGTGTTTCTCCAAAGCAAGACACGCTCTACCGGAGACATTATTACATAACAAAAGTTGGTGAACGTGGCAAGTACCGTAAATCACAGCATAATTTTTCTAAAAGTTTGAGAACCACTGAGCTAGAGCATTGTTAGGACAAAAGAATTGTGGGCCTATAGTCTATTGAGAAAGCACTTTGAGATAACCAGAGTGGAAGGTTGATAGAAAGCACAATACTTACACAAAAGCTTCTTCACTTGAATGTACTGCGGTCTGGCCTGGTTGTCCAGGCATACGAAGGGGTAATGTAGAAGAGCCTGAAAGTTTGAAAAATTAAGTTATATCTTGTTAAACAATAATTATTATAACAGACTGTGTTCCTCCAAACTTTCTGGAAATGTCCGTCCAATAAAACTTTTTAGTTGTCGAAATCGGATGGTTATGAGCACTCATTCAGTAACTGTTAGAAAAATATTTTATGCAAAATTTTTTTTAGCAGAAACTTCAGTTTTGTAGATGGATAACTGTTTATGTGATTTAAATCTCTCGCCGACTAACATTTACATGAGCTTAATGTTCCAAAAGCCCTTGGCATTTCAGGGCTCGTGCATAACTTGCTCAGAGATGAGTCTTCCTTATTTCTGAGTGAGTGTAAAAGACCATGCTATGAGTAAATAGTGTCAGGAACTTCTCATATAAAAGGGAGGATCATAGTATATTGAAAAGTGCGAAAAAATCTTCCCTGGCATAGCTTACTTAATTTATCATATCCTGGGTGAAGAAGATAGATGGGGGTTAATTAGGGGTGTGCAACATTTTTTGTCGGTGGCCCACTTCAGACAAGTAGCAGGGCCACACGAAAAATTGAACAGGAAAGGCAAGTGAAGAGAATGCAGCTAGCACTTAGTCTCAAAGTAATGAATGCACCAGGCAAACCGTCGAACGAATTAACGCAGCGACGAGAGTAAAAAATCATTGTGTATTTTCATCCATGTGAACACCTTCTCAAACATAAACATGTCGAATTAGGACTTATTACCTTCTTCCACAGATTCTGTTTTTATCCTTTCATCAACAGACATATTTTCTTTCAATGCAACATCAGAATTTTCACTGAAAAATTTAAAATAATCATAGATAGCAAGTGATAAAAAAAGAAAATGATATCTTGACACATCAGCTTTTAAATATAGTACAAACAATAATTCATCGTACATTAAGTTTCACCATAATAAAGAATATATGCAAATGCAATGTACATGCAATACTAGGTTAGGGTTAGGCCATAATTTTAGGTATAAATACTACGAGAGGCTCTTGGCTCGTCTTCAAACTGATAATAGGACTAAAATAAGAAAAATTGGAAAAAAATTATCGCCTAACCCAAACCTGCTGCCCATGTTACGTTCCGATGTCCGCCATCTTGGTTCGCATACTTCGGGAGCACCCTAAATTTATTTTCTCGAAGCATATAGCTTTTAGCATAAAACTACTGCAAAAAATTTCGAATTTCAATCAGACACTAGCAGAAAAATCAAAATAAAACTGTTCATTTTATATTAAATTAAATTACCAATTGAATGAATTAAAATAAATAACAGTCTCTTTAAGCCATATTCACAATAAATTTCAAAGGTATGACTTGAAACTTAAATCTCACTCATGCATTGTCTATTCTGCATTTAATAAGAACTTCCTACATATATACATACCTTGCTTCCTTGTTAACCTTTGCACTCCAGTCAGATGACTCTTTCAGTTCTTCTGTCTGTGGTTCTGAAAATTGAAAATAGGTACATTGCATTATGATAAAATATCAGAAATCAGCACAAAATCTTGCGAATGTGGATTGTGAATTGTTTTGCATTCATGTATTATTTTTGGTATCAACGTTTAACATGGAACGCCACCAAGATCAAAGACAGATTGGAAAGTATCTTATCATGCTTCCCACATATATTTTGTGACACAAATTGCTGATGTAGTAATTTTACGCCCTGGTGTTTTAAACCTCGTTTGAAGTTTTGGTAACTTTCCTTAACCCTTTTTTTCCGCTGTATACAATCGACTTTATGTACCATTTTATAATATGTAATGACCAGTTAACCAAACGTACAAGGAACACCCCCAATATCTCTTTAAAAAGCTTATTTTCGTGTCTTCCTACTAAAACGCGCCCAAGTGACGTAGGCGAAACCGTTCGACCCTACGCGTGTAAGAAGAGAGAAATTTCAAAAATTTTTGAGAGAACGTTTCACACTCTTATCGCTTCGATGAACACGTGTTACAAAGAAACGAAATTCCAAGCGCTCTTCTGAAAGAGAGTTACGTCACCTTTGAAGAAAAACCAGACTCAGCTTCGCAAGCGAAACGCGAAATAATCAATGATATGTGAGAGCATGTCCACGATAGTTGTCTGGAATCTTTGTTTGTTTATTATGTGCGCGAAATTGTTTCCCGCTCGTTCAAATGACTTATTTTTGAAGTAATGACAAATACTTTCGTGTATCTCTAAGCTTTGAAATACCTACACAAATAAAATTCACTTAGTAGTAAAATAAAAAATTTACAAAAAAACAAAATGTTGACAGATCAAGCACGGATCATAGTTGGATGCTCAAAATGATTTAGTTAGTGCGGAATACTTCACAAAACATGAACATAAACGTAAAATAGTCCGAAAATAACTATTATGACCAAGGATGGTAGTACGAATATATATGTTATACGGAACAAAAGAGTTAATCTCCATTCTTTTGTGTTGTTAAAAAAGTTGCACCTAATTACTAGATGTGCTACACAAAACTTATGAATGTATTCTTTGAGGGGAGTGTTGCCGCTGGTATATGCATATAAATAATGTTCATGTGAAAAAGACAATATTCCTTCACAAATTACAAAGTCGAAATTGAATACCTGATTTGATCTTGGGTTCAGTATTTGTTGGAAGAATCTCTGAAGGTTGAGTTTGTGGTGCAAACCTATGAGTTGAGGTTGATTCACCAATCACATGTTCGCTTGATGTGGCAACTAATAAAATTAGGGAATGAATTCATAACCAAAATAAGCTATTCACTAGACATGTACTATCGGTAACCAGCATAATGAAAATGTGGTTGAAATGTCTACAATATATCAAATCATTCATTTGCTAAATACCTGAAATAGGACCTTCTTTCTATAGTGTACTTGAAGTTGGAAACATTTCTATTGAATTAGGACAGATACATAACTACCCAAGGTAGGAAATTGTTCTTTACAGAGGTTTCAAGATGGATTGGTAATACCGTTGGAGACATCAGACAGCTTTAGCTGCTCTTAATTAGGGCTGTGGAGTCGCTAGACAATTTACAACAGACTCAGACTCATTGAAAAAAATTCCAGAAATTCATCAAATTTTACTCTAGGGTGATAAAAATTTCAATTATTGAATCGAGCTCCAAATTCCTAAGGAAATCAACTTTTGATAATAAAAATTTGGACATTTTCATGCATCCCTTGATAGACTGTTAGGAACGTTCTGTTACGTTTTTTTCTAAATGAAGGAGAAAATCATGGAAAAACGTTCATGAAATACCGACTCTGGGGGTTTTCAAAATAAAAAGTCTTCGATCCCAATAAAAACATAATAAGATCAGAACGGACAGCCCTGTCTCAAATTTTATATTTGCCATTGCCAAGATATCAGATATTGTTGTTTCTTATGAACTTGAAAAGCTACAAACCTTCTCCCGGTTCGATGTTTGGACTGTCAACATTTAAACTCTTCTCGACAGATACTTCAGATATAGTTGTTGAAGCTTGAGACTGAAGAATAAAAATATATAATTAATATTAGACTTCTTTGAAAGCAATCAGAAGCCCAACTCTGTAAATATTAGGCCAGTGGTTCTCAAACTTTTAAAGCCGCCTCGCCTCCACTTCTTAGAATTTGTAAAATCTCGCCCACCTTGAATATAACTGGTAACTAACAATAAGCTACAAATAACATATAGTAAGGCGAAAGTATGTTTTATTCAAAAAACACATTGAAAATAAGGTGATGGAACGTAAATAATGAAATAAATGAAAGGTTTGAAATGTAAATATACAAAATAAGGAAGGCAAGATCAAATCTAACAAATATTTTTAATTTTTAATTAGCTTCACGCCCCCTCAAAAAATTGTCTAAACCCCCTATTTATAGGGCCAGTCCCATCGTTCGAGAACCACTGTATTAGACTATGATGTCCTTGGTTGGTTTTAGATTCGCTCCAAGTTGATGATTTGGTATTCAGTGTGCTCACCAACAAACCGGCAGCTTGTATCAAATAATGTAAGCTTAGCTGCAGGCTTTATTCCAGAAATAAAGTGGACAACGAACACAAAAGTAAAGTTTGTTCAGTGACAAACACAATTGGGCCAAGCTTGCAGAATTGGTAATCAATAAGCTTGAAGCAAAGTGTGTTCGGGTCCTGTTGAAGGTAATCGAAGAAAAGAGTCAGATGAAAAGAAGGGATGAATCAAGAAACAAGTTTCGTCACGCATTATACCCATAGTGCCGACAAGATCAGAATCATAACACCCAGTCCTCGGACGATCCTCGATAACAGCATAACATCCTCATCAGTTCCACACTAAATGGTGTGGATCATATGTAATACATAATTTGTATATGAATGTTGATGCTTGATGGTGAAATGACACTATAGAGCAAATTTAAAATCCAGACGTAATTTGCAAATTACATGAAATATACTCACTGTTGTCGATTCCATAGGTGTTCTTGTCATATCTTGAGGTTGGTTCAAAACAAATTTCATCAAGTCAGTTCGTTCCCGAGCACAATATTCAATAACCTGATGATGAACAAAAGTTTGATGACACTTCATTATGATAGTATCAACATAAAGCAAATGTGTTATTATTCCGATGGGTCACAATTCTAATGCAAAGAACTGATATGAGAAACGATAATGCATCATTAGTGAGAACCCGAAAACACCAGGGATTGTGATTCCTCAGTTGTCTGGAACATACAACCTTTTTGACTGACATAATTTCTACAGAAATTAAGAGTGAGTTTCTGGCATTTCATTCAGCATCTGTAGCTTTGTTGTTCATACCAATACTGTGATGAAATATTGAGTGATTAAGGGGCGCTCCAGAAGTATGTGCACCAATATGGAGATAACTAATTTTGTTTGCCTACTTTACATCAAGTTGTGTGAAGGGACTGAAGCCTATGGATAGGGGGTATATCCACTTGGCTAACGCAGACAGTCCCCGAACTCGTGATAGAACTAAAATAAGTAAAATCGGGATAAAATTATCGCCTAACCCTAAACTGCTCCACGTACTACAGGAGTACCGATTAAGGGCAGTTGAAGTATTAGCTTTGCAGCAAACCGTGATCCCACATCGAACCTGTGGACTTCAATAAAGAAAATAAAGCTAAATTAAACAAACTTATCAGAACTTACGCTTTCTGCATTAAGTGCATCAGCAGCACTGACAATTTCATGAAATTTAGTTGAATCGACTGTTGCCACTTTTGCCATTTTCCCTGAATATAGAATCTCAAGAAGATGCTCAAATCCATAGTTTGTAACACCAACAAGTTGAATGGTATCAAGTCCCTGAAAATCAAAGTTGTCAACAATCAAGGATCAAAAACTGGAACTAATGACTTGAATTTATCAATCTCACTTTGCACCTATTCCAGTATTCTCAAACACAATGAACTGTTGGTATGCTAACTCGTTGTTGACGAAAATATATTAACCATGGACTAATATCTTAGAAATTTTTAGTGGTTAGTTTCCTATAAGACTTTTGTTTGAGCCTTCTGGGCCGTTGTTCTCCGAAAACAGTTAGGGTATTGCTCTACTGTTAGCCTTGGTGGTTACTACAATGCAAGTATATACACCGTATAGGATTATCCACATTATCCAGACAGCAAGCGGATATTGTTTTGATAGTGGCATTTCATTTATAATAAGTCCATACAAAGTACTGAAGTATGATTATATAACATTCAAGTTGCAATTCTGCATTAGAACAAACAAAAATATGAACAGGAATTATTAAACAAGACACAGCCTTACATTTATTTGAGCATCCAGTTGTGCAGATGCTGAAGCCAAGACACATCTGTGAACAAAATACTGTTGATCTTCAACCAGTACCTTTAAGTCACAATATCTTCCTTCTTTCTGCTGTTGATACAAAGTGTGGACAACTCTAGCTGAGTGCAGAACATCCAACTATGGGAAATAAA
Organism: Styela clava; assembly: GCF_964204865.1. Lineage (NCBI taxonomy): Eukaryota > Metazoa > Chordata > Ascidiacea > Stolidobranchia > Styelidae > Styela > Styela clava. The sequence continues at coordinate 8,597,346 of NC_135254.1, forward strand.
AAATATTTTTTTTTGATAATTTAAAGATAATATACCCTTGTGTATTTATAATATATTTATTACATATTATTTATCAGATTGTATGGGAATATGGTAAATTTGTAAACAGACTGAGGACTAAGTGTTCTCAGTGCTGTAGTAGTACGTTACAGAAGTCTGGGAGTGGGAAATATTTTATGATGTTTAATTCTTTTCAAGACATGGACGTGCTGGCTAACCAGCAAACGTTTCCTTGCTCAGGTTGATGTCAAATCTGAAACTATATCAGGGTGTTGTCAAATACTGTTCTCGTTGATTGTGATTAAGTAATGAGTAGTTAACCGCAGGAAATACCTGCAGATATCATTAACGTTAGCGACTTCAAATATGGCCGACGCGAAGGCAAATAATAAACAAACACGCGCGTGTGTGTGGCAATGCGCATCGATGAACACAAGCTACGCCATTTCGCTAGGCTTGCTGAAAAATGCTTCGCGGGTTGCCTTACCTTGCGACGGAAAACATCCTCCAAAAACTTGCGAACCATGGCGGTTTCTGTTAAACCTAAAATATTCGGCACCAAGTATATAATCTGAAGACGAATTTTCTGACAATTCCACGGTCAACTAAGCGAAAATCAGCAACAAATACAGAATACCGCCTTGCTGTTCAGCAAAACTAAACCTCGACCTGCTTGCTGGCTAGACTGAGAAAGCTCTCTCGTTCGCTCAGCCAATCGTGCTGCTGCGCAGCAGGCTTACGTGACAGGCTCAACCAACAACCTTTTTCTGTTGTCTGTCAATTCGTTTACCGTCGTTTCTCTTTTTTAAGAGGAAAACAAAAAACATATGGTTTGTGGTTTCAGTGCGCATAAAATTTATCAATTTGACGGAATTAAGGCCAAACCTGACACTTAAATCCGTCCCCATTTCAGCATCAGTCTTAAAACCTCAGCAATCTTCACAATGAATGAAAGTCACTTCTCAAGTGTATTTATTCCAGTGAATGAAAGTGTAAACATAAATAATTTGATTCGGAACTCTGTCACATCAATGATAGTACAAATCCAAAAAAATTTTTGCCATGGATCATGTGTTAAATAGAGCACCAATACCTTGGAAGACAAACAAAATATAAGACAAATGGCTGCAACAGAGTCAATCCTATTAAAACTACAAAACAGTTTATATACCATTAAAAATCATAATATGACTTTCTGACAATTTTGATACTTTTACCCAATTTTTTGTATACTTAGGGAGCTAGATGTAATCCAGCTATAATATGTCCATTCAATTTTACATATAGTTCATGAACAATCCATTAGTGAAAGCCTGAATGTAAGTTATTGGTTAGGGGGGAGTCTTCAGATGCAAATCTTACTGCATTTCAATCAGATTTAACAAAATTATAAAATCAGAACAATAAGAACAAATTTAGATACCTGATTCTATCAAATCACAGAGGGTACATAAGAGAGTACATACAAAAACAAATGACAAAGAACAAAATATACACAAAATAAGGAAATTTTTTTATTTTCGGTTGCAAGCGGAAATTTCTGTCAAAATAATATAAACACAACATTTACACAGGCACAATATTATATTAACAAAAATTGCACAGTTTAATCTATAAACAACACATCTTTCGATCTGCATCTTGAAAAATATAAGAATTTTAGTTTCAATTTAAACATTCAAACCAGTCTGAACTTAACAATAATTTGAATACCAATATAAACTGACATAACTGACGACTGAAAATGTCACTTTAGTCTCACCAAAAAAACTGTTGACATTGAATAAATAAATAATCACTGATATATAATGCAAAATTGCAGGTCATGGACTCATGATCATACAGTATGAAAAGACAATCAATAAACAAGGCTCTGGCAAGTCATTCCATTGACCACTCAGCATGTTAAATAACTGCTTAACCACAGTCACAATTGAAAAGGGGTTACAAGCAAGCAGCAAAAATGATTCCAAAATTAGGAATGTGCCAAGGTTATAATCACACAGATATTTAACTTTACAATACATAGTAATTTTGTTTGAATTGCACAAATTCATACCATGCTTAACCAAATCTATGATCTAAAATTTTATAAAGAAAATGAATGCGAATGATAACATTAACTCCGATAACAATATCTCTGGGGATGTGTCAAAATTCGATCCTATGATACCAATTCCACAATTTTCCAGATTCGATTTTATTTCTTGACATTCATGAATGATCGAATTCTAATCATCCCAAGCAATAGTATCATTCTCCCAACCATCTGTTGCCTCGTCATCTGCAAGATCATCATTAGCAGTAAAAGAAACACTAATTGGACTACTCTTTGTACTCAAGCTTTCAGTTGTTACACTTCCACTTCTTATCATTAGGTTTTGTAAAAGCGGCGGTGTAGGTAGCACTGGGACTTTTCTGGTAGGAATATCAGGAGTCATGTCTGCAAAAAAGTCTGGTTCACTGTTCATTGTGATTGATGCCACTTTAACTGCGATTTCAAATTCATTTCCCAAATTTTCAGTGTTTTGTTGCATAGTAGATTCAGGTTTTTCGGTTTCACCTTTTGTATTAGTCGAAGCAAAATTATGATCATTTAACAATTGGGAATCTTCAGCAGGTTTGATACTTTTTGCTTCAATAGATGGATGTTCAATATCATCATTATCAAAAGTGTCAAAGTTATCCCAAGTCTCCTCTTCACTTCCACTTCCTGCCCAAGTTTCGACCTCTGGCTGCCGAATTTCTTTTTTCCGGATGTCATAATGATCTGTATTTGCTTTATTCGTTTCAGGTAGTGGTTGTTTGGCTTCCGCTACAGTAATCACACTTTCTGGTACTATAGCTTTGGTAACAGCATATCCATTTACTCCATTCGATAGACTTTGTGTCAAATCAATATGGTTTCCTTCACAAGAGACTTCAAGAACTACTTCTTCCTCCTTCAAGGATGGAGTAATACCGTTAGTTTTTGGTGCAGTTGAAACAAAGGTCATTGCAAGCTCATGTTGCTTCAACATCATTAGATCTCGTTGTTTTTGTGTTTGCCTTTTTGAAGGACTTTGTTGTCGACGCATTGCCATCTCTAGAAGAGTCAATGGTCGAACGGGTGATTTTTTCTTCGGGGGTTTTGGTTTACGCTTTGGCTTAATCTCATATGCTAAGGATGATGCATCAATCAACACAGACCCATTAAACTTGGGCATTCCAAAACCAAAAATTTTTTCACGTTCTGCACCGACAATTAAATCCCCACCGACAATTGGAACTGCATCAGCCAGAGCATGTAAACTTTCTTTTACAAGTTGATTATTTGCATCATGTAGTCCAAGTAATATTTCAGGAAGAACAGCGTCTTGGAGAACAGTTTTATCAAACATATGGACATAACGATGAAAATTTCTCACTAGTGCTAATCGAACATGCAGAATTTTTATGTCCATCAAATCGACTATTTGTGGAATAACGTACCTAGCAAACATACTGCTTGAGATTAAGCCATTAGATGGAACTTGAGTTCTGAGTGGTATGGGAGATAATAATCTTGGAAGGATGTTTTCGACTGCATCAGTTTCTGATAAGACAACAGGTGAAAGAATTAGTTTTGCAATTCTCTTGGCGATCAATTCATCTGAAATACAAGCCTTTTTTAACCTTGCAATTAGCCCTGAAAAAAACTTCTTTTTGTCTGCTTTATTTTTTAGTGTAATACTTTGCAAGAAATTTACGATTTGGATATATTCAGATGTAAGTATTGCAGTATCTAGAAGCTCTGAAATTTTAGGACGATTTGTGTATTCCTTTTGAAGTATTTCTTCAAGTAAATCCTGCAATTCCTGTGTTTTTACTTCCGACGCAAATCGGGCTTCTTTATTGAATATTCCGAGAAGTATTCCAAGTGCATATACATCCCTACAGTGACCATATTTCTTTTCAATTGGAAATCCAACATGACTATCTGATTCCTCTGGTGGCATGATTTCTTTTGGCCTTTTTATAGTTTTTAAATGATCTGCTGTGGCCTCCTCAAAAGGACAAGCATATTCAAAATTAGAAAGTTTCCAAGCCCCACCTTCAGCAACATGAATACTCTCAATGCTAACTGCATTATGCGACAATCCTGCCTTTTCATGAAGAAAATTCAACGCTTGGGCAATGTCATATATCCCACTTGACACTTCGTTTGCATCAGCAGTTTCGAATTGCAAATATAATGGTGAGACTCGTTCTGTAACAAGATGAGCTTCTGTTTCAGTACAAACAAATCCAATATGTCTCAAAATATTCGGATGACGTAACAGCTTCAATCGCTTTGAACATTTCTCCAAATCTGTTACATCCTTTGGTCTAGTTTTCACTTGTGTGAAGATGGTAACTTGTAATCCATTATTAAGTGTAGCTGGTCGTACACAAATATCCTTGTTTGTATATCGTTTAATTGAGTATGGCTCTCCAAATTCACAATCAGCAAGTAATTCTTCATCTTGTGAACCGTAATACCAATCCCAAGCAGCACTTATCATTTTAAGTATCTGACTCCTATTTCTGATATGCAATAAGTCATCTGTAAAAAGAAGCAAGAAACATAACAAACCTAGGTTCAGTGGATGGATCTGTGAAGAGATTGAGACAAATAAGGCTAATCAATCAATTGGGTATCATCAATAAATTGATCATAAGAAATCTGTGAAATGTTTGCTAATAAAAAAAAAAAATTGATTTAATCATAATAGTATTAGATCAGTACAGATACTATTAGATAACCATTTCATATGGATAACATACACTTGTCAGTTTGCAATGATGAAAAACCAACTCTAGCAAATTGCGAATAAACACGATAGATGTTTAGTTACGATATATCTGTTTTTGCTTAACTGTTAAAATAAATGATTTGAATTCTCTTGTTCGACACGCAAAAATTTCAATTCTCATGCATTCTTGATGTAGTCATAACAAGAGCAAGCCAGTACAGATTTCATAGGCATTTCATACAGATAACATACATTGGTGTTGCAATGATGAAAAACCAACTTTAGCAAATGACCAATTATAACACAGATAGCCATAGTCTCGATATATATGTTTTTGGTTAACTGCTGAAATATATGATTTAATAATATATGATTTAATAATTGTGTTTGACATACAAAAATTCTTGACATTGGCATTGAAATTCACTATAATTGGAAATGTAAGAGCATTGAATTTTATGTCAATGACTTAAATACACAGTATACTGGTACTGCTCAATTCCGTCGAGAAATGAAGATATTCAAATCACCAGGCTCTCTTCCAGTGCTACCATTGTGGTTGGTAGGATATCATGTGCAACGCCATTTATGGCAAAAAAAAAAACGGATAAAACATTTTTTTAATCAGTCCAATATAAGGTCAGGTGGAGGAATCCATAATCTAGGAAAATTTTTAATTTCTTCTTCTGAATATTCTTGAATAGATTTTGGAATTCTTCGAGGTGCTTGAATTTCCCCAACAATGTTTTGCAGAATATAGTCTGGTACATTTTCATCTTCAAAAAAATGAGCTCTTGTGAACATTCCGCGTCTATGTTTCATACTAGTTTTTGGTAACGCACTGTAGACTGCTTTTCTCACAATCCATGTTGGATCTAATCCATGAATAACATAAGCTTGCATTTGCAGAAATCCCTTCTTCCTTCCAGTGTGACTTGAAAATACCTTTTTGCAAAAACAATTTGAATAAAACATCATTAGTAAGATTTTTAAACAATTTTATATAATATGGATTGAAATTTGAAGGTTGAAATCGCCTTTATTCATTACGAATACTGGTAGTACTTATTGAAGTGTGATTAATCAAAAAATTTCAATTATTCCACCGGTGAAGTCTAATTGTGTTGATGCATGTTCAAACAACATTTGGCAACTTTTCTAAATTTTTGTCGTCAGGTTTTTAAGCCATCTCTGCATCTTGACAACTTTTCTAAATTTCTGATTGTATGTTTTTAGCTGATACTCCCGAAGTATGTAGACCAAGATGGCGGACACTGGAAGGTAGTATGTGTACCAGGTTAGGGTTAGGCAATAATTTTATTCCAATTTTCTTCATTTTAGTTCTACTACAAGTTCGGGACTAGCCGAGTGACTCCCGTAGTATTTGTACCTGGAAAAATGGCCTAACCTGTTACACGTACTACCACATTTTGGTGTCGCCATCTCGGTTCGCATACTTCGGGAGTACCTTTTAGTTTACCATATTGCTGTGCCAGTGTGCAACAAAACTTATTTATTTTATCTCAGACACAGCATTGCTTGGCCTCATTCAATTTACTTTCAGGTTAGAAACAAGATATCGTAAATAATATTCAAATTATGCCAAACTCATCAACACACCTTTTGTTCCCACTTATTCCCAGCATAAGCAATTTCTTTCGTATTGACAATTACAACATGATCTCCACAGTCACTCATCGGATGATAGATAGGTTTATGTCGGCCTTCAAGATATCGTGCTGTTATGCTTGCTATTTTACCAGGTGGTTGTTTGTATGCATTAATAATATACCACATGCGTGAGAATGTTGACCATTGCTGGTTTGCTCTTCCGTAAGACATTTTAGTTTATCAAACTGCTATTCTAATGAAGAAATATATGAACATGTTATCAGGTAAAGAAACGAAAAAACACATTATTGTTTGTTTCAGCATACCACTGTACAATGCCTAAAATAAGCACCTTGGCCAGTTGGCCTTTATCAGTAAGCAGATCGTTCCTTCACGTGTCAAGTAGAGCCAGAGAGTTCTAAATAGAGGCTAGAGGCAATTTCTGAATTTATGGTATTCTTTTATTCGGAACACCACCATGCTGCCATGGTACAAAAACATAAAAAATTTAGTTTAATATTGTTAGTAATATAAAATATTGTCATCTTACAGTCTTATATAGGTACCGTAAGTTATCATATGCATTCTGCTGTTCTGTACGTTTTAAACCTTATCTAAGGTTTTGTTTGCTCTCCTGATTTCATAATCAGTTTTTAGTTAGCCTATTTGTTTTTATCAATCATTTTATTGTTATGCTGATTATAGAGTCGAAATAAACTTAAATTTATCATTATTACTGTATTAGAAATTCGCCCCAGGGCAGCAGAAAAGTTTGGCACGCCCTGTTTAGAAACTGCTCATATAGCAGTAAAAAATATCCCAAACACAATCTACGAAAGCTTTCTTCTTATTACAATATTATCTAAATGGTAGATGCGACAAACGCTTATTGCACATTTTAAGGAGCAAATGGAATAATGGATAGTGCGCAGTACGCCACCATGCGGATCCCTCTTTTGGAAGACCGACCCGAATCGACAATTTGAATATTTGCTAGCTAGACAACAAACCTTGACGAATGACAGCGAAAGACTTGTGATACCGTGTTTCCCCAAAAATAAGACAGTGTCTTATTTCAATTTTCTTCTTAAAAATAACACCAGGGCTTATTTTCAGGGGATGTCTTATATTTGGACACGTGAGTGGAGTGTGTTCGATTACTTGACAAATTGCTTTGAAATTTTCAGTGGTTAAAGATTGATTTTTTTTGCCAGAAGGCTATTACTTCTATTTATTTCGAAATTTTCTATAAATCTTATGAGATCTAATATTTCATCCCAAATTGTGCTGTATTACTTTTAATGACCTTTCTCCGATCTTTGACCCCCGAAAAATCATTCTTATACTTTACCATTTCGAAATTTTCGGGGCTTATTTTAAGAGTGGTTTCGCGAGTTGGGTCCCGTAAAATGGGTTATTTGTTTCAAACGATCATTATAATTCATCGCATGCAACAATCTGTTTTTTAAAAGTACCGGTAAAGAATTTTAGCTTAGTCTATATCCAGCTATATACAGCTATATCCACGCTAATTTTTCATCACTGCAAGTAAATTAAAACTCCTAGGAAAACAGAGTGATCATTAAATTATCTTATTTATATTTAAATTTCCGAAACACAACTGAAAACTAACGGATAGAGTTCAAAAACGCGAAAACGAGGTAATGTTTACGACCACGCCTGAAAATCTGTCTGAGTGAGAAAATTGTTTGAGCGAATGCGAAAAAGGAACATTGTTACGTCACTTTTTGCATCTTGCTGATTGGACAATGTCACAAAGTAAACAAAAAAGTCGATGCTTGGGAAAGGTCCACTATGGGAACACGGTTTTTAATCCGTCAAGCGTGACGACAGACTCTGAAAATTCTTGCGACTGGAAACTCGGAAGTTTTTTGAGGGTACGGTACCGGTAACGTCAAAGGTAAGGACTGCTTCGCTCTGGTCCACGTGTCCTTATATTTGAACGTTGCTCTCTTGTTTAATTCATCAAAAACGAAATTACAAAGTAAAGAATTACGATATTTTCAAATCTGCAACATATAAATAACGATAGCCATTTACTTATGAACAATAGAGCTATGCTCAAATATCTGGGCATGTTTGAAATAAATGGAAGAAATAGCCTTCTGAAAATTTTTTTTATCTCCAACCACAGAAAATTTTGGAGAAACTGGTCCAGTAATCAAAGTGAAAAGCGATTTTTCAAAAACGTGTCAAAGAACAACATGAAGAAGAAGAGTGTCAGCATAAAATGCAAAACGATCGTTATGTCCACAGACGTGTCCAATAATGCGTTTTTATCCAAAATATCTGCAAAACATAGATTACCCAGATAGCACAACTACGTTGGGCCAACGTTATAATCCGCCGGCAACCGTTGTACGCGATTTTACAACCATTTACCATGGTAAGGCCATGATTGGCATTCAACGAAACACGCCATTACGCGATGAAATGGGCGCGCGATTCGAATATAGCACATGAGGTCGCCATTCATTTTGGCGGTACTCGTATTTCGTAATCGATATCCTGTTGCGAGGTTTTGCCGTGGATGGGACAGTGAAATTGAACTTTTAATGCTATCATAGTATGAATGGCGAAAGTAGAGATAGTTGTAACCGTGTAAGTTAATCTCATGGTACCGGTACAATACCCTAAGTGCGTTGTCAGATCACGGTTTATAAGGGTGATACGGTACCTGTATCATACCGGTACCGTAAAAGTTACATATTTCTGTATTTATCCCTCGACACCGTGCCGGTAGGTACCGGTACCGGTAACGACAGAACGAGATGAGGTACGGTACCGTACTTGGTCTTTTGGCATTTTTTTGTTAAACTTTCTTAGGCTGCCATCTCTCATTTACCAGTATTCGTTATCGAGTACCGGTAGTCTACCGGTAAAAGTTACATATTTATCCCTGGACACCGTAGTCCGTAGGTACCGGTAACGACAGAACGAGATGAGGTACGTTACCGTACTTGGTCTTTTGGCATTTTTTGTTAAACTTTCTGAGGTTGCCATCTCTTATTAACCAGTATTTGTTATGGAGTACCGGTATTGGTCCTTCATCCCTAGATATGATTTTTTATATTTACTTTATTTGTCTAAGTGCAAACATTTCCGCAGCCCAAATCCAACCCGTTGGACGACTTAATCCAATAATCTGAATAGTTGCACATTTGTGAACCTTCTTTCTGATGAATTTCAACAAATCTAAATACAGATCTCAATTGGCTGAAATCTAAAATATGTTTTAACAGTTGCCACAATCAAACTGAAACTAAAGTTTGATGTTTTTGGGTAAAGAATAGCTCAAGGATTATTGTTTTTATAACACTTTAAATAAAATTTTGTTTCTGAAGTATAACTTTTTACGCCACACATGCGACAGTGCGAAATGCGACATGGCCCGCCAGTCTAGGTGCGCAAAATTTTTGCACGCGGTCCGAGAACTTTGCCCAACCCTGCTCTAGTTCATATTTTCAGCTTTGTTGAGAAATAAATCACTGATTTCTGAATAATATCTATTTTGTTTTAAAATTCAATAGAATTATATTGGGTATATATTAATATGATTTATTTTCAGTGTATAGGCCTATGCTATGTAAGCTTACCCAACCAACCTTAATTAAGTGTTATTATATTTTAAAGTGAATTGGAAAGTAGACCGCTAGCAAAAAAGATTCGGGCGACAGGGCGAAGCCCATCTCTGTACAACTGTACAATGACTGCCAAATGTGCATGCAACTGTGCAATGCCCAGCGACTCTAAAAGCATGAAGTATTGTACGACACATCCTTTACAAATATTTGGACATATTTTGTGTAATATCCATTTTTTTCCGGTCATTCTAAATAATTATTACTGATTAGATATTCTGTCGAGTGTCAGTATTACCATTGTAAGTTTAATAATATATACCATTTTTATAATAGGCCCCATAACAATGGACTGGAAAATTCACCTGCTTCAATTCCCTTTTTCACGCAATCATACACTGTGTCATTTCAAGCATCTCAATGTTTCAATGCGGACAATGCCCAAAACAGGTATTTTTGTTTTATAGTTTGATAGTAGCTCCTTCCATATCTGTGCCATAAAATATTGCACAATAGCTAGATATATCGGTATCGGAGTATGATCATTTTCATTTTTTTGTCGCCTTATTATTGAATCCGGACAATAAAATACCTTCGGCGATAGCATCCACTACGTCCTCATCTGATTATTTTAAATAAATCGACATTCTCGTGTTGTGAATCTGGAATTTCAATGCTTATCATATTTGCATTATCACATATGGATTGAATATTACGCTACAAGAAAAAGTCATTATAGGCTATTTTAACCAATGCGCAAACGCGGCGACCGCTCGAAAGGCATTGCATGGTAATTTAAGATTCCCGACGTTGATGCGATTTCACTACCCCGACTTATTAACCGATTATATGCAAAAACCCATTTTTTCAGGCTTAAAAACAGGCCTCATCTTATTCGCCGGGTAGACTTATTCGCCGGAAAATACGGTAATTAATATTAATGAAAAATTTATATTCTGGTAATTAGTATAGGCCATTCGTTCACATTTATCATCTGGAAGACAATCATGTACTATACATTGGGTAACACTAACTTGATTTTCAGAGATCAAGCCATGCTCCAATCCAGTCCATGGCAAAATTGTTGGGACAGGCGGTAGAAACTCTTATGCTACAAGCTACGGCATCTGCAACTTTCCACTGATTATAGTGTGGACTCGAACATACTGGAATTGATGAAATTCATTGTCTGATTACATTTTGATCCAGAATACATTCAAGGATGAAAAAATGGCTCGTAAGTTGAATATTTTTATAGGCTGATTACAGACACTTTACGGCGGTGGTTCCCAAACTTTTTTTTCCGCGACCCCAATTTTTGTAAAATCACAGACTACAGATACTTGCGACCCCACAACCAGAAAACATTAAAAATCAATTTATTCTATTCTGAATATTCTATTTAATCATTCTGATGAAAATCGACTGTAAGTTTGCGGGGCGTTGGTGTAACATGGTTGTACTTAACTGTTTAGTCCAGTGGTTCCCAACCTTTTTACCCCAACGGGCAAGCAAAATTAATTTAAAAGAGTTCGCTGACCGGTAACACATGCCATCGTATGAAGACCACGATGTAAAAATCTCTGTGATTCAGAATAATTGTTTAGTTTTAGTACAATGTTAAAATATTGCAGATTACTCCATAATTAATTCGAAAGCTAAACAGAACATGAAAGTAAAATAGGTGAAAATACCTTTGCTGTGTCTCATCTTATTGAGTGCCTTTTATTTTTTGTCGTTTTGTTTTTGACTGCATGGAGGGCTTCGAAATTATGTATGAAATACAATATGCCCCATATTTTCGCTTCGTGTTCAAGGAGGATTATTTAAATGTCTAAATACGATCCGATTGCAATATTAAAATTGTTCACTTTTATACGAATGCGATGTGGACAAAACACATATGTGTATATTTCAGAGTAGATGCTCACGATAATTAACATAGAGATTTTGCAACGGATGGAAACCTTTTCATTAAATGCATTCTCATAATTGTGCTTATTTACTCATTCCAGATAGGATATTTGTCAAGTCTCGGAGGTTGCTCCAAGAAAGACTGGATTGGAGAATCATGAGCTCAGTTATAACAAATTTACTCGCCCGCTCTTTCAACTGTGCAGGACGCGGTGGATAAGAAGGAGTGAGTGGGACGCCCTTAGTTTCTGCTATTAAAGGTATGTAATATGTTTATCATATTGCACCACCATCTTTCTCTGCTCTGCTACCCTTTTCTATTTTTTAAGTATAAGATTATTTTGACTCCAAATCAGCTTAAGATAATTCATAAGGGAAATGAACAAAAATTGATTAAACAGAATCTGACAATCTGGAGTGAAAACAAAACCTTAATTAAGATTAAAGCGTAAAGAATAAAAGGTTTTGCCAAAAAGATGCCTATCGTGTTCATGAATTAAATTAAGTTACACACACACAACAACAACAGAGATATAATAAAATAAAAACAGGCGAGAAAATTTAGATAAGTTGGGTATATTAAACTAGTAAACAAAATGTACTTGCCAGTTGCCACACCATTCATTTTTATCATTATGATTGTCAAATTGAATAATGATTTTGTAAACAACTGTGGACAGTAAAGAAATTGAATGTGGATTTTGTATACAAAAGTGAACAGTATAGAAAAATATTTATTAAGGAGATATCGCCAAGCTGATTATGGTTAGAGTCAAGTGCCAAATTGCCAATCCAATGTTGCCAGAGTTTGGTGCATAATGGCGAACAGTGGTTTTCGAACTTATTTGTATCATCGCTCCCTTGCAGTACTTTTTAAATTATCATCCCCCCCTAGCACAACAGCAAATGATGAAGTTACAACTAAATTTATTGTAAATCAATTAAACAAATAGACTAATCATGGTGCATGATGTTTCTAATAAGATAGATGAATTTCAACAAGGAATATTCCAAGACATTTTAGTCAGATAAAATCTCAAATCATCATTATTCCCTCCAACAAATATTCCCCTCAAAACGTTGTCTACGCCCCCCTTGCGGAATCAAGAATTTCTGTATTTCTCAATTATTATCGTCTTGTCAATGTAAGCTTCACTCACACATTTGCGACTGCAGAATCTTGGCTTAAGATTCCTACTCTGAAAATTTGTTGGGATGCAGTCATTCAGACTAGGCTTTGAACTCTGGTGCTGTAATTTGCTAATACTCCAATTTAACACAGAATTTTTATATTTTTCAGCTCTGGATGATCTGGCAACGAACTCCGATTAATTTTATTACATGTATACATATTTGTAAAATAAAGACATTTTGTTATCTTTTGTATTTTATTATATAAATAATGTTAGATTAGTGGGAAATTTCTATGTAGTATAGATCCATACCCTGTCTGTACAACACATCGCCTAACTTGGCCCGACCATATGCCACGATTGTATTAGAACGTGTCGCCTACGTAGGCCCGGCCATATGTCACGATTGTGTTACAACGTATCGCCCACATTGGACCGGCCATATTTCACGATTGTTTTACAACGTATCGCCTACGTTGGCCCGACCGTTTTCCACGGTTGCATTACAGCGAAAGGACCGACGTTGGCCCAGCGGCCAAATCTTCGCTGGAACATGGTTGTTCGCCATTATTGGGCCGGTGGTTCGAACAACGTTCGGCCATGGTTGTTCCGACGTAGTTGTGCTATCTGGGTATTAAGCATTTAAAACGTATAGGAGAGATTTCTTGCTATCGACCAGGTCTAAAAAACTCGCGTAATTGACTAGGTCAGTGGTCGGCAACCACCGGGCCGCGGCCCATCGCCGGTCCGCGGAAAGGTTACTACCGGTCCGCAGAGAGGTGACACAGAAACGGACAAGGCCCTAATGAAGCCCCTACAATCTAACCACATACTCCACAAACATAACGCATTTCAGCAGCATGTCTGACTTCACAAACAATTCCCATGTCATTACGTCGCATTGACGCTGGGTCAATTGTTTCCTCAACGACCGTATAAGAAAGTCTCACATCAGTCGGAATAAGATCTCTCGAACAAAATGATTCTCGCTAGGAACTTGACTAGTGACTACTCCACTACTTGCTCATAGCTAACCGATCATGACGTGTCAGTGCTAATTCTATACTTCAGGAATCAGGATAATCATAAGTTAACACATCGGGTAAAAAATGAGTTATGGCAAAACAAACAATAATAAAATCAAATGTCCAATCAAACTTCAATCAATAACCAGACTAGAGACAAAAGGTTTACAGGCATTGTTACTTATCCCAACATCTTAATAATGTGAGGCCTGGTTTTCAATATTGATAACTACAAAAAACGAAATATCGAAGTAGGCTGTATGAAACACGTTACATGTGTCGGTGTCGACCATATCTCCAATATTGAAACAGTTAATGGTCAGCAAATAAATACAGATCTCGCATTAAATAGCATCACTTTCGTTTTTTCAGTATATTGTCTACATAAGTTTCCTAACGCGTATAATTTATTGCATAAGCTTAGTTCGTTTGTATAAAAGGTGGTCCGCCAAAATTTTCGTCAAGCTTTACCGGTCCGTCACTTAAAAAAGGTTGCCGACCACTGGACTAGGTCTTATTTTAAGGGGAGGGCTTATATTAAAATAATTCTTAAAATTCATGCTAGGTCTTATTTTCAGGGAAATACGGTAGATAAGATGAGTTTATTTCTACTCCATAATACTCATGAACGGCAATAAAACGGTTGAAAGAAACAAATAAATAAAAACTGATTATGAATGAAATCAGGAGAATAAACAAAAGCAATTTCTGTTAGGGACACAATTGTCACACCATGCAAAAACACTCAACTTTGATTAGATATCACACTATCTACACTTTGGTCAACAAGTGGAGTGTTGTATTTATTAACAGAATATTTTCGAGTTTTATTTGGGTATTCCAATGGGGTTGGGATCCCGAAATGCTAACCATAGTCCTAATCCCGATGTCGAGAATGATGTTAAAATCACAGAATTTTAGTATTGTATCTATAAACGTCAAGATGGTGTCAATATGTGAACGACGTCCTGTGATCGGTATCAGGAGAATGAATTGTCATGAGCAGACAGGACCCGAAGGATGAGATGAGTCGCACTTTTCATTTCAACTTCGCACCTTAAGCTCGCGTCAAGCAACTCCTTATTAGGACAAACGTTTTGTGCTTTGTGCCTTTATATTAGTGAAACACACCTCTAGTTTCAAGCGTGGGCCATGTGACAGCAGTGACAAACCGAAGAACTGACTTAGCGCATCGCAATTCAGTTTTTTTTAGCTGGGTTTCGAAATCCCAACTTAGACGTAGTTGGTTGTTCTTTAATTGTCCGAAAATAAATCATGCATCAAACATATCTGGATTGTTTGCGTTGTCTGAAAATAAAACGAAAATTCAATAAATCAGATACATTCCAAACTACTCAGCTCTTTTATAATTATTATTTTAAGACATGAAAAAGCATAAATATTTTATGGCGCAGCTGAGACCGAAGCCTCCTTAATTGTATGACTGCTGCTCACGCAGTGGTATGCTTATGAAGCGTTGGAGATCTATTATTTCATCCCAAATTGCGCTGTATTACTTTTAATGACCTTCCTCCGATCTTTGACCCCAAAAAAATCATTCTCATACTTTACCATTGCGAAATTTCCGGGGCTTATTTTAAGAGTGGTTTCGCGAGTTAGGTCCTGTAAAATGGTGTATTGTTTTAAACGATCATTATGATTCATCGCATGCAACAATCTGTTTTTTAAAAGTACCGGTAAAGAATTTTGGCTCAGCCATTATCACAGCTATATCCACGCTAATTTTTCATTACTGCAATTAAATTAAAACTCCTAGGAAGACAGAGTGATCATTAAATTATCTGATTTATATTTAAATTTTCGAAACACAACTGAAAACTAACGGATAGAGTTCAAAAACGCGAAAACGAGGTAATGTTTACGAACACGCCTGAAAATCTGTCTAAGTGAGAAAAGTGTCTGAGCGAATGCGAAAAAGGAGCATTGTTACGTCACTTTTTGCATCTTGCTGATTGGACAATGTCACGAAGTAAACAGGGAAGTCGATGCTCTGGAAAGTTCCACTATGGGAACACGATTTTTAATCCGTCAAGCGTGACGACAGACTCTGAAAATTCTTGCGACTGGAAACTCGGAAGTTTTTTGAGGGTACGGTCAGTAACGTCAAAGGTAAGGACTGCTTCGCTCTGGTCCACGTGTCCTTATATTTGAACGTTGCTCTATTGTTTAATATATCAAAAACAAAATTACAAAGTAAAGAATTACGATATTTTCAAATCTGCAAAATATAAATAACGATAGCCATTTACTTATGAACAATAGAGCTATGCTCGAATATATGGGCATGTTTGAAATAAATGGAAGTAATAGCCTTCTAAAGAAAAAATTTATCTTTAACCACTGAAAATTTTAGAGAAACTGGTCCAGTAATCAAAGTGAAAAGCGATTTTTCAAAAACTTGTCAAAGAACAACATGAAGAAGAAGAGTGCCAGCATAAAATGCAAAACGATCGTTATGTCCACAGACGTATCCAATAATACGTTTTTTTTCAAAATATCTGCAAAACATAGGATATTAAGCATTTAAAACGTATAGGAGAGCTATCGACCAGGTCTAAAAAACTCGCATTATTGACTAGGGCCTCTTTAAGGGGAGGGCTTATAATGAAATAATTCTTAAAATTCATGCTAGGTCTTGTTTTGAGGGAAATACGGTAGATAAAATAGGTTTATTTCGACCCCATAATCAGCATAAACGTCAATAAACGGTTGATAAAAACAAATAAATAAAAAGTGATTATGAAATTAGGAGAGTAAACAAAAGCAATTTCTGTTAGGGACACAATTGTCACACCATGCAAAAACACTCAACTTTGATCATATCACACTATCTACACTTTGTTCAACAAGTGGAGTGTTGTATTTATTAACAGAATATTTTCGAGTTTTATTTGGGTATTCCAATATGATTGGGATTTCGAAATTTTAACCATTTTCCTAATCCCGATGTCGGGAATGATGTTTAAATCACAGAATTTTAATGTTGTATAACGTTAAGATGGTGTCAATATGTGCACGACGCCCTGTGATCGGTATCAGGAGAATGAATTGGCATGTGCAGACAGGACCCGAACGATGAGATGAGTCTCACTTTTCATCTCAACTTCGCACCTTGAGCTCGCGTCAAGCAACTCCTTATTAAAACAAACGTTTTGTGCTTTGTGTCTTTATATTAGTGAAACACACCTCTAGTTTCAAGCGTGGGCCATGTGACAGCAGTGACAAACCGAAGAACTGACTTAGCGCATCGCAATTCAGTTTTTTTTAGCTAGGTTTCGAAATCCCAACTTAGACGTAGTTGGTTGTTCTTTAATTGTCCGAAAATAAATCATGCATCAAACATATCTGGATTGTTTGCGTTGTCTGAAAATAAAACGAAAATTCAATAAATCAGATACATTCCAAACTACTCAGCTCTTTTATAATTATTATTTTAAGACATGAAAAAGCATAAATATTTTATGGCGCAGCTGAGACCGAAGCCTCCTTAATTGTATGACTGCTGCTCACGCAGTGGTATGCTTATGAAGCGTTGGAGATCTATTATTTCATCCCAAATTGCGCTGTATTACTTTTAATGACCTTCCTCCGATCTTTGACCCCAAAAAAATCATTCTCATACTTTACCATTGCGAAATTTCCGGGGCTTATTTTAAGAGTGGTTTCGCGAGTTAGGTCCTGTAAAATGGGGTATTGTTTTAAACGATCATTATGATTCATCGCATGCAACAATCTGTTTTTTAAAAGTACCGGTAAAGAATTTTAGCTCAGCCATTATCACAGCTATATCCACGCTAATTTTTCATTACTGCAATTAAATTAAAACTCCTAGGAAGACAGAGTGATCATTAAATTATCTGATTTATATTTAAATTTCCGAAACACAACTGAAAACTAACGGATAGAGTTCAAAAACGCGAAAACGAGGTAATGTTTACGAACACGCCTGAAAATCTGTCTGAGTGAGAAAAGTGTCTGAGCGAATGCGAAAAAGGAGCATTGTTACGTCACTTTTTGCATCTTGCTGATTGGACAATGTCACGAAGTAAACAGGGAAGTCGATGCTCTGGAAAGTTCCACTATGGGAACACGATTTTTAATCCGTCAAGCGTGACGACAGACTCTGAAAATTCTTGCGACTGGAAACTCGGAAGTTTTTTGAGGGTACGGTCGGTAACGTCAAAGGTAAGGACTGCTTCGCTCTGGTCCACGTGTCCTTATATTTGAACGTTGCTCTATTGTTTAATATATCAAAAACAAAATTACAAAGTAAAGAATTACGATATTTTCAAATCTGCAAAATATAAATAACGATAGCCATTTACTTATGAACAATAGAGCTATGCTCGAATATATGGGCATGTTTGAAATAAATGGAAGTAATAGCCTTCTAAAGAAAAAATTTATCTTTAACCACTGAAAATTTTAGAGAAACTGGTCCAGTAATCAAAGTGAAAAGCGATTTTTCAAAAACTTGTCAAAGAACAACATGAAGAAGAAGAGTGCCAGCATAAAATGCAAAACGATCGTTATGTCCACAGACGTATCCAATAATACGTTTTTTTTCAAAATATCTGCAAAACATAGGATATTAAGCATTTAAAACGTATAGGAGAGCTATCGACCAGGTCTAAAAAACTTGCATTATTGACTAGGGCCTCTTTAAGGGGAGGGCTTATAATGAAATAATTCTTAAAATTCATGCTAGGTCTTATTTTGAGGGAAATACGGTAGATAAAATAGGTTTATTTCGACCCCATAATCAGCATAAACGTCAATAAACGGTTGATAAAAACAAATAAATAAAAAGTGATTATGAAATTAGGAGAGTAAACAAAAGCAATTTCTGTTAGGGACACAATTGTCACACCATGCAAAAACACTCAACTTTGATCATATCACACTATCTACACTTTGTTCAACAAGTGGAGTGTTGTATTTATTAACAGAATATTTTCGAGTTTTATTTGGGTATTCCAATATGATTGGGATTTCGAAATTTTAACCATTTTCCTAATCCCGATGTCGGGAATGATGTTTAAATCACAGCATTTTAATGTTGTATAACGTTAAGATGGTGTCAATATGTGCACGACGCCCTGTGATCGGTATCAGGAGAATGAATTGGCATGTGCAGACAGGACCCGAACGATGAGATGAGTCTCACTTTTCATCTCAACTTCGCACCTTGAGCTCGCGTCAAGCAACTCCTTATTAAAACAAACGTTTTGTGCTTTGTGCCTTTATATTAGTGAAACACACCTCTAGTTTCAAGCGTGGGCCATGTGACAGCAGTGACAAACCGAAGAACTGACTTAGCGCATCGCATTTCAGTTTTTTTTAGCTAGGTTTCGAAATCCCAACTTAGACGTAGTTGGTTGTTCTTTAATTGTCCGAAAATAAATCATGCATCAAACATATCTAGATTGTTTGCGTTGTCTGAAAATAAAACGAAAATTCAATAAATCAGATACATTCCAAACTACTCAGCTCTTTTATAATTATTATTTTAAGACATGAAAAAGCATAAATATTTTAGATATTTTCTTAGCCCCAAAACACCTAATTAGAGATCATAAAATAGTCGCGGTAACAAAAACTCAAATCTTATTTCAGTTTATGCTTTGCTTTGCTAATTCTCAATTTAAACTCGCTATACTGGTTCCACAATCAAACCATCATAAGAGCATTTACCTTGGAGAGCTTGCTGTTTATCCGGACTGTCTGTCACCTGTGGGCCTGACGCCTGCCACTAGAAAATATTCATTTACGTTTGAAAAATCAAACTGCTGGGAAATTGACCTTAGTTCATAGCATTATGCCTCATGGTTCATTAGGCAGCCAGAATGTTTCAGGCAATTTTTTTTTATTTCGATGCCTTTATGGAAATTTCTTTGGGACTATGATACAGTTGTATTGAAATATTTTAAAAATAAATGTTGAAGAAATATTTAGCATTTTGCCAGAATATTCCGTTCAAAGATTTGGCTTCGATTCGTTTCTACGACATAATAATATAGTATATAGATTCCGAATCTAAGATACTCACGGTCACTGGGGATGAATAAAATGCGATAAATAAATTGCGAACAATAAAATGATCATGAATATCACTCGAACATTTGATGAAATAGTACACATCATTATGAGAAGTTATGTTTGAGAGAAAATCGGAATCTGGAAAACAAATCTGGCAAATGAAATGTAACAAATATAAAACGTTCGGATTTTGTGTCTGTGCTTCTGTTTGCAAGTAGGCTACAGTTTCAAGTTTTTTGTGGCGTCTGAAGCTGCCGCAAAATTCTGGCGGAATTTCCAAACCAGGGCCAGGGTCAAACCCATGGCGACTGCCTTTTTAGCCGTCACAAACCAATGGCAAGATGCCGTTACCATGGCAGCAAATCGACAACCAAAGGCGGGTAAAATTTTGCTGCCGTAATCACGGCATGTCGGCTGTAATGTCAGGGCTGTCCCTGAAGGTGATAAATATTGGATAAGTTGGAACATTTTTCTTATGGATACAGTTTTGATGAATTTGGGGTTAAGTTTCAGGTTTAAGTACATAAAATTTCGCACGATAAAGTAAAATATGGTACACGGCTTTGTGAATATACCGGTAATGGCGCCATAACCACAGCAATAGCTGCCATTGGTTCGTTCGTGACAGCAGCTGCCATGAAGTGGTAAGAACTGCGCCCCTCTATTTGAGTGGATAGAGAGAATTTACCATTCATATATATATATATAAATAAAAAATATAGACTTTTTACTGTTTTGATATTTTAACGATAATTCATCCGGCATTAATAAACAGCAACTATTGCTTAGATCTTCACGATTTAAATATTATCCCTTCCTTTACGTACGAGAATTAGTAGAAAAATTATGTTTTTGATTAGTGTTCATAAAATTATGAATCAATCTTGATATTATTTTGTACTATAGATGCGACTATACTGTCTAGATACGGTATAAGTTGCATTTACGCAAACCTTGCCGTAATCTAATATAAAAAATCAATTATTTTAATAGGCATTCGAAAAAAAATAAACTCTACCTTGACACTGTTTAAATGCTTCTGATCTGCCTTGCTGATTCTGTTAGAACTGAAAATTTTCTCCAATTCGTGGCTAATGTCACGAGACAATGATAACGCCTCTGAAAATTACATAGGCTTTCGGCTTCCTAATAAAATTGCTAATGAAACTGCTTGGCATCGATCACCATCATCAATATTTCCGGTATCCCATGCTCCTTCCTAACGTTCATATATTTGCTTGATTCTTAAATTAACAGACAAATTTAAATCAATGCAGCTGTGGTATCTACAGCATTTTGCGGAGTCAAGAATGGATAATTCATTAATATACTATATACCTATATTATAAACCAACTTATCTTTGATTGTTGGGTGGCAAAACATTTTTGCACCGTTATAGATCAATTGCCTCAGAGCAATATGAAATGAACAAACAAATATTGCAAAATATCAGGCACCACCGATGTTGACGCTACGAAGTCCCTTGTGAAGGCCACTTTCCTAGTTTAATTGTTGATATATATATATTTTTTTATAGAAATCGACGATAAGCTTTGATAGCCAAGTATAGTGCACGCGTTTTGGTTCAATATAATTAGAAAAAACAAATTTTGCATTAATGTGCTGTGCTTTAACAATCACTCTTTTTAGGTATATATATATATATATATGATTTACTGAATTGTCTTATTCGCTCAGTTGCCATGTTTGTTGACGACAAATGTTCATTGCATAATATCAATTTCACCAAATGTACAATTTTCTATGCCCAAAAAACAAATTTTGCCCGTAAAACTAGCTGCAAAGAGAAGCGATTTTTTTTTCTCTCAACGACAACAAGGAAAAACCCAACAATACCAAAAATTTAGAAAAACCATCTGTTCACTTCGTGTCAAATAAATGAAATAATTCATGTGTTAATTAGGTAAGTAGCTACCTTTACTCTTGGGCCTAGACAGTTTATAAAAATTAAATTAAATTCCTCGCGCATTCTGAAATTGGAACTCTACTCTTGTCCTAAAATATTATTTACAAACGCTGTAGATCAGGCTGGTCCAAAATTGCGAGGTTGAAGAACAGCAAAAACTTTTAAGGAAGTCTCGCGGGCCGCAGTAGGAGAAAACCCAAAAGTGAACGAAATATCGCGTGTTGACTTACTTTAAATATAGCCTATTAAAAAATGAGAGATTAGAATTCAAGTCAGCCTATTATCATGTTGCATGGGTGACGTTTTTATGAAGAAGGTATATAAAGCCTTCTGTTACTTTAAAATTACTTCCCAAGAAGTACCGTGGTATTTTTCGTATCTTTTTCCGGGTTTGGTTTTTTAATGTCGCTTCAAATTATATTATTTTGTGACAGAATTACTTAAGAACACACCAGACACTGTGGTTTACCGTTGTGGTGACACCGCCGACGTTTGGTGAACAAGGAAATACATTTCCTCCCAGTTTTCCTCTGTCACCTTTCTTTTGACATTCATTTTATGATGAATTGTTATATTTGACTAATCTATAATAACTTGCCGCCTGAGCAGGCCTAGTGCTATCGTTAACGATCTTCTTCTTTGCGACATCGAAATAGATTTTAGTATTAAATATTTCAAACAAAAGACTTCTAGTAGTAGACGCCGAGTAGTTTTGCCAAGGAGTCGGATAAATGACATTGTACGATTGCGGGTAGAAAAATTAGATTCGCGTTTTTTTTGCATCATAGATGAAAGAATGGCCTTCTGCCAGGGTGAAAATCAGAAGCCTCATCTTTCATTGGAAGTCAAGACGAAGTTGAGAATTTAAGGATCAAAAAGTAAGGGTTATAGCGAAGTTCAAGCTAGCAAGGATTGTTATGCAGCACCAAAATGCTTTTTGGTAAACCTGTTATCTATCGTAAATACAGCACATTTGGCTATGTTGTAGTGTAACTTTTTTGGCCTCACATTTTTGATATTTGTATTCAGATCTCTTGGCTTTGGGGCTCTGTCAAGCAAAGTTACATATAAAATATTGGTTGTAACTTGCAAAACATGATCATGTTGTTGAAATAACTCGGCATTTTACCACCCGCATATGTATCATTCATTGTCAAGAATAATGAGGAAATCATAAAATCTAAAACCCGTTTTCGTGAATTTTTTGTTGTAGTTTAATTCGAAAGACAGCATGACAACAGGCAAGAGAAGCACGGTAGCCTTTTATAGTTTATGATAGGGTTTCCTGTAAGGGAACCCCGGCCCCCTTGGAGGCCACTGATCGGTTATCTGGGAGCACGAACAAACATATGGAAATGCGAATATATAATAACAATGTATTTTTATAGAAGAGAAGAAGCAAAAGTGTTGAAAGTCTTTGGTAGTTTGAAAAGCATTGGCATGAAACATAAGAATGAACTACATTCTTTCCCAGGGATATACTATAAAATATAGCAATTTTCTCATTCTTGTTCTCGTGATAGCATTATCTTTCACTGCATCGCCGTGATCATCCCGCTGCATAACAATCCTTGCTAGCTTGAACTTCGCTATAACAAAAACCTAGAAATTAGAATGGAGCAGTGTGGAAGTGCCTTAACGGAGTCCTGAGGCTTTGAGAACCTAAAGTCTACGTAGTAGGATATAACAATGCGAACAAGTAAGTAACGAATGTTTCCCCGACTTTTGATCTCTTGAATTCTTCCTCTTTACACTCTACCATTGAAAAATTATTGGTACTTATTACAAGAATGGTTTTGTGAGTTTAGGACTTATATTTAAAAAAAAACACAACTAAAATCTAACAAATAACACGCCAAAACCGACAAAACGAGGTAATATTCACAACCATGAAAATCTGTCTGAATGACTAAATCAGTGGTCGGCAACCACCGGCCGCGGCCCATCGCCGGTCCGCGGAAAGGTTACTACCGGTCCGCGGAAACGTGACGAAAAAGACGGACAATTTTCCTAATAACATCTTTAATTAATTAAAATTTTAAACAATAATGAGTTGAAAAGAGTCTTTGCGATTTAAAGGGTAGCTACTTTAGCAATCTTTTAAGCAATACTGCTATCTGAATACCCCGGCATTGCAAAAAAAAACTATTACAGGCATTTTTATATTTATGTGAGATCGGGTTTTCAAAATTGACAACTACAAAATCGCAGTAGGCTAAAAAGAAGAAATACGTTACTTAAATAACATCACTTTTATTTTCAAATTTAATATCAACCTAAATTTAAAACGTTTATTGTTACGTCAAATTCTGCATTTATGCTGATTGGCCAATGTTACGGCAGTGAATAAGGAAGTGTAAACTCGGGGGAGATTCCATAAATATAATTGGAGTTTTATAGAGTTGTTATAGCTAAATTCGCTACACAGACGCGATGCTCATATTTATGGAAAATTTAAATTGTTTCGCGACCCAGAGCGGAGGGCTTCGCGACCCAAATTTGGGTCGCGACCCCGTAGTTGCGGACCCCTGCCGTACGGTACTTTACCAGTACTGCAGTACCTGTTGCTGTATGTAGGCCTGCTATTCAATCGTGGAACGGTTCTTCTCTGGCATATAAAAACTCAATTCAATTTGCTCTTATCAAAATTAACAAATACAGTTGTAACCACTGAAAATTTCCGGGCAATTGGTCCAGTAATCAAAGAGAAAAGCGACTTTTCAGGTTTTTCACTAGGCGTCCAAAAGTGTCAAAGAACAACAACAACATAATATTGAAACAATCGCTATGTCCACTAGGTGTCCAACAACAAAACGATCGCTATGTTCACTATGTGTCCAATAATATTAACCTACTGTCTAGCATAAAAACATCCAACAAATCCCCATCCCGTAGTCGCAAAACCACGAACAAACATCCCTGGTAACCCACCGGAGACCGGGTGCACTCCCACAGACACTCATGACCAGAATTCAACCAAAAACCAACCACAGCACACGTCAATAGGATACCAAAGAACAGATTGACAGTGTCACAGCGACCCAGTGTTGAAAATTCAGAATACCAAATATGGAAAAAATATCACATGACATCATTTAACAGATAAAACAAGGGTCTTCACAAAAATATTATTCAACTTTCAATTTTTTTCTTCTAAATTTTACCGATTTATGCTTTACTTTACACAACTGAGCCCATAAGCAAGTCTAATAGGAATTTAATCCCAACTCAAATCCTTGACCCATTGCCCTATCTACCTCCACTTTCCTATTCTCGATCCGCTGCCCGGTCTCCCTCGCCTCGGCCAACTGCTCCACCCACCTCCCTATCCTCGCCCCACCACCCTATCTCCCTCAACCTTCCTTTCCCCGCAACTTTTCTATCCTCGATCCACTGCACTATCTGCCTCAGACTTTCCACCTCCGACCCTCTGTCCGACCTTCCTGAACTTGCTCATCTTCGACCCACGACGCTATACCCCTCAGTACCTAACCAAACGGCGCTACACTCACGACTGATCGTCAAAATGAACTCTACCATCTCGCGACCAACTTCCATGTGTTATACTGGTCAAGTATGCCAATGAGATGATTCAATCGTACGTCGACAAAACATGATTGACGGCATTCGTAAATGTAGACTGGAATCTCAATTGGTAATCAATAACCATAATTAGTGGCTTAAAAATGTGCTACTAATTAGGCTACTGATGGCATCGGGTTCGGAATCGAAAAATTTTTTAACAGTTCATTCGATACCTTTTCAGAAACTCATTCAATGTCGCCTGTATTTCCACGCAAGGCAAAACGATGAGAAAGTAATCAAATATTTGCACGCTTGGTCTTTTTCAACGAATGTTCTGTTCTATATACAACTTTTTTTACGTGACTGAGAAGGCTGAAAAGTCAAAAATAGTCAAAAATATAAGTCGCTCAGTGAGTGTAATCCCTTCCAAATGATTTTTAAGCCATGATATGTTTTGTCGTAGCTAGCGTTTCCAACTGCACTTCAATTCAGCGTATAGTCCCAAAAATGAGCTTATCTTATCTGCAACTCAATGAAGTTGCAAAGGACGCACAGTTCGTACGTAATCTTTGGCAACGTTTTTACTATAAAATGTTGAGGAAAAATACTTTACACGGGCCAGAGCACTATTGCTTATTTCAGCATCATATTGTCACAAGACTCACGACATGGCCAATTATTAAGGGCATAAAACGGCTTGGTTAAATTTAGAAAACTGTCATTCCTAACAATAAACCATCAGTAGCCCAATTAGTAACACATTTTTAAACTGCCAATCATGGTTATTGTTTACCATTTGAGATTTCCAGCCTACATATACGAATGCCGTCAATCATGTTTTGTCGACGTACGATTGAATCATCTCATTGGCATACACGACCAGTA
Source organism: Styela clava (assembly GCF_964204865.1). Taxonomy (NCBI): domain Eukaryota; kingdom Metazoa; phylum Chordata; class Ascidiacea; order Stolidobranchia; family Styelidae; genus Styela; species Styela clava. The sequence continues at coordinate 8,623,783 of NC_135254.1, forward strand.
TAACCTATGGAAGTTGGTCGCAAGATAGTTAAGTTCAGTGTGGCGATCGGATCGTGAATAAAGCGCCGTTAGGTCAGGTACTGAATAATATAGCAGCGTAGGTTAAAAATAGGTAAGTTGTGGCAGATAGGGCGGTGGGTCGAGGATAGGTAAGTTGAGAGAGATAGGGCAGTAGGTCAAGAAGAGAACGGTTTAGGAAGGTAGAGCGGTGGTTCGAGGATGGGGAAATGGGTCAGTGGGTCGGAAATAGAAAAGTTGGGCAATAGGGAGGTTGGGGGAGATAGGGCAGTGGGTCGAGGACAGTTTTCAAGTAAACGAATAGCTCGCGGAGGCCCTAAGCGCCTTTAAGGTGGTTGAAAGCTGGTCGAAAAATATCACTATTGGAGTGGAATTTTCTTCAAACATTTTGTAACCATAAAATAATTTGCCGCGTCATCATAAACGTAATTCATATGCGTGTTTTCGTACTCTACTTTCATAAAATCGAGTGCCATAAAAAGTACATGATAGAAGTGCTGCATAAGTGAAGCCCAAAACTGTACCAACACCAACAGAAACTTATCAAACTTGTTTCAGTTCCTTATAGATACAAACATTGATTAAATATCTGTGACCCACTCTCCTCTCTTCCTCGAAAAAAATATAAATTTTGACCCATTCATTGAAAAAGGTTCGCCATCCCTGCCCTATAGCGTCATCCTCAACGTGTCAACATAACTAGCAGAAAATTTGCGTTTATCAGTAAATGCGGACAGATTTTAGAAGGTAATGATCTAAGAAATATTTAGCGGCAACGATCATACTTATATTATTTTTACGAGATGCGCCTTCAGAAATCACGCACACAATGCGCTATTTTTGGTTTGGGTTATCTTGAGGTAGTGTATAGGAGTGTGGAAGTTGAGTTCAAGTCTTGCCAAAAGGGAATAAATTTGGCAGAATACCCTCAGCCCCTAATATACCTTCTTGTTAGTTTCTAACTTATTGTCAACACAAAATTATGCCATTTGTTTCAAAACTTTTAATTTATTCGTTTTCTAACGCGAGTAACATTGTAATGGGAAGATCAAAGCATATATACCTGACTCAATACGAACTTATTGACCTAGATCAAGGATGGCGAACCAAGGACACGTGGGTCATAAAGTGATCGATCCGTCATGTTTATTTTTCGATAACCCGCTAAGTTACGAATCTATTAAAAATATACCAACATTTGGCAGACTAAAATTGTTGATTGCGCATATTGCCCTGTTTAAATCTATTTGCTTATAACCTCAAATTATCCATTTACTACATACCTTGACAAAACGAACAACAAAATATTCCTAAACCTTCAGAAAGGCGAAGAATAGGATAAAATAACAAAACAATAGGTATATTTTGCGGAATTTATATTTGAAGCAATTGCTATTTAATGAATGATATCTTAAAATACAACGCAAAGAATATCAATTGTGAATATCGGCAACGTTTATGCTTCTTTCATCTTTTAGTTTATAGAATAATATAGGAATACCAATATAATATAATGTGTAATTTATTATTGAAGCAATTTCGGTTTATTAACATCAAACAAATATAAATCTTTTCAACATTTGAACCATGTATAATATTTTTTTAAATTCTAGTTTATAGAAATATTGATATAATAAAATGGCCATTGATCTTTGTCTGAAATAATAAAAAAAAACAAGTATGTAATTTTGTTACAGTTCAAATTTTGGAATAAACTTTTGAGGAATATTGCTATAGAAATTTAATGGGTACTCCCGAAGTAGATGAACCCAAGATGGCGGATACCGGAGCGTAGTATGTGTACCAGGTTAGGGTGAAGCCATAATTTTATTCCAATTTTACTTATTTTAGTTCCATTACGAGTTCGGGGACTAGCAAAGTGACTCCCCTAGTATTCGTACCTGAAATTATGGCCTAACCTGGTACACATCAGGGCTGGGCATTTTCAAATACCTGATGATTTCAGAATCGAATCGAATATTTTTTTTGAATCGAATCGAATAATTGGGAGATAAATAATATTATGTAACTATTTTATTGTATTGGGTCCTCCAGACACATACATTACTGGAAACGTAAAATACATCACCCAGGCAGATTGCTGAGCGTTCACAAACATTAAAAAACACGTTTTTAATAGCACTTTTCAAAATTAACACTTTGTGAAACATAAGAATGATTTTTGGACTAAAAATCACTTACTGTTCGTCAAACTTGAATCATCATTCTTACTGGTCGTCAGGGTGGGGAAACTGAGCTGAAATAAGTTATGAGTTGAATTTGATTGAAATTGATGAGATATTAGAACCATTTGTAATGATTACAGCATATATCGTTGGGTTTTATTTAAATGCAGCATTTTTTTTGTGTAAGTGCGCTGAGTTTTTTACCTTGGTAATTTGGCGCCACACGAACAAAGTGTTTGTGAACCGCTGGCCTATATGTGATACTACAAGCTTATGCTTTTTGACGATTCGTTTTACTGAAACAAAATTTTTATTGAAATAGTGTCGGTGTCGTATATCGCAAATATTCACACAATGTCATGTTCAGTCCCATTGGTGTAATGGAATTAAGTGTGAATAATATTTGCTCTGCACGAAATGCATTCATTGCGAAGTGCTTATGATATATAACAATAAAAAGAAGAAGAATATCGTTTCAATATATTTACTCACGGGCTGGGAATCCTCCTTTTGGATTGCCGTTGTTGTAAAAAAAAGCGAATACCATGAGTGCCATCACAATATAGAAGTAAATGTTCCTTTTCATTGTTGGATTAGGAAGCGAAGACTGTTTCTGACAAGAATTAATTTGACTTTTTGTTAAAATGAACACAAAACGAAAATCAGCAACTTCACGCGCAGCACTCTGCTCATCAAAATTGCCTGAATATCGAAATAAGATGTAATTACCCTACGATATTGTAATCTTTTTTTTTGAAAATAAATACACACAATTTAAGAATATTTTGACTAAGTTCAATGTCTCATTCAAATCATAATGGCATCCACGCATGATATATGTTACAGCCGTTTAATGCGGCGCCAGAAAGAGTTATCAAACATTTACTGAGACGCTGATATGCATTCGTTGCTGCCATACTGATAGCAAATAAATCTTCTATGTTTAGAGAAATTGTTAATTACTAAAAAATTGTTCTTACTAAATTTTCTGCCATAGACATTTTTTAAAAACTTTTCGATTTGATCATTACTAGTTGTAGAATTTCGACAGATACAATTATTTAAATCAAACAAATCTTTGGGCCAAAACTACAGACTCTACTCACCTCAAAATAGCTTCTGTTTCAAAAACCATTAATCGAAGAAAGATTCGAAGTTTATAGCACGACCTCTTCTTAAGATTGATTAGAACTCTTTTGTTATTTTTCTTTTACGTAGCCTTTCTATGTGCAGTTTCACATACAATGTGTTGGAAAAGCATGTAAATGTAGCTTGCTGAATTTAAATTATTGCAATGCTGTCATACTATTACCATGTAACATACGAAGAAGATGTGGCAAAAGAAATAATCTATTATTATTACCAGTTCATTTCTCGCAACGCATGCTTTATCTAGTTTTTATGATTATTAACCACACAGTATTTCCAGTAATACTTACTCGATTTTTCAGTATATGCCACTCATTTCGGCCTGAACGTGTCCTATTAATCACGATTGGGTGCATGGTTTGTTTTTGTTTTCTACGTCAGGGGCGGCCAATTACCTTTTCTGAGTGGGCTAATTACATATAATAGACTTATTACAGGACCAGAGGCTCAAAATTCGATATGAAAAACTATGAATAAAAAATAATTCTTATGCAACACCTAGTCCAGTAGCTAGACAAACGTTTATAAAATAATAAGCACGAAGTAACACTCGAGGACATTATGACGTTTTTTTTTTATCGATATTTTCAACGGTAAATCATATCCATAAAAACTATAGTCGTAATTTTAGCACACACAAGTGGGCCGGATTAAACACCTAAGTGGGCAGGATGCGGCCCGCGGGCCTGTTCTACGTCGCGCTGTCTGAGTCGCAATGTCATCCACTTCAACTCAAAGTTAAGTATAGTAAAGATATAATCGAAGGAGCTGGGAACCACGCTGTATCGATCAGGGTGATTTTCCAACCTTCAGCTCAAGGACACAGAATTCATCGACAACATGAATATTAACGGTTGATATATATGGCTATAGCGAAAAGTTTCAATTTTTGATTATAAATCAATAATTCAACAAACCAATGACAAAAATTACGTAGAAATATGACCCCCGAACATTATCGCTCGCTGTAATTTTGAAAATTTCGATGCGAAACTATGAAGTGTATTGCATGCCAATTTTTTTTTGTACAATGCCGTTAAGCATTGAGGTACTGCCAAACAGATATAACAGTTACTCTTTTCAAAATCCATACAAAAACCAATAATATCCTGCATAAGAATTTATTCATGAATCGTTCCGCATACTTGGCATTCGAAGAAAAGGTAAACACTCAAACAGTGAGATAAAAATTTCCACATAATTTCTCTCAGCATTTGCTCAATAGCTCATCAATCATTGCTCTATGAATGCAATTGCGCTATAAAGGCTATAATAAATTACAGCATATTCAAAATGATTTAATCCCCAAATTTGTTGTAGCAATGGTTTGCGCGTACTAGCATGATTTGTATGCAATGGTGTCGTGTGTATGTCTAATGAATTGTCTGAGCTGGCTGTTGGAAAAACACAAATTCCAAAATATTCTTTCATTTATATTATATATTTATATAATCCGCACATAGATATCAATAAACTAATGAACCAACTTTAAGGAACTCAGGTTTTCCAAAATTATTTCTGAATGAGTAAATCAAAGAAAGAACAATGTCATATTATACAAAAACAAATACAAATATATAATAGGGGGTCATCGTTGTGGTATTTCATAAATTTGAGAAACTATATCTTAGAGAATATTGAAAGCCACAACGATGAAGAGATATTGTAAATAGGACATGAAGATGTTTATTCAATATTATTTTTCGTGTATCAGTATGTACTTAGAGTTGTGTACGATATAATAATAAATATTGCAAATTAGAGTTTGTATGAGTTTCAAATGGAGATGAATAGACATTTTGATGGTGAGCCTTAGAGTTGAATGTATATGAGTTATTCGTAAAGAGTGGCCAGATGGCGAAAATAATGGATACTGCCCTCATTATACACCTAACATAGGCAACCATCATTGAGCGAATAGTATATTTCCCAAGTGATAACTGGTATCTTACAACCTTCATATTTACATAAAGAAACATAAAGAAAAGTAATTATGGAAAGTTTTCACTACGCGATTCAGGAACAGAGCCATGAATTGTGACACAAGCTATGCATTGAAAAGGGTGCGAAATCTAGTGAAAAAACGAGTTACGAAACGTGTACTTTGAACCCTTATCTAACTTTGAACTATCCCTTAGCTCCGAATCTGCATTAACCTATTATACCTATTGTTAATTTTCACGGGTGTCTAAAATCTGGAAATCTATGCATACGTGTTTTAGTCCACATCACCCCCGTATAAGAGTGAACAATGTTTCATGGTTATTGCTATCTTAATTTGATAACAGATCAAACATTTCTGAAAAGAAAAATATATAGAGGGTGTTGTATTTTATTTTCCATTTTTTTTGCAGGTTACGCATCTCGGATTCAAATTCCATGTAAAATTTCCACCAATTCAGGGGGAAATTGGGTAACCAAATCCGAACCGTAGAAATTCCACAACTGGAAGTTCAGGGTCTTGTTCGAAGCAAAAGTCGTACATGGACATCGTATATATAATAACACGAATGAGTCCCAACAGGGAATTACGATTCCTTCACAAAAGCCAACAAAATTCAACTGTTTATTCCCAATGAATTGAGTCGTTTAACATGATGCCGATATATAATGTACATGATAACACACGACAGAATTACGTTAAATTGTCAGTCATGAACCTTAAGAAAAACTGGATGCAGCAGATAATAGGCAATTTACATGAATATCAGAAAAAATTAAAAATCAATTCTTCCTAATTGCAGAATTTATAAACATTTAATAATGGAAGTTCATATTGAAATTTTGAGATTCGGGCACAAGAGCCTATAGTGCAGCGGTTGCCCACCGGGCGGCCACAGAACAGTTGGAGGGGGCCACATTACTTTCCTTACTTTTGATTTTGGGAAAATTGATTTTACTTTTTTACTTGATAAGAAATATCCTCGTACTTCTAAGTTTCTTTGCTTAATAAGGTTATTTCACATGGTGTTTTCACTTTGTTGAACATGAATTAATTGAAAATAATGGTATTTTAAAAACACCATTCAAAATAGAACTATAAATACCACTGCTTAATAAGGTTATTCCACATGGTGTTTTCACTTTGTTGAACATGAATTAATTGAAAATAATGGTATTTTAAAAACACCATTCAAAATAGAACTATAAATACCACTGGAATGATGAACGAGGTCCATGAGTGCTAAAAACTTACGGAAGGGGGACCTGAGTCATTAAAGGTTGAGAAACACTGGTCTAGTGGTTGCAATGATGAATCTGATTCTGTAGGCTTTGCAGGCTCAATCAAGACCCAAACACCTCTCAGATTGTAAATTTATGATGAAAATAAAATATCTATATGCACGAAGTTTTTTCCATTTCATTATGGGATTTAGCACTGAAATTTATTCAATATTCCAATGCTTGTTTATGAGTTGTCAATGGTCTGAACTTTGATTTGGTGAACATGACATCAATTATACATTTGACTGTTTTCGTCAATAAGTCGGTTGAATATAAGTTGAATTATGTCCATAAACGAGTTTAGAAAGAGTCCTAATTAGATGGAGATCATTCCTTCTGGCACAGGACTCCATTGTTAGAATACGAACGTTCGGCGTTGAACATTCCTTGGCTACTACGTGACGGATTTGCTACAGCGATCGCTATTTGAGTGTAAGTCTCAGTTTTGGTGGGTTCCCCTGGGATGTAGTGAATGTATGGAGCAGCGGCGCCGTTTGACAGTAAAACTCTATTCGTCTGTTAAAAATACAGAAATCTTATTAGAAACATTGGTGTGAATACGATATTGAAAGATATGCACGCTAAATATTAAACTTCAGCAAAATTGGCGTCACGATATTTATGTGAAACGTTGGTGAACTGGTCAGATTAGACATATGTATTTGAATAAAATTAATTCATGGATAGGTCAAATACTTTTAGTGAATAAATAGTTCAAGTAAGCATATAAAATGGTATGGTATCAGTTATGTCCCTACACCTCCCATATAGGGAGTGAACACCCCCTCTAATTTCAACACCCCACTGGATTTTGCACATACATACTGGATGGTATTCTTTAGGTTAGAATAGAATAATTGAATTAAAAATGAGAGATTCATTTCAAAATTCGTGGTAAGCTCTCATAATATTTAATAACAGCAAATATAGCCACGATTTATTTACATACCGAGTGGTCGATTGTCATAGCCAACCACAAGGTTGCGTATGTTGAAAACATCAGTGTTCGAATATACTTGAAGACCAGCTCATATTGTTGGGAATCGATTATGTCTGCTGGCTTAGCCGACATTTTTATACACATTGCAACAGCTTCGTAGTAGTTGACATCGGTTATTGTGTGTAAGGAAACTAGATAACATTTACCGAGATGCACGACACCGTCACAAGGTCCTGTAAAATAAACATAGACAGTTAGAATACAGATTGTTGTTGTATTGAAAAAAAAAGACACCACCTTTCTTCACCAATAACTGAAATAGTTTGGGTTATTGGGGATTAGTTTGGATTTTACAAGAATGCTTCCTAAATGCCAAATGTAAGTCTTACTATTAATGCGATCCATCATTATTCACTTCATGATGTTAGAAAAATCAATGTCAATAAATTGCTTAGATTGGGTTTCATCCATACATACGGCGCATCGGACTATAAGACGCAACGAGTACTGGTGATGGTTTTGACTGCAAGCAATGAAGCACTACCTGATCTATACATTAAGCCAGTTTATACCAGTTTATAAAGCGCACGATCGATATTTGAGATGAAAAAGTATTTTAAATGCGCCTTATGATCCGTAAAATATTCGTGCATTCGTTAATGCTGTGTATAAGTTTGTTGCTACGTATTTGTGGGTTTTGCTCGCACTTCGGATTGATTTACGTATTTTCTTATCTGTGTTCATTTATCTGTAATTCAGATAATTAGCAATTATTAAATCATATAGATTGCTTCGAGTGTGCTCTCATACAATTCCATATCTGGTTACGGTTTGCAGTTTATCAAAAATCTATGGGTTGTCAATGAAACGAGCCCTGGATGAGATGCGTGCAATGTCAGAATATTGAGGCGATGATTTAAAATCACACCGTGTCATGCACATCACCCAGGGTGTAATTGGGTGGGCAATGCCAAATTGAAAACATTCCTGTCCTTTCCAGCAGTAGTATTTCTTTATCTAGCAGTGGGCGCTTTTACAGAGCCCTACGCGGAGTGGAAAGTGTAGAAATACGTTTTATTAAAAAACAACTATATATACAGTTTTCTCAATGTTCCATACACTCAGAAATCAAATCTGACAAATCGATAATTAAACATGAAGATTTATTTAACGCAACAGACCTGACCGAATTGTTTTGACAGCTGGCTCAGGTGTAGTTTGGACGGATGGCTCAGATGTAGTTTGTGGAATCACAATATCTTCGGGAGTTGTCAAAGACATTCTTGAAGGACTAGTCGAAGCGGGGACTGTTGAAGTGTTTACGCTGTTCATAGTAGAAAAGAACTCTTCGCGAGTTGTCCAAAGAGACTTTGCAGGTGTAACCAGAGCGGTGGGTGACTGAAGAAGTCTTCACGCTGTCGATTTCTGTGTGAAAATGGAATTTATTTAAAAAACGAAGTTGTAAAACTGATATGCAATTTTGCCTAGCGTACGAAGACGGCAATATTGAATCCATAATTTTTCTGTTTTACACAATCATTAACGAACGACTCATTCATCGTCTCTAAATTTCATTTCTTATTAGGACTGAAAGAAATATATTTATAATAATCGACAGCTTTAAACAGGGTTGTGCAACGGGCGGCCCGCGAGCCACAACCCGGCCCGCGAAGCAATTCAGTGTGGCCCCTGTAAACATTCATATTTCCCCCATCTAGAATAAAATCCTGATCAGACAGTTTATGTTCACAAAGGAGCTCACATGATTAGAAATACATGTTCTTTCGTTCTTATCGGTGTGATAAATTTTTCGCTTTTTGCCTGGTTCCTTTATTATTGTAGGTTTAATTTTTTAATTTGTTTTATCATTCATTGTTGTGTACATGAAAAATCCAAATAGTTTGTGTGGCTCAGTTAGATGCCTTAAGTTGGTTATAGGGTACACGGAGATAAAAGGTTGCACACCCCTGTCCTAAAACAACCGAAATTGGAAGAGTTTGTTTACCTTGTGGCTTGGTCGTTTCTTTTACATCTGTGGCAAGGGTGTGTATTGCGTTGTTTTCTGTTGTCGTTGCTGTAGTGGTTTTCAGTTTTCCATTCAGTAGCGTTATCATGCTGGCCAACTGGTTGATTTGATCTATAAATAAATAAAAATTGTTTAATTATCCAACTATTCATCAGTTCGTTGTTTGTTGATCAACCATTTTTTGCTCGTAATATTTCAGTTTCAAATTTTTTTTTAACATTAAAATTTTATTTCAAAGTGTCTATTGTCATCGTTTCCGATTCGACAAAGCCAATATTTCGATTATATGAACAAATAAAATAAAAAATGTTACGATTTGAAATATTTTGTTATGAAAAGAATAAAATACCCAAAACTAGGAGACTACAACTCTGGGGAATATATTTCTTACTCAACAGCGGCTGAGCCTAGTATGATACATCAGGGAACATAATTTTTGATAGAGAAAATAAAATAACCAATTCCGATGGGGCTCACAGTTGAATCGTTAAAGTGTTCTTTATGTTACGAACCTTCCAAAGCTTTTTTTCTGTTTCTCAATTCTTCATTCTTAAAACAAAAGGGATTATATAGTGAGAAATGAAAATGACTTATCTGTAATCTCGTTAATTGGCGAAATATTTGAAACTTATGTGACAACATAATGCCGTTTTGTTGAGCGCATAATGTTTAAGGAATATTTGAATTTAAAAAAAAAATGTAACTGATTTTTCATATATTATGAATGTCGCCAGACATACTTATTTTGAAACAAATAAATCTGAGATATGAAGCTACTATGAATATCTTACCATTTCGCATTCCCGGAACACTTCCCACACAGGTATATTGTTACACAGCATCGGTGCCCAGCATTTCTCTCCTGTTGAAGAAAGATATATAGTTAGATAAAACAACGTCAAATTAAGAACATTGTTCCAATGCATAAGATATAATCATAAATACACATTAAACTCCAGTGCAATTCAAGACAGCTAGTTGACTATTTTGATTGATTGATTTTGTTTAACCACAAACTGGAAACTAAATTTCAATGAGAAGCAGCTTGTCCAAAGCTTTGTTCGGAGCTGTTTTATGAAATATTTTAACTGACAAAACTGTCAGTAGCCTATAGTACACATATTACTGTATTGAAGAGCCTGTTTGTGCTAGTGAACACACAAACTCATTGACAGCATATCGTAACTTATTCCGCAATGAATACTAAAATAAAATAACAATTTCAATAAACATGCTATCCTGTTCTTTTGTTCAATATAATTGACTCCCTGATACCCCGATAAAATTGCAAAGAATTACGAAGCGATAAATACAGAAATATCATAAGATCTTTTCACAAAGTTGTAAGTATCTTATGAGCGTTCATTAGATAATAGTTCAAATTTTTCTGTATACTGTAATCGAAAGCTTAACAATATACTTGATTATTTTGTTGAAAAAAAAAAATTATTTATTTTTATTTGAAACCTCAATACCAATTCGTTAAATCATTTTAGTGACAAGGCTCACTTAAAAATCCGAAGTAAGAAGAAATCAAAAATCAAAGACTTGCAGTTCAATACACAATATTCTAGCAATCCAAAACAAAAGTCATTCACGTTATAATTGAAATATTGCTCTCTTGTGATTGAAATGTCACAAACCTTTCATCAATGAAAAAGCTTCGACAATCAGGAGAAGTCTGATTAAAAAGACTCGAAGAGGAATTCCCATTTTGAAATCTTTGAGGATTTTGTCTACTTTTCTTTGCTTAAAAGTAAATTCTTTTACGGTTTGCAATAGAGTGTCACTTAACACTGTTTGCATCACATTATATTCTATGCGAGTTACTCACAGCTCATAGCAAGTGAGGAGAATTTTTTCTCTCTCTTTTTAAAAATTGAAAGGAAAAAAAAATGCATTTGGTCACAAAACAAAAACGTGAATTTAGTGGCGCATCTCTCTTTCTACCTTTATGAAACCGCACGGTGATCGATGCTTCAATTCATTCAATGCTTTAATTTACGGTTGGCACAATATATGGAGTATTTTGCTACCCTGCCTATTTTCACGATTTGTAACAGGTAACACATTGATAATATATTGTTTAATTGAAGCAATGTAAAAGAAAATTAAAGTTGAGATATAAATACTGTATATTTAATTTTCTGAATTTAATCGCCTTCCCTCGTTACAAAAAGCAGGTGTAACAATAACACCCACAAAATTTAACACAAAGCATTTTTACATTTTAATTCGGTAACACAGGGTGTTGAAGTATTAAAAACATGAATTAACATGAATAAAAATAAGCAAACCTGATTGAGATATATAAAGAACTGACTTCATGACAAATTGCAACGAGATCTCATGAACACTTTGTAAGTCCATTAATCGGATCTTCTGGAGATTGAACTAGGCGTGAAAGGACATAACAACATATACCGGTATCCTCGTCTAAAGTCTTAACCAGGGAGGATTTCCATGAGAGAAGGCAACAGAAGAGAATGCGGCGATGCTTAGCCTTACAGTTATAGAAGCACCAGGCAAAACAGCGGGAGATTTGACGAAATCACAAGAGCAAAAGACAACGTGTTTTTTTGTCTATGTGAGCGCCTTTTAAAACATAAACTGTCAAATTAGAATTTATGCTCGATGGGGAAAAGTCTGTTTGTAGGCACGGGACACACTAAATGGTATGATCGCGTTCTGTGGCTAGCACTAAAGTTATATTTGGCGTTTTGAAAGTTTTGTATTATATTTATGAAAAGCGTGTCATGTTAGTATAATTCACGTAGTGTCACGCGTACATTATTGAAATGAGGTAAAGACAAAAATTTCATCTCTTTCTTTCACCTTGACAGTTCTGAAACAGTTTCGCATAGCATTAGGTATACAGATCCTTGGTTTAAAATTCCATCCCTGCTACTGAACCCAGGATGTAAAAATGTTAGAAGTCTATATAAAATCAGAGATATATTGATTTATGCTGGTACAACTCCACGTTCAGTGCGGACATTAAAAACATTTTATAAAACGTGAATCGAGTGTTTGTATTGGTGAAATATTACATTTTTAAGCACATATGGGACATACAGTCATGGTGACTTCCTCTAAAATTCAAACTGCTGAGTTAATATGCACACTTTCGTTATATTGTTCACATATGATAGCGTACACGACTTATTGCATCATTTTTCAAAACTGCGAACTTCCGAAAGATACTTATGATCACTAAACGACTTTACGGGAATTCGAAAACTGAACAAAGGTGCAAAACAATCACTGTATCGAATAAGGACCGAACATGGCCGCGGTTGTTCACTCATTTTGGACGCTGTGAAATGAGTATCCAAACTTGATCTTTGATACAGTGTTTTCCAGACCAGTGTGGCACGTCGTGACATACGATTCTTTTCCTTCTAATGAGTTATCGATGAAATGAGTTTCGTATTGTGTGTGAACGCTTAGAAAACAGTGCAAGTCAGAAGACCAAAAGACGAAGTATTGATGAGATTGATGCATAATGGCCATGTATGACAGTTTTGAAATTCAATACGACGGCCTTATCGCATTGGCTATATAGATCCTTGATGTAAAATAACATCCCTGCCACTGAACCCAGGATGTAAAAATGTGAGAAGTCTATATTAACGAGATATAATAATGTATGCTTGGATATTTTCGCGTTCAGGAAGGACATACAAAACATTATATAAAACGTGAAACGAGTGTTTGTATGATTAAGATTGTACATTTTGATAGCACTGAATCTGAGAAAATCTGAATTGTTACGCATACTTCCGTTATTTTGCTCACATATTATACGATACACGCCGCATTGTATCAATTTCAAAACTGCGAATTTTCGAAAGACATTCATTATCATTGAATGATTTTACGAAAAATTCAAACATTGAACAAGTTCATGCAAATAATAATTCAGGGCAATAATTTAATTTAGGCATACTCTGTCATATGGGCACAGTTTTCCCGACATTCGTAACTTCATAATTTTCTCGCTCATGATATATATATTGATACCTGAGACCAATATACAAACTTCAATTCAAACATAATGTGACATAAACGAGTTTTGTGTTTGGTTATTCAACCAGACAATTTCCAATCATAGATCATTGCTTTATAATCGTCCAGACACTCAGACCAATGGAGCAGTTCAATCACATAACAACTAAGTCGTATGTACAGAGCAACTCAGCATAGGCAAATAAGTATCTAACAACATAGTTAATTATTCGTTAAACATATTAGTCGATGATTTATAAAAGATGCAACAAAAACATATTTGAGATTAAATGGTAGTGAGGAATGCGGATCCGAAGTCAGGAGTTGAAAATTTGAATTATCTGCAATCGATTGCTTTGTTGCTTGCTTCATTAGAGACAAAACGAAACATATCATAAACATGCCGATAGGCGCTCAGTATGGATCACCGCTAATCCTTCAGGCCCGCGTCATATCAGAGTTACTAACAGAAAAAGAACTGCCATTCAATTTTGAGCGTTGTGCGCCTCGACGGTATACTTGCACAAACGATTTGCTGTAGCTAATTTTTAAAACATTGTCAATTAAAATTCCTTAGGCTTCCGCAGTTCATGGACTATCGACGTGGAAGGTTTGTTCGAAAGCGTATTTCGTTTGCGGACGGTACCGTTCTCGGAATTTTTTTATTCGATTTGGTTGGCTAGAAAATGACGAAATATTATGAGAAAATTGAAAAAATTTTAATGATCGACGCGTTTTTTAGACGCTGTTATGGGACCGAAACATCAATTCGTACCTTTAATAAACATACTGGAGTGACTGGATATTGTATATTTTCTTCAGTTTCCTAGCCATGGAAGGCTGAGTAATTCTAACAAGAGTAAACGTAAGAATTTAGAATTAAGCAACAGAATTCGGTGCTCCAGAAGTGTGTGTACCAATATGGAGGTAACTAAGTTTGTTCGTCCATTTTATATCAAGTTGTGTGAAGGGACTGAAACCCATGGTCAGGGGGTATATTCACTTGACTAACACAGACAGTCCCCGAACTCGTAACAGAACAAAAATAAGAAAAATCGAAAAGAATTATGCCCTAGCTTTAACCTGGTACACATACTTCGGTAGTACTCCATTTCACTCACAAAAATAGCGACAACCAAAACCTTTTATAAAACGCCAATAACTGTCGTATGTATAAAGCCATACTTGAGATAATCTTCATCATACATTCTCCTTTTCTGGTCATTTTGCGATACTTGGTAAATACAAACTGAATTTTACCTAAGACTAAACGCAATAAACGTATGTTTTTTTTTGCGATTTAATGTATTTTCTGCCCAAACGTTTACATGACACACGTAAAATCTCAATTACCTGTTTACTTCATCACTATTGGGCTATGCAAAAATCCATTTACTGTGTGTTGAAAATACACAACTATTACAGACTTCTTGGCTTGCTCAAATTTTCAAAGTTGATTTTGAGAGTTTTTTTAGAGAGTTAGCGCTTACAAAGTGACTCACATCATCAAAACTATAATTTTTATTCAAAGCATTAAATCCGCGTACCGCTTGTTGATAGCTAATTTCAGGCGAGTCTATCGCAGCATTTGCGGTATCAATTTTTTATTATTGCAAGTTATTTGATTTACTTACAACTATTATTTGGAAACATGACTGAAAACTGTCAAATAATACGCCAATACACGAAAACGAGGTTATGTTTGCAACCTTGCTTGAATATCTTTCCGAGAGACCCCACTGATTGCAATTGTTACGTCATTACGACTTAATGCTGATTGGCTATTTTAACGGCATAGACAGAAAACATCCATGGACCATAACGTTATTTACCATAATAATAATTTTTAATAACGCGTGTTGTCACTCATGCTGAACCTATGTCGTCAGCGTTTTTGTGACATTGTAAGAAAAAGGTCATTGTCAAAGCTTTTCACGCCTGCCAAGGGGGGCACGCCAGTTTAAGAACCATTGCGTTAGACTAATCTCTGTTGGCATCGCTGGTTACACATCTCGAGTGCAAATTTCATGTCCACATTTCCATGCAGCTAGAGGGAAATTGAGATAGCAAATCCGGGCCGTAGCCATCGCCGTGCTGGGTGTCCAGGCCCTTGTTAGAAGCTAATGTTTTAAATGAACACCGTATGTAAAATAACACGATTGAGCCACAGCAAAAAACTCCGATTCCATCACAGAAACCAACAAATCCAACTAACTGTTCATTTCCAATAAATTGAATCGTTTTACATAATTCACCGTGATGAATATATATATTGTACATGATAACAAACGACAGAATTGCGTCAAATTGTCAGTCATTAACCCCAAGAAAAACTAGATGCACTGATATAGGCAATTTACAAGATTATCAGAGGAAATTAAAAATCATTCCCACCTATTGTGGAATTTATAAATATTTAATAATGAGGGTTGATATTGACATTTCGAGATTCGGACACCATAGCCTAGTGCAGCGGTTCTTCACTGGAGGCCCGGAAGGGGGGGGGGGGTCGCAGAACGGTTGGAGTGGGCACATTGCTCTGCGAAAAACTGATTTTACTTTTCACTTTACAAGAAAACTCTGTTCTTTTTAGTTTCATTTCTTGGTAATGTTATTTCACACGGTGTTTTCACTTTGTTGGGTATGAATTATTTGAAAACAATGTAATTTTGAATACACCCTCCAAAAAAAAACTATAAATACCACTGGAATGATGCACAAGGTTCATGAGTGCCAAAGCCTACGGAAGGGGGACACGAACCATGAAAGGTTGGGAACCACTGGCCTAGTTGCAACGATGGATCTGATTATGTAGGCTTCACAGATAGAAACCCAAATACCTATCAGATTGTGAATTTCTGATTTGAATGAAATATCTATACCCGTGAAGTTCTTTCCATTTCATTAACGGATTTAGCACTGAAATGCATTCGATATTCGATTTTTTTTTTGTCAAAAAGACCAGTCGTTATATACATATAAGCTCGGATAACCGAGTCTAGAAAGAATTCTAATTTGATGGAAATCATTCCCTCTGACACAAGACACCATCGGTAGAATACGACCGTGGAGCATTGAACATTCCTTGTTGACCACGTGACGGATTTCTTACAGAGATCGCTATTTGGGTGTTAGTTGCAGATGTGAGGGGTTTTCCGTGGTAGTGTTTAACGTATGGAGCAGCGGTGCCGTTTGACAACAGAACTCTATTCGTCTGTTAAAATACAGAAAAATCTAATTAGGAATATTGACGTGGATACGATCGAGTAGGAATGATTGAAGTATTTTCCGATATTTGGGAAACATTCAACTTTATAAAAATTGGCAAGGCGACATTTGTATAAAACTTGAGTGAAATGGTAAGAGTAAGCATATGAAAGGGGATAGTATTTTTCCTGGATAGTTAGAAGGCATCTAGTAAATAGTTCAAGTAAACATATAAAATGGGATGGTATCAGTTATTTTCCTTCCCCTCCCTCAAAGGGTTGGTCCATGGTAAGCTCTCACAATAATCAATAACAGCAAATATTGCCGCGATTTATTTACATACCGAGTGGTCGAATGTCATAGCCAACCAGAACTCGTCGTATGATGAAGACATCACTGTTCGAATATACTTGAAGACCAAATCATAATGTTGAGACCCGATTATGTCTGCTGGTTTGGCCGACAATTTTGTACACATTGCAACAGCTTCGTTGTAGTTGATATCTCTCGCGGTGTGTAAAGAAGCTTGATAACATTTCCCGAGATGCAATAAACCGTCACAGGGTTCTGTAAAAGAAACATAGACAGTTAGAATATAGATTGATGTCGTATTTGTAAAATAAAAAGAAAAGGCCCCAGCCTCACCAATAACTAAGTTTGGGTTATTGGAGATTGCGTTGTAATTTTCAATAATGCAGCTCTAATGCTAGATGGTGGTCTTAGTATCAATGCGAGTCATAATTATTAATTTCATGTTGTTTGGGAAATCAAGTATAACTTGAATGACTTGCAACTCGGGTCCGAGAGACTTCTATCCAGCACTAGTGCCTCATTTTGCGGACCGTGAGGAGCAACGGTTATGACGCACTACCAATAAATTGCTTAGATTGTGTTTTATTCATAAATACGGCACATCGGACTATAAGACGCAAAGGATACTCATGCGGGTTTTGACTGCAGGCAATAAAGCACTACCTGGTCTATACATTAGGCGCGCCAGCGTATACGACGCACGATCGAATTTTCAGATGAAAAAGAATTTTAAATGCGCCCTATGGTCCGTAATAAATTCCTGCATTCGTTAACGCTGTGTATAAGTTTGTTTCTACGTATTTGTAGGTTATGCTCGCATTTCGGATTGATTAGCGTATTTTTTATCTGCGTTCACTTATTGAATTAGAGAAGCCAAACATTTATTATTTTATACTATATTGCATGTTCAATTTATTTTTTTCGTTTATATTAATCTTTGTACTTATTTTAATAAAAATTGTTATTGCGCTTCTATGATTGGGAGTCAAGTTTACGATAAACGAACCGAAATACCTGATTCAATCTTCTCGTCCAATTCACCAAGTTTTGCCAGCATTCGTTCTTCTAATTCTTCAATTCTTGAAATCACTGACTTCTCAACTGTAGAAACAATTTTTGTTAATTAATTAAGCATTTTGCTACATTTTTGTTTTATTAACGAGAAGTTTCGCTCCGGACAGGGCCATGGACAAGCAACTACTATTGGTGAGCAATTGCGAAACTATCTAATTCCATTGTCGAATTTAAGCGGTAATTAACGTTTAAAAGTTATGTAAAACAAAAGAGTATATTTTCCAGAAATCCAGACTTACTGCTTTACATGGGAAATACGTTATCCCTTTTAAGTGTTTGAATAACAGAAGCCAATGCGACCAAATCCGCGCGACAAAAAATAATTTCCGGTCGAATAGTTGAATATAATAAATATCTAAACTTAATTTTAAACATTTGAATAAAAGACTACATGTAATTTATACAAAAGCAAAACAAGGACCGCGATCTAAACTTGAAAAACCTACCTAATTTCTCAAATAGTTGTTCAACGGTGGCATTGACTTTTTGATAATCGACAATTCCTGGGTCGCCTTGTTGACCTTTGACCCCAGGCATCCCTATTCCACCCATTTCTCCCTTTAAACCTCTTTTTCCAGGTGGGCCAGGAGAACGATGAGAGTGGGTTGAACCACGACTGGGAATCGAATCGTTTTCGTCTTCAGCAAACACGTCGTCCACATTCTTGCATATCATATGCTGACTTTGTGATGTCACAAGAGTAGTAAAGAAGAAGTGACAAAGACAGACAAGAAGTAATAAACGTCTCGTTATCATGCTTAGATTGTATAATCACTGGAAAGAAATAATATAATGAGTATCTAGATATGTTATAACGAAAGGAGGTAAAAAGTCCAGGAATCGGCATTGACCAGTTTGAATTTTTATTCTGGGAATCAAGCCGATGAGACGGTTTGCTTTTGAGTCGGACATCAGTCTATCGTCCTATTTTTTTATGTTTCGGAGTTATTATAGAAATACTGCAGAAATTAAACCTACGAAAGGTTCTGGATACAAAAAAAATCAGCTTACGAAAAGTATTTTCGTGAAAATATTGTTCCGACTAACGTAAGATTTTCTACATACGAAAGGCCGAAAACAGGAAACAAAAAACGCGTGTAGAGATATTTGTTTATTTTAGGTTAATTTAATTCAGTGCTTGAAGTCGGAGTGTCTAATTCGAATGTATTATTCGAATATCGGGACCTTCGTTTTTCGTGTTTATAGGTAAATTCAAAACCAGGTTACTATGACCCAACATTTCAGGGCTGTGCTGACCCAAATTACGTCTCTTCGAACTCTAAAAACGTCCAAAAACGTCTTCTGACCCCGAAAGCCGGTTTACCGGCTGTCCCGTATGAATTATGCAACTTTGAATTTCGCGAACCTTATATTAAATTTAGAAAAGTTTATAATTTTTGAAAGAAAACCTCGGAGACTAATTATAATTCCTAAATAAAGATAAAATGTCGCGATTATCCAACAAAAATCGGCAAAACTGAAGAGTGAATTTTTTTATTAAAGAGTTTAAATTAAATAACAAAAACTTGAATTCGTTATCATTTTAACCTAATACAATATCGACGCATTTGTTGAGGTTAAAGATAATTTTAAAATTGAAATCTCATTGAATTTTATCGAAGCAATTTTATTGAATGTTCTTCAATTCGACACATGCCCGCTGCGCCAACTTAAAACGTAAACAAAGACGTTACTCAATTACTTCGTAACGCATCGACGTTACGTAATTACGTCGCCACGCAGCAGCTCTGAGGGGTCATATCGCTTTCCTTCGCATGTGGGTGACGTCATTAACGTAAAGTCATACAGTTAAAGTGGGTATTATTTGAACTGGTATTATGCCGATATTTTAAATCCTGCCTTTTACATTATTCATTCCAGGAGATGACGAAATGATCGAATTTTTTCGGGAAAAATTTGCATGATCCAGTGATCTGTTACAACAATTGCTCCAAAATTAATATAAACGGTCTCTTGGCTAGCACATTCTGCGACCTTATGAACTTTTTGATTTTGATTCGCCCATTTAGTTGCGCTCCATAATCAGATAGCAAACCTATATATCATGACCTTTTTAGGCATTAATAACCATGTACAATCAAGATTCGTTGGAATATATAGCTCTTAACCGCAGTCGATGCTGTGATACTGGCAAAATCGGGATCCCATCGGCTTGTCCATAGGACAAATTTTTCTGTCCCATTCCCATACCATTACAATTCAATAAAAATTATTGAATTCAGGTTTAGCGTGTACTAAATAGAACTACATGTACGAAGAGACATGCAAAACAACGAAATTTACGAACTTCGTTAACTCTATATTTATAAATATTATACATGTGTCCATTAGCCCCTTTACGAGGTATATTGTTAATGCTGAATATATTTTGCTCTTTATAACTAACAAAAAGCTATGCGCTTAAATACATGGACATGAAATCCATAATGAAATATTTTACCATCACCCCCCCCCCCCATCATAAGTTTTCGTGTATCATGGGAAGTACAAATGTGTGCCGTCCCATCCCATGGGAATCCCATTCTCATGAACAACTGGAACTGCAAAACGACAAAATGCACGATTGCATAGGCATAACGTAAATTACGTAAAGCCTTACACAACGTCGCGTTACGTCAATGCATAATTGGACTTTTGGTCCTTACGCGAACTTGGCTTCTAATCGTTCACCGATTTTGTATCATTTTTAAAATCTTATGACATATAACAAACTAAGATGAAAAAGCCATAAAAAAATTGTCAAAATTTAATGAAACAAAACATTAGTAATGAGACTAAAAATAAGCTTACACATCTCATCAAAATTTCTCGTATAAAATAATGTCAGTTATGAATAAAAGACTAAATAAGCTTTCAAATTAAATATTTTAGATCATCCGATAAATATTGTTTTAGAAGTTACATTGATTTAATATGACGGATATTACGAATTTTCAAACCGACGAATTCATGCGACACCGTGGGAGTTCAGGGTGAGAGAGTAGCGTCGTTCTGGGAATTCAGATTTCAAAGAGTATAGTTTGCATACAAAGTTAGTTCTTAAGTATAACTAGCTATCTATCTTACGATTAATTTTGCACGACTGAAAGCGCCATGCGTGTTCACCTGTTTCACAGAAAAGCAACTGAATAACAAAATGGGAGTGAACTAGGAATGTCTATAAATTAGTTATATTCGATTGAATTCTCGATTGCAGCCATCATTCACAATATTGATATTAGATATATTCAAAATATTACTTTATATTATGATAACATAATAGAGTTTAACAATGCTCTCGCTCATTAGTTTGATGTTGTTGCAGACAACGCGATGTCAGTTTGCAATTGCAACCGATTGTTATTGAAATATTTGGCAAGGTTTAAGGGTTAAAAGTTAAAAACGTAAAAGTTTGAAGAATGTGCAGGTGAGCGATAAATCAATATTATTTAGTCATTTTGCTGAGTTGCGCAAATATGGTAATCGCGGTGGCGCACATCCGTGCCACTGCTTCAGCAGATAATAATGGGATATCATTCAGATGACACCTGTTTCAAATTTAAATTTTATGACAACAATTTTATGAGAGGGCAGATTACAAAAGTATAAAATGGTTTACTTTAAAAAGAAGCTACATGTATATTTTCACTTTTTCCTTTTCCGCAGTAGAATTTCTACGGCTTCCACGTTTCACGTTAGTGGGGAAACGGGATTTATTTTGTAGTGATCAGTGCTTTTAAAATAACTTTTTAGCCTGAAGAAATTAGAATCACTCAACAAAAACTCTATTTGAATGAGATAACTTACAAAATTCAAAGATCAGTCGTCGCGACTGGTGTTACAGCCCTTATTAACTTATCGACATTATCGTGGCGACGTCATCATGTCTTCCACATTCTCGTTGATAAAACTCGTTTGTAATTTTAATGATATCCAACAGTGATAAATTAGCCTTGATGTTTACGGGGGAACCCCTACACAAGCGGGGTCGAAACTTTTTGATTTTGATTCGCCCATTTAGTTGCGCCCCATAATCAGATAGCAAACCTATATATCATGACCTTTTTAGGCATTTTCAACTATGTTTAATCAAGATTGGTTCGAATATAAAGCTCTTAACCGCAGTCGATGCTGTGATACTGGCAAAATCGGCAACCCACCCGGTTGTCAATAGGACATATTTTTCTGTCCCATTCCCATACCTCAATAAAAATTGTTAAATTTAGGTTTAGCTTTTACTAAATTAACTACATGTACGAACAGACATGTAAAACCACAACATTTACGAACTTCGTTAACTTTATATTCATAAATTTTATACATGTGTCTATCAGCCCCTTCACGAAGTGTATTGTTAATGCTGAATATATTTTGCTTATTATAACTAACAAAGAGATATGCTCAAATATATGGGCATGAAATCCATAACGAAATATTTTACCATCACCCCCCCCCCCCAAATCATACGGTTTTCGTGTCCCATGGGAAATACAAATGTGTGCTGTCCCGTCCCATCCCACGGGAATCCCATTCTCATGAATAACTGGAGCTGCAGAACGACAAAATGCGCGATTGCGTAGGCCTAACGTAACTCGCGTAAAGTCATACACAATGTCGCGTTGCGTCAATGCATAATTGGACTTCTGGTCGTTACGCGAACTTGGCTTCTAATCGTTCACCGATTTTGTATCATTTTTAAAATCTTATGACATATAACAAATTAAGAAAAAGAATCCATAAAAAAAATTGTCAAAATTTACTGAAACAAAACATTAGTAATGAGACTAAAAATAAGCTTACACAACTCATCAAAATTATAAAATAATGTCAATTATGAATGAAAGACTAAATAAGCTTCCAAATTAGATATTTCAGATCATCCGATAAATAATGGTTTAGAAGTTACATTGATTTAATATGACGGATATTACGAATTTTCAAACCGACGAATTCATGCGACACCGTGGGAGTTCAGGGTGAGAGAGTAGCGTCGTTCTGAGGATTCAGACTTCAAAGAGTATAGTTTGCATACAAAGTTAGTTCTTAAGTATAACTAGCTATCTATCTTACGATTAATATTGGACGACTGAAAGCGCCATGCGTGTTCACTCGTTTCACAGAAAAGCATCTGAATAACAAAATGGGAGTGAACTAGGAATGTCTATAAATTAGTTATATTCGATTGAATTCTTGATTGCAGCCATCATTCACAATATTGATGGTTTAATAACCTATTTATAGATACTGACACATTACGACCAGACCAAAAATATAAACTCCACTTAACATGTACCAACTGGTCACTGGGTAAATGCTTCCTCACTTTTTCTTTCATTTTGCTCTCTTTTGAAAAGCTTGTCATCCTCCCTTAATTTCAAAAATTCTGTTTCATTCGTTTGCTAGTGATACGCGCAACTCGCTCTCTGGCTTCCATAAAGTTTGTAATTTCAAAATACCTTCATAAGCAACCATTGCAATACAACAATATTGATGAAAAATACGGGATATTAGTGATAGCACACACACGCAAACAATCCAAAAAATTTCCTTCTCGAAAACAATAAAATTCCTCGCTGGAAAAGATTTTCTTTCCTATTTGGGAAACACTGAACTGATTGAGAACAATGTTTACCTTAACCATTTCGCATTATCAAATTGAATCTCAAGAATATATACACATATATGTCCGCTGATGGGTTTGATAATACATATTCAAAATATTACTTTATATTATGATAACATAATAGAGTTTAACAATGCTCTCGCTCATTAGTTTGATGTTGTTGCAGACAACGCGATGTAAGTTTGCAATTGCAACCGATTGTTATTAAAATATTTGCCAAGGTTTAAGGGTTAAAAGTTAAAAACGTAAATGTTTGAAGAATGTGCAGGTGAGCGATAAATCAATATTATTTAGTCATTTTGCTGAGTTGCGCAAATATGGTAATCGCGGTGGCGCACATCCGTGCCACTGCTTCAGTAGATAATAATGAGATGATGGCATTCAGATGACACCTGTTTCAAATTTAAATTTTATGACAACAATTTTATGAGAGGGCCGATTACAAAAGGATAAAATGGTTTACTTTAAAAATAAACGTTCTTGCAATTTGGTGCGGCGCCACAACGAGGTTAGTACTTTTTGAATAAGAAGAGAATCCATGGAATTTTTTTTTAAATTGTTGTTGTTTCATAAAACGCTATTTATTTTAATTGGGACAATCGATTTCATTACTCAAAAAATCTCGTTACTAAGGGCTTTGTAATGCTTTATCCAATTATTTTTCAACATATCCTCAACTTATGAGAAACATAGTAAATTGAGTCTCACCAAGTATGTTTTGCAAAATGGCACAAACTTATATTATGGTAAATTTTTTTATATTTATTTTTGCATTTCTTCCTTTAGTAATAGAGTTATTTAGTTTCAATTATTGAGTGGAATCAAATTATAGGTTTGCAAACGAATTATATGTCTCTCTCAATTTGATGAAATATATATATCAACATGGAAAAAGCAATAAAATTCGCGACATGCGACAGACTGTTGCTGTTGGAGTCATCAAGGAAACTACCAAAAAGGCCGGGAATGTGAAAGAAACCAAGGCAGCAGCTAAGGCCAATAAAAAACAGGAGCAAAGAAGTGACTGGAAGCATCTGGCGCCCATCAACAGCTTGAATCCCTAAATTAGAAATTTTTCCATCTATATCTTTGAACATATTTTGTGAGCTCTATCGTCATTTTCCTTTAGGACAACCATACCGGAATATGATAGCGCCATTCATTATCGCTAAATCGAATCTCTTACATATATAATGCTTTTATGATTCTTGAATTGCATCCTGCCAAAGATTGTTGTCGCTCGATTTTTTGCAGTTTCCTTATATTGTACATCTACGTTAATCTAAAATGTTAAGCCAAGCGGTTCCCAACCTTTGTCGTTAAATTTCCCCCTTCGCCTATTTTGGAACACTATTTCTCATTTGCTATGCATAAAAAATACGTTATTATCCAATCTTTAACGGGCGTTTAGCTAGTACTATGCACAAGTCGCTCTCCCGCTTTTGTACAGTTCAAGTAGTTTATACTCTTTGCATAATACATCAAGTTGAATGTCCGTAATAACTTTATACAACATTTATATTAATATAATTATGAAAAGCTGATCAAAAATATGAAGTATTGTTTCGTTATTAAGTTCTCACGATATAACTGAAATGAGTAACTTTTTTCGGCGCTCCAGAAGTGTGTGTACCAATATGGATGTAACTAATTCTGTTCGTCTATTTTACATCAAGTTGTGTAAAGTAAAGATGTACCGATGTATCGGTATCGGCCATTTATCGGTATCGGTTAGATTAAGGCCGATATTTCCGATATATTTACCTTTTTGATATGGCCCAGAATGTTTTAAAAGATAAGTTGGAATACTACTTTTCAATTTATTTTTTATCTGGAGAGATCGTGAGCTATGAGCCATACATGTCCCCACCCCCACGAGAGAATAGGATTCACGTGTTTTTAGCTATTTATCAGCCAAATTAGCTCAACTAATTTGGCTTTTTTCGCTGTCAAATTTTTACATTGACATTTTTAATATTACATAGTATTTATGAAGAAATATATCAACACGGCACATAACAAAATGCAACTAGGCGCCCAGTTTTAAATCATACAGAGGAATTGGGGTCCTTATTAACGGCACATGGACTTTTGGCACGGGTATAAATTCTGACTGTTTGTCGTTAAGTACGAGCGTCATTTAGTCCGTCGACATCTATAAACTAAATTCCGACACAAATATCCATCTACGAAGGTATTAATTTTAATTTTGTTTAACTACACAATTTCTTTATAGATATATTGACCTGACCGCCTAACCCTAGGGCCTAGACTGTCTCAAAAATATATGATAGCAATTGTATAATAATATAAAATAGTAAAGTAAAATAACATCCTCGACGGTTATAGGTAGGCTTTCTTTTGGTCGGTGCTGATTGATATTCTTTCATGTTGGCTTTGACTTATTGCGTCGACGATTACGATTAGCCGCGAAATAAAATATTTGTAAAATGCTTTTAATTTGAACGTAGGACGGCGGCGCTAGAATGTGTGGGTGATATTCGATATTCTTTTAAACACGAATAACGGTATTCGAAGGTCGCGATATTAACATTAAATTCAAATTGGACATCCCGGCTTTATGCGTTTCAATTGAACACCGAGATTACTAGCGTTACTGTACAATGTATCTTAATCAGTTAAAGCATATGGATACCAAATATTAATTTCATATTATGTGATATATCTTTTTTTCGATCTGAAATAATGTGTACTATGAACAACGCTCAAAGACCATTGTTTTAAACCCGTCTGCCTTACACAACACACCTAATTAGGTAATAATTACATAGTATCGGTATCGGAGTATTGGTAATATCGGCCTTTTTGTAGTATCGGCGTATCGGTATCGGCGTTTCTAGGTGGTGTCGGCATCGGCGACAAAAGTGGTATCGTTACATCTCTAGTGTAAAAGGACTGAAGCCTATGGGCAGGGGGATATTCACTTGGCTAACACAGGCAGTCCCCGAACTCGTTATAGTATAGGGTTCTTGCTGTTGTTCCCTAAACTCCGCGTGCCGAGACCTCGCTTCCTTATTTATGTTGTGTAATGTATTAAAATCCAATAGCAATAAAACAGTATAAAATAGATAAAACACTAAAAGAACTTAACTTGATTGAGTAATAATGCTGGAAGCGGCTGAATTGAGTGAGGGTTGAGCGTTGGAAGCAGTGGCGTAGCCAGCCCAAAATTTTAGGAGAGGGCAAAATTTGAAAATTTAAGAAATTATATTGGGTTTAAAACACCGTTCTTCAAGCGCCCGTTCTTCAAGCGCAAAACAACAACAGTTGGTCACCAAGCAAACTGATTCAATTACTCAGCTGGATTTTTGTGAATACAAAATCCATTAATAAACAATTTTTCATTTGAAACAACAAATATTAACAACGCAATTTGAATAAGTAAAATACATCGCCCCAATTAAAAGTCCATCCTTCGCTTCCCGCCAACTATGCTCGACACAACTCGATTAATTTTCTCCTCGGTGACCATTTCACGGTGACAGTGAAGCACACACAAAACAGAAAGGCGATTGGACGTCATTGATGAGCGCAGCCATGTCTTTACCCGTTTCATGCATGAGAAAGACCGCTCAGCCTCAACGGTGGTTGCTAGTAGCGTCATACCGATCTGTATTGCGGTGTACACGCTTGACGAGACAAGATGCCACAAAACTGGTGGATTAGGAATGGAATTCTTGAAAATTTTGGGGGGGGGGGCATGGCCCCTCTGCCATGGCCCCTCTGTTTTCCTTGTGATCTATCTTTACTATGTATTGTTCATTATTACTTATCGATCTCGATCGGTAAGTATGTTGATATACATTTGTCTGTTTGTTTGTTTGTTTTTTAGACACTTTCGTATATGTTATTATGCGATATCAAACGAAAGCGAGGTTAAATCTGCTCCAAATGTTGCAAGTTCATTCATCATATTTCCTCCCATTGGATTTTGGATGAATTATGTCGTTTAATTAGCGAGTTATTAATCAAGTAGTGATGGGACACGCGGTGTCGCTATTGAGTCAGAGCGAAGGAATCGAAACCGCTGATCGACAAGTCGGCGTTCTCCGATCGCTATCTAGATCGCTTGGTATTTATGCATGCTTTTTGTTTCATTTCAGTTTTGAAAACTTTTTATTGTTCAGCTCAATAATAATAACATGTTAATTAAAAATATAGAAATATGTGATCGTCTGTCTGATCTATCAAGTCTATATTTCTCAAAATCCCGCATCACGCTGGCCAAAAAAAAAAATCATTTCAAAACGAGACTGTTAGAGAACGTTTGCATTGTTCAATTTCCGTTCGGTAATACTTTAGTGCTCCAAGATGGAGCTATTTATTCAACATTGATTTCTTCACTTTAAATTTTGTTTCCTATTTATTTTTCAGATGAAAATCATGTGTCTTCCTGTTACTCAAATGTTATCATCTTGTGTTTTCAAACTAATAAAATAAACATTCGAGTTTCGTACATCTTGTGTGGATGTCTTGGTTAGTTGAGATATATTGGGTGGTATATGACACTTAGAACCGATATTATGTTCTCCTTTTCGACCAATCCACCAGTTCAAATCTCTTTTCTTGATATATTATTAGATATATCACGTATAGGGTAAGTGAGTATTCCCAATTAAAAATTTTCCAACTCATTTGTTTTGTACACACTGCTTTTACTCGATCAACTTTTGTGTAGCGGTTCACTGGCCAATGTAAGCTTATAAAATGGGATTGGTATACAATTTTTCGATGATTCATGAAGTTTTTTATGGGAATGCTCCTCGTTCACTTGATGCTCGTGCTTCTTAAAGTTTGGACGCTTTCACAAACGTTATTACTTTTTTCTCTTCCAAGAGAATTCCGAAGAAGACTGAAAATTCTCTGTGAATCAGAAATTTTTGTTCGTTGCGCTTCTTGTATGTTTTAATTCAGAAATCACAAACTCATTGTACGTCTGCATAATAGCCAGCTATGTACGATGATGTTAATCAAGTTTTCTCAAAACTGAGCAGAGTATCAATTGGTCGACTAGGTAAATACAAACAAAACAAAAAACATTGTTGCCCGTTGGCTATTTGAATCTGGCCCGGCTGATACTGCCACAGCTAAACTAAAATCTAATTTGTTGTTTTAGCTAGAAAATAGCTCATGAAATTTGTTAAGATTGCGATTGCATTTAGATTTGGCACGAGGCTCACTGTTTTCCACTTCTATTCATAAAATGTAACTTTTTACATCACCCTTACATGGCCAGCCGGTCTAGGCGGGCAAAATTTTGGCCCCTGGTATAAAAATCTTCCAACCGCTGATCTAGTGGGTTGAAAACAGACACTCTTTGATCTAAAAACCATCTGCTGGTCGTCGGTTTTCAAATAAATGTTTCGCTCGTACCCAATCTTTCAATTTAATATAGCAAGTATATTTCTGTATAAAAAGATTGCGTTGAAACAAATTTCGCAGTGTCACTGGCATTTCCACAATTATTACACACAGAAGTTTTTATAATGGCCAATTGTTGCGTAAAATCTGAATAAAACTTCAAAACCAGATTATTCTATCGATTCTGTTACTATTATTCTCACGTCACACATTATGATTTTCACATAGCATCAGAAGCGAGTCCATTACATATACCAAACGAACACATATCGCTCATGCGCACACCTCATGTTTGATAAAACGCGCAAAATACGGATATCCGTTTTCTAGAATAATCTAAATCACGGGCCACATAACATTGAAACCACGTTTGCCCAATTTTTCTTTGTTTTCATAGTTATCATTTATTTATATTCCATATAGTTAATTATTCGGTTACACTAGCATTTGTTGATTGCCGCATTACAGTACTGCTTAATTCTTTTTGTTTGAAATTATCCACTTACTAAATAACTTGACGAAACGAACAACAAAATATTCTTGAACCTACAGAAAGGCGAAGAATAGGATAAAATAATAGGTATAGGTTGTGGAATTTATTTTTGAAGCAATTGCTGTTTAATAATGATGAATCAAATTAAAAATACAACGCAAACAATACGAATTATAAATATCGTCAATGTTTGTGATTCTTTCATCTTCTAGTTTATAGAATAATGTAAAAATATCGATATAATAAAATGGCCATCGAGTTTTTTCTGAAATGAAAAATATGTAAGTAAGTTGATGGCCACCTCATCCGTCAGTATTCAGAGAAAAATGAATCTTAAAGTTCTTTTATAATATTCTTTTCAACTAAAATGTTCAATTCGCAATAACACAATGCGGTATTTTTTTAAATTAACAATTTGTAAAACATAAAAATGATTTTTATACTAAAAAGTACTTACTGTTCGTAAAACTTGTGTCAACATTCCCACTATTCTTGAGGGTGGGGAAACTGAGCTGAAATATGTTATGAGTTGAATTTAATTAAAATTGATGCGATATTAGAATGATTATATAGCCTACATGTGAAGCTTGCAAGCTTATGCTTTTTGACTGTTCGTGTTACTGAAGCATTTACTGAAATAGTGTCGATGTTGTATAACGCAAAAATTCACACAATGTCTTGCTCAGCCTCATTAGTGTAATAAAAGGGGTACTCCCGAAGTATGTAAACCAAGATGGCGGACACCTCAACGTAGTATGTGTACCGGTTAGGGTTAGGCCATAGTTTCAGGTACAAAATACAAATACCACGGGAGTCACTTGGCTAGTCACCGAACTCGTAATGGACCTAAAAATGAGGAAAATTGGAATAAAATTATGGCCTAACCCTAACCTGGTACACATACTACGCCCCAGTGTCAGCCATCTTGGTTCACATTCTTTGGGAGCACCATAAAAAATAATATAACGCCATAGTCACACATAAAAAATGTATAGTTTTGATATTGAATGAGACAAGTAGCCATAGGCCGCACCACTCTCACTTCATTTGAAAATTCGATCAAATAATACATTAGTCGGGGAATGCGTTGCTTTTGCTGTGTGGAATTTAAAAAGATCCTTTTAATGTATTTGTATTGTAATGACATTTGATTTTCAGATTTAGTTCTACAATTTTTTCCCGCTTTACTCACGGCCTGAGAATCCTACTTTTATGATCTTCTGACCGAAAATAAAAGCATATAGCATTAGTGCCATCACAGCATAATAGTAAATTGTCTTTTTCATTGTTGAATTCTGAAGCGAAAGCTGTTTCTGAAAAGATTTAATATGCCTTTTTTGTTAAAATGAAAACGAAACGAAAATCAGCAATTTTACATCCAAGACTTGACCTGCTTAATTTCGTTTCGGGATATATAAATAACAGGTAATTAGATTTTATTATTGTAATATTTTTTGAAAATAAAATACACAAAATTTGAAAACATTTTTATTAAGTGGAGTGTCTCATTTAAACAAAGAAACCTACAATTAATGTTACAGCCGTTCACTGCGGCGCCATAAAGAGTTATCAAACATTTATTGAGCCGCTAGCATGCATTCGTTGCTGCGTTACTGATATCAAATACTACCTCTATGTCATGGATGGCGGACCACGAACCCGCGGGTCACAAAGTGATTCATCGCGTTCTATTCGTGACCCGCCAAAGCATGAATAAAATGAAAAAATACTAACATATCAGTGATAAAAATTGATAAAACCGGCCTTAAATTAATCTAACATTAACTAAACTACCGTCAGTTGGGAAGTCAGGGCTACGATAGCTTATATTCAAATTGTTAATTTCCGGTATGGTAATCGTCAAAATCCCTAATCTTTGACGCATGTCTGCACCGTTGTGTGCCATTATTCAGCTATTGGCTCTGACATCGTTTATGACATAACAATGTAATTGATGTTCATTTCTCGCAACGTCTTGTATTTTTCGGAAGTTCATCTGCAGACTGTTTTAGGGGTTATACGAGAACTAGATGCTACTTTGCATTTTATTAGTTTCTCGCCTACAATGCCGTTGAGAATACAAAATCTTTCAGACTTGAAATAAAAACCTAGAAATCTGAAATTACAATGGGGCAGTGTAAAAGTGCTTTAATGTGATTGGAAGCTGATCGAAAAATATGAGACTATTAGAGTGGAATCCCTCCAAACTATTTGGAACCATAAAATAATTTGCGCAAAAATAATTTCGTACTCTAATTTCATAAAATCGAGTGCCATAAAAAGTCCCTGATAGAAGAGCTGTATAAGTTTCTGTGTTTGTATTTGTTTCAGGAGTTTCCTATAGATACAAACATTGATTAAATATCTGTGACCCACTCTCTTCTGTTCCGCGATAAAAATATAATTTTTGACCCATTCATTGAAAAAAGTTCGCCATCCCTGCTTTATATTTAGAGAAACTTCTGAGAAGTTCTTGCTAAATTTTCTGCCATAGAAATTATTTAAATAAATTTCGATTTGAACAAAGAAAAGCTCTATCTACTAATTGTAGAGCTTTGACAGACATTTTTCAAAGCATACAAATCTTTTGGCCAAAACTACAGACTACACTCACCTCAAAACAGCTTATGTTTCGAAAACCATTAATCGAAGAAAGATTCGAAGTTTATTGCAAGACCTCTTCCTCAGACTGATGAGAATTGTGTTGTTGTCTCTGTATTATGTAGCCTTGCTATGTGCGGTTTCACATACAATGTAATGGAAAAGCATGTAAAAGAGTTTGCTGTATTCAAATTATTGTAATGTCATCATACCATTGTAATATATCAAAGAAGAAGTGGTCAAAGATATATTCTATTATTATGACTAGTTCATTCTTCACAACGCATGCTTTATCTAGTTTTTATGATTATGAACCACATAGTATTTCCAGCATTACTTTCTCGTTTTTTTTTCTTCATACAACTCATTTCGGCCTGAACGTGTCGTCTCAATCACGATGGGATGGATGTCTGCCTGGCATGTTTTTGTTTTTTCTACCTCGAGCTGTCTGAGTCCCAAAGTCATGCACTTCATGTCGAAGTTAAGTATGGCAAGGATATAATTGTAGGAGCTGGGAACCATGCTATATCGATCAAGGGTGATTTTCCAATCTTCCCCTCAAGGACACAATATTCATCGACAACATAAATATCGACGGTTGTTATATATGGCTCTTACGGAAAGGTTGATGGATCAATAGTTCAACAAACCAATCACGCAAATTATGCAGAATTACGACCCCCATCGCTCTCTGTAATTTTGGGAATTTCAAGTTAATTTGGTGACTACGACACATAATTATTGTCGTAATAAGACAACAAAATAAGCATTCAAACAAACAATATGCAAAAATATAAAGTGTATTGCATGTCGATTTAAATTGTACACTACCGTTAAGCATTGAAGTACTGACTAACATATATCACAATTACTATTTTCAAAATTTATGCAAAAACTAATAATACCTTGTATTTCAACTACAAAGATTTAGGAGACAAAAATTGTTAGTTAAAGCGACCCTCATTCAGTGCACTCTTTTGTACACGGAACATATAGTTATTAACTCTTTCATTATATAAGGTTTGCCATCTCAGCAGCATATAGCTATTAGCTACATGATCTATGAAAGCGATTTCGTTATACACGCTATAATACATGGCAGCATGTTTAAAATGAATCACTGCCCAAATTACAAATTTGTTAATGCTTTGCGCGTACTTGCATGATATGTATCCGTTGATGTTGTGTGTATGACTTTCGGATAGACATTCTCCAACATGAATTGCTAAATAATTGTCTTGTTTATATTGTTTATTTATATAATCCGTGTATAAATTTCAATAAAGTAATAAGATAAGATGTTCCATAAGAAATAACATTTCTTGATTACTGACGCTATCTGCATAGGCAATGGAATTCGTAAAAGAAA
This sequence comes from Styela clava, assembly GCF_964204865.1. Taxonomy (NCBI): domain Eukaryota; kingdom Metazoa; phylum Chordata; class Ascidiacea; order Stolidobranchia; family Styelidae; genus Styela; species Styela clava. The sequence goes on from NC_135254.1 coordinate 8,657,396, forward strand.
TCATGAGAAAATCAGAATTTGAACACGTACATTGCCGTTCACAACAAACTCAACCGTTGAGAGATTTTTTCTAACTCGTAAATCATATTTTTATTCAAAGCTTCATTCGTTAAAAGCTCACAACTAGTTATTGTTTGGTCGCGGTTGACTAATATGAAAATCACAGTAATTAAATAACAAAATATTTCCCTCGATGTCAATAAAACATATAAAATGTGATTACATGAATTAAACAAAGACAATATTTTTTCAAATAAAGTTGAAAACAGAGTCAAATTATATCATCATAAATGGATGGGATTTGATATTTCCCGGAGGCATAATCGGGTTCATCATAAACGCGTTCGATGTTTGGCATCTGACGAGAAGTGCTGGGCTTTGAGGAGACAGTAGGATCCGTAGGCAGATTCAGGTTGGCGGGAGGTTGCAATTCGACGTTGTCGTACATGGGAGGGGGTACAGGTGGGGGATGAATATTCCCTTGGACATTATAATTGAGCGCTTGGAGATTAGCGTGAGCCTCCTCCACAATTGGTATTTGAACAGATACGTTGGGGTTTGGCATTGGTGAGAGATATCCTTCCTCACCTTCCGGTACGGGAATCTCTTCGTACTCAGGGGCTAAAGCCGAGTTTGCGATATTTTCTTCGTGGCCTTGTTGTCTGTAACAAAGGCACATCGTTGGGAAATGGCTGGAAACGGGGAAATGGTGGATTGGTTAATAAAATAATTTATTTCATCTATTTTTCAAATAAATCACGACCCCAATCTCCACGTTTTTAAATAACAAATTAGTAATAATCTGCTCAGGGTTCGGATTAAAAATGAATATCAATTTCAATTCACAATTTAATTTTGTCATACTGACCTTAAATTGAGTATTTCTGCTATCGATGTTTTTTGCTGTCTAATAGGTCTAACCACCTATCCTTCGTCTCTATACTATTGCGCTGATGAATCCGTAAGGATGCTGTATTATAAGTGAAGATAACTATTCTAAGTGATACAAGTCAAACTCCAACACAAATATATTTCTGTAACGTTTTGTATGACCAAAGTCAGACTTTCTCAAACATACATGATTCAACTGCAATCTCTTTCCTCGTTACATTCGAAATATGTATGTCAGACAAAACCTTACAGATGTCTGTTTCCGTTAGTTTCTGATTTTGTAACCAGCATCAGTTTGAAAAACTTATCGTTCTGGCAAACTGGCATCGATCACAGGAACCCATATTTTGTTGTCGCACAGGATTCCGTCTCACGTTTCTACATTTTTTTAAATCAACAAACAAAATGTGAATAACCGTCAAGACGAGAATATCGGTCGGAGACCGAAGACTTATCGATCGACCACAAAAAAAAAACGAAAAAAAAAAACTATTGATCAATTAATTAATAACTCGCTAATTATACAACATAATTCATCCAAAATCAATAGACTTCTGGTCCGATATGATAAATGTACATGCAAAATTTTGAGCAGATTCAACATTGCGTTCGTGAGTTCTCGCGTAACATAGAAAGTGACTAACAGACAAACAGACAAATACCTATCAACATACTTACCGATCAAGATCGATGAGTAACAAGATCGATAAGTAATAATCAATGATGGATGGGATTGAACTGTACGGAAGCGTATTCCTGCTGTAGCGGAAACACAAATGGAATGCTAAGAATTGAGAATTTTTTTCGATCAACCTCGAAAACGTAACAGTCTAATGTTGTTAGATATCTGTTCCTATTTAAACGACAGGGCTCTAGCGAGTTTTTTCCAATATTCTTATTCGTATCTTTATCTAACATTAAATAGCCGATGTGCAAAGCGTAACATTTAAGGTTTAAACCCATGCAAATTTGGTGAACATTTCTAACAACAACAACAAGAAGAACAACATTATAATATCAAAACGATCCATAAGTCTACTACGTATCCAATAATGAATGCAAAAAGACAATATTGTATAATCTGCAGCTCGATTATTACTATAAAAACTTTCAGAAATTATTCAATTCATGAATAAAAAAAATACTTTTGTTTTGTTTTATTTCAGAATACACAAACAGTATTTTCAAATCTTCCTTCTCATGTTCTCATGTTCTCCGGTTAGAAAATAGATCTGATGTTTAGATAATGGCAGATCGTAATTAAAGAAATCTGTAACTTAATTGCTGTTATCGTTAATCAACTGCAATTGCATCGAATATATCAATTCGTTGATTAATACTTTAACACATGCTCATTTGAAATTCCGGTATGCGAGGACATTTTATTCGATATTACCGGTCTTTCGGGGTAGGGAGAATGGGAACCACAGGTCTAAAGCACAATATAATTTTTCCCTCAACAAGAAAACTCTCCGTTTTTCCTAGTTTCATTGCTTGATAAGAATATTTGACATGGTGTTTTCAATTTTATATGTATAAATTATTTGAAAATATTGCAATTTTGAAAATTCAACATTTAACTATAAATAACACTGGAATGATGAACAAGGTCCGTGAGTGCTGATAGCCTACAGAATAGGGACACGAACCATGAAAGGTTGGGAACCACTGGCCTACTGGTTGCAACGATGTATCTGATCATGTTGGCTTCGCAAGCAAGAGACCCAGGCACCTCTCACAATTGTAAATTTTTGAGGAAATTAAATATCTATGTGTGTGAGGTCTTTTCCATTTCATTAACGGTTTTAGCACTGAAATTTATTCGATATTCCAATTTAATGTTTGTTTATGAGTTGTCTGAAATTCGATTCGGTAAACATGACATCAGTTATGCATGACATCAGTTTTTTTTGTTTGTCAAAAAGACCAGTCGGTATATACATATAAGCTCGGATTTTGTCCATAACCGAGTTTAAAAAGAATCCTAGTTTGATGGAGATCGTTCCTTCTGGCACAACACCCCATTGGTATAATACGAACGTGGGACGTTGAACATTCCTTGTGTGACGATACCATCACGTGACGGATTTCTTGCAACGATCGCCATTTGGGTGTTGATTGCAGATGCGATGGGTTTCCCGTGGTAGTATTTAACGTATGGAGCAGTGACGCCGATTGACAGTAAAACTCTATTCGTCTGTTAAAAATACAGAAATCTAATTAGGAATGCGATCGATAAGAAATGATTGGGGTAATTAGCAATATTCGAAGATACCCAGGATAAATATTAAACGCAATGAAAATTGGCGTGTAAGTAGAACTTTGGTGAAATGGTAAGAATTAGTATACGGGGTGGTATTAGTATTATTTCCTGGACAGGTAGAAAGCATATAGTAAATAAATAGTTCAATTAGGCATATAAAATGGGATGGTGACAGTGATTTCCCTACAACTCCCTCACAGGGAGTGAACACCCCTAAAATTTTGACTCCATGACTTTGAACGTACATTAGATTAATCAGAAACGGGAAATTCATTTCAAAATTCATGGTGATTTCTCACAAAACTCAATAACAGCAAATATTGCCACGATTTATTTACATACCGAGTGGTCGAATGTCATAGCCAACCACAACTCTTCGTATGATGAAGACATTATTGTTCGAATATAATTGAAGATCAAATCATAATGTTGAGAATCGATTATGTCTGCTGGTTTTGCCGACATTTTTGTACACATTGCAACAGCTTCGTCGTAAGTGACATCTCTTGCGGTGTGTAAAGAAGCTTGATAACATTTCCCGAGATGCACTACACCGTCACAGGGTCCTGTAAAATAAACATAGACAGTTGGAATATAGATTGATGTCGTATTTGTAAAATAAAAATGAAAGGCCCAGCCTGCCTCACCAATAACTAAGTTTGGGTTATTGGAGATTGCGTTGTATTTTCCAATAATGCAGGTTTAGTGCTAGATGGTGGTCTTAGTATCAATGCGAGTCATAATTATTCATTTCATGTTGTTTGAGAAATCAAGTATAACTTGAATGACTTGCGACTCGGGTCCGAGAGACTTCTATCGAGCACTAGTGCCTTATTTTACGGACCGCGAGGAGCAACGGTTATGACGCACTGCCAATAAATTGCTTAGATTGTGTTTTATTCATAAATACGGCACATCGGACTATAAGACGCAAAGGGTACTTGGTTTTGACTGCAGGCAATAAAGCACTACCTGGTCTATACATTAGGCGCGCCAGCGTATACGACGCACGATCGAATTTTCAGATGAAAAAGAATTTTAAATGCGCCTTATGGTTCGTAATAAATTCCTGCATTCGTTAACGCTGTGTATAAGTTTGTTTCTACGTATTTGTAGGTTATGCTCGCATTTCGGATTGATTAGCGTATTTTTTATCTGCGTTCACTTATTGAAATAGAGGAGCCAAACATTTATTATTTTATACTATATTGCATGTTCAATTTATTTCTTTCGTTTACATTAATCTTTGTATTTATTTTAATAAAAAATGTTATTGCGCTTCTATGATTGGGAGTCAAGTTTACGTTAAAGGAACCGAAATACCTGATTCAATCTTCTCTTCCAATTCACCAAGTTTTGCCAGCATTCGTTCTTCTAATTCTTCAATTCTTGAAATCACTGACTTCTCAACTGTAGAAACAATTTTTGTTAATTAATTAAGCATTTCGCTACATTTTTGTTTTATCAACGAGAAGTTTCGCTCCATACAGGGCCGTAGACAAGCAACTACTATTGTTGAGCAATTGCGAAACTATCTAATTCCATTGTCAAATTTAAGCGGTAATTACCGTTTAAATGTTATGTAAAACAAAAGAGTATATTTTCCAGAAATCCAGACTTACTGCTTTACATGGAAAATACGATATCCCTTTTAAGTGTTTGAATAACAGAAGCTAATGCGCCCAAATCTGCGCGACAAAAAATAATTTCAGGTCGAATAGTTGTATATAATAAATATCTAAACTTGATTTTAAACATTTGAATAAGAGACTACATGTAATTTATACAAAAGCAAAACAAGGACCGCAATCTAAACTTGAAAAATCTACCTAATTTCTTAAATAGCTCTTCAACGGTGGCATTGACTTTTTGATAATCGACAATTCCTGGGTCGCCTTGTTGACCTTTGACCCCAGGCATCCTTATTCCACCCATTTCTCCCTTTAAACCTCTTTTTCCAGGTGGGCCAGGAGAACGATGAGAGTGGGTTGAACCGCGACTGGAAATCGAATCGTTTTCACCAAACACGTCGTCAAAGACGAGGTGACAAAGGCAGACTAGAAGTAACGTACGTTTCGTAATCATGCTTAGATTGTATAATCACTGGAAAGAAATAATATAATGAGTATCTAGATATGTTATAACGAAAGGAGGTAAAAAGTCCAGGAATTGGCATTGACCAGATTGAATATTTATTATGAGAATCAAGTTGATGAGACGGTTTGCTTTTGAGCCGGACATCAGTCTATCGTCCTATTTTTAATGTTTCGAAGTTATTATAGAAATACTGCAGAAACTAAACCTACGAAAGGATCTGGATACGAAAAATCCACCTTACGAAAATTATTTTCGTAAAAATATTGTTCCGACTAACGTAAGATTTTCTACATACGAAAGGCCGAAAACAGAAAACAAAAAACGCGTGTAGAGATATTTGTTTATTTTAGGTTAATTTAAATCGGGAACTTCGTTTTTATAGGTAAATCAAAACCAGGTTACTATGACCCAACATTTCAGGGCTGAGTTGACCCAAATTACGTCCCTTTGAACTCTAAAAGCCGGTATTACGGCTTACCCAAACACGTCTTCTGACCCCGAGAGCCGGTTCACCGGCTGTCCCGTATGAATTATGCAACTTTGAATTTCGCGAACCTTATATTAAATTTAGAAAAGTTTATAATTTTTGAAAGAAAACCTCGGAGACTGATTATAATTCCTAAATAAAGTAAAACTGAAATCTCATTGAATTTTATCGAAGCAGTTTTTTTGAATGTTCTTCAATGCTGCGCCAACTTGACGTAAACAAAGACGTTACTTGATTACTTCGTAACGCATCGCCGTTACGCAATTACGTCGCCACGCAGCAGCTTCGAGTTCCCACATCGCTTTCCTTCGCAAGTGTGTGACGTCATTAACGTATAGTCATACAGTTAAAGTGGGTATTATTTGAACTGGTGTTAAGCCGATTTTTGCTAATCCTGCGTTTTACATTATTCATTCCAGGAGATGATTTAAAAATTTGCTTGATCCAGCGAGCTGTTACAACAGTTGCTCAAAAATTAAATTAAACGTTCTCTTGGCTAGCACATTCTGCGGCCTTATGAATTTCATCGAAGCGTACAAATTTTACGTTATAACTTACAAAGTTCAAAGATCAGTCGTCGCGACTGGTGTTACAGCTTTTATCAACTTATCGGCATAATAATTCGATTCTTTCGCGTCGAAAAATATGAAATATTTAGCGGGTGATCTGCCAACGCCATCATGTCTTCCACGTTCTCGTTGATAAAAATTTGTTTGTAATTTGAATGATATTTAACAGTGATAAATTAGCATTGATGTTTCCGAGGAAATGATTCGGCCATTTAGTTGCGCCCCATAATCAGATAAAAAACGTATATAACATGATCTTTTTTCGGCAATATTAACTATGTTCAATCAAGATTTGTTCGAATATTCAGTATTTGACCGCTTCCTATGCTGTAATACAGGCACGATCGAAAATCTAGCCGTGAACGATAAAATGCGCGATTGCATATGCGTAATCTAATTCATGTAAAGCTTTACACAACGTCAATGCCTAATCGTACTTGTGCGTTTATACACAGACGTGGCTTCTAAACCGACGAATTCATGCGACACTGCGTATCGCACGACTGAAAGCGCCTTGCGTGTCCACCTTCTTCACAGAAAAGCATCTGAATAACAAAATGGGAGTGGACCAGGAATAGTATATTCGATCCCATTCTTGATTGTAGCAGCATTATTGATGACTTAATGCCATATTTATGGAAACTGACACCTTACGATCAGACCAAAAATATAAGCTTTACTTAACATGTACTAACTGGTTACAGACTGACTGATGCTTTCCCGCTCTTGTCATACTTTCCTCTCCTTATTTTAAACTCTTCATGCTCCTTTACTCTCAAGAGTCTTATTTTGTTCGTTAGCTATAGCGATACGCATAACTCGCACTCTGGCTATTAAACAGTTTGAAAATTTCCCATTGCTTGCATGGGTAGGTTATGTATTACAAAAATATTAAAAAAGTATGGAGTATTTGCTAATAAACACGCTAATAATTTTTTTCTTAATTAATAACAATAAAATTCCTGGCAAAAATTTCCCCCTTTTTTTGGGAAACGCTGGACTAATTAAGACAATGTTTACCTAAACCATTCTGCATTATCAAATTGAATCTCATGAATATACTAAGACCTATGTATGGCCGCTGATGGATTTTATATTCCAAAATATGACCTTATATTGAAAAAATTATTAGATCAAGTTATTTGGTTTTGAGCATTCCTTGAATGAATCTACCTTCAACTTGTTATACTACATAATAGGCTGTTGCAGGCATCATTAAAACGTAACCATATGCTAATATCGAAGGTTTTACTTACAAAAAAAGTGAAAATAACTCGGACACCCATATTCAAAACTTGTAGATTGTCTAACTAACTGATTAGAGTCACCACGCAATCTTCAATTTATTCAACTTCCAAGTGAATTGCTACGTATTGACGCCATATAAGGAATGTATAAAAATTACCTCATGTGTTGATTTCTTTGGCCCGATCGTCAGGAAATTGTCAATTCAAACTTAGCCAACTTTTTTGATTGTTTCCTGGTTCGTTGTTTTAGTGAGCACAGCAATTTTAAATTGCAAAACTGTGTCCAAAGACAACTTAAAAAAAAGAAAAACGATGGGAAAGAAATATTTATTAAGCAATGGCCTAATGGCCTAACAAGAACCTCTTAGCAGCAATATTCTAACTGAAAAATTTAATGAGATTGTTGGGAAGGCACAACATTCTGATATTTTGTTGAATTCAAGATTAATAATCTCATTCAGCCATCCAGGATTACATTAAATGTACATTAAGTTACTTGCTGCAATTATCTATCAAGTTCACAACCAAAATATTTTTCAAACTTAAAACAATCAAACTGGTAGGACCAATCATTGCAATAAATTTAATAGGCCAGTGGTTCCCAATCTTGTTTGTCGTGCGGCGCCACATTATCATGAAAAAAAAAACACGGCGCACTTACACGAAAAAAGTTCTGCTTTTAAATAAAACTCACTTTTGTAATCGCTAATGTGTATTATAAAATTTGTAAACATGTGAGCTTAAGGAAAATAGGCCATGTCACGTCATGTCTGAATTCTCTGGTTCTTTGGCCCGATCGTCAGCAAATTGTCAAGTTAATCTTGGCCAACTTTCTCGATGGTTTCTTGGTTCGTTGTTTCAGTGGGCACATCAATTTTAAATTGAGAAATTGTGTCCAAAACAAATAGAAAAAACCGATGGGGCAGAAATATTTATCAAGCAATGGCCTAATAGATAACACGTTTGGCCTAACGATGTTGGAGTTCGAAATACTCGTGTTGAGACCCCATGCCCAGAACGCAGACTGTAATAAATTTACTCAGTCAGTGCTTTAGAAATTATTTGTGTAGGTTACACAATTTTAAACAGCAGAATTCGGGAAACTTTTTTTTTTAATTAAAAGTTTACCAATAAAATTTCAACTGAAAAATTGAATGAAATTGTTGGTATGGGCATTTTGTTGAATGCAAAATGAAGACTCTTATTTGGTCATCTAGTATCACATTGAATGCACATTTATTTACCTGCTTGCAATTGTCTATCAAGTTCACCACTAAATTCTTTCTTAAACTTACTACAGAACGATAACAAACTGGTATGAACTAGGAAGTCATCTCACTCATTGCAATAAATTTAATGCCGAACCGGAAACCTGTTGCGGTTCTTCCAAAATAGTTGATCGTCACATAATGGTGGCTGGCTGCCTTGTTTGCTACGAAAGTCGTGATACTCCGAATTTAAATACTCCGAATTACTCGCAATATGCTACTTAATTGCGAACTATCTTTAAAAGAAAAAACATATTTGAGGGTGTTTGATGTCATATTAGCACCTGCCATGTTTATCTTTGATTAGCATAGAAACGAAACTCCTGGCGAACAAGGTAAAGGAGGCTGTCGTTCAGATATTTATTGACAGAAAAGTAGCGATTTGAGCGATAGTAATAAATGACTTGTTTTTTGTTGATAAATGAGTTTGATCTTATACATGTAAGTTTGTTAATTAGTTTGATGATTTAATTAACAATGCAAACGTTTTACTCTTACTTGAACTTTAATTTATTCATTCTCATGTATAACAACATTCAGAATTTGTTTTTTTTTGTACTGAATTATATTTGAAGTCAGGCATAAGGGGCGTCATTATCAGACACTCGCCCTGGGCAGCAGAAATGTTTGACACGTCTGAGTAGTGAGGGAGTAGTGCTCAGTAGGTACTGAGTAGCATAGTTATGGGGGTCGAAGATAAGGAAGTTGAGAGAGGTAGGACAGCGGACCGGGGCAATTGATGTTGGGTAAGGCAAGGGAGTGGTCAAGGATATAAGGGTTAAGATGGGTAGGAGAGAGGGTGGAGGATAGGGAGTTTGAGCGATATAGGGCAGTGGGTCTCGGGTGGGAAGGTTGAGGGAGATAGGGAAGTGGCTAAGGAAAGGGGAGCGTTGGGGACGATAGGAGGGAGATTGGGGCAGTGGGTCTAGGGTGGGAAGGTTGAGGGAGATAGAGAAGTGGAGCGTTGGGGGAAATTGGAAGGTTAAGAGAGATAGGGCAGTTGGTCTAGGGTGGGAAGGTTGAGGGAGATAGGGCAGTGACTAGAGAAGGGAAGCGTTGGGAAGATAGGAAGGTTGAGAGAGATAAGGCAGTTGGTCTAGGTTGGGGAAGATAGGACAGTGGCTAAAGAAGGGGAACGCTGAGGGAGATAGGGCAGTAGGTATAGGAAGATTGAGGAAGCAATGCGTCAATGATAGGAGTGTTGAGAAAGATAGGACAGTGGGTCAAGAATAGGAAGGTAGGGCAGCGGGTCGAGTGATATAGGACGGTGGGTCGAAAATTGGAAGGTTGATGGAGCAATGCGTCAAGGATAGGAGGGTTGAGGGAGATAAGACAGTGGGTCGGGAATAAGAAGGTTTAGGAAGGTGGGGCAGTGGGTCGAGGATTTGAGTTGGAATGAATTTATAACGCCAGTAGCAAAGTCTAAATAAACCCTTCAGTGAAAGTTGGATCATTTTACCGTGTCCGTCGATATTTGTCCCGTGACTTATAAATATTCTAGCTAGACCGAATTCAATACAAAGATATCAAATATATTTGACTTCCAATTGGCGTCATAGCTGCAAACTCTTCATTATTGACGAAACATTGCGATAATCTTAAGTTTTGAAAGAGCATCTCAAAAACACGATTTCAAGCTAGTAGACGGTATAGCACGTATTTCATGTCCGAAGATTGCCGTAGTATTTCAGTCGACTCAAGAGCAAGTAACGATGAACACAATTAAATTGATATGACAAGACATTTTAAATTCACGGAACGGCCATGGATAGAATATTTTACGCAACAGAAATCTCGTTACCCGCTGAAAAAGAAAAAGAAGTTTATTAGAAAGTGGTCTAATCGCGAAGACTGTTGGGCGGGAATTTCCTATTCTGAACCCCCTGCCTTTTAGAAAATCATCGCTGCGCCCCTGGTTATAGATAATGTTATATTTGAATCACTGCCATATTTCGACGCTACCGTTGTCAAATTTTAATAACGCCGGTAATGCTTCTTTACGGATACAAAATTAACCAAGTCAGTTTTTGATAAATAATCGAATAGCTCGCTAAGCCCCTAAGTGTCTTTCTCGGAGCCTTGAGGCTCCGTACGGAGCACTTTGAGAACCTATGAACCTTTTTTATAAGTAAAGTTTTGATGTGAACATAGTTACGTTTTGATGATTCCCACAACGGCTTATTCGAGAGGGGTTGGTAGCATAAAAGTCAATTAATTATAGATCGTTGCCTCAATCTTTAACAAATTTGTCTCCAGTCGAACTCGTGATTGGGAGAACGTTGCTGCTTTCATTTGCTTTTTTGAAACCACGAAAGAAGGGGAGATTGATGATTTGAGCAAAGGAGTATTGCGAATGCGAATTAAAACAAGAATTAATATGATCGCAAATAAACAACCAGGTGAACATGTTTGCGTCCAGGAACCTAGTCGATCTCACAATTTGAAATCTCGTCCTTCTGATCCCGCACGAGTGATAAGCAGAGTATTATACCAAACCTGAAGAAAAGTAAAAACGGAAGAGACGGCGATGAATGTGAACCTGAGAAGATGTTCCAGTATGTAGAAGAAAAGGTTTCAGGAGAAATTCTACGATCTTCTGTTTGTCCAAGACCTCAACCAGTACCGACTTATTTGAATAACTATGTTTTTGATTGAGAAAGGAAAAAGTTTGTGTTGGTGGATTACCGCTAAATGTTGATCAAGAGCTATGACGGTATTGTCAAGCATGTTGCGTAGCGGACATTCTTAAAGTACATTCGAATTGTGAAGCTGGTCTCGCTAACATGTCTCTCGCTGCATTTACTTTAGTAGACTTTTCAGTTAACTTGTATAATTTGCGTGCCTGCTTTATTCGTGCATTATAAATAAACACCAAACTAAGGCCTTACTCGGATTTCTTTCAGATAAAAAGTTATTTTAAAAGCACCGAATAAGTCCCCCTTTCCCCACTAACGTGAAACGTCTACGCCGCAGAAATTTTACTGTCGAAAAAGAAAAAGTCCAAATATTATACATGCAGCTTCTTTTTAAAGGAGATCATTAATAAATTTTTGTAATCGGGTACTTCCCATACTTGTTATGAAATTTGAAGCAGGTGTGAAAGTTAACATCGACACATGTCTGAATGTTCACATCAACACATCGATCAATCAACACAACTGGAGCAGGGGTACGGATGTGCGCCACCGTGATTAACATATTTGCGCAACTCAGCAACATCACTAAATAATATTGAGTTGTCGCTCACGCGCACATTCCTCAAATATTTAAGTTGTCAGCAACATCTGGCATAAGTATTTCAAACGGCTGCAAATATTTTAAAAACAATCTGTTGCAAATGCAAACCGTCATCGCGTTGTCTGCACCAACGTCAAACTAATGATTTTAAGCCAGAGAATTGTTAAACTCTATTATGTTATTCTAATATAAAGTGAGATTTTGAATATAAAATATCAAATCCATCAGCGGACATATATAGGTATTGATATATTCTTGATGTTCAATTTGATAATGCAGATTGGTTAGAATAAACGTTGTTCTCAATTACTCCAGCATTTCCCAAAAAAGAGGAAATCCTTTCGAGGGAAGAATTTAATTGTTTTTGAGAAGGAAATTTGTTCGATGTATTAGCGTGTGGTATTACTGATATTCCTTACTTTTTTAATATTTTTGTAACACTTAGCCTACTTAGGTACGCATTATGGAATTTTCAAACTGTATAAGAGCAAGAGTGCGAGTTACGCGTATCACTAGCTAAAGAATGAACAACAGAATTTTTGAGAGTGAGGGGAGATGAAGAGTTTAAAATAGGGGGTGGAATGTATGATAAGAGCGGGAAAGCATTCAGTGAGTCTGTAACTAGTTAGTACATGTTAAGTAAAGCTTATATTTTTGGTTTGATCGTGAGGTGTCAGTAATTCTAAAAGCTGTAATAAAATCAGCAATATTGTAAATGATTGCTACATTGCTTTTCTGTGAAGCAGGCGGGCAGGCATGGTACTTTCAATCGTGCGATATAATTCGTAAATTAAGTGGCAAGTTATACTTGTATGCAAACAATATAAGAGCGCGTAATTTAGATCAACACAGCTCACATGGTATAGTAACCTGATTTTGAATCACTCAACAGTTGACAGTGTAAACGGTACTTATACATATTTACATATTAATATTAAGTGATAAACATAGACATTTAAGGGTTCAGAAAATATTTTATGGCCAGTGAAAACACTCGTGAAATACCGTAACCATAGCGTACCGTATTTCCCCAAAAATAAGACCTAGCCTGAATTTTTTAAAATGATTTCATTATAATTCATCATCTTAAAGTAAGATTCAGTCGATAGAGTGAAACTTTTTTTTGACATAGTCAATAGCAATAAATCTCTTGTTTACAATCTATGTTTGGCAGTTATTTTGAATGAAAACGTATTTTTTATAAGTAAAAGGATATCGGTTTCACATTTTGTATATTTGAAAATCTCGTGATTCCCTACTTTGTAATTTTGTATTTGATAAATGAAATTAAAATACATCCCTTGGAATAAAAGGAAAACAAAATAAGACCGTGTCTTATTTTCGGTGAAATACGGTAGGCCAGGGTGGTCCAAAGGTCTGTTTTGATTAAGGTAAGCTTGTCTCGGCGCACTTACCTTCAACAGCAGACAGCTGGAGTCGTTTGGGCCTCAAAACCCCGCTCCAGTCAGTCTAGTTTGGGGGAGGCCCTCCCGCCGCGTTATCGCATAGGGCCTCTTCGTCAGCTTATAACAGATTTTTGAGAGTCATTTTGAGTGTTTTCGGACTATAAATCAGGAAAGGAAAGCTTCTTTATTAGCACATTTCGGACTATATAGAAGCATGGCATACTCTGCAGCTGCGTCCACAATACCTCGGAGTACAATCAATACACCAACCACTACAAGACCAAGGACCTTATTTCTAAAATCAGAGCAAGAATTGGATTTTCCCAGACTGATGGACATATTAAAGAAGGACACTACCACTCAGAAATATTGCGAGCATATCAGGGCATTATACGAAGAAAGGAAAGGGTTGTGGATCTTATCTTTTGCAGCTTTGGAAGACCCGGAGTCAAGTGTGCGAGGTGATTTCCTGCATGAAACAGGCGGAATCATTCGTGCGGAGAACATCACGATAGAGGTCTCGCTGCCAACCAAAGCACCGATCCGAATTTCGATCAGAAGCATACCGCCCGAGACGAGTTTTGCAAAAGCCTCAGCCATAATACACAATCTGGGCTGCGGAAAGATAAAGAGTGCCAGTAGGAACTATCATCGAGGCACGGATGTATATAACGGCTACACTTCTTTTCTCATGGAAGAATTTAAGAAGGATCGGTTGCCCGACTTTGTCATCATGGAGGGCATTCGATGCAAAACATTTTTACCGAGAGAATTATATATCCCTACTTGTGGCCGATGCCTGCAGACCGGTCACGTTTTCACCAATTGTGAGAATGAGCCGGTGTGTAGGCACTGTAAGAAACCTGGACACATTCGAAAGCACTGCGATAAAGTAGAAAAGGACTTCCCGAACCTACAAGGTGCGGCAACATGGGCGATCCCAAAACATATGAGAAGAGCTCAACAAGAACGAGCGTTTCAGCATCTCGTTTCGGACGCAACCCAAAGCGAGACAAACACGCCAACAAGCAACAACATGGCAGAAAAATTGGCCAATACACCGAAAGACACAATACAAAACGCAAACAAATCAGATACTGAAAATTTGGAAGACTCTCTTAACACAATGACACAAAAAGAAACAACCATACAACTCGCTGACGACCGAAACAGGACAAATGTGGACACACAGGGATTTTCATCCTCGGGCACTGACTCAATTGAAATCAATAATTGGTCGGAATGTGAAGACACGGGCAACCCAATCAGTCCGATAATAACTCCACCACAAATTCCGAAATCAAAGCCGAAAACATCCACGCGTCTAAAGCCCACATCAACAATTGGAAACACGCCCTTTCATGCGCCCCCTAGGGGAAATGAGTACGTGAAGGTCCTTGTCCAAAATTTTGAATCTAGAGAGACAACACTCTGCTCAGTGTTCAGCGACTCGCCACTGGAGACTACATCAGCGCCGGCAGATCTGGGAAACAACATGCCCCTGCCAAGTAGGCTAAATTTGGACATATCTAGAAGCGACATGGAAAATGATGACCATAACAATAAGAGAAATAGAGAAGACACATCGTCATCAGGTTCATCGTTATCAGCTACTCGCACCATAAAAGAGAAATCTACCGGGAAAAAGAAAAAGGGATCGACAACAAAACTGTGAGTTATAAAAATCAGTTATAACAAAAAGTAAGAAACATCTGGAAAAAATACTCTGATAAAATCTATAAATAGTGTTTTATATTTATTTACCACAAAGCTTAGGCTACAGCATACTGTACACCTCTCCCAAAATACGTGCCATGTTTGAACCGAAGCTGGTATGGTGCAATGCCAATCATTCAGGGCGTGCCTGTCCGTTGGTATTAAACGTTGGTATCAACGTACCATATAACTACATACTCCTTCTTACTTACCTGATCCTATATGCATGAAATGGCGGGAATAAAGATAATATCCTTGAATTCAAACGGTGTCCAACACCGATTGAATGATCTAAGAAATTATATCGGTCACGAGAGACCAAATGTTCTGTGCGTGCAAGAGGTGCACAAGATAGACAAATTATTGGTCACACAATGGGCGGAAGCACTAGGATATAACATTTTTATGAATACGCTGGATAAATTGGACAAATACCATACGACTTTCAAGCAAGGAACTTTGATTATGATTAAATTTGAAAACACTAATTTGCCAACCACCTACGCCATACATATCCAACACCGCTTGGATAGCGTAGAAATTAATATCGACCGCCAAACAATAAAAATATTCAACGTATATGCCCCAGCCCAAAACGGACCTGAAAAAACGAAATTTTGTGAAAAACTGGTAGTAACGTTAAAGAATTACATAGACACATATGACATAATAATGGTAGGCGATTTTAACTTTGTGCTTGAGCCAATTGATGTCCTAATCCCCAGAAATTTTAAACTTCGGCCGCCGGAAAAAATTCTAAAAAAATTCATCCAGGAAAACAACATTGTCGACACATATAGAAGAAAATACCCCCAAAAACAAATTTTTACGCACCTTACCGGATCGCAGGGAAGACGTATTGACAACATCTATAGCTCGAAAAACTTGGATCATATGGTCTCAGAAATATCCCATGCAATAAACACAGTGTCAGATCACCTGTTGTGCCCCCAGATAGTACTCAAACAAGCTCAAAAAATCCGATGGGGAAAAAGCGTGTGGCGAAATAACGTTCTGTTATATGACGATCCAACCTACGTTAGAGTGATTAAAAACACCTATGCATCCGCTCTAAACGAAATACAAAACTTTGAATCGCTACAATTATGGTGGGATTATGTAAAAAACAGAATCAAAAAAGTGACAATGGCTTACTCAAAAAACGTTGCAAATAATAAACGAAACAATTTGGCTCAATTACGGAAAAACCTGGATAAATTGATAAATGAAGGGAAAAGGGAGAATACTTTAAAAATAGAAAACCTAAAATCGCAACTAAAATCACTGTATGAAGAACGAAACAAATTGGATATCTTGATGGCAAATATTCAAACCCTTGAGGAGAACGAAAAGCCAACAAAAACTTTTTTTGCACGAATAAAAAAAAGAGCCAAAGAAACTACCATAACTGAACTGAGAGCATCAAACAACAGGTCAACCACCAAAGAGGAGGAGATCATAAAGCTGGTAGAAAAATTCTACGCAAATTTATGGGGTGAAGAACACCAAACATCCGAGTACTACCAACAATATTATCTCTCACTCATGGAAACAACTCAAATTTCAAAACAAGATAACGACGGCCTAGAACAATACGTGACCAGCGCTGAGATTCTGCATACAATCAAGCAGATGTTCAACAACCGATCGCCGGGGATGGACGGACTAGGAAAAGAGTTTTACGTTACTTTCTGGGACACCATACAAATTCAATTTACGCAACTTATAAACAATATTTTCTCTTTCGGCCCCCTACCCAAATCTGCCTCAATTGCCAAAGTAAAACTGTTGTATAAAAATAACGACCAATTAAACCTCAAAAACTGGCGCCCAATCACAACTTTGAATACAGACTATAAGATTATATCGAAAATTATCGTAAATCGTCTGGAACCCATTATGGACCCAATTATAAGCCCCTCTCAAAAATGTTCAATCAAATCAAGGAATATGGTCGACATTCATTATAACATAGATGCTATCTTCCGACACTGTCAGAATAATAACATCCCTGGCTCTCTGGTAATGATCGATAACTTAAAAGCCTTCGATAATGTAAGTCACAGCTTCGTATTTAAGGTCTTGCAACACATAGGTTTGGGATGCAAGACATTAAACATCATAAAAAGCATGTATACGGACATATATAGCCGTATAGATGTGAATGGTCGTCTAACCAACCCAATAACTATACGGCGCGGCATACGACAGGGATGCCCGTTAAGTATGATGTTATATTGCTTGACGGTCGAACCACTCGCAAGATCAATCCAGACAAACTCGCAAATAAAAGGAATAAAACTCGGCGCATATGAGCATAAATTAGACCAATATGCTGACGACATTACTTTTGCGGTTAGAGATCAAATATCCATATCAAAAATCTTTGAAGAATTAGAAAATTTTAAACAAGCAGCCGGACAACAAATCAATAAAGAAAAAACGGAAATACTATGTATCACCAAAATAGCGCTCAACTCGATATCAAAATCTCCATACCACCAATATATTAAACCGGACTGCAAAATACTTGGCATCCATTTTGGACTTAAACCATTGGAAAAAATGTGGGACGAGATGATTGGATTACTAACCCGGACCCTAAATTCATTGAAACCAAGAAACCTGACTTGGTATGGCAAACTAACTGCAATCAACTCCTTAATAATGTCGATCATCACATTTCATGCGCGGGTCAAGACCATCTCCTCAAGGAATATCAAATCAATCGAGAGCGTACTCCATAAATTTATATGGTACCCCGCAAAAATAGAGGCAATAAAGAGAAAACACCTCCAACTGTCAGTGGCGAGTGGGGGTATCGGAATGGTTGATGTAAAGTCAAAAGTGGAAGCCTGTAAGATCGAACGATTAAAAGCCTTTGTGAGAGGTGAAAACCTCAATCAATTTTGGCATATCGAAGGCCTATACTCACTTGAGTCAAAAATTAAAGAAATAAATCCAAGCCTTTACAACAACTCGATGCCGCACAGTAACACAACCCCCACAACATGGAGGGAAATGCTGGACCTCTACCGTAAAATAGATCTCACACGGGATGTCTGGGAAACAGCAAGACACAAACACCTCTATCAGGAGCTTAAGAGCAAGGCACCTGAACAAGGCCAACGGATACCAACCATAAACTGGGAAGAAGTTCAGCTCATAAGTAATACCTTGAGAAACAAGTTCACAAATGCGGAACGAATACTATCCTACCGCATAGTCCGTGAGGGATACATCTTCGGCGACCGCATGCGGGGAATGTCCCTAAGATTCGACCAAAACGGAGTGCTGAAGATATTAAACTGTAAATTCTGCAAAACCCCTTCCGACAACACGAAGCATCTTATCCAACACTGCAATAAAACTGACTATTATATTGGAAAAACTGTAAACTTTATTAGCGACATATTACGTACCCCCATAAAAATCAACAGAGAGCAAATATTTTACAACAGTTATGATGGCCCACACCAGATAGCAGTAACTAAATGCTTCGTCCTTTTAAAGAAGAATATAATTGGAACAAAAATCAAACTGGACATACAAAACAAATACCTGGCCCCAACCGATGATAAAATAATCCAAAAAACAATAGACAAATTTGCAGAATTTCTAATTACAATGGAATACAAACATACGGACATACAGTTTCTTGGCTTTCCAGCAAACTGGAAAGCAATCTTAAGTGGGTATTTAAATATGTGACACGATGCGTGAAAAGAACTTTACCACCCAAAGAGGTCGCCCTACCTACATTCACCATAAAAGGGAGCTTAAACCTGGTAATACCATCCTCAAATTTTCGCGGAAATGATGAATCGGAAGCTTCACGGTGGATGTCATGCTGTGTACGTGTTACACGCTTCGCAGTATGTACGGAAGCCGGGGGTGGCGGAAATTGAGCTGTGCTAAGCATGGCATTGACGGAAGCCCTGGACAGACGTCCTGCTATTTGGCACATAGCATGTACTGATGCCCGGGGCCGAAGTCTTTGCCTCGCAATGCATAGTGAATACGGAAGCCGCCTTATCGATATGACCGCTGCTTACGCAGTGGCATGCTTATGGAGCGTAATACCGATATGACTCGGATATGACGTGTCTTTATGACACTGATCCGAGACTGGAAAAACTCTGATCCGTAATAAAAAAAAAAAAAAAAAAAAAAAGGTCTAAACCTTAGCACGCGGATTCCATTCGTGAGGCCCCCGGAACAATTTTAGCATGAAGATATTTGTATTTATTGGCAGAACATTTTTGAGTTTTTCAGCTCTTCCAAAATTCTTAGATTTAAACTTTTTGCTAGAACCGATGTCGAGAAAGATGTTTCTTAAAATCACTCAATATCAAAAGCTTGTATCTACAACCGTCACGGAGGTGCGCCATGTGCTCGGTTCAAGACGCCGTAGTAGTGTCAAGACGGACTTACGTGCCTTTCGTTTCCTAGAAATAATGGAGCGATAATAGAAAGAGTGGGGACTGGCAAGGACAATAAATTGTCTCGTGCATACAGAGCCCGGCCGATGATATCAGTCGCGCTTTTTATCTAAATTTTGCACCGTAAACTCTCTTCGCGCCACTCCTTTTCTGAAGAGATGCTTTTACTTTAATAAATACACGCCTCTATTTGTAATCGTGGGCCATGTAACAACGCAGATCTGAAACAGCAACCAAAAGCAAGAAACAATAAATTGTTTTGTTATTGGGTTTGTGATTTATATATCTTTCTTAAAATAAAGAAACTGCACCTTGCAACATAACAATAGCATGCTCAGAACATTAAACTCTCATTCTTTAACAAATATTTTAAGTAACTTTTCTCGCAAATAACAAATAACTGGCTTACTAATCCCATACCCGACATGGGCTGATAATCGGACAAAAGTCCGTGGTTCGCCAGATGATTGAGTCATGTTATCGGTTTTCCTCCCGAATAAATATGACAATCCTCTCCTAAAATCCTGACTATTTCTGTAATAAATTTGGAACATATGAAACCGGACAAGGAAATAGTCCGATATAAATTAAACCGTTTTATCGGCTTACCTGTCATAATAAACATCGAATCTAGTCAATGCCGATTCATGGATTCTTCACCTCATTTCGACCATACATATACTCTCATTCTATTCTTTTTTTCCAGTGATTATAAAATCCAAGTATCATGAGTCGTTCGTTATTTCTTGTCTGCCTTTGCCACTTGTTTACCACTATTGTGATGTCGCAAAGTCAGCATATGATATGCAGGAATGTGGACGACGTGTTTGGTGAAAACGATTCGATTTCAAGTCGCGAATCAACCCACTCCCGTAGTTTTCAGGGCCCGCCTGGTGAAAGAGGATTAACGGAGAGAAATAGGTGTACTAGGGATGCATGGGGTCAAAGGTCAACAAGGCGACCCAGGAAATGTCGACTATCAAAAAGTCAATGCCACCGTTGAACAGCTATTTGAGAAATTAGGTGAGTTTATTAAGTTTAGATTGTGGTCCTTGTTTTGCCTCTGTATAAATTACATGTAGTATATTATTCCAATGTTTAAAATCAAATTTAGATATTTATTATATTTAATTATTTTCCGGAAATTATTGTCGCGCGGATTTGAG
Organism: Styela clava; assembly: GCF_964204865.1. NCBI lineage: Eukaryota > Metazoa > Chordata > Ascidiacea > Stolidobranchia > Styelidae > Styela > Styela clava. The sequence goes on from NC_135254.1 coordinate 8,678,185, forward strand.
CGCTTTGGCTTTTGTTATTCAAAAACCTAAAAAGGGATATCGTATTTCCCCTGGATTCTGGATTGCTGGAAAAAGACTCTTTTGTTTTAGATTACATTCAAACGATAATATCCGCTTGTAGCCGTGGAAAAATTTAGTTACGCAAATACTCACCAACAGTAGTTGCGAATGAATGCTGGCCAAACTTGACGAATTGAACAAGAAGATTTGGTTAGGTAATATCAATGAATCAGTTATTTCGGCTCCTTTGACATGAAACTGACTTTATGCAGTTTTATTGGACATTTGGTACACTCTGCAGTAAATTGCACTCTTAAACAAAGAAGCGCAATAACAGTTTTTATTAAAATAAATTCAAAGTTGATTTGACCCAAACAAAAGAAATAAAATGAACATGCAATAAAGTATATACACAATTCTATATAAAAGGAATGTCTTGGCTTTTCTAATGCAATAAGTGAACACAGATAATAAAAAACGCAAATCAAACCAAAGTGCGACCATAACCTACGAATACGTAGCAACAAAACTTATACACAATATTGAAGAATGTACCGTATTTCAGGGCTAAAGGCTCATTTAAAATAGTTTTTATTCCAAAAATCGATCCTGCGCCTTATATATTGGCGCGCCTAATGTATAGATCAGGTAGTCAAAAACCAGTATAAGCACCCTTCTCGCGCTCCGTAAAATACGGTACTAGTGATTCGGTACCAATGAATAATTATGACTCGCATTAATAATAAGACTTCCATCTGGCATTAAACCATCATTGAAACTCCAAATTAGGTTTTAATCTCCAATAACCCAAGCATTTTCAGTTATTGGTGAAGCAAGCTGGTGCCTCTTCCTTTTTTTTCTATACGATAGCAATCTATATTTTGTCTATGTTTATTTTACAGGACCCTATGACGGTGTAGTGCATCTCGGGAAATGTTACATAGCTTCTTTACACACCACAAGAGATGTCAACTACGAAGAAGCTGTTGCAATGTGCACAAAATTGTCGGCAAAACCAGCAGACATAATCGGTTCTCAACATTATGATATGGTCTTAAAGTATATTCGAACAATGATGTCTTCATCATACGAAGAAGTCTGGTTGGCTATGACATTCGACCACTCGGTATGTAAATAAATCGTGACTATATTTGCTGTTAATGAATTTTATGAGAGATTATCATGGATTTTAAAATGAATCTCCCCCTTGTGTTTAATCTTGTCATTTTAATCTAACCTGAGGAATTACATCCGGTATGGATGTTCAAAATTAGGGGAATGTTTGAAATTTTAGGCGGATGTTTGTTTCGTATAGAGGAAGTTGTAGGGAAATCACTGATTCCAAACCATTTTATATGCTTACTTGACCTATTTATTCACTATATTCTATCTACCTATGCAGGAAATAATAATAATCCCACTCCGTATGCTTATTCTCAACAGATCACCAAAGTTTTACATAAATATCGTCACGCCAATTCTCTTAAAATTGATTATTTATCCTGAACCTCAGCGTATCTTCAAATATCGGAAATAACCTCAATCAACGCATTACCACCAATTTACCTGATAAGATTTCTGTATTTTTAACAGACGAATAGAGCTTTACTGTCAAACGGCACCACTGCTCCATACATTACTTACTTCTCAGGGCAACCCAACAAACCTGCAACTCACACTCTAATGGCATTCGGTGCACGAAATCCGTCACGTGGTCAGCAAGGAATGTTCAATGCTCCACGGTCGTATACTACCAATGGTGCCTTGTGCCAGAGGGAATGATTTCCATCAAATTAAGACACGTTCATGGACATAATTCATACTTATATATATACACAGACTGATATTTTAGACATAAAACAGTTCAATGCATAATTGATGCCATGTTTACCGAGTCGAATTTCAGACCAGTGACATGACAAGTTATGAACGAACATTAAGTTCTAATATCAAACAAATTTAGTGCTAAATCCTTCGATAAAATAAAATAAAAAAAACTTATGCAACTTATTCCTTCAAAAATTTACAACCTGCGAAGTGCTTGGGTCTCTAGCCTGCAAAACCTTCATAATCAGATCCATTGTTGCAACCACTAGGCCAGTGGTTTCCAACCTTTCATGGTTCGTGTCCCCCTTCCGTTGGTTTTTAGCACTCATAGACCTTGTTTATCAGTCTAGTTGTTTTTATAGTTCTATTTGGAATGGAGTATTCAAAATTACATTATTTTCAAATAATTCATGCTTAACAAAGTGAAAACAGCATATGAAATATCCTTATCAAGCAATGAAACTAGAAATGACGGAGAGTTTAATGGTTGAGGGAAAACTAATATCAGTTTTCTGCCGATCATTTCTTCTTCCCCTCTAAACCGCTCTGTTGGTAACCGCTGCCATAGATCTTTATGCCTAAATCTCAAAATTTTAATATGAACTTCAATTATTAAATAATCTATAAAACTTTCTCATCCGATGGATCGATTTTTAATTTCTTCTGATTTTCATGCAGATTACCTGTATATGCTGCATCTAGTTTTCCTTAAGGTTCATATTTCAAATTTTAGAGTAGTTTTGCCGTGTGTTGTTAATTATATATCTTCATCACGGTGAATCATTTTCAACGACTCAATTTTCATGGGAATGAACAATTAGTTGTATTTTGTTGGTTTTAGAGAAGAAATCGGAATTGCCTGCTGAGACTCATTTGTGCTATTTTATAAACAATGTTTATGTACGACTTTCGCTGCGATAGAGGCTTTGAACAGCTATTACCAGAATGGTTACGATTCGAATTTGGGTGGAATGTGGGGCATGGAATTTGAACTTGAGATGTGTAACCTGCGATGCCAACAGAGGTTTGTTCAACACTTTGACCGCCAGACCATCTGGCCCACAAAACTGAGAAAAGGTTCTCGATTTAAAAGGTTCACATTTCCTACACCATCCAAGACTAGTATTTCGGGACATGTGCTTTTGACGTGGGATGCCCAACCGTCTTAACCCGTCGCACCGGTGATATCGAATAAAATGACCTCGCGAACAGGTAACAAAATATTGAAATGAATAAAACGAAAATATTAGCCTCTGTTCGAGTAATATACTCAAATCACAAAACAGTTCAATCAACAAACGGCTTATCAGACTCAAATAGACACTTTTACATTAACGTGGAAGGTGAGCATTGGTCCAAGATTTGGGAATGAATGATTGCAAGCGACAGGATTTTCACAAGAATGATCCGCTTATGCGCAGAGCGTTGCAAAACTTCCATACGAGTTTTCTTTCTTTTCTGAGTCATCTGGCAGAATTCCGGTAGACTCAGAATCAAAGTTCAGTCGTTCTAAAAGTTGTACGCTTTGGCACCTAGCCATGTTAACAATTCACTGAAGCATATTTATCTACGACGTTATCTGAATTGTATGCAAAACTTTCCCTGTTTATGTTTCCACGTGAAAATATAAAAATTGCAAGTCACCATTCACCCCTACGTGGAAATATTCAATTTGGCAATAATATGTGCCTTCGTTTGGTGTACAAAAGCGCTGTCTCCTCTCTTTTCGTCATTTGGCCATCTGACATACTTTATTGAATATTTGTAAGTAAATGCGATCCACTGTTCGGAAATTTATCGAATAGGTGAGAAGGAGATTTGCATAGAGTGAAAAATAATGAACTCCTAAACGATGAACGATCTTAACTTTAATCATGGTTATGTGTCTGAGATGAAATGTTTTATATAGCACATGTGGTAGTTGTATTTACAATATATTTGCTGCTGGTCAGGGGCATTCGTAAATGAAGAAGGCATGGTACTTACATAAATATAAATAATGTCAGATTCCAATGCCAATCCTGTACCTTGCCTTAGCTTTTTCTACATTGCATGCACTAATGATTGAAGCTTTGTAAATATGTGAAAGATAGTGAGTAAAACGAAAGACTGTAACTGTTTTGTTTGTAGATTGCTAGAAAAATTTCATATTTATATTAAATCAGTTTGCATTGTTACGTTTGAGCTTGCATATTTGACATCAAAGCATGTGTGCCTCTTTATTGGAATTTAATCTTGACTGTCGACATCTGTATTGGGAATCATAATTTCAAACATGAGAGCTATGCTCAAATATATGGACACGTAGCGCCACCTAATGGCAATAATTTTGATGATGTCATAGCAAAAAAAAGGAATAGCCTTCTGAAGAAAATTTTTATCTTTAACCACAGAAAATTTCAAAGCAATTGGTCCAGTAATCAAAGAGAAAAGCGACTTTTTAAAAATGTGTCAAAGAACAAGAACAACAACAACAACAACAACAACATAATATTGAAACGATCGCTATGTCCACTACGTGTCTAATAAGCATGTGTTACATCAGTATTAATCAACGAATTGATGAAATTGACTGATATACAACAGACTGATACGTTTTAGAGTTGATCGAACAAAACTCCCAATTTTTAGCATTGCATTAGTGTTTCCGCTGCAGAATGACGACGCTTTCCGTACAGTTTAATCCCATTCATAATTGATCATTACGACGGATATTCACATTTTGCCTAAGCGAATGTGCATCGATCGATTTAATTCCAGGTATTATCAAAATAATACGATATTTTTCATCCTCAAGTAGGACATGGTAAAATTTAAATTTTTTACCAGTCATTTTCTACTACCTACATATTCCATACATTTTTGATTCAAATGTTGATCCCATTAGTAATAGCGAAAAAACTTGTTTCTACTTTTCATTTCCCCTTCATTTTTGGTAAGTAGTAACGGTTCATAGTAAATTTATACGCAAAATACCGAATATCATTATTTTTTATTTTATTGAAAATTACATTTGAAATGAATTTTTCCCAAAATAATAAGATAATTTGGGCTCTTCATACTATTCTTCAGATGACTTTGAATCGAAAGAATTGTTTCAATGAAAGGAAACACACAACGTCAAATATAAAGATCATCACAAATAAGCAGTTTTCTATATTCAAGAATTTTTCTGTGTAGTGTCGTATAGCAATTATTAGTTTGTCTATCTGTACAGTAACTTGATGTGATACAGTATATTGTATTATGACAGTATTCCATTGATGACAATTTTTTTGCATCTAACAGCTATATATTGCTTGTCAGAAAACAAATAATCGAAATATTTTAAATTTTGATTTGGCATGGAATGTAATCATAAACATCGTATTAATGTTATCAATATCAAAATAAATATCAATGTAACTAAAGCACTACGAAGTGAAAGTTTAGGGATGAATGGAGAAAAAGGAACAAGTTCAGGAAAAATGAAATATTAAAAAAAAAAATCATTACAGCAAGCGTCGTCTGGGAGAGGGTTCGCAGCTCGTAGTCAGATCTTTTCATAATTCTGTATATTTTGTGGTAAGAGCAATAATTGAAAGATGTTTTGAGCTAAAAATGGCAAATATGAGCATATCTGATTGAAATGTTGTCCGAATATCATGAAAAAAGGTGGGCGCCCCAACACAGTATATTTCCATGTACCGTAAATAACGTATTCGCCATAAAGAATATGTATTGTATGCTTAGCAGTTGGTATCATAAGAACACATACTGGGTTAGGTAGTCCTTTCTCTGTTTCATGTGACGCATTCGCCAATGTTTAGTTTCGGAACTTAACTGCAGTTGAACACGATTTGTTCGAGTACTGAAACTTGTCTTGCCATAAGAAACAATGGTAATTATTTTAATTCGTTCTTACGCATCCAAAATACCCAAAATATTAACAAAAGGTGTACCTGAACAGCAATAATTACTTAAATATTTATATATTAAAGATTAAACATAATAACGTTTCAAATATATAAAAAAAATTGTATCAATCAGGCTACTGCATGTACGTTTGAGCAAATATCTGAGGATTCTACGGGACTCGTTTTTGTGCGCGATGACGTCATTGAAGTTGCGCACTTTGAGACGGTCTCGCTTACGCGTTAGTCTTGAAGATTGCCGTACCGGTAGTCTACTGTGACAGAGTGCATACTCGCACCAGTACCTGTTAGTTTTGGACTTTGTGTCCATATATTTGAGCATCGCTCTCTTGATGAATGGTCAAGAGGCAGCCGAGACGCACGGTTCGTGTGACGTCATCTCCCTCAGTGGCGCACCGAATTTCCGTAGTACCGCGGCATTTTTGACTAGAATTTTTTGATCGACTACCGATTTGTTCAAGTATCATCAGGTCGTTCGACTACCGAAGTACCACTGTTATTCTATTCATTTTGTCTTTTAAACAGAGAGGCTGTTAAGTAATAAATTTAATCATTTTATCTAAAATATACTGCCATCAACTCATATGCGCATTCAATATTCGCTGAGTTATTTTGCATTGCAATATCTTGAATAACAAAATTCTTAATCAAAGAGATGAGATTTGATAATCTTCTGATGTAGGCGAGCAATCGGGCCCAATTTTGTATACCTATTTTTATTCATGTCATACGACCCCCAAAATTTACAACAATAAATCTGGGTGGTAGTGACTTTAATGCAATTGAAAGCCGAATGAATGATATCGTCATTTAAAAGTGTACTACTACACTCACAAATTTTTTTTAAATCATGGATAGAATAGAATATTTGCCTTAGTAATATTAACGACAAATTCTAATCATTCTAAACCGTTTTCTTTCCTGAATTGCATCAATAAAGCGCCAGAAATCGCCCCAGTCCTCATGATTTGTGTTTGATGACTTTGTGTATATTACTCTTGCCCGTCGGTATAAATTAATTCTCCTGTTTACAATATATATTTAAACATAATCCGAATATACATTTCAATGAACAAAGATGAACTAAGATTTTCCATGAAATAAAATTTCTTGATCGTGGAGGTTGTCTGCATTTTCTGCAAAAAAATTAGTAAAACAAATCAGATGCATATTAAAGTATTGTTGTTGTTAATGTATCATAGCCATTCAGAGGTTTATCACGGTATTCTGCGTCGCAATTTATCTGCAACTTGGTTGATACAGTTTTAAAAAGCCATATACAAAATTTACCTCGGAATGTCTGCGCAGATTCTGGGCTGTCACCTTCAGGGACGAAACCACCAACTGACAAAATTTGATAAACATTAGAAGAGTTCACTATTTCATAGCCTTTTTTTATTTTGTAATTTATTATTGTACTACTTGTAAAGTTTATTTTCATCTGTGTACGACGACTTCAGATCTTTATTTTATTCTGAATCTACAAAACTTGAAACAAAAATTGAAGTACAATTTCCTGAATCTTTACAACGGGATGTTATAATAGGTGATGAAGACAAAACTTACGAACTCCGGAGATGAACGATGCAGTTATTGAAACCATGAAGACGATCATAGAGATCCTGCTAAGAATTGATGGAGTGATGCTCATTTTAAAAATTGTTCTAGAAAATACGAAGAAATCGAAAACATTAAATAGAGATATTAGAGTTTAAAGAAACAAATGTAAACGATTTCAACAAATTTGCGAAAAATATTTCTGCACGTGTTTGTAGCTGGATCATTCGTTCTTTGTAAGATCAGAATTCTTCATGCCTTATTCTTCGCAGTTTCGTGGGATAATCAATGTCTAATAAATCTATGAAAACTACTATTATGTCTGCATAGACGTCAAGATTGCCGAAATGCTACAGAGTATTTTAATCATGTTCTAAAACATATTAGTTTCGGGAACCACGGAAACGGTATACGGTAAATTTTTCTGTCTACATTTCAATCACTCGATCAAAATTATTTCGAGTGTCTCTCTGCCAAGTTCGGGCCATTTAGATTGGGTAACTTGCATTACTTCGAGTCTTTGAATCAAAAAAAGCAACTTTACCTTGCAATGGCTTTTTTGAACTGTTGGGTTGCAAACTGACACCTCTAGACCTCAAAACTTCTTGCAGGTTGCCGGGTTGAAAATGGGATGTTTCACTCCAACATTCCAGTTTTATATAGCAAATCTGTTTCCGGATGAATACAATCCATTGAAAAAAATGGCTCATCTCTCTGGCATTTTACCGCTCGGGAGCAAAATCAGTTATTCGACTTATAATAATTGGGTATAAATTAGGATACCAACTTCAAAACTGGATTATCAAGTTTTCGATCACCGTTGTACTCTTCACAGAGTGTCATACATACATGGCATTAGGAGATCACACGAAGGCATATATTCTTGCCGTTTATTCTGTTACATCAGGTCTAGACAATCTGCATTGAGATCAACATACAAAAAAAGTATTGCAGGCAATACTCATATATTTATATCAGAACATAAGAAGTGGCTTGTAACAGATTTGACCTAAAATTATGTAGAAATTGAAACATATGATATGAGTCGAAACTCAACTGCACATTTCATGCGGCGAACCACTTGACTTGATGAAGCAAATACGTGATTAGGTAATGCAAATTTATCTGTAGTGAGGATTAAACATAGAGGTGATTTTCCCAGCAACGAATATCGGCCTTTTCTCGTTCTATCGTCGTTAATCTTACAATGATTTCAAATTTGAACGCTTTTCAACATTTTTTTCATTTTGTTCACTGCATAAATAACAATTCTTCGATATTAATCATGACCCTATTGTTTTATTTTGTCACGTTTATACATTTGTGTTGTCTTCCAAGATCACGTAAAAGACAAAAAATATCTTTCCGATTGTCTAGACTCAAGAATGATTGTCTCAAGAATGACTGGAGCGTGCTAATTGCTACATTTGCAACAACGTAGAATTTTTGCATTTTTAACGCATAGAAATTTGCACCCATGTCGTCGCACCTGCTCGCAAATACTTGTCTATTAAAATAAAAAAAATAAAAAATTGTAAGTGTAATCCTGTTTACGGTTGCAAGGTTTTTACAGTCATAATCCTGTTCCCATTTGTCGTTGTCGGTCGTTTTCTTTCAACGAAATACCGCAAATGTAATTCCATCATAAATCGTTCATCAAGTTTACGGTGGTGTTTGGTTAGTTGGCACACTGGCAATTACACCGTGTACCACTGTTACATCTGGTTTTCACCTCGTTCAAAATTTTGCTTAAACTTAGTTAATGTATGGAAATTCAAATATATCGCGAATGGGTTTGCAATGCGTTCGTATTCATTAAAACTTATACCAGGGTGGTCCAAGGTTGCGAGGTTTAAGAGCCGCCAAAACTTTTGACCCAAAATTGATTAAAATATCGCGAATTTAGTAATTTTAAACATATTTAAGAATGAGAGTTTACAGTTCTAATCATTTTTTTGAGGAAGCTATATGAAGCCTTCAGTTATTTTTAAAATTGCTTCCCGAAAAATATCGTGATATTTTCGGTATCTTTTTTCGCGTTTGGTTTTATATGTCGCTTAAATTTATATTCTTTCGTGACAGATATTACTTGGGAACACAACAGACACTGTGGTTTATCGTTGTTGTGGGTAAGGAAATACGTTTACTCACAGTTTCACTTAGGTTTCCTTTTTTCTGCACTCATTGTATGATGAATTTATCACTTGTAGCTTGGGCAGGCCTAGGGCTACCGTCAAAAAACAACCAAGTCCGTCTAAGTTGGGACCTCGGACCCATTTAATAAACAAAAAATGAATCGCACGGCGCTAAGTCAGCTCTCCGGCTCGTCACTGCTGTCATATGGCCAGCGCTTGAAAATAGATGAGTGTTTCTGCACAAGACAATTCATTCTCTTTTTTACCGATCATGGGACGTCATGCCCATCTAGCCACCGTCTTGACGTTTATAGATACAACAATGAAATTCCGTGATTTTAACAAACATCAATCCCGACATTAGGATTAGGAAAAGGACCATTCCAAGGCGCGGCGGTGTGGCTCAACGGGCTAAGCGTTAGGAATACGCTCGCCACCGCACCTCTAATCACTCTGCGTGGGTTCGCAGGATCGAATCCCATGCAGGGATGGTTATGTGCGAGAGGATTGCTGGACTCCTCGCCGTCGTTGGGTGGTTCACGTAACCGCTGGTCGGTTACGGCTTCCTCCACCACCAAGTCCATGCTTCCGAAAAAAAAAAAAAAAAAACAATACAGTAAAAACTAATCCCATACCCGACTTGGAATGGTAACCGGACGAGAGGCCGTGGTTCGCCATATGGATAAGCCGTCTTATCGGCTTTCCTCTCCCCCGGGATAAATATGTAAATCCTATCCTAAATAGTTTAGAAATAAATCAAAATTGTTTTGCTAATATATACAAATATATGCCAATGTGCCGCAGTTTGGACCACTCTGAATTTTTTCATTTTGTTCACTGCATAAAAAGCAAATCTTCGATATTGAACACCAACTTCTTGCTGCTATTTTGTCTGGAATGCTTCACGTTTTTACATTTGTGTTGTCTTCCGAGATCATGTAGTCGTAGAGGACAAAAAATATCTTTCATATTGTCTAGACTAGAACGATTGTCTCAAGAATGGCTAGAGCGTGCTAATTGCTACACTTGCAAGACATATTTTAGCACCCATATATAGCTTTTACGTACATTTGCACCCATACACATTTTCAACAACGTAGAATTTTAGCATTTTTAACGCATAGAAATTTGGAGCCATGTCGTCGCACACACTCGCAAATAATAATATGTCTATTAAAATCAAAAAAGATAATAAATTGTAAGTGTAATCCTGGTTACGGCTACAATGTTTTGTACAGTCATTGCAAGTTATAATTCAATTCCACTCTGTCGTTGTCGGTCATTTTCTTTCAACGAAATACCGCAATGTAATTCCATCATAAATCGTTTATCAAGTTTAGGGTGGTGAATAGTAAGTTGGCCCTCTGGCAGGTACGCCGTGTGCCATCGTTATTTATATTTTTCGCCTCGTTCAAAGTTTTGCTCAAACTGAGTTAATAAGAATAGAAATCCAAATCAATATCGCATGGGTTTGCAATGCATTCGCACTGATTACAAGTTATACCACTAGAATGTCCATCAATTGACAGCCAATATCAATGTAACGTCGTTTACTTTAAGAATAATGTCTATGGGTGTTAATGTTCACGGGCGCAAGTGTGCGCAGGTGCAAATATACAGTGTGAGGCGCTTGCCGATGGCTGTAAATGTTCTTGGGTGCAAATGTAATTGGATGAAATCGTTCATGGGGGCAAATGCAGCACTGAAAGATCAGGTAACGTCACTTCCAAAGTTATTTGTGGTACAATTTATGGGGCATTGAGTGCCAACTAGCAACATTAGCAAACAATAATATAGGTTATTGTCGGTTTAACTCGCGGTACATAGATCCCCCACAATAGTCGAATTTTGCTCTCATCATCACTCGATTGCTTGATGACTCAATGCTATTCTCAAGACCTATTCGATCACGAATTATACACATTGAGAAGTACAGAGACAAATTAAACATGGGGAAAGCGATTCTAACACAGCCAGTAGATTCTCAACATGAAACAGAATGATTGTATGAAATGTTGTATTGAAACACTTCATTTAGAAACCGACAACCTGGAGGAGGTGGGAAATCTAACAGTATCAGTTTTCAACTCATCAGATCAAAATAGATCTTTGCAAGCTATTGATTTTTGATTCGCATTTCCTATTATTTGTGACTGACTCGGACCATACTACTCATCAAAACAAATGACTTCAACTACACCAACCGGCAGAAAGACTGTACAATTAAAGATAATTTTGATCGATTTTAAAGAAGAGTAATATACACAACGTCAGAGAACACAGATCATGTTTATTAATGAAAAAGTGAAAAATTGTCTAAAGGAAAAAATATTTGCGAGTGGGTGGCACGACATTGGGTGCAAATTTCTTTGCGGTCAATTTTCTAAAATTCTACTTTGTTACAAATGTCTATGGTTGCAAATGTACGTGAACATTATTTCGGGGTACTGAAATCTGTGTTGCAAATGTAAAATTTAGCACACTCTAGTCATTCTTGAGACAATCGTTCTTGAGTCTAGACAATAAGAAGGATGTTCTTCATCTTCTACGTGATCTTGGAAGACAACAAAAATGTAAAAACGTGGAGAATTTTAGACAAAATAAAGCATGAAATATAATTTGAACTTATAAACCATTTTTTTACTGTTTTTAAAGGCGGATTTTATTCCCTCAAATAAAAGTTGTAAAAGTAAAGATAGAGGAAAGAACAAGATTTTTGGGCCAAGGGCCTAGACTGGCGGGCCGTGTAAGTGTAACGTAAAAAGTTACATTTTATGAACAATATTTACAGCGTTAGAAAAGCAAAATTGGAACGCGATGAGCCCCGTTCTAATACTTAATATAATGCCAATCTAAACAAATTCATTAAGATAGTTTTTTCAGCTAAAACATCAAAAATTGTTTTTAGTTTGGTTGTGAAAGCATCAGATGGGCCAGATTAAATTAGCCAACAGGCCGAATTTTGCCCGCGGGCCGTAGTTTGCCAATGTCAGAGTTAGCGGATGACAACCACTGACGTGTTATTTTTATAACGTGGATGTCTGTAATTTGCGTTTATTGCAAGACCTGAAACAATTCTAAACTGCCAGGTCACAAATAGGTGGAAGAAAATCACACAAAGCGGATGCATTATAAACTAATTCTTTGAAAAATATTAACATAGTGTAAGGATGCAGACAAACGACTAAAAACGTACAACGGCCAATAATATCCACGTGGGGAATGAACAACATTAAATTTAAATACCTTCAAATAGAAAACGAGAAATCGGTCAGAGACCGAAGACTTTTCGATCGAAAGTTAGGGGATCCCCCAAAACAGCGCTCTTACTCCATAGTGACACCTTGTGTCCCATCACTAATTAATTAATAACACGCTAATTATACGACATAATTCATCCAAAATCAATAGGCTTCTGGTCCCACATATGATGAATGCACATGCAAAATCTGGAGCAGATTCGATTTCGCTTTCGTGAGATATCGCGTGCATCTAACAGACAGACAGACAGACAGACAAATACCTATCAACATACTTACCGATTAAATTCGATAAGTAATTAGGACCAAAATCTATCGTCATGAGTCAATAAAAAGTTAAAAATAATGAAAACGCTGAGATTTTAATTTTTGATTCTTGATCTAGTTTGCAACACTTTAAGTAGCTCGAAACATTAAGCAATCATTCAAACAAATTTCTTCTTTTCTGTAAGGCAGTTCATATAGCATCTGATTCGTTTTTCACTTCGAAATTTGTGTGATGACTTCTTAAAAATTAATACTAATTATCGGTAGAGGTTCTTCGACCTCTCTCATGCTACACTCTTGCTACGCAAGAGTTTTTTGACGGCACCGGTATGGTAAAAAGTAAGATAGACTATTGCTTCTTTTGTTATTCATCGATCTTGATCGGTAAGTATGTTGATAAGTATTTGTCTGTTTGTCTGTCTGTCTGTTAGATGCACGCGATATCTCACGGAAGCGAGGATGAATCTGCTCCAAATTTTGCATGTCCATTCATCATATCCCGGACCAGCGGCCTATTGATTTTGGATGTATTATGTCGTATAATTAGCGATTTATTAATTAATTAGTGATGGGACACGCAGTGTCACCATAGAGGTGTGTTTCTCAAACTGTGTGCCGCGGCACACTAGTGTGCCGTGAGAGATTCTCAGGTGTGCCGCAGAGCTTTTTGGAATTTTAGAAAAGAAAGCTTTTCATATTACACATAGGCATGCATACAACGGGAAAGACTTGAGTACGCATTATCCATTATTAGACTGATAACATCATTGCATTTGACTTGTCGTTGTTGTAAGGGTAATTGTCACGCTATAATTGTTTTGTTATGTTAGAACGTATAATCAAACAAGTCGTCCATGTTTAACCATGTTGACTTGCGCGCCTAGTTGGGCTAACAGGGAAGCAAGTTTGTACGCGTTTTGACTGTGCTAAATTCATCGAAGTAATCTGGCCATTTGCATCTTCATATGGCTCCGTGAAAACGGGTTTTTGCTCTGACTGAAATTAAAAGCAAAAAAGGGAGCGATGGAACCTCGTTTCAATTGTTTCTCAAAAGAGGCACACACATCGAATCAACATTTGCAGGAAAAAATTGGTTTAAAGCTAACTTTATTTTTTACAAGTGTTCCGCAAATTTTTTTTTATTCGTTCAGTGCGCCGCGAGCAAAAACAGTTTGAGAACCACTGCTATAGAGTCATGAATCGAAACCGCAGTTTCGATCGATAAGTTTTCGGTCTCCTACCGATATTCTCGTTCATATATTTGAGCATCGAATTCTTGTATTTCTACTCATTATCCTACTTAATATTATCAAGTTTGAAAACGTTCGATGGTTGCTTTTGACTTATTTGCTTGTTTCTCATCACGGATGAATTGTGTGACTGCGAAACGTAATTGGTGTTTTACGTGAGATGTTGGCGCATTGGAATTTCGAAACATCGATATTATGTAGATTCGTCTATAAAATAATTATACGAAGTCTTCATTTTAAGCCAAGAAATGCATGGGCATTATATAAACTAAATTTTTATAAGGACCATTTCACACCGGATCCCCATTTTTGTCTCTTGCTTGATCTTGAAATGCAAAATAAAGGAACGTGAAGCATGCTAGACACAATAAAAACAATTTCATGCTCGTTCTTGCTCCTAATGCAGTGAACAAAAACGGAAATTGTGTTCGACGCCGAGTGACTTTGAATTTTTAAATATAACGGTGGAATTTGACAATGTAGGCAATTTACTGTAAGTTCACTGTATAATACTCTAGTTCTTTTTTGTTATACTCATTGATAACGCAACATGCAAACTTGATATAACAGCGTAGGGAAAATAAAAACATTTCAGCAAGAGCCGCCTTGGATAGGGTTTGCAATTACATCTCTGACAGCATTTCATAAATTATACGTTCAGACATTGGAATATTTTGAGGTAAGAGCAATAGTTTTTGAAATCTTTCTCGTTTTCATTAAATAAAATAATTTTTAATCTAAACCAAGATTTTTGATAATATTTCTATGAACGAAAGATAAGAGACTTTATTTTCTGAACCGATAATGGAAATTTGTTTATGACTTCGGCGGTTTATTGCGCTATTGTTTTTCGAAATTATGCTGGGCATTACATAGGAATCCAAGATAATAAAATTACCAGTGATTTGTTGCGTTTGATCGTCAAAAGTATTGCTACAGTTTCTCACATTCATTAAAAATGTATTATTTCCATTGGGTTTGGTAATTCCAACCGCAGCTTGAAAATACCTAACTAAAATAAACCAGTTTGGAAATAAAGTCAAATTAACAGGTAAAATAAACAGAAAATTTAAAAATGTTAGAACCTACTAAACTTGTACAATATAGGCTATTGAACCTCGATGAGTTACGGTGAGACAATATTTTCTATCTTTTTAATACCATTTATTATTGATTATTTACAAGACTCAGGAAAGAAGTATTTCTGGAATATATACACACATTACTCGAATATTTTCTTCAAATCAACAGATCGACTATCTTGTTTTATATTAATTTGACTATTATTAAACTATTATTATTAGTTAGTTTGTGAACAAATTGATTATTTTTTGAAAACAAAAATGAAAATAATTGACCATATCAATCTTTCTGAAATGAGACCTCGGAAGTAGAAACGTTTTCACATAATCTGTTAGAAATTTTGTTTGATAAATCGTGTTTCTCATTTCGACAAGACTCTCAAATAAAGTAATAGCTAGTCATCTTGTCTAAATTCACTTGCAGCTGATCCATGATTTGGAATCTGCAACATATGTATTACAAGACTTGTCCATAGTCCATGGTACTAAACGTTAGATTTAGTGTTTCACGAAATAAGCCTACATTCACAAAGATATGCATTAACCTTAAAGTTTAAAGTTATAGTCTAATATAGTTGACATAGACTATTACAATTCATTATTATTCATTATTCATATTCATTATTATGACAAGTTAGATATAAACCAGACCTTTACTTTAATATAGGACGTCATATACAGTCTTCTGTTCACGCTAAAACACTAATGAGATATCATTTGAAAGGATTTATTCAGTCTATTTAGTGGGACCATTTTCTGAGTGATAGCTGACTTGCTGAATTGCAGGGAGTGGATCAATAAAAATGTGAAACAAAATTTCGGGTGGAACCTTTTATTCTTTGGTATGCTGTAGTATACAATGATGCAATATTGCAAATTTGTATATTTCCCTGCACTGGGCATGACTAGCCCTTTCCAACGAGCCATGAGTGACATTGTGAATCGAAATCAAACGAAATACATCTTTGCCGTAGTCCGTAGTTTATATATGGGTTCATGGGTCCATCTACTATCTATGACGTCAAAGCCATCCTTGGTTGGTTATAATGAAACTATGGTTCGTTTGGAATACTATAAAATCCTTTTTTTCTAAGTAAATACTCTTTCCTTGTGTGAATATGAACTGTCACACACCCGCATTGCAGGTTGCGTGGTATAACTTATATACAATCGCTCCGCACAGTGTCAAGATTCCAAAATACTGGAACATGTCATATAAATTCCAAGGTTCCATTACATTTGAACCCACGTACATTTGAACCCACGACAAATTCACCTGCACACTATTGCACCTATGAATTATTTTTTGTTTTACGGATACCCGTACTCACCCTAACCAATGGGTTTTAGCAACCGCATATAGATTGAACCCGCGGATATACACATGGGTTCAAATGTACGGTCACCAAATTCCAAGTGTGTATATTAATTTCAGAACCACTGCCCCTTTTTTTTATTTTATCACGTGGTGTCTCGTTCTAATGTAGAGGTGACCAATTATACTAGATCAAATCTATGTCGAGCATAAGTAATAATTGCCAAAACACTGTGTTCAGGCGTGACACATACACACAAAAAATCCTCAATATTTCAATGCTGAATTGAAATATTGAACAGCCTAAAGACTGTGTAATTAACAATTTAGAAGCATGACATTAGCAATTTAGCACCCATTATGACTCCGGGTCAAGGTGATCCGCTACAATCTAAACTTAGGGGAGGCGAAGAATAAAAGACGGCGTTTTTGTATTAGGAATAATGGCCAGTGGGAACTTTGATAATAACTCAAAGGAGAGAAAATAGTCATAGTCCTAACTTCAACCACTTTTCATCAGCAGTGGTGCCAATATGCACAACTGAAATATAAATCTTTAATTTACGACATTCATAGAATAAAAATCGCCACTTGTTTTATTCTAACTATTGCGCCTCACTAATATTAAACTATTGACCAAACAAACGACCCAATGCATATGATATTTTGGATATAGGTTTCCCTATAGGCAAAATAAATTATTCTATTGTAATAAAAGTGCATACATGCTTAAAAAACCCGATGGCCTCCATTGAAGGAAACATTGTAATTAAACAATGTAAACAATTTTTAATAATGTTTTTCGTACATCAACACAGGCATTGATGTACCCTGTTAATGTATTCATCAAGCTCAGATTTTCGTTTCTTGTATACGCATATATTTCTCACATACTCGAATCCACGAGCGCAATCGAATTGTTTTTCATTTTTTCATTTTGACACAACTCCTTGTTTTTTTTAAACGCAGATCGTAGCAACCGCTCATTATAAAAATGTGGCCGGGGTCGAAAACGTATAATGCCTTATTAAAAAAGTGTGACATAATACATCACAGTGGACATAAAATATGAAATATTTCTATATTTGGTAAGCAAACTAAATTGCTATGTAATGAATTTTATGTTGATTATTGTGTAATAATCTAAGGAATTTCGTTGAAAATCCGCGGCACGCATTCCAGACTTTGGCGGCACACCAGTGAATCACATCCAAAATATGTAAATGGGGAACGTAAATGTAGTACATAAGATGGGCTTTCAAAACAAGTACCAAAGGTATTCTAAAGCATCCTGTATTAAAATAAATAAAGGAAGGCTGTAAATTAAGCCAAGGCATAAATGGGAAATATTGGACTAAAATTTTACATTTTTTACATAGGATACTTAATTTTGTCGCTTGGTTGATCTTGGAATGCAAATTAAATGTATGAACGTGAAGCATGGTAGACACAATAAAAACAAATTTCTGAACAAAAACGGAAATTGTGTTCGTGTCGAGTGACTTCGAGGACTTTATACAGCGGTGGAATTTGACAATGTGGCTGATTTACTGTGTGTTTCGTGTATGGTACTTTTTGGTATACCCATTGATCACACAAGATACAAACTTAATATCACAGCGTTTGAACCAAAAACATCATTTCAGCAAGAGTCGCGTAGGAAAGGGTGTTCGCAGCTCGCAGTCAAACCTTTTCAGAATTTTGTGGCAAGAGCAATAATTGAAAGATTTTTAAACTAAATTGCATAATTGCCGTATAAATGTTTGATATTATTTTTTCAAACGGCAAATAGGAAGATTTTATGTCATTTTCAAAACATATATTAGAAATTTGCTCTTGGCTGCGATAGTCCATTGCCGTTGTTTTTCGAAATTAGGCGGTAACTGGAAGTCCAAACTTTCTGATAATAGAATTACTGTATAACAGCATGATTTCTTGTATTTGATTGTCAAATATATTGATACAGTTTCTTACAATCAAAATAAGATATCATTTCTGTTGGTTTTGCTACCTCTAACTGCAGTTTAGAAATGGCTATATACAACAAACTAGTTAAAATGAAGTGTTTTTGAATGAAACATAACTTTCTGATTTTATATAGAACTGTATCTCCTCCAAATTTGGAATTGTCGGAGAAAGTTGAAACATGAATGATTTCGATGGAATTTTGATGTCATAGCAACAATCAATCATTTCTATCTTGCCAGATCGGGAATGAAATTAAATTCGTAGTTGATTACATAACTATATTAAGAAGTTTGCAATTACAGTATTAAACTATAACATATATGATAGAGAGTGCCATGTCGTCGAGCGTCGAAATGCACAAAATCTTTTTGGACACTGAGTTGACCTATGGATCATTTCGTTAAATTGTTGTTCTTAGTATTTTCCTCGTTGTTGTTGTTGAAAAAATCGCATTCTCAGAAATTGGAGATTGTTGTTTTCGCTATGAGGGTATTACTTATATTTATTTAAAATTCAAATTATTGTAAAAATAATATAAAATAATTTTTTGTTTACGAGAAATTATATAAATAGGTAGTATTGTGAGAAACATGAATAAGCAGTTTTATTTTTTATTTGAGGATTTCGTTTTTTTTTTTTAATTTTCAATATTCAACTTATTCATTCAATAGTGATGTAGAGCCGAACACTCCTATTGATTGATGTCGAATATAGATAAAAGCAGTAGTGGGATTCAGCCGGTTTGCACCGGTTTCATAGAACCGTCTCACGGAATTTTATGAGATCAGCGAACCGGTTAGCATTATATGATTTTTGTAACATAACCGCCGGAAAATTGGACATTTGTATGATGGAACCGGCTGACAAAAAATTTGAATCTCGCCACTGGATGAAAGTATATAAAAGAGGAAAATTTTAATAATCATATTGTTCACTTACAAACCTTGATTTGAACTTTAACAGAATAATAGAATATAATTATGGGAAATTTAATTTTCTACATTTTTCCTCAAATACTAATGCTCGTTATTGTCGTCAATATGTTCTTATTGCCAGCAGTTGGTAAGTATAAATTTTATCTTTATTGTGATTGAAATTTAGATACATTTTAATATACAACTTCAAATAATAGTTGATAATATGTGAACAAATTGATTAGTCTGGCAAAATAAGTATATTCGTCATTTTCAGCCTTTAAATCGACCCTTTTAACAGTTATATGTAGGATAGACGATGTTCTATTAATTTATAGAAAAGACTAAATATATTCAATTTATCTTATTCCTGATGACAGATGGCGGAACAAGGGGCCTACGCGAATGTGCATCGATCGATTTAATTCCAGGTATTATCAAAATAATACTATATTTTTTCATCCTCAAGTAGGACATGGTAAAATTTAAATTTTTAACAGTCATTTTCTACTAACTACATATTCCATACATTTTTTGATTCAAATGTTGATCCCTTTAGTAATCGCGAAAAACCTTGTTCATACTTTTCATTTACACTCCTATCTTTGGTAAGTAGTAACGGTTCATAGTAAATTTATACGCAAAGAACCAAATATCATTATTTTTTATTTTATTGAAAGTTACATTTGAAATAAATTTTCCTCTTCATCCTATTATTTAGATGACTTCGAATCAAAAGAATTAAAAGAATTATTTCATTGAAAGAAACACACAACGTCAAATGTAAAGATCATCACAAATGAGCAGTTTTCTATAATCAAGAATTTTTCTGTGTCGTGTCGTACAACAATGACTTTGTAAAGTAACTTGTATTATGATAGTATTCCGTTAACAATAATTACAATTTCTTTGCATCCAAAAGCTATATATTGCTTGTCAGGATACATTTATTTCGACCGAACAATCGAAATATTAGAAATTTTGATTCGTCATGAAATGTAATCAAAAACATGATATTGATGTTATCAATATCAAAATAAATATCAATGTATCTAGTTTAAAGCACTTCGAAGTGAATGTTTAAGGATGAAAGGAGAAAGAGGAACAAGTTCATAAAAAATCAAATACTTAAAAAAAAACATCAGTTGTAAATGTAAGTAAATGTTTATGGGTGGAGTAAGACACAGGAGCAAGTTCAGAAAAAATGATCCTATTCGATTGAAATATTACCCGAATATCATAATAAACAAGGGCGCCCGAAACAGTACAATTTCATGTACCGTGAATAACGTATTGGCCATAAAAATACGTATTGTATGCTTAACAGTTCGTACCATAAGAGTATTGCACATACTGGGTTGGATATCGTTTTCTCTGTTTATGTGACGCATTCGCTAATGTTTAGTTTTGGAACTTAACTGCAGTCGAACATAATTCGTTACCGATTTATTCTAGGACCCAATTTTTTTTTCCTTATGATACAATAGTAGTTATTTTAATTGTTTATTGCGCATTCCAAAACACCCAAAATATTAACAGTAGTCTACTGTGACAGATCGCATACCCAAACTACTCCGTTTTAACTTTTGTGTCCATATATTTGAGCAGTGCTATCTTGATGAATAGTCAAGAGGTAGCGAAGATGCACGGTTCGGGTGAATTCATCTCACTTGGTGGCGCACCGAATTTCCGTAATACGCAACATTTTTGAATAGAATTTTTTGGTAGACTACCGAATTGTTCGAGTATCATCGAGTCGTTCGACTACCAAAGTACCACTGTTATTCTCTATTTTGTCTTTTGACACAGAGGCTGGGGATTGATAAATTTAATCATTTCATCTAAAATATACTGCCACCTATACTGATATGCGCATTTAATACTCGCTGAGTTATTTTGCATTGCAATATCTTGAATAACAAAATTCTTAATCAAAGAGATGAGATTTGATAATCTCAGTAACCAACACCTCGTATGACGACACGTTCCGCAATGTTTGCGCAAACCTTTATTTAGTTCCGTTTATCTTTGTACAACCTACTTACTACTACATATTGTGAACAGGGGAAAACTGCTCTGACCTGTTAAATTTTGGAAGTCTTCTTTGTGTTACCAATATCTTCGTATATTCTTTATTAATATTCAAAGCGTGTTAGCGACTGTTAAAGATTTTCAACGATATTAACACCAGAAAAGCGTAAAGATCGCCACGATAGCTTAACAACCCTATCTTACCCGCCTTCTCTGGCGGGCATTAGAGAGCGAGCCAGATAATAATTCCAGATAGACAACATCGTAATTGGATTATTCCAGCGATTCATTCCCACTTAATTATATGTAATTCAAAAGACCTGACTCCGATTGACTTGAGAATATTTAGTTGACATAAATACGATGACTTGTTATAAACTGCTTAAATTACGATAAGTTGCAATGGGCCGATTCATTCATTACTTCTCGGATACTTGTTTGGGTAGATTGCTGATAGTGTCGTGGGTGCACGATTCTTAGTTATAATTCTATAAATTGGCGATTCAACGACAAGTGAATCCGATATTTTTTCGTTTAAATATATATTTACAACATCTGTTTATATTTTCAATAAACACAAGACTACTACAAATATATGACTCGAATCATGCATCGAACATTTCTCGATCGCCGAAGTTGTGTGTATTTTCTGGAATAAAATGAATTGTATAAATCAGGGGCATGCTGATATTTAACGGTTTCAGAAATGTCCCCGAATCAATTTCTCAGCCAAAAAAATCACAATTACAGAATTTGTAACAGTTTCTAAACAACGTAAATTGTTCAATCTGAGTAATTGCACAAATATTAATCACAGATCTGTCGGGAGTGCGGTAAAAACAAATTGCCTTGTTTAACTAATAATTCAATATCATTACCAAACAACAATATATGATTTTAGGTCAGTTATACCTTGCGATCAGAGATTGATTTTAGCTCAGCTATTATCGTAACATGGTACCGGGTATTAGGCCGGCCTGCTACACTTTTCACCAATTTGAGTTAAAAAACGCCATTTACCTTGGAATGTCTGTGCAGAATCCGGACTGCCACCTTCAGACAAATACCCACCGACTGAAAAAATTACAATGTGAGTGTTTGAAACGATTCTCATTTTCGCATTTCTCATGAATTCTTCGAATATATTTATATATATAATTTTTGTTCGTAATGAGTTATAGCACACTTCAAAAAATTCTATCTATAGCTTTTACTTTGTCATACAAGTGTAATAAAATATATATATTGAAGAAATTATTAGTAGTGTTAAAAAATAGCTGCTAAACAGCTTTTAAAAGTTTGCCACTAAGAGCTAGATTGAGCTCTTCTGTTAAACCGTAGTAGTATATATTTAAGGTTAAACTAAAATCAAACCTCAAAATATTTCGAGTCATATAAGATCAGACTGTACTTACGAACTCGTGGAATAAATGATGCACTTATTGCAACTACCAAAACAATCATCAAGACATTGTTAACGATTGATGAAATAATGTTCATTTTGTTGATATTTTATATTTACGAAGAAAGGCTCAATCCAGGCAACAGACACCTATAGAAACGTAAAAATATCAAATTTTATTTTTTTGGCAGATTCTTGAGAAAAAGAATTTTGATTCAAAGATATGCACAAATAAATATTTTTTAAACATTTTCGAAAATACAGTTGTTTTTATCTATGAAATATTCAATAAAGATGACTTGTTTTTGAAGAGTGAATAATATCTATCTAAGTTTCATTGGAGATTTATTATTCGAAATTAGTTTTTGAAAATGAAATCTTTGATACAATATAACAATATGATAACCATACTGTAAAATGTTAATTAATAATGGAATTACAGTAAAATTTCCAAATTTACCGCGAATCAGCCCAAATTCCTTTGATATCGTTTCCTAAAAACTTCCAGCGTCAGAATGGAAAATGCTTTTGAGTCGTCCTTTGTGGAATGAAATATTTTACTCAAGCGTCAGGTATGATAAAGCCGAACTACTTCCTAATAAAAACAATCTAATGAAGCAAAAATGGCAACATTTACCTGTATTTTCTGGTAATCACAGCCTGCCTCGTCCTGTAAGCACGCTTATGCATTTACCACCGGCGGCGTAATCGATGATGTACCCGAAGAACAATTTGAAACCAGATTGTTTTATCTCGTAAAAAGTTTGCAAGTTAATAAAACCAAACTTGGCGGTTTATATAATTTTTACTCAATTAATCCAATACATTTGAGTAGATAAAATTCTGGAGTGATGGAATGTAAACTCAGAATCCGAAGTTACTCAGCGGTCAATGAAATTTTCTGATTTTTCAACGCATTAGACGCTCCTCTATGATGTTGTTGTCTCATTGTTGTATTATGTCCACGCACTACACGTTTATGCATTTTTTCGTTTCCACGCGCAAGAATCAAAAAAATGAAATAAATATTAAGTAAAGATCAACAATGGGCCACACATATAATTTAGCATAGCCAAATTTCCGGGTTTTACTTTGAATACAAATTCAGTTTCGTGTACTTGACTTTCGAACCGTTTGTGAAAATTTCATGTTCTACAAAAATTTGGAAAGTTTGTGATATATGCTTTAATTTGTTAAATAAAATAGGAGTTTGTAATAAATATAAATATCTTATTATACATTCTGATGTGAGAAATTCTTCATATTGAGATTTATACAATTTGTTGTATAAAATGCACCATCGTCGCCGATACTTTAAATTTCATCTCTTACCAAGATATCTGTCGCTTCTTTCATCATTCGCAGCATGTCATCGACTCCATAAGATTTTCATCGATATTTATCCGGGAACGAATAAAAGTATTTGCGACAGCTTAATTCTATGTTAAAGCGCTTCCACTGAAAGGCTTCATCGATCCTGGTCGGTTTGATGTCCATTCACTGAACGTCGTAAAAAGTTAGGATAACGAACGCATCGAGTCTCTCAAAAACGCAATAGCGAAATCTGTTAAATCTCATTCACGAAAGCATCATCTACTTCCTCGTTAACTCTTAGCCATGCCAGCCTCTCGCGAAAAAAGACGGGTATTGTAAAGTCACGTTTTATTACTATTTTGAACAACACATATTTTGAAAAACATGGCATTGAATATATAATATTCCAGTTCAATGAAATATCACCTGACGAATGTTCAACGAAATACAAACAAAGAATTTATGTTTGTTTGTTTGGAGATGGTGGTGGAATTGACATGAATTTCATTGTGTTTTCTGTTCGCGTTAATCTTAACACAGAAGATTTGACCGTCTATAAACTTGAACTACATACTTCACGTCTGCTTATAATCAGTTATTTTCATTGTAAACTCAAATGTTCGCCCCACTAGACCAGCAATGAAAATGAAATATTACATATATCAATGAAGTGATTGCAAAAAACAAAAATAATAAAGTTGGCAGACACTAGCAAATTTTTGCTCTGATCAGCAAAGCAAATTTTTGTTCTAATTTGGTTCATTTAGATTGGTTAACTGGCATCACTTTGAGTCTTTGAATAAAAAAAAATCAACTTTATCTTGCAATGAGATCTATTGGGTTGCAAACTGTCTATTTTTTACATGGCATCAGGAGAAACTCCATGGATTAGATTACACGAAGGCATATATTCTTGCCGTTCATGCTGCCACATCACGTCTAGACAATCTGCATTGAGATCAACATACAAACGAACAAACAAAGTCGCTGTCAAGATCGACATTGGGCCACATTACAGCAAAAACCACACTTTCAAAATATACGATTTCTCAGCTATTTAATTTGTTTGAAATGGCCGGCCATATTCGACAGCCAATAAATATGAATAAAACATTTACTAATAGAAACCGTACCGATTGCCCGTACTGATAAAATACAGCAATTTACAGGCAATACGTAGATATTTATATCAGAACATAGGAGTGGCTTTAACAGACTCGACGTAAAATTATGTGGAAATTCAAACATATGATATGATCCGAAACTCAACAGCACATTTCATGCGGCAAGCCATTGACTTGATAAAGTAAATACCTGGCTAGGAAATGCACACTTATTTGTAGTAGAACATCAAAAATATAGGAGTGATTTCCCAAGCACCGAATATCGGCTTTTTCGCATTTTATCGTCGTTAATCCTACAATGGTTTTAAATGTGAAAACGTCTGAGAAAGTTACTCAGCCTTCAACATTTATTTTTATTTTGTTAACTGCATCAAGAGCAATTCTTCAATATTGAACACGAACTTCTTGTTTTATTTTGTCTGGCATGCGTCACGTTTTTATAGTTATGTTGTCTTCCGAGATCAGGTAGAAGACAAAAAATATCTTTCCGCTTGTCTAGACTCTAGAACGGTTGTCTGAAAAATGGCTACAGTGTGCTAGATGCTACATTTGCAACACAGATTTTGGCACACATATATAATGTTTACGTACAATTGCACCCATAAACACTTGCAACAGGGTAGAATTATAAACATTCAATACATAGAAGTTTGCACCCGCTCGCAAATATTTGTTTTTCGGGACAGGCATAGTTTCACTTGTTTATGAATAAATATGTCTTATAGGAATCAAAATATATAACACATTGCATTTGTAATCCTGGTTACAGTTGCAAGGTTTTTTACAGTCATTACATACTATAATCATATTACACTTTGTCGTTGTCGGTCATCTTCTTTCAACGAAATATCGCAAATGTATTCATCATAAATCGTACATCAAGCTCATGGTGGTGTCTGGTGTCTGGATAGTTGGCTACATCGTGCACTACCGTTACATCTGTATTTTACCCTATCCAAAATTTTGCTTAAACTGAGTTAATGATGGAAATTCAAATTAATTGCGCATGTGTTTGCAATGCGTTCGCATTCATCACAAGTTAGACCATTAGGATGTCCATCACTCGGCAAGCAATACCAATGAAACGTCGTTTACTTCAAAGAATAGTGTCTACGGGTATAAATGTTCACGGTGTGAGACATACACTCTTAATAAATTAATTAATTTTTGTCCCTCCCTGGTCCAAAAATCTGCGTGTAAAAATGTTCATGGTGCAATTGTACGTGGTTGCCAATGGCTGTCGCTGTAAATATACTTGGGTTCAATTGTACATGGGTGCAAATATCTGTTTGTTTAAGTGTTTGTGGGTGCGAATGTACGTGGATGCAACTGTCCATGGGTGTAAATGTACATGAATGCAAAGCCGAAGGAACCACTAACGTCACCTCAAAATTAATTATGGCAAAAATTATAAGGCATTGAGCGCCAACTAGCAAGGTTAGAGAACAATAAGAAAAGGTTTTTGGGGGTTACACTCACGGTACTTAGATCACTACCATAATCGAATTTTGCTCCCATAATTAGCTGCAACTCGATTGTTCGATGACTCAATGCTATTCTCAAGAATTTTATTCGATCACGGATTATACCCATTATGAAGTTGATACAATGTAAAAATAGAGCAAGCATGGGCAGTTCTAGCACAGCTGAAAGATACTTAAAATAAGAGCGCGAGCAATGTATGTAAAATGGTTAACTTGGACCACCGTTGAACCTTATATCGGATACATATTTTTCTCCTATTGGATCATGAGAGACAACACAAATGTATAAACGTGAACGATTCAAGACAAAATAAAGAAAGAAGTTTCTGTTCAATATGGAAGAAATGATCTTTATGTAGTGAACAAAATGATCAAAATGCGTCGAAGGCTGAGTAACTTCCAATCGTTTTTACATTTCAAATCTTTCTACTGATATGTTTTACTCTAATGACAATAGCAGTAGACTAAGCCGTAAGAAATAAATTTACTTTGTCTAATTACATATATACTTCATCAATTCAATTCAATGCGCGTTGTCTCATTATGCATTTTCTCAGTATGGGCCATATTTCAGAAGGCAACAAATAACTAAAAGTAAATGATAAGTAAATGTCACTTTCATATTCCTTGTCTTTCAAAAAATGGCCATGCATTCCAGAAAATTTAAATTGGCCAGTGATAGTATACTTTGAAAGTGTGGTTTTCAAATTTTTGTGGACCATCGTTGATTCCGATAACGGCAATTCAATTTTTGTATTTTGATTTCGAAATACTTCATCTAAACGTGACGAAAAATTTTCTTTTCGTACATGCGCTATACTAGTAGTAAACCACAAGGTTAACGATTGGTTGTTAAATGGTGTGCTACTTTAATTTTGTTGGAGTTGGAGGCTTCGCGCCTGAAGGTGACAGCCCAGAATCTTCGCAGACATTCCGAGGTGAATTCTATATTTGACTCAATAGCAATTTTTGAAAACTGTATCGATCTATTATAAACCAAGTTGCAGATAAATTGCGCCGGCACTCGGCAGAATGAATACCTGAGATAAACCTCTGAATGTCTATGATGCATTAACGACTTGGTTTGCATTTGATTTATTTTATTAATTGTATTGCAGAATATGCAGACAATGTCAAGGATCAAGAAATGTTATATCAGGAAAAATCTTAAAACATCTTTGTTCATTTTTCTCTATATACTGATTATATATAAATATATATTATAAACACGACAATTTGAAAATTTATGTTATGTCGACGGGTCAACTTGAAGAATGTTCATCCAAGAGTAATTAATATATATACACGAAGTTATCGGACACAAATCGTATCGCGATGCTTCGAAAATTTTAAGAAAGGATTACAACTTCCTTTAAATTCATGAATTTGTGAGAATACAAATTAGTATAAAATATAATACAAATTAGAAATAGTTTTAATAATTCACACTTTACCTTGAAAAATGGACATTTTTCGATCTTTCTTTCTTTTGAGCAAGAAATGTCCTGCAAGTCTTCGTTCGTGCAATAAAAAAAAAATTCTATTGAACCTCAAAGCGAATGCGCCTGGAATTATATAGCCTTCCTGCTTCCCGATAAATTCCAATAAAACAACGTTGATCAAATTTAATAGAATTTTCCAGTCATCGAAACAATATCTATTGTTTAAAACATACTATAATATTTATAACACGAAAGAATCGCCATATTTTATTTTTTCATTAGTAATCCTGGAATAAGTATGCATAACTCCAACCATCATATTATTATATCTTTTCAAGAGTTTGTAGTTACTGTAGTACTTTCCATTTTTATTAAGCATGTGGAGCAACCTGTTGGTCGTTCCGTACCAAGATCGAGGATGGCCCACACCGGGGGTCACCAACCTTTTCGAGGCCGAGGACTACTTTCTGGGTACAGAAAGCCGCGGGCTACCAATTCAATGTATACTTCTAAAAAGTCCCGGCTGTGTGGTCATCATCAGTGTGCTAAGCGTTAGGTTCGCAGGTTAGAATCCCATGCGAGGATAGTTATGTGCGAAAGGATTGCTGGACCCTTGCCGCCGTTGGGATGGCTTCCTTCGCCATCAAGTCGATGCTTACGTAAACTAATAACTAATTAATCCTATACCCGACATGAAATGGTAACCGGAAGAGAGGCCTTGGTTCGCCATATGGTTAAGCCGTCTTATCGGCTATATTCTCCCCCGGGATAAATATGTAAATCCCATCCTATCCTGAGTTTATGTCAGAAATGTTGATTCACAAAGATGGGTTGGACGAAACAATGGTCTCGTAAAATAGAATTGCGGTATGATTTGAATCGCGAGCTTTTTCTGCCCGTACTGCGCTGACCAGTGGATAGTTAGCGCGGTTGATTGCGTGAAATATCTTTTCGCTTTGCCGTCGCTACAATCGCCCCACGAATGAGACACGCGCAGGCTGTTTTCATGGTAGTAAAAATATATCCACCCCCATTCATCGTGAAAATGGTGGGTTTTTCTGCCATTTTTCTTTGGAATCAATAATTAAATTATTGCTGCTCCACTAACCAACGGACAAGAAAAAGCGCGGATTCGTGGTAAGTGATATCAGTGTGATGTCATAATTGCAAGAGTGTTAATTGACCCGTCACATTACTGAGATCAAATAAAAATCAGGTTGATGGCTACAATAATTAATATTATGCCATTCCCGATTCCCATATAAGTGGGATTTACACAAGAATAGCAGGACAAAATTTAATTGATGTAGCTTACTCATAAGCGCCGTTATTAAGCTTAGTTTGGAACAGACCTGCGGGCGACTCATATGGTCTCACGGCGACTTGGTGCCCGCGGGAAACCCGTTTGTGTCCCCTGGCCCACACAGTCTCATTAAGTATGATTCATGGCTGATGCAATGTTTTGAGAATGACATTCGCCCATACTTCAACACCTCATACATATAGAGGAAGATTGACTTTATTTATTGTCATCTATAGTCCAGTGATTCCCAAAGTGGGCGATATCGCCCCCCGGTGGGCAAAAACGATACGGAAGGGGCGAAAAAGCCGAGGGGCGATATGGGGTCGATTTCGCGAAACCTGTTTTTCTTCGGCGGCTGGCGAATCGTGCAAAAAGGTGGGTTGTTAATATGAAATAACGAGCAATATATATCTACAATTTTTACTTCTGCCAGGATTGAATTTTATATCGGATACAAACTTTTCCTTCTACTTGATTTTATAGACAACGTAAACGAATAAACGTGAAGGACAAGGATTCCAGACAAAATAAAGAAAAATAAGTTCATGCTCAACATAGAGGAATTGCATATGATGTAGTAAACATAAATGAAAAATGTCTCAAAAGCGGAGAAACTTTCAACCGCTTTTCATTCAAAATCTTTTTAGGAAGTAACTACTAATATGTTTTACTTTGATGATGATTACAATAGTCTGACTAATTATCCTTTCCTGGGGATGGCGCACCACGGACCCGCTTTGCTTTTTTCGGTGAAAGCCAATTCACCAAAAGAGAGATAGAAAAAATTCAATCTATCATTCAATCTATCAATCAATGAACCACTTATACCGCTATTGGGTGCAATGCTGTTGCAACGTTCATGGCATATCAATGCGATTTGTTAATTTCTGGCTACTTGTCTTATTACAAAGATTTCTTTTGAGAGATTCATGAAACACAGAGGGCAGAAAAATGTTTTGAGGATATAAAAGAATTGGATTCTACTTTGCAGTTTATTCTTCTACCGCATGCAATGACAATTGAAAAACCAAACTAAACTTTGAGTCTAAACACTGAAATTGACGACTACAATACGCGAAACAACAATAAATCTGGGTGGTGGAGACTTTAATGTAACTGAAGGCCGAAGAAAAAAGATTATCATTTAAAAGTGGACTACACTTTCAAACTCTTTTGAAATCATGAGAATATTTTTCTCAGCCTTATAAACGACAAATCCTAATCATCCGAAACCGTGTTTTTTTAATGAATTTCCTTAACGAGTCAAATAGCACGAACATGATCCCTCCACGCAAAAAATAATTTCAACATCCGTGTTCTTACTTATTTTTAAAACATTCCGGATGAGATCAAAAAGCTAAACATATCGAAAACATCGGTTTACATGTAGCTGATACTGATGCAAATACCGATACCGAAAAAATTGCCGATACCGATACATCTCTAATTGTGTTTGGAAGTGTGAATTGTGTTTGGAACTTATTAATAATCGGTCTTATATTCTACCTTTCATTAATGATATGAAAAGTTAATATAAACAATGGTGAGACAATATGAACTTAATTTATTATGATAATAATGATGCAGGCTAGCACATGTTAGCTCCATGCTTGGAACAGTTGAAGATTTCTTAGTTCGACGTTACAACGAGAATTTCAAAATTTAATAAGGCGAAATCACAGAGTAATAATACAAGCGACAGCGCCATCATGGGGTTCAACTGTGCGTTCATGGACTGTAACACGAAGTATCTTCGGTGTCTGATTACCGGGGGCTCGCGTTGATTGTTTCGTGACTCGGGGGGTACTTGACAAAAAAAAGGTTGATTAATATTGTTTGCCAAGCCTTGCAACAACATTGATAGCAGTCTTGAAACTCTTCCAAGTTTCACTTCGGTAGCAATCAAAGGTTGTGATTCTAAAGTGGATTATTTGTGAATATATTTAACAACGCTTAATACTCTACATCTTGGCGGAGAAAATAAGAATACTTTATGATTCTACCTATAAAGATAGATTTATGGGTATCACCGTGTTCGAGAGAAATAATCTTACATTTTTTTTCTAAACTAGACCTTTCATTCGAACGAAAGCGCTATACCTCCTTAACTTCTCATAAAACAGTTTCATCAATTACATTCACGACTTGAGTGACGTAGTAAGACGTGTCTTACAATTTTCTGGAGTTGTAAGCCTAATATGCATGCACATAAGACGATTGGTCGTGTGGCCAAATGTACACGTCTTATCATTTCGTCCATGCAGAAATAGCCTTTCTTCTGTTTTTTTAAATAAAGATTCTAGCTGGAATAAAAACTATTACGTGCTTTTCAATTATGTCATATTCAGAACTCATTCTTGTTCGGTTATCCCATTTTATTTTTCACTCGTGGAAGAGATTGGCGCGTTCTAACAATTTCAATAAACCCTGCACCAAAATAATTCTTTCAGCACTTTTGTTGTTTAGGTTCATTTTAATTACAAGTCATGTTACTTTTCAGTCTTCTGAATTAAGAAACAATAATGCTTGAGCATAAAACAGCTTGTTACTTTTCTTTCTGCAAGACTGCAATGTCATATATAATCTTGAATTAATCTTGTATAATATTTATGGACACAATCTGTTTATATGAAGAAAAGAACATCGGAGTAAATAAATAACTTCATGCATCAAACATTATTCGATCATTGAAATTGTCTGCCTTTTCTAAAAAAAGATTAATTAAATCAAATACACGCCAAACTATAAAACATCTAGTAAGCAATATATTTCATTACCGTGATTTTTTTCTCAGATATGGTATCAACTAAGAAACACGAAAATATGTATTGTACAGTGCGTGATAAATAAGTAAATGAACAAAGTCAAAAATTCTATTTCAGCCCTGTCAAATATTAGCTACGTTTATTGTGCGGTTTCCTAATAATTTAGTCAGATGTTTCGTTAAGTTAACGATGATTGTACCTATATTGGGTGATTTCGATAAATCGAGTTCTGCAGCTAAATGTAGTTGGCAAAAAGGGCCAAATTAACGTTTCAGTAGTTACCCGTCAATTATTTAACATTTCATCTCATTTTTAGTTTAGAATTGCTGTACTGAATCCATATATTAAAAGTTTATATAAAGTTTACCTTGGAATTCATGCTGTTTATCCGGACCTTCACCTTCAGGCCTAAAGCCTCCCACTAAAAATATTAATTCACGCAAGATAAATTAGACTGCTAGGTAATTGGTATTCGATTCATATGATTCTTTCTCATACTTTGGGCGGAGGTTCATATGTTTCAAACAAACTTTCTTCTGTTTCAACAACTTCTTTAGCATTTATAGCCATGTATTTTCAGACTCAGTTTTACTGAAATTTATATTGATACCAAATATCAAGCAAATATTTTGCAAGGCTGCTGAACTTATCGTTAAATTATGCCGTTAGAGGATTTTGCACCAATTCCGTTCGACTATATAACTTTGTTTATAATAAACTTCAAATCTAAATAAGTACTCACGGACACCAGGAATGAATGTTGCACTCATTGCAATCATGATAACGATCATGTAGATCATTCTAACAATTGATGAAACAGGAAAGTTCATTTTGATAATTCGGTTTTACGAGTTGCAAAATGCGGAACCTAAAAATGAAGTAACAAAGTAAATAAAAAATGTATAAAATTTCAACAGATTTTGGAAGTTAAAATGATTGTATACGTTATGATTTTCATTCATCAATAGGAAAAATTAAATTAATTTTTTTTATCTTTTATTTGATAGTCATTTCTCCTCCGTCAAGAATGAAGTCATTAAATTCATGTCTTGAAATAAGTTTATAGAAAGGTATAAACCAATGTGTAATCAAGCTTTGTCGTCTTGTAATTGTTTAGTTATACGACAAGATTCAATAATGTACAACTTACCTTCGAAAAGTGTAAATTCTTCAGATCTCTCTGACTGACGGCTTTAAAACCGAAAAAGTTCTCCAAGTTTTCGTTCACGCAAAGAAAAATCTCAATGGAGCTTCCAATTCACAATGCATCTGAAATTATATATACCCTCCTGCTTCCTGTTAAATATTCAATAAAACAAAATTGATAGAATTTGATAGAATTTCTCTGTCATTAGGACAATGTCCACCGCATAAAACATACTAAGATGTTTGTGAGCACCGAATAATTGCCATACTTTTATTTGAAAGCTTTGGATAAGTCTGGATAACAGTCTTCAGATTACTCCATACCTGCGTTGCAATCAACTCGTTGACAATAATAATTTCTCCTAAATGCAGTGACATAGCGCGGTGTTGTGCTCCTTCAGCGCCGTTTACAAGCTTTGTTTCATTGTCTTCAAAGCTAATCAGAACTATTTCAATGGTTCAGACCCAAAATAATTTCACGTATACAATATCTTCAAATTACTCGGGGCTTTGAACAATTCTTGTTTTTGTTCGCTACATTGAGAGCAACTCCAGATATTAAAATGATGTTGTTTATATTTTGTCTAAACACTTTAAGTTTATAAATCTTATGTCTCTTCATACATAATATTAGAAATAAGACAGAAATCAAATATTCAACGTGGGATCAACGATGGCCCCTATTTGAAGCTGCCTATTCAGGTTCACAAAATATAGAATTCAAAACCGACTACTATTTTAAAGATATTTGTTGGCAGTTCATGCATTCGAATGGGGTATTCAGTATTTTGTCTTTTGCTGTGCAGAAATAACAACATCACAGTCACATCACTACTCGTTAACTTCTGAGTTATACTTCGTTCTGAACCCCTCAGAAGTCAACAGCACACAATGTATTGTAATGCCAAATGTTTGTATATTGTAAGGTTGCACAATCCAATTCAAATACAGAAATATTGAAATACACTCAAACACTTAATGCAATTATACGGTCGAATCCAAAGTAAAACCATAAGAACATAACATAAGAAGGCCGGAAACACACGTCCTTCAAATTGGTCCATACGAAAAGACTATACACACAAAGCTGAGGTTTGTAGCTGTCGCGATAGCTATTAATCAGGTGAGAGCAGCTAATGTGGCCTATTTCGTAGAATTCAACATACTATCAATATTAGGGGGTTAAAAAACATTAAAAGCCATAGTTTCGAACCACATTCGCTACAGATCAACTTATTTCACATTTTCAGTAGAATATTGAAGATAGAGAAATCACCAGGAAGAAACTATTTAATGTTTATTTTTAAATTTAACTCGATTTTAGAAGACCTAATATTTCACCGAAAGTTTTACTGGAATACCTTTTTATTCCGCATTACGCGATCGACCGTATTTATCGATCGTTGCTAAACTGTTTAATTTGCTCTTATCGGCATGTTTAGGATGACTCAGCGAGAGCCATTAACATATTTATTTAATGAATGTTCTTACATAACGCGAATAAACTGAAAATTTTTCATTTGGGGCAAGCATGGGCAATACTCACACATACTACAACTGCTTCATAGTATGGATGGACAATATTTTCACGAAAATAGATAATTTTATGCATTAAACATTTATTGATCATTGCGATCGTTTGCGTTTTCTGAAATAACAAAAATTTGAAAAATCAGATACATGTCAAACAATCAAACCCTATTTATCAATATATAACTAGATGGCGATTTTTCTAAGATATGATTTTGATCAAGAAACTCATAGTTTGAGATGACACGAACCTCATTCTCATCAAGCCAATCGCCCATAAACCAAATATTTTTGTTTTTATTCGCTGCATTGGGAGCAACTCCTCTATATTGAAATGGTATTGTTTTCATTTTGTCTGCACGTTTATGCATCTCATGTCTTTCAATTCCAGGAAACAAAAATTTAATATTGAACGTTAGGATCAACGATGGCCCCTACATAGAGCTGCCTATTCAGGTTCACGAAATTTAGAATCCAAAGCCGACTACACTTTTTCAAGATCATTGTTGGCAGTTCATGCATTGAAATGAGATATTCAGTATTTTGTACTCCGCTTTATAGAAACAAGAACATCACAGTTTAACATATCATACCAAAACAGTTCATTTCGCATGGTCAAAACAGAAATATATATTTATTATTTTAAACAGATTTTGAAAAATAGAATAGCGTGTATATTATGAATATGACCGAGTTCAACAAAGATAAAGTATAGATGTATACACAAGACATTTGTTCATTTCCTTTCATACTGCTATTTCATGTCCAATGAAACATTTTTGGGTATTAGGCCTGAATAATAGGCGTCAAATGCTCAGAACGGCGAAATAGAAAAATGGATCTTCTAAATCAGGGTGATTCAAACCCTGGCACGCGGTCCGCATGTTGCCCGCAGAACAACTTTAGCGTATACTAAACCATTCGCAGATATTTGTATTTATTGGCAATTTTTTTACCCATTCCAACTGAGCTTGAGATTCCGATGTTTACACTCTTTTCCTAATATCGATGTCGTGATTGATGTTTGTTAAAATCACCGAAATTATGTATCAATGTTGTATCTATAAACACCAAGATGGTGCGATATGGGAATGACGTCCTATGAACCAGCCGAACATATAAATATCGCTTTTTGGAGAGAACTTTTGTGCTTTTATTTTTAGTCCTCTTTTGTGACAGTAGAGACGAAACGCAGAGATGACATAGCGCCTCGCAATCCAGATTTTTTTTAGATAGGTCTCGAAATCCCAACTTAGTCGGACTTGGTTGTTCTTTGACGATGGCACTAGGCCTGCTCACGCTGCAAATTATAAAATTAGCCAAATAAATCAATTAACATAAAACGAGTGTCGAGAGGATGGTGACACAGGAAAACTGGGGTAGAAAACGTATATCCTTGCTCACCGCAACGGTAAACCACAGTGCCTGTTCTTTCAAGTAATATCTGTCACAAAAGCGACATTACAAAACCAAACACTACAAAAGATAAGGAAAATACCGCGGGATTTCTCGGAAAGCAATTTCAAAATAGCTGAAGGCTTTATATATCTTCCTTAAAAAAATGCCTTCCGTGCAACATTACCATTATAACGGCTGATTAGCACGGTAAATTCTCATTCTTAATACGTTCAAAGTAAGTAAACTCGTGATATTTTGATTTCTTTTTGTTGTTTTTTTCCGGTTGCGGCCCGCGAGACCCCCTCAAAAAGTTTTTGCGGTCCTGCAATCTCGCAACCTTGGATCACACTGTTCTAAATTATTCTTAAATTCAATAATTCCATAAACGAAGTATTTTAAGTGGCATTTGTGAACAGTTATGAGGTAGATAGTTTCCGCGTTATGAGGTAGATATAGTGCATAGGGCCAAGATTTCCTTTTGCCCATTTCTGGGCAACCATTACTCGTGGTACATACTGTTATTCGGCAAGATCGCTCAAAACATACAGTTAACGTTGTGACCAACCAGTCTGTTGGTTACGAAAAGATAAACTGTTTGTTTGCTGTTATCAATTTGGATGCGTTATTCGTGGTCTATTTTTCGCAGCAACAAAACTATAAAATTCTTATCTTTACGGCCCTGGAGCGCTGCCTTCATTAGAATTTAATCGTTGATTAGACGGTTCAGAACCTTACAATTTTCATTATCTGACTTTAATGTCGCAAGCCAAGACCATACATTAGTATGGAAAGCTAATGTTAGTTCTAATATTTTACCGGGTTTTCACCGTTATTTGTTAACCTTCATGCCGGTCCAGCATTATGGAGAGATTAATGGACACGAATTGGACCCATGGATTGCTTTGCTCCATTCTTGTTGTTGTTATCCGTGTCGTAAAATGTATTACTTCTGCAGCAAATATTAGGTCAATTGATTTCACAATTTCAGTACTCGAAGATAGGAAGTAGCCAGAAAAAAATTACATCATCGTTTACTTTAGAATTTCCTCTGATCCTAGGGGACCGAATATTTCAACAACATTTTTGCTCCTGTTTTTTGAATATAATGAAAAACATTTTTGTTTTTTAAAGGGCTCTCGTCGATAGTAATTTCATGCTTCCGGATAAATCAACAAGAGCCATAAACATATGTATTTAATTATGGGTCATATATATCGTGAACAGGCTGCGTGAATTTCAATTTGGTGCAAGCATGGGCAATACTAACACATACTACGGCTGGTACATTGTATGAATGTACAATATTTCAAAATGCGATTGTGAGAATTCATATCGGATAGATATTTTCTGTCTCTTGCGTGATCTTGAAAGACAACACAAATGTAAAAACGTGAAGCGTACTAGACAAAATAAAGCGATTTCGTGTTCAAAATTGAGGGAATTGCTTCCGATGCAGTGAACAAAATAAAAAAATTTGAAGGCTGAGTAGCTTTCACATGCCCAAATTATTGTAGGATTAAATAGGATAGAATTAGAAAAGTCCGATATTCGGTGCTGGGTAAATCATCCCTTTGTTTGGTGTTGTACTAGAGATAAATTACATTTGCTAATCAAATATTTGTTTTATCAGTTCAATTGGTTTGCAGCATAAAATGTGTAGTTGAGTTTCGACGTATATATACCATAGAATTTAGTCAAAGAATGAACTAAAATGAACGCTTTATACAAACTCATCAGCCATCTCACCGAAAGTGCGGCTTTTAATAAAAATAAAATTTAAAAATAAAATTTAAAAATAAAATTTTAACAGCGGAAAATGTTTGGATGTGCATGTACGCAGATACAAAAGTATATAGGTGCAAATATATTGAATATCAAATTTCCCGCGTTGACATTAGCGATGAAAACGGAATGAAAGTCATGTCAATCTCTGTTTGTATTTTATGAACATTTGTCAGGTGATATTTCATTGAACTGGAATATCATATATTCAATGTCAAGTTTTTTACAATACAGAATGAGTGTCGTTCAAAATAGAAAAAACACGTGACTTGACAATACCTCTCTTCTCGCAGGGGGCGGGCATGGCTCAGAGTTAACGAGGAAGTAGATGACGCGAACTTGATTCCTCAGCGCAAAAAATACCTTCAACATTCGAACACTAACTGATCTTTTGAAACATTCTAGATCAGACCGAAGTAATATATATATCGGAAATATCGGTATATTTTAGCCGATACCAATACAATTACTGATTTTGAAAAAATTTATGATATTGCTGATACCAATACCCGATACCGATACACCGGTACAACTCTTTCGTGTCTCAAACCTTCAAGAGATCTTTTGTGAATGAAATTAGAAAGATTTCACAATTGCGTTTTAGAGAGATTCAATGTGTTCGTTATGCTAACGTTTTACGACGTTTAGTGAATGGATTTCAAACCGACCAAGATCGGTGAAGACTTTCAGAGGACGCGTGTCTACATAGAATTAATCCGTCGACTAGAATTTACAAGTTATTGGCGAGGATTGTGCATGGAAACATAGAACAACAAATTGTATTAATCTCAATATGAATGATTTTCCACATCGGAATAATAAGATATTTATAGTTATTTCAAAAATCCTATTTTATTTAATAAATCAAAGGCATAGATGACAAACATTCAACATTTTTTTATGAAATGGATATTTTAAAAGATTTGAAATTTACGCACACGAAACTGAATTTATATTCAAAGTAAAACCCTAAAATTTTGCCATGCTCAATTATATGTGTGGCCCATCGTTGATCTTTACTTCATATTTATTTTTTTTTTTTTTATTCTTGAGCACGAAACCGAAAAATGCATAAACGTGAAGTGCGTACACATAATACAACAAGGAGACAACAACGTTGCAGAGGAGCGCCTAATACGTTAAAAAATCAGAAAATTTTATTGACCGCTGAGTAACTTCAGATTCTGAGTTTTACTGTTTAAATTACAATAAGTTGCAATGGCAATTCATTCATTACTTCTCGGATACTTGTTTGGGTTGATTGCGTGTGTGCACGATTCTTAGTTGGAATTCTGTAAATTGGCGGTTCGACAATAAGTGAATTCGATATTTTCTTGTTTGAATGATATATTTACAACATCTGTTTGTATTTCCAGTCAACACAAGACGACGCACAATTAAAATAAACGACTGGAATGATCCGTCAAACATTTCTTGATCACGGAAGTTGTCTGTATTTTCTGAAATGAAATTAATTGTATAAATCGGATGCTTGGAAAACTGTTGACTTCTCTGAATCAATTTCCCAGCCAAAGAAATCCCAATTACAGAATTTGTAACAGTTTCTATACAACGTAAATTGTTCTATCTAAATAATTGCACAAAGGCTAATCACGGATTTGTCGGTAGTGCGGTAAAGACAAAGGGTCTTGTTTAACTAATAATTCAATATCATTGCCAAACAACAATATAGGATTTCAGGTCAGTTATACCTAGCGATCAGAGGTTGATTGTAGCTGAGTTATTATCGCAATATGGTACCGGGTATAAGGCCGGCCAGCTACACTTTCCACCAACTTGAGTTTGAAAAAAAAGGCATTTACCTTGGAATGTCTGTGCAGAATCCGGACTGCCACCTTCAGACTTTATCCCACCGACTGAAAAAGTTACAGTTTGAAAGTTTAAAATGATTCTTTTTATCGCATTTATCACGAATTCATGGAATATATATATATATGATTTTTAACTCCTATCAGTTATACCACACTTCCAAAAATTCTATATATTGCATTTCCTTTATCATACAAACGTATTAAAATATATATATATTATTAATGAAATACCGAGTACTTGAAAAAACTATGCTAAATTTATTTTAAAAGTTCGTCACCGAGAGCTTGAGTGAGCTTCTATGTTAACCAAAATAGAACCTTGAAATAGTTCAAATCATAACCTCATCATATCAGATCGTGCAGTACTTACGAACTCCTGGAATAAATGATGCACTTATTGCAACCACCAAGAAGATCATCAAGACATTGTGAACAGTGGGTGAAATAATGTTCAATATGTTGAAAGTTTATAATTACGAAGAAACTCTTAATCCAGGCGACAGACACCTATGAACGTAAAAATACCGAATGTTATTTTTTTTTTGGCAGCTCTCGATATTTTCTGCTTGCAATATGACCTTCAGAAACAATAAATATGATTCAAAGAAATGCACGAATAAATATTTTTTAAACATTTTCCAAAATACAGTTGTTTTTATTTATAAAATATTCAATTAAGTTGAATTGTTCGTGAAGAGTGAAGAATTCTCACTTATATTGGCGAAATACTATTCGAAAATAGTTTTTGAAAATTATAATCTTCGATACGATATAAAACCAAAATGTAAAAATTCAATTAATATTGGAATGAAAGTAAACTTTCCAATTTTACCCAAATTTCTTTGATATCGTTTCGTAAAAGCTTCCAGCGTCAGAATTGAAAATGCTTTCAAGTCGTCGTTTGTGGAATGATATATTCCACTCAAGCGTCAGGTATTATAAAGCCGAACTACTTCCTGCTAAAAACAATCTAATGAAGCAAAAGAGGCAACATTTACCTGTATTTTCTGTTAATCCCAGCCAGACACAAGTTGTGTGAACACGCCTATGTATTTACCACCGAAAAGTATCGGCGACGTATTCAATGATGTACTTAAAGAACCGATGATACCGATGCCGAAAAAATGACCGATACCGATACATCATTGATTGTGTTAGAAGAAATTGTCTATGCACCATATACATGAAATATGTAGCCTTGTGTAACTAGAGGTAAAGAACAAGCCGGGTACGTTGATCGTTGTGAAATACCTTTGTCAAGAGAGAAAGTTAACTTATTAATAATCGGTCTTATATTCTACCTTTCATGCATGATATGAAAAGTTAATATAAACAATGGTGAGACAATATGAACTTAATTTATTATAATAATAAGAATGCAGGCTAGCGCATGTTAGCTCCATGCTTGGAACAGTTGAAGATTGCTTAGTTAGACGTTACAACGAGAATTTCAAAATTGAATAAGGCGAAAATAGTGAGACTTGATATAATACTGAAGCATGCTGAATTGCGTACACGCAATTTATTAAACAAAAATTGAATCGAAGCCTCATATTTTCTCCATTAAATTGAATTGAAATCATGTTCATTGTTCGAAACATACCAGGGTGTTTGCCATCACCAAAGAATGTCATAGAATTTGTCTGAATAACAACCTAGTTTCAGATTACTCCAACCCTCCAAGAGTTAGCAGTTGATTCTTTTCCCTTGATCTTTTCTAATTTTATTAGGCATTGGGATGTTCCGTACCGCGATTGAGGATGGAACACACTGTTATGTATTTTCTACGGTTGATGCAATGTTTTGATAATGACATTTGTCCATACTTCATCACATCATACATTGACTTTATTTATTGTCATGCATACGTCAGTGTCTGAAGGGATTTGCTTCGAAGAAATTGTCCCTCGGAGAATAATGGAAAAGTTGTTGATACGTCTTAAGCAAAATGTACAGCAAAACAATTTGAATAGTTCTCCAAATAAAAAAATAAATGATGAAAATGCACGCACATTCACGATGCTCAATATATAAAAAGCAAAACAGAATTCCAAATAAAGATTTTTCGTACTAAATTATCAATTAATTTCCAACTAAAAAAACCTTCATGCCTACAACTAACTGTTTTATTGAACCATGGAGAATTGATCGCAGTTCTCATATTGCTTTAACGCCTTACATTTTTAAAGCAGATGCGTAAACTCATTTCATACAAATGCAATGACATAGAAGGGTGTTGTGCTTTTTCAACGCATTGCTCGTAACTGTAACATACAGAGTATGGAAAAACATTAATTGTGCGTTAAATTATTTTAACTAAAAATAGCTTTATCCAGAATAACTTGACCAATTCCTCCCATAGATTGTGACATCGCCATTAATAGCTTTATATTAATCAATCTAGCACGTGTAGCGTTCTTAGACTAGCCTTGTAAAATAGATACTTTTTTGATTGTAGATCGTCTTATCCTCTTAATCGGCGTCACCTATTTATATATAAAGTGTATTTAAGTTTTTTGATGAAGACTGATACTTGGGTGTGACCAAACATTTGATAAAAAGACAATTATCAGGTTAGAAATTATTCAGCCATATAGTACGTGGAACATTGTCGAAAATCGAG
The DNA here is from genome assembly GCF_964204865.1 of Styela clava. Taxonomy (NCBI): domain Eukaryota; kingdom Metazoa; phylum Chordata; class Ascidiacea; order Stolidobranchia; family Styelidae; genus Styela; species Styela clava. The sequence goes on from NC_135254.1 coordinate 8,720,850, forward strand.
GGTTTGTGATTCACAATCCACAAAGTTATCCATACGCTGTTATTTTTAACTTTATCATTCTTAACTATCAATGTAAGGCAGAAGAAACACGACAAAAACTAACGAAGATGTTCGATTTATGTCTGCCAAGTAATAAATTTGAGTTTAAATTTAATTTCAGCTGTGATTTTGTGGTTTTGAAATATTTATCTTTGTTTGGAATATTTTATTCGTTCAAAAGAATGAAATAAAACAGAAAAAGCCAGTACGTGTGAGGTGTTCGCATTGTGGACACTCCTGCAATATAAGAGAGGCAATTCGGATTTATCAATTAAGTGAAGTGGAAATGGTGTTTGTGTAATCTCAATGATTCAATAATTGAGAAGTGTTGTCTCCAAGGATATATCTACAGCACTGAATATAATCAGTTAAATTCAATTTTATTGAGATGAGCGATGTTTTAATATTGTTTGCCGAGCCTTGCAACTACATCGACAGCAGTCTTGAAACTCCTCCAAGCTTCACTTGGCAATCAAACGTTGGCATTCTGAAGTGACTCATTTGTGAATATTTTTAATAACGCTTCGTAATCTACATCTTTGCTGAGAAAATAAGAAAACTCTATGATTCTACCTATATAGGCGGATTAATGGGTATCGCCATGTTTGAAAGAAATAAATCTTCACTTCTTTTTCTAAACTAGTCCTTTATTCAAAAGAAGGCTCTATCCTTTTTTCTGGAGATGTAAGCCGGATATGCATGCACATAAGACGATTGGTCATGTGGTCAAATGTACACGTCTTATCATTTCGTCCATGCAAAAGTAGCCTTTCTTCTGTTTTTAAAATAAAGATTCTAGCTGGAATAAAAACTATTACGTGCTATTCAATTATGTTATATTCAGAACACATTCTTGTTCGGTTATCTCATTTTATTTTTTACTCGAGGAAGAAATCGGCGCGTTTTACAATTTCAATAACCCCTGTTCCAAAATAATTCTCTCAGCACTTTTGTTGTTCAGGTTCAAATTTAATTACAAGTCATGTTACCTTTCAGACTTCTGAATTAAGAAACAATAATGCTTGAGCATAAATCAGCTTGTTACTTTTTTTCCTGCAAGGCTGCAATGTCATATATAATCTTGAATTAATCTTGTATAATATTTATTGACACAATCTGTTTATACGAAGAAAAGAACATCGGAGTAAATAAATAACTTCATGCATCAAACATTATTCGATCATTGAAATTGTCTGCCTTTTCTAAAAAAAGATTGAATACATCAGATACACGCCAAACTATAAAACATCTATTAAGCAATATATTTCATTATCGTGATTTTTTCTTAGATATGATATTAACTAAGAAACACGAAAATATGTATTGTACAGTGCGTGATAAATAATAAGATGAACAAAGTCAAAAATTTTATTTCAGCCCTGTCAAATCTTAACTACGTTTATTGTAAGGCTTTCTAAAAATTTAGTCAGATGTTTCGTTAAGTTAACGATGATTGTACCTATATAGGGTGATTTCGATAAATCGAGTTCTGAAGCTAAATATAGTTGTCAAAAAGGGCTAAATTAACGTTTCAGTAGTTAATCGTCAATTATTTAACAATTCATCTCATTTTCAGTTTAGACTTGCTATACTGGTTTCACCAAGCGAAGAGTTATAAAGCATTTACCGTGGAATTTTTGCTGTTTATCCGGACTTTCACCTTCAGGTTTAAATCCTCCCACTAAAAATATTAATTCACGCAAGATAAATGAGACGACTAGGCAATTGGTATTCGATTCATATGATTCTTTCTCATACTTTGGCCGGACGTTCAAATGATTCAAACGAACTTTCTTCTGTTTCAACAATTTCATTTGTAGCCATGTATTTTCAGACTCAATTTTACTGAAATATATATTGATATCAAATATCAAGCAAATATCTTGCAAGGCTGCTGAACTGATCGTTAAATTATGCCGTTAGAAGATTTTGCACCAATTCCGTTCGACTATATAACTTTGTTTATAATAAACTTCAAATCTAAATAAGTACTTACGGACACCAGGAATGAATGATGCACTCATTGCAATCACTATAACGATCATGGAGATCATTCTAACAATTGATGAAACAGGAAAGTTCATTTTGATAATTCGGTTTTACGAGTTGCAAAATGCGGAACCTAAAAATGAAGTAGCAAAGTAAATAAAAAATGTATAAAATTTCAACACTTTTGGAAGTTGATTTTAAAAAGATTGTATACGTTATGATTTTCATTCACAATAGGGAAATTTAAATAATTTTTTTTTATCTTTTATTTGATAGTCATTTCTTCTCCGTCAAAAATGAAGTCAATAAATTTATGTCTTGAAATAAGTTTATAGAAAGGTATAAACCAATGTGTAATCAAGCTATGTCGTCTTGTAATTGTTTTGTCATACGACAAGATTCAATAATGTACAACTTACCTTCGAAAAGTGTAAATTCTTCAGATCTCTCTGACTGACGGCTTTAAAACCGAAAAAGTTCTCCAAGTTTTCGACCACGCAAAGAAAGTCTAAATGGAGCTTTCAATTCACAATGCATCTGAAATTATATATACCCTCCTGCTTCCTGTTACATATTCAATAAAACAAAATTGATCGAATTTAATAGAATTTATCTGTCATTAGGACAGTGTTCACCGCATAAAACATACTAAGATGTTTGTGAGCACCGAATAATTGCCATACTTTTATTTGAAAGCTTTGGATAAGTCTGGATAACAGTCTACCATCAGATTACCCCATACCTGCGTTGCAATCAACTCGTTGACAATAATAATTTCTCCTAAATGCAGTGACATAGCACGGTGTTGTGCTCCTTCAGCGCCGTTTACAAGCTTTGTTTCATTGTCTTCAAAGCTAATCAGAACTATTTCAATGGTTCAGACCCAAAATAATTTCACGTATATATACAATATCTTCAAATTACTCGGGGCTTTGAACAATTTTTGTTTTTGTTCGCTACATTGAGAGCAACTCCAGATATTAAAATGATGTTGTTTATATTTTGTCTAAACACTTTAAGTTTATAAATCTTATGTCTCTTCATACATAATATTATAAATAAGACAGAAATCAAATATTCAACGTGGGATCAACGATGGCCCCTATTTGAAGCTGCCTATTCAGGTTCACAAAATATAGAATTCAAAACCGACTACTATTTTAAAGATATTTGTTGGCAGTTCATGCATTCGAATGGGGTATTCAGTATTTTGTCTTTTGCTGTGCAGAAATAACAACATCACAGTCACATCACTACTCGTTAACTTCTGAGTTATACTTCGTTCTGAACCCCTCAGAAGTCAACAGCACACAATGTATTGTAATGCCAAATGTTTGTATATTGTAAGGTTGCACAATCCTATTCAAATACAGAAATATTGAAATACATTCAAACACTTAATGCAATTATACGGTCGAATCCAAAGTAAAACCATAAGAACATAACATAAGAAGGCCGGAAACACACGTCCTTCAAATTGGTCCATACGAAAAGGCTATACACACAAAGCTGAGGCTTGTAGCTGTCGCGATAGCTATTAATCAGGTGAGAGCAGCTAATGTGGCCTATTTCGTAGAATTCAACATACTATCAATATTAGGGGGTTAAAAAACATTAAAATCCATAGTTTCGAACCACATTCGCTACAGATCAACCTATTTCACATTTTCAGTAGAATATTGAAGATAGAGAAATCACCAGGAAGAAATTATTTAATGTTTATTTTCAAATTTAACTCGATTTTAGAAGACCTAATATTTCACCGAAAGTTTTACTGGAATACCTTTTTATTCCGCATTACGCGATCGACCGTATTTATCGATCGTTGCTAAACTGTTTAATTTGCTCTTGTCGGCATGTTTAGGATGACTCAGCGAGGGCCATTAACATATTTATTTAATGAATGTTCTTGAATAACGCGAATAAACTGAAAATTTTTCATTTGGGGCAAGCATGGGCAATACTCACACATACTACTCACACTACATAGTATGGATAAACAATATTTTCACGAAAATAGATAATTTTATGCATTAAACATTTATTGATCATTGCGATCGTTTGCGTTTTCTGAATAAACAAAAATTTAATAAATCAGATACATGTCAAACAATCAAACCCTATTTATCAATATATAACTAGATGGCGATTTTTCTAAGATATAATTTTAGTCAAGAAACTCGTAGTTTGAGATGACACGAAACTTATTCTCATCAAGCCAATCGCCCATAAACCAAATATTTTTGTTTTTATTCGCTGCATTGGGAGCAACTCCTCTATATTGAAATGGTATTGTTTTCATTTTGTCTGCACGTTTATGCAACTCATGTCTTTCAATTCAAGGAAACAAAAATTTAATATTCAACGTTAGGATCAACGATGGCCCCTACATAGAGCTGCCTATTCAGGTTCACGAAATTTGGAATCCAAAACCGACTACAATTTTTCAAGATCATTGTTGGCAGTTCATGCATTGAAATGAGATATTCAGTATTTTGTCCTCCGCTTTATAGAAATAAGAACATCACAGTTTAACATATCATACCAAAACAGTTCATTTCGCATGGTCAAAACAGAAATATATATTTATTATTTTAAACAGATTTTGAAAAATAGAATAGCGTGTATATTATGAATATGACCGGGTTCAACAAAGATAAAGTATAGATGTATATACAAGACATTTGTTCATTTCCTTTCATACTGCTATTTCATGTCCAATGAAACATTTTTGGGTATTAGGCCTGAATAATAGGCGTCAAATGCTCAGAACGGCGAAATAGAAAAATGAATCTTCTAAATCAGGGTGATTCAAACCCTGGCACGCGGTCCGCATGTTGCCCGCAGAACAACTTTAGCGTATACTAAACCATTGGCAGATATTTGTATTTATTGGCAGTTTTTTTACCCATTCCAACTGAGCTTGAGATTCCGATGTTTACACTCTTTTCCTAATATCGATGTCGTGATTGATGTTTGTTAAAATCACCGAATTTATGTATCAATGTTGTATCTATAAACACCAAGATGGTGCGATATGGGAATGACGTCCTATGATCGGTAGTAGGAGAACGAATTGTCTTGTGCAAACAGGAACCAGCCGAACATATAAATCTCGCTTTTTGGAAAGAAGTTTTGTGCTTTTATTTTTAGTCCTCTATTTTTCAAGCGTGGTCCCTGTGACAGTAGAGACGAAACGCAGAGCTGACATAGCGCCTCGCAATCCAGATTTTTTTTAGATAGGTCTCGAAATCCCAACTTAGTCGGACTTGGTTGTTCTTTGACGATGGCACTAGGCCTGCTCTCGCTGCAAATTATAAAATTAGCCAAATAAATCAATTAACATAAAACGAGTGTCGAGAGGATGGTGACACAGGAGAACTGGGGTAGAAAACGTATATTCTTGCTCACCGCAACGGTAAACCACAGTGCCTGTTCTTTCAAGTAATATCTGTCACAAAAGCGACATTACAAAACCAAACACTACAAAAGATAAGGAAAATACCGCGGGATTTCTCGGAAAGCAATTTCAAAATAGCTGAAGGCTTTATATATCTTCCTTAAAAAAATGCCTTCCGTGCAACATTATCATTATAACGGCTGATTAGCACGGTAAACTCTCAGTCTTAATACGTTCAAAGTAAGTAAACTCGTGATATTTTGATTTCTTTTTTTTTTTCTCGGTTGCGGCCCGCGAGACCCCCTCAAAACGTTTTTGCGGTCCTTCAATCTCGCAACCTTGGATCACACTGTTCTAAATTATCCTTAAAATCAATAATTCCATAAACGAAGTATTTTAAGTGGTATTTGTGAACAGTTATGAGGTAGATAGTTTCCGCGTTATGAGGTAGATATAGTGCATAGGGCCAAGATTTCCTTTTGCCCATTTCTGGGCAACCATTACTCGTGGTACATACTGTTATTCGGCAAGATCGCTCAAAACATACAGTTAACGTTGTGATCAACCAGTCTGTTGGTTACGAAAAGATAAACTGTTTGTTTGCTGTTATCAATTTGGATGCGTTATTCGTGGTCTATTTTTCGCAGCAAAAAAATATAAAATTCTTATCTTTACCGGCCCTGGAGCGCTGCCTTCATTAGAACTTAATCGTTGATTAGACGGTTCAGAACCTTACAATTTTCATTATCTGACTTTAATGTCGCAAGCCAAGACCATACATTAGTATGGAAAGCTAATGTTAGTTCTAACATTTTACCGGGTTTTCACCGTTATTTGTTCAAAGTTAGTCATTTATGATATAATCGTTCTGTAATCAATACTCATGGTGCATATGGTAGATATTTGGTGCTCTACAGAACTTTCGCATCAAAAGGTAATAAAATGGTGCAGCAGTGAGACACCTTGGTACGTAAACATCTCAGGAAGAGCTGACAGAATTGTGTAAATAATATATCTTCTATCCTGAAATGATCACAGTTAAGTCCAGCATTAAAAAGAGATTATTGGACTCGAATTGGACCCATGGATTGCTTTGCTTAATTTTTGTTGTTGTTATTTTTGTCGGAAAATAAATTGCATCTGCAGCAAATATTATGTCGATTGATTTCACAATTTCAGTACTTGAAGATAGGAAAATCGCTAGAACAAAATTACTTCATTGTTTACATTAGAATTACCTCTGATCCTAAGGGACCCAATATTTCAACAAAAGTTTTGCTGCTTTATTTTGAATATAAAAGAACACCTTTTTATTCGGTATTTCGTTCTGACCGCTTTGCTTGTGATAGGCCTTACCTGCATTGCTTCGTGATCGAATCAAAAAAATTTCAATTTTGCTCTCCTTAGTCGTATAACGTGATGCATCCGGTTGTGTCAACAATAATCATAAACATATTATTTATTTATTTAATGAATAGTCTAATATAACGTGAATAGGCTGAGAATTTTTTCATTTGGGGCAAGCATTATTCCATGTTTAAATTTCCACATAATTTAACCAAGGAATGAACTAAAATGATCGCTTTATACATACTCATTGGCTGTCGAATATGGCCAGCCAACTCAACGGAAGTGCGGCTTAACTGTCCATACAAACTCCTTTTTTATTATCACGGGGAACTCAGTACCGTATCTAAGAGTAAATCATTTTAGATATTGATTCAACAAAATGCAGAAAGCAAGAATGAACTAAAAAGAACGCTTTATTCATACTCATTGGCTGTCGAATATGGCCAGCCATCTCATTGAAAGTGCGGTTTTAGCTGTTATGTGGCCCATAGTTGAACTTGACAGCGACATTCATTTTTGTATGTAGATCTCAAAGCAGATTGTCTAAACGTGAGGTGGCAGCATGAACGATAAGAATATATGTCTTCGTGTAATCTTTCTTCTGATGCCATGTAATAAATTAGACCGTTTGGAATCCAACATAACTCGGTGCAAGTTAAAGTTGATTTGTTTTCATTCAAAGACTCAAAGTAATGGCAGTTATCCAATCTAAATGACCAGGACCAGAACAAAGATTTGCTTTGCTGACCAGAGCAAAAATTTGCTAGTGGGCTGCCAACTTCACTATTTTTGGTATTTGCCATCATTTGATTGATATATGTAATATTTCATTTTCATTGCTGGTCTACTGGGGCAAACATTTGAGTTTACAATAAAAATAACTGCAGCAGTTTCTGCGTCTCTGTCCAAGTTACATCTCTGGCAAGAGGCTTGAAATTTTAACAGCGGCAAATGTTTGGGTGTGATTGTAATCAGATGCAGAATTATATAAGTGCAAATATATTGACGGTCAAATCTTCTGTGTTGAGATTGGGGATGAAAAAAAAAACACAATGAAATTCGAGTTAATTGCTCGACCATCTCTGAAAAAAACAAAAAATCTTAAAATACCAAATGAGTGTTGTTCAAACTAGTAATAAAACGTGACTTTACCGTACCCGTCTCTTCTAGCAAGGGGCGGGCATGGCTCAGAGGTCCCCAAGAAGTAGATGACGCGAACTCAACCTCAACGCAAAAAATACTTCAACATTCAAATACTAACTTATCTTTTGAAAATTTTAGACCAATGAGATGAATATATCTGAAATATCGGTATACTTTTAGTCGATATCGACAAGGTACATCTTCTCCGTTCGTCAAGTCTTTAAGAGATCTTTCGTGAATGAGATTTAACAGTTTTCGGTATTTCTTTTTTGAGAGACTCGATGCGTTCGTTATCCCAACTTTTACGAAGTTCCGTGAATGGACTTCGAGTTGACCAAGATCGGTGAAGCCTTTTAGTGGATGCTGTCGCAATTTTATTCTTTCCCGGGTAAATATCGTTGAAAATTTTATGAATTCGATGACATGCCGCAAACAGTGGAAAAAGAGACGGATATCTTGGCAAAACAATAAATTTAAAGTATCGGCGACGATGGTGTATGAAGAAAACATAGAACAATAAATTGCATAAATCTCAATATGAATGATTTTTCACATCAGAATGTATAATAAGATATTTATATTTATTACAAACTCTTATTTTATTTAACAAATGAAAGCATATATCACAAACTTTCCGATATCTTGTAGAACATGAAACTTTCAAACGGTTCGAAAGTCAAGTACACGAAACTGAATTTATATTCAAAGTAAAACCCGGAAATTTGGCCATGCTAATATATATTTGTGGCCCATCGTTGATCTTTACTTAATATCTATTTCATTTTATTGATTCTTGAGCATGAAAACAGAGAATATGTAAAAAACGTGAAGTGCGTAGACATAACACAACAAGGTTACAACAACGTTACAGAGGAGCGCCTAATGCGTTGAAAAATCAGAAAATTCGATTGACAGCTGAGTAACTTCAGGGACTTATCGTTATCGTTTTAGATTCGACTCATTGATCTCCAGAAGGCACTCGTTGTAAAGGAAAAAATAATATCATGTTTCATTGCAAATGAGTTGCTCCTGGTGCTGTTAAAATTCAAAAAATGTGTCATAATTTAAATTTAACTTTTTCAGGAGATAAAATAATCTGGTTCCAAAATTACATCATTGAATACTCCGCCGAAACTTTTCGGTGGTAAATACATATGCGTGTTTACACGACGTGTCAGGCTTGGATTAACAGAAAATACAGGTAAATGTTGCTTCTTTTGCTTCATTAGATTGTTTTTACCAGGAAGTAGTTCGGCTTTATCATACCTGACGCTTGAGTGAAATATTTTATTCCACAAACGACGACTCGAAAGCATTTTCAATTCTGACGTTGAAAGCTTTTACGAAACGATATCAAAGAAAGTAGGGTAAAATTGGAAAGTTTACTTTTATTTCAATAATAATTGAATTTTTACATTATGGTTTCATAGTATCGAAGATTATAATTTTCATAAACTATTTTCGAATAGTATTTCTCCAATGAAACTTAACAATTGGGGAAATTCTCCACTCTTCACGAACAATTCATCTTAATTGAATATTCTATAAATAAAAACCATTGTATTTTGGAAAACGTTTGAAAAATATTTATTCGTGCATACTTTTGAATCATATCTATTGTTTTTGAAGGTCATATGGCAAGCAGAAAATATTGGAATCTGCCAAAAAAATAACATTTGTCACTTTCACGTTTTTAGGTGTCTGTCGCCAGGATCAAGGGTTTCTTCGTAATTATAAAATACCAACATAATGAACATTATTTCATCCATTGTTCACAATGTCTTGGTGATCGTCTTGGTGGTTGCAATAAGTGCATCATTTATTCCAGGAGTTCGTAAGTACTGCACGATCTGATATGATGAGGTTATGATTTGAACTATTTTAAGGTTCTATTTTAGTTAACATAGAAGCTGACTCAATCTCTCAGTGACAAACTTTTAAAATAAGGTATATATATTTTAATACATTTTTATGATAAAAGAATGCAATAGAAAGAATTTTTTGAAGTGTGGTATAACTGATAGGAGTTAAGAATCATATATATATATTCCATGAATGCATGAGAAATGCGAGAAAAAAAATCGTTTAAAACTTTCAAACTGTTACTTTTTCAGTCGGTGGGATTAGGTCTGAAGGTGGCAGTCCGGATTCTGCACAGACGTTCCAAGGTAAATGTCTTTTTTTTTTTAACTCAAGTTGGTGGAAAGTGTAGCTGGCCGGCCTAATACCCGGTACCATATTACGATAATAACTCAGCTACAATCAATCTCTGATCGCTAGGTATAACTGACCTGAAATCATATATTGTTGTTTGGCAATGTTATTGCAATATTAGTTAAAAAAGACGATTTTTCTTCACCGCACTCCCGAAATATCCGTGATTAGTATTTGTGCAATTACTTAGATTGAACAATTCACGTTGTTTAGAAACTGTCACAAATGCTGTAATTGAGATTTCTTTGGCTAAGAAGTTGATTCGGAGAAATCAACAGTTTTCCAAGCATCCGATTTATACAATTAATTTCATTTCAATTTCAGACAACTTCCGTGATCGAGAAATGTTTGATGCATGATTCCAGTCATTTATGTTTATCGTGCGTAGTCTTGTGTTTATTGAAAATATAAACAGATGTTGTAAATATATGTTTTAAACGAGAAAATATCGAGTTTACTTATCGTCGAATCGCCAATTTACAGAATTCTAACTAAGAATCGTGCACACACGACACTATCAGCAATCAACACAAACAAGTATCCGAGAAGTAATGAATGAATTGGCCCATTGCAACTTATCTTAATTTAAGCAGTTTGTATAAACTCAGAATCTGGAGTTACTCAGCGGTCAATAAAATTTTGTGATTTTTCAACGCATTAGCCGCTCTTCTGTAACGTTGTTGTCTCCTTGTTGTATTATGTCTACGCACTTCACTATTATGCATTTTTTCGTTTTCATGCTCAAGAATCAAAAAAAGTTTCGTGTGCGTAAATTTCAAATCATTTGAAATATCCATTTCATGAAAAAATGTGGAACGTTTGTGATCTATGCTTTCGATTTATTAAACAAAAGAGGACTTTCGAAATAAATATAAATATCTCATTATTCCGATGTGGAAAATCATTCATATTGAGATTTATACAAATTGTTGTTCTATGTTTCGATGCACAATCCTCGCCAATAGCTTGTAAATTTTAGTCGACGGCTTTATTTTATGTAGACCCGCGTCCTCTGAAAGTCTTCACCGATCCTGGTCGATTTGAACTCCATTCACTAAACGTCGTGAAATATTAGGATAACGAGCACATCAATTCACTCTAAAACGCAATAGCGAAATCTTTCTAATCTCATTCACAAACGATCTCTTGAAGCCTTAACAAACGAAAGAGTTGTACCGATGTATCGGTATCGGTATTGGTATCAGCAATATTGGCAATTTTTTCAAAATCGGGTATTGTATTGATATCGGCTAAATATACCGATATTTCCGATATATTTATTACTTTGGTCTGATCTAGAATGTTTCAAAAGATCAGTTAGTGTTCGAATGTTCAAGGTATTTTTTTGCGTTGAGGAATCAAGTTCGCTTCATCTACTACCTGGTTGACTCTGAGCCATGCCCTTCCCTCGCGGGAAGACACGTGTATTGTAAAGTCACGTTTTATTACTGTTTTGAAGAATACTCATTCTGTATTTCAAAAAACACAGCAATATATGATATTCCAGTTTAATAAAATATCACCTGACAAATGTTCAACAAAATAAAAACAAAGATTTTATGTTTTTTTCAGAGATCGCGGTACAATTGACATAAATCTCATTGTGTTTTTTTCTTCTCTAATCTTAACACTGAAGATTTGATCGTTAATATATTTTCCCTCATATACTTCTGCATCAACGTACATTCACACCCAAACCTATGCCGATCCTAAAATTTCCAGCCTCTTGCCAGAGATGAAACTTGGACAGAGACGCAGAAACTGCTGCGGTTATTTATATTGTAAACTCAAATGTTTTCCCCAATAGAGCAAGGAAAGTGAAATATTACATATATCAATGTAGTGATGGCAAATACCAAAAATAGTAAAGTTGGCAGCCACCAGCAAATTTTGCTTTGGCCAGTAAAGCAAATCTTTGTTTTGGTTCGGGTCATTTAGATTGGATAACTGGCATTACTTTGAGTCTTTGAATAAAAATAAATCAACTTTACTTTGCAATGAGATCTGTTAGTTTACACAACTGTCTAAATTTTTTTTACATGGCATCAGGGGTAACTCAATGGATTAGATCACACGAAGGCATATATGCTTGTCGTTCATGCCACCTTACATTTAGACAATATGCTTTGAGATCAGCATACAAAAAGAAAGTCGCTGTCAAGTTCAACTATGGGCCACATAACAGCTAAAATCGCACTTACAATAAGATGGCTGGCCATATTCGACAGCCAATAAGTATGAATGATGCGTTCATTTTTGCTCATTCTATACACTCAAATTAACGACTACAAAATGTAAAAACAACAATAAATCTAGGTGGCGGTGACCTTAGTGTAATTGAAAGTCGAATGAAAAGTGGACTACATTTTTAAACTCTTTTGATATCATGGAAATATATTTCTCATCATTATAAATAACAAATCCTAATCACGCAAAACCGTGTTTTGTTTCATAAATTTCACTAACGATGCAGATACCACAAACATGATCCCTCAACGCTGAAAACAATTGCAACATCCGCGTTCTAAATTATTTTTCAAAACATTCGGAATGAGATAAAAAAGCTGAACATATCAAAAACATCGGTCTACATTTATCTGATACCGATGCCGAAAAAATGACCGATACCGATACATCTCTAATTGTGTTTGAAGTAACTGTCTATGCACCATATACATGAAATATGTAGCCTTGTGTAACTAGAGTTACAGAACAAGGCGGGTACGTTGATCGTTGTGAAATACCTTTGTCAAGAGAGAAAAGTTAACTTATTAATAATCGGTCTTATATTATACTATTCATGAATGATATGAAAAGTTAATATAAACAATGGTGAGACAATATGAACTTAATTTTTTATGATAATAAAAATGCAGGCTAGCGCATGTTAGCTCCATGCTTGAAACAGTTGAAGATTGCTTAGTTAGACGTTACAATGAGAATTTCAAAATTTGATAAGGCGAAAATAGTGAGACTTGATATAATACTGAAGCATGCTGAATTGCGTACACGCAATTTATTAAACAAAAATTGAATCGAAGCCTCATATTTTCTCCATTAGATTGAATTGAAACCATGTTCATTGTTCGAAACATACCAGGGTGTTTGCCATTACCAAAGAATGTCATAGTATCTGTCTGAATAACAACCTAGTTTCAGATTACTCCAGCCCTCCAAGAGTTTGCAATTGCCGTTGTTTTTTTCTAATTTTATTAGGCATTGGGTTGTTCCGTACCGAGATTGAGGATGGAACACACTGTTATGTTTTTTCTACGGTTGATGCAATGTTTTGATAATGACATTTGCCCATACTTCGACACATCATACATTAACTTTATTCATTGTCATGCATACGTCAGTGTCTGAAGGGATTTGCTTCGAGGAAATTGTCCGTCGGAGAATAAGGGAAAAGTTGTTGATACGTTTTAAGCAATATGTACAGCAAAACAGTTTGAATAGTTTTCCAAATAAAAAATAAATGATGAAAATGCACGCACATTTGCGATGCTTAATATATAAAAAGCAAAACAGAATTCCAAATAAAGATTTTTCGTACTAAATTATCAATTAATTTCCAGCTAAAAACACCTTCATGCCCACAACTAACTGTTTTTATGAACCATGGAGAATTGATTGCAGTTCTCATATTGCTTATCGCCTTTCATATTAAAAGCAGATGAGTAAACTCCTTTCATACAAATGCAATGACATAGAAGGGTGTTGTGCTTTTTCAACGCATTGCTGGTAGCCGTAACATACAAAGTATGGGAAAACATTAATTGTGCGTTAAATTATTTTAAATAAAAATAGCTTTATCCAGAATAACTTAACCAATTCCTCCCATAGATTGTGACATCGCCATTAATAGATTTATATTAATCAAGCTAGCACGTGTAGCGCTCTTAGACTAGTCTTGTAAAATAGATACTTTTTTGATTGTAGATCGTCATATTCTCTTAATCGGCGTCACATATTTATATATAACGTGTATTTAATTTTGTTTTTTGATGAAGACTGATACTTGGGTGTGACCAAACATTTGATAAATAGACAATCATCAGATTAAACAACATGAATGTCTTCATTAAAAATTATTCAGCCATATAGTACGTGGAACGTTGTCAAGAATAGAGGGTTTGTGATTCGCAATCCACGGAGTTATCCATACGCTGTTATTTTTAACTTTATCATTCCTAACTATCAATGTGGGACAGAAGTAACACGACAATAACTAACGAAGATGTTCGATTTTTGTCTGCCAAGTAATGAATTTGAGTTTAAATTTAATTTTAGCTTTGATTTTGTGGTTTTGAAATAATTATCTGTGTTTGAAGTGTATTATTCGTTCAAAAGAATGAAATAAAACAGAAAAAAAACAGTACGTGTGAGGTGTCAGTATATGACGACGCTCCTGCAATATAAGAGAGGCGATTCGAATTTATCAATTGAGTGAAGTGAAAATGGGGTTTGTGTGATCTCAATGATTCAATATTTGAGAAGTGTGGCCTCCAAGGATATATTTACAGCACTGAATGGAATCGATTCAATTTCATTGAGATGAGCGATGTTTTAATATTGTTTGCCAAGCCTCGCAACAACACTGATAGCAGTCTTAAAACTCTTCCAAACTTCACTCCGGTAGCAATCAAACTTTGGCATTCTAAAGTGGATTATTTGTGAATATTTTTAACAACGCTTAATAATCTACATCTTGGCTGAGAAAATAAGAATACTCTATGATTCTACCTATAAAGGTGGATTTATGGGTATCACCGTGTTCGAGAGAAATAAATCTTACATTCTTTTTCTAAACTAGACCTCTCCTTTAAACGAAAGCGCTATCCCTCCTTAACTTCTCATAAAACAGTTTGATCAATTACATTCCAGACTTGAGTGGCGTAGTAAGACGTGTCTTACAACTTTCTGGAGATGTAAGCCTAATATGCATGCACATAAGACGATTGGTCGTGTGGCCAAATGTACACGTCTTACCATTTCGTCCATGCAAAAGTAGCCTTTCTTCTGTTTTTAAAATAAAGATTCTAGCTGTAATAAAAACTATTACGTGCTTTTCAATTATGCCATATTCAGAACTCATTTTTGTTCCGTTATCCCATTTTATTTTTTACTCGAGGAAGAGATCGGCGCGTTTAAACAATTTCAATAACCCCTGCTCCAAAATAATTCTTCCAGCACTTTAGTTGTTCAGGTTCAATTTCAATTACAAGTCATGTTACTATTCAGTCTTCTGAATTAAGAAACAATAATGCTTGAGCATAAAACAGCTTGTTACCTTTCTACCTGCAAGGCTGCATTGACATATATAATCTTGAATTAGTCTTGTATAATATTTATTGACACAATCTGTTTGAATGAAGAAAAGAACATTGGAGTAAAATAATAACTTCA
Organism: Styela clava; assembly: GCF_964204865.1. Taxonomy (NCBI): domain Eukaryota; kingdom Metazoa; phylum Chordata; class Ascidiacea; order Stolidobranchia; family Styelidae; genus Styela; species Styela clava. Next base: position 8,736,394 of record NC_135254.1, read on the forward strand.
TGCATCAAACATTATTCGATCATTGAAATTGTCTGCCTTTTCTAAAAAAAAGATTGGATAAATCAGATACACGCTAAACTATGAAACATCTATTAAGTCATATATTTCATTATCGTGATTTTTTTCTCAGATATGTTATTAACTAAGAAACACGAAAATATGTATTGTACAGTGCGGGATAAATAATAAGATGAACAAAGTCAAAAATTCTATTTCAGCCCTGTCAAATAATAACTACGTATATATATTGTAATGTTTCCCAATAATTTAGTCAGATGTTTCGTTGAGTTAACGATGATTGTAGCTATATTGTGTGATTTCGATAAATCGAGTTCTGAAGCAAATATAGTTCGCAAAAAGGGCAAAATTAACGTTTCAGTTGTTAATCGTCAATTATTTAACATTTCATCTCATTTTCAGTTTAGACTTGATATACTGGTTCCACCAAGCGAAGAGTTATGAAGCATTTACCTTGGAATTCTTGCTGTTTATCCGGACTGTCACCTTCAGGACTAAATCCTCCCACTAAAAATATTAATTCACGCAGGATAAATGAGACCGCTGGGTAATTGGTATTCGATTTATATGATTCTTTCTCCTACTTTGGGTGGAAGTTCAAATGTTTCAAACAAACTTTCTTCAGATTCAACAACTTCTCTAGCATTTATAGGCATGCATTCCAGTCTCAGTTTTACTGAAATATATATTGATACCAAATATCAAGCAAATATCTTGCAAGGCTGCTTAACTGATCGTGAAATTATGTCGTTAGAAGATTATGCATCAATTCCGTTCGACTATATAACTTTGTTTATATAGTAAACTTCGAATCTAAATAAATACTCACGGACACCAGGAATGACTGATGCACTCATTGCAATCACTATAACGATAATGGAGATCATTCTAACAATTGATGAAACAGGAAAGTTCATTTTGATAATTTGGTTTTACGAGTTGGAAAATGCGGAACCTAAAAATGGAGTAGCAAAGTAAATAAAAAATGTATAAAATTTGATTTTCATTCATCAATAGGAAAAATAAATTAATTTTTTTTATCTTTTATTTGATAGTCATTTCCTATCCGTCAAGAATGAAGTCATTAAATTCATGTCTTGGAATAAGTTTATAGAAAGGTATAAACCAAAGTGTAATCAAGCTTTGTCGTCTTGTAATTGTTTTGTTATACGACAAGATCCAATAATGTACAACTTACCTTCGAAGAGTGTAAATTCTTCAGATTTCTCTGACTGACGGCTTTAAAACCGAAAAAGTTCTCCAGGTGTTCGTTCACGCAAAGAAAATTCTCAATTAATCTTCCAATTTCACAATGCATCTGAATTTATATATACCCGCCTGCTTCCTGATACATATTCAATGAAACAAAATTGATTAAATTTAATAGAATTTCTCCGTCTTTGGAACCATTTTCACGGCATAAAACATACCAGGATGTTTGTCAGCGCCGAATAATTGCCGTACTTTTAATTGAAAGGTTTGAATAAGTCTGGATAACAGTCTGCCATCAGATTACTCACTAATTTAAGAGTTTGTAGTTACCATTGGGCCTCATAATTCTTATGAAGCGTTGGAACCAACTCGTTGGTTGTTTCGTATCGAGATCGAGGATGGCCCACACTTTTTCATCATGTATAATCCATGGCTGATTTGTTGTTTTGAGAATAGCGGACTTCAGCCCGTACCTCGACACCTCATACATTTAAATAAACTAAGATTGATTTTATTCATCGTCATCTATACTTCAGTGTCAGAGGCGATTTGCCCCTAGTAAATTTTCCCTATATGGTAAAATGGGGAAGCTCTCGATACGATTTTAAGCATGTAGGTACAAATGTACAACAAAACAATTCGACAATTCGAAGAGTTTCTCAAATGAAAAAAATACTCCTATTTGAAAAAAACCTTCATGACGGTAAAGCATTGTAGAGAGATTAATGGACACGAATTGGACCCATGGATTGCTTTGCTCTATTCTTGTTGTTGTTATCCTTGTCGGAAAATAAATTGCTTCTGCAGCAAAGATTAGGCCAATTGATTTCACAATTTCAGTACTTGAAGATAGAAAAATCGCTAGAAAAAAATTATCTCATAGTTTACTTTAGAATTTTCTCTGATCCTAGAGAAACCAATATTTCAAGAGGTTTTTCTCCTTTATTTTGAATTTAATGAAAAAACACCTTTTATACCGCATTTCTCACTGGCCGCTTTCGTCGGTTGTTGACAAACTTGGTTCTCACAGAACTTTACTGCATTGTATTTTTGTTTTTTAAAGGGGCCCAATTGGACACAATTTTTCAATTTTGCTCTCGTCGGTAGTAATTCCATGCTTCCGGATAACTCAACAAGAGCCATAAACATATGTATTTAATTATGGGTCATATATATCGTGAACAGGCTGCGTGTATTTTAACTTGGTGCAAGCATAGGCAATACAAACACATACTACGGCTGGTACATAGTATGAATGTACAATATTTTAAAATGCAATTGTGGAAATTCATATCGGATAGATATTTTCTGTCTCCTGCGTGATCTTGAAAGACAACACAAATGTAAAAACGTGAAGCATACTAGACAAAATAAAGCGATTCCGTGTTCAAAATTGAAGAAATGCATCCGATGCAGTGAACAAAATAAAAAAAAATTGAAGGCTGAGTAGCTTTCACATGCCAAAATTATTGTAGGGTTAAATACGATAGAATTAGAAAAGTCCAATATTCGGTGCTGGGTAAATCATCCCTTTGTTTGGTGTTGTACTAGAAATAAATTTTCATTTCCTAATCCAATATTTGCTTCATCAATTCAATTGGCTTGAGTAGTATCAATGACATTAAACAACATGATAGGCAACTCTGACGTCACTCCATAAGACTACAGGCGAAACATTATATTTCATGATACGCTCCAATGCACATATTTCTCGTCGCCTTTCGCGTCCGTTTTCCTCTCGCTTTTGCTACTGGGCGTCGTTTTTACGTGCAGTACCTGCCTTTTTGCGCCTGTAACGAAACATAATAATCTCTATATCTAAGAAGTTTTGCTTACTTGGAAAGCGGGAATAACAGGCAAGCTGTAAAGAGCAATTCTGGACATCATAGACGTTTTTTTTTATCAGAGAAGATTACAAACGCGATATCGGAAAGATTTGTGTGGAACATTTTGCAGATAATGATAAAGTTCAAAGTTAGTAATTTTAATGTTTGCGCTTAATCATTGAAATTTCATTTAAAGAGGGTGTCATACAAAACTGTGCTGCGATACAATTCCATAACACAAAGTTTGCACCTATCGAACTTGCTTTTGTAGGTGAATTTATTAGACTTATTACATATTCAGTTAATCGTAGGTAACATTGCTGGTACATAATGCATCGTAGATAGGTTTGTTTAAATTTAGGAATTTAGCTCATAGCCCACTAATTAATATTATCTTCTATGCAGGAGGTTGCAGGGCTGAATTCAACTTGCAGCCTTACCGATCACCTGACGATGCTCATTTAGTTTGGCTCGAGCAAGTCTTCTTGAAATGCTTGTGTGGATGGAAACTACCTATATTTTTTGCATTCCTACGATTTTAGACAAATTTATTCTGAGGGATTTCGCATATAATTCTCACTGATTGTTGGCTGTTTATAATTCCTATTGATTGTGAATTCTGATTATAACAATTAGTTGAAAATTTTTTTACCTAATTTACTGGCACCTTTTTCTTGTCAATACTCCAAGCTGAGGTAATAAACATGACAATACATTTATGCCATCTGGAAGCAAAATATGCACACTAATTAATAGTTTGGCACATTGAGATAATACATCATGACAGAAAATACAAGTTAAAGATATGTATGACCATCACATGGTAATTAAAATTAAAAAAATCAATAGGGGCTGTGGAGTATGAAAAGTTCAAGACAAAGAAAAGAACAAATGTTCATAGCTCATGAACTCTCAATTTTGCCTCCATTGCTTTGTGAAGGCCAATATATTTCGAGTGGCTGAATTGGTTTACTTTTATGATAGCAACGATTTTGTATTTAATATAGCGAGATTATTTCAATTTAATTGAAGTGATATAATTTCCCAAAGCAATGCTTGAATCGTCTAGAATAGATCAGTGGTGTCAAACTCATGGGTTTTCGAGAGCCGCATTGCATTTTGAAAATTGTAAAAAGAGCCGCAAACAGTTTTTGATAATGTATACTTAAAAGATATTTTTAAGATAGTTTTAGTTTGTGACATATATTGTGATGCAACTAAACAGTTGGATTAAGTTTTATTATTTTCTTCAATTTCAAATGCAATTACATATTAATATTTGCATTCCACTATTATTGCAACATTTGCAAGTTACAGTATTTATTATAAAAAATCGTAAAATTCTCTTTACAACCATCAAAATCATTTTTGAACAAGCTTTGAATAAGGAAAGAATAATACATACACTAAAAATAACTTAATCTAAATATATGAACCTAAAATTAACAAAAATACTACAGTATAAACTCAATGTTTTAATAATTACATTTGTCCTGGCGTTTGGCATCTTTTTTGTGTCACCAGCATACTAAGGCCAGTTCGAAATGATTTTATAGTACCAACTCTAACTAACGAGGCCACATGATCATGGGTTTATCTGGATCTTTACGACTGTTTAATTAATTCCAGTAATGCAAAAATAGTATTCACCTTACCTTTTACCGATTTCTTTTTACCCCAACTTTCAAAAATATCATTAAAATCGACAACAACTGTCAAAGCAGGCACGAACACCATTCGTGCTACGCCTCGAAAGCAGCACACATCCGCTCGTTTTCGTCTCGTCAAGTATGTGCATTGGAGCGTGCTATCGAATACGATCTTCGGACAAAAATGCCGGAGTTGCGCATCATGTTGTTTAATGTCATTGGTAGTATATAGTGTCGAATCCAACACATAAATGTTGGTCAAAATGTTGAGCAAAATTATGTTGGTCAAATGTTGGGCAATGGTGTTGGGCAATGGTGGTGCGTGGGATGTTGTTATGTAATATTGTTTCCGGTATCGGGGAATTAATCGCATTGTTCTGTGCGTCAACCGTGTGTTAGTCATTAAGTTTATGGTTTTGCGTATGTTTACTGATCGACGTATGTCAAAATTATTGAAAAACGCCATTTTTATTTTAAGCGCGTTTTTTTTTTAATTTTCATTTTTTATATTTTGATTTGTATTTTTACAGTTGTTTTTATTTTTCATTACTTTTTCATTTTCGGTTTATTTTTGATTTTAAAAATTTTATTTATTTTTTTAAATTTTTTTTTTTTTTTTAAATTCTACAAGAAATCGATAGTTCAACATATTATTTACGACAGAGATTCTTTTTCACAGACTTTACTGTTGTTTTTGATAATTTGCGAATGCAATCAGCATTTCGAGTATTACTTGCATTTTGAAATTTGGATTTCATCAATATTACGTAAGTCAGTAGTCGTACGTGAGTATTGTACGTCAGCGAAACTGTAGCGAGACTGTATTCCTCATATCAATGCTCGCAAGTAGATTGTTCTTCCTCGTATTAGAAGTGAATAAAATATGATTTATTTGATTAGCTTTTATCATTGGCAGCTTTCGTTTATGTCTTTAGCTTCCCAAATAGGCAGACCTAGTGATTTCCCTACATTCCCCAGATGTGATGCCAGACTTCAATACCAAACTTCGGTAAAATTGTCTTTGAATATTCAGAAAATGGCATATTTATCAGTGTAGAGTAGATGGTCTGTCATACACATAACACATTTTTATAAGTTGCAAATAGTTCCATCGCTATTGCCAAAATATTTACCACCCTCTAAATTTCGAAACACACCCCCCCAATAATGAAAATATATATATATATCGGCTGCGATATATATCAGCTTCTCTTATCAAATCCTTCACCGAAATATATCTAAATCAATATTGGAATACTTATATTTTGACTAACACTAGATATGAAACAAGCCTGCCTGGTGGAATGCCTTAAAATTCATCTCACTAATTTCTAGTATACGCCTGACAAAAAGTACGAGTTTAAAAATAAATATTTTTACAAATCTTTATAAGGTATTAAAATATTAACTATATATCTGTTGTTATGACTCACGCAGCGTAGGTAGCCATTACTTTCAATTATTTCATTTGATACTAAGCTGAAATGTGGGTGGAGTTTACCACGTACTGCTTTAACCATGAACAAGAACAATCCTTTCGAAACTTCAATGGTCATCTTAGAATTTAGATGGTGTTTCAAATTTTTATTGTTCGTTGTTGACATCAGCAAAACGTCAGTAAACATTTATATAGCGAATCTGAACAATGACTACATTTCTATTGACAGTGGGGGAAAATGTACATTTTGAGTTGAATCTATGTGGCCTATTTTCGAGTAAATAAATCTATGCATTGGTATCAAAAATCTGCGCATTGGAATATTATTTTTCGCATAATATATTCTGTATATCAAAGTCTCAAGCATTCGGAATGTTCAAGAGGAGGCCGAGATTGGAGAATCAACCCATAAGATCCAATATATTCATTCCGAGTTCAGATTTATAGTAAGATGTAAGGAGTTTTCAAGAAGCCATTCTTTTATTTTTAGGAATTCCTTCGATGCTCTCAACCCAATTTGCTTTTTTTATTATTCACAGCACGCTTTCATATAACATTCGTACAATTCTTTTAGAATTCGGTTGTAATTTTTGCTGAAATTGCGATAGTATTTTAAAGGTTATATCCATAGATATATGTAAATATTGCTATATAAGTTTAATATGGAAGCAAGCTTACATAGATATATGTAAATATTGCTATATAAGTTTAATATGAAACACTTCCAACAAGCAGTGACTCAATAGCACGAGTTGTTTTCTACGAAAAGGAGCTCTATGTATTAGCATATTTTTGTATAGAAAGGCCGAGTTGTCTGCATGATGATTTGGATGTATACCAAAATACTGCGTATTTTATGCAAACGATTCGACTTTCAAGCAAGCTCTGATATTCAGGCTTGTCCATGGGACACATTTTTCTGTCCCATTCCCATCCCATAGAAATTATGCCTGTCCCATCCCATCAGCGAAGTACAACAAATTTACAACAAATTTATAGATTTTATCAATGATTACACTGACAATAAAAAATTGGTAAATTTTGACTTTTCCTTATAACTATCAGCAAATATATACCTTAGTTTTTACACCTACTTCATTTTCTAGTCAAGCGAAAAATTACAGTTCATTACTATAAAAGAAATAAATTACTTTTTAAAGCTTTTGAAGAAAAAAAAATACATTTTCAAAATTCATAAAACATTATTGATCAAAAATTAAATAAAGAACCTAATCACACTACAAAACTTCCACGTCCGAAGGACTAAGTTGTATATACTTATCGCTTTGTGTAAAAACTTTCACTTGAATCGTTTTTTATTTTAATTTTAAAATTTTCACTTCATTGGACGCGAAATGGACGTGTCCGTTGTCCTGTCCGATATTCATTTTGTTATTATGCTACTGTTGTAGTTCGAATTCTTCTTTTTGTTGAGAAAAAAAATCGCGTTTCTCATTACCTACAAGACCAATTGCTTTTGCTTTGATTAGTTTCAAAGACTTGTGTGGTCTTTATGGACTTATTCATTCCAAAATTTTTAACTCTTAACTATATGCAAATATATATTTGAGTTTTTACACCAACTTCATCTTGCAGTCAAGCGAAAAATTACAGCTTATAATTAGAGAAAAATAAATTAGTTTTCAAAGTTTTTAATGAACAAAACACATTTCTCTCCTTTTTAACATCCATAAAACAGTATTCATCAAAAAATAAATGAAGAATCTAAATATATTGCAAAACTTCCACGCCAGAAGGACCAAATAGTATATACCTATGAGAAATGCTTCGCGTCAGCATCTTTGATTTAAATAGTTTTTTATTTCAATTTTGGAACTTCATTTTATTGGACACGAAATGTACCTATAATTGCTTTCTTTTTCATGTTATTGTTACGGTATTGTTGGTGTAATTTTACTTTTTGTCGCTTTTCTCTATCTATGGAACCAATTGCTATGAATTTTGCAGTGGTTAAAGATTGTTGTACTCTAATTAATTTAAAAAACTTTTGTGGGCTCTATGGAATTTATTTTTCATTCCAAAATTAAAAAAAAATGCGTCAGTCTGCCGATACTGTACGATTATGATGCTATTTCATTTTAGCTTTCGTGTCCATATATTGGAGCATTGATTTTTTTGTTTTTATAAGAGCAAGCAAGGCCATGCGCACCAACTCAGGAGTAAAGGAGACTGACCTCGATACATTGTACGAGTTAAAAATAAAATCTCCGGCAAATGTTGTTCTTATGTCATAAAAAAAAAAAACTTGAGCACAGTGAATATTCGACAAAATCGAATTTAATGAACAACCCCAGCAAAATCAGAACCAATATATCCTAGAAAATTTTCTGTCAGGGTTTTTTGACGTTGGCAAGATATAGAGATTTGAATTATACGTTTTTTTTACTAAAATCGCGGCGTTGGGCCTTTCAGCAAATCTTACGATGGAAATTTTGGACTTGCAGAATATTACGGAATCTGCAACGTAGAGTGTTCTATTCACTGTAAACATCACAAAGATAGAAACTATACTCATAAAATAAACTGTCGCAAGTTCAATTATTATTCGTTTTCATACGTTTTCTGTGTACGTAACTAATCAGTAGAGTAAATCCACATCTTGCAATCAAACTTGATTCTAAAAATATAAAAAATATGATTTGTCTCAGTATTATTCCGTAGATGCAAATGTATTTGGTGTACCTGCTTCTGAATCTACTTATTTTGGGGATTGCACTCAATACAGCATTCCAATTTTTAGATGTATATATTCGCTTTTAACAAACTTTGAAGTCAAAGAGATTACAAAAAATTAGTCTTAAGTGACCACTAACTGTATGCAAAAAAAAATTATTTTTCAAAGGCACAAGTTGATATGGTATCACAAGAAGACTTGAATATTTTTTCGTCTGGAACGATTATGAAAAACGCAAAATGATAAATCGCTGATAAGAACACACTTCGGATTGAGAGTGCGCTACCGGTAAAGTTTTCTCGGATAGGATACGGTAGAACGAAAACTTTTGACTTACCCTTACTGGTATTTTTACGCAGGAACGTAGCAAAGTTGAAAATGTGTAATATTAAGCTGTGATTAAAGAGCATTGTTATTGCACATATACTAAAACAAAAACACTCACTTGATCCTGTTGATTGCACCTCGGACGTAATTTTGGTAATGCGTACCTAATTCTGTACTTAAATGCAATGGAAAATGGAACCCTTTCAGACCAATGTACAGTTGTACTTCGCTGATTGAAATTATTGAGATGATTTTAATAATATATCTGTCTTAAGGCTACCATAATAATAGAAACAAGAGAGCAATTCCCAAATATATGTACACGTTAACCAGAGCGAAGCAATGCTTACCTTTGACGCTACCGGTACCCTCCAACAATTTCCGAGTTACTCGTGGCAAGAATTTACAGTATCTAACTGGACAGTCAGAGTTCCCATGTATAAAATAATACAGCGAAATTTTGGACGAAATATCAGATTTCATACGAAATTTAGACATAAAGAAAAGTAATAGCCTTCTGGCAAAAAATCAATCTTTAACCACTGAAAATTTTAAAGCCATTGTCCAAGTATTCGAAGAGAGAAGCTATTTTTAATGATAATGATGACGAATAACAAGAACAACAACAACATAATATCGAAACAATCGCTATGTCCATTAGCGTGTTCAAAAACAAAGACATTGTAAGAAAGGTAAGGTTTGTTTTTTCGTCCGGGTGTCAACGGATTGTGAAAGTACTACATCGAGTTACTCGTGGCGTCAAATTTAGTACCCATTCGAAAACCAATGTTCTTTTCCTTAGCTACTGAACTAAACGCTTTCGAAATATCAGATGTTGAATGTAGTGTCATCCTCTAAAAAAAATTTACTTTCCTTTTTACATAAATCATCAGGACTTCCCGTGCTCATTGTAACACCACATATTGTTTTAAGTTGAACTACGGCGTGGTTTTTCCGATGAGCCAATTTTCCGAGCAAGTATTGAAAATAGAACAATATAACAGAGTTGAACGATGATTTAGCAAAACTTTCCACAGGTTTATTCATGTTCAATAGGCTACTGAGATGACAACGTTCATTTAGTTACAATAGCTTACTTTCATTGCATATTGCATTAAATGTTTCGTTTCATCATCTGAAAGAGAGACCGCTTTCTTTGCGCCAGGCATCGTTATAAATATCAACTTTTTTACGGTATTCAAAACTTCGTGAAGAGCCTGAGGACCAAAAATAAAATGGCAAGTTGTTATCAAAATTACCTTGACAACGAACGTTCATTATGATTATTATAATATAAAATTAATGATATCGTGGTAAGGAAAAGTGTAGCAGGCCGGCCTAATACCGGTTACCATGTTACTATAATAGCTGAGCTACAATTTATCTCTGATCGCTAGGTATAAGTGACCTGAAATCATATTTTGTTGTTTGGCAATACTATTAAATTATTTGTCAATTTGGCAATTTGTCTTTACTGGACTCCTGACAGATCCGTGATTAGTATTTGTGCAATTACTTAGATTGAACAATTTACGTTGTATATAAACCTATACAAATTCTGTAATTGTGAGTTCTTTGGCTGAGAAATTGATTCGGAGATATTTCTGAAACCGTTCAATATCAACAGCTTCCCAAGCATGGCATTTATGCAATTAACTTTATTTCAGAAAATGCAAAAAACTTCGGTGATCGAGAAATGTTTGATGCATGATTCAAGTTGTGCGTAGTCTTTTGTTTATTGAAAATATAAACAGATGTTATAAATATATGTTTGAAACAAGAAAATATCTAAGTTACTTGTCGTCAAATCGCCAATTACAGAATTCTAACTAAAAACCGTGCAGCCACGACATTATTAGCAATAAACATAAACAAGTATCCGAGAAGTAATGAATGAATTGGCCCATTGCAACTTATCGTAATTTAAGCAGTTGATAACGAGTCATCAAATTTATATCAACTAAATATTCTCAATTCAATTGGAGTCAGGTCTTTTGAATTACGGAACATTAAGTGCGAATGAATCGCAGGAATAATCCATTTACGAGATTGTCTATCTGAAACTATTCTCTGGCTCGCTCGCTAAAGCCTGTCAGTGATTCGAACAAGGCATGCTGGCTCACAGATTTACTCATAAAATGTATGAACAGGTTGGAAATACTTCTTCGATTGGAAGTAATTTTAGTTAGTATGTCGTCGAAGCAGTTCGACAAGGAATTGTTATGAAAATCATGGACTAATGATAATACTCCAAGTTTCATTATATCTTCAACTTTGAGTATATTTAGCCTTTTATAGAAATGGTTTACACTTTCACGTTTCCTTTTCTATAAAAAGAATTCTTACAAAATTATTACAAGAACCTTGCAATTTTGAGACAAGTGTTTTATTATCATGGAGCCAGACTGAGCAACAATATCGAATATGGCTGAGTAGTAGTGATTGAAACGGTTCCATTACATTTGAACCCACGTACATTTGAACCCATGACAATTGCACCTATATGCTATTGCACCTATGAAATTTTTTTGGTTTCAAGGATAGTTAAACCCATACTAACCCTAACCCATGGGTTTTAGCACCCGCATATAGATTGAACCCGTGGATATACGCATGGGTTCAAATGTACGTGGGTTCAAATGTACGGTCACCATTGAAACATTGCTAGTAAAGCTGATTGATTAAAACACTGAGATACGTTGGCAGCAACTGCCAAGTTTATATTTGTTTTACCAATAACATGCAATATGTGTGATGTCCAAGACAGATTTTCATCAAAGATAACTCTTAGAAATTTTATTTCTTTCACTCTTTCAATTTCATTGCCATTGAGCAGCAGTGGTTTTGTACAACTCAAAGTTTTATGCTTGCTTGGATTGAATAATACAAATTTAGTCTTGTTAGCATTAGGCGATAATTTATTAACCAACATCCAGCTATTAATGTTGGCTAGTTCGTTGTTTGCAACTGTGAATAGATCTTCAAGATTTTTCCCATGAAGAATCAAGTCATTGTCATCAGCAAACATGATTGACTCAGAGGATTTCAGACACCTGGACATTTCACTGATGTAAGCTAGAAAAAATAATGGGCCAAGTAAAGATCCTTGAGCAACTTCGTGCTTCATGACACAGATATTTGTAGAAAATGAATTGTCATATTGCACAATTTGTTTTCTGTCTTGCAGGTAGCTCCTGATCCAATTGAATGGGACGTTTCTAATTCCATAGTGATAGAGCTTACTTGAAATGATGATTCGAATGGTCAGTGGTTTCGAAAGCTTTTGAAATATCAAGGAATATTTCAATTGCATGTTGTTTGCCTTCAAACGCCTTGCTTAGTTTGTGTATCAAAACATTAGCAGCCATAGCAGTGGAGTGTTTATTGCGGAAACCAAATTGATGCGAATGAAAAACATTGTTGGTTTCAAAGTAGTTTGACATTCTACTATACATTATTTTTCCAAGAATCTTAGAAAACGATGGTAGAAGACTAATAGGTCTATTGTTCCCAAGATCTGAGACACTGCCCTTTTTAAAGAGAGGAACAACTTTGGATGTCTCGAAACTTTCAATGAATAATTCAGTAGATAGTGAGAGATTGAATATGTATGCCATATCAGTGATGTGTTCTGGAATATATTTCAATATTTTGAATAGTATACCATTGATTCCAAAACTCGACTTGGGCTTCATTTCGCGTATGATATTTTTTTTTATATCTAATGCTGTAGTAGGCCTTGAAAACATGGATGACGATTCTTGCTTCCCAAGATATTTGTAATTTTTGTCACAGCTAGCTGATTGTGGCATATTGTCGAGTAAGCTTTGTGCCACTTGGGAAAAATGTTCGTTAAATTTGTTTGCAATTTGTGTCTTACTGCATTCAAGTCCAATCAAAGGGCATGAATTGTTTTTATTTTTACCGATTAGTTCATTATTTGTTTTCCATACTGCCTTAATGTTGCTTTTGTGAGAGGCAAATTTGGACCTTTAATAACTTGGTTTCTTTTTATGGAGAAGTCGAGCATAAAAATTTCTGCATTCATTATAATGTGACTTGTGTTAGTCATCTATGTTTTTATTGTTTATTAATTTTTTATAAAGTTTTTGTTTGTCTCTGTTGAGTTTGCGTAACTCAGTATCATACCAAGGTTTGTTTAATCTGTTTGTTTGTGTTTTGTAAGGAAAAGACTGGGAGTAAACAGTAGAGAATTTATCAGAAAATTTTCATATTTGGATACTGTGTGCTGTTGAAGTCATCAATATCAATGGAATTCAATTCATTTATAAAAGTATTCAAGTTGGACGAAGTAAATTAGCGATGCAGTTTTTCAATTTCGTTTCGAACTTGCTTTTCTAGGAGAGAGCATTGTACAATTGGCAAATGATCAGAAATACATTCTGCTAAAACAGCACTGTTAATTTAATTTTTTTATCATATACGTTTGTCCAAATGTGGTCTATACAGGTAGCAGAACTTGAAGTTATCCTAGTGGGACAGTTTATCAGAGAATAATAGGCCACTCTGTGCATAATGTCAACAAATATGCTGGTATTCCTATTGGACTCATCAATAAGAATATAGTTGAAATCACCCATTATATAATTCGACCTGTTCATCTTTGAGTGGATATGTCAATAAATATGGATTCAAAAACTTTCTCACACATGATAGTGAGATCCTTACGGACAATGTATTTCAGGTCATTTCGAATGTACAGATCAACATCACCACCTCGGTGATGAGATCTACTATTAGAGATGAAAACATACCCATCCAAGGCATTGAAGTGGCCATTTGTATCAAATACAATCTATGTTTCATTTATAGCAATTACATGTGGCTTACAATTTAGTGACTTTACTAGTGCTTCGAATTTTGTGTAGTTTTTGAAGGAGGCTAAAGATCGGACATTGACTGAAAGAGTCATGAAGTCACTCAGTTTTAGACTATCATTGAATGTAAGGTCATTGACATCCCTGGAGCAAATATACTGGTTTGAGATATTGTACATGACAACATTGTTTATGTTGATGAATTCTTCAGTGTCAGTATTGGTTGACTCAAGAAAGATTTGGTTGAAGTATTCAGGATTAAAGTATTTTTGTAAGAGTCTGGGCTTCAGCTTTTTCTGATTGAAAAGTAGAAAATAATTCTAGTATTTCAGAATCAAAGATAGAAGAAAGTGGTAAACATTCTTTTTCACAAAGGAAACAGCACCAAGGCATTCCATCAGCTTCAGATTGCGGGTTTTCATATTGCTGTCCAGAGATATTAGTGCATTTTAATTGTATCCAATAAGAACAAATATTGCAAAAAATAGCTTTCTGATTTGTTCGGACTGATTTGTGGCAATTTCTACATAGATATTTCAACATATGTTTCATGGTTGGGGCACAAAATAAAATAGATATAAAAAAAAGAAAAAAAAAGGATAAAAATGTAAAGAAGTAAAGTCTAGTGTTTAAATACTAAATTTCCAGACAAAGATGTATAACTTATGGTTAGATAAGTACTGGTCGATTCGACAGAGAAAATTAAATTTGAAGATAAGTATTTATTCCCCTTCACTCCTGTAGGCCACCACTTTACCAAAAGGACCAGGGTGCATACAGTGAGCCTGTTTGCTAAGCCCCGTTGGACGAGCAGCAGCCCTGGAGTACAGGGGACGAGGTAGAGTAGTGATATCTTTCAAACAAGATATAATTCGCTTTCTGTCCATGTACGCGTATATAGTCCCATTCAACACTATTTGTGTTAGTGTGCAGCATCGTTATCACTACTTTTGCTACAGCATCCTTGCAATATATATATGCATACGGATCCACCGGCACAAAAGCATAGAAGAAGGATAAGTAGCTAGTCTCGCAGAAACCAAATAAAAAACGGTTTATATTTTACTAAATTAATATATAGATAAAGTTCTGGAGTAAAAGAATATAAACTCAGAACATGAATTTACAAATCAGGTAATGAAGGTACGAAACTACACGAGACCCTAATACTCTACCTGTATCAGCAAGCTTAAACCTCCAGACCTCTCCACACAATGTAAGTTTTCCACATATTGTAGCTTGAAACAAGTTCAACACAAACTGTGCCCACCCACTAATTCTATCTATTGAAAATTGGAGTTGAATAACCCACACAGTCTGTTATACACAGTGTTTCATCGAAGCCTTGGCTGACTGATATGTCAAGTCAGCGCGCATAAAAATATTCGAAACGATTTCAGCCAATAGCGTTCAGCTTTCCCACATCGTCACAATCAACTCGATATCACGTGACATGACGCGTTCATGCATGCAAGTTTAAAGGAGAAAAAGTTTGGTAACACACCCTGTGAGTGCATTAAAGCGGTGTATATAAAATTATGCAACGAAATAGGACGGAAAATTTATCACCTCACCACAATGGAGGGGATGGAAATGGCAAATATCCTCTTTTTCTGTAAAGAGTTATAGGATGACTCAGCAAGAGCTATTACCATATTTATTTAATGAATATTCTTTTATAACGCGAATAAACTGAAAGTTTTTCATTTGGGGCAAGCATGGGCAATACTCAAACATACTACGACTGGTACATAGTATGAATGAACAATATTTCCACGGAAATAGATAATTTTATGCATCAAATATTTATTGAACATTGCGGTCGTTTGCGTTTTTTGAATAAAAAAAGATTTTATAAATCAGATACATGTCAAACAATCAAACCCTATTTATCAATACATAACATTGTGGCAATGTTTCTAAGATATGATTTTAGTCAAGAACCTAATAGTTTGAGATGACACGAACCTCATTCTCATCAAGCCAATCGCCCATAATCCAAAGGGTTGCATTCCAAAAGGGATATGTACTCAGCAAAGGCAAAGCCATTTCTCAAAAATGCAGTGACTAGCATGGTGTTCTGCTTCTTTAGCGTCGTTTATCAGCTTTATTTCATTGTCTTCAAAGCTAATCAGAACTCTTTCAATGGTTCAGTCCCGAAATAATATCACGTATACAACATCTTCGAATTACTCGTGGCTTCAAACTATTTCTGTTTTTATCCGTTGCATTGGGAGCAACTCCTCTATATTGGTATAAATGGTATTGTTTTCATTTTGTCTGCACGTTTAAGCATCTCATGTATTTCAATTCCAGGAAACAAAAATTTATCATTCAACTTTAGAATCAACGATGGCCCCTATATAAAGCTGCCTATTCGGGTTCACAAAATTTAGAATCCAAAACCGACTACAATTTTTCAAGATCATTGTTGGCAGTTCATGCATTGAAATGGGATATTCGGTAATTTGTCCCTCGCTTTATAGAAATAAGAACATCACAGTTCAACATATTATACCAAAACAGTTCATTTCGCATGGTCAAAACACAAATATATATTTATTATTTTAAATAGATTTTTAAAATTAGAATAGCGTGTATATTATGAATATGACCGCGTTCAACAAAGAATGTGTATAAGTGTATACGCAAGGCATGCTATCTCATGTCCAATGAAACATTTTTCGGTATTAGGCCCTTAGTAATAGGCGTCAAATGCTCAGCACGGCGATAGAGAATAATGAATCTTCCAAATCAGGGTGATTCAAACCCAGGTACGCGGGCCGCATGCGGCCCGCACAACAACTTTAGCGTATACTAAACCAGTGATTCCCAAAGTAGGCAATATCGCTCCCCGGTGGTCGAAAACGATACAGAGAGGGGCGAAAAAGTCGAAGGAGGCGATAGGTGGGCGATTTCGCGAAACCTGTTTTTGTTCGGCGCATCGTGCACTTGATTACTGTACTCTGAATGCTTTCGTTGGGTTGAATCATGTCACACGCGAAAGGATTGCTTGATTCGTCTGTGCAGTAAGGTACGGTAGTTTGCGTACCCAGTGTTCGGTAAATCTGTAGTAATCTGGCCCGGGACGCCTCACTGAATGGATATTTTCCAAGCCTTTGACCCCGGAAATTTTTCCCATACTTTACCATTCTAAAATGTTCGGTGTTTATTTTAAAGAGTGGTTTCGTGAGTTGTTGCTTATGAAATGAAATATTTATTTCAAACTATCATTCTAATTCATACCATTCGACAATCTGTTTTTTTAAAAGTACCAATAAAGAATTTTAGCCCAGTCTATCACAGCTATTTCTACACTAATTTTTGATTACTGTAATTAAACTGAAACTCCTAGGAGGACAAGGTGTTCATTGACTTGTTTTATTTAAATTTCCGAAAAACAACTAAAAGTAACGAATATAATTTAAAATCGTGAAAAGAATGTAATCTTCACGACCACTCCTGAAAGTCCGTCTTAGTGAGGAATGTGTCTGAGCGGATGCGAAAGGGGGCATTGTTACGTTTATTTTTGCATCTTGCTGATTGGCCAATGTCACAAAGTAAACAAGGAAGTCTCTGCCAGGGGAAACATCCAAACAGCGGTTTTCAACGATGAATAAATCTTGTTTATTATCTACGCTCGAGGATCAAAATACATTTTTTACGTAACAGAATTTATCGTGAGACAAGTTTAGACTAAATTTTATTATATCCTAAAAATTATATTTAACAGCTACTCGCTTTAACAAGCCTACAATTTAATTATAATTAGACAAATAGAAACACGCATAAAAGTTGTTGCTGCAAGGTCTTATTCATTCTTTCACATAGACCATCCGACCTAGGATGATAAGGAGTCGAACGGGTTTTATCAATTTCAAATAAGGAACACATATGCTTAAACAAATGAGATTCAAAATTAACTCCTTGGCACAATGAATAATTGTAGGAGTACCAAATCTACTAAAAAATTCCGTTACAGGTACATCGGCTGTTGTACCGGACGTTTGATTAGGCAAAGGATGAGCCTCAACTTATTCAGTAAAATAGTCTGTGACCACTAAAAGATGTTCATTGCCCCGTTCAGTTTTAGGTAAAGGGCCCACAAAATCAAGACTAATTCTGAGAAGTGGCTCAGTACAAATCATTTAACACATTTCTGCACGTCGTTTTCCATGAGGGGTTTTGGTAGCAGTGCAAGCATTACAATAACGACACTAAGAAGATACTTGACTGTGCATTCTAGGCCAATAAAATCGTTCCCTCAATTTGTTATAAGGTCGTTCTTTACCCACATGTTCACCAGTACGCAATTCATAGAGTTGTCGGTACATTTCGCGACGCAAAACTAAAGGCAACACAATTTGAAAAATGGATTTCCCTACAGGCGCGGCGCGGATGGAAAACTCGCGATGAAACACTCCATCGATGACTCCCAGAATTATAAGTTCCCTGGAGAAAAACAAGAGTTCTGCAGCTGGAGGTGATTGATCCAACGTTTCCCTCATTGTCAGTACTTTAGAGATGTTATCGTCCTTCATCTGCATCTTACGCATTTCGGTCGATGAATACGAAGCGAGCCACTCCATAGAATTACCATGACTCGGTTGTAAAGCGGCAACTTTGACAGTTTCCAATTCACACGGCTGATCACCATTCCCACAACTAGTGCAGGAATCACGATTACATCGACGACGAATACGACTCAAACCATCAGCATTGCCATGTTTGGAACCAGCGCGATGTTCAACTTTAAAATCATCAGTGTCCAAAACTGATATACAATGAGCTACAATGCCTTCAGGATCTTCAAAATTCAAAACCAACGTAATGAGATTCCCACAACTAGTGCAGGAATCACGATTACATCGACGACGAATACGACTCAAACCATCAGCATTGCCATGTTTGGAACCAGCACGATGTTCAACTTTAAAATCATCAGTGTCCAAAACTGATATACAATGAGCTACAATGCCTTCAGGATCTTCAAAATTCAAAACCAACGTAATGAGGCATCATCAGTTCGTAGCTTGAAATGTCGACCCCACGGGAAATGACGAAAATGTTTAACCCCCCATTGCAAAGCAAAAAGTTCTCTATACGTGGCACAATATCTCTTCTGCGCCTTGTTCAGGGTCACACTGGCAAATGCAATTTCTTTTTCTTCGCCATTCTGCATTTGACTTAAAACTGCGCCAGCTCCGAACCCAGAACAATCATTGTCTAATATGAATTCGTCTCAGTCTTCCTGTGGAAATGATAATACAGGAGCACGAACTAAAAGTTCTTTCAAGCAAAGAAAAGCGACATCACACTGCTTTGTTCAAGCAAATTCTACTTTCTTCTTTGTCAGATTAACAAGAGGATGTGCAATGGTAGAAAAATCTTCAACAAACTGTTTGTAATAATTACAAAAACCAAGGAATGACTGCAATTCCTTGACATTGATAGGCTTGGGCCAATCACGAACAGCAGCAATTTTTCCATCGCTACAGCTTACACCATATTCAGATATTACATGTCCCAAATATTCCACTTTACGACGAAAAAGTTTACATTTCTCTGGCTTGAATTCCAGTCCAGCAGCACGAATTCTTACAAAACTTCACGTAAACTGCTCATGGCCAGATCGAAGTTTTCCCATTAAGACAAAATAGCATAAATTCGTCATTTTTCCAGTAGCAGCTGAGGACCCCCGTGCTACTGATTTCTGTTTAAAGGCATATCATTATTCTTGGGAGCAGGGTGAAACTGGGGAATATTCCCACTGTCACGAGTTTGGCCATTCCCACCCCAGGCAGAATTTGAGCTATTCCCTTGAGAAAAATTTACTACCGGGCCATTGACCGTTTGCTTCGTCGAATACGCAGTAGAAGGCTGCGAATTCTGTGGAACATAATATCTATCACACTGAGAAGCTATATGACCCCTGCCATGACATCTCTGGCACAGGTTCTCCGGACAATTCCTACGTATGTGACCCTAGGCACCACAGCCATAACAAGTAATACCTTCATTCCTACGCCCACCCTTCTGACGGGAAAATCGGGGTTGATGACCTTTGTCAAACATGGCACGGAAACAGTCAAGCATCTCATTAATATCATTCCGCAGCTTACTAAAGTCAGATTCACAAACACCATCATCACAGTCAGAATTATTCACAACAGCTACCATGGGCTTATTAGCACGATTACAACCAGGTGCACTGTGCGTAGCATCAATAGAATGGCATACATCAGCCACAGTAATTAATTCATCCAAACTCTAAGTCTGCCTGATGGTCAAAGTCTTACACATCTCAAAATCAGGAAAACCTGAAATGAAACGCTGCTTAATCAGATTCTCACGAGCAATAACATCCAAAGAAGGATAATAAGCCTTCCCTCCTCAATGCACGAAGAGAAATAGCATATTCCGTTGGCGTCTTAGTGGCCAACTTCTTCCTGTTATTAAACAGGGTAGCAAAGTATGACTCCTTACCCTCTGGATAATAACGCTTTTTCAAGTGATTCACTGCAACACTCAAACTGTGCCTATCGGGAAGGGATAATTCATTCAACAAGGACAAAGCCTTCCCACGCATACATGCAGCAAAATGAACACCGGCAATTTTATCAGTCCATCCATTACAGGTAGTAATGGATGAAAAATGACACACATAATTATCCAAAGACATACCATCACCATTAAAAGTATCAGGCTTTATATCCATTCTCATACTATTATTCATACCAAACGGCCTTGCAATCAGCAACGTTACCATTCACACTTGCATGCATAGGTGTAGACTGGTCAACCACACACTCTTCAGCAAAATTCAATTTTTTAATAGTACCGGTACCATTCATCAAACATTCATTATCAGGGCAGTCTGGTTCACAATTCCTATCAACACTCTTAGGCACCTCAGGGGTTTTTAATATAGTTTTAGGAATAAATGATGGCACCTCACTCTCAGCCATGACCTTGTCAATGCTCTCCAGACGGCATATCACCCGTTCGAGTACTTCCGTCATGCCAAAATCTCTTTCTTCAAGTTGTATAACACTGGTCTTGACTACTTTCAGTTGAGACAAAGCATCTTGCAGTTGTCTTGCCACTTCTTTATTCTCAGCTTCCAGTGATTTATTCTTATCTTCAATTTCTTTATTCGCCATGGCGCTTGCTAGCCAATTTGCAACAGTACGACTTAACCGGAATACCGGTAGGTGCTCGCCCCTAATACAGTCTAGTAATACTGTAATAATTAGTTCAGAAGATCCAATGTGCTGCAAAGACACACAAATAGGTTCGAAGTTCACGATGCGAACGAAGACACTTTATTAAAATAGTGTAATATCCACGCTTAAAGCAGATAAAATAAGAGCGACAAAATACGGTCCTTAAACAGCGACAGCAAAAAAAAAGAAGAGTGACACTGCTAATCCGCAGCAACGGTTCACATATGCAGTGGTGGTTGGAGTCGAGTAACTGAATCCAACTGTCGGGCGAATTAGGGCTCAGACTCCACACACCAATGCGTATGCAATAACTAGACACGAAATATAGATAAAATACAAAACAATAAAAGATTGGACAATTCCAGTCCCGCCACAATACTAAAAAGCCCATATGGGTCAATGTGGTTAACAAAAATTCGATTAATGAGATTGTCTGAAATTTCTGGGTAAAAAGTATAAATGGTAATACAAAATAGGTTTTACAGTTGTTCAGATTAAAGTCCAAATGGGAAAAGCAAGAAGGATGATGAATGTCATAAACACCCAATAGTGACGTCATAGCCGTGGCAGAAGCAGCGTGTGAGATTTCTTCTGCTTGAACTTGAATAGCGTGAAAATTTTAAAAATGTATGAAATGATATATTTCATGCGGCAATCTAATTCACTGGATGAAGCAGACATGTTATAAGAAAGGAAATTAATTATAGAACTTGAATTTATCTAAGACATATCAGTAGTTACGTTGTACAACAATTCGAAGCGGTTGGCAGTGGCTCAGCATTCCGCGCATTTTTTTTATTCCTTGCATTAGAAGCCCTCCCTCAATATAGAACTTGAATTCTTTTTCATTGTTAATATTTTGTCTGGAATGCTTCACGTTTAGACATTTCTGTTGTCGTCTAAGATTAGGTAAAAAAAATATATGATATAAAGTTCAACGATATTCCAAGTAAAACACCGTATATATATATGTATATAGCTCTTGCTTTTACATTATGTCTCTGTTATCGTTGTTGAATATGTTAAAATCGCGCAAGCTTGCCCCATGTTTAATTCGTCTTTTGACTTCACAATGTGTATGATCCGTGATCGAATAAAAATCTTGAGAATAGCACTGAGTCCTGAAACAATCGAGTTGCCGCTATTAATTCGAGCAAAATTGGATTATTATGGTGATCTATGAACCATGAGAATGAAACGCCAATAGTTTTTTTTCATATCTTAGTGCCGTGATCCAATTTATTCAATGCCTTATTATTGCAACGCCCTCTTTGACGACTTTTTAACTAGCAAACGGCCCCCTGACAAAAAAAAAGTCAAAGCAACTTTATTCTCCATTTATACTTAGTATAATGTAAATGTTGAGATTAGTGAAATACCACCAGCGTGATGATATCTAGCTTCATTTCAGTCAAAAACAGTCTCGAGTCTCGTCTGACACTATCGAGGAAATCTTTCTTGATATGTAAAAGATCGGTCACTGCAATAAATACCAAGCATACACACGCTTTACCAAGAATGAACTGGCAAGAGCAATGAAAAAACTTTTGACCCGATTTTACCATGAGAATATTCAATTTCATTCTGTTGCCAAAAATATGGAATATTGAAAGACTGGACATGGGTTTAAAATAAGTGATGATTTTCGCTTCTGGAAATTCAGGGTTATCTAGAAAACGGAAACCAAAAATTTCTTAACTATCTCCTTTGCGCTTGAACTTCTGTTTGCTTATAACTATACTCAGAAGTTTTGCGATATTTTTACTCTCTTAGTTTTTTGCTGAAGCGCACCTTCTGTTGTCAGAACGTGAATATGGAAGAGTTTAAACGGTGAATACAAAACATTACGTGGTTGCGCCGATACTTGAGGGATTGATAGAGGAGACCAGCAGTTGTTCTAGCATGACAAGGCGACCCCCTATACAACAAATCGGACGCTTGCCTTCCTGAGAGAAAAGTCAGCAATGACATCCAATGGGCACCCCAAATATCGGACTGAAACCTCTCAGATTTTGATATGTAGGGTGTTCGAAGGACAACTCGTATCAGGACAATCCTCAGAACGATTGGTGGTTTAGTTTTTTGGAGACCACGCTGTATGATACTGTTTGCAATATAAATCAATAAATATGTGTACTGTATTCTATAGTTTGAACTTACACAACACAAAGGATAAACCGACATTAAACAATGTCAGACACCACATGATATACCAACAGGGTAGAAGCTAGATCTTTGCCGTTTTCCAATTTATGTATTACTTATGTAGCCTTATTATTCAATGACCCAAGAAATAAAATTGAACAAGTTAAGTCGCAACATGGAGAAGATCCTATCTGACGTACGTCAGTTCAATCAGATGCCCAGCTCTCACGTGTTGCTCTTAACGAAATCAAAATTATAACATAAGGGTGTTGTTGTACTTACACAACCGCCTCAAAGCACCAAGAATCCAATAATAAAATGAAGCTGTTATTCAATTGGTACAACGGAACGTTAAGTACATGGTGAAGGAAGCATATGCTGTATGCACTAGACTAGTATTATTATGAAACAACAATACGGATTTCAAAAGTCATAATACCTATGCTACGTTGAGCGAGAGATTTCTAACACCAAAATCACAAGCAAACTAGTTTGAACCAAAATATAGGAGTGAATGACATAAAATATCACACTTCTTGTGTGTTCCCGTATTGATGCCAGCGTCCCCCAATTGCCCAGTATGATAGCCAGCGCCCCCAAATTGCCATCAGCGTCCCCATGTTATTGCAAACGCCTACAAGAGGGCGTTTTCGCCCACTTCGGGAACTGCTGGTCTTGAGTCGAGACCAGGGGTGTACAAACTGCGGCCCTCGGGCCAAATGCGGCCCGCAAACAAAAATTGTGCTGCTTGCGGCGCGAAGCCTATACCGGTACCTTAGTTCCCCTGTCATTTCAGTAAAACTAGTTAGCAAGATCATGTTGCAGAATACACTGAATACCGAATATTGCGCACATATCCTATGTCGCAATCGAAGGCGGTCGTGTGTGCGGCGCGGAAGTAAATTACAGTTGATATAGAAGGATTTCAATTTGCTTTGACTTGAATTGCTTATTACACGTAACGTTTTTGATTGAAAATATGGTACAATTATTATCGTATATTCCAATTTTGTGGAGATAGTTTGTGCGGCCTCGGCAATAAATGTAAAAGCATATTGTGATGATACGCGTAACAGTTAAAACTAGAGAAAGTGAAAGAAAAAAATTAATTAAACTGCAAAATAAAAATAAAAAATTCTAATTTCGAATTTCATGTGCATGTGCTCCTTTTCGTACATTACGTTCTCTCTAAGAATTCAACTTTTAACGCCTCCTCCAACCTCCTTCCTCCCACTCTCCGTGGTCTTTGCTTAGTCCAGTCAGGTATTATGTCCGAATCTTGTGGGGGCTTGGAACGGATTAATGTATTTTGAGGTAAAGAGCGTCCGTACTTACAAAATTTTTACTTACGAAAGGGCTTGAAACGAATTAATTTCGTTTCAATTACGGAAACCCCTTCGCAAGTGGAAACTCATTTAAGGTACACATGGTAAGAAGAAAGAACAAAGAAATACCGAATAAAAACTACAATTTTTTCGTATCCAGAGACTTTCGTTGGTCGAATTTCTAGGTGCGGCCCGCGGCTTCACCCAGTTATTTGTATTTGGCCCGCCTGTTAAAATGGGTGCACACCCCTGTTCTAGATAATCGGAAACATATCTTCGACGTGAACTTGGAAGACAACACAAATGTAAAAACGTGAAGCATTTCAGACAAAATAAAAGTTTGTGTTCAATATCGTAGATTGGCTTCTGATACTGTGAACAAAAGTTGAAAGTTGAGTAACTTTCAGACGTTTTCAAATTTAAAATCGTTTCAACATTAACAATTAAAGTATGATTAAAGGCCAATATTCAGTGCTAGGGAAATCATCCCTATATACTTGATTTTGTACTACTGATAAACTTGCATTCCCTAACCACGTATTTGATTTATCAAATCAATGACTTGCCGCATGAATTTTGCAGTTGAGTTTCGACACATATCATATGTTTAGATTTTCACATAATTTTACGTCAAGTACTGCTGTATTTTATCAGTTGATGGCAATCGGTACGGTATATGAGTGAATCATTTTTGATATTGATTCAACGGATTGCAGAATGGTGTTTTTTGCTGTTATGTGGTTCATAGTTGAACTTGACAGCGACTTTCATTTTGTATGTTGGTCTCAAAGCAGACTGTCCAAACGTGAGGTGGCAGATTGAACGACAAGAATATATGTCTTCGTGTGATCTAACCAACGGGTTAGTGTTTTATTAAGTTATCTTTCTTCATTCATCAAAAGTCAATTAGACGATAAATGACTATTACAAATACTTTTGTGTGTTTTGAACAGGTAAAATAGCTAAGAATTCGGCCATCTTTTTTAATTGGATTGTTTTTATCCGGAAACAGAATGCCTATTTTAAATTGAAATTTTGGAGGGAAATATTCCATTTGAAAACAGACGACCTGAAAGACGTTTCGAAATCAGACAAAGCTTTTCCATTATATTTTAAACCAGGTCTCATATATATTGCATTGGCGTGCGATAAGCTGGTGAATGATTGAAATTATGTTATCGATTTTATTGCAGAAAACCTCAATGATCAAGAAATCTTATTTTATGGGAAAACCTAGTTCTAGACTCGTTTTTTTTATTGAAACGTATATATTGATTGTACAATTATATACTGAAAAAGAAAAGTTTTTGTTTTGCCAACGAGTCAACTTGTAACAGTTTGGAGCAGAGTATGCGCAAATAATTTCTACAATAAATTAGTACTTTGGTAAATGAATCATTTTGAACATGCTACAACTTATTATAGTGTGTATAAGGCAATTGCTTTCATAGATTAGGCAGATAGGGATGGGAACCTTTTGTAATGGCTAGGTTGAAAATTACATTTTCATGGTAAAAGAGAAGGGTGTGGATTAAATGAAGGCCGGTTTTAGTGTCAATTTTTGTCTCCCAAATGTTAGTATATTTTTAAAAATAATTCGTGACCTAACGGGTCAAAAAAACATGATGGATCACTTTGTCACGAACGGGTCCTTGTTTCTAGGTTAATAATTTCGCATGAGTTCAGGTAATACATTTGATCTTCCTTTAAGAAAGGTTTCTTGTGTAAACTAATGAGATTTCTTGAATAGATTAGTAGTTTTAAAATAAAAATTATAGTTTTATGTTGACAGCACGTTAGAAATGCCACATTCATGTTAAATATTTTAAAACGGTTTGTTAAGAGGTTTGAGGGAAATACCCCATTTGAAAAAAAACATCGACTTCAACTAACACACCTCTATACTTCACCCCAAGATAACACAAACAAACATAACAAACAATTGTGCATTGTGTGTGTAATATCTGGAGGCTCATGTCATAAATATAGATTCAAAGATATGTCATAAAAATAACATATGATAAATATATGATTGTTGTCTCTATAAACTTAACATAAAATCCACATTAGGACAACTGATTGGCGCTTTCCAGCGATTGAAGTTGACACACTTGGGATGATGCAAGAGCACTGGATAACTTAGACAGATTCGATTCGACGCATTCCCATTAAAAGCCGAACGCACTTCTTTTGAATGACTGGAAAGATGTAGATTCTTAAATCGATCAGCCTATTGTAATAATAACGACGGGCCCCAATCCCTGACCATTGCAATAATTCATCATTAAAAGTCGCTCTCGTCTTTACTCTGAGATTCAAAATTTCTCAACTTTGTTTCGACTTCCAATAAAAGATGAGGCCTATGGTTTTGACCTTGACGGTAAGCTATTCTTGCATCTTAATGAGCTCCCAATATTTCATTTCATTTATTCATATTTCACCGTTAAATGATTTACATGATTTTAATTTTCGCGGATCATATTACTTCTCAGTTTCCATAGTTCAGAAACAAACAATATGTAAGCAAAAAAACAAGAATCCTCTTTTTCTACTCGCAAGGCTATTGAGTGTTATTTATATGACTCTCTGTCAGATCTACTAGATTAGTGGTTCTCAAACTTTTTTGATCATCGCCCCACTATAGTAGTTTATACAACTTCATCGTCCCCCCTGCACTGCAAAAAAAAATTATAAAGTCTGAAACGAATATATTACAGACCAAATAAGGAGACAAATCATAGTTTATAGTGTTTTTAATGAAATGGATGAGCTTTGTGTTCTTCAGCGAGTTTATTGATTGAAAGGCGATAGTGTCACGGCTGAACACCCCTTTTTCGCCAAATCAGAGGTCGGAAATGAAAGAATCCAGGGTTCTACCTCCAATATGAATTTGATTTCCTTATTGCATTACAATATATTCAAATATTTACTGCGCTATTGAACCCCTGCACTCAGCATCAACTTTTCTGCATGGTTCCATTTGTCTAATTATAATTAAATTGTAGGCTCGTTGAACGAGTAGCTGTTCAATATAATTTTTAGGATATAATAAAATTTAGTCTAAACGTGTCTCACGAAAAATGTAATTTACTCCTCGAGCGCGGATAATAAATAAAAAATTAATTCTTCGTTAAAACCGCCGTTTGGATGTTTCCCCTGACATAGACTTCCTTATTTACTTCCTTATTGGCCAATTAGCGAGATGCAAAAAATAAGCGTAACAATGCCCCATTTCGCATCCGCTCAGACACATTCCTCACTCAGACAGGCTTTCAGGCGTGGTCGTGAACATTATCTCATTTTCGCAATTTTGAATTATATTCGTTAGCTTTCAGTTGTTTTTTGGAGATATAAATAAAATAAGTCAATGATCACCTTGTCCTCCTAAGAGGTTCAGTTTAATTACAGTAATCAAAAATTAGTGTAGAAATAGCTGTGATAGACTAGGCTAAAATACTTTATCGGTACTTTTTAAAAACAGATTGTCGAATGGTATGAATTAGAATGATAGTTTGAAACAAATATTTCATTTCTAAGGCAACAACTCGCGAAACCACTCTTAAAATAAACTTTTAGAAAATTTTAGAATGGGAAAGTATAGAGGACTTGCACGGGTCACGTGACTTTGTTTACTGGACGGCAAAAAAAAAAAAAAACGTCCATTTGGCTCCTGACAGTTGCAAGTCATATTATACGTTTCCGTTTTGTTTGGCTGTTGAAAATGGTTATTTTGTAATGTTCCGTTGGCTGTACGTATAGTATAGACAACGAAATGGATCTTCAGTCATATTCCACTGTTTTCAAAAGATTCAGAACGTCGCGCAATGTGGATATCATCCATTGATTGGCAGGACTGTTTGGTGTCAAGTCCAGAAGCTTGTGTTTCACTGTTAGCGGACAGCAATTCGATGATGGTGTTATCAATTTCTTTAAATATTCATAAGGTTCATTATTTCAATGGAAAGCAAATAACAAACTACTGTTATTGGTAGGCCTCCTTGCAACCTTGACATGTGTAAGGAATTAATTATCAATTGCCATAGGGTACGTATAATCCGACTTGCAGCTGACAGGAGCCAAATGGACGTTTTTTTTTTGCCGTCCAGTAAACAAAGTCACATGACCAGTGCAAGTTCTCTATCTATAGGAAGAATTTTCCGGTGTCAAAGGTCGGTAAAATATCTATTCGGTGAAGCGTCCCGGCCAGATTACTACAGATTTCCCGACCACTGGGATACGCAAACTACCGTACCTTACTGCGAAGAAAACTGCGGCAATCCTTTTGCGTGTGACATCTCCCACGTGATTCAAACCTACAAAAGCACGTAGAGTATAGTAATCAAGTGCACGATGCGCCGACCAAAAACAAATTTTGCGAAATCGCCCCCCTATCGCCCGCTTCGACTTTTTCGCCCCCCTCTGTATCGTTTTCGCCCTCCGGGGGGGGGGGGGGGTTGGGGGGCGATATCCCCCACTTTGGGAATCACTGTACTAGATGACAACTCCTAAATATTTATCAATCAAAATATTTTTTAAAGCAATATGTTGCAATAAACATCGGAATATTTACGATGAAATATTTTTGAAACGGTGCTCCCGAAGTATGCGAAAAAGATGGCGGACATCGGAACGTAACATGGGTAGCAGGTTGGGGTTAGGCGATAATTTTTTTCCAATTTTTCTTATTTTAGTCCTATTATGAGTTCGAAGACTAGCCAAAAGCCTCCCGTAGTATTTATACCTAAAATTATGGCCTTACCCTAACCTAGTACACATATTACATTCCGATGTCCGCCATCTTGGTTCGCATACTTCGGGAGCCCCTTTGAAACTCCATAAATCAAACATTTCTTGATTAATGAGATTGTTTGCTATTCCTGGAAAAATAAAAGATTGAATGGATCAGATAAATTCCAAACTACTCAACTCTTTTATAATTATTAATCAGGACATGACATAGCGTAATTATTAGATATGTTCTTAGCCCTCAAATAACATGATTAGAGATCATAAAACTCGAATTTCATCTCATTTTATAATTTTATTAAAAGATTCGTCAAAGCGTTTTACACAACAAACTGGACAGAATTGGTTGAATTTCGGAAATCCAATCGACATAATGTTGGCTGATAAATGTAGTTGGGCAAAAGAACCAAATTACAAGCATACCCGCACTGCCCCTTTAGCTTCCGTGTTTATTACTTGTTAAAATTTATAAATGTTGGTTTTGCTGTTTAAGCGGTCAAATGATTGAGAAAATTACATTTTCGTCTGTTGTTCTTTTTAAAACGGTAGTCAAAACCCGTATTTGATCTTTATGAAATTTTAACCAAAAAACAGTCATCGTCATGAATGGAAGTTTCAGAACTCATTCTCAATTTAAATTAGGCATAATCCAAAAGTAAAACAATAAATTTATATTAGATTTAAACAGAGGCACCTGAAGTATTTAACAAGTAATTCTACAATGACAGACTCTTTACATACGAATGTCGCGCCAAGGTGGTCTCATACTGCAAATGCAAAAGATTTTTGTTTTTTGGATTTTTTTGTAAAAAGATCTGAAATATTTTTTTTGAACATTGATTTAAAAAAAAATGGATCTTTAAATCTAAAGTATCACACATTTTAACGGTATATTTTGTTGAATTTAATAGACTGTTGTGCACCAGGATGTGTCCGAATTTGTCCGACCATTCAGGGGTAGTGGGACATTTGAAAAACGTTTTTAAGGCAATTTCGTGGTAGGATGTGTGTTTAAAAGGAATTTCTTAGTCTGTAAATAAAAACTACAGTTACTCTCTCTGCATTAGCCCCGCAATTCCAAATGAATAAACAGATCATAGGGCTTAAAAAAGTGTCTCAGTTTCCCGACTTTCCCCGTATACTAAGGGTAGGACGAATTATTCACTTTAAAGTTCATGTCTATTTAGATAACCGATCAAATTATGATATTAAGTACACTATCAGAAATTTAAGACTTTAGTCTAATGAGTAGGTTGGGTATACAATATTTTTAAAATATTGATAAGTATTTCGCAGTGGCGGCGCGTCAATAGAGCCAACCGGGGCAATGCCCCGGTTGTTCTTTCGGTATAATAAAAAATATTCGAAAAATACCTCAATATCGGTTGCACAGACTGTCTACACTAGCCATATTCTCCCGACATGGTTCATTTTTCGCTCGCAAAGCCTTCGCCGAACGTCGACGGGGCGACGCCGATTTTGCCCCGGTTGCTCATTGTATGTCGTATTCTCTCTTTTATCTTCCACTCGCCACGTTTGTCTCGTTTGTTTTCTGTTTCTTTTACTAAATCATCGGGGCCGATCGGGGCTAGCCCCGAAATTATGACGACACAATGCTGACGTTTCTTACAACAACGTGTTGACATATTCACGCATTCCTTCTTGTTCGTTGGTTGCTTGAAGAGTTGATAGTTTCCTCGCCTTCGTTTTTGTCGCTTGTTTCGCTATTTGAATCAGTTAGAGACCTTTAGTCCATTTGCTTTCGATTTTCCACATTCCTTTTGAGCTCCTCACTTCTTTCCGGCTTCGCATTACTTAGCCTTGGACCTCATAACGAATAAGGTTGATGCACTACTTCGCACTCCGTTTTCGCAGCTGCCGCTGGAACAAAAATTAGAGGTACAACGTCTTGGGCCTTATCAACCAAAAAATTGTTCACTGGAACAATCCCATGACGGAGGAAAGCGTCGGCGTACATTCTGCGCAGAAACTTGGTATAAAAAAACACGAATGGTTGTGTTACAGCGAGGACAAAAATGCACTTTTTTTGTTTTTATTGCCTACTTTTTGCTACCGCCCGTGACTCACGTTGGTGTAAATTTGGTTTTAGAGATCTTAAACATCTTTCCGAGCGTGCCAGGGATCATCAATCTTCTATGGAGCATCTGGACAATTCAGTAAAATACCGAACATTCGGAAATGTTAATATTGCAGCACAGTTGGATGAAGGACGCGCGGTTTCTATTCTTCGGCACAACCAAAACGTCGAGAAAAACGCCATGTTCTCGGTCGATTGATAGATGTTTTGAAGTTCATTGGTTGTCACGAGCTGTCCCTCCGTGGGCACGATGAACGGGCTGGCTCTTCTAATGGAGAGGTATTTTTGGATATGGTGGAATACACCGCATCCCTAGATACAGTATTGAGAGATCATCTTGATGCGCAACTGTTTCGAAAGGGACATCTAAGGATATCCAAAATGATTTGCTCGACTCAATGTATAAAATTTATTTACAACATTTGGCTCTGGAAATTGAGAATTGCCAGTTCCTTTCGATTCAGTCTGACGAGACAACTGACATCACGTGCGTTTCCCAACTGGCTGTTTTTCGGTTTGTGAAAGATGGTAAACCTACTGAGAGATTTCACAGCTTTGTACCAATCGTTGATCGCACGGCTTGCGGGATATCGGCTGTACTGAAAGAAGTGTTACAGCCTTACAACGCGAAGTCAAAATTGATAGCTCAAACTTATGACGGCGCGGCAGTCATGAGTGGGTCGAAACATGGTGTTCAAGTTTATATAAAAGAAGATTTTCCTCATGCGCATTTTTTACATTGTTATGCACACCAATTTAACCTCGTTATTAAAAATATGTGTCTTGATACCCCTCTCGTCCGTATATTTTTTGCAAATGTTTCGGGGTTTTCTTCATTTTTTTCCCGTTTCGCCGAAGCGCTCTGACCTCCTTCGCCAGATATGTAGCCGCCGTCTCCCAGCTTGTGCATCAACACGTTGGAACTTCCAATCACGCGTGGTGCAGGGCGTGTCCAAAATTAGGTCTGAGCTCATTGAGTGTTTCAATGGCATTCAGAGCTCTCCGGTTTGGGACGAACGCTCTGTGAGGGAGGCGGCAGGTTTAAAGCGTCTGCTAGAAGATGGTGAGTTTTCATTTTTTCTCGCTTTTTTCTCCACAATATTCTATCACGTGGATGTATTATACGGCGCATTGCAGTCAAGGCTAATGGATGGAGCGTCTGTGCAGTCGTGTATTTCAGACTTCTGCGATGCTGTATCTCGTATCCGGGAAACAATAAAATACGACGACACATGGAGTGCTTCTTTACGCCGCGAGCAAACAACGCAGCGTTTGATTTTGTCTGCAAAGGAATGCTGTGACATTCTGGTGAATCAAATAGGCGATCGTCTGCGCACTGAACACCTTGCCGCGTTCTCTTTGATGAACCCCAAAAATTTTTCAAAATTTGCACGTCAATTTCCCATCCATTTGTTGGCTACTGTCTCCAAATTTTACCCCATGATAAACGTGGGTAAGTTGGAAAATGAATTGCGATGTATATACACCAATCAAATTCTTTGAACATCACATCAACTTGCGCGCTCTATGGGTTCCTCATAGATAACACTCTAGTAACTACCTTTGCGGCGTCTGCAAAATTTCTGAACATCATTTTGACGACGCCTATTTCTTCCGCCGACGCAGAGCGAACATTCAGCACGCTGAAGCGTATTAAAACGTATCTCAGAAACACAATGAAGCAAGAAAGATTAAATTCCTTGGCTGTTCTATCCATTCACAGAGACATTATTTCTGGGATGCATGACTTTAATCAGCGCGTTATTGAGAATTTTGCTTCCAAGAAACCGCGGCGTGTTGCATGTATGTTCAAGCAGTAGAAGTCTAGCAGCATATATATCTATGAGTGAGCGACGCATGTCCCCATCTTTGCATTAACTTTCCTTTCTTCATAGTAACGTTTTAAACCTTATTTTAGGTTTTGTCTGCTTTCCCGAAGTTTCTGTTAATATGTCATTGTATTTATCTGGGTAAATATTGCCTTTCCTTTTGAAAGAGGTTTCAAAATAAACTATGTCTATATTTATTAATCCCTTGACTTGGACCGGTTTTAAAGACACTTTCTTATCGTTAAAAATTGTCGCTTTTGCCGATTGGTTGTTACCGATGGAATGGTTTTTATACTCATAAAATGATGGGAGAACTTACAGCGCTCATCCTGTCCCCGTAGATGGGGGTGACTTGGTCCCGCAGTAGCTTGCCCCGGTTGTCAAAATGACCACCCGCCGCCACTGGTATTTCGTGCTTTTTAGTCGGCGAATTGGCGAAGTCTACAAAGCCTTTTCTTTTCTCATGCGCAAAATCAGTGGAAAACAATGGAACAAGATTATTCAATGTGATGAAGATTTCGTTAATACTAAAGAGCACCTAGATTATTAGATTGATCTGTAACTCAATATACCTTTGATTACCACAGATCTTGTTGTAGAGTATCATATAACATTTAATTCGAATGTCTTTACGATATCCGGGCTTCTAATTTAAGGGAGATTCCCTAACTGCGAAACCATATTTCGATGAGAGCTATGTGACTTTCATGAAACTAGTTTGGAATGACTGCAGGTATGAAAGTGCCCCATGAACAAAGACTTTGATATGAATTTTTTGTCGCGTTTGTAACTTTTCACTGTACAATGTTCATCTCATTTTTTAGTTTTGAAGTTTTGTCATTCATTCCATTTTACATTTACTTTATAAACCAATCAAGACTGCTGATCGGATTTAAATTTCGAATGGAGAGAAACAATTTTTTTCTTTGTAGAAGTTATAACATTAAACTTTGAGGAAATATAAAAAAATTTACCAAATCCTGTAATGTTGATGCTTTTTGAATCGCGGTATAAATTTTGTGTCAAAACTAAAAATACTTTGATAGACGGATGGCATCAATTCGGCCTCTGAGATCCTTTGGGACTTCGCTGATGTTCCAGCTTTCCCTACTCCTTTTTAGCATTTTTGGTCAAATATTTACAAAATGATTTTGTACAGTTTTTCATGGAATAACTAGCAATTTTACTGACAACAATGAGTAATACTACATATCTATCTCAAATCTGTTATTTCTAACGCATTACCGACTTATACTACTTGTTTTAAAACTTCTAATTTATTCAAGGAATCTCATTTGCTGATGCGAGCAGCTTTCATTGTTACGGAAGAATGAATTCATATATGCTACCTGCCCTCATACGAAATTATTCACCTAGATCAGTGATAGCGAACCGGGAACCCGTGGGTCTCAAAGTGGGTCACCATGTTTTTTCGGTGATCAGATAAGTCACAAATTAATTTAAAAATATACTAACGTTTGAGGGAATAAATTTGATATAAAAACCCTTATTAGCCCACATCTTCGACAGTAAAAATATAATTTTCCACCTATTCTTTATAAAAGGTTCGACATCCCAGCGGCCTACCAGCTTAATCTATGAAACAATTTCGTTATACACGCCATTATAAAATGTAGCATTTACAACAATAATTTATTGCTTAGATCATAAATTTATTGCATTTATATTTACCGTATGCTCAGAAGGATTTGTAATCGTTGATGTCGTGTGTATGGCTCTTGTATAAACATTATACAAATTTACCCGTTGGAAAATCATAAATAAATCTTTAAAAGAATTTGTGTTCAATATATATAATCCGGCCATATGTTTCAATAAACAACACCAACACTGGAACTAAGACTTCCCATCAAATAATATTTCTTGCTCATTGACGTTTTCTGCATTTTCTGCAACAAAAAGGATGATGGAATTTAACCTTCAGACGCTTATCGCTTGGGATGCCATGATCAGGATTTTTTTCACGAGTTGGGTGGATGCAAGATTAAAATATCGTAGGCTACTGATTTATGGAGCTTCGTTATTCAGTATTTTACTTGTGTAGTGCTTGTACATAATAAGTTCAATGGTAACAAATGAGGAACTTAATAACTCCGGAGATAAATGATGCAATTATTGAAACCATAAAGACGATCATAAAAATCCTGCAAACGATTGGTGAAATATTGCTCATTTCGAAGATTGCTGTAAACAATACAAAAAATTAAAGCCGAAAAATAGTAATATACCATGTATAGCAGGGGTGTCAAACTCGAATGTCTTACGATATCCGGGCTTCTAATTATTTAAGGGAGATTCCCTAACTGCGAAAACATATTTCGATGAGAGCTATGTGACTTTCATGAAACTAGTTTGGAATGACTGCAGGTATGAAAGTGCCCCATGAACAAAGACTTTGATATGAATTTTTTGTCGCGTTTGTAACTTTTCACTGTACAATGTTCATCTCATTTTTTAGTTTTGAAGTTTTGTCATTCATTCCATTTTACATTTACTTTATAAACCAATCAAGACTGCTGATCGGATTTAAATTTCGAATGGAGAGAAACAATTTTTTTCTTTGTAGAAGTTATAACTCGTGGGTTTTCGAGGGCCGCATTGCATTTTGGGAATTGTGCGAAGGGCCGCAAATAGTTTTTGATATATTTTGACAATGTATACTTGAAGCCAATTTTTGGATAAGTATAATTTGTGTCATATATTGTAATGCATTTAAACAGCCGAATGAAGTTTTGGTATCTTCTCGAATTTCAAATGCCATTTACATATTAATTTTTGCATAATAATATTGCAATTTACTGTATTTATTATGAAAAATCATAAATTTTTATGTACAACTATCCAAAACATTTTTGAACAAAGTTTTTATAAGAAAAGAATAATACATACACAAAAAATACTTTATCTAAATATATTAGCCTAGAATTTACAAAAATACTACAGAAAAAACTGTTTTTACGTTTGGCATCTCTTTTGTGCCACAAGCTTACTAAAATCAGGCTGAAATAATTTTACAAAACCAACTCTAATTAAAGAGGCGACATGATCATCGGTTATTCTGGATCGTTGAGAATGTTTGATTCATTTCAGTAATACAAAAATATTACGTTTATCATTGCATGTATAGATCAGTAAACAAACAAATGACTGACTTTTCGGACTAGATATTTCCTACCATTATGTGGCATACGTGGACCGCTTGAGTTATGATTGATATTGATTTTCAGTAACTAGGTATCCTTATAATTATGATAATATACAAACATTTTGTATATTTTGTACAAGTCGATTTTTAAAATTGTCATATTGACTGCTGTATTCTTTCATTGTACCCGATGGAAATGTGACAAATTAAACAATGTGCTTTAGAATTTTGAGAAATGTAGAAATATTGCAACTCCCATTTTTTTTTATCAAAAATGCCACCTTCTTCATGTACTTTGCGTTTTATTTAATCCTTAAAGTGTTTTTTTAAGTTATCTTTTGCTAGCTTGAGGTGTATCCAATTGGGTCCAATTGCAAACAAAAAATTTTAATTTTTCAAAACTACTTTCAGCAAATTTTGGTTTATATTACAAATATTGTTAAGCGTTCGAGGGCCGCATGGGAAGTGCTCTGGGGCCGCATGCGGCCCGTGGGCCGCATGTTTGACACCCCTGATGTATAGAACAAGCAGTTTTAGAAAAATTTCAAATTACATTTCTGAAATTTTCGTATCTGGATCATTCGTTATTTCCAAGATCTGAAAACGTCCATGCCTCATTTATTCCATTTTTTAGGACAATCAATGTTGAATACTTCAGAAGTTATTAATTTAGGCGCCAAGATTGCCGGATTATTTTTTTTATCATGATGTCAAATATATTAGCGTCGAGAACCACAGAAAAAAAAGCTTGTGGATTTCTTAATTATTCGACGTTAAATCGTTTTTTAAAATAATTCTCGAGTGCCAAGTTCGGGTCATTTAAATAACTCACATTACCTACCGTGAGTCCTTGAAAAAGATAGTCCGATTCTTCTTAACACTGAGCTGAGTCAGGATTGATCAAATAGGTAGAAGCAAACTAAAAATTAACTTTATCTTGCGATTGCTTTTTCCGATCTGTATGGGTTCCAATCGGACACCTTTAAATTCAAGTCTTCTTTCCGGTTGCCGGTTTGGAAATGGAATATTTCCATAAACATTGCAGTCTAATATGCCAAATCTATTTCAGGATAAAAACAAAACAATAAACATTTTTTTGCCAAATTCACTGCTATTTCTACGATTCAACAGAAGTGTTTTGAATAATCAGATATCGGCTAATTGATTTCTAATGAATCAGGATAACTCAAAATAACAATTATCAAGTTTTCGATTACCATTGTACTCATCACACAGTGCCGGATTTTTTAAATACCTCCAGGAGTAATTCCATGGATTAGATCACAAAAAGACATATATTCATGTCATTAATTCTGCTACTTCACGTTCAGACAATCTGCTTTGAGATCAACATTCAAAAATAAAAGTCGCTGTCGAGATCAACGATGGACCACATAACAGCGAAAACCGCGTTTTCATCATAAACCATCCCTCAGCAATTTAGGTTGTTTCAAATGGTTGGCCTCATTCGACAGCCAATAGATATCAAAAAAATCTTTACTTCAGTTCATTCTTTGGAATCGATATCTGAATTTATTCAATTATATACCGTACCAATTGCTCTGTTCAGATAAAATACAGCGGTTTGCAAGCATTACGCATATATAAGTATATATCAGAACATTAGGAGTGGCTTTTAACAGACTTAACGTAAACTTTTGTCGAAAATTAAACATATGATATGAGTCGAACCTCAACGCACATTTCATGCGGCGGTAAGCCATTGACTTGATGAGCAAATACTTTGTTAGAAAACGCAAATTTATTTCTAGTGCATTATTAAACATAAGATGATTTCCCCAGCACCGAATATCGGAATTTTCTCATTCTATCGTCATTAATCCTACAGTAATTTTAAATTTAAAAACGTAATAAGTTTTAAAAAGTTACTCGGCTTTCAACATTTTTTCATTTTGTTCACTGTATCAGAAGCAAGTGAACACGAACTTCTTGTGTTGTTTTGTCTGGGATGCTCCACGTTTTTACATTTTTGTTGTCTTCTAAGATCACGTAAAAGACAAAAAATATCTTTCCGATTGTTTAGAATCTAGCTAGACTCAAGAACCATTGTCTCAAGAATGGATAGAGCGTGCTAATTGCTACATTTGCAACACAGAAATTAGCACCAATTTTAATTTGTACGTACATTGCCACCCATAGCGCATTCAATGCATAGATAAAGTTTTCACCCATGTCGTCGCACCCACTCGCAAATACTTGTCTAATAAAATTAAAAAAGCTAACAAATTGTAAGTGTAATCCTGGTTACGTTTTTACAGTACAGGATTTTTACAGTCATTGCAATTTATAATCCTTTTCCACTTTGTCGGTATTGGTCCATTTCTTTCAACGAAATACCGCAAATGTAGTCCAGTCATAAATCTTACATCGAATTCGGGGTGGTGTTTGGTTATGTGGCACTCTGGCAATTACACTGTGTACTAACGTTACATCTGTATTTCACCCCGTTCAACATTTTTCCAAACTGAGTCAAGGGATGAAAATTCAAATCAATCACATGAGTTTGCAATGCGTTCGAAATATATTCCTGTCATTCATTCTGCTACTTCACGTTCAGACAATCTACTTTGGGATCAACATACAAAAATGAAATTCGCTGTCGAGATCAACGATGGGCCCCATAACAGCGAAACCGCGTTTTCATCATAAACCATCCATCAGCAATTTAATTGTTTCAAATGGCCAGCCTTATTCGACAGCCAATAGATATTAAAGAAGACTTTACTTCAGTTCATTCTTTGGAATCGATATCTGAATTTATTCAATTATACACCGTACCAATTGCTCCGTTCTGATAAAATACAGCGGTTTGCAAGCATTACGCATATGTATGTATATATCAGAACATTATGAGTGACTTTTAACAGATTTAACGTTAAATTTTGTCGAATATTAAACATATGATATGAGTCGAACCTCAACGCACATTTCATGCGGCGGTGGGCCATTGACTTGATGAGCAAATACTTTGATAGAAAACGCAAATTTATTTCTAGTGCAACATTAAACATAAGCTGATTTCCCCAGCACCGAATATCGGAATTTTCTCATTCTATCGTCATTAATCCTACAGTAATTTTAAATTTGAATACGTTATAAGTTTCAAAAAGTTACTCGGCCTTCAACATTTTGTTATTTTTTTCACTGTATCAGAAGAAAGTGAACACGAACTTCTTGTGTTGTTTTGTCTGGGATGCTTCACGTTTTTACATTTGTGTTGTCTTCTAAGATCACGTAAAAGACAAAATATTTCTTTCCGATTGTTTAGATTCTAGACTCTAGAATCTAGCTAGACTCAAGAAAGAACTGTCTTAAGAATGGATAGTGCATGCTAATTGCTACATTTGCAACACAGGAATTAGCACCCATTTTAATTTGTTCGTATATTTGCACCCATGTCGTCGCACCCACTTGCAAATACTTGTCTGATAAAATCAAAAAAGCTAACAAATTGTAAGTGTAATCCTGGTTACGTTTTTACAGTACAGGATTTTTACAGTCATTGTAATTTATAATCCTATTCCACTTTGTCGTTGTTGGTCCATTTCTTTCAACGAAATTACGCAAATGTAGTTCAGTCATGAATCTTACATCAAATTCGGGGTGGTGTTTGGTTAGTTGGCACTCTGGCAATTACACTGTGTATAAACGTTACATCTGTATTTCACCCCGTTCAACATTTTTCCAAACTGAGTCAAGTGATGAAAATTCAAATTAATCGCATGAGTTTGCAATGCGTTTGCATTCAGTACACGTTATACCAGGGTGGTCCAAGGTTACCATCACTTGGATTTCCATCACTTGGCAGCCAATGGCGATAAAACCTCGATCACTGTGAGAAAGGGTGTCTGTCTATGGTTGTAAATGTTCCCTGTTAAAAATGTAGGCAGATGCAAATACAAAATGTGAGGCATATTAAACTGTTAATGAACTAAATAATTTTTGTCTCACCCTGGTGCAAACATCTATGCGTAAAATGTTAATCGGTGCAATTGTATGTGGTTGCCAATGGCTGTGGCTGTGAAATGTGCAAAAGTGCAAATGTACACGAATTCAAAGTTTATGGAACTGACGTCAAGTCCAAAATTAATTGTGGTGCAATAATAAGCAATTGAATAAAATTGAATAATATTTGAACTTGATATCGGATACGTATTTTTTCTCCCCACGTGAACTTTTAAGACAACCCAAACTTGCAAACGTGAAGCATTCCAGACAGAATACTAATAAAAAAACAAGTCCATGTTTGATATCGAGGAATTGCTCCTAATACAATGAACATAATGAAAAATTTGCGGAGCACTGCACAACTGTCAATCCTTTTCACATTTAAAATAAATGTGTGATGCATTTCCTAATATTCGTTTCATTATCGTTGATGAAAAAGACTAAGCCGATAAACTCAGACAAGAAAATTGATTTTAAGTTTGGTATCATATCTCTGATAATTCAATTTGCTTGGCTTAATTACATGTCTGCTTCATCCGGCCAATTACATATTTCAATTCGTATCTTTTTGGAATTTCCACGCTATTAGACCCAATGTTCTGATGTATATACGTATTTTCTAGAAACTTATGCATTGAATCAATACGAGTCAAATTTCTGGTGGTGAATTATTTTAGATATCGATTCAATGAAATGCAGAAGTCAACGAATTACTGAATTAAATGTCAAAATATTGCGACCTGTTTCAAAGATTAAAGTTGCTCGAGGATCGTATATATTAAAAATATGTTTTGCTTTTCTACGTGGTCCATCGCTGATCTCTGCAGCAACGATTCATTTTTTTGTGTGATGATCTCAAGAAAATTCGCTTAAACGTGAGGCGGGAGCATGTGTTCTTAAGATTTAAATCAAGAAGTTGCTCCGGATGCTATGTAAAAAAATTCAGACATATTAGCAAAATTACAATGAAAACCGACAAATTTTAAAGGATAAAACAATCTGGTTTTGCAGTTCTTTTCGATATTTATCTTTTTGTCTTGAATCATGGGTAGCTAATATTTGGATTTGATAAACATCTGTGTGAGTTTTGAACCGCTAGTTCAGTTGAGTTCCGTGAAAATGCCAGTAACACTCATAAACTTTGTTTCGTTGGATCGTTTTAATCCGGAAATAGAAGGGCTATATTATACGCAGACGTTGAAGCGAAACATATCATATGACAAACGACGACGTGGCAGAAGTTGTGAAATCTAACAGTGACGGTTTCCAACCTAT
This sequence comes from Styela clava, assembly GCF_964204865.1. Lineage (NCBI taxonomy): Eukaryota > Metazoa > Chordata > Ascidiacea > Stolidobranchia > Styelidae > Styela > Styela clava. Next base: position 8,778,176 of record NC_135254.1, read on the forward strand.
CACACCTTAAAAGGCCATTGCAAGGTGAAGTTGATTTTGTTGTTCGCATCTACCTTTTCGTTCCGTTCTACTAAATATATTAGACCTTGTGGGAAACGGCGTTAAAAAATCATTTTTTCTTTGAACTTGAATGATTTTTTTTGCAAATATTTTAATATATCAAATAGAATTGACAAACATTTACCCAAAGTTATGCCAATATTAGCAATTTTACCAAGTATATCGCTATCAATAAATGTTTAATAGTTTCTGTTTCCCATTTCCAGGCTTTGCATTTCTATATTATCCAAAACACTCTTCGAAAAGGTGAAATGTCATCAATCTTTCAGAAGATCTTGATGGTTGTTTTTATTGTTTCGATGATTACATCTTCTATATCAGTAGTGCGTATGTAACGGCTTTCACATTTTGTTATATCAACGTATTGCATCACGAGGTACTATCAGCAGTATTTTACATCATTCCAGAAAACTGGATTAGTGCCATATATTTATTCATGTACATCTATGACGTAAAGGTTGAAATACAATCACAAAAGTTGAAATATATTTTTGATTCCGTTTCCAAACAGGTTCTGATATGGAAATTTGAAACCAAATGCTTCAAAACAAAGGTTTCATGGGAAGCATTGGAAAATGAATCGTTCCCAAAATTAGAATTTCCTGATCCACAAAAAAATCACTATATTTGAAGAAATATTTTGCTGTCTAATTCTTGATGTGTTCATCACAATTTCTGGGTCTCCCGAAGTATGCGAACCAAGATGGCGGACATCGGAATGTAATATGTGTACTAGGGTAGGGTTAGGCCATAATTTTAGGTATAAATACTACGGGAGACTCTTGGCTAGTCTTCGAGCTGATAATAGGACTAAAATAAGGAAAATTGGAAAAAAATTATCGCCTGACCCTAACCAGTTACCCATGTTACGTTCCGATGTCCGCCATCTTGGTTCGCATACTTCGGGAGCACCCAATTTCTTTTGTTATTGTGCACTTCCACCCTTCATAGTGTATTGAAATAATGAGTACTGCAATGCTTCACTGAGTGTCAATATTATTTCCATTCTTAAAATTGTTCCCTGGACCAAGTACATCACATCGAAAGTTAATCCTCGCGTAGCTTTCATACGGTAAATTTGTTACGATAACCCCGCGTGACCGTTATTTCTCTTTAAATCCGCATTTGAACACTTTAAGTTATTCGCCAAGCTTTTGCTCATTACAGTATAACTACCTGAGTCTTGTGTCACAACAATAGACAGATAATCCAGAAGGGTCTTCAGTATTTCCTAATTATTGAAAAAAAAAACTTATTATAATTAAAGAGCTCAAAAAGAAAACTTTTTTCATTTCAGTTTACATTTTGCGTGTTTATTTTTAACAAAATTCCAATATTTTATTCACTCTTTTTGTTTAGAAGGGGGTATTCATCCTGAAGGCGACAACCCGAAGTCCAGCGAAACTTTTAAACGTAAAAAGTTGAAAAGGTTTATTGTTGGTAATGAACTGATTAAGCATTGAGCAATTTTTGTTTTCGGTTATTTATATGATGCATATATATATTCTAATCTTTATTCCAGTTGAGATTAACAATTATTTATCTGTAAAAATAAACGTTCAAATACTCTTCAAATAATTTTTGACATTTAACATCTTTCTCGCTTTTCACATTTGGACTTCAATCTTAACATCTCTGAAACCTCTTTTGTATTAACATTTATATTTTTACCCAGAAATTGCAGAAAATGTCAATCACGAAGAAATGTTCAGCGTATGATACCATTGTGTTAACCATTCTATATCGCAAGACATTTTATTGCGACTTATACACAAGATTATAAATAAATAATGAACATTGAAAGTGTACAGAATTTTATGGCGTAAGACAAAGTTTCAAAAGTATTCTATGCACTATCTTATCAAGAACAGACGATGACTTATATAATAATAAGAAGTTTGAGCATAGTCCATGCAATTTATGCGCATGGTCGCTATGATATAGCAGTAATAAACTTAAACATTGTCGGCAAACGCGGTTTTCCGTTATCTTCTGTTTGTTCACAAAAAACAAAATTTCTGAAATACTGGATCCTGTGTATGTAGGAGCCATTGTCAGTTATGGGTTTCATGTTGAAGATTTTACGTTGACAAGCTATCAGGTCGGTCAGTAATTTAGAAGATTTGGTCTAGACAGGCGATAGTTTCTACAGCAGGCCGTCCGTGTTTGTATTGGAAAAGCTTGCGACATCTTTGGTGGCAATATCACTAAGTCCCATTGACCCATATGGGCTTTTTAGTATTCCCCTACCTTACAGTGTGGCGACTACCAACAGACCGCGGAAGCTACTGACGTCTATCAATTTCCACACAGCAAAAGTCATTGTAATTTCTATGTGTGTGTGTATTCCAAAACAACAAGCAACTTGAAGCGCCAAGTTACAGTTTACCTCTTCAACCGCGGCTGGTCCACTGTCTTCTATATATAGACCAGAATTGGATCATTTCTAATTAATGTAATGCATTACAGTTATTCATGTAATTGGGGCATTTTCATTCTGTGTAATTGTAAATGTAATTGTGATTTGCTAAAATTTTGGCTCAATTACACTTTCAAAAACACCAGGGTTCACCAAACTACGGCGTCCTTTCTTCTGGCCCGAAATAACACGAAAAAGGGCAATATATTTTTCCAATTGGTTTTTCCGAGAATCGATTTCCTTTTTCGTAATTTCGTAACAATAGCCAATCAGATGCGAAAAAGTGACGTAACAATATGTCTTTTCGCATCCGTTAAGACACTCGGATTGATTTTCAGTCGTGATTGTAAACAATACCTCATTTTGCGATTTTGAATGCTATTCGTTAGTTTTTAGTTGTTTATTTCGGAAATTTAAGTACGAATCAAATAAGTCAATGATGATTTGCCTCTTCAGGAGTTGTAGTTTATTAGTAATAATCAAAAATTAGTCTAGAAATAGCTGTGATAAAATAGGCTAAATCCATGGGAACACTGGCTGCTTGATTTTATTTTGTAAATTCTTGCTATGCGGAATTCGGATTTTTTTGAGGGTAGCGGCAGCGTCAAGAGTAAGGACTGCTTCGCTCTGTGTAACGTGTTCATATATTTGAGCATTGCTCTTGTTGTAATCGTAAATGTAATTAGAGATTTTTTGCACGAAGTAATTGCAATTGTAATTGAACTGAATTACTGTAATTGATCCAACTCTGATATAGACTGGGTGTGGCTACTTTATATGTTTAAATTTGCATTACCTAATCAGGGATGCATAGTGAATATTCAACGATAGGATCGATAAGGCTGTGTCGATTACATTACAACGATTACATTTTTAGGTATATGGTTGGCCAATACACTTGCAATTTAAAACATGGATATAAGGTATGCAATATTTTGTCCTCTGCTTTATTCAAATCAAAACACAGAAGTCTATCATAATCTCAGATCAGAAAAGAAATGTATATTTACTATTACCAAAAGATTCTTGAAAATTTTGCCTAAATAACATAATACCACGTCCGTGTTCAATTTGACTCGTGGTTTCATGCAGTACGCAGCATTACTAGTAATCATTGACCCCGATGATGACATTTCTGTTGATTTCTGATTCTATAAACCTCCTGTCTGGAATCTGGCCGTTTTATGTTCTCAATTTGGATGCGTTATTAGTAGAATAGTTTTTGCAGTTGCAGAGCCAGATGTACTATAAAATTCTTTGCCTGGCTACCCAGTACTTCAGACTTGGCGCGATTGAATTGTTTTATTACTATTGACAATATCCGACCTTAAAATGTCGCAGCCAAAGTCATACATTGGTATGGAAAAGCTAATGCTAGTTCTAAATTATTACATGGTTGTCACGGCCATTCGTCGGAGTTGCCTTTAAAGTATGTCCTTATAAATTGTTTGAGTTCGACAACAGCTCATAGATTCTTGTGAAATATTTCGATCGCTCCTACCAGATAGCAACTGATATATTTTATTTTCCACTCGGAGCATATCTGACGTATAGGCGATTGTCAAAGTTGGGTTATGACCAAATCCTGGCGTGCTCGTCATTGTCACAAATCAGGTTATGCCACTGTGATAGTTAGATCTGAAGACCAAGGTTATGTATTGGTTATTTATTAAAAACAGCAACTCAACACTTTAAATAGCAGGAGCATCAGACACAACTGAAAAGCGGCCTACCTCTAGTCCAGTGGTTCTCAACTAGTGGTACGCGGGAGCTTTTTAAGTGGTACGCGAGCAAATTTAAAATATTGCAACAATTAACCTTTCAGTTGGCTAAAATATGCCGGCAACGCTTTAGCTTCCTTACTGTATGTATTCGCTGAACAGCGTTTATGGATGTTTCCCCAAGCATCAGTTTCCTTGTTTATTTCCGTAACTATAGCCAATCAGCAATAAGTCAATAATGCCGCAACAGGTGGCCTACAACAATTGCAATTTCTCCACTCAGCCGCTCAGACACTTCTGTCGCTCAAACAGATATTCAAGCATGGTTGCAAACATTGTCTCGTTTTTGTAGTTTTGAGTGATATTTGTCAGCTGAACTTAGCTATATCAGTACCTGCAAACGGCACTTGGTTACATAATCTTAATAAAAATTATGATTTCAAACACGTAAACCAGTTTATATGCGCCAACACACCAAAACACTCTCAGAATAAGCATAAAGTTTGCATTAGTAATGTAAAAGAGTAATTTTTCCGGGGTCAATGGTCGGGGAAACGTTCATAGCGCTGGTGCGCTATCAGTTCTTGTCTTTAGAGATCGCCCTCGTCCGCTATTGCCCACCTTAAATGAAGCGATATGGGCATGTTTTGTTTGTTTTGCGTGTTACGCCACAAAGGATGTAGTGCCACATTATAAAATACACACACAGCACGTTTCTTGTGTCTTTTTCCCCACGCCAAAAAAGGGAGCTTTGTCGGTGTTACGCGGCCATAGTAAAAAACAGTAAAGTGGTACGCGGTCAGTAAAAGGTTGAGAACCACCGCTCTAGCCCGACGGCCGAAGAAGAGAGCAAGAGATATGTTTTTTCTCGCATGTGTGATAGATAGGTCGCAGTCTCATAATACAAATTCGGATGTTACCACAATGCACGGACCCTACTTGACAGCATTGAATAAGGGGTAAGCATGTAAACATGAAGAAATATATACACAACGCAAACACGTACACTATAGTCTGTGACACTATGTATATTACTTCCTAATGACAGGTGACCCGTCGAAATTTTCAGTTATGGCTCGTACTGGACTTAGTCCAGAAAAAATGTGTGTATTAACAGTTTGTAATATATCTGATTTATTTTATCAATTTGAGAAATGTTGTCCCCAGTCTCTGTGTTGTTAATTGAAATCTATATACGGAGTGTATATAATAAACAAGAAATATTAAGATTTCGTGTTTTGCCAACGAGCCAGCTTGAAGAATATTTAACAAAGGGTTACACACGATATCTTCGCATACGAATCATGCCGAATATGCGTAATAAATTATTTTTACCATGCTACAATTCATTATCGCGTGTATAAAGCAATTGCATTCATACAGTGTGAGACTATGCCGCTGGGTTGGCAATTTTTTTCAATGAATGAGTAAAAATTTATATTTTATTTGAAAAAAAGAGTGTGAGTCGTGAAAATTCAATCTATGTCTGCATCTATTTGAAAGACCTATAATCCTTGGTTGGTATTTAGCCCTTGTATCAGTATTTCTGGCAATTTTTCCACGAAAGTCATGCAAAAAAACACGAATTCGCATGTATAGGAATTACCGTTTATAATGTTACGGCCATTATTCTCATGATTATTTCATAACTTTTTATTCTGTTTTCAATCGCCCTGCAGTGACTATCTATTCAGGCGATATAAGCGGTTTTTCATTACTAGATTTGTCATTTGAATTTTTTTTTCCCAAATGTCAGTATATTTTTAATTGTTTATTGATCGAAAAATATAATGGATCACTTTGTGACCTAGTCAGGTAATACGAATGGTGGTTACTTTCGTTAGTAATTAAATGAGATTCTTTGAATGAATAGATGTTTTGAAAAAAACGTTGGCAACTCGTTAGAAACAACATATTTAGATCATTATTCCTAAAAAGTCACGTTTACAGGTTAAAGGGTAGTCTGCAATTTCGCACGATTACACGATTTAATCTACTGCATTCATTGCCGACACTTTATACAACAATTTTTAAAAACGTTTGATGCATTGGAATATTTGGGCGTAAATTCAAACAGACGCATAGAGCTACTCAAGCGAACACAAACAAAATCGCAAACACAGCTAACTCCGATCACGCCCCCAATGGATAACAGCTCTGGTTGTTATGGCGACATGACGTATTTGCCCTTAAATCCAGTGGGTATAAACAAAAAGTTTTTTGATTGCGCTTTACCAAAAGTGATTCAAGCTGACAGTAATTGCACTAAATACTTTTCTTTTTAATGTAAGTTGATTTCGGTTTCGAACTCGATTTAAAAAAGAACAATAGGTCGTGATTGTTCCAGACAGTGTGTGGGATTTCCAGTCTAAATATTGCAAAATCGTGAGTACAATTGAGATCGTGATAAATGCTATGTTGAGGTCATACAAGAATAAAGAGAAATTAGAACGAATTTGTAACCGACCTATCACAACTGAAGCTATTTGCTATACCTACTGTCAAATTCCAGCTCAATATGCCTTCCGCAGAGGAAGCTACTCGAATGGTGTTTGGGATCATATATCCATGTATATAACCAACTATGGGCACGATAACGAAACAATCATACCAATAGCAACGATATTGCTCTCAGATATCAATGTTGGTCGTGACGCATTTGAGAGTCATCGTAGTCGTTTCTATATGATTCAAAGATAACACAAATTTTTCATATTAACTTGTTATTTATGTTTCGATCAACGAATTTGTAGTTTGCACTTTCAGGCCGTTTTCAATTTGTCCCTTCAAAACAGCTTTTAGTTAGACCAGGGGTGGACTTCTTTAGTCGGCAGGCCGTATGTGGGAAAATGAAGTCCTCGGTGGGCCGGATTATAACATGAATAGTATTCAATATCTCAATCAAATATTCATTCGCTAATGCAAGAAAGAAAGTTATAAATCGCGTTTGAAGTAAAGTTTAAACTTTACAAAAAATAGAGACCAAAAAACACATGAATACATCATAATGTACTAAAAGTGTAATAATGTAATATCACAATGTACTGATGTACAGTCAGCGGGCCGGACTCGGCCCGCGGGCCGTATGTTGCCCACCCCTGAGTTAGACCATGCTCCGAACTTGAGATACGGAAATTGCATATTTTTGTAACTTTGTCTCAGACAATGATATACACCCGAAATAGTAATAACATCCTTGTAACATCTGTGTCACAAACAAAAATTAGAAAAAAAAAGCACATCCCGTCGTTCATAGTGTAACGGTCTATGGATACTCATTGACATTACACCAACTAACCTTTGCAATCGGATGTATTTTGATTCAATGTATAATAATCATAAGTATACGTATGTTGCGAAAAGTCATTTGGCATTTCACGGCAAATCACGCCGTTTTCCAAAACGTATTATTCAAGGAACGTCGTGCTTTGTGACATAATTTATGAACTTATGAACTATATTGAAACTTACCTAATAAACACGTGAGCCAATAATTAGGGTCGATTGTTGAATATGTAACATTTGGACTATATAACTAGCTTAATCGTGGATAGATTTTAGTCGTTGCCTCGCAGATACTACTATTGCGCAGAAATCATGAAAGAATTGCCTTGCACTGATACAACATATTATGTATAATTTCGCGCGTAGATCGCGTTAAATAAAACAGTTTCAGGCTTTAGTTATAGGATTATATTACTTATCGTATTACTTATTACGATTTTCATGTTATGTAGCCTGCATAATATTTCTCTCACGTATCAATTAAATGTTGAAAATTCGCATGAATGGAATAATACTTCAACTAAGATTTTCGAACTTCAAATTTGGTGGAACCTAAACCTCTTGTTTTAGCCTTTGCCCGAGTGGCTTTATAATTCTGTGTGTGTGTGTGCTTTGTATACATTGACATTGAACGCGACGCAAAATTTAATGTAAGTTAGGTCACTGGCAACCAACTATCTTTTGCAACATCTGCCAATTTGATCATTTGTAAGAAAATATGAGGTAGAACAGTAAGTAGCTTGAATTTTTGTGCGTCAATATATAATAGAGGCAAGTTGTCATTCACACACGTCATTCAAAATATTATATTATAATATCAATATTTACAATGCAGCATTCTACAGTTAGAAGTGAAGTGAATTATTTGTTCAACAATGGCAAATACAAATTTCTTTTATTTTGTGATTGCACTGATGATCATTACAGCTCTCGTCTTCGTGCAAGTCAATGCGGAACCTAGAGAGCCTCATTCAACCGGACGTACGTATTTAATGATGAATTATTTGTCAAAAATATATTTTTATTTTAATATTAATAAATCTCCAGTGTATACGCCATAAATATTTCTTCTGAATTCCTGCAAATTTAAACATAGTTTGCAAATTTTATTATTTATTTTCAATATCTGGCATTTTTACAAAATAATAAACATCATGAAAAATAACGAAGCGTATTCAATTTTCCTGTTTTCAATTTGTGGGATCTGATTTCATGTTCTCGTGATTTATGATCTATTGATCTAATAAATCAGCTTTGAAATAATTTTATCCATTTATTAGTAAATAAAATAGATATAGATTCTGTTAAATATTCACCACAAACTTCTGTTTTTATTTAGTTCTCGATGAATCTAACGGATACAATTTTGATGGAGAGTAAGTTCATAATAAGTTTATATTATATTTTTAAATTTTATTTTAACGTTTAATTACTCCTAAAAATTAAAATATTTGTAAGCAGTTTCATAGCATTTTTTTTTTCAGATCTTTTCAACTTTGATTTTCTTCGGACGTCTTCACGCCTTATAATATGTCATGTAATCAGTTCTCATAAAATACTGAAGCGAATATATCTCATTTATATTAATCAACCTTTTTTTTTCATTTCAGATTGGATTCAGATTAGAATATATTCTCATGTTCCAGAAACGTATAAAAGTCAAAGAAAATTTTTCTTATGTAATGCCATTTCCATGTTATGATTTTCTTCATATATATCATCCTGCATATTCACATGTAATCTACAAATATTAGCAGTATGTTATTGTTTGTGTAATATCGATAGTTGTCAAGTGTCATTCAATAAATATTAGTTTTCTTGTCATGCAACAAACAATATATATATATGATAACGGAAAACGGATAAACGGATGCTTTTTTAATACTAATTTTATAGTATTTGGTAGAATACGACCACGTGGGACAATTCAGCCTTACCCGACAAGGAATATAACGCAAATTCATCAAATAAATTTATTTGAGCGCGACAGCTTTTCAGAAGTATATACAAGATAAGAATTGTATTTAATGTACATATTTGTTTCACCTTATTATGAATAGAAAATAAAAATATCAATGCGAGAACATACAAATGAGGTGGGCACATTTCCATCATCTGAAATATCATGAACTATGGCAGCGGTTCCCAAACTTTTGCGGCGCCAAATTACCATGGCGCACTTACACGAGAACTAAATGCTGCTTGAAAACAGAAAAAAAATTTGAATTGTTAATGTGTAATTTATTCCTCTTAAAGTTTGTGAACATGTTGCATAAGGAATAAGAGTAAAAGGTTAACACTTCTTTCTCATTTCTGCCTGATATTTTCTCGAAATGATAAATAAACTACTCATGTTCGCTAAACTAGGTTCACCAGATAAACAGTAGCTAACTGTAAACGGGTAAACTGTAGCTATTGCAGAAAGTCGTGTCTCTATTCTTAGGTAACAATAGACAAAAAAGTACAAGTACACCAAAAATATAAAAGTTCAATATTTCATTGATAAAAAATGATAATATATCCGTCCCTAACAGCGACTGGCAACAATGCTTTTGCAGCCTTTACCCCATAGCAACACAATTGATCTTTTCATTTCTGTCAACTTGGGTTAATGCAGCACCTTTTGGAGGTGCATCAATTTAAGGGGTCATTTGAATGTTTTTGGGGATACGAGAACTAGATGCTACAATGCATTCTATTTTGCTCCCTCAAATAATGATCTTTGGAAAACAAGATGTTGTAAATTTAAATCACCTACTATATAACATAGAATGACACTCACTGGAGCAAGATGAATTTACTGCGGTCTAAATCATTCGATCATTCTTTCAGAGTGGTATTCCCCTCGCAAAGTTTCCTAAACCCGTGAAATGTTTTGCTGTAGCGTTGTACACTCTGAAGTATATGCTTGCGAATGCATGTTTACACATACGATTTTTTTTAATTGCCTCATTTTTTAGACTTGTGGAATTATAAAAATGAAAGAAACAGAAAGCTTCTTATTAATGCAGATATTTATTGTATATATATGGCCCAGAGGGTTGGGTGTTTATGCACGAGTGCTAACTGTCAAACAAAAAATTAAACAAGCGAAAATTTGCAGGCGATTACCAAAGCATCAATAGTTGCTATGAGACACTCAACCACCTGATAAAGAAAGATGACAAAAGCTTTATAACTATCACCTCTTCGACCCCCTTACTGCAACCCTGTTTACTCTTCTGAGCCCTTGGAAGATCAAAAGCTGTGGTGGAGTTATCAATTATATTTTTGATCGCTAGCGTCATCGGCTACACTGTGACTTTAGCCGGAAAAATTCAACGCCGTATGGTAATGGTTAGTGGTATTGAATTGCTCGATTCATCCCCTACTAGAAACAACAAAAAATATCGAATAAATCAGAAACATTGGACACAAAATAACGTCAGGGAATTTTGTATTCTGATAGGAAGAAAAATAACATTATAGTATTTTCTAACATAATTTTTTTTTATAGTATATATTTCCTCTTAAACATTGATTCTCAACATTGCATAGATTTTATTATGCTTGAGTATATTCTCCGTTCAACAAACAAAAGCGCCAAACAATCTATGGCCAAGTTTGTGGTATAAAATACATATAACTAGATAGCTGACAGCTGAATTACCAGCTGAACGTATTAATGTTTACTTCAACTAGTGTCTGTTTGTTCCTTGTCAGCAAGCACTTTCAAAACTATTTCGCGTTCCACGAGTTCTAAATATCAGGAGATAAATTTATACTATATTGACATCAGGAAACCAAAATTTACTGCAATTTGAATGAGAATCATGAATGATTAATTAAATATTACGAAATTATCAACAATGAGTTTCGTCAAAAGCATTTTTACATTAAATTTCTAAGAATATGGTTTTGTCCAAGTCTTTATCAAATTATTGTTTTTTCTCCAGATTATTAACTACGTTTGTCAGAATAGGTTTAAATTAATTAATTCAACTAAATACAACAAAAGGCGGCTTTAGTGTAGTTAAAAGTATCCCACGTTAAAAATCATATAGTAAACGTTCCCATCGGTACGACTTACATGAATGCCTCATAATTATCCCCTGATAAATTTTCAAGTTTTAATTTTTGACTTTTTAAAATATATGTTGTACTTGATGTTTCCTTAATCAGATGTTTGCAGTATATTTATTTAAATTAAAAAAAGTCCTGGTCACTTTCACGAGGTCCAAATTAGTATTAAGAAAACAACAAACATTCAGATTTTATCATAGTAAATTGTTTTATAAAACGTACACAAAGACTGGCCCAAAGTCTTTTTTCAATTATTCACGATAACAACAATAATAAAACACATCGCTGAATTATTAGTTAGATGGCACAAAATGATGAACGAAGACAAGCGAAGTTATTCGAGGTTTACCTGAATTTAAGAAATAGGTATATTAGTTGTGGCATATAATTGTAATAGATAAAATTTCAACATAATTTTTTTTATGAATACGTTTCTAATTCGATTCTAGACGAATAGATGACTTGGAGATCTTAATTACATTGGCGTTCTTGATTTCCCTTCCCGGGTCTAAAGTCTATGCTCATCAACTCATCTTGAATGTACTATTATTGACGGAAGGAGCGTAGCCATAAATTTTCAAATGGGTAGGGGGTTTTAAAATTTACAAGTTAAACCATAACAGCTAGCGGGTCCAGAAAACGTGGGTTCAAGTGTCATTAGAGTCATTTTCGCATTCCTATCGGGGAAAGGAGGGTCTCTCCTGAGTTCGCCCCTGATGGGCGGGCAGTGCCAGCCCGAACGATTTTTGGGTCGGTTTATCAATAGTATTCCATACTTCGATCAATGACTCCTTTTGAAATGGAAAAAATAAATTAAAAGAAATCGCAAATGTACTTTGAAAATACTTAAATGTAATGAATGAAACAATTTCTTGAATACTTACTCTTCGTCAAAATTGTCAGAGCTGAGCAAAACATCTCTATCGACAACTAAAAGAAAAGATAATGAATTAATTTTGAAAGGATCAGTGTTTGTGTTGTCGCATATTTTAAACAACTCTTATCAGTACTCAATGTTGTCAGTATAATAAATATAAAAACATCCAAATTGCAAGAAACAACGCTTTACCTTGTGAAGTTGAAATTGCTTGTAAACGTTGGTAAAGCATAGGACGCAATTGTGTAAATTATGCAGTTGAAACACACAAATTCCTAATCATTTAAATAAATTTTAATAAAAATAAATTAGCATTCCACAAAGTTTAGTAATATGCATTACTTACAGCTTGGTGGAAGTCTTGCATTGACTTGCAGGAAGGAGAGAAAAATAACAAACAGAAGCCTAATCATGAATTGAAAGAAATTTGTATTTTTCATTGTTGGATATTTGTCTATTTTAAAGTTGTCTTTTTCTGAAAAAAAAAAAAAATGTCTGTCAATTCTGATTGTAGGGATTTCGTCAATTTAATATTAAGTGCTCTATTGGATTGCATGAAATACAGTCTCTTATTTTGCAAAATTGCACAAAATAGAAACAAAGTATTTGAAATAAGTTACGAAAACAACGCAAGCGGTGATATATTTCACACAAAAGAATATTTCGTAAAACCCTCAGTCCACTTTTTCACTGGCGACGTTGTGTAATTTTACTAAAAGTTTAGAATTTTTACCAAATTTAAAATGTGTTATGTTGGCCTAAGTTCACCGAGTTCTAATTCAAATATTTATCAAAAATCCACCCCTTGCGGATTTCAAGCTTGACCTGAATCAACTGCCCCAACACTTTAAGACTTTGAATCGAACGACGATACACTTCCTCATTAAAACTTCCAAACTTAGCGATATATGCACTACAACTCTTTTCAGTTTTACAGCCTTATAAAAGCACTCGACATGTAGTTATCAATTTTATTTTCTGCAGGAAGCCTTTAACGGCTGCAGAAATATTTATACCGAAAAAATTAATGTGTTATGGAAATGGAATGAAGCAATTGCATTCGGACGTTCTTTGCATAATTCTCTTCGCAGGATTGTTTCCTATAACGAGACTTGTGGGCAATCGAATATTAACGCCGAATTGAATACATTATTAATCAACGCGAACACGGATCAGTGATTTCGAAAGATTTATCGCACACTCAAGGTAAATTATACCGTCATAAAGAAAAAGGGCATTATTTTAAAAATAAAATCAACACTTTTTAATCTATATTTTCCTTATAATACACCAATTTTTTTAGAATCGCATATTGTTATATGCTTGGATGCATGTTGTTTTCAGTATACACAGCAGGTGTATGTGCTATGTACAAGTAGCCATTCCTCGGTGAAGAGTTATTATATTCGGGCATGTTTAAATCTGATATTATATAATGTCAGAAAATTTCAATTAACACCACAAGGAATTTGTTCAGAAGCGTCTGAGTTGTGCAATTCACTACCGCTTGGCCCTTCGTAACGCGATGGCCTAATTTTCTGGTTAAGTTAACTCTCACTGCAGTCGATAAATGACACTGACTGAAATTGATTTATTAATACAGGCTACAACCTTATTCTATTGCAGGATGGTATGTCTGTGAAAAGTCGAGGCAAGAAATACAATCTAGTGATCAGACAAAACCGTAACTTAGAAACCAAATTGTTTTTGACATCCATTTGTAGAACATAACTACAGGCACTATTATATCTCTGGCGCATTAATCGCGCCATGATGAACAGTAGCCTTTAAATTTTTCACCTTCCATTTTACAGCTCAAATCAGACTTTGTGATACTTTGTACGATTTGATCTGCATGCAGAAAACAATACAGTATACAATTCATACAGTAAGAAACAATTCCATAATTTGGATTTAGAAGAAGTCGCCTTTTCGAATCTTTTCTTTTGCAACATAGAAAGGGAATTGATGGGAGTTAAATTTAAAATTTAATCATATCCCTTGTTAACTAACATTTGTCTTTTTGTTGGAAATTTTACTATCTGTACTTTAATGCACTGTCTTCCCCCATAATTTAATGTGAACTATCCCATTCATCTTTTGACACTACAACAATCGCACATTCGCATTTTTTTCACTTTTGAATAAGCAATTTTTAACGAACAACATTGAAAATACTTTTGTTGTTATCAGTATAATTGCTTTAATTGATGTTTTCTAATTTTAGGGTTTACGATATATTCATTGACGTAAAAATTTAAGCAGAGTAGAATGATAAAAGTTTTGTTAATATAAGGATGGAATATTTTAAGCATAATTAGCTTGTCTAAGTCTACAATCGCGGTTAGAATTAAGCAAGGGGCCAGCAAATCTCAGACTTTTAAGAGCAGAAAGTTATATGAGAGATCTTCATTATAAAATACGATTTACGATCCGAGCAATATCGCGCGCATGCCTGCCTCGTCTGGTAATCTTGTTGCTTGCGGGTGGATTTATGATAATTCTCGCTGCTTCATGATTTTAACTAGGTTGTTATGATTATTTGTAAAAACTGAAACACATTTAGTTAATTTCCGCGTCAGTTTTCAATATATCCAAAACTATGAAATAGAAAATATAACATCTTATACAGTAACTTGTTTATTGTCCCGTATTTAACAAAACCCTCATTACAAACACCATGGGAGATTTTCGTATTCGTGCATCAGCAACGAAGGACAGACAGTTCGCATACAAACTTATTGCTGATTCTTTGTTTGAACGTGGTTTTACAGCCATTAGGTCTTCGCTATTTAACAGTTGGAAGCTACAGGTTGGTGAAAAATCCAAAATAAATGTATTTGATAGCTCTAAATGCACTATGAAGAATTTTGATTTTTAATTCCCACAAAAGCACAAAATGAAATTATTTTAATGAGTTATTGTTTAAATGAGTGCGATGAGTTGGGTTCGCAAGATCAACTTACTAGAATACTTACCGGTATACACAAACACAATAAATCTTAGGAATTCTTGAGCCAAAATAGCTTTGTAAATGTCCTTCTTCAGTTTGTACCCAAATTATACCCAATATCTTACAATTAAATATTTAACAAATTCATTATACCACAATTTTGGAAGTTCTGGTGAAATTTACTCTGTATTAAACAATGACTAACAATAACATGCATATGCAAATGGCTTTCACCATTTCAGCGATGGGTATTTATTGTCGCATTTCTCACTTTTTGGATGATTGATAAAAATTGTTTATTGACTTTTGTTGTAGTTTGGTTTCTTGAAATATAGGTACTAATAGGTGAGTCAAGGACTGACATATGTGATTATACTATAATATGTTTTTCTTTTATTATTAACACTGATATTTTTCCGTGTTCTCTTCAAATGTAAACTTGAAATATTCAAAAGCCGTTTGCTAAAAGATATGACTCTAAGACAAAATGCTCTCGATGATAATGATATGAAATGCAGCTGCACAACTGCACTGTGCAAGTACGGTTGCAAACGTTTTGATGCCTATTTTGAGAATGCTTTTCGCATTGGCGTTTTCAAACCGTTTTGCGTTTTACCTCCATGTTAATTTGAAATATTCAACTGCTTGCTATTTTAAAATGACCATCAGCCAGTTTTAGCTTAGATTTTTTGGTCCAAGTTTTGATTGTTGCAACCAAACTCCTCGGACAAATGATCTTGGAGATGTTCGATTTGATACCTAAATTCCAAAAACACTAGAAACTGACAATTAGTCAACAAAAGCAGGAAACGAGCTAATATTTATTCAAATGTTTTTAGGAATATATTCGTTTCGGAAATATTTAGGACAATATATACCGAAAGATTTAAAAAAGGAAATGGCGGAGGAAACAAAATATATAGGTTTCTGGATTGCTGAAAGGCGAGAGAAACGAGATTGGAAAATAGTTGGATGTATAACACCTTATCAATTACCTGATTCGGTGTTGTCATACTTTCCGGATTGCAAGTCTCCTGCTGTATCAAGATGGCGCACAACCTGAACATGGTATGTGTAACAGGTTAGGGTTCAGGCTTGGTGCACTTACTTCGGGAGCGCCATATAGTCAATTATCGGTTATCAGCTATTGCATAACTTTTAAAACATTTTAAAACATGGTCTACTATGTTACAATAATAAAATGCGAAAGAGTGTAAGTATAGTGAAACTAAGTCAAATATCAAGAATAAAAACAATAAGCATACAAAATTTATGTTGTACTTGTGCGACTTGGCATTAATTTTCCTGGCTTTCTAATTGCACTTTGAGCAAGTATTTCAGCGATTTTGTTATTAAATTAACTTTACTACACAAAGTGAATTCTAATTTTTCCCTTTCCGGAGAATGTACGTTTCGAATCAAGACGCCGTGGGGTTGTTTATAAACTAATGTTGCATGCAATCAAGCAAGCTTCTAATATTGGATACAAAGAAATATTTATTGCTATCAACGACGTAAGAGTTGAAGCCAATAATCTCTACGAAAAGCAAGGTTTTAAAATTGTAGTTGTAAAGCCGTGGCCTAATTTGTTTAGATTTCCGAAAGTCACTTCTATCATGATGAAAAAGGTTTTTGCTAAAAATCGACACGTTTAATAGCACAAAGTGACCTGAAAAACAGAACCCTGGTCGTTGAAACATTTTCTAACTTTAGTGTAAAGCGTCAATATTGAGAGGTACCTGTTTTGGGCAAATCATATAAGTCCACGAAATCCAACATTCTTGCTGTTGCCGCTGTGCAAACCCGGTATTTCGAAATAAACAACAAACTTGCAAAAATCAATAACCCATGTCCAAGCAGCTTCCGGGGATTTAATTTTGCCAACGACTGGTTAATTGATATTTTAAACGGAAATTCATTTCCTTGAAAACCATAGTCGTAATTTCAGCCGGCGCAAATGGGACGTATGAAACATTTCGGTGGTCGGATAAGGCACGCGGGTCGTTATTTGCCCAACCCTGGGGTAGAGAGTTATTCGATGAGGTTCGAGTATGAAGGCTAAATGCGAGTGTTGAGACAATGGGTTCAGTATATGTATGAAAATATCTTGACTTTGAGTAACAGCAGCCTGAGCAGCTTATACAAAAAGTTATCGGAAACAGATTCAAGACAATCGATTTTTTTTTTTAAATTATTTTCTTATTTTTCATAAAACTTCAATTTGCTTGCTTTCTCCAAAATTCTCGGAGCTTGGTCGTTGATTGGTCTAAAATGAAAATAAAATTTTGAAATTTTTCTGGATCAACGTTCGCTCCACATCATAAGCGTATGTGTATATGTTATCACTCTAAGAAATGTTCGGTAAATTTTACCGTCATTTTGGGGGTGAAAAATTAAAAAATTAGGTCGGTAGACTGATTCACCGACAAATGTCGGTAATAATCACCGACATTGGAGGCGTGGCGTTAGTCAATGTTGCTATATTTCAAACGCGTAATTAATCACGCGCGTTTTTTGTTGCTTTACTCCTTAATTTGTCCGTTTGATTTGACATTTGACGAATTCCAGACTTTTGTACTTCCATATTTGGTCGGCCGACAGTTATATCTTGGTCGCTTTTTTATTACTGCAGTACTGCGTTGGCAGTATTTCTGTAAGGCAAAGCATCTTGGATTCAATAATGTCAGTGTAGGTGTCGTGTTGTTTAATGCTGGTTATCAATGTATTGTTCAGTGTGATTATGGCAGTATGGGGCAGTCGGGAAGTAGGGTAAGATCTACCGTACCAATTACTGAATTAATATATATATATATATATATATGAATACATACTGGCTATAACAGTACAGCAGTGTACGGTACTGGTATAAGGTTGATTGGACTAGCAGCTTACATCAGTACATCCGCAGATCCATGTTACTTAACACAGCCAGTGCTTGATTCGTATTTCCGAATCTGAGTTTTTTTTGTCAGTAGACTGGCAAATGATAGAATGGCAACGCAATATCTGAATATGCCCTCTTTACACAGTTACAGCTCTAGACTTTGAAATGTTAGCATCTAATTACTGAATCAAGATAAACCGTCAAATCATCAACTACAGAAAACACATGAACATGCAGACAGGGGAAGAGGTGACGTTTCTCTACACCCAGAAACCGTGGCTTGAAGAATATGGCATTAAAATAAACAGGTATCAATTGATTATATACTCATATCATTATATACTGATTCAGTGATAGAAAATCATCTACAGACAGACAGATTTGTATTTGATTATGATATTTTAAATTATTGATTCTAGGACTATTTCAGAACAGTTTCATTTGAAAAAGAGCAATTTTAGGCAATTCACATTTAAATGTCATAAAAACACTAGATTTCCTTTTAACTTATGACACTATAAATAGAAAATTTATCAAAACATAATTTATCTATCTTATTCTGCATATTTACCAAAACCAACTCTGTAAATTTGGTTGAATTTCTCTTTTGAATAAGACCGAATTTGAACATAGTCTATTACATATAATAAAGTTTGGGGAATGAATACATTCTTTTTTAACAGTGTTTTCTCTTTAGAAACTGAAGAATCTGATTATGCAGGCGTGAACAAATTGTCTGCCCCAACTCTGAACTGTGAAAAATTCAATGTCTAAGGCTTCATAATATTTGAGATTCTTACTAACATGTTATTTCAAGGGGGAAGTATTTGAGGTTAGTTATAATGGTAATTTCAAATTGTTAAAAGAGAAACTTTGTCATCTGCTCTGACAATAAAGTATTAGGAATGTAATTTTCATTATTTAGGGACTTTTAAATATTTTATTCCATTTGAATACTATTTTAGGTACCTCTTCCATCTGATTTACAAAGTTTGGTAATACTGGAAAAGTCTGTATTGATTGATTGCCCACAGAATTTTTGTCCTTGAACTCCAAGAGGAAAAGAATATATGAAAGTTTATAGGAAGGTTGAATATTGTAATGAATGCTAGTACTTGCAATTAAAGAATTTCAGATATTTCCAACTTGCAAAAGAATTAGATTGATTGATTGAATACTACAAAATGTTAAATCTTATTCGAAAATTAGGTACTATTTTTAAATTTTGGAGTTGTTTGGGTAAAACATTTTGTACATTCCATTTCAGATAACTTGGAGTTATGGAGAAGAAAATACCAAGAGTTCGTAAAAGCAGATGGATAATGCAATACAATCAGCATGGGCAACACTAACCCGGAAAGACTCCCCCTCTGCCATAGACTATTCTCTCACAAAGGCTGTCTATAGAGAATTGTTTAAAGTGATTATGTGAACGGATACCCTGCGAGCATAAATTTCTTCAACGAGAAGTTTCTGTCTACCTCGCATTTCTAACTTTTCACTATACAATTTCTCATTTTTCTAAGTTTTATCATTCATTTCACGTTCACTTTTATTTTTTGAATAAACCTTGTTTCATACGATAGTCTGTGATTTTTACTGATCATATCCTGTAAAATGTAATGCCAGGATATTTACGGTAATTTTTACCGGGTTCTGAATGTAAATTCACCGAATTTGTAATGTAAATTTACAGGCTAGCGTCGGTAAATATTACTACGCATTGCCGGTGAAAATTACCGTAAAGAAATTGTGAGAATTACTAGGGAAATCCTGTAAAATTCACAGGTGATCAACAGCGATTTTACCGAAAATTCTTGTGATATTTACCTTAAAATCGCATCAAAATTTCACAACTACATTCCATAAATATGTAATGCCAGGCGATTGGCGGTAAATATTTCTTAGAGTGTATATATAATAATTAAACAAAATACAAAAAGTGCAATGATATGAATTCTGAAGTTGATATTGTTGAAGTTGGTAATAAAATGAACACAATTATGTAAATTATGCTGTTGAAATATGAAATATTTTTAAAAATAAAAATATAATAAAATTTCACAAGTTCAATACGTACCGCCTGGTGCACCAGGAAGATCAATCGCATTGACTTGCATAAAGAATTTACACATTATGAACAGAAGTCCAATCATATGGAAAAAGAAAGTTGTGTTTTTCATTGTTGAACTTTTATCAATTGTAAAAATTGACTTTTTCTGAAACAAAAAGTTATTTCAAGAAAAAAATACAGAATGAAAAAATTATTAGTACTGACAGTTTGTCACCCCTAATTGTAATGAATCCGTCTCAGTAACATAAATAGCAACGGCTCCATCCATCCAATATTTTGAAGTTTTAATCTCCAATTTATTCTTTTCAAGTTGAAAATTTTTGGAAACCATTGTTATATACATCAGATTTATCAGTAGATAAGAGCGAACTTTCTGTTTTTAAAATTCTGGGTAACAACATGCTCAGTCTGTTTAGGTATTCTGCCAATAAAAGGCTTTAGCATTGGTCTTGAAAAAACATTTGGAACATTTTACAAATTCTCGTCTAGTCAGGACGATTACTTTTATCGTATTATATTTTATTCTGGATAACAAATACTATGTTGATATCTCACCCAAAGGTTTTGGTATTCGTAGAAATGCAGGCGGCAGGTTCCGAAATGCTAGGCGTCTTCTGAATGATAGAAACTATCCTATATTCCAGCATTATATATAGTTTGAAGGTTTAGATAACTTATTCAATGTAGTAAAATCTCCTCGCATTTTTAAGTAGTCAATCCACAAAAAGCTGTTGAAGGGTAGGAAATTGAACAGTATTTCCAGTTATATTTCCAAATCTTTCTTATCGCATTCTAATTTCTTTCGAAATAAAAACATGCTATCGGATCACGCTTTCGTATGAAAATTTGTTTTCGTTTTGTTTCTTCCATCTGTCAATGTCAAATCAAATTGCAGGCGAAGTTAAGTATGGAATGTACATGAATGTATAAAAACTCAACATAAAATCATCTATGAATTTAGTGCGGTTGGGCAAGATACAATAAGACTCACAACTAGGAACTAATTTAAATATGTTATGTCATTTCGTGCATGAGCCATAAATGGTTTAATTTTGAGTTTTCTATATTCGTGTACATCCCACACCTAATTTCGGCTAAAAGTTGATTTGAATTTGACAGGTGGAGAAAACAAAACAAATCTGAATGTCAGATAAAAACGTGATCAACAAGAATGCTATAATATGAGAATACAACCTGAATTACTGCTCAGTATTTTTTCGGTTTCGCAAATGCTATAAAACCGAACAAAAACAGAACGTACAATAAATACAAAATAAAAAATGTGATCTTAGAATTCGTGATTTTGACACTTCTTCCAAAAGTTGATAAATTTTCTTTTCTTTGACCATATAACAGTATTGCAATAAATCAAACCTAAACCAGTCACATCCGCTTCTTGAAAGTACGCATTTACTCATATGCATTAAAAAATGAAACTTTACCGCAATCACAGAGGAAATTATAATTTGTACTTTCCGCTTTCCAATCAATATCGATTGCTAGACTGATAACAACACAATTTTTTTTTAAGATTATTCGTTGAAAATAGCTTATTCAAAAGTGAGAAAAAACTTTGTGATTGTACGAATTTGAAGGCGACTGCCGTATTAATTAATGGGTGAATAGGATATTTCCCGTTAAAGATATGAAAAGACATTGGAAGCAATGCATTACATAAAATACAACAATGTATTACAAATTATGTTATTACACACAAATTTTACAGCATTTCAGTCGTGACATTTCATCACATCAAGACTGTCAAATATAGCTAGCTTGATTCGCGCTGCAAAAAGAAAAATCTAAAATTTATAACATATTGTTCATTATGGTGATTGCTTTAGTTATATTTTACACATGTCAAAATCAATTCGGTTTCTACGTTGCGGTTTCGTCTAACCAAAGGTTCGGAGCTTGTAATAATAAAACAATTTCCAGTCATCGTCATTTATGGACTGCGACGAGACTTGACCGAAAAATTGAGAATGGCCAGCGCGTTACGGAGAGCCAAATGGTAGTGAATTGCACAGCTCTTCTTCGCTTTTGAAGAAATACATTGTGACGTCAATTGAAAATTTTTGACATTATGTCGAAATTAATTAACAAATATCTTGTATCTGTATGACCCTTTAGATTTAGAACGATTCAATGTTTTACTTCAACTAGTGTCTGTCAGATTTTTATACGCAAACACTTCCAAGACTATTTCTAGTTTTACGAGTCATCGATACAACGAGAATTTCTGCTTATACAAATTTTGTAAAGCTTAGAGAAAAATGCCAATCTCAAATCTGCATAGAAATCTTTTTTATCTGTGCTGAATTATTTTAATATCTTGATATAATGTATAGTCAATGTCATTGAAAACATTCCATATACTGGTATTTTTCAGCGACTAAGTTTTTTATTGCTTCTATAGGCAATGTATCATTAATATAAGTTCACTACGGAAAAAAAGATGTCAACTATACGCAATTTATTGCAGTTCATGTTTGGCAAGGAATATTTTATCTAGAAGTTTTTCTCATCACATGAAACATATTTACACCTGAATGAAATCGTCGCGATTTCATTTTGCCTGAACTTTTTATGTTTTACTTTGGTCTATCACAGTCAAAAGCAATTCCGAGTAACGAACTTACGAATTTTTTTTAAATTAATTGACATTCAGGAAGATATCCAATCCAATCCAAAGACATACAATACACTGTCTTGCTGATGCAGATGTATTCCCCCCATTTCTCTCGTTTTTTTATTGCTTGTATATAATATGACGAAATAAATGAATATTTGATTTGCTAAATACTGTAGAATTGTTTATTGTTACATATTGGCCATGATCTTTTAACTCTAAAATGAATTTGTTTGACTGATTTTTTTTTATAAATTGAATGATTCCAATATATTCATTGGAACAAAAAAAACTGGTCAGCCTCTTTTGCTATCTCATTTTTTCAAACACCGTTGGATTATAATTAGAAAAGCAACAGATGTTTGTCTTCATCACACATTTATTGCTATGTATTATGAAAATTTGAATTCTTTACTCAATTATATTTGATAACAACCATTAGATTGTATATAACATATTACAAGTTAGATGAGACAATATAATTCACGAAGACAGTGACGAAAATTGAAGTTTTATCTAAATTTGAAAAAAAGTCATATTAGGAGTGAAGAATAATTGTGTTATAATTAAACCTTCAATTCTGAAAACAATTCGATCTATTAATTTGATTATTAGTTCTAATTACAGGTGAGCAAAGCCACATGTTGAAACGTAGATGTAACCCGTTGACATCACAGTTAGTACATTTTACTTTCCAAATTCATCACCTGCTCACCGGGGTGGTATAATTATGGGCAGGTAGAGCCGAACAAGAACAAAAGTGTACTTTTATAATGACAAAACTTAATGAAGGTCAAAAAGTTTTTATACGCTTACTTTTCACCAAAATCGTCAGAGCTGAGTGAAATTTCTCCATCATCTACTAAAAAAAAAAGTTTTTTTTTGAAAAGGCTCAAAGTTCGCTTCATAATTAGAGCATATGTAAAAAAAATAAATAAAATAAAAAGTGCAGGAAAAAAAACTTTAACTTGTGATTTGGATACTGCTTCTACAAGATTTGACACATTTATGTGATTTATGCAGGTAGTTGAAACACATAGCAATATTATCTTCAGATATATTTAGGAAACAAAAAAAAAGAATATCACGAAATTTCATTCGCATTACGTACCTGGTGGGTCCATGGCGATCGATCGCAATGACTTGTGTAAAGAACTGAAACATGCTGAACAGAATCGTGAGAAGAATGAAATTTGTATTTGCCATTCTTGATATTTGGTTATGGACTGTGAAAATTGGCCTTTTTTTGAACAAAGAATCATTTTTTAGAAAAGAATAAATCTTGTTATAAATATATTGACTGAAGGCTTCTTCGAACCTGAATTACTGCTCAGTATTTTTTCGGTTTCGCAAATGCTATAAAACCGAACAAAAACAGAACGTACAATAAATACAAAATAAAAAATGTGATCTTAGAATTCGTGATTTTGACACTTCTTCCAAAAGTTGATAAATTTTCTTTTCTTTGACCATATAACAGTATTGCAATAAATCAAACCTAAACTAGTCACATCCGCTTCTTGAAAGTACGCATTTACTCATATGCATTAAAAAATGTTATATTTAGGAAACAAAAAAAAAAAAATATCACGAAATTTCATTCGCATTACGTACCTGGTGGGTCCATGGCGATCGATCGCAATGACTTGTGTAAAGAACTGAAACATGCTGAACAGAATCGTGAGAAGAATGAAATTTGTATTTGCCATTCTTGATATTTGATTATGGACTGTGAAAATTGGCCTTTTTTTGAACAAAGAATCATTTTTTACAAAAGAATAAATCTTGTTATAAATATATTGACTGAAGGCTTCTTCAAATATTTGTGAGAATTTCATCTAGATATTATTATGTACCTTAATAGCTTGCATGGAGATCAATACAAGAAATTTATTAAAAAATGTTGGTTAAGGTGCTTAGCATAGGAAACAACTGAAGTGGGTATATATGACACACGGAAATATATCTTGAAAAAATACCTAGTTTACATTTTTAGGTTACTTAAACTTTGTGTGTTTGGATATTCTGCCAATAAAAAGTTTTAGCATTGGTCTTGAAAAAATATTTGAAACGTTTTACAAATTTTCGTCTAGTAAAGACAATTACTTTAATCTTATTATATTTTATTCTGGATAACAAATACTATGTTGACTATGCATTTTGAAGTAGTCAATCATATGAAGCTGATAAAGGATATGAAATTCAACAGTATTTCCAGTTATGGTTCCAAATTTTTCTAATCACATTCTTCATCCTTTCGAAATGGAAGTATGTCCTTGGATCACGCTGATTTGTGCAATTCATCGCCATTAAGCCGTTTCCGTAGCGCGTTGGTTTTCCAGTTTAATTTGGTCGGAAATATCAATCACAAATATAATTGATAACGCTGCTGACGCTTTTGAGTTCTCGGAGGCTCCGAGGAGAATTGAATAGGATCGGAGTAGAGAGTTTTATGAGGTTTAAGTTTGAAAGCTTAAAGGCAGGGACTTGACGATGGATTTGAAAAAATAAATCTTAGAGTGTTGAGACAGTGGGTTCAGGATAGGTTTGTAAATATTTGACTTTAAGTAACAGCAACTCGAGCAGCTTATACAGCAAGTTATCGGAGACAGATTTAGTACAACTGTTTTTTCTTCAAATTAAATTTATATTTTGAGTAAAATCCAATTTACAATAAAAAGAAAACCAAACAATGGCAAATAAAAATCTCTTTCTTCTTATGACTGGGTTTCTGTTCGTTATATTTCTAATCATCATGCAATACGATGCGCAAATGAAACCGCCTGCTGCAGGCTGTACGTAATGCATGTTAAACTTTGTCCAATGCTTTGTGTATATTCGGATGTTTTCCATAGATTTGAATGTTTTCTGTTTAAACAATATCATTCGTAGGTACAATGGATTGATAAAATTTAAAAAAAATCACGAGTATAAATTTTCATCTTTTTATATTTGCTTTACTAGTAACGCAGATTACTGATGAATGTTGTTTAATTTATCCGGCGCTTATTATACAAACAAACATTAACCCCGTTTAAAAAAAATAAAACTCGTTTTATCTAATTTTAGTTGTTGATGGAGACATTTGAAATCTAACGATTTTGGCTAGAAGTAAGTATATGAAAAGTTTGGTATTTTTTACGTTCAAACAATTGATTCTTATCATTTTATTCACAGTACCTTGATGATATAGCTTAAAACGTCATAGTTAAAGGCATTATTCACCCATATTATTACTACATAGGTGATCTAGAGGAAATGGGTTTTGAAACCGAGATGTCTTACCTTCCACGCCAAGATTGCAAAGATAAATGTTTTCACTGATGAGACATCTGTTCAGCTTCTCCCAGAAGAGCTGCTTGTATTTATTGTCATTCATCACCTTTCAACCGTTTCCAGTGCGGACTTTTTCCGGTTCAAGTCTTTAAGTTTCATTGCAGTCGATAAATGCCAACGACTGGAAATATAACTGATAGCTCTCCTGCATATCTTGTGTTTCTCAATCGTTATATATGTAAGGGTAAAGAATTCACCTAAATATAAGTTCGAAAGCTCGAAAGCTGAGTGAGAGATGCGATAATAAATTCGAAAGTATTGAAGTCAAGTCAAATTTGATTTTTTTTAAATCTGAATCTTGATGCTATCGATAATTCGATAATAAGGTTGCCGAGAGTGGTGGTCAGGTTTAAAGGTCAAATAGGAAGAATGCGCTTATTTTTTCAAAGAACTTGTAATCTCAAAAATAGCTAAATAAAATTGTCACGGCTTTTTGATTAGCAAATTATATCGTCATGTCGCTGTATAAATTTTGCGACCTAGCTCAAAATACTTTGATGAAGAGCGTCGCGATGGCCTAGCAGTGAAAGCGCAAGACTTGACCGCGGAATAAATTGTGACGCATTCAGTCAATCAAGCTTTAAATATGGGATTCAAAGAAATATATTTTGTTACCAGCGACGTAAGAGTTGAAACAATTAATTTCACGGTTAATAGCACGGTTTCAAAATTGTAGTTGAAAAGTCGTGGCCTAATTTGTTTAAGTTCTCGAAAATCAGCTATATCCTAAAGAAACAGGTTTTTGCTAAAAATTGACACGTATAATGGCACAAGTGATGACATCACAGATTAAAAATTTCGGGCTCAAATCCCTTCTCCTCCACCTTACCCAGAGTAGAATAAATTGGGTAAGCAATGCAGACCTGGAAAAATTCCGGTTTTTCTAAATAAATAGTAGATTCTTACACATCCTTAGATATTAGTGGATCAACATTTATTGCAACGACATTACTTTGGATATATGTACAGACATTTGTGGAAACTTGCAGTTATAATATTTATTTAATAAACTGATAATTTTGTTATAAATTAAAATTTAAAAGATCTCTACTTAAAATCAATAGTTTGTTCAACAATGGCTAGTACTTATTACTTTTATTCTGTGATTGCACTGATGCTTTTTACATTCATCTTCTTTGTGCAAGTTGAAGCGAAACTTGCAAGACACCCCCCACAAGGCTGTAAGTACCATGTATTATATTGTCCATTAAACATATATATTTATTCTATTCCATATTTTTAGAATTCTTAAATATTTTTTTTTGAACTACGTAAATACATACGCCTGTTCAACCCACGTGCTGTTAATGCTTGTAAATAATTTTTTTGTTTATTCTAAATATTCTGAAGCTTTTATAAAATCTTCAACATCATATATATATATATAACTAACTGGCGTTTAATTTCTCTATTTTGATGATTCACTCCTAACACGGGGAAATTACTGATACAATTTTCTTTGACGATTAAACTTCAAAACATATTTTTATTTTAGTATCTGATGCAGATAATTTGCTCAGCTCCGACTCAATTCACGGATAGTACGTATCTACGATTTTTTGTGTTTACATATTTAGTTAATACAATAAAAATAGCATTAGTATATTCATAATGAAACTGTAAAATTTTGCTTATCACAATTATTTGTCACCAGTAACATAAATATTTTTAATTTCAGGTAAAGCTCAATTTTCCTCATGTTTTATTTTCATTCATTGTGCTATGTCATAGAGCTAATGAATTGGCAGAATATTCTATATGAGATATAACTTTTATTTTCATGATAATTGAAAACATGAACTATATTAAGTGATTCAAGAGTCTTGCTGCACACTAACACAAATATATTTCTGTAACGTTTCGTCTGACCAAGGTCATACTTCTTCAGACATACATAGTTCAACATAGAAGAAGGATGAGTAGTTAGTCTCGCAGAAACCAAAACGAAACGTTACAGAAATATATTTGTGTTAGTGTGCAGCAAGACTCTTGAATCACTTAAGATTGTTATCTCTACTCTTGCTACAGCATCCTTGCAATTTATGCATACGGATCCATCGGCACAAAAACATAGAAGAAGGATAAGTAGTTAGTCTCGCAGAAACCAAATAATGAACTATGTTTATGACAAATTTTTGAAATGCGTTGCCAATAAACCCTGATTCTTACAATATTACAGGGCGGAATAAATCTATTTTGAATATTTAACTTTATTCTGGCTTTAAATTATTGTTGGTTTTCATGTTTGAAAGCAAATATATACAATAAATGTTAACGTTTTTTGCTTTTTTCAATGGTATTCCAGTAGTATGCGGAAAAAAGGCGATATTACCGAATATTTCCTTGATCAGAAATGGCATAATATGACACTGACAAGAAATTTTCTAAATTTAATAAACATAATTTCAATTAACATATTAGTTTCTAAAAATCAGACAACACAAACCTATGTGAGCGTGACAGCTTGTTTCCAATATATTCATTGGAAGAAAAAAAAACTGGTCACTTCTGGTATCTCATCTTTTCCAACACCGTTGGATCATAATCAGAGAAGCAACAGACGTTTCTCTTCATCACACATTTATTGCTATGTATTATGAAAATTTGAATTCTTTATTCAATTATATTTGATAACAACCATTAGATTGTATATAACATATTACTAGTTAGATGAGACAACATAATTCACGAAGACAGTGACGAAAATTGAAGTTTTATCTAAATTTAAAAAGTCACATTAGGAGTGAAAAATAATTGTGACAAGTGAAATTTCAATTCTTTGATCCATTCCATCTATTAATTTGATTCTTAGTTCTAATTACAACTAAGCTAACCCCGATGTTGAAACGTTGATGTAACCCGTTGACATCACAGTTAGTACATTTTACTTTCAAAATTCATCACCTGCTCACCCGGGGTGTTATAATCATGGTCAGGTAGAGCCGAACAAGAACAAAATTGTACTTTAATAATACCAAAACTTTATAAATGTCAAAAAGTTTTTATACGCTTACTTTTCACCAAATCGTCAGAGCTGAGTGAAATTTCTCCATCACCATTTAAAAAAAAAGATTTTTTTTGAAAAGGCTCAAAGTTCGCTCCATAATTAGGGCATATGTAAGAAGAATAAATGAATATAAAAAGTGCAGGAAAAAAAAAGCTTGAACTTGTGAATTAGATACTGCGTCTGCAAGATTTGACACAATGATGTGAATTAAGCAGGTAGTTGAAACACATAGCAATATTATCTTTCAGATATATTTAGAAAACAAGAAAAAGAATATCGCGAAATTTAATTCGCATTACGTAGAGCCTGGTGGTTCATGGCGATCACTCGCAATGACTTGTATAAAGAACTGAAACATGCTGAACAGAAGTCCAATCTTGAAAAGAATAAAATTTGTATTTGCCATTCTTGATATTTGGTTATTGACTGTGAAAGCTTTTTTTTCTGAATAAAGAATCATTTTTTACAAAAAAATAAATCTTGTTATAAATATATTGACAGAACGTTTTTTCGAATATTTGTGAGAATTTCAACTGGGTATTATTATGTACCTTATTATCTTGCATGGAGATCAATACAAGAAATTTATGTATTGATAAATTTTGGTTCGGTTGCTAGACATAGGAAACATCTAAAATTGTTATATATGACACACGGAAATATATCTTGAAAATATTCTTAGTTTACATTTTTAGGTTACATAAGCTTCGCGTGTTTAACCAATACAAGGTTTTAGCTTTAGTCTTGAAAAAATATTTGAAACGTTTTACAAATTTTCGTCTAGTAAAGCCAATTACTTCAATACTAATATATTTTGTTCTGGATAACAAATACTATGCTCACTTATGGTTTCTGGTATTTGTAGAAATGTAGGCTGCAGGTTCCAAAAAAATAGGCGTTCTCTGAATGATAGAAATAATATTATATTCCAGTATTATATATAGTTTTTGGGTTCAGATAACTCAATTATTGTGGTAAAATTCCCTCGCATTTTAAAGTAGTCAATCATATAAAGCTGATAAAGGATATGAAATTCAACAGTATTTCCAGTTATATTTCAAAATTTTTCTAAGCACATGCTTTATCCTTTCGAAATGGAAGTATGTCCTTGGATCACGCTGATTTGTGCAATTCGTCGCCATTAAGCCGTTTCCGTAGCGCGTTGGTTTTCCGGTTTAATTTGGTCGGAAATATCAATCACAAATATAATCGATAACGCTTTTGAGTTCCCGGGGGCTCCGAGGAGAAGTGAATAGGATTGAAGTAGAGAGTTTTATGAGGTTTAAGTTTGAAAGCTTAAAGGCAGAAACTTGACGATGAATTTGAAAAAATAAATCTTAAAGTGTTGAGACAGTGGGTTCAGGATAGGTTTGTAAATATTTGACTTTAAGTAACAACAACTCGAGCAGCTTATACAACAAGTTATCGGAGACAGATTTAGTACAACTGTTTTTTCTTCAAATTAAAGTTATATTTTGAGTGACGTTCAATTTACAATAAAAAGAAAACCTAACAATGGCAAATAAAAATCTCTTTCTTCTCATGACTGGGTTTCTGTTCGTTATATTTCTAATCATCATGCAAGACAATGCGCAAAGGGAATCGCCTGCTGCAGGCTGTACGTAATGGGTGTTACACTTTGTCAAATGCTTTGTGTATATTCGAATGTTTTCTGAAGATTTAAATGTTTTCTGTTTAAAAAATAACAATCCTTGGTAAAATAGGTTGATCAAATTAAAAAAAAATCATGAGTATAACTTTTCATCTTTCTATATTTGCTTTACTAGTAACACAGATTACTGAAGTTTGTTGTTTAATTTATCCAGCGCTTATTATCCAAACAAACATTGACCACTTTTAAAAATATTTAAAACTCGTTTTATCTATGTTTAGTTGTTGATAGAGACATTTGAAACCTGACGATTTTGGCTAGAAGTAAGTATATGGAAAGTTTGTTACTTTTTACGTTCAAAAAATTGATTCTTATCATTTTATTCACAGTGCCTTGATGATATAGCCGAAAACGTCACAGTTAGGCATTATTCACTCATATTATTACTACATAGATGATCTGGAGGAAATGGGTTTTGAAACCGAGATGTCTTACCTTCCACGCCAAGATTGCAAAGATAAATGCTTTGTGATAAATGCTAAACTGATAGGACATCCGTTCAACTTCTCTCAGAAGTGCTGGTTGTATTGATTGTCATCCATCGCCTTTCAACCGTTTCCAGAGCGGACTTTTTCCGGATTAGGTCTTTAGGTTTCATTGCAGTAGATAAATTAAAGGACCGGAAAGATCCCCTGCAGATCTTGTATTTCTCAATTCTTATATATGTAAAGGTAGTGAATTCACTAAGATATAAGTTTGAAAGCTGAATGAAAGATGCGGTAATGAATTCGAAAGTCTTGAAGTCAAGTCATATTTGATTTTTTTAACCTGAACCTTGATGCTATCGATAATTCGATTATAAGGTTGCCGAGAGTGGTAGTCAGGTTTAAAAGGTCAAATAGGAAGAATGCGCTTATATTTTCTAGGAAGTTATAATTTCAAAAATAGATAAATGAAATTGTCACGGCTTTTTGGTGAGCAAATGATATCGTAATGTCGCTGTATAAATTTTGCGACCTTGCTCAAAATACTTTAATGAAGAGCGTTGCGATGGCCTAGCAGTGAAAGCGCAAGACTTAACCGCGGAATAAGTTGTGTTGCATTCAATCAATCAAGCTTCAAATATTAGATTCAAAAAATTATATTTTGATACCAGCGGCGTAGAGTTGAAACAATAAATCTCTACAAAAAAATAGCATGGTTTCAAAATTGTCGTTGAAAAGCCGTGGCCTAATTTGTTTAAGTTCCCGAAAGTTAGCTATATTCTATAATAAAAAAGGTGTTTGCTAAAAATTGACACGTAGAATGGCCCAAGTGATGACATCGCAGATTAAAAATTTTGGGCTCAAATCTCTTTTCCTCCACCTTACCCAGAGTAGAATAAATTGGGTAAGCAATGCCGACCTGAACAAATTCCGGTCCTTGTAATGTAAATAAGTAGTGGATTCTTACACATCCTTAGATATTAGTGGATCCTTGTACAGAGCTTTGTTTGGATCGAAAAGCACGTATGATATGAATGCCTCCATAGCGTCTCTGGAATTCTTTAAAACTTTACTAATGTTCCAGTTTTCTTGCTTATCTAGCAATTTAGGCAAATAATATTATATAATTTTGTAAAATTAACTGAGAACATAAAAATAACAACATTTATTGCAACGACATTACATTAGATATATATACAGACATTTGTGGAAACTTGCAGTTAAATATTTGTTTAATAAACTGAGCTTTTTTGTTATAAATTAAAATTTAAAAGATCTCTACTTAAAATCAATAGTTTGTTAAACAATGGCTAGTACATACTACTTTTATGCTGTGATTGCACTGATGCTTTTTACTTTGATATTCTCTGTGCAAGTTGAAGCGAAACTTGCAAGAAAGCCCCCACAAGGCTGTAAGTACCATGTATTATATTGTCCATTAAACTTATATATTCATTCTATTACATATTTTCAAAATTCTTAAATATTTTTGTTTAAACTACGTAAATACATACGTCTGCTCAAACTAAGTACTGTAAATGCTTGTATATAATTTTATTGTTTGTATTTAATATTCTGGAATTTTGGAAAATTTTCAACATCATAGATGTATAACTAGCTGGCGTTTAATTTCTCTATTTTGCGGATTCGCTCATAACACGGAACAATTACTGATACCATTTTCTTTGACGATTAAACTTTAAAACATATTTTTTTAGTATCTGATGCAGATGATTGGCACAGCTCCGTCTCAATTCACGGATAGTACGTATTTTTTGTTTTGTTTCTTTTAGTGTTTACATATTTAGTTGATACAATAAAAATAGCATTAGTATATACATAATAAAACTTTAAAACTTGTTTTATCACAAATATTTGTCACCAGTAAAATAAATATTTTTAATTGCAGGTAAACCTCGATTTTCGTCATGTTTTATCTTCATTCATCGTGCTATGAGTTAATAAATTAGCAGAATAATCTATATGAGATATAATGGGGGGAGGGGTCTGACAGATGTTTGGTCTAATATGGTACATTTGGAGCCCTTCATACGCTGGAGAAGCAATGAAATGTTGTTGTTTTTCATCTTATAACAGAAACATAGGAGTACAAAATGAGTTGCATGCAGGTGTATAGCATTTATTTTGTTAAAAAATCCTCGGGCTAATCACCTGTTGTAGACTTCCAGTGTGTAAAATAATTTATGAAATTTTGGCTGATCCACTGCGGTCTTTTGTCTCCAGATGTTTCAAAGGGAGTAGATTTCCGTTTTTAAGGTAGGCCCCGTTTGTAGTGCTGCTGCATACGCCAAGAAAGGTATTCTGCAGTTTGCAATACTTGGCAGTTGCCTCAAATTCAGACATTTCCAAAATCAATCTCAGCAACAGATGCAGGAAGAACCTAGAAAGAAAAATTTCCATAGTTTATCTGTTATTAATGACCTGAATAATGTTGGTAATTTTAGAAATAATAATCATGCTCCAAGTATTTAAATGCTCAATAGGAGATAGATCTAATAAAAAATACCATTAAATTAATATCTAAAACAATACTTTGGGCTATACCTGTGCTGAATATTTAACAGACATTTTTGTCAAGCTATGGAGTTAAACATGTTGGTCTGTTAGTTTACATGGCTGTTTCAAATGTTTTTTCAGACATATCTTCATAAATTCTCTCTGGATGTGTTTCCATGCCCAAACCACATCTGGTGATAGCAAATCATTCTTCAAAAGTGAGTTTCGAGCAGTCTGCAAAAATTTATATTTTAGTTACGATATTTTGAAATAAATTACCTACAACAATTGAACCTTGTCTACCATCTAAGCATGTATGTGTCCATATATAAAAGTATTACAGCCACTTTGACAATATATTATTTGAAACAAAAATGTGAATATCCCACAAAACAAATTTGAATTAATAAAATGTAACGGTTCCAGGAGAAATATTAATGCATTCAATAAATGTGGTGGATTTTGCAGTAGCAAAAGAATTATTGCTATTGATCACAAATCAATAATTTAAAAACACTCGACAAAACAATTCAAAATTTCTGGCACATCTAAAATTATAAATATATATGTATATGTTGAAGCCATGTTTAGATAATAGCAATAATAGGTATCCAATTTATGTGAAAAAAGTTATTAGTACCAGCCCGAATCAAGCAAAATGGATTATCATGACAAATGTAAAACACCTCTTATGTTGTAATATGCAGCTGGCGACTTCGTATACAATGACAAAATGAGTGTGGGAAATAATTATCAAGATCAGTAAAACTCCATCATAAAAAACTAATTAAACGAAGTTAAATTATGTGTGTTTAATTTATGTTTATCATACAGACGTCACAATTTCAGGGTGGTATCGCTCACCACATTTCTTTTTTTGCTGACAGTTTTAGTTGCTTCATCAAAAATTTTCATTGATATGGTGTAAGCTAATTCTGATTTTTGAGATAAAGCATCACCCATCAGTCAATTTATATTCTTGCTCACTGCTTTGATCACACAGCATAAATCCTCACACTGCAACTTTTTTATGATCCTTTCTTTCCTGAAAGTATACATATCTCTCATCAAAATTTACATTATTTGACAAATCATTACTGTATTGGGTACCTATATGAACTTTACAACTTACTCTTTTTTATGCTGAACAATCGTAGCAAAAAGCGGCTCTCTATTACATCTACTCATGGGAGCTTTAAAGTGAATTTAAAATCTTACTGTAATTGTGCTTTCGAGTGCTGGACCGGTCCTAGAGCCTTCCCACCCAGTTGATGGTTCTTCTATTTTGTTTTCTGATCTGCATTCTATCAGGGCCAGATAAAAATAACTGAGTAAAACTGCGGGTCGCGCTTCCATTCACACAAACTTTTGGTAATTGATGTTATGACAGGGGTTATCAGTGCCGGAATATAGCCGTGCCGATATCGGATCGGAACCGATATCGGCGATAAAAGCGGTATGGGTATATCTTTATTCTATGTATCTCAATTAAATATGTCCCAAATATGTCGTTTCTAACGTGTTGCCAACATTTTTTTCAAAACCACTAATTCTTTCAAAGAATGTAATTTTATTTAGTAACGAGATTTACCACCATTCGTATTACCTGACTTAACGCAGGTCACAAATAAACAATTAAAAATATACTGACATTTAAGAGATAAAAATCTAAAGGACGAATTTATTAATGAAAAACTACTTATATCGCCTTAATGGTAGTTAATGGCCCCTGTAGGGCGATTGAAAGCTTATCGAAAAATATGCTTTCGGAAGTCAAACTCGCTCACAAACTCTTGGAATTGTGAGAACAATTACCGTCGGTAATTCCTATGCAAGCGAATCCGTGTTTCCACTAATTCATTCAAGGTAACGCATTTTATTTGTTAACGAGAGCAACCACCGTTCGTATTACCTGAATAGGTCACAAAGTGGTCCATCATGTTTTTATCCGATTAATAAACATGTAAAAATATACTGACGTTTAGGAAACAAAAAATCTAAATGACGAATGAAAAACTGCTTATATCGCCTGAATGGTAGTCACTGCAGGGCTATCGGAAATCGATTAAAAAATACTTTTTTTCAAATGAAATTCGCTCGCAAACTCTTGGAATCATGAAAATAATGTCTGTGACATTATAAACGGGAATTTCTATATATGCGAATCCGTGATTTTTCTCGCATGACTTACGTATAAAAAGTTCCAGAAATACTGATACAAGTGCTACATCAGTAACGGTCAAAAGTACGCAACACCAGCCAATGATTATGGGACTTTAAAAGTAGATGCAGACACTCACACTCTTCTTTTCTAATGAAAACATAAATCTTCACTCATTTGTTGATAAATGGGTTCGTCAACCCAGCGGCATGGTTGTACAATGTATGAAAGCAATTGCTTTATAAACGCCGATCATATTGCGTCATCATGTTATCGAACCTGCTGTGTGGCTTCGCATCACAAGGAATATTAGGCGGGTTAAAAGTCTTGGCGAGCATGCATGTTCACTGAAAATGTGATTCAGCCTGAGTAGCTCTATGCGTCTGTTTGAATTTACGGCCAAATAATCAATGCATCAAACGTTTTTAAAATTGTTCTATAAAGTGTCGGCAATGAATGTAGTCGATTAAATCGTGTAATTTTGCAAAATTGCAGACTACCCTTGTATACGTAACTTTTTATGGATAATGATCTAGTTTTTCTAACGAGTTGCCAATGTTTTTTTCAAAACACTTATTTATTCAAATAATCTCGTTTTATTTGCTAACGAGAGAAACCACCGTTCGTATTACCTGACTAGGTCACAAA
This sequence comes from Styela clava, assembly GCF_964204865.1. Taxonomy (NCBI): domain Eukaryota; kingdom Metazoa; phylum Chordata; class Ascidiacea; order Stolidobranchia; family Styelidae; genus Styela; species Styela clava. The sequence goes on from NC_135254.1 coordinate 8,814,909, forward strand.
GTGATTCATCATTTGTTGCCAAAATTTTTTTTAAACACTTATTCATTCTAAGAATCTCATTTTATTTACTAACGATAGCAACCACTGTTCGTATTACCTGACTTAACGTAGGGCACAAAGTGATTGATCATGTATTTTTTACGATCAATAAACAATTAAAAATATACTGACATTTAGGAGACAAAAAATCTGAATGACAAATCTAGTATTGAAAAACTGCTTATATGGCCTGAACGGTAGTCACTGCAGGGCGATTGAAAGCCGATCGATAAATATGCTTTTAGAAGTAAAAATTCGCAAACTCTTGGAATTGTGGGAACAATTACCGTCGGTAATTCCTATGCAAGCGAATCCGTGTTTTCTCAAGTGACTTTCATAAAATTGAAATCCTAAAAAAGCACACAATATCAACCAAGGATCATAAGACTTAGAGGCCTACATAGAATAAATCTTTACGACCCACAATTTTCTTTTCTAATAAAAACATAAATTTTCACTCATTTGTTGAAAGAGGTTCGTCAACCCAGCGCCGTAGTTGCATAATGTATGAAAGCAATTGCTTTATACACGCCATATATTGTAGCATTTTAAAAATGATTTATTGCTCTAATTAGAAATTTATTGTAGTAATAATTTTCGTATGCTCAGAGAATGATTTTTATGCGCTTATGTCGGGCGTTTGGCTCTTGGATAGACATTCTTGTCATAGAAATTCTCTTGTGTACAATATATATGTATATATAAAATCCCATTTAAATGTTTTAATAAACAACAGACTTTCCGTGAAATAATATTTCTTGGTCGTCCAGGTTATCAGAAATAAAATTGATGATTGAATTCCATTATCCAAAAGCTTATCGCTGCGATTCAACCATCAGAGGATATGTTTCACAAATTGTTACTCAACGATATATTAAATTTACCTCGGAAAGTCTGCGCAGATTCTGAGCTGTTGCCTTCAGGTGCCCTGAGAAAAGGACATTTTGAGATTGAAATAGCGTACTGATTCATAAAGTACCGTTATTCAGTAGTTTACTTTTGTAGTGCTTGTACAAAGTAGAATAATAAATGGTAACTGTTATTATGGTAATAAATGAGGAACTTGGGAAATCCTGAGATAAATGATGCAATTATTAAAACCATAAAGACGATCATGCAAACGATTGATAAAATACCGCTCATTTCAAAGAGTGCTCTGAACAATACTAAAAAGAATGTAAACATTTTTAAAACAGATTTTGAAATTACATCCATGCAATTCATTCGAATCATTCGTTGTTTCTACATTATATAGACCAACAATCACAAAAACGCATTAAAGCAAAACTTTGTTGGTTTTGAACTATGAAAAGTGTAAAATCCACGAAAAAATCACCAATTTACGTGTTGAGTGTTTTTAATTGAACTGAATATGTGCTTGCTTAGTTTGATTAGGAGAGTGTGTGAAACAAATGAGCCAGCATGTAAAAAATTAAATATATTACATATATCAATAACGTGATGGAAAATAACAAAAATAGTGAAGTTGGCAGCCACTAGCAAAGTTTTCCTTTGATTCGGGTGATTTAGATCGGATAACTCGCATTACTTTTAGTCTTTGAATGAAAACAAATCAACTTTGCATTGAAATGAGATATGTTGGGTTGCAAACTGTCAAATTTTTATTTACATGGCATCATAAAATAAAACATGGATCAGATCATATGAAGACATATATTCTTGCCGTTCATGTTGCCACCTCACGATTAGACAATCTGCTTTGAGATCAATATACAAAATAAAAGTCGCTGTCAAGTTCAACTATGGGCCACATAACAGCTAAAACCGCACTTTCAATGTGATGGCTGGCCATATTCGACAGCCAATGAGTATGAATAAATCGTTCCTTTTAGTTCATTCCTTGCTTTCTACATTTTGTTGAATCAATATCTAAAATAATTTACTCTTAGATACGTTACCGAGTTCCCCGTAATAATAAAAAAAGGAGTTTTTATGGAATACGCATATATATATATATCAGAACATTAGGAGTGACGTTTACCAGACTTGACGTAATATCATTAGGAAATTTAAGCATATGATATGAGACGAAACTCAACTGCTCATTTCATGCTTCAAGCCAATTGACTTGATAAAGCAAATACGTGATTGGAAAATGTAAATTGATTTCTAGTACAACATCAAACATAGAGATGGTTTACCCAGCACCGAATATCGGCCTTTTCTAATTTTATCCTACAATAGTTTTGGGTGTGAAAACGTCTGAAAGTTACTCAGCTTCCATACTATGAGCATTCACAATATGTACCAGACGCAGTATGTGTTAATATTGCCAGGCTTGTTCATTGCACATATTTTTCTGCCCCATCCCATCTCATCCCATGGGATTTCCATTTGAGTACGATTCAATTTTTATTGAAATTTATGTTTAGCGCCTACTAAATAGGACTGACTACATGTACGAAGAAACATGCAAAACAACAAAATTTACTGACTTAGTTAACTTTTAACTTCTAACTATTATGTGTCCATCTGCCCATTCACGAAGTACATTGTTAATGCTGAATATCTTTTGCTCTTTATACCTAACAAAAGCGCTGTGCTCAAATATATGGACACGAAATACATAACGAGAGGTTTTACCACCATTTCACAAAAATCATACGGTATTTCGTGTCTTACATGTCCCATGGGAAATACAAATGTGTGCTGTCCCATCCCATGAGACTTTTCCCATAGAAAAGCATGATGTATTGCCCATGCTAGCACATGTTGAAATTCACGCAGCCTGTTAACGATATATATGAGCCATTATTAAATAAATATGTTTATGGCTCTTGTTGTGTTATAAAGAAGCATCGAATTACTACTGACGATAGAAAAATTGTGGTCTGATTGCCCTCCTTTGAAAAATGAAAATGCGATGCAGGCAAGGCCTGTGCGCACCCAGTTTGCCAACAACCGACGAAAGCGGTCAGAAAGAAATACGGAATGAAAAGGTGTTTTTTATATTCAAAATATATTCAAAAATTCCTGAGATGTTTACTTACCGAGATGTCCCACTGGTTCGACCTTTAATACCTTATGGTCCGAAAGTATTGTATTTACCGAAAGTATCTATCCTAATACCATATGCACCGTGAGTTTTGGTTACAGAATGTTTTTATAACAAATGGCTAACTCAACAATAAAGGTTTGATGAAGACAGTGCCCCAAAGTCGTAAGGAATAAGATATTATATATATTTGTTTCTTCGAAAAAAAACTAGGATACGAATAACGCATCCAAATCAATATTAATAGACAGACAGTTTATCCTTTCGTAACCAGCAGACTAGTCAGTCGGTCACAACGTTAACTGTATGTTTGTAATTCACAATCGGGCTGATTTAACAATGCATGCATCACGAGTAATGGTTGCCCAGAAATGGTCGAAATGAAATCTTGGCAGAATGCAATATATGTTTCTTATAACGCAGAAACGCTTTTCACACATGCCAGTTAAAATACATTGTTTATTAAATGATTGATTTTAGGAATAATTTAGGGCTGGGTGTTCCAAAATTGCGAGATTGTGAAGGACCGCAAAATTTTTTGAGGAGGTCTCGGGGGCCGCAATCGGAGAAAACCCAAAAGTAATCAAAATATCTTACTTTAAATTTAACAATGAGAATTTACTGTCTTAATCAGCCGTTCTAAATGCTTTTCTCGTGTTTGATTTTGTAATGTCGCTTCAAACTACATTCTTTCGTGATATTACTTGAAAGCACTCCAGGCACTGTGATTTACCGTTGTTGTGTGTAAGGAAATACGTTTCCTACCAGTTTTCCTCTGTCATCTTTCTTTTGATACACATTTTATGATAATTGTTTCATTTGACTATTTGTATAACTTGCAGCGTGAGTAGGCCTAGTGCCATCGTCAAAGAACATCCAAGTCCAACCAAGCAGCATGCAGCCCACGTGCCCTTTTATTTCGGGATTGAGCCATTAAAACAGTTCTGATTATCTTCGTGAACAATAAAACAAAGCTGCTAAACGCGCTGAAGAAGAACAACACCGTGCCATGTCACTGCATTTGTGAGAAAACACTTTGCCTTCGCTTGTTACATATCTGTTTTAAAACGCAGCCCAATTGGCCTAATGAGAACTGTAATCGAATCTTCATGGTTTATATACCGTAAGTTGAGAACGTCATAAATTAATTGGAAATTAATTGAAGATTTAGTATAAAAAATCTATAATTTAAATTATGTTTTCCCTTTTATATAATGAGCATGTGCATTTCATCTTTTTATTTCGTTTAGGAAAATTTGGGATTCAAATTGTTTTGCTGTACACATGTACACCCATACTTAAAATCGTATCAAGAACTTCTCCATTTTACACGGAGGGGCAATTTACTAAGGGCACATCGCTTCCGACGCCGTAGTACAGGGGTTCTGAACCTTTTTTTTGTCAAGTACCCTCGAGTCACCCAACAATCAATGCGAACCCCCGGTAATCAGACACCGAACAAAGTTGTGATATATTGAATAACAATTTGTTGCAACATCAGTTTAATGACCATATGTAACTAAATTAAATCGTCTTGTTGATATTATTGCCCTTGTCGTCTGCCTAACTAATGAATTCTAAATTTCCTCCCCCAAGTTTCAATAAGCATAATCCCTTCTCCAATGCTCGCAGCACGCTTTCTTTAGAGATTTCACCGTTTGTACGCAAAGCCTCGAATTTCACAATGTTGCATCCCAATCACAACAACGCTAGATCATGTAAAATCTACGTTTCAATTGGCGTCTAGTTTTCCTCAGATAATTAAGGACATTAAAAACAGCAACATACAAAAACTCGACTGTCATCCAAATACCCCTGGAAATCTTCTCGTGAACCCCTTGGGGTTCGCGAACCCCAGGTTGAGAACCCCTGCCGTAGTACATCAGATGACAATGAATAAATCTCAGTTTATTTATGTGTATATCGGAGTATCTGGCATAGCATGAAATTATAAATCACAATGATAACTACAAACTCTTGAATGGATGGAGTAATCTGATGGTAGACTGTTATCCTGACTTATCCAAAGCTTTCAAATAAAAGTATGTCAATCATTCGGTGCTGATAAACATCCTCGGGGAGTATTGTCCTAATGAGAGAGAAATCCTATTAAAATTGATCAACTATGGTTCATCAAAAATGTATCAGGAAGCAGGCGGGTATATATATTTTTAAATGCATTGTGAAATCAGAAGCTAGATTTTTCTTTGCGTAAACGAAAACTTGGATAACATATTTGGTTTGAAAGCCGTTAGTCAGCGAGATCTGAAGAATTTATACTGTTTCTGGATAAGTAGTGAATTAGAAAAACTATTTCTTACCACATTCTGACATTTTTATCGACTGCTTTAATTTATAACTTCTTTATATATTACTATTGATAATAAATAGAAAGATTGGGCAATGTGTTTCCACTTTCCTGTGACTCTGTTGGTTTGAAATCGTGTATGAAATGTTGCATACTCTGCTGAACGTTCTGGGTCATTCGAGGTATGCACCTAACTTATTTCCTGATAATTTTATTAAATTTAGAATCGCATTTCTCGTGCAATTGGTAGATCATTGGTCACAAATAACAGCACATATCCTAGATTGGTAACGTATCCAATTTTTGACCAAACAATTGTATAAAATTTTCAATTCCTTCAATGTAATGCATTTTTACAGGTGGAAATCGTGTTGGTTCTAACAACATTAATTCGGATGACGGCGGAAGTAAACTTCAGTTATGTTGTCGATTCATTATCAGCAACACTTGTCGTCTTGCTTCAGTTATACATGGAACCTTCAGGGCGGGCAGTAGAAAGTGGAATCTTTTGCCCAAAATGTTGAATTATTTCATAAATTTATATATTTGGAGCTAAATATATACTTTAAAACTTTTAACTCGAGATTTCGGAAGACACATGTTAGGTCCTATTCGATAGATCAGATAAATATAGTTTTGTGGTGTATACAGAATCACAATTAAACGCAATATATGACATAAGAAAACGAAAATAAATCTCAATTGAGCGATAGTGAATCCATGTCAGTGCTCGTCAACCGGGTGTATAGTACACCCCAGGGTGTATCAAAAATTTCAAGGGGTGTACCGTACCGAATGTTGTAGGTTACATACTAAATGATTATATACGAAATAAATACGCTAAAATACGCTACCTTGTTAACGGTACATTCATCGAGAAACTCTTGTCTTAAAAAAACTAAACTATAAAAGGGTCAGAAAAGTGATTTGCATATTTTTCTCAGTGATATCCTAAAAGTAGTTTATTTTGTTCGGTCTCATTTTAGAAATATTTGTGTTCTGAAATTTGTCGAAATAGAATAAATAACAGATGTAGGCAATCAAATAATGCACCAATTGAGGATTTTCAACAAGTCAGTACATAGGAATCCGCGCACTCCAAATAAAAACAATTAATTTACTGAACACTATCTAGTCAAATGTGGCCACGGAAAAAAGCATGGTGATTATAAATAGTTGGCGTTGGCTGGATCAACATTTAAAAGTTCTCAATTTTTTACTTCTATATTTGTTTGTCAGGTCCTTGTCTAGAATCACTTCCAAGGCTATTTTTAGTATCACGAGTTTGTTATACAATTCGAAGCTGTGTATATACATCACTCAAATGGCTGTAAATGCACATGGCATGAGCTCTATATGTATGACGCATGACGCATTATCTACAATTAAAAGTACTATGTCTTTAATATGTAATCTTTGTTCGATGTGACACAGCATGTGGGTGGCTTTTCTCCGTCTACTTAGTACAAATTATGCGGTTTACGGTGCATTTACAAATTGGTCATGTTTAATAAGTTGATCACATTCTTTAGCCATTTCATCGGAAGAGTTGAAACCAGGTGAGATAGCGTGAATCGGCCTCAATACAAATGTATCTACTATCTACGATTAATACATATACTGGTCATACTAGATGTTTAAGTGAATGGCAGACAGTATTTATTTTCATCGCTTATTTCAAAATTTCGAATGAGCTTTTTTCGCTTTTTCTTTTTGAAATACGTAAAGATACGTATGTGGCATGTGCCAAATGACGTATATATATGTTCGTGTCACGTAAAGTGTTAAAAGTAGTCTAGTAATCTAGTTGATCATGTTTTTTTCTGACAGGCGATACGATAAATTTGGAAATATAACTGGAAATATCAATAAAATTCATATCTCTAATCGGCTTAATTTATCTGATTGAATTACCTTAAAACGATAGGAGACTTTTTTACCACATGAAATATCTTTATCTGAATGTAGAAACTATATATATTGGACGAATATAGGATGATTTCTATCATTTGGTAGATGTCTAGAGCTTTGGAACTTGTCGCCCGCATTTCTACAAATACCAGGAACTTTGGGTGAGTTAGAAACAGCGCATTTGTTATCCAGAATAAAATCTAACAAGATTGAAGTAATTGCCTATATCAGACAATAGTCCGGAAAAATGTTTCAAATATATTTTTACGACCAATGGTAAAACGAACTATTGAGAAAATAACAAAGCAGACTAAAAATAGCGTAACCCGGACGTTGATGGACTACTATATATATATAATATAAATTTGATGTTCATGACAATTGTCATGAAAAATCGGCAATTTGAAAGTATTGCGTAATGATATATATGAATTCGATTGTAAAAATTTTATATATTGAATAGTAAGCACAATGCGCTGTGTCTTAATGCTACGTTGCATGTGAGCTAGTCTCCCATCAAGCCTCGTCTTGATCTAACAATATCCAATATGCAAGCTCAAGTTTCGTATTAATAGTAAATTGAGTGCGGATACATTGTTTCACATCTCATTGAGGTTCGCACAAAACAATACAATAGAAGAGGGTGGCAAATTGAAAAAGGTTGATAAAAAATAGTAAAACTGCATTCTGGATAGTAGAAGGACAAATATCTAGTAAAAATCTGTATTTAAAATCATATTTATTTCAAAATTGAATTTCTGTTTTCCAGGAAATTTCAATTTTACAATCAATAAAAGTTCAACAATGACAAATATAGACCTCTTGCTCTTTATGACTGGACTTCTGTTTATTATGTTTCTCTTCGTCACAGATGTCAATGCGCCACCACCCGCAGGCTGTACGTAATTCAACTTTGTGAAATATTTTGTATATTCAATTCCTTGCCAAAATTTGTAAAATATGAAAAATTATAAGTTGCAACTTCGCATATTTGTATTTTGTTCTTCTTTATAGTATGTATCTTCACTTCACTTCATGGTTTTACTGTTGATAAGTGTTTATTAATTTAGCCAGAAATTTATATATATATAACCAAAATTGTTATTCAAACCGTCAAAAACTTTTTTTATTTCATTTTTGTTGTTCATACAGATATTACGCTTAGCTCTGACGATTTTGACGGAGGGTAAGTATTTTTTTTGGTATATATAACGTTTGGATATTTAAATATTACAATTTTCTTCTTAATTGTAAAAAGAATCGGATTAGTAGTGAATTCAGGTAGAACTTAAAACGACTGAAAAAAATATTATTTGTCATAATGAACACATATATTTTTCCAATTACAGGTGAACCTCGACTTCTTTCATATTTCTTCATCCATCATGTTATGTCATCTAACAAATGAATTAGCATTATATATATATATGGCACTATATATCAGCAATATATTATTTACCAATTGTTGTTAATATATAAAATTGCAAACAAATAATATATTATGCCGATATTTTGAAGTAACGACGTTTAAAAAAAACTATTTCTCATAATAGTAAGCAGATATTTTATCTCATTCAAATTTTTCATTTTATTCAAGTTTCAGACTATTTTTGTTTTCATGTTACAAAGATAATATACAAGATAAAATAATGTTTTGTATTATCAAGTAGAAAGGGTTTTAGGAAGATGCGATTCAATAACACTGACCAGAAAAACATTTCCTAATTCAATAAATAAAATACAAATATTTAAGTTAAAAAATATAAAAAACAAATTTATTTAATCGTAACAGCTCAGAAGTTTGGTATAACTTACAGTTCATACATGATATTAAATGATATTTTTCGCCATGCTAAAATTATGCATTACGTGAGAAAATATAAATGTGGTGCAATGGGCATTATATGCATGGACACTAAGGAAAATATAATATATCAATATATTATACCTACCAATAGAAACAGTTCAATCAAGTTCAACTTATGATTTCTATATTAATTTACACAATGCACGGTTTTCGATGGCTTTGAAAACGTTGTGTGCTACGATGCCAATATATTTAAGATAAACGCTTGAGCCATCCTTTCACATGTGAATACAAACAATGATTTATTTAGTAGTGTACTCATAAAAGAAATGTCTTGAAACTTTATCAATCACAAGTGTTTGTCACAAATAGTATAACTTATAGTCCGGCAGAATCGGGCCTTAACATTGTTTTGGGACATAAAGTTTTTTTTATTGTTTAGATATAATGTATATGACATATATAATGATACCCAGGTGGGTGTGGAGTATATAATGTTGAGCCTTTTTTTTAAGTGGATTTGAAGTATTCGGTCCAAGATGCTGCACATCTTTAACCCTAACCTGGTAAACATACAATGTTCAGGTTGTGCATAATCTTGGTACGAATAATTGTTTCATAACTACATGGTTTAGTTTTGCATACATAGTAACATTGAAACTCCTTACAATGTCAGAAATTCAATTTTAGTAGAATAAATGGTAGTTTTATTTCACTAATACAAGACAAGATCCATCGACAGCATCTAGCCACTTCCTATTGCGCTCTTCAAACTACATTTGCGTTGCCGCGCGCATTTCGTTTTCCTAGTTTAAGCTTAGGGACTTGGGAAATATTTTATTAGTTGAAATGGATTGGAATATTTGACCTCGTCTTTCACTTCGAACAAGGCCATGTAAAACCATCCACCGATATCTGTAGATGTGTAACGTGTTTTATTTTGTAAGAACCGCAACTTTTCAGTGCTGCATTGACTTTAGCAAAATTAATATATCCTTGTGGAGATAGAAGGTATGCGTATGCGAAACCGAGATGTGCACCTGTTATGCCAACATAGTTGAGTCAAACGTTTTGAATACTAGTACATCACACACATTTTCCTGCGTGCTTCGGTTGTACGTAGTAACGCGCACATTTTTGCGCACATGCTTCAAATTCCACTTGATTATTGAGCTATAGGTTTTTGACGAGCTTTTATGTATGATTTCATTCCATAGAATTTGTATGCTGTTCTAAAGAATACTAGTTTCAGCTTTTTCATTCATTCAAACCGCATTTTGAAAGTGAGTTTTGTAATATTGCGTGTTGATTTCCAACATCCTTAAATCGGTGATGCCAGTAAATCTTTAATACAAAAAAGATCAGTAACATCTGCAATAAAAACAGCAGTACCCACTCAAATGACAGATGGGGGATGGATACTCTTAGTATCTGCTCCATCGCGTGCCTCTGACAGTCTTACCAGTTTACATAAGTGCCAATTGGTATCTAAGCTCAGCCAGAGACAAAAAGTTTCGAACTCCAGTTGGCGTGACGAAATGTTTTTAAATATATATTCTACAATAAGCTTATTAGATTGCATACTACTGAAAGTTCCGCATTATATGTCTTTTCTCATTGCCCTATTCCTTTACTGATATTCGATAATATGACGCTCATCTGACATAGTTCTTAAAGTGTGTAGATAGGTATAATCTTTTCCACGCTGTTCAGATGGGAATGCGCGAATATATATAAGTATTGCTAAAATTGGTTTGCAATGCGATGAAATCCCATCTCGGCATTTCTGCCTCTCGCAATTGCTGCGTAGACTTATCGGGGAAGTTCTGTGGCGTGGTTATCAAATGAAAAAAAAAACATGGGAGTATTTTTTCTACTTCTCTACTACTATCAAACCTTAACATTTTGTGAAAACTTTTTTCCATGCAACCTTTTTTTAAAACATCCCCAACAACCACAATTAATTCTGTTATTAAACTTCCGAAACAAACACATAAAATCATCAACAGATGCATATCACCAAGTAGATATTGCTGAATTTAACTTTATTTTACCATTTTTCATGTAGGGGAAAGTGGGGAAGGTTGGGACACTTTTTTTCTTTTTCCTATTTTGAGTCTTTTATTCTGCACATTCATATGACTTTGCGGGATTAATGCAGAGAGGGGTAAATGTAGTTTTTATTCAGCGACTAAGAAATTCCCTTGCGACACACATCTTACCACCAAAATGCTTTGAAAAACGTTTGTCAAGTGTTCCACTGTACCCCACTTGTGGGGCACATTCGGACAGACCCTGGGGCACAATGGGTCATTCTGTTAAAATTCAACGAAGTATGCCCTTAAAAATAAGCAATCAATCAGCATAATCGTCTAAAGAACAGGGAGACCTCAAATTTGAAGATTTAAGATTTTTAAAATCAATGTTCAACCGAAATATTTCAGATATTTTACCAAAAAATTCGCTTACAAATTAAATTATTTTCTGATCCGAATCTAAATCTGGAAATATTTTTGATTCTCGAATATATTTCATATTGGACCATATGTCGAAAGATACCATAATGTTACATAAAAATATAACGCTTCTCTAGGTCTCTAAGCACGTGTTGTATCAAACACTGTCGAATTGTGCCATGTAGGGCATGTCCCACTGAACCCCGGTCCATTGTTCCCCATAAGAACAAATATCTTCAGATCATCCCACGGCGAAATTCGGAAGGCACATCCACTCGACAACGTTATAAATATTTCACAGTGGACTGTAGCTGAAATATATCAGACGGTGGTTTGTCACGTTGAAGAGGCTAAGTTAGAAAAAAGAAAAAACTGGAACGGTGAAATTTTAGTTTCAACCTCTCAAAACCAATTTCACCTCATAGCTTGCGTCGCTCTACCCGTCCGCTGTCCGTTTGCGGGGACGTTGTAACTCACCGAAGGGCTGATCGAAACATCAAACCGCGGACCATATTCCGAATATAGTATTAGTGTGAGAGCTGATTTTTCACTGTGCCCCATGTCCCAACGTGCCCCACCTTCCCCTAATTCTTTTTGGTAAACCTGTTATCTATCGTAAATACAGCACATTTGACAATGTTGTAGTGTGACTTTTTTGGCCTCACATTTTTGATATTTGAGGTTAGAGCTCTTGGGGCTCTGTCAAACAAAGTTACATACAAAATATTGGTTGTAAATTGCAAAACATGATCATGTTGTTGGAATAACTTGGAATTTTACCACCCGTATATCATTCATTGTTGAAAATATTAATAAAATCATAAAATTTAAAAATCCGTTTTCGTAAAATTTTTGTTGTAGCTGATTTCCGACAGCATGACAACAGGCAAGAGAAGCACGGTCACCTCTTTTAGGTTATGACAGGGTTTCTTAAAAGGGGACCCCGTCCTCCTTGGAGACCGCTGATCGGTTATCTGGGAGCACGAACAAACATATGGAAATGCGAATATATAATAACAATGTATTTTTATAGAAGAGAAGAAGCAAAAGTGTTGAGAGTCTTTGGTAGTTTGAAAAGCATTGGCATGGAACAAATATAAGAATGGACTACATTCTTTCCCAGGGATATACTATAAAATGTAGCAATTTTTCATTCTTGTTCTCATGATATCAGTAGTGGATCAGGGTTCGCAGAACAGTATGTGAGCCGGTGGGCCCCGGTGGGTCCTGGTCCGGTGGGTCCTGGTCCGGTGGGTCCTGGTTCGGTGGGCCCTGGTCCGGTGTGTTCTGGTCCGGGGTCTAAATTCGGCACTCTGTAGTGGTCAATTAAGTTTATCGCTGTCTTGACCGATAAGCTTTCAGGGTAATGGAGTTTGAAATGAACGTGAGAGAAAGAATTTGTTTGCTCATCCTTTAATCTTTGAAACCGCTAAAGAGAAGATTTGCGATTGTTTGTACCTTGGTGTCACCGGTAATTAATTGGATGGCTGATAAAGCTTGTAATCATTCGCGTACGAAAGATTTTTGATTTATTGGTTAATAAGGATTAGAGTAAGTGGAAGGATTCAGATTGTTTTTTTATCAGAAGTAATTTGTCGTCAAGATTAACCGTAATTTTTCCGATGTCTGTTATAAGCAAACGAATCGCTTACTTACCTTGGGAGAAAAATTGCAAGTATTTGCGCTGCGCATTTGGGTTTTGAAAAACATAACTCGATAATTAAATCAATAGACATGTTGTCATTTGAATTCGAGAGATTTTACATTTTTGATTTGTAAAATGGATATAGACTTTTAACAAAGGAATAAAAAAATCGTGAGTGGAACTTCTGCGTTTTATGGTAGTATTATATTAACTGAATATGAAAATCTTTATACGGCCGTAATTTGCCAAATGTGAAGGATATACAATGGTCGGCAATGAGAGATTCAAATTATTTAATCGTTCTTACCACATGATCGCTGGAAATCACTGGGTTTCAGACATTTTAGCCATTAGACATTAGAATCGGTGTATTAGATTACTCTAATTTTTTTGATAGTCAATTATGACTGTTGTTTATCTGTATGAAAATCATCGTTTATATTTCAGCTTTTTGTTATCTATGTAGAATCAATACATTACTTTTTGATATTCGGGTATGGAATTTCTTCCAGTGTATATGGTATTTTCGGAGATAAAGATTGCTGATTTTTAAGAAGTTGTTTATGTTGGTATTTACAGAATGTTCGATAGTATGCTTATTATTGTTGCGGAATAGTGCGTCTTTATAATCGGAATGAAGGAATTTTGTCGTTTTAATTTCATCTTAATGGGTACGAGTTATATTGTTGAATTTTTTTTTTCAGGGTTTATAATCGTATGTTTATATCTTAATATATTTGCACAGAGATAATAGGAATTAGTGGATTTTTGACGTTTCTTACCGTGGTGTTTACATGGAGGTATTTTATCGTGTATGGTAAACATGTTGTTGCGTGTAATTCCAATGCGCTCAAAAATAACTTTATAAAATTTACCTGTATGGAGGTATTTCATCGTGTATGTTTAACGTTGTTGCGTAAAGTATACTGTACAGAGTTTTTGATGAATTTTTTAATTCTTTTAATTTTGCGAAGTTCTTTTTGCAAGCTGTGTATTTGAGTTTTACATTATTGCTGGTGCGCAACCGTAATTTTTCTGTAATTCCAATGCGCTTAAAAATACGTTTACAAAATGCACCTAGCGATGATTTGTTACTCTGTTATAGGGTCGAAAAATAGACTGTGATTCAAGTGTGTATGTTGAAAACACTAATTTTTATATTTGTGATATAGATCATAACAAAATTTACCAATTTTGTTTGACACAATAAGTAGATAGAATTATTTGTTTATTATGTTTCATGGTGTTTATACATTGAATGATTCATCAGCATTCAGTAAAATCAGGGTTGGACTTATTTACTTGGTATGTGTTTCATCGCATCGGAACATTATTGTGAAATTTTACTAAGCATCAAACATTGGGGTAAGAGTATTCCACACAATGCGATTGGTGCTAACTACAGATAAACGAAATCAGTTACGTTGTGTTGGTTTGCCGCGGAATTTGAAAAAAGTAGAGTAGAAAAGTAGAATAAGTTATTATAACAACGATTAACTTGAATGTTTTGCAGTGACATTAATTTATGTTTTTCAATGGCCTGATGAAATTTTATATTATTTCTCTTTTACTGCGGTGGGGTGATTTTTTTTTTGCCCGAAAACGTTCATTCAACACGAGAATTTCGTTAAATTGTACCCCGAAAAAGATGGATGCTCATCATGGTTTTAGTATTATGTTGAAGAGATTTAATTTAATGTGAATGTAAAAATCTTAAATTCATATTTTTACCCCCGTAAAGAAAAACTTGGTTCCTCATACAGCGTTCCCTCTTTTTTAGTTTATTATTTGTTCACTTAAAATAAAGGCTTCCACAAGAATTATTACAATTCGTAATATTCTTTAATTGTAAGTTAAAAATGAACATTGCATCTTACTTGAATCGGAGTTTAAAAGGAGAAAATTAATATTTGAATGATGAGACAATCGTAAAGGGAAAAATGTTATGTAGTAAAACGCTTTTTTGGACACGAAATAGACCTATGTATCGTTTTGTTATTAGGTTGTTGTTGTTGTTTGTTCCTCTTGGTGTTTGTATTTCTTCTTCTTGTAAAGAAACAAATCGACTTTCTCGTCAACTACTGTGTCAATAACTTTGTAATTTCCGTGATTGAAGATTGCTTTTGTTTCTTTAAAGCTATGACTTTTATTTATCTCTAAATTTTTTGTGAGATCTGATATTTCATTTAAAATGCGTTGTTTAATTTTCAATTACGGGAATACTTTTTATGACATCGTGGCGGCAGTCGACTGCGGCAGATTGCCTCTATACACGTTCTACGGCGTTTTGCACTTTGTGTCGATATATTTGAGCATTGCTCTCTTGTGTTAATTTATTTTCATGTTAATGACTTGCAAATTTTAAATGAGTATTTCTATTAAATGCATTATATATCAAGTAATTTTATGGTAACAGCTTATATTATTTAGTTGGAAATGTTGTTTTACATAGACCTTCGTGATGTATGTTATATTAGGGACCTGGAATATTAAGGGAATGTGAATTTCTGTATTGTAATGTGAATTATGATTATTTAGGAATCAATAATTTTTGTTTATGATGCTTCAAAAAACTATTGTAGGATTTCAAATTCTCTACTTGCAAATATAAAATATTAAATGTGTCTGATAATGTCTAGTTGAATTTCAGTCCAATTATTCAAATTACACAGCTGAGCGTTTACTGCCAGAATAAAATAATTGTAACAGTAACTGAATGACTGAGGTCATAGCAATGATAAGTGGGTAAAAAAAAATGGGTAAGAAGAATTCTCGTTAATGGATAATATCATTTCAAAGCTGAATTTTTAGATCGATAGATTTTGAAATCACGAGAATGTGAGATCAGTGCCCAACAAATAAAAACAGGAAAATTGGATACGCTTCGTTATTTTTCATGATATTGAGATTTATTAAAATTAGAATAAAAATATATTTTGACAAATAATTCATAATTAAATACGTACGACCGGTTGAATGAGGTCCTCTAGGTTCCGCATTAAGTTGCACAAAGAAGAGAGCTGTAATGATCATCAGTGCAATCACAAAATAAAAGAAATTTGTATTTGCCATTGTTGAACAAATAATTCACTTCACTTCTAACTGTAGAATTTTGCATTGGTAATATTGATATTGTTATATAATCTTTTGAATGACGTGTGAACAGTGGCGTATCTACGTAACATTACGCCTATGGCAAAGTTTAAAAATGCGACCCCCTTGATAGTTGGTTTGAATTTATAAAGACTGTTATTAAAATGAGATACTTGTGCTTTATTGTATGAGTAAAAATACGAGTTTCAGTTATTTTCAATTTGAAAATATTTTATGCAAACAATTTACGATTATAACGGTTCGCCATTTTTTCGCTCTGTTCAAACGGCGCCCATGGAACGAGCCATGGTTGCCACACCCTAGATACGCCACTGCGTGTGAACAATAAACAATCATCCTGTCAATATTTTCCCGAAATACCTGGCTGAGGGAAAAAATATGGATCATCAGGCAGAGCAAGTTTTCCATCTTATTGGAAGGTTACAACATCAAAATACGTTCCGCTTGACAGAGTATTTTCAGAAGTAAAATTTAACTTATCTCGCGATTTTTGAACCACTACTCTAGTCGTGCGTTTGATTGCCAGATATATAATAATCATAAACACAATTTTTAAATGGAACCTTGAAATAGTTGGCAATGTTAACCGCGTAAATAGGTCAGTAAAACTATTAATTGGCAAATTTGAAAAATGCAAGTAAATATTTCGGTACTTCCGAAGTATGTGAACCAAGATGGCGGACACCGGACCGTAGTATGTGTACCAAGTTAGGTTTACGCCATCATTTTATTCCATTTTCCTTAGTCTAGTCCTATTACGAGTTCGGGGACTAGACAAGCGACTCCCGTAGTATTCGTACCTGAAATTAAGGCATTGTATTTGATGTAAATCACGAGTTCACGACACGACAAATTGAAAACGGCCTGAAAGTGCAAACTACAAAGTCGTTGATCAAAACATAAATTACAAGTTAATATGGAAAATTGGTGTTCTATAGAAATATATAACCATATAGAAACGTCTACGATAGCTCTTAAATGCGTCATGATCAACATTGTTATCTGAGAGCAATATCGTTGCTATTGGTATGATTGTTTCGTTAACGAGCCTATAGTTGGGTATATACATGGATATATGATCCCAATCACCATTCGAATAGCTTCCTTTGTGGAAAGCATATTGAGCTGTAATTTGACAGCAGGTATAACAAATAGCTTCAGTTGTGATAGGTCGGTTACAAATTAGTTCTCATTTATCTTTATTCTTGTGTGACCTCAACATAGCATTTACCACGATCTCATTTGTACTCACTATTTTGCAATATTTAGACCGGAAATTCCACACACTGTCTAGAACAATCACGACCTATTGTTTTTCTTTAAATCGAGTTCGAAACCGAATAACACTTGCATTAAAAAAAAAGTATTCAGTGCAATTACTGTCAGCTTGAATCACTTTTTAAAAATTTTTTGCAAAATGTAAGTTTAAGTTACAACCCCATCTATCGGAGTTCACACGCAAAGCCTCCAGAATACGACTCTTGTCTGGCACTGCTTTTGGAGTGAATTACATTTTGCATAATTTGGTCGGCGCAATCAATGAAACTTTTGTTTCTACCCACTGGATTTAAGAGCAGATACGTCATGTCGCCATAACAAACAGATCTGTTATCCATTGAGGGCGTGATCGGAGTTAGCGGTGTTTGTTGTTTGGTTTGTGTTCTCTTGAGGTCGCTTATAGGAATGTGTAAGTTAAAGCCACGGATTGGTTCAAATGAAGTAGGTTTGACTATTAATATCGGGCTCCGAACGCCACTGTTTACGTGACCCTGATTATTATGCTATTCTTTCTCCCTTGGCTACTGTTTAAGGTGTGGCGTGTTCTCAGTGTATATTTTCAATCTGTGCATTTCTGCTGAATAATAATGCTTTTAAATCGCTTCATCATATTATCGAGCCTACTGTGTAACTTTGCAGCACACGGAATATTCGGCGGGTTTACAGTCTTGGCGAGCATACACGTTCACTGCAGATGTGATTCAGCCTGAGTAGCTTTATGCGTCTGTTTGCATTTACGCCCAAATATTCCAAAGCATCAGACGTTTTTTTAAATTGTTGTATAAAGTGTCGGCAATGAATGCAGTAGATTAAATCGTGTAATCGTGCAAAATTGCACACTACCATTTAACCTGTAAACGTGACTTTTTGGGAATAATGATCTAAGTCTGTTGTTTCTAACGAGTTGCCAACGTTTTTTTCAAAACACCTTTTCATTCAAATAATCTAATTTTATTTACTAACGAGAGTAACCACCGTTCGTATTACCTGACTAGGTCACAAAGTGATCCATCATTTGTTGCCAACATTTTTTCAAAACCACTAAATCATTCAAAGAATCTAATTTTATTTAGTAACGAGAGTAACCACAATCGTATTACCTGACTAGGTCACACAGTGATCCATCGTGTTTTTTCCGCTCAATAAACAATTAAAAATATACTGACATATAGGAGATAAATAAATGACAAATTCAGTAATGAAAAACTTATACATATCGCCTGAAAGGTAGTCACTGCAGGGCAATTGAAAGCCGATCGAATAATATATGCTTTTAGAAGTGTAACTCACTCACAAACTCTTGGAATCATGAGAACAATTGCCGTCGGTAATTCCTATGCAAGCGAATCCGTGTTTTCTCACATGTCTTTCATAAAATTGAAAGCATAAAAAAGCACACAATACCCACCAACATAAGATTTTGATGCAGACATAGACTAAATATTTATGACCCACACTCTTCTTTTCTAATGAAAACATAAATTTTCACTCATTTGTTGAAAGAGGTTCGTCAACCCAACGCCATAGTTGCACAATTTATGAAAGCAATTGCTTTATACACGCGATAATAAATTGTAGGATGTTAAAAATGATTTATTACGCATATTCGGCATGATTCGTATGCGAAGATATTGTGTGTAATTATATATATTTGTATAATTCGTTTATAGATTTCAATAAACAACACAGAGACTGGAAACAATTTTTTTTTAAATGATGATGTAGATAAGATCTATTACAAACTGTTAATACACACATTCTTTCTGGACGAGGTTTAGTACGAAGAGCTACTGAAAATATATTTCGACAGATCACCTGCTATTAGGAAATGGTATACATAGTGTGACGGTCCACAGTGTACGTGTGTATGTTGTGTATATATTTTTCATGTTTACGCCAGGTTTTGGTCAAACTTTGACAATAATATGCTCGCAGAGTGGTAAATAAAAGATATCATTTGCTACCTGGTAGGATCGATTGAAATATTTCGCATGAATTCTTGACTTGTCAATTTTAAACAATCTGTGAGGAATTACGTTAATTAAAGGCAACTCCGACGAATGGCTGTGACAGCCGTGTAAAAATTTAAGCCTAAAATTGGCTTCTCCATACTATTGTATGAACAATAAAGTCGGATATTATCAAAATCAAGGATCTAATTAATTTTTAACTAATGAAACAACTTAATCGGACCAAGTCTTAATTTTTGGGTAGCCAGGCAAGGATTTTATAGTTAATCTGGATCTGTAACTGCGAAAACTATTCTACCAATAACACATTCAAATTGGGAACATCAAACAGCGAGATGATTATTCGTTATTTGATTACTAAGGAATTCAACATAATATAAACCTGAAACCAATAATCTTAGTCTCA
Organism: Styela clava; assembly: GCF_964204865.1. Lineage (NCBI taxonomy): Eukaryota > Metazoa > Chordata > Ascidiacea > Stolidobranchia > Styelidae > Styela > Styela clava. The sequence continues at coordinate 8,834,859 of NC_135254.1, forward strand.
TAATGGCGACATCTTCATCCATCAAATCCAAGCACCAAATACCAACTTCTGTCTTGGATGGCAAACAGGGAAGGCAATCACCATCTCCACCTCAAGATCCTCGCCGCGACACCCACGACCTAAGCTTTGTGTCAAGAATTCTTCCAATTATCCAGGAAGCAGTCATGAAAAGCATGGGTGAAAAGCTGCCAACTCTCATCGACAGTGTCATTACTGATAAATATGAACTCAACAGCAGCCGACAATGAAGAATCAGACATAAGTGAAAACTCCCCTCTCCACAATTTCCTCAATTCACTCTACGCTTCTATGGACTCCATCAAATCCGATCTCAAGCGAATTAGTGAAACTCTAACAAACCTCTCGACTCAATTGAATCATATCTCAAGTAGCCTGAAAGCTGTGGATGTGAGGTCCCAGAGAAACGAAAACAAAATTGCAGATTTGGGATCTGTTATCTCAAACTTAAGAAACGTTCTGTCGAGCACTTACATGCGTATTGAGGACCTGCAAAGAAGATCGAGACTTCTAAATCTTGAAATTCACGGCATACCCTACAAAAAAGAAGAAGATACTGATCAATTAGTAGTAGAGGTGTCGAAGCTTCTCAATTTCGAAATAGATAAAGAGGATATTTCAGCTTCACACCGAAAAACTTACAAGCCAGATAAGGTAAAATCTGCTTCGATAGTTGTTCGATTCCTCAGTCGAAGAATAAGGAATGAAATGCTAAAACATAGATCCAAACTAACTGCCGCTGCTAACACTACATCTATCCCCGACATCTCAAAATTGTTTATTGCTGAGAATCTGACGGATCAAAATCGTGACTTATTTTTCAAGGCTCGTAATCTGAAAAAGAAATATGAATATAATTCTCTATGGACTCATAAAGGACGAACGCTCATCAAGAAAAATGAAAAAGCTAAAACTCTTTCGATCATGGTTGAAGAAGACTTGGAAAAAATCAAGTAAGCGAAAAAACACCCGACAAAAACTCAAACTCGGCTTTTTTCTTTTGAATATTATATGTGTGACCAGACTTTATTTTTTGACTGTACCACCCCTTTCCCTTTGCTAAATGCATCAGATTTCGACTTTAATAATTTAACAACCTCATCCAATCACCTTGACCTATTTGAAGACCTATTTGATGATCCATGCAAAGTTATTGACAATGAAAACCTCGGTCATCTATCCCCGGATAAAGATGAACTATTTATAAGTCATATAAATGCACGCAGTATTCAAAAAAATATAGACAAATTGGTTGAATCTCATTGCTCTAGTTATCCCCATATTATAGGCCTCTCTGAAACATGGTAGCACTGTGAATCACCTATTGTTAATATAGATATTCCGTCATACAATTTCACTCATATTCCATCAACATCAAGGGCTGGTGGTGTTGGGGCGTACATAACATATGATGTGTCATTTAATCTTCGACCTGATTTAAATTTCAATATCCCTGATGCCGAAAACCTATGGCTAGAAATCAATAACGAATCACAGGGCCCACAAAAAATTACCTCATTGATTGTAGGTTTTATTCATCGACACCTCCTCTCTGATACCTCGGTATTCTCTTCAGCTCTTGGAACTATTCTTGACAATCTAACAACAACTAGAAGAACTTTTATAATTGCTGGAGACATCAACATCAACCTGTTAAATGTAAAAGATAAACAAGTTAACTCTAATATAAACATGCTACGCTCAAACTTAGCTATACCTTTGATCACTGTTCCCACCAGAGTGTCTCATTCATCAAGCACACTAATCGACCATATATACTCTAACAAGCTCGATCCGAATCCTTCAACAGTTGTTGTTACTACAGATGTAACTGACCATTATCCTATAATCTGCTTTGTGAAAGCTAAATTCAAAACATTCAAACATGAACCTATATATACTCGTGATACAAGAAATTTCATCCCAGCTAACTTTAGAATGGATGCATAGTTAACGATCAACTATTTTTTAAATTCGATAGATATCACCAAAAACAATTTTAATGCATTATTTAAACGTTTTATCAACATAATAAAACAACTTTCAGACAAGCATTCTCTATTTCGGAAAATGTCACGTAGAGAACTGAAAACAAAATCCAACCCCTGGATCACTAAAGGTATTTTAATATCCGTCCGACAAAAAAGAAGCTTGCGGATATCTCATTTTTGTAGTAGCGACCCCCAGAAAATTGCATTTTTTTAAAAATACAGCAACATTCTAACACGATTGAAAAAAAATCAAAGGTGCTGTACTACAACACACTTTTCACTCAAACCCGTGGTGATGTAAAAACAACTTGAAAGACCATTAGAAGAATTGTAAACACAAAAACTCAGAAACATAATACAACAATCTATGAATTAGAACTTTACAACAACATCTTGATCAAGGACAAATTAAAAATAGTTACTGAATTTAATAGGTACTTTTCTACAATAGGTCAAAACTTATCTTCGAACATTTGCCAGAACACAACTCCTTGCGAAACCTTCTTAATAAATTCTATTCGAGAATCAATTTTCCTCGAACCGGCATCCCTTTCCGAAATAACCAACATTCTGAATAACTTGAAATCTGGGAAAGCTGTTGGACCTGACAACATCCCACCTTTCTTCTTGAAAGTCATATATGATATTACTGCACTAGGTATACGAACCTTTTTCAATGCATCTATCGACTTTGGCAATTTACCTGATGTTCTAAAATGTGCTAAAGTAGTGCCCGTCTTCAAATCTGGAAACAAAAAGCACATATCAAATTATAGGCCTATCTCGGTTCTCCCAATAATTTCATCTGTGTTCGAAAGACTGTTAAATAGCCGGTTACTAAGTTTTATAGATAAACATAATATAATCAACAAATGTCAATTTGGATTTCAAAGTCATCATTCTACCAGTCATGCTATATTAGATTACACAACCAGTCTATATGACGCACTAGAGAACCACCAATACACTTGCTGCATTTTCCTTGATCTCAAAAAGGCCTTCAATACAGTTGATCACAGTCTACTAATAAAGAAACTGCAGCACTATGGTATCCGTGGCAACGCTAAATTGCTCCTAAAAAGCTTTTTAACGAATCGCTTGCAATTTGTCAAAATTGGTACAGCCGAATCATCATATTTACCCATAACATGTGGAGATCCGCAGGGTTCAAATCTAGCCCAATTGCTATTTTTTAACTTTTGTTAATGATTTACCAAATGCCTCTTCTCTTTTCACAAAACTGTTCGCTGACGATACAGCACTCTCAAAATCTTCCAAGTCTTTAGTGCAACTGAAACAAAAAGTTGATAATGAACTAAATAAGGTCGCAAACTGGATGGCCAGCAATAAATTGACCATAAAATAAACAAATCAAAATCTATTCTGATTTGTCCAACCACCACTGAGAACAATGCTCTGTTCAATGTCACCATAAATAGCAACTCACTAGAATTAGTCCGGTCATACAAATATTTGGGCATTACAATAGGCCGGGGGTGGGCACAATTTTTTAGTATAAGAGCCGCATGCTGCAAGTCAGAACTTTAAAAGAGCCGCAGAATTTGTGAATTTATTATTATTATCGAAATACCACGAACAGAAAAGAAATTCACACAAGAGTCTAATAACAATAAATAGATAAACAAGGCAACCCTGACAACTCTGTTTTCATCTCGTACTTTCATTTTTTTTTTTAATTTTGGACACATCGCACATTAACTTAGACCAGTGCTCTTCAACCGGGTATACGGTATACCCAAGTGTATACCAGAACATAGGTTGGGTATACAACTGATAAAGGGTATACGAAAGGTGTACAGCCTATAAAATATTCAATTGGATACAACAATGCAAACGCGGCGCACATGAAATGTAAAATGTAATTAACGCTAAGAACCGACGTGAGCACGTTGTTACATCACAAATTATATAGATAATACGGGCATGTGTCTGGGTTGGTGATTTCGGATGCCATGCACTTTGTTTGATTTACGTCAAACATTATTCCCGTCGACGCTAAGGCAGTCAGTCAAATTTATAACTTGTGGTCACTAGCCTATTAGATTGCATGATGATATTGCAGTACAATATGTGCTTAAAATTTATTGTTTATTTGAGCCAACCCAATAGGATCGGCCCGGTTATAAATGGCTAATCTGTGTCATAATTTGGAATTATGGCTGAATTAAATGTATTTTGGGGGGTCAATAGTATTTCATAGTGGTCTGCATGTGAACAAAACCAATTTCAAAACTCAAAATGTTTGAGTTTAAATTATCCATGTTCCATCCGAGTGTTCTCAATTACGGTGACGTCATCATATTTTTTTTATGTATAATTTTTATTTTGCAACAAGGTCAATTTTATTTGTATAAGTATTTCAAAGCTTAAAAATTAACAAAGAATCGGTTGTTAGTTGAAAACGAAGTATTTTGAACGCGCCAGCAACGTTCTCCGGCTCATAATAAACAAACAAAGATACTAGACAGCACGCGATCAAATGCTCTTCGATAAAACGAATATCACTTCACTTACAAATCCCACTTTTGTTTTATTTTGAAGGTGACGTAAAACTCGTCCAAAGGAAAACTCTTTCTCTCGCATATCAATCACGTGTTGACCACAGCGTTAAAAGTGAGAAACTTTTTCTCGAAAATTTTTGAAATTTCTCTCTTCTTACCGGCATATAGTCGGACGCATTTACGCTACGTAATTTGGGCGCGTTTTAGTGGAAATCAACAAAAATAAGCTTTTTAGGAACACATTAATGATGTCTTTGGTATTTTTGGTTGATGAAATATTAAAAAAATTATAGAGGGGTGTCAAAATGACCCAGGGATCACCCGAGATCATTAGGATTTATAATTATAAACATTGGTATTTGTAAGGTATACAAAGTTCTTGAAAAACTGTAAAAGGTATATATTGCGATAAAAAAGATTGAAGAACACTGACTTAGACTAACTAACCGCAATCAAGCTGCAATATCGCCGACGCATCAATAAACATTGACCATTGTGACGAAAGATTTGCTGACTCGACTGACTTAAATTCAACGCTACAGCGATTTTCATATTAAAACATAATTTGTCCTAATTATTGACGAAAACTTCTTTACGACTTTTAATAAATTAAAAGAGTTTACATTAAAGTTTTTCTCTTAGTTAAAATTTGGATAATAATTTATGTTAGCGAGAAGAGCCGCACAAAAAGTCTGGCGAGCCGCATGCGGCTCGTGAGCCGCGGTGTGCCCACCCCTGCAATAGACAATAAATTAAGATGGGACAAACATATTGACTTTTTTATAGCAAAACTTTCAAGAGCTGTAGGAATATTACTTCGAAATCATCTACCTAGGTGTACCCTAAGGCCTATGGCTGGAATATTTTGCCCTATTCCAATCATATGTCTAATATGGGATAACAGTTTGGGGATCGTGTCTCCAGAAGAGCCACAGCCGCAAAACTAAATCTTTACAAAACAAAGCAATCCAATTTTTGACAAATTCCGTACAGTCCCCGAACCTGGGCAAACTCTATAAACTATCCCATAACCTTAAATTTGATGATATCCACACATTTGAGATAGCCCAATTCACACATGATATGTTGCCTAGAGCTTTTCAGGTTTACTTCACGACTCAGTCATCAGTGCACGATCATAACACCAGATCAGCCAGTAGAGGTAAGTAAAGACCAAATGTGACAAGTAAGAAAGTTAAATGTCAAAAATTTCTTGAACGTTTACTTTTCACACATAAATAATTGTTAATATAAACTGGGATAAAGATTGGAATATATATATGCATCATATAAATAACCGAAAACAAGAATTGCTCAATGCTTAACAAGTCAATACCACCAATAAACCTTTTCAACTTTTAACCTTCAAAACTTCTGCTGGACTTTGGGGTTGTCGCCTTCAGGATGAATACCTCCTTCTAAACAAAAATGTGGAAAAAATATCGAATTTTTGTTAAAAATAAAAACGCAAAATGTAAACTGGAAGAAGTTTTTTAATTACAATAATTGTTTTTTTCAGTAATTAGGAAATACTTGGTAATCCCTCTCTAGACTATCTGTCTCTCCACACAACACTCGGGTCGTTAAGTTGAAATGAGCAAAAGCTTGGCATATAACTTTTAAGTGTCCAAATGCCGGTTCAAAGAGAAATAACGGCCACGCGTGGTCATCTTTAAGTGGAAACGCTATTGCTAGAAGAGGCGTGAACCAATATTTATTCACCGAAAGCTTCTTAACGGATTCACCGTTGCGGAAGCTATGCAAAGATGTGTCAATGCACTCGGTTCAGACGTGATGTACTCGTTTCAGGAAAACAATTTTTAGTGTGAAAATTCAGTAATTTCAAAAAATTTGAAAATTAGTAGCATCGCAGTACCTGTTGTTTCAATATAAATGAGCATATTCACAATTTTTTTTTATGAACACAAGAAGAATTAGACAACAAAATAATTGTTCATATATAGTCATTTTCAAACTGAAGTAAGAAATACCAATGTTGAGGGCGATTTATTTTTTATGCTCTCCATTACATCTTTGTTGTTACGCATTTCTTTTTTAATTACTAAATCAGGACTTTTTTCAGTGCAAGAATCAAAATTTATATTAAGGCTTTTGTAATTAACCTTTTACTTTTATGTCACAAATGTATATAAATAAATATATTAACAAATGAATATTAAGAAAGTTTGAAATGAAGTATAATCTTGCTGATAGTATCTCGTGATCCCGTATGTCTATATAACATAAATTTGATAGTCATCACTTACGCACTACTGATATAGAAGATGTAATTATCGAAATAATGAAAACAAACATCAGGATCTTCTGAAAGATTGATGAAATACGGACCATTTTGAAAAGTGTTTTGAAGAATAGAGAAATCCGAACGCTGTAAATAGAAAATTAGCAAAAAGAAAACAGAAATTATAAAAAATGTCCTGTAACTTAAATAATATTGATAGCGAAATAGTTTGTATTCGGTAATATCGGCAAATTTGTTTGGTATCTTTTTATCAATTCTATTAATGTATGAAAATATTGACAAAACATTTCTTTCAATTCAAAGAAAAAAAGATGTTTTAGAATTAATGTTTAGAAAATGATGAACCGAGGTGGCGTCAAAATTTTACAAAGTAACGCGGTTTCCAACTAGGATAATATGTATAGTGGAATGAAACGAAAATGTAGATTCGAACAACAAAATCAACTTTACCTTGCAATGGTCTTTTCAGGTGTGATAGGTCGGAAAGTGTCACTGATAAATTTCACAATTTCTCCCAGGTCGTATGTCAAATGAAATGTTTCGCTCCAACGTCTGCGTATATTATAGCCATGCTATTTCCGGATAAAAACGATTTCAATGAAACAAGGTTTATAAGTGTTACTGGCATTTTCACGGAACTCAACCGAACTAACGGTTCAAAACTCACACAGTTGTTTTTCATATCCAAATACCAGCTACTCAGGATTCAAGACTAAAAGATAAATATCGAGAAGAACTGCAAAACCAGAATGTTTTTGTCCTTTTAAAAATTTTGGTTTTCATTGTAATTTTGACAATATGTCTGAATTTTTTCACATAGCATCCGGATTCTTGATTTAAATCGCAAGAACACATGCTCCCGCCTAACGTTAAGGCAAATTTTTTTGAGATCAACAGTCTAGGGCTGGGAATTTCAGGGAAAACACTTTAACCGTTAACCGGGTAAAATCAACCGGTTAACCGGTTAACCGCCGCGTGACGTTTGACGTAATAATTTATAATTTCAGCTTGTTACGTCACAATGCTTATAAAGCAATTTTGCGTGTTCTTATCCCGGTATCGCTTATTAAAATTATTCACCAATCAAGATAGTTTAATGATTGCTTTGCTGCAAGAGATAAGCAGCGTGGTTCGGGCGTGTGGAAGTATTTTAGAAAACCTGATTCCGTTGTTAAACGTCATTTATGTGACAAATTATCAGTGTTGGATGTGCAAATTTTACTTCGAGATATATATCATATAAAGAAAAACGGCATCAACTGCTCACTTGTTGTATGACATTGAATATCCGATTTTGCAATGAAATCGTGAACAATATATTTCGAAATCGACCGAAAACAGATTCTGAATTCATCATTGTCAAATTTCCATAATCAGCAATCTTGGTACTTCCATTATTTTTCATATTTATTGAGTCCTTATCCACACAGTTAGTAATATTCTTTTGTATTTAATGCCACAAAAGATAAATTTGCGATGACGTAATCATATTTGAAAAAATTGTACGGTATGAAGATGATTTGTACCTGAGATGCCAGTTAACGGTTAAAATAAATCGTAACCGTTAACCATCTGAAATCGGTTAACCGATTAACCGGTTAACCATTCCCAGCCCTAATCAACACACAAAAGATGAATATTGGCCGCAGAGATCAGCGATGGGCCACGTAGCAAGGCACACTTTATTTTCAATATGTACGATCATTGGACAACTTTAATTTTTGAAACGGTTCGCAATTTTTCGACATTTAATTCAATTATGGCTTCTGCATTTAGTTGAATCGATATCTAAAAATAATTTACGACTAGAAAAATTGACTCGTATTGATTCAATGCATTTATTACGCATATACTCCAGAACAATAGATCTAGGTTTCTACTGCCTGACCTTGAATACAGTGAAAATTCCAAATTTATACGAACTGATATATTTCATGCAATCTATTTCACTGGATGAAGCAGACATGTTATTAAGAAAGGAAATTTAATTCTCACTAGTATGATACCATAGAGGTGATTATCCATTAAATGAATATTTGCTTAGATTAGACTATTTCCAACGATGTTAATGTAAGACATATTAGTAGTTACGTTGTACAATGATTTAAACCGATTGGCAGCAGTGGCTCAGCATTCCGCGCATTTTTTTGTTCCTTGCATTAGGAGCAATTCCTCGATATAGAATATGAACTTGTTTTTTTATTTTGTCTGGAATGCTTCACGTTTATACATTTCTGTTGTCGTCTAAGATTAAGGAGAAATATATGTATCCGATATAAAGTTCAACGATGGTCCAAGTGAAACATCGTACATACATTGATCGTGCTTTCATATGAAATATATTTTAGCTGTGCTGAAACCGCCCATGCCTGCCCCATGTTTAATTTGTCTTTCCACTTCACCATGTGTATAATCCATGATCGAATGAAAATCCTGAAAATAGCATTGAGTCCTCAACAATCGCGTTGCTCTAATGATAAGAGCAAAATTCGATTATTATGGTGATCTATGTACCGCGAGTGTATCCGCCAATACCTTATATTATTGTTTGCTAATCTTGCTTGTTGGCGCTGTGATTCAGTTTATTCAATGGTTTATTATTGCATCGCAATTAATTTTGTACGTGACATCAGTTCTGTTAACTTTGGATTTGTGTACGTTTGCACACATAGACATTTGCACCCATGGACATTTGAACCCGCGGAAATCGGAACCCGCGGAAATTGGAACTCATGTACATTTGCACCCGTTTATATTTACAGCCACAGCCATTGGCAACCACGTATATTTGCACAGATGAACATTTGCACCCTCGCACAATTGCACCCATTAACATTTTCACAGATAGATTTTTTTCAAAAGGTTGGGACAAGAAATTAAACAATCGCCTGAGAGTTTAACATGCCCCACACGGCATATTCGCACCTGCGTACACTTGCACCCGTGATCATTTACACCCATAGACATTGTTCTTCAAAATAAACGAGATTTTATTGCCATTGGCTACCGAGGGATGCGCATCCAAATGGTATTACTTGAATGGATGCGAACGCATTTCAAACCCATTCGCGATTTATTTGAATTTCAATCCATTAACTTAGTTTAAGCAAAATTTTAACAAAGTGAAAGACAGTTGTACACGTTGTAATTGTCAGAATGACAAATAACCAAAGACCACCTTAAACCTGATGATTGATTTATGATGAAACTGCATTTGCGGTATTTCGTTGAAAGAAAATGACCGACAAAGAAAAAGTGGATTAGAATTATAACTTGCAATGACTGTAAAAATCCTTGCAACCGTAATCAGGATTACACTCATAATTTGGAATCTGTTTTATTTCTAATATACCTATTTATAAATAAAAAAGTGAAATTTGTTTAAAAAATAAATATCTGCGAGTATGTGCGACGACATGAGTACAAACTTCTATGAGTTAAAATGCTAAAATATTACGTTGTTAAAAGAGTCTATGGGAGATGGGTGCAAATGTACGCGGGTGCAAATATACTTAAAAATTATATATGGGTGCTGCTAAAATCTGTGTTGAAAATGTGGAATATAGCACGCTCTAGCCATTTTTGAGACAATCGTTTTAGCCTAGAGTCTAGCAGGGAGTTAAACCGTGAATAATTTATATTATTGTTTGCTTATCTTGCTAGCTGGCGCTCAATGCTTCTTTAATTGCACCACAGATAATTTTAAAGTGACGTTAGCTGTTTTTGAGCGCTACATTGATGTACATTTGCCCCATGGACCTTTGCAGGCGCCTACATTCGCACCCATGAACATTTACAGCTACAGCTATTTGCAACCACGTACAATTGCGCCCATAAACCTTTTCAGGCATAGATGTTTGCACAAGGGTGGGACAAAAATAATTCATCTAATATAAGTTTAAAATGCGGAGGTTTTTTGTTTTAAACTGTATATTTGCACCTGCGTACATTTGTACCCGTTAACATTTACACCCATAGACACAATTTTTTAAAGTAAACAACGTTTCATTGGTATTGGTTGCCGAGTGACGGGCATCTTAATGGTATAACAGTGGAATGCATGCGAACGCATTGCAAACACATACGTGATTAACTTGAATTTCCATCCATTAACTCAGTTTACGCAAACTTTTGGACGGGGTGAAATACAGATGTTACAGTAGTACACGATGTAATTGTCAGAGGGCCAACCAAACACCAGACATCAACATAAGCTTGATGTACGATTTATGATGACTACCTTCGCGATACTTCGTTGAAAAAAAATGACCGACAACAACAAAGAGGAATATGATCATGACTGTAAAAACCTTGCAACCGTAACCTTAGACTTAAAATTTGTTATCGTTTTATTTTATTTTATTAGTATTTGCGAGTGGATGCGACGACATGGGTGCAACTTCTATGCGTTAAAATGTCTAAAATTCCACGTTGTTGCAAATGTACGTTCAAATTTTAAATGCGTACTAAAATCTGTGTTGCAAATGTAGCAATTAGCACGCTGCAGCCAGCCATTCTTGAGACAATCGTTCTTGAGTCTAGACAATCGGAAAGATAGTTTTCTACGTGATCTCGGAAGACAACCCAATTGCAAAAACGTGAAGCATTCCAGACGAAACAAAAATAAGATCATGCTTAATATGGCAGATTTGCTTTTTATGCAGTGAACAAAATGAAAAAATGCGCTTTGAAGGCGGAGTAAATTAAATTATTGTAGGATGAAATACGATAGAATTAGAAAAGGGCAAAATTCGGTGCTTGGGAAATCCCCTCTATGTTTGATGTTGCACTAGAGATAAATTTCCATTCCCTAATCATTTGCTTTGTCAAGTCAATGGCTTTATCATGAAATGTTCAGTGGAGTTTCGACTCATATCATATGTATAGATTTCCACATAATTTTACGTCAAGTCTGCTAAAAGCCACTCCTATAATGTTCTGATATATAAATATATTGCAAACTGATGAATTTTATCAGTACCGATGATTGGTGAATAAAATGAAGTAAATGCTTCATTCATATTCATTGGCTGGTGAATATCTCCATCCCTTTCAAATAAATTAAATTGCTCAAGGATATACCGGTATGTCTTCGTGTGATCTAATCCATGGAGGTGCTCTTAGAGTTGCTGTGAAAAAAAAAGACACTGTGTGAGGAGTAAAATGGTGGCCGAAAACTTGATAATCTGGTTTTGAAGTTTATTTATAATCTGGTTTTGAAGTTTATTTATAACCATTGAATATAAATTAAATAATTAATGTTTCTCTTTTGCAAGCATTCCTGAGCGGTAAAATGCCAAAGAAATGAACCATTTTTTCAATTGGATTGTTTTATCCGGAAACAGATTGACTATATTAGACTGGATTGTTGGAGTGAAACATTCCATTTCCAAACAGGCAACCTGGAAGAAGTTCTGAAGTCTAAAGGCGTCAGTTTGCAACCCAACAGATAAGAAAAGTCACTGCAAGGTAAATTTGATTTTTTTGGTTCAAAGACTCAGAGTACGGACAGTTACCCAATCTAAGTGACTTGGCAGAAAGACTTGGCGCTTGGAAATAACTTTGATGGGGGAAAACGGTTTAACGCCGATTAATGTGATAGAAAAATAAGGAATTCAATAGCTTGTTTCAGTGGTTCCGAACACTAAAATATTTTAGATCATGATTAAAATATCCCGATGCACTCCGGCAATCTTGAGGCCTGCAGACATAATTTTTTCATTTTTTATGAAATCATTAATTTAAACATTGGTTATCCCATGAAAATCGAAGAATAAGGCATGAACATATTCTGATTTTAGAAAAAAAACGAATGATTCAGCTAGATACACGTGCAGAAATATTTTTCAAAAATTTGTTGAAATAGTTTACATTTGTTTCATTGAACTCTAATATGTCCATTTTAGGTTTCCAATTTCTTCGTAGTTTCTGGAAAAATTTAAAAAATGAGCATCATTCCATCAATTCTGTGCAGGATCTCTATGATCGTCTTTATGGTTTTAATAACTGCATCGTTTATCTCCGGAGTTTGTAAGTTTTGCCTTTATTGCATACTCCATTACGTATTATAACATAACGTTGTAAAGATTTAGGAAATCCTGCTTCAATTTTTCGTTTCAAGTTTCGTAAATTTTGAATAAAATACAAATCTGAAGTCATCGTACACAGATGACAAGATATTTTACAAGTAGGAGTGAACTACAAAAATAAGAAAGATTATGAAATATTGAACTATTCTAATCTTTCTTGCGTTTATCAAACTTTTTCAGTTGGTCGTTTTAGTTCTGAAGGTGTCAGTCCAGAATCTGCGCAGACATTCCGAGGTAAATTATGAATATATATGACTCAATAGCAATTTTCGAAAACTGTATGAATCTATCCCAAATCAGGTTGCAGATATGCAGATAAATTGCGCCGGGAAAATACCTGCAATAAACCCTGATGCATTAACAACTTGGTATGCATCTGATTTATTTTACTAATTTTCTCTCAGAACATGCAGGCAACGTCAATGATCGAGAAATGTTATTTTATAGAAAATCCTAGTTCATTGGAATTAATTTACGGATTATTCATAAATATATATTATAAACTAGTCAATATGAAAATTTGTGTTATGTCGACTGGTAAACTTGTGGAATATCCATCTTAAAGTCATATACACAAAGTAATCGAACACAAATCGTGAGTATTGAGGCAATTTTGGCACTTAATGAACGAAATTCATGCAAGAAAACACGGTTAAAACATGATTAATGACTTCGCATGATTTTTAAAAGACAATAATTTTTATTCGGCTTTTATTTGCATTTATTCTTTTTTCACATTTCTGTAGCCGTTAATTTGAATGTATATAACTTGGTTTTTCAATGGATATTATATACGGTATTTCGTCATTTAAGTAAGACATATTAGTAGTTACGTCCTAGAAAGATTCTAAATTTGAAAACAGTTAGAAATTACTCCTCTTTTGAGACATTTTTTTTTTTCATTTTGTTCATTGCAATATGAACAATTTCTCAATATTGAACATGAACTTTTTTATTTATTTTGTCTGGAATGCTTCGCGTTTTTACATTTGTGTTGTCTTCCAGGATCGAGTAGGAGAAATATATGCATCCGATATAAAGTTCACAATGGTCCAAGTAAAACATTGTACATAAATTACTTGTGCTTTTACATTATTTATGTATATTTTAGTCGAACTAGATTTGCCCACGTTCCCCCATTTGCCCATGTTCACGTCAAATTTGTCTGTCTACTTCGTAATGTGTATAATCCAACTTCGAAAAAATATCTTGAAAAGAGCATTGCGTCATCAAACAATAAAGTTGCTGCTAATGATGCGAGCAAAATTCGAGTATTTGAGTGATCTATGTATCGGAAGCGTAACGGCCAATAATTACTTATCGATCTTAAGATCGGTAAGTATGTTGAGAGATATTTGTCTGTTTGTTTGTTAGATGAACGCTATATCTCACGAAGGCGATGTTTAATCTGCTCCAAATTTTGCATGTGCATTCATCATATCTCGGACCAGAACCTATGAATTTTGGATAAATTTTGTTGTATATTTAGCGAGTTATTAATTAATTAGTGATGGGACACGGGTGTACCTATAGAATCATGAATAGAAACCGCAGTTTCGATCGATAAGTCTTCGGTCTCCGACCGATATTCTCGTTTATATTATTGTTCGCTTATCTTGGTATTTGGTGATATGCTACAGTTTATTCAATGGCTTATTATTGCACCACAATTGGATTTGGACGTAACGTTAGTTTCATTAACTTTGCATTCGAGTACATTTGCACCCGTGAACATTTACACCGACAGACACTATTCTTTAAAGTAAACGAAGTTATATTGACATCCTAATGGTATAATTTATAAATCTATATGCTATGTTAATCTTGCTTGTGTTTATCAAAATGTCTTTTTCTCAGAGAGAGTACTGCACCCTGGAGGTGGGAGCCCAGAATCTGTGCATAGGTAAATTCTATATAACGTTCAGTAACAATACGTGAAACAAAATCTAATGGTGGCATCACAGCGAGAAGCCTCTGGATGATTGAATTCAATTATAAATTTTATTACAGAAAACTTCAATGATCAAGAAATATTATCTTATGAAAAGACTTAGTTCCAGTGCCGGTTTTAAATATAACATATAGACGGATTCAATATATACATAGAACACAAGATATTTTAAGGATTTATAATATGGCAATGAGTTGAAGAATGCCTATCCAAATGCTTTACACACGACATCAGCGCATACAAATCATCCTGAGCATGCGGAAAATATTACTACAATACATTTGTAATCAAAGCAATAAATTAATTTAAATAATGCTACGATTTATTATTGCGTGTATAAAGCAGTTGCTTTCGTAGATTATGCAGTTAGGTCGCTGGGATGGCAAACCTTTTTCAATGAATGAGTGACAAATTTATATTTTTACTCAAAAGTAGGGTGTGGGTCGTAAATATTTAGTCTATGTATGCATCTATTTTGCAAGTCTAATAATCCTTGGTTGGTATTGTGTGATTTTAATCGTCAATAATGTAGGACTTGTATCAGGACGATTTATAAAAGTCATGCGACAAAACACCAATTAGCATGCATAGTAATTACCGACGGCAATTGTTCTCAATTGTTTCCAAGAGAGTTTCACATATTTTTGATTAGCTTTCAATCGCCAAGCAGTCTCTACCATTCAGGCAATATAAGTAGTTTGTAATTGCTAGATTTGTCATTTATATTTTTCGTCTCCTAAATGTCAGTACATTTTTAATTGTTTATTGATCGAAAAAAAAACATGATGGATCACTTTGTGACCTAGTCAGGTAATACGAATGGTGGTAACTGTCGTCAGTAAATAAAATTAGATTCTTCGAATGAATTAGTGTTTCGGAAAAATGTTGGGAACAAATGATGGATCACTTTGTGGCCTAGTCAGGTAATACGTACGGTAGGTATTCTCAAATGCATGATTGCCTCCAGGTAAATTCATGTTGATAATAAACGAAGCACAACTCTAACACCGGTTGTGCTCCATTTATTATCAACAGGTGGTTATTCTCGTTAGTAAATATAATAAGATTAGTTCAATGAATGAGTGTTTTGAAAAAAATGTTGGCAACAAAGGATGGATCACTTTGTGACCTAGTCAGGTTATACGAACGGTGGTTATTCTCGTTAGTAAATAAAATGAGATAATTTGAATAAATGAGTGTTTTGAAAAAAACGTTGGCAACTCGTTAGAAACAACAGATTTAGATAATTATTCATAAAAAGTCACGTTTACAGGTTAAAGGGTAGTGTGCAATTTTGCACGATTACACGATTTAATCTACTGCATTCATTGCCGACACTTTATAAAACAATTTTAAAAAACGTTTGATGCATTGGAATATTTGAGCGTAATTTCCAACAGACGCATAGAGCTACTCAGGCTGAATCACATCTGCAGTGAACGTGTATGCTCGCCAAGACTGTAAACCCGCCGAATATTCCGTGTGCTGCGAAGTTACACAGTAGGCTCGATAATATGATGACGCGATTTAAAAGCTTTATTATTCAGCAGAAATGCACAGATTGAAAATACAGACTGAGAACACGCCACACCTTAATCCGTAGTCAGACAAAGGATAGAGAATAGCATGATAATCAGGGTCACGTAAACAGTGGCGTTCGGAGCCTGATATTAATAGTCAAACCTACTTCATTTGAACCAATCCGTGGCTTTAACTTACACATTCCTATAAGCGACCTCAAGAGAGCATAAACAAAACAACAAACACCGCTAACTCCGATCAAGTCCTTAATGGATAACAGCTCTGGTTGTTATGGCGACATGACGTATCTGCCCTTAAATCTAGTGGGAATGAACAAAACGTTTTTTTGATTGCGCTGTACCAAATTATGCAAACTGTAATTCATTCTAAGAGCAATGCTAGACAAGAGTCGTATTCGTGAGGCTTTGCTTTTTAACTTCTATAGATGGGGTTGTAACTTAATTTTATATTCGACAAAATGTTATTAAAAAGTGATTCAAGCTGACAGTAATTGCACTGATGTTGTTCTTCTTAATGTAAGTTTATTTCGGTTTCGAACTCGGTTTAAAAAAGAACAATAGGTCGTGATTGTTGCAAATAGTGTGTGGAATTTCCGGTCTAAATATTGCAAAATCGTGAGTACAAATAATGTCGTGGTAAATGCTATGTTGAGGTCACACAAAAAAAAAGATAAATGAGAACTAATTTGTAACCGACCTATCACAACTGAAGCTATTTGATATACCTGCTGTCAAATTACAGCTCAATATGCCTTCCACAAAGGAAGCTATTCGAATGGTGATTGGGATCATATATCCATGTATATACCCAACTATAGGCACGATAACGAAAAAATCATACCAATAGCAACGATATTGCTCTAAGATAACAATGTTGATCATGACGCACTTAAGAGCTATCGTAGACGTTTCTATATGGTTCAAAGAGAACACCAATTCTTCATATTAACTTGTTATTTATGTATTGATCAACGAATTTGTAGGTTGCACTTTCAGGCCGTTTTCAATTTGTTCCTTCAAAACAGCTTTTAGTTAGACCATGCTCCGAACTTGAGATACGGAAATTGCATATTGTTGTAACTTTGTCTCAGACAATGATATACACCCGAAATAGTAATAACATCCTTGTAACATCTGTCACAAACAAAAATTAGAAAAAAGGCTCATCCCGTCGTTCATAGTGTGACGGTGTATGGATACTCATTGACTTACCAATTTACCTTTTCAATTAGATTTATTTTGATTTAATGTATAATAATCATAAGTATACGTATGTTGCAAAAAGTCATTTGGCATTTCACGGCAAATGACGCCGTTTTCCAAAAGTTTTATTCGAGGAACGTCGTGCTTTGTGACATAATTTATGAACTTATGAATTATATTGAAACTTACCTAATAAACACGTGAGCCAATGATTAGGGTCGATTGTTGAATATGTAACATTTGGACTATATAACTAGCTTAATCGTGGATAGATTTTAGTCGTTGCCTCGGAGATACTACTATTGCGCAGAAATCATGAAAGAATTGCCTTGCACTGATGCAACATATTATGTATAATTTCACGCGTAGATAGCGTTAAATAAAACAATTTCAGGCTTTCAGATTATATTACTTATTACGATTTTCGTGTTTTGTAGCCTACATAATTTTTTTGTCTCACGTCTCACGATTTATATAAGTTAGAATTAAATGTTGAAAATTCGCATGAATGGAATTATACTTCCACTTAGATTTTCGAACTTCAAGTTTGGTGGAACCTAAACGTATTGTTTTAGCCTTTGCCCGAGTGGCTTTGTGTGTGTGTGTGGTATGAAAGTATATGGCGCTTTAAACAATTTAAGTCTTTTGCGCCAGACAATTTAAATCAAACTTTGTATATGCCTATAATACTCTCTTGGTAGATTTCACAAAATCAACAAGAGCAGAGAAAATGCTAGGGTCGCGTAAGATAGCTTTGAGTTGAAAATCAATGCCATAATCGCGGCATTTCATCTTTAGTATGCGTCTTTCATTTCTATATGCACGACAGTTCATTAGAAAATGTTCTACTGTCTCTGGAACATTACAGAAAGCGCAAAGTCCATTATTATGGCATCCTATTTTATGGAGGTGCTTATTCAAACGGCAACGTATACCGTCTGCAGTCGAAATAAAATTTTGTTCATCATCGTGGTGATCAAGTGGAATTCTTGATGCTGTCCTCAACTGAGGGAAAAATTGTCTTGTAATGAAGCTCTTGGTCACTGTGTATATAATGTTGATCCCATTTATTAGCGCAGAATTGTTTGAATTTGTGATTTGACTTCGTTTTGTGATTGGGATAATCTTTTGTCCACATCAACTTTCGCCGCTGATACCTTTGCTATTTTGTCGGCGACTTCGTTACCCGGAATGCCAACATGTCCTAGAGCCCATAGTAGTGTGATTTTGCATCCTTGTAGTCCGGCAGATAAGGGGACCTTTTTGGCCCAAGTTTGATTTCAGACATAAAGTTTTTTATATTTGTGATTATTCATATTGGGGTCATTGCCCATCATTTCTACATGGGTGTGGAGTTTGCAGCCTTGAGCACTTTTTTTACGGCTCGATATTTGTATTAGTGTTTTTTGTCAAACCTGTGCATCATGATGACGCACAACCTGAACCATAACCTGTAACAATACTATGTTCAGGTTGTGCGCAATCTTGGTGCACAAACTACGCAAGCACCAAATTTACTAAGAAATAAAATCAATAACTTTTAGGTATTTGTTGAGCCCAGCTATGGAAATACTGTCGAAACATACGCGTAAAATAAAGAGTACTATTTCAAAATACCCGTTTTTTGTTGCAATTAACAATACAAGCCTGCTAATGCAGTCGCCAGTGGTTCAAGAGGATATACACCCGGTAGAGAACAGTCAATTATTTGTTAGCGAGAATTGTCATGCAGCGGGATGATCACGACGACGGAGTGAAAGATAATGATATCACGAGAACAAGAATGAGAAAATTGCTTCATTTTGTAGTATATCCCTGGGAAAGAATGTAGTTCATTCTTATGTTCCATGCCAATGCTTTTCAAACTACCAAAGACTCTCAACACTTTTGCTTCTTCTCTTCTATAAAAATACATTGTTATTATATATTCGCATTTCCATCTGTTTGTTCGTGCTCCCAGATAACCGATCAGCGGCCTCCAAGGAGGACGGGGTCCCCTTCTAAGAAACCCTGTCATAAACTAAAAGAGGCAACCGTGCTTCTCTTGCATGTTGTCATGCTGTCCCTGGAATTCAGCTACAACAAAAATTTCACGAAAACGGATTTTTAAATTTTATGATTTTATTAATATTCTCAACAATGAATGATATACGGGTGGTAAAATGCCAATTTATTCCAACAACATGATCATGTTTTGCAATTTACAACCAATATTTTGTATGTAACTTTGTTTGACAGAGCCCCAAGAGCTCTAACTACAAATATCAAAAATGTGAGGCCAAAATAGTCACACTACAACATTGTCAAATGTGCTGTATTTACGATAGATAACAGGTTTACCAAAACGAATTACATGAAAAAATGTAAAATAAAGATCAATTCAGCAATATCTACTTGGTGATATGCATCTGTTGACGATTTTATGTGTTTGTTTGGGAAGTTTAATAACAGAATTAATTGTGGTTGTTGGGGATGTTTTAAAAAAGGTTGCATGGAAAAAAGTTTTCACAAAATGTCAAGGTTTGATAGTAGTAGAGAAGTAGAAAAAATACTCCCATGATTGTTTTTTTCATTTGATAACCGCGCCACAGAACTTCCCCGATAAGTATACGCAATTGCGAGAGGCAGAAATGCCAAGATGGGATTTCATCGCATTACAAACCAATATTAGCAATTCTTATATATATTCGCGCATTCCCATCTGAACAGCGTGGAAAAGATTATACCCATCTACACACTTTAAGAACTATGTCGGATGAGCGTCATATTATCGAATATCAGTAAAGGAATAGTGCAATGGGAAAAGACATATAAGGCGGAACTCTCAGTAGTATGCAATCAAATAATCTTATTGTAGAATGTATATTTAAATACATTTCGTCACGCCAACTGCAGTCCGAAACTTTTTGTCTCTGGCTGAGCTTAGATACCAATTGGCACTCATGTCAACTGGTAAGACTGTAAGAGGCACGCGAAGGAGCAGATACTAAGAGTATCCATCCCCAGCTGTCATTTGAGTGGGTACTGCTGTTTTTATTGCAGATGGTACTGATCTTTTTGTATTAAAGATTTACTGGCATCTCCGATTTACGGATGTTGGAAACCAACACGCAATATTACAAAACTTACTTTCAACACGCGGTTTGAATGAGTGAAAAAGCTGAAACTAGTATTCTTTAGAACAGCATACAAATTCTATGGAATGAAATCATACACAAAAGCTCGTCAAAAACCTATAGCTCAATAATCAAGTGGAATTTGATGCATGTGCGCAAAAATGTGCGCGTTACTACGTACAACTGAAGCACGCAGGAAAATGTTTGTGATGTACTAGTATTCAAAACGTTTGACGCAACTATGTTGGCATAACAGGTGCACATCTCGGTTTCGCATACGCATACCTTCTATCTTCACAAGGATATATTAATTTTGCCAAAGTCAATGCAGCACTGAAAGGTTGCGGTTCTTCCAAAAGAAAACACGTTACACATCTTTAGATACCAGTGGATGGTTTTACATGGCCTTGTTCAGAGTGAAAGACGAGGTCAAATATTCCAATCCAATTCAACTAATAAAATATTTCCCAAGTCCCTAAGCTTAAACTAGGAAAACGAAATGCGCGCGGCAACGCAAATGTAGTTTGAAGAGCGCAATAGAAAGTGGCTAGATGGTGTCGATGGATCTTGGCTTGTATTAGTGAAATAAACTACCATTTATTCTACTAAAATTGAATTTCTAACATTGTAAGGAAATTCAATGTTACTATGTATGCAAAACTAAACCATGTAGTTATGAAATTATTGTTTTTAACAAAAAGGCGCTCCTGAAGTATTCGTGCCAAGATGGCGCTCAACCTGAACATTGTATGTTTACCAGGTTAGGATTCAGGATGTGCGTCATCATGGACCGAATACTTAAATCCACTTAAAGAAAATTGCTCAACATTATATACTCCACACCCACCTGGGTATCATTATATATGTCATATACATTATATCTAAGCAATAAAAAAAACTTTATGTCCCAAAACAATGTTAAGGCCCGATTCTGCCGGACTATTGATCCTGTAACTCAAAAAGACAAGTCTGAATATTTGAAGATATATTACTAATTTGATCCAAGTCATTATTTATAGCGTGTATGGCAGACATACAATCCGTTATGATAAGTATATTTCCTTTATAGTTATTTTTTGATCATGTAAGGGCACTATATATTGCAAAAACTTCGCAATCAAACGAGGAACAGTCTTTGTCTAGCCTAAAACCTATACGAGAATTATTATATGGAACATAAACCGCAGCATCGCATTTGTCATCAATCTTTGATCCATCCGTATAGACATGCACGTGTGATTGATAAGATTCATTCATATAATCTAAACTTATAGCCTTTGTTCGGTCGGGCGTATACCAAGAAAAAATTATATTCGATAATGCATCGTCAATATTAATTTTGTCAAAATACCATGGAGAATTTCTTCGGGTTTAATAATACTAATATCCAATTTGTCAATATCGAAAGTCCTTGCAATTATACCAAATGTACGAAATGTTGGAGAGTTGGGATATATCTCATGCCATGAGTGTTCGATGGCTTCGTGGCAAGGATGGTCAACAAATGTTAGCAGTTTAGCCTTATATAAAAGGCTACTCATCATGCCACCGGCAGCGATGCGTAGACATTGAGATTGGATAATTTCGATTTTTCTTATGGCATTTATTGCAATTCTGTGTGTGTGTGCTTTGTATATATTGACATTAAACGCGACGCAAAATTTAATGTAAGTTAGGTCACTGGTATCTTTTGCAACATCTGCCAATTTGATCATTCGTAAGAAAATATGAGGTAGAACAGTAACTAGCTTGAATTTTTGTGCGTCAATATATATTAGAGGCAAGTTGATAATTCCATTAGTTGCAGGGAAATATGTGGCAAATCTTGAACTCGTGATTTACACCAAATACAATAAGCGCAAGTTCGGTATTCACATTGCAACAACAGCATGGATATGGCTGCAAATTGAATAATGTCTTTGATGGTATCAAGAAGTGTATTCCCTATTTGGCCTGCGCACAAAAATTTACTTGCGTTTTCCAAATTAGCCAAGTCCTATATTTCCAACAAGTTAATACAGTTTTACTCACCCATTTTTCGTCTTGTTCACAAGGATAAGATTGCCAACTGTTTCAAGGTTCATCAAAAAAAATTGTGTTTATGAATATTACATACCTGACAATCAAACGCACAACTAGACAGTGGCTCAAAAATCATGAAAAAAATTAATTTTCACTTCCGAAAATACTCGGTTAAGAGGAACATATTCTGATGTTTCTAAAGATTTCTAACCTTTCAATATTATATAAACTTGCGCGACCTTATATGCCGGTTTTTCGACGCTCCCGTAGTATGTGCACCAAGATGGCGGACACTGGAACTTAGTATGTGTACCAGGTTTGGATTAGGCCATCATTTTATTCTAATTTTCCGAGTTAGGAGTTTGGAGATTAGCTGAATGACTCACGTAGTATTAGTACCTGAAATTATGGCCTAACCCTAACCTGGTACACATACTACGTTCACGTGTCCGCCATCTTGGTTCACATACTACGGGAGTACCAGTTGTTCTCACTCACTCACTTCGCTCACTCACTCAGTGATTTTAGGAAAATATTTATAGAAAGATTTTTTATTTTTCACACGTCATTCAAAATATTATATTACAATATTAATATTTACAATGCGGCATTCTACAGTGAAGTGAATTATTTGTTCAACAATGGCAAATACAAATTTCTTTTATTTTGTGATTGCACTGATGATCATTACAGCTTTCTTCTTCGTGCAAGTCAATGCGGAACCTAGAGGACCTCATTCAAACGGCCGTACGTATATAATGATGAATTATTTGTTAAAAATATATTTTTATTCTAATATTAATATATCTCCAGTGTGTACGCCTTAAATATTTTTTCTGAATTCCTGCAAATTAAAACATAGTTTGCAAATTTTATTATTTATTTTCAATATCTGACATTTTTACAAAATAATCAACATCATGAAAAATACCGCAGCGTATCCAATTTTCCTGTTTTCAATTTGTTGGACTGATTTCACGTTCTCGTGATTTATGATCTATTGATCTAATAACTCAGCTTTGAAATAATTTTATCCATTAATTAGTAAATAAAATAGATACAGATTCTGTTAAATATTCACCACAAACTTCTGTTTTTATTTAGTTCTCGATGAAGCTAACGGATACAATTTTGATGGAGAGTAAGTTCATAATAAGTTTATATTATATTTTTATTATTTTCAACGTTTGATTACTCCTAAAAATTAAAATATTTGTAAGCAGTTACATAGCATTTTTTTTTAGATCTTTTCAACTTTGATTTTCTTCGGACGTCTTCATGCCTTATAATAAGTCATGTAATCAGTTCTCATAAAATACTGAAGCGAATATATCTCATTTATATTAATCAACCCTTTTTTTCATTTCAGATTGGATTCAAATTAGAATATATTCTCATGTTCTAGAAGGCCTATAAAAGTCAAAGACAACTTTTCTTTATGTAATGCCATTTCTATGTTATTATGGCTTTCTTCATATATATCATCCTGCATATTCACACGCAATCTACGAATGTTAGCAGTATGTTATTGTTTGTGTAATATCGATTGTTATCACACGTCATTCAAAAAATGTTAGTTTTCTTGTCATGTAACAAAAAATATGTATGATAACGGAAAACGCTATTTTCAATACTAATTTTATGGTATTTGGTAGAATACGACCACGTGGAACAATCCAGCTTTTTCCGACAAGGAATATAACGCAAATTCAGGAAATTAATCTATTTGAGCGTGACAGCTATTCAGAAGTATATACAAGATAAGAACTGTATTTGATGTACACATTTGTTTCACCTTATTATAAATAGAAAATAAAAATATCACTGCGAGAACATATAAATGAGGTGCGATGGGCACATTTGCCATCATCTGAAATATCATGAACTATGGCAGCGGTTCCCAAACTTTTGCGGCGCCAAATTACCATGGCGCACTTACACGAGAACAAAATGCTGCTTAAAAATAAAAAAAACTGGATTGTTAATGTGTAATTTATGTCTCTTATAGTGGGTAAACCTGTTGCATAAGGAATAAGAGTAAAAGGTTAATTCTTCTTTCTCATTTCTGCCTGATTTTTCCTCGAAATGCTAAATAAATTACCTATGTTCGCTAAACTAGGTTCACCAGATAAACAGTAGCTAACTGTAAACGGGTAAACTGTAGCTATTGCAGAAAGTCGTGTCTCTATTCTTAGGTAACAATAGACGAACAAGTACAAGTACACCAAAAATATAAAAGTTCAATATTTCATTGATAAAAAATGATAATATATCCGTCCCTAACAGCGACTGGCAACAATGCTTTTGCAGCCTTTACCCCATAGCAACACAATTGATCTTTTCATTTCTGTCAACTTGGGTTAATTCAGCGGTTCTCTTTCGGAGGTGCATCAATTTAAGGGGTCATTTGAATGTTTTTGGGGATACGAGAACTAGATGCTACTATGCATTCCAATTTGCTCCCTCAAATAATGATCTTTGGAAAACAAGATGTTGTAAATTTAAATCACCTACTATATAACATAGAATGACACTCACTGGAGCAAGATGAATTTACTGCGGTCTAAATCATTCGATCATTCTTTCAGAGTGGTATTCCCCTCGCAAAGTTTCCTGAACTCGTGAAATATTTTGCTGTATCGTTGTACACTCTGAAGTATATGTTTGCGAATGCATATTTGCACATACGATTTTTTTTTAATTGCCTCATTTTTTAGACTTGTGGAATTATAAAAATGAAAGAAACAGAAAGCTTCTTTTTAATGCAGATATTTATTGTATATATATGGCCCAGAGGGTTGAGTGTTTATGCACGAGTGCTAACTGTCAAAAAAAAAATTAAACAAGCGAAAATTTGCAGGCGATTACCAAAGCGTCAATAGTTGCTATGAGACACTCAACCACCTGATAAAGAAAGATGACAAAAGCTTTAAAACTATCACCTCTTCGACCCCTTTACTGCAACCCTGTTTACTCTTCTGAGCCTTCGGAAGCTCAAAAGCTGTGGTGGAGTTATCAATTATATTTTCGATCGCTAGCGTCATCGGCTACACTGTGACTTTAGCCGGAAAAATTCAACGCCGTATGGTAATGGTTAGTGGTATTGAATTTCTCGATTCATCCCCTACTAGAAACAACAAAAAAATATCGAATAAATCAGAAACATTGGACACAAAATAACGTCAGGGAATTTTGTATTCTGATAGGAAGAAAAATAACATTATAGTATTTTCTAACAGAACTTTTTTTTATAGTATATATATCCTCTTAAACATTGATTCTCAACATTGCATAGATTTTATTATGCTTGAGTATATTCTCCGTTCAACAAACAAAAGCGCCAAACAATCTATGGCCAAGTTTGTGGTACAAAATACATATAACTAGATAGCTGACAGCTGAATTACCAGCTGAACGTATTAATGTTTACTTCAACTAGTGTCTGTTTGTTCCTTGTCAGCAAGCACTTTCAAAACTATTTCGCGTTCCACGAGTTCTAAATATCAGGAGATCAATTTATACTATATTGACATCAGGAAACCAAAATTTACTGCTTTTTGGATGAGAACCATGAATGATTAATTAAATGTTACGAAATTATCAACAATGAGTTTCGTCAAAAGCATTTTTACATTAAATTTCTAAGAATATGGTTTTGTCCAAGTCTTTATCAAATTATTGTTTTTTCTCCAGATTATTAACTACGTTTGTCAGAATAGGTTTAAATTAATTAATTCAACTAAATACAACAAAAGGCGGCTTTAGTGTAGTTAAAAGTATCCCACGTTAAAATTCATATAGTAAACGTTCCCATCGGTACGACTTACATGAATGCCTCATAATTATCCCCTGATAAATTTTCAAGTTTTAATTTTTGACTCTAAAATATATGTTCTACTTGATGTTTCCTTAATCAGATGTTTGCAGTATATTCATTGAATTAAAAAAGTCCTGGTCACTTTCACGAGGTCCAAATATCATTGCCAATTAGTATTAAGAAAACAACAAACATTCATATTTATCATAGTAAATTGTTTTATAAAACGTACACAAAGACTGGCCCAAAGTCTTTTTTCAATTATACACGATAACAACAATTATAAAACACATCACTGAATTATTAGTTAAATGGCACAAAATGATGAACGAAGACAAGCAAAGTTATTCGAGGTTTACCTGAATTTAAAAAATAAGTATATTAGTTGTGGCATATTTATTGTAATAGATAAAATTTCAACATAATTTTTTTTATGAATACGCTTCTAATTCGATTCTCATTTTAAATTCTAGACGAATAGATGACTTGGAGATCCAAATTACATTGGCGTTCTTGATTTCCCTTCTCGGGTCTAAAGTTTATGCTCATCAACTCATCTTGAATGTACTATTATTGGCGGAAGGAGCTTAGCCACAAATTTTCAAATGGGTAGGGGGTTTTAAAATTTACAAGTTAAACCATAACAGCTAGCGGGTCCAGAAAACGTGGGTTCAAGTGTCATGAGAGTCATTTTCACATTCCTATCGGGGAAAGGAGGATCTCTTCTGGGTTCGCCCCTGATGGGCGGGCAGTGCCAGGCCGAACAATTTTTGGGTCGGTTTATCAATAGTATTCAATACTTCGATCAATGACTCCTTTTGAAATGGAAAAAATAAATTAAAAGAAATCGCAAATGTACTTTGAAAATACTTAAATGTAATAAATGAAACAATTTCTTGAATACTTACTCTTCGTCAAAATTGTCAGAGCTGAGCAAAACATCTCTATCGACAACTAAAAGAAAAGATAATGAATTAATTTTGAAAGAATCAGTGTTCGTGTTGTCGCATATTTTAAACAAACCTTTTCAGTACTCAATGTTGTCAGTATAATAAATATAAAAACATCCAAATTGCAAGAAACAACGCTTTACCTTGTGAAGTTGAAATTGCTTGTAAACGTTGGTAAAGCATAGGACGCAATTGTGTAAATTATGCAGTTGAAACACACAAATTCCTAATCATTTAAATAAATTTTAATAAAAAGAAATTAGCATTCCACAAAGTTTAGTAATATGCATTACTTACAGCCTGGTGGAAGTCTTGCATTGACTTGCAGGAAGGAGAGAAAAATAACAAACAGAAGCCTAATCATGAATTGAAAGAAATTTGTATTTTTCATTGTTGGATATTTGTCTATTTTAAAGTTGTCTTTTTCTGAAAAAAAAAAAAAATTTCTCTGTCAATTCTGATTGTAGGGATTTCGTCAATTTATTATTAAGTGCTCTATTGGATTGCATGAAATACAGGCTCTTATTTTGCAAAATTGCACAAAATAGAAACAAAGTATTTGAAATAAGTTACGAAAACAACGCAAGCGGTGATATATTTCACACAAAAGAATATTTCGTAAAACTTTCAGTCCACTATTTCACTGGCGACGTTGTGTAATTTTACTAAAAGTTTAGAATTTTTACCAAAGGTAAAATGTGTTATGTTGGCCTAAGTTCACCGAGTTCTAATTCAAAAATTTATCAAAAATCCACCCCTTGCGGATTTCAAGCTTGACCTGAATCAACTGCCCCAACACTTTAAGACTTTGAATCAAACGACGATACACTTCCTCATTAAAACTTCCAAACTTAGCGATATATGCACTACAACTCTTTTCAGTTTTCCAGCCTTATAAAAGCACTCGACATGTAGTTATCAATTTTTTTTTCTGCAGGAAGCCTTTAACGGCTGCAGGAAGATTTATTCCGAAAAAATTAATGTGTTATGGAAATGGAATGAAGCAATTGCATTCGGACGTTCTTTGCATAATTCTCTTCGCAGGATTGTTTCCTATAACGAGACTTGTGGGCAATCGAATATTAATGCCGAATTGAATACAGTATTAATCAACGCGAACACGGATCAGTGATTTCGAAAGATTTATCGCACACTCAAGGTAAAGTATACCGTCATGAAGTAAAAGGGCATTATTTAAAAAAAAATCAACACTTTTTATTCTATATTTTCCCTATAATACACCAATTTTTTTAGAATCGCATATTGTTATATGCTTGGATGCATGTTGTTTTCAGTATACACAGCAGCTGTATGTGCTATGTACAAGTAGCCATTCCTCGGTGAAGCGGTGTTATATTCGGGCATGATTAAATCTGATATCATATAATGTCAGAAAATTTCAATTAACATCACAATGGATTTGTTCAGAAGCGTCTGAGTTGTGCAATTCACTACCGCTTGGCCCTTCGTAACGCGATGGCCTAATTTTCTGGTTAAGTTAACTCTCACTGCAGTCGATAAATGACACTGACTGAAATTGATTTATTAATACAGGCTACAACCTTATTCTATTGCTGGATGGTATGTCTGTGAAAAGTCGAGGCAAGAAATACAATCTAGTGATCAGACAAAACCGTAACTTAGAAACCAAATTGTTTTTGACATCCATTTATAGAACATAACTAAAGGCACTATTATATCTCTGGCGCATTATTCGCGCCATGATGAACAGTATAGCCTTTAAATTTTTTATCTTCCATTTTACAGCTCAAATCAGACTTTGTGATACTTTGTACGATTTGATCTGCATGCAGAAAACAATACAGTATACAATTCATACAGTAAGAAACAATTCCATAATTTGGATTTAGAAGAAGTCGCCTTTTCGAATCTTTTCTTTTGCAACATAGAAAGGGAATTGATGGGAGTTAAATTTAAAATTTAATCATATCCCTTGTTAATAACTAACATTTGTCTTTTTGTTGGAAATTTTACTATCTGTACTTTAATGCACTGTCTTCTCCCATAATTTAATGTGAACTATCCCATTCATCTTTTGACACTACAACAATCGCACATTCGCATTTTTTTCACTTTTGAATAAGCAATTTTTAACGAACAACATTGAAAATACTTTTGTTGTTATCAGTATAATTGCTTTAATTGATGTTTTCTAATTTTAGGGTTTACGATATATTCATTGACGTAAAAATTTAAGCAGAGTAGAATGATAAAAGTTTTTTTAATATAAGGATGGAATATTTTAAGCATAATTAGCTTGTCTAAGTCTACAATCGCGGTTAGAATTAAGCAAGGGGCTAGCAAATCTCAGACTTTTAAGAGCAGAAAGTTATATGAGAGATCTTCATTATAAAATACGATTTACGATCCGAGCAATATCGCGCGCATGCCTGCCTCGTCTCGTAATCTTGTTGCTTGCGGGTGGATTTATGATAACTCTCGCTGCTTCATGATTTTAACTAGGTTGTTATGATTATTTGTAAAAACTGAAACACATTTAGTTAATTTCCGCGTCAGTTTTCAATATATCCAAAACTATGAAATAGAAAATATAACATCTTATACAGTAACTTGTTTATTGTCCCGTATTTAACAAAACCCCTATTACAAACACCATGGGAGATTTTCGTATTCGTGCATCAGCAACGAAGGACAGACAGTTCGTATACAAACTTATTGCTGATTCTTTGTTTGAACGTGGTTTTACAGCCATTAGGTCTTCGCTATTCAACAGTTGGAAGCTACAGGTTGGTGAAAAATCCAAAATAAATGTATTTGATGGCTCTAAATGCACTATGAAGAATTTTGATTTTTAATTCCCACAAAAGCACAAAATAAAATTTCTTTAATGA
Source organism: Styela clava (assembly GCF_964204865.1). Taxonomy (NCBI): domain Eukaryota; kingdom Metazoa; phylum Chordata; class Ascidiacea; order Stolidobranchia; family Styelidae; genus Styela; species Styela clava. Next base: position 8,865,215 of record NC_135254.1, read on the forward strand.
GTTATTGTTTAAATGAGTGCGATGAGTTGGGTTCGCAAGATCAACTTACTAGAATACTTATACACAAACACAATAAATCTTGGGAATTCTTGAGCCAAAATAGCTTTGTAAATGTCCTTCTTCAGTTTGTACCCAATATCTTAAAATTAAATACTTAACAAATTCATTATACCACAATTTTGGAAGTTTTGGTGAAAATTACTCTGTATTAAACAATGACTGATTAAACAAAAACATGCATATGCAAATGGCTTTTACCATTTCAGCGATGGGTATTTATTGTCGCATTTCTCACTTTTTGGATGATTGATAAAAATTGTTTATTGATTTTTGTTGTAGTTTGGTCTCTTGAAACTGCTATATTGATACTGATAGCTGAGTCAAGGACTGACATATGTGATTATACTATAATATGTTTTTCTTTTATAATTAACATTGATATTTTTCCGTGTTCTCTTCAAATGTAAACTTGAAATATTCAAAAGCCGTTTGCTAAAAGATATGACTCTAAGACAAAATGCTCTCGATGATAATGATATGAAACGCAGCTGCACAACTGCACTGTGCAAGTACGGTTGCAAACGTTTTGATGCCTATTTTGAGAATGCTTTTCGCATTAGCGTTTTCAAACCGTTTTACGTTTTACCTCCATGTTTATTTGAAATATTCAACTGCTTGCTATTTGAAAATGGCCATTAGCCAGTTTTAGCTTAGATTTTATGGTCCAAGTTTTGATTGTTGCAACCAATTTGATACCTAAATCCAAAAACACTAGAAACTGACAATTAGTCAACAAAAGCAGGAAACGAGCTAATATTTATTCAAATGTTTTTAGGAATATATTCGTTTCGGAAATATTTAGGACAATATATACCGAAAGATTTAAAAAAGGAAATGGGGGAGGAAACAAAATATATAGGTTTCTGGATTGCTGAAAGGCGAGAGAAACGAGATTGAAAAATAGTTGGATGTATAACACCTTATCAATTACCTGATTCGGTGTTGTCATACTTTCCGGATTGCAAGTCTCCTTCTGTATCAAAATGGCGCACAACCTGAACATGGTATGTGTAACAGGTTAGGGTTCAGGCTTGGTGCACTTACTTCGGGAGCGCCATATAGTCAATTATCGGTTATCAGCTATTGCATAACTTTTAAAACATTTTAAAACATGGTCTACTATGTTACAAATAATAAAATGCGAAAGAGTGTAAGTATAGTGAAACTAAGTCAAATATCCCAAGCATACAAAATTTATGTTGTACTTGTGCGACTTGGCATTAATTTTCCTGACTTTCTAATTGCACTTTGAGCAAGTATTTCAGCGATTTTGTTATTAAATTAACTTCACTACACAAAGTGAATTCTAATTTTTCCCTTTTCGGAAATGTACGTTTCGAATCAAGACGCCGTGGGATTGGTTATAAACTAATGTTGCATGCAATCAATCAAGCTTCTGATATTGGATACAAAGAAATATTTATTGCTATCAACGACGTAAGAGTTGAAGCCAATAATCTCTACGAAAAGCAACGTTTTAAAATTGTAGTTGGAAAGCCGTGGCCTAATTTGTTTAGAATTCCAAAATTCACTTCTATCATGATGAAAAAGGTTTTTGCTAAAAATCGACACGTTTAATAGCACAAATTGACCTGAAAAACAGAACCCTGGTCGTTGAAACATTTTCTAACTTTGGTGTAAAGCGTCAATTGTGAGAGGTACCTGTTTTGGGCAAATCATATAAGTCCACGAAATCCAACATTCTTGCTGTTGCTGCTGTGCAAACCCGGTATTTCGAAATAAACAACAAACTAGCAAAAATCAATAACCCATGTCCAAGCAGCTTACGGGGATTTAATTTTGCCAACGACTGGTTAATCCATTGATATTTTAAACGGAAATTTATATCCTTGAAAACCATAGTCGTAATTTCAGCCGGCTCAAATGGGACGTATGGAACATTTCGGTGGTCGGATCAGGCACGCGGGTCGTTATTTGCCCAACCCTGGGGTAGAGAGTTATTCGATGAGGTTCGAGTATGAAAGCCTAATGGGAGTGTTGAGACAATGGGTTCAGTATATGTTTGAAAATATCTTGACTTTGAGTAACAGCAGCCTGAGCAGCTTATACAACAAGTTATCGGAAACAGATTCAAGACAATCGTTTTTTTTTAATTATTTTTTATTTTTCATAAAACTTCAATTTACTTGCTTTTCTCCAAAATTCTCGGAGCTTGGTCGTTGATTGTCTAAAATAAAATAAAAAGTTTTGAAATTTTTCTGGATCAACGTTCGTTCCACATCATAAGCGTATGTGTATATGTTATATATAATAATTAAACAAAATACAAAAAGTGCAATGCTATAAATTCTGAAGTTGATATTGTTGAAGTTGGTAATAAAATGAACACAATTATGTAAATTAAGAAATATAAAATATTTTCAAATATATTTAAAAAAACAAAAATTTCACAAGTCCAATACGTACCGCCTGGTGCACCAGGTAGATCAATCGCATTGACTTGCATAAAGAATTTACACATAATGAACAGAAGTCCAATCATATGAAAAAAGAAAGTTGTGTTTTTCACTGTTGAACTTTTATCAATTGTAAAAATTGACTTTTTCTGAAAAAAAAAAGTTATTTCAAGAAAAAAATACAGAATGAAGAAATCATTAGTACTGACAGTTTGTCACCCCTAATTGTAATAAATCCGTCTCAGTAACATATCTAGCAACGGCTCCATCCATTCAATATTTCGAAGTTTCACTCTCCAATTCATTCTATTCATTACTCAATTACGCAGTATTTTCAAGTTGAAAATTATTGGAAACTATTGTTATATACATCAGATTTATCAGTATAGATAAGAGCAAACTTTCTGTTTTTCAAAATTCTGAGTAACAGCATGCTCAGTCTGTTTAGGTATTTTGCCAATAAAAGGTTTTAGCATTGGTCTTGAAAAAACATTTCGAACATTTTACAAATTTTGGTCTAGTAAAGACAAGACTTTTATCGTAATATATTTTATTCTGGATAACAAATACAATGTTGATATCTCACCTAAAGTTTCTGGTATTCGTAGAAATGCAGGCGGCAAGTTCCGAAAATCTAGGCGAATGATAGAAATAATCCTATATTCCAGCATTATATATAGTTTGAAGGTTTAGATAACTTATTTAATGTAGTAAAATCTCCTCGCATTTTGAAGTAGTCAATCACATAAAGCTGTTGAAGGGTAGGAAATTGAACAGTATTTCCAGTTATAATTTCAAATTTTTCTTATCGCATACTAATTTCTTTCGAAATAAAAACATGCTATCGGATCACGCTTTCGTATGAAATTTTGTTTTCGTTTTGTTTCTTCCATCTGTCAATGTCAAATCAAATTGCAGGCGAAATTAAGTATGGAATGTACATGAATGTTAAAAATTCAACATAAAATCATCTATGAATTTAGTGCGGTTGGGCAAGATACAATAAGACTCACAACTAGGACCTAATTTAAATATGTTATGTCATTTCGTGCATGAGCCATAAATGGCTTAATTTTGAGTTTTCTATATTCGTGTTCATCCCACACTTAATTTCGGCTAAACGTTGATTTGAATTTGACAGGTGGAGAAAACAAAACAAATCTGAATGTCAGTTAAAAACGTGATCAACAAGACTGCTTTAAAACGAAAATATTATCGAATGCAAAGGAAAAATATGAGAATACAACCTGAATTACTGCTCAGTATTTTTTCGGTTTCGCAAATGCTATAAAACCGAACAAAAACAGAACGTACAATAAATATAAAGTAAAACATGTGATCTTAGAATTCGTAATTTTGACACTTCTTCCAAAAGTTGATGAATTTTCTTTTCTTTGACTATATAACAGTATTGCAATTAATCAAACCTAAACTATTCACATCCGCTTCTTGAAAGTACGCATATACTTATATGCATAAAAAAATGAAACTAACCTTACCGCAATCACAGAGGAAATTATAATTTGTACTTTCCGTTTTCCAATCAATATCGATTGCCAGACTGATAACAACACAATTTTTTTTAAGATTATTCGTTGAAAATAGCTTATCTAAAAGTGAGAAAAAAATTTGTGATTGTACGAATTTGAAGACGACTGCCGTATTAATGGGTGAATATGATATTTCCCGTTAAAGATGAGAAAAGACATTGGAAGCAATGCATTACATACAATACAACAATATATTACAAATTATGCAAACATCACACACAAATTTTACAGCATTTCAGTCGTGACATTTCATCACATCACGACTGCCAAATATAGCTATCTTGATTCGTGCTGCAAAAAAAAATCTAAAATTTATAAGATATTGTTCATTATGGTGATTGCTTTAGTTATATTTTACACATGTCAAAATCAATTCGGTTTCTACGTTGCGGTTTTGTCTAACCAAAGGTTCGGAGCTTGTAATGATAAAACAATTTCCAGTCATCGTCATTTATCGACTGCGATGAGACTTAACAGAAAAATTAACAATGGCCAGCGCGTTACGGAGGGTCAACTGGTAGTGAATTGCACAGCTCTTCTTCGCTTTTGAAGAAATACATTGTGACGTCAATTGAAAAATTATGACATTATGTCAAAATTAATTAACAAATATCTTGTATCTGTATGACCCTCTAGAACGATTCAATGTTTTACTTCAACTAGTGTCTGTCAGATTCTTGTACGTAATCACATCCAAGTCTATTTCTAGTTTCACGATTCATCGACACAACGAGAAGATCTGCTTATACAAGTTTTGTAAAGTGTAGAGAAAAAGCCCAATCTCAAATGTGCATAGAAATCTTTTTTATCTGGGCTGAATTGTTTTAATATCTTAATATAACGTACAGTCAATGCTATTGAAAACATTCAATATACTGGTATTTCTCAGCAACTAAGTTTTTTATTGCTTCTATAGGCAATGCATTATGAATATAGGTTCATTACGGAAAAAAATGTCAATTATACGCATTTTATTGCAGTTCATGTTTGGCAAGGCATATTGTATTAACAAGTTTTTCTCATCACATGAAACATAATTAAACCTGAATGAAATCCTCGCGATTTCACTTTGCCTGAACTTTTTATGTTTTACTTTGGTCTATCAGAGTCAAAAGCAACTCCAAGTTACGAACTTACGAATTTTATTTAAATAGGATCGGCCTGGTTATAAATGGCTAATCTGTGTCATAATTTGGAATTATGGCCAAATTAAATGTATTTTGGCGGGTCAATAGTATTTCATAGTGGTCTGCATGTGAACAAAACCAATTTCAAAACTCAAAATGTTTGAGTTTGAATTATCCATGCTTGATTCGAGTGTTCTTAATTACGATGAAGTCATCATATTTTTTTATGTATAATTTTTATTTTGCAACAAGGTCAATTTTATTGGTATGAGTATTTTAAACCCTAAAAATTAACAAATAATCTGTTGTTAGTTGAAAACGAAGTATTTTGAACGCGCGAGCAACGTCCTCCGGCTCATAATAAACAAACGAAGATACCAGACAGCGCGCGATCAAATGCTCTTCGATAAAACGAATATCACTTCACTTACAAATCCCACTATTGTTTTATTTTGAAGGTGACGTAAAGCTCTTCTGAAAGAGAACTTTTTCTCTCGCATATCAATCACGTGTCGATCACAGCGTTAAAAGTGAGGAACTTTTTCTCGAAATTTTTTGAAATTTCTCTCTTCTTACCGGCGTACGGCCGTACACATTTGCGCTACGTCATTCGGGCGCGTTTTTGTGGAAAGCGACGATAATAAGCTTTTTAAGGACACATTAATGATGTTTTTGGCATTTTTGGCATTTGGTGAAATATTAAAAAAATTATGGAGGGGTGTCAAAATGACCCAGGAACACCCGGGGTTAATTTACATTCAAAAAGATATCCAATCCAATCCAAAGACATACGATCCAATGACTTGCTGATGTAGATGTATTTCCCCCATTTTTTTCGTTGGGTTTGTTTATTGCTTGTATGTAATATGCCGAAAGAAATGAATATTTGATTTGCTAAATACTGAAGAATTGTTTATTGTTACATATTGGCGATGCTTTTTTTTATAAATTCAATGGTTCCAATATATTAATTGGAATATAAGAAAAATGGTCAGCCTCTACTAGTATCTCATCTTTTTCAACACCGTTGAATTATAATTAGAAAAGCAACAGTCATATTAGGAGTGAAGAATAATTGTGTAATACGTAAAACTTCAATTCTGCAAACAATTCGATCTATTAATTCGATTCTTAGTTCTAATTACAGGTGAGCGAACCCAGATGTTGAAACGTTGATTTAACCCGTTGACATCACAGTTAGTACATTTTACTTCCCAAATTCATCACCTGCTCACCCGGGGTGGTATAATTATGAGCAGGTAGAGCCGAAAAAGAACAAAAGTGTACTAAAGTCAACTAAAAAAAAAGATTTTTTTTGAAAAGACTCAAAGTTCGCTTCATAATTAAAGCATATGTAAGAAGAATAAATGAATATAAAAAGTTCAAGAAAAAAAACTTTAACTTGTGAATTGGATACTGCTTCTACAAGATTTGACACATTGATGTGATTTATGCAGGTAGTTAAAACACATAGCATTATTATCTTCAAATATATTTTAAGAAACAAAAAAAAAGAATATCACGAAATTTCATTCGCATTACGTACAGCCTGTTGGTCCATGGCGATCGATCGCAATGACTTGTGTAAAAAACTGAAACATGCTGAACAGAATCGTGAGAAGAATGAAATTTGTATTTGCCAATCTTGATATTTGGTTATTGACTGTGAAAATTGGCCTTTTCCTGAACAAAGAATCATTTTTTACGAAAAAATAAATCTTGTTAGAAATATATTGACTGAAGGTTTCTTCGAATATTTGTGAGAACTTCAAGTGGATATTATCATGTACCCTATTAGCTTGCATGGAGATCAATACAAGAAATTTATTTATTGAAAAATTTTGGTTCAGTTGCTAGCATTAGGAAACAACTAAAGTGGTTATATATGGAATATTCTTAGTTTTTAGGTTTTTAAACTTCGTGTGTGTTAAACAATAAAAGGTTTTAGCATTGGTCTTGAAAAAACATTTGAAACATTTTACAAATTTTCGTCTAGTAAAGACAATTACTTCAATCCTGATATATTTTATCCTGGATAACAAATACTATGTTCATATCTCACTTAAAGTTTCTGGTATTTGTAGAAATGCAGGCTGCAGATTCCGAAAATCTAGGCGACTTATGAATGATAGAAATAATATTATATTCCAGCATTATATATAGCTTTGAGATTCAGATAACTCAATTAATGAGGTAAAATACCCTCGCATTTTGAGGTAGTCAATCTCATAAAGCTGATAAAGGATATGAAATTTAACAGTATTTCCAGTTATAGTTTCAAATTTTTCTAATCGCATTCTTTATCCTTTCGAAATGAAGGTATGTGCTTGGATTACACTGATTTGTGCAATTCGTCGCCATTAAGCTGTTTCCGTAACGCGTTGGTTTTCCGGTTTAATTTAGTCGTAAATATCAATCACAAATATAATTGATAACGCTGTTGACGCTTTTGAGTTCCTGGAGGCTCCGAGGAGAAGTGAATAGGGTCGAAGTAGAGAGTTTTTTGAGGTTTAAGTTTGAAAGATTAAAAGCAGGGACTTGACGATGGATTTGAAAAAATAAATCTTAAAGTGTTGAGACAGTGGGTTCAGGATAAGTTTGTAAATATTTGACTTTAAGTAACAACTCGAGCAGCTTATACAACACGTTATCAGAGACAGATTTAGTACAATCGTTTTTTCTTCAAATTAAATTATATTTTTCAGTAAAATTCAATTTACAAGAAAAAGAAAAACTAACAATGGCAAATAAAAATCTCTTTCTTCTTATGACTGGATTTCTGTTTGTTATATTTCTAATCATCATGCAAGACAATGCGCAAAGAAAAACCGCCTGCTGCAGGCAGTACGTAGTGGATGTTGGACTTTGTCAAATGCTGTGTGTATATTCGAATGTTTTCTCTAGATTTAAATGTTTTCTGTTTAAACAATATCATTCGTAAGCGCAATATCTTGATAACATTTTGAAAAAATCATACCTTTTCATCTCTTTATACTTTTTTCACTAGTAACACAGGTGCTGGATGTTGTTTAATTTATCCAGCGCTTATTATTCAAACAAACGTTGATCACTTTGAAAAAAAATTAAAACTCGTTTTATCTAATTTTAGTTGTTGATAGAGACATTTGAAATCTACCGATTTTGGCTAGAAGTAAGTATATGAAAAGTTTGTTATTTATTACGTTCAAACAATTGATTCTTATCATTTTATTCACAGTACCTTGATGATATAGCCTGAAACGTCATAGTTAGGCATTATTCACCCATATTATTACTACATAGGTGATCTGGAGAAAATGGGTTTTGAAACCGAGATGTCTTACCTTCCACGCCAAGATTGCAAAGATAAATGCTTTAATTGATATGACATCCGTTCAGCTTCTCTCAGAGGTGCTGCTTGTATTGATTGTCATCCATTACCTTTCAACCGTTTCCAGAGCGGACTTTTTCCGGTTTAAATCTTCAAGTTTCATTGCAGTCGATAAATCAAACGACCGGAAAGATCTCCTGCAGATCTTGTATTTTTCAATCCTTATATATGTAAAGGTAGTGAATTCACTGAGATATAGGTTCGAAAGCTGAATGAGAGATGCGGTAATGAATTCGAAAGTCTGGAAGACAAGTCAAATTTTATTTTTCCAACCTGAACCTCGATGCTATCGATAATAAGGTTGCCGAGAGTGGAAGTCAGGTTTAAAGGTCAAATAGGAAGAATGCGCTTGTTTTTTCAGAAGAAGTTGTAATCTCAAAAAACAGATAAATAAAATTGTTAGAGCCTTTTGATGAGCAAATCATATCGTAATGTCGCTGTATAAATTTGGCGATCTAGTTCAAAATACTTTGATGAAGAGCGTCTATGGCCTAGCGGTGAAAGGGCGAGACTTATTCGCAGATTGAATTGATGTTGCATGCAATCAATCAAGCTTCAAATATGGGATTCAAAAAAATATATTTTGATACCAGCGACGTAAGAGTTGAAAAAATTATTCTCTACAAATAGCACGGTTTCAAAATTGTTGTTGAAAAGCCGTAGCCTAATTTGTTTAAGATCTCAAAGGTCAGCTATATCCTAATGAAAAGGTTTTTGCTAAAAATCGACACGTATAATGGCACAAGTGATGACATCGCAGATTAAAAATTTCGGGCTCAAATCCCTCCTCCTCCACCCCACCCAGAGTATAATAAATTGGGTAAGTAATGCCGACCTGGAAAAATTCCGGTTCTTGTGAATAAATAGTAGATTCCTTACACATCCTTAGATATTAGTGGATCCTTGTACAGGGCTTTGTTTGGATCGAAAATCACATATGGTATACAATGCCTCCATGGCGACTCTGACTGACTTTGGGACTTTACTAATGTTTCAGATTCCCTGCTATCCACTGGATAGTATCCAGCCATTTGGGCAAAAAATAATTGTATAATTTTGTAAAATTAACTTCGCCTATTACTTGAGAACATGCAAATAACATCATTTATTGCAACGAAAATTTTATAGATAGATACACAGACATTTGTGGTAACTTGCAGTTATAATATTTGTTTAATAAACTGATGTTTTTGTTATAAATTTAAATTTAAGAGAAACTTTACATAAAATCAATAGTTTGTTCAACAATGGCTAGTACTTATCACCTGTATGCTGTGATTGCACTGATGCTTTTTACATTTATCTTCTTTGTGCAAGTTGACGCGAAACTTACAAGACTACCCAAACAAAGCTGTAAGGAACCATGTATTATATTGTCTGTTGAACATATATATTTATTCTAATACATACTTTTAGAATTCCTAAAAAAATTGTTTAATTACGTAAATACATATGTCTGTTCAAACTACGTGCTGTAAATGCTTGTGAATAATTTTATTGTTTATTCCTAATATTCTGAAGCTTTTATAAAATCTCCAACATCATATATATACGACTGACTAGCGTTTAATTTCTCTATTTTGCGGATTCACTCATAACACGGAAAAATTACTGATACCATTTTCATTGACGATTAAACTTTAACACATGTTTTTATTTTAGTATCTGATTCAGATAATTGGCTCAGCTCCGACTCAATTCACGGATAGTACGTATTTTTTGTTTTGTATTTTTCAGTGTTTACATATTTAGTTGATACAATAAAAATAGCATTAGTATATACATAATGAAACTATAAAACTTTTTTTATCACAATTATTTGTCACCAGTAACATAAAGATTTTTAATTTCAGGTAAACCTCGATTTTCTTCATGTTTTATCTTCATTCATCGTGCTAATAAAATTAAGTTAATAAATTAGCAGAATATTCTATATGAGATATAATTTGCATTGTCATTATAATTGCAAACATGAACTATATTTAGACAATTTTGTAAAATGCGTTGCAAATAAACTTTCATTCTTACAATATTACAGGGCGGAATAAATCTATTTTGAATATTTAACTTCATCCTGGCTTCAGATTATTGTTTGAAAGCAAATATATACAATTAATGTGAACGTTTCTTGCTTTTTTATTGTTATTCTAGTAGTATGCGGACAAAAAACGCGATAATACTGAATATTTCCTCCATTACCGGAAATCCCATAATATGACGCTGACAAAAAATTTTCAAAATTTAATAAACATATTTTCAATTAACATACTAGTTTCAAAAAATCAGATAACACAAACCTATTTGAGCGTGACAGCTGCTTAAAAGTTGTCATACCAAAAATAAGCAATACATAATATCAATATGAAAAAGAAAAGATTTAGTTACAATGGGCACTACATGCATTGACACTCATAACATATAAATTGTCTACATACTATATTGGTCAACTACAACAGTTTAATTAATAAGATTACAGTTTTGATTTCACTAATATGATTTCATATCCTACTCGCAAATTGAAATTTGATATAGAACATTTCGGTATTGTTAAATTCGTTTTCACCAATTATACAACAAAAAACAGAAAGCAATAATTTTTTAATTACTTTGACAAAAATAAATAAGATTTATTCAATGCTTGCATTTCTGTTTGTAAATGATTTTACCCCAATTTAATTTAGGACGCTTTGCTTGTTTTTTGGGTCACCTTGTACTATTAAACCTGTCAATTTTCAGAAAGGATCTTTTTCATTAGTATATAGTTGACTTTTGGAAACCTAAACAAATTAGGCCACGGCTTTTCAACCACAATTTTAAAACCGTTCTTTTTATACAGATTTATTGCTTCAACTCTAACGTCGCTGGTATCAAGAAATATTTCTTTGAATCCCATATTTAAAGCTTGATTGATTGCATGCAACATCAGTTCACTACCAATTCCACGACGTCTTGCATGATTCGCAACGTACATTCTCTGAAAATGAAAAAATTAGAATTCACATTGTGTAGTAAAGTTAAGTTAATAACGAAGTAGCTGACTTACTTGCGCAAAGTGCGAATGGAAGGTCAGGAAAATTTATACCGAGTCGCACAAGCATGAATAAGTACAACATAAATTTCGTATGCTTGGGATATTTGACTCATTTTTGCTAGGCTTGAACCTCCCCCTTTTTCATCTTAACATAGAAGGCAGTGTTTTAAAATTGCAAAATATGGATGATATCCAAAATTGACTAAAACTAAGACTGATTATGGAATGAGTTGTTTATACCAAGTTCTTTATCTTTTTTTGTCTAAATTCACACTCACTTCCAAAGATACTGCAGAAGACTTGCAATCCGGAAAGTATGACAAGATTGAATCAGGTAAATGATAAAGTGCGATACATCCAGCTATTTTCCAATCTCGTTTTTCTTGCATTTCAGCAACCCAGAATCCTATATAGTCTGCTTTGCATCCAATTTCCTTTTTTAAATCTTCTGGTAAATATCGCCTCATATATTTCCGAAACGAATATATTCCTGAAAGCATAACGGTATATATTAGATAGTTTCTTCCTTTGTTGACTATTTGACAGTTTTCAGTTGTGTTTCTGATTTGGATTTAGGTACAAATCTGAATTTAGGTACCATTTAAACATCTCAATGGTAATTTGTCTTGCGAGGATTTTCAGGAGTTTCAGTTTAGTTGCAACAATCAAAACTTGACTGGAACTAGCTAATAGCGAGCTTAAAAAACAAGCAGTTAAATATTTTAAATTAAATGAAGGTAAGGGATAAACCAGTTTGAAAGCGCTATCACGAAAGAGCACTCTTAAAATAATAATAAACCTAAAATTGTTGCAACTGTAGTACAAGAAGATGTTTCCTGCGGCCAAGGGTCTGGGAAACATCTTTCAATTCCACAGTTTTGCAGCTGGGTTAAGCTAATTTTTATCATCCAGAGCAATTTATATTTGAGTCATATCTTTTAGCAAACGGCTTTTGACTATTTCAAGTTTACATTTGGAGAGAACAGCGAGAAAAATAAATGTTACTAAAATAGAAACATATCAAAGTATAATCACATAGTCCTCGACTCACCTATTAGTATCAATATAGCAGTTTCAAAAGACCAAACTACAACAAAAGTCAATAAACTGTTTTTATCAATCATCCAAGAAGTGAGAAATGCAACAATAGATATCCATCCCTGAAGTTAAAACATTTTAAGTGCGTATGCATGTGTTTTTTAGTAATTGCTTATTACAGATTTTTTTTTGTGGCACTGTACATTCATTCATAAAGCTATTTTTGATGCTGTTTGCTCAAGAATACGGTCAGGATTATACCAACCATACAAGAATATTTGAAAAATATTTTGTCCATGTATAAGTATTCCAGTAAGTTGATCTTGCCATCGGACCTGTTTATTGCAATTGTAGTTCTCTCTAAAATAAATTCACTTGGCGATTTTGTAGGAATGATAGTCTAAATTCTTGATAGTGTATTTAAAAATATCAGATACATTTAACTATATTTTCCACCAACTTGTAGCTTCCAACTGCCAAAAAGCGAAGACCTACTGGCTGTACATCCACGATTAAACATAGAATCAACAATAAGTTTGTATATGAATTGTCTGTCCTCCGTCAGTAATGCACGAATACGGAAATCTACCATGACGTTACAGGTGTTTTGTTAGATTTGGTTACTTAATTAAGTGACTGAAAGAATACCACGTATTTATATATAGTGTAGGGACCAACTGGTTGGATGAATTATGTAAATAGACGGAAATTTTTGAAGTAAGTGGTCCGTTCTATGCTTGGTAGATACTTCTTGCAATATAGCCTATATTAGTATTCCTAATTAACACATTCAGGCGATGTTAAAATCGTGAATCGTATTCTATCGTGAAAATCTCTGTTATAACTTTCCACTCTTAGAAGTTTGTTAGCGTCCTGCACAGTTGTAACCCTGCTCGTAGACAAGCTGCTTATAATGCTTCAAATACTCTCTCTAAATATATATTGACAAATCCTTGCCATTTTACCATGCTTACATAGCGACATGTAAAATGCAGTTTGACATAAAGAACGGGCGTTAATCATTAACCAATACAAAGTCAAACACAAATGTAGTATAGAGCTCAAAATGATCAAATGGGGATTACTATTTTTGAGAATTTCGTTCATATTTGATGGTGAATCAAATCGTAGTTAGACTGTGACAATTTGATAATATATTAACTGAGAAATAAATAAAATATGAATTAAGGAATAAAATATAAATTAAGGAATAAAAAAGAGTAGGCATCGGTAGTATATGACAACAAATATATAAGTCAGAAGATATCCATCCATCATAGTATACAAACTAAGTAAGTCCAGCGGTTCGTTGAAAACGGTGAACGTCATGAATCGATCTCAGATTTGGCAGAAGCTACACGAAATATTTGTTATGAAATAACTTCCTTGTGACTAATTTAAGATGTTCCCAACTTCGCCAAACCACCAGATCGTCACCGCGCAACCCCAACGAGGGGCACATTTTTTAAAATTTAGATGACTTCATCGCACACAAATAAAAATCCTTTATAACCCTCAGAAATCATTGAAATAGAGAAAAATACAATCTTTAATTACTAAAAATTTCAAAGCAATTGGTCCAGTGTTTAATGAAAGAGGCGATTTTTTATGTCAACGATAATGACATTGAGAAGAATTTCACTTGAAAGTGAAAACTTATTCCATAGAGCCCACGGATGTTTTTAAAACAATCTTTAACCACTGAAAGTAAATCCATAGGTAAAGAGAAAACGATTTCACAATAATACCTCAACTGCAAAACACGCAAAATTTCGTGTCCAATAAATAAATAGGACAAATAAAAACAGGTCATAATATGTCGCGAGTCATGTACAAACGACACGGTGGTATCTGTAAATAAGATCAACTGAACATGGTAAACAATTTCAAAAAAATCAAATAAAAACGGAATCTCATATAACTTTCCATGTTAAAATATATTACATGCTTTTTGTATTTAATAACAATAAATATGTATATATATATATATCGATATTCCCTAATCCGGGGTACTAATCAGAAATACAAATTATAAGAAGATATATTCTTTAATAAAACTTTGGTCCCGAACCTGCATATTAAGACCCGGCAATATTTGACGGGATATTTTCTCCCGTAATGAACTCATGCAAGTACAACTTAAATGAACTTCCACTAATATTTAAAGTTATAATAATACAAAACATTTCTGACATCCGCAAAAGTCGAATCACAATATTTATAGTTATCTAAATGTATTGAAAATCAATTGTTATCTTAATGGAGATTTCAGATTTACGTGAACGTTTATAAATAATACGCAAATATGCAGTGTAAGTAGAATGTGCTTGATAATTTTTGGCCAATATCTCTTAAGCCTTCCCACATTGATAAACGTTTCATATACAATCTGACAAAACTTTAATCCCATCGTAATTCGTAAGTTAATAATATCTACTTGGAATAATCTTGGAAGCCACTATAAAAAATAAAAATAAATTCAGAATTTTGATAAATGGACCTTCTATAGATACAGCCATTGTACATATACATCCATCCTTGCGATACAGTCATTCAGTAGATAGACCCATACTGCAAGTACATCCATTCTGCAGATACAGCTATTCTAAAGATACTGCCATTTTGCAGATATAGTCATTCTGCCTATAAAGCTTTTCTACAGATACATCCATCTGCATGTACAGTGAATTTGCAGTTGCATCCATTCTGCAGATACAGTCACTCTTCAGATACTGTCAATATGCAGATACAATCGTTATGCAGAAACAACCCTTCTGCAGAGACAGCCACTCTGCAGGTAGAGCCATTTTACAAATATAGCCATTTTACAGATACAGACATTCTATCAACACAGCCATTCCGTATGTAGAGCCACTGTGCAAATACAGCCATTTTGTAGATACAGCTATTGTGCAGATATAGCCATTCTGCAGATACAGCCAATTCTTCAAATACCGCAATCTTCAGGTACACCAATCTGCAAATACAGCCATCCTGCAGTTAAGGACATTTGCAGGTGTAGCCATTCTGCAGATATAGGTATTTATACAGCTGCAGTCATTTTGCAGGTACATCGATTCTTCAGATTCATTCATTCTGTCTGTACAAACCTATGTCTTACGTTTAATATCAACGCGTAGACGTTTGTTCTCTCGTTCTCTCGTATGACGCTTCTACGTTGTAAGTTTGTACTTTATTTTCTCGTAGTTTCAATCGTTACTTTATTCATTATATTCAATTCGTATGTATTGCTTCACTTGCACAGTACATAAACCTGAGTTGACTTGTATGGTGGCCCATCGTTGTCACGCTTAAAATTGAAAAAAATAAAATAAAAAACTTAAAATAAAAAAATAATTGTGAAAAAGCATTTAAATAAAATAAAAATAAAATGCAAAAAAAAAATTAAAAATAAAAACGAAAATAAAATAAAATTATAAAAAAATTATGAAAAAAAAACGTGAATAAAAAAAAAATACGAATGTTGACAACGATGGGCCGCCTCGTGGCCCATCGTTGTCACGCGTTTTTATTTTGAGAAAATTTGCTACGGCTTGGGACCAACGTTGTCATGCATAATTCTACTCGCACAAACGGTGTTCCCTGGGTTTGTCATTGACATGGTGGTCGATATAATATATTTTGAAATATCGCAGACATCGATCCAAAGTACTCAAGCCCTAACCATATCGCGCATTGTCTCTTCTTAGGAAATTAAGCATTCCTTGTCTTTTTAATCCGTCTTGAACGTATCTCTTCACCGCAGCTTCCAACTGCTCATCATGTTTCTACTCGTCAGACATTTTTAGATATGATCTCAAATGTATCGATATATCTGTAAGTCTTTTAAATAAACAATCAACATGTTATTAAAGTAGTATATTCACTCTTGATATGAAACCATTGGGCCTTGGACGTTGCCATAATATTCAAGCCTGTTTGTTGTCTACTAAAGATTATCACATCAGACATGCAGACATTTAACACAAGAGTGAGTTTGTTGGGTAATTTGAATATTGATGTTCGAACATTCAACTATTACGGTACTTGAATTTATTTAGTCTCGCGCACGGTAGGTAGTCTATCTGTCTATAACAACATCTAACTTATAATTTATATATCCACAAAAATTTATTTTGAAGTTAGGTTTAAGGAGCATCATTATCAGCAAAAAAGTTTGACGCGCCATTGGCTGTACCCTCATGACAATTACAATAACCGGTACCATGCTGGTAATTAATATTACGCACAACCTGTAACTGGCTGCGATCAATCCATCCCTCGATTCACTATATTCTACTAGCTAGACTATCCGTATCTCCCATTCGTTTCTTGATTGATTGCATGGGTACAGGTACTGTCAGACGGTACCGGTATCGCGAGAGTGCCCGGCCAGCTGAGCAGCATTCTCCAATTCAATTACCTTCTACACGTGAAAACAAATTTCCCGTATTTTCGTACTCAATTCTATATTCTCTTATCATTATTATAAATATATTACTTCTAGTTGAACTTGTAGCATGGACAATTTATGAATTTATAGAACATTTTCGTTTTGAATTTATTGAATATTGCTCAATAAAATCAGTAGTGAGTTAGAAAACCAGGAAACACCGTTTGTGCGCGTAGGATTATGCATGACAACGTTGGTCCCAAGCCGAAGCAAATTTTCTCAAAAATAAAACCGCGTGACAATGATGGGCCACGAGGCGGCCCATCGTTGTCAACCTTTGTATATTTTTTTAAACACGTTTTTTTTTTTTTTTTTTATAATTTAGTTTTTATTTTATTTTCGTTTTTATTTTAAATTTTTTTTTTCTCATGTTTTTTTCACAACTATTTTTTTTATTTTACTTTTATTTTAATTTTTCATTTTTTTTTTTCAATTTTAAGCGTGACAACGATGGGCCACCATAGACTTGTATCTGAACACTTGTAATACACAATTGCACCGTTAAAGCGTTGTTGATATTTCCGACGGTTCTATTACATTTGTACATTTACAACATACGTACATTTGAACCCGTAATTTCAACCCAAGACAATTGCACCTGCATATTATTGAACCTATGGACATTTGTACCTACGTATATTTGAACTATACTAACACTAACCCGTGAATTTTAGCACCCGCATATAGATTGAACCCGCGGAGGTACGGATGCAAATGTATGGGTTCAAATGTACGTGGGTTCAAATGTGCTGTCACCATTTTCGACTGTTTTATGTTGTATATTGGGACAACAGAAAAGCTGAGTATTTTGCCAGTATTTTAAAGACAGTTCAATAGTTGTTTAGCGAGGAAGACGGTCATTACTATTACTCTCGATCGCCGTCGCCTTTAAACCCCGCTACGTTACAAAATGTATTGACCAATGGGAACAGTGCAATCAAATATGATTGCAGTGTCCAATTGAGTAATATGAAACCTCATATTTTCGGGTTTATACTTGATATAGGAAAAGAAAAATTAAAATATACTTGAATAAAGATGTATAATGCGCCATTAATTCTCATGGCGATTACAAGAATCTTGTTTGTTTTGTCAACCGCATCACCTAGTGGCGGTTTACTACTTCAGACATTCGACGGAGAGCGCTTACATTGTCGCCGCGATGTTCGCTTACTCCTGAATGAGGGAAGAGAAATTTTGAATTTATCTTGTTAGCTACTTATCGCTGAATGATTTTGAAATTCATTTTTTTAGGGTTTTGTTTTTTATTGTTATCGGCTTTAAACAATTTTCAATTTTACGACGTAATCGAAATGAATGTGTAAATTAGAATCCTTGCGAGGAAATGGCGGCGATGTCCACCACGCAACCGTGCAAAAGGTGTCGCAGCAATAAGTGACCCATGCATAAGATAAACCATGTCATAGAGCTAATGAATGGGCAGAATATTCTATATGAGATATAATTTTTATTTTCATTATAATTGAAAACATGAACTATATTTATGACAAATTTTTGAAATGCGTTGCCAATAAACCCTTATTCTTACAATATTAAAGGGCGGAATAAATCTATTTTGAATAGTTAACTTTATTCTGGCTTTAGATTATTGTTCGTTTTCATGTTTGAAATCAAATGTATACAATAAATGTTAATGTTTCTTGCTTGTTTTTCAATGGTATTCCAGTAGTATGCGGAAAAAGGGCGATAATACCGAATATTTCCTTCACAAGAAATGCCATAATATGACACTGACAAGAAATTTTCTAAATTTAATAAACATATTTTCAATTAACATATTAGTTTCGAAAAATCAGATAACACAAACTTATGTGAGCGTGACAGCTTGTTTCCAATATATTCATTGGAAGAAAAAAAAACTGGTCACTTCTGGATATCTCATCTTTTCGAACACCTTTGGATCATAATCAGAGAAGCAACAGACGTTTCTCTTCATCACACATTTATTGCTATGTATTATGAAAATTTGAATTCGTTATTCAATTATATTTGATAACAACTATTAGATTGTATATAACATATTACTAGTTAGATGAGACAATGACAATATAATTCACAAAGACAGTGACGAAAATTGAAGTTTTATCTAAATTTAAAAAGTCATATTAGGAGTGAAAAATAATTGTGACAAGTGAAATTTCAATTCTTTGATCAATTCGATCTATTAATTTGATTCTTAGTTCTAATTACAACTGAGCTAACCCAGATGTTGAAACGTTGATGTAACCCGTTGACATCACAGTTAGTACATTTTACTTTTAAAATTCATCACCTACTCACCTGGGGTGTTATAATCATGGTCAGGTAGAGCCGAACAAGAAAGAAATTGTACTTTTTAAAAAGAATTTTTTTTGAAAAGGCTCAAAGTTCGCTCCATAATTAGGGCATATGTAAGAAGAATAAATGAATATAATAAGTGCAAGAAAAAAACTTTAACTTGTGAATTGGATACTGCTTCTACAAGATTTTACTCAATGATGTGATTCAAGCAAGTAGTTGAAACACATAGCAATATTATCTTTCAGATATATTTAGGAAACAAAATAAAAAATATCACGAAATTTCATTCGCATTACGTACAGCCTGGTGGTCCATGGCGATCGATCGCAATGACTTGTGTAAAGAACTGAAACATGCTGAACAGAATCGTGAGAAGAATGAAATTTGTATTTGCCAATCTTGATATTTGGTTATTGACTGTGAAAATTGGCCTTTTCCTGAACAAAGAATCATTTTTTACGAAAAAATAAATCTTGTTAGAAATATATTGACTGAAGGTTTCTTCGAATATTTGTGAGAACTTCAAGTGGATATTATCATGTACCCTATTAGCTTGCATGGAGATCAATACAAGAAATTTATTTATTGAAAAATTTTGGTTCAGTTGCTAGCATTAGGAAACAACTAAAGTGGTTATATATGGAATATTCTTAGTTTTTAGGTTTTTAAACCTCGTGTGTGTTAAACAATAAAAGGTTTTAGCATTGGTCTTGAAAAAACATTTGAAACATTTTACAAATTTTCGTCTAGTAAAGACAATTACTTCAATCCTGATATATTTTATCCTGGATAACAAATACTATGTTCATATCTCACTTAAAGTTTCTGGTATTTGTAGAAATGCAGGCTGCAGATTCCGAAAATCTAGGCGACTTATGAATGATAGAAATAATATTATATTCCAGCATTATATATAGCTTTGAGATTCAGATAACTCAATTAATGGGGTAAAATACCCTCGCATTTCGAAGTAGTCAATCTCATAAAGCTGATAAAGGATATGAAATTCAACAGTATTTCCAGTTATAGTTTCAAATTTTTCTCATCGCATTCTTTATCCTTTCGAAATGAAGGTATGTGCTTGGATTACACTGATTTGTGCAATTCGTCGCCATTAAGCTGTTTCCGTAACGCGTTGGTTTTCCGGTTTAATTTAGTCGTAAATATCAATCACAAATATAATTGATAACGCTGTTGACGCTTTTGAGTTCCTGGAGGCTCCGAGGAGAAGTGAATAGGGTCGAAGTAGAGAGTTTTTTGAGGTTTAAGTTTGAAAGATTAAAAGCAGGAACTTGACGATGGATTTGAAAAAATAAATCTTAAAGTGTTGAGACAGTGGGTTCAGGATAAGTTTGTAAATATTTGACTTTAAGTAACAACTCGAGCAGCTTATACAACACGTTATCAGAGACAGATTTAGTACAATCGTTTTTTCTTCAAATTAAATTATATTTTTCAGTAAAATTCAATTTACAAGAAAAAGAAAAACTAACAATGGCAAATAAAAATCTCTTTCTTCTTATGACTGGATTTCTGTTTGTTATATTTCTAATCATCATGCAAGACAATGCGCAAAGAAAAACCGCCTGCTGCAGGCAGTACGTAGTGGATGTTAAACTTTGTCAAATGCTGTGTGTATATTCGAATGTTTTCTCTCGATTTAAATGTTTTCTGTTTAAACAATATCATTCGTAAGCGCAATATCTTGATAACATTTTGAAAAAATCATACCTTTTCATCTCTTTATACTTTTTTCACTAGTAACACAGGTGCTGGATGTTGTTTAATTTATCCAGCGCTTATTATTCAAACAAACATTGATCACTTTGAAAAAAATTTAAAACTCGTTTTATCTAATTTTAGTTGTTGATAGAGACATTTGAAATCTACCGATTTTGGCTAGAAGTAAGTATATGAAAAGTTTGTTATTTATTACGTTCAAACAATTGATTCTTATCATTTTATTCACAGTACCTTGATGATATAGCCTGAAACGTCATAGTTAGGCATTATTCACCCATATTATTACTACATAGGTGATCTGGAGAAAATGGGTTTTGAAACCGAGATGTCTTACCTTCCACGCCAAGATTGCAAAGATAAATGCTTTAATTGATATGACATCCGTTCAGCTTCTCTCAGAGGTGCTGCTTGTATTGATTGTCATCCATTACCTTTCAACCGTTTCCAGAGCGGACTTTTTCCGGTTTCAATCTTCAAGTTTCATTGCAGTCGATAAATCAAACGACTGGAAAGATCTCCTGCAGATCTTGTATTTTTCAATCCTTATATATGTAAAGGTAGTGAATTCACTGAGATATAGGTTCGAAAGCTGAATGAGAGATGCGGTAATGAATTCGAAAGTCTGGAAGACAAGTCAAATTTTATTTTTCTAACCTGAACCTCGATGCTATCGATAAGGTTGCCGAGAGTGGAAGTCAGGTTTAAAGGTCAAATAGGAAGAATGCGCTTGTTTTTTCAGAAGAAGTTGTAATCTCAAAAAACAGATAAATAAAATTGTTAGAGCCTTTTGATGAGCAAATCATATCGTAATGTCGCTGTATAAATTTGGCGATCTAGTTCAAAATACTTTGATGAAGAGCGTCTATGGCCTAGCGGTGAAAGGGCGAGACTTACTCGCAGATTGAATTGATGTTGCATGCAATCAATCAAGCTTCAAATATGGGATTCAAAAAAATATATTTTGATACCAGCGACGTAAGAGTTGAAACAATTAATCTCTACAACTAGCACGGTTTCAAAATTGTTGTTGAAAAGCCGTAGCCTAATTTGTTTAAGATCTCAAAGGTCAGCTATATCCTAATGAAAAGGTTTTTGCTAAAAATCGACACGTATAATGGCACAAGTGATGACATCGCAGATTAAAAATTTCGGGCTCAAATCCCTCCTCCTCCACCCCACCCAGAGTATAATAAATTGGGTAAGTAATGCCGACCTGGAAAAATTCCGGTTCTTGTTAATAAATAGTAGATTCCTTACACATCCTTAGATATTAGTGGATCCTTGTACAGGGCTTTGTTTGGATCGAAAATCACATATGGTATACAATGCCTCCATGGCGACTCTGACTGACTTTGGGACTTTACTAATGTTTCAGATTCCCTGCTATCCACTGGATAGTATCCAGCCATTTGGGCAAAAAATAATTGTATAATTTTGTAAAATTAACTTCGCCTATTACTTGAGAACATGCAAATAACATCATTTATTGCAACGAAAATTTTATAGATAGATACACAGACATTTGTGGTAACTTGCAGTTATAATATTTGTTTAATAAACTGATGTTTTTGTTATAAATTTAAATTTACGAGAAACTTTACATAAAATCAATAGTTTGTTCAACAATGGCTAGTACTTATCACCTGTATGCTGTGATTGCACTGATGCTTTTTACATTTATCTTCTTTGTGCAAGTTGACGCGAAACTTACAAGACTACCCCAACAAGGCTGTAAGGAACCATGTATTATATTGTCTGTTGAACATATATATTTATTCTAATACATACTTTTAGAATTCCTAAAAAATTTGTTTAATTACGTAAATACATACGTCTGTTCAAACTACGTGCTGTAAATGCTTGTGAATAATTTTATTGTTTATTCTTAATATTCTGAAGCTTTTATAAAATCTCCAACATCATATATATACGACTGACTAGCGTTTAATTTCTCTATTTTGCGGATTCACTCATAACACGGAAAAATTACTGATACCATTTTCATTGACGATTAAACTTTAACACATGTTTTTATTTTAGTATCTGATTCAGATAATTGGCTCAGCTCCGACTCAATTCACGGATAGTACGTATTTTTTGTTTTGTTTATTTTAGTGTTTACATATTTAGTTGATACAATAAAAATAGCATTAGTATATACATAATAAAACTATAAAACTTTGCTTGTCACAATTATTTGTCACCAGTAACATAAATATTTCTTAATTTCAGGTAAACCTCGATTTTCTTCATGTTTTATCTTCATTCATCGTGCTATGAGCTAATAAATCAGCAGAATATTCTATATGAGATATAATTTGCATTGTCATTATAATTGCAAACATGAACTATATTTAAGACAATTTTTTAAAATGCGTTGCAAATAAACTTTCATTCTTACAATATGACAGGGCGGAATAAATCCATTTTGAATATTTAACTTCATTCTGGCTTCAGATTATTGTTTGTTTCATGTTTGAAAGCAAATATATACAATTAATGTGAACATTTCTTGCTTTTTTATTGTTATTCCAGTGATATGCGGACAAAATTTTCCAAATTTAATAAACATATTTTCAATTAACATACTATTTTCGAAAAATCAGATAACACGAACCTATTTGAGCGTGACAGCTGCTTAAAAGTTTTAACATAATCATACCAAAAATAGGCAATACATAATATCAATATGAAAAAAAAAATTAGTTACAATGGGCACTACATGCATTGACACTCATAACATATAAATGTCTACATACTATATTGGTCAACTACAACAGTTTAATTAATAAGATTACAGTTTTGATTTCACTAATATGATTTCATATCCTACTCGCAAATTGAAATTTGATATAGAACATTTCAGTATTGTTAAATTCGTTTTCACCAATTATACAACAAAAAACAGAATGCAATAATTTTTTAATTACTTTGACAAAAATAAATAAGATTTATTCAATGCTTGCATTTCTGTTTGTAAATGATTTTACCCCAATTTAATTTAGGACGCTTTGCTTGTTGTTTGGGTCACTGTGTAAGGACCTTTTTCATTAGTATATAGTTGACTTTCGGAAACCTAAACAAATTAGGCCACGGCTTTTCAACCACAATTTCAAAACCGTTCTTTTTATATAGATTTATTGCTTCAACTTTTACGTCGCTGGTATCAAGAAATATTTCTTTGAATCCCATATTTGAAGCTTGATTGATTGCATGCAACATTAGTTCACTACCAATGCCACGGCGTCTTGCATGATTCGCAACATACATTCTCTGAAAATGAAAAAATTAGAATCCACATTGTGTAGTAAAGTTAATTTAATAACGAAGTAGCTGACTTACTTGCGCAAAGTGCGAATGGAAAGTCAGGAAAATTTTTACCGAGTCGCACAAGCATGAATAAGTACAACATAAATTTCGTATTCTCGGGATATTTGAATCCGTTTTGCTAGGCTTGAACCCTCCCCCTTTTTCATCTTAACATAGTAGACAGTGTTTTAAAATTGCAAAATGTAGATAATATCCAAAATTGACTAAAACTAAGACTGATGATGGAATGTGCTGTTTACAAGTTCTTTATCTTTTTTTTGTCTAAATTCACACTCACTTCCAAAGATACAGCATAAGACTTGCAATCCGGAAAGTATGACAAGATTGAATCAGGTAAATGATAAAGAGCGATACATCCAACTATTTTCCAATCTCGTTTTTCTTGCCTTTCAGCAACCCAGAATCCTATATAGTCTGATTTGCATCCAATTTCCTTTTTTAAATCTTCTGGTAAATATCGCCTCATATATTTCCGAAACGAATATATTCCTAAAAACATAACGGTATATATTAGGTAGTTTCTTCCTTTGTTGACTGTTTGACAGTTTTTAGTTGTGTTTCTGATTTTGGATTTAGATGCAAATCGGAATTCAGTTACCATTCAAACACCTCAATGGTCATTTGTCTTGCGAGGATTTTCAGGAGTTTTCAGTTTAGTTGCAATAATCCAAACTTGATCCAAAAAATCTAGGCTGGAACTAGCTAATAGCGAGTTTAAATAGCAAGCAGTTAAATGTTTTAAATTAAATGAAGGTAAGGGATAAACCAGTTTGAAAGCGGTAACGCGAAAGAGCACTCTTAAAATAGTAAAAAACTAAAATTGTTGCAACTGTAGTACAAGAAGATGTCTGAGAAACATTTTTCAATTCCACAGTTTTGCAGCTGGGTTCAGCTAATCTTTATCATCAGGAGCAATTTATATTTGAGTCATATTTTTTAGCAAACGGCTTTTGACTATTTCAAGTTTACATTTGGAGAAAACACCCAGAAATATAAATGTTACTAAAACAGAAACATATCAAAGTATAATCACATGGTCCTCGACTCACCTATTAGTATCAATATAGCAGTTTCAAAAGACCAAACTACAACAAAAGTCAATAAACTGTTTTTATCAATCGTCCAAGAATTGAGAAATGCGACAATAAATATCCATCCCTGAAGTTAAGACATTGTAAGTGCGTATGCATGTGTTTGTTAGTCATTGCGTATTACAGATTTTTTTGTGACACTGTACATTCATTCATAAGGCTATTTTTTATGCTGTTTGCTCAAGAATACGTTCAGGATTATACCAACCATATAAGAATATTTGAAAAATATTTTGTTCATGTATAAGTATTCCAGTAAGTTGATCTTGCCATTGAACCTGTTCATTGCAATTATAGTTCTCTCTAAAATAAATTCACTTGGTGATTTTGTAGGAATAAAAGTCTAAATACTTGATGATAATTATATTTTTCACCAACTTGTAGCTTCCAACTGCCAAAAAGCGAAGACCTACTGGCTGTACATCCACGTTTAAACATAGAATCAACAATAAGTTTGTATATGAATTGTCTGTCCTCCGTCAGTAATGCACGAATACGGAAATCTACCATGACGTTACAGGTGTTTTGTTAGATACGGTTACATAAGTGACTGAAAGAATACCACGTATTTATATATAGTGTAGGGACCAACTTGTTGGATGGGTTATGTAAATAGACGGAAATTTTTAAAGTAAGTAGTCCGTTCTATGCTTGGTAGATACTTCTTGCAATAAAGCCTATATTCGTATCGCTAATTAACATATTCGGGCAATGTTAGAATCGTGAATCGTTTTCTATCGTGAAGATCTCTGTTATTACTTCCCACTGTTAGAAGTTTGTTAGCGTCCTGCAAAGTTGTAACCCTGCTTGCAGACAAGCTGCTAATAATGCTCCAAATACTCCATCCCTATTTTAACAAACTCTTACCATTTTATCATGCTTCTCTTCTCGGCTACTCTACAATGCGGCAAGTAAAATGCAGTTTGACATAGGGAACGGGGCGTTAATCATTAAACAATACCACAAGTCAAACACAGATCTAGTGTAGAGCTCAAATTGATCAAATGGTGATTACTATTATTAAGAATTTCGTTCATATTCGATGGTGAATCAAATCGAATTTAGACAATGACAACTTAATGATATTAACAAATAAATAAATAAAAAGAGTAATTATCGGTAGTATATGACAAAACTTCGTGTCCAATAAATAAATAGGACAAATAAAAACAGGTCATATTATGTCGCGAGTCATGTACAAACGACACGGTGGTATCTGTAAATAAGATCAACTGAACATGGTAAACGATTTCAAACAAAATCAAATAAAAACGGATTTTCAAATAACTTTCCAAGTTAAATATATATTGCATGTTTTGTATGTAACAAGAGAGCTACGTTCAAATATATGGACACGTCTGTTCGCAGTACAGTACGGTTTACCGTACCGTCAGATCACAGTCTACAAATATATTCACACCAAGCGAAGCAGTACAGTAGGACACAAAATGGCGTCCGATGTCCGTAGAACGTTCAGTGACGTCATAGCAAACAAAAACAAATCTCACAGAGCTAACAGATATATTCGAAATAAATAAAAGTGATATCCTTCTGGAGAAAAATTTCGTCTTTAACCACTAAAAATTTCAAAGCAATTGGTCCAGTGATCAAAGAGAAAAGCAGTTTTTTTATATTTCCACTAGGTGTCCAAAAAGTGTCAAAGATCAACAAGTACAACATAACAACAAAACAATCGTTATGTCCACTAAACGTGTCAAATACCAATATATATATATATCGATATTCACTAATCCGGGGTTCTAGTCAGAGGTACAAATTATAAGAAGATATAATCTTTAATAAAACCTTGGTCGCAAACCTGCATATTATGACCCGACAATATTTGAAGGGATAATATCTCCCGTAATGAACTCATGCAAGTACAACTTAAATGAACGTCCACTAATATTTAAAGTTACAATAGTACAAAATGTTTCTGACATCCGGAAAAGTCGAATCACAATATTAATAGTTATCTAAATTTATTAAAAACCAATTATTATATGAATGGAGGTTTCAAATTTACGGAACAATTATAAACAATACGCAAATATGCAGTGTAAGTAGAATGTGCTTGATAATCTTTGTCCAATATCTCTCAAGCTTTCCCACATTGATGCACGTTTCATATACAATCTGACAAAACTTTAATCCCACCATAGTTCGTAAGTTAATAATATCAACTTGGAAGAATCTTAGAAACCACTATAGAAAAAAATCTTTTCAGAATATTGATAAATGGACCTTCTATAGATACAGCCATTCTGCAGGTACAGTAATTCGGCAGATACAGCCATTGTACATATACAGCCATGCTTGCGATACAGTCATTCTGTCGATAGACCCATTCTGTAGATACAGCCATTCTGCAGATACTGCCATTCTGCAGATATAGCCATTTTGCCTATAAAGCTATTCTACAGATACATCCGGGCCATCTGTATGTACATATGTGAATTTGCAGTTGCATCCATTCTTCAGATACAGTCACTCTTCAGATACTGTCAATATGCAGATACAATCATTATGCAGAAACAACCCTTCTGCAGAGACAGCCACTCTGCAGGTAGAGCCATTTTACAAATATAGCCATTTTACAGATACAGCCATTCTATCGACACAGCCATTCCGTATGTAGAGCCACTATACAAATACAGCCATTTTGCAGATATAGCCATTCTGCAGATACAGCCAATTCTTCAAATACAGCAATTTACACGCTATCTTCAGGTACACCAATCTGCCAATACAGCCATCCTGCAGTTAAGGACATTTGCAGGTGTAGCCATTCTGCAGATAAAGGTATTTATTTCTATTTACAGATTTATACAGCTGCAGTCATTTTGCAGGTACATCCATTCTGCAGATTCATCCATTCTGTCTGTATAAACCTATGTCTTACGTTTAATATCAACGCGTATACGTTTGTTCTCTGGTTCTCTCGTATGACGCTTGTACGTTTGTACTTTATTATCTCGTAGTTTCAATCATTACTTTATTCATTATATTCAAATCGTATATTATATTGCTTCACTTGCACTGCACATAAACTTGAGTTGACTTGTATCTGAACACTTGTAATACACAAT
Organism: Styela clava; assembly: GCF_964204865.1. NCBI lineage: Eukaryota > Metazoa > Chordata > Ascidiacea > Stolidobranchia > Styelidae > Styela > Styela clava. Next base: position 8,893,815 of record NC_135254.1, read on the forward strand.
TGCACCGTTTGAGCGTTGTTGATATTTACGGTTCCATTACATTTGTACATTTACAACCCACGTACATTTGAACCCCTAATTTGGATCCACGACAACTGCACCTGCATAATATTGCACCTATGGAAATTTTAACCTATGGATATTTGAACCATACTAACTCTAACCCATGGATTTTAGCATCCGCATATAGATTGAACCCGCGGATATACGGATGCAAATGTATGGGTTCAAATGTACGTGGGTTCAAATGTGCTGTCACCATTTTCGACCGTTTTACGTTGTATATTGGGACAACAGAAAAGCTGAGTATTTTGCCAGTATTCTAAACAAGTCAATAGTCGTTTAGCGAGGAAGACGGTCATTTCTATTACTCTCGATCGCCGTCGCCTTTAAACCCCGCTACGTTACACAATATATTGACCAATGGGAACAGTGCAATCAAATATGAGTATCCAATGTCCAAGTGTCCAATTCAATAATATGACTCATATTCTCGGGTTGAAATTTGATATGGGATAAGAAAAATTAAAAATATACTCGGATGAAGATGTATAATGCGCCAGTAATTCTCATAGCGATGACAAGAATCTTGTTTGTTTTGTCAACCGCACCACCTAGTGGCGGTTTACTACTTCAGACATTCGACGGAGAGCGCTTACATTGTCGCCGCGATGTTCGCTTACTCCTGAATGAGGTAAGAGAAATTTTGCATTTATCTTGGTAGCTACTTTCGCTGAATGATTTTAAAATTCATTTGTTTAGGGTTTTGTTTTTTATTGTTTTCGGCTTTAAACAATTTTCAATTTTCCGACGTATTCGAAATGAATGTGTAAATTAGAATCCTTGCGAGGAAATGGCGGCAATGTCCACCACGCAACCGTGCAAAGGTGTCGCAGCAATAAGTGACGCACGCACAAGATAAACCATCAAAGTGCCGATTTAATTTCATCGTCACAATACGCGCAGACAAAGCGCAAAAATTCGCTTGAAGATTATCCTCGAAAACGAAACACCGTGCTAACGACGGAAATTGTTGAAAATTATTTTATTCGGAAATATTCGAAAAGGTATTCGAATGTATTTAATTCGTTTTGGACAACTCTGCTTTCGAGCAAAATAATAAAATATCTCATTGTCTGATTTAAAAGTTAGAGTTTAACATGTAGTTTGAGGGCATATTGTAATCTTACTCCAGCGTACATGATCCATACGCAAAACAAAACATGTCGTTCTATCCATTTATTTTGTAACTTTGTAGAACTTGACAAAAATATTGACCATAAATCAAAAATAAGAAAAAGATTTTCTTGCGACAAAATTAGTCATATTAAGTATGCGAAAATGATTTTTTTTTTTAGTATTTAGTTTTCAATGTGATGATTTATTTAAAGTCAGTAATAACAATATCCACACAAATACATTTTTCGTAGATACTACCAGTTATACGATTCAGAATAATACAAGAACATTGAAAACGATGATGATAATCGATATTTACCTGAATTATAAAAAAATATTTATGTTAGCTTCAATAAATAAATATTGCATCCGATAATAAAGAACTGTTTGAGGTAATGTGGCTGATGATTCCAGATCACAAAATGTTTTCACAAATGTTGAAAATTTCAAAGATATTAATGAAGAAATAAAATTCAATTAATGTTACAAAAAAGAACGCTAATGCATTTTTTAATATTCTAATGTAAGAGAAGAATTAAAAGTTTTGATATACGTACTTTCCTTCAGAATTGACGAAGCTGAGCAGTGTATCTATATCAGAAACTGAAATAAAATATTTTTTGCTAAGTATCTTAATTAGAATCAGTGCTTGGTTTTATAAGAAAATCGTTATCATCTATTATATCAGTAAGTACATCCGTTATCAGTAAGCAGTGAGCTTATCACAATTAGTGATGACGATGACGTATTTGAATTTTAAATTGAACATAAACAACTAAACCTAAATAGAATCAAAAATACGTACATCCCAGGGGAAGGTGAGGTGGCCCCCGTATGGTTCTCGCAGTCACTTCCAAAGAAAAGAGAATTGTAAGGAACATCAATGCAATAACAAAATGAAGAAATACACTTATATTCGCCATTGTCAAAATATAATTAAATGCAAATAGAGATTTCCTGAAAGAAATAATAAAGTTCCATGCCCCTCTCGCGCTTAGTTAAATTTGAAACCATTGATGTAATATTTGATAAATCTGTTATGCTTTAAATATGTATATAGCGTTATTTCATTTAAATTTCAACGGTATCTACCGTATTTATTGTATATCATCAACATGGATAGAAAGTATAAAAACCCTATAATCATGGTATGGAAGTTTTTCTTATTCCTATCTAATTTATTGAAAACTTTTATTTTTCCATGCAAATTGATTACTGATGGTAGTATAATTATAAATTAATAAAATGACACGGATCAACTATACTGAACTTCAAATGGACATAGATGTAATATGTATATATATGTGATTGATAAACTGGTATTGTATGATTTTATAATTCGTATATACAATATGACTTTTTGAAATGGTGGTAATTAAAACCATGATATTCAAAATTCTAAAAAAATGATTAATAATCTTGATCTAGTTCGGAAACTAATAATAATAATAATAAAAAAGACCTAGTTAGTCAATACTTTATTTACTGAATCTTCCGTTCTCACGTACTTTTTAGTTCCCAAATTGTTTTATTTATTTTTGCTGATTTACTTCTGTTTTGTTTGACTTATCTGCTTCCATAATGGTGTCGCTGACATGATGACTTTTGATAGTCTTTTCGCGACCCCTCGTCCATTGCAGTTCAAACATTGTACTTTTTTCTTTTAATGAATTTATTTCATTTTTACCATTTGTTTAAATGTACAATGTTTTTGCACGACGAAAAATAACTGTCTGAATCTGTATCTACCGGTCATCCTGAACAACGCTTTATCATAAGATATTAGAATTAATGTCGGGCTGCCCACAAAAGACAATACCTACTGCCGGTCCCGTTAGTTTGATTAGAATATTTGTAAACATAATCATGACTGATCGTGTGGCAGTTTACAGCGATTTAGCAAATTCGACAAATTTTATCAGTTTTCGCAACACCGACTCCGCCCCAGCGCAGGTTTGCTACTCAGATTCTCTTTAAACAAGATATCATCCTTTGAAAAATCCCAGGATCTGGACAATATAGGAAAAATTGAAATTTATTTTATTGCAATAAAAAATTTATTGGTATACTTACTTACTACATAAATTATTATCTTATATATATATATATCGTCACATAACGAATATATATATATATATATATCGTCACATAACGAAAAAAGGCGCATGCGGTAGTTTCAGAATGGATAAAATGGTACACTACGCTATAATTTCAAAAGAAAACCTGACATAACAGTAACACTAAGCTTTGTGATTTCCAATGTCTAAAAAGCGTTTTTAATCTGTCTCCAAGTCTTCTATAGCAAAACTTATAGTGTTATCTTCCGTTTTAAGTTTTAGTTTAAATATTTTATGATGCCGCATTACAATCAAGAAATGAGGGTTGCGAATTCACCTCCTCGTCAATTAATTTTAGCATCTCGTCGCCGATGGTTATAATATAGCCTACTAACTTGTTTTTTCACACTAAACTTACAATTCCGTAATTATAATCGTCCTCGAGTAACAATACATAAATATGACGAGAAAAAATTGTGATCCAGGGAAAATATATGCCGACGTGAAAATATATTCACGGTCTAAAAACACTTCACGCTGACGAAAATAAACGGCGATTTCAACAAAATGCAATCACGTTCTTAGCGACTTTTATCTAAAGGGAGCGGGTTCGACACCAAATTAATTAATACGTTTGTCAAGTGTCAAACTTACAGCCTTAATGTATATAATTTATCTGTAAAAGTTGGGTCTATTTATGGATTGTATTAACTCTATTAAAAGAGGTTTGACATTCAAATTAAGTATTGTTTTCAACTTACTCGGGAACAATAATCGGTGAGCAACAATGTGTTTTTTGTTGCTCCTTTTTGTAAATTTATTGTGGGTCTCCGTGTATAATAGTCAACTTCTTCACGGGCTTCGTGACACCAAAAGTTTGAGAACCCCCTGGTCTAGGTCCATAAACCTCGTCTTCCCCTGATCTGATGTGTCAAACGCCGAACAGTCCACCAAACTTATATCTGCGCGAAACTAAACACACATATTAGCTAATTTATTAGTTGTAGAACGTTTATGTTTGAATATCTGCGATGAATCATAGTTTTTGCATATTTAGTAGGCTAGGTAATAGAAAAGTCCCGTATATACAACTGTTTAAGAGGTTTCTCGTCGAACTCCTGGAACGGCTCCACCGAACCATAAAGTTTCGATCGAACCCAGGTTAAGAACCACTAATTTAAAATAAGCGTGCGACCTAAAAAACATAACTTGGTTGACATAATAAGTATATATAATTCCAGATTACCTGGAAGCTAAGAAATAATCTCAAGAGGAAGTGTCTCGATAGGTGGCGAAATATCCTTAAAAGGATATCCTGGAAATGTGGGTCATGCGAAGAAGATTTCGGAAGTTTGGGTTTTGTTTTCAGTCGGAACAAATTTCATTTGCATATGAGCATCGCGACAAATAGTCGTATCTACGTTACATGGCGCCCATGGCGAAGTTAAATAATGCGCCCCTCGATAATTGGTTAACGATTTATAATGACTGTTATTGAAATGCTATACCTGTACGATATTATTTCAGTAAATATGCGAGTTTCAGTTGTCTCAGATTTGAAATTATTCTATTGAAACATATTGCGATTAAAACTTTTCGCCGTTTTTGCGCCCCTGTCTAAACAGCGCCCATGGCACGAGCCATGGCTGCCACACCCTCGATACGCCACTGATACAAACGTAAAAACAAATCAACACAAAAATACAATAAATAAATAATCATACACAACTCGGCTTTTAGAAAGCCTACTCAAATCCAGGAAAACGTTTATCATAGTTAATTAACAAGTCCAACCAAATTACTATTAAATAACTTGCAGCCCTAAAAATCAGAAAAAGTTACAAATTATAACATACCGAATTTGTCTGCTATTCCAGGCTTAAACTATGATAAGTTGAACATAAAATTATTCGTCAATGAAATCCGAACAAATCAATTAAATAAACTATAACTGTAAAACTAATGACGAAGGCAATTCAATGCTCATAAAATGTGAAGCAGCTCTAATATACAATATTTAATCGTCTTAATGTAAAAACAGAAAGTCAAAGTCGCTAAACAAATTTCAACTCATTTACAAATTACAACGAAACAAACACCACTCTCTGCAAAAGTAAAGCGCCATTCAAGGCAAAATACCGAAACTGTCCCTGTCTAGGCGAGACGTGTCTTGGCAAGCAATTGCCACGAAGACTCTCTCAATTGTTTCGTAACAAAGTGTGTGTAAGCACACTGTCAATCAAGGGAAATTACGGTGTCAACAATAACAAATAAATTACTACTACACAAGGTGGACGCAATGTTTAAGTCAATACAAAAATCAAGTGAATGCGAATGCGACTACAATTGAGTGCTGATTGACCGCCTAATGTTGTTTTCTTATTTTCAATTTGTCAATATCAAATTATTGCTAACCATTATTACGTATCGGCAGAATATGAATGTGTATGAGGCTTTATGAAATGAAACACGTATGGATCATGTACGCTGGAGTAAGATTTTAGGGAACATTGACGTCTAATTGTTACGTATTTTATGACTGAGAGATTGCTTCTAATTTTAAGATTAGTATGACTTTAAGTCTAAACACGTACCTTAACCAAAAGCAGCAAAATTACCCAATATCCTATAAGATTACTATATGCCCTTAAACTACATGTCGCCCTTTAACTTTTAAATCAGACAATGAGGTATTTTATTATTTTATCTGATCAAAAGTGTTTTAATTTTATTCAACGAGTGTGCACCGTTGTAGAAATAACCCCAGAAGACGGTACATAATGTGAAAGCTAAATTTGCAGGAACTTGGAGGACAAATATGGTTGATAATATTTGTAAGTATTATGTTAGCTGGTAGGGGTTAATAGCTTTAAATAAAGATAGGTATATACACTTTAGAGTGAGTGTGGGACATACAGAAATGGATTTGTATTTAATTACGTTCAAATGCTTGAAGTGCTTAAAATTCAATCCTTTATCCAACTGAACACCACCTTCAAAATTTTACGTTTTCAAGTTCATTTCGTTTTTTTTTCAACTATTTGTAGTAGGTGTGAAGATACTCTCACGTATACTCGTTTGGGCAACCAAGCAGGAAAAGGATTTATTTCAAATCTCAGGCCAATTGTTAATCCGTTGGTCTACAGCTTGCAAAAGGCAAACTTTCTATGTATAATGAAATAAGTAACATGAAGGTACCAGTTATGCATTCTCATTACTGTATTGTCAGACTAATGAGCCATTCGTCGAAAAAGCCAAAGATAATTTTTAACTCTGAAATGACGACTTTTTCATATTACTACCCAATAAGCCGAGGCAGAAAATTGCATTACTTTTTTTCTTTTCTCATTTTTTTAATTAGGCGCCAATAAGACTTCTGTTTTGGATAATATCAATTTTATTTTGTCTTCTCATTCATTTATTTTGTATCTTGGTATTACTTGACAAAAATACTGACCAGATATCAAAAGCCAGAGAGCTATGCTCAAATATATGGAAACGTTTACCGATTCCAAGAAAAGCAGCAACATTTAAAGGCATCAGTTATAACAGTGACTGCAAGCCCAGCTTTTACGAGACAGCTACGAGTTAGTGCAGTGTCACCGCGCTGTGTTACGGTACCGGAACTGCCCTATCTTCAGAAGTTCCTGTCTTGTGACAGCGTGTATTGAAATTGCAAGATGGTCCGACTCACAACTGTAGTAACACGAACGATCCGAGTTACTACTGTAATATAACACCAAGTACGGCACTATTCGCCATTCACCATTCCTCAAATCTTAGCAAAGCCAGGATTTCGTTCGATGAACTATCGACGTTCGATGGCACGTGATCAAAAGAACATGAAGAGGAGTGCCAGCATACACGTCACAAGGTGTCGCTAATTTTTATTCTGACACATAAAAAACGAATCTCTTGAGTCCACAGAACTTTTTGAAATGGGTTAAAGTAATAGCCTTCTGGCGAAAAAATCAATCTTCAGCCACTGAAAATTTCAAAGCAATTGGTCCAGTATTCGAAGAAAAAAAGCGATTTTTTAATGATAGTGACGAAGAATAATAAGAATAACAACAACATAATATTCAAACGATCGTTATGTCCACTACGTGTCCAAAAAGATTATCTTGCGACAAAATCAGTCATATTGAGTGTTCGAGTATATTTTTTTTTGTATATAGTTTTTATGCCATGCTTTATTTCATGCCAATAATCACAATATTCATAAATGCTACCAGTTATAAAATTAGGAATAATACAAGAACATTGAGGACGTATGATGATAATCGATGTTTACCTGAATTATGAAAAAATACTTATGTTAGGTTCAATAAATAAATATTGCATCCAATAGTAAAGAACTGTTTGTGGGAATGTGGTTGATGTTTCCTGATCACAAAATGTTTTCACAAATGAATATTTTAATGTAAGAGAAGAAATAATTAAGTTTTGATATACGTACTTTCCTTCAGAATTGACAAAGCTGAGAAGTGTATCTATATCAGAAACTGAAATAAAATATTTTTTTGCTAAGTGTATTCATTAGAATCAATGCTTGGTTTTCTATAAAAATCGTTTTCGACTATTATCAGTAAGTACATCCTTTATCAGTAAGCAATGAGCTTATCACAATTGGTGATATTAATTCAGAATGCTAGTAAACCATGAATTATGCATATTTAGAATAAACTAATTGTTTGTATGCATGTGAAGTTTTTAGACGATGAATTGAATTTTCAAAATTGAACATAAACAACTAAACCTAAATATAATCAAAATTACGTACATCCCGGGGGAAGGGGGGGAGGAGGAGGTGGCCCCCCTATGGTTCTCGCTGTCACTTCCAAAGAGAAGAGAATTGTAAAGAACATCAACGCAATAACAAAATGATAAAATACACTTATATTCGCCATTGTCAAAATATAATTGAATGCAAATAGAGATTTTCTGGAAAAAACAATAAAGTTTAATTAAAGAAACAAATCATCCTAATGTCTGTTCACATCTGATTAAAAAAAAATTTTAGTTGTGACAACTGAAGTGAAAAGTTAATAGTTATTAATGAAAGACCCAAAAGCTGCTATTTCGATCAGAAATAAAGCGGCGCCATGGATATCGATCAATGGGAGACTTATTGAATATTAAATTAATATACCCAATAACATGAGCTCGACATATTCTTGGTATAATAATTTTAGCACAAATAACCGTAATATTTACGATTACATGTGCATAATATGCTGCTTAATCATGGGATCACACGACCAAATACAATAAAACTTTGTGTCAATCGTTTGGTTATTTTAAGTGTTGAGCAGATGGATGAGTATCCATCGGAAACAATACATTTAACATTTCTTAGGCTATTTATCTAATTGTTTCTCATATATATATATATATATATATCTTATGCCTAGGTCTAAAAAAAGAAAGAAAACAGCTTATTTCAAATCTCACCGTCAATTCGTTTATTCTTGTTATTCGCGAAGACCCAAAGCTTCTGACGAGACGCCTTTTCCTGAATGATGAAAATCTTCAACATGCTCCTGTATTATACAGCATTACTACATTCAGATCAAACCATTCAATGCGGTAAAAATAACCTTATATCTTCAAGTAACTCTTATATACAACACTGAAAATGGATCAGAATTTATGTCGTATTTCCAGTTAAATACTCTAATTTTCCTTAATATCGTAAAAAGCCATCTGTCTGGAATTGTTTCCTTCTTCGTCACGCTTTTGTCTGGATCTTAGTATTGTTTTTGTTTTTTTCTTTTCTACATGTCGAAGTCTTGTCAGTCAATATTACGTATGGGGAATATATGAATGTAGGAAAATCTAAAATAAAATAATGTATTGATCATGTACGCTGGGGTAAGAAAATATGACCTTAAATTCATGCCGTACTTTGAGGTATTGATATTGAGGTATTTTAAATTTTATCTCACTTGTTCAAATTTTTAGAACTTAGAGGACAAGTATGGTTGATTATATTTATAAGTATTTTGTTATTTGACCCTGGACCATGGATAATACGGTTAGGTGGTATATTTGTATAAACCAATCCTATAAATTTGATACCAGCACGTGTTTTTCTTTACAGTTTTTAGGCTTTGACAAAATCATGAAAATTGATGAATTTTAAAAAACATTCAGCGATAAGAAGCTATCAAGATGAATGTAAAAAGTGTATCCCCTTATTCAGGAGACAGCGAAAATCCCGGCGACAACGTAAGCGCTCCCCGTCGAATGTCTGAAATAGTATTCCACCACTAGATGGTGTATTGGGCGGAAGGACAACTTGCTTGTCATCGCTATAAGACGGGGAGATCTAAACTACGGCCCGCGGGCCAGACCCGGCCCGTGGCGTCCTTTCATCTGGACCGCAACAACACAAAAAAATATCGAAATTTTATACCAAGGGATGTTTCCCCGAGCATCGACTTTCTCATTCATCGACAAATAAGTCAATCATCATTTTGCCTTCTTAGAAGTTGTAGTTAAATTGCACTAATCGAAAATTAGTCTAGAAATACCTGCGATAAAATAGGCTAAAATTCTCTACCGGTACCGGTGGAGTACTCGAGTTCTGTGCCGGACCTTTTGCTGCAATATATTTTCTAGTGAAAAAGCGCATACCAGCCACTTTTTGTCTCAAATGATCTAGATTTTATAATTGATGTGTGTTTACTCTGCTTATCTGATTCCATGAATAGTCTTTTTGGTATGTTTTCGGTATATAAAGACTATCTGACTATACCGGTATATGCGCAAACACTACTGTAATGTATGGAATGTGTAGTTGGTGGTTACAGCAGATTTCATAGTGATGGATCTGTCTCGAAGGAGGAAACAAAGAGAAAACTATGAATACAATTTTCGCAAGTAACTTTTTCGGATTTCTCTCCATGGAACTAAAATAAGACCTCTAAGTTGAAGGATCGTTTCACCCATAAAATTATGTTGGAATCCATGCAAACCTCCTACCCACATCCCAAAACAACAATACCTCACGCAGTTATTCAAATCAGTTTTTATTCATTTTTAACATTTGATTACAAGTTTGCATCTCATATAATTCATTCATGCCAATAAATGTGTTGTCGCGAATCTCCATTAGTTGATCGATAACAGCTGGACTGTGTTGTTAATAGCAGTGTGCACTGGAAAACAAAGTATACAAATTAAATTGATAGAACTGACATAAAAAAAGATCAGGATAATATCACCAGACAGTTTAGTAAAGTTCAACATATAACAGTGTTTTGTTGCATGATAATGTGAAATGAATATAAAAAAAAAACTGAATCATTATTGGGATTCTACGTTTATCTGGTAGTAGACTATCACTCTTTTGGTAAATGTACAAATTGGCAATTTGTATTTGGTTCATACAAAAGTGTGACTGGGACACTGGGTATCATCATGCTTTGACTAGATATTTTATCAAACAGTCGATAAACGAAATAAAGTGGTAAATACTTACTTCAGGATCAGCTCTTCAAAGCCTTCTTACGGGCGGTCAGTACCGGTAGGCCTACTATCATTACATAAAACGCCGTGGCTTGATCCCCTCACATTCAGAACTTTTTATGCAATAGCATTTATGTTTGACAATACATTATTATTTCAATCTATATTGAACTACGCAATGAGAAACTGGATTTGAACGCCAAAAACAGAGGTTGAACACCTTACTCGCCAATGGCGAGGGAGCTAATTTCTGAAATGAGTTCTCACTACTAGCCTACATCAGCACAGGCCGTTTCCGAACCTGGATCGATTTTCGTTAATACGGGTTTCAAAAATTCATAAGTAGAAAACTAAGTTCACTTTATGCAAGCGGTAAACGTTAAAAATCTTAAAAAAATAAATAGAATCAAATTTTCCCACAAAAATGTTCGCGTGATAACCCACCTTTAAGTTTTGCAATGCCTCTAGATCAGTGGTTCCCAAACTGTGGGTCGCGTGAAGATTTTCCGGGGTCGCCTAATTTGTGTCAAACATTCGTACACAAGTGAATATAGGATTTGAATGGTCGGCTTGCGGCAGGTATCGTGAAAAAACTAATGTATTTTTCAGCAATAACTCGACATTCATTGTCCAATCGGCACCAAAATTGTTCAGTGAAACTTAACCTCTCTAGCTGGTCGGCAGGTACCGGTATTAGTAAATGTAATTGAGTGACAGTGTTACGAGCGTCAAAAATATTTTCCGTTTTGTAGCTTTTTTGATCATGTTACATCCGAATGACTAGTTGACCTTCTGGTACGCGAATCGGATTTTTTGCCAGGCTGCGATAAATTATGTCGGTTTGTTATTGTGTACCAGTGTAGACACTTGGTTATCGAATATACGAAGCAAAGTTGCTTTATTTGGTGAATGGCCTTTAATTATGTGTTTGACAAGTATGCTATTGATTGCCTGACGGTGTCTTGGCCGGGTAATTACACTTTAGGTTTCGATCAGTTGCGAAAGTAGTTTGTTAATTCGCGCACCTGTCTAAAATCTACGAGTAGGATAAAAGTGAATTTTCGTATTGCAATATCACGTATTTAGACGTTTTTTACATAATTTCAAAGCGTTCCGAGCAGTCAAAAACGAAACCACAAATTTTAGCATAATATAAGGCACTCAAAAAATGTGATTCCGTAGACGTTTTTTCCTATTTTACTTTCAAATAAAAAATGGAGCAATCTGCAATATAGAATTAAAAATAATGAAGACACTGTTGGTATATACTAAATAATATTTTAGCTTTATGTATATTTAGAAGCATCTCACTATTTCCGAAGTATCGTACGCTTTCTTACAATCTACAACATTTTATTGATGCTTTTATGTATTGCCGGACTCGTTCATTATTTTTTTGGCTAATGTTCGCCGTAAACGTCCACTTGCTCTAGAATCTAGATGACACACTTACAGCCCTTGCCTCGCGATCAGCAGCTTACGATGGGCAATTCGGGATCTGACGAACCTGCTTCAACTGAGGTAATGACAGAGTGATACGACCATATGGTTTCAAAGTCCACTCCCACCTTAACCTGTTTTATGTGTAGCGTACCGACAGTCTTTGAAATAAATATCCATGTTCAAAATATCTTCTAATATGATCTGACGTCAAGTTTCTTCTCAATTTTCACTCTACTTCGTGCCAGTGGCGGCGCGTCAATAGTGCCAACCGGGGCCATGCCCCGGTTGTTTTTTTGGTATAATAAAAATTATTCGAAAAGTACCTCAATATCGGTTGCACAGACTGTCTACACTAGCCATATTCTCCCGACATGGTTGATTTTTCGCTCACAAAGCCTTCGCCGAACGTCGACGGGGCGACGCCGATTTTGCCCCGGTTGCTCATTGTATATCGTATTCTCTCTTTTATCTTCCACTCGCCGCGTTTGTCTTCTGTTTCTTTTACTAAATCATCGGGGCTAGCCCCGAAATTATGACGACACAATGCCGACGTTTCTTACAACAACGTGTTGACATATTCACGCATTCCTTCTCGTTCGTTGGTTGCTTGAAGAGTTGATAGTTTCCTCGCCTTCGTTTTTGTCGCTTGTTTCGCTATTTGAATCAGTTAGAGACCTTTAGTCCATTTGCTTTCGATTTTCCACATTCCTTTTGAGCTCCTCACTTCTTTCCGGCTTCGCATTTCTTAGCCTTAGACCTCATAATGAATAAGGTTGATGCACTACTTCGCACTCCGTTTTCGCAGCTGCCGCTGGAACAAACTTACAACATAGATAATAGCAGTGTGCACTGGAAAACAAAGTATACAAATTAAATTGATAGAACTGACATAAAAAAAGATCAGGATAATATCACCAGACAGTTTAGTAAAGTTCAACATATAACAGTGTTTTGTTGCATGATAATGTGAAATGAATATAAAAAAAAAACTGAATCATTATTGGGATTCTACGTTTATCTGGTAGTAGACTATCACTCTTTTGGTAAATGTACAAATTGGCAATTTGTATTTGGTTCATACAAAAGTGTGACTGGGACACTGGGTATCATCATGCTTTGACTAGATATTTTATCAAACAGTCGATAAACGAAATAAAGTGGTAAATACTTACTTCAGGATCAGCTCTTCAAAGCCTTCTTACGGGCGGTCAGTACCGGTAGGCCTACGATCATTACATAAAACGCCGTGGCTTGATCCCCTCACATTCAGAACTTTTTATGCAATAGCATTTATGTTTGACAATACATTATTATTTCAATCTATATTGAACTACGCAATGAGAAACTGGATTTGAACGCCAAAAACAGAGGTTGAACACCTTACTCGCCAATGGCGAGGGAGCTAATTTCTGAAATGAGTTCTCACTACTAGCCTACATCAGCACAGGCCGTTTCCGAACCTGGATCGATTTTCGTTAATACGGGTTTCAAAAATTCATAAGTAGAAAACTAAGTTCACTTTATGCAAGCGGTAAACGTTAAAAATCTTAAAAAAATAAATAGAATCAAATTTTCCCACAAAAATGTTCGCGTGATAACCCACCTTTAAGTTTTGCAATGCCTCTAGATCAGTGGTTCCCAAACTGTGGGTCGCGTGAAGATTTTCCGGGGTCGCCTAATTTGTGTCAAACATTCGTACACAAGTGAATATAGGATTTGAATGGTCGGCTTGCGGCAGGTATCGTGAAAAAACTAATGTATTTTTCAGCAATAACTCGACATTCATTGTCCAATCGGCACCAAAATTGTTCAGTGAAACTTAACCTCTCTAGCTGGTCGGCAGGTACCGGTATTAGTAAATGTAATTGAGTGACAGTGTTACGAGCGTCAAAAATATTTTCCGTTTTGTAGCTTTTTTGATCATGTTACATCCGAATGACTAGTTGACCTTCTGGTACGCGAATCGGATTTTTTGCCAGGCTGCGATAAATTATGTCGGTTTGTTATTGTGTACCAGTGTAGACACTTGGTTATCGAATATACGAAGCAAAGTTGCTTTATTTGGTGAATGGCCTTTAATTATGTGTTTGACAAGTATGCTATTGATTGCCTGACGGTGTCTTGGCCGGGTAATTACACTTTAGGTTTCGATCAGTTGCGAAAGTAGTTTGTTAATTCGCGCACCTGTCTAAAATCTACGAGTAGGATAAAAGTGAATTTTCGTATTGCAATATCACGTATTTAGACGTTTTTTACATAATTTCAAAGCGTTCCGAGCAGTCAAAAACGAAACCACAAATTTTAGCATAATATAAGGCACTCAAAAAATGTGATTCCGTAGACGTTTTTTCCTATTTTACTTTCAAATAAAAAATGGAGCAATCTGCAATATAGAATTAAAAATAATGAAGACACTGTTGGTATATACTAAATAATATTTTAGCTTTATGTATATTTAGAAGCATCTCACTATTTCCGAAGTATCGTACGCTTTCTTACAATCTACAACATTTTATTGATGCTTTTATGTATTGCCGGACTCGTTCATTATTTTTTTGGCTAATGTTCGCCGTAAACGTCCACTTGCTCTAGAATCTAGATGACACACTTACAGCCCTTGCCTCGCGATCAGCAGCTTACGATGGGCAATTCGGGATCTGACGAACCTGCTTCAACTGAGGTAATGACAGAGTGATACGACCATATGGTTTCAAAGTCCACTCCCACCTTAACCTGTTTTATGTGTAGCGTACCGACAGTCTTTGAAATAAATATCCATGTTCAAAATATCTTCTAATATGATCTGACGTCAAGTTTCTTCTCAATTTTCACTCTACTTCGTGCCAGTGGCGGCGCGTCAATAGTGCCAACCGGGGCTATGCCCCGGTTGTTTTTTTGGTATAATAAAAATTATTCGAAAAGTACCTCAATATCGGTTGCACAGACTGTCTACACTAGCCATATTCTCCCGACATGGTTGATTTTTCGCTCACAAAGCCTTCGCCGAACGTCGACGGGGCGACGCCGATTTTGCCCCGGTTGCTCATTGTATATCGTATTCTCTCTTTTATCTTCCACTCGCCGCGTTTGTCTTCTGTTTCTTTTACTAAATCATCGGGGCTAGCCCCGAAATTATGACGACACAATGCCGACGTTTCTTACAACAACGTGTTGACATATTCACGCATTCCTTCTCGTTCGTTGGTTGCTTGAAGAGTTGATAGTTTCCTCGCCTTCGTTTTTGTCGCTTGTTTCGCTATTTGAATCAGTTAGAGACCTTTAGTCCATTTGCTTTCGATTTTCCACATTCCTTTTGAGCTCCTCACTTCTTTCCGGCTTCGCATTTCTTAGCCTTAGACCTCATAATGAATAAGGTTGATGCACTACTTCGCACTCCGTTTTCGCAGCTGCCGCTGGAACAAACTTACAACATAGATAATAGCAGTGTGCACTGGAAAACAAAGTATACAAATTAAATTGATAGAACTGACATAAAAAAAGATCAGGATAATATCACCAGACAGTTTAGTAAAGTTCAACATATAACAGTGTTTTGTTGCATGATAATGTGAAATGAATATAAAAAAAAAACTGAATCATTATTGGGATTCTACGTTTATCTGGTAGTAGACTATCACTCTTTTGGTAAATGTACAAATTGGCAATTTGTATTTGGTTCATACAAAAGTGTGACTGGGACACTGGGTATCATCATGCTTTGACTAGATATTTTATCAAACAGTCGATAAACGAAATAAAGTGGTAAATACTTACTTCAGGATCAGCTCTTCAAAGCCTTCTTACGGGCGGTCAGTACCGGTAGGCCTACGATCATTACATAAAACGCCGTGGCTTGATCCCCTCACATTCAGAACTTTTTATGCAATAGCATTTATGTTTGACAATACATTATTATTTCAATCTATATTGAACTACGCAATGAGAAACTGGATTTGAACGCCAAAAACAGAGGTTGAACACCTTACTCGCCAATGGCGAGGGAGCTAATTTCTGAAATGAGTTCTCACTACTAGCCTACATCAGCACAGGCCGTTTCCGAACCTGGATCGATTTTCGTTAATACGGGTTTCAAAAATTCATAAGTAGAAAACTAAGTTCACTTTATGCAAGCGGTAAACGTTAAAAATCTTAAAAAAATAAATAGAATCAAATTTTCCCACAAAAATGTTCGCGTGATAACCCACCTTTAAGTTTTGCAATGCCTCTAGATCAGTGGTTCCCAAACTGTGGGTCGCGTGAAGATTTTCCGGGGTCGCCTAATTTGTGTCAAACATTCGTACACAAGTGAATATAGGATTTGAATGGTCGGCTTGCGGCAGGTATCGTGAAAAAACTAATGTATTTTTCAGCAATAACTCGACATTCATTGTCCAATCGGCACCAAAATTGTTCAGTGAAACTTAACCTCTCTAGCTGGTCGGCAGGTACCGGTATTAGTAAATGTAATTGAGTGACAGTGTTACGAGCGTCAAAAATATTTTCCGTTTTGTAGCTTTTTTGATCATGTTACATCCGAATGACTAGTTGACCTTCTGGTACGCGAATCGGATTTTTTGCCAGGCTGCGATAAATTATGTCGGTTTGTTATTGTGTACCAGTGTAGACACTTGGTTATCGAATATACGAAGCAAAGTTGCTTTATTTGGTGAATGGCCTTTAATTATGTGTTTGACAAGTATGCTATTGATTGCCTGACGGTGTCTTGGCCGGGTAATTACACTTTAGGTTTCGATCAGTTGCGAAAGTAGTTTGTTAATTCGCGCACCTGTCTAAAATCTACGAGTAGGATAAAAGTGAATTTTCGTATTGCAATATCACGTATTTAGACGTTTTTTACATAATTTCAAAGCGTTCCGAGCAGTCAAAAACGAAACCACAAATTTTAGCATAATATAAGGCACTCAAAAAATGTGATTCCGTAGACGTTTTTTCCTATTTTACTTTCAAATAAAAAATGGAGCAATCTGCAATATAGAATTAAAAATAATGAAGACACTGTTGGTATATACTAAATAATATTTTAGCTTTATGTATATTTAGAAGCATCTCACTATTTCCAAAGTTTCGTACCCTTTCTTACAATCTACAACATTTTATTGATGCTTTTATGTATTGCCGGACTCGTTCATTATTTTTTTTGGCTAATGTTCGCCGTAAACGTCCACTTGCTCTAGAATCTAGATGACACACTTACAGCCCTTGCCTCGCGATCAGCAGCTTACGATGGGCAATTCGGGATCTGACGAACCTGCTTCAACTGAGGTAATGACAGAGTGATACGACCATATGGTTTCAAAGTCCACTCCCACCTTAACCTGTTTTATGTGTAGCGTACCGACAGTCTTTGAAATAAATATCCATGTTCAAAATATCTTCTAATATGATCTGACGTCAAGTTTCTTCTCAATTTTCACTCTACTTCGTGCCAGTGGCGGCGCGTCAATAGTGCCAACCGGGGCCATGACCCGGTTGTTTTTTTGGTATAATAAAAATTATTCGAAAAGTACCTCAATATCGGTTGCACAGACTGTCTACACTAGCCATATTCTCCCGACATGGTTCATTTTTCGCTCACAAAGCCTTCGCCGAACGTCGACGGGGCGACGCCGATTTTGCCCCGGTTGCTCATTGTATATCGTATTCTCTCTTTTATCTTCCACTCGCCGCGTTTGTCTTCTGTTTCTTTTACTAAATCATCGGGGCTAGCCCCGAAATTATGACGACACAATGCCGACGTTTCTTACAACAACGTGTTGACATATTCACGCATTCCTTCTCGTTCGTTGGTTGCTTGAAGAGTTGATAGTTTCCTCGCCTTCGTTTTTGTCGCTTGTTTCGCTATTTGAATCAGTTAGAGACCTTTAGTCCATTTGCTTTCGATTTTCCACATTCCTTTTGAGCTCCTCACTTCTTTCCGGCTTCGCATTTCTTAGCCTTAGACCTCATAATGAATAAGGTTGATGCACTACTTCGCACTCCGTTTTCGCAGCTGCCGCTGGAACAAAAATTAGAGGTACAACGTCTTGGGCCTTATCAACCAAAAAATTGTTCACTGGAACAATTCCATGACGGAGGAAAGCGTCGGCGTACATTCTGCGCAGAAACTTGGTATAAAAAACACGAATGGTTGTGTTACAGCGAGGACAAAAATGCACTTTTTTGTTTTTATTGCCTACTTTTTGCTACCGCCCGTGACTCACGTTGGTGTAAATTTGGTTTTAGAGATCTTAAACATCTTTCCGAGCGTGCCAGGGATCATCAATCTTCTATGGAGCATCTGAACAATGCAGTAAAATATCGAACATTCGGAAATGTTAATATTGCAGCACAGTTGGATGAAGGACGCGCGGTTTCTATTCGTCGGCACAACCAAAACGTCGAGAAAAACCGCCATGTTCTCGGTCGATTGATAGATGTTTTGAAGTTCATTGGTTGTCACGTCACGAGCTGTCCCTCCGTGGGCACGATGAACGGGCTGGCTCTTCTAATAGAGGGGTATTTTTGGATATGGTGGAATACACCGCGTCCCTATTTACAGTATTGAGAGATCATCTTGATGCCGCAACTGTTTCGAAAGGGACATCTAAGGATATCCAAAATGATTTGCTCGACTCAATGTATAAAATTTATTTACAACATTTGGCTCTGGAAATTGACGGCTCAAAGGCTCTTGGCTCAAACTTATGACGGCGCGGCAGTCGTGAGTGGGTCGAAACATGGTGTTCAAGTTTATATAAAAGAAGATTTTCCTCATGCGCATTTTTACATTGTTATGCACACCAATTTAACCTCGTTATTAAAAATATGTGTCTTGATACCCCTCTCGTCCGTATATTTTTTGCAAATGTTTCGGGGTTTTCTACAATTTTTTCCGTTTCGCCGAAGCACTCTGACCTCCTTCGCCAGATATGTAGCCGCCGTCTCCCAGCTTGTGCACCAACACGTTGGAACTTCCAATCACGCGTGGTGCAGGGCGTGTCCGAAATTAGGTCTGAGCTCATTGAGTGTTTCAATGGCATTCAGAGCTCTCCGGTTTGGGACGAACGCTCTGTGAGGGAGGCGGCAGGTCTAAAGCGTCTGCTAGAAGATGGTGAGTTTTCATTTTTTCTCGCTTTTTTCTCCACAATATTCTATCACGTGGATGTATTATATGGCGCATTGCAGTCAAGGCTAATGGATGGAGCGTCTGTGCAGTCGTGTATTTCAGACTTCTGCGATGCTGTATCTCGTTTTCGGGAAACAATAAAATACGACGACACATGGGGTGCTTCGTTTACGCCGCGGGCAAACAACGCAGCGTTTGATTTTGTCTGCAAAGGAATGCTGTGACATTCTGGTGAAGCAAATAGGCGATCGTCTGCGCACTGAACACCTTGCCGCGTTCTCTTTGATGAACCCCAAAAATTTTTCAAAATTTGCACGTCAATTTCCCATCCATTTGTTGGCTACTGTCTCCAAATTTTACCCCATGATAAACGTGGGTAAATTGGAAAATGAATTGCGATGTATATACACCAATCAAACTTTTTTGAACATCACATCAACTTGCGCGCTCTATGGGTTCCTCATAGATACCACTCTAGTAACTACCTTTGCGGCGTCTGCAAAATTTCTGGACATCATTTTGACGACGCCTACTTCTTCCGCCGACGCAGAGCGAACATTCAGCACGCTGAAGCGTATTAAAACGTATCTCAGAAACACAATGAAGCAAGATAGATTAAATTCCTTGGCTGTTTTATCCATTCACAGAGACGTTATTTCTGGGATGCATGACTTTAATCAGCGCGTTATTGTGCATTTTGCTTCCAAGAAACCGCGGCGTGTTGCATATATGCTCAAGCAGTAGAAGTATAGCAGCATATATATCTATGAGTGAGCGACGCATGTCCTTATCTTTGCATTACCGTTCCTTTCTTCATAGTAACGTTTTAAACCTTATTTTAGGTTTTGTCTGCTTTCCCGAAGTTTCTGTTAATATGTCATTGTATTTATCTGGGTAAATATTGCCTTTCCTTTTGAAAGAGGTTTCAAAATAAACTATGTCTATATTTATTAATCCCTTGACTTGGACCGGTTTTAAAGACACTTTCTTATCGTTAAAAATTGTCGCTTTTGCCGAGTGGTTGTTACCGATGGAATGGTTTTTATACTCATAAAATGATGGGAGAACTTACAGCGCTCATCCTGTCCCCGTAGATGGGGGTGACTTGGTCCCGCAGTAGCTTGCCCCGGTTGTCAAAATGACCACGCGCCGCCACTGCTTCGTGCTATTTTACGTCATTTATTTACAACTCGAACAGTGAACGATCCAAAACAACCAAACACTCCCAAAGGAACGAAAAGCATAAAATAACAGATACCAGGCAGTAAAATACAAGAAAGACCATATACACAATGAAAACACTGACGAACCCCGAAATGTAAAACAACTCTCAATAAAAGCCAAATGACCCCCAGAATCTGGTACAATAAATTAGCTACTACAATTTGCAAAACAGGCCGAAAATAACTTATGACAGGCATTTTAAAAGACGATAAACAATTTTATATGTGGACAACATTTGAACAGTACTGAAAAGGGCTAATTCCCTGACAACAACCAAAAATGCAACGGTAAATGAACTGCAATTGTACTGCACTCAAACAATAATATCATCCTACTGTGTAGCATGAAAATATCTAAAAAAATCCCCATCCCGCAATCACACAACCACAAACAACATCTCTGATAACCCAACGGAGACCAGAGGCACTCACGACCAGAATCCAACTGTAAAACACACACGATTGCAACCTGCCCAAAGTGACTATAACACTTATGCATCTTTTCCGTAAAACGTGCAGCTATTGGAAGTGGGACAACTAAGGAACATTTTAAAATCATTTTCATGTAGTTACCTTATGTGCGCTACGAAACTGAAAGATAAACAGCCTCGTCTTGCGGCCTAATTGCTTTTGTCCCAATCCTGGCGTGTTCGCCATTGTCACAGTTTAGGTTTTGCTGCTGTGTTTAAATAAATCAGAAGACTAAACATTCCGGATTGGTTGTTTATTGTACGGCACACTTATAACAGCAAACACAACTCAAAAGCAGCCGACGACCAGCCTTTCTCGACGAGAAGAGACCGGAAAAATACTATTCTATCTCGCACCTTGTGCGTGCATGTAGTCCAGACCTGACTAAAACTGCCTAAATCATGGGCCTGGAAAATAGTCAAATGGTTCAGAGAAATATAAAAAGATATTAACACAAACACGGACATATTCAACTTCGAATGAAATATTCAATTGTTTATTATTAGTTTATATCTTGATATTCTAGAGGGCGTTATTAACATAAGTAAAAAATCATATTGATCGCGAGATGTCGCAAAATATTCGAGAACAATTGAAAATTGAAACCGGAACGTCGATTACTATTCGCTCGCCTTGCGCCGCACATTTAGATATGATAATACGAATATATTTTGTTTGATTGAATTAATATCGGTTAAATATACACACTGTTCTAGAACAGTTTTCTCTAAATCTCAAATTAAAGGCGTCGAATGTTGGAAATGTCATTCCAATAAATTTATTACAAATCAGATACAGTAAAGTGTCGTTATAAATTCCAAAGCAAATTTGCGCTAAGAAGTTTCATATACCGGTAGTGTTGAACCAACGCTGCCGGAAGACACAATTTGGTAAAATACTTAAATTCCAGAAATGATCCATATTTCAAATAACTGCAGTCATATGCATGAGAAAATTTGACCGAATAGCCTGCTCATTAATGGCGTGTGATATTTGAATTTTTCAATATTATTCGAAACTTGGTACCGTATCAATCAATATTGGCTGTTAGCGGTAACATCAATTGGTGACTTTTTATCGAAAATTGAAACATATTAGTGACAGCGATTTATAAGGACTCGTTAGGTATCCCGTCAGTTAGTTCAATCAACAGCACAAATCATATCTGAAAGTTTGAGCGTCTATGCTTGTTGATAATCCATTTGACAATGCATATGCAATGAAACCATTTATCAATTTTAAGCTCAGTGAAGAGGGCTCAAAATTTTAATATTAATGCAAAAAGGCTGAACTGAAAAAAGGCTTTTGTCCAAACGACTAAAGAATTGCAAATAAAATTTATATACAGGTACCGTAGTTAGCTGAAATAATGCGGATTTTATTTGGTTCTACAATTTATAAAATTTTGTGTAATGCAGCCAGCTCTATTAGTATGATAAAACTATTACTGTATTAGAGTGCAGTATATTTTTGAATTCCTCATGTGGTTGGGTTTTCCTTAAATGAAGTCTTAATGTGAAAGTAATTTGTTTTGAGCTCAGCCATGGCAGCATGGTACAAGACAAAACACATTAGATGGAAATTCAGAGAAGTGCCGGCAAATAGAATTACAAAACACCTAATTATAAATCAATTCCTAAACTTGTTTCCAGTCTACAACCTTCTTTTGGTCCTAGCCTACTTCGGTATAGACTCCTTCACCCTTCCCTTTAATATTTAACCGTGATTGATGTCGTTTCACTTATCATATTATTGTTTCACAGGAAATGCATGTGATAGAAGATAATCTTTGTTTAGGGAGCATAAAGGATACAAATGAAGTTGACAACTTACAAAAGGAGGGAATTGGGTACATTTTGACATTGGATATTAAACCTCTGGCCTCCAACTTGACTGGTCATTTTTGCACAAAATTTGTGCCTTTGGAAGACATTGAAGCTGCCGATATTTTGGGAAAACTTCCAGAGTGCTTAAGCTTTTGTGATAATGCAGTCAAAAATGGCAAACTTTTGGTACATTGCCATGCGGGCGTGTCAAGAAGTGTATGTATTGTTACTGCCTATTTAATGAAAAAGTATTCAATAACTTTAATGGAAGCTGAAGAAAGAGTACGGGCAGTGAAAGGGGATATACAAATGAATGCTGGATTTGTTCACCAACTACTCCTTTTTGAAACTATGAAATGGAAGGTGGATGAGGATCACCCAGTTTATAAAAAGCACAAGTTCAAAATGTTAAAACATGAAATTGAGAACGAGGGTCACCAACAGTTATCTTCTTCTTTCATAGCTGACAACCCTATGATGTCTAGCAACAAGAGCGGATCAAATAGCTGTGTCTACAAGTGCAAAAAATGCCGAAAACCGGTATTTGAACAAAGAAATATATATCCTCATGAAATTGATAGCTCAAAAGCATTTCATGCCAAACTTTCTGAAATAAACACTGTCATGAAATGCAGCTCATATTTTCTTGAACCCATCAAATGGATGGAAAAAAATATAACTTCAAATTTAAATGGCAGACTTGATTGTCCCTATTGCTCTTTTCGAATTGGAAGATTTAACTGGGCAGGAACTCAATGTTCATGTGGACGTTGGGTTACCCCAGCTTTACAAATACATGCTAGCAATGTGGATAAAACTGCAATAAATTAAAAACAAAATTTACCTGGATTGTTCAGTTTGATAATAAGGAGCTACATTCATTTGGAGGAGCCTTTATGGTTCAAAATGTACTAGAACCCATCAAATAGATGGAAAAAACTATCACTTCAAATTTAGGTGGAAGAATTGATTGCCCATATTGCTCTTTTCGAATTGGAAGATTATCTGGGCAGGAACTCAATGTTCATGCGGACATTGGGTTACCTCAGCTTTACACATACATGCTAAAAAATTCATCAAGATTGTACAGTTTCGTAATAAGGTGCTGCGTTCATTTGGAAGAGCCTTTTTTGGTTCAAATGTTCTACACTCTGGTTGGCATTTGAGCCAAAGGCACAGCTGAATCTACCTCCGTCTTGCCATTACTTCGAAGCAATGACAGAATTCAGTTGGGTATAGGCAAGCTTGACTGCTCAGAATAGCAAAATGCAAACCATCTTGAACCAGAGATGGACTTTCTTTGGTTCAAAGTTCCCCTTTAATGTATTTCCCTTTAAAATAAAGTACAAACTTGCGGTCAAATTAGACCCGACTCTACTAACTGTCTAAAGCTATGGCCTATTCTTTAATTTCATATCATGGAATAATTATAAGGTATCTAAATCATATTTATTTGAAATAACTCAATTGCAAATACATATGTTGTTCATTTTATATATAGAGTCCCACAGACAAAGCCTGAAAATAGAATGAGTTTGAGTCGATAGAATTCTCAGAACTTACAGTTAAGTGATGACACACTGCCCTCTTCACCCACGTTTACCTTACGCTGGGGGAATGAAAGAATGATATTGTTTGTCCTGCGAGAAGATGCCCATATTGTACAATACAACTCTCAAGTGATTCAACAATTTATATTCATGGATATTGCAGTCAGTGAAATCAAGTCAAAGGCACTTTAGTATATAATTTATATATAAACAAACAGTAAAGCCATGTAAGTTTGGAAAAATATAAACTGGGAAGATGAATTAAAATTACATGCAAATACCTGAAACTCACAAACAATACTTTCTTAGTTAAGACTCGAAATAGCATGTGTATCTAATACAGAAAAAATTAGTGCCATGGAGTAAGTAATATTCTAATTGAAGCTGTAGTTGTATCATGATCTCACAGAAGGTTCTGTGACAGTCTACTAAAACGAAATGGAATCTACTTAACCATGGTATAAGTGCGAATTTTGCACATGACAGATTTCTTGTTATATGCGAAATATGTCATCATTTTGCTAAAATACTGTAAGTAGAAAAATTATAAAAACTTAGCTGGACTAATGATATGAGCACAACGACATGGTAGCAAACTTGAACCATTGCTGTATATTCTTCCTAATAATACTGGTATGTTTCGAAAATACATATTTTTGATAAATGCGTGTCTGCGAGTCATGGCTTAGTTTGGCATTGAAGTGAAAGCAGCAAATTTTTGACAAGATATTCAGAAAATAAGTTATTTAACAAAAATCGAATGCTGAATCGGTTCAGTGGAGTTCCAAATATACAGAGGCAAGTTTGGTTATCTCCTTCACACAATTCAACATATTGCATAATATATAATAAACTGAATATACCAGGGTTCCAGAACCCACAGGTCTTGATTGTCTTTGATTTTGGAATGTGCATCTAATAAGAGGGTATACTGTAATTTAATTGCTGAGGAAAGATAATTTTATATGTATGATTTTTAGTGCCTCTTCAGAAGCATCTTCCTTACGGCTCTTAGTACCAAATGAGAAAATGTACAGACATGTATGCTACTATTTTGCTTCTGATAAAGATTGTTTCACTTGGGCTTCAGCTAAGCCGGAAAATATTTTAAAAATTATAGGATATTGCTTCATTGCCCCAAACATGTATATTCGGACATATCGATTGCGACTGGTCTACAGTAACAATCATTAGGTAAATCTCAATGGTTAATTAAAATTAGGGGATATGCTTTCCCTGAATAAAATCATGCTGCACTTCACGCAATCAGCGGTGTTCTTTCCTCTTGGTGTGATTGTACGGGTATTGCACCATTTATTGAGTGATGTAGATTGTCACACCGATTGTTTGGCTCCACATCCATTGTTATGACTTGAAAATCTCTTATAAAAGTGTAAAAATATGATAGGAAAGTCGCTGCCAGAAGCCACTCTGCTATTGTGCTTGCTAGATGAGCAGCATACCTGCAAATTTAATAAAGATATTCAACTCAAACACAGGAAAAGATGGTTTAAATATGCTGACTACAGTTGATGACGACGCTTTAGCAGTAACATTTTTGTATAAATTTCAAATGATGTCACCTATAATTCAGTCTATTGATGGAATCATAGTCATGTGTTCGAGAACTGACTCAGATCAGGTGCAAAATGCAAATTTTGGATTGTGGAAGATTTCTGAATCATCTTAGACCAAGTGCGATATCAGTATATTCATGACAGAATATACAGTTCTTTGTTGCAAAAAAAAGAGTAGACAAAATTGTTTTCGTTGGTGGTAAAATGTTCATCTTTGAAAAATCACTTTCATTTCATAAGGAATTTTATGTCTGCGAATGCACAATTGATACCAATATATCATAAGAAACCATCATTTGACAAGACTGTTCATGAATAGCAAAGATAATGCTGTAACTGAATTACCCACCAGATCATAAATCAAAATCTGATGAAACGGATTGATCCTTATTTTATAACAAAAAAAAAAAATTAAATATTGTTTTCACAACTTGACATATAAATGTCATTTGATATAAATCAAGGTCAAGTGCCCTACTTTGCGATGGATTATTGATTGATAACAGTATTGCAGGCCCAATAAAGATTCTTTTCATTACTACACCCATGTGTAAAACATAGATTTTGGCGGTGAGTGCAACGAGTTGAGATCAGACTTGCCATCCAAGGTGCTAATTATGTGACCTTGTCTGCTTACAAGACTTAACAATGTAGCTGGCCATTTTACAGGCTTCTATATTTTCAGAATAAATACAAAAAAAATGCTTTTTACCGATATAATTTGGAAGAGAGAAATGCATTTAAAACAATATTCAAAACGATAACTAATCATACCCATGATCTTCAGGTGCCCAATGGAATTTGACAGGTACTTGGGCAATACTTGACGCAATGAAAGTAGTTGTAATAAAGACAACACTCAGTATTGAAATTCCAAGACGAACATGTGCAACGACCAATCCATTAACTTCAGGATGCATTTTATAAGTTATATAGGTTTGCATAAACTCATATACAGTGCCACCTCCAAATGTAAGCAAAGCCCCGAATAGATGGACTCCTAAGACACTCGTTTCCTGAATAGTAAGAATAGATTAGCATGAAAGCAAATGTTCACAGATTTTTTAAAAGTCAACAAAGATTTTCCTATCCTGATAGATATGCTTTCTAGGTGTCGCTGACACAATGACTTTGGTAGTCTTTCGTGGCCCCTTGTCAATTGGGTGTTCCTGAAGTATGCGCACCAAGATGTCGCATAACCTGAACCCTAATCTGGTACACATTAACACATACTATGTTCAGGCTGTGCGCCATCTTGGTGTGCATACTTGAGGTCCGTCAATTGCAGCTGTTTAATTGTGTCATTACAATATTTCATGCACGACGAAACAAACATCTGAATCTAAATAATCAAATAAGAAGAGTTGAACTCTTATGTCGTTACCTGAAAATTCGCTACAAGAGACATTCCAAGACTTATTGCAATCCCGAAATACCAAGATATTTTATTCACCCGATAAACTTTCCGTACATCATGGTCTGAGAGTTTAATGAGGAAGGATTCAACCTGCTTGTAACGAACATACAGACAAGCCAGAGCTGTGATAAAAATAGAAAAGTCGTTTATTTAAATACTAATCAACTGGCAACATTGAAATAAAAATACTAAACATCATGACGACATTAAAAAGTCCTTGCAAAATCTTGCTGATATAATTTTTGGAAAACCCTGCGCCTTCCCCATGTCAGACATGATTGAAACAGATAGAATTCCTCAGCTTAATCACATGGTGAACCACGGCCAGGTTACTAGTCCATGTCAGGTAAGGGAATACCAAATCACCTACTCATTTCAGATGCATGGACTTGATTTCGGAGCATTTTTTCAATTTGTACTCATTTGTAACAACACATGTTTTACAGGCGCTCCCGTAGTATGTGAACCAAAATGGCAGACACCGGAACATAGCATGTGTACCAAGTTAGGCCATAATTTTATTCCAATTTTTCCTATTAGGAGTTTGTGGACTAGCCAAGTTACTCCCGTAGTATTTGTACCTGAAATTATGGCCTAACCGGGTACACATACTACCTTCCGGTGTCCGCCATCTTAGTTCACATACTAAGGAAGTACCCTTTTACCATTAGTAAACTCACCAAATGCAGCTGTAATATTCAACATCTGTCCAAATATTGAACTTTCTGGTCTTCTTGCACCAGTGTCGGATATGTATGGAAACCCTGGATCAACATCCCCACGAGAAACAGAGATTATATACGAAATGGTGAAGGTCAGGTATGTCCAGACAATAACGAATATTGGAAGAAAAGAAAGCCCACGTGTAAACCAGAAATCCATTATGTACGTGGTTCAGTAGAACAGTGAATAAAAATATTTTAATACTACATTGGAAGACCTAATAGGAGAATTTACAGAAACAAGAATATGATCACCAATATAATTTCAATACAACATTAACAAAACATATCAAAAAACAAGAAGTTGAACAGCACATTATTTTTCAATTTCAACGTCTGCATCAACAGAAATTGCAGAAAGTACAAATATTGGAAGTAAGGTTGTAACATGATATAACTCAATTTTCCACCTGACAAATTACATGAGATAAATTCTCGACAATATTATATTGGTAGAAATGTTATTGCATCCAATTATAATACTGTAAAAATCAAAATAGTATAACACAAATAGAGCAATAATGAAATGTATAAAGTATTAAAACAAAACAATTTTTAAAACATCCCTAGAATGATATTTTGAGACTAGCTCAACACAATTCAATTGATACTGAAAAAATCACAGATATCAGTAACTGAGGGCATGCCAGTTTTACACTTGACAACTTATAATAATGTTTAACATCGTACCCAGTGGTGGGAATCAGCCGGTTTGCACCGGTTCTATAGAACCGTCTCACGGAAATTTATGAGATCAGCAAACCGGTTAGCATTACTGGTTACTGTCAATGTTCTGTTTGTAACAGAATCGGCTGAAAAATATGATTTTTGTGAAGGAACCAGCTGACAAAAATTTGAATTACACCACTGACCGTACCTCAATGTATATGAATTTACATGATAGAAAGAGAAATACAGTTCATTTTATCTCTCATTCAGCCTGACACCACTAAGAACTGGTCAACCAAAACTTCATCATTTTTACATCATCATCGTTACAGAATAAACAGTTCTGTAATAAATCTGTTGTGTCATCTTTATTTCTTTTATCCGTCACAAATTTGCGAAGAATTTCAGTTTTATTGATCCATTCTTGTTTTAAACAAAGTAAACATTGCAAAACAACCTCATTGGAAAGATTCTCATTCGCTAGAGCAACCTCCAGTTTTTCAAGAAGGCTTGGACCCTTTTCTGGAATAACACAACTGCTGTTCCATTTAAATTCTATTCCATTCTTCCACAAGACTTCTACAATAACATAGTCTTTCGTTCTGACATTTTTGAAACTCAAAAGACAAGGCATTCCAATTAAATTTTTGTCCGTTGGTATTGTAGTTGTCCACTCTGCAATATTAGCACAGCCTTTTGGTAGGATATTTTTGAGGGTATGAATGGCTGATATAACAGCAGATTGCAATCCATGCCAGATTACTTGATTACCAATAAGCAAATGCCAAACTATAGCTCTGAATCGTGGAGGTTGTAAAACTTCCCTCATGTGGCGTAGCGAAAGAAATTTGAAACCCGACTCAATTGAAGAAGCAATAGTTTGGTCGTTCTCATCTAAAGATAATTTCTCTAAAGTGGGTGGATTATAAATGACATTTTCTTTCCAGCGTAGTTTACAAGCTCGTATTAACCATGTGAAAGATGAATGAAGATATGAATATAGTTTTTCATCGCCTGTTAGTTCAACAAGCGCTCTTGCATTAGAATGACTGCTCCGATTTGATCGAAAATTTTGCGGAGTTACGGTCTTCGATAGAGATGACTTTAGTCTCGTATTTCTCTGGGGACATTCAGCATGTTCATTGTTATACACTGATACAGCACATTTTTGAAAATATGCTATTATCTTACTGATGCATTCTACAAGAAAAGGCCAGGACTGGATCAAATATATACGATCCATCATAACAACGATTATGCTATATTGACGTTTAAAACCTCTTGCAAGACTGTCTTTGATTGGAAAAGTATAACTTAAGACGTAGCCTTCATTTTCATCACCATAAAAAATAGGTCCTTCCCTTCCAGGGCATACTTCGCTGCTGACACTCCTCACACAAGCTTGTCGAACTTTACCAAAAACATTTGGATTCTGCGGATGTTGAGAACTAACAAAAACTTCTTCAGTTTTTCCATCATAGCTTATGAATCCTTTATGTCCATCTGGTAAAGATCGACACGCCTGACAAAGCGAACTTTTATTAACAGAGTTTTGTCTCGAACAAGGTCTTGAAAAATCCGCAGACATCACTGAATCTGGATAACTGGTTCCAAGTGGAATTTCTTGCGAAGAGCTCACTTCTGGCAACGCATCCAGATTAGTTTCTTTTTGGGGGGGTAAGCCTCCTTTCTCTGTGCAGAACATCACGCTTGGACCATGTTGCTCACAGAAATGACAAAGGGCTATCACAGCGTTCATTGCAAGGAATATATATTTAAGCGAAACTCTTATTAGAAAATAGTATATCGATTTAGTCCTGTAAAAAATTCCAAATGTTTAAAGATTTAAATATAACAAATAAAACACTACTCATTGCACCATTTCATAGTATCAAAACTAGGATGGTGTAGCCAGTCTGCGGACGATTTCATTCAAACCGCTATAAAACAAAAACCAATATTTCTAACCCGTTAATTTTTCCACCGTAGGTGCATTGGCATTTATTCTACACGCTGAACTTCGAATTAACTTTCTACGACCAGGGGTTAAAGCTATACAAACCACCAAAGTACGACACTCTGAAGACGTATTTGCGACCGAACGACCAGTGTGCGATCACGGATTTCAAGCCTTGAACATTGTTTCTGCTGCGTCGAGACTAGGGCATACGCAGCCATGCGTGAAAAAATGGGCTTCTAATTGCATTTCTGACCGTCATATATTTTAAGAACACGGTTATTTCAAACAAAATTCTTCAAATTATAAACAAAGCACCGCATCACAGCAATCAAACAGACAAAAACACGGTGGTCGCAAATTAGTTGACAAAGATTTTATTGACGTATTGGAAATGCGCACCCCCCTACTCCCCCTCCTTTAAAGGTAGAAACGCGAAACTTTAAAGATGGTTAAAAGAAACACAACTCTACCCACCTGCCAAGTTTCATCTCTTTATCTTTTATATTTGTATGGATTTTCAAGCTTCTTTGAGGGAACAATGGGTAGTTGGCGACATGGTAAAATGGTCCGTTTTTTTTCTTCGGTCAGGTTTTCGGTCGTAACTTTTTTATTTGTGGCCGCATTTTAGTGTAATTTCGCAGAGCTACGAGGGATAAGTGGACGATAACGTGTGAGAAATATCGTCGCGGTTCGTTAATTTTTTCGGCATTAATTTAATCGATGAAGTTGATGGTCGCAGATAGGTCATGGCCGCAAAGTGGGTAAGCCACCCTATATGTTTTTTTCCAGAGGAATCTGATGGTGACGTTTTTTAGATTGCACTTCCATTTAGTATATTGCTCATTACGGTACCGATTTGTGCCAATATTGAGGCCCAGACTCGTAGAGGAGGGGTACCGGTATATTCTAGTTGTTATAATTCAGTAATTGATGTCTGTGAATGTGAGGGTTATTCTTGGAATCAAAAAACTGTGCCGTACCAAAATACTGGTATGGCTGTATGATGCTTAATTGGTTACCGGAATTGCGACCACTACACTCTACAGTCATTAACTTGCCACCCACCTTTCTACATAATCTCAAAAAACTGGCATATAACAGTATATATTAATGATAATACTGCTAGATGACATGCAATAATATGACAAATATTACGAATCGCCGGCATCGTGCTAAGCAATAGATATACGCTCCCCTCCGCACCTATGATTACTCTGCGTGATTACTCTCCACTCAGGACTCAGACACTGACACTGCTCCACCACCAAGTCCATGCTGCCGAAAAATAATTACCTAATCCCATACAGGTACCCGATACAGTGATATGGAATGGTAACCGGACGAGAGGCCGGGTAATCGACTTTCCTCTCCCCCGGGATAAATATGTAAATCCTATCCTGAACGTTAGCGAACACCGAGATAAACCAAGCGCTTTCACAGACTGCTGGACACAAGAAAATGATCGACAAAAGGGATTCCCCTAAATTGTCACAAGACTAGTCACGTGAAGTGGACTGACACAAAAACGCCATTGACCTGTTTTTCCGATTATAACACGAAACGCTTAACTTGAATCGAGGTCACACGATCACATGATTTTGAAGAGGATCATTTGATCTTTTTATGAGAGAGCTTTGTGATAGTTATGTATTTTATATACTGCTCTTCCGACGTAAAATAACAACATATCAAACGTCTCAGTATATCAAACTTCCATTTATTAAGCTGGCAGTTATAAAAGCGGGAGTGATATATACAAGAAGGTGACATTGACTATTTTGCAAGATATCCTTCCCATCACGTGATATACACCGATATCTATCTTCATGTACACTGGCCACAAGTTCTTTTGCAGATATTGCGGACAACGACAGTGGCTTTACAAAGTCGCTTGAGAGTTGCGCATGCATTTCCACTCAGATCGAAACACGCGAGTGCTGGAAAACAAGAAATAATATTTAGCAAATATCTTCGACTGATTTGAAGAAATATTCGAATTCGCGGTAGTTCCATTTTTTATATAACCGCATTTAGGGACTATTATGCGCAGAGTCTTATAAGGCGCACTGTCAATGAATGGCTTACAATCGGTTTCTATCCATACACAATATGCATCGGGCAACAAGGTACATCGATTTTTAAAACGGTACTTATTTTGAAAGTGGGCAGTAAATCACTACCGGCTTATAAAGCACATGATCGATTTTGAAGGGAAAAAAGTGCGCCTTATGATTAGTAATATACAATTTCACCAATATGAAGCCAACTTACTTCCTGACGCAGTGCAATATCCGCAACTTTTTTGACACTTCTTTCTCATCATTCTTATATATCCCGCAGAACTGCATCTTCCTGTTGCTGCCCAGTACTGGCATTCCGTCAGCTTATCCGCACATGTCGGGTTTGGGACTGTTGTTGGACTGACAGTAGTGGTAGTTGTGGTAATAGCTGTAGGTAAGAAACGTAAAATTTGTTAACACAATGGCGTAAAATGAATTCCAGTGTATTTTCGTAAGAAAAGAGTTCGTATAGTCAAATCCTATATTTTCTATTTTATCCTAGAAGTAGCCTACCTGAACACTTGTAAAGCAAGTTGATCTGATCAATGTCCGTCTGCACTAGTCCAGCTTCCTGAAAACGAAATAAAATAGTGTTATATATGTAGGCTACATTTAAGCATCGTTCTTTTCGAAATAAGACAGTTAGGGCGCAAGCAATTAGAATGGCATCACTATTAACTTCAAAGATGAATCGAAAGATATATAAAGTATACCTGGTATCCAACGAGATCAGTTCCATCGGGCATCGTGATAGTTTTCGAAGTGTCGTCTTTAGAGAAAGCTGTTCCAAAGTAGTGCATAATCGATGTATAATCGTATGGTGACCCGAGCGAATCAATTGTTGATATTTTTTCAAAGTTGCCCTCCTTACCTGAAAAATATAAAGTTGTTAAGTGAATTTGAATCAAATGTATTCAAATGTATTTGAATTGTATTTGAATTGTATTTGTATTTGAATTTGTATTTGAATTGTATTTGAATTGTATTCAATTGTATTTGAATCATTTGTATTCAAGTCAATATTTTTTTTTTAAAAAATCGCGTTTTGGGAATTTTTGTCAAGGGGGGAATTAGACGATTAATGATGTATTTTTGCGAAGTAAAAAACGTAATTCAACAGGATACCCTCAGAAAATAAATATGCTCCAGCTATAATTTCGTTACCATATCAGATGAAATTATGGATTTTTGCACGTGAGTAGAAACTTGAAGCCGATTGGATCTTTGATAAGTAATTTAGGAATAACAAACTTGCAAAATTTTTGGTATGGCCACTTCCCGAGGTATGTGAACCATGGTGACGGACACCGGAACGTATGTGTACCGGGTTATGGTTAGGCCAGGATTTTTTTCCAATTTTTCTTATTTTATTTCTATTACGAGTTCGGCGACTAGCCAAGTGACTCTCGTAGTATTTGTATCTGAAATTATGGCCTAAACTTAACCTGACACATACTACGTTCCGGTGTCCGCCATCTTTGTTCACATAATAAACTTATAAATAATTTGTAATTACCTGGTTCCACATTTGTTAAGATGATATTGACGTAAGCATCGCGATCCGGTCGTTGATGCTCGTGGAAGAAGCCTAGACTGTGCATTATTTCATGAATCGCAATACCTTTGGTCTGACAGCCGTCACCTAGAGAAATCTGAAAAAAAAAAATTTATATCAGTGGTTCAATTATTTTGTCAGTCAGAAGATGAGGTAGATATATTGATGAATTTCCAATATGATTTGAAAATACCGCAAGGGTTCAATTTCACTTCACACCCTGAAACTGTTGTCAACCAGCAGTAACCAAAGCCGAGTATGCTTTAATACTGAATAGACGGAGGTATTTGAAATTCATGTACGTCTCAGTTTTGAATTATTACCAGAGTGAAGCCGCAACCCGATTTGGGTTGTTTTTTACATTTCAGTGGTCGACTGCGACTTTGCGAAAATTAGTTTAATAAGATTTAAGAGCATATGTATTTTTGCTATTTAGTCGCACCCTATTTATCCCAGTGTTACGTCCGATCGGTGCAAAACAGCCACTATCAGCGTAAAACTGCATGTAGTCTGATTGTGAAGTCCTTGGAATAAATCGTAAGCAAGTTGAGGCTTCCAGGTCGACAATGCTTTGCTGAACGGCGGTTTGTCCTGCGCTGGCTGCAAGGTAAAATTATAAATACTTATTATTCAAATATAAATTGCACGCGTGGTAATTGTTGTTGAGAGAGAAAGTCCTTTTTATTCAGTTAAGCCCTTCGCTTTTAATGTTCAAGAGTGATTACAGATGTAAATCGTTTTATAAGTCTATTACTGGCACCATTTTATGCCATTTATTTGTGCTGCTTTGCTGTTTATCATAGACGAGGTCTGTGTGTAAACTGCTGTGACGATTTGCAGTCGTAAAGAAATGTTGAACTCTCATAGACAATATTGAAGTTTAATATTTGAAAAAAAATACTAAATTTTTAACTCTTGTGCAGTACTCACCGAACCCCGAAGCAAACTCGTAAGGAATGAGATATGTGGTCCCAGATGGAATGTTGTTCCAAAGCGGGAAACTAATGCTGGCGCCCTTCGATGGCCGGCCTGGTCTGAAGCCAGCGTCAATAAATCTGGCAACCGTTGGAGAGAGTATCATGTCATCCATACGAGCTGAAAATATTGAAATGTATTGTTACTTGTACATTCGTAAAACTGATTTATCGGTAAGACGATTTCTCCAAAAGAAGCACTTACTTGGGTTTGGGTTACAGGCGCAAGTGAGACATCCATAGCTATCTAACAGTCTTTCAATGCATTTCGTACCAGGACATTCTACAGCAACATTCTGCACTCCACATGTTTTACTTGGTGTCCGAGGAATCCGCACTGCTGATACGGCACACGCACCGACGATAAGAATAAATGCTGAAAAAGACGAGTAAGAACAACTTGGAAACAATCGATCATATAATATATATATAACAAAAAATACTTCATAAGCTTTTTGCAAGGTGATCATGTTTTTATTTTAAAAATTATAGGAGTAAAACATTAAGTTTCATTTACGAAAAATAGGACACAGGTTAACGATAATAGAAATGAAAGTTTTAAATTGACTTACCGAATTTCAACATTGTGCTCAAATATAACAAACTGTTGGCTCGACTTAAAATACAGTGAATGAAGTTCAGGACCCATCTCTGCACTTTTATACAGTTTTCGATAATTATTTGTAAATTGTTTCCAAAAACGCGTAATAAGATTTAATTGTTTATTAGTTTTTTTGTTATTATAATTTTCAATTCTAATTACGTTGATTATAAAGTAGTGATTGTTATTGCGGCTGTGATATCACACTTGGTCTGGTGCAAAAGTATAATTGTTCTGAAGAAATATAAACAATACCTGGCAAATATATCTTTCTAAAATGGTTGATCCCTCCCATTGTTAAGGAATCTGAATTTTGCTTCGGTAATTACTACCGCCATTTTCCATTAGATTAAATATTTGCCATGCCAAGTCCAAGATGAGTCGCGTCAATCAACAAGTGTCGAAACGTGGTCGTATATCAGACATGAAATTCTGAGAAGATTTGGCCAATATACGGATTTTAATTATTTGTATAACATTTGTTACAATCAAGTAATTTGCTAAAATAAACAGTGTCATGGATTCGTAATAATCCTTCGAATGCAATGAGAAACGATTTTCTTGCTATTTCAAAGAATCGGACTGAACTATTCAATGCAAGTTAGTGATTTTGAGAATAAGTTATAATCTGAATCAGAAATATTTATTTAAATATTTGTTCAAGGAAGGAATTCAACAATGAACAACAGTAAGTAGTTTGTTTTATGTTATCTCAAAGAATAACAAAATTTGCTTTTTTACGACTTATCCTTTTAAATAGTAAACTTAATGTATATATTTTCTATAGATTTAATCGAAGTTTGTTTTACTGTATTTTTGCTGGTATGGCCGTATCCAGTTTGTTTGTTGTTTTTAAAAGCACCTTAACTGTCTGGGGTATTGTACGACTTGAAGCATGGTTCCCAATAAGTAAAACAAAAGGAGAAGCAAGTAATCACTAGGGACTAAATGTTACAATTAAATTCATGATAGGCAGCAAATCATACCTTCCAGAAGAGTCATTCGAAGGACTTAATGCTTTGTTGTTTCAGTGAATAATTAGTTAAAAATCGAAAATGTTTAAAATTGATATTCAGATATACTCGTCACATCATTCCTGATTTGCTTGACGCTACGATATTCTAGCTGCTCAATTATCCGTCGCTCTGTTCAAGGAAGGGCGAGTGCGAGAGATGCAACGAAGTGGATGAATCTTCCTGATGGAGACAATTGGAACATTCCTTATGTGATGGAAGGAGTCAGTAAGTCAATCAATGATTCAGATCCATACTTTTATGGAATAATCCGAAAACTACATTTTTATCACCCATTCGCGTAATTGTGAAATATTTTTTATTTCCGATTTATAGTATTTGTATTGCGAAGTTTGGCCATGCACATCACATCGAAAAGGGTGTTATAAATTTTGCTATGCCGAGCACACTAGCATGAAGTCACGATTGATACCCTATTACCCTACCTCCAGAATATGTCTACTGATCGTAGCGATATTTCGTCAAACATGACCGGTACTCTCTTATGTAACTTGACTTGAACTTAACATTTCTCTGGGTTACTTTCAGGTAGCACTTTGATCATTTTATCATGCACAGCTTGACATTGTTGTTTAGATATAAATGCTCAAGTTGCGATAAGATATGCAATCAATGATTTTCATGAAACCACCTGTCTGAGATTTATTCCAAGAACAACGGAAAAGTATTTCGTGAAGTTTGTTGACGATCGTGGTTGCTACGCACAAATTGGACGACGGGTGGATAAACCGAATACGGTAAATTTTATATAAATAATCAATCTTGACAATGTTCTGTACACACGACCTATATATTTGAGTATTCGTAACATCCAACAAGCTATAATTAATCTGAATCCTTTTTATCGAATTCATAATCAAAATTTATCGAGTGCTTTTCATCCAGCAATATTCATAGAATCTTTTACCATAACAGATTTAACCCTTTGCTCTCAATTATTGTAAATAAAGTACAATTTTGTGCCAAAAATAATTGTAGTCTTGCGCAAGTTATATTCACCAGCTAAGTTGCAACTTTTTGCCTTATTTGATTGGCAATTCTCGAATTTACCACTAGTCAGGAGTGCATTTAGCTTCACTCAACTTTGTTTAAATGCCATAAACTAGATGTCTAATATAGAGAACCGAGTGAATATATTGGCGATGTTGTATACATGTAAGTAGCTCGCGTAAATTTGGCAGAATCAGAACCCATGATTTTTTTTAATATTTTTACGGTCGAAAAAACAGAAAATTTATTTATTACTTGAAATTCTTTTCGTGTATTGTTGCGCCCAATTGTCCCAGTTAACTACGACTCTTTGTATAAAAGTAAAATTCTGAATTCTATTGTTTATATGGATAACAGTAATCACCAACGACACCTTGTTTCTGTTTCATCTTGTTTAAATTTCGATTTCTTTTAGTTATCGGTTAGCGAAGGATGTGAACACAAAGGAATTGTACTACATGAATTGATGCACACAATTGGATTCTACCACGAACAAGCGAGACCGGATAGAGATGATTACATCTCCATCGTGAAAGAAAATATCATGGAATGTGAGTTTGATTGTAAACAGTTCATTGAGTAGGAGAGATATTTCAAGAATATGTAGTTGAATCATTTTTGCTTCACAATCATCACTATTATAGCCTGGAGCATATATTACATCGCCAAAGTATAGGGTGTCCATAAAGTCCTAAAAAAATTCTAAATTAAAATTGCAAAGGGAATTTATCGATACCATATAATATTTTGGCCTTCACAGATGTATTAAATGACGTAAAAATGATTAAACTGATTGAAAAACAACAAACTTGGTTGAGATATATTGAGAATTGACTTCATAACAAAATTTAAACTGTAAAAGGATTTTATGGACACCCTCTGGTGATTTGTTGAAATTTCGGCGCTCCAGAAATATGTGTACCAATATGAGGTTACTTATTTTGTTTGCCTACTTTACATCAAGTTGTGTAAAGGGACTGAAACCTATGGGCAGAGGGTTATATTCACTTGACTAACAAAGACAGTCCCGAACTAGTAATAGAACTAAAATAACGAAAATCGGAATAAAATTATGGCCTAACCCTAATATGGTACACATACTACGGGGGTACCAAAATTTCATATATCTGACTTGCTTGCTTTTACACCATTTGAAACCTATAAACTAACTTCCTAGTCTAGTCCTTCCTACTAGTCCTTCGTTTCACTCGTTTTTCCTAAATTAAAAAAATTATTTAAATAAAAATTAGTCGTATTTTTACTCACTGTTTCAGATCAAGAACATAATTTTAAAAAATTGGATGAATCTAAAGTGGAAAGTTTTGGAATTCCGTATGACGTCTTATCAATTATGCATTATCCGTCAGGAGCGTTCTCGAGCAACGGGAAAGACACGATTCAAGGAGTGAATGGTGAAAAACTAACTGGCATGCAGGTCAAAAGCATTTAGTTTTACTAAAGCATTTAGTGTGTGGAAGTTTAATTTAAGAGAGGGTGTTGCTTAGATCAGTGGTTCCCAACCTTTCTACCCTGGCGGACCGGTAAAATTAGTTAATATTTACTCGCGGACCGGCAAAAATTGAAATGAGTTGAACAGAAAATAATAACATTTATTTGCGTAATGTCGAGCAATCACTATGCTTTTAGAAGAAAAACTATCAAATAATGGGCCGACCAAAAAATTGAAATGGGTGGAATATAAAATAATAACATATATTTGCGTAATAAAATGCAGTGCTGGGCACCCATCATGCGTAAAAAAGCACACATCTCACATAAAAACATGTACATGCCAAATCATGTACAGATATAATTATATATCTCCAGCAATAATTTTGCTTTGTTTCATTTCCAATACAGGATTGCAAGCGGGGCATCAAAAAAAGGTTTTGTAACACTTAGCTCTACAGCGGCTCGCTGTTGATTTATTTGCTTCGTTTTAATTGAAGCTAGAATTAACTGGTTGAAAATTCGGACAACAGTTTGATTGCTCGATAACTTAGCGATGGGTATTCGTTTTCAAGAGAGCTCAAGAATGAGTTGTGACGATGATTTCTTTGTAAATCTGGACTGTAAAATATATGTTTAATCGGGTTCATCATATCCATTCTTCTGCAGTTGATCGGCGCCCCAAATAAATTGATTATCTATTACAATGATAAATTCGTTGCTAACTTGCTCAAAATCCTGCTGTGAATCACTTGGAAAGGATCTCAGCGGCCAGTGCTTTTATTGCGCGTCTTGTGATCATCTGCATGGTCGTAACAAGTTCAGATCTAGCTGGGTGTCAAGGTGAAGCTCTGGAATATTATACTGTTCTTGACAGTTTTCGGGTTTTAACAAATAAATATTCATAACCTTTTATTTGGATGGTAATATTAATCATGAAAAGCATGCAAAACGGAAAAAGCACACATGCTGATTTTCAGGTTTCTGAATTCCGCGAGCTTTGACGGGGCGCTTTCGAATCGCAACCGAAAAAGCGAAAAGTGTGATTACTCGGCGCCAAGACGTCGCCAGGCCATTAATACCGAACTTATCAAACAGCAATATGACGGCGGAAGTGAAATTGCGCAATAAACCAACGTAACTTCGTCTTATTAATCAGGAAAAGCATGCAGAAGGGAAAAAGCACACATGCTGATTTTCAGGTTTCGGATTCTTGCGAGATTTGACGGAGCGCTTTCGCGAATCGCGATGAATCGGAACCGAAAAAACGAAAAGTGTGATTACCCGGCGCCAGGACGTCGCCAGGCCATTAATACCGAACTTATCAAACAGCAATATGACGGCGGAAGTGAAATTGCGCAATAAACCAACGTAACTTCGTCTTATTAATCAGGAAAAGCATGCAGAAGGGAAAAGCACACATGCTGATTTTCAGGTTTCGGATTCTTGCGAGATTTGACGGAGCGCTTTCGCGAATCGCGATGAATCGGGACCGAAAAAACGAAAAGTGTGATTACTCGGCGCCAGGACGTCGCCAGGCCATTAATACCGAACTTATCAAACAGCAATATGGATTCGGATTCTTGCGACATTTGACGGAGCGCTTTCGCGATGAATCGGAACCGGGAAAGCGAAAAGTGTGAATACACGGCGCCAAGACGTCGCCAGGCCGCACTTATCAAACAGAAATATGACGACGGAAGAGTAATTGCGTAATAAAGCAACGCAACTTCATCGTTTCGGTATCGGTAAATCAATTGAGACGGCAGAGAAACGAAATGACGAAATCTCTGGCGGACCGGAAAAAAAGCTTCGCGGATCGCTGCTGCCGGTTGAAACGAAATTACTTGCGAAAATACTCTAATAAATATTTTTATTTTAAAGTAAGAAATGTTGTTGATGATAATTCGGCCAAATTATACGGTGCTCTATGACAATAACAGTAGTTTTGTTAAAAAATTTCCGATTTTTCAATTAGAACTTTGGGTGTTGTTGCTTGATTACCAGCTTTGATTTCTCGCGGTTCGCGTCCCCAGTAAAACTGTGTGATTATCCCTTTTTCTCGACAATTGTACATGACTTATTTTTTTACTGGTTGGCTAAAATAGACTGGACTTGACTTGAGCAAAATGGGTTTCATTAAGCTCATTATGTTAAATGTAGCACTTACAAATTTGTTCAATTAAAATAATTCACCGTACTGGTTTAAAGCTGATCTTATAATGAAGTCATAAAAGTAAATTAAATAACGTTTGTTAGTTTTCCATGCTCATATATTTATTTATTATTACAGCAAGAGAATCTTTCATCTTCTGATATTGAACAAGTGAATAGAATGTATAACTGTCGTAAGTAATATTCCTGTATCATATAATATACAGCTGTCATAACAATTTCACGAAGTTGAGATATCTGAATTCAGAAGTCAAATACAATGAAAAGCAGTGTTGTATTAAAATATTGCAAAAACTGACTATTATTTATGTGTTTATTGCGCCAAATGTAACGTGACTGCACTTTTGATATTTTGAATTAATAAAACTTAGAATCCGCAGTTTCTTGTATGTTACGATTCTTTCGTCTCTTACAAACATTATTTTTGAACTAGGACTTTTTTCGAGAACAAAACAAATATTTTTGCAGTTGATGTTCGTACTGTTTCGTTAAAATTGAATAGCTGGCTATTATAATCAACAAAGAAAAAAGTTCAATTATCAACTAATACATATATATGTTAATTATGTCGTATTGTTCGGCGAAAAATACAGTTCCGATGATTTTAATCAAAAGCTAAACATATACACGAAATTGTACATGGATATATATCAAATGTTCTAATATATATATTCAGAGAACCTCATGACAAATGCGACATGGGAAAGCACTAATTCTTCAAGTACAGATACTTCAGTACTGGGAAACACAGCGGACAATTGCAAAGATAAACACAGTAAATGTGGAGTTTTTGCTCAACGTGGAAGATGTAAGAGAAGGCGGAATTGGATGTCTACGAATTGCCCAAAAGCTTGCGGTACATGCTGAGCCAAATAAACTATTTTTGTAACTTTAAAATATACTTTTCCGCCAATCCAAGCTTTAAAAACATGTTTATCGTTTTAAAATCAGAAGTTTCGAGTTTTTATGCCATCGCCAAACAATGCCGTGTCATATTTTATGTATTAATATAGATATAGGAGAATCTATGTCATTTATGTATATATGTAATAATTGCTGACTGCGTAGGTCATCCGTTGTATACGGCAGTAAACCAAAC
Organism: Styela clava; assembly: GCF_964204865.1. NCBI lineage: Eukaryota > Metazoa > Chordata > Ascidiacea > Stolidobranchia > Styelidae > Styela > Styela clava. Next base: position 8,936,445 of record NC_135254.1, read on the forward strand.
TATCCCACCTGATTGGTATACAATGTGAACCCACAGAAACGATTTCGCGTTTACCTGTAAACTGCTCTCACTGCGTTTTTTGGTTAATCTTCGTGTATTTGCTATTTTTGTTGTGTCACTTTTTGCGATTTGGTTCGATTTTAAACCTTAGTGCTATTTCAACCCATAAGAATATTATTGGCATTCAAATCACTGAAAAACGCATTTTGAATCATTTAGGTGCAGTATAGCAGGGTTTCCCGAACTGGGACAGCACAGGGGGTACGCAGCAATATTAAAAATCTGAAATATATATATTTCACTGTCACATAGACATTCGTGAACAAGATAAAGACGAACCTTGCCTTTAGCGTCTGTGACTCCGTCACAGAGCATTATTGAGTTATTATTATATCAAACTTGTGCGACTTTGCCAAGGTCATTTGAGCCCCGTTGCGACAAGAAAGAAGCGTGAAACCAAGGTAATTGTGTGAGCCGATCCAAGAATACACAATTAAATTAGTTCCACGTGTTGAATTAGTACCGACAGTCCGGGCATCGAGGTACAAATAGATCATATTTTCATCGCATTGCCCTTAGCCTACTAATATTTAACGTTAGTATGTATGGATTCAAACTTTCATTTCGGCCAAGCATAATATGTAAAACTGTATGAAATCGTTGCCATAGAGTCGGGTCCATGATTTTTCTTGTCACAAATTGATTTTTCACATTAATGTCATTTGTGTTGTTGTGTTCCAAATCCAGATGAAACAATATCTATCCTCGTTGGTTAGGCACATAAATTGATACGCATTGGATGGGGGTCCGTAAAAAAGGGGGTTAAACAAACAGGGGTCCGCGGCCCAAAAAGTTTAGGAAACACTGTAGTATAGTATATAATAATTATGACATAACAATATAGTAGTCCTCTCTCGCCGATGAGTCTCATTGATTTCACCGAACTAGTGAAGTGAGTCGCAAATCAGTGATAAATGGACTGCCCCCATAATAAATAAAAAATATTGTATTGATATTAAATTTAAAAATATATATTAATAATTGCCATACTGCATGACTGGGACATCTAAGTCAACCAGGCGGCAGGACAGCTTGTTCAAATCGGGACAGTCTATTGTTATGCCATGGTATGCCTACTCAAATCCCTTCGGTCTCCCCTACTTTTTCGGTATTTCATTCATCTCTGATATATTAGCGTTTGCCTTATATACCCTGCCACATATCTGATTTGCATACTAATACCTCTTGTTTTCGTCTCGTTTCAAAATTTTTGATGAACCTCTTTGCCCCTTCTATTACTACTAGACTAACCACTTATTACTACCTTCCTACTCCTCCTGTACTCTATCTGCGATTCCCTTGCCTCTTCCCAAACTCTTCTTCTGCACCAACCCTATTCACACTGTACCCTTCTAAATCCCACCTGGTCTTCAGCATTTTAACAGCCTCTAATCTAACCCATTAACATCCACACCCTTCTCGTCCACCTGTAATCAACCCCATATTTACCCGCTTGACATCCCCGGACCATCGCAACTTATAACGCTAACCATCCTTTTTCGAAGAAAAGTTGAGGTTTAATTGCTGGAAAATATGCCAACGAGTTCAATGGTGCAAACGAAGAAAAAACATAATTAGTCGAAACTGGTCACTACCTGCCCATCACGAACTGTTAAGCCATCAATAATCACCATAGCCGTCAGTTTACTTTACAGGATCAATATTGTTTTCATTCATTATTTGAAATCGTCATGTAGGTTACATAAAATACTCAATTTTTGTACGAACCAGGTAGATGTCTGAAGTTAGTTATTTTCCCCATCGACAAAAACTGTTGCATGACCCTGCTTCAATTGATTTGATACCATGTGCGTAGCTTCGATATAAGTTTCATTGAGGTGAAAAATCTTAAAAACTCGAGACTGGAGTGGAAAGTAGTAAGTATTCCATTTTGATCCCGTGTAGCATCAACATTGGGAAATGGTAATGGAGAAGATGAAAAAATGCTAACGTTCAGAAAGAAAAAAAACTTCTTACTCTATTCATTACAAAAACTGGTTGGTATGTTGCTTGTCTAATAATAAAGACACTATTGTTCAAACCTCTTGGATAACGCATATTCATTAGTGCTGATTTAAATGATAATGGTCGTTTTACTGCCAACCCACTTGAGTAGCAACCAAAAAATGGTATCAATAAAAAATTTACCATGATGAACAGAAGGGAATTTGTTCCCAAGTGCCCTTAGGATTTCTGAAGTTTCACTAGGTCTGTGGTAGGTCCCTTGGCTGAAATTTAAATTTTGTTTGCTAATATATCTTTTGAATCATGGCTGTTAGATGTTTTTCACGTTCCGGTATGTCCCCCGTTACTCATAAATAGACACACAAGGATTTGTTTGGTCATTGACACTTTACTGTATTGTTTATATTGAAACTTAAGTTGAGAATCAACCCTATTAGCCTCCAAGCAGACTTAATGTATTCATATGTAAATTGTATTGCTGGTTGTTTAACTATCGATTAGATAGTTTAACTGCCGAAGCCTCGCTCATCAATAATCAGAGTGCTCCAACAATCAAGTTAGCCTACTAAAACTTGCTAATGTTCATTTAGATATTTGAACCTTGGGTCAATATTATTCGTCTTACTATTGCATGTTAATTTTTTTACTGGATGGAAAAATAAACTTGACTATGACTAATCTCAAGCAATCTTGATATTCCGGATATTCAAAATCACTCATTTAACATCTGCTTTTCTTTCATCCTAACCACAAATGCAGCTTCAAACAATTCAAGCACATCTAAATTGAAATAATATTGATCTCGTAATGCAAAATAACGATTGCGGTGGACATTAATAGTCCACCGGGCCATTTACATATTTATCCCAGAGGAGAGGGGAGCCGATCCGTGCCCTCTCGTCCGTATACCAGTCCGTGTCGTGGATGGGATTAGGTAAACCTATAAATTTACGGTTAAACCGTTATTTGTTTCAGATACATGGACTCGATGGCGGGGAAAGCCATAACCTTTCGGTAGGAAGAAATGTTAAGAGGGTGTGGAATAGAGGAGAGGTTTCGCATTTGCCGAAATGTGCGTAGGCAACGTAATATACAGGTAGGCGCAATGCAGGTAGGCGCAAAGAAAGTTTATACAGAGATGTAAGAGAGAAGTGAGTATTTCACAGACGAACTCAACAGAAGGATACGGTAGGAAGAAAGAAGAAGTGGGGCAAGAGAGCAGACATCGATAGAGTTGGGGAGTTAGATGACTTGGCCATGTGGCGTACTGCGGTTCACAAAGCAGCAACTGAAAATTATAGATTTTTTGGAAATAAAATATCCGAATAACGTATTATTATCTTGATCAAATTTGGCATAGAAAAGGAATAGCGAAAGAACCAACAAGTTGTGTTTCGCGTTGGGGAAAGAGCTATAGTACAAAAAAGTTGAAATATATACAACTGATAATTATCTAAGACAGGCTGTAGCTAGAGATGGCAATGGCGTGACATGATTCCACGATAACAAGTCTTCTATTCCGACATGGACTAGGAACACACTGTTTATTCTTCATCGCGGCTTTTCAGTTTTTGACATTTTTTTTTAAATATCTATCCATCATGGTAAGAGTCATTAATATAACGTGCGGTACACGGCATGAATAACAATGGTAAAGTACCACTACTGTTTAATCTTCATAACAATAAATTTATGTTATGATATCATAAAACCTCACAACGAGATCCAGGAATTTTAGAGTTCGCGCTGTTGATTCTTATTATCAAACAACAAACTCATCTCAAAGCAAATACTGCTCAGTGAATTTTGATATCTACTTTGTTGAATTTGTTATCATAAATGTGTCAATCAGAAAAATTGAGAAACTACAATTTGACACGTAACACCTAAATGATGATCACGGAATACTGCGGTAGCCCTTTCGTGACTTCTCTCGTGTTACGGGCTGCAGGCGGTGGATACGGTCAAAGCTTATATATATATATATATATCGTATCCTATATTTGACTGTGAAATTGAAAATACCCAACTGCTCAACTTCGAACTGCGTCAGAAGACCAAACGCCATACGACTGCTGCGCGGACATTGTTCAGCGCCAAGGCGATGTGTCGCAATATGTATCAACTCTTTTGATATGATCAAAAATGCACAGAGTTGCGTTTGTGGCCAAATCTATCGCAGTTGATAGGGTTTACTCAGGGTTTACTTCACTCTACATTTCGTCGTATATATGAATAGCTCGTGAATTGGCGAGAAAAATCCGACTTCGTTCCAGCCGCTATAACCAACAGTCGGTTTATGTTATTGTTGCTGTTAAATTTAATAAATTGCGCTCTGGAAATTTCATTCTTTGAACGTCTGAACGGGGTGAACGAAGTTTAGATTTAGGATTAAATTTGAAATTGTTATAAAATAGTAACGTCTTGGACCGTAGTAGTATATACAGTATTTACGACTGAATGCGTGAAATCGGATATCGTATATTCTTTTGACGCCGGACTACGCATTCAGTTCAGACATTTGAAGTACAGTGAGACCTCTGCGACAGGTACCGTACCGTACCGCTGTACCCAAAGTGACTATAACCACTTATAGTCACTTTGGCTGTACCGTAGTTAACTAACTGGCGTGAGCGTGGGATTTCTTCGGTTCTTTGGTATGCGATATCCCGGTATCAACTTTGATCTATGTGTTATTAGGGTAAGGTTTTTATGGAATATATTTTTTCCACTGTACTGAAGTATGTCTGTATGTAGATGTTCCTTAAAATGTAATCCTATCCTATGTTGTGTTCTGCCAGCTGCCCACGGTCAGACGGTGCCGGAATACAGGAATAATTAATAATAAAAGTTTAAGAAAATATTCTTGCTTTGAAAACCCATACCGGTACCATACCTGACATGGTACCGGTACTGCAATAATTTCCCAGGGAATGCAGTATTTCCGAAGGAAAAAAGTAAATTTGAGGTTTAAAAATATGATACGGTACCTACCGGTACATTTTCTCACTGTCTTATATTTCTAAAACGGTAGAATCAAATATTTTAATGAAGTTTAAACTTCAAGGTTGGTAATACAGTAATAGTATTTTCCTGACATATGAGTAGGCCTATGACCACATACAGAAACTGAGAAATAGACTATACCGTAACTCATTTTCTTCATAATATCTGATTTCTGAATTTAACTTACATATTCCAAGTTTAAGTTAAATCTGCATCCTTAATTTTCTAAAGGTATTAGTTTAATTAGCACTACTAAAATTAAGTATTCCAGTCTTCATAAAATGATTCTTCAACTTACACAATAGAATCTAAGCAAGTGTTTACCTCCTATCCTACATAGTCTTCACTCTATCCAACAAAAATCAATATGGAAATGCCGATGGATCACACAATGCCAATGGCTCATAATTCAACCATGATGCATGATCATGATCATGACATGGGAAACTCAACAATGGATCACAGTGATCATGGCACAGACCATGATTCTCACTCGGTATGATTCTTGATATTTTTTAAAATATATTTTAAAGTAGCTAACTAATTCTCGTATTGTTATTTAGTACAGTATATTGGCTATACAAGAATATCTAACAACCGTAATGTATGAATAGATTCAAGAATATCATTATTTGTCACAATATTTTAATGTGGAACATTTTTTAAATATTTCCATAGAAAAACTGCCCAGTTGAGTTTTGACCAATAAGTCCCGACAGTCAGGGTGGTTCAATTCAACTCCTGTTAACTTTAGAATTTCGAAAATTGATCAAAATGACTATTTCATCACTTTTCATCCAATCTCTTTGATTTTACAATGATATGTTCCTGTTGATCATGTTTAGAATTCCATATTATAAGTAAATCATTATTCATTGAATTGTTTCAAGATGCATTCAGAACATTTAATTACTAAGTATTACGTATTCCTGGATACATACAGGATGTCCACAAAATACTGGTAGCTTGTAGTTATTTATCATACAATAAAATATTTTCAAACTTACGATTGTTATTACTATAAAATAGAGTGAATTTTGAATTGCTATCACTATAAAATCAGGCAAAATTTTCTGTATAAAAGACAGTTTTCATGAGTGGACTACACCACAATTCAGGTTTATTTTATTTTTACCTATCGAAGGCCTCTTGATGCCCCCAATTATTTCAAACCCATTCCACCATCTCAAATTGTGTAGGCAAGGCTGAATCTGAAAAATTCCTGCACTTTTTAAAAATGGTAGCATCTTGCGTATCAGTGAATGCTTATACAGAGCATTGAAAGGGTTGAGAATGCAAGTCTAATCTGCTCTGTACAATAAACAAAGAATGCCAATATTAGGCTTGGGCCAATTGATTGCTAGCTACAGTCAAGGCATGGGCCATCCAATAAAGAATTTTGTGATATATATTGTTTATACTCCTGGTTGCTAATTGTGCCAACTGTCAAGACCAGACCATATCAATGTTCTTTATGGAATTGTGGACTGAATTCAGATATTTAAGTGATTTATGTTATTGCACTGCACTCATTTCATAACATAAGCAATAGATCTTATTTTGTTTCATAAATTTTTTGTTATTGCTGAGATGTTTTTAATGAAAAAGCACTCTGTTTAAAGAGTTAGTGCTTTTCTTATAATTTTGTCCCTTTTATAATATTATGCATAAAATGATCAATATTTGCTCAATAAATTTCAAAGTCTAGCGAATCGTTTGACTCGTAGTTTTATCACATTTTTGTCGTTTTATTGCAACAAGCTTTGTCTAAATTGAATGAGGTAATTTTTCTATCTACCCATTTTCCTGTTATTGACCACTAAACAAATATTCAATATTATGTGACGCTTTTAATTTCTAGTTCCCTCATTGTAGACAAAAGTTAACACAGTAAAATGAACCGACAAAAAACGTCCTTTTGTTTGGGGTGTGTCTGTTGTCTAACTAAAAGTATATTTTGATTTCTACTTTTATTGTTGGAATTGAGACACTTGAAGATGGAAGATTTTATGCTCAATCACTTTTAGAACAGCAATTGTTTGTTGAAAATATTTTCCCGCATTCTATTGTTGCTTCCACTCACAATATCGAGTGGAAGTTGTTTTGCCTCTTGTTTTATAAAAGTTATTTTAAGCGTGAGAATGATTTTTATATCATTTACATTTTGGGGGTTGTCCAGCACTTTGATTTACATTTTGATATATGTAACGTAAATGGTTCTAGATATATAAGAAAAAAACATAATTCAATATTACATAAAACCCGGTTTGTGCCACATTCATGCCTATTTGGATTAGCCAGATTCATACGGATTTTCTTCAATTACACCCTCAGGGTACACTGCGCTTTCCTTTGCGATTGTATGTAATCCTATTGGACATTAGGTGGCCACTATGCTAAATTGTTGATGTTTTCCTTATTTTTCAAGATGCGAGCTGTATCGGAACTTGTGCATGATGTTGGCTTGCATACAGAAAATGTCTGCTGAATGTATATAGCAGGATTGAACTGTTAGTGTATTAATTTTGAATTGAAAGATCGATTATCTATAATGGTATTATTCAATGATATAAGACAAGCTTTTTGAGCTATTTTTAGAGTATTCATTGTCCAGAGAGAACAAAGGGCATTGCAGTAATATATTGCAAAACTAAACTTACCTCCTGCCAATATTTTTGATTTATTGTTTTAGTAAAATGAAAAAATTATTTGCCTATCACCGGTGACAAAACCTCAATTTGGCTTACTAATAGAAATACTTATTTTATGAAAAGATTTATTTGTGGTTGGGTGTGGTGCACTGTGTTAATTCCCAATGATCTTTAGTTTATGTTGTAGGATTACTTCCGATTACCGTAACAATGATGACTGTATAAACGATATGTAAAATCCATATTTCCAAAAAATCCATCTCTTGAATGTTTATGCATAAACCTCACGATTGTTTCAAATCCGTAACTTCCAGACAACTTTGTGAGAATTTCTTTAACCATAATTACACATGGAATGATAAATATATCTCTAATATCGCTTTCAATTTAACCACACATCACGATTTGATGGCATTGTGAATTTATCGGTAGATTCCACAGCGTGGTTGATTTATATTCTAAAATTTTGATTTAATAATAAACATTTAATTAAAGGCGCTCCAGAAGTGTGTTGTGTACCAATATGGAGGTACCGGTAACTAATTTTGATCGCCTATTTTATATAAAGTTGTGTAAAGGGACTGAGACCTATGGGCAGGGGGTATATTCACTTGGCTAACACAGACAGTATTTTAACTCATAATAGAACTAAAATAAGGAAGATTGGAATATAAGTATGGCCTAACCCTAAGCTGGTACACATACTGCAGGAGTACCCATTTGAGTACTTGTTTATTCACTGAAATTTTGTCGTCACACTGTTTTACAATGCACATAGTTTTTTTTTATTGGTAATTGTACATAAGTTTGAACAATTTGTGATTCATTGTCGTTTATTGACTACACAACACACATACCAATTTTGCTGTCATGCGAGCATTTGTTGTTTATGGATAGCGGTTACTGGTTAGAGTAATGCAGTTTATGAGGTAGATTCGCCGTTATTTTTCATGGCTTTTGGATTTCTGTTAACGGGGTATGATTAGGATATTGTGATATTTTTCCTTGTCTTCTTATTTAAAATTCCACAAGGATGTTTCAACGAGTATTTAGCCATAAACAAGATTACCGGTATATACCGGCAATTTTTTGCATTTGATTCATTAATCTATTTATCAAGTTTCTGTTTTATATAACATGTGATGTTTTGAAAACACATATTAACATTATCAGCATTTAGAATCTTTTTTTGTTTAGACATAATAATTCTCCGCCTTTTTTCTTTTTAATCAAATTATAACCTTGGGCTTCGAATTTTTTTTCGCAAATAGTAGCATGACATAGCTCACGTACAATGGATATCTAATTTTCAGTTTCAGTTAGTTTAAATATCAAATGAGATGTAATGATGAGTATCATGTAATTAGATGTAATCTACTGGTGCTTACTTTACAATTGAGAACAAGTTGCGCAATTATAAACGAATGTAAATATATATATACGGTAATCCTAATCAATCAATGCTATACATGTTCACATGTTTTGAAAACGAAAGTAATAAAAATACCTACCTAGGTAATGTTTATGCAGTATCGTTGTATTTATTAATAAGTATCACTGTTTTAGAATTAAGAATTATCTCACTTAATAATAATAAAATATTGATGAATTACACTACTTTTCTTTATAAGCAGTTAGCACCATAAATAACTTTTCTCAAAACTTCCACCTCATAATATTTTATGATGACCACGGTTGACAGTAATTGAAGGTGTTTTGTTATTGTGTCATTTGTGTCAATAATTTTAGATCAAATATGTTCTGATGGCTGTGTTTGTTTCACTAACATACCCGTAGCAATAAAATACCATTATTTCATCTTAGTGGAAAAATACAGATTCTGTTGTATTTTATGTATGGTTTGTACTAAGTATTACAGATTGTAACATGCTTATTCAATTGTGACGGGCTTATGAGATTTCAAAATTTCGTTCCGGTAAGGAAATTCAGTTTGAGGTCATATGTTGCCACGTTATTGATGAAAATAGGTTCAGGAAATCCTGTCAACTATTTTTTGATGACTTTCATATGTGGTTATTGTTGGCTCATATCAAGTTTTCTGTTTCACTTTGTATGACTCGCTTATGATAAAATTCGAAATATAATAATATGATATGACAAAGTTTGTAATCTTATTATAAAAACACATATGAAACTACCTAGCATCCAGTTTATATTTAATTATTCCAATTAAGCATAAAATGAATAAAACAACTATCAATGTAATATCAGCTGTTGCATTTCCCGTTTTGACAAAGTTTGTCATTTGTAGTTGTGTAAATTATAAATGCTCACATTCGTAGTCAACGAACCATGTCATCCTACTAAAGGTCTGAATGAAATAATTCGTTCTAATCCCATCATTTGTGAAAGAGTTACCTTGACTACTAAAATTGGTAGTTAGGGGGGGTCTAATAAAGTCTGGAAAGCTATGAAAAAGAGTTAGAAGAGAGCAAGCAGAAAACATTCCATGCTCAGTGTTATAACAAGGTCTGTGTTTGATGAAATATTTCTCTAATTATAATTTATAAATAAATATTCAATGGGTCCCCTATGAAATAAATAATTTGGGCAAACTTAAAAACAGATAAAAAACTGACAATAATTATCGTTTCAATTATATTCAATTTGTCAGTTATGGTTAGTTATAAGGACCAGTGTTATTTTGATTAGAAAATGGAAAAAAAAATCCAACCACCACTTATGCAGTAAATTTAAACTTCTTGGAAAACTCACAAGAGCATGTCCTTTCATCTGGCACGGATAGTTATAATTAGCTACTTGTGTTGATCTGTGTTTAGATTGACATTGATATGAATCTTCTTACAAAAAAAAACTAAAATGGAATAAGTTCCGATATATGTAAATGCATAGCTACTAATATTTTATTACTTTGACTGATCTCGCTTGATCAATTTATTTCTACACAAAACATATTATTGTAATTAATTCTGACCAGAAAGTAGATACAATAATTGAGCACTTGAACTTTTGGTATGGATTCGTTTACATTACTTCCACTCGACTTTGCACTTAAATACCGCTGAATTATGGAAAAACGTCAACCGATAAGTCGCGCGTTAGTCATTCTCTGTGGTGTGATAAAGCGTTTTATTTTATATGTTTTGTAGGCATGGTGGCTTAGTGGTTGAAGCATTGGACTCAACTATGATGTCATTGCAGCCTTGCAGGTTGAAATATTGAGTTCAAATCGTCTGCTCACGTCAGTGTGTCGACTGATCTTGCTTGATCATTTTATTCCTACACAAAACATATTATTGTAATTAGTTCTGACCAGATGGTAGATACAATAATTGATACATAAATTGTGTAGTCAATGTCGAAACCAGAAAGATTATGGGCCTTCCAAACTAAGTATCTCCTCACCTGCTTGTGCTGATCCTTTACAGAGAGAAATGCGTTCAAATTTGCCATCCATATGAACATACATATTGTGAAGATCTAATTTTTAATCATTTTTCCGAAATGTGTTTTTTCATTCATAGGCATCATCTCCAACTCTTCAGTATTTGGAAATATCCCTTTCTTTTTACATTTCGAATACACAATCATTTGAAAACTATACCGAAATCCATTTGAAATTGCAATATTTTTTAATATTACACGATAACTGAAACAGTTACAGTGATTTCTTTACCAGTGTCGCATCACTATTGTTACATAACACTACCGGTATATCATCAATTCGTGTATGCGGTAATTAAAATCATTCACATATTGAACATATTGTATTATAATACAGGAAATATAGGATTATTGTAATATTTTACTTAATTTATGCAATTTAAGCAGGAAACGAAGTGTAACATTTTAAAAACAAGTTGTTTTCGTATATTGAATGATGAGATAAAAGATAAAAGAGATTGATAACAATTCAACAACAACTGAGAAGCTATAAACATGTTATTCAAATTTTATGGTGATGTCACAATACACAAGAATAAAAGTAATTTTTTTCAGTTAAAAAGTTACTAATATAGTCAATTATTAAATCCGATCTTTTATGTTCCACCAATCTCCATTCTCTATCAATTTTAAAAAATAAATTAAGAAATTGTGTAAGAAAAGAAATTATTTTTGTGTATTATGTGTAACATTTATTAAACTTCATGAAATTTTGTCAACAATTTGTTCTGATATTTGATTTGCGTGTCTATGGATAAGTCCCCATCATATACAAGTCATGTTAGTGGTAAGTAATATAAAAACCCTATATAAACTCGGACATTTTATCACATATATTAATCACTGTACATAATCAACAAATTTTTATGGATATACAATCTTTATACCATGTAAAGCTCATGTTTTCTGCAAGGCATTCAAGTCGACATGCTTTCAATCTAGAGTAGAAAATCTATGATGACTTGCATATTGTGCATAGTTTGTGAAACCCTTATTTGTGATATTGAAACATAGCAAAATTATTGCTGACAGGGCTGTGTAAGGGATATGGTGACGCCCTGTGAAATGCAACATCGACTCTAATTTTCTGAACCTTAATTTGCGTGAAGTTTTAGATATGGCGCTAAGATTAACTCAGAATGAAAACATGATTTGAAAAAACATCTTCGTGATACAAGTCTCCTATCTGTCCATTTATTCTTTGAAGCTCATTCAAATGTATTTGAAGTTTTAAAAAGGGTTACTCAAAAGTACAGTCAAAACAACTATAAATCAACATATAATGTTTTCAGTTGTTATTTATAGATTACCTTTAAAAGTCAGCTTTTCCAGACAGTAATTATCAAGTATTTTGACATCATCGGAATGCTATATATTTTTCAATATGGTTAAGAAAATTACTCATAAGATGTTTTGTATTGTCTGTGCAGTGTGCATATTGTTTTTTTGAAATTTTTTTAACAAATAAAGAAATGAATAAATCAAAAATTGTAGAACTTCAATGCTGTATCCAAGATTTTGTTTATTTTGTTCTGTAGTGAACACAAGATAATTAATCTTAATGATACTTGAATTTAAATTAATATTGTTACTTCTAATTTCTTCATTTTATATAAAAATAATTATTCCATTTTTTCATTTTAGATGATGCATATGTGGTTTTATTTCGGGATAACAAACGTTACAATCTTGTTTGAATCATGGACCATAAACACTGCAGGAGGAATGGTCGGGGCCTGTATCGGGGTTATCATACTAGCAATGATGTATGAAGGACTGAAAGTATTACGAGAAAGTTTACTTAATAAAACTGCCGCTCTAACAAAACGGACGTCGAACAGAACAGATTATCCGAATGGGGATCCCCTGATGGACTCGACTGTCTTAACAAGATCTGGAAGGTTTGTTGTTTAAAAAAAGTAAACTTAGAAAGTATTTTTAAGATACTGACATATGATAGCAATACTTATAGTCATCATAGGAAAGTGAATTTTATTTCAACTTAACTCTCAGCAAGAACAAATACAAAAAAATTACATTACTGTTTAGGTAAAAGAAACTACATCGTCTTAAAATGGTATCTTCTATCTCGGTGGTTCCCAACCTTTGTTGTAAATTCGCTTCTTTGGAACTCATTTTTGAAGTTGTCATAAAGCCTATGAATACCCAAATTCGTGGTTGAAAAGGCGGTGTGCCAAGTAAACACTAAAAATGTATGAGTTCCTTGTGAGAGATTGTGAAAATCACCTATCAATATGATAGAATAAGATCTCATATTTATGCCTGTATTGGAATATATTATAGATATATGGTAGTTTCATCATATGTCAAATCTTAACTTTTTGCCCAGTTACCCATACCGTCTGGAGTTTAAAATGCATTTTGTTCAATGCAATAACAAACATGGCCTTGCATATATTTTGTTTACTAATTGATAAAAAAATCGCCACATTCAATATTTACCAAAAAGAGTACGTGCAGATTGTCATTGATTACTTTACGTCAATTGATTGGCAAACTTTGATTTCATAATTCCCAAATTGTTTGGACTTCTGTCACAGAACAAATATTAACTGATGTCTGTGTTTCATTGATTATTGCTCAAAATGCGGTTTCGCTGAATCATTCCATTTTAGCAACTTCTGTTATAAAACTCTTTTATCTCATGACTTTATTATTACTATTTTATAAGCATGCTAGCATGTGATCTATGATATACCAGACAATCATGTGATGAGGGAAACCAATATTTTGGCATTTGAATGAAGTACCGGTAGTTTACTATAGACCATTTCAACTATAATGCTTATCAAATGTTGCTTTTTCTTTTCATTTTCTTTTTGCAATTAGAATTATTTATGCGATGCGTTTTCACACCCTTCTCTCCGAATAAAGCCTCTTACAAGTAGCCACTGTTGTCTAACAATAATATGTGAGAAGCTACAATTCATTTTGAATCGCCGGAATCTTCACGGTTCAGCATTGCCTACCAAAATTTATTACACTCTGTGTGTATTGGAGGGCGTAAGATTATTCTATTTCCATATTTTTCCTTGTTTTAATTCTGTAAGTCAAGTAAGTGCAACCAATTTGTTTTGATTTTCAACTTCTTTTTTATGATATTCTATTATTCATTCAAATATTCTACTTTTAACAGATCCACAATCTGGTCCTGGTGGCATCTATTACAGACATTTCTCCATTTCCTTCAAGTTATGATCAGTTATGCTTTGATGTTGATATTTATGACCTACAATGGTTATCTTGCGATCTCTATCTTGATTGGAGCAACTTTGGGATATTTCGTTTTTGGTTGGAAGAAAGCTGTCATTGTGGATATTAACGAACACTGTCATTAAAATAGAGTTTTTTTACTCTCGTTTTCAAGAATAATTTTTCCCAGCTTGCGCTTTGTGATACAATATAGATGCAGTATGTTACCATTCAGCATAGTACTAGAAAGACTAAATAATGTTGTTTGTTAATATTTGAGATTAATAAAATTGAATGTTAACTTGTATGGCCTGATTCTCTTTGCCATTGACCTTATTTGCTTTCAAGCAGTGAGCTGTTTGCTATCACTTGGAGATTATTAAAATTGTTAACGTGTATGGCTCTAATTTACTTTGCCTTTATTCACTTGCAAGTAGTGAATGAGTTAGACCAGAACAAGGTTGGAGAAAGATATATTTTTCCAATACAATGTTAACATTGAAAACTTTTTATAGAAATACAGTGCCCGATTTAATATTTGTTTCATGTGGGTCAGCTAGACCCATTGATTGACTGATTGGATTATTCCAAGTCCTTTATTAACCGCTTTCTACTGACATTTTTTAACATAAATATTAACCTATGTATAGCTTTTGATGTGTCAATGATCACATGCGATTCTATTAATATCCTGAGCATCTTTATTAGATGGCTTGCAGCCTTGCTTGCAAACTTGCATTTAACATATAGTAAAGCCAGAAAGTTGAGATAAATTACAGTTGTTTTGTCAATGCTTCTGCCTATCGCTTTCAGAATAGGGCTAGTGCAAAATCGTCTGTTTTCCTCTTTTCAGCTTTTATGACATTCTGTTGGTGCTTTGTTATCCAATGTTTGCTCACTGTTAAACATTGATATTAATGTTAACATGATAGAGTTGTTTTGTGATATCTCCAATAGAGTCACAAAGCCTAAATGTAATATAAAATTTTTTTAAAGTTAGTTACATTTTGCTATACTCTATTTTTATATTTTGAGCAATCGAAAGGGCTAGATTCTATATTTATGCATAATGAAGAGGAATTTTCTCTTAAATTTGATTGAAGCTTTTGAAGGCCATGTGTTTTTAGTCTTCATATTTGATCCCAAGGCTACAGTCAATTGCATTTTAGTATTCGACTGTCTTGCATTAAAAATGAATGCAGGGCCAGATTTTATACAATTAACCATTGTGGAACTGAGTTAGAAATTCTGTTAGAATATCATGATATTATCATAATGGTGCTATTCTTTGCAGCTGACTAAAGTAGCCTGAATAGTTGAGAATCTGTACCTGCATATGCGTAGAGATATTTTCTAAATTGTCTTTTTTGTCTTTTTTTCGTGTGATTATCCTGTATCAAGTGCATATTTATTTTGGTGCTCTTAAAAATACATGTTGTTGTTATATCAAAGTTTCTTGTATATATACCAAAATGAAGCACTTTTTGATCAAAAAATTTTAAATAATATAAATATAAAATTCAAGAAAAACTTCAGATGGAGTTTCCTTTCTCAATAAAATTATATATTAAATGAAACTGATTCTGAACATTCAACTTTCAACATTCCATTGCTTTTGGGAATTAGATAGGCTCTCATTGAATTTAAATGTAACAAATGTTTATTTATGAATTTCCTATTATTTTTACTAGTTCCGGAGATGTCATGTTGTATTGTAGCAATTATTTAAATTTTTCCCAATTTACTATTGTCTGTTTGACGTATAATTCCTGACTTAATAATACAAAGCTTTGTGCTTTCTTAACTGATTAATGCTAATCTATATGAACTCTAATTTAAAAAAATATTTGTGAAGAATTGTTGAATATTATACAGAGTCCTTGGTAAAAATAATGCATCGCCTGCATCACTATGCACTTTCTTTATTGTTTGCTGGATTTTGTTGCAGTGAACATAACTTTGTGCAGTATGAGTTTTATATTATTTTATGGTAAAATCTTCCGTACTGTGGGAACAACAATACAAATTGCTCATCAAAGTCATCCTTTTTTGTAATATTTGTGTATGTGATTTGCTAATCTTTATCTATCATATTTGCTTTACAACTTTTGGGAATGGAGTTATCACGCAGGATAATATTCACCAGTGTGTGGTTTTATTCATAGATATTGTGATGTACTACCAGTACCATGTAGCAAACCCGAACCGTGATATTACTGCAAAAATTTTTATTCGGACTCTTCTTCTTCTTTATGTACTAGGTCTGCCAGACTCTGAATTCTAAAAATGATTTCTACATATCTGACTTGTCAAGTTCTCACCACACGTTTGATGTTTTTTTCCAATAATGTACCCTATTATAAGGAGAGGTTATGTACGAAATATTTAGTGAATGAACAGACGAATAGACTTCGAGAAATTGAACCTCTGTATATCTGATAAAATATTTGGATGTGTATGGCATAAAATGATAAAATTCTGTAACACATTAATTAATGTCGAGCAACCTTTTTTTTACCATAGGACTTATGAATGATAATTTTTAAACTTTTGTGTGAGCTCTTTTGTAGTCATTGCCTTGAACCACTCCAGCTTATTGCATTGTCGCCTTATTTTTATTAATTTTTTGTGATTCATCTGACATAGCTTGCTGAAATCCAAATTATGAAAATCCAATTTGCTTCATCGGGCTCATATGGTACAAGTGCACGACAAATATTGTATTGTTTTGAGTAATTGCAGTTTTTGAATAGCCTTCATGCTGGCTTTTGGCTTGATGATTCTTCAGCTGTAACATTTATGAAAGCACTTTCGTAGCCGTTACCTTGTACCACCTCAGCTTCTTACACTGTCCCTTATTCTAACATAGCTTGCTGAAATCCAAATTTTTAAAGCAAAGAATTGGGGCCATAGTACAAGTGCACGATGAATATTGTATTGTCGTTTTAGTAAATAAGTTTTCGAATTGCCCTTAATGACGAGATAAATTCATGTCGACTGGTATCAAACACACAACAGGTCTGTCTGTTGTCCAGACACCAATCCCGTCCCGAAATTTAGGTATTGCTGTTATACTGATGGACACTATTTGCTGCATTTATTTTTATTATATATATATTTACCAGTGAAATATTATTTGTAGCCTTCCATTTTTCCTATCAAGTACTTGCTATTCTTATGAACCAAACTTTTCAGTTTTTCTTGTAATTTTGTCCTCGTGTATGAAAATTTTAAATAAATATGTCTATCAAGCATATGTTTACTGTAGATCGGATTTTCCCGCATGGCGGTTCCATTAAGAAAGGATTAAGAAATGACAGAAATGAAATTTGTATGAGCGCTGAAGGTCCTAATACTTGGTTGGAAAATACATACAAAAATAGGAGATAATATCAAAATCTTTTTGTGGGCTACAGCTATGAAAACTCGGGTTTCCCGAAACACGCAAACAGATCGCGTGCGAAATTAGTTTCTACGCCAGAGTATCAAGACAAACCGAGTTTTTGTGATATAGAAAGGAAATATTAAGACGGCAAAGCTTGTTGAATGAGTTAATGCAAATTTTCAATAGCGAGCATTTAATTTTTTTTTAAATGGGCTTCCATGCTGCACTAGAAGGGTTTGAAGTTTCATTATTTATCACCATATTTTGATATTTGTGTAATGGTTTATTGGGCCCGTATTTGCTAGCTGGCGAATCTGTTTATTGCATCCAGGGGAAGGTCGCTACGCTACCCGCGAGGGAAATGTAAGGAAAAGATTTGAGTATAAAAAAGCGGATGTTATATAATGAATTTGATGGTTGCACCGGGGTCGTTGCGCCGGACGAATGGCGGAAATTCGTCCGGCGCACTGCCCCCAGCCACTTTAGTCCATTAAGTAGTTTAAATAATACGTCATAAACTGATCACTCTTAATGGAAATCGATTTCTATCAATTTTAGGGTCCGTGTTCACTCAACCGTGACGAAATTTTTTTGTCATTATCTTCACTTTATATACCTTGTATGGCCCAAATATTACATCCCCATCTATTACCATTCTCGAGAAAAGACCTAAAATCACTGGAGCATGACTGACATGTGGGAGAAAAAAAATTCTACCTAAAACTGATTCGAATGATTTTTCCGATCATGCCCATGCCTTCAGATTCTTGATAAGACCTCTCTGAAGCCGGCTAAAGGCCAAAATCACTAGACCGTGACGGAGGCATGGGACGAAAAAAATTCCTCGAAAAAACTATTAAACTAATTTTTCTCAACCTACCTATGTATTTTTTTCTCTCAATATCTCAAATCTTAAGCGCAACATTCCGAACTCACTGGACCGTTACGGGGAAGGGGAATCCCCAAAGTTCGGGTGGTAATATATTCTATTAATTAGTCCCTTCGATATTTATGCATCACTTTGCCCAAAAACCGATTCCAAGTGCTCCTAATCGCCCCAAAACCATATTACCTAAGTGGGCGTGGCTTTTCACACGTTTTCTCACCACTGGGGGGGGTGGTGGCAGTGCCCCCACCCCCAATAGTACTTGTATAAATTCCCAATACTCGGGCAAACGCTTTCTGGCCCCGGAAACGAAGCTAAACGGCCTCTAAACACCAAAATCACTGTAGCGTGACTTGATTGACAGCTGATTGACCAATAAACAGCCTTGAGCCCCTAAAAGCCCGTTTTGGCCCTTTTCTTCTGGCCCGATCGTTCCCAAAAATTTTCTGCGTTATACCGACACTGTCCCCGACCTACATGCCAAATTTTGTCCCAATCGGCCCGCCAGTTTTTCTCGAAATGGTAACCCGTAGGTCCTTAGCAAATATACCTTATACTAGTCACTTTCGTGCAACGAATTCTGATCCATACTGTGCTATAGCACTAAACTGCTATCAACTTGCCTTACCATCCAGGGTCGGTCGCTTCGCTACCCGCGAGGGGAAATGTAAGAAAGAGATTTGAGTATAAAAGAGCGGATGTTTCATTATGAGTTTGTTGGATGCACCAGGGTCGTTGCGCCGGACGAATGGCGGAAATTCGTCCGGCGCGTAGCCCCCAGCCACTTTAGTTCATTAAGTAATTTAAAAAACACGTCATAAACTGATCGCTCTCGATGGATGTCGATTTTTATCAATTTCAAGGTCCGTGATCACTCGACCGTGACGAAATTTTTTAGGCATAAACTTCACTCCAACTACCTTGTACACCCCAAATATGAGACCCCCATCTATTACCGTTCTCGAGATATGGCAGAAAATCACTGGACCGTGACTGAAGGCTACTAGAAAAAAAATTCCGCTGATACGTGATTGGAATAATTTTTCTGATCATCCCCATGCCTTTAGATTATTGATAAGACCTTCCAGAAGCCGGCAAAAGGCCAAAATCACTAGACCGTGACGGAGACATGGGAGCAAAAAAATTTTCTTAAAAAAGTATTAAACTAAATTTTCTCAACCTACCTATGTATTTTTTTTTCTCAATATCTCAAATCTTAAGCGCAACATTCCGAACTCACTGGACCGTTACGGGGAAGGGGAATCCCCAAAGTTCCGGTGGTTATATATTCTATTAATTAGTCCCTTTGATATTTAGGCATCACTTTGCCCGAAAACCGATTCCAAGTGCTCCTAATCGCCCAAAAACCATATTACCTAAGTGGGCGTGGCTTTCCACACGTTTTCTCACCACTGGGGGGGTGGTGGCACTGCCCCCACCCCCAATTATACTTGGAAAAATTCCCAATACTCGGGCAAACGCTTTCTGACCCCGGAAACAGAGCTAAACGGCCTCTAAACCCCAAACTCACTCTTGCGTGACTTGATGGACAGCCGATTGACCAATCAGCAGCCTTGGACCCCTAAAATCCCGTTTTGGCCCACTTCCTTTGGCCCGATCACTCCCAAAAATTTTCTGTGTTTGTTTGGTAACTACCTCCCGCTACATGCCAAGTTTCGTCCCGATTGGCCCGCCAGTTTTCTGGGAAATGGTTTTTACCAGCGACGGCTGTTAATGTACTTCCAGCTTTAGTCTTTCGTGCAACGAATTCTGATCTATACTGTGCATACGCACTTTCAGTGCTCTCAGGTTGCCTGACCATCCAGGGGAAGGTCGCTGTGCTACCCGCGAGGGGAAATGTATGGAAATATTTTTAGTAAATTAAGAAGCATATGTTTGTTTGGAGTTTTTTGGAGGACCCGGGTCGTTGCGCCGGACGAATGACGGAAATTCGTCCGGCGCTGTGCCCCCGACTACTCTAGTCCATTAAGAAGTTCAAATACCCTGTAATAAACTGATCACCCCTAACCGGAGTCGAATTTTTCCAATTTTAAGGTCCGTGATCACTCAACCGTGACGAATTTTTTTTGACATAAACTAGACCTCAACTACCTTGTATGACCCGAATATGGCACCTCTACCTTCTACCATTCTCGAGATATAACGTGAAATCACTGGAGCGTGACTGAGGAGATGAAGAAATAAAATTTCTTTCAAAATAGATTCAAATAATTTTTCTAAACATGCCCATGCCTTTACTTTCTCAACAGGTCCTTTCAGAGGCCTGCAATAAGCCAAAATCACTAGACCATGACTGGGGAGTGAGAGAAAAAAAATTTCTTGAAATAGGCATTAAACTAAATTTTCCCAACATACCTATCTATTTTATTTCTCGATAGCTTCATTTTTAGGTGCGCAACCTTCTTACGCCACTGGAGGGCGATTGGGAGGGGGATTTCCCAAGATTCAGGTGGTGAATTATTCTATATATTAGTCCCTTTGAGATTTAATCATCACTTTGCCCAAAAACCAATTCCAAGTGCTCCTAATAGCCCAAAAACCATATTACCTAAGTGGGCGTGGCTTTCCACACGTTTTCTCACCACTGGGGGGGCGGTGGCAGTGCCCCCACCCCCAATTACACTTGGAAAAAATCCCAATACTCGGGCAAACGCTTTTTGGCCCCGGAAACGCAGCTAAACGGCTTTTAAACCCCAAAATCACTCTTGCGTGACTTGATTGACAGCCTGAAATAATTAATGACACGCAACCTTAAATTTGGGCCACCAAAAGCCCGTTTTGGCCCACTTCCTTTGGCCCGATCGTTCTGAAAATTTTTATTTGTTAGTTCGATAACTGCCCCCTACTACATGCCAAGTTTCGTCCCGATCGGCCCGCCAGTTTTCTGGGAAATGGTAACCCGATGGGTCTTAGCCAAGAGACTTCGTCACATTATTTTTGCCCTACGCGCAAAGTCTTTTGACCATTACTGTGCATACGCACTAAAGTGCTACAAGTTTGCCGGACCATCCAGGGGAGGTCGCTGCGCTACCCGCGAGGGGATATGTATAGAAATATATTTAGTAAATTAAGAAGCAGATGTTTGTTTGAAGTTTGTTGGAGGATCCGGGTCGTTGCGCCGGACGAATGACGGAAATTCGTCCGGCGCTCTGCCCCCGACACCTCTAGTCCATTAAGAAGTACAAATACCACGTAATAAACTGATCACCCCTAACCGGAGTCGCATTTTTCCAATTTTAAGGTCCGTGATCACTCAACCGTGACGAAAATTTTTTGACACAAACTAGACCTCAACTACCTTGTATGACCCAAATATGGCTTCTCTACCCTTTACCGTTCTCGAGATATAGCGTAAAATCACTGGAGCGTGACTGAGGTACTGGAGAAAAAAAATTTCTTCTAAAATGGCTTCAAATAATTTTTCTAAACATGCCCATGCCTTTACTTTCTTAATGAGTCCCTTCAGAAGCCTGCAATAAGTCAAAATCACTAAAGCGTGACTGGGGAGTAGGAGGAAAAAAATTTCTTCAAAAAAATGTTAAACTAATTTTTCCAACCATGCCTATCTATTTTATTTCTCGATAGCTTCAATTTTAAGTACGCAACCTTCTTACGCCACCGGAGGGCGATTGGGAGGGGGAAACACCGATTTTCCGGTAAATAAAATTACAATCAGCTATATTCTTTGAGAATTAGGCAAATCTTTACCCAAAATCCCATTCATATGCCTCTGAATTGCCTAAAAACAATAGAACCTAAGTGGGCGTGGCTTTGCACGAGTTTTCTCACCACAGAGGGCGTGGGGGCAGTGCCCCCACCCCCAATTATACTTGGAAAAATTCCCAATGCTCGGGCAAACGCTTTCCGACCCCGGAAACAAAGCTAAACGGCCTCTAAACCCCAAAATCACTCTAGCGTGAATGACTGACAGCTTGATTGGCCAATGACAGGCCCCAGACCCTTAAAAGCCCATTTTGGCCCACTTCCTATGGCCCGATCGTTCTGAAAAATTTTCTGTGTTAGTTTGGTAAGTGTCCCCCGCTACATGCAAAGTTTCAACCCGATCGGCCCGCCAGTTTTCTGGGAAATGGTAACTCGTAGGGTCTGCCCTAACATACTCTGGACTAGTCACTTTCGTGCAACGAATTCTGATCTATACTGTGCATGACGCACTATAGTGCTTTTCCTTGCCTAACCATCCAGGGGAGGTCGCTACGCTACCCGCGAGGGGATATGTATTGAAATATTTTTAGTAAATTAAGAAGCAGATGTTTGTTTGAAGTTTGTTGAAGGACCCGGGTCGTTGCGCCGGACGAATGACGGAAATTCGTCCGGCGCTCTGCCCCCGACACCTCTAGTCCATTAAGAAGTTCAAATACCACGTAATAAACTGATAACCCCTAACCGGAGTCGAATTTTTCCAATTTTAAGGTCCGTGATCACTCAACCGTGACGAAAATTTTTTGACACAAACTAGACCTCAACTACCTTGTATGACCCAAATATGGCATCTCTACCCTTTACCGTTCTCGAGATATAGCGTAAAATCACTGGAGCGTGACTGAGGTACTGGAGAAAAAAAATTTCTTCTAAAATGGCTTCAAATAATTTTTCTAAACATGCCCATGCCTTTACTTTCTTAATAAGTCCCTTCAGAAGCCTGCAATAAGTCAAAATCACTAAAGCGTGACTGGGGAGTAGGAGGAAAAAAATTTCTTCAAAAAAATGTTAAACTAATTTTTCCAACCATGCCTATCTATTTTATTTCTCGATAGCTTCAATTTTAGGTACGCAACCTTCTTACGCCACCGGAGGGCGATTGGGAGGGGGAAACATCGATTTTCCGGTAACTAAAATTACAATTAGCTATATTCTTTGAGAATTAGGCAAATCTTTACCCAAAATCCCATTCATATGCCTCTGAATTGCCTAAAAACAATATAACCTAAGTGGGCGTGGCTTCGCACGAGTTTTCTCACCACAGAGGGCGTGGGGGCAGTGCCCCCACCCCCAATTATACTTGGAAAAATTCCCAATGCTCGGGCAAACGCTTTCCGACCCAGGAAACAAAGCTAAACGGCCTCTAAACCCCAAAATCACTCTAGCGTGAATGACTGACAGCTTGATTGGCCAATGACAGGCCCCAGACCCTTAAAAGCCCATTTTGGCCCACTTCCTATGGCCCGATCATTCTGAAAAATTTTCTGTGTTCGTTTGGTAAGTGTCCCCCGCTACATGCAAAGTTTCAACCCGATCGGCCCGCCAGTTTTCTGGGAAATGGTAACTCGTAGGGTCTGCCCTAACATACTCTGGACTAGTCTTTCGTGCAACGAATTCTGATCTATACTGTGCATGACGCACTATAGTGCTTTTCCTTGCCTAACCATCCAGGGGAAGGTCGCTGCGCTACCCGCGAGGGGAAATGTATGGAAATATTTTTAGTAAATTAAGAAGCATATGTTTGTTTGAAGTTTGTTGGAGGACCCGGGTCGTTGCGCCGGACGAATGACGGAAATTCGTCCGGCGCTGTGCCCCCGACTACTCTAGTCCATTAAGAAGTTCAAATACCCTGTAATAAACTGATCACTTCTAACCGGAGTCGCATTTTTCCGATTTCAAGGTCCGTGATCACTCAACCGTGACGAAATTTTTTTGACATAAACTAGACCTTAACTACCTTGTATGACCCGAATATGGCACCTCTACCTTCTACCATTCTCGAGATATAACGTGAAATCACTGGAGCGTGACTGAGGAGATGGAGAAATAAAATTTCTTTCAAAATAGATTCAAATAATTTTTCTAAACATGCCCATGCCTTTACTTTCTCAACAGGTCCTTTCAGAGGCCTGCAATAAGCCAAAATCACTAGACCATGACTGGGGAGTGACAGAAAAAAAATTTCTTGAAAAAAGCATTAAACTAAATTTTCCCAACATACCTGTCTATTTTATTTCTCGATAGCTTCATTTTTAGGTGCGCACCCTTCTTACGCCACTGGAGGGCGATTGGGAGGGGGAAGTCCCAAGATTCAGGTGGTAAAATATTCTATATATTAGTCCCTTTGAGATATGGGCATCACTTTGCCCAAAAACCAATTCCAAGTGCTCCTAATAGCCCAAAAACGATATTACCTAAGTGGGCGTGGCTTTCCACACGTTTTCTCACCACTGGGGGGGCGGTGGCAGTGCCCCCACCCCCAATTACACTTGAAAAAAATCCCAATACTCGGGCAAACGCTTTTTGGCCCCGGAAACGCAGCTAAACGGCTTCTGAACCCCAAACTCACTCTTGCGTTACTTGATTGACAGCCTGAAATAATTAATGTCACGCAACCTTAAATTTGGGCCACCAAAAGCCCGTTTTGGCCCACTTCCTTTGGCCCGATCTTTCTGAAAAATTTTATTTGTTAGTTTGGTAACTGCACCCTACTACATGCCAAGTTTCGTCCCGATCGGCCCACCAGTTTCCTGGGAAATGGTAACTCGATGGGTCTCAGCCAAGAGACTTCGTCACATTATTTTTGCCCTACGTGCAAAGTTCCCTGACCATTACTGTGCATACGCACTTTCAGTGCTACAAGTTTGCCTGACCATCCAGGGTAAGGTCGCTGCGCTACCCGCGAGGGGAAATGTATGGAAATATTTTTAGTAAATTTAGAAGCATATGTTTGTTTGAAGTTTGTTGGAGGACCCGGGTCGTTGCGCCGGACGAATGACGGAAATTCGTCCGGCGCTGTGCCCCCGACCACTCTAGTCCATTAAGAAGTTCAAATACCCTGTAATAAACTGATCACCCCTAACCGGAGTCGAATTTTTCCAATTTTAAGGTCCGTGATCACCCAACCGTTACGAAATTTTTTTGACATAAACTAGACCTAAACTACCTTGCATGACCCGGATATGGCGCCTCTACCTTCTACCATTCTCGAGATATAACGTGAAATCACTGGAGCGTGACTGAGGTGATGGAGAAATAAAATTTCTTTCAAAATAGATTCAAATAATTTTTCTAAACATGCCCATGCCTTTACTTTCTCAACAGGTCCTTTCAGAGGCCTGCAATAGGCCAAAATCACTAGACCATGACTGGGGAGTGAGAGAAAAAAAATTTCTTGAAAAAAGCATTAAACTAAATTTTCCCAACATATCTATCTATTTTATTTCTCGATAACTTAATTTTTAGGTGCGCAACCTTCTTACGCCACTGGAGGGCGATTGGGAGGGGGAATTCCCAAGATTCAGGTGGTGAAATATTCTATATATTAGTCCCTTTGAGATTTAAGCATCACTTTGCCCAAAAACCAATTCCAAGTGCTCCTAATAGCCCAAAAACCATATTATCTAAGTGGGCGTGGCTTTCCACACGTTTTCCCACCACTGGGGGGGCGGTGGCAGTGCCCCCACCCCCAATTGCACTTGGAAAAAATCCCAATACTCGGGCAAACGCTTCCTGGCCCCGGAAACGCAGCTAAACGGCTTCTAAACCCCAAAATCACTCTTGCGAGACTTGATTGACAGCCTGAAATAATTAATGTCACGCAACCTTAAATTTGGGCCACCAAAAGCCCGTTTTGGCCCACTTCCTTTGGCCCGATCGTTCTGAAAAATTTTATTTGTTAGTTCGATAACTGCCCCCTACTACATGCCAAGTTTCGTCCCGATCGGCCCGCCAGTTTTCTGGGAAATGGTAACCCGATGGGTCTTAGCCAAGAGACTTCGTCACATTATTTTTGCCCTACGCGCAAAGTCTTTTGACCATTACTGTGCATACGCACTAAAGTGCTACACTGTTGCCTGACCATCCAGGGACGGTCGCTGCGCTACCCGCGAGGGGAAATGTAAGAAAGAGATTTGAGTATAAAGGAGCATTTGTTTCATTATGAGTTTGTTGGATGCATCAGGGTCGTTGCGCCGGACGAATGGCGGAAATTCGTCCGGCGCGTAGCCCCCAGCCACTTTGGTTCATTAAGTAGTTTAAACAACACGTCATAAACTGATCAATCTTGATGAATGTCGATTTTTATCAATTTTAAGGTCCGTGATCACTCGACCGTGACGAAATTTTTTAGGCATAAACTTCACTCCAACTACCTTGTACACCCCAAATATGAGACCCCCAACTATTACCGTTCTCGAGATATGGCGGAAAATCACTGGACCGTGACTGAAGGCTACTAGAAAAAAAATTCCGCTGATACGTGATTGGAATAATTTTTCTGATCATGCCCATGCCTTTAGATTATTGATAAGACCTTCCAGAAGCCGGCAAAAGGCCAAAATCACTAGACCGTGACGGAGGCATGGGAGCAAAAAAATTTTCTTAAAAAAGTATTAAACTAAATTTTCTCAACCTACCTATGTATTTTTTTTTCTCAATATCTCAAATCTTAAGCGCAACATTCCGAACTCACTGGACCGTTACGGGGAAGGGGAATCCCCAAAGTTCGGGTGGTAATATATTCTATTAATTAGTCCCTTTGATATTTAGGCATCACTTTGCCCGAAAACCGATTCCAAGTGCTCCTAATCGCCCAAAAACCATATTACCTAAGTGGGCGTGGCTTTCCACACGTTTTCTCACCACTGAGGGGGCGGTGGCGGTGCCCCCACCCCCAAAAATACTTGAAAAAATTTCCAATACTCGGGCAAACACTTTCTGGCCCCGGAAACAGAGGCAAACGGCCTCTAAACCCCAAACTCACTCTTGCGTGACTTGACTGACAGCCAATTGACCAATAAGCAGCTCCGGGCCACTAAAATCCCGTTTTGGCCCACTTCCTTTGGCCCGATCGCTCCCAAAAATTTTCTGTGTCAGTTTGGTAACAACCCCCCGCTTCATGCCAAATTTCAACAGGATCGGCCCGCCAGTTCTCTGGGAAATGGTAATTCAAGTGCTCTCACCTAAGATACTTCGTACCAATGACTTTCGTGCAACGAATTCTGACTTCAACTTTGCATTCGCACTTTCAGTGCTTTTCCTTGCCTGACCATCCAGAATAAACGTCTGCCTGCGGCACACGACGAGGGGGGCCGCGGGCGCACAAACGGTTGGTTGGGCTCGGGCCGGTTTTGTCTACGACGCTCGAGCCGCCATCCGTTGCGTCGGACGGATCGCGGCATGATCCGACCGACGCCATTGGCCCCCCCTAACATAAAGAGTTTCAACGATACGGACTGGAGTATATTTTTATCAATTTTAAGGTCCGTGATCACTCGACCATGACGAAATTTTATAGGCATAAACTTTACTCCAACTACCTCGTATACCCCAAATACGAGACCCCTATCTATTACCGTTCTCGAGATATGGCCTAAAATCACTGGACCGTGACTGAAGGCTAATAGAAAAAAAATTTCGCTGATACGTGATTGGAATAATTTTTCTGATCACGCCCATGCCTTTAGATTCTTGATATGACCTCTCAGAAGCCGGCAAAAGGCCAAAATCACTAGACCGTGACAGAGGCACGGGAGCAAAAATATTTCTTGAAAAAAGTATTAAACTAAACTTTCTCAACCTACCTATGTATTTTTTTCCCTCAATATCTCAAATCTTAAGCGCAACATTCCGAACTCACTGGACCGTTACGGGGAAGGGGAATCCCCAAAGTTGAGGTGGTAATATATTCCATTAATTAGTCCCTTCCATAAATATGCATCACTTTGCCCCAAAACCGATTCCAAAGACTCCTAATCGTCAGAAAACCATATTACCCAAGTGGGCGTGGCTTTCCACACGTTTTCTCACCACTGGGGGGGCGGGGGCACTTCCCCCACCCCCAAACATGTTTGGAAAAATTCCCAATGCCCGGGCGAACCGTTTCCCGGCCCGGAAACGCAGCCAAACGGCTTCTAAACCCCAAAATCACTCTTGCGTGACTTGACTGACAGCCCATTGACCAATCAGCAGCTTTGGGCCACTAAAAGCCAGTTTTGGCCCACTTGCCCTGGCCCGATCGTTCCGAAAAATTTTCTTTGTTAGTTTCCCCCCGTCCCCCATCTTTTGACACCTCGGGCGTGTCTCTACCATTTGCGGTTCTCCGAAAACACTCACTACTAGAGCCGTCGCCTATATTACCCACATATCATACACTTGGCCGCCGGCTTTCGATTTCTGTTGCAACTATCGTTGCCATATGCACTGACGTGGGCGGAATAGCATCCAGGGGAGGTCGCTGCGCTACCCGCGAGGGGAAATGTATAGAAATATTTTTAGTAAATTAAGAAGCAGATGTTTGTTTGCAGTTTGTTGAAGGACCCGGGTCGTTGCGCCGGACGAATGACGGAAATTCGTCCGGCGCTCTGCCCCCGACACCTCTAGTCCATTGAGAAGTACAAATGCCCTGTAATAAACTGATCACCCCTAACCGGAGTCGAATTTTTCCAATTTTGAGGTCCGTGTTCACTCAACCGTGACGAAATTTTTTTGACACAAACTAGACCTCAACTACCTTGTATGACCCAAATATGACATCTCTACCTTTTACCATCCTCGAGATATAACGTAAAATCACTGGAGCGTGACTGAGGTACTGGAGAAAAAAAATTTCTTCTAAAATGGATTCAAATAATTTTTCTAAACATGCCCATGCCTTTACTTTCTTAATAAGTCCCTTCAGAAACCTGCAATAAGCCAAAATCACTAAAGCGTGACTGGGGAGTAGGAGAAAAAAAATTTCTTGAAAAAAGCGTTAAACTAAATTTTCCCAACATACCTATCTATTTTATTTCTCGATAGCTTCATTTTTAGGTGCGCAACCTTCTTACGCCACTGGAGGGCGATTGGGAGGGGGAATTCCCAAAATTCAGGTGGTGAAATATTCTATATATTAGTCCCTTTGAGATTTAAGCATCACTTTGCCCAAAAACCAATTCCAAGTGCTCCTAATAGCCCAAAAACCTATTACCTAAGTGGGCGTGGCTTTCCACACGTTTTCTCACCACTGGGGGGGTGGTGGCACTGCCCCCACCCCCAATTATACTTGGAAAAATTCCCAATACTCGGGCAAACGCTTCTTGGCCCCGGAAACGGAGCTAAACGGCCTCTAAACCCCAAAATCACATAGCGTGACTTGATTGGCAGCTCGATGTCTTGCAACCTCTGAAGGTGCCACTAAAACCCCCGTTTTGGCCCACTTCTTTTGGCCCGTTCCTTCTGAAAAATTTTCTGGGTTCATTTGACAATAGTCCCCACGTACATGCCAAGTTTCGTCCCGATTGGCCCAACAGTTTCCCGGGAAAGCCAGAATGTTGGGGTCTACTCGAAGTAACTTTGTCCTGGCTACTGGCTTACGCGCAAAGGCTTCTGATCTATACTGTGCATACGCACTTTCAGTGCTCTCAGGTTGCCTAACCATCCAGGGGAGGTCGCTGCGCTACCCGCGAGGGGAAATGTATAGAAATATTTTTGGTAAATTAAGAAGCAGATGTTTGTTTGCAGTTTGTTGAAGGACCCGGGTCGTTGCGCCGGACGAATGACGGAAATTCGTCCGGCGCTCTGCCCCCGACACCTCTAGTCCATTGAGAAGTACAAATACCCTGTAATAAACTGATCACCCCTAACCGGAGTCGAATTTTTCCAATTTTAAGGTCCGTGTTCACTCAACCGTGACGGAATTTTTTTGACACAAACTAGACCTCAACTACCTTGTATGACCCAAATATGACATCTCTACCTTTTACCATTCTCGAGATATAACGTAAAATCACTGGAGCGTGACTGAGGTACTGGAGAAAAGAAATTCCTTCTAAAATGGCTTGAAATAATTTTTCTAAACATGCCCATGCCTTTACTTTCTTAATAAGTCCCTTCAAAAGCCTGCAATAAGCCAAAATCACTAAAGCGTGACTGGGGAGTAGGAGAAAAAAAATTTCTTGAAAAAAGCGTTAAAC
This sequence comes from Styela clava, assembly GCF_964204865.1. Classification (NCBI taxonomy): domain Eukaryota; kingdom Metazoa; phylum Chordata; class Ascidiacea; order Stolidobranchia; family Styelidae; genus Styela; species Styela clava. Next base: position 8,966,952 of record NC_135254.1, read on the forward strand.
TAAATTTTCCCAACATACCTATCTATTTTATTTCTCGATAGCTTCATTTTTAGGTGCGCAACCTTCTTACGCCACTGGAGGGCGATTGGGAGGGGGAATTCCCAAAATTCAGGTGGTGAAATATTCTATATATTAGTCCCTTTGAGATTTAAGCATCACTTTGCCCAAAAACCAATTCCAAGTGCTCCTAATAGCCCAAAAACCATATTACCTAAGTGGGCGTGGCTTTCCACACGTTTTCTCACCACTGGGGGGGTGGTGGCACTGCCCCCACCCCCAATTATACTTGGAAAAATTCCCAATGCTCGGGCAAACGCTTTCCGACCCAGGAAACAAAGCTAAACGGCCTCTAAACCCCAAAATCACTCTAGCGTGAATGACTGACAGCTTGATTGGCCAATGACAGGCCCCAGACCCTTAAAAGCCCATTTTGGCCCACTTCCTATGGTCCGATCGTTCTGAAAAATTTTCTGTGTTCGTTTGGTAAGTGTCCCCCGCTACATGCAAAGTTTCAACCCGATCGGCCCGCCAGTTTTCTGGGAAATGGTAACTCGTAGGGTCTGCCCTAACATACTCTGGACTAGTCTTTCGTGCAACGAATTCTGATCTATACTGTGCATGACGCACTATAGTGCTTTTCCTTGCCTAACCATCCAGAAGAGGTCGCTGCGCTACCCGCGAGGGAAAAGGGGATGTCTGTTTGAAATTGTTGTCAACGAAGTAGTGCTGTCGAGGTGGTTATTTCGAGTGGCACGTCGTAACGCCGGACGAATGGCGGGGATTCGTCCGGCGTAGGGCCCCCCGTCCGTGTGCGCCAACTCACATAATTTGGAGGTACCCACTTCCGAGTTGCTCAATGGCAACATTGTTTCTTTTGGTTTATATACTAGCGTTTTATTCTAACCTAACGTTTGTGGTGTGTGAATTGATTGACGGCTTGATTACCTTGCAAACTCTCTCCGTCCCACAAACCCCCGTTTTAATCCCCTTCCTGCGTTCCGATCGATCTGAAAAATTTTATGGTTCGTTTTGGTAAAAGTCCCTACACCAAAGTTTCGGCCCGATCAGCCCGGCAGTTGTCTGGGAAATGCTCGTTTCCTACCCCTCACAGTATATACTTTCATCTACCATCGCCGAAAGGGCGAGGCTTCAAACACGCCTTGACTGACAGCTCGATTGGCCAATAACCGATTCGGGCCACTAATAGCCCGTTTTGACCCCTTTCCACAAACGTGATCGTTCTGAAAAATTTTCTGGGTCGTTTTGGTAAAGGTCCCTGTACCCGTGCAAAGTTTCAGTCCGATCGGCCTTGCAGTTGTCTGGGAAATGCTCGTTTCCTACCCCTCACAGTATATACTTTCATCTACCATCGCCGAAAGGGCGAGGCTTCAAACACGCCTTGACTGACAGCTCGATTGGCCAATAACCGATTCGGGCCACTAAAATCCCGTTTTGACCCCTTTCCACAAACGAGATAGATCTGGAAAATTTTCTGGGTCGTTTTGGTAAAGGTTCCTGCACCCGTGCAAAGTTTCAGCCCGATCGGCTTGGCAGTTGTCTGGGAAATGCTCGTTCTACGCCCGACTCACAGTATACCTCAGAATTGTACCACTAACGCTTGACGAGCAAAATTTCACGAAATAAAAAACCTTGCGCACGAAGTTCTTGCTGTTGCCTAACAACATGCCTCCGTCATCTCGGTCCACGCTCTTCAGACGTACACACCTCCGACTTCTTCATTATGAGTATATTTCTTTTTCGTTTATATAGTAGCAATATACTTTTATCCCACCGTTTGTGGTGTGTGACTTGATTGACGGCCTGATTAACTTGCAACCTCTCTCTGTCCCACAAAACTCCCGTTTTGACCCCTTTCCACAAACGCGATCGTTCTGAAAAATTTTCTGGGTCGTTTTGGTAAAGGTCCCTGTACCCGTGCAAAGTTTCAGTCCGATCGGCCTGGCAGTTGTCTGGGAAATGCTCGTTTCCTACCCCTCACAGTATATACTTTCATCTACCATCGCCGAAAGGGCGAGGCTTCAAACACGCCTTGACTGACAGCTCGATTGGCCAATAACCGATTCGGGCCACTAATAGCCCGTTTTGACCCCTTTCCACAAACGTGATCGTTCTGAAAAATTTTCTGGGTCGTTTTGGTAAAGGTCCCTGTACCCGTGCAAAGTTTCAGTCCGATCGGCTTTGCAGTTGTCTGGGAAATGCTCGTTTCCTACCCCTCACAGTATATACTTTCATCTACCATCGCCGAAAGGGCGAGGCTTCAAACACGCCTTGACTGACAGCTCGATTGGCCAATAACCGATTCGGGCCACTAAAATCCCGTTTTGACCCCTTTCCACAAACGAGATAGATCTGGTAAATTTTCTGGGTCGTTTTGGTAAAGGTTCCTGCACCCGTGCAAAGTTTCAGCCCGATCGGCCTAGCAGTTGTCTGGGAAATGCTCGTTCTACGCCCGACTCACAGTATACCTCAGAATTGTACCACTAACGCTTGACGAGCAAAATTTCACGAAATAAAAAACCTTACGCACGAAGTGCTTGCTGTTGCCTAACAACCTGCCTCCGTCATCTCGGTCCACGCTCTTCAGATGTACACACCTCCGACCTCTTCATTATGAGTATATTTCTTTTTCGTTTATATAGTAGCAATATACTTTTATCCCACCGTTTGTGGTGTGTGACTTGATTGACGGCCTAATTAACTTGCAACCTCTCTCTGTCCCACAAAACTCCCGTTTTGACCCCTTTCCACAAACGCGATTGTTCTGAAAAATTTTCTGGGTCGTTTTGGTAAAGGTCCCTGTACCCGTGCAAAGTTTCAGTCCGATCGGCCTGGCAGTTGTCTGGGAAATGCTCGTTTCCTACCCCTCACAGTATATACTTTCATCTACCATCGCCGAAAGGGCGAGGCTTCAAACACGCCTTGACTGACAGCTCGATTGGCCAATAACTGATTCGGGCCACTAAAAGCCCGTTTTGACCCCTTTCCCAAAACGCGATCTCTCTGAAAAATTTTCTGGGTCGTTTTGGTAAAGGTCCATGCACCCGTGCAAAGTTTCGGCCCGATCGGCCCGGCAGTTGTCTGGGAAATGCTCGTTTCCTCTCCCTCACAGTATATACTTTCATCTACCATCGCCGAATGGGCGAGGCTTCAAACACGCCTTGACTGACAGCTCGATTGGCCAATAACCGATTCGGGCCACTAAAAGCCCGTTTTGACCCCTTTCCACAAACGCGATCGCTCTGAAAAATTTTCTGGGTCGTTTTGGAAAAGGTTCCTGCACCCGTGCAAAGTTTCGGCCCGATCGGCCCGGCAGTTGTCTGGGAAATGCTCGTTCTACGCCCGACTCACAGTATACTTCCAAAATCTCAAAGTGACACAAAATAAAAATGATTACGCGCAAAGCGCTTTTCGTTTATATACCCATCGATCTATTCTATCCTAACGTTTGTGGTGTTTTCATATGCAAAACTTTCGAAGACCCTGGCGTGCGACTGTGAGGAGTAATTCCCTGTTCGACGGCGATAAAACTTTCATTTAATTATCCTCTTCGAGAAATAAGTGACACTTTGATCGAAAACCCGTTCAAAAGTCTGAGAATAGCCGAAAACAAACGAAGCTCGAGTAGGCGGGGTCTGGCACACGTTTAACCACCACAGAGGGCGGGGGGGGCCAGCCCCCGCCGCCCAAAGTACTCGAAAAAATTGCCAGGGATCGGCCAAACGCTCACCCGTCCCGGAAACCCCGTTAAACGGACTCGAATTCAATCGGCGTGACTTGATTGATTGACATATTGACAGGTAACCGCACCCCGATTTTCAACCCCCGTTTTGACCCCCTTCCCCCGACGCGATCGCTCTGTAAAATTTTCTGGGTTGTTTTGGTAACAGTCCGCGTGCTCGTGCAAAGTTTCGGCCCGATCGGCCCGGCAGTTGTCTGGGAAATGCTCGTTACCTACCCTTCGTCACTTCTTATTTCATCTATAACCACCTACGCTAAAAGCGCAAGGATGCACGACATTTCACTTTGACGGAGCAAAAAAACGCTCAAAGGTTGCCAGACCATCCAGGGACGGTCGCTGCGCTACCCGCGAGGGGAAATGTAAGAAAGAGATTTGAGTATAAAGGAGCATATGTTTCATTATGAGTTTGTTGGATGCATCAGGGTCGTTGCGCCGGACGAATGGCGGAAATTCGTCCGGCGCGTAGCCCCCAGCCACTTTGGTTCATTAAGTAGTTTAAACAACACGTCATAAACTGATCACTCTTGATGAATGTCGATTTTTATCAATTTTAAGGTCCGTGATCACTCGACCGTGACGAAATTTTTTAGGCATAAACTTCACTCCAACTACCTTGTACACCCCAAATATGAAACCCCCATCTATTACCGTTCTCGAGATATGGCAGAAAATCACTGGACCGTGACTGAAGGCTACTAGAAAAAAAATTCCGCTGATACGTGATTGGAATAATTTTTCTGATCATGCCCATGCCTTTAGATTATTGATAAGACCTTCCAGAAGCCGGCAAAAGGCCAAAATCACTAGACCGTGACGGAGGCTTGGGAGCAAAAAAAATTTCTTAAAAAAGTATTAAACCAAATTTTCTCAACCTACCTATGTATTTTTTTTTCTCAATATCTCAAATCTTAAGCGCAACATTCCGAACTCACTGGACCGTTACAGGGAAGGGGAATCCCCAAAGTTCGGGTGGTAATATATTCTATTAATTAGTCCCTTTGATATTTAGGCATCACTTTGCCCGAAAACCGATTCCAAGTGCTCCTAATCGCCCAAAAACCATATTACCTAAGTGGGCGTGGCTTTCCACACGTTTTCTCACCACTGAGGGGGCGGTGGCGGTGCCCCCACCCCCAATATTACTTGGATAAATTCCCAATACTCGGGCAAACGCTTTCTGGCCCCGCAAACAGAGCTAAACGGCCTCTAAACCCCAAAATCACTCTTGCGTGACTTGATTGACAGCCGATTGACCAATAAGGAGCTCCGGGCCACGAAAATCCCGTTTTGGCCCACTTCCTTTGGCCCGATCGCTCCCAAAAATTTTCTGTGTCAGTTTGGTAACTACCCCCCGCTTCGTGCCAAATTTCGTCAGGATCGGCCCGCCAGTTCTCTGGGAAATGGTAATTCAAGTGCTCTCACCTAAGATACTTCGTACCAATGACTTTCGTGCAACGAATTCTGACTTAAACTTTGCATTCGCACTTTTAGTGCTCTATGTTGCCTGACCATCCAGGGGAGGTCGCTGCGCTACCCGCGAGGGGATATGTATAGAAATATATTTAGTAAATTAAGAAGCAGATGTTTGTTTGAAGTTTGTTGGAGGATCCGGGTCGTTGCGCCGGACGAATGACGGAAATTCGTCCGGCGCTCTGCCCCCGACACCTCTAGTCCATTAAGAAGTACAAATACCACGTAATAAACTGATCACCCCTAACCGGAGTCGCATTTTTCCAATTTTAAGGTCCGTGATCACTCAACCGTGACGAAAATTTTTTGACACAAACTAGACCTCAACTACCTTGTATGACCCAAATATGGCTTCTCTACCCTTTACCGTTCTCGAGATATAGCGTAAAATCACTGGAGCGTGACTGAGGTACTGGAGAAAAAAAATTTCTTCTAAAATGGCTTCAAATAATTTTTCTAAACATGCCCATGCCTTTACTTTCTTAATGAGTCCCTTCAGAAGCCTGCAATAAGTCAAAATCACTAAAGCGTGACTGGGGAGTAGGAGGAAAAAAATTTCTTCAAAAAAATGTTAAACTAATTTTTCCAACCATGCCTATCTATTTTATTTCTCGATAGCTTCAATTTTAAGTACGCAACCTTCTTACGCCACCGGAGGGCGATTGGGAGGGGGAAACACCGATTTTCCGGTAAATAAAATTACAATCAGCTATATTCTTTGAGAATTAGGCAAATCTTTACCCAAAATCCCATTCATATGCCTCTGAATTGCCTAAAAACAATAGAACCTAAGTGGGCGTGGCTTTGCACGAGTTTTCTCACCACAGAGGGCGTGGGGGCAGTGCCCCCACCCCCAATTATACTTGGAAAAATTCCCAATGCTCGGGCAAACGCTTTCCGACCCCGGAAACAAAGCTAAACGGCCTCTAAACCCCAAAATCACTCTAGCGTGAATGACTGACAGCTTGATTGGCCAATGACAGGCCCCAGACCCTTAAAAGCCCATTTTGGCCCACTTCCTATGGCCCGATCGTTCTGAAAAATTTTCTGTGTTAGTTTGGTAAGTGTCCCCCGCTACATGCAAAGTTTCAACCCGATCGGCCCGCCAGTTTTCTGGGAAATGGTAACTCGTAGGGTCTGCCCTAACATACTCTGGACTAGTCACTTTCGTGCAACGAATTCTGATCTATACTGTGCATGACGCACTATAGTGCTTTTCCTTGCCTAACCATCCAGATGGTTCGAAAAATCTTGATTCATTTAGTTCAGTGGTTCCCAACCTTTCTACCCTGGCGGACCGGTAAATTAAATGTGCTCGCGGACCGAAAAACTGAAAAGTGTGATTACTCGGCGCCAAGATGTCGCAATATGACGGCGGAAGAGAAATTGCGTTATAAACCAGCGCAACCTCGCCTTCGGTAAAGCAGGCAGTTGCGAACCCCTGATTTTGTGGTCGAAGGTATTTCAAAGTTCATCATTCGTTCACTAATGGCTCCTAGACACGACATTTCGCGTGATGTAAGTCGATGGCTCCTAGCGACACTTCACGTGATAAAGGCGTGGAACATTATACTTCAAACAAGGGAAACCACAGTTCATCCGAGGTCTATGTCGGCATGGGATTTTTTGCTCTAACGATCAGTATCCACTGTTTAAACAATGTCAGTGTTCAAAGCGGGAAGAAGTCACTTGGAGGCGTTAATTTAAACTTCCTCTGAGTAATATAGAGCCCGATATTTTGAACAAATTTTTGTTTCATTTTAACTCAAAGGAACACTTTTATTATATATGGAAACACGTTATTTCGACATGCTTGTCTGCCGATCTTCTCAGCAAACTCGGCGCTCGGACTGAAATTATGAGGTTTCTAATTCTTAATATGGGCCTACACTAATAATGTTTTCTACCACAAATAATTCAGGATGATTTTGTTACTCTTCAGAATTAACCTATTGTTAAATCACAATCGTGAAAAGTAAATGGTAGTATTATATATAAATATCTCTGTAAATAAATAAAAAACATATTTGTATATTTTGTTGAGCTGTCCATTGATTTGAAACATCTTTTTATAAATTTCTATCTTTTCGTACAAACAAAATTTTATTCAAACTCGCATCGGCTGATAAAATCGTGTTTGGTTGAACCGAAATCCGTTTTAATTAAATATCAAAATATTAAATATCAAATAATAAATCTTGGTAATCTGGTGGTCGCCTATGACTTGGAAAATGAGTCCCTTCTCCTTCTGAGTCAATGCACGAGTGGCGTTACTTTGAGGAAAATCAATTAGTTCACATTTATACAACAGACAGGGCTTTCCGTAGCCTACGGAATTATACGGATCACAGTCAAACTTATGTGTCAGTGTCTCCAAAGCCAGACATGGCTAGAGCTGGCAATTTCGAAGGCCTGATGATTTCAGAATCGAATCAAATATTTTTTTGAATCAAATCGAGAAATATGTAATTGTATGCGACATTCATTATGTAATCGGTCCTGTCAATGCATGAATTACTGAAAACATTGAATACATCACTCAGACAGATTGTTGAGGTTTCACACATAATAAAAACACGTTTTATCAATAAATTACTACAGAAAATAGTCATATGTCCGAATTGCGTTGGAAAAATATAGATTTACTAAAAACAAATGGGGAAATTTACCTCGACCATTTGTGGAAAAAAAACATGGCGGCGATTCGAAATTTTGCTCTGAACCGATTCCAATAATTTATAATTTGATTCGATTCGAAATGCTTAGCTCTAAACATGGCACAAGATTGAAAGTGAGGAAACGTAATATTAAAACGTCAATTCCAAATATTAGCGTCTAATTCACGAGACGTTACGTTGAATCTTGTTGTAGCATTAATGTTGAATAGGCCAAGTTTCACTGGCCTTCTTTCGTGTCCGTATTTTGGCTGCAATACATTTTTATGTTTTCATAATATGCTATTGAACAGTGAGTTTGTCGGGGTCTAACCACTGTGCCAGCGATCGAATTAAGAGACTCGGCCACTTTCAGGGTGTGGATAAAAATACATTTCGCTCTCTCCTTCGTTCACTAGGACTTGCGTCGCTCAATAGATATTTCTAATGTCGAGTTGCTTTTCACAATAAATAACAAATCTGGAATCTTGTGTCTTTCGATATCCAATATACCATCCCCAGTACACACTACGTCTCATTCTTTTCTTATATAATCACCCATTTTCCATGAATTTTTGTTCTCAAATTGTTTTATTTATTTATGCTAATATACTTGCTTTATCGTTTGACGCCATCTGCTGCTGCTGACTTTGATAGTCTGTTCGCGACTCGTCGTTCATTGTAGTTAAAACATTATACGTGTTTTTTAAAGGATTTATTTAATTTTTTGTTCATATGTACGATGTTTGTTGCACGACAAAAATAAATATCTTAATCTGACACATGTTGATGTCGCAGAAGTGGTTTGTCAATGTATCGTTAAATTTCAGTTTCTTTTCAAGAAAGCGGTGGTAAAAAGCAAAAAAATAAAGTCTTAAAGGAGTGATTGAATTTAACGAGCGTTGACTATTTGTAGATTTACTCGAACACATTTAAACCTCAACGGCCACTTACCCGAATTGAATCTTTATTTGAATCTAGAGGATTGTATCAAATATTATGTGGTAATATTTGATTTTAAAATTTCCATAATCAGCCATGCTAATATTTTAAATTTGACAATAATAAGTTCAGAATCAGTTTCCCGTGAGAATATATTGTTCACGATTTTATAGCAGGAGCGTGTTTTCATTGTCATTCAAAAAGTGCGCATCCTGTCACAGGCATATATTAGGATATATATCGACATTTTCCGAAACTAATGACGAAAACTTTTAAATAATTATATTCCCGGACGTGTTGAATACACTCTCCGATGATACACTCGCATCACATCGTATTGAACTGATAGAGCTAGTATCTCTTGATCGCAGTTGATGCAGTTTTTTATTATATATATCTGAAAGTATAAGTCACACATCAAACACTGAAGTTTTGTCACGCGAAATCACGAACACGCAAAATTGCTTTGGAACCAGTGTGCCATGACCAGCATAAATTACAACTTATTACGTCTAACGTCACGCTGCGTTTAACAGGTTGATCCTATCTGGTTAACGGTTGAAGTGTTTCCACTGAACTTTACAGCCTTGCCAAATATCCATTTTGTACCTGCAAACCACGGTTGAATGAAAGTCGACTGCGAACTCTAGTGGTAGTGTTTGACGCATCATTCTAATATAAACGTTATAGAACCCAAGAGTCAACATGCAATCGAAAACAAAACAATACGACCCACAGAGAACACGAATATAGTTTGAAACGCGAATCTCTTTACGTGTATATACTGTGAAAGTGCCAGATCCTTGTTAGAAGTACATTAGTAAAATCACATGAAAAGAGTCAAATTTGTTGAAACAACCAAAAACAGAAAGCCGAGGAAACAATACAAAAACGTTCGCGTATGCAGATTTGTTTAATTGTCTGTTGTGAATATTTAGTTACCTTAATGCATTTTAAGTTCAAGTCTGGAATGTTGATTTCGATTTTAACAATTAAAAGTCTTACAGTTTCGACTCCACGTCAAAAAATTTAACTTCCTTTTTAGATTGTAAATTATCTCAGACCTTCGTAAAGTATTATTAAATTTTAGTCAATAAAATTCGACTACTTACAGCTTCACATAACTTTTTTTTTCACGAAATTTCTTTATATCATTTGTAAATTTACCGCATCATCAATCGTACCGACTCGTCACTGGTTGCTATGCTACACCCCTCGGTATAACATTTGGGGCTGTTTCGTGCTCTTTAATAAAATTTATAGAATTCAGACCTAGAAGTAATTCGGTTGTATCTTATGATAAAGTGACTGTCAGTTATTGCTTGAAATATGAAGCTAAATTCTAAACATGGAAAAAATACATTTTGCTCTCTTCTTCGTCCACTATGCTCGGGGCTGGCTGCTTTTTAATTGCGTCGCTACATTCGATATTTCTGGTGTCGAGTTGCTTTTTACAATAGATAACAAATCTGGAATTTTGTGTCTTCCGATATCCAATATAACATCCACAGTACACAGTACGTCTTATTCTTTTCTTATATAATCACCCATTTTTTCATGAATTTTTGTTTTCAAATTGTTTTGTTTATTTATGCTAATATACTTGCTTAATTGTTTGACGTCATTTGTTGCTGCTGACTTTGATAGTCTTTTCGCGACTCCTCGTCCATTGCAGTTAAAACATTGTACGTTTTTTTTAAAGGATTCATGTAATTTTTATTTTTTGTTCATATGTACGATGTTTGTTGCACGACGAAATTAAATATCTGAATCTGACACATATTGATGTCGCAGAAGTGGTTTGTCAATGTATCTTTAAATTTCAGTTTCGTTTCAAGATAGCGATGGTATAACGCAAAAAAATAAAGTCTCAAGGAGTGATTGGATTTAACGAGCGTTGACTATTTGTAGATTTACTCGAATACGATTTTGAACCTCAACAGCCACTCACCCGACTTGTATCTTCATTTAACGCTAGAGGGTTGTATTAAATATTATGTGGATACGCTATTCGTTGAGCACTAGCACGTCACCCAACTCGATTGATGAAACTATAATATCAGCAGAAACGCGAATATACGATACATGGGTCAGCTTTGCATCCAACTAATAAACAGTAGAAGTGTACTCGCTCTGAAATGTTTTGCATGTCCCAGTATTATAGGGATGGAAATGATTAATCGATTTTGAATGGTTAACAGTTACGATTTATTTTTACTGTTAACTGACATCTCTGGTACAAACCACCTTTATACTGTACATTTTTTTAAATGATTAGTTCATCGCAAATTTATCTCCCGTGGCGTATGATAAAAGAATATCACCTATTTGGAAAGCACCAAAGAATGTAAAAAATAATTTAAATACTAGCATTTCTGATTATGAAAATTTGACTTGACAATGATAAGTTCAGAATCAGTATATATTGGTAACGAATTTATTGCAATAGCGTCGATTCAATGTCTTTCAAGTACACACACTGTCACAGTGATATATACAGGAATATATTAGCATATATATCACCATTTCCGAGAGTAAAAACGACCGTTTTGAATTGATAATATTTTCGGTCGTGTTGAATACACTCTCTGATGGTACACTTGCATCACATCATACGATACCGATAGAGCTTGTATTTTCTGATCGCAGTTGATGCATTTTTTTATTATATCTCAAAGTATAAGTTACACATCGAACACTGAGGTTTTGTCACTCGAAATCACGAACACGCAAAATTGCTTTGGAACCATTGTGGCATGACAAGCAAAAATGATACCTTATTGCGTCTAACGTCACGCTGCGGTTAACAGGTTGATTCTATCCGCTTAACGTTTGAAATGTTTCCACTGAACTTTACAGTCTTGCCAAATATCCATTTTGTACATGCAAACCACGGTTGAATAAAAGTCGACTGCCACCTCTAGTGGTAGTGTTTGACACATCATTCTAATATAAACGTTATGGAACCCAAGAGTCAACATGCAATCTAAAACAAAACAATACGACCCACAGAGAACATGAATATAGCCTGAAACGCGAATCTCTTCACGTGTATACATTGTGCAAGTGCCAGATCCTTGTTAGAAGTACATTAGTAAAATCAAATGAAAAGAGTCAAATTCGTCGAAACAACCAAAAACAGAATGTCGAGTGAACAACAAAAACATTCGCGTATGCAGATTTGTTTAATTGTATGTTGTGAATATTTAATTATATTAATGCATTTTAAGTTCAAGTCTGAGATGTTGATTTCGATTTTAACAACTAAAAGTCTTACAGTTTCGACTCCAGGCCAAGAAATTTAACTTCCCTTTTTAGATTGTAAATTATCTCAGACCTTCATAAAGTATTATTAAATTTTAGTCAATAAAATTCGACCATTTACAGCTTCACATAACTTTTTTTTTCACATGTTGGAAATTTTTCTATCAATTGTAAATTTACCGCATCATCAATCGTACCGACTTGTCACTGGTTGTTATGCTACACACCTCGGTATAATATTTAGAATTGTTTCGTGCTTTTTAAAAAAATTCATGGCATTCAGACTTGGCGTATTGAGCTCATTATTGTATTTGGTTGTATCGTGGTTGTATAATTAGCTCATCGCAAATTTATCTCCCGTGGCGTATGATAAAAGAATATCACCTACTGTATGGGTACCAAAAAATGTAAAAAATAATTGAAATATCAGCATGGATGATTATGAAAATTTGACAATGATAAGTTAAGAATCAGTTTCCCGTGAGACTATATTGTTCACGATTTTATTGCAGGAGCGTATATTCAATGTCATTAAAAAAGTGCGCATTCTGTCACAGGAATATATTAGCATATATATCGACATTTTCCGAAACTAATGATGAAAGAGCTTTGAATTAAATATATTCCCGGACGTGTTGAATACACTCTCCGACGATACACTCGCATCACATGGTATTGAACTTTTATAGCTAGTAGCTCTTGATCGCAGTTGATGCAGTTTTTTTTATTATATATATCTGAAAGTATAAGTCACAAAACAAACACTGAAGTTTTGTCACGTGGAATCACGAATACGACACGCAAAATTGCCTTGGAACCATTGTGGCGTGACAAGTTAAAATTATAACTTATTGCGACTAACGTCACACTGCGGTTAACAGGTAATTCTATACCGTTAACGGTTAAAGTGTTTTCACTGAACTTTACAGTCTTGCTAAATATCCATTTTTTACATGCAAACCACGGTTGAATGAAAGTAGACTGCGACCTCCAGTGGTAGTGTTTGACGCATCATTCTAGTATAAACGTTATAAAACCCAACAGTCAACATGCAATCGAAAACAAAACAATACGACCCACAGTGAACACGAATATAGTTTGAAACGCAAATCTCTTCACGTGTATATATTGTGCAAGTGCCAGGTCTTTGTTAGAAGTACATTAGTAAAAATCACATGCAAAGAGTCAAATTGGTCGAAACAACCAAAAACAGAATGCCGAGTGAACAACACAAAAAATTTCGCATATGCAGATTTGGTTAATTTTATGCTGTGAATATTTAGTTATGTTAATGCATTTTAGGTTTAAGTCTGAAATGTTGATTTTGATTAACAACTAAAAGTCTTACAGTTTCGACTCCAGGCCAAATATTTAACTTCTTTTTTAAATTGTAAATTATCTCAGACCTTCGTAGCGTATTATTAAGTATTAGTCAATAAAATTCAACTATTTACAGTTTCACATAAATTATTTTTTCACGACATGTTGGAATTGTTTTTTTATCAATTGTAAATTTGCTGCTTCATCAATCGTACCGCCTCGTCACTTGTTGTTATGCTACACACCTCGGTATAATATTTAGAATTGTTTCGTGCTTTTTAAAAAAATTCATGGAATTCAGACTTGGCGTATTGAGCTCATTATTGTATTTGGCTGTATCGTGTGAAAATGTGGCCTCTGTCGGTTATTGCTTGAAATATGTTTTTATCATGTTCTATGGATTTCTCCTTTCGCCAGTTTTGTGATATTTAGTGTTTATCAAATTATGAGGACACCGTGACACATATCCCAAGTTTTGATCAAATTAACCGCAAAAATCAAAGTATAAAGAAAAATCAAAACAAACTTTTTGTTCCGGCTCTTCGTCAACTTGAGCAATTGTCGGTCAAGCATTGTATACGCTGATGTTCATGGGACTGAAAGAGCGAATGAAACTATTTTGAAAATATTTAACACACTTCAATTTTTATCAAACATTTTGTTATTGCTTGAATCAAAAACTATCTAAAGTCGCCAGTTTTGCAAATCACAACGCAATCTATACTGTTACAAGTTGTTCAAAAATTTTCAGAATTTAAGTACGTACAGCCTACTGTTCTACGGCTTTCGTACAATCTCTTCAGCCTTTGCTGAATCTTCCTCATCTTCCCGGTTTTCGAACTACTACCCCACCCCTTTATTCTTCCCTACCTCATTCCCATCTCCTATCCTAGACCCACCTAGCCCTATCTTCTCTCGGACTTCCTGACCCTCGACCCACCGCCCTATGCCCCTCGGCCTTTCTATCCTTGACCCACCCCCTATCCCCCTCATCATTCCTATCCTCGATCCGCTGCCCTATCTTACCCTCGACCAACTGCCCTATCCTCCTCGGCCTTTCTATACTCTATCCGCTGCCCTATCTCCTCTAGGCCTTTCTAACCCTCGACTCACCGCCTTATCTCCTCGGCTTCCCTATCCTCGACCCACTGCCCCATGTTCTATCGGCTTTTCTAACCCTCGACCAACTGCCCTACCCCCTCGACCCACTGCCCTTTCTAACCCTCGATCAACTGCCCTCTCTCCTGTCAGCCTTTCTAACCCTCGACCAAATGGCCTATCCTCCCCGGCCTTTCTATCCTCGACCAACTGCCCTCTTCCCCCTCGGCCTTTCTAACCCTCGGCCAACTACCCTAGCCCCCTCCGCTTTTCTATCCTCGACCCACTGGCCACTCTCCTCTCGGTCTTTCTAACCCTTGACCAACTGCCCTCTCTCCTCTCGGCCTTTCTAACCCTTGACCCACTCCCCTAATCCTCTAGTTGTTCCTATCCTCGACCTACTGCTCTATCCCCCACAGCCTCCCTATCCTCGATCCACTGATCTACCTTCCTCAGCTTTCTCAACATGGACAGCTTCTTCTTGATACCCTGAACACACACAACACACTATAATACTCCCCTTCTCTAGTTACCTCCAACTCCGTCTCAAATCTGATCATTAAATCCAACTTTCTTTGTTCCCGGTTAAGCACACTTTCAGGCTTTATTCGGCTCAAATAAGCCAATGGTATTATTTGAGCGTACGTTGAAGAAAACATACCAATCAGTCTGAATGCATTTGTGAAGTAAGGTAATCAACCACCGTGATTGGTAGCTTGAAAAAGTGATACTTCTACCTTGCTAGGTTACCGGAGCCGTTTCACATTGCATAAGCTCACGCGCAGAATGGTGCTTAATTATGGCTAGCCGAGCCTGGGTTAGGCCCTCGACAGGAAAATGGACTACGCCACAGCGTATGTTGAGAAAACATGTCAATAAGTATGAATGCATTTGTAAGGTAAGGTGATGAGAATATTTAGGTGAAACAAATTTATAGTTCCAATGAGTGTCCAAGGATGACAAAAATGTTTAAAATCTTGGATTGACATATTTTTTACTTCATTTGCTTAGCCAGGCAATGCAGGCTTTTGGTATAGATTTTCAAATGGTAATCAACCACCGTAATTGGTAGATTGAAAATGTGCTACTTGTACTTTGCTAGGTTTCCGGAGCCGTATCAACATTGCATATGCTCAACAAAAGGCCGCAGTGTTCTGAAGTAGTCAGTTGTGCGAGCTACGACCCAATCTATATTTTTAATAAGCGAAGATACATTAAGGCTTAATATATATCTCATGCTCAGTGGCCTCTAGGGTGTGGCAGCCATGTCTCATGCCATGGGCGCCGTTTGAACAGGGGCGCAAAAACGGCGAAATATTTTAATTGTGCAATGTTTCAATAAAATAATTTTAAATTGGAAATAATTGAAACTCGTATTTTAACGTAAATAGTAACGTACAAGTATTTCAATTCAATAACAGTCGTTAAAAATTGTTAGTCAATGATCAAAGGGGCGCATTTTCAAACTTTGTCATGGGCGCCATTTCACCTAGATACGCCACTGCTTATGCTGGTAGGCTTCACCTCTCCGCTGAATTTGCATCATATGTCCAGCCGTCCATCCATCACCCTCAGATCTCCTATCCTCGACCTTCTTCCCCGTCTTTTTCGAATTTCCTATCCTCTAAACACCGCCGTATCACCAAAATTAGGGGGGATGACCCTATCTGCGTGTTCACATTCCCGTGTTATTGAACACACGTTAACAGAGTGTAACTCCAATCTGAACTCCTCAGAAATCAATGAGCACACAATTAAGCAATTAAGCATAATTAAGCACACTTTCAGGCTTTATACGGCTCAAATAAGCCAATGGGATTGAGCGTACGTTGAAGAAAACATACCAATAAGTCTGAATGCATTTGTGAAGTAAGGTAATCAACCACCGTGATTGGTAGCTTGGAAAAGTGATACTTCTACCTTGCTAGGTTACTGGAGCCGTTTCACATTGCATAAGCTCACGCGCAGAATGGTCCTTGATTACGGCAACCCCGTAGCCGAGCCTGGGTTAGGCCCTCTACAGGAAGATGGACTACGCCACAGCGTATGTTGGGAAAACATGTTAATAAGTGTGAATGCATTTGTAAGGTAATGTTATGATAATATTTAGGTGAAACAAATTTATAGTTCTAATGAGTGTCCAAGGATGACAAAAATGTTTAAAATCTTGGATTGACATATTTTTTTACTTCATTTGCTTAGCCATTTAATGCAGGGTTTTGATATAGAATTTCAAATGGTAATCAACCACCGTAATTATTAGATTGAAAATGTGCTACTTGTACTTTGCTAGGTTTCTGGAACCGTATCAACATTGCATATGCTCAAAAGGCCGCAGTGTTCTGAAGTAGTCAGTTATGCGAGCTACGGCTCAATATATATTTATAAAAAGCGGAGGTACATTAAGGCTGAATATATATCTCATGCTATGCTGGATGTTTTATCTTCACCTCTCCGCTGAATTTGCATCATATGTCCAGTCGTCCATCCATCACCCTCAGACCTCCTATCCTCGACCTTCTTCCCCGTCTTTTTCGAATTTCCTATCCTCTAAACACCGCCGTATCACCAAAATATATAGGGCCATGACCCTATCTGCGTGTCCACATTCCCGTGTTATTGAACACACGTTAACAGAGTGTAACTCCAATCTGAACTCCTCAGAAATCAATGAGCACACAGTAGATTGAATGCCAAATGTTTTTATATTGTAAAGATGCACAATTGAATTGATCTCAATGACAGATAACAAATTACACTCAAAATCGTAATGCAGTTATGTGATGAAACCAATTTTCAGACCTTCCGTCCCCTACCCACTATCCTCTCCAACTTCCTAACTTTTGTGAATTTATTATATTGCATTGAGAAAATTTTTGTCAACCCAAGATTTCAAGCGTTTTTGTCGTCATTGTACGCACTAGCTTGTTTCATGCTTAAATATTCTCATAAAATTCTAACAAATGCATTCAGACTTATTGACATGTTTTCTCAACTTACGATTAAATAATCTCATTGGCTTACTTGAATCGTATGGAGCCTGAAAGTTTTGCGGCTCGATTAGGGATAACGAGGTGTAAAGTAGTTGAAGGGACAGATTTTTTTTTTTTTTATAATAAAAAAAAAAAAAAAGAATTGAAGGGGACAGAATATTAGACCATGGGGAGGTTGAGGGGTATAGTGCAGTGAGTAGAGGATGGGAAAAGCTGCAGAAAAGGAGGCATCGTGTTAAAGATGGGAGGTCTGAGCAGAGAGTCGAAGACAGGCCTACCAACGTACGATTGATAAAACGGACTTCAGATCATAGTGGCATCGCATAAATTATCGTGGATCAGCATCATTGTTTACTTCATTTGCAAAGTTATTGCAGGCTTATGGTCTGGAATATCAATGGTAATCAACCACCGTAATTAGTAGCTTGAAAATATGCTATTTTGTACCTTGTTAGGTTACTAAAGCCGTGTCCACATCGCATATACTCAAGTCCACGGGTAGCGGATGCGAGGGACATAGGAACGCTCGAATATGGTGGAACATGGTTGTTACACAATCAACGTGCTTTTGAAGCGCAGTACTTCAATTACAAATGTGTTATTTTTTTTGTCTTACATACATCTATTAATTGCATGACGACCGGCCAAGAGTGACTTACATCCATTACAGATGGCGCTAGAGCTCCGTGACTATACACAAAGAATTCGCAATGTTCCATGGAAACAATCAAACATAATATCTTGTCTCAGTTTGAATAACTGGGCGGGGCTGTAAAAATCCACATTAAAACTTTTTTATCATCGACGTTTGATTATTGAGCGGCAGGCCTGATCTAGAGGATTGTATCAAATATTATGTGGTTACGCGCTTATCTTTGAGCACTAGCCTGCAGCCTAACTCGATTGATGAAACTATAACTGTATAGCATCAGCAGAAACGCGAATATACGATACATGGGTCAGCTTTGCATCCAACTAATAAACAGTAGAAGTGAACTCGCTCTGAAATGTTTTGCATGTCCCAGTATTATAGGGATGGGAATGATTAATCGATTTTGAATGGTTAACAGTTACGATTTATTTTTACTGTTAACTGACATCTCTGGTACAAATCACCTTTATACTGTACAATTTTTTTTTAAAAGATTAATTCATCGCAAATTTATCTCCCGTGGCGTATGATAAAAGAATATCACCTACAGTATTGGTAAGCACCAAAAAATGTAAAAACTACTCCAAATACTAGAATTGCTGATTATGAAAATTTGACTTGACAATGATAAGTTCAAAATCAGTATATATTGTTAACGAATTTATTGCAATAGCGTCGATTCAATGTCTTTCAAGTACACACACTGTCACAGTGATATATACAGGAATATATTAGCATAGTGACCGTACATTTGAACCCAAGTACATTTGAACCCATGTGTATATCCGCGGGTTCAATCTATATGCGGGTGCTAAAACCCATGGGTTAGGTTAGTATGGGTTCAAATATCCGTAAATCAAAAAAATTTTCTGTAGGTGCAATAGTATGCAGATGCAATCGTCGTGGGTTCAAATGTACGTGGGTTCAAATGTAATGGAACCTATTAGCATATATATCACCATTTCCGAGGGTAAGGACGACCGTTTTGAATTGATATTATTTTCGGTCGTGTTGAATACACTCTCTGATGGTACACTCGCATCACATCATACGATACCGATAGAGCTTGTATCTTCTGATCGCAGTTGATGCATTTTTTTATTATATCTCAAAGTATAAGTTACACATCGAACACTGAGGTTTTGTCACTCGAAATCACGAACACGCAAAATTGCTTTGGAACCATTGTGGCATGACAAGCAAAAATGATACCTTATTGCGTCTAACGTCACGCTGCGGTTAACAGGTTGATTCTATCCGCTTAACGGTTGAAATGTTTCCACTGAACTTTACAGTTCTGCGAAATATCAATTTTGTACATGCAAAACAGGGTTGAATGAAAGTCGACTGCGGCCTCTAGTGGTAGTGTTTGACGCATCATTCTAATATTAACGTTATGGAAACCTAGAGTCAACACGCAATAAAAAGCAAAACAATATGACCCACAGAAGACGAGTATAGTTTGAAACGCGAATCTCCCTAGTGAAACCATTCGAGGAAAACTCATTTAGACTGTTTTCTAGGCTTTTATTAACTTAAAGATTACTACTATACTAAAACAAGAAAAAGAACAAGTTACAAGATGTAGCAATCCTGACGCACGCTAACCAAATAAAACCTACGCATAGCCACGAGACTATTAACGATGGTGCCACGTTGGCCACATTAGGTGGCGCTAATTCAATTTCATCACAATCACCCCAACCAGAAAGATCATGTATATATATAACAGAATATAAAGTATGCACGAAAATTACAAAATGAAAATAGCACTTCGTAGAATAAAGCTAAGAGATTCTATCTCCGTACCAATCCGGCTCTTACGTATTCTACCAGAGCGACGAAGTTGAGGGCTTTCAGTATCTTCTACGGGAGTTTCCGAATTTTCATCCGAAGTAGAATTTAATTCATCCTGAGCTTCTGGCAAATCAGCGTCATTCAATTCATTTGGAGTCTCGGTTGGTTTAGCTTTAGATTGGTCGGGACATGGCGCCAAGTCTTTTACAGAAACTGTAGTTTGTCTTCCATCTGAGTGGCGTACCAGTGCATATTTGGAATTGGCATCCAATAGATCCACCACGTCGCAGAGAGGTTCGGTCTTTGTCCGAACGAATTTTCGAAGCAACACACTACCCCTTGAAAGTAGCCAATTGGGGAGCGATTGGCCCAGCATCGATCGTCGTTGAAAACCAAACAACCGTTCATGTGGAGTCGAGTTAGTAGACGTACATAATAAAGATCTTACGTTATGCAAGGCATCAGGTAAGACAATTTCCCAGGCAGCCTCTGGTAATTTTTGAGAAGCCAAAAGTAGCTTTATAGTCTTCCATAACGTTTGATTGATCCTTTCACACTGAGCATTTCCTGTTGGATGGTACGGAGTGGAATTGCTGTTAGCAACGCCCCTTCTTGCAAGAAACTCCGTAACATCTCTTGATAAGAATGACCGGCCTCTATCGCTATGTACGTATTCAGGTAATCCCACCAGTGAAAATAAGGAAGAAAGGCACTGTATCACAGTTGTAGAAGTCATATCTTTACAAGGATAGGCGAATGGAAAACGACTGTATTCGTCAACAATTATCAGAATATACTGCTTTTTACCGCAAACGGGACCCTTGAAATCAATGCTGATTCGTTCCAGCGGACGAGTTGCTCTAATTAATTCATGCTTGTAATTGCCTTTAAAATATCGCGGCTTTAGCTCCGCACATTGCTGACAGTTGGAGCAAATGTGTTTTACATCTTCAGTAGAGAAAGGCAGATTCTTAGATCTGATGAAATGTGACAATCTCCTAACACCCCGGTGACCAAGTTGTTCATGAATACTTTTGAGGTCAAAATCAGGATTGCCAAAAAGGCAACTTATTCGAGACATAGTATCAGGGGCTACATTATCAATCCCGGCTCGATGAACAACAGTATAATTGTAGCAACTAAGTTCCAATTTCCACAATGACAATTTAGTGTTTTTAATTTTGCTTTTATGGTTTTTTTGGAAAATGAAAGACAGGGCCCGTTGATCTGTAATTAAGCAAAACTTTCTTCCATGTAACAAATAACTCCATTTTCTGACTGCTTCTATAATAGAAGCAGCTTCTTTTTCTATTGAAGGGTACTTTATTTCACTTTTAGATAGTGTACGGGAAGTAAAAGCTACCGGACGACCACACTGATTTAAAATAGCAGCTATTGCGTTATTAGACGCTTCACATTCAATGGTGAAAGTCTTGCTTTCGTCTATACTCCCGAGGCAGGCATTTAGTAGATCGCTTTTCAAAATTTCAAAACATCTCATAGCATTGTTTGAAAGTGGAAACCCCGAATTTTTAGTCAAGGGAATTATTTTATCAGAAAATTTAGGAATCCATTTGGAATAGTAAGCAAACATTCCAAGGCAACGCTTTAAACTCTTAGAATCACGAGGAGGCTTCATGTCGAGCAACGGTTTGAAATGCTGAGGATCCGGTTTAATAGTGTTATGTGATACTAGATGACCCAACAGTGATAGTTCAGTAGCAGAATAAAAGGATTTATCTTGGTTTAAAGTTAACTCACAATCTTTGGCAGCAGAGAGAAATGCTTTCAGTCGTTCATCGTGTTCTTCCTTGTTCGTACCATAAATAGTGACATTATCCAAGTAAGCCAAAGTTCCCTTCAAGTCGTATTTGGCAATGATAGAGTCAATATACCGCTGAAATGCAGCTACACCATTAGTAACACCAAATGGAAGCCTGCAAAATTGATAAAGGGAGCCAGAAGCTTCAAATGCAGTTAAAGGTCTATCACTTATTGCTAATGGCACTTGGTGGTAGGCCGATTTCAAATCCATAGTAGAAAATACACGTCCTTTAGCTACCTCATTTACTATCTTGTCAATTTTGGGCAATGGGTAGGCGTCTAAATAGGTGTATCGATTTATCGTTTGAGAATAATCAATAACGAGACGTTTCTTATGCCGGGCATCTTTGGTCACAATAACTTGTGCTCTCCATGGGGATCTTGAAGGCTCTACTATACCTTCCCCAAGAAGACGAGATATCTCGCTTTTAATAAATCGACGATCGTCGGAACAATAATTTCTAGACGGAGCTGCTATCGGTTTGCAGTTGGGTTCAATAAACTGAAAAATCTGAATAGGTTCACTAACCTTTGCAGCAGTTAGGTTACAGGTTTTCTCGACATTTAGATCTTCATAAGCGCCATCAAACCGAAATATAACTCTTCTGTGCTTGCTCATGAAGTTATGCCCCAATATAACATCCACACACAAGTTATTTATTACGCCAAAGTTGACATCTTTGTATGTTCGGGAATTCGCCCTAATATCGGCTGTCACAGATCGCAATATACGAGCTTCGGACTTCTTTGATGCTAGTGAAATTTTAGACATCGGTCCTTTTAGAGTAAGCCCAAGAGAAGACGCGAAATTGCTAGCCATATAATTATCAGAAGAGCCCGAGTCGAGAAGAGCATCAACTTGCCTGCCAGAGATTATTACAGAAACAAGAGCTAGTTTTAGACTGCTAGGTACAACAGCAGCTAAATGTGGGTTTTCAACTTTGTCACGATTTTTATTAGAAGATCTACATACTCTTGCAAAGTGTCCACGTCGACCACACTTGAAGCAATACACATTTCTGGCTGGGCAATTTTGACGTTTTAAGCGATGCACACCTCTACAATAACCACACCTTTTGACAGCAAAATCGAAGTTTGAAGTTCTCGATGTCACAGCTATAGATTTGAAATTGTCATCACGTCTTTCTTCTGTGTCTGATACAGTTTCAGATGCTTCTTTTTCTGACAATGTGGTCATTAATTGGCCATTCGTACATTCTTGATAGGAGTTAGCAAACTTTTCGGCTCTCTCTAATGAATCTGCAATCTGAAGAGCTTTGTCAAGTGTTAATACTTCGTGCTCCAACAACCGTTGACCAATTTTGGCGGATTTCAATCCAGTTATGAAAGCATCTCTTATAGCTTCTTCTCTATACTTATCAGCAGATACGGCTTCGAAGTTGCAGTCTTTAGCTAACGAAGACAATTGTTGGAAAAATTCTGTTACGCATTCGCCACTTCTTTGCTTATTCGTCGCCAATTTATGCCTGGCAAAAACGTCATTTTTCTTCTTCTTGTACAACTTCTCTAATTTGGCCATAGCAGTGTCATATGTTGTTATTTCTTCAATATAAACAAACACATCAGGAGACATGTAGCCCACAATAATTGCCAATTTGTCAATCACAGGCAATGTTGTTGTCGTCGGAGACGAAGCTCTAGCAGTTTCTGCAGAATTCAAAAAGCTCTTGATCATGCGTTCCCAATGACTGAAAACCTTTTGAGCATATGGCGAATTCGGCGGAGTGTCCAAGACTGGTACACGGATAAACTTTTCCAATTGTTGAGCCATCACGCTTTGTAGTGGTAAAACCGAAGCTAATTTTTAAGTTAATAAAATTGTAGTGAAACCATTCGAGGAAAACTCATTTAGACTGTTTTCTAGGCTTTTATTAACTTAAAGATTACTACTATACTAAAACAAGAAAAAGAACAAGTTACAAGATGTAGCAATCCTGACGCACGCTAACCAAATAAAACCTACGCATAGCCACGAGACTATTAACGATGGTGCCACGTTGGCCACATTAGGTGGCGCTAATTCAATTTCATCACAGTGTATATATTGCGCAAGTGCCAGATCCTTGTTAGAAGTACATTAGTAAAATCACATGAAAAGAGTCAAATGTCGAAACAACCAAAAACAGAATGTCGAATGAACAACACAAAAACTTTCGCGTATGCAGATTTGCAACTCCTCGTCCATTGCAGTTAAAACATTGTACGTTTTTTTTGAGGATTCATTTAATTTTTATTTTTTGTTCATACGTACGATCTTTGTTGAACGACGAAAATAAATATTCGAATCTGACGCATGTTGATGTCGCAGAAGTGGTTTGTTAATATACCTTTGAATTTCAGTTTCGTTTCAAGATAGGGATGGTATGACGCAATAAAATAAAGTCTTACGGAGTTATTGGATTTAACGAGCGTTGACTATTTGTAGATTTACTCGAATACGATTTTGAACCTCAACAGCCACTCACCCGACTTGTATCTTTATTTAACGCTAGAGGGTTGTATCAAATATTATGTGGATACGCTATTCGTTGAGCACTAGCACGTCGCCAAACTCGATTATTGAAACTATAATATCAGCAGAAACGCGAATATACGATACATGGGTCGGCTTTGCATCCAACTAACAAACAGTAGAAGTCTACTCGCTCTGAAATGTTTTGCATGTCCCAGTATTATAGGGATGAAAATGATTAATCGATTTTGAATGGTTAACAGTTACGATTTATTTTTACTGTTAACTGACATCTCTGGTACAAATCACCTTTATACTGTACATTTTTTTAAATGATTAGTTCATCGCAAATTTATCTCCCGTGGCGTATGATAAAAGAATATCACCTACTGTATTGGAGAGCACCAAAGAAGGTGAAAAATAATTTAAATACGAGCATTGCTGATTATGAAAATAATAACTCTTTACGTGTATACATTGTGCAAGTGCCAGATCCTTGTTAGAAGTACATTAGTAAAATCACTTGAAAAGAGTCAAATTCGTCGAAACAACCAAAAACAGAATGTCGAGTGAACAACAAAAACATTCGCGTATGCAGATTTGTTTAATTGTATGTTGTGAATATTTAGTTATATTTAATGCATTTTAAGTTCAAGTCTGAGATGTTGATTTCGATTTTAACACCTAAAAGTCTTACAGTTTCGACTCCAGGCCAAGAAATTTAACTTCCTTTTTAGATTGTAAACTATCTCAGACCTTCGTAAAGTATTATTAAATTTTAGTCAATAAAATTCGACTATTTACAGCTTCACATAACTTTTTTTTCACGACATGTTGGAAATTTTTCTATCAATTGTAAGTTTATCGCATCATCAATCGTACCGACTTGTCACTGGTTGTTATGCTACACACCTTGGTATAATATTTAAAATTGTTTCGTGCTTTTTAAAAAAATTCATGGGATTCAGACTTGGCGTATTGAGCTCATTATTGTATTTGGTTGTATCGTGGTTGTATAATTAGCTCATCGCAAATTTATCTCCCGTGGCGTATGATAAAAGAATATCACCTACTGTATGGGCACAGAAACATGTAAAAAATAATTGACATATTAGCATGGCTGATTATGAAAATTTGACAATGATAAGTTCAGAATCAGTTTCCCGTGAGAATATATTGTTCACGGTTTTATTGCAGGAGCGTATATTCAATGTCATTAAAAAAGTGCGCATTCTGTCACAGGAATATATTAGCATATATATCGACATTTTCCGAAACTAATGACGGAAGAGCTTTGAATTAAATATATTCCCGGACGTGTTGAATACACCCTCCGATGATACATACACTCGCATCACATCGTATTGAACTGTTATAGCTAGTAGCTCTTGATCGCAGTTGATGCAGTTTTTTTATTATATATATCTGTCAGTATAAGTCACAAAACAAACACTGGAGTTTTGTCACGCAGAATCACGAACACGACACGCAAAATTGCCTTGGAACCATTGTGGCGTGACAAGTTAAAATTATAACTTATTGCGACTAACGTCACGCTGCGGTTAACAGGTAATTCTATACGGTTAAGGGTTAAAGTGTTTTCACTGAACTTTACAGTCTTGCTAAATATCCATTTTGTACATGCAAACCACGGTTGAATGAAAGTAGACTGCGACCTGTAGTGGTAGTGTTTGACGCATCATTCTAGTATAACCGTTATAAAACCCAACAGTCAACATGCAATCAAAAACAAAACAATACGACCCACAGAGAACACGAATATAGTTTGAAACGCGAATCTCTTCACGTGTATATATTGTGCAAGTGCCAGATCTTTGTTAGAAGTACATTAGTAAAAATCACATGAAAAGAGTCAAATTGGTCGAAACAACCAAAAACAGAATGCCGAGTGAACAACACAAAAACTTTCGCATATGCAGATTTGGTTAATTTTGTGCTGTGAATATTTAGTTATGTTAATGCATTTTAGGTTTAGGTCTGAAATGTTGATTTTGATTAACAACTAAAAGTCTTACAGTTTCGACTCCAGGCCGAATATTTAACTTCTTTTTTAAATTTTAAATTATCTCAGACCTTCGTATTATTAAATTTTAGTCAATAAAATTCAACTATTGACAGTTTCACATAATTTTTTTTTCACGACATGTTGGAATTGTTTTCATCAATTGTAAATTTGCTGCTTCATCAATCGTACCGCTTCGTCACTTGTTGTTATGCTACACACCTCGGTATAATATTTAGAATTGTTTCGTGCTTTTTAATAAAATTCATGGAATTCAGACTTGGCGTATTGAACTCTTCATTGTATCTGGTTGTATCGTGTGAAAATGTGGCCTCTATCGGTTATTGCTTGAAATATGTTTTTATCATGTTTTACCTCGACCCACTTTCCTATCTAACCCTCGACCTACTTCCTTATTCTCCTCGGCTTTTCTATCCTCTACCCACTGCCCTATATTCTCTAGGACTTCCTGACCCTCGACCCTATTCCTTTTCGTCCTTTCTATCCTCGATCCGCTGCCCTATCTCCTCTAGACCTTTCCTTGCTTCGACCAACTGCCTTATTCCCCTCGGCTTTCCACCCTCGTCCTTTCCTGCCTTCTACCCACTGCCCTATCTTCGATCTGCCTTTCTAACCCTCGACCCACCGCCATATCCCCTCGGCCTTTCTATCCTTGTCCCCTATCCCACTCATCTTTACTATCCTCGATCCGCTGCCCTATCCCCCCTCGGCCTTTCTAACCCTCGACCAACTGCCCTATCATCCTCGGCCTTTCTATACTCGATCCGCTGCCCTATCTCCTCTAGGCCTTTCTAATCCTCGACCCACTGCTTTATTCCCCTCGGCTTCCCTATCCTCGACCCACTGCCCCATCTTCTATCGGCTTTTCTAACCCTCGACCAACTGCCCTTTCGGCCTTTCTAACCCTCGACCAATCTAGGCCTTTCTAACCCTCGACCCACTGCCTTATTCCCCTCGGCTCCCCTATCCTCGACCCACTGCCCCATCTTCTATCGGCTTTTCTAACCCTCGACCAACTGCCCTCTCGGCCTTTCTAACCCTCGACCAATCCTCTAGGCCTTTTCTAACCCTCGACCCACTGCCCTCTCGGCCTTTCTAACCCTCCACTGCCTTATTCCCCTCGGCTTCCCTATCCTCGACCCACTTCCCCATCTTCTATCGGCTTTTCTAACCCTTGACCAACTGCCCTCTCGGCCTTTCTAACCCTCGACCAACTGCCCTCTCTCCTGTCGGCCTTTCTAATCCTCGACTAAAACCTTTATATCCCCGGCCTTTCTATCCTCGACCAACTGCCCTCTCTCCCCTCGGCATTTCTAACCCTCGACCAACTGCCCTCCTCGGCTTTTCTATCCTCGACCCACTGCCCCCTCTCCTCTCGGCCTTTCTAACCCTCGACCAACTGCCCTCTCTCCTGTCGGCCTTTCTAATCCTCGACTAAAGGCCTTTCTATCCTCGACCAACTGCCCTCTCTCCCCTCGGCATTTCTAACCCTCGACCAACCACCCTCCTCGGCTTTTCTATCCCCGACCCACTGCCCCTCTCCTCTCGGCCTTTCTAACCCTCGAAGAACTGCCCTCTCCCCTCTCGGCCTTGACCCACACCCTTAACCCTCTCGGTCTTCCTATCCTTGACCTACTGCCCTATCCCCCACAGACTCTCTATCCTCGACCCGCTGGTCTACCTTCCTCACTTCTTCTTAGTACCCTGAACACACACAACACACTATAATACTCCCCTTCTCTCAGTTACCTCCAACTCCCTCTCAAATCTGATCATTAAATCCAACTTTCTTTGTTCCCGGTTAAGCACACTTTCAGGCTTTATACGGCTCAAATAAGCCAATGAGATTATTTGAGCGTAAGTTGAAGAAACATACCAATAAGTCTGAATGCATTTGTGAAGTAAGGTAATCAACCACCGTGATTGGTAGCTTGAAAAAGTGATACTTCTACCTTGCTAGGTTACCGGAGCCGTTTCACATTGCATAAGCTCACGCGCAGAATGGTGCTTGATTACGGCAACCCCATAGCCGAGCCTGGGATAGGCCCTCTACAGGAAGATGGACTACGCCACAGCGTATGTTGAGAAAACATGTCAATAAGTGTGAATGCATTTGTAAGGTAATGTTATGAGAATATTTAGGTGAAACAAATTTATAGTTCTAATGAGTGTCCAAGGATGACAAAAATGTTTAAAATCTTGGATTGACATCTTTTTTATTTCATTTGCTTAGCCATTTAATGCAGGCTTTTGATATGGAATTTCAAATGATAATCAACCACCGTAATTATTAGATTGAAAATGTGCTACTTGTACTTTGCTAGGTTTCTGGAACCGTATCAACATTGCATATGCTCAAGAGGCCGCAGTGTACTGAAGTAGTCAGTTATGCGAGTTACGACCAGGGCTGGGCATTTCGAATCGAATATTCGAATCGAATCGAATAGTAAATTATTCGAATCGGTTTAGAGCAAATTTTCGAATCGCCGCCATCTTGTTTTACTCTTTCCGCCAATGGTCGAGGTAAATTTCTCAATTTTTTTTTCCTTGAAGCCATATTTTTTCAACACAATTCTGACTTATGACTCTTTTCTGTATTGAGGTATTGATGAAAACGTTTTTTTTTATTGTCAGTGATGTATTCTATGTTTTCAGTAATTTATGTGTCTGGAGGACCTAAAATACTAAAAAATTTACATACAATTTTATATCTTCCAAGTATTCGAGATTCGATTCGATTCGAAAAAATTATTCGATTCGATTCTGAAATCATCAGGTATTCGAAAATGCCCAGCCCTAGTTACGACCCAATCTATGTTTTGAATAAGCGAAGGTACATTAAAGCAGAATATATAATTTTATGCTAGTAGGTTTATCTTCACCTCTCCGCTGAATTTGCATCATATGTCCAGTCGTCCATCCATCACCCTCAGACCTCCTATCCTCGACCTTCTTCCCCGTCTTTTTCGAATTTCCTATCCTCTAAACACCGCCGTATCACCAAAATATATAGGGCCATGACCCTATCTGCGTGTCCACATTCCCGTGTTATTGAGCACACGTTAACAGAGTGTAACTCCAATCTGAACTCCTCAGAAATCAATGAGCACACAATAGATTGAGTGCCAAATGTTTTTATATTGTAAAGATGCACAATTGAATTGATCCCAATAACAGATAACAAATTACACTCAAAATTGTAATGCAGTTATGTGATGAAACCAATTTTCAGACCTTCTGTCCCCTACCCACTATCCTCTCCAACTTCCTAACTTTTGTGAATTTATTATATTGCATTGAGAAAATTTTTGCCAACCCAAGATTTCAAGCGTTTTTGTTGTCATTGTACGCACTCCTCGCTGAAGCTATAAGTTTGTTTCATGCTTGAATATTCTCATAATATTCTTACAAATGCATTCAGGCTTATTGACATGTTTTCTCAACTTACGATTAAATAATCTCATTGGCTTACTTGAATCGTATGGAACCTGAAAGTTTTGCGGCTCGATTAGGGATAACGAGGTGTAAAGTAGTTGAAGGGGACAGAATAGTAGACCATAGGGAGGTTGGGGGGGATAGGGCAGTGAGTAGAGAATGGGAAAAGCTGCAGAAAAGGAGGCATCGTGTTAAAGATGGGAGGTCTGAGCAGAGAGTCGAAGACAGGCCTAACAAGGTACGATTGAATGGTTGAATAAAAGTCGACTGCGACCTCTAGTGGTAGTGTTTGACGCATCATTCTAATATAAACGTTATGGACCCCAAGAGTCAACATGCAATCTAAAACAAAACAATACGACCCACGGAGAACACGAATATAGCCTGAAACGCGAATCTCTTTACGTGTATACATTGTGCAAGTGCCAGATCCTTGTTAGAAGTACACTCGTAAAATCACATGAAAAGAGTCAAATTGGTCGAAACAACCAAAAACAGAATGTCGAGTGAACAACAAAAACATTCGCGTATGCAGATTTGTTTAATTGTATGTTGTGAATATTTAGTTATATTAATGCATTTTAAGTTCAAGTCTGATATGCTGATTTCGATTTTAACAACTAAAAGTCTTACAGTTTCGACTCCAGGCCAAAAAATTTAACTTCCCTTTTTAGATTGTAAATTATCTCAGACCTTCGTAAAGTATTATTAAATTTTAGTCAATAAAATTCGACTATTTACAGCTTCACATAACTTTTTTTTTCACGACATGTTGGAAATTTTTCTATCAATTGTAAATTTACCGCATCATCAATCGTACCGCTTCGTCACTTGTTGTTATGCTACACACCTCGGTATAATATTTAGAATTGTTTCGTGCTTTTTAATAAAATTCATGGAATTCAGACTTGGCGTATTGAACTCTTCATTGTATCTGGTTGTATCGTGTGAAAATGTGGCCTCTGTCGGTTATTGCTTGAAATATGTTTTATCATGTTCTACCTCGACCCACTTTCCTATCTCGCCCATTCTTTCTTGTCCTCGATCAGCGGCCCTATCTCCTCTCGGCCTTTCTAACCCTCGACCCACTTCCCTATTCTCCTCGGCTTTTCTATCCTCTACCCACTGCCTATATTCTCTCGGACTTCCTGACCCTCGACCCTATTCCTTTTCGTCCTTTCTATCCTCGATCCGCTGCCCTATCTCCTCTAGACCTTTCCTTGCTTCGACCCACCGCCCTATCCCCCTCATCCTTCCTATCCTCGATCCGCTGTCTTTCTAATCCGCGATTCGATTCCTATCCTCGGCCTTTCTAACCCTCGACCAACTGCCCTATCCTCCTCGGCCTTTCTATACTCGATCCGCTGCCCTATCTCTTCTAGGCCTTTCTAACCCTCGACCCACTGCTTTATTCCCCTCGGCTTCCCTATCCTCGACCCACTGCCCCATCTTCTATTGGCTTTTCTAACCCTCGACCAACTGCCCTACCCCCTCGACCCACTGCCCTCTCGGCATTTTTAACCCTCTACCAACTGCCCTCTCTCCTGTCGGCCTTTCTATCCCTCGACTAAAGGCCCTCTATCCTCCTCGGCCCATCGCCCTCGCTAACCCTCGACCAACTGCCCTCTCTCCCCTCGGCTTTTCTAACCCTCGACCAACTGCCCTATCCTCCTCGACTTTTCTATCCTCGACCCACTGCCCCCTCTCCTCTCGGCCCTTTTAACCCTCGACCAACTGCCCTCTCTCCTCTCGGCCTTTCTAACCCTTGACCCACTACCCCCTCTCCTCTCGGCCTTTCTAACCCTCGACCCACTGCCCCCTCTCCTCTCGGCCTTTCTAACCCTCCATCAACTGCCCTCTCTCCTCTCGGCCTTTCTAACCCTTGAACCAATCCCTTAATCCTCTCGGTCTTCCTATCCCTATCCTCGACCCTACCTTCCTCAGCTTTCTTATCCTGGGCAACTTCTTCCTAGTAGCCTGAACACACACAACACGCTATAATACTCCCCTCCTCTAGTTACCTCCAATTCCGTCTCAAATCTGATCATTAAATTCAACTTTCTTTGTTCCCGGTTAAGCACACTTTCAGGTTTTATACGGCTCAAATAAGCCAATGGGATTATTTGAGCGTACGTTGAAGAAAACATACCAATAAGTCTGAATGCATTTGTGAAGTAAGGTAATCAACCACCGTGATTGGTAGCTTGAAAAAAAAGTGATACTTCTACCTTGGTAGGTTACTGGAGCCGTTTCACATTGCATAAGCTCACGCGCAGAATGGTGCTTAATTACGGCAACCCCGTAGCCGAGCCTCGACAGGAAGATGGACTACGCCACAGCGTATGTTGAGAAAACATGTCAATAAGTGTGAATGCATTTGTAAGGTGATGTTATGAGAATATTTAGGTGAAACAAATTTATAGTTCTAATGAGTGTCCAAGGATGACAAAAATGTTTAAAATCTTGGATTGACATCTTTTTTACTTCATTTGCTCAGCAAGGCAATGCAGGCTTTTGATATGGAATTTCAAATGGTAATCAACCACCGTAATTATTAGATTAAAATGTGCTACTTGTACTTTGCTAGGTTTCTGGAACCGTATCAACATTGCATATGCTCAAGAGGCCGCAGTGTATGTTTTTAATAAGCGAAGGTACATTAAAGCAGAATATATAATTTTATGCTAGTAGGTTTATCTTCACCTCTCCGCTGAATTTGCATCATATGTCCAGTCGTCCATCCATCACCCTCAGATCTCCTATCTTGACCTTCTTCCCCGTCTTTTTCGAATTTCCTATCTTCTAACACCGCCGTATCACCAAAATTAGGGGGTTTGACCCTATCTGCGTTGAGCACACGTTAACAGAGTGTAACTCCAAACTGAACTCCCCAGAAGTCAATGAGCACACAATAGATTGAATGCCAAATGTTTTTATATTGTAAAGATGCACAATTGAATTGATCCCAATAACAGATAACAAATTACGCTCAAAATTGTAATGCAGTTATGTGATGAAACCAATTTTCAGACCTTCTGTCGCCTACCCACTATTCTCTCCAACTTCCTAACTTTTGTGAATTTATTATATTGCATTGAGAAAATTTTTGCCAACCCAAGATTTCGAGCGTTTTCGTCGTCATTGTACGCACTCCTCACTGAAGCTATAAGTTTGTTTTATGCTTAAATATTCTCATAAAATTCTTACAAATGCATTCAGATTTATTGACATGTTTTCTCAACTTACGATTAAATAATCTCATTGGCTTACTTGAATCGTATGGAGCCTGAAAGTTTTGCGGCTCGATTAGGGATAACGAGGTGTAAAGTAGTTGAAGGGGACAGAATAGTAGTCGCTTCTCGGCCTTTTGGCTAAGATCAAGTGTATGGTTCGCTGTTTAATTAGGTCTAGATTTGGGAGAGGCCCTTCCCGTCGTGTTTTTTCTTTACGGGCCTCACCATCAGCTTTATGGAGGAAAGCCGAGTGCTATCGAGATTAGTAAGTCAGCGAAACACTTCGGATACTAAACTACCTGGAATATACTCCAAAATGGACTACTCCGCCGCCGCAGCAGCACAGCCATCGGAATTAACAAACTCACAAGCAAATACGCAACCACTTACAGTTTATTTGAAGACTAATCAGGACCTGGAATTCTCTTCTTTGATGGACATACTAAAGGAAAATGAAGTAACTCAAAACTATTGCGACCAAATTAGAGGGTTATTTGAAAGCCGAAGAGGAACTTGGCTACTCTCTTTTGCCGAAAAAGCTGGGAAAAGCTGCCGGGACGATTTCCTTGAGGCTACCGGTGGATCGATTAAATCAGAGGGAACATCAATAGAAGTTACGTTGCCTAACAAGCCACCAGTGCGTATTTCCATTAGAGGAATCTTCTACGAAACGACCTTCTCTAAGGCCGCAGCAATCGTAAACAATCTTGGGTGTGGTAAAATCCGAAGTGCCGTCAGAAACTACTACAGGGGCAGTGCAATTTACAATGGATATACATCCTTCTTGATGGATGATTTTAAAAAGGAAAGATTGCCAGCTTTTGTCACCATCGACGGTAGAATTTGTAAATCCTTCCTCCCAAGGGAGATGTACACACCAACGTGTGGCAGATGTCTGGTAACGGGTCACATTTTCACTGAATGTGAGAATGAGCCCGTTTGCAGACACTGCAAAAAACCTGGCCACATTCAGAGGAATTGCGATCAGCGAAAAATAGAATACCCCACACTCCAGCGCAACCCTAGTAATGCATGGTCCGCCCCCAGAAGGAGAGAACAACCCCCTACTGTTCAAAACATACCAAGAACTAACCAACAACCTACACAAGGCAATGGTCCTATACAAGACGCGACTCTAAACACACAGTCGCCCGAAATAGACACAAACGTGGAAACCTCTCATATAGATTACGAGTTACCGAACAACCATCGGGTAAACGAACGACAAATCATTGAACCGAAAAATACAGATGACCAAAAACAAAACGTAGAACCAAAAAAAAAAAAAAGTATGACACAATTGGAAGAGAATCAAGAGCCCACACAATTAGACACTTCGGAATTCTCATCCTCGGCAGTAGACTCATCACCAAACCAATTAGGAGAAACATCGAATTGGTCAGAATGTGACAATATATTAAGCCCAATTAGCAAGACACCGTCGAAATCAATTAACACCAGACCGACCCCACGATTGAAGGAAACATCAACAATCGGCAATACGCCCTATAATCCACCATCAAAGGGCGGGGCTTATGTCAAGGTGATGATCAACAACATAGAACGACATGACACAACATCGTCCTTGTTCTCTGCCTCCCCACAAAAAGTGTTGTCAGCCCCAGCAAATTTAGAAGAAAACAGACCCCTACCTCACATACCAAATATGGACTTAAATGAGTCAATTATGGAAAAGAAGGATTATAACAATAAAAGATATAGAAAGGATACAACATCCTCAGAGTCTTCTTGGGACAAGGGAACTACTGGAGCTGGAAAAAAGAAAAAATGATGTGAGTTGACTTTTTTTTTCTGCAAGTTTCTATGAGTATTTACCCGTTCACCACAAGTATTAGCCTAAAATATATCTGTTTATATACCCAATTCTATGAGTCATGGATGAGATAAGCCTAATCTCATTAAACGCAAATGGCGTCCAACACCATCTGAACAGTCTCAAAATTTTCATAGAAAATGAAAAACCTAATGTCTTGTGTCTGCAAGAAGCGCACAGATTAGACAAATTACTTGTAGAACGTTGGGCGAATGACTTAGGGTATAATATCTTTTTTAACACCCTGGACAAACTGGAAAAACATGATACACAATTTAGACAAGGAACGACAATACTAGTCAGAACTGAAAATACAATACCCTCCCCAGCATATACTATACACATACAACACCGGTGTGATAGTACTGAAATTCTGGTAGACAATCAGATAATAAAAATATTTAATGTATATAGCCCTGCCCAAGATGGACCTGTGAAAACAGAATTTTATAAACAGCTGGTGAATATTTTGACTCACTACTGCGTTTTTCATGACTTCCTAATAGTAGGAGATTTCAATCTTATCTTAGACCCAATAGACTGTAGGATTACAAGAAATTTCAAACTTCGGCCCCCCAGTAAAATTTTTCGAAACTTTATTCAAACTAATAATATATCTGACACTTTCCGGAAGAAATACCCCAAAAAACAAACCTTCACGTATATTGCCGGATTACAAGGACGCAGAATTGACAATATTTATAATTCGCCAAACATGGAACACATAATCTCGAATATAGGCTACGCAATAAACACTGTTTCCGACCATGTGCTCTGTCCGTCCATTAAATTGGAGCAAACCAAAAAAGTCCGTTGGGGAAAAGGGACTTGGAGGAATAATTTATCAATATATGATGATAATACGTACATCAACATTATAAAGAATTCCTACGAATCTGCCCTTACCGAGATGGAATGTTTCGACAAAATCCAAGACTGGTGGGATAACCTTAAGCGTAGAATTAAAAAAGATACAGTAGCGTACTCCATATCCGTCGCAAAAGTTAAAAACAACAAAAAAACTCAACTACGAAACATTTTGGACAAACTCATTAATGAAGGAAAAAAGGTAAATACATTAAGAATCGAAAACTTGAGACTACAACTAAAACATCTACAGAATGAGCGAATTAAACTAGATGTATTAATGGCAAACATTAATGATTTTGAGCATGGCGAGAAGCCTACAAAAACCTTCTACGCAAGAATTAAACAACGAGCTAAAAAGACCACAATTGAAAGGCTAAAAACACAAAACAATGATATTGTCAGCAATCAAGATGAAATTATGTCACTAGTGGAAGGCTCCTATCGCAATCTATGGGGAGAAAAACATGAAGTCATCGAACAACACCAACAACATTACTTATCCCTGATGAGCTCCACTCAAATATCGGAAGAGGAAAACGCTATTTTGGAACACCCTATCACCAGCGACGAGATCTATAACGCAATAAAATAACTTCAAAATAACAAGTCTCCTGGGATTGATGGATTCAGCAAAGAATTTTACGTAACTTTTTGGAACATCATCAAAACGCAGTTTACACAACTTGTTAACAATGTCTTCTCGTTTGGCCCATTTCCACAATCCTCAACATTATCTAAAGTCAAGCTCCTATATAAAAAAGACGACGAAACCTATCTAAAGAACTGGCGACCCATTACAACTTTAAATATGGATTATAAAATTATTTCGAAAGTTATAGTTAAACGTCTGGAACCAATCATGTCTAAAATAATCAGTTCATCCCAAAAATGTTCGCTTACCCACAGAAGTATGTCCGACGTACATTATAATACCGACGCTATCATACGGTACTGTAAAAAGAAAAACATCCCCGGTACAATAGTCCTAATTGACAATTTAAAAGCGTTTGATAACGTCGGCCATGACTTTTTATTTAGCATTCTGAAACAAATTGGGCTCGTAAGCAAGTTTCGTAACGTCATTCAAAATATGTATCTTGATATTAAATCCTGTATCGATGTAAACGGTAAGATGACAAATGCAATCACCATAAAGCGGGGCATAAGACAGGGATGTCCCCTGAGTATGTTGCTCTATGCAATAAGCGTCGAGCCCCTGGCAAGATCTGTGCAGATGAATACAAACATCCACGGTATCAAACTGGGTAAGTGCGAACACAAATTAGACCAATACGCTGACGATTTAACTTTTACAGTAGCAAACCATACATCAATAAATGATATTTTCCGGGAACTACGCAATTTTCAGCTCGCATCCGGTCAAAAAATTAACAAACAGAAAACCGAGTTCCTATGTATTACGAAACCTTCTCAAATTTTAATGTGCAACTCTTCATATGGACAATATATTAAAGATGACGTCAAAATATTGGGGGTAAACTTTGGACAAAAGCGACGTAAATTATCTCGGACACTAAACTATATAAAATCTCGGCG
Organism: Styela clava; assembly: GCF_964204865.1. Lineage (NCBI taxonomy): Eukaryota > Metazoa > Chordata > Ascidiacea > Stolidobranchia > Styelidae > Styela > Styela clava. The sequence continues at coordinate 9,004,172 of NC_135254.1, forward strand.
GATGACGTGGTATGGAAAATCGGTGGTTATCAACTCGTTAATCATGTCTGTAATACTATTCCACGCGAAGGTGAAAACAATGCCAATGGGAAATATAAAAACATTTCAAAAATTAATTTTCAAATTTTTGTGGTTCCCGGAAAAAATAGAATCAATCAATAGGAAGAAGATGCAATTACCTTGGAATCAGGGTGGAATTAACATGACTAACATGAAAGCAAAAGTAGAAGCCTGTCTTGTAGAAAAAATGAAGACACTCGTGAGCGGTAGTAATCTTGACCAATTTTGGCATTTCGAAGCCCTGTATTCTTTGGGCTCAAAAATAAAGATCGTAAATAAGGAGTTGTACAGTAATTCGATGCCTCACGATATCTCAGTACCTGCATATTGGACATACCTACTAGAAATTTTTCGATCGGTGAATTTTTCGCACAATGAATGAGAAATAGCCAAACACAGAGACATTTATCTAAAACTTAAAGAAAACTGTTTAGACCAGCGACAAGATACCATCAATTGGGAGGAGATTCATCTTTTACAAAGAGATGATCGTTCCTATTATACAAACGCGGAACGAGTCTGCTCCTATCGAATTGCACGGGAAGGCTATTTTTTGGGGGATAGATTAAAAGGAACAACGCTTAGATTTGGACCAACTGGAATCTTAAAAATTATGAACTGCAAGTTCTGTAAAATTGCGTCTGATAGCACCAACCACCTATTTTTCCAATGTAGTATAATAACGGCATATATTGCAGAAATTACCGAGATCCTAAACAGCCTTCTTAGCAATCCCATCACGGTGTCAAAGGAGCACATATACTATAACAGCTACAATGGTTTACACAGAATACTGGTTACAAAATGTTTCGTCATCCTAAAAAACATTGTAATAAAACAGAAGGTCCAGCTAGACATAGGAATCAGGTATTTGGCCCCCACTGATAAAAATATAGTAACAGCGTTAACACTAAAAATTGCAGAATTCCGTTTTATAATGGAATACAAATTCAAAGATATACAATTTCTCGGACTCAGGACAAATTGGAAAGAAATACTAAACGGGTATTCCTCGACGTAACATTTTAAAGAATGATGGCGTTTCTCCAGCCACCACAAATGGTAGACCGGACACAATGGCAAAACCGCCTATTTTTAGCCTTGTTAATACCATACAATATAAGCGGATGTGATGAATCGGGAGCCTCGCGGTGGAAGTCATGCTGCGTCCTGTACGCGGTATGTACGGAAGCCGGGTGGCGGAAGTTGTGCTGTGCCCCGTATGGCATAGGCGGAAGCCTTGGGTGAAAGTTATGCTGTGCTACACATAGCATATACAAAAACCCCGGGGCGAATGTCTGTGCTCTTTTGGTGCATGGCACATACCGAAGCCTCCAGAAGTAGATGAATACTGCATGCAGTAATATGCTTACGAGGCGATATACCTTTATGGTTCGGATATGACGTGTCTCTAAGACACTGATCCGAGTTTGAAAAAATTTCTGATCCGCAAAAAAAAAAAAAAAATAGTAGTCCATGGGGAGGTTGAGGGGGATAGGGCAGTGAGTAGAGGATGGGAAAAGCTGCAGAAAAGGAGGCATCGTGTTAAAGATGGGAGGTCTGAGCAGAGAGTCGAAGACAGGCCTACCAACGTACGATTGATAAAACGGACTTCAGATCATAGTGGCATCGCATAAATAATCGTGGATTAGCATCATTGTTTACTTCATTTGCAAAGTTATTGCAGGCTTATGGTCTGGAATATCAATGGTAATCAACCACCGTAATTAGTAGCTTGAAAATATGCTATTTTGTACTTTGTTAGCTTACTAAAGCCGTGTCCACATCGCATATACTCAAGTCCACGCTCGAATATATGCATGGTTGTTACACATTCAGCGTGCTTTTGAAGCGCAGTACTTTAATTACAAATGTGTTATTTTTTCATCTTACATACATCTATTAATTGCATGACGACCGGCCAAGAGTGACTTACATCCATTACAGATGGCGCTAGAGCTCCGTGACTATACACAAAGAATTCGCAATGTTCCATGGAAACAATCAAACATAATATCTTGTCTCAGTTTGAATAACTGGGCGGGGCTGTGAAAATCCACATTAAAACTTTTTTATCATCGACGTTTGATTAATGAGCGTTAATCGAGTTTGTATTGTATGAATTCTTTTACTGTGGATAGATTAAATATTTGATAACGCTGACGTTTACTTAGATTGCTACGTGGTATCAACCATTTCCAAACAAGTGCCAAAGTATCGAAATTTATGAACGATACGTAAACAAGGAAGGCGTGTTTGAGAATTCGAGTCAAGCACGATCGAAGTAGGCTACTTGTTCATTGGAGATAATGGTATCCCGCCTGGGCGATCTCCAACATTGACTGCGAAGCATCGCTTGTAGAAGTCGAGTGACATCGAGGCACTAAACGAAGTGTAAGATAAACAATAATTCGTTTGTTTTTATCGATGTAATCATCATATCTCACAAGGTCGAGAAATTGTTTCAGGTCGCGCGTATTCATTGCATCGGTTTACTTCGGTGAGTAATTAAAAAATTCAAGCTCCGATAAAAACAGTCTCAAGTAACCAGATATTAGGGTTTCATTGTCTCCGGACAAGCCTCATAATGTTTCTTTATTACCTTCTGATCAAACAAAACGCTTGCGGACTAAGCGAAGTATGGCATGCGCTTTAGGGGATGCACTTTTGGCTTCAGGTGTATGCGAAAGGTGTAAATGTGTGAGAAGGTGAAGATATGCTTGAAATATTATTTTAGGTGTTTCAGAGATAGTCATTTTAGTATTGATTGGTAAATTCATAAATATATTGCTGTAGTTTATTTATATTAGTCTTACATTTTTACCAGCTTGCTATTAAAAATTGACATTTGGTATTTATTTGTCGTCCGAGTGTGAGCAATTTGTATTCATATAACTTGAAGCACCGCTAGTCACAATTCTTGCGTGACGGAAGTTGATCGTTCGAATTGCATTCGTATATATGAAGTTCTCGGAAATGCTATAATAAAAAAACACAGATAGTTTGAATGCCTGCTTTTTGACAAAAAGTTCAATTTAATTTACACTTATTGCTAGACTGGATTTACCCAGTCAGAAATCAGGATAGACAACGAACAAAGATTTAGGTACGCATAGATAGGCTATATACATCAAAATAGAAGTCTCAAAACATCGTTAATTTTCGGGAATCTTGACGACATAACCTCGTATGGCAGGGGTGGGTGAAATTTTTGGTAAGGGCCGCTCGCAAAATCTTTTTTTCGTTAAAAAAGGTATTTAATTTTTCACAAGTACTATATCATAAGTTATCTGTGGTAAAAAATGTACTATATAAAAAAATCCCAGATTGAAGATTTTTTAAACAAATATATCAAAAGTAGAAAGAACATCTGACATTTATAGTTCAGATATATTATATTAAGATTAAAAATAGATTTAAATGTTGTGTGTAGTGAGACATATTTAACAATTTAATCCAAGACTACGATCACTAAAATTGTTATGTTCGTAATTCCAAATTTAGCTGACAAGCATACCGGAAACGAGAGAATTTCCGGTACACGTGTGTTCGCCGAAGTGTGTCCGAAATTGTAGAATCTCTCGTTTTACTTTGTTGTTGTTCTTATCAACGGTGCGTAACATGAACAATAGCGCGGTTGGTTCGAAAGGTTGAATTCATCATTTGAGTTGACTTTTTATTCAAACTTTGGCAAATTTATATAGGAGCAGATCAATATTATATGATAATGACATTTCTGTATTTGCTTTGATTTTAGGACTGCTGAGTGTGTAAATTTGGAGCTGGCAAACTTGCGGTGTTAGAGAGTTTCAGTATTATTCGCAAGCAAATCATTGCTGCATTGATACAGTGATAATACCGTTAAACGAATAGTCAATAACTAATAGCCTATGTGTTTTTATGCCTTCATGTACAGCATGTCAGTTTGGTGATATCCATGTTCGAATAGTTTGGTATTATATATTTCAAGTTTGTAGTTTTTGCAAATTAAAATAGACTATTTTTAGAATTTTGGTGTCTGCGAATTGACAATTTTGGGATCGACAATTTTTGACAATTTAAACGCCATGCTCACCACCTTATCAAATATTGGTAAATGTAAAATCATGTTGCTAAATGTAAATTTCATTCCAAAAAATAGTATCAGCTTATCTCAGTATCTTGTTCACAGTGAGTGTGTAAACATCATATGTAGCACCTTGATTCCAATAACCTGATCATGATTTTTTTTCGAAATCGTTAATTTTGCAATTAAAGTCTCTACTCTAAGTTTCGCCTTATTACACACATTATTCTTATTCCAGTATTTCATCATTAATTATCCATGCATAGAAAATTACCAGCTTAGTATTCGTGTATTATTTAAATAAGCATGACAAAATTATTCAACGTTTTGCGGACTTCGGTACTGGTTTATCTCAAGTTATTCATCGTTTAGTACTCAGCAGTTAATATGCAAATGTATATTCCTAATATTGGTTTTTAAACTTTCAAATGTGTTACATTTATTTCATTCTTTTTTATTTTTTCTTAGAGATAATATTGGTCTATTGTAGACCACTTATATTTGCTTTGTATAAAGAAGTGAAATGGAGACTCCCATGTTTTAATTAACTCGCTTGAATTGTTGCTATGATACAAATGTGAGATAATAATTCAACAAACATTCTCAAAACAAACAATATGAGAAAATCACAATCTTCTCACAGTCGAATTCCTAGCGCTGATGATGCTGCTGTGCCTAAGCTACCTCCGTCAATCACTCCAAGAGCTTCTTCAGTCCCTGGATCTCGTATTCCTTCCCCCACAAGGTCAAAGGTTGCACCTAAACCCAGAAGTAGGGCGTCAACCCCACAAAGGTAATAAAAAATTTTTAGTCACATCATATTTTGTGTTTTTGCATAAAAAATCACTCTCATATGGCGACGAGTTTCATAAAGACTGTGGTGATAATTGCGTAGTATTTGATAAAAATATTCACACTATATTCAGGCACCAACAATTCTGAGATAATTACGCTTTGGTAACACTGTGGTGATTTTTTCTAATCTTTCATATGCACCCCCTCAATGATTGTCCTAAAAATAAGCCTCAAAATAAAAAATAAAAATGTGTGAAACTTCCCTTCTTGTTACTTTCTATGATACTTTTATAGGAACAAAGATATAGGAAATATTCTCAACTATAAAAATTTATATTCAGATCTCGTTCATCTAGTATATCTCCAATTCGAGCAAGTATGACAAGTCCGCAAATAAGTCCAATAAGAACAAGTTATGCAAGTCAAGATTTATCTGCTTCTGGTTTGTCTATTTTTTACTTGTTAGTTAAGAATTTTTTTCAAAATAGACTAAATCATGCTGTTTGGATAAACTAGTAGCTATCGTGTTAGCATTATTTTGGCAACGCTGGTCAGATAGTCCCTTGTTTACTCTTTTCCACCTTTTTATTTTACATATGAAATATCGAAAAAGCTATTTTGAGGATTGTGATTCTTTTCGCTATTGTAATATTGTGACTGTTAGTTTAGAAATTTACATTTTTATCTTTGATGACACCGCAACAAATCTGAGTGGTAGGAGTTTTGGACGCTAGTTTTCTAATAAAATATAGCTAATATATTTTGATGTCTGATTTCGGGGCTCCCGAAGTATGCGAACCAAGATGGCGGACATCGGAATGTAACATGTGTACTAGGTTAGGCCATAATTTTAGGTATGAATACTACGGGAGGCTCTTGGCTAGTCTTCGAACTGATAATAGGACTAAAATAAGGAAAATTGGAAAAAAATTATCGCCTAACCCTAACCTGTTACCCATGTTACGTTCCGATGTCCGCCATCTTGGTTCGCATACTTCGGGAGCACCCTGATTTCTATGTTGACATGTTGTCTATTGCAATTAGCTTTGGAAAACTTAATCTATAATCACTTCTTGTAGTTTTGACTTACCACACATAAAGACTTTTCATTTATGTCTGTCTAATATTCTCAGATGGCCAAGGTTCTGGACGAAATCTTGTTAGATACATCACACACGACATGATTAAGAGATTGTCAAAAAATAATGACCAGCTGGATCAAGTCAGATCATTGAATTTCACTCTCTCAGGAGAGAAAAAAATTAGAGTAAGTCATTTAATATTTATATTATTAGCATGAGATATTTTAAATTCCTGGTATCTTTATTATACATTAATTATGATTTTTGTCCACTTAGAAAATAGTGATCAGAAACCATCGCATATTTAAGAGACAGTGTGTCCTTTATAGAATAAAATGATTTAAGCAGAGCCATAGCAACTAGGACCACGCTGAGAGCTGCCATGTTTGTCGATAAGTTTTTTAATTATTTTTGGGTAATTTATTTTACATTTTGGTGAATTTTTGTGCTGTAAAACAAAATATATTTATAAAAGTATGCACCCTTTGACCTAAACGTTTTTTCTTATTTTTTCTCAGTACATTGAAAACCTTGAAGATTGCAGGAATCTGACATCACTCAACTTCAGCGGAAATGTCATTCAAAGAATTGAGAAGATTGATCATCTTACTAAATTAAGAGAACTTAATCTAGCCAACAATCAAATAAAGTAAAGATAATTTAAACCTAATTTTATATTTCTTGAATATGAATTGAAATTTCTTGTATCAGTATAAAGTTTGCTAATGTATTTCATTTCAATGTCTTTTTTCTACCTCTCTATGGGTCACTGTATATAGCAGGGGTGAGCAAACTATGTACGGCGGGCCAAATCGGGGCTGTTGGGTAATTCAATCTGGCCCGCCTGATGCTGCCACATCCAAATTTTGAATTTTTAGCTGAGAAATAACAAGAAATTTGTTAAGAATTCTGATTAAATTTAGTTTTGGCGCAAGGCTTTCTACTTTTGCTTTTGACACTGTAAATATTGCTCTTGAAATATAACTTTTTGCGTAACAATCACGTTTCCAGCCAGTCTAGATATATATAATACAAGGAGTAAAATGCCTCTTTTTCATTTGCGTTTCTCTATTTAAATTTTTTTTCATTTATATCTTTTAGCAAAATTGAAGGATTAGAAACTTTGACGAGTCTACAATCATTGAATTTGAATGGGAATATGATCGAGACGATTCCTATATGGTTTGTCAAGAAATTGAGAGCAATGAGAATACTCAGAATTGGTCATAACCAGATCTCTTCAGTAAGTACCGTTTAGAAATTTTGTTGTTAATACCATTTTATTTTGTTGCTGCACAATTTTTAGTTATTTATAATAAACCTCTTATCATTAAGAGTAACAATATGTCTACTTTGCCCGATTGCCATCAAGAAATCGGTTAGGTTGTGATGGACACAGCAAGGGTATAAAACTAGGGCTGGGAAGTATGTGAAAATACAAAACCGACTTCAATAATAAGACCATTTAATAATAGAACGGCTTTTTACATTGCCATTCCCAAACCCAAATCTCCGAAATAATGATTGTTACCGTGAATAAAACTTTTTTATATAATAGTTTTCTTCTTTCATTTCAGTTGTCAGAAATTGTGAAACTTCGTAATTTTCATGATCTGCAATCACTTACTATTGCTGGGAATCCATTGTGTGATTTGGCACATCATCGTTCCTACACAGTATTTCATCTTCGAACTGTTGATCAACTTGATGGACAAAATGTCACTGTTAATGAAAGATCTGCTGCTAATACAAGATTCGCTCAGGGTCTGTTTTCCTCTATCTTTTTATGAGTTTAGTCTTCAGAGTTATAGATTGAGAGAAAATGGACGTATTTTAAGCTCTGAATTATTTCCTGCTAATTGTTCAATAGGTTGGAATTTCTTTGATGTTTAGGCTGAATAGTAATTTATTGATTAACTTCCTGCAGATTACAATGAAATTGGTTTATGATTTTTTATACCCTTCAGCTCAATTAAAACAGCCCTTAGATGCAAGAAGCTTCTAGATCAGGGGTGTGCAACATGTTTTGTCGGTGGCCATACCACCAATTTCAGACATCTAGCTGGGCCATACAAAAAGTTTAGTTTATCCATGTACATCACAATATCATGGGGCAAAATGAGCGTTATGGAAGCCTGCAGCAACGACATAGACATTCATATAGAGAAGGCAAGAACAGAGAATGCGGCTATCGCTTAGTCTTACAGTAATAAAGGTGCCAAGAAAATGGCGAAAGATTTAACGCAGCGACAAGAGCAAAAAACATGTATTTTCACCAATGCGGACGCCCTTTCAACATAAACTCTTGGATTAGGATTTTATGCTCGAAGGGCCACACTAAATGGCTTGGCGGGTTGGGTTATAGCCTGCGGACCACCTGTTGCACACCACTATTCTAGATTTTTAAGTTTGGGAAGCCTTGTGATTCAACATAGTCTTTTAAAATTTTGAGGTGTTGGGCTTGAGTTGACTAACCGATTGGCCTTAAATTGAACAACTTTTAAATATATCAACCTCAATTAAATTGAAATAGGAAATGAAATTGAGAACAACTACTTGATGTATCTGCATGATTTTCAGTAATTTTTGAATATAGTCTTGGTCTGTTCAATGCCCCAAATGGTTTTTGTTTGTTTTTGACACTTGGTAAGAATAAATATTTTTCAATGTTTAGATGAAATTGACAGACTGGCACGAGAATTGAACAAGACATCTGAGGAATTTAAGGCATTACAGGTAACTTGACTTATTAGGTCTTGAGCTCAGGGATTTAGTCTGAATGAAATATTGTATCAATGTGAATTTCAAAATTGTGTGAAGTTTGAACTTTTCAATAATATTCTAAGTTTAATATAGTTTTATATACCCTTCAATGCTTTTCATACGATATTATAAAAATTCTAGTTTTTATCTCCGTATTGGTGTAAAGCATTGCGGGGATGTTGGAGGTTTAATTTTGCCCTCGACTCTGAGCTAACTCTCGAATATAGAAATTTCAAAATTTGGGCTTATTGAATTCTTAAAATACTATGGCTAGGGCTCTAACTCAATGACTCTAAAATAATTGTAATCTCACTTTGCGGTGCTGATGTCGATGCATTCCAACGTATCAGGTTTTTTTATTATCCTACTTTTGTGCATAATCCAGGATCAACATAATGAATCATTAGAAAATCTCGATGCATTGAATGCAAGAGAAAGAGAATTGACAGACAGAGATCAAATTAATAACGAGACAAGAGAAGAATTAGAAGTTGAATTAGATGCAAAAGATGAGTTGGTGAGTATTTTTAACTTGATTTCAATAAAATTTGTTTTCAAGTTATGTATTATCAGGGGAAAAAAAAAGTAAATTCAAAACAGTTGACAAATTAAACCGTTGACGGCATTAAAATAAAAATAAAAAACTTTTGCTTTCTGAAAGTAATGAAGATTTTTTAATATTAAATACTAATTTTTTTTATTCATGTTCAACTTTAAAAAATATATAAATTCATTGAGTCTGTTTTTGATAACTTAGTTAATTTGCTTTTTAATTTTCTACAGTTTTTTTAAGGTGAAGAAAGCTTATTGTCTAAAGTTTTTGAATAAATATATTCTAAATCTAAATTATTTCTAAAATCATTCCTTGTCTTGATATTTGTATGCTTTTAACATTCCGTTTTAAAGTTTTGTAACAAAAAATTGTGCTTTATATATTTATATATGGTTGATATGTTACATTCTACCAGTAAGAATGAAGCTTTAAAACAAAAATCTCAGAATGATGACATTTGAGAAAGCTATCACGTCCTTGTATCAGTATACTCGAATACTTGAGCCATCTCTGAATCATTTCTGTTCAATTGTACGATAGTTAACAATGGCTGATATGTAGTGTTTGAACAGCCCATTGTTTGGTGTGTATTCGTAAGGTTTATTTGGAAAACCATTAAGTTTGGTAAATTATTGGCATACTTCAGAAAGTACTTGAGTTTTGTAATCCAATAAGTATTTAAATACACTTGTACACATTACAGTGTAGCCCGAAGTGGATATCCTAGGAAAAGGCATATATTATTGAAATTTGTCAAGATTTTCAAACACACAAAATAAATCTGGTATGATAAATAGCTGAATATTAATAATGAACTTTTATAGAATTCAAATATATATATATATGTATCGAATTGTTAATAATATTATACATTCAATACCCTCCAAACTTTTCTGCCAAGCTACACTGACTGCCAGACAGCACAATATTTCACCTTTTTCTAAAGTAGTACATAAATGTTATTATGGTGCGTACAATTTATTATTAGCAATGATTTTAACCTTAATTAAGCTAAAACTGTTAAAAATGTACTGAGTGATCTTCAACCACTGGCCATAAGATAACAGTGTAAAATTTCTTAAGTGTTGGCATTTTTCATTCAGTTCTTCAGTTTTGTTTCATTCAATTTAACATTATCTTATTCTTCCATATTTTCCAGCTGAAGAAAAAGGCAAAAGAATTACAAAGATCTCAAGCAAAACAATATCAACTGGAACAAGAACTTGCTTTTTATAAATTAGATGCAAAATTTGAACCTTTGAATGTAAGTAATGTGGTGTTATATGCATTTTGCTATAGTGGAATATGGAGTAAGAGTCGGTTAATGTTGTGTCCTCATTTGGTTTGTCAGTGTGGCGTATTGTACTTAGCGCTAGGAATACGCTTGCCCACCTCGATTATCATGCGAGGGTTTGCAGGTTCGAATCCCATGCGAGGAGATTGCTGGACTCCTCGCAGCCGCAGTGGGTTTCACGTAAACACTGGTAGGACTGGTGACCGGACGAGAGGCCGTGGTTCACCATATGGTTAAGCCGTGTTATCGACTTTCCTCTCTTCTAGGATAAATATTTAAATCTTATCCATTTAATCTTGTTTTAAAAATGTTTGATATAGAACTAAACATTATTAAAGTAGACCACTAGTTAGGACGATGAGATAGTTCTTATTCTGCTTGAGAGAATATCTCAAATCTTAAATCCTTATCTTAAATCCCATTGAGGAGATTGAAAGAATGATGGATATCTGGCAATTTATACCCAGTTGAGTTCACTCTGGTTGTGGTTGCGGACCAAGTGATCTAATCCACCTTGTGATGTAGGCTATATATTAATGATATACATGCCACATTTCATCAATTCAAGATAGACTGAAAATATTTATGTTTTTATAAATTATATTACTGTGGTCGTGTTATCTTCACTTCATTTAGAAATTTTGCTGTTAAGCAATAATAATTGTATCGTATATTAGATGGAAAATTTATATTTTCAGTTTCCACGAACACTCTCCGACGAAGAGGAAGATGATGCAGATAGTCCTTACATTGGGAAATCACCTTTCAAGAAAAATCAATTTGCTGTTGAAGGAAGAGTTCCTGGCAGAAAAGTGAGAATTTTGTTTCCTATATTTAATTGAATGTCAGAAGTTGTTTTCTGGGCGTTCCAGAAGTGTGCGTACCAATATGTTGTGTAAATGGACTGAAGCCTATAGGCAGGGGGTATATTCACTCGGCTAACACAGACAGTCCCCGAACTCGTAATAGAACTAAAATAAGGAAAATCGGAATAAAATTATGACCTAACCCTAACCTGGTACACACACTACTGTTTTCTGTGGAGGATTCAATTTTTGAGATGATCAAGATTGTATTGAAATGCCATGGCATTGTTTCAGAGATGGCAGAAATATTCATTGAACTTGTCTTGCGAATTTTGAATCGTAAAATACTATTTTCATTTCTAAACTGTTTCATATATTTGCTCTGAATGAGGGTCATACCAAGCATCTATTAGTGTCAAAATCTTTTTGCTAAATTTAGCATTGCCTTCTACCTAATTTAATACAGTTAGACTGGAAATAGGGTTTGAATCATTGAATAGAATTCTCAACCGGTGACTGTAACGAGCCAATGTAAGGTCAAGGCCTTATGTTGAAAGTGGAAGCCCCATACTGTACAATCTTAAATACAAACATGTTATCTTTCATTGTAGAATTTGGTATTTTGTAAACAACATAATCTGTTAAATTTCAGGGTGGAGCTGCCGCATTGGATGCTTCGTTGCAAGAGAAAGAAAGATTATTGGAAGAAGGTATGTATTAATTATTTGTTGTTAATAACTTATCATGTATGATAGGAACAATAAATCCGAATATACTATTTTAACTACCTCCTGCTAAGGTCTACTTGGATGTTTTGATAATATAGATAATCTTCTCTATATGTGTGAATGATTGTATGAACCAGGGCTGGAAAGACACAGCTAGAGTCGAGGCGCTCCGGAAGTGTATGTACCAATATGGAAGTAACTAAATAACACAGACAGTCCCCGAACTCGTAACAGAACTAAAATAAGGAAAATTGGAATAAAATTATGGTCTAACCCTAACCTGGCACACATACTATGGGAGTACCAAAGTCGAAGCCTAGAGCTGTGACATTTTTGTGGAACTGGAGCCAAGCTTTTCATGTTAAATGGAGCCGGAGCTACCAGGAATTTTAGTGGCTCCAGCTCCTAACATCTAATTATTTTTTTAACATTTATAATTTTGTGATACATCGTACTAATAATAAAATCTATCCTTTTCAGCTCATAAATTTTTTTAAATTTAAATTTGTAGTATTGTATTGAATTAAATGTTCCAAGATGAATTTATAAAAATTTTAAAACTTTGATTTTTGCAATTTGAAGCCCCATTATCATAATTTTGAGTTTCACTTCCACTAAACTGCTTCGGGCAGATATTTCATGGTAGTCGTCACATTTAAAAACCTCAATGGGTATGGGAGCCCAGCCCGAACATAAAAAATGAAGGAGCTGGAGCCACTGTGATTTCCAACCAACTTCCCAGCCCAGGTTTGAACTACTGAAAGGTTTAGTATAAAAACTGAAGAAACATTTTGCCAGTTTCAAACAATAAGATTAATTTAATGTTAGGTGTGCAATATATTGGAGAATTTTTCAAGTTTATCTTACAGGGGAAAAAGTCAATAAGATGGCTTAATTAAGCGGCTGAACCTGACTCCTAGTTCTACAGTTCGGGCTGCATATCTGATTTATTAATCTTTTTTATGCTTGGACTTGGATGAGTGATGAAGAAATTCGTAACCGCTTATATAAATTCGATGCAACGACAAGAAGTCTAGCAATTTTTCAGCACATGATTATACCTCTTAAACATGTTATTCCACGCAGGGTAATCGGCATTGTGATAGTGTTTCCTCAGCTTTGTACAAGATGCCAATTACCAATCCCATTTATTCATGGGTGATTCTTAGTAGAAAAATGTTTGCAAATTAAACTTGAGTTTTCAATGAATATTTTCAGCTGCCAATCGACTCGCCCAACTTCAACGAGAGTTAACAGACACACAGAAACAAATTGAAGATGCCAATCGTGAAATGTCTCGACTCGAGAGAGACAATATGGAAAGATCAATGTCTGAAGATGAGAAACAGAAACTCAGGAAAAGATTGGCTGCAAAAATACAGAAAGTTTGCAAGGTGATAACATCTAATAATTTAAACTAATATTTTTCCTTGTAAATTGTTTCAAATATTTGTTCTGAACAAGGTTAAAAGCAATCAGTAACTGAGACAAAGTGTAAAGTGGGGACACTGGTTGGTATTGACGGCAACTCCTTTTTTCCATGAGGCCGGTGGAAATGGGAATTTTTTTCTTGGAGGGGCAGTTAATAAATAGGTTTCAAATCGAATTTTCCCACATAAATATATATGAGAATTAGTAAATCTGATGAGAACCTTCTGGTTCTATTGCCTTGGAATTTCTCTTAGTTTAAACGGTTTGAAATCACCATTAGTGTACTTAATGGGATTTGGTTAATCATTGATTGAATATTTTTTATGTATTTCGGTGCGAGCAAGAAATAATCATATGGCAAATCACAGCTACCCAAGAATTTAACAGTGCAGATTAAAGACAGATCATAACAGGTTTTCTACATACACTTAAATATAGACTTGAAAACTAAAAAAAATTTTGTTCTTCTTATCAACGATTCTTTCATTTTTTTTGACAAATTTAATTTATCATGGTACCTACTGTTATATATTACAGTTGAAGGAATCAGCAGAAGAATTGGAAGAACAACTACAGAAAGATCGAGCAGAATTAAGAAAAAGTCGACAAGAACTTGATAAAATGAAAGCTAAATTGAAGAAAATGGATCCAAACAGTCCTGAATATGTAAGTCTTGATTGTTGTGAATATTCAGATTCAGATGTTTTAGCTTTTAAAGACCTAGTTGCTAATTATTGCTGGTGAAAAAATTGAATAAATTCTTGTGTTATTCTTCCACTGTATAATATCAAATTATCCAAGTATATATATTTAATGGTGGTATATAATGTTGCTATTTATAACTACTTATATTCCATGTTCTCTCCTATATGTAATATATATATATATATATTGAATATACGAATATATTTATTTACGGTATATCAATATACCAATAATTCCGCATGTTTATATCCGATATCTAACCTGTGATGCCACAAAGTTAGCACATCCACCCAGCCATTATAAAGCTCATTCTAAAAATTTTAAAGTTCTGTCCTTAGTTCATGTTTCATTTTTTCAGGCAAGACTCCGAGCTCAGATGATCGACAAAGAAAAACAAATTGATGATTTGAATCGACGAATAAAAGAAAATGAAACTCAATTGAACAGATTAATCAAAGGAATTGCTGTTGATACAGAAACTATCAAGTTATTGGAAGAGCAGTTAGCAAAAGGTTTCGTTTTGTTTGGTTATTCTATGATTACATCATTGGAAGGTCAATTATATCCTTACGTTAACATTTTGATTATACATAGGCAACATAGCGCATCACACTTGTCAAACAGTTTATGTTTTATACAATCACCAACTCATATTCATTTTTTCAGGCTGAAGTTTGCGCTCAGAATGGATCATTCGCAACTCAGATCTTGCTTTTGTTCCCATTCTATTCTTTTGCGAGATTTTGTAGACTTCAATTTTCCAAATCCTTTCCATTTTATCCAATCCATTTTCCTGTCACTGTATTTAATAATGAGTGAAAATTTTTTAATTATATTACTTGTTCCATTTTGTATTCAGGTCATCGAAAATCAAGAAAAATCTTTAATTATAATTGATATTGATTTTCCAGGTACAATGACAGCAGATGATGGATTGAAAGGAGAATTAGAAGATATAGTTGGTGGACTTCAAGATTATATTCTGAATGTTCGGCAAAAAGCAAATGCTCAACAGGTCAGATGAGTTACATCATGTGATTACCAAGTTATAGTTCATGGAAACTATGCATAGTTTAAGCTAGATGGAATTGTTCATTTTGACTCTTTCAATTTCACTATTTTTTGATTGTTTCATTTGTTTCGAGTTTGTGTCTTTAGAGATGTCCAAACAGGGTAATTAGATATTCTGAGATCAATATATCGGAATAAGTCTCATTGACTGCGTTTAAAATTTGGCTATTTTGCAGAGGGTATATGCATGAAAACTTTTCTTATTTGGGTAAACTAGTGTATTAAAAAGCTTCTTCATTTAAATCTATTTCCTACAATTTGTATTTCATCATTCTCTCTGTCTTCGAGAAGCAAGATCGAAAAAATATTAAAATATGAATTTATTATAACGTTGAAATCATTAAAAATTTGAATTCATCTTGAGAGTTGAAAAGATAACTTAATTTCTTGCTTTGATTTTGTGACTTTCTTCATGTTTAAGTGTGCAGTAAACTTATCAGATTGTTGCATCACCAAAAAGGCTGAATAAAGTGTCCATTTTTCTAACCTGATTTCTTTACAACAGACTGAATTTGACAATCTCCTCCGAGACAGAGATAGATTGGCAAGAAAATTACAAGCAATAGAGAGAGAGAAAAGTCAACTTGAGGAAGATGTCGACGATTATTCACAACTACAACAACAGGTGAGACAAGTAGTTTTTGTTTTTTATCAGCTCAAAAATTGCAAAGGAAGTTTAACGATACCATATATTTTTTTCTGCCCTCACAGATGTATTAAATGAAGTAAAAATACTTGCTGATTAAAAACACACCTGGTTAATATATATTGAGAACTGATTTTATAACAAAATTGAAATTGTAAAGGGATTTTATGGGCACCCTGTATATTGTCTTAGTAACATTCAACTTTGTTTGTTTATTTTAATCAATGATTTTTTGGAAAAAGTGTGTATTACTGCCCTTCACTTGACCTATGGTGTAATAATGAACAGGAATAAAAAATTAACACTTCTAAAACACAGTTCTATTGGTAGTTGAATTTTCCAGAAGCAAAATTATATAACATGGGAGAGGATTTGGGGCCTTTGTGCTCCCAATAGTGTTATGGGTTTGATATTCCTCTGAAGGTATTTTTATTTATTATTTCTATTTTAATGCACAGTGTAAATTTAATCTGATGCTTGTCTCGATAATACCTTGCTTGGATTTCTTATTAATGTTGTAGCTGTGATTACTAATTGTGTGCTGCCAATTCGAAATGGTGTGGCAATGTGCGTGAAATAATCATCAAATAATCATTTTGAAAGCATTTCCTTATTATTAAGATATGATTTTTTGATCTGACCCTGAGTAAAAGGAAAGCTGATACGACTAGTTAGATATATAGTGAACTGCAATCTCTCAGCTAATCACCTGTCTAAATTTGAAATGGGTTTAGCATATCAAGTTAATTGTTTGGCTGGGGTATTTATAGAAAAACCAGTGTGAAATACCGTGTGACATCGAGGAGTCCAGCTATTCTGGGATTTGAACTTCCGAGTTCCGATCTCCTGCAGGGTGATAAGTGTATGGTTCTTAACGCTTAGCATGATGCGATATTTCTGTGGTAATATTTTGCATCAATTTTTAAACTCGTTAATATATACTGACCATCAGGTGTCAGTATTGGGTGAACTGAATGATTTATTACAAGCGACACAAGATTTAACTGAATCAATGATGAGAGGCGGAACCAAACCAAAGACGCCGACGGAGACAGTTGCTCTCGATCCAATATCTGCTCTTAATACTGTAAATATTCACAAACACATTCTCACGGCTGATACTGGACTGAAATATAATTTGTCATCTTTTTATTGCACCCATATACATTCAAGTTTTTTTAGTTGAAACACAATATGCTCCTTTTAAAATCATGATGAAATTCATGTTTGATTTATTATCAATTTTTTATTTTCACATGATTTAATCAACATGACTGTTGAATTGAAAATTTTCTTGGTGTATTATTGGTACTATTCCGTCTAAAAGTGTAAGAAATTTTTGTTCACAGAAAGGGTGAACTAATCAAGGCCGACTTTTGAGCTATTAAGAGTCCCCATGTGAAACATATTGTGTAACCAAGTGTGACCAAGTATAGATAATAATAATAAGGTGCCCCAGAAGATCAAGTTGTGTAAAAGGACTGAAACCTATGGGCAGGGGGTATATTCACTTGACTAACACAGGCAGTCCCCGAACTCGTAATAGAACTAAAATGAGGAAAATCTGAATAAAATTGTGGCCTAAGCTTAACCTGGTGCACACACTACGGTACCAATAATAATAGTCGACAAATTTTGTAATCAAGAACAAATTCATTATTACATTTTGTTCTATTTTAACCAAGTTCAAAATCAGGATTATGTTAACTTTTAGTCTTGCGGATATAGAAAAAACACTCCGACCTTTGTATGAACATAATTTATAATGGTTAAAATTGGGTAACTTGATCTAAAATTAATGGGGCCTCCTATGGAAATGCCAAACAGGGAAGTACCCAAGGGGTGGATTTGCGGGACGGATCCCCACCCTTTGATATGTAATAAAAAATCGCATCTTTGTGTATAATACATAGCAATTTTTTTCGTGACTTGAAATGCATTTTAGACTCCTAAAAACCCATGTTTCTGGCCGGACCCGCTAGCTGGTATGGTTTAACTCGGCAATTGGAAGTTCCATCACCCCCTTTTGAAAATTTCGGTCCACGCCCCTGGTGCAAAGCAAACTGCAGCCACATAAATCACCTTTCTAATAGAAAAAATGATTGCTAATTGAATGCAAATATTCTACATCTGGCTAATCTAGTGTTTACTTGCTCGTTACACTTTGTGTTAGTTAGCATGTTGCCTGTTTTTTATATTTTGATGTTGTTTTTTTGTTCCCAACTTCATTCGTAATTTAAAGTATAATAATTTGTCAAATGGTAATTCATCACAATAAATAATTTCAGATCATATTCAGCAGGTATGCTGTAGAATTATGTGGTTGTGAATGTCTGGTGAATTGAATATTTTTGAAATATTCAAATTGGTATTTGGGTAGAGCTGAGTATTGTAAACATATTGATTGGAAGACTATTTAAAAAAATTCAAATTCCAATTTATATTGGAATGGAAAATGAATTTATTTTTGTGATACGAAATTTCCTTTTTTCCATACCATGTAATAGTTGGTAAATGCACAATAAAAAGGAAAAAAAAGTATCAAAAATTTTTGCAATAATATCAGTTGCTAGTGGCACCCATAACTTACTCAGAGATGAGTCTCGTTTGCCTCTGAGTGAGTGCGCCAGGACTTTCTTCGAGCAAGTCTTTCAGAAAAAGGATCTTCTGCCAATTAATATATATGACTATTGACTACTTGATGATAGATTCTTGCTTCTATTTGCCTATAATAAGCCCAGTAGCAACCATCTGCTACATATATTTGTCATTTTGTATTGTAGTTGGAATATTAGATAGCCAACATCTTAATTCATGGCACATAAAATATATGTTGATATTCGATCACTGTTTTATTCATCATAAAAGGGCAACCCCATTATCATAGATAAAAATGTTTTTTTGGTGAAATAGTTGGTTGAATAAATGTTCAGACCTGCAGCCAATTTAGAAAACTCATTCTGTAGATGCAATTTCTCATTTCTATTTTATGCAAATAATTAATTGTATTATATTATCTATACTCTAATTTGAAACCTGTTTTAATATATTTTAGCTTGTATGCTTGGTAGCATTAATTATAAAATTCAAACACATGCATAAATATATAGATATAGAATTTAACGATTGTTTTATTGTTTTACAACAGTTGAAAACTCTTAATGATTCATTGAATGAAATGCGAGAGATCAACGATGCATTGCAGAGAGAAGCAAGTGAATTGAGTGTCCATGATCAGGCTTTACAATCTCAACTAGAAGATGCTGAAAAACAAGTCGATAAGTAAAATAACTAATTTTGATAACTTACAGTGTTGGAAGAACCCTAATCCTTCACTTGCTTTCAGTTGGATTCAACTCACGTTTTCCCAATGAATCGAATGACTTGACTAGAATATATAAGTCAAGTCAAGTTTATTTTTTCCAACTAGTAAAAAAAAATATCACAACTACAAATTACAAGACAATGATAATTCACACAGTTTTACTGGGGAAGGGAAGTCGCGGGGAACCAATCTGGTTATCCAGCAGCGACACCCAAGTTCTAATGTCTAATTCAAGAAGTTAGAATTCTAGAGTTTTGAAACTACTGATATTGACGGTATCTTATAAAATATCTAACCCTTTCCGCTTAGAAATTCTTTACTAGAAACTCAAAAAAAAACTTGAGCAAGAAATTTTCTAGAAAAGTATATTTTACCATGCCATGTTGTATTGCAAAAATAGTTTACTAGCTTCTTGCCTTTGTTTCAGAGGCAAGTCTTGACAATGTTTCATAAAAAAGAACAAAATATTATTATTATTTACATCTAATATGCAATGATGCTACTCATTCATTTTTCATTTTTTTTTCAGATTATCTCGATCTTTACGAGATGTCCAAGGCCAAGGGAAAACTGATCGTGATCAGTTAGACAAGCAAATGGAAACAACTGCTCGATTACAAAATGTTGTCGGAGATAAAGAAGCCGAAGTCAGTGGATTGAGAAAAGAATTGAAAAAAGCTAGGGTAAGGGGAATATAATGAATAAAGGTTTTTACATTCGGAAAATTTGAAATATTTGCTTCAAGAAAGTTAGGCTAGGAACAAGAATAAGCTATATGCTAATGTGTTGGAGAACTGGATTTTTTCGACTTTATTTTATACAATCGATTTTCTTACACAGGGTGAAAATTTGCACATAATTTTTCAAACTTAAGATCTTTAGCCTGCAACACTAACGTACTTAGGACAACATGCTATCTAATAGGTCTTTGCACCCACAAATGATAATGACCAAAGTGTGCTACATGACTGCACAATGTAATAAAATACTTCAATTCACAGAAACTATCATTAGCTCATCATTAACTGAAATATCATCATGTTCTCTGTAAACGAATTTCGAACTGATACATTTCAATTTCAATTATAGAGAACCTCATAATCTTGAGTAAAGATTTTGGTGCTCCAGCAGTATTCGTACCAAGATGACTCACAACCTGAACATAGTATTGTACCAGGTTAGGGTTAGCAGGTTGTGCGCCATCTTGGTACGAATAGGGGGAGCACCAATATTTTAATTTAAACCAAGACAATTTTAGCCATCTTTCACATAATTAATTACATATTTATTTCTAATTGAGCTTTGGGCTTATGTTATATAATGTTATCTGTAATTAAGTCAATTGCTGCATGAAATCAAGTTCATATTAACTACTTTTCATTTTTAATACAAACCATTCATCACAAAATCAATATTTTGAGTGTTTACTTTAGTTTTCAAAGGACTTGTTGTAATTCTCTTTTTCTATTCACAGGCTGCAAATGAAAAACTTGGCCATGATCTCGCCAACAGAAGCGCACAATATAATGAAGCAATTGGATCTCTGGTGCAACCAGAAGATGTTGCCAGACGTATTGCGCAATTGAAAGATGCATTGAGGCGTGGCGATCGTTCAACTATGACCCCGGATAGTGATATGGATGAAGTAGGAAAAGCATTGGTCGATTTACAGAAAATATTAATGGATATGTTGGGTAAGTTTATGATACATTGGAAATTGAATTTTAGTGCACTGCTTTTGGAATATATCTAGGAATTACTTATTTACGAAATCAATATAAAATTGTCTTTCTCCTTATTACATTGCTTTTCTAATTATTTTCAGTGAGATTTTCACAAAGATTTCAACTTGAGATATGAGTTTAATATTTATTTCGTGAAAATTTGAACTGATAAAATGGATTGATCACACGTGTCTATTATCCGATTAACAGTCCTTCTCCTTGGCAGTTTTTCCTAGAATTTTTGTCAATTCTCATTTATTATGCATTCAAGTGTTTTTATAATCATTAACAGGTCGAGAAGCAGAGGAGCGAGAGGCTGCAGAAAAAAGACTGAATGATCTTGAAAGGCATATGGCCAAATTAAAAGCAAAATTATTAGAGGTAGGTAGAAATTTTGGTATAATATGAATGGAATTATTGAAGGCAAGAATCATCCATCCGACTCAAGTCAGAGTTCCAGAAAATTTTAAATTTGTTTTCCTAAATCTGTTCAAGGCAATGTCCTCTGAAGTGACAAGTGAAGTCGTGTTGCTGTTGGTTTGAGTGACAAGTCCGATCTGAGTCGTTAAAAATTTTATTGGGCAACAGGGAAATTGCTAAATAAAAGTTACATCAGCACTTGCGAAACTTGAAATGTCTTGAAATGTGCATTAAGAAAAATCTGCTCATTGTAGTTTGTTTGAGTATATCTACAATATTATTTTTTCATTTTTGAACAGGCTCAGAAAGAATACAAGGAAACAATGGAAGCCGCTACAAATGCAAAATTAGAAGCCGAAAAAAATAAACATAAACAAAACATGGAGAGACTGGAAGATGAGATTGATCAATTGAAGAATAAATTAAGAATGGTTGGTGCTTTAATGGGGTTTTTGTACCATGGGTATAACCTAACCTTGCATCCTGATTGAATCACCTTGAAAAGCTATTGCTTTTGATTGTTAAAATCCAAACAAATTATATTTCTGCCAAACAGTCAAGTGTCAATGTTGAGTATCGCGTCCTCATTACATTCGTCATTTTTATAAGTTCAGTTATATTAAGTCAGTCTCTGTAAGTCTTACATTACATGGAACGTGGAAAGGTATTTGACCTGGGGACTACGAGATCATTGTCATATTTAGGGTCAGATTACTTTCTATAACTTAAATAAAATTGAGACTTTGGACTCAAATCTTACTCTAGTTGAATAATGGCTCCTTGAAATGACAAATAAAATTCAGTCCATTTTATCACAGTCCTGTTTCACTTTGTCTGTTAACTTGAGTGTTTATATAGTATGACTGCTATATTTCACCTCGACAAAATTCAACTCTAAATTTGATCTCTATTAAGAAGTTTTTCTTCCCTTTGAGTCTGTGCATAATATTGATGATTTGTTTCATAATTTTCATGAGTTTAATCTTCCAAACACCGCTTGAACATTGGATGAGATAACACTCGGAGTAATTTATCTTTCATTTCACTTTTTCAGGCTGAAGATGAAGTGGATAAAGCTCGTGAGAAAGCAGGAGATGAAGTTGAGAGATTGAGAGAAGAATTTGGTGAGAGAAGTGAAAGAGCAAAGTTGCGAGACGCCAGGTACTCAACATTACAACAATGTTGTCCATTTGCTCTTCTGTATTTGGTCTCTCATAGTGTGTGTACCTTGTGTGTGATTAGGGTTAGGCCATAATTTCATTCTGATTTTCCTTATTTTAGTTTCATTACGAGTTCGGGGACTGTCTGTGTTAGCCAAGTGAATACACCCCCTGCCCATAGGTTTCAGCCCCTTCACATAACTTGATGTGAAGTACCCGAACAAAATTAGTTACCTCCATATTGGTACACAACAGTGTTTTCCATTTGCACTTCTGTCTTTTGCTATATATTTGCAAAGTGAACTTCAGAATTTGTTATTAATATTTCAATTTTGAGATTTTATTTTAGAATATCTTTGTATTTTCAGGGACCTATGGATCATTTTACTGAATAGTTGGACTTTTCTAGTTATTATTGCTTGTAAAACTGCATATCTCTGCAACTTATAAATTATTCGATTCCATATTTTCAGTACTTGAAGACATTTGAAACCGCTAGGAGTCTATTACTTTGATTTATTTTTTCGAATTTCCTCATGACACCCAAAATTTTGCTCTTATTTTAATTCATGGGTATTTTCACTTGGCTAACACAGACATTCCTCGAACTCGTAATAGAACCAAAATAGGTAAAATCGGAATAAAATTATGGCTCAACCCTAACTTGGTACTCATACTACGGGAGTACTTGTTACTAATGATCCAGTAATGTAGCTAAAAATCTTCAAAATCAAATATCTTTTTTTTTCCAGGACTCAACAAGATCTCAGGGATTTAGAAAGAGAGCTCGGAAATACGAAACGTTTGTTGAAAGATAAGGATTCGTCAACTATGAAACAATTGAATGACAATGAAGATGAAATTGCAAGATTGCATGCCAAGCTAAAAAAATTACAGGTATTTTTTATTTGAATTTATTTGAAGAAATTTACCCAATAAATCTTGACAAGAAAAGGTTTGTTGCAAATTCAATTGGATGTGTAGTCAGAGAAAATTTACAATGGGTATTACTGTTAATTACTGAAGCACATTTTAAGATATAAATGTCAAGCATAATATTCAAATATATCTCTTTTAGTTAAACACGCTTATGGAATTCAGGAAAATCTTATAACAAAAAAAGTAATAGCTTTACAGGAAACATGTCTATCTTTATATACTGGAAAGTTATGGGCCAACAAATTATCTTCTAACTAAACTTTGTAACTTCATTCTATCGATTGTCGCAATAATAAAACAGCGAATAAATGAAGAATATTATATTTTCAGATAGCTATCAAGAAATATATTAAAGTATTAATTGTTTTCAATTGAAATTTAAAGTACTTTTTTATTCTCTGCTATAATTTAACCAAGTGGCAAATTTTATAAATATTAAACCATTTCAAATCATCTTCCCATACCAGAACCATATTTTGTAATGTTTAATATAATTTATTGATGTTGCTATGTTATATGCCATGAACAAACGCTCATCAGCAAAAAAAAAACTTTTCAAAATTAGGTAGATTTAAGGTAAAAAAAGGCTCAGGAGCCAAGAAAAGTAATACCTTTCTATGAAACACCTCTATTATCTCTGAATATTGAGAAGTTTCAAGGGATTTTTTTTAAATGATTGTAATCACTTATTTAAATAAAAACAAAACTGACACATAAACATAATATTTACATATTCATTCATCATTCCATATAATCACCATCATAAGTACCCACATGTGTACTTTGCTGCCTAAATTGACACTTATTATTCTCTCTCAACATGTTTTATTTGTTTTATCCACCCTCTCTTATCTCTCTCTTATTGTTTGTCTAGCCGTTATGTTTCAAATTTTGATAATGCTTTGTGAAGAGGCATTATTGTTCTATTGTTATGTCATTAACAACAACAATTAGTTAGTGATAAGCAAGGATTATTTGTGAGGCAACAATTACATAGTTGTGAGGTAACAATTGCTCTACATTGTGATGTAACGATCAATTGCCTTTTCTGTTGTAGCTAAAAAGGACAATGCTGTTGTGTTATGACTGTAAATAGCTGTGAGATTTGTCAAATAGCAGTAGCCTACATTGAAATGTATAGTTCAGTATATAAAGCTTCTAAGGTTTCAGATGGATGTAGCTTTTATATACATTGTGTAGTTGTTATATCAACATGAGTTAAGATGGATATGTTATATAAACAGAATTTATTCAGTCATATATGGTTACGTATTTGTATGATAAGCGATGTGTTACATTGTATGGTTTGTGGATAATATTTAGTATCTACCATTTGAGTATTTCAAAGAATTTTTGTATTGAAATGCATTTCTCAAAATGTATATTTATACAGTTTTTGGAATATTAGAATTGAGCCATTTGCAGCAAAAGCCTCAAAATTGTTTATTATCTGATGGAGCTCATTTGCCATTGTAAACTGTGACCTATTTATTATCTCTCTTTATTGATTTATTAACTGCCATTTATCATAATGGAGTTCTTATCAGTTATTAAAACAGATATGATGGTACAAATTGTAATATTATCAGATTAAGTTATTATTGATAAGTTTAGGGTGTTAAAAGATATAGAGGTGAACTGCAATTTAGAGCTGGATGATTAAAGTGGATAAACAAGGATTAAGATGAGATAATAATAAAAATAGTGAAGAGAATGCTATTGGGCAATTTCATTTGATGGTTGTCCTTCTGCCAATGTCTGCATATGTTTGTTCGTCTCAGATTCTATGCCAATCAGTGGCTATTATGTCGGATTTTGTATCCAAATGTAAACGTAGAGAAACTGCTCTACTCTCGCTGTGTAACTCGCTACTATGTGATGGGTAGTACCATGGGCATTAGTGACATAATATTTGATATCTAGAATTTATTCAACAGAATAAATAGTCATTTTTGCAATCATAGTTTGATTAGAATAAATCTATTTAATATTCTTTTGTAAAGCAATGAGTGCAAAACGTACAAGAAAATCTTATGATTATCTGTCATCAGAATCTAACTCATCTCTTGATAATGTTCGACATACGTTAGGTAGAAGATATCCTTCATATGATACAATGGTAATGTGCTATAACTAAATTTTATTTATCACATATGTCATTTGATTCCTGATATTTTGAAACTTAATATAACAACTTGTGGAATTGGAATACTCATTTTCATATCCATAGCAAAAACATATTTTTTCTTCTGAGTGAAACAAAAGTGTTGCTGCACACTAACAAAATTAAATTTTTATAGCATACATAGTCTACTCATGCTATGACATCCTTGCATTATATGCATACGGATTGACTGGCACAAAAGCATGGAAGATGAATAGGTACCGGTAGTTAGTCTCGCAGAAACCCAATCAATATTATATTTTTTCTCCACTTGCATTTCTAATAAATTTTTATGACATTGGCATTCAGGGTCTTTTGATAATGCTAATACCTTGATTCTACTTTAATTAACAAAAGTTTTTATCATTTTGTTAGGATGATCGACTGCGTGATTCCAGAGCTGCTGCAGATGCAGATGCTGCTGCTCTTCGTGCCAAACGTGATTTACAAAATGCTGATGATGAAATAAAGGCTTTGAGGGACTTGCTGAGAGCTCAGGAATTTAAGGTTGCTTATATTTTTTTGACTTTGAATAACTTTATTCATTGCAATTTGGCGTTGGTCACTCCTGGTAAAAGAGTTTATTTTGCAATTTATACTTCCGGTTCAATTTATGCAACTTTGAAGACCAGAATTATTTAAGCTGGAACTGGATGTCGAGATCCACAGGCTTCAATATAACTCTTCCATAAATCCATGTCATGATAAAAAATTTTTATTTTCGTTGTTGAGATTGGCTGTTTAGTGTGCTACATACCCTATAGCTCATTGGTAATTTTTATTATTAGACGATTCGCTTTTTGCTGATATTTATTTAGTGGTAAAAAGTTTTTTTTAATCTATTCATTGCTTTTATCCACTCTTATTTTTACTCTTGAATCAACGATTTTTAGAGCAATCAATAATTTTTTTATCAATTTTAGGATTCTCATCTTGATCGAGACACATTGAGAGGATTACGTGATACGCTCACAACGAAACAAGATGAAGTTGACAGGTTGAGGAGAATGTTGAGTGGTTTGAAGGATGATAGCGCTGAGGAGGTGAGAAGTTTGTTTTAATTCAGTCTTATTGGCAAAGGAGTGAATAAATTTCCTCTAATTGCATCATAATTACAAATAAAATCTAATGGTGGATATGAGGTACAAATTTTGTAAAAAAATAATATAGTGCATTTAAGAAAATTGTTATCCACTTTCATATGACATACACAATACACTTACCCAATACCTTGACAGTTGTTGTCACAACGTCCAAAAAATGTTTGTACAAAATTCTGTATGTATGCATTAATTGATTGTGATGTAAACATTCACAAGACAATTTTTATTAACTTTTTGACAAATTTCCTAGCGTTCATGGTTAATTATGTAAGTTAATAGATAATAGGGTAACTTTTCTATTATTGAAGACGAAGGTTACTGCAATCCATGGTTTTTAGAAATTTTTATTTTGTTAAATCAAGACTGTTTGTATTTCTTGTTCAGATTGCAAACCTATTGAACGAAATAGATGCATTGAGGAGAGCATTAGCTGGACATAATAATCAAATCAGAGGATTAGTGCCTGTTGGGTGAATGTCTTTCTATTTATCTGAATTTTAATCTAGTAATGAAATATTATCAAAGTTCAATTCACAAGTTGGGAGTTAATTTTGTATATTTCCACCTAATGATGAAATTAACCATTTTAATTTACTCAAGTACTCAGTGAACTATATCAGTTTTTTATTATTAAATTCATCAAAACTGGTAGTGAATAAAAATCGCTAACAATATAATATTTCGTGGTTTACCGTACCATGTAACAGAAAGTTCAAAAATTGAATAAAAAAAATTCAATACAAAATATAACCAACATCTGCTATTCATTACCAAATATTTCTATTCAACAATTATTTTTTGTTATTAGGATCCTGTTTTTTTATGTTTATGTTGCACAATTAAAAGTATTGTTTACCAAGGAACAAAATCATTCTCAGTTGATTATATTCATTTAAAATAAAGTAATACCAGAAAAATGTTCATTCCATTATCTTTTTCATATTTCAATCAATCTTTCTTCTGCGAAAAGTTATAAAAGAATATTTTTATTTTCAGTGGATACTATCAATTTGTACCATACTCTGGTGGAGGTGACCCAGGAGGAAAGTGGGTTTATATAACACCTGGATCATCAAGACGTTCTCCATTGAAAAGATCGTATGTTGAACCTCCACCTGGTCCGCCAACTGGATTTATTGTTGGTAAGTGAATTGTTATTGCGTGGTTGTCCAAAACGAATTGAATATTTGAATGTATTCCAATATCAACGTATTTGAATACCTTTTTGGCTGATTTTCGAATAATTCCGAATAGTAACCACCTCTCGCTGCCAGCGAGGTGTTTCGTGTTAGAGAGAAATCTTCAAACCATTCTCCACGCTTTGTCACATGTTGCAATGACGGTGAAATAGTATTAGCACTTCGATTGTTTGTTATCTTCTGTGCGAGCGTGCGCCTCGTATTGTTGCAGCACCTTTGTACGATTGTCTGATTGACACTGTCGTCGTTACCTTTCAAGGCTACTAATTTGCGCATTCACATGAATTAGGGGCACGTGTCTCGCATAGATCCGACCATAGTCAGATATTAAATAAGTTTAATAGTTGTGCCCGCCTTGTGCGCTTTATTACAAATTAAGACACCCAATAAAAACAAGTTGATTTATTAGGAAAAATTTTTTATACTTTTTCCTGTTTTTTGGCAAATAATTTTGTTAATGGTAGTTAAAAGTATCGACCCTTTACCAGGATGATTTTCAGTTGTAAATTTAATTCTGTTTAATGTAACTCAATAATTTTTGATTCCTATTTACGTACATACGAAAAACAAAAACATTACAACTCTAAAATATCATGGCAATCTGTGGACATAAAATGTGTTCTGTGCGGTAAACTGCCTAATTATAATTAAAATATCATGGCAATCTGTGGACATAAAATGTGTTCTGTGCGGTAAACTGCCTAATTATAATTAAATTTTGATTCGTATTTTCGTACTCATGGAAAATACACTTTTGATAATGATAGTTATTAAAAGTATAGATTTTTCACTAGGATGATTTCCGGTTGCGACAAAATTTTCAAACTCATGATTGATACCAGCATTTCAAATGCCTTGCCGAATTAATTTAATTGTTTTACGTAACTCATGGTTGCATCGACTAACGAAAAAATAAAAGTATTACTCTTCTAAAATACCACTGCAATCTGTGGACATGAAATGTGTGGTGAATTGCCCGAAATCGATTTTAATTAATCTTTGATTTGTATTTTCGTACTAACAGGAAAATAATTTATACTTTTTCTCGCATTTTGGCAAATAATTTTGATAATGATAGTTAAAAGTCCATACTTCATATACCATATATCAAAATATTGCGTCAATCTGCGGACTTGAAATGTCTGGTAGCCAGCTTTAAATAACCGTTATTCCATTGTTCATTGTATGCAAATTCCTTCATACACTAAGATAAGCTTTCTTTACTTGAAATTTATTTTACTCCTGGGAGTCCGTGATTACTGCACATGAGACGGTATTGAGAGTCTGATCAATTTTTGATGACTGATTTAAAGCCATTGCATACTTTTGTTGGGACGTTGCAGACAAAATTGTTGTCAGAAAGGACAATTAGAAAAACCTACATGTTTGAGGCAACATTTTTATCTTTTACCAATTCGATGACAAAATACAGGTCGAGACTTGCCGTCGAGTCGGACTTACGAGTTTGCTTGTCACAAATTGCTACGACAATTGATGAATTGTGCAGTCGAAAGCAATCTCATCTAACACATTAATATCATTCCTGTTATTGTGATGTAAATGAAAAATTACCATTCCTCGTTGGTTAGACACAGGAATTGATACGGCATGGAATGGGGGTCCGTAAAAACAGTAAAAATACAACATTAATTATTATAACTGATACATGCTTAATGATAAAAAAATTAATAAAAATAGTTTAAAATTAAAAAAACGAACGTGAAAATATATTGCAACAATAATAAACAACATATCATACTCACTTTAATTCTAAGGATATGCATTTCCAAGTGGCAGTTATATCAAGTCACAGTCAAAATATGTATAATAAGAAGCTTTTACTAAATCTAATCAACAAATTTAGAATAAATATCTCAGTAATAATGTTAGTCTGATTCCTTGATTGAGGATTTACTTATTTATCCCGGGGGAGAGGAAGTCGATACGAGGGCTTAACCATATGGTGAACCACGTCCTCTCATTCGGTTACCAGTCTATGTCGGGCATGGGATTAGTTAGTTAATTGTTTTCGGAAGCATGGACTTGGTAGTGGAAGATGCCGTAACCAACCAGCGGTTACGGAACCATGTGTAGGCCACGCAAATGAAAAGCAGAATTGTCTGGTATTCAACAGTATTTTGTGGTTTTGTGTAGGAAGTCCAGGATGAATTTCCAAATTACGGTATATACTTTTGAAGTATTTCACACGCAGAGGCTCTGTATTTGGAGCCGTGTTCAGAAATATAAAATATATCAATTGGACTTCATTAGCATATCAGTCTGAGATTTGATTTTCTATACGGAATCCCCAGGATTCACACTCTATCTTTGCTCTTGAACAATATTTTTTCGTTTCCTTAGTCAAGATCGCAATCTGTTGTTTATCCAGCTCTTGAGAATAGAACTCGAGCTCTCTCACCCTCTCAACCAATCTAGAAACCATCATTAGTTCATCATCAGTGTAAGATTCTGCAGTTGATCTTTCCAAGTGTAACTCAGATAACTTGACATC
Organism: Styela clava; assembly: GCF_964204865.1. Lineage (NCBI taxonomy): Eukaryota > Metazoa > Chordata > Ascidiacea > Stolidobranchia > Styelidae > Styela > Styela clava. Next base: position 9,034,718 of record NC_135254.1, read on the forward strand.
TTCATTTTCTAAACTTGAGCAAAAAGCTGATAACTGCTCACTTGTTGGAGTGCAATTTCGTGCCTGCAGATTCTTTCCCTCAGTATATTTTAAAAACTTTGCCAGTTGTTGAAATGCTTCTGCAATCATGTTAGGATTCTGAGCAATAGCCAATGAATGCAACTTCATACCATATTTAATGACTGCTGCATTCATCTTACTTATTTTTTCTGCATTCAGATCACAGCCACGCAGTATAAGCCTTTCCGCACCACCATGATAAACCAAACCAATTAGATAATAATATCCGAGTGGTTCAAGTGCTGGACTTTCCCCTGTTAAGAGGCACCCAATCCTAAGGTTTCCCTTTATTATGGCTTTCTTCAGTATTCGTAGATTCTTGGCATCAGGGTCACAATTGATAAGATAGAAGATTTCCACATAAATATCCTGCACAGAACCAAGAAGATGTTGTAGGTAATAATAATTTTCAGGATGTATTACTAAATTGCCTTGTTCCAAAGTACGTAGTGAAGGACTATGCTTAGCAACAGACATCACTGCATGCTGATCTCCAGAGTGGATTTTTTGATAGCCTAAGTTCATCTCTTTTATTCGTGAGCAAACTTTCTTGATAACATCAGGACCACATTCGTGTAATAAGGTCACAACTAGTTGATCTGAAATGACTTTACCTTTTAATAAATCTTCCAAGTAACCCATCAGGTATTCAAACTTGATATACAAACTTGATAAGTTATCAGAAAGATATTTTGCTGCTTTTTCTGAAGTTGATTTGTTGAGAATAATTCCAAAAATATGTTTCATAACAACTTCCATTCCTGGTTTCTCATATTTATCCTCGATGAACTTCTTGAATTCATTCAAATCAAGAGTGCAGACGTACAGAGCACCAAGTACTTCTTGTATACTTTGATGGGAAAATCTGATTCTTATGTCATCGTCGTCCGCAACATACTCAACAAATCGAGTGTCAGCATCCATCTCAACGAGACCATACATGTCATTTATATCCAAATTAAGTGATCTAATATAGCTTGCAGTGAAAACAAATAGATTTTCTCTCATTCCATGAAAAGCCAACTTCATGAGTTTTGATACAAGACGTTTGACAGATCCTCCGTGACGAGACCCGGAAAAACATTTCAGAACAGAAACCATCAGATTCGTTAAAGTGTCAACATCACTTTTTTGGGAATCTTCCAACACTCGAACCAAGTAGAAAAAAAACATTGGGTTTGAAACAAGTTCTGGTGCTTTACGTCTCATATCAACAAGAAGTTTTCTAGCTTCAGGACTAAATAACTTTCCAGCAAGAACTTTCAGTGTTTCATCATCCCATCCCCCTAGGGTGAGATTTAAGGTGGCTTTGAGATTTGGAGGCAACTTCCAATAAACATTCCAACGAGTCGTTGACAAAATCTTCATTCCTGGGTAGATGTGGTCGGATAAAATATTGGCGAGAATAGTGTTGGTTTCCGCTAGAGTGTCCACTCCAATTCTTCGATATTCACTTGCAAAAGGCTTTTGACTTTGGTCCAACCCATCAACTACAAGTAGAATATGCTTTGAATTCTGTTTCAACCACTTTTGTCCAACATGATGAAGGTGCTCAGGTAGTTTTGAGCCAAGTTGTTGGACGAATAGAAGATCAAATGCAGTTGATTGAGAATCACCTTGTAAATTAGAAACTTCGACAAAATAGACCATCTTAATTTTATTGGAAAAATTTAGTTTATTTTCCAATGCTGACAATGCATATCTCATTGAAAATGTTGTTTTCCCAGAACCTGTGTCGCCTAGCAACATTACACGGTTGACTGAGTTATCAGAATGAATCTTTGTAATATCCACTGATTGCAAACTAGTCTGTTTGTTGGGTTCCGATTCTTCAAACTCAGTCACCTTCGGAAGTATAAAATCATCCGTTTTTGTTTTTTCTTTAGCAGTCCTCAATCTGGATTCCAACATCTGTTTTGAGTAATCCTCCACAATGGTCAGAAACTCTCGAATATTCTTTGTATCTCCCATTACTCCAGTAGATGTTTGCGGCATTTGCTTTCTTCTAACTGAACTTGAACTTTGAGTAGACGAGGTAGACTCGCTCAAACTTTTAGATATTTCCGAAATAGATACCACAGGCATCCTTGATTGACAGAGTTGTTCGTTTTCTGCCTGATTGTTATCATCGATGATTTGTTCCTCCTCTGCTTGATTCTCCCCATGAATATATTCATCAACTACTTGTCTTATTCTTTCTATCACTGCTGCATCATCAGTATTCGGACACTTAGAATGTCTCCATTTCCACAGTAATTTGAGGTTGCGCTCTCTTGTATATTTATAATCTTCCATGACCTCGTCTATTTCATGCTCTCTAAGCGATAATCCCTGCCCTGATCTTGCAAACTGCTTGAATTCTTTGGATGTAAATCGTTTAACAACATCTTGAAAGACATCTTCAAGCCTGTCAATAGGAGCGGCAGCGCCTTGTTGTTCAGCTGCATAATATTGCGTTACAAGATTCCTTATCCCTTGTACAGTTGCATTCGGTCCATTTCTTTCAACCCAAAGCCAGAACAATTTTTTCTTCTGTTCTTCAACCGAAAATCTATGGTTTTCAATGATCGTAGTGACATCTTGCATACTGAGTGAGAGTCCGTTCACCGATTGGGCAAAGGTTGTGAAATCTGAAGTTGAAGCAAACTGTCTCACACATCCTCTGATTACATCTTCTAGTCGGTCACTCATGTCTCCGATACTTGAGATACTACTGTACTATTTTTGTATTGTAAACTACACTATAATTGGGGGAACAAAGAAAAACAAGCAAAAATGGGATTCAGAAATAATCTCTACAGGTATTAAAATTGACCATTAATTAAAGCGTTGAAACATTTATTGAAGATATTGAAACATGTGTTCATTTTTTATTTAAGGAAATTCACTATAAGCAAGGTCACACGCACTCAGAAATGAAAGATATTGATCTCTGAGTGAAGCTACTTGCGACACGCTACTGAGACTATAAAGCAGTGGTCCTCAACCATGGTACATATAAGCATCATGTAAAATATTCACTTAAGCTATCTTGTCAGCTTTCTTCTAACAACAATATATATTCAAACTCCTATATAAATATGAATTCTTATTTTATTTGACTTCACTGAAGTGCACAAATTCTCCCACCAAGTAATGATAGAGCATAAGTAAGCTAAGTAACATTTTTTGGCATTGTAAAAGTCATTTTATGTTTTTAAGAAAGAATAAACTTGCTATGGTGTGACTGAACACCATAAAACGAGATTTAGCTCTGTGCAGAATATTCCAGTACGGTTTGGTTTGGTATCATTTGAAGCTACAGAGCAGAATCAATAAAATCTGACAATATATACCGGTATATGATTTTGCTTATCTTTGAACCCCGTGGGAGGTAATTATGTGCGGTCATCGCTGTTGTATGGTTATTATTAATGCAACATGTCGATTATGACTTCCTCCATCCCGACAAATAATGAAAACCGATTGAGAATGAAAACCGATTTTGGGTTTTGAGCCATGCTCTACAAGATGGTGGTCTTGAAATCATGATTTTCTCAATTATAAAAGTTTGTACTGGACCTAGGGACCATAATATTTTGTAAAAGTTAAGAACAGAATAGGCCTAAGTTCCAATATGGTGGACATAGGCCTTTTCAACCTCATATGTTCACTGTCAAAATGGACATAGGCCCATATTACGCTTAAGTTCAGGTTCAAATAATCTTAATAAACTGAAGAAAAAATACCTGTTATTGCCCAGATTGACTAAATAATCAATTGTTATGCAGACAATCGATAAGGAGTCATACTGCAATCATACTTATAAGCAAAGATTAGATATGAATTAGAAACACTAGATTAGAAAAGACAGTGACCATTAATCTATTTGAGAGATGAGTTAATCATCTATGTTAAAAAAAATCCATTATTTTAATGTTATGTTTTTCGTTTGATGACTTTGCCAGAATTGGTCAAATTTAAATATTAATTTTTCATTCTGTTTCATTGATTAAATACGCAGTAGCCAAAACACAATAAGGCAAAACTGAGTTAGGTTAGTAATAATAAGTAGCAAAGAGTTAGGTGAAAAGCACCCAGGTCATAAATATCCATGTAAGTTTTAGAATTTCTAAAGTAAAAGATTCGAATCAATATAAATTCAAAATGATTTGAAGCATTTCAGAAAATATGTCTTGGTTATATTTGAAGAAAATTGTTACAATATCGAATAGCAAAATACAAATAAGCTGCTTTCGTACCACTTGAAAAGCTCCCGCGTTTCACTAGTGGTGCGTGTAACTCAGGTTGAGAACAACTGCCAAAAGGCATAGATTTATTACTTGTTGGGTCAAAATTTCAGATGATACCATACGTGCTTCGTGCAGTCAAGTTTTTAGTCAGATTGAGGCGTGTAGTCAATGCAAAAGGAGGATATATCGAAAAATACTAATGAATTTTATTATCTTTATACTGCTCTGTAAAATAAGTTTTTCCCTCTTCCACATTTATATTGTAGATATTTTAATAAACATTTGTCTACACTTGGTCTGATCATCCTGTATATATTATCAAATCCTTCATTAAAAATATATCCAGAAAGAATGGCGCAATTGAATATCTTTTGATCACCTATTACAATGTTGCCACTGCCCAAACTCGAATACTCACCAAACTCATTAAATATTCAAATAATCTATCCTTGGTGTAAGTATGTGTTGGGTAATGTATTCAGTTTTTGGTTGATTAAGTTAATTAAGTACAGTAAATATACTATTTGACATTTATCTGCTGCTGAAATCAACATCTATGGTGTCCATTACATCAGGGGTGTGCAAAGTGCGGCCCGGGGGCCAAATGCGGCCCGCAATGGAAAATTGTGCGGACCGCGGAGAAGTGCCAATTTTGAATGATGCGCGGCCATCTAAACTAGTTTTGAAATTTAGTTGGATCTGGTTTCCTTTGCGTTGCAAATCTTATATCCGAGTTCAATTTATTATCTATGCCTATGACTTACAGCGTCCTAACAGCGAGGCGAACAACGCGATTCAAAAAGCTGTCCCTTGCTGAGCAGTAAACAATTTAAGGAAAATGCGGAGAATACGCTGATGAATTTGTAAGAACGGGCAATTGAAGATTAGGCTCCTGGAAAGCAGTTTAAAAAAATTTAATATTATATAGATACAAAAGCTAAATGAGTTTTGGTTCCAGCCTATCAATTGATTTGGTCTAAATCTAATCTAGAATAAGATTTGACAGAAAATTATTTGGAAATGAATCTTACCGAAAACACCAAGATAACTTTCCACATGTTAAAAAAGTCATGGCCTCAAATATGGCACTTTCCGATAACATATTTATTTCTAAAATGAGCCATTTTGTGCCTGCAACTAATAGAAAGCCTATGTTAAATGACGGTGCGGCCCGCGGTTTCACTCGATTATTGATATTTGGCCAGCCCGCGAAAAAGGTTGCACACCCCTGCATTGCATGATGACTTATAGTCTTTCGCTGACATGATGACTTACGGTAAGTCTTTCCTGGATTCTCAAAAAGTTGTGCTCTCTTACTTTTTTCCTTTTGCATTGATTTATTATTGTTTGTGTTTACAATGTTTCTTGCAGGACTAAAATAAATTATCTGAATCTGAATTTGAAAATATCCACTCATGCCTGATAAACACCGTACCACAGTGATTCCCAAACTTTTTAGAGTTGGGACCCACTATTTATTTCCACAGCTTATGGCGACCCATTTAACTTTTTATGACATAACACAGAACACAGCAATGGCTAATCGTCACAAAACTACCGTGTTTCCTCGAAAATAGGACCTGGCATGGAAATAGGACCTAACTTAAATTTTTGAAAAGGTTTTAATTAAACCCTACCCTTGAAAAATAAAATCAAAATGTGTGGGAGAGGAAAGGTTCAATAACCTGAGGTAAGGTGAAGATCACACCACTATTCAAGATGTCATAATCACAATTATGATATTTGTCACTTGATTTTTGTATAGGAAATACAAATAAAAACAATGGATGTCGGTTTTTATATAATGTTTATTAAAAATCTCGTGATTTTCTTTTTATTTTTAATAAATAAACACAAAAGACCACTTTCAAAAAAATAAATTAAAAAATTATAGTGTTATTCTTCAAAAGAAAATAAATCTAAATCCTGTCTAAATTTCAGGGAAACACGGTAAGAAGTGCTATATAGTGTACAAAACTGCTATGCGTAAAAAGCCACATGGTCATTCTTCGTGTAGCAAATTTTTGTTCCGTTGAGATGATCGTAAAAAGGAAACTTTCACAGATTAGAATTTTAATTCAATTTTTTCTTTTGTTTTTTTGGAAGATTTACGTATTCGAGTTCCCACCGATCCTAATAACCAGTATAATTGATCAAAGCTTTCTACATCTTTTCATGACCCACTAAGATTCCTTTTGCAACCCACCAGTGGGTCGCGACTCGCGACCCATAGTTTCGAAACCACTGCCATACCACATTCAATTATTATAACATGGAATATAATAGGAGTTCAATCGACGGGGGTGATTTCATCTTACTAGTCGAGTTTATTATGTGTGTTCACTCACTGGAAATGAAAAAAAGAAATTTTTGTTAAAAACTACAAAACTTTATTTATAGCAAAGTTTTTTGTTTTAAATATCTTCAAAATTTATACAACACAAAAACTATCAAAAATATTTTGTTACAGAGGGAGCAACTCAAGCACCAGTGCTCACTCCTGGAACACCTGGTATGATTACAATGGGGGAAGATGGTATTCCTATGCTTGTACCATTAGAAGGATACTTCTGTAATGTCCCTGAACATCATCATTTGGAAGATGATATTGCTGAACTACAGGTTTGGATTAACTTAATGAATTAAGTTGATTTTCTGAATCACCAATAATAACATCTATCTTATCCTATTAAAGTCAAAGCCGACCTTGTATTTATATATTTCTAGATGTTGACATTGTTTTAAAGTCAAAAATATTTTTTTAGAACTTATTTTGGAGTCAAAGCTGACTTTTTGGCATTCTAGCAACTGCATTACTTTTAACCTATTTTTCAACTCCACAGCAGTGCTTGAATGTTTTCAATGAGTTATGAAAACTTTTGATGCACATGTCTGGTCATACTGCTAAAGGGGTAGTGATTTGTTGTGTCTTTGGCCTGGAAGAATCTCAATATTAAACTTCAATATATTGATTTAGGCCAAACTCCTGTTCATCTGTTCTTGTACATAAACATTTTTTGTAATTCCTAATTGATAGGACGCTCTTGCAAAATGTCGAAAGAAGAAGAAAGCCTGTAAAAAAGAATTAGAAGAAAGTTTTCAAATTCAAGATTTAGAAGAAAAAAAAATACAACTCGATGCTGAAATATCTGAACAAGAAGTAAGAGTGGTTTTTTGTAATTTGTATTTTTTTAACTATGTAAAACATATTTCAGTGTTTATGCTGCAATTTTTTTTTGTTTATAATCATCGTACAATTATTTGTTCAATTAATACACATACTCATTAAAATTGATCAAGAACTTTGAAACGTTTAATCAAGAATCTGAAAACTAACCTCTATTTAAATTTCTTATATGTTACTTATTTTATAAAGAAGAATGCATATAAACATAGGAGACACCTTTGCGTCTACATTTCATCAGGGGAAGTTAGCCTATGCAGGGGATAGAATCTGTGACTGACACCATATGGCAATACTGTATTATAGAATATCTTATGTTCAAATATGTTTCACCAGGCAACTCTCACAAAATTACGAGATGATGAAGAACGAATATCGAAAGAAAAAATTGAAGTTTCAAATGAACTTGCTGGTTTGAAATCAGAATTAGCAAGAAGATTGAAGAGAAAGTTAGTAGATTTGCATTCCTAGCCGGGTGGTTAAATCGTTGAATTTAACTGTTTTGGTATTACTGGTTGGCCTTGAATACCCAGAGGGTAATAACTTTGGTAGGCAATTCCGAAACAGAATATTTCTGAGTTTCTTCATGAAATTTAGACGTTTTTCACCATTGAATGGCGGAAATTTTGAAAGTTGGAAATTCGGAAGTTTGAAAAAACGACTTCCACTCCAGTAAAAATATGCTTCAATGCATTGATATAATTATTTTTTTTTTCCAGAAATTTATTAGAAGGTGAAGTGAATACATTACTTGGAGAAATGCAGATGGAACATTCTCTTGCGCAACATGATGATCTGTCAGAAGAATTAGAAGAAATGGAAAGAGATTTGCAAAGGAAACGAACTGAATTAAAAGAAGCCGAGAAAAGACTTCATATTGCTAAGCATGAAGAAAAAGAAGCTACTAAGAAGGTTAGTTTTGTTCATTGCAATGTCACAAGTAGTGCAGGCATCAATATTATATTATTTCTATTTTATTTGGTATGGAATATATTTTTTAATTTTGAGACCACCGACCTACATGTGATTAAAGTCTGTGAATGCATTCCGGTTCGTTCAAGCTTGCCACCTAGCGTATGAAATGAATGCTGATTTTGATTAGAGTCATTGAATGACGGAATTATTACGTATGCAGGATAGATTGTAAAGCATGCTACAAATGTAACTGTTGAATGAGTGACAATTTTATAAAAATTCAATACAATAACATTGTTATATTTTGGTTTACCATAAATACCATAATTTCTCTATTATCTCAATTTAACGCTATTTCATAAACATATTATGTATATATATATTATGTGTTCCTATGTTGCAAAATTTTGACTTTGTTTGTAAATTGTTCATGTTTTCATAATACCTTTTGGGTTTCATGGACAAGTTCTCATAGTGATATCTTCAGTGGAAATCTTCAAATAAACTGACAATTCAACATGCTGGCTGTACCAGATGTTCGGATGCTCATCAAACTGTCAAAATTTAATAACTATTCATTTTCCCAGGCTGAGATAATGCAGAAAAGATTTGAAGATTCCCAAGTAAAATTAAATGATTCTGAACAAGATAGTATTGAATTAGAAAGAAGAGCGAGAGATATCGGTATGAGTGTTTTCTGCTTATGATGTCGTTCAATGGCTATGATTCAATTATAGCCGGAATAGATTGGTAATTTGGTGCTCTTCCATAAGATTACTTTCAATTTCAAAGATCTGTAATCAATCTATATTTTTAAAATCATGATGTTTTAAATTTTACCTAAATCCAGACTCTACCATAAAAGTAGAAATAAAATGTTTTGGATATTTCCATACATAATGTGATAGTTTCGGTTTATTTTCAAAAAACTATACTGTGTTCGATAATGTCATAGCATATATTAGGTTTCAATCACATTTTGTGGTAAAGTTGCTTTTAAGCATTATTCTACTTTTCTTTCGATATAAATTTTTAACATTTATGGAACGACTTTATTTCTCACAGGTGTACAATTGGTTCGTGCTCACAAAGAACTCCGCCAATTACAAATGCAAACTAAGAATGCAGAATCACAGAGAATACAACTGGAAGATGATTGTCAACAATTAACAAGGGTGAGAAACATCAGATTACATTTTTACATTGTTTGAATATATATCCCTTGGCATGAGCTTTTGTTTATTAATTTAGGAATCGAATTTTCTTCTTGGAAGGCTGATATTATGTTGGCGGCCTAACTATTATGTTACGTATGGCCCCAATATGTTAAAAATTGGAATAAAATAGTGGTGGACGTGTGGTAGGCTGACTAGATTGGTGCCTTGGTTCTAATCTCATTCCCTCCCTCTTACCTATCATGTTATTCGTTTTCGATCGAGTGTTGACCAGAACAAAGTTGTGAAGCAATTGCCTCAATTATAAATCTGCTGTAAAGAGAACGTTAAAATCAAACAATACAATTCAAGGGTCCTGTTACACAATAACACGTTTCCTCTGACCAAAATCAGACCTTCCCAGACACAACAAAACACATTGTGTTCGTGTGCAGCAGTACTCTTGATTTGCATAGTATGGTCATGTTTATTCCTGCATTATACGCATCCACTGCCGCAAACGCATTGAGGAAAGATTGAGAGTCATTAAAATAAATTGTCATTTCTGCACATTTTTAAACTCAAAAACTTGTCGAAATTTTTATATTAAATCTTAATTCCAGTTGATCACAAACAAAGAAGCAGAATTCACAGCTTTGGAACAAAAAACTGAAAACATGACGATGAATCTTGAAAGACTGCAATCAGAATTGCTTCTTGCAGAAGAAAAACAAACAGAGCGACTTTCTACTCTGAGAGAAAGTGAAAAAGTAAAAATAACTTATTGTTTCGTTTTTTTTAGGTTATTGTTTTCTGATACATTTAAGGTCTAACCTGTCAAAGAAATCTTAATATTTTGGGACTATATGACAACTGTAAATAAAGATAACAATTATTCTAAAAACTTACAAAGCTTTAACTGCTTAACTAGAGTTTTTTTTAAGTAAAAAATGGGATATGTATGATGTATGTCAAAATGTATTAGTAAAATTAATGCACAAATATATATTTACTATCATTTACCCCAAAATCCAATGAAGCTCATCTTTTCTACTCAACGCCAAATGGACAAAATTGAAGATTAATCTTTCCTTATCAATTGGACATGTCTCGCGTCAATTAGTGTTTACTCACATATTATTTTAGGTTAAAAAATTTTATATTCTCAGCACCGCCTGGGACTTTAGTAGTTGCCTGTAAATTCACTCAGAGATCTGTGATTGTTATCTATGAGCGAGTGCATGTGACTTTGCTTTGAGAAAATTTTTAAAAATATGAAAATATTCTGACCAGTTTTACAGCTTCATTCTCTTCCCTGGTATTCCTCTCCTAACAAGATTGTAGCCAAGGCAACTTCCAGGCAACCTAATTGATAATATCTTTCGTGAAGTATATGTAAGTCTTTTAGTAAGAGTTTCTAATCCTTGAAAACAAATTCTGTCACAGATTTTGGTTGAACGTCGAGATGAATTAAATAAAATCAAAGAACAAATCTCAATACAAAGAGAAGAAATTGAAGCACTTGATAGATTGATCGGTAAAAGAGGAACAGAAGCCCAGTTGTTGCAGGTAAAGTTTGTTTTTTGACATGGTTTATCCACATCTTTCGCTCCGAACAAGTACACGTACAAGCAGCCACTTCCTACTGATATCTAATGTAATACGTTCAAAGGTATAATTTTTGGAAGAACCAAAATCTTTCCTCTTTGACTACTTAAAAATTAGTTTGTTTGGATTGCATTATATGGTGGTAGGCCTATTATGTTACAGACTAATTCATTTTTTGATTGAGTCATATGTACAATATTTTCAATTACAAATGGTAATTTTCCAAGTTATCTGCTTTAAAAACGGTAACAAATGAATATATATGGATGCTGCTAAACAAAATGATTTTTACCAGTAGAACACATCTTAATTTGGTTCAGTGAATAAATAATATTTGACAAAATTAAAACAGTTTTATTTATGGAATGACTACTTTGATTGCAGGAAAACATAGAACAACAACAAAATGAACTGGCAACAGTATTACGAGAAGGCCAGACAGATGTTCAAGAAAAACAAAAATTAATTAAACAACTTAAACAACAATGTGAAGAATTTTCAAACCAAAGAGCTGAACTTGAAATCCAGGTAATTGATTGTTTATGCCTCCATGTGTCAGAAATGGTTTTAATCTGCTCTAAAACTCTGTGACATGAGGGTCAGGTTCGTGGAGTCAGCGTTTGGCAATTTTTTATCCATACTGGAGTTAAAACCAAAGTCAAAATTTTGAATTCTATACATGTTAGTCTTGAGTCATAATTTCAGACTTTTTTTATTGAGTCAAAGTCACAATTTATTTCAAATACTCAAAGAGCATTAAGTTGGCTGATGGTTATCAACAGCAAATTGAAAATCTTGTATACTCAATGTTATGAAAATTTGGTTTTTTATAGCAGGAGTTTGATTGAGTTGAAGGTTTTTCAACGCAAAGGCGAGCCGCAATTAATATCCTATTAAATCCGAGTTGAGAGTCCAGAATCCAATATATCTGATTCAATATTTGGCAGGTTTTGCTAAGTTTTGAGAACACTCTTGCCATCTGTCGTATAACTCATTATCATGTGACTGCCGATCGCACTGGAACTAATTTACATTAAGTCCGATTGTTGTAAAAAGATCGTACAAAATAGACACAGCTTTGTTATATTCATGCAAAAGTTTCTTACATTGACTTTTCACTTATGTAGCTTTCATATTAATTTTCCTCATTTTTTTCTACAGGTTTCAAGCAGAAAAGAAGAAATTACGAAACTCAGGGAAATGAATGATAAATCAACCGAGGAATTACAGAATAAAATATCAGAAATAAGCAAGTAAGTTATGTTATGGTGTATCATATGTGAGTGTTGCAATAGGCGAATAAGGAATAAATTTATAATGGGATTTACAGTGTGACAAATTCTTTTTCAACGGGCTTGGTACAAGACTTTATGTTAAGTCGAATTTGTCCACCGACTGTGTTAGTTTTGACATGGATGTTCAGTTCAATTTGATTGCAATAGCATACTATTTAAAGTTATATATTGTCATTTCAACTTCAAACTCCATGGTGTAATTTAATCGTGCAAGATCGTCGAGTTGGAAAGATTTTGGGCACTCTAAAAATATTGTTATCAGAGAGAAACTTGTTGGATGACAGTGTGAAAATCTCTGTTACAAGTTTTGTAGAACTACTTTTGTTTAACTAAAAAAGTGCTTTTCCCATTTTGAAGTCTTAGTAAATGCTCACATTCTACCATTGCTACCAAATGAATTAATAATTCTTCAATTAATGTAATCTTGTCATTTCGTTTGAAAGGCACAAAAGTGAGTTGAAACATGTTCTTGAGATGTTGAAGTTGGAACATCAGGATTTAGAAAGTTTACGTCAACAACATGAAACAAAACTCACAGAACTCGATAAAACACAGCGACATCTACTGGACGAAAGATCAGAACTTGATCGACTTCAGATGGAAACGCAAAGACGAACTGCGGAAGTGGAGAGAAATAAACAAGTAAGGATATGGTCTTAAGTTAATATATTTAGAAATTACTGGCAAGTAAGATTAAACATCAGATCCAACTTCAGAAATTGGCGCTGGTATAAAAGGTTTTCTTTTAAAAGTCATCAGTCCTACACAGTAAATCATTTAGAAAGTCTCGAATGACTCAAATTCGGTTCAATTCTCAACTTTATATTTTGTATTTCATAAATTCAATTTCTGATTTCAATTACAGATGGTGGATAAATACAGATCAGATGTTGATCATTTAACAACAGAGAGAAGTACATTAGAAGATACCGTTAATTCATTGACCAAAGAAAAAGAATATTTATCTGAGCAATGTGGTCATCTTGAGGAAAAATTCCAAACTACAAAGCAGGTGAGCTGAATTATCTAACTTTCATTTTAATATTCATTTTTTTATTTTAAAGGGAGATCAAAGGAACTAATATTTTTATTTAAATTTAAGCAGTGTAATTAAATATCTCTGTTCAGGAAATTGTGAACGCATTTTTTTAGAAAATTCTTTTTATTTGGTTAACTTTAAATGTAGTGAAGATAACAGTCTCCATATAGGGTGACCAAAAAAACGAAACCCAGTCCATTTGGAACATATTAGTATGGGTTGCGTTTTTTTTCGGTCACCCTGTAGTTGCTTATCATCTTCAAAGTTTTGCTTGCCTAGAGATTGTCTGTTCAGATATTGAAAAGATGCATATATTTTCAATTCAGGAATATTTTTTTGGACACACTGAACTGTGATGTCTTTTTTTGCTATCATTTCCACAATTCTGTTACTTTTCCTATCCAATTTTGTTTATTTAAAGCTTTCATATTTTTTTTCAGGCTGTATTAGAAGCTCGACTTGGAATTGATAAATCTAAAGCAACACTAGATCAACTAGAACGTGATGTTGTTCAAGAAAGGAAAGAAGTAAAAGAAGCAAATAAAGAGAAAACTATGCTGACTAAAGAGGTAAGTAGACACAAAATGGTTTCATGGATTGTTTTGCTGAATACTCACTTTTTTGCGCTCCCTCAATATGTTTACCAGGTTAGGGTTAGGCCATAATTTTTTTCCGATTTTCCTTGTTTCAGTTTCATTCTGAGTTCAGGGAATAGCAAAGTGACTCCCATAGTATTTGTACCTGAAATTATGGCCTAACCTGGTACACATACTATGTTCTGGTGTCTGCCATCTTGATCACATACTTCGGGACTCGGGAGCGGGAGTACCCACTTTTCTTCACAACCAATGGACCGACTGAATTCATGTTTTTATGGATTGTCATCAAGATGGTTGAAGTTGTTAGGAGGCTATTACTTTTATTTTATTCTAATTTTCATTTCTATGGTACTGATATTTCATCCCTAATTCTGTTTAGCAGGGTTAGCAGGTTTGAATTCTGCGTAGGATGTTTATACATGAAAGGATTTGGTGGACTCTTGGTGGTTCAGCTGCCAAAGCCTCACTCACCAGAGATAACAGTGTTCTAAAAACTTAATTTTCTACTTTACAAACTTAATTAGATATCGAACCTTGGGTGTCGCTGCTTGTAAACCAGTTTTGCTTCCCCGCGGCTTTCCTTCCACAGTAAAAACGTGTGTTGAGATTTATTTTTTTTCTCACTTTTGTATGTTCTTTTTTACTAAATAGAAAAAATAAACTTGACTATGACTATGTACTATCATCACGCAGATAGTCCACATAACCTCTGGCCAGTTACAGGTTATTTATTTTTTTATTTTGTTTTCAACTCCTGTTTTGTATTTCTTATTCTTAGGTAGCTCATCTACGTAACACAGCACGAGATATTAAATCGGAACTTGTCTCAAGTCAAACAGAACTTGATGAATTGCAACAACATATGCAAACATTAGAAGAGGTTTGTTACTCATTCTCCCAAACTATTCATTTACATGATTATTCTACACCTTTTCAGGTGCAGTGTGGCCACATGCTTTATTTTGGTGAATTGTTGTTTTGTGGACCAAAAATTGCGTTTTTCTTCAACTACTAACCAATTGCTTTCATATTTTCAAGAAAAAAAGATGTTTGATTTGATTCTAATCTGGATCAATAGATTTTCGAAGGGATTGGTTTCGAGTTAGTGAGTACAGTCAGTCAGTACAGTGGACTTTTACAAATTTTTTCAAAATAATTTAGTCATTTGAACTACTGGCCATGAAATTATGTACTAACCATGTATAAGATTTTGATTTGTTTGTTTGCTTCATTCTTCATGTGTTTCTGTATCTAGGCACACACTACTCAATCATATAAATAAATGAAGTTTACAGAAATTGTTACACTGTGTTTAATTTTAAGGAACTTCGTGCTTCCACTAAAAAGAGGGATGAAATATTATTGGAAGTTACTGGATTACGAGAAGATGCAAAACATAGATCTCATCAGGTTGAATCTCTGTCACATGATGTCGCTAGAAAGCAAGATGAAATTGAAAAATTAACAAGAGAATCGAACGAAAAACAAATGAAACTTGAAGAAAGGGAAAGAGTAAGTAGAGAAATCGGTAATAAAGAACTAAAGTACTGGCTTTTTTTAAAATTTGTAATTTGATTACCTAAATAAAATAAATGCCTTTGAAAATTAGGAAAACTAAATAGTTTTGAAGCGATAATATTTTACAAAATTATACAAAAAAGTATCGAATCTGAAATCTATTGTCTTCATAATAAGTTACACACCTACTCTGGTACATATAATCTTCTTGTTGTTATGTTAACTGCATATTAAACTTGACTTTTGATACAATATCCACGGATCATTTAAAGTGAATAATTTGGAATAAAATGGCATGTTTGTGATAATTTGACTGTGAATTTTAACTTATATTCAGGAGTTGTCAAATTTAATTCGTGAGGTTGAGAGAGAAGAAGAGCGACTGTCTCGTATTATTACTCAGCTCAACAATGAAATCGAGAGAATGAAAAAAGATCTTGCGGAGAAGAAAGATCAATTAGAGAGTGCTGTCATGCAGAGAGATGCAGTCAAGCGTGACATGGACAGGTGTGTGCTTCAATAAATAATTTCGTTTCATGTTTCCCTGTTCTATCTCGGTTCTTTAATCTCTCTCGACATTCGTTGTATTTTTGAGTCGCTATAGGGTCGGATAGACGATAATTATGTTGAATATGGTTCTTCTTGGTAGCTCTTTCCTATTATTGACTGCTTTCACAGGGCCATGTTGAGAGCAAAATATGGTCAATTATGTTACAATTTTATGTCGTGTATGAGATTATTTACCCTGTTCCATATTTGTAATGCAAAAGTATTGTTAGGTGGATGAATCGGTAACGAACAGGGATAATACGACCCGCCCTGTAATGACGAGGGGTTCAAAAAACAGATTCTGAAATGATATGCCTCACAAGATTTGAACTTGAAATATCACAGATGCTCATGATTTAATTTGTTCATCTTTAGTCCCATTTAAAAACGTTTTTTGTCACCTCTCAAGCATTTAGTCCAATTTTGAATCTGTAACTTGAGGTAGTTACTACTTTAAAAATTTATATATACATTTATTCTAACCAAATTCTAGTTTCATCAGCAATATTTCATAAACTGATTTTGACATTGTAATTATGTTTGTTCCAGACTTGGACATGTCGATCAAAACTTCAAAGAAGTTGAGAGCAAAGTGGCGGAATGTCAGTCACAGATCAGTACACTTGAAGATGAACTTGCTGAAGTGGAACGTGACAGAGCTGAGGTGAAAGGTCAACTCTCGGCAGCTCGAGGAGAAATTGAAGCTTTGAATATTGAGAATGAACATGAGAGGAATAAATTAGCACAAAAGGTAAATTTAAATAATTGCTCATTCATATGCGAAAGCATTTCATCATATTTCTATGGCTCGCGAGTGGTGATGATTTCTGTTGGTATTATTTAAGACACAGAATTCACTCGATATGCTACTGGTAGTTTGGTCAATTGTAACTTTGGCTGTAACATTGTAAATCTTTTTTTTTTTTGTTCAGTGCACTTGCAGATAGTTTTTCACATTTGTATTGCTTTTGGCAGTGTTGGGTGAAAATCTTTCTTTTTGGGGCCAATTATGTTGTCCAATTGCCCAATTTGGTATTTATAAGAAAAATTACCACGATGAGCATATATTGTTATGTTGTTGTTATATATTGTTGTTATTGACATATTTCTGTTATATAATTGAACATTCCTTTTGTTCAGATTGATGATCTTCAACAAGAACTCGGTCGAACAAAAACACGAGACGCAGCTGAGATTGCATCGTTAGAACAAACTGCACAAGATCATTGTAACAGAGCAACTAGACTTGCTAATGAACTAAATAACTTGAGAGAAGAATTCATCAATGCAAAGAAGATCTTTAGGTAGTTCTTCATTTAAAACCTTTGTGAAGTTTTTTTATTTTGTTTCGTGATATTCCTTACTGTGCATCTGAAAATTGTTTCATGTTATGTAATATTTAAACAGAAATAGGTCTTGTTTGTCCTAGAAATTAGAGATCTCGAGTGCAAAAACCTTATACCAAGGTAATGTTGAAAATGGTATAATTTTGTCCTTTCAATACGATGTAGCTTCATATAAAACAATGGTTGCTTGCATATAGCCTTGTTCAAAGCAAATGTGTGATAAATTAGATTCATTTCTCATATTTATGTAATAAATTCTTTGTACGTAGGGAATAGTCACATTGAACGGTTTTAGATTTAAAAGCACTGAGAAATAGTACATTGACATGATCAGACAATATAGCATTGTCCTAACCATCGGATGATACTTGCTATCACAATGTGTGGGCTATAATCTCTGGACCTTCCATAACCAGACTTTGCATATATCGTTTTCTATCATTCCTAAATCAGTTTTTTTTTTGGTAATTCCACGATGCAAATTTGTTCTCCATCACTGAACTAAACGATCTAATTCCATTTTAGATCACAAGAAGAAGAAACAGAGAAACAGCAATTAGCTCTTGAACGTACTTTAAGTAATTTGAAATCAGAATTGAGGTCAGAGGTCATTCAAGATGAGACTGGAGATATTGAGAATTCTCGATCTCATGCCGATGAAATGAATAAATTATACGATGAAAGAGAAACTAACCAAAGAAAAATGCATACATTACGAGAGGTGGGTACTACTAATGTCTGGATAATAGGAGAAGATATTTTTTCAAGACCTTATGCTCAGATTTGAGTATAAGGCTTTGTCTTTGTGCCATCGTCAGTCTTCTTTTTTGGAATAAAAACTTTTTCAATATTGAAAATGCTTGAAAAAATATCACCTATCTGTATGTTTCTTCATATTGTATTGTTGCAATAGTTAGAATAGTAACAGAATCAAAATTTTAACTACTTTTTTTTTAAAAATGACATTCTTGGCTTTTTAATTTGTCAGATCCAAAGATCGTGTTCACCTCCAGCAAAAGCTCCTGTATCGATCCTTCGAAAAACATCTGCACCTCGAGTGAGACACGTAGATAATAATACATCATCAATGCAATCGTTGCGTGAACAACTTGCTGCTCAACAAGAGGAAATTGCTTCACAAATTAGACGACAGGTTAGTAAAATGGTGACCTCGAGAGAACTTGTTATAAACCAACATTTTAGTACCTTATATCTTGAAACAATAGAACATTTCCCCAAATTTGTAGTAATGAATTGTGGAAAACCATATTTTTAAATTGTTGTGTATGTGTTTCAACTGTAAATCTATTATTTGATGCAAAGTCTCCCATCCTATGGAGCATTTTCTTTTTTCAAACTTTCTGAAAGCACTGGTACTTTTTGCACGACGTCAGTCTCACCTGTACTTATGTAAACTTCTGTAACAGTTAGTTATTACATTACATGGAAAACACTTATGTTATGATGTATTGATTTAGTATTTTAAAATGTAGCTCCCAGTTCTCGGGCTTGCTAATGAAAAAGATTCCTTAAAGATATACAAATCATTTATGGTTTTTTTATACTGTAATGTTGCAGTTCAACATTCATGAAACAAAATATTGGATGCACATAAAATATGAATAAAATATTAACTCTTACTTTTTTACCAGATGTCTCGCCATCGTGAAGCATGGGAGGAAAGGAAAAAACAATCTGAAGGAAAACTTGAATCATTGAGAAGAAAAGTTGATAATTTGGATGAATTGGTGAGTGATTACGTATTCCTATTTATATCTGGATGTTAGGGTATTTAGTAAAACTGAAGAAAAGCATGAAAAAATTTATTGTACTATCATCATAACTAACATTGTTTAGTGCCTTAGTGTTTTATTGTAGACTTTGGTGGTGAAACATGACATATATACTGTTTTTATCATAATACTTGTTAACTGGGTCATAGGGTAATCTGACTTTAATTAGACAGAGAAACTCTATTGTTCTAATCTGTAGAAGTGATTCGTGTATTTAGTATTCAACTTTAATTTCAATTTGACAAAGAAATTTAATTACAAATTTCAGGTCAGCAACACATCAATGAATTCATTATCACGAACCAGAGATCAACCATTAGATGAATCATTACCTGGTAGACGAACTCCAACATTCAGAGACAATAATATTTTACCTGAAAGAGACTTTTAAAAGTTGAGAAAATTACCATAATGAAAAGTTTGTTGAGACTATTTGAGATAGTAATCATGCTTCTATAAGATCTCAATTTAAAATCCAGCGTATGAGTGCTTGTGATTTAGCAGCTTTATATTGAATCAGTGAAAGAAGAAACCTCTTTGCAATGATTCTTCAAAAATTGACGCTGTTCTTCTTAAAATGAAAAAGTCCTAAATATATCTGACCACTTTTTAAAAGCAAAAATCTGTGATTATTTAGGGCTCAATATAATATTTTTCATGATTTAATATTTTGTTTGTTTATAATCCCCGTTGTCTATGGTTACTGATATAAGTCGATCTTCAACCTCAATTTTCTGTGATTATTTGTAATTTTCATCTGAATGAAGCAGAAATTTTATGTGATTTTTTTTTATAAATAGTTATCGAAAAATATCTCCATCGAATAAATCCAAGTTCCGAGTGGTTCTTGTGTATTCAGCAGCTTTCTACTGTGACATTGATTTTCCATTTCATTTTCCTCACCATGTCAATATTATGACAATTTACACATTTTGTATATAATTTTATATATAACTACTAAAATATTGCTACTCTAGTATATTCCTCATTTCACCACACTACATAAATGTATAATACACATCAATGATTGAAAAACGATTATGTTTTTATGCACCTGTGTCTTCAATTTTTGCTGAATTCTCACTGTTATATATCTTTCACACCGTCCAATTATTTATTCAATATTTGTAAAAAAATAATAAGAATTGTGCCTTAGGATTTTAGCACTTACCTCACTTTGTATGTTTGAGATTTTTTAGAGCACTAAATTATATATATTGTGCCATATTTGCCTTGTAGATGTTTCATGTTTAGTTTTGTGACAATTTTTTTTATAAATTAGATTAGTACACGTACTAAATTATTGTTGTTGAACTCAAATTTCTTGTTACCTACTAGACTCGCTTCGAATGTTCAATAGGTAAAGAGGTAGGTAAATACTTTTATTTGTTTTGTGTGGGCGACGTTAAGGCTACTTTTACCCATATTTTGCCTACAATCAATTGAGATGTTTAACAAGATAAGTGTGGTACTGCTCAGCAAATAATGTACCAAGGAAAGGACTCCATGTTTACATATTAAGCATTCTCTGTTGTTACTCTGTACTTCAGACTGTTCAGTTGTTGTATCCTACTCGTCTTTGATTTCAGTCTAAATATATTTGAATAGTTCTTCCAACAGGCATCTGGTCTTCCAAGAATACAGTTTTTTTACTTACACTGAGTGGTTTGGGTAAATAAATGTCAGTATCTCTTTAGAATCGATTAACGATTTATATTTGTGTCTACCGTCTGTATATCTAACGTCTCGTCTTCTTGCCTTCTGATATTTGTTTGTATTTCATGTTAGTGTATGTATGTTTGTGCATTGTGTACTGATGAACATTTCACAAAATAAGTTTTATTTTTTTAATTGTTTGTAGGAAATATATTCTTGACAAAATAAAATCGATGTACTCGTTGTTACATTATAAAGGACTTAACATTGTTGTCTAGTTAAGGTTGACACTATGGTCTGGGCTTTGGTGGTTTTTCACACTATTCTGATTTAATATGCGAGTTCTTACAAAATCCGGGTGATAATAAAGAACTAAAGTTGAAGCTATCCTACACGACAATCTCTGGTGGCCTAAAGATACCAACAGTATCAATACCTAACTAATCTGCGAGATGGATTTGAGAAATTGTATAAATTCAATTGCGATTATAGGTTTAGGTAATTATTCATTACTCAAGCATTCAAACGAAACTCTATCAGTGGTTCACAAACTTTTTGATCCACCCCTTTTTTTATAATTTGTCTCGCGCCCCACCTCAACATAACTATAACAAATAGTAAGGCGAAATAATATCGCATGGTCCTGTTATTGCTAATAACCAAGGAAAAAGTATCTTCATTTTGCGCCCTCTTCCGCCCTCGTTGTTTTATTATTACACCTACACTTTTTTCTTGCCACGTCAAAATTTGTCTGCGTTCCGCCGGTCTTTTCAAATTTGACGCCGTCAGGTGAGCACTGATTTTATTTTTGTGAATTTTTTAAGTTTTATGGTTTATGTGCATCTTTGTGTCGCTAATCCTCTCATAATCCAACTTTGTATTATTTTACAGTCATTTTCTAAGATTTTTCCAGCTATATTAATGCAGTTACACTAAACTTAGGCCTGCAATTATTCATTCAAATATCTACAAAATAGAATTGAGATTAAAAGTTCTGAAATTTGCGCGGTGAATCAGAATCGGAAGATGCAATGAATATTGGAAATCAATCTATTTCTTCAGTCAGGCTCATAGCATAGTGCTAAATGAAAATGTTTGGACCATAATTAAGATCTACATCGTTGTTGAAATAAAAACTCGACAAAGATGCGGTTGTGCAGCAGAGATGTTCCGGAAATAGTACATGTGATATTTTCCGAATTTTTTAGTCATTCTAACGGTTTTCATTTCGTTTTTGTTTTTAGTCGTGTGTCATGTCCATTTCATCATATTCTAGCGTTTTTCTTCGTTAAAACCGCTTTTCTTCTTAACAACCTCATTTCTGAGTCTTTACAGCTATACTAATGCAGTTAAGACTAGGTTTTGGCTTACAATTGTTGATTCAAATGTCTGCGGAGTGAAAAGAACGAGGTGAAACAAAAACGAAAGATACACCAGCTAAAGATAAACTAAACAATATTTCAGTTAGGCCATAAAGGACGGTAGTATTAATGGTTTAGTCTACTGTGTAGTTAAAGGAAGACGATCAAGGATTAATGAGGTAACTGTTAAATTATTTACATTCATAATTGCACAAGCGCAGGGCAATACAGTGTAAACTCTTATTCAAACCAAGCGTTAGGATTCCGCCAGTGTCATTGTATTGTCTTTTTATATTACCCGTAACATAAATCTGATTAGTGATTACCTATGGAGGTTTCATACTACTGGGCTCTTGCATCGAAAAACGTACATTTGTTCTAAGTGCATTCAAATGTACATTTTGAATAGATTTCCAAAGTATCCTTCGTTTGTGGTGTTCCACAAATTTATTTATTCTAACGGCAGTTAATAAATGACGTGGCTTCATTTGCAGGCTTCTCGTTTCCTTTCAGGCAATTTTATGTTTTTACAGTTATGTTTACTAATCCAGGTGGAATTGGATCACAAATTCTGGAATTGTTGGCATCTGCTGGAAGGAATGCGTCTGAATGAACATTTATCCAGTTGAGTATAAACTAGATTGATATTGATGACTGCGCATCTGCAGTCCGGGTTGAAGTCGTTTCATTCATTGTAACTTTCGTATTTTGTAAAATCAATACCCTTGTAAGAGTTTCTATCAACACAATCATTAAACATACTTAGCCCATGCGACGGCTGATGGGTAATTACTGATTATTTGGTTCAATATTATTGAACACGAAATGTAGCCTACATAAGAATTCGTTATGTATTATATTTTTTTTCGTGTTTATTTCCTTTTTAGTATCTTATTGTTATAAAAAAACTAATACTCTAAAAACTACTTTTCATTAACTGCTGGATCAATTCTTTCATACCCGGACTACTTCCGTTTTTGGCTTTAGTATCCACATATTTGAGCATCGCTCTCTTGTTATAAGTTATTCGGGGAATATAAAGTAATTTGCAATACTGCTGCTCCGTCCGTACGTCTTCCTTATAAAACTTTATTTGCCGTTTTACACCATCATATTATAACCAGCTTTTTGTTTATATTTCAGAAATTTGAAATCGGTGATTGAATTTCTTCAAACGAAAAAGGAAACGTTTTCCTTTGGGAAGCAAGAGGAGTGACTTTCCGATACGTCTCAAATATAAGAAAGTATGTAGGTAATTATATTTTTTTGCAATTCGAATCATGATTTATTTTAAAAACAAACTTCAAAATTCATTATTTTTCTAATACTTAACGCGCATAATCAGAATCTGATGTTTGTGTTACCGAAATCGTAGTGTGCAATTAGTCCCTAAATGTATTTGATGGAAGCTGAAAACTGTTTATGAAATGTATGTAGTATTTCCCCTGCGTCTGAGAGAAATACAAGTATGCATTAAACAATTTAATTAAAGAAAATTGAAATTAACCTTCAGAAATTTTCAACGTAGTGTTTTCTACAGTGGTTTTATTTTGCTTCAGAAATTGTCAATCAGTGCTTGAAAGTATCCAATGTAAGTGAGAAACATGTGTCGCAAGGTACGGCATTCAGGCGTGTCTCAAATATAAGCAAGGTAGGTTAACTTTTTATCATAGACTCTTTCAAATTTATATCCTTAAACGTTCCGAAACGAGGATAATTTTGCTTAGTATTTGCTGAAATACAGCCACTAAAATTCTGTATTTTTCATTATTGATCTTACTATATTGAATAATTATAACACACTTAAATTGTACAAAAGTGTGAGTGCGCATGATCTATCAAGTCAAAAAATAATAAAAAGTTCCAAAACGTTTCAACGATAAAGGTTGGAACACTGCTCTAAAATTACTTTTACTCTTTGCAAGAGGCCGTGTTTCATAAATTGAATTCAATTCACACTGAAATTGAATGCTATCATTTATTTCAAGCCGAAACATTCTATATGTACCGGCATAGGCATCTATGTGTTAAGTGAAATAAAAATGAATGCCAAATAACATTGGCGGAGGTCATTTCGCTTTTGCTTAAATCATAAAGGCGTTTTTAATTGAGCTGGAATATTTCGGATTCGATGGTCTTTAACTTGTATTTTATCATACAGGTTATGTCCTGATTACGAGGTAAGCGAATAAGGTTAAGGCGAATCTCACGAATCGAGAGTTTGTTGAAGTAAGTGTCGATATATTTGTCTTTCCATATTTATCACAGTGTCAATCAAGAGGAAATCCGTAAGACGGATTGATTACGTGGACACCACGGCTTCTCGTTCACGGTTATCAGTCCATATCGCCTATCGGGATTAGTTGGCTAGTTATTATTAGTCTTGGATGCATGAACTTAATGGCGGAGATATGATGGAACAGTTTCACGTAAATCACCTCCAGGAGTCCAAGAGGGAAAACAGGAGTCCAACAATCGTCTTTTACATAATTTAACCCCACATGATTCAAACCTATACCAAAGTATTTAAAGATTCCCATGTCTTACTCGTTATCATGTTGAAACCCTGCTGGAGATGCGCGCGTGCTTCAGCTTGAGATCCACAATCTTCAAATACTTCATTCCTTTCCAATTCTTTCTTGATATGCGTAAACAAACTCTTGGTTTCAGTTTTCATCAGGTTTGTCAGATAGTTGCGCACAACTCGCTCTTTAGCGTTCATGGTTTAAATAGTTGTGTGCTTTAATACCAAGTACAATAACTCTAAATAAGTAAATTTCAAGTAAGTAAGTACTGTCCACATATAGAAGTTTCCTTCTCTAAAACAATAAAATAATGAAAAATATTTATATTGCTAATCAGTTACCAGCACGTTCTTAGTCAAATGCGTTCTTCATTTTGAGTATTATCGTTTGCCAGTCCCGTGACGAAATTCGGTTAGTGGTCCATATTATTGTGTAAATTTGAATATATATGCTTTATTTCAAGGGTTGTCAAACTTTGTGTTCTATTTCAGACTTATTTTTTCCAATTCTGTAAACTTGCTACAAGAACTTCAAGGGCAGAATGTATTAAATGTAGGAATGTGCAATGTTTACATTAAAGCTCTTAGCTATAGTTTGTAACCAACAAACATGGTCTACCTCCGTACTCCGTAGTGAGAGCATGATAACTCTTATTACACAAATCCTAAAACTCGGAAATGCCCGTGGTGACAGATTTCACCACCAAATACTTGATGATAGCGCGTATAAAACTCAAATATATACGATTGTCAAAATAAGTTCTTTGCCAGCGCTGCTTCCTCTCGCTACTCGTTTTGTTTTTCTTCGTGGGTTGAATTAAATTTTTGACTTTAAAATTATTTGATTGCTAATTTACCCTGTTCACCCCCTGGGGCTAATTTTATCCTATAGACTGAGAACCCCAGTTTTTATTCCATAACTAATCTACAAGATGAATTAGAGATATTGAATTGCAAATCAGTAGTTTACTCATTAGTCTCGGCCCCCACTTGTGCGCGATCGCCACTGCTCTTTACGATCAGCAACTATTCCTATTGAAAATTGATATCTAACTTTATTTCATCATGCAAGTTCTGTCCGGATTGCGGAACAAGTGGATTGAGGCGAAACGGATCTCACAAATCATCTGTCTGTTCAACGTATCAATGTTCAATGTATTTTTATAATTGCGAATTGTTTCAGCTAGAATATTTGATAATATTGTTAATAGTCTTTTATAGCTGTGAAGTCGGGATGTCGTTCTATTTAATTAGCAGTCTTGTGTACTTGAAAGTGTTAAGGCACATTTGTCATTGTTGGGCGAAGTCTTAAAATTTGATAGTTCATGACGAGTTCACAAGTTATTCCATTGCTGAGCTAATATTCCAGTTGCAAAAACACACTTTTTGCATCATTATTTGCTGCTTTTCCCCTAATACACTCACGGAAAGAACGATAAATTCTGTTGGACATACAATCGTTTTGTATTATGTTATTAATACGCCATAATCATCGTGGCATCTCGTGGTTTATTTCGAATTTCCTGTTCTTGCTTTGCATGACTGA
Source organism: Styela clava (assembly GCF_964204865.1). Lineage (NCBI taxonomy): Eukaryota > Metazoa > Chordata > Ascidiacea > Stolidobranchia > Styelidae > Styela > Styela clava. The sequence goes on from NC_135254.1 coordinate 9,061,097, forward strand.
CTTAAATTAGGTAAATGTCTGATACCCCATAGCTATCCTGGAATCCTGTATTCTATTTTGAACTTTGTTGTTATTTTTTGTATGATGAGTCTGATTGAGAGAATGTATAGGTAATATTCCATAGTCATTGTTGCATTTGCCGTTTATTTGGTGTTATTTTTGTTGTCCTATTTTATATGAATATGTCAAATTTAGTAAATGTTTAATATCGAAATTCTTTTTCTTGTTCCTTTGATGAAAAAAATCGCTTTTCTCTATTAACTAAAACAATCAAAATTAAAAATTGCGCACCTTTTAGTCTACTGAGACAATAGACAATAAGTTTATTTCGTCGTGCAAGAAATCACAACACAAATTCAAAATAGGAAAAAGTAATTATGCGTTACAGTAACGGATTTCATTGCAATTGACTGGAGGTCGCGAAGGACCAGAGATGGTCATCATAAGTCTGCGACACCAAGAAAAAAAACGAGTTAATAAAAATTGAAATAAATTAAAGCAATAAGCACAAAGAGAAACTTATTCATTCAATAATTAACCAACAAGATTGATTTGAATCATCGTATATGATTTGGAAGAGAATGTAGAAATAAAAGTCGGGGAAATTCAATTGATATACAGTAATTATAAAAATAATTCACCATATCATTCAGCTGTACTTCTGTACAATTGAGATAGATTCCATACTCTCCTACATTTTTTGGCTTCCGTGTCTTTATATTTGAGCATCGCTATCGTGATGTATCAAGCTGTTTCGTTTACTTCCGAATCTTACGGATTTTTGAGTTTAGTTGTGCAAGTCGATATTTAAATATTCAAGTCTGCTTCTCATCGGTAGTGTATTTCGTAATTTTCTTACCTGTGTTATGTTGAATCTGTTTTAATATTTCAGCTGCGTTCTGGTTGGAAAGATCAAAGGACAGTCGACAATTGGATATGTACGTTGAAGAACATTGGAATAATTTGCCGTACCCTCTCAATTATATAAACAGTGTATTTTAATTTTTGATATAACCATCTTTCTACCCGAGTTTGCCGGATATCGAAGCTCGCCTCAGTAGTGGCGTATCCGTGTGAAATGGCGCCTATGGAAATATTCAAAATAAGAAATGGGAGTTGGAGCATAGGTGTAAGAAGTGTTTCAAAACGTCATTTTGACTGGTTTCTGAGGATTTTACACAAGGACGTCACAAGGTTATGACGTCACACTGGCTAGCCGTGATTTTGTGGGGCGCAATGTTAAATATTGCAATGTTATATTAACTATGTATATATACTTGTATATACAAGCACATTCTCCCAAAAACAATAGTCCTTGATAAGTGGCAAGCTATGAAGCCACTCTATGAAGCCGCGAACAACCTCAGTGACTTATTGGATGTCATTTACGCAATGCAAATAATTGGTTGAAAATAGACAAATTTTTCCAAAAAAACTTGCTCAGATTGACAGATATTTAGTTATGTAATACAAACCTATGTATGCTCCGACTAAATGAAAAAGCAAGGGACGATACAAAACTCATTATCTATTGCAAATCGGTACAACTCGGCCTGCTACAAAATTTTGGTGTAGCAGGTTTTGGTCTCGCGTTCCACTTTCACATGACGAAATTCGTTGCGGCCGCAAACGTTTATACCAAACATTTTTACCAGCTAATTTCTAACTTCGGTGTAGGTAATTTACATAATACATAAAAGGCAAGTTCATTAACATGAAATCAATCAAGTTAATAATTGCTCTCTGGTTACTGGGTAAGGTTGGCAAATTATTCAAATATCAAGTCGAATATTAGAATCGCAGTTTACTATTCGAATATCTGGTACCACGGGGCTCGGACATGACACTCGCTGGCCACCGAATCAAAGAATCAATCATTACACAATTGTGTTGTATAACACAACACAATTGCGTTTTTTGACGACCACACGAGAACACATACATCGCGTCAAAATTGAGTGTTATATTTGGGTTGTAATGTTTTCATCCATTTACTTGATAGTAGCTATGATACTATCTCAAGGTTTAAATTAGCATAATGTGCCCCAATGTTGCGGGAATATCAAGTTTAAGTGGGCCGTTTCGAAACATTGGAAACACCAATACAAGTATTTAATAAGTACTAATATTTATTTAGCAATGCCATTAGGTCAATTTCATCAGAATCATTGACGGATACGCAGTTACGACATTTCCGAAATCTAAACACAAACATCACATAAACATAAATAATAAAAATAAATATAAAATTAAAAAAAAAAGGACAACGAGTCCCGGGATCAAAGATCAACTAAAGATATTGTTGACTTTTTTTGACACGTTGGCGACAAGTCGACACGAAAGAAAACAATCGGAATGAAATTAATTTGCAAATTTAGGCTCCAAATTCATTCCTATAATTGCGCTCAGCGTTTGTCCCCAATGATCGCACAATATCCAAAAATTAATCCAGAAATAAAATAAAAACTGACGTCGATGTCCACCAGGGTGCAAGACTTGACACATACGTAATAATAAGAACCGGCAATTGAATGTGGATAGATGGCAGGAATAATCACACCAAAATCACCAAACATACTTAAGCCTATAAATTGATATATAACATAGTGAACATTTAAATAGTCTTCTTACACACTTTGTAGGGCGGGCCGCAAAAAACAGTTCGGCGGGCCGCGGGTTGGGCAGCCTTGTCTTACGGTATACAGACAAGGTAATTATCAGGACACTCATGGTGTGAGATTAGCTAGTTAGGCAATTAATTCAAATGATTGAACGTAAATGGTGAAGTAATGTCAAGAGAGCTACACAAACTTATCAGAGAAACTGAGTAAGTTGGACATTCAGACATTTATTACGAAAAAGTGAAAGCACAATCAAATGAAGGCACACGTGCTAACGTCTTCTCCTGTGTGTGTTCTGGATATAATGTAGTATCTTACTGATTAAAAATTCTCGGTTCTGGGGCCTGGTGCAAAGCTACAGTTTAACAGTTTTATATTATATTGCCCGGTCAGGGGTTTCAAGCGGGTGGAAGGCCGTGTTTCGCGAATACGAATTATAAATTAATTATTATCGGGCAGTTCACCACACATTTTATGTCCGTAGATTGCCGCCATATATCAGAGCAGGGCTACTCAACTGGCGGACCGCGGTCCGAATCCGGATCTTTCGAGTATTCGACTCGGACCGCACCTGATTCTATATTTTGAAGCACCCACGAGAAAAGAACTGTGACGCCGTAACTTTTGAAATAGCGTTTTCTTGATTATCGAACAATCAAAAACCGGGAACTACGTTATGAATGTTTAAGTTTTTGCAATCACCCAGTTTTCCATGAATCGGTTTTCTGTTTACTCTCCAACCTCAAATTTGAAACACTATTTAGGCGCACTGTATAATATATTTTCTGAAAAGGCCGACCGCAATAAGTTTTGTATACGGATCTTCGGCGAAAATAGTGGGGTAGCTCTGTTTTACAAATATAATGCTTTTATTTTTTCAAGTACAAAAATACGAATCAAAATTGAATTAGAATTGGGCAGTTTGCTACGCATTTTATGCTCCATTTGAAGGTACATAATATTTTATAAATTTTGATTTCACTTTCGTTCGCGAAGTACAGGACTGATAGTGGGACTCGCGGGCGAATGGAGAAAACGTTTTGCGGGCGGCTGAATTCGAGTGTGCTTGATTATCAATTACGGATTTACCTAATTTACAATTTTTCGACGTAATAGGAATGAATGCGTAAATAAAGAGCCTTGACAAGGAATTGCAGCAATGCCCACCACGAACCCTGCAAAGGTGTCGCAACAAAGATCTCCTTCGAAAAACATCGCTCACGGGGAAAATTGGCTGCTATTCGGAATTATTTTTAAATTAGCTGAAAAAGTATTCGAATACTTTGATATTGGAATATTCGATTTGTTATGGACAACCCTGTGCCGGTGTGATTAAGCTGTTTTGCTGGGCAGAAAATCCAAATATCTAGGCGGTTCATATGGTCTTCCTTACGTTCACTCACGTGAAGCGATCACCCGGCTAGTTATTCTCAAGCCATGAATGAACTGATAAATATCTTACTGGTAGACTCTCATAACTCTAGCTAGGTATAAATATCAATTTCTCTCGTATTTAAAACAAAGTTTTGCCTATACCTGTATTATCGAAAGTTAGGAAATATATATACACCAACTGACCTTTGCCATGCTACCCGACATGCAAAACGTTATCTGACCAAAACTACAAATATACAAGATTCTTTCTGGTAGCCACATTCTTTAGAGCCCAATGCTAAATTTGTATGTTTATTATCTGTGTAATGTGTTTAATTATGAGACATTCACTTTGCTGTGATCATTTGTGCGGCGTCACTATTGCTGTTTGAATGGAAATGCCATCTTTTCAGTTTGATGTAACGTGACGGATTTAAAACAATAAATCACTCAACGAGATTTCCTGTTCCTTCTTCCATTATTGAATCCGCGGCAATTTGGTATTAAATCCAATACTGAGAAAAATTATTAGTGAATAAGACTTCTGCCCAGCTGAAGGGCATCCCAATAACCAATTATAAAACCTTATTACATCTGAATACCACAAGCACAATTAAAAAATAAATACCGAGAAACATAGAGCATTAATAGTGACTGTCATTACAGTTACCAAGCAATCAATTAAGAAATTCAGGCAGCACACGGGCTGAAAAGCAAAGTGACGGCTTCACGAAAACAAGCGAGGAATGGGCTTGAGGAGACTGCTGTAAAAAAAAACTGGCTGGCAAATGTATGCCTGTAAACTGAGTGTATATAGCACAATCTAAGAATGAAAACTTACCAAGTGGAAATAATAAATTGTATGTTCGAAGCTCTAGTTTAGATCAGGGTTCATTCTTCTTTGAAATCTAATCGAACAAGGCAGATCCGCAATATGACTCTATGCAACTAGACGTGCAGTGCACCAGTACTCACTAATGGGTTCACTTTAGCTCGTTGTGACTATCAGTGGTTGTAGGCAAGTAGACAACCACTTTGAATCGCGTTCACAGTGAGACAAGATAGACTGAAAAGATACGGTGCGATGCGACAGTTAGGGTACCTCATTCAACTGATAGGCGTAATTGAATTTGAGCTAACGAAGGCGACCATAGGTAGGATAAGTAATGGTATCGGTACCGAAAGTGCTGGACGAGGGCAACCTGTCTGTACCGGTAAGCGATATTCCCATGGTTTCTTCTAATTTGAAATTATGAGCTGCCGTTAATTATGGTAAGGCTGGGAAAACTGATTAGACGCTTTTTTTTTATAAGTTTCCGTCAGGTTTTATTATAGTATTAAAGTATAAAGGTTTTTGATTTGCAATGCAAATAAAATCCTAGAATACTGTCGAAGATTTTTTTCAACTTTGACTGTGTGAAGCAAGAAAAAGAGAATAGGCCTACAGCAATTTTCATAATTTTACGAACATCAGCATTAAGCGTAGATTAATAAATCTGATAGAATCCACTGTACATACATTGAAAACTTCATATTAATTCTTTCTATTAAAATAGTAAATCTCCCGATCCTCGCCCGCTAACTGCCGACAATTTACCGCTCTTTGAAAACCGCTACATATATTTATATATAAATATATGCGCCGCGTCCAATGCCATCATTCCAAAGGCCAAAATTAAAATAGTAACTTGATTAAATTATAATTTTGTGTAAAAATTCAATCAATTTCCTCTAAAAATCTTATAAAATTTTCTTTCGAAATAAATATTCAAATTCCTGGCTTGACCATGCTGCTGTGCTCTGAAAATCATCAAAATGTAATAAACAAATCAACTAAACTATAAAATTTCGTTGAACTTGCCTTGCAAAGCTTATAGCGATATCTTTCATTTGAAACACATTTGAAGTCGTAGTGTTTATATCAAAATTTCACGGCACAATCACCTGCCGCTTACATGCGATAGCCTAATAGCTCATTTTAGCCTAGGCTATCGCATTCTTTGGAACTAATTCTTGATTACGGCAACTAAACTAATGCTCATCAGAACACATAACGACAACTAAAATACTTCATTCTCAACTAATTTTTGAAAACACAACTAACAACTGACAAATAACACGCAAAACCGCAGGGCAATGTGTACAACCATACTTGAATATGTGTATGAAAGAACAAAGTGTCTCAGGGATGCAATAATTACAATTGTTACGTCACCGTTGACATTTTGCTATATAGTCATTGTACGGAAATAAACAAGAAAATCGGTGCTCTTTGCAGCGTTGCCAACTTAGATTATTTCAAACTAGATTTAGATTATTTTCGTATAATCTAGATGTAATAAATGCCCAATTAGATGTTAGATTATTTTCTAGATTATTTTAGCATTCATTTAGATATATCTAGATTATTTCGACAAATGTAATTTTGCATTGTTCTCTCGTGGCAAAGAAGTGAAGTTCACCAGCACCAACAGTAACAACATTTGAAGAGATAGCAATGTCTATGGAGATAAGATAATTTACAGAATAGTTTTCCGATCGGGGTTAATAGTGCTCAAAACAACGAGGGAGGCTCGCCAAAATATTGTCGAATGTCCAGTATTGCCATACTCTGAAAGTAGCGTGAACTGAATGCTGAACCGAACGTCTATTCTGCGTCTTCGAGATTGTTGCTGGCATGAAATCCAATATTTAGGTTGAATCCAATTTTCTGGTTTACTCGTATCTTTTACGACATCTCGAGACCAGTTCTCTCTCCACCTATTCCTTTACTTACGCCATCTATCGAATGTGGATAGGTTGATGGAATTGACAATGAGTACCGGTACCGTTACCGGTACCATACCTTGTAAGTTATGTGGAAGGCCGACATTATTTGAATGGATTGGATTATACTGATGCTGAATTAATGGAATATACAATGACAGAATGATGATGGGAATTATATTGGATGGTGAAATTTAATGTAATGTGATGAATATTGTTTCCTTGTTTTAACACATAATAAAAAAAATTCGGAAATCTCAGAAAAGTTGCAGAAACTCCATCAGCGGTTTAAAACATGCCACCCAAATAACCAAAGACTGTTAGAGTTATGATTTTGTTTCACATCCGCTTCGCTGCACAAATAATACCGCCTTCCAGGTCGTCTGCATTTTGTTTGTCCGTTTTTTTTGTCTCGTTTTATACCAGAGCGACCAAAATAAAATTGCTGAATTGATTGAAAAAATATTCCTAAATGAATATATAGTCTAAATATTATAGTGTTTACAGATTATTATTTTTAAACAATCACCCAGGCGACTGAAAGTCATAACTTAAATTGTTACCGTCTGACCGTTATATGCCACCTACAGAACTACTGCCCTAGTAGGCTAATCAAAATTGTATGAGGACTGGAGGATGCCCGATAAAGCCCTTCAAAAATATGTCGCTTTTTCTGGCTGAAAATTTCATGATTTAAAATTAAACAACCAATTTTTTGTCTTTGTCTGCTTTCAGGCTGTTCGCTGTTCGTACATTCCATTTTAAAACAAGCTACTGAGGCCATTATTTCTGTATTTTGTAGCATTGCGAAAACCTAGTTATAAATGTGTTAAAAAATATTCCGCTTATTATTATAATGTTTAGATGGAACTAACAGATTAATATTGCAATACTTCATAATCCACTTGTATTCAATGACACAATTTGTATATGTATACTGGTACAGGTTGGGTATAGGTTGCTTTTGTGATAAATATGCCCATTATTTTATAAATCCTCAACTATTTGTATATTATTATTTTTAAACAACTCCTAGGGCACCTGGAAATCAAAGTTATAATTCAAACCTCCTTTTGCCATCTTGTTGTCTGTACTGTATCCATCATATATTGTTCAATTTTACTTTAAAAACTTGAAATTCGCCAAATTGGCAAGCCAGCACTGCGCAATAAACTATAAATAAGTGCAATCTAAAAACGCTACCATAGAATTTCTCGGTAGAAAATGGTCCGATTGACAGATGGAAAAAAATTTTACTGTGACGACTGACATTGTTCCAGACGCCCTCGTTTCAGTGACAAATAGAGTGATTGTTTCATATTATAACCAAACGTCAAGACATCTTGGAATCGGAGAACTGTGTTCTACTGATCAATCGTACTTCTGTATTCACCTTGTTGTAGCTTGATAGTAGAAACAACTTGTAAACAAAGCTATGTAAAGATGTGACTTTTATACAATTAACTGTAAAAAATGTAAATTCTGGAATTGGACCAGAGTTAATCAGAATTGTTTTTATTCAATTCAGTTTCGTGAAATTTTAATAAAAAAAATAAAAAAATGGATAATAAAAAACCACTGAAAAAATTGAGTGAAGAAAGCTTGACAAAACAACCAGATGAAGTATTTGATCTTCTTGAAAAGTTGGGAGAGGGATCGTATGGATGTGTTTTTAAAGCTATTTATAAAGAAGCTGGACAGGTAAGATGATTTGATTCCAAAACTCAATGTTTGATTCAATATTCAATCAAAATTAAAATATTTGTTAATAATCCATGTAATGGTTAGATCTTTAAAGATTGTCTTAAACTCAAGCTTCATTGATATATACATATATATTTGCACAATTTATAGTTCGGATGTCATATAATGTATTATCTGTATGTTGTTAACTTGTTATGCTGTTATACCTAGGGCAAGTTATTTTCATATTTTCTTCCTCTATCACAAGTTGTAAAAAAAATTCGATCTTTGATGCTATTTGTTCAAAATTTCGAATCAGGTCTCCAAGGTAGCAAATTGAGAAATATGATTTTTATTCTGTAGGACACAGAGTTTTAAATAAAACTCCCAACTTAAAAATGAAAACAGTCGTGAAACAGAATCTTTGTATATCTGACTCTTTCATCTATTATTTAATCAGGTTGTTGCAATCAAGCAAGTTCCTGTTGAATCAGATCTTCAAGAAATTATAAAAGAAATAGCAATAATGCAACAATGCGATTCTCCTTATGTTGTGAAATATTTTGGAAGTTATTTCAAGAATACAGATCTATGGATTGTCATGGAATATTGTGGTGCTGGGTATGTAATATGATTTTAAGTTATGCAAATATTTTATTTCAGTTTAATTTGTTGATTAATTATATTTTTGTATCAGCTCAGGCTTCAGTTACGTGGTATTCACTGTTTGATAGCTTATCATTGTATTGGCCTGATATAATTATTCAAGTACTCATAAGGTATTTACCACTATAGTTCTTTGTAGTCTCATCAGCTCTTGGCACTCCAGTGCTTGCCCGTAACTTTGCTCAGAACTCATTCTCCTCCTCATAATCTCTTGGTACCTCAGTGGTGGCCAGTAGCTTTACTCGGAGCTCAGTCTTCTTCTCAGCAGCCCTTTTGTACCTCTGTGGTTGCCTGTAGCCTTGCTCAGATCTCAGTTTTCTTTACTTACGAGTTCCGAGTGTGTGACTGTAGCATTCTTCCTTCCATTAGATCTGTATCGGACATCATCAGACTCCGACGCAAAACTTTGATTGAAGAACAAATAGGGACTATATTGCGAGATACTTTGAAAGGACTTGAATATTTGCACTTCATGAGAAAGATTCATAGGTAAGTTGAAAAAAATTTGCGTTATTTACTTGTTTGAAATCACAATGGCTTTGGCTCCAGCTTTTTCTTAGTTCGACTGCTCCTGGGTTACTGGTACTACAAAACCATAGCTTCAAACTTTTACAAATTGAAACTTTCAAATTAATAGACTCACTCCAACTTTAACTGCCAGTACTGGTTGATTTACTACTCAACAAGCTCGTTTGGTTTCGAAGCCATGAATGTACGTGATTTATTGATAATCTAATCTTCAAAATGAAAATAAAATTTGGAAAATTAGGATTTAGTTAGAATTTGTTCTTCAGATAAAATCTGTTAGTTCTACTATTAACAAATAATAGTGGAAAATTTTTTTGTTTCGTTACAATAGGACAAATTGTCATTCTCAAATTAGAAAGTCAGAAACTCAAGTATGCTATGTATTGAAATGCTGGGATATGGTACTAATACTAATAAGGACATTTTTAATGAGATAATATTTTTTCCATCTCAGATATAGACTATGTCCAGCATCAGATTAGGCTATTAGGCGAATGGCTCAATTCATGGATGTATTTTTGCACAAATATCAAATGTTGGGAATGTGACAGAATCTTGTTTTAATGATTCTTATAATTATATAACCTCTAAAACGTTGACGACCATGTTTTTTTCAGACCGTCCCATAGCAACTTTCCTATTCTTAATTCATAGTCTTCAAATGGAGATATTTTCGAACAGTTTCAAACCTCAAATTTTTTTTATTTTAAATATCACTATAATTTCAGAGATATCAAAGCAGGCAACATATTACTGAACACTGATGGAAACAGCAAACTCGCAGATTTTGGAGTTGCAGGTCAGTTGACTGATACCATGGCAAAACGTAACACAGTGATCGGAACACCATTCTGGATGGCACCAGAGGTTATTCAAGAAATAGGGTAAGTTGATAATAACGGATCATTTTGTTGAAATGGTGAATCATAGCTGTTCAATACTTGCATTGCTTTGTGATGCTATATATGGTTTATTTGCATTGCATGACATTATTGTCATTCCATTATAAATAAAAATAAATTAATTGTGAATATATTTGTGAACTTTTGTTGTATCGTAGTCTTATTTCTTCATACAAAACAAGATATAACTCAATCAAACACACTGAATACTATTTTGGGGAATTATATATTATTCTTAAGGCAGTTAATATCATTCATCATTTGGAAGCTATCTTGTTCAAGCATTCTTGTGGCAACCGCAACATACGGATATGAAGTAGGAAATAGACAGGAGAAAGGAATTGTAATTCAATACATAATATTACAATAGTACCCGCCTTATTAATTTGAGCTAAATATCTCGGCCCATCATGTATGAAACTAATACTAAATATGAATGCTTTAGTTGTGAGTATTCTTTATTGCACAGTCTTGTCATTCAACTAGATATTAACTTCTTGGTAGAAGCTGAACAGTAGATTATTGAATTAGTGTCTATTTTTCTTGTCCTAAATTCTGCTGCATTTTCTACAACACGGCTTTTGATTAATCAAAGAAATTTTAAATAATTGTTTCGGTATCTTATTGATCATTATTAAAATAAGTGAACAAATACTTTATATACTAAATGCTGTACATATTTTGTTTAGTTATGACTGCGTAGCAGATGTCTGGTCATTGGGAATCACAGCTATTGAAATTGCGGAAGGAAAACCACCGTATTCAGATATTCATCCCATGAGAGCAATATTTATGATACCAACCAACCCTCCACCTACATTCAGAAACCCAGAAAAGTAAGCAGCATTTTTTTTCATGTAAATGGACATTGATACTACATGAATTTACTATATAGTAGCGTTCATTTTTTTTATGAAAACCACTTTTAGTGATAAAAGAAGCAGGCATGTTGTTGCTGTGTCTTGCATTGAATTCCTTTGTAAACATTTGGTCTTCGTCTAGCCTTGTTAATTAACTGACATAATACAGTGTAAATGTCAAAACTTGGTATTGTTGTATTCCTAATCCATGTTACCAGTTACCAGCAATAAAATCATTGTAACAACTGTTCAACAGCATGATAAGAAATATAATATGGAATAGACTTCCGACTTTTAATTAACACTTATGATAAAACAATTTTTTTTTTTTGAAAGCAATGGCTTGACTACATTGTTAGTGAGCAAGCTAATTTACCATATAAGATGAACTTTGTAAGTTTTTTTCTATCTTCGCCCACACGTCATGAGTTGATCATGCTGCTTTTTAATCTGTTGAGTGTTGAATATTACTTAATATTCGATTTCAAGGAAATAATCGCTCTAATATTAATCATTATTTCACATGATTTAGACTGCTTACTTTGCCCTCTTTAATTTAGGTCACAGAGCTGATTTTTTACATTTGTTTCAATTGTTATTATGAATACTGTGTTAAAAAAATGTTCGACTAAAATTTAGGTAGTTTTTTCCGGCCGTTTCAGGCATTCTGTATGCTTGCCTTTTGTTAACTATTTATATCTGATAATATGTTTTATGTCTTTGCCTGTGAAACATCTGCCAATCATGAATTGATGTTATTTGACATTAAAGTATCTTGTAAAGTTATTTCCTCCCCTTTAAAAGCTGACAAGGCCCCGATATCAGAACACTCGGAATCCCTAGGTCACTCATATAGTGATTTATTATGATAAAATTTTGCCGATAAGGCAAAACGAGAGAAACAGACCAGACAATGACAGCAGTTAACAAATGTACAGCGTATTTTTTCTGCGCCTTTATCAACACTAAATTGTTTGTTGTTTAACTGGGTATGCTTCTATCGAATCAAGCATGATTTGATTTTAACAGACTTTGCCACATAAAATTAAGAACGTAAGATTAATAAATGTGACAATTATTAGCCGGTTAAAGCATAAAATGAGAATTAATATTTTTTATATTTTCTAAACCAATGTATAATACGCACCCCCGTATTTGTGGGACTAAATTTGACCATGAAAGTGCGTATTATACGCGGAGAAATACGGTAAATTGGGCAGTAGAAATAAATTATAAACGTTTTATCTTTACATTCATCTTATCTTTATCACTTATCAGTCAGCTTTAGTTACCGTAGGTATTTTTTCTTGACGTTGATAGTAAATTGTGAAAGATTGAACATGTTTTTTTTTTTGATATATCTCTGTTTTCGAATGTCACATACAGTCAATTCTCTTAGAACTGAATTATTTCTCCTTTTTCCCTTGTCATAGAATCACTGTCATATCTTTTTCAGATGGTCAATGGAGTTTATAGATTTTGTCAGCAAATGTTTGGTAAAAAGTCCGGAGCAAAGAGCAACAGCAACTCAGTTACTACAACATCCTTTCATCAAAAGTATCTAATAATTTTTTTGCTAGCATTAATAAAAGCAGTATTTTCATCATTATAAACTTATTTGAAAGTTTGTGGCAGTTTAATATCAAATTCTCAACTATGAATTAAAATAGGAACTAGATAGCGATCGGAGACCGCCGACTATTCGATCTTCCGCATGTTCAATATTGAACTTGACAATTTGGGACAATACACCGGTCATCGCCAGCCCCACAAATCGAAGCGGCGTGTAACCTAAATACCTAAACGCTCCACATCGCAGACAGGGCATTGTTACGCAGACGATCGTACGCAGCGGCGAAAGTTAGGGGAACCCACAAAACAGAAACTGTGGTTTCGATGCTTTCGCTCCGACTCAATAGAGACACCGCGTGTCCCATCACTAACTAATCAATAACTCGCTAATTATACGACATAATTAATCCAAAGTCAATAGGCTTCTGGTCCGAGATATGATGAATGCACTTGCAAAATTTGGAGCAGATTCAACATCGCTTTCATGAGATATCGCGTGCATCTAACACACAGACATACAGACAGACAAATACCTATCAACATATTACATACTTACCGATCGAGATCGATAAGTAATTAAGCAGCAGTAGAAGTCTTTAAGCATCTGTTTTGCTATATCAATAAGAAAAATTAGTAGTTACTTTGTTTTATTGAATTCAGACATCTGAGTAATTTTTGGATATTGATGTTTATCGAGTAAATGAAATATAGGCAAAAATAAAGAGCCCAAAATAAGGATCACTCTGCTAATCATACTTTGGAATATTCAAATGTCTATGAATCTATATTTCAGGTGCGAAACCAGTCGCTATATTGAAAGATATGATTCAAGAAGCGATGGAAATAAAAAAGAGAAAAGAAAATGAAGAGGGAGAAGATAGTGGGAGTGAGAGTGATGAAGAGGACGAGGATGAGGTATTATTTGAATTCAAACCCTTTGCACCTTACTCAGGGCGTATTTATTAACTAAAGAGAGACTTTGGGGGATTTACGCAGACCCAGAAAAATTCAAACTTTCCACAAACATAGTAGCATCATGCATATTAATATCTGCTTGTCCACATCCCTTCTGTTCCGCCAGCTCATTCGCGGGGTTCGCTGAGAGTCTATGTTATTATGTGTACCGGCGGTATATTGTTTGAAAGTAATCAAATACTCGAATTAATATAATTATACAGGGTGGTCGTTAGAAAAAAAGAAAATTTGTCAAACAGCTATTTTATCTTCACAAAGAATTACTCTTACAGAGTTTTTTAAAGGCATAGGGGATATATAACGGAAATCTAATAGCACCCAAAAGGTATCAACTTATCTGAATTCAAATATTCTGCTTTCCTAGCGACCATTCTTATAATAGGTGTGTTTCAATAGTCTTCCGCTTCATATTATTGTTTCACATTTTTATTAGCTAATTTTATGATAACATGTATATTCAAATATACATATTAATCATTGCACAATGCACAGGTTTCCTCTGAGCCCCTGGAATGTTTCATCGGGGTTCTGCTCTACAAAAAGATTAAAAGCGACTTGTATAGATCGTTGTTTGATTTTCTAACATTACCTTTAAACAAGACTTTGGCAGGGTGTAGAGCGTTAACAAGATCCAGTGGTTCACAAACTTTTCGTTCATGCACCGCCAAATTATCAGGGAAAAAACTCCAGGCAGCAGGCGTAATTACACTAAAAAAATGCTGCTTTCAAATAAAACTCAAATTTTGTGATCGTTAATGTGTACTTTATGCCTTTTAAAGTTGGTAAACAGGCAATAGCAACTCTTCCTCATCATCTCTGCCTTCTGTAACTCGCAAGATTGCAATAAGTAGTGTCTACCTGTATTGTTATGAAACAATAGAAGCAGACACTACGTAACAGACAGTAAACAACATAGGAAGGGAAAATGAATTTATTGATTTATTACACTGCATTTAAAATTAAAAAAAAAATGTTTATGATAAATACATTATGTAAAATATTCAATCATATTTTAGTTAGTTCGCAGCTCACTTAGCAACGCACCATGGCACACCCTTTGGTAACCGCTGCTGTAATCTATATTTTATAACTTGTGGCAACTTTGAATTACAATGAACAAACCATCAGATACTTATAGTTTATATACCTTGTATTATTGTTTAGATTGATGCAAGTACGATGGTTACACCAGGTTCAGGTGTGGATGTTGATTACAGTACCATGGTCACTAATTCTAGCACAGGTATGTTGGTTATTGTCAATACTTTCAAAATGTCAAACAGAACTTTTTTGTGTTGAACATTATGACAAATAATCAAGTCTTGTGCCATGCCTGGAGAAGTTAATTTTTCAAGTTATAGCAACTCAATATATTTTTACATTCTATTTCATCTTGTTTCACCATGGGCACGGCCCCCAATCTATTCTGTTTGTCATTGTTGAAAATTTAAATCATTTTTTATTGATTACTCTTTAGCATTTTGTTGTATACATTTTGCTTTATGTACTCATTCAATAGTTAAAATTCCCTATAAGTACTACATTCTTATTCTACTCTACATATCAACATTTAAACTAATCTCCACTTGAAATTGGAGTTGCTGTTGCTGATGCGGAGTCTTGAGCAGTGTTCACTACTAGCGCACTTTTTTGCGAAAATTGCGAAGCACTTTCGCAACTTTTTTTAGGGACTGCGAAATAGCACTTTTTTCCGATTTTGAAGAGAAATAGCGCTTTTTTCCGAATGGAATAAAAATTCAAAGTTAACAAATATTTTCGAGTATTAAGTTGACAAATAAGTAACATACTAGTACTTTTGTAACTCAATTCTGCATATCATAAGGATATTTACGGGAACTTTAACCTATGAGATGCAGACATAGGAGATAAAGCTTTTGCATTAACCGCAAAATTCTTGTTTATAATATGATTATTATACAAGCACACCGATTCCGCTTCTCCCGCAAAAAACGCTCCCAGGTGTTTGAAACCAGATGTTGGAATACTAGCAGTGCGTTTCTTTAAACGAGAGTGGTCATGTGACTATCATTGATATCGATGAATTCAAAATGACTATAAAAGTGTTAGTAACGTGTTATAGTCACTTTGGATAAATTGTGACCAAACTGCACGATTTTCAAATCAGACTAAACTTTTAGCAGCATGTCACAGATTTGTAAAATCACCAAATTCACAAAATACCATTAAGTGCCATTTTATTGTAATCAAATGTTGAATGGACGTGGCATTTTCCGGGATTTTGCGATATTTACACAAATATTTCTCATTGATATGCGAGTACGGGTGGGCAAAATTCAATATTTTTTTTGAATCGAATATTTTCAAGGAGTACCGAATAAACGTGGTGGAAACATTAAAAAATCGGCAACAAAGCCTTTTTACTGGTTAATTCCGTTGTAATCGCTAATTGTTCTTGTCACCGAGGCGATGGTCCAGGTTTTGGGTAATCTATATTCCCGCCCTCTCTTTTTCACAAATATGAATTCTTGTGGGTCGGCGGACATCGAAGTTTTATATTTCGGGTTTACCCGTTCGTTCACATCGGCAACAGCTGTTGAAGACATTGAGGACTCAAATTAACATTTGCGTTGACTTTAATATTACCTATCAAGATTTGTAAATTTACGGTCCCAATTTTATGCGAACGGTAATATTATTATCCATACCGTTTTGCAGATATTTATTAAGACGATAATTAACTTTCTCATGTATTTCTATGGTGATAAACTTCGCAAATCTGAAATTGTGCCAATCCTGAATGTTGATTTAAAATAGTGATTGAATAATTCGGCAATAAAGGCATTTCGGCGTGGTCATAAGACGAGATGACGTTAATGAACAGCACTTCTTTTACAGGATATTTCACGTATGCGACTTGCTAAAAAGATTGGGCTCGAGTGCTTTTTTTTTCGAGTGCTCGAGTGCCTAATACAGGTCAGGCGCTAATTGTAACTAATTCCCTTAAGTTTCAACGTGTTTTCAACAAAACAATACCCCGGCGATAATTATAGCTAAAATGTTACCCAGCAATTCACAATTTTATTTATGGAATTGGCAAATTCACCAGTTTCTTGACGATTTTGATATTGTCACGCCCTAAATATTAGTGCAAAAAATACTCCCCTTCTTCCGCGGCGGTTTGACGGGTTCTTTGTTCCATTCTTCAGAAAGTTCTGACACGGGGATATAGAATACTGAATCCGGAGGGTTGAATGGTACTGGTGATTTTCCGTTTTGAAATGCGTGAAACATTCTCTATTTTAAATTAAATGACGTTTCGCGGGCTAGAGTTCTCCCCGAAAATGATGTGTTCCAGACTTAGTTAGACGATAGATAAAACATTAGATTAATAATTTTCGTGACGCCCCGTTTTCGAAAATACAAAGTTATATCGCAAAAAATGCGTTATGATACATTTGGAATGAAACATTATTTACGCTTAATTCAGATCATATTTTACTCTTCATGACACCCGGTATCAGAAAATACAAGGTTATATCGCGAAAATGTGTTTTGTTACATTTAAAATAAAACATTTTTGCGATTAATTTAGATCATATTTTCCTTTCAGGACACCCGTTTTCGAAAATACAAGGTTATATCGCAAAATGTGTTTTGTTACATTTAAAATAAAACATTTTTGCGATTAATTTAGATCAAATTTTACCTTTCACGGCAACCCGTTTCCGAAAATACAAAGTTATATCACAAAAAAATGCGTTTTGTTACATTTATTTTGCATTCCCAATAAAATACATATTTTCCCTAATAAAGGTCGTCGATGAGTCTGTTTCTGTCGTTCAAGCTCGACACACGTTTGGACGAGTGTGGGGCGGTTTTTTGGTCGACGATGAATTAAAAAGTTGCCACACGTTATTTGTATAACGATAATAACTAAAAATTAAGATTTTATAATAGAAGTGAATTTGTCTCAAGATGGTATTTTACGATTCCTGCCCACAGAAAATAAACACGCTGAAAGGCTTGGTTATAATTGATATTCGTTTAATTTATTTTACACTATTAATAAACGCGCCACACCAATTGCAGTCGCATCGGTATGAACTGTATGTTTTTGGCGCTCTCACATTGATATTAATTTTCAACAAAACAATACCCCTAGGGTCATTAAAGCTGAATTCGTTACCGAATAATTCACAATTTTATTTACGGAATTTGCAATTTCAAGATCTCACTTGACGATTTTGATGATGTCATGCCCTAATTATTACTGCTTAAATGCCTCAAAATACAACAAATGTAATCATTTTCTACGATAACAGGCGCAACAATTCGTAAACGAGCTGTTATAACGAAATTCGCGATTGATTTTACCTCTCTCTTGTTTACAATTTTAACATCCCGCCGGCCATGTATGGTCGAATAAAATGTTCACATATTCGAAACATGACTTGGCCAGGGATGGAAGGGATCACAAAAGAACTAATAGAAAGTACATACGCGAGGGTATGATATTAATATTGAGAATATTTGTGAGCATATCACAGGACGGAAATATTTTGCACCCGGCTGTTTGATGGCAGAACAACGATACGCTAAAGTTAATTGATCGAATACAGGGAAGAATTTATTTATCATCTCACTTGCGAACATCGAGGTTTTGGCGGAATTGTACGATCATGTTGTCTTTCTTAAATAATAACCTTTTCAATCAATGTTCATTTTACTTTTGCGTCTTTATTATATGTCGGGTTTTCATTTATTTTAAATTCGAAATTGTCTGAAATACTCCAACAGGTGTATAAGTACAATAATAATAGTACTTACCAAAGTACTTACCAGGGAAGTTTAATACACACGATGTGTAAAGGGCGTCGTAACTCCCGTTTATTAATTATAAATTTTTTTACATTCTGCTTAAAAAACAACGGCAGCATCTCACGTAACTCTCGCGACCAAATCTTTTTTGTTTTGTATGGCATCGTCTTGGCGACGAATTTATTGCCGACTGAATTTTAATTGTGTTTTAGGATAAGTTATTTTCTGTTTGTTGGTTTCTAAACTTTACAAACTTGGGTAGCAATTATGTGAGATTTGTGCATATGAACGATTGAATATCGCGACTGGATGTCCGATATCTGAGAATGCGTAATTCTCTTTCAACATTAATTTTCAGGATATCCACTATCATATCATTCGTTTATTTTTTATATTCATGTTTTTCTCAAGAATCACCCATCATTGTTATATTTAGTGTACCTTCGCAAAAGAAAACTCTTTGGTGTCATCCTTCCTATTAGTGTAATTGAAATATATGGAAACCCCGCAAGTGGCGTTGTGATGCGAATATTTGATACTAGGTCAGCAGCATTACAAAGAGTGCTATTTATGAATGCTGAAAGTACATGACATTACTGAACATTTTGCCAATATATGATGTTTTCTGCCCGATTTAAACTAACTCGCACGCAAACCAAGGCATGTCGACATTCAAAAATTACTTGTCTTTGGGTAAGCTCTGAAATAGTATAATATAAATGTAAATGAGAAATTAGGTCACGCTTGTTCACGAAACGGGAGGATTTTCAAAGTGATCTTGTGTAATATTTCGGAGAAAAAAGTTTGAAAGGAAAGTAGGTCAACCTATCTCCTAAAACAGGGGAGTATCCTGCGTAATATTTCGGAGGAAACGTAGGTTAAACTATCTTTTAAAACAGCGGGTGGCGACTTTCAAAGTGGTTCAAAATCACAAATTAATAATTATCAGATTAGGTTTAGGGATAAATCGAAAAGTTGAATTTCCAGCGCACCTAACCCTAATTATTTGATTGCTATTTATATTTGAGGGGGGGGGGGGGGGTGGCTGGGGGATTATTTTGCACAGGATTTGTACAAACGATCCACCCTGTAACTAATATGGTTTCCAGCCTGCCTGGTGTCTGTTAGATGGAAGGAGTAACAAATGTGAAAGTCTTTGCTGTTTAGGGAGTAAGCGACTGACACAGTGATACATTGCATGAAAGTTTTGTCCGCGGCAGGTGTTAGCAGATGTTATTTCGTTGCCGATGAATTCGCTTGTTTTAATTAAACATGAATTCGCTTAAAGGGAACTCCGTTAACGAAAAGGCTTCTCTTTAATTCATAATATTAACCGGAGGAGCGCTTTTTCGAGTATCTATGCCGTTTTAAATGGGTTATATGAAAGGCTAGGGCACCTAATTTGTTAAAATCGGCAAAAGCACTTTCGCACTTTTTTTTTCGACTGCGAAGCACTTTCGCACTCATAATTTGCTTAGAGTTAACACTGGTCTTGAGTATAGCATATTTCAATGGAGTCAGAATTTAAGCAGGAATTGTATATACAAACAGAGTTGTAGTCAAATTTTGAAGTTTCCAGAGTCTGGAAGATAAAAAAGTCCAAATAAAGTTCAAGTGTTCTCAACGATCTGTTAACAAATATTGGTATACTCCGTCAGAGTTGAAAATAAAAAATTACACTATACTTCACCCCCTGGTTGCTACAGTGCTGGAACCCAAAGACAATACCTTAAACCATTAATACTTGAATCAGAGTGATATAAGAGTCCTTATTAACAACTAAATACCGGTAGGGTTACCAAAGCGCAGCAGCACTTTTCACAAAGATGCGCTATATATCTATTTGTACTTATCTTCATATTATTTAATTTAAGGAAATGCTACAATGATAGAACATGGAAGTACACTGGATTCTGAGATTGGTACAATGGTTATCAATGAAGATGAAGAAGATACCGGAACCATGCAACGTTTCGATACCGGCCCTACAGCCAACTCTGAAACAGCCGGTGGCAACGGTCGGCCATCTTTCATGGATTATTTCGATAAAATGGATAAGAGCGATTCTGGGGGTCAAGGGTCGCGTTCTATTGCTCCGGATCAAGCTTGGAAAGTCGGTAAAAACATCAGTGAACTTGATTTTGATTTCCTCAAAACTTTAACCTTGACAGAACTTCAAGGTCGCTTGAACCTACTTGACCCAGAAATGGAAAAGGAAATTGAGAACTTACGCAATCGCTATCATCATAAAAAGCAGCCCATTTTGGAGGCAATTGAAGCAAAGAAAAAACGACAACAAAACTTTTGAATGCTTTAGTTTATTTCATTGACATCTTCTTAAATGCAATGCAAAGCTAATTTTATTCAGCCTTTTGGGATGTTTGAAAAATTTCCCCGTTTAATTGAATTAACAAGTGCACTTGTTTCATTTCGAATTTTCCTAGCATTAGTAGAAGTCAATCATGTTTGGAATGGAAATTTGATACATGTTCAGTCCAAAGTACATTTAAGTGCACTTCTGCAAATACAAGTTATAGATTTATTTGCATAATAATTTATATTAAATTGATGTTAGTTAGAAAAATCATATCTTTGTTCGTTACTCACGAAGTATGTGTACTAGGTTTGGGTTAGGCCATAATTTTTAGTCCAATTTTCCTTATTTCAGTTCTATTACGAGTTAAGGGACTGTCTGTATTAGCCAAGGGAATATCCCCCTGCCCATAGGCTTTGTTCCCTTTACACAACTTGATGTAGAATAGGCGAATAAAATTAGTTTCATATTGATACACATACTTCATGAGTACCCATTGTTCTTATTCAAACTTTATAGTCAAATTCGATGTTGAAATTTTTTATTGCCCAATATGTTGAGAAGTGTATGCTGTCGCCAATAATATGGTAAGTTTTTCTTACAATCCATTATTATTTGTGCCTTAACTCACACTAAACAGTACTTTTGTGCTTGTTTATGGCAAGCTCAGCATTTCCAACTTGAGATGTTCGTGATTGTTTGGTTTTGTTACAAATGAGAATGTGTTAAACATTAGAGCAGGGGTGAGCAATTACTTTCCCGAGACTTTGTTACTGGGCCGGAGGGTCGAAGACCTGAAACTCAATATGAATAAATAAAACAGTTTATTTACAAATAACTAGCATACCAGCTCATGTACAACAAACAGATAGTTTATATCCATAAAGAATATACCGGTAGTCATTATTCTAGCAAACACAAGTGGGCCGGATGAAATACTGTGATGGATCGGATCCAACCTGCGGACTGTAATTTGCCCATCCCTGTATTAGAATAATCCGGATAAATAATTTGGCCTTACTGCTGAAAGAACAATATGTCTCAATACATATCATTAATATTTATAGAGAGCATGCTTTGAGGAAACCTTCAAAAAATTTGTTTGACTGACTTTTATTCACACGACTCTCTTATTTGTCTCTGTGAGGAAATTACTAAATGTTCAAAACTTATAATTGAATTCCTGCATCTCTTTTTTGTGTAGTATTATTATATATCATGTTATTTTTTACTTGAAAAAATCTTATCACTTGGAAATACTTTTACATTCTGCCAGTTAAGTTTTTATTTATTGTTCTGCGTATTATATGCCCTGTTATTTTATTGCTTCTTTACATAGAAATGTCCTACTGAGTCGTTAAAATTGACACAATCTAGAAACTCAACTTAGCAATTAATCAGATGAAAATTAGTTCCATATAATTAGGAATTATATCGATTTATGAGCAAAAAAATCTTTGGTTATATTTCGCTTATTTTAAGAAAATTCATGTTTTTCATATTTTCGCTAAGGATTTGGTTTGTGCGAAACTAACTACTTATCCTTCTTCCATGCTTTTGTGCCGGTGGATCCGTATGCATATAATGCAAGGATGCTGTAGCAAGAGTAAAGATATTATCTAAAGTGATTCCTGCTGCATACTAACACAAATATATTTCTGTTACATTTCGTCTGACCAAGGTCAGACTTCTTTAGACATACATAGTTCAACTATGAAATATTTTTGTGTTATTGTGCAGCAAGGCTCTTGAATCACTTATATCTTATACATATCTTGTAAATCGATCTTGTTTCTCTGATTAATGTAAGATTTTATCCCTTCATATTATACCTTCCACATAGAAAACAGCTTTGCATTGAAATTCAAAAAATATATAAAGCATTTGTCCTATTACTCAAAAAACTTTGAACTGGTATTTTGACCATAGTGACATTTTCTTATCTGTATTAATTCAAGATTTACAATTGCCTTTTTGAAAACACATTTTGATCAAATATAAACTTAGATGTACACTATCTTGAAGTTTTTCGGGGTTGATGCGAAATTAATGTTAGTCTTAGGTATTTAATCTTTTTGTGTATTATTCCATATTACGGTATATTGGTCTAATGAAATCTTCATGGCACAATGGTGTCTTTCATCTTATCTTGTTATTATATGTTTTTCGGTATTTTGTTTTTCATGTATGAAATATTCAATAAATGGAAACTTTTTAAAATACTGGTTCAGTTGCACAAGTGCAAGTTATTATTGAATGCAGAAGAGGAAGTCATTTTCTGCTTCGAAATGGGCATCCTTTCTCTTATGATGTCGCTTGTCGTACATTCTACAATTTTCAAGTAAAAGTGAGAAAGTACTTCACTATTTATTTAAATTCCCTAATATAATCACAAAAAGGTTTGCTAATTGAGAAATTGTCGTTTATACCTTATGATGAGGTGTTTTATTACAAACTAGTCGTAGCGCGGCTCACGCTACATAATAGTTTGTTTTCGATATATCTAACAGGTTGAATATTTCTAAATTCGATTATGTTGATAATTCAAGTTTTGTAGCGCCACTGATTTTTATCTTTTTGCGGAAAACTCTTTATGCTATGTTAAGCACGTATATATGGCATACCTGATATATTGTATCGGGTGACCGTACATTTGAACCCATGCGTATATCCGCGGGTTCAATCTATATGCGGGTGCTAAAACTCATGGGTTAGGGTGAGTATGGGTTCATATATCCGTAAAACAAAAAAAATTCCATAGGTGCAATAGTATGCAGGTGCAATTGTCATGGGTTCAAATGTAATGGAACCATTGTATCGTTCAATGTTGAGACAGGTCGAAATATTAAATGCAACACAAGTAAACCAACATTTGCTGGGTGTCTTTTCAGGATTCATGTCCCATCTATTAATCATTCAAATTGTTGAGACACTGCTGTGATTGTGCTGCCAATGATTATTTTTAATAATTGAGTAAGTCGTAGGTTCGATCGTCATCTGCAAAGTAGATCAACCTAAATTGACGAAGCGCACAGGTGATGATAATTACTGAGTAAAAAATTAATAAGATACTTTTCCTATGCATTAGCGCAGAAAGCCCCACAGTCGAAATTAAAATCCCCTTATTATGGAAACACGTTCCTTTTACCAATAGCTATAATCTTCTTCTCTGAGTGGGTTTACCACCAAATTGATTTATTACCGTACGCACAAAAAAGATGAATATAGTCCTCATAGCATACGCATTCAGTAGTTTATTTTTTATCGAACTGAAAATACTTTTATATATACGAACAGTAAATATATATAAAAAAAACAACAACGTAAAAATGATATTTCAGAGTATAGGCTCGAAAAACTAATATTATACTGGTTCTCAAGCAGCAAAACCCGTGATAAGGCCCAAAATTGATATATATAAGAGAACAATATATTTTCGAAAAGCCAAATTTACGCTCTGATACGCGAGTTTGCTGAAGAACTGTGGTTTGTGTACTTTTCTGATCGTTCATTTGCTGAGACCACAGGCCAAAACGTCACCTTGAAAGAGATTTCGGCGAAACAAGTTGAGCGAGAACATTAAAGAAAGCCCAGGGTAACGACTGCAATTACACCAAATTATTTCGATCGTAAATAAATATTTTTTGCATCCTTTTGCATAGCTGAGGATTTAGACGAAAACACACCTGTGATTCCATATTGAATATTTTATGAGTGGTATAATATTTCCTCAACACATGCAGAGGAAGCTAAAACAGCCGACTGAATAATTTTGAAACTGAATACAAAATGATACCAATCACAGTCTATTACTCTCACGTAAAGGTCGCACAGTGCATACAACGTTGAAGGATAAGTTACCGAACAATGACAGGGCGCATTTCACTGCGAAAGTGGCATTTTACACACAATTACCCAATGGCGATTTTCAGAGGGTTTGCGGGAACCTATTCACGGATTATCGTCCAAATTGTTGTTTTTGTTTTAAACGTCAGATGACTGCAGTAAATGGGTAACTTGTGGCGTAGCTGTCAACTAGCGTTATCTTTCTCTTTTGAACATTATGTATTAGATTAATGTAAAGTGTACGATAGTAGAGTATAGCTTGCATACATACATTTTCTGAAACGAGGGAAGCTGTTGTCAACGAGTTTGAAGCAAAAAGAACCTGGTCTAAAAACTTTGAATCCAGCCCATTGCAGTTAAGCCGTTGTTTAAGTAGAAAAAATGTACTGTCAGAATATAATTGAGTATATATGAATATATATATGAGCTGTGTTTATATTTCTATTCTCTCTCGCGCTACTTGTATTCCCACACTCAAATCCCCAGAGTTTTACAATATTTTTATAGCTTATTTCAGCTTACTAATTGAACAACATTAGCGGTCTTTATTCGATGTCTGGAGATGTGTTGCAGTTGTGGTTTTGTTAGCCTTTGAACGCGAGTTATGTTACATTGCGATAGACTGTTACCGAAAAGCCCAGCGTCGTGATAACATCCATTTTTCTGGTTATTGTTTTATTGACTAAGAGTGTGATTATATAAAAGAACCTCTTCGCAATATTCTCGAAAGTATGGACCAGGTCGTGATTTTTAATTCGCATAACTTTTCAAAAAATGAAATGTTCGATTTGAAAATGTTATATAGTCTAGAAATCAAAGATTAGATAACTTTTGTGAGGTAAAAGTGATACTGAGTTGCAGCATAAAGATAAAAATATTTCCATTTTTGCACCTGTATATAGTGTGTAACATAGCATCATGCTTTTGGGATCTGCAACCTGGCTGATAATTCTATTTATCATTTCTGATGTTCAATGTAACATTCCTCAACCGAGTGAAACATTCACTCATTCCGCAGTTCTGGCATCAGGTAATCTGACGCTTTACTGGATGTTCACAGACACCCACATTACTTTTGAGGTTAGTACCTGTTAGTACCTACCTTTCATATTTTGACCCCAGGAAATCACTCTTCTGAGAAAATCGCTTTCCAATAAAAAATGTACTAATTTTTCCAAATGTTCAACAATT
Organism: Styela clava; assembly: GCF_964204865.1. NCBI lineage: Eukaryota > Metazoa > Chordata > Ascidiacea > Stolidobranchia > Styelidae > Styela > Styela clava. The sequence continues at coordinate 9,087,195 of NC_135254.1, forward strand.
GAAGATGTATGAGGTCTGCAGAAAGCTATTATTTATTTTCAAATTTTCTCTGATTCCAATGGAATGCGACATTTAGTCCCAAATTGTTATATATATCTTTTTATAATCGAGTACGTTCACTTTTTTATGACATCCGGAACAACCCTTTTAACATTTGGCAAAAATTTTATTGACATTGCAATGGCAAGCATACTAGTCAATTGACTTTCTTGTTGTTAAATTAGAACATTTATTTCTTGTTATTTTATTGGGTTGCACAAGAACAAAGTGCTACATTGTTTTATTCAACTTTTTCAGATTTACGGCAAGACTGCTGGGTGGGTCGGAATCGGGTTCTCGCCAAATGGAGCAATGACGGGTTCGGATATTATACTTGGATGGGTGGCGAATGGAAGAGTCATTGTGAAGGTCATTTGGAAATGTATTGTTTGTTTTAATTGTAGACACACATCAAATAATAAATAGTGAAATGTTTTTGTGGTGCAGAAATAAATACTCTACTTTGCATTAAATATCTAAGTAATCATCTTCTTACATTATTTATCTTCATTCATACCGTATTCTTGTGTTAATTCCCATCAAAACGATACATCTGCCATTTGAGGCCAATTGAAGACTACAATGTTTGCGAGAGTTTTATTGTATTATCACTGCACAATGGGCATGGTTGCCCATAATCTAAAATTGTACTTACGAACGAACGCCGCAAATTTATGCCATGGCCCCTTTTTGCACACGCAATCTAATACTGATAATACTTTGATTTCACTTTCTTATTCATGTCGTTGCACAGGACATGCACGCTATCGGACAATCACCACCGATTGCAGATCCCGAGCAAAACGTAAATGTGATAAGCGGACATGAATGTAATGGATGGACAGTGTTAAAATTTTCAAGACAACTTGCTGCCTGTGAGAATAAATACGACAGAGAGATTTCGGTAAAGTTCAATATTTATTTTTTGGGAACCCGATGACTCATGTCGCCTAAATGCTATAGCCCAGTGGTTCCTACCTTTTTTGTTTACTTCCTCTCTTTAAAACTTTCTATACTTCCCTTACTATGCAAAAAAGTTATTTTATTTGTTTATTCTTTAATTAATGGGTCCGTCCTTAATGCTACTGTTATGCGCAATTTGCACTTCAGTTTTTGTACCGTTTAGGTATTATATATATTAAAAATGAACAAGTATTACAGTAATAATAAACAACTGTGAAATATTAGTGATACTGACAAAAATTAGAAATTACTCCCAAAAACGACGAATTCCATTCTGGGAAGGAATTCGGGAAATTTATAGAATATCTAAGATTACTTCGACGTCATATGTATATATATACAACTTTATCGAATTCTGCAAATGTGATAATCTTGAATGAACTCTACTTCTCAACAAAAATAATATGGAGGTTTTACAGTTGGGTTATGGTGTCTATAAATTCTTAACAAAATTCAAAAATGCAAAATGAATTTATCGATACCATACATTTTGGCCTTCACAGATGTATTAAATGAAGTTAAAAATACTTACTGATTAAAAAAACAACAAACCTAGTTAAGATAAAATGACTTCACAATAAAATTGAAGAGCGACCTTATGGATACCCTGTATGTTTCAAGTAAACGCATATATATTCATCAATTTTCACAGACAAACACGATGCGTTTAATTTGGGCCCTGGGTTCAACTGATCCACAAGGCGAAGTTTTAGCAAGAAAACATTATCATTGGCTTGGCAGAGGTGAGTTATGGTTAAAAATAGCATCCCAACTACACTGCACACTATGCAAGAGGTTTAATTTTTAGAAAATCAGCTAATGAGAATATATAGGCTACTGGTAACAAAAATTTCACATCGGCGACTTTTTTTATACAACTCACAAAACAACACTAAATTGAGATATATATAAATTAAGCAAGTACTTCGGATTCCAACATACTGCATATAAATTAAGCAAGTACTTCAGATTCCAACATACTGTACTACTGCATACAAAATTAAGCAAGCACTTCGGATTCAAGCGTGATACTTTTTTTTTCACTTTTTGTAGCATTGCAAAATCTAAATTGAAGTGAAGTAATTGCGACCTCAAATTTGCAACCTATTAATTTTTATGAAACCTACACACTAAGTTGAATGAAATGTCGATTTTACTTTTTTGATATATCACTAGGAGCTCAAAGCATGCATCTCCTCGAATCTTCAAATAGGCCGAAAGGGAATTTACCATCAGGACCTACATACAAAACACTTGACATCGCTGTTAGCGATTTCACTATTCCTCCGCGACAAACTTATTACAACTGCAGATTGTTCAAAGTTCCAGATTTCCAAAAGAAACATCACATCGTGAAGGTTTGTCAGAATGAAGTCTTCGCCAAATTAGCGCGAAGTTGAAAAAAAATTTTTTTATTTCGTTTGCTCAACCCTTTGAAACTCGGATTCCTTTTTAATCCTCCATAAATATTAATTAAAATCGCTTAATCATTAGAAAAATAGCAGTGATCTAAGTTAGCCTATCACCTACCGATTTTTCCAACTGATAATTACGCGTTTCTCCGAGAGCTAAAATCGCAGAACAACAATCAATTCGTATTTATTATGATCAAGCAATAATAAAATGCAGTCAATCTTCTAGGCGAGCCCAACTCATCAGTCTATTGTTTTTATTCAACTGTTAATTATTTTTGCCTATTTTTAGATCGAACCAATCGTCCAGCAAGGCAACGAAGAGTTCGTTCATCACATGCTGATATATAGATGTGGTGACATAATGGAGGTAACATAGTCTTGTACATATTAAATTCGTTAATTACACGTTTCAATTTCTTTTATTGTTTTAATTTCAAAAAATAATTTCATTTCACGTGATCGTATTAATTCCATATATTTGGCGTTTGACTCCGATTATTCTCACAGACGATATCCTTGTTTTAACATACGTGCTGACCATAATTTACTTTTGAACTAATTAATACTCGAATATGGTTCCATTACATTTGAACCCACGTACATTTGAACCCACGACAATTGCACCTGCATGCCATTGCACCTATGGAATTTTTTTTTGGTTTTACGGATATTTGTACCCATACTAACCTAACCCATGGGTTTTAGCACCCGCATATTGATTGAACCCGCGGATATACACATGGGTTCAAATGTACATGGGTTCAAATGTACGGTCACCCTCGAATATTGACATCTCATACTAACGCTGTCTTTTATGTTGTCTCTAGAATACTACAGAAGTTGGCATCAATGCTCCCTGTTACACGACTGATATGGCTCACTTCGAAACATGCACTACGGTTATTATAGCATGGGCTATTGGAGGAGGGGTAAGACTAATTTCATATCTACAAGAAGTCAGTTCCATATTATATGCGGTATTAGACAAAAACAGCGAAACCAGACCCAACATATTTGTTGATTCCACTTTTTTATATTTCAGCACATGGTCTATCCTGATAACGCCGGTCTATCAATGGGAGACGAGGACGATCCAGTCTACATACAGCTAGAGACTCATTATGACAATCCATCTCGTAAAGAAGGTAAAGTTAAAATATTATGTCATTAAGTTACGGCAATACTATTGTCGCAAGAACATCGGTAAATATGAAACAATTCATCGAGCGCAATCATGCACATGCGACAGAAACTCGAGGCTTATTCATTTTTTGTAGCATGTTCCTAAAAAGAACGTTATCAATGGATTTACCATATACATCAATTCACGCTGAACACACAAATAATAATTGATGAAAATGTATCGCAACCTTGAAATAAGTCCTAAAACCTTTCTGTTAGAGAAGGGAAGACTTTACTCATGTCCTACTGTTTTATTATTTTATTTAAGCGATTATGTTGTTCCTTGACCCATACGAAAATTAAAATAGTGCAAAAAAAATTGATGTTAGTCTGAAATTCCTAATATTGTTAAAGGATTGACCTAATATTATTAAATATTATACCTAATATTATTAAAGGTATGATTGACAGTTCTGGAATCAGGATGACTTACACGGATACTCTGAGAAAACACGATGTCGGCGTTTTATACGTTGGGAATGCAGTCATTCCTACTCAACATTTCATACCACCCGGTGCTAAAGATTTTGTCAATGTTGGACTTTGTTATCCAGAATGTCTGGAAAAGGTATCGAAGAGATTATATCTTTGCTCGTATTTAGAGATTATGGTTACTTGATGTTGGTGTTAATATCATGAAAGGTTGCGTGTTTATATTTCAATTATTGATAATCTTTTTAGCATAATGTCCATTTTGAAACATTGTCACGGCGGGAAATTCCACATTTCTAGGCATCACATCTACATGAGCAGAAATGGGTAAACTACGGCCCGTGGGCCTAACCCGGCCTCTTGGGTAATTCAATCTGGCCCGCCTGATGCCGTCACAACCAATTGGGATTGCGATCAATTTGGGTTTTGGCACGAGGCTTATCGTTTTCCACTTTTGCAACACTGTAAATATTGTTTCTAAAATGTAACTTTTATTTCATATTTACATGGTCATTTGCTGTTTAACCAAACCGCTCATCTTCCTGAAATTATTCTCCTTATTGGTGTCAAACAAACTTAACGGTACTGGCAATTCTGGATACATAAAGTGCTATTGCATTTGAACAAGAACAACACTATTATCAGAATCTTTTTCGTTTTCAAGAGAATACTATTAAACTGAATTTTCTTTTAAACAGGGAATGGATGTTACTGGTGTGCAAAACGTAACAATATTTAGTGTTTTACTGCATTCGCATATCGCTGGAAGATCACTAAAGCTGCGCCATATCAGGTATACAGTCATATATTCGCATTACATCAATCATAACTCACAAGTCTCGCGAAATGCAATTCTGAAAACGAATAAAGTTTATTAACTATGTCTAGAATTTATAACGCAGTGCAGGCTCGCCAATGCAATTATCTTCATTTCAGAAACGGCACTGAACTTCCATATCTTGCAAATGATAGAACATATGACTTCAATTACCAGGAGCAGAGACAAGTTGATCCACCAGTTACACTTCTGCCTACGGATACATTGTGGATGGAATGCGTTTATGACACAACAGGAAGAAAGGAAATGACAGAAGTATGATCATTCATGCATGAAATAATTTTTGTTTATGCCAAAACAATGTCTAACTCCGTATTCATTCGTTTAGCTCTGTAGTAGTGATATATGATGTAATACATAATGTACCATTTGTTCAACTGTATGTTTGTCAAAATGGCTTATGCGGCGACATGGCTATGGATAAAACTAACACCACTTGTTGAACCTTTGTACCCAGTACAAACGCTATCATACGAGCCTTCATTCATTTAACTTGTAAAAACTAGGTGTTAGTTTTTACGTTATAAGTAATAACCACCTAAATCCCAGAACGCCAGAAGGACTGACAAACAGTTAAACTATAGCTCGATGACCATTACGAATGATTCAATCGGTCACCTCGTGTACCTAAATATAATCTGGCTTGAACTTTCAGGGCGGGTTCGGAACCAGAGAAGAAATGTGCATTTCATTTGTATCATACTATCCTAAGATAGACACCGCACATTGTTCATCATCTGTATCTGCGTATAGAACATGGCCATACTTTGGCATTGATCTGACCCAGCTAAGGTAATTTTGTTGTTTTTATTTTCAGGTGTTTTCTAGATTAAACTCAAATGAAGAACACATACCGTGTTTCCCCGAAAATAACACCTGACCTGAATTTTAAAAATGATTACAATATAAGCCCTTGCAAACAAGACCTAGTTAGTCGATCGTGCGAAATTTTTTTGATCTAGACTAGTCGATAGCAAGAAATCTCTCCTACACGTTTTAAATGATTAATCTAAAACGCGTGAAAGAGAAAAGGTTAATGAAGAAACTAAAGACATCTCCTCATAATAAGATCTATAGTGTTATTTTTCAAAAAAAAATTGAAATAAGACAGTGTCTTATTTTCGGTCGCCATCGCTCCATCCACACTTTGCTAGCACCTGTATTATTTATTGTATTTCTGCTGAGGCGAGCCATCAAAGCGCCCATCCTTTTTATTTGAGATAGTTTGCCCAAGTGCCCTATATATTGTGGTATAATCGTCTGCAAATTACCTACTCTAAAAAATTCCCGTATTTCTTTATTTTTGGAAACTAAGTAACCTTTTTTGATAGATATAACGAGAAAGCAACGGGACTTCGGTCTATGTTCTTGGCAGGACCTCGAGATATGGCAGGAAAAACTCTGATGGACGTTTTGAGTGGGGTGAGATTTTACACAATAGAACTATATATATATATAATTTAGCATGACAAAACGCAAATAGATTTGTATTAATTTAATATGTTAGCTCGGTGGTGAAATAATTTCATAACAAACGTAAAATTACTGATTTCGTGTGAATAAGTCAGCGTCGAGTAGTAGTTGTCAAATTGCTCAAAAATATACAGTTCGCCAATCTTGATTTACCTACAGTCATCCTGGAGTCTTAGACAAAAATCTAATGGAAATTAACACATAGAGCTACTGTAGTGTCGTGATACTTTGTGTCGTCGCATTGAATTAAATTTTACACTGTGTTCAACTATATCTATTGCAGCAAAATTGGACTGAAGAAGCAATCGATGAATTTGAAGAATACTATATTAGAGTAGAACAACAATCAATATGTGTTCCTTTCAACAGAAGCAAAAGCGTAAGTTTATATTTTAAAGGTCTCTCTCGTATGCTAGTTTCCTGCTTGCTTTGTTCAATAAGTCAATACCTTTGTATCTGTCTGTTTTCTAATTCTTAGAAATCAACAATTTCAGTTATGTAATCTGCGACCTGCGAATATCATCTTTGCTATTTATTCCATTTTTATGATATCAGATTTTGGAACTGAACAAACCTAGCCATTTCTAGCTAAGAATAATGTAAGATCGGCCAAGGAAAGTGTGGCCCAGAACGAGTATAGTTACCAACTGTTTACATCTTCATGTAATCTTATTTACATTCAGACCTTGACTGAATTGCCAACACCTAAAATAAAGACCAATTACACTGCCATGAAAAGGACGTGCAGCGCAGAAGTGATGCCTCTTTCGCAGACCAAAGATGCCATGAGATGCATCGGAGACGCCACTCCTAAACCGACGCCGTCGCCTCAAGATTCAACAACCAGTGGAGCCGCCTCATTTACGCTATCTGCAACAACGCTTGTGTTTCTTCTGTGCACGGTATTATACAACTGAAACATTGTTGTTATAAACGAACATTGTAGAAGATTAAAGGCATTCAAAAAATATAATGGCAGCATAAAAATTAAACCCTTGCTTCGATTTTTGTTTTCGACCTTAACCAAACCTTGGTACTCCCGAAGTATGTGAACCAAGATGGCGGACACCGGAACGGTGTATGTGTACCAGGCAGGTTAGGGTTAGGCCATACTTTCAGATACAAATACTACGGGAGTCACTTGGCTAGTCCCCTAACTCGTAATAGAACTAAAATAAAGAAAATTGGAATAAAATTTTGGCTTCTAACCTGGCACCCATACTACGTTCCGATGTCCGCCATCTTGGTTCACATACTTCTGGAGTACCCGAACCTTGATCTATTGTGTTAACGTGTATCGTTTTATAGCACTTTCAGTTAAAGGTTCTGTAACAAAATTTGAACTGAATACACAAGACAAACTTTTTGTTATAGTCAATGTTATGTAATAAATACACTACTGCCATGTTTTATTCAGCTTATAGTCGAATCTACTTCATAAAGTAATATTTGTCTCCTGATAATATTATTTGCCTCTATTCGTCAAAGGATTTTTATTCTGAAAAATTAAACCAAAGACATAAATATATGAAAAATTGATTTTCTAGTAATTTGTATGACGTGCTTTGTTGCGTTTAGGAAAATGTTTCAGACCGGGAAATAACTTTGATCACTTATAAATTATTAGTGAGGATATATAGAACAATATCGACTTCTCGGCGCAATAGCCGTCTACTTGCCGACATGATATGATTTATTCCGAGTTTTAATAATCTACAAAGTAAATACAGGTGGTTTATTGCCGACGATTTTCATTATTACTTTTACAATAACTTCGTAAATGTCTTTTGTCGTCTTTCATGAGTCAGCTTTTTTAACCTATGTCTATACGGAATGTGTATAATCGTATATACAGGACAATATTGGTGGGATAAATCAAAATTCCCAGTCGATGGCCAGATGGCAGTTCGAAGAATGCGACAATACTATGAGACGACATGATTTTAATGCGGTTCAGTCCTTTTTCCTCCAATACTAGATACCCGTTCTAGTTTCATTATCTGGAAATGTTATTTAAGGTCACTGGACGTTTTCACTCTCTTGTGCATTAATTGTTTAATCACAATAGGACTTTGAATCTACCAATCAAAATATACATCTGCTCTGCGTATTCTACATTTGTAATTGAATTACAATAAATAACTCGACTGACTTGACTTTTTAGCCTTGGGTTTATATGCCATAAAAGTAGTAAACGCATAATAAACTCGAGTACTTCTATTTTTTGGAATGGTGAACAGGACTAAAAGCCTCCAGAATGGGGCCACAAGTCATGACAGGTTTGAAATCACTGGGATAAATATTCTTCGCATATGAGCAGGAAGATTGCGTAATAATTGTTTGTGACAAGTTCGGTTCATTCACCTGCGTCAATATATTGTTATCTCTTTGAATCAAATTCAACGTATTTTGGTTTCACGTAAACAGTCAAGTTTGAGCGATGGTTATTTTTGCGACATCGTTAGTTATATAGGTCAATTATCCAATGGGACCCTACTCGATATATCTTCATCTTTGGGACTTTACACTTTCAATATGGTTATTTTATCTGTGTGACGTGGGATACCTGAATTCCATTATGTCACTTTATAATTGCGGACCATGTTTGGCAAATAATTCTACATTTGAAGATGAGATCCATGTGACGATTGATGTCTAGTTAATATTTAACCCAACATTTATCGTCTGCATGCTAATCGTGATGAGACTGATAAAACCCATGTCTTACAATCGCGGTTACTATGGGTTGCGAGCGAGTGCCGGGAATGTTAATTCGACAAATACATGTCTTTCTTAATATAGTGATTTGACCCGACTGAAATAGTTCTTGCTAGATCGACGAAGACGCGTTAGAGGTGCAAAGGTGAAGTGTTTCAACGTTGTTTAATTATTGATAGTTCGAAACTATAGAATACGCTAAGGTGAGTCTAATATTGTATTACAATTTTGAGAAATACAAAGCTTTATGATCGAAAGCACTGACAGCAGAACTGCGAGAAAAAGGACAAACTTTTCAGAAATGCAACCGCGTTTATAGCCAGTGCTTTGTCTTTTCTACCAACAGCTTACTTCAATTGAAAGTTTATTTCCAGGCCAATATAAGATATAAATCTGGCACCAGAAGCACAAGCTTCAAGGTAGGGGGGGGGGGGCAAGGGTCGGAATGCAAATGGATAAATATCCTCAAATCGTACTCGGTATCCCGACGAGATCGAAGTTACACTTTGAACATACCGTGTTGTTGTAATGGTTCTGATATTTTTTTGGTTCAAGTGTTTCATTGTTCAATATCTAAGATTGATTTGATGCTGGAGCATACCGCTGAAAACTTGTAACAGTTTATATAAATCCAAAAATGTCGTAAACTCCCAATTATTATTCAAAACCAGTTATATTAATAAAAACCTGACATGTTGTTGTATAGTTCTGTTCAGGATTTGCGCATATATCAGAATAATTTATAAAGAAAAGAAATCTCAAAAATGGGGTCCGTGGGGCCCCAGAACCTAGATCCTTTAAATGTGACCATAGCAGAATAAAATAACAAGTATCTTAACGCAAAACTCAAGTAGAAGTGCATATATGTTCAAAAAAAATATGGACATTATTCTACATGTAATATGTATAAAGTCACATCAACAGCATCTCGTTATCATTATTACTATCGTATATCGAAAATACACCTTTTCTGACTGATAATCCTATCGTTTGCTATAACTACGCCAGTATTGGATAGCGCACGAGACAAGGATGAGCTTGGGAAAGAAATATCTAACACGTAATTTGATCTTTCTCTTATATTTTCCAAAAACCGTATTTGTCGGGTTTGCTTCAATCTGTTATGTGCTCGGTTACCCTGATGGTTTTGTTTATAGCTTTCAGTTCCATTGTTTTCCTGCCCATTTTAACATGACATCTAATGATGACGCCGAATTGAAAAATTGCCAAATTTTGAAAACACAAAAGAAAGTAAAACGTCACCACCCGCTAAGATTTTACGATCACAAATTTGGAAAAATATTCATTGTGTGATGTTAGTTTATATCACGGTAAAAAAAATCGATGTTAGACCACGGAAGGCAAGTAAAATTCAGATAAAAATGTCGTTTTTTCATATGGCTTATGAAGAAGATGAATGTTCAAATGAGCTAACAGCAACCAATATTAACTATTCTATTCAAGTCGACAAACTCATTTTAGTTTAAAGGCTAATAGTTCGAGAGATAATTGTATTGGATAATTTTTCGCTGTAACAACCATGACATTAATGCGTTTGAATAATTCACGAACTACATTTATATTGACTGGGTCAGCCCGGCCTCGGCGAGTTGGAAAATTTTTCCGAGTTACTCTGCCTTTATTATCGAGAAAACAACATTGGGACACATAAAGCAACGGATAGAAAATTGTATGTAGTTTGTAGAACGTGTACCCGCTTTGTAATTTGTTATGTCCTACATAGAGTTGTAGATGGTCTAGCCAGAATATAAAAGACGGGAAAAAAACTTACTTTAATTAAATGATATAGCGAAATAATGTTTTTGATGGGGATGAACAAAATGAATATATTCAGTATAATTCTATTCAGCGTCTCATATATTGATCGAACATGTTTGCCAGAGGTTTATTATTCGATTAGATTTCTGTTTGTCGCTCCGATAAGCTATTGTTAGACTAACAATTGATCTATCTCGTCATATGACCAGTCATTTATCTTGACTATCTTGATAATATTCGACTTACGTCGTAGCAGTACCGAGCATGCGCCGCAGATAGATTATTTGAGACTAGGTGTTCATCAAAACGAACAGAGTTCATTCATCGATTGTATCATCTTGAGTTAAACCAACATTTTCTATTATTTGAGAAATAAGTTGGGGTGGAATCTGTTTGTTTAATGATAATGCGTAACCAAAACAGAAGCGAGAATTGAAAAGATCAAGTTTGTACGCAAAGAAAGGGATGCACTTTTGAAGTGATGATTGAAATAATATATCCTTAGATGTGTATTGATTCGCAGAAGCTGTTTTATGAACAGGTTGTGAGTTTGCAGCGTTTCAGCAAGATCTGAAGCTAGTAAGAATTCAACTTTTCCAAATCGCATGAAAACATTTCGAATAGTCATTGCAGATAGCAGGTAGAATAATTGGCGCTCCAGAAGTGTATGTACCAAAATGGAGGTAACTAGTTTTGTTCGCCCATCTTTCATCACGGTCTACAAAGCTACTGAAACCTATGGGCAGGGGGTATATTCACTTGGCTAACACAGACAGTCCTCGAACTCGCAATAGAACCTAAATAAGAAAAATCGGAATAAATTATGCCCTAACCTTAGCCTGGTACACTTCGGATGACGAGTAGTTGATATAATCAACCAATTATTTTTTTTTCAAAGTACAGTGTGACTCAAATAAAAAACAGAGCTTATAAATTTCTATATTACGTTTACAAATATGACGAGGATATGTTCAACATTTGAGCTTTTGTTTGTGCATGATAGTACCCAAAAGTGCAGTAATCTGGCACACATTGCACAAAAATTTTGTTTTCTCCATAACAGTGGTTCTCAAACTTTTTAAGCAGCGCCCCTATTTTAGAATTTGTCAAGTTTGGCGCCCCACCTCTAAAATAACCAGCTACAAAAGCGAAAATATGTATTAATAAAAAACACGTTGAAAATACGTGGATGGAACGTAAATAATGAAATAAATGAAAAGTTTTGAAATGTAAATATCCAGAATAAGGCGGGCAAGATCAAATCTAATAAATATTTTATTTTAAATAAGCTTCACGCCCCTCAAAAAATTGTCCACGTCCCCCCGTGTGAGGCGCCCCCTATCGTTTGAAAACCACTGTTCTAGAATATATATGTTACAAATGACCTGGTTCTGTTTTCTGGGTCAGCGTCTGTATAGCGGGTCGTGAAAAACGACCTGTCACAAATTCATGAATCAAACGCTAAAGTGAAAGGATTAAGGTCAACAATAGAAAATATAATTGTATTAGGACGAACAATGTGACCATCCCGACACGTTTTGTTGGTTGTAGTGACCGTTCGAGGTAGCAATTTATAGCGCTCTTTGTCATGTTATTTTTGACGTATGTAAAAGAAAAATGTAGGTATAACATTTTCAGAAGTTTCAAATGAGTGAATGCGTATTTTATTTTTGTATTACATCTAAATTGTATGTAGCATCCACTGGAAAAGACATCGAACATCAAAAAGTTTATTATTAATCAACAGGACAAAGAATTAATATAAAAAAAAAGTGGTAGAGTCATTGCGTGAGAAGGTTTCTTCATTCCAAGTTCAATGACCGACCATACGTAGTTGAATATTAATAAGATTTCTAAATTCTCATAAAATCCCTAAATTTTGGTTACAAGGTTTATAGTCCAAGACCAAGTACTCAGATTGTGAAAATAAGTTATTTATTTTTCGGTTATTTATGACGCACTTCGCACACAATAATATGATTTATCTATACAACTATGAAAGAAAGAAAAGTATATTTACATTTAGATCATAGAAACTAGAAAATTAAAACTTGAAAGTAGATGAGACTAAATATACGTAAAAGTTTGTAGTTATAGAACTTAAATATGTATATTTATAATACTTCAGACAGATTGATGTTTTTATCGATTATACGTTAGTCAACGTAAAATGTATTTCGAGTTTTTCTTTACTTAAAATTTAAAATACTGAATATGAACATTCAAGTGAAAAAGTAGGGTTCAATAAATATATTGAAATCATTTCTGAATTCCTTAAAATTTTGGTTAAAAGATTCATAGCCCACTCAAGGTTGCGAAATTATCTTATTTATTTTTCAGTTATGACGCACTTCGCACACATTAATATGATTTATTTAGACAGCATTAAAAAAGGTGTATTTACATTGGAACATAGAAACTAGGAAATTAAAACTTGAACCTGGATAAAACTAAATATAAGTAAAAATATTTGGAGTCATAGAACTGCAATTGGTATATTTATTTTTACAAAAGTTAATGTTATTTCAAATTGAAGTTTTTGTTGATTATACCTTCGTCGACGTAAAGTGTATTTCTAGTTTTTTTTTTGCCTAAAATATGAAAAATTCGGTATGAACATTCAAATAAAAAGTAAATAGGTTACAGCTTTCACATTATAGTATGTATCAGAATTTCTGACTGAATTCATAAATATACATTTTAATATTCCTCATGGTACTTGTAAGTTTTATTAAATATTAAATCAACAAAATTCCATAGACGACCATAAATTTTATCGACAATTATTTGCATTCATAACTTTGTTCGACAGTGGGAAATAAGTGCAAATATTACGCCATGTTATGAGAAAACATATGTAATACATTGTGTAAATACATTCTATGGAAACTAAAGATAAATTAAACCTTGCGGTCTTCAATATCAGGGTTCATCACCTGGACAAAAAAAACATTTTGATTCGATGTGTATTCTATACTATGGACCGTTGGATAAGCATATAGTGTTAACTCGATTATGTGTGATTCAAGCTCGATATGTAATAAACGTTTGTAGGATGAGTATTTCAACAAGATTTTACTTATATATTATTAATCATATTAAAACTTAGGGTAATGGAAGTATATATTCGCCTTTCTGGTTCGGATATTTGCTTTGATGAGTAATTTGTATCCCCAAAGGTATATCAGAAAGGCCTCCTCTACATATTTTGAATATTAATTTATATTATTTTGGAAATTTTTAAACCACGTTTGCTAATGGACGAAATCCACGTTCTTGTATATTTAACGGAAATTTTCAGTGTCTTTCCACGTTTAGTGATTATTTCTGCAAATTTTTTGATTTTTCAGTCGCAATAACACGATTTTCTTTTTAACTAACGCAACAATTGACGTGAAAACATCAAACTTTACAATTCGAATTGCAGCTTTCTATTGTATGTTTACCTCAGCAGGAATAAATTTATTATCGTTCTCAAGTCAAGGCCACTCAAGTAGTGATTCATTATATGATATTCCGCTTGAGAAGATTAATACAAAAGAATTTTTTCTCCTTGAGGATGCTGGCGTGTGAATATTAATATATTGGCCGATATCAATATATTAAAGCTTACAGCAATTGTAAAATATACTCGTTTTTCATAAACTACAACCTACGAGTGTAGTTAGTTTTGAGATGTCGAAGTTCGAAATTTTAAAATGTCCGATTGGATCGATTAAGATTAGAGCAACAATTTAGGCAGATTTATTCCACCATTTTAGAATGTAGTACCGAACTGAATAAGAGAACAAATAGGTTTTATGGAGATTCGCCGCAGAAAATTTCGCGTAGGAAATCTCGTCGCATTTTTCATGCGGTGATTTATCCTATGCGGCGAAATTTCCCGCCGCGAATTTTCCGGAAACGGAACAAATATACGCACACGCAGTTTCGCGCAATGGAACCTGGAAGGCCTTAGAACACAGGATTTGCCGAATAGATCTGCGGGCAATCGTGACATAAGCGGTCAAGCGTTCTGCCGAATGAGGAAATGTTCAAAATTATTGCAATTATTTTTTACACTAAATCAGTAACAACACTATAGGTGTCACTGCTTGAAGACCCAACCAGGTCCCTCGCGACTTCTGTCGCACAATTAACGTTACTAGTTTATTTATTTTCTGTACCAGTCTTTGTGCATTTGTTTTTGAGACGACAAATAAATGATTGACTGACTGACTTTAAACTACAACAACAACAAGAAATTATCCGAACGGTTCAAAGGTGCACATCGCGTCTAATAAATTTTATCAGTTATTATCTCGGTTTGCGGTATAGCTTGTGACTAAGCCCACAGCACGCTAAGGAAGAGTATGTGATTCTTTAAGTCGTGGATGTAAAAACTAAACTCAAAATTTTTACTCACGGCTGAAATTTTCTTTTTAATGATGATTTAAATAAAGTTTCCCGGACTTCGGCGCGATGTCCTGATTTCTCAAATTCGTGATTGGTTAGATAGCTAGTTAAAGATTTAGATTCGATTCTTTGTCTCGAGTAGTCATAGTATATAGATATTCGCCACTATATAGATGTTCGCCACGGCGGGTTGGAAAGAATAAAATACCATGAAATCGTTATTGATACTTTTCTTGAATAAAGTCAGAACAGTCTGCAAACAGATGAACAAGATATACTCGTCTTGAAAGGATTATGATATGTGATCATGGCGAATACTTATTCTGTCAATATTTTGGATTAACCAAGTCTATGTTTGGTCAAGAAACGGATTAACTAGGATTCCAACTTTTATGTTCTCGCAAACAATGGATAAAAGACTTTTGTGAATCTGGGTGGGACGTTTTAGACTCCATCATGAGGCTAAATGAAATGGATTTCGATAAGATTTCACATCTCCTAACATCGTGTTAATAATGTCCTGGTTGTATACTTGGTTCTACACCCAAAATATTAGAGAATAAGGACGCTTACACTTATTTATTAAATCAGCATAACACGCACCATAAGATGCTTAGAGGAACGGAACAAACTGCGACACGTAACACTAGACATATAGCACAACCATTTATTAGGGACGTTACTCGACAAGGCATTATTAGCCATCATCAACACATCGTCACCAATGGAGTCGTTCCGGAAAAAGATTCCAGAGATGTAACTAATGGAATACGCTCTGATTATGTGTGCTGGACAGTTTTATTGATCAGGGATCTTTCAGAAACCATTTAACTTATTTTGCCTGATCAATTTTTTGACTTGGCATTATATTATATTAACTTGTTTTATAAAGTACCACGAAACACACATTCTAGTGAGACGAGGTCCCTTCAGAAAACTGCCTCAGTTGCAAAGTACGAAACGTTCATTATTATCATATTTAAAACTTTTCCTTTTAATACAGATTCAATTTTAAATATTTATGATGTAGTCAATGAATTAATACGGAAGAAGCATCAGCAACCAAAGTTTTCAATTACTGACAATTTCACCGTGATTTCAAATCAAAATGCCGGTCAATGCATATCGGGGTTCATTCCCCACATTGTCCGCCATGGTTAAAAGAGAAGATGAAAACAGAAGAGCAAGTATGAGAGCAGAAGCAAAATTAACTCAAGAATTTTTACAACCAGGGGGAATTGATGGAGCAAAAAAGTGAGTGTAAACTTACGTTTATTTTTTAAATTTATTTTTAAGTAGATGTACAAACTTGTGATTTGCGTCTATTTTTGTTAACAATTATCTACTCAGTGGTGGGACTCGAAGGAATCGCACGGGTTCGAGCGAAAGAGGATCTGTTATTAAGGTTTTAAATCATCAATCAGTAATTTTATTTTTTACCATTTGATTAATACACTCTGTATGAACAAAGAAAAGAAAAAAAACGCAAAAATGTCATTTTCCGAATTGAAAGGTGACGCGCAATACTGGTTAACGAGCAGCGACACCCGTGATTAAGTCCAACAGTAATTAATACGGAAGAAATCAGAAAGTCAAACATTGTTTTATTAGAAAAAGTTTACAGCGAAAAAAACAATGCTACGTACAAAAATACAACTCCAAGCGTGGTCAAATAAGGTAACCCTAGTAACGGCATTTCAAAGACACAGAATATACCGTATCGAATTAATCATGTAGCAAATTATACATCATACGAATATCAATACCCAAATGATAAGCCAATCTACGAATGGTTCCCCCAAATTTGACAATATCACTTACGTTATATTTTATCCAAGCAACAAAAAGACAATTTTTTGAAATATGAATAAACATATTTAAGTTAACAAAAGAGGAAATACTGACAAAAAATTGCTTTAAGAATATTTAATTAAGTACTCGATCTAGCCCAGACATATTTATGGCATAAAATACAGTAGAAATTATTTTTGTTACCGCGTGCTGTAGGGTGAGCTCTGGGAGTGGCTGACAATTAGTCAATCAATTCTTACAAGAAGACACGAGTGAAAGTAGAAAAAATTCCGTATATTATAAATCACGTTCTTCTTTTTTGAAAATAGTGTTTACGTAATTTTATTTCCACCAAATAACATAAAATTCAAAAACAAAGTTTAAACTTGACGATGGCGCTCTTAAATCATACGTTACCAAAGGGTTTATTCTCGGACCTATTACTAGTATTGTTTCCGCCGAACCGACTACAACCTGAGAAACGCATCTTCTTTCCTTGTTACTTTAGTTATTACTTTAGCATGGTGCTTCATAATCACGCTAGCAAATCGTTGGCGGTCATGATATATTTAAATGTACAAGAATCAAGTTAGTAATATTACCAACATCCTTGTTTTTGTTGCCCTATTTAAAATCTCGCCTTAGTGACGTCCGCCACAAATGAACGATTAATAATCTAATCTAAAAATACTAATTTAGATTTCGAATCAATATTCAATCTCAGTAATATGCAGGGAAGATTTAAATTTGTGAAGTAATTGCCATGTTTCTTCCACCACATATTTACTTAATTCGCTAATAGTGTGTTTTTGCGCAGCTGACTTATTACATTGAAGTTTTAAAGGATTTAGTTTTGTGGCCTCTCTACGGGTTCTTGACAACAAAAGGCTAAGAATATGAACAAACAACCCGCTTATTCATGAGAGGCATTTTATGAGCGGAAATATCAACAAAAGATTTATAGTTTATAAAAAACAGTAAATTATTTTGAATTCGAAAGTTATTGTGATAACTTGTTAAAATATAATATTTTAATTTTGATGAAAGGGTAATAATGCCGTAGAAAAGAAGATTCGTGTAAATTCAGTATTCTGAGTGGATTGAGATGTTCTACACAAAAAATCGAAATATAATAGTTTATCAATTAACAGCACAATTTTGATATAATTTTGGCATTTCATAGCAGGGTAAAATTGTAAATTTTATGTCAGAAACTTTTGCTTGTGGCTAACTGGGAGTAATATATAGGTATATGGCAGATATACATTTTCATTTAATTATTCTGGACGAAGAATTGATATAGACTGAGAGGAAATTGAACATGTGCAGATTCAATGTTAGAAAGAATATTGAGTAGTAGCGGGGCCGTGCAGTAGGTCATAATGGACAGTTACTTGTATGCATTGCTACTAAGATATCTAGTTTAAATAGAACTTTTGGATTTACGACTTTCTTTATTCTATATCAATATACTCTATCGGCGCTCCAGAAGTATGTTCACCAATATGGGGTAGCTAATTTTGTTCGCCTTTTTTACATCAAGTTGTGTAAAGCGACTGAAACCTATGGGCAGGGAGTATATTTACTTGGCTGACACAGACAGTCCCTGAACTCGTAATAAAACTAAAATGAGAAAAATCGAAATAAAATTATGGTCTAACCCTAACCTGGTACACATACTACGGAAGTACTCTCAAACTGTCGTCTTCTATTTATTTCAGACATAGTTTATCAGTCCACAGACGAGAGCGTGAGCAAGTGCGACAAGAACTTGAGAATATAAAATCATCGTTCAATAGAAATAGCATAATTATGATGCAAAATCCAGGTACGCAAACATTAAATATACTTTTATTGGAATAAGAAACAGTTTGCTCAATAAATGAGCTCATAAGAAACATTGTATTGATATATCTAAATTTGAATTGTCGAATGGCTTTTATATGTTATGTTTTTCAATTCTTATACTGTCAGGAATGATTGGTGCCCCATTATGCCTTGATTTTTATTTAAAGTCGCTGTTTGTTGCCATATGTCAAGTCTGATTGACGTTTGAATAGATGGGCATTCCTTTTGAATGAATATCGTCTCAATGATTCATTTTCAGATTTTAAATGAATATAAATGAATAAAAGATATCTGGTATATATACATAATCTAATTGGAATACTCAAAATAATACAAATCTATGGCAAACAATGATTGCCATGTTTATAACATTTGCCATATATATCAGCAAATATAAGAAGTATAATTTTTTTTTCTTTTGCAGATAACATGAAATATCTGAATCCTCAACTTGCTGAAGATTTGGAAGAACAAGAATTTATAAATGCGCAGAATCAACAAAACAGTCGGAGAAGTGGGATCCCAAAAAGTGCGATCACATTTTTTTAAATATGTCAATATCAATACAAAAATGGAAAGGGAGCAAATTGCTAATTATATTTCGAAAGAATAGAGAGTAACATCAAACACTTAAGTCTTTATATTAACATTTTACCCTGAAATAATATGTGTATCCATGTGTGTTCCTGTATGAGTGACTTTCATATTTCCACCCAGCAAAATTGATCGCTTATGCTGACCATTCAAACTTTTCTGTATTAGAAGTTGGTTAACGATAGCCAAACACCAACATCTATGTTGATTGATTGTCCATTTTGATTGACAAGCGTAGCATTCCGACACGAACAGTCAGATTGATAGATACTCCCGTAGTGTGTAAACCAGGTTAAGGTTAGGCCATAATTTTATTCCGATTTTCCCTATTTTGGGTATATACATTACGAGTTCAGGGTCTGTCTGTGTTAGCCAAGTGAATATACGTCTCTTTACACAACTTGATGTAAAGTAGGCGAACGAAATTATTTACCTCCGATCCTCCATATTGGTACACACACTTCTGGAGCGATGATATGCTTATCAGTGCATACATGGATCCTGAGCATTTCATTCAAATTTTTTTTCTAGATTACGGTCGTAATTATTTTGGATACAAGAGTCAACCAGGAAGCAATCAACCTCAGTTCCAACATATGAAAGCAATAAAGGACAAATACAGCCATGTCAAGTATGTTACAACTTAAGCTTTCATGCTCTTGCGCCCTCACAGTCCTAGATGGGGATTACGAAGAAGAATGGCCGAGCGGTCTAGGGCTCTGCGTACAGGTCGCAGTCTTCGATACAGGCGTGGGTGGGTTCGGGCTCCGCTTATGTCATCATTATTTATCGCGTTAAAAAAAAAACTTTGCTGAAACGAGAAAGCAATGATCGAATATTTGGAAACGAAGATCACACATGAGTAGGTTATATCGAGTCCAATGGGACCTAAACAAAATGTGAAAAAAATTGGTGGCGTGTTTCTTCTTCAATCATTGACAATTTGAACCGATTGGCCCATTAGTCACTGAGGAAAGTGATTTTTCCCAATAATATAAACATTTAGCAAGAAGATCCATTAGTGCATTTCGTTCCCAATAAGAACGTTCTTACTTTTTACTGTTTTAGAAATTACTACGAATATAAAGGACCAAAAATGATGGATAAAAAAACTCGAGAAAAATTGTCAAAACAAAAACAAGAAAATATGAGCGTGCAAGAGAGAGTGAAATCATTTTCTCTTCCGGAGAAACCAAGAAGCGGTAAGTTGGCTAGAACCAACGCGGAGTAAAATCTTCCCATTGCAAATATTGGATTACTTATCTGTTATGTAGATCGTCCGTGGGCAATCTCCATGGGCAATCTGATCTCAAATTTTGCCTATCGTAAATGCTTGTCGAAAATTACGTTGGCCCAATAAATTATGAATTATTGTCCGCATGACTGTATAAACCTTCATATATTAACTAATATCTCCTTGTGCTTGCTTTTTTCCCATTCATGTTCCTGTGCTTCTTATATGATATATATTTGCTTAGGCTTCTTCCTTAATACATTCAATAAATATAGTAAGTGCAAACTTAATAAACTCATAAATTTTAGCACAAATAGTTGGTTACCAAGCACTATCAGATGACACAAATAAAACGGCAGTGAAGCAAACAAATGATGAAGAAATTCAAAAGCCATCCATAGTTACAGAAGAGGTAAAAGACATTGTTTGTACGCTGTTAAAGTTGGCCACTATCTTGTTTGAACTACTGAAAAATCACGTCGATGATGTTTTATATGAAATATTTGGCGCTCCCGTAGTATGTGCACCAAGATGGCGGACAGGTTAGGGTTAGGACATAATTTTATTTTAATTTTCCTTATTTTAGTTCTATTACGAGTTCGGGGACTAGCAAAGTGACTTCCGTAATGTTTGTACCTGGAATTATGGCCTAGCCCTACCTGGTACACATATTACGTTCCGGTGTCCGCCATCTTGGTTCACATACTACATTAGTACCAAATATTTTTACCCATTTCAGTTGAAACAACATGAAAATATTGAATACCCTCAAACGTAGTTTGATAGAACTTTTGAATTAGGCTTAATATTAGAGATTTAACGCCGAGTGGAAAGGCTAAAATATTGCTAGGATGTCATGAATAAAAATATTTTTTTTTCATGTTTTTTTTCGTCAAAATCTATCTTCACAAATCTATCTCTATAAGCATAAACGCGAAGAAACTCAGGTCATGGTTGCTGGTCTTGCTCGGGCAAAAAAATCATCTAAGAACACAACAACAGAAGTTGGAAACTCTGCAGAAGAAAAACCGTCGCGAGAAAGCTACACTCTTCCAGGTTTAAGAGAAGATGAAGTAGGAGAAATTCCTCTTCCACCATCAGCAACGGTATTGATAGTCAAAAAATTATATTCTAGCTGCTCAAGCTGGGCATTGCAAATCGAATCGAATATTGAAGTATTCAAAATCGCCGCCATATTTTTTGTCCGCCAAAGGTCGAAGTGAATCCATATATATTTTTTTATTGAAGCATATTTTTAAAATGCAATTCTCTTCTTCTTGTTGAATTTTTGAAAAAAAAAATTGATGTTTTTTTATTGTGTATGAACACTTAGCGAACTGTCTGAGTGATAATTTCTATCTTATTAGTATTTTATGTGCCTTAGGGGCCCCATTACAATACAATGTCACCTACATTTGCATATTCGAGATTCGATTCGAAAAAATATTCGATTTGATTCTGAAATGCCCAGTCTTTCTGCTCAGTAGAGACATATATTGGACAGCAGGACGGCTTCCGCTTTGAAAACTTATTTGCTTTGCTTTAAATAATTTTTTCTAATATTTGGTGGGCCAATATAATTCTTTGCTCTCAAACAGCTGAAGTAATTGCTGTCAGCGTTGAAAAATTGAAAAAATGATAAAAAAGTATACCCTAGTAGAGGCTAGAACTTAAAAGCATATGAATTTCACATATTTGTTGTTTTTATGTTTTAGCCATCTCGAAGAATGAGTCGCATCCGACCTTCCTCGCCTGTGGGATCATATCGTAACTTTGATTCGGGTTCAGTCATAGGATCAACCATGTCTCTCCCACCTTACAGAACTTCGAAACCTAAAACTGCGCTTGATCTCGTATTTGATGCGGATACTTACGCTCCAGATGGAAGGTAAGTTGTGAATTGGGATGTAGGATTGGGAAATCCTCATTTTAATATCTTCCTCCGTTTTGTGGAGTATATTTGGCTGTATATTTTAATACCGCTTTTATAGTGGGAAAGTATGTGAAGAGTACAGTTTTAAAGTAGGGTTGGAAGGTGTCGAACAAAAATGCAAAATATGAATTTGTGAAAAATCCAATGTGTGTATATAATATATAATCTCATCTGTCGTGACATATAGTAGTCGCAAGTGCATTCAGATTTGACTGAGACAGGTATTGTTCTATAAATTACTTAGGAGAATTGAGTTAAATACTAAATCAAAGATGCTGATGAAAAGTTTTACAGGAGTGTACGGTATATCTCCAACACTCTAATAAAGTGAGTTCGACGCTTTTGGGCGATGCTGTTGACAATGTTATACGTCAGAATGACGTCAAAGAATGTAATGAATACCACAATATTATAATAAAAATCATTTTTGTAACAGGTTACGGACTGTTCACTGTTTACCAAACGTTGACAAAGCTTACAAAGAAGCAAGACAAGCAAGATACGTCAGAACTAAATACAAAAGAGAAATCGACAGAGAACTTACTGTCAGCGAAATATTCAGACGATAAACAGTGACTGCAAACAACAACACCACGCTAATAAGCCATATATATATTATATATTTTCTATATCTGTCACCATTTATAGCTTTCTTTGCGACATGAACAATATAGCTATACGAGGAGGGCCATATATATATATATATATATAATAATCAGCCACACCTGTAAGCCAAATTTAAATTTCACAATGACACAGAAACTTCAGATTAGTTCGAGACGTTGAGATCCTTTTTAAATTCAATTTTTATTATGATTAGATTATACAACCACGATTGTTTGAGATGAATATTATTGATAATATGCTATAACATTTTCAATAAAGGGGATGGAGTACGGGCAGTGCCGGAGATGGTAACAAAGGGACTTCGGAATAACAGATATTTGGGAATGCTTCGGACAACTAACAAGTAAAAACACTTTTGTGACATGTATCGATATGTATATTATGAATGCCATATGAAATATGAGGTTCTTATTTAAACATATCGCCAAGTAGCCCATCATAACTAAAGAGCCAAAAACGCATGGTAAATAGTGGCGATAACGGTTTGGTATTCATTTAAGTTTTGTCGTACCTGATTGCCTAAAAATCGTATTGTATAGCATAAACCTTTTACATATAGTGAATATTTTTAATGCGTACAAGGCAAATTTTGTTTTCGTTTTTATGGAGTAGATTTTGCTATTTTTATATCTTTTACTCAACAAATTTTATTTAATAAAGTATAATGATACTTGACACATCTTCATCAAAAGAACAAAATTGATATGTTCGACCACGAAAATTTCATTTATTGTAATAAATATTTTTATGTTGAATTGATTAAATTCCCTTCCACTTTGGTCTTTTATATTCCAACAAGGGCCTTTTATATTAAACTAAAATAATACTCCGAACTCGGATATCAGTTCTCAAAATTGAAATATATTATAAAAGTGGTGGAAATCTAAGGTATTGATCGACGTTCAATATAGTAAGAAAAAGGGGCGCTCCAGAAGTGTGTGTACAAATATGGAGGTAACTAAATTTGTTCGCCTACTTTACATCAAGTCGTGTAAAAAAACTGAAACCCGTGGGCAGGGGGTATATTCACTTGGCCAACACAGACAGTCTCGAAACTCGTAATGGATCTAAAATGAGTAATTTTCTTTTGTCCAGATTTTATTCTGTACTAACCTTACACAATACTTCTTCGAAAAAAATGTATCACGATTGAAATGGTAACAAGGTTAGTTCAATCGCGTTAGGTTTCGAACCTAATTGCGGGAATATCCTAACAGTGACATAATAATAAAAACGATTGTATCGCACTGAATGAATATTAAGCATAAAATATAAAACTGATATTGTAAAAAATAATTATTAAAGTTGATCGGCTAATTAAAATTGGTTCTGTGAGCCAAATCCATTAGTTCCATAAAACAAATGACTTTGAAAGCCTTCTCAACATGAGCATACCCACTTTATTCTATAAAGTGAATTTACCTTCGTAATTTTCTTTGAAAATCGCTCATATACACTATACACTTATTAGAAGGTATTGTTTCTTTAGAATTGATCGTTTTTTAAAAAATGTTATAATTCAGAGCCAAATCTTATTTGTTGTAAAAAAATAACAGAAAATCCAGATTCAAGACTTAAGCTACTTTTTTCGTTCACCTAGAAGTATGTCAATAAATAGGTAAATATATTTTCCTCCGCGTTTTGTTGTAAAATATTTCCATTCAATATTTACTATTATTTCCATAACATTTGTCCGCATTGAAGCATGATATTCGATTCCGGGTCGGAACTGTTTGGTATTTTCAATTCAAGGAATAAATATAGCGAAGAAATTTTATGCAAATTCGTGTCAACAAAATACTAAGAATGCCAGTAACGTAGTATTCCAAATTATTAACCGTTAAATTGCTTACCACGTTTACCGGCACATAGTGCTGAATGTATACTGTAACGAAACGTGATTTATATAGCAGCCGGCAAATAACACCGGAACAGACATGATTCTGATTTGTCAATAATTAGCATAAAAACTATGACACACAAAATGCTCTGACATAAAAAGCCAAAGGTCCAAAACTTTATATTCATTATTTTCAGTTTCGGTAATCGAATCAACAACGTGCGAGGGATAATAAGTTATCGAAATTTAACAGCTCGGGCCCCCGACCGTGCATTAGATTTCTAAGTCACTGTCTTCGACTTTATTTGAGAAAGAACAAAAATTTCCACGCTGAGATTTGAAAATAGAAATTTTGCGATGCATTTTGATTAACTCGTTCGAACAGTTGCTTTGTGATATTCCTTTCAATTTTCGGAGTTCTCCCTTGTCTCATTAGTATATTTTTGTCGTAACATCTGAACATTACGCGCTGTCATCCTTCGGGATTTTCAGGTAATGAAAATCTCCCTAGTTTGGAAAATAAGTACGATCTAGTTACCGAAAGCCATTTGATGGGTTCCTTTCACTACAGGGGCAGTTCCTCACGTTAAATCCATTATTGGACAAATAGAATTTCCTTGAATTATTTTTCCACAAGTGACGTTCTCACATCAGTACTCTCGCAACTTTTGACGTCAATCGGTGACTTTAATCGATATAACACGTGACGCAAGAAAGGACGTCATGGTCTCAACGTACGGTTGTTTTATTTCAGTTTAGTTTAGAACGTTTACTTAACAGAGACGAAATAACTTTCCCAGTTTTGCAACAGGACCAAGAATTCATTGTTGTCGCTCTGCTACAATTTTTTCAAAAATTCCGTTTACCAAGTCATCAAGTCATGTCACGCAGTTAAAGATTCTCGGAATTCCTTCCAACGTTACATGAGTTGTACACCGACTTTTGCTAAACGAAACTGCACGACTCTGCATGTTATACTATGACTGATATGAGAGCAATATATATATGTGTATAAAACAACATAACTTCTCTAATTAAGTACATGTATCTTCAATGACAAACTAGCTAGCTATTCTTATATCTGATCTTAACTAGTATGTAGTGTCTATACATGACAAGCTGTGGTGTTCGCCATATGATTAAGCCGTCCTGGCGGATTGCATTTCGCCCAGGATAAATATCTTCAATCGTATCTCATTCTGCACATTCAATGAGATAAAACGAAAAATTTAATTACAATTACAATAACTATGAATATACATTTTGAGCAAAGCCAATATCAAAGATGGGAACGGAAATTGTAAAACTGTCCATTGTTCAGTTATTAGGACATTAACTTAAAATCTGTGGTGTGATAATACAGAACCCACGGGCTTGGTATTTAATATTCACTGTTCAATTTACGTAAACGTGCATTTTTAAATAACGTGTGAAAGTATTTTCTTTCAAAAAAATGACCAAAATCACGGTATTCACCATGTTACGAATATCCAATCGATTAGCGAATTAGTTTTGCCATACTTGGAATGAGTAAGGAATCGATGCTACAATAAACTCGATTCAACCATTTTTCCTCATTCGATGGAATCACTAGTAACAACGAGAAAACAATTTTACTTGAATATATATATATATATAGAATACTTTCACTACTCATTCAGAATGTCTAGTGCCTTATCGCAACGGACATTCAATATAACTTAATAAAATGAAAATCTTAAAAAAGGTTCGATTCAGTTTCATGCAGTGAGAATGCTTGTCTTTTCATATAAGAAGTCGAGCGCTAGATCTAAACAAAATATCGATAGTAACTCAGATTAGTTTATAAAAAAATTGAGTTTGACAATGGAGTTATTGGTGAAATACAGCTGTAAAATTAGTAGAGAAGTTAGATGAAATCGCTTTCAGATAAAACTTGTTTTCCTAGGAAATTTTTTCCCGGCCAATCGAAGCATAATATATTATAGAGATAATGTATACCGGTATTTGAGGTACTGGTACAAAAATAGAAATAATAAACATCACAATGCAATGTTCAGTAAGCAGTATGTATAATAAAAACAAGATTCCTAGTTATAATTTGATCAGGGTTAGGTGCGGAAACTGGAATAAGTTTGCGCTACTCGAAACATTTAGGACAAAAGTATTCATATTATATTTTAGAAAACGATTTCACTCAATAAAATTGAATGATTAAAAATCATCATTATCAAAGTTACAACCAATACTCAGGTTTTTTCTACGTGGTGATCGTTATCTCCTGAAAGCTACAATTATACTTTTGAAAACGAGTAATATAACATTATGTTACGTGATACACTGAACATCAATATCTTAAACCTTTATCGTAAGTTAATAAAAATTAATGCCTTGGGCAGTTTTTGCGTTTTTTGAGATGTCAAAGTCAATCAAATATATATGGTTATCTGACATTTAATTTCATTTGAACATAGATTATTACTTTTACTTAATGAGATTAAATCAAAAAATAAACATTGAAAGCACGATAGTATTATATATTCTGTATGGTTTAATTTAAACTAAAGTGTACTGAAGAGTAACTGTACTGAAGCAAATCAAGGAGTAGGGACCCAACTGCCCGGTCAGATTAAAGGTTCTCTATTTAAACTAGCTTCGTCAACTTCGAGAAAGTCATTTACATGTGAGAGAACTAGTTTGAATTAGAAAAAACTTTATACACGGGAGTATCATTCGCATGTAATTCAGTCAGTTAATCATTTATTCTTCCCCACAAAAAAACAAGTGTACAAAAAACGTGTAATGTAACTCTTGCGTTCAGAAGAACATTAAAATATAGGACCTCATGAAGTATGCGCACCAAGATGGTGCATAACCTGCACTCAGGTTGTGTACCAGGTTAGGGTTCAGGTTATGCGACATCTTGGTGCGCATACTTCAGGAGCACCAAAATATATCCCCTCTTCACCGACACATATCTGTATATATTTTTGAACTTCATGTTACGTGTACGGGAAGCGGTTTTTCAGTTTAAAGACGTAATTTGTAATTGGTCATCTTATTCCAAGGAGGTTCGAGGAATATGGATCTCTAGATGCTGAGAAGAGCGACGCTTAGGTGGTTGCGTCTAAAAATTGATAAAATAAATTTGTTTGCAATTTTTCGATGCACAGATATACATGAACACCAATGCATACTTAGCTAAGGTGTATAATTTTAATCTAGATAAGTTTGTCAATTTCCCTATAGGCCTATGTTAATATTTGTGACTTCTTAATTCAAACGTTACAGATATTATAGTAGCTAAATATTCCAAAAGATCAACATGACCGAGCTTTCCGAACGAACTCGCATCTTGATGTATGATGACATCACAAATAACCAAACCGAAGTACCTGGTGAATCAAATGAGACGATTTCTACCACGTCACCAGTTGACGTAACGACATTCGATGAATCAAAAATATATTCCGAATGGTTGATTTGCGAAGCGATGACAATATTTTTAGCGATCATTCTTGCGTATGTGTTGATATCTCTTATCATTTACCATATACGGCGAAAGAGAAGAGTTCTACCAATCAAAGACAAAACCAGAATACGAAATCAACGTTACTACATTGCTTTAAATGGATTGACGATAACTGGTATCGGATTTGCATTTATTCGAGTATTTTGTGATATCGACGCTATATGGGGAAGAAGTTCCGAATTGAATTGCAACTACATGAAAAAACCAAAAATATTATTTGCATTTCTAGCATTTGGCTTCGTTTGTTTCAACTATTGGCTGAGACAAAGGATAATCTACGGCAACGAACAACTTAAACATCTCAGTAACAAGTTTACAAGAATCATTAGTCCTGTTTTTCTTATCATCATCGCAATACTTTATCTTGCAGACCTTGGTTTATTTCTAATAAAAGATCAGAACTACCGTCCTTTACCGCCATACGGATGCTCAGAATCAAAAGAACTGTTACCGTTTTATATTGTTGCTTTTACGTCTGTGTCGGCACAAATTATTCTAGTGGTTCTGCTTGTTTACCCGATCATCAAAAGTCGGAAAAAGCTACCTGGCAGTTTTAAACGTAAAGAATGTAAGCTAAGAGATTTGCTTTACAGGGCATTTGCAACTTGCTTGACTGGCGTGGTGTTCAACATCACGGGTTTGATTGTTTTACGATTCATTCCCACTCAAGTTGACGACATAGGAATGTTGATTGTTGATATTAACTTAACCATACTTGGACTTTGCATGGTTCTGTCTTTCGCTGACTGGAAAAAAATGTTGTTTCCGTGCTCGATATCGAAAAAGAGAAAATCATCAAATTCTATCAGCGTGACGTCAGTACCTATGATGAGTCCTCAAACACATAGCTAGCAGTGAAATGTGGTTTTAAAGATGAAAAGAAAAGTATATAATATTGATTGACTGCTGACTACCTTGTAACAAACGATATAATGATTGGTACATTAAACGCCATATGAAGTAATCTTATCAAGTTTTTTGTGCAGAGATTATGACACTTCAAAAAAGTGGTAACAAGAAACCTAATTATAATATTATTTTATTTTCTAATTCTTATATAATAGTTTCTGATAACACTTTTACAGCAGAACAATATACTGTGAAATTATTAAATTATTTTCTAGCAAATCTCTTGATGTTGCAATTTTCAATACTTTGTTAAGCGTAAAACGATAGAGAGTTCACGATCAAGGTTTACGCAAGTTTACAATCAAAGTTTTCAAAAAATCGCGTAATTTTTAATCGAATCCTGGAATACAATCAAATTACAGTATATATTCATGGTGAATGTATCCACATGAAACAAAAGAACAAAATTCTTCAAAATGGTACGTTCCAAATCATAAAATATTCATCAATTTTGAACGTTATGTATCACTGGATAAACTTCTTATTTTCCAACTTCTTCACACATTTTTATAAATATATTTGTAAAATCGCTTGCTTCAATGACTTTTATGCCTGTGTATTTTTAGATATTTGTATGGAGCTTTATGGTATCTTGCAAATGTAGATAGGGTTGTTTTGCATGGGTATTTCAGTCATAGTTAGTCTCTTATTTCCCTATTAGGACTACGGCAGTACGTGGTTCAATTGCGTGGCAGCGTGTAGTTATTTTTGTAAATGCATTAAATGTTCAATTCACGTTTAGACTACGTGAGTCGCGTACTGTTCGCCGTATCCCACACCAAGCTGCTGCCGCGTTCAACAAATACGCATCACAGTAAGTATAAAAACAGTGCAAAATCTACCAGCACATTTGCAAACGTCGGTATTGTCACAATGAAATGAAACAATACGACTGAAATCGGCAAAACAATACAAGAGTTTCGAAGTAGAAGATAATTTGTACGTTGTTGTTTGCTTGCGATTTTGTTGCGAGCATTTATAAAAAAGTATTACCGTTTCCCCCCGAAAATAAGCCAAGGTCCTATTTCAATTTCCTTCCGAAAATAACACTAGGGCCTATTTTGGGGGGATGTCTTTTATTTTCATTCGTCAAAAACAAAGTTACAAAGTGGAGAATCACGAGATTTTTAAATATACAAAATATGAAACCGATATCCATTTACTTATAAAAAAACACGTTTCTATTTCAATATTAATCATTTGAAACGTGTAGAAAATATTTTTTGCTATCGACTAGGTCAAAAATAAATTTCTTGCTATTGACTAGGTTTCTTAAGAAGAGGGCTTGTATTAATAGAGGCAGTATTCTTTTAGTTTAATATAATGGCAAAAGCGTGATGTAGAAAAATGTATTAACCAGCTGAGTTTTCCTTATTATGTATTCATACCCGTTTATGGTCATTGCTAGTATGAATTATGAAAATGGCGCACTTTAAATTTGAAATAATTTTCCAACTCCAGTTTAATGCTACCATTTTTTTGTTGCAATGACAAGCTTTTAACGGGTTTTAGTATGTTAGAAGTGAAACATTTATTTTAAAAAATGACTCAGTTTCGTCTCCTGCAATAAGTCATGATGACAGTTCAACGTGTTCGGCATGTACGCTAAATATATACGATTGTAAATGGAAAGAAAAAGAATATATTTCGCAGTTTTGTGAAGACGCATGACAAAGGAATCAGACGTATGATTTTAAACATATTGTGAGTGGAATATAAACTGGTAAAATTGAAACAACTGCATTCAAATTACGTTGTTTACTTATGTTGTCAACATGGTTGCCAACACAATCTTCATAAACTATATACCAATCCAATCCAGCGATATATCTCTCTCCATATATATATATACATAGTTAAGAGTGGCGTGCATTATAAGAATATCACACTCAGTTAGTGGCGGAGTATTTTATATTTGTGAGTTTTATCAATATTTCAGGTAGATTTCGACGAAGAAATAACTCTGTTTCCGGATATTTTTATCAAGCTATTCATCGGTTTCCGTACATTTTTGAACCCACGACAATTGCACCTGCATACTATTACACCAATGACATAAAACAACATGATGCGCAACTCCGGCATTTTTGGCCGAAGATCGTATTCGATAGCACGCTCCAATGCACATACTTGACGAGACGAAAACGAGCGGATGTGTGTTGCTTTCAAGGCATAGCACGAATGGTGTTCGAGGTTGCTTCGACAATTGTTGTGGTTTTTAATGATATGTGGAAAATTGAAGGTAAAAATAAATCGGAAAAAAGTAAGGTAAATACTATTGTTGTATATCACACCCGGGCATCGCACTGTTAAGTACATGCGGGAAAGCCAGCTTTTGTCAAATACTACGAAGTTATTAATTCAGTACGGTACGTAGTTGCCCATTTGCCGAAATTGCATATTTACTTACCCCTTATGGTTTCAAATAGTTCATGCACCTCCATTTAGATTTTTTTAATCAGTGAGGATATATACTTATTGCTGTAACATACTATTGCTCATTCACTTTTATTTGCGTACTGAATCAACGGGTTAACAAGTTCACCTAAAATTTCCTCATACCGGTCTATATTGTATAATCTGATCTCTCAAGTATTTGGAGCCACGAATGCTTATAATTTTCTGACTAAACCCCTTTATTAGTTAGTTTATATACCAAACTCAGTAAAACATTTTTTACAAAAAACATAAGATATTGGATTTATTAGCTTTTCCATTCTGAATCATATAGACTGCTTTATTTATTCTTAACGAAAATTAATACATCTCCTCTCCTACAGATGTGAAAGTTGTGGACAGACCTGTCTAAGCATTGTGAGACTCCTGCAGCACAAGAGGCAATAGCAATAATAGTGAGTATATCAATCAAGAAATTAGGCCGACATAAAACAAAACTTTCAACTATTCGTCTAACCTCAATTTCCTATTATTTATTCACAGGACAACTGTAGCTGAAGGGGAGATATCAGAAGTCTGGCGACATATCAGTGACAGTTTGATTCCAAGAAATATGATTAGAATACTCCATAAATGTTTGCAATAGAAGAACAACCTATGGAGGAATGCAAAGACATTTGACCCTCCGGTAAAGTTGTGTATGGCCCCTACATCCTGCAGGGCTTGAGGGAAATAACTAAAAATTCCAAAGCGTAAGATTACATAAGCGGTCTTCTTTGTAAAAAGGCACAAAATATGCCAGACATACTTAAAACAGCTTTGAAAAATGAGGATTACGGTTCACTGACTACACCTGTGTTATATTTGGTTCATCAAATTTTGGTAGTACTATAGAAGAAATTCAGAAAAGGGTATAATCATGATTCATGATAAAATAATGTTATATATTTTGGACAACTTCAATCTAGACCAGGGATGTCAAACTCGCGGCCCCAGAGAACTTCCAGTGCGGCCCTCGAACGCTTAACAATAATTGTAATAGTATTTTGGAATTTTTTTTATTTAAATGTAAAAGATTTTTCAAACCTTTTAAAGTGAAATTGAATATTCACACAGAAAACAATTTACTGAAAGTAGTTTTAGAAAGGTAATTTTTTTTTGTTCACATTTTGACTCAATTAAGAATACACATCAAGCTAGCAAAAGAATACTGAATAAAACACTTGAGTGATTAAATTAAAGTACACGAAGAAAGTGGCATTTTCGGAGAAAATGGGAGTTGCAATATTTCTGCATTTCACAAAATTCTGAAGCACATTGTTTAATTTGTCATATTTCCATCAGTACAATGAAAAACACAATAAGCTCAGCAGTCAATATGACAAATTCGAAGACCAACTTCGAACAGAAAATTTCCATGTGTTTGTATATTAATATAAATATGCAACGACTTAGTTACTAAAAATCAATATCAATAATAATTCAAGCAATCCTATGCCATGCAATGTAGCGTGAAATGTCTTGTCGAAAAAATCTGTCATTTGTTTTTTTACTGATCTATACATGAAATGATAAAAGTAACTTTTTTGCATTACTGGAATTAATTAAACTTTTGCAAAGATACAGATTAACCCATGATCATGTGACCTCGTTAGTTAGAGTTGGTACTATAAAATCATTTCAGCCTGGCCTTAGTATGCTGGTGACACAAAGAAGATGCCAAACGTCAGGACAAATGTAATTAAAAAAACATTGAGTTTATACTGTAGTATTTTTGTTAATTTTAGGTTCATATATTTAGATTAAGTCATTTTTAGTGTATATATTATTCTTTCCTTAACCAAGGCTTGTTCAAAAATGATTTTGATGGTTGTACATGGAATTTTATGATTTTTTGTAATAAATACAGTAACTTGCAATAATAGTGGAATGCAAATATTAATATGTAATTGCATTTGAAATTAAAGAAAATAATAAAACTTAATCCAACTGATTAGTTGCATCACAATATATGTCACAAACTAAAACTATCTGAAAAATATCTCTCGAGTATACATTATCAAAAACTGTTTGCGGCCCTTTTTACAATTTCCAACATGCAATGCGGCTCTCGAAACCCATGAGTTTGACA
Organism: Styela clava; assembly: GCF_964204865.1. Taxonomy (NCBI): domain Eukaryota; kingdom Metazoa; phylum Chordata; class Ascidiacea; order Stolidobranchia; family Styelidae; genus Styela; species Styela clava. Next base: position 9,121,244 of record NC_135254.1, read on the forward strand.
CCACTGATCTATTCTAGACGATTCAAGCATTGCTTTGGGAAATAGTATCACTTCAATTAAATTGCAAAAAAAATCTCGCTATATTAAATACAAAACCGTTGCTATCATAAAGGTAAACCAATTCAGCCACTCGGAATATATTGGCCTTCACAAAGCAATGGAGGCAGAATTGAGAGTTCATGAGCTATGCACTTTTGTTCTTTTCTTTGTCTTGAACTTTTCATACTCCACAGCCTCTATTAATTTTTTTTAAATTTTAATTACCATGTGATGGCCATACATACTGTATCTTTGTATTTTCTGTCATGATGTATTATCTCAATGTGTCAAACTTTTAATTAGTGTGTATATTTTGCTTGCAGATGACATGAATGTATTGTCTTGCTTATTACCTCAGCTTCGAGTATTGACAAGAAAAAAGTGCCCGTAAATTACGTAAAAAATGTTTAACTCTTTGATATAATCAGAATTCACATTTAATAGGAATTATAAACAGCCAACAATCAATGAGAATTATTTGCAAAATTCCTCACGATTGAATTTGTCTTCTAAAATCGGAGGAAGGCAAAACATATAGGTAGTTTCCATTCACACAAGTCTTTCAAGAAGACTTGCTCGAGACAAACTAAATGAGCATCGTCAGGTGATTGGTAAGGCTGCAAGTTGAATCAGCCCTGCAATCTCCTGCATAGAAGATAATATTAATTAGCGGGCTATGAGCTAAATTCCTAAATTTAGACACAAACCTATCTACGAGGCATTATGTACCAGTAATGTTACCTACGATTAACTGAATATGTAATATGTCTAATAAATTCACCTACTAAAACAAGTTCGATAGGTGCAAACTTTGTGTTATGGAATTGTATCACAGCACCTTTAAGAGAAGTAAAAACAGTTTTGCTGTTTTGTATGACACCCTCTTTAAATGAAATTTCAATGTTTAAGCGCAAACATTAAAATTACTAACTTTGAACTTTGTCATTATCTGCAAAATGTTTCACACAAATCCTTACGCTATCGCTTTTGTAATATTCTCTGATAAAAAAAACGTCTATGATGTTCAGAATTACTCTTTACAGCTTGTCTGTCATTCCAGCTTTCCAAATGAGCAAAACTTCTCAGATATAGAGATTATTTTCTTTCGTTACAGGCGCAAAAAGTCAGGTACGACACGTAAAGAAGACGCCGAGTAGCAAAAGCAAGCGGAAAACCGTCGCGAAAGGCGACGAGAAATATGTGCATTGGAGCGTATCATGAAATACAATCTTTCGCATGTAGTCTTATGGAGTGACGTCAGAGTTGCCTATCACGTTGTTTAATGTCATTGATTACACCTATGGAATTTTTGTTTTGCGGATATTTGAACGCATACTAACCCTAACCCACGGATATACACAATGTACGGTCACCCTATTCATCATCGGCGTAGGGTTAGAAGGAATGGTGATCGTACATTTGAACCCATGTGTATATCCGCGGGTTCAATCTATATGCGGGTCCTAAAACCCACAAGTTAGGGTTAATATGGGTTCAAATATTCGTAAAACAAAAAAATTTCTTAGGGGGCAATAGTATGCAGGTGCTATTGTCGTGGGTTCAAATGTAATGGAACCGAAAGAATCCACGAACAATTTGATTACGAAACGAGACTTTGATCGGCACAAATATTTTTATGAGAGCATCGTTTGATCTGGAGGATTTACTATGTTCGAACGTAAGATAAAATTAAATTAGTTCATTATTCATCTCAAAAAAATTACTTTACGTTGAATTGAACTCTATGCACGCAATTGCCAGTTTTCATGGCCTTATTTTCGGTATTCCAATTGATTAGATGCTCTGGTATCAGTCCCTGGTCACCCTAACGGAAGATATTGCAGCAGTTCTAGTGTCAAAATGGGGGCTCCCGAAGTATGCGAACCAAGATGGCGGACATGGGAATGAAATATGTGTACTAGGTTATGGTTAGGCCATAATTTTAGGTATAAATACTACGGGAGGCTCTTGGCTAGTCTTCGAACTGATAATAGGACTAAAATAAGGAAAATTGGAATAAAATTATGGTCTAACTCTAACCTGTTACCCATGTTACGTTCCGATGTCCGCCATCTTGGTTCGCACCTCAAAATGAGTCGTCTCAAACGTCCACAGAGTCTGGTTATCCAATTTTCTGAATAAATCCCGCATTATTGTTTTTTTTTAGACTGATTTGAACTCATGCGATCACTTTTAAATGGCTCTTCGAGACCTCTTCTACAAGGCTATTTCTAACAGACCACCATCGGGTCCATTCAACTTCACAATTAAGCAAGAGGATACGAAAACCCTTTTATTAATTTGACGCTTCGGAGATAGTCTTACTCAAGAAAATGCCAACTACGAACTAGGAGTAAATGTTCAAGTCGTCGCCCAACTTTAAGCGGCGCTCCCGAAGTATGTGTACCAGGCTAGGGTTCAGGCTGTGCGTAATCTTGGTACGGATAACCCCGGAGCGCCTTCGAACCTAAATACCAACCTTCGATCAGAGATTCTACTTCACCCGAACTTGAAACACTCATGGAACACCAGAGAGCTATACGGTGACAAATAACGTTTTTCTTTTTCAACTTTAATGTTGCATTAGTCGCAACAAAATCCCCGGCTTCAATAAATAGACCATATTACGGTGACGAATTAAGATTTTTCGGACACTAACAAATTTTTCAGTGCGATTTTCTAGTCCAGTGTTCACATATGCGACAAATTACGAGCAATCAGACAAAATGGCAAGTGCAGTTTTAAGTATTTTGTGGCGTCCGAAGAACCATTGCGACTGGCTCTTTAGCTGTCACAAACCAATGGCGGGGGAATTTTTGCTGCCGTAACCACGGCATGTCGGCAGGGCTGCCCCTGACGGTGACAATTATTGGGTAAGTTATTATGGATACAGTTTTGGGGTTAGGTTTCAGTAGATATAATTGATAAACTAAAATCTGGGTTCCATTACGTTTGAACCTATGACGATTGCACCTATGGAAATTTTTTTTGTTTTACGGATATTTGAACCCATACTGAACCTAAACCGCGGATATACACATGGGTTCAAATGTACAATCACAAAATCTGGTACATGACTTTGTGATTATACCAGTAATAGCGCCATAACCCATGGCAATAGCCGCCATCGCCACTCCATAATGGATTCAATGAAGTGTTAATGGTTAAATAACCTACTCTTCAAGACACTCGCTCTAAAAAAAAAGGGATTCGTTCAGCGCATTATTTATTAGGAAACTTCCAATGGAGAACAATGAAAAGTTTCCATCTTTATCCCTCTTGTTGCTTAGCACGCAAGAATGATGCTTTCTTCTGTTTGACACGATCTCTGCGCTGGGAGAATGTCATCTTCTTGCGATTCCATCTGAAATAAAAAATTTCAGAATTTTTATATCAAACTTTCCATTTATGAGCTGCTGTCTATTCACGATTGAATGGTCAAATGATGAAATTGGCTAATTTATCGTAACAGAAAGATTTCATCTTACCACAGAAAGTCTAGAATTCTTAAACAACATTACAAGCCAAAGCCAGTATTTATTTTTTGTTACTTTGTAGGTCCGATTGAGGATAGAACCACAGTAGTTATACTTATGGCACCGAAGACATAGCAGATCAAAGTTTAGTTTACCTCCCATTAAAATCTTGACAACACACAATACCAATGCAGTCAAGTCAAGAGTTAGAGGAATCAAAATGAAATCAAACAAGAGTGAAAGACATCAATAGAAAAAAAAAAAATTGGTTAATATAGAACAGTGGTTCTCAAACTTTTAAGCCACCCCCCTTTTTAGAAAGTAAAGTCTTATTCAAAAAAACGTGTCGAAAGCAAGTGGATGGAACGTAAACATGGAACGTAAACAACGAGTATGAGCCCTCCTTGTGGAGCGGGCCCCACAATTTGAAAAACACAGATAGAGTTTTATGCAACGTCCAAAAATATACATAAATAGCATTTGGGAGTACATCTTAAGAGTTATTTTAATTGTATTGAAAAACAGTCAAAATAATATACGAGGCAATTCAACCAGACAGCATACCTCTTAGTCTTTCCAGCAAAGTCAGTCTTCTTCTTAGGAGTAGGATCCTCCCTGATAGCAGCATGAGCTTTTGTGTACATTTCTTCAACTGTATCTGCCGTTACGCCATGCTTAATGTACTGAGAGAACTGGGATGAAAAGAAAACCTCAGTTAAATGAATAGTTTAGGCATTTGAAATAGGACACAGACTGTCTGTTCAAGGTTGAATGATCATTCGACGAAACTGGTTAATTGGTCATGATGCTTGCCACAAAAAGTCCCGCTACAACATTTACAAGCTAATACAAGTATTTATTTTTGTTACTTTGTAGGTCCGATTGAGGATAGAACCACAGTAGTAATACTTATGGCACCGAAGACATAGCAGACCAAAGTTTAGTTTACCTCCCATTAAAATCTTGACAACACACAATACCAATGCAGTCAAGTCAAGAGTTAGAGGAATCAAAATAAAATCATCAAAAGACATCAATAGAAGAGAAAAAGTGGTTTTTAATTAATATAGAGCTGTGTTCCTCAAACTTTTGAAGTCGAGACTTATTTAGGCTTGCAGCGACAATACCCAAAAACCTCGTTTTATGTTGTATATTGAAACTTTGTAACATTTTTATTGCTGAAACACATATACTTATATCAAACTTATCCTTGCTAAAATCAATAAAAATTAGTGTTCATATTACTTATATATTTACTCCAAATTAAATACAACAAATAAAAATTCTACTCCAAAATAGAAAAATACGAGTTCAAGGTCCAGATCATCAAAATAAAGATTATTAAATATTCAATAGAGAACTAATATCGGTACTCCAAAAGTATGTGAACCAAGATGGCAGAATCTGAACATAGTGTGTGTACCAGGTTAGGGTTAGGCCATAATTTTATTTTTCCCTATTTTAGTTCTATTACGAGTTCAGAGACTAGCCAAGTGCTCCTGTAGTATTTGTACCTGAAATTATGGCCTAACCCTAACCTGGTACAAATACCAAGTTCCGGTGTCCGCCATCTTGGTTTACATACTCCGGGAGTATCATACTATCAAGTTCTAGTAAAACTATATAATCATGTTTACCCAAAGAATTATTCGATGTTACCTGTCTCTTGAAGGCCTCTTCATCTTCCTCTTCCAATTCTTTCATGTAATTGGAAACATGTCCGCCAAAAATATGGCTGCGATGAACTTCAGCACTGAAATCACCAGACTCATCATCGTAACCTGTTACAAACCAGATTATGAGAATCAACAAAGAAATTTAAAAACCTGCGACACACGTGCGTTCGCTCAAAGAACTATGGTCTTATCTGTAAATGGTATAAGTAACAAAACTAGAGACATATGTGCGTAAATGTCAGAGATTTTGATAAATCTAAATGAACATAGTACCATAATTTAAAACATCTACCATCAATAGACGGTATACAGCCCAATCACTACTTCTCTGCAATCAAAAGAATGGTTTAAATTTATACTATACAGTACAACTTGGTATTTATTCAAAAACCAACTTTTAAAATTGTACGCAAGTGACTGACGAAGACCACACTGACATCTAGTGGTCATCGTTAATTAACGAGCAAATATTATCACACACTGGGAAAGGCCGCTCAAGCTCATTTTTATAAGCAAGCACGGGGCAAAAGTGTGTAAGTTAATGACATCACACAGCATACTGTCAAAACAGATTTAGATGCAGGTTAGTCCAATTGAGATGCACAAAAAGAAATGTACTCTACACCAGGGTTACTCAACTGGCGGACCGCAGTCCGAATCCGGACCTTTTGGGTATTAAATTTGGACCGCAGCCGCGTTTGACTTCGAATGTATCATTTGATTTTTCTTCCATAATCATGACATAATTTTCGTTAAACCACCGAGAAAAAGCGCTATATTGAGCATTGCACTAGTATTTTGTCAAACAATTTATAATTTTGTTTGTATAGTTAAAATATATTTCTGGAAGGTCCAGACCCCAGTAATTTTAAATTTTGGGTACAGACCTTTGGTGAAAATAGTTGAGTAGCCCTGCTCTACACTACCACAAAAACTTATACAGCACAAGTACTCTTAAATTATAACCACTGTATAAAAAATATAAATCTGATACAAACCAGGAAACCTTTTTGTTGAATGAGGAATATCAAGTCCACCATCGGCAGCTCCTTTCATTGCTCCAAAAACTTTGGCACCAGTGGTGGTACGAGCGAGTCCAACATCTAAGAATGCACGGAAAGCACCAGGTTTTCCATCCACATCCTCGACATAGAATTCGTCTCCGTCAATTTCAGTTTGACCTTCATAAATCTCATCCAATCCAAATTTATTGAGAAGCTGAAAAATGAATTCATTGAGTGAAATATTAGCACATTGAATATAAAAATTGCACCTGAAACATCTCAATGAAATACTGCTTTGTAATTGCTACATAATGCAATTTTAGGTCGATAACTCTAAATCCCGAGTCTAAGTCCAGCCAGGTGAGGGTCAAATAAATAGAGTCAATCTCTGAGCGAACTCCTACTGGCGATTAGCTGAGCCTGATTCAGAATCATTTCATCATTCGAGTCATACAACTACAGCATACCAAACACTTAGCTATTAATTATTATTAGGTAGTTCTTAGCATATCACCGACTCCACGTTTTTTGGCAACTCATTGAGAGTTTACTTTCAAACTTGAGAATATTTCAAGTTTTGTAGGCAAGTGACTGACGATCACCACACTGACATCTAGTGAGGATCGTTAATTAACAAGCAATTTATATAACACACTGGGAAAGGCCGCAGATGCTCATTATTGTAAGCAAACACGGGGCAAAAAAGTGTGTAAGCTATTTCTCCATTTAGGACAACGTCTTGACTTAACTAATTTGAGTCTATTTACGACTACAATCATCCGTCTCGCTTTCAGAACTGGCTAATCGGGTCTGGAGATACATCAGCCGGAAATTTATTTAAAGAGAAAAAGCACTGCTCAATTGTATAGACACGAAGGTCGCGCCTATTTCAAGTGATATATCTGTTTCTACAAGTCTTCCAGCGGAAACGTTAAAGAAAATAAATAACAGTAAGCTGTGTCGCAAATTTTCATCTTTACGCACGGAAACGTTCCATATGCACACTTTGTGTCAAGAAAGCAAAGAAGTATGTACAGAACGAGTTCATACATAACTATAGCAGTAGCCAAACTAGTTGATGCGAGCAAGCAAAAGTTCATCTAAGCAAATCTTACCCTTCTGCTCAGTAGCAATCCAGTACAATAAGCAGCAGCATAATTTGTCAGCCCAACCTTGACCCCATATCTTGGAAGTTCATGAGCGTATGCAGCGCATATCACAACATCCCCTTCAATACGGGCGTACGCTATCTGAAAAAATAGTTTAACATTATTACAAATCGACAATATACTGATAAATGGATCTGTGAGATTTCAAACGGTTTAAAAAATCGCAAAATCTATGCGGGTTTATTCAAATATATTTACAAAATTACGAGGCTGTATTTAACTTAGTTTTCCATAATTTGTTTGTTTAAAGTTTATTGAGTCTTGCACATATATCTGTATATATGTATTTACAATACGCTATGGTTCATACAATCTTAGGAAATAAACATCTGTAAGAAGCAACTCATTTTCATGGTCTGTTGCGCAGATAATATTATAAATCAGGAAATTGTTTGCTACACTGGCAACTGGAAACAGTCAATTACTAAAATACCAGCTTTGAGAATATTCAATCAATTACGATTTGAATAGCATTAACAGATTATAGAATAAATACCTGGCATACAATGTCCTTGTTTGTGAAACGAACAATCATGCGATACTTTGGTGTGTTGTACTTGTTTTTATCTTGTACAACCAATCGTTTACGAGCAAAGTAGTCAGTTTTACCTTGACGTCTACGCTTGTATTTAACTTGGTATCGCTTAAAGTAAGCTTTGTTTTTCACAACTTTTACAAATCCCTGAAAATCAAATGAAACAATTTGTGAATTTCAGAACTCGATTAATTAACTGATTACGGTAAATAACTTTTTGATGAAGGCAAGCAAATGAGACTAGAAATGTCTTTATTATCTCTATAGGTGAAATACTTTTTGCTCTATATTCCAGTATTCAGACATTCAATTCTAAGTTTAATCATTTTGGGATTCTTCGTCTACAAGACGTTTAATCTCAATGCAGCAATGGTACCGTAAGCTTTGTTTGCTACAGTTTAAAGATAGCCTGTTGTCCTTATCCATCAGTCCGTACATGCTTTATAGAATTCTTACTCATAAATATGCATATTATGAAAAAATAAACTTGACGACCAATTCGCGTCCCCTGCACCGTGACATATATTTTACTAAAAACACCGTGCCAATATCCGTGATAATCGACAACACAGAAATATTTAATATGACAATTACATGCACAGATTGTTAAATATACTACCACTAAACTTATAAAATTCCAAACGAAATCAAACTTACCATATTTACAGTCAAATAAGGTTTTCAACAAGGACAAAAGACCGATAGCATCGGTCTAGGGGTCGACTACATTCGAAAAGAGAGACTCGGGAAGGTTTTCATGCTGACTGCAATAACTACCACAAGAGGTCGTTGTAATGATAAGTATAATAAAAACACTAGTGGCGGGTCTTACTACTTACTGAATACAGCGCAAAACACTGCAAAGAGCGCAAAACAGCGCAAAACAGAGAAAAACAGCGCGAAACAGAAGGAAACCAGCGCAAAACAGAGGGAAACAGCGCAAAACAGGAGACGCAGTCATTACCACCTCTTGCCACGAAAGAACCACGGCGCCTCTCGCCATAGTTTTATGGCGCTATTTCGGTATATTTACAAGGTTATGTACCGGATTATAGGTCATCATGCGAAATTTTATCTACCTTTTTGGTGCTCCAGAAGTATGTGCAGCAATATGTCGCACAACCTGAATCCGCTACACACACACACACATACTATTTTCAGGTTGTGCGCCACCTTGGCGCACATACTTCTGGAGGTCCCTTTTTACCTAACCCTAACCCTAAAGCCAACCATATCCATATGGAAAATGTTCTAAATTATGGTACCCAAAATGTGTCACCAGCAGGGGCAGACCTGCCATTACAGCATTACTGGCTACATACGTTGGTTTGTGTTTTTAATTTGCTGCCGTGGTACTCCAACTCAAAACAAGGTGCCCCGAACTCATTGCAAAAAAATTTTCCGCGGGTCTTACTACTTACTGAATACAGCGCGAAACACCGCAAAGAGCGCGAAACACCGCAAAGACCGCAAAACAGCGCAAAATAGCGCGAAACAGAGGAAAACAGCGCGAAACAGAAGAAAACCAGCGCAAAACAGAGAGAAACAGCGCAAAACAGGAGACGCAGTCATTACCACCTCCTGCCACGAAAGAACCACAGCGCCTCTCGCCATGGTTTTATGGCGCTATTTTCGGTATATTTACAAGGTTATGTACCGGATTATAGGTCATCATGCGAAATTTTATCTACCTTTTTGGTGCTCCAGAAGTATGTGCAGCAATATGTCGCACAACCTGAATCCGCTACACACACACACACACACACATACTATTTTCAAGTTGTGCGCCATCTTGGTGCACATACTTCTGGAGGTCACTTTTTATCTAACCCTAACCCTGAAGCCATCCATATCTATATGGAAAATGTTTTAAATTATGGTACCCAAAATGTGTCACCAGCAGGGGCAGACCTGCCATTACAGCAATACTGGCTACATACGTTGATTTGTGTTTTTAATTTGCTGCCGTGGTACTCCAACTCAAAACAAGGTGCCCCAAAGTCATTGCAAAATTTTTTCCTGCTTCACACTGTTTCCCTCTGTTTTGCGCTTTTTCGCGCTGTTTCCCCACTGTTTTGCGTTGCTTCCCTCTGTTTTTCGCTGTTTTGCGCTCTTTGCGGTGTTTCGCGCTGTATTCAGTAAGTAGTGAGGCCGACCAGTAATCGATCGGTCTGACGAAAAATAACCCCCGTGACGGATTGCTGACAATGGATAGGGTTTTCATACTCATCCCGGGAGATAAAAGCCGATAACACGGCTTAGTCCTATGGCGAACCACAGATTACCGGTTACCAGCCCATGTCGGGTATGGGATTAGTTAGCCCATTAGCCAGTTATTTGTTTCAGATGCATGGACTCGACGATAGAAGAAGTCGTAACCGACCAGCGGTTATGTAAACCACATACCGTACCATGCCAAAGAGTCCAGCAATTCTCTTCCACATAATTATACCCCACGGGATTTGAACCTACATAGGGTAATCAGAGGTGCGATGGCGGGCATATTCTTAACGCTAAGCAACATCCACCACACCGCCGAGCCCATATGATCGCACATGATCATTCCGCACAGAATTTTGTCATCATAATGCAAAGATACGCATAGCAATGAATGTCTTCCTGGACTTGACCTTTCCTGGCCTTCCGTAAAATTTCTCTACACTTCAAGATTCCTCGATATTTAATAATTGATTTGATTGTGTATTAGCTAGTTAGAGAGAGAGAGAGAGATATTTACACAAAACAATGCTAAAAAAGAACAATAGTACAATTTTTTTTTTATAGAAATACGGTGCAGTGAATATTTAAACATTGAATCGTGATGGTCAGTATGCAAGACCTTTACAGGTCACCGAGGCTCCTGACCATTTTTTTTACGCTGTGATCAAACTGTCAGTATAGATTATCACAATATGAAATTATAAAATAAAGACAGAAAATGAGTCGACTGATGAATTTTTTTTTTACTATACGACACTTAACATTAGATTTATTATATAGTTCAGAGGGCATGTGTAAAATTGTGTATATATTATACTACACTTTGATCAAGTACAATATTGATCCCATCCACAGAACCTGGTTCCGTATAAAAAAGAGAGAGAGAGAGCGATATTTATTATTTTGTCAACCAAAATACAAACAGTCAATACGAAAAAAAAATGTAACATAAATAAAAATTGCTATAAACAGAAGGGAGCGATGCGGTCATCAAAGTTTCCACCCTATTTGCTGATGTGATTTAGGTTCTAATTGAAAATGACTATTAGAAAAGTCGGTCTGTCTAATAAGACTTCAACAATTTCGATATAATCACAGAAAACTTCACATTGGGGAAGGGCATGTTTTGTTGAGAATTCATTTGCACAATAAAATTCTATCGGCTTTGGACGATGGTAAACAATAATATATACAAACATTCGATATATATATACACATGTATTTCAGTGGATAGTGAGCTCGAAAAATGTAGCCTATCACCAGCATGACAAAAGATTAAATGCACAAGAGCGCTTATACGGTATAAATTTTCAAAATGGCGAGTTTGCTTCGAAATATTAAAAGCAGTCTGTTCAAAAAAAAGCGGCAGCTGATTTGCCCCCAGACTATCGCAGATTTTCAGTATCGTTTTTCGGTACCGACACTATTATTTAGTTCTTAAGGAGACAAAATGTGCATTTATGTTGTTTGATTCATTTCCTACTTTACGTAAACTAACTAAACGAGTAATATGACATTCAAAACAACGAAAAAAAGTCAATGTACGGCATAATCATATGGCGAATCACGGCCTCTCGTCCGGCCAGGTCGGGTTTGGGATTAGTTTGCCAGTTATATGTTTTTTAGGAAGCATGGACTTGAATTTTTTTTATTTTTTTATTGGATTTTTATTAAATTAAAATAATATTGCAATAAACAATATCGTTCAAAATCAAAAAACAATAAATAACAATATCATTTCAGATCACTCTATAGGACATGCATTTTTTTGGATTTTCATAAATTATAAAAGATTATATAGCAGCAAACAATATTAATAAATTCCTTAAACCATTCCACAGATAATTTTGGATTTTATACATAAAAACATAGAAATAAATAAATAGTAATATTACTCAATAACACAAACATAAGAGTATTTTTCCATAACATGAACATAACAGTTTTAATCAAATTATCTTACAGAATAAACATGAGAGAATTATTTTTTTTTTCTAAATCTCACACTTTTAAATATATATTAGGCTATATAAAGACTATAAACAAATTAGAACAAAAACACAGTTGTCAGGTTTAAGCTAAGTAATCAATGATTATATAAATAAACGCCATTTTGTATTATGTATCATGATTTTACCATTTTTCATTGCGATATATTTTTCATTGTTTCGAATATCAGAAATGAATTTATAAAAAACATCAAAAACTGGTTTACGCTTTTGAATCCGACATCTATATATAAAGAAACGTGCAGCTAACAGCACACAGTTGATGAATTGCATATCAGAAATGTCATCGAAGCCAATAAAACATTCTTTCATTCCAAGATTAAAATTCAAGTTATCGGTCTTAAAGACAATCCATTGGTTTATGTCAGACCAAAATTCACTGGTGATTGGACAATAATAAAATAAATGCAAAAGAGTTTCAATATGTAATTTACAGAATTCACAGAGGTTTGTTTCCACTAGTCCAAATCCATATAAAACATTATTCAGAACTATAGCTTTATAAAAAAAAATTTAATTTGAAAAGATCTAAGACTTGATTTTTGAGGAAGCCATAACCGACCAGCGGTTACGTGAACCACCCTACGGCGGCGAGAAGTCCAGCAATCCTTTCGCGAACCCACACAGGGTAATCAGAGATGCGACTATTAGCATGATGCGCCACACCGCCGACACTGGTTGGTTATTGTTACGGTGGTAAACAAGGAAGTCTATGCTCTGATAAATACATTGGCGGTTCAATAGAAAGATCCTATTTTGTGACTGTGTTAATTAAAAAATATTTCGATCTTTTCCTCAACACAACTAAATCAACTATGGTTGTCTTTCACCTGCTTATGATTTTTGTCACTTTTGAACGTTATGATTCACTGCTCAGTACATACGAGTAATGCAGGCATTGAACACATTCCCTGTCATCTCGAGTTACTTTGGTAAAGCCAACGTAATTGTCGTTCCATTTTCGTATTTAGGGCATTATGAATTTACATATGGGATATTGCGTCTATAATGCGATAGCGAAAGTTATCTCGCAGTCTGATGGAACCGCCAGTCTGCAGGCTAGACGGCCTACCAGCGAACTGTTTTTATTGGTGAATTCCAAATTCCATTATGATCAAACAATTCACGCACAAGAAAGTGAATATACCCAGTGATCGCAAATAACCTAGTTAGGTAATGAAAATACGGTGAACGCCAAAACAGGGAATTTGATTTTAGAAGGAAATTATGCAAACGAAATCGCCTTATGATCAGTTATTATCCTTGTGTCGTGCCCCCCTGGAACTGCTTCGTGGCCCCCGGTTGAGAACCACTGATTTATATGATTATAGGCGCGGCGGTGTGGCTCAACGGGCTAAGCGTTAGGAATACGCTCGCCACCGCACCTCTAACTACCCTGCGTGGGTTCGCAGGTTCGAATCCCATGCAGGAATGGTTATGTGCGAGAGGATTGCTGGACTTCTCGCCGTCGTTGGGTGGTTCACGTAACCGCTGGTCGGTTACGGCTTCCTCCACCACCAAGTCCATGCTTCCGAAAACAAACAATACAGTAAAACTAATCCCATACCCGACTTGGAATGGTAACCGGACGAGAGGCCGTGGTTCACCATATGGATAAGCCGTCTTATCGGCTTTCCTCTCCCCCGGGATAAATATGTAAATCCTATCCTATGTAAATCCTATCCTATGATGACTGGTGAGCGACCTTCCAGATTTCGGTGATTCCCCGCGCGCTGGTGGCATTGGCATGTCAAGGAGTTAATCTAGGATGAGTTTCTTTGGTTAGTTTGATCGCTCTGAGAATGACATGGGCAAACTACGGCCCGTGAACCAAATCGGACCCCTTGGGTAATTCAATTTTGCCTGTACGATGTAGCCACAACCAAACTAAAACCGAATTTCGATTTTTTAGCTGAAAATAGCTCAAGTAAACAGTTGAGTCTGTTGAGAGGCATTAAATTGTGTCTATTCTTGGCGCGAGGCTTATTGTTTTCCACTTTTGCTTTTGTAACACTGTAAATATTGGTCATAAAATGTAACTTTTCATGTCACTTATCAGTACATGCTGACATGGCCCGCCAGTCTAGGTCTGGTGGGCAAAATTTTTAGCGCCTGGTCTACAAACCTTGGCCACCCCTGCGTCTACTAAACTGTTAAAACCGTAAGCTTTTTCTGGTGTGGATGGTAATTATTTTTTCTTATCTCCTAATTTAGCACTCACTTTAAATCTACTGTACCGCTGTATGTCTAGCACTAGGTTGTTTTGGGGCCATTTTACTAAATTGAAATATTTTAAAAACTCCATCCCTCGCAGCACTATGGATCATAAAAGAACCTATGGAAATTATTCTGGGCAAGGCGGGACTGGAAACAACCCATATTCTGGTGAATGGTATAAGAATGATAACCCTCCTCAAAAAAGCCAAGTATATTCTAGAGGTGGAAGAAGGGGGGGAAGAGGCGGTAGAAGGGCAGGTAGAGGTGGGTATGGCAGGGCACGTAGAAGTAACATGGACGATAATGGAGAATGGAAACAACGTTCAGCAGGCAGGGGTAGAGGAAGGGGCGGACATCCTTCAGGTAAGTTGTTAATATCTGAATTTTTTTGCTATTTAACTTGCAGACTTGGCCTGACTACTGTAGTATATTAATTTATAATGTACATTAATAATGGAATTAGTGCTAGAATATTTAAAGCAACGCATAGTTTTCTAAACATGTTATCTATTGTAGGACAGCCTTTAAAAGAATTAATTATCAATTTCAATATAGTCTGATAGTAGATATCTCATGTCCCACTGCTTTCTCCAACAGATTTAATTTGAAGTAATGGGTGCTTTGAAAGCAATCCATTCATATCAATCAACCATAATTTGACATACCGTATTTCCCCGGCGAATAACTACCCGGCAAATAAGATGAGACCTGTTTTAAAGTCTGAAAAAATGGGCGGTCGGTCGCCGTGTTTGCGCATTGGTTAAAATAGCCTATAATGACGTTTTCTTGTAGTGTAATATTCAATCCATATAACTATGGGAATTCAAACTGTCTTTAAATTTTAATCTAATTGTGTTCAACTCGCGATTGCATCCACCATAAAAGAACATTAACTAATACATAATAAGGCGACACCAAAAAAATGAAAATTACCATACTCGCCTAATAAGACGACCCCCCCAAAATCAGGCCAAAAATTTGGGTCTAGAAAAGCGACTTATTCGCCGGGAAATACGGTATTAAAAGTAAAATATTGCTACTGTCTGAGTTGTGAATCTTTTTACAAATTTATCATTGAATCAGTAGTATTACTTGTTATGTCTTATATGAGCTTGACATTATTAAAAAATTACAGTATTACAGTATACAACTACACCATGCTTAAATTTTGCTTTTATTATTACCAGGATTGAAAGGCCGGGATATCGGACTGTGGTATGCACAAAGAGGTAAAGAAAGAAGACTTGAAAAAGAAATGCACAACAGGAAAACAATACATATGGATGAACAACAAATTGGACAAGTTAACCATGCATTATCAGATGCAAGATTTCAATCCAAAAAGCAAGAGATTCCTGATAGCAAAGTTTCGGGTTCCTCTCACGAAGCAGATTTTGAATGTATTGAGAATGAATCGCCTGAAAATGTTTCAGATTTTTTACCATTTTCAGACAATGATAAGTCATGGTTTTCAACACCACTACGATTAGGCGCAGACCTTACCATAAATAAAACATTAAAAGACGAGTTGGCAGAAAAGGCGAATGATTCGCATTATATTGGAATGCAGAAGTTTCGTAAAACTCTGCCTGCTTTTAAAAAGAGAATTGATCTAATGAAGCTGATCAATTCAAACCAAGTTATTGTTATTAGCGGAGAAACCGGTTGTGGCAAAACGACTCAAGTCCCACAATTTATTCTCGACGATGCTATCGAAAATAACAATGGCATGGCATGTAAGATTGTTTGCACTCAACCAAGAAGAATATCAGCTATTTCGGTGGCTGAAAGAGTTGCTGATGAGAGAAGTGAACGCTGTGGTGAAATTAGCAGTTGTGGATACCAAATACGACTTGATTCGAAGTTACCAAGATCAAGCGCATCAATTTTGTATTGTACAACGGGCATTTTAATTCAGTGTTTGAAATCTGATCCTCTACTTCAAAATATTAGCCACATAGTTTTAGATGAAATACATGAACGGGATCTCCAAACAGATTTTCTTATCACAATTGTTAAAAGCATTGTAGAAACTAGAAATGATTTGAAAGTTATTTTAATGAGTGCTACTCTTAATGCTGAACTTTTTTCATCATATTTTGATAATTGCCCTTGTTTTCATATTCCTGGGTTTACGTTTCCTGTTCAAAGTTTATTTTTAGAAGAAATCATGGATGTTACTAAGTATGACCCACCAGATGCAGCGTATCGTTTGATCGATGACGTTGAGAGATTCAACAATGGTCAAATGAAAAGACGAGAAGCGGAAAAATTCAGTAAGAAAAACATTGATCAGGACATAGCAAAGAAATGGAGAGAATATGAAAAAACAGAACTTTCATCAAGATTTCCAGAATGGGCTTGTGATAAGCTATACGCAATGCATCTCTACACACAAAGTGGGATTGACCCTCAACTAATTGTGGCAACTATAAAATATATAGTCAATGAACAACCAAGAGGAGCAATACTTGTTTTTGTTCCTGGCTGGATGGATATAAAAGCTGTTCACGATCAGTTACAACGGGATCGACAATTTTCTCCATCACGATTCTTGATTATTCCACTACATTCTATGATGCCGACAGCCAATCAAAGACAAGTATTTGACCGACCACCACCAGGCGTGACCAAAATCGTCATAGCAACTAACATAGCTGAAACTTCTATCACAATTGATGATGTAGTTCATGTAATAGACTCCGGTAAAATAAAATTAACCGACTTCGATCACATGACAAATATTGCTTCTTTACAAATGAGATGGGTAAGTCGTGCCAATGCTAAACAACGCAATGGCAGGGCGGGACGTGTGCAAGAAGGCTTCTGTTATCATTTATACACAAAGCTTCAAGAACGAGATTTTTCAGATTTCCTGTTGCCAGAAATGTTACGTACACCTTTAGATCAACTGTGTCTGCAAATCAGGGTCTTAGAATTAGGTAAAATTGAAGATTTTTTGTCAAAAGTTATGGAACCACCTCCATCTGAAGGAATTGAACTTTCAATACAAAAGCTCATTGCTTTAAGCGCAATGGATGTTGACCAACGACTTATGCCACTTGGATATCACCTTGCAAGACTCCCCGTTGAACCTCAAATAGGAAAAATGATTCTTATGGGTGCGATATTTTCATGTCTTGATCCTGTTTTGACAATTGCTGCAAATTTAAGTTTCAAAGATCCTTTTGTTGTTCCGCTTGGTAAAGAAAGAGAAGCAGACAGGAGGAAGAAAGACATTGCAGATGGGACCAATAGTGATCATCTTATGCTTTTAAATGCATATCAAGGATGGGAAAGTTCTGTAAGAGAAGGGCATCGAGAGGAGTCACAATACTGCTGGGATAATTTTCTTTCCAAGTCTACTTTGGGAATGTTACGAGACATGAAGGGACAATTTGCTCAGCAGTTACACTCCATTGGTTTCTGTTCTTCTCCATCACCTAAAGATCCGATCATGAACAAGCTATCAAATAATAAGAAAGTTGTTTTGGCTGTTGTATGTTCTGGACTTTATCCGAATATTGCTAAAATTAATTTTTCAAAACCGTACAAACCGGTAAAAATTATAACAAAATCAGAAAAGGTCAACTTTCATCCCAAATCTGTAAACTATGAAGCATGTGGAGAAAAATTTAGTGAACAGTGGCTCTGTTATTATTTAAAAATGAAAACTAGCGTTATATATCTTTTTGATACATCAGAAGTTACAGCCTACCCTCTATTATTTTTTGGCGGAAATATATCAGCTTATTATGACTTAAAAATGAAAGGTGACGTAATTGCAGTTGATGATTGGATTGTTTTCAAATCGAAGCCTCACATTGCTAAACTAGTTAAAGACTTGAGAATTGCACTTGATGATATTTTGGAAAAAAAGATTAGGGATCCAGACATCACTGTTTTAACTAATAATGACACTGCTAGTAAAGTTCTTTCGTCTATTGTTGATTTAATTACAACTGAATAATAAATATTCGGACCTCCTGAAGTATGCGCACCAAGATGGCGCACAACCTGAAATCAGGTAGTGTACCAGGTTAGGGTTCAGGTTATGCGACATCTTGCTGCGCATACTTCAGGAGTACCAAATATTCTTTAACGAATCATTTTTATATTTATTCATGGGTCACGTGGGAGGTTGATAAGATACAAACGCTTACTCATTATTTTTTCGCGGATATTTGTTTTCATATATGTGGACTTGATGGTGGAGTGACCCGTAATGACCAGCGGGTACGTGAACCACCCTATTGCGGCGTGGAGTCCAGCAATCTTCTCCCACATAACTACCCCCGCATTGGATTCGAACCCACGCACAGAGTAATCAGAGGTGTGGTGGCGAGCGTATTCCTAACGCTTAACACGATTAGCCACACCGTCGCGCCATCAAGGTCTAGTGATAGCATGTCAATCAGTCGCATCGTATCTATTGATTATGACTGGCAGTTGAAGCCGTGGGTGTGAACCATCCTGCAACAAAATCCAAGCACCCATTCCATTTGAAATTCCAATCTGCAAACCCATGCAGCTTGCCTACTCTTGAGTAGGGTACCCAGTGGTGGGTTATCGGCAGCGTCCCTGAAGCTCTCCATGACCACCCTACTTTCTTATTCGTTACAAAAGCGACCGATCATATGTAAGACGCTACTGATTATGAAAGGAACTGGAATCTTTCTGTGGGAATCTGCCTGCCAAATTTGTTACAACCTGGATGAGGCGGTAAGATGTATAATTTGTGAAGCCACCACAGTTAACGCTCCAGCCACCTCACCAACCGCCTTCATAGTTCTACCAGTAGCTACACAATTCCCGTGTGCGTGGCGCATCGTGCGGAGCGTTAGGAATACGCTTGCCACCACACCTATGATTAACCTGCGCGGGTTCGAATGCCATGCGGGGATATTTATGTGCGAGGAGATTGCTGGATTCCTCTCTGCAGTAGGGGGTTCACTCAACCGCTGGTCGGTGACGGCTTCGTGCAACATCAAGTCCATGCAGCTGAAAACAAATAACTGGCTATCTAATCCCATACCCGACATGGACTGGTAACAAAACGAGAGGCCATGATTTGTCATATGATTAAGTCGCCTTATCGGTTTCCATTCCCCCAGGATGAATATGCAAATCCCTCCTTCATGTTCAATGCATACGAAAAATTCATGCACTTCCGCATTCTCAAATACCGAATTTTGAAATGTTGTACAACGCGAACGCTGAACGCTAGAGGGCTGTATGACTCTGACATGTCGACGTTGACCTCGCTATTCCTTTTGCGCCGCATTGATCTCATAAGCCGAACACGGTCGTTGATCATAAACGATTCTGACCCAATGGCGTTTATAAGGTAACTATTCCAGTCAAGAAATTGAGACGTGGTGTCTGCAGGTCACTATTTCCGGAATATGCATTTCAAATGAAACAGCGTCCCATTCTACAAGGAACTATGTAAATGGGAAAAAAAATTTAAAACTGTTAACATGTAGAAATTACAAATAAAAAAACGGGCAGTCTAAAAAAAATCGAGTACTATTTACCAAAGATACAATTTTTGCAGACTGTGTGTACCTTGGAAAGTAATCTTATTCTGATGCTATATAATTGCCTATTGTATAGGATTATACGAAAATATCGTGCAAAATTACTTAAATATATTTGTTCCGTTTACGTATCTTTTCTAAAACTCATAATTTTGAGCAGAATTATTTAAAAATTAAAAAAACAACAATTCATCAATTACGTATATAAGCCTGGAATGACAAATTTGATCTACTTTACTGTAACGTGACCTCGTGTAAACTGAAACAGGTATATGTTGTTGTTTCTAAAATAGAATATTGTTTCAACATTCTACATTAATTGAAAATTGGTAATCTCACAAAACTCACAAATTAATTTCACATACAAAAATGATTCTTGGCCACGAAATAAACCTATTGATCGTTTTGTTATTATGTTGTTGTTCTTGCTCCTATTTTTGTTGGTATTTTTCTTCTTGAAAAAAATAGCCTTTCTCTTTAACTACTTAACCAACTGCATTCAGATTTTAAGTGGTTGAAGATTGTATTTTTTGTTTCATTTTTTCCTAAACTCAAGAGGGAATAAAAGTAAAATGAATTCCTAGCAGCATACAAAATCTTGCTTTTCTACATTAAAGTTTATTTTTAAAAAGATAAATAGAATAACATTCATCAAAAATGAAAAATAAATATTTCGAAGTACAATTCAAACTATACGTTCTTTACGTAATAGCAAATAGGTACGATGACGCTTTAACAATATAAAACATATATATTTTGTTAAGAAATGAGCAATTTAAAGTGTATTGTTTTACGCTCGCGGACTGTTAATGACGAACGAGTAAAACAATCAGACAACAATGGTGACGTCGTATTTTTGTTTATTAACGTATATTTACAGTAAATGCGTTGCGTAAATATAAAGCAAAAAGGTTACATGTAACGTAACGGGCGTTTAACAAACGTGGAAAAATGATTGATTCTAATATAATGGCGCACGATATGCGTCTTAGCTTGATATGAATCGTCATTGCAGCAACAAAAATTTTCTGTTTTATTTTTAATTTTTAACCGAGTTATGAACTTTGTTCGAAATCTTTGTTTGATTTTTGGGTTCAAGTTGCGGGCAACTAGGTAGAAAAGTATTATAATAGTTTGTATAATACGTCCAATGCCACTTCACCCTTTATAGCTAACTATTTTCTTACCTGCTTTTTCATGCTTGCGTGCGAAGCATAATGTTAGTTCATTGTTATTTAAATGACCTTGACTTATAAATATCAATTTCGAATATTATTGTCGCAAACGCGTCACAAGTCAATCTATTTAGGTTGATGTAATTTGCATGTATTTGATATAAATGTCACAAGGTAATGACCGTAACCTGTTAATATTCCATAATATAATAATAATCTCAATCTACTATTCTAAGTAAAGCATCTTTCGACGTTAGTCTTAACCAGTGGTTCAACCTTTTCTTTTTTGTGGCCCATTTTCGTTGCCCAAAAAGTTCTTGTGGCCCATAAAATTTTTATTGCAAGGAAAAAAACTACAAAAAGAATCGAAATCTTCCTGCGCAAATGGACAATTTCCCTTTAATAATTTGAATGAAAATTACAATTCAGTTGCAGAAATCAGCATCGTCAATCATTGGTACTACAATCAAAATTAAGGATAGTGATACAAATGAAACTAGCAATTTTCAATAGGTCTGTTGCCCATCTCAAGATTTATCCGTGGCCCAGCAGTGGGCCATGGCCCACTGGTTGGTAACCGGTGGTCTAAACCAGGGTTGTGCGACCTTTATTACAAAAGGGCCATATACAAGTAATTGGGTGACCGCGCCTTAATTTGAGATAGCCTTTCTAGTACTTGCAGGCACAAAAAATTGTTTCTTTTCATTCTTGATCTGACGCCATTGTTATTGGCCCTACAGAAATGGGTGAGTTAATTAAAACGTTATTTTTTAAAGAAAACTGCTATTAAAATTTATCGTCACACCGGCTTTAAACGAATTTAATGTGAAACACGTTTTTATAACATTGTGTATTTTGCTAGCTAGTTTTACTAATATGACAGTGGCACTCAGGTACTGATAATCTGGTATAGGCCTTGCTCCGCAAAGAGATCGGAATTGCTAGCACGTACTAGGTTAACTAAACTAAAAGTTGTTTCGCGGGCACGCCATCTAAAATAGACACTTCTCCCCGGGCCGCACAATTTTTCCTTGCGAGCCGCATTTGGCCCTTGGTACGCAGTTTGCACACCCCTGGTCTAAACTATGCAAAGTTTCGAGTCAAGTTCGAATAACAGCAAATTTTTAGTTCTATTTTTCATGTAGATTCAAGATCACTACAATATCGAGTCAAAATCCAAGCCGCATTGCTGCTGTTGGGATCACAAATGAGTCGAAGTCATTGTAGATTTCATAAACCAGAATGAAACGAATAAATTTGAGTCACGTTGACACTACGACTTTTATCTTGCGTCAAATGGACGGTATTCTGAAAGACAAGCATGAAGGAAATCATGCACTGACAAAGATTTGCTTAAAAATTCTTTCGAGTCCTAAGATTAGCATTGTGACGTTCATTTAATTCCATTCCAGTTTTTTCTTTCAGATAATTCAAGCCTTTGAAACAGGGGAATTGAGTCCGATTTGATTGAATGACTTGCGTTTCTCCAGGAATGCTACTCACCTATAAAGCGAATGAAATTTTCGTATGTTCCACCCATTAATCTCGTACTTACGAAGCAAAATACATTCAGAACCTCTATGTCGAGAATTCACAATTAAATGTAATTTCATATAATGCAAGAATACTAAGAAGCCAGTCACACTCACAATGTTGTTTATTATTACGTAGAACATAAACCAAAATATGTGATATAAGTCTCGCAAACTTAAAAAAATCGATGCTCTTTAGAGTTATAGACAAATAAATACGACACACTTTATTTTTGAAAAGAAAAAAAAAAACTAAATCTTGATAATTGCATGGTTTATGTATGGATTTACATAAGAATGTTGGTTTCGTAATAAGTTCATGTTGAACTAAATTTTGACATTAAGACTTCTCATAAATTCAAAATAAAATATTCGGAATTACCTGAAATACCAGGTTCATAATAAAGTTGAATGTTTTATATAAAAATGATATTTATACCTGTCCCGATTGGAATTTGAACGAGTCATAAAATTTGCTTAAAAGTTTGAAATGAAAATAACTTTGGCAATTTTAAAAATAGCGTGAATAAATTTTGGAAAATGTGAAACGATTTTGAGATGCAAAATCTTGCTGGCAGAACTAAAAAAAACGTGTAAGGTTACGAACATTGTTTATTCACATGAGTGGTAGGCAAAAACCATATTCAAAAACGTAATCACGCTATTTTTAAAATTTCCAAAGTTATCTACATTCAAACTTTCAAGCAAATTTTATAACTCGTTTAAATTCCAATCGGGACAGGTAAAAATATTATTTTTATATAAAACTTTTAACCTCATCATACTCCATGTATTTCATCCTAGTTCGGATATTTTAATTTGAAATTACGAGAAGTCTAAATGTCGAGACGGTGGTATGTTTTGCAAAATTAGTTCAACATAGACAGACTATGAAATGAACATTCATCCATCAACAAACCACACGATTTAGGTTTAATTTTCTTCTGTAAAATATTGTGTGTTGTAGGCCTAGTCATTTTTCTATGTAATTATAAAGAGCATTTTTTTTAAATCGAGACTTATATCCCATTTATGTTCTACTTAATAGTAAACAACATTGTGACAGGCTTTTTAGTATTTATTCTTGCATTATATGAATTTCAAATTTACTTGCGAATTCTCGACATAGAGGTTCTGAACCTATTACGCTGCCGTATGTACGAGGTTGAAAGGAACATACGGAAATTTCATTTGCTCTATAGGTGAGTAGTATTACTGGAGAAACGCAAATCAGTCCTCGAATCTGACTCAGTTCGTCTATTTCAAAGGCTTGAATCATCTAAACCATGGGTCATCAAACTACGGCCCGCTGGCCAGGTCCGGCCCTTGGCGTCATTTCATCTGGCTCGCAATAACAAGAGAAAATGGCGAAATTTTTTTCCAAGCTATGTTTACCCGAACAACGACTTCCTTGTTTATTTCGTATCATTGGCCAATCAGCAAGATGCAAATAATGACATACCAATTCTATTCGTTAGTTTCTGGTTGGGTTACGGTAATTTAAGTATGAATCAAATAGGTCAATCATCATTTTTGTGATTTCATTGTACAGTATTGCATTGACAAACATATTTGTCCGATCCGTTTTCAACACAGTTTGAGTCATACCTGGCCCTAGGTCAAAAAAGTTTGATGACCCCTGGTCTAAACTAAAAATCTAATCTTAAAACTCGAAAGTAATTTTAAGTAAATCTTTGTCAATGTATGATTTATTTCCTGCTGACTTTCACAATAACGTTTGTTCGACCCATATCATTCTTGTTTGAGAAATCGAGCGAGTTTTTTTTTTAATTTAGTTAATTCTAGTTAATACGTGTGAATAATTTTAAGCTTTTTGCGTTGCGAAGCTTATACCTACGTTCAATTATTATTTATGCCTATGACGTTACAATTTACAATGTCCTAAATATTTGTGCCTGCAACTACTAGAAAGCCTATGTTCAATACAAGTGTGGCCCGCGGTTTCACCCAGTTATTTGAAATCTGGCCCTCGTGTATTGGAGGTTAGAATAAAGTCGAAAGACGTGTCACTTAGAATAGTAAATTGAGATTACTGGAAATGTTCATAATATTATGGAACATTAAAAGTTTACGGTCATTACCTTGTGACATTTATATCAAATGTATGCAAATTACATCAACTTAAATAGATCAACTTGTGACGCGTTCGCGACAATAATATTCGAAATTGATATTTATAAGTCAAGGTCATTTAAATAACAATGAACTAACATTAAGCTTCGCACGCAAGCATGAAGAAGCAGGTAAGAAAATAGTTATCTATAAAGGGTAAAGTGACATTGTACGTATTATACAAATTATTATAATACCTTTCTACCTGGCTGCCCGCAACTTGAACCCATAAATGAAACAAAGATTTCGAACAAAGTTCATAAAGCGCTTAAAAAAAAAATTTCTCGTTTGCTGTAATGACGATTTATATCAAACTCAGACGCATACCGTGCGCCATTATAACTGGTATCAATCATTTTTCCATGTTTGTTAAACGCCCGTAACGTTAAATGCAACCTTTTTACTTTATATTTACGCAACGCATTTACTGTAAGTTTACGTTAAACCAAAACAAGACGTCACCGTTGTTGTCTCTTTCCATGTTTGTTAAACGCCCGTAACGTTAAATGCAACCTTTTTACTTTATATTTACGCAACGCATTTACTGTAAGTTTACGTTAAACCAAAACAAGACGTCACCGTTGTTGTCTGAATGACTTACACGTTCGTCATTAACAGCCCGTGTGCGCATAACAATAAGCTTTATATTGTTCATTTATTAACAAAATATATATGTTTTATATTGTTAAAGTGTCATCGTAACTATTTGGCTAATACGTAAAAAATCTATAATTGAAATTGTACTTCGTAATGTGTATTTTTCATTTATGATGAATGTTATTCAACTTAATGTTATAAAAATAAACTTTTGTACTCCCGAAGTATGTGAACCGAGATGGCGAACTCCGGAACGTAATATGTGTACCAGGTTAGGGTTAGGCCATAATATTTTATCATTTTTTGTGCCTGAGTAACCCCAAAATCAGGTTCATTACAACAATCTGTCCACTCGCATGGTTGTATCAGCAATGCAACTTTTTTTCTTTTTGAATGTAAAAATTAAATATTGTGGTCCTAAAATCATTATGCGAAACTAGATCTTCCTTCATGATATTGCGTGATATAAATATATGTTTGGCACTTTTAAGTGTTTCAGTATTCCATTGCAAAGTCCATTTCATATTTCTGGAACAAAAATAAAACTGTCTTATAGCAGTGTAATGCCAACGTGGTATAAAGTCGTTTTTTTATTAGCATATGGCTTCCGTGCATCCAAATATTTTGTTTTAATTTCCGAGTATGGACTGATGCTAAATGTTTTTTTTTCTTGTTTTTCAGTAGGCCATCTATATGCTTTTACTGTTTGTTGCACGCAGACATTCCATCAATGACATGGTATTTTTATTTTGTGGCGTGACGCGCATTTCACGATTTTCAATCTTAATAATTAGGCATCAAATGTCATGCTAGACTATTTTTAGAAATGCACTTTCGGTAAAACTATACTGTGTTACGTAAAAAAAGAAATCCGTCTGCAGTCTGACTAAGTATTCAATTAATCACGAGGTTTGGCAATACAGCATTGAGATGTCATAAACGGCACGTGAGAAGCAATACCATTCGAAAAAATGTTGGTACTCCCGTAGTGTGCGTACCAGGTTAGGGTTAGGCCATAATTTGATTCAGATGTTTCTCATTTTAGCTCTATTACAAGTTCGGACACTGTCTGTGTTAGCCAAGTGAATATACCCTCCTGCCCATAGGTTTCAATTCCTTTATACAACTTGATGTAAAGTAGGCGAACAAAATTAGTTACCTCCATATTGGTACACATACTTCTGGAGCGACAAAATATTTACATGACTTGTTTAAAAATATTGTAATAATTACAGTAATATTTCATAGTAATTCTAACATATATAATCAATTTTGACAGCTAACTATTAATAACATCACATCCTAGAAAAATAATTTTCTCCCAATTTTTTTAAATTAGTTTTCTCCATTGATCAACATTTTATGCACGACCTTCCAATTATCTCATACAAATACGAACGTTTATGTTCTAACAAGATGCAATGCGTGGAGATATTTATTACTTTCCTGTAAATACAAAATGTATTTAACATAATTGCTAAATTTAACATGGCTAGAATAATATACATCTCAGTGATGGGAGTAGCTTCCAGGTTAATCCCGTAGTGTGTGTACCAGATTAGGGTTAGGCCAAGTGAATATAATCCATGCGAATAGGCTTCCGTCCCTTTACACAACTTGATAGTAGGCGAACAAAATTATCTTCATGTTGGTAAACACACTTCCGGAGCGCCGCTTTCAGTAGGTACAAAATCCATGCAGGCAACGAAAATAAATTGAAAATTTGTTCCTTTTTTTCCTCTGTAGATCATATCGCGTAATTCAGTGATGAATTAGAAAAAAACACGAAATGAACAAAGATACAATAAATTCACGAAAATTTTATTCTATATTGGTCAAATTTAAATTTTAGGATAAAATTTACTTCGTCCTGAAAAGACTAACTATAGAATAAGGAGCGCGAAAATATTACGTCGCATCCCAATGGACACGTGACTTCCGACGTTGCTTTGAGGTATTGACATGAATGCAAATGGGTTTAATTCCATTTATCCATCCATACAAAGCTGATAATCTAAATACAACTAGATTTAACGTCATTTTGAAATGATTTACCAGCATTCCTTCTAAAATAACTCATGATTTTTTTACAAAATGCGATAAGGCATTGATTGTAATTTTATTTATATTGTTTGAATCAAAATTTAAGCGATTTTTAGAAATCAAGCATAATGAACAACCGAATTAACTCTAACTCATAGAATCTTTTACTTCGGGTTATGTTATGGTTATTGCATTGTGGAAATATAATTTGTTTCTATAAATATGCTTTTCAAAACGTATCGAAATCAAAGATATATTGGGGAACGTTAATAAATTTGCATTATAGGTTGGAATGATGCTGTCTTACTTGCCAACATAATTTTTTGTGCTTAAAATACTGCAAAAGTTCGGTTTTAATTAGTTATTTTAATATGATTAGGATTATGACTTACAAAATATATGCAGGCAAGGAAAATAAATTGGGAATTAGTTTCCCTCTTCCCTCTGTAGATCATGAAGAAAGATATAATATATCTAGAGAAATTTTATTCTATATTGGTCAAATTTGAATTTTAGGATAAAACTTACTTCGTCATAAAAAGACTAACTATAGAATAAGGAGCGCGAAAAGATTACGTCACATCCCATTGGACACGTGACTTCCGACATTGCTTTGAGGTATTGACATGAATGCAAATGGGTTTGATTTCATTTATCCATCATTACAAAGCCAATAATTTAAATACAACTAGTTTTAACGTCAATTTGAAACAATTTACCAGCATAGCTTTAATTAATAATCCATGGACTTCATAAAAAGCGATAAATGCATTGATTGTAATTTTAGTTATATTGTTTGTATCGAAATTTGAGTGATTTCTAAGAATTGAGCATAATAAACAACCAAATTTAACTATAACGCATAGAATCTTTTACGTCGGGTTATGTTATGATTATGGTACTCCCGAAGTATGTGAACCAAGATGGCGGACACTGGGACCGGAACGTAGTATGTGTGCCAGGTTAGGGTTCGGCTATAATTTCAGGTACAAATACTACGGGAGTCACTTGGCTAGTCCCCGAACTCGTAATAGAACTAAAATAAGGAAAATTGGAATAAAATTATGGCCTAACCCTAGTTTGGTACACATACTACGTTCCGATGTCCGCCATCTTAGTTAACATACTTCGGGAGTACCATGATTACTCCATTGTGGAAAATATCATTGTTTCTTCAAATATACTTTTTCAAATCGTATCGAAATCAAATAGTGAATTGGCAAACGTTAATAAATTTGTATTTACAGATTGGAAAGATGCTGTCTTACTTGTCAGCATAATTTCTTGTGTACTTAAAATACTGCAAAAGTTCGGTTTTAATTAGATATTTTAATATGATTAGGATTATGACTTACAAAATATATGCAGCAATGCAGGCAACGAAAATAAATTGGAAATTAGTTCCCCTCTTCCCTCTGTAGATCATGAAGAAAGATATAATATATCTAGGGAAATTTTATTCTATATTGGTCAAATTTAAATTTTAGGATGAAATTTACTTCGTCATAAAAAGACTAACTATAGAATAAGGAGCGCGAAAAGATACGTCACATCCCATTGGACACGTGACTTCCGACATTGCTTTGAGGTATTGACATGAATGCAAATGGGTTTAATTTCATTTATCCATCATTACAAAGCCAATAATCTAAATACAACTAGTTTTGACGTCATTTCAAAAGGATTTATGATTTATCAGCATACCTTTTAAATTAACCTTCATGTAAGGCGAAAAAGGAATTTATTGTAATTTTATTTTAATTTTTGAATCGAAATTTAAGTGATTTCTAGAAATCGAGCATAATAAACGACCAAATTTATCTATACCTCATAAAATCTTTTGTTTAAGACTATGTTATGATTATGGTCCTCATGTAGTATGTGAACCAAGATGGCGGACACCGGAACGTAGTATGTGTACCAGGTTAGGGTATAATTCTAGGTACAAATACTGCGGGAGTGACTTGGCTAGTCCCTGAACTCGTAATAGAACTGAAATAATGGAAATTGGAATCAAATTATGGCCTAGCCTTAATCTGGTACACATACCACGTTCCGATGTCCGTCATCTTAGTTCACATACTTCGGGAGTATCATGATTATTGCATTGTGGAAAATATCATTGTTTCTTCAAATCGTATGCATATCAAAAAGTAAATTGAACGTTAATAAATTTGTACTATATGCTGGAACGAGGCTGTCTGATTTGCCAACATAATTTCTTATGTACATTGAAATACTGCAAAAGTTCGATTAAAATTAGGTTTTATCATTATTAGTGTAATGACTTATTGGTATTTTTTTTATATAAAGGCCTTAATTGACATGGATTACTATTTAAATGAAAAACGAAATTTGAATATATTCAAAGTATGATTCTGTGTATTTTATAAATAATATGAACTAACTACAAATTACATTTTAAATATCACGCGAAGAATACAAGTAACAAAATCTTGAAATATCGTTACGATTTTTCATCAAAATATTATTTAATACCTTGAAAAAACTCAGTTTATTTTATTCATCCATCAAAATACTTTTGAAGTCCTTCTAAACGATGTTAAATAAAATAAAATTTGAATTCAGAAATACCAACGCGAGTGTCATTTCCTTATTGTTATGGCATGTTCATCACTTCCTGACTAATTAATATTTTCTTCTTATTCAAAACATTTTTTCTCTAAAGTGCAATGTAATAATGCAATGAGTTTTATTGGAAGCTAAATTTGCCACGTTTCTGATTCTCGTGATAGATTTATAATGATTCATAATATATATTATATTATTGTGCATTAGATAATTGAGATTTTTAGCATCTTTGCTATTTTTAAGGTATATAATCTATTTTTGTGAGAATAACTGTGGTTATGTCTATATATTATGACTATTTGGTTATGATTGTGACGTCAACATAAACTCGACTTTCTTTAAGATATAGTGCTGCCGAGAATGAAAAATGAAAGCAGTTATGTAATATGAAAATAAAATTTGAAAAATATCTCTTAGGTAATTTTAAAATAAAAATATTATTGATAACTTCATCTAAAAATATATATATATATATATGAAAATGGTTGAATGCGGATTACAATATAAAGCATAATGTGTAGTATTGGACAATTACAGCTTTTACCACCCAGTGGTACGCGGGGGCTTTTTAATTGGTACAAGAGCAGCTTTGAATATTTCCAACAATCAACTTTTGAGTTGACTAAAATATGCCGGCAACGCTTTCTCTTTATCTTCCATACTGTATGTATTCGCTGAACGGCGTTTATATAGCACTCACTACCAGTCCCTTTTTTAATGATCGCCCTCGTCCGTTGTGCTTGTTACGACACTAAGGATATTGTGCCGCATTATAAAATACTTCCATAGCGCGTTTTTGTGCCATTGTTCCCCACACCAAAAGGGGGCTTTGCCGGGGGTACGTGACCAGAGTAAAAACATCAAAGTGGTACGCTTCCAGTAAAAGGTTTATAACACTGATTATTGTAACTCAAATGCCACCCTTAGGACTTTTATAAACATACCCCAAATAAAGACTGATCCCGATTAATTTATTGAACATAATAAATTGCCGTCAAGATTCTGAATTTTGAATTTAAGAGAAGTGTGATGCGCTTGGTGGAGTCATAGGCAGTGCATTCTCTTTTATATGTTCATTTTGAGGTCGTGCATAATATAATAGTGAGATGTAGTCGCCAATAAGTTGGATAGACATTCCAGTTTTGATTTTCCTACCTATCTCAAATGTTATAATTAAAGACGTGGTCCCCAGGTTCTTGTGGTATTCCAAGGAGTATGTGTCTCACAGCATACGGTTGGGGTGAATTGAGTCACGGACTCGTCTCTGGTCAGACTAGACTAGAGTAATCTTTTTTTGAACACTTAAAATGGATCGTGAATCATGACTCGTAACTGCAGAATCTCGACTTGACTTGGGGCTCATGAGTGTGAGTGACTTTAAAATTTTTCGAAACTCGAATGACGAGCAACTCGATTGAATCGCGACTTAAGGTTGATAGGCTTTTAACACTATTTGCGGGTACCTTTGAGTGAATATCGTACCTTCAATTAACAAACGTTCATTTCCTAAGTGATGTGGCAGTAATGATAACCAAGGGAATTCCACTAACGCTGTTGTATTCGACGTCTCTTAATTACACCCCATTCGGGCTTTCATCAACGTATTGTGTTTTGATACTTTGTTAGGCATTTAAAGGTAAAATAATCCTAGTTTTAGAGTGTAAATGTTTCAATGTACTCGAATAGCAAATACATGTCTCGATACATGACACTGACAGACGTTCATTGATTAAACTCGGGATATATAACCAAAATAGATAGATCTTCTTACAGTACGTGACATATTCAAATCACGATCTGACATAAAATTTGTGTCAAGTTTATCAAAATACCCAAATCAAACAATATTAATATATTTGTATATTTTTATGTTTAGGAACGCGCATGACAAAGTGTCCACATCGCGTCTAGACTCGTTGTATATAAATCTAAAATTCTACTAAAGTACAGTTAAGATCACGAAATGGCTTGATTGGTTCAGGCGTGAAATTGTTTGACGTCACCAACCGACCAATTACCCTTTTTATCTCGATAGTAGTCTGGTTTAAAATAAACTTCCAGGAATAATAAGTTAGTCTACGTGTTGGTATTTTACCAGTATCCACATTGTTTGGCCCGATAAAAAAAAATACTCAAATACACCGTTTTAGTTTGGATTGATATTGGTCTGGCATTTCAGGTTAAATGTTAAACCATTACTCACTCTTACAAATGGACAAAATTTCTTGTAAAAGTTAAACTAAATTATACCGTATGTGCCTAATGGGATTTTATTGGAAAATTGTCTATGTTAAAAAGGTAAGCGCGCGAGAACGAATTTTAATCTCCGATTTTTAGACTGTTTGTATGTTTAGGGCAGTATTAAATATAAGATTTGTACTTGTTAAATCAATGCCCTCTCATACATGATATCGTCTAAACGTGCATCGAATTCTCTATGCAATACTTTTGATCCACACATTTGCATGAAGCATGATTTGCAATTTCTAGAAATCAACCACATCTAGTAAGTGATGTTAGTTGGATACCTCGTACGGTAGGCCTACTCACCATCAAAGACAGTAGATTTCAAATTTTAAGATTTAGCTGGCCAGCTTTGGTTCCCCGCGACTGCCCTTCCCAGAAATCTGTGATTTTTTTCTTTACTGATTAGAAAAAATAAATTTGACTTGACATCTTCATGTTACTACAGGAAGATGTTTAATTTACTTGCCCAAAATGATTCATTCATAAAAGTATTGTCAAAATATTGTATGAAAGTTGTGAAGATTATTAGGTAAATCAACTGTAATTGTAATCACACCAGTCGTAACTTTGACTAAAGCTGAACAAACTATTTCACTATTATTTTACGTGTGTGATTAACTTTCTCTCTCTCTCTCTCTAAATGCTTGGCTATTTTTGCTAATAACACATCAAATCTATAATCATTTCAATTCTGTGAAAATCTAGAAAGCATTATTTACGGGCTCTTAATGATAGAATGAGGAGAGTTAAATCATGGCGATCTATGATGGGAATTCAATTAACACTCTTCTATTAAATTAAAAGATTAATTTTAGAAAGTAATTAGATACTTCCGATTTTACGTAAAGCGTCTAAATGAGATAGGTAACTAATTAATTGCGCTGTGTTGTTGCACAAAGTTTATCTGACAAAAAAAGTGGCCAAACAGGCGAATCGGAATTTTATTATAGCCGATGTTTAATTAAAACATATAAAATGTATCCTAAAACGGTGAATTTTTTTTTTCCATTTGTTCCGTGACTGTATCAAATTGACAAATCACAAAAACTAATGGGTTGCTACAAAATGTATAACTAGATTAATGTTGGTTATTATTGATACTATTTTGCCAAAAACAGCCTGAAAGTACCCATCTTGTTTATTTTCAAGGCCCAGATAACCCATACTTAGGTATGACTTCTTTTTAAACAACATTAAAATATGAAGTTGACAGTGTAAAAAAAGACAAATGGTTGATTAAAAATAATGCCTTTCAAAGCGGTTACATCTCGAATGTTTACGGGCATTTAGTAGGGATACCTACACTATGTTAGGTAGTGTTACGTACTATCCCATAGTCACACTGAGTGTATTGAAAACTTTAGAACGAAGGGTATTTTGTAGTTTCTGTCAGCGCCAACAGCAAGTTACCACAGAATTCACAGTGTATGTGTCCGCTCATTAATAATACATTGGCTTGTTTTTCATTTCGGGCATTTTTTAAATAATTCAGTAGTCACCTGAAACCTCTCTATTATGTTATCGTTGTTGTTCTTTTTGGTACTCCCGTAGTATGCGAACTAAGATGGCGGACACCGGAACGTAGTATGTGCGCCAGGTTAGGGTTAAGCCATAATTTTATTCCAATTTTCCTTATTTTAGTTCTATTACGAGTTCGGGGACTGGCCAAGTGACTCCCGTAGTATTTGTACCTGAATTATGGCCTAACCCTAACCTGGCACACATACTACGTTCCAGTGTCCGCCATCTTGGTTCGCATACTACATGAGTAGCTTTTTTGTCATCAGTTGATGTCTATGTTCTTGCCTTTAAAAAAAAAATTAAAGTTAGCTGTTGATTTAATTATGTTAGAGGTTGTTAAGAATTGTCAGGATGCGATTGCCACATTTGATAAATAGCAAATTTATGAGGTTTCTCACTTTTGCCAAATTTATTCAATTGTAATCAAATTTGTTGCGTGCATGAATAAAATTAATAAAAATTTGTTGCTGATGTTGATGGATGTAATCCTGAACATGAACTCTCAAAATAACTCATTTTGTCATTATTTCACAGATGAAAAATTTCCAACCCGGAAACGATAACAAATATAGGAAGTTGTTTTTCACACGATATGACCTGCACTTGACACGAAGTGCAAACTTATAACTAAATGTACTTTGCTTTTAAAACAAATAACACATTATCTGCATTTCAATTCCAAAAGTAAATGAAATGGTGAAAAGCTGATTACCTATTAATGTTCGATCTAATTAAAGTGAACGTTAAATAGCCTGTCCAACTTTGTCTTATCAGTGAAATGTTTGGTACTTCCGTAGTATGTGAACCAAGATGGCGGACCCCGAAACGTAGTATGTGTGTCAGGTTGGCGTTAGGCCATAATTCAAAAAATGGAATAAAATTATGGCCTAACTCTAACCTGGTACACATACTACGTTCCGGTGTACGCCATCTTGGTTCACATACTACAGAAGACTATCAATCGTTTTTATCTGTGCATCTTTGATTAAAGATAATCAATCAGCATCTATTTTTCATGATAAATGCAATTATATTCTGTATGACTCATCAACTTTTGTTTTTGATTCGACGAACTATGACGCATATTTCTATCCTGTCGACATAGTTTCAATAGTCATGTTTCAGCGTCAAAATGATTAAAAAATATTTTATACAGTTTTAGTTTTAAAGTTTATAAATTTAAATATTTTAATTAAACTTAAGGTAATAAATACATATTTTTGATTCCAACTGAAGTAGATTGAAACAGATTCTTAGTAAATTTTAGATTTGAATAAACGGTTTTAATGGGGCTCAAAACATTTATTGGTATATAAAAACGATGCTCAATTTAACTCAAAATATATTCTTATTAAAAGCAATATAGAATACAATATAACAATATTTGAGATGGCTGATTGCCATAATACATGGTAGCAATGTCCAAATGCTGCAAACTTTATTGTTATTAAATCCACAAATGATTTCGGCCGAACAGTCACTACATCCGATTCCAGTAAGGTTATTAATTAATTTGTGACAAAAATATAAAATTTACACCTGTAACAAAACTCCCCTTCATTAAAACTAGTCATGTATTCTCAATTATAAACCTTAATCAATTTATCAAATTAGTTTTATTATTAGTCTTAACCTCTCACATTTTGTACTCAAATAGACAATAATTTTCCGGTCATTTAAGTTTTTTTGCATTATATATCCCATTTTCTTCTCAAAATATTATATCTTATAAACTAGGCATATTTATCGGGTTCAAATTTGATAGCAAGTAGTTATTTAAAAATTTCTCAAAATTGAAAATGAAAAATACTCAATGTGTTTATATAAAATTCATAATTAACATGTTAAGGCAAGAAATACATAGAAAACGCTCAGAATTTGAAAAAAAATTTAAGTTGTTTGGCTACTCGAACTTATTTATAACAATTTTGTGTAAATCTTGCAATTTAGGAAAGTTGATCTTTCTCTCATCCGGATGTACATATTCTGTTTCATGCACTGATCTTTATCTATTGTACTGTTTGTCACATATAGTCACTGTCAATTTTGTCATGTCAAGAGTATGTCATGTAAATCGCAACGGCATATATAGAGACTGTACTGTACTCTTGATGTGTTAGGTTTCAAGTTGACTTCTGATGCATTACATCATATTTATAGTCAAAAATATGTAATTGTTTGATCGGTATTCTATAATCTCTCATGCGACAAAACATCATTTAGCAATAAAATGTCGAACCAGTTTGAACCGTGAATTATTCTGTAATATATGACTTTCTGATTTGAGATCTGATGTGTAATCGAAATTTCTCATTTATTATTAGAAGCTCAATATTGTCGACGTATTGACAAAAATGGATCCTCATTTTTGCTAAGCCAACTCGTGCATGCTGAAAAAATGCCGTGACTTTTTTATATTTGTTTTAGTATATTTGGAATATGGAACGATTATCATACACTACTTAAATTTCATCACAAAATGATTTACAAGGTTTAGTTGAACACGAGAATGGGTTACGAATCTAATTCTGATTTTTTGCCAAATAAACACATACCTGCTCTGATAAATATTCGGACTTGAAAAATAAAACACGAAAAGTACATTTTTTGCATAGATATTGGGCTACATTATATTTCAGTGAAACACGGAGAACGATTTTTGTTTTATTTTTATCTATAACACCTTGCTTAAGTCATGTTCATATGCAATTACTAACATTTTCACCTATAGGTATAACCTTAATACTCAACTTTTGGCTCGACAAAATGTTTTTGCCACTTGACTTTCACCTGTTAATTTTGCTTTATAATTAAATACCCGTGAATTAACCAATTTCCGATTAAAAATAAACTTGATAGTTATCCTATTTGCAAACCCGAAAACTTTGAAAAACTGCAACCTAATGACTTTATCAAAACATTCTAATCGAGAACGAAATTCAACCTGCGGTAATTAGGATTGCAAACAGGATAACGTAATCAAGTAATCCGGTACCCAACGTTTTGCATTTTAGTTGGTTCTATATGAAATATATTCTTTTTTTTTTACATCAGTAACGGTCATATGATGCTACTTAAATTTGCGAATTTGTATTTTTATAAGCATTTTGAATTATACACCATCCGGATAAAAGTATACAAATTCTAGTGGGTCAGTTTGCATTTTATGCGCGTAGAAAATGATTCCATGAAAGCTGTCCAATTACTGTACATAATGAGTCGTTTGGTTAATTTGAAACCCGCAATTAAGTCTTCGATAATCACCAATATCTTATACTTTTCAGCGAAAATTGTCACGATTGAAACAATTTTCTTTAAATTCTACACGAAAATAAATCACTTGACGTCACATCTATGACGTAGACTTTAATGGCTTCACGAGAGCGAGAACGCAAAGTGAAAAACCGTGCGAAATAGCTTGAACGCAACAACGTGCCTATGGTTTTATATTTATCTTCTTGCGCTTGTTGGATTTTATTGATACGTGAAACATGTTCTAAATATTTATATTCTGGTGACATAGTTTAGTTTCATAGTTTGTTGGTAGCGTACGCGGTAGCTTAGAATTGACCATGTGATTTATATTTTGATGAAAAAGGCATTTCTTATTCAGAGACTGTATTTTGAAGTGTTTGAATATTGAATATATTTTGCTCGGTGTAGCATATTGATGAGACGTAGTAAATTTCAATGGATAGATTTCAGAAAGTTTCAAAAAAGAAAATCATATGACAAGTTAAAATTGTTGAATTCCAGTTGAAAGGTCAGTTTTTTTAGAAATATACGGGTCGATAGGTAATTATGCGATTAGATCTTTCGGTTTTAAATTCACTGCAGCTGAAATTATTTGTTCGTGGAGTATTTGAAAATTACCTCTGATCGAGCGATAGAAAGAATACAAATAAATAGTTTTTAGACAGAAATTTCCTGAAATCGTTTTATAGCAAAAATGATCTACGGGCAAATTTTATTCATTCCGTCTATATTAGGCTTTATATAACTGACATGCTGCAGTTTGATATTTTGATATACATTTCCCAGGTTTAATTCTCTTTTTCTCCTCAATTTTTAGGTATTTTTTAATTTGCAAACATCCGTTTTTCTAAGTAAAAATTATACCAAAATAAGGTTTAGAAGAAGTTGTAATTTTGGGCGATTTATTGAATTTCGTACTATGTACTTATGTTTTATTACGTTTCGAGGTTTATTCATTACTGCTTTGATGTTACATTTAGCCAGCAATATCATTACGTTATGGCAAATTAAAAAAAAAATACAGTATGTAGTCCATCGTTTTCTCCTCAGTAACCTAGTATCTGTTTAGTATATATATGTTTGAAAATATATATCGATCAGCATTTTCGTTTAAATTTGATTAAACATTCTATGGCCAGGCAGTTCAAATAGGCGTATAAAGCGATAATGCAACTTTCAAAAAACTTTTACAAATTTAACGAAATTTTTATTCAAATTTTATTCTTCTATTTTTAATTCTTTTATATTACCATCATTACATATAACATTCATTCTTTCTATTCGCAACTGAAACTCAAACTTGTGCCAACTTTAACTAATCTTTATTTGACCAGTTTCAATCAAGTTCAAATGTTTCATATGTTTCAAATGGGTTCAAATTGTATGGTTCAGTATATATGTATAATGTATGTTTACCAGTCAGTTTACAATACCTACTTATAGCAAAAAGTTTTTCTGTAGCAATTTCTAAGAAATTTGATAAAATGCAAAAGTAATAGCAAGTTGTTTTTATTTTATCCGAAGCTTTTGTCGAGTACAAATCAGAAATGAAACCACTTTTAGATTTCTAAATTTTAAAAACCCAACGCTCCGGCCAGAGCAATGTGAGAGCAGATGCCACCATATCATGTCTTTATTGATTTAGTCTTATTAGACTAGGCACTCTGAGAGGCAGAGTAAAATATATCAGCTAAATTCTGTATATATATTGCATTTTAATTTGTGACAATGGTGTGGAAACATTTATGAATAAGATGCGAGACAACTAATTTTGGCCATGAAATCACTTATATGTGCTATTTTTAAAACGGGTTTGAATTTTTGTTGAATTGTGTGGACGATTTAAATTAAATCAACCATACTCTGAATTCAAAAAATACCGTTAAAATCAATTTATTGTAGAGTATAACAATAAGGCATCTAAATTTGAAAATCAAAATTTTTTTTGATAAATTTAGGTGACAGGGCATATTCTCCGTCGTTTATTTATTTTCATTTTAGCTCAATTATTTCAAACAATTTGTGAGATAAAATTCTTGTATATATTTATAGTATTATAATTATGTCGCTTGCATTCTTGTTACTCGCCCCGGGTGAGATTTTGATGATTAGGAGAGGTCCAGATACCAGTGTCTCTCAGTATATTTTTAGAAAGATCCATGCAATGTTGATAAAATTCTTTCTTTTATATTCCGATATAAACATTTCGTAGTTTTCATAATAGCGGAGGTTTATTAAAAAGGGATAAATATTGAGAAAATTACAGAAATTTAATATTTGTATTTTTTCTTGAAATTTTTTTTTTTACTTGAATAGTATATGATATAATATAAGGGTTACAGAGTTTTATTTCGTTTCAAATCTGTATATTTATGGTTTGGTATTAATTCTCGTTGCAATTGTGTTTTCAGTTTGATTGGGAGTCAATATAGGAATATTACCTATTTATTTAAAACAAAATTTAGCATGCTCGCAATATTAAATTTTGTTACTATCAATATATGGCTACCTAAATAATATATTAGTTATGTTTCTAATGTATTCAAAATCCAATTTCTAAATTTGATGCATACATGGTTACCTTTTTGCTAAATTTATTTTTCTACTTTGTATATTCAAAGTAGTTCAACTCGGATGTCGACAAATAATGAATATTTGATACTGAATATGTTTGAAAATTTAAATTCAACGATCTAAAAAGAATTTTAATTTGTGTATCAAATTTAGTGTTCTTCCGTGCGAGAGCTATAGATAATTGTATATGGATTTCGTGCCAATAAAGACGTCACAATGCATAAAATTATCTCGCGGATGTCTAATATTATTTGCAATAAAAGAAGAGTCGTGTATATTAATAAACACGATGCGTTTCCGAATTAGTATCTCGTGCAGTCATTTTCGTTGTGGCCACCTATAAAGAGTTATATGAAGAATCAGGGTTTTACGTCTAAAATGAACAGTAATATCATTTTAATGCGTCGGAATTTTAGTCCGTGATGGTTGTTTGCTTTTAGCGAGTTGCTATTGGGTTCTTGCATTCTATTTTTTAAACGGTATTCAAGTGTTGAGAGTTATATAAAAGTCTTAGTAATTTTACGCATGGAGCATTTCATTGATAAATCAAACAACAGAATGAAAATAAAGAAATAAAATAAAATATTGTAGGTGAAGAAATTCCATTGTGACACCTCATTCTAGAATTCAAGTTTCTACGATCGAGTTATAGAGTTCATTTCGACTGTAGGATGCATGTACATAATAAGTTTATAATACTCAAATAAAAATATTTTATGCAATTACAGAAAATAATAGGCAATATATAACTCTGAAGTTGCTAATGTTTGGAATTGCAAATCTAATGGGCGATAGACTACAAAGATTCTTCGGAATATTACCTTTCCTTGTTAATGGCTGTACGTGTGTTCTCATTGTTGTGTCATTGTCAACGACCGGATGGTTTTATCATAAAGATTCGAGTTATGGATTATTTCAAAGATGTTGGATTACGGAATCGGGAAGACGAGATTGTAAAAATTTAGGTAAGTTTTTTTTATCTTTTTGGCTGATTATAGGTAAAACGCTTTTACATTAAACATGGGATATATATCACAAATAAACTTAAAATAGTCCTGTAGTATGCGAACCAAGATGGCGGACATCGGAACGTAGTATGGGTACTAGGTTAGAGTTATGTCATAATTTTATTCCAATTTTCCGGTTTTTAATTCTATTACGAGTTTGGGGACTAGCCAAATGACTCTCGTAGTATTTGTACTTGAAATTATGGCCTAACCCTAACCGGGTACACATACAACGTTCCGGTGTCCGCCAACTTG
Organism: Styela clava; assembly: GCF_964204865.1. Lineage (NCBI taxonomy): Eukaryota > Metazoa > Chordata > Ascidiacea > Stolidobranchia > Styelidae > Styela > Styela clava. The sequence goes on from NC_135254.1 coordinate 9,162,060, forward strand.
GTTCGCATACTACAGGAGTACCAAACTTGATATGACAACAGGCTTCATAATCTTTGATGAAAGACGAATTAATGACTGGTTATTCACCTGATCTGTTGGGATATCTTGAGTTATGTTAGTAAATCTAATGTTTTATAGTATATAAGATGGGATTCAATTAGTGCCTTTGATGTGAACTCGTGATAAAATTTCGATAATTAGAATATATTGGATTAAATGTAGCGAAGTTATTCTTTACCAGAGTAAAACACTTGTATTTAGTTACCATAAAAATATTTAAAACTTTAATTAACTATTCGAAACTAGTATAAAGGTAACCGACAAGTACCTGTAGCACTTCACAATCATAATTAGTATTAATAACTCTTGATATTGTAGCCACAAATAAAAGATAATATTGATATCCATTTTGTAATTGTGGATTCGTATTTAGGAAATATTGTTTACAATATAACCACGTTTGGTTTCTTTATACATAAACATCAGTTTTTGAAATATGTCACGTTTGGTGATATATCGCTCATGTTAACTTTTTGACCGTCTGTATTGGTGACAGACATAACGTCTAGTATCGATTCCTATTTAAGCTACAAATGATATCTTTTTGAAATATGTCTTGTTGAACTTTAACCTATTAGGCGTCGGTATCCGAAGTCACGAATACAATCGAAAAATCTTTAATAAATTAACAATTTCATGATATCATTTCTGATGCAGGTAAGAAAATTAGGGAGGAATAAGAAATTGCATTTTTTGTCAAAATTCGAATATCTTTAGCTTTACTGATGATTACAGAAATAGAAAATATTAATGCAAGAAGGATTATTGTGTATGTTAAGATCATGTTTTACGTCATAGGTTTCGGACATTCAGTAAATTAATAGGCCACATCATTTAACTAGTACATTGCAAATTTTAACTTGATCTCAGGAGAAAGTTACTAAAGTTTTTAATAACTAGATTATTAATTAAAAAGATTAAAGAACATAAATGTAATAGTGTGGTCACTTAGGGTCTAAACTCATTAATTAAACATCCGTATTTACAAACGAGACATCGAAAATCGATCGATGAGAGCGTCATATCTGGCTCGATAATATCTATAATAATCAACAATAATTGCACAAACTCATTTCCGCTGGCAGAAGGACAGCTATCAAGTTTTATTTTATTGCGTTGTACCATTTGGCAATCAAGAAAGTATCGAAATGAATTACTTTTTGGCTGCCTGGCAATAGAACGACATATTAAATAGGGAAATTAAATCATTAAATCATCAATATAAAAGGACGTATGTCATCGTGGTACACCGATTCAAAAACTGAATTTAAAATTTTCAGTTTTTTTTTTCAAAATATCAAATTCAACGGAGTTAAATCGTTCAAAACTTTATCCATCTTTTTTATTTTTAGACGGTGGAACAGCAGAGAAAACAGCTTCAATATGCCTGCTGGTGTCATTAGTTCTGCATTTTGTGGCAACTGTAGTTTCATTTCTTGGACATGTTGAAAGTCGTAAAAAGAATTATAAAATTGCAGGAGTTTTTTCTACGATTGCAGGTGTGTTGTGGCATTTATTCCCGAATAAGAAATTTTTAGGAAATACCAATATTCTTCTCTCAAACACACTATGAAGGATAATGTGAGAGCAGTGATCTCACGTTCAATCAATTTTTAACTTTTTTTCCGAGGAATCCAATAGTGACGTTTTAAGATTGCGCTTCCTTTTAGTTTATTGTGCACTCGATTTGTGGCGATATGATGGATATTTTACAAAAAAATTAAAGTTCATCCTATTTAAATAAAAATTATGCCAGTGGATAGATCTAAGTCAAAATAAGAAAACAATACCAAGTTTGCTTATCTCATTCGGCTAAATTCATGTTGTTGTCGATGCTGTCTTTTGGGGGAAAAATCGCCTTGCTGCCCGTATTTCGTTTATTTTTATTTTCAAATTCCTACGGGACCAAAAATTTCACCCATTTTTATTTTATTTTAATTCATGGGAACACTTCATTAACTCAGAACACGCCTCAGTCACGCTACCCGTCGATCTTTTTAGCAAACTTGTTACTCAATTAGACAGCTAAGGGCTTACAATATCGATACCGATTCGCGATTTTCGTGCCTATGCATTTGAGTATTGCCTATAATTATCACTATCAAATCGTTTCTATATTTACTAACAAAATTCTCTTATTTACAGTTTTCGTCATTTGTGGAGGTTCCGGTACATACGCGGGAATGGCGATTTTGTATACTGAATTCACACTGAGATACAGTTTTTATGTATCAGTGGGAGCTGTTGGAAGTTCACTTCTCTCAACTATACTTTCGTTCTCTATGCTGAGATTCGATGAAAATCCGAAAAAGATCAATATCAACGAATCTCTTACTGAAGTTACGGTGTTAACATGAAGCATTACATGGACATTGATTTCTGCAGAGGTAGAAATCAAATGTAATATAATGCGATTTTTGCGAGAAGCGAAAAAGAAACGCTACAGAAAAGAACGACAAGCAGAGAGAATCAGTGCCGGTGTGATATTGGTGAAAACAAATCGAACTAATATGAAAACTAACAAGTGTTTTGCTATTAGCATAACTGCCACACTGCTTTTGACAAATAAAGTGAATTCATTGATTCAGAAATTCGCAAATAGCGGTATATACAGGTTGTCCATAAAGTCTTAAAAATTTTTAAATTGCAAAGGGAATTGATCGATGCCATATATTGTTTTGGCCCTCACACTGGTTAAGATGTATTGAGAACTGACTTAATAACAAAATTAAAATTGTAAAGGAACTTTATGGACACCCTGTATATGTGTATTATTCCCAGAATATTTTACATAAACCTGCATGATATAAGTATTTATAACTTCTATTCCTTTGCTGATAGCTGGGTTTTTCAGAAGTCAAAAACATTTTTAGAGTTAAATGTCAATACAATCAATGTTTTGTTGTTTATACTATTGTCGTAATTGGTATTACATGATATATTACTATAACGTCAAACCACTGACCCTATTGCGACAACATTTTGGTGCTTCCTTTTTTTCGACGCGCATAAATATATCAACCCAAACTATAACTATAAAAATATCTCACTGAAGGCGTTGTGTGTTGGTGTGACACAAAAAAAGACAGAAACAATACAAGAATTGCTCTTCATGGGTGGATTGAGTTTTTGAAATTTTTTGCAAACAATGTAATAATGTAGTATTGTAATAAGTTGATATTATTTATGTTTAGGTAATAGGTCAGTATTATTCATTTATTATGTTTCAATTTTTGTTCTCAACTTTGTTTCAAATTCAAACTTTTTGTCGAAATAAAAATAAAATCAATGAATATTTTTTCTTTGTGTTTGTGCATTCCGTGGGATAAGAAACGATAGTTAATTTCGAATGGCACCTAAGGTCAAATTGAAACTAGCCTCTATAAAATAACAGATTCACTCTTTTCCCTCCCATTTATGTCTTTATTATCTACAGAAATTATATATGAGACTTAGATAGCTAGTAGGACGAACAAGGCTATAAATAATTAAAAAATGTAGACACAGGAGAGTTTGTTTTGTCATTGCTCTAAACCAGTGTTTCCCAACCCGAGTCCGTTTGAATGAGTCCGCAGCGAGCCAGAAATTCACTGCGGACTGAAAACGTTTTTGCGAAACTTAACTATCAGCCAATTTACGATTTAAGTTAGAATTTACATAAAAGGCAAGTCCATTCACATAACAATATTCGAGACTACAATTACTGGTTAATGAGTAGAACTGGACATATATTCGAGTACTCAACTATCAGAATAGCAATTTACTATTCGAAAATTTGGTAACAGTTGACGCGTCGCCTGATCAAACGATTGGATTTTCCAACTCACTTGATGATTTCCGACGAAAACACCCGAGTCTGCGCACGCTTCGATAGATACCTTAGTGGTGTTTCTCGCGAGTTCGAACAACGAGGAATAATTTTTTTTTTCTGGTAGGTGTCAATGGTGGCAATTCATATTTTTTAAATTGAAAAGCGGCAATACAAAATACTAAAAATAAAACAGAGAATACCATAAGTTTGTTTTATGATGGTCCGCAACCGATTAAAAACGCTTTTTTAGACATTGCAAATCGCAAAATTTCGGGTGCTACCCAGTGGCGGGATTCAAATTTTTTATCAGCCGGTTCCATCACAAAAGTCATATATTTCTGCCGGTTCTGTTACATGTTTTTTTTTAGTAAGGCTTACCGGTTCGCTGATCTCATAAAATTCCGTGAGACGGTTCTATAGAACCGGTGCGAATTGGCTGAATCCCACTACTGATGCTACCGTAGTATACGTACCAGGGCATTTTTCCTTAAGATTCCTTGCTTTACTGCCTCCACATTGGTACGTACAGTACTGGAGCGCCATAAGTGTTGTACGAACAGCTCAGATTTGTCGAATTCACAAAAATACGAGTCAAAACAAAATATAATCGGGCACTACCACGCGTTGCTTTTATTACACAACTGCAGATTAAAATCACCACAATTAAATTAATAGTGAAGCAAGGCGACGAATTTGTATTTTTGATTTACTAATATACTTTAAATATATTTTTAATAAGTGATAAATCAAGTTGTAATTTTTGGAACTTTATAGCAGATAGTAATATTTTTCTAACGACGATAACAAATTTGCAAGATCGCAAAAATATGTATCAAAACGAAATATAATTGGGTAATATCATTCTCACATTAATATGTTTGCAGATTGCCGAGGCCTTTTAAAGAAGTGATGCTTTCATCTTGTCGTAAGTCGACGCAACCGTGGGTTATCATGAACACAATTAAATTAAAAAGATATTTTATATTCTCGTCGTGGTCATGGATTGAACATTGAGCGACGGAAACGGCCATTATACACTAAAAAAGTCGGCTCTTTTAACGAGCACGTAATTGCTTTAATTGCATCTTCACACAGAGTACGGTAGCAATAAACGCACCTTGAGTCCGCAGAGGTTTTCGCCGGTGAGAAAATAGTCCGCGATCAAAAAAGGTTGGGAAACGCTGCTCTAAACAAACATTCATATTGTACGCCAGGAAAGCAGGGAAGTATTGGGTTTACCACTGTTTTTATAGTCAATGTTGTCTGATCGCCAGATTGACAATGACGTTTATTAATCAGAAATACCTTAACTAGGATGCCAACATATTTAAGGTATTGTAGCCATATTCAACAGGCTAACATATATTTTACATAAAATGTTTTTCGTTTTTACCATTGTGCAAAAAATTATTTTGTAAATACCGATTTCAATTATATATTGATATGATTCTCGCGATTTTTTCTGCACGCTATGACGTATTAATTGTATGACATAGATAGGACATTCTCAAATAAATGATTGGAGAAATGTAAAAAAAATGTAAATTTGCTGCCTCAAGATTTCTTGATCAACAGCATAGTAACCAACAGCTTCTACGTGCGTGCTTTCCGTTTTTGTACACGAGCATCGTGCGTTGCCAGTTTTATTTTCGATAAAACGTTTCTCAAATCTAACATTTCGGAATTTCTTTCCTGTTACGTATTTGAAACTAATAACTAATATGCAAATTAGAAAACATTTAAATAACTATTTCAACTTAGAAGATAGACATAATAAATGAATGTAACTAAATAAGACAAAACTAAGAAGAAAAAGTTCTTACAAAACCTAAAAAATCAAACTCAGAATACATAATTTATAGTTTATAAATGAGACTCGACCAAACTTAAATTATTTAGATTTGTTAGAATCAAGCTTAATTTGTATTAACGAGGCAATATATTATGGTTTGATATTTAATATGACTAAATAAAATAATTCAATTATTATTTCACGTTTGGTCAGGCATTTTTAGGGTTAAGTATCTCCCTTGGCGTGTAGAAAAAATCATATCCATCTTTTCGAGAAAAATAGTCACATATTGAACACTATATATGTTGATTTGGCAAGATAATCTGCTCTAAGCAGGTCACAGGCTTGCACTCACTCAGTAATATACGTTACCTCATTCACAAGCAAAAAGAATCATTTTTGAGTAAATTTACCGTCGACCACTTAACTGCCGAAAGCTAATGAAAATATACATATCTATTCTATTATTAAAAAAATGCATTGCAAATTATCAATTTATGATGGTCGGTAAACGCTGATGGAGGCGAATCAGTTCAGGTTAAACAGTCCAACCAGACGAAAAGTTGTAAAATTAACGAATTCCCTATAATTCGAGTTCTGTGAAGAAGAGAGTACATTGACAGTAAACGCAGCTTTCAATACACAATTCACCTTTTATTTGTATTTTGTGTAAAAACTTCGGAATGAAACAGAAGATACCAAATAAAAGAAGAAAATGGCTGCTTATATTTTCACATAAACATATGTTAACACAGCAAGTGTCTTGAACACTGTTTTGAATAAACATGATTTGGAAAATGGGGCATATTTATATAAACTTATCGAACTTCTAGGTAGGTTTTTATTATTAATATAAAGCACACTTCTGTTTCCACGTAATATCAAATATAAACTTAGAAAGGTTGTTGATTAAACAAATCAGTCTAATTTAAAGTTGAAAGTTTCCTATCGGAAATATACTTCCTATTAATACACGCATTAATATCGGTATGTACATATAAGGATGCATCAGTCACAATGATATATCTAATATAAGTGCAATGGTACAAAGTTGATGAAATTCGAGTTCATGCATGGGACACGCCTTTGAAACAAGTTTTGTTCTTCACGCATGTTGAAATCGTGATATCTCGTGAAGTACTGTTAGACAATGGTAGCTAAAAACCCAAAAATATTCTGTAAAAGATTTAGTCAACGATCCAACAAGTAGTTTTTTTACGTTGTTTACATAATTAACTGTGAATCTTAACAGTCAAACGTCCTGTTGTGTTCGTTTTGTTTTTTTTAATACTAAGGGCACTGCTTGTATCATTGTTGTGAATATTATCCCCAAATATTAGTAATCGGAACCGTGGAACGATTAAGTTAGATTTTATGTATTTTCGAAAACTTTTTCAGTTTTTCGACTTAAAAATAAAGATATTTGATATTTAAGTCTTTTATTTAATCCTCACTCAAATGTCTCTGCCTAATTTAAAAGTGTACATAGTGGCAAATTCTTCTGAAGTTCAAACATAAAATCATTTCAAAAATTGTTTGAATTATCGAACGTGGGAATTGACATCAAGGAAATTCTCAAAAACAATCCAGTATGACGGGCTGTTACGCAGATTAGACATTAGCGGTTAGACATTAACCAATTGCGTTAAGATCAATCGCCACACCTCCTTTTGTAAAGTGGTAATGTTAACTGTTAATATTTGTAACATACAGTAAATGTTTTTGGGAAATATACTACACATTTTATTTGTGTTGTAATTACATGTTTCGCCTTTTTTATTGCCGACATTTTGTTCGCATATTTTGCATCGATAACACGAGATATTTGAACCATTAGATAAGAGCAGAAATGATCGATAAGTCAGGACTTCAATTTTGAATATTACAAAGCACTCTCTCACCGTCTAGCGTTTTGATACAACAACCAGATACTTACGGTGCGATATTTAACGTTGCATGATTTCATGAAATTGACTGGCTTTCGAGCAAAGATAAGCAGAAGCAGCTAAAATGAGCTAATGACTTTTAAAACTTTTGCACGATAGTAATTCTTTTGTTTCAGTATCATCAAATTCATTTTTGTCGCTAGAGTGGATGGCCAGTGTTGAATAATGGACTCAAAGGGCGCTCCAGAAGCGTGTGTACCAATATGAAGGTAACTAATTTTGTTTGCCTATTTTACACCAAGTTGTGTAAAGGGACTGAATGGGCAGGAGGTATATTCACTTTACTAACACAGACAGTCCTCGAATTCGTAATAGAACTAAAATAAGGAAAATCGGAATAAAATTATGTCTTAACCCTAACCTGGTACATACGCTACGGGGGTATCCTTATAAGAGCTTTCGCTTGTCATCTACAATCCACAATTTCAATATGGTTAGCTCAACGAGCAATCCACCCAGTGCACTCACGTTGTTGACAAAAGCATTAGTGGGATCAACTAATTTGGTTTGTCTCATTCAGTAATTTATTTCACAAAATTGTTAATTGTAGTATACTTGTAAAAAAGTTCCACTTTAAAGTATTTTGCAAAAACTATTACTTTGTAGATTTATATCTCACTCAGTTTTTTCTAACTTCTGAGTGATTTGAAAATTCTTACATAAAAATCGTTATTTGTTTAAGCGCCAAGCAACCATTGTCAGGTCATTTCTTGACACTTGTATAGGTTTAGATTGCATTCCAAACAACCAACCCAGATATTTCAAAAAATGTCAAAAAACTATATTTTGAGAATTATTCCACATTCAATTCCAGGATAAAACGCACTTGATGATGGCAATAAACAACATATTTTCCACTATCAGTAGTTGAGTGCTTTCAGGCAGATTTGTTTAAAAAATTAACAAAAAACAAATTTTTCATGTAAACGATTATGCACCAGGCGAGTAGAAGTAACTCCAGTCACCTTGCTATTATGATACACGGATCAAAATAAAATATTCGATTCGATTTCATCAAAAAAAGATACTAAACCAATTAATATTCTTCCAAATTTAATTTTGAAAATTTCGAAACAGGCCGGATACACAATATTCTTAACTGAAGTAGCGTAATAAGTAAATCCATCTATGCTTATCAAATGACTTCCTCAAAGAATAGAAATAGAGTAAGGAATAGAACACAATGAGGAAAATTTATTCAGAGCAATATAGAGATATTGTGAATATTTAAAAAAATATGACACCAGTGCACGTCCATTAATTCCAGTCAACAAATCCAGCCGCTTGGAAAGTTTATACACTAAATATATCTCGAGCCAAGCATACTGCTTGTGCTGGACAATTTCGCTTGTTGACGGCCAAAATTGTTTTCCGTTCAGAAAATATTATGATCATGTATTTTAAAAGAGCTAGAGATGGAAATCGAGCAAGTTTATACCTAATTGTAGTTTTGTGTTTTACCGGAATATCATTTTGCACTGTTAGATTGTGTTTACATCACAGACTGCACCAATGGCCTAAGATATTTGAATATTATAAGGCCCTGTGAATACTTTGAAATCTTCATGGTTGAAGTGTTATTTATTATAGTGCAATGTAGTTTTGAAACCATCGGCTCGATTCGGTTTTGACCAGTTTAATCTGGATTAATCCAGAACTGTTATACTTTGCGTCAAACTAATGAGTAATCTGTTGATTGTCTTTTTCGCCATTTCCTTGTATTATTGCAACGAGCAATTTTTTGTATCCACCAGTTGCATGGCTTTTAACTTTATTGATGAGAGATTTTCCATATTTCTTCTCGTATATTTCTCTGATATCTGCTAGGTCGATCTAAATGAAAATCAAAACGGGAATCCAGTTTTTGTTGCTAAAAGTACAAGACTTTATATCATTGATGCCATCAATTACATACACGAGTAAGCAAAAATTGAAAATGATCAGATTTCAACTTCTAAGGGGGTGGTGGTTTTACGATGCATGTACTTGACGGACGGTCTGACAAAATATCTGCTCTTGGCACCACGCCTAGCACACGAAAACGAAGACGACCCAAACAAGTATGTCAGACAATGTTAATGACAGCGGACCTCAGCATGTCTCTGTTTTTCAAAATGTCACAGAATCGGGCCAATGGCGTCGATTTGTGAAGAGTGGCTCATCAGCAATGGCCATCACGTTTAAAATAGAGTACTGGACAATATAGTAGACTATTTACCACTTTGCATATTAGGTATTGCTCGGAGTCTAAATTTTTGTCACCGGTTAGCAAACACTAATTTGAGATATTCGAAAATCATCATGAATGTAGACGTAGTCCATATCACCAATGCAAAGCTATGACTCTAGATTCTAGGCCAAACTTACTTCAGATCTTGACACCACAATTCGAGTCAAAATATCATGTTTTGTTGTAATTCCCTCCATACTTTTGTGCAAGAGCTCAGCAAAAAATTCAGGAATACTGTTTGCACACTTCACCGTCCATTTTAAACCTTCTTCGACATCGCCTGAGAATTCTCGTTCTATGAAAGCATTGATGTCACTTTTTGTAACCTGCATAATAACAACAATTTCAGAATCATCAAAAGTCTATACTATTTGATTTAGGAGTAGTGCTAGGCATTCTCGAATACCTTGTGATTTCAGAACCAAATCGAATATTTTTTTCGAATGGAATCTCGAATATTTGGGATATATAATTGTAAGCGAATTTTTCTTTGTAATTGGTCCTGTCAACAGAAGAATTACTGAAGACATAGAATACATCTCTCAAATAGATTACTGAGCGTTCACACACAATAACAAGCACGTTTTATCAATAACTCTCGACAGAGAGTCAGAATCTCAGAATTGCGTTGAAAATATATGGCTCCCATAATAAATGGGGAATTCATCTCGACCATTGGCAGAAAGAAAAAAAAAACAAGATGGCGGCAATTCAAAATTTTGCTCTGAACCGATTCGAATAATTTACTATTCGATTCAAATAGTCAGTTCGAAATGCCCAGCCCTATTCAAGAGTCTTGCTGCACACTAACACAAATGTAACGTTTTGTCTGACCAGGGTTAGACTTTTTTAGACAAGCATTTTTCAACTATGATAATAAACGCGATAGGATGTACATAAATAATGGTTAGCAATTGTTGAGTTAGTTTTCAACAGAGAAAAAGAAAATTGGGGTCAGTACAAGAACAATAAGGAAGTCAAATTTTAATTTTAAGAGCAAAGAGGTAGTTAGTCTTGCATAACCCCAACTGATAATCAAAAGTCTGCCTTGATTTCCACTTATTGAGGTTTTCAGAAGAATAAAGTTAAGTTCAAACGAGAGATAACGAGAGTAAAAATGAAACTGGTAAAAAAGTTCGTGAGGAGAAAACAAAAATGTACGAAAGTCAACAAGTATTGGGTGATAATGATACCGAAGAATTTATTTATTTGAGCTGGTTTGTAAGGAACCCAATTTCACTACATAAGCGATTTTATTTGAGATCAAATTAAAATCTTAATAAAATAAGCTCTTCTGACTATGTTTGTAGTCGTTGGGACGAGAGCAATGTTCAAATATATGGGCACAAAACGATTGGTGCATTTTGAGTCCAAAACTTTTTTAGACATTTATTGCTGCAGTTTCGTATTTAAAACACGGACCTCTTTATAAGCTTCAAAAATCTTCCTCAACTGTGGAAATCCTTCACAACAACATAAACCAATGAAGTCGAATCTTGGTTGGTCTGTTCCTCGTAGTTCAGTATATGTTGAATAAATCTGTGATGCCACATGTCGGGCTTTATCTGCATCGACCGATGAAGAGGGAGACCTTTTCCCCTGGAAAAAAATTAAGAATAGTTAAATTGTGATCAATGGTAATTGATAAAATCTAGTTATAAATTTAGGAAGTACTAGTTTTTGTATTATTAACAGTTTATCAACAACTTATCAAGATGTTAATGTTAGGTGTTGAAACAGCGATATCAACTGTATTCAGGATAAACATTTTCAGATCTCAGTAATATTTCAGGACTAAAAAACGGCAATTTGATAACACACATTTCATAATACAAAAAAAATCGAGGAACATTTCAGAAAAAATGAAATGTAAAAATCACTGGCACGTAATATTTTAAACATCATTTGAGTTACGGTGTGCCTTCAGTACATATTATCGACTCTACTTTACTATCTGTACACTTTGGGCTTTGAGATGAATTTTCCACTTGTGGTTAAGTGCGTATGACACAGTTTGAAGCGTATTTTGTGCAAAACTTTATTGAATCGGTTTTCTTCATATAATCATATTTCAAGGTATTTACTTTAAGGGCTTGGTATAGAAATATGAAGAACAATAGAGGTTGGTCTGGGAAACGATATCCTACAGTAAAAGGGACGATCTAATGCAGGCTCGGCGAAGTGGCTCATTGTGTTTTGCGTTAGAAACATATTCGCCATCGCACCTCTTATTACCCTACTTTAGTTCGCAGGTTCGAATCCCGTGGGGAATAATATGGCGAGAGAATTGCAGGACTTCTCGCCGCCGTAGGGTCGTTCACTTGACTGCTAGTCGGTTATGGCCTCCTCTACTATCAGGTCCATGCAAAACAAATGTCTGGCTAACCAATTCCATACCCGACATGGACTGGTAACCAGACGAGAGGTACTCGCATCATTATGAAATTCATTTTAAATGCACTGAGAAAACAATTGAACTCGGAATCTGATTCGACCATGTTCCATTATTGACGAATTTTAGTCATTACTTGAAAGCTACTCATTAACAGTGACTGACCTTTGATGTTTGATCACCTCTGCACTGACTTCCATGCCTATTCATAAAAAATTCATGACAAAATGTCTCTCAAGTACATTTAGCCGAGATTTACGGCGCTTTATCGCGTTAACCTTAAAACAGCACTTTGTTTAAAACAAAATAATCTGTCTCATTTAATAATAAAAGCATGAAGAATTCGGAGCATGAAATTGAGTTTTACGTCAGATTCGCCGGAAATTTGCACAAGTAATTTTATGGTTTTATTGGTTAGAATAAAATTTAAGCATTCTGATAATGGTAAACTCATTGTAATGAGTAACTAGCAATTAATTTAACATATTTAACATAATATAGTCTTGGGTAAAAATCGCGAGGCAGGTTGGCTTGAGGATTTGGTTTCTGCGACACCAACTACTTATCCTTTATCTATGCTTTTGTGCCGGCGGATCCGTATGCATATAATGCAAGGATGCTGTAGCAAAAGTAAAGATAACTATCCTAAGTTGTTCCATTTCATAAGCCATAGGGCATCAAAGAAGGGTTGAAACTAAGTGCATTTGGGCCAGGATTTTCGGGCTTGATTTTGAATCAACAAACAAAAATGTTTTCTGAACTTTCTGAACTATGGCGTGTTCTATATTTTGTACATTGTTGCAGGTTGAAAGGAAAATTTGGTTTTTATTTGCCTGCAGGCCTCTATTTTCGGATTGTGGTAAAAATACTATAACTGGTTGCAAGCAAACGTATACATTTATCTCTCCTGGGGATATTTTGTTTCATTTGGCTGGACGTCTTTCGACTAATTTAATATAAGAGCACTTTTGTTAATGTCCAAAGCTATTAGTATATTGGGTTATGGTGGGAGTGATTAACTACACGAGTATTAAAATTGCTTGTTTAGACACGAGATCACGAGTCTGCGTTCATCATCAGTTTTAATTTGATCACTTGAGTGCTAACGTGACTAAAAAATTGTAAGATTAACTTAAAACTCGAAGTATTTCATTTGAATTGCTCTGTAACATCGAGCCTTCCATATTCTTAGCCATGTATGACCATCGTTTTCATAATAAAATTAAAAGATGAGCACTCAAACTCAATGTGACCTATCAAAGATGGATGCGTTTGCAAATACAGTTAACTGCTAAAATGCACCACAGTCCTGGTACAGCAGATCAAATGCATTTCATGTATTATTTAAACTGTCAAAAGTAACCCATTTTACGATCAAATTTCATCTTAAGGAACCCTCTAATTATGTCTGGAATTTTTCCTATTAATGCACCCAAGTGTGTTGTATCAATAATTAAGAAGTTAGTTAATGCATTGTTCCAGCGAAGCGGTAAATTCACTCAAATGTAGTCATGGTGATCTTTTGCTTTTTTAAACACTTTTTGTGTGTTTATTCTGAATACCTGACTATGTATGGTAATGGCAAGAAGCTTTGTAACATGTCAAATGGGAGCGTTAAACTTTCAATCAATGTAAAAGCGCTTTTTGCTTGTGCTATGTGGAATATCAGCAATAATTTCGGAAAGATACTCAACGGTCTTGAGTTTCCATACCCAATTTGAATTTAAGTAAATCGCAATCCATGAAACGAGAGGAATAATTTAATCCAAAAACTTCAAACCATCCTCGAGTTAATTGACAATGAAATCTATTTTCAACAGAATTTAACGTATAGATAATTGAAAAGCGTTTTGGAATTGCATTTTCAATTGCTTCTGACAATTTTGACAGATATTCTTCAACGCTACCAAACTTAATTATCCAGAGCAGATTGAAATTTCGATAGAAAATTGTTCCGAACATTTAATGAATATTGATTGAAAAGATGTTGGCTGTTGAAAGCCGCGTTAAACGAGTATTTCACTCAATATTTAAAATTTGTATTTTCAAGCTCAAAATATCAAACGTCTAATATCAAAACGACTTTAGATACAAAGACAAAATTGCTAAATACGATGATAGGGTAGTTTTTTTGGAACCATTTTACGATCTTAAATAGAATAAATTTAGAAGGAAACATCGCGCTTGCAAAAAACAATCAATTCATGAACATAATCTAACCACAGCTGTATTGCCGCCGAGTTGAGAAATGGGTACTTCCGGAGTGTGTGTACCAGGTTAGGGTTAGGCCATAATTTTATTTGATTTTCCTTATTTTAGTTCTATTACGAGTTCAGGGACTGTCTGTGTTAGCCAAGTGAATATACGCCCTGCCCAGAGGTTTCAGTCCTTTTACACAACTTGATGCAAAGAGGGCGAACAAAATTAGTTATGTTCATATTGGTACACACACCTCTGAAGCGCCAAAAAATGTGCTTAATTTGAAAAACTTACTCTGCTCAACGTATACGTGAATTTTCTGAAATCTCCACTTGTATCGTCTGCTACGTCATCTTCTAATGAAAGCTTAAATTTTCTGGAATATTCCTCTCTGATTCCTTGCATTTCAGCTGCTGTTCGGGTAAGGAGAATTTCAACAAGACACTGAAATAAGAAAAAACACTGATGTCCCTACTTTTTGTGCAAATAAATCAATCAAATCTATTTGTTTAAAATTGCAACGAACAACGACCACAAACTGATAAAAAAAATGTGGCATTTACACAGATATATTTTTTAAGATAAAAGATTGATATATAACAAGAGAGCAATGCTCAAATATATGGGCACGAATGCCGAATCAAATCTTTTACAGTACCGGTAGTTTGACGACTAGATTGCTGAAATGCGATTGCGGAATCGACACACAATGCACATTTTTTTGGTCACTCAGCCAAACAAAACTTAAAAGTGAAAAATCTCCTAGAGCCCACAGACATTTTTGAAATAAATAAAAGTGATAGTCTTCTGGCAAAAATACAATCTTCAAATACAATTTCAAAGCAATTGGTTTAGTAATCATGAAGAAAAAAAAATAAACGACAGCAAGAAGAACAATACTAAAAACATCGACAATTTTAACACAACGATCCATAGGTCTACTCCGTTTCAATGTTTGCAGGTATAAGATGACATGTTAGTTCATTTGACATTTTTATCGATATATATTACAGCAGTTGACAGTTATTGAATCATTGAAAGACAACGAAATCGTGTTAAATGGAAATATTTGAAGATTATATCAAAATGTCCTCCAATTATTATTCTATTCGCGGTTTAAAAAACCAACCAATTTTCAACGTCATCGTAAAATAATCCAGAAAATCCGGCCACACCGGTAACGATATGGAACGAGTAACAAAGGGTCTTAAGTTCAACGAGAGAGGATTATACACGTAAGCACTTAAATCTTAGTTTAGTCAACAAACTAACTGTTGTGATGTAGAACGGTGAAGTTGAATATTCCTTTCCATAAATATGCTTCAGCTGAATTCTACGAAAATGCTCGCGTGTAAAAACTTGAAAGATTAGTCTCTTAGATAGTTTTTGGTATGGTTAACTATCGAACGGTAAAGTTAAGTATTGCACCCCATAAACATAGAGCTCGAAATATTCCTCATCGACATTTTACAAGAATGTTTGTGTGGAAACACTTGAAAGATTAGTCTCTTTGATGATATTTGGTGTGACACCTATAAGGCCGTAAAGTTAATTATTGCACTTCATGAACATAGAGCTCAAAATGGTTCTAATCGTTCTAATCACCATTTTACAAGAATGCTTGTGTTAAAAAACTTAAAAGATTAGTTTCCTAGAATAGTTTCAGCCATGCTCCAGTAGATCGATTAAATCTACTATCTAATGGACATTATTGACCGCAGTAGACGCGTTGGACACTGTATGTGTCATTTCTCATTTGTGTTTGTAAACGAATAAACGTCTTAAAAGCTGGAATATTGAAAATAATTTTGCAGTGCTGTCATCAGCAGATAGTATTTGTCAGAGGCATATTGATTTGACATAGTAATTCTTGAAAATGTCAAATTAAATCGTATAACCCATACTGATGTCAAACATGAATACAAAATTATAGGATTTCGTAATTTAATGTACCCCAGCCATTTTATCAAAACAGATATTGATGCATTATCGTTGCAGCTTACGTGATGTATTTCACTGTGTGGTACAATCTAAATCGGTCATGGGCAAACTATGGCCCGCGGGCCAAATCCGGCCCGTTGGGTAATTCAATCTGACCAGCCTGATTCAGTCACAACCAAACCGAAACCGAATTTTGCTGTTTTCGCTAAAAAAAAATAACCCAAGCAATTTGACTGCGATTAAATTTAGTTTGTGCACGAGGTTTATTGTTTTCCACTTTTGTCACACTTACACGGCCCGCTAGTCCAGCTAGGTGGGCAAAATTTTTGGCCCCTGGTGCAAAAATCTTGCCCTCCCCTGATCTAAGTGATAGTCCATTTTTAATCCTTATAGAAGGTAATATTAATCTCAAAATATTGGATTTATTAGCCAATACCAAGCGAAATTGTTTCTCCCCTAATACTTTAATTGGAACATTCTTTTTTGGGTTAACAGGATGTTGGTATTCCTTCTATGAACAGTGCGTATAAAAATATTGCCCCAAAATATATACAATTAATATATAGAGAAAAAATATTAAATACAATTCAAATTCTCTATTTTGAAATGTATAATTTGTATACACTCGAAAAGTTTCATGAGAAAACATTTCAGGGTGTAGATTTACTGGTAACATGATGTAACTTGTGCAATTTTGCAAAAATTTGAGTTGAGTTTTCCAAATGATATAATGACTTTCCATGACATTATAGCCATGTCATTCATGATATGGGAAATGACTATTGAACAAGACATTTGATCTTTAGAAACAGGAATTCTCAAACAATATTACAATGTCCAGTAGCATATGGTTTGACAGTGT
This sequence comes from Styela clava, assembly GCF_964204865.1. Classification (NCBI taxonomy): domain Eukaryota; kingdom Metazoa; phylum Chordata; class Ascidiacea; order Stolidobranchia; family Styelidae; genus Styela; species Styela clava. The sequence goes on from NC_135254.1 coordinate 9,179,293, forward strand.
TGACAGGTGTTTCTGATGTATCAGAGCATATTTGAACAACTCGGGTTTTTCGCATCACGCATTTAGACTTGAACCGCCAAGGGTTTGATTGTAGAAAAAGATTTGTTTTGCGTTTTTGTACATTGTCCTCAATCCAAATTTTTCGTCACACAAAAGACAGTTCAAATTTACTTGTCGATTATCTTCAATAATCAAATATTTAGAAATTAAGAAAGGCGTGGTTTTCCAGATGCCTCGAAATTTATGAATGGAAAATAAAGCATGCTTTGCTGATTACGTGACGGAAAACATCCCCAAGTGCGTCATATCAAATTCTAACAAAAAAGTATTTTTTACATATATTTCTTGGTCATAACCGTATGACAACTGGTAAACAAACAAACCTATGCCATGTGGAACGAAGCATTATTTACGATTCGTTCGTGGTATTCAGTCTTTAAAATCAGTTTGACGTTTAATACTGTTCGTTACATGAGCAATAAAAATGAAGTCGAAACAAATCGTTTGCCTTTCTCCTCTTCGGCTATTATATTTGGAATTATTTCAATTCAATTTGTTTATAGTTAAGGTTGTATTATCATATTGCACTATCTTGATCTAATTTTACAAGTATGATATAATTTACAAATTGAGCGTTTTTAACAGAGTAAAATTTTTTTGATAATGTTTAAGGTCAAAACAGTATGAATTTAAAATAAAATATATATTTTCACGTGTTGATCGAACGAGAAAGTACATCTGACCAAATATCTTCGTGCCAAGTAGGTACTTAATCATGAAAAAGCGCGATCGACTAATTCCAAAGATTATTTTTACGAGTATTCTTGTTTTTTTGTAATTCTCTAATCCTCAATTCTTGTCAAAGCACATCATAACAAAGGATTCAGACGTAAAAACACGTCATTCGAGTGAAACACTGTGATAACCACGTTTCCCTCGAGATTTAGAAACACAAAAAGCGGTCGATCGATAAATTTATTAAACCCTTGAAATGTCATAATGAGATTAGAACGCATTGTTAAAGATCCGGGCCGGATTCACGTAACATAGCAAAAAACTTATCATTTTACTAATACAGCCTCGAAATAGAAGATTGAAAAACTTTTCTCTCTATAGATATTTTGAATCATCAAATATAAAACATGAAGTTAAATATTATTTTGGCAAAGTTGCCGTGGCATATGTTTCGCATTTCCTGGTTTTTGTGATGCTAACATACTGTAGGTTTGTGAAAATTAAGTATCTCGGAAATATAAACAATTTAACAAAACAGTACATGAATGGGACGTCAATGGCCTGGCCTCTTTTGTGAAGGACGTTATGGGCGGACATACAGACAAAAGTTTTTCTTAGAGTTGTACTGTCAACCAGGTGACTATGGGTACTCCCGAAGTATGTGAACCAAGATGGCGGACACCGGAACGTAGATGTGTACCAGGTTAGGGTTAGGCGATAATTTTAGGTACAAATACTACGGGAGTTACTTGGCTAGTCTCCGAACGTAATAGAAAGAAAACAAGTAATATTCTAATAAAATTATGGCCGCCCATGTAGTACACATACTACATTCCGGTGTCCGCCATCTTGGTTCACATACTTCGGGAGTACCCGATGTTTATGTATAAACTTGCCCTGTTGTTTCAACATTTGACCATAACCTAACATTTGTTAACGGACTAACTCGTGATCAGCATTGAAAGCGCAAGTGATATTTAGGCTGAATTTTTCCAGCCATTGTTGAGTAATTTTGTTACTGAAATGAAATTACAGTCGTCTTTACGATTCCAATCCGTGAAGTAATTTCAAGATCAAGGAAACGTTCATAAAATATTTATAAGTATAGCAAGAAATGTGAAGTTCAAAAGGTTTGTACATTGCTAAACTTGTTATTTAGGTGAAAACTAATTTAATTGGCCATGCCGGGAATGGTAAAATTTAGCAACGTTTTTGCGTAATTTCATGGAGATGAACAGCGAAATCTTCGATACCGATATTGGTATTCTACAGGGTGTTAAAAAAATAACGCAAAATTAACAGAAGTTAGGATGAAATGCTATTTGAAACATATAACGACTGACACCTTTTAACAGTATTGGATTGCGGTAAAATGACATTTAAACATTTCACGACTGACGCTTTTTAACAATTACTTTTTTAAGGTTGTCATGACGAAAAAATTTAGTATAATTTTGGGTAACTTTTTTAACACCCTGTCTTTCGCCCTCAGGTTGTGTGTCAATTCAGTTCAAATTTTGGACAATTTAAAAATTATCGTATTTTTGTCACACTTTTATGATACTTCCTGATTTTTGATTTCTCAACCCATAGCATAGAGTGATACAAAAGCTAAGCTAAGCTTTATGTAATTCTAAATTTTTCAGACACACTATAATTATATTCAAATTTGAATTATAGGAAAACGAAATACGAATGTTTATAGGTAAATATAGGGGAGAGAGTATCGTATAGCCATATGTTATCGGAAGGTCATTATGCCTACAAGGACTAATCCACGTCAAAAAATGAAAATAAAATAAAAATACATTCACATTGTTGGTATCTCTGTTTAACTAAATGCCTGGAGAAATAAGGAATGAAATTCCAAAATCGAAAATGAGATGAATTTACAAGTTTGCTAAAATGGAATTGGGTCCTGCTATGCAGGGTTTTCCAATTTTTGGGGGCCGTGGACCGCTATTTGTGAATCTTAGTTTTGCTGGATCCCCATCATATGTCGTATCAATTTGTCTGTCTAGCGAGGAACGAGAACGACAAACGAGAAAGGACAATATTTCATTTACAACACTACAACAAACACGAATTTAATTGTGACAGACGAGGTGACTCTCGATCTGTATCTTGTCATCATACTGATAAGAGCTGAAATGCTGCCTCACACATACAGGTCATTGCAAAAAGCGATCATATTTTAATTGCTTTACTCACAATAATTGATATTCGTCAGTAACGCTCAACCAAAAAAATACAATGACATTTTGATTGAAATCAATTAATAAAGATAGATCAGACTCTTTTCATATCGTTGCAGCCATGTGCCCTGTGCAGCCCTGTGCAGCCGGTCCCTAGTTAGGGAAACCCTGCTGCTATAGGATATATAGAACAATAATCACAATCTTGGATCTCGGGATAATAAACACTTACTCGTTCGTCAGTTCCAAGTCCTTTTGTTGCTCCTTTCAAAGATACAGCATCGTATACTAGGGGTCGTTGAAATAACGCGAGTAATAATTGTTTAAAATCTGGTGAAAATCGAATCTTTAATTCAGATTTGAATTCTTTGATGAGATCCTAAAAATAAAGTAGTAATAAAAATGGGATTTTTTATCCATATTCAAATTATTGACTCGTTTATTCTGTTTGATATATTTCAAAATTAGATATAGTAAAATGATGCATAAAATGTGTTTTCATACTTTTGAGAAAAATACTTTCAAAACCCGTATTTACTATATAAAGTTTTTCATAAATTTTCGGTTTTATAGTCGTGATTTTGGTATGCCTGAAGTATGCGTACTGAGATGGCGGACACCGGAACGTAGTATATGTACCGGGTTAGGGTTAGGTCATAATTTTATTCCAATTTCCTTATTTTAGTTCTATTACGAGTTCGAGGACTAGCCAAGTGACTCCCGTAGTATTTGTACCTGAAAGTATAGAGCGCCGTGATTTGAACTAAACAGTGGATCTAATGAAACAAATGTAAGGTCGGGTATATATCATTGCAGATATATAAACAAATATGATATTTCAAAAGTCGAAAATTGCATTTTAATGTTCGAAATACCTTTTGATAAAGAACAGTAAATTCTTTTTTTATTTCTTGCCTTTGTGCATTGTTACAGGATGAAACTATTTGAATGATTGCTTCTTCATCTGTTCCTAAATAATAAAAATAAAAAATTTGATTCAAATAACGGTTATCCCATAGTATGCGTACCAGATTAGAGTTAGGCCATAATTTTATTCCAATTTTCCTTATTTTAGTTCTATTACGAGTTCGGGGACTGCCTGTGTTAGCCAAGTGAATATCCCCTTGTCCATAGGTTTCTGTCCCTTTACACAAGTTGATGTAAAATAGGCGAACAAAATTAGTTACCTCCATATTGGTATACGAATAGTCTGGAGCGCCAAAATAACACCCATAACATATTTCTATTTGTGTCAATTATGTGACCAAGGATAAGGGGGAAATATATTTGTTGTTCACATTTGAATACTCGTATCAGGAACACTATTCCGCAGGAATTAGTATACAATATTGCCCATGTAACAAAAGCCCACTTCTAATGCAAAGTCTCAGGACCTCTGACACCGAGATCTCCAAATATGCTTCATGAAAGAAAAAATGAAATGGGGCCAACTCAACTCAAATTTTAAATCACTTTTTAGGCAAATTCGAGAAGAAAAACAATCATGAAATAAAAAAGTTTATAATTTTAACGAATTTCTGGGCAATATAATTTTCTTCAAAACAATGAATATCGTACAGTTAAATAAAAATTCTTCCCGGAAGTATGTATGCCAGTATACAAAATAATTTTCAGGCACGACATACTAAATTTTTGCGTTGATGCAACAATTTATTTGAACGAATATATTGCGTTTATTGCAAACTTCGTTGTATTCTTGACTATTATACAATTATAATAAATCACATGGAAATTAGATTAAACATGCAATTTTCGTGATAGCAATGTAAATTCTCTAAAATATTGATCTTACGTTTTAACGTCAAATGTTAAGTGAAAATTTCTCGCCAGAAAATCGACTTTTGCGGTTTTCGCGAGGAATATTGTCTTCGTACCACGACCTTTATGGATAATGCAGGCGAGAATTAAAGCAAAAAATATGTTAAATTTACAGCATTTCACAGAAAATTATTTACAAAAACCTGGGTGATTTGTCAGCTTTAAAAACCTAATTTTCGGGATTTTTTGCAAATGCAATTCTGTATGGAACTCGGGTCAAATACATGGTGTCAAATAAATGCACGGTTCATCATATAACGAAGATTTTCAATGGTTTTACTTGCATGTTGTAGTGACGGATCATATGAAGATCCCCCTCCAAACGTACTAGAGGGGGGAGGGGTTACTATGATCAAGCCTGGACGGGAGGCGACTAGGGGGTGGGTCTTCATATGAGCCGTAGTGACTGTAACTATATTTATGGTTGTTGTCTGGAATCCGTAATTACTACCAAAGGTCAAAACAATTTATTGCTTTTTTAGTGTACAGTACAGCTAATATGACAAATATTTACAAATGCCACGTGTAACAGCTTACAAATTCACACGTCCTGAACAAATATGCAAGACAAGATTGTCAAACTGACCGGCATATTCAATAGAATGCAGAAGGTCTCATCAACATGACACAATCAAGTTATTCAAGACAGATAACCATTTTAACAGGATTATTAGAACAAAGTGGATCTATGGATCGTTTTGATATATTGTTATGTTGTTGGGGGTTTTTAGTTGCTTTAGTTGGGGGGGGGGGGGGGATAATTGCTTTTCTCCGAAACCAACAGACCTATGAATTTCAAAATTTCATCGTTTAGATATGGGCGAAACCGCTAGAAAACAATTACTTATTGCTTTCAAATTTCCCGGGAGTCCTGAGAGACATGAAATTTCACTCCAAATGTTGCTGTTTTATTTGAATTGTTAGGAACACTTCTTAATACGTTTATTCCGTCACGCTTGTCCGTCGATCACTTCAGCCAATTCGGTGCTTGGCTAACGTTTTTTCGCATTGCTCTTCTGTTACGCACCAGATTCTAAATTAATTAATAATTTAGAAAAAAAAAAATAACAAACCTAGTCCATGTATTGCCCTCCATATAGATTGTGTTTCTTCTCTGACATTAAAGTCATCGTTTTTCATCATGGTACATCTGCCACGTTTTCCGCTCCTCCATGACGTCATACTTTTTTATACCGTTTATTATAACTAAAAACTGTCATACAGTAAAACAAAATTGAAAATTAGTCGAAAATATGATTTTTCAATGCTATAGATATACATCATGAAATAATACATTTGCTTTCATTTGAAAGTAAAGGAATAACGTATTTTTGTTAAAAATTTGCGCAACAAAGAATTAATCATCGTCGACGAGAAGTTATATCTTTCAGTTGAGCTAAGTATAAGCAATAAGTCTTGCAGTAATCAGAATCGCTTTATATGGAAACAATGGTCATATTCGCTTTTCAATCTAACCTTCTAAAAATAACTGCAAATACGTATTTGCTATTAGTTACTCTCTGACTAATTGGTGAAACTAAAAACACCTTCCTCCTTTTCACTGAAAACAAACAAAACACTCGTGCGGCTGCTGTGTGTGCCCTGTTAAAACTGTAGAGCGGTTTTCTCTTATTTCTCTTTAGTAGTGATGGTATTTAACTGTAGACAACAACAATTCCGCATCCCTGATTTTGTATTTTACGCCGTCGAAAACAAAACGCTAAAATTGCACCGTAAAATGCACGCTCGACGATTTTATGTTTGCTTCTTTTGTTTTTCTCATTGCACGAACTTCAACTTTTGTTCAAATTCACAAAAGCGTGAACGCTGTCAACCACTTAATTAGTAGTCCTCCCACATACTAGAGTTTTTCGTGCGTATGAATACTTTCCTGCAATGAGAATCGGATGACGCATCTATGGACCATATCCACTTCCGAAAGAATGAAAATAATTCTATTTCAGTAAAACGATCGTTAAAAATGCATGCCATTCGTACACATATTCACACAAACAGTCAAACAAATATCACTCGTTGTACAAAACATGTCAGTCAAATATATCAAGCATCAGGCAACTGAGGACAAACACGTAGTAATTGTCTGACCCTTACATCAATAGGAATGTAAAACAGTTGGTCGAAGTGTATGTTTCCTTTGTCTGAATAATGTTTTGAGCCAAATACAGAAGTTTACCTTACTATTATTTTACTATGCAATTCTTAATGGACTAATGGTAAATCCACAGACGAATCATCTTCCAACGAAGGTTTAATTAACTTAGCGCGTAATAGCCACATGACCCAGTATTATGCACAGTTCAACAAAACACTTTGTATATAGTTGAATAGAAGCAAAACAAAATTCGTATATGCTATATTTTCTGGTATAAAAATCAAGAATACCAATTGCACAATTCCAAATACAATCTCCTGTCCAAATACTGCCTCAATGAGGAGCTAATACAAAGGCAAATTATTCACGACAAAATCCTCGTTCGTTCACCTGACTTGACGACTGAGCGATTAATCATTCTTGGAATGAAAAATTCATTACTTTTTAAAACGGTGATCTCGACTTAATGCTATTAAAGACCAACGAGACATGCTGAAGTCTACTGTTAACACCTCAAGCGCATTTAAATTTTAATTTCACATTTTTCCCACTACATAAAATATGCTGAGCTTGAACAAATACACTAGCAAAAAGCGCTACTTGTCGAACAAAACGAGATGCGAATAATCAAAAATTGTCCTCGGTGAAGCGCATCGCCTTGGCGGCATTAATTCGCATCGCGTGAGGCGAAATCTCGAGAAAATATCAAGGACACTGTTTCACCTTTCAAGAATCCCACAGAAAAATAGTTATTCGTATGTAAATTTTATGTGTAGTTATCAAAATTTTGCCCGTCCATGAATAAAGGAAACAATTTATAGTTATATGAAAGTTAACAGCTGACGTATTCGCAAGGGCGATCGGTATTAACCTTAAGTTATGCTACCATTATGGTTAGAAATCTACATTACTATCGAAAATATTTACTCAAGCGCCCATCCGATGATAGCATCTATACCTAAGTTCATCTATTTTAAGAGACAGTTCGACGGAATGACAAAAATTGCACAACCGGTTTGTCATATCTGAGAGAGTATTGTAACGTTTTTCATTAAAACTGCTCTATTAATTCAGAACATTTAAATCATTGTGGGATTTAAAGCAGATGTTAGACCATTAATTCATTGCAGGAAAAGTAATGGAATATGCAATCTACGATGTAGGCCAAAAGGCAATCAATATCGAGAATAAACTATAGTAAACAATTTAAATCAATGTTGGTTAAGGTGTCGTCATTAATTAATTTCGCGCCATGCGCTTCTAATTATTTGACTGACAATGGTACACAAGAAAGAAATCGAAGTTGAACGATTACCAACAACTCTCATCAGCCTTGGCCATTTTACTTGGTCAAAAAATTTTGGTGTCAATTTGGCATGTGATTATATAGCGGTCGCGTGATTTTAGCATAAACCTAACACGACGATGATAAGATTAGTGGCAGGAACAGAATTCTATGACAATGTCCTTATGAGGATAAACGCCGACAAATGTGGCACCAATTATGATTGAGATCGCGTCAAGCAAGTGTGATCACGTACCAAAGTCGTCTTTCACTAGTACTAGTAGTATGACTATTTTTATTGTCGCATACCAAAGTGGAACTTGGGTGGTACGATTGGGATTTTCAATGAAATGTACATTATTTTCTATGCCACAGAGAGTACAACTCTCTGTGGCATAGAGTCCCTTTTCTCAAGTAATTCTATATCACCGAATATTGGGCAGAATGTTTATTTGCCTAAGTCGAACGTTCGTTTCCAATTCTGTGAAAATTATACACTTTCTTTGAAATTTAGTTTCTTACAAATGCGTGTATAGTCACAGCGTTATTAATTAGATACATTTTTAGTAGGCATTTTACTCCGAATTGCTCGGCTATCGCCATAGGTGAAATAGATTGTTAGACTATTTCACTTATATTTAAGGTTCGGAACAATGGAATTCGCTTTGAACACTTTGAATGGTGAGATTGAATTTTGCTCGGCACTTGCCAGTACCCAAAAATTAAAATATAATCATGCTACAATTGTTTATCAATTTTTGCAAATAGTCAAGTTCAATAATTTGGCCACGGATGCCTGAATACTATTTGTATATAAAGTTGAGTTAGTTAGATGATTAACACGAGATTGTCCTAGTAGTACGAAAAAGTTGAAACAAAATTACAGAAACAACAATTCATATAGCATACCAAGTTTTAGCCACAACGTTCATAGATTCCACCTAAATACAAATGTTATTTTAGACGAATATAGGTATAATATTGTTACCATTGTTTGTTATGTTGTTTGAATATTTGTTATGTTGGAGTAAGTTCCCGCCGCAGACAAAGTAATGCATTTATCACGCACCTGACATATAACCGCTATTGAAAATTTAATGAGAAAATCGTATAGTAACGGGAATTACATATTCTCAACTTTCGAGTTCAACTTGGAGCAACTAACAAAATTTTCAGATTAATTTCGTGAATGCAAACAATTTATTCTACTGTATCTTGAACATATATAGTAAGTACCAGTCTATGTAAATTTACTATTTGCTGAATTATAACTGAAAATGCACTAGCGTAAGTTTTGGCATTGAGTACTTGCATTCCTAACAATATTTTAAAGTTTATCACCTGCTGTTGCCTCTTCCCTACAAGAATATCTAATCTGAAAGGATACTCCCGTAGTATGGGTACCAACCAGGATATGGTTATGCCATACTTTTATTCCGGTTTTCCTTATCATAGTTCTATTACGAGTTCGGAGAGTGTCTGTGTGAGCCAAGTGAATATCGCCCTGTCCCTTAACACAGCTTGATGTAAAATAGGCGAACAAAATTAGTTACCTTGCCATATTGGTACTCACACTCCTGGCGCGTCTCTGAAAGTTGTATAAACGACTAGGAGATCTGTTAACTGGCGTTCAACTTTTTGAAAGCAACAAAAATGCCCGTTACCATCCATTACTTTGAAGACAAACGAAGAAAATCACATGCTCACGTATTGTACTTTACCATTATCCATAAGATCACTTAACCTAAACTATGATTCATTGTCTGCATGTGCAACAAATTCTTTTTCTACGATGAACAATACTTTAAAATCACTATACGCGAAACAGACATGGCGATTGCGATTACTAATCAATATATTACAAATTTTGCATGAAGATATGGAAAGTCGCCAATGTTTTATTAAAGGCTAATATTCCGGTTATCATCGAGGATTCCTGCATTGCATTTGTCGGAAGTGGAAACGTATGGTTCTACTTTTGAAATACGATCGTGCTTATCAAATTTCAGAGTATATTTGGAAAATATAAACGCCATCATGATCACTCAATGTGATCTAATGAATATTTTCGTTGAAATATTGATATATATATTTTGTCATATTATACTACTCGTTTGAAACAACCAATTAAAATCCACAGTTATACGATAATCGGTTTAAACCATGGTTAAATGTAACCACGTATTTGTCAGGCTGAATATTCGGCGTACAGTTTGTTACCGACGTATCCCACTTCCATTCGCAGTATTCTTGATCATATTTTAAAGTATTTTTGCGTGTACCTGGTTCTAACTCCTATTAATAATTTAATTGAAGACGAATTTGTTCTATTATACAAATTTGACAAATGAGGTTTGACAATTCAATTATGTTTGCTGAATTCAAACTCAATTGTGGGACCGTCTCGTCCATCCCCTAATCGAAGCTACAACTAGCTAACTCCCGTCTATCCCACAAACTTCAGACTAAATTATCCGAATCTAAAACTCCAGCTAGTGTCTGCAACACACTACCGAAATATAATCCTTTCTAAACCATAACAAAACTCATAACTTTGCCCCGGAGCGAAATAATGAATCACTTAAAAGTTGCTAGGCCTGCAGACAAAATGTGACTCTGTTGTAGTAATAGTGTAAAAAACTTTGGGTTTGGGCCATATATGACTAAGCAAGACTTTTAACAGTAAGAGTGAGTAACAGTATTGGCTCATGCCCGATACTAAATTGCATTAAACTCCGGTGCTGGAACGAACCAAATTGCACAGTGAGTCCTGCATTAATCAGAGGATTTCCGCTCTGAACAATAAACCTATTTCACTTAGTCTGCACGCATGAATTCCCATCTATCCTGTGTAAGTTATACATTGTTTGGATTAAATCATACATACAGGATATGTTTATGCTTTTGCTAATGATTTTCTCAAAAAGTGTATTCACTGGTCTCGTCCCACGTCCTAATCAAAAAATGTAGTTTAAAGTAATATGTAATGGTTTAAATGTAATGTACTCATATTTCAAATATACGCGAATATTTTTCTTCATTGTAAAAAAATGTATCTTTGCAATCAAAACTTCATAATATACCGAGTCTAACTCGATATTCGCAAAAGTTTTATCAGTCAAAATTTATGAATCACACTTTAATGTAACTGCAGAATATTCAATAACTATTCACAATTATCAATCAGTTTTGGCATAAACAGAAACTTTGGCAGCTCGAACTCCCTGATAAATTCGAAATATCAATCTTAATACTTCGCTTGGTGGGTTTTACCTGCGTAAAGTTCTGACAGACGAGAAATCAATATTTAAGTAACGTTTATTGTCTGCTGAACAATGTTGTAAATTTTGAATCAATTCGAAAGTTGTCTTCAACAATAAATACTCTGTGACAAAATTAAAATTCGCGTTAGACGGGAATTGAAGTATTGGAAATTTGCTGGTTGGCAGTTTCTGAATAGAAACTGTTTTTGAAAAATAAAAGTCATACCACTTTTCCTAAAAAAGCGCAGTTCAAGAATATTTCATCAGGAAAGTTTATTTTCTCTTACTGAACTACAATTTCTGAATGCGAAACCTACTTATTTTGCACGTACTTCGGTTTTAAGTTATGCGTCAACTTTGCGAAGGATTATTTCATTTCAAGTACGAATATTGACTGTGTCACTTTCCTACTTTTCCCTCGCAGGCGCAAATTGCAGCAATAAATATGAACCGCCTCCAGGCGGTATGAGGCTTTATAAACGATATCTACATGCAGAAACTTTGCTGCATGGGTCGCGATCAATTTTGCCAGCGCTTACACATTATCCGATGATTACAATAATTACAAGGACGGGGGATATATATACTTGATTCCGAAACTTAAATCATCTTAGGTCTATATTTATTGCAGTATAATACTGTATTAATATCGATTCATCCATTAGATATGTCTATGTTCAAGTCATTTAAATTTACAATCTAAGTTATCTGCAGATCATTGAATTAAGCGAATAATTTGTTTAACAGACTGTATTACATTAAGATAAAATTGAAACCTTTCCTATAAAATGACACGTTAGATAAATCCATTTATATTAAGTATAGTAAAGATATGGAATATACACCAGTTACTTCAAAACTTACAAATAGTTTGTTAACTGTAAGAAGAATTTTTTGTATACTTTACAACGATGTATATATATATATATTATGAAAAGATATCACTAGAACAGCTTATTTCAATACTTTATAATTTTACATTTCACAATAATAATTCCAATTTTACAATAATATAATCACATTTTACCTGTTTTGACATCAGAGACAAAAATTGAATAACGTTACCTAATCCCACTTATCGAACATACAATATCATCAACATATCGAATAACTAACTAATCAATTTTGCGGGATGACTATACGCTTATTTAATAGCGACAGAAAACAGCACGGGCTATTATTCCCAAAGCAAACAAATCAAACCAAAACCTCGGCCAACCCCTCTTTTGTGTTTAGTTTCAATTTTATACAAACATGCGCTATAATCGCTGAACGTACTGTTAAATATTTCAAATATTTAAATTTGACAAGGTTGCGGTATAGCTTAGATTGATTTAGTTAAAATAAGTTTTCTTTTTTTCGTTCACGAAATTTCCAGTACATAAAAAATAATTCTGGTTCATATTTTAGCTTCGTCAAATATGAAAGGATTGGAACAATTGTCTACTTTTGGGAATTCTCAAACATAGCCAAAGGTAATAAGAGGCTGAAAATATTTTTATGATATCAAGTATCCAACCAATAGCATCGCCAAAAAGTTAAAATACTCAATAAAGTCAAGTTTGATAAAAAAGACGATCAAAAAATGTAATTTCCGCGGAATTTATTGGACATGAAGATGTATATTAAATGATTCTGATCTATGTCTCCAGAGATCAGCCATTTCATGACATTTATTTTAAACTTTAAACTTAACTTTATGTCGCATACTATTTTGGTTTGTGACTTTGGGCATACTATAAATCAGAAGAAAAATAAGTCAAAAAACTTAATCTCATAGAATCTGAGTAATGGTATACATTTACAATTGGCATTCTGGTGGCGTCGCTATATACAGTATACTCTAAAATCGCGGCGATCCAGAAGTGTGTGTACCAATATGGAGGTAGCTAATTTTGTTCGCCTGCTTTACATCAATTTGTATAAAGGGACTGGAACCTCTGGGCCGGGGGATATTCACTTGGCTAACACAGACAGTCCCCGAACTTGTAATAGAACTAATATCAGGAAATTCGGAATAAAATTATGGCCTAACCCTAACCTGGTACACACACTACGGCAGTATCGAAATTGCTAATATACCGCAAAATAGAGAAACTATGCTCATGCTGTCGAAATGTCCTTAGTAAAAGGAGTTCCTGCCATTCCAACATATAACAAAGTAGAAATGTTGCACCAATACCTGTTACATCGAGTTATTACAGCAACTTTTCATGGATTGTTCACTAGCGATTCTTTCCCATCCGCATTTAACCTGCTTTTTACGCGACTGCGGGGAACAAGCGATATAAATGGTCGCGTGGGACTCGACACCTGCTATTTATACGCGCGGAACATGGCAGTTCGTATTTTCAGTCGATTTTAATTCAGTTTTATTGAAGATCCTTCAAAACCACCATCGTCAAAAACGCGCTGTCAAAATTATTTGAGATTTTCTCTGTGGTAATGACAGGTTCAATACAGCAGTGTTATATGATCACGATTTCTATTACAGGACAAAATAGAGCTGTGTTCTACTAACTACTTAATATGACATTTCAAATGCATCCAGCTACCAACAATCACCACTAGCATACAACATACAAGTATATTAGGAACCAAACGTTTAAACCACAGCGCTGATATAGCTAATCTCAAACTCAATCTTATAGGACACAAAATGGGCCGATGGATCATTTTGTTATTTTGTTGTTATTAGAATTCGTCTTGTTGTGAAAAAAAATGTTATTTCCTTCAACTATTGGACCAATTGCTTATAAATTTTTAGTGGTTAAAGATTGTTGTTGTCGCTAGAGGGGTATTACTGTAGTTTTATTCGTTTCTAATTTCGCGAAGTGGTACTACGCAAAAGTCGGAAGTTTTTTGATAGGGGGCCTGTATAGGTAACCAGGGGACTAATGTAGTTTAGTACGACAAGTACTTCTGGTGGCGTAACAATTGTTGAGTAGGCTATGTCATTCCTGACCGCCATCTGACTACGTCATCGACTATCATTGTTGCAGACGCCATTACGGGAGATCGTCGCTATACTTTGGCAAGTTCTATTGCGTGTTATGACGTAGCAATGACGTAGTTTTTATGGCGCAGTCAGGAATGATAAGTGCAAAAAATTGTTACGCAACGAACTATAGAAGTACCGCACTAGACCCAAGTAGGATAGCTTCCCACTGTTCCAGCATCGTTCAGAATATAGGTTTGAGGAAATTGTGGGTAAAATATTCCGTTTCGGCTTTCGTGTCCATATTTATCAGCATTGCTCTCTTGTTCTATAGACAGGCCTTATAACAGAATGACAAGCCTTACAACAGAATCCAATCTTTTCAAGATTTAATGAATTACGTTAGTTAATAAATTCTTCTCATTTTTCTTCAGCTTAAAATCGATATCTCCAAAGCACGTTAAAACATGAATTTTTAAGGTTTACACTGATTTTATATGAACAGGGTCCAGTTTCTGACTTTTGGATCCATTAAATTTGATCTGATTGAAAATTCTATGACAAAGATATCGGGAAACATATTCGCGCACGTCTTGATGATGTAAACTATTTTGAAGAGCATGTCAGAAGATGACTAAACAAATGTAAACAAGTAGGTATGCAAGCTAATTACATTCCTCGCTCTTTCAAAAACGAAACTTCTGAAAACATTCTTCGTAAACAAGAAAGTCTCTGCGGATTTTCACGTCAGATTTTATTGAATTAATTGAGAGAAAATTTATTTATAGGACTGATATTATATATTTTACTTTGCCGGGGTTCTAATAAATTAATATTTACGGAGCTTTCAAGCTTGGTGGTTTGGGAAAATGCATCATACTTTAACGTTCATAAATATGGTACTTTCGTATTTTTATATATTATTTCTTGATAAAAACTGTTTAAAAACTGTATCTGACTGACTGATTTAACTTTCAGTTAAGCGTGAAGCACCCTATATTTTTTAGCGCATAACGTGTTTGATGGAACACGGTACTTAATATGATACTTTGTACACACCATAGCACTAACTAACTATTCAATCAATCTTACTAAATCGATTCCATTAGAAAAGTTGAACCAAAATCGCACAATACAATATGTTGAGCTGAGCGATTAGTGTGTGGGTAGCCGGATATGAACAGGGCATCGTCACTGTTGTGGTTAACGTTTTCGATTTCTTATATTTTTATTATGGAGAAAATTTGGTACTCCCGTAGTATGTGTACCAGCAGGTTAGGGTTAGGCTATTAATTTATTCCGATTTTCCATATTTTAGTTATATTACGAGTTTGGGGACTGTTCGTGTTAGTCAAGTGAAAATACCCCCTACTTTTAGGCTTCAGTCTCTTTATACAACTTGATGTAAAGTAGGCAAACAAAATTAGTTACCTCCATATTGGTACACATACTTCTGGAGCGCTTAAAATTTTGTATAGGTTTCATGGCGGTAAGTCGATCGACTATATCAATGCATTGTATTAAATTGGCAAACTAATGCATTAGAGTGGAAAGGCAACAGCTTTGGTAGTAAAATTACATTGACGTTATTTAATGCTACCAGATTTACCCCTACGCCAACTACTCCGCCAAGGTACAGTCGATTAGACAGGCGATGTCGAAACAAAAATGCAGTATATTTAAGAAAATAATTTCTTCCTATCGTAGCATTTTCTCTTGGCAAGAGTGATGACTGATAAAAGTTTGAAAACATCGAAAAAATTGAGCAAAATCTGAGAAATCAAGCAAATGGGGAATGCGCCAGAAATAAAATGATTAATGACTCCCATGAGTAATTCTAACAATGATTGATAAAACAACAATCAATGAAATAAAGAATAGGATGAAAATTGAATTATGAATCCCATGAATAACTGCAGCAATGAAAGAATAAACAAACGTTTTTCGCAAAACGGGAAAAAATTCACAACATAGCTCCTAGGAAAAACTAAAATACACGCAAAATTAGAATTGACTGGAAACGTTTGAATTAATTTCAGACTAAAAATAGTTGTTGCTGTTTGTAACTAGCGATAATGTTTTCATAATGAACTGAGCGTTATTTTTTGATACCCCGTATACACACTAATACTCAATTACAAAAAGGTGGTACGTGCGCTTACATACCAACACAAAAGAAGGACCCGGATTATTGAATCCTCTTGAGCAGTAAGAAGTTCACAACATATTTACATCGGCAGATCGGTAACATTGAATAAAATACACTCGAGGACCGGCAACAAAATATTGAAATACAACACAAACTAACCCGTATTTGCGTAACATAGTGCGATGTTTCGGCCCAGCAGGCTATGCTATCTTGAACAAAAATCAGAAAATACATACAGTCTATAACAAGCAACTATCATTTTGACATTAATAAAATTTTTATTCGCATAATCTTGGGTAATTTGTAGAACATAGAGTGTTACAAGAGTTTCAAAATCCCATATTATGGCCTGTGCCACTCATTATTTTCGTGTATACAATTTAGTAGAAACTGTGTGTTCAAACTCTCCACATACTGACATAAGTATTTACGCCCGAATTATCTTTCGTGTATTTATTTCAAATTTGCTTCAATGTGTTGTTACTAATCGATTTTAATCGGTAAGTATGTTGATAGGTATTTGTCTGTTTGTTTGTTTGTCTGTTAGATGTACGCGATATCTAACGAAAGCTAGATTAAATCTGCTCCAGATTTTGCGTGTGCATTCATCATGTGTCATACCAGAAGCCTATTGATTTTGGATGAATTATGTAGTATAATTAGCGAGTTATTAATTAATTAGTGATGGGACACAAGGTGTCACTATGGAGTAAGAGCGCTGTTTTGGGGGATCCCTAACTTTCGATCGATAAGTCTTCGGTCTCTGACCTATATTCTCGTTTGCTCTTTTGGGTAAGTCGGGCACGTGCATCAGCATGTCTGAAATACTTTCAAATTTTGTCTGCTTTCCTGATCTTCCGTATATTTGCTTGTTTTGCTCTGTAATGCTTCTTTGGTTTGTTTTAACTAGGCTTACCATACGTCCCGCTTTAGGCGGGATAGTCCCGCTTTTTAGCGTCTTGTCCCGCCGTGGCGTTCAGCCATTCAGCATAATACACGAACATTACCAATTAACATGTTCTCGTTACAGTTACTCTCGTTGTTGTTGCTAGCGCAGTAGGAGCCTTCCGACACTATTTTGTAGCACCATCTTAAATCTACCTTATTCACGGTTTTTCAAATGTGAAAATATATATTTTTCAATATATATATATATAGGTAAAATGTTATCGTGTGAAGTATTGTCATTTCTGGCGATCGGAGAACGTCCCTGACTAAACATTGAGCATCAATTACTTCTATGATTAACAGTTTTTATTTACATTAGTGCAACAAAAATCCAAGTGGTTATGAAATTTTCCAAATTATTTTAATACAGACACTTCCTTTACAAATGGTACGAGCGAAATCCACATGTTTATTGGGATTTGATATAACCTACCCGGAAGGAAGGGAATATGAATTGATAATTTTGTGAACTATATATTCCAGAATAATCCAACCCAGGGTAATTATTCGTGCGATGTTTCAGGCATTTTTCATACCCACCGCATAATGCGAAGCGCCTATCTACGCGCAAACATTTGTTAACCATGGTTGAAAATTAGCAAACAATTAACAAAAATCTTTGCGGACCCAAAAATACGGTCTGTAAAATTGGATGGATTTACCGAATCGGCGGACGTTTCAAGGGTTCTTCATTCTCCACAAAGGTGACCCTCGAGAACTACGACCAGCAGCATAGTTTTTTGTGGCTCCAAAATGTTATCTATGTTAGAAACCACTGATATAGCCGTTATTTGGTAGGACATAGTATTTCTTGTTAAACAGAGCATTCAAAATTGTATGGGTGTTACAAAAATTACTCTCAATATGTATTATTAAAGTTGGTTGTATTTTTGTTTTCATTTTTTCAATATTATTTTTGAGTTGTCTTTTCTGCGGTTAGAATACAATTCAATATATATATTCGATTTATTATTATTTTTTGCATTGGGTATGTTTCTTGTTCATTGATGGTTTCTAACTATTCATCAATCCATTGTGACATGTGTCACAGTTCTGTTCCGACCAAATCCGGTGGTGCTCGTCATTGTCACAGTTTATTTTGCACTGTGGTTGTCCATTCGGAAGATCCAAGATTTCGGATTAGTGATCACTTACACTTTTTACAATACTCAGTTTTTCTAACATTATATACGTTTTAGTCCAAATTTATGCAAAAAATAGAATAAATAAAAGCCTGTCAAGAACATATTAGGAATTAATCGTACGAAATTCATCACAAGCGTGCAAAGTCAGCAATTATTATATTATTAGGTAACTGTGCTCCCACCACCAAATATTAGAAAAAAGGACTCCAGCCACGTCTTTTCAAACTAGACGTCTGTTTTTGAAAGCATTTAGTTTGTTCATGACATTGACTCAAGTTTTTTGTTTTGGAACGGTATTTCATGTTAAATGGATATATTTGCCAGAAGAGTAGCATCGAAATTACTTTTAACCAAACTGAAACTGCTCAACGTGATGCAGGCCAGGTCCGCAAATTCCTTGGCTGAAACTTTGGCTTCAAAAGACAAAAATCAAGTGAATCTTCTTTATGGAGAACATTTGATTATAGTGGATGAGAATGACAAACCGATTGGTAGTGCATCGAAATTAGATTGTCATTTAAACAGTGAAGGCCCTCCACTTCACAGAGCTTTTTCCGTTTTCTTTTTTAATGAAAAGAACGAGCTTTTGATGCAGAGAAGATCAAATGCTAAAGTCACATTTCCTGGTTATTATACCAACACATGTTGCAGTCATCCGCAAAATAATAAACTTGAGATGGAGGAAGCAGACGCAATGGGCGTGAAACGAGCAGCACAACGCAAAATGACCCAAGAATTAGGAATCTCAGCAGAACAATTTCCTCTTAAAAATATAAATTATGTGACAAGAATTTTATATAAAGCTCCTTGCAGTGATACATTCGGAGAACATGAAATTGACTATGTTCTTTTTGCAAAGGGGAATGTAGATGTTAACATTAATGAAAACGAAGTTAGCGAAGTAACTTACGTTCCATATGGCGGAATGGATGCTTTTGTGAAAAATTGTGAAAGTAGAGGAATATCAATTACACCTTGGTTCAAGCTTATTATGGAATCACAATTGAATACTTGGTGGAGAGACATTGATAACATACATGAACATTTTAATCATAAAGCTATAACGAAGTTTTAGTGATAAAGTCTTTTTGCGAGACAAACTAATTACCGGTATGCATCTTCTATGCTTTGGCATAGAATGCTATATGCATAAAAGATGTTGTAGCAATATTGAATATAACTATTATTCCAACAAATATATCCCCAAAGGTGTGATACTAATTGTTTGTATATGCATTCATTATTTTTTTATCATTGCTGAAGTATGCTTGTCTGAAGGATTCAGACTTAGTTTTGTTACATATATGCTAATGTGAATAACTGAAAAAAGTTTTTCACTAATCTTTAAAATAAATTAACTTATGATCACCAAATGCCAATCGTGCGAATCTATAATTCACTTTACTCTATGTAAATGAACAGAGTGCAGTTGATTTTTTATTTTGGAATCTAGGTGCACTATTTAAAATTTCCAGATACAGACTGCTACATATTACTCATGCCAGTGATTTTGTTTACTGTTTTACCAAGGGGCTCTCGAAGACTAAAATAAAGCTTGATTAAGCTTTCAACTCGCTGAACATATAACTGATTTTGTGCAGTTGATTTTTAGATTTTGGAATCTAGGAGCACTATTTAAAATTTCCAGATACAGACTGCTACATATTACTCATGCCAGTGATTTTGTTTACTGTTTTACCAAGGGGCTCTCGAAGACTAAAATAAAGCTTGATTAAGCTTTCAACTCGCTGAAAATATAACTGATTTTCTGCATATTGGGCATATTTTTTGTGACTGTCTGCCTATTTTCATTTTGCCTATTGTAGCCGCACATGTTGCACTTACATTTACTGTGTCACAAACATATTTTTGTTTGATACTAGTGCATGAAATTGGGAACATGCTATTTGACACTTATGTGTGTACACCTGCATGTGTCAGGGTTCTGAATGATGAACAATCAATTTTCATTATGCGAATATTACCAATTTACCACCTGTGAATTTGTCCAATTCGTTTGTGACCTCTTGCATTTTACCCTATATCAATCATGAATAATATTAATAAATTGCAAAGGTGTGTAACTTGTATTTCTTGTTCAGGATTGGGATATATCCTGTTTTTTCATTGTATTTTGTGCATCATACTGATAAGAGAAACTATGATCTTGTTGATTGGTTTTTCAACGGACCTCACCAAGATGGCCGACATCCTGAACTCAGGTTGTGCAACATCTTGGTGTGCATACTTCAGGAGTACCTTTTCAACACTGGTGAAAAAGACTTGCGGTTTGCTGCAATTACGTTACATCAATTTTGTCTAGCAAATCAGATGCAGTAAGAAGTAACGGGTTAGATACCGTGTTGGGAGACTGAGGAGTCACCTTTTCATAGACTTTGAATTCAGAGAAAATTTTGGGCCAGTTTTTACAATAGCAGATTTGAATAAGATCTTTTTGAGTTAGTTACTTGGGGGTGTACTGTGACTGCATAACAAGCATTATGTATCCATTTCCTACGCTTTTGAAATGAAAATATTCAACTGCATCAAAACGCTATTGTGCCGTCGATTTATTCAGCTTCTTTCTGTAGGATTACAGAAGCTTAGGAACAACAAATTAACCATAGTACTATATGATAACTGAATTTGGAATGTCTAGCCTGTGATTTGCAGTTGCTCATTATGCAAATCAATATATTATTATTAGGCAGTTAAAAACAAAAATAGGTTCAAATCTAGCACTGTTCCTGCTCCTAATAAATACAAAAGCTAATATACTTCACATACCGTAATTATCAAAATGGAGCTGTTTCTGTTAAAAGTCAATGACAAATAATACTGTCTTTCTGCAATAAATTTGATAATAAATGCTCTGAAAAACATATTGATAACTTATAATTATTAAATAACCGCTAAGAATAGGGAAAACCTCTAAATTACACAACAGAATTGAAGAAAAATTGCTCTAAGCAAATGAATGTTGATCACCATAAAAATTAACAATATAAAATTCTAAAAAATATTCAACATACTCTATATGTAAACATATATCGATAGTAATAAAGATTACACATAATGTCATCCGCCATTGCACCGCCCAAAACCAAAAAATAAAAAGTACGGTACTTGAAATGAATTCAATACAAATGAATTTAAATTTGTTTCTTCATTACATCATCGTATTGGCTCTGCAGCAAGGTTTCCTGATCAATTCATAACAGGATGCAAACTGTATGCTGACGATATGCTGATGTTACATTGGAAATGAATTAAAACCATGCATTCCATACACCGCTGAACACTTTATGGAATGAAGATTTGTGCATGTTCACCAGTCATGCATTTCACGGCAGCACGGATTATGATTCAAAATTAAATGTGTTTTCACAGAGGACCCAGTTAGGCGCATAAAATATATTGGAACATGTAATAGGTCACTTACTAAATTTGGTAGTAAAATAATATAGTCATAACACACTAGCTATATTATGAATGTGGATGGAAATATAAAATTTGGTCGCCATCAAATTAATTTGTACTAAATTAGGTCCATAAAAGTTGAACATTCGTTGCATCCTGTTAATAATTATTTTTTCCAAATTCCATCAAAGTCACTTTCAACATGGATAAAATCGCTATTCAAATTTATTTATAATAAAAAAAAACATTAAATTTGTTTATTTTTGTTCAATAATTAATTGACTGCTCATGTTAACAAAATATATTCAACAGCTGGGAAATAAAGAATAACCGCTAATAATTTATGAGCCCATCACATGATACCATGAAGCTAATTATCAATAACAAGGAATAGGGTAATCCTATCACCAAAAAATAACCAGTATTCAATATTCTGGATTTTCACATAATGTCAGATTCAAATATGAATACCAGTAGATAGTTTTATTGGCTTGTTTAAATGTTTATTTCTGTGAAGAAACAATCTTGAATGAAATATCACACGGCATACAGTAAAACCACCACGTAACATGATATAATCTTAATCTATTCAAACACTAATGAAATACTAACCTAAATAAAATAGTCATACACTTATACTGAAATAAAATCTTGATTAAAATTATGGGTCTACACCAGTGGTTCTCAAACTTCTTAGAGTTAGGACCCACTATTTATTACCACAGCTCTTGGCGACCCAGGACCCATTTAACTTTTCATGACATAACACAGCAATTGCTTATCATCGCAAAACTACCGTGTCTCCTCGAAAATAGGACCTGGCCTGAAAATAAGACCTAAGTTGAATTTTGAAAATGATTTTATTTAAACCCTACTCTTTATTTTTGACTTTCAAAAAAAAAACATAGTGTTATTCTTCAAAAGAAAATAAATCTAAATCCTGTCTAAATTTCGGGAAAACATGATAAGAAGTGCTGTACAGTGTACAAAACTACTATGCGTAAAAAGCCACATGGTCATTTTTATGTGTAGCAAATTTTTGTTTATTCTGTGAAGATCGTAAAAAGGTACCTTTTACAGATTAGAATTTAAATTCAATTTAATTTTGTTTGTTTTTTTGAAGATTTGGGTATTCGAGTCACCACCGATCCTAATAACCAGTATATTTAATCAAAGCTTTTTACATCTTTTCACGACCCACCAGTGGGTCGCGACCCATAGTTTGGGAACCGCTGGTCTACACAATGATTCTGCACCGGGTACATTTATATCAAGAATATATGTGCAAATATCAAAAAAGGTATTACAAGGGCAGTAAAACGGAATAAAAAAATATTTCACAAATGAATCAGACACAAGGATTAATAGCATAATAGCACCTGAAATATTGTGCAAAAAGTTCCATTGGCAAACTGAATCCAGAGTAATGTTAAGCAGCTTTTTGAATTTAGTAAAATATGATTCATAAATTTAATCTTAGATATTCATCCCCTTTTATTTTCTGGATGAAGCCTGATATCATTTAAATTAACTACAGTACAATTCAACAATGCAAAAAATAAATTGAAAATACCAAGACTAAGACATAAAAATGCTGTAGTACACTCAATAAAATACTTAAATCTACTAAAAATTTGTAAAAATAATTAAGATTCACAATATTGAAGAAATTGGGATTAAATCAATTGCACTTTTTATATGTTAACAATCTTGTACTATTTATTAGGAAATTAAAAGCACAAGATCTGAACTAGGTTAATGATGTCCGAGAAATTGGTCAATGACAATTTTCAGAATTCAACTCCTCAGACTCATGAATTGGACAAAAAGCCAATCAATGAGTGTATTCAGATAGGTATAGTTGTAGAGTATATTTCCTACTACAACTTTTCGATGCTATGAATTCTCTGTTTCAATCTTCTCTTTTTCTGGTGGTTTTTCATCGTTTATTTCAGGATTTAATTTCTTCGCCACACGGTTAGGAACTTTCTTGATTGGTTTTGGTTTTATCCGATTCGGAGATTTCAATTTTTGAACAAAAACTGCGTCTTTCCATGGCAGTGAAGTACGATTTAAATCCACTGTTGAATCCGTTTGATGAGATTTCTTATTACCCTGTCTGCCGATGAGTAAATGATTCACCGCAACCGGGGAACGTGCTTCGGGCATCCCAGAGATCAAAGATATAACTTGTGTATTAGTGGGATTTTCTTTTTTTGCTTTAGTTTCACCAGATTTAGTGTAAATTAAATAGTTTGATTGTAATTGACGATTGCAAATCTTCATATACTGTCGTTTTAATGCAGCAATATCAGTTGACATTCTTTCAGCCATCATGCCATTTGGATTATTAGCGGAGCCTGAATTTGCATCAAAAGCTCCTGGATTTGCACTTTTTAAATCTCCCACTTTCTTTGCTTTGTTTTTGTTCTTTGGCAACTTTGTAGAATGTCCTCCGAAGCATGAGAACGTACCACCGTCATCTTCATAGTAATTCATCTCGTTGTCTGCGATTCGTTCAAGTTGCGACTCTGGTTCACTTTCACTTGCCGTAGTGCTATCATGTGATAAACTGTATTTATAGTCTTTACGCTTCGTACGATCAAATTCACCATTCGTGTCAGAATCAGCAGCGAAAGGAGTGATATTATATTTGTATTTTTCACGAAGCTCTTTCAATCTTGGGAATGGGAAAGTAGCAATCTTATACACAGTTTTCATCAATTCATCAGCACAGATAAATTTTCCATTCAATGTTTGTTGGGTGAGACCTGCCATTGCACCATAAAATTCATCAGCTGTTTGAGACGTACCAACTTGTTCTCCGAGCTTTGCCCAAATCGCCAAGGCAACCCGAAGCAAAATTTCACTTCCATCTAAAAGTACAGAATCCCAAACTCTCAGAACTGTATTTGTAGGAAGACAAGTTGCAAATAAAGTCAAAAACCATTGCATTGTAAATACATTCGTTAAAGGTGGCTCATAACAATGCGCACGACCATTTTCATTCGCTTGTTTCTGAAGCACGTCAAAATGTTTTGATAGTTCTGGTAACCTGGCACGCAACAAGTCACGAAACACGGCCATATCGACAGAAAGTCCTCGCAAATTATCAGCAAAATAACTCTCTGGTAGAACCCCATCCACAAGATATATCATTATTTTTAATGCGAGTTGTGCATTATTTTGTGTTACTTCTAATATGAGAGCAGCTAAGACATTGAAACCCTGGCAGTATCCGACTTCTTTATTCCATCGTGCATAAGCGAGCAACACTCGTTTTAAAACCATTCTCTCCTCTTCACTGTTATCACCAGACATATTTGTATATCCAGTCCGATGTAAATCCTTTACAATTTGATTATCAAGTCGATCATCGTCGGGGTTAAAACGGTCGCTAAAAACATGACGGGCTGTCAAATTCCAATTTTTTTCTGTCCTTTCTTGAATATAATTTTCAGCCAAATATCCCCAAACTTTTTTTCTCCATTGTTCTGGAATTCCTCTAGGTAGCCTTAATATGGCCCTCAGTGTTTCTCTCCATTGTTTAAATCCATGTTTACCAGGACTTGGTTCAAGACTAAAATTCAACCTGGCGTCAATGCGACGTTTTTGTGACACGGCTTGTAATATCGCTGTCAGCATGTCACAATACCTTTGATGTTTTTCTCTCAAACGAGACCTCTGCCTGAGTTGGCGAACTAATTTTGCTGATATAACAGTGACTCTTTCATCCAATTCATCCCGTATTGCTGTTACTTCTGAAAGGGATTTCGCTTCCAAAAACAATTTTTGTAATTTTCTAGTTTGTTGTCGTTTTAGCTCCTCTAGTGTCTCAGAATAAGCTTGATGTCCTCCGCTATGAGTTGCATCTGATAAGCATGAAGTCTCCGTCGAGCTATCGAGTTGTTGATCAGCTCTGTAACGATGATATATTTCACTGAGTAATCCTTGTACAAGATGCCTTTGTTGTTGATTTCCAGAATTTTTAGAAATTTGTGCCATGTTAATGTTTGAAATTGACATCAATATTAGTACTAAATCATATTTGAATTTTTAAGATTATATACTTATCGAAATCGCGCCATATTGTCACGAGTTTAACAGTGAAGGAAATCCTGTGAACAATACATTTTGTGTTATTTGATCAAAAAATATATCAAAAAGTTATTTGAAGACATACGTAGGCTACTAAATAGATACATAAAAACATATAAATAAGATTTTGGGGTGAATAGACAAGTTGAAAACGAAAAAAGGAAACATTGAACAAGAAAATAAACATCCTCCTGGAGCAAAAAAATCAAACCAACGAAATCCGACAATTTGCACCAACTAATCATCCGCCTTTGATAGGTATTGAACATTATCAGTGATGTTCATAATGTCCAATATTAATAATGCGATAATTTTATGGTAGAACAGGATATACTGGTAAATCAAATTTTACACGATAAATTACAATGTCACTGAAAGGGTGAAAACATTCCTTAAATTACTTTGATGATACCATGGTCATATGGTAAAGTAATGAATGAATAGCTTTTATCATGTTCTACTGCATCTGATGTGACAGCATGACGAAAATAAATAATTTTTCAGTTATCATCCTAATAATCAAAACAAAATGTCTAATCTGCCATAAAGTATCACAATTCGAGGGTTTCAATCCAAAAAGATGAATATCGAAAAAAAAAAAATTTTTGAAAACATGAGGAAAACTTTGTTATATTTTTGACTTTTAAACATATGAAACCTTGATTAGCGAACAAGAGCAAAAAAATTGCACCATTTGCCCTTTTGTCTAGAAACAGTCTAATTCCATATTATAGAAATGCAACATTGTCATATTTTGTTTCCTAATTCAATAATCGCATCAATTAAATCTCCATTACACGAACGTAGTGATCTAATTGCTTGATTTCTACTGACATGAAGTTCATTAATTATTGCTTCAATATCACCCAAATCAAGTCCATCCTCATTCTCTGCTTCTTCACCAAAAGCTTGAAAATTTTTACATTTTTGTTTCGAAAGCATTTCAGAAATATTCGATTCTTTTACGAGTTTTCCTTTTGCAATAAGTTTCAAAGATGTTAATGGGATTTTCAGTTTTTTAGAGATATTTTCCATCAATTCTTCTCCAGAACAAGAATCAACGTTTTGTAACAAAATTTCGTGTTTTTTGTGATTACATTTTACACTAATTGAAGCATTTGGGAATTGAATAATGTCCGTCAATTTATTTTCCACAATCTTTTGTGAATCTTCATTAAACTTTCCATTGTTGTTCGAAGATTCAAACTTAACGCAACAAAGTTTATGAGTTTTCCAATCATCTATTTGGCATTTCCTTGAACAATAAAAGACAATTCGACATTGTACACATCTCTTCATTATTTTCTCTTTAATTCCGCAAAATGAACAAGCCTGCATTTTGTAGGCTATATTTTCCAGTTTTTACGAAATAACTGTTCAACCAGAAATTATAGTAAGATACCGGGTAATCAATACCATTTTAACTGCTCTTGCGAATAAATTCCGAAATTGATTGTTGTACTGCAGTTGTAGATTTAGGCTAAGCACACTGTGCCTGCAGACAAGACTTAGGTTTTGATAAAAAGCCTGGATTTAGTATCAGTCTTGATTTCATGGACTTTTACCACGATTAAAACGGACGTGCAATCACAAATCCTGACATGTAAATCTAGAAATCGCAGCGTGCAATTGTGTTTTTGTTTCTCTTCTGTGTTAATTTAGTTTCAGTGTGTGTTACTTTAGCTCAATTTCGTTGACAAAATGGTAATTTTATATTTTTAAAGGCTGTGACTGACCCGATGACCTAACGGTGGCTTCGTTACAGCCTCGTCACAATGCCTTGAAATTAATTTTGAAATGTTGACGAAAAAAATGATGATTGATTGCATGTAAACTATTTGACATTGTTTACGAAATAAAATACTAGGCCTACTACCGTACTACTGCTATCAGAGAACCAGGCAAGTCTGCACGTTGAACGTCTAGAGCCCACGTGCAAATCGACCAGACCGAGCGAAAATTTAGATTCTTTTTTTTTTTTTTTTTTTTTTTTTTTTTAATTGGTTCACTCATTGAGTGATTTCAATAAATATGTAAAAAATAAATAAACAAATAAAATAAATTATAGTCCACATTCCATTCATGATCCATTTGTTAAATTGAGTTTCACAGTATTTCCAGTTTGTTTCATCAGTAATAAGTATCCAACGATAATAATGTTTTTTTAATAATTACAATGATATAATACAATATAAAAGGAAATACACAAAATTAGTAAATACAAAAAACTTATTATAAACCTGATTTAATATCTAAATTAATGCTTTACATAAATTTTGTAATTCTTTTTCAAAGGGTTTGTCTACTCTGGAATTTTCTATATTTTTTCTATACATTAGGGCCATTTTTATCTGTTTTTTAAGGAGAGCAATGTCAGGTGTTTTATTTTCAAATATTATAGAATTTCTCATTATCCAAATTTTATATCGCACTATTGATAATAAAAGAATAATTGCATTCAAATCTAATGCTGTTATATGACTAAATAAAGGATCATTAAAATTCAATAATATACAAGAATCATAATTTATAACAAAATTTATTCTAATTAATTTTAATATAATTAAGGAAACAAATTCATCATAAATTTTCTGAGTAAACTCACAAAACATAAAAATATGTGTCACAAACTCAGGTTCTATATTACATAATAAACATAATTCATTTCCTGCTACTCTTTTGATCTCTGGTTTTGTTTTCAAGGGTAGAATATCCCATATTAACTTATAGTTGAAGGTCCTCATATAATTTGCCAAAATTTTATTATGAATACTGTTACAAGTTATACTGAGATTTGAATTACGGATAATTACAAGTCTTTCCCCATTAATACTTTTTAAAACTTTATCATATATAATTCTATGTTCACCCATTTTAATATCATTCATATTTAAACTATAAGTTTTCATAAAATCAATTACGCTTTTATAATATTCATGTGGACTAAATCTATGTAATATACTATTATTCAATGGTAGACCTAAATAAACACATAATTGTTGCCCTATGTTATATTCTAAGTAATTAAAATTGATAGTTCTGTCACTAAATATCACATTATTTTCTATAGTTTCTATATATTCAAAAACACACATAATATACATAGACATTGTAAAAATTGGAATATTCATTATATCGTATCCCCCCATACATTTTGGCTTACAAATGGTCTCTATTTTGAGCTTTCTTTTTCCATTGAATACAAATTTTTCAATAATTTCATCCACTTTTTTGGCTATATTTTTTGGCTATATATTTTAGATTCTTAAAGTGAAACTGACAGAATGCAGGAACGAGCCGATTTGGGAAAAAAACTCGAATAAATAAGTCTAAAATTATTGAAACGGATATATCGTATACGGTATATAAACGACGGTGACGCTCCGATAGGCGCAAAGCCCGGCCTCGCAAAACGACGGGCGACGATGCGTAATTTTGCATAGATCAAAAGTTATTGAACGTTTCCCCGACCCTTGACCCCTGAACGATTCTCTCTATACTTTATCTAATCATTGCAAAATTTTCAACGCTGATTTTGAGAGTGTTTTACGAGTTTTAGAGAGTTCGTGCTCAAAAACTGGCCTGCATGTTCGAAACTATTATTTTTATTCAAAATAATAAACCACGTAGGTACTAAAATCTAATTTCAGACTAGTCCATCGCAGCGTTTGCTGTATCAATTTTTGATTGTTGTAACTAAACCAAGGGTCCTCAGAAGACACAATGGCTGTAAGTTATTTATTTGTTTTACAACCATTTTTTAAAAACACAACTAAATACTGAAAAATAACACGCAAAACTCCCAAAAATTTGACTCAACATTCAGAATTTTGCGTCTAAATTAATTTATGTTGGGGTGTTTTATATCATATGGTTTGCTCATTCGGTACCTTACCACAGCATCATGACACTAAATTACAGTGGCGGCGCGTCAATAGGACCAACCGGGGCAATGCCCCGGTTGTTTTTTCGGTATAATAAAAAATATTCGAAAAAATACCTCAATATCGGTTGCACAGACTGTCTACACTAGCCATATTCTCCCGACATGGTTCATTTTTCGCTCGCAAAGCCTTCGCCGAACGTCGACGGGGCGACGCCAATATTGCCCCGGTTGCTCATTGAATATCGTATTCTCTCTTTTATCTTCCGACGTTTCTTACAACAACGTGTTGACATATTCACGCATTCCTTCTCGTTCGTTGGTTGCTTGAAGAGTTGATAGTTTCCTCGCCTTCGTTTTTGTCGCTTGTTTCGCTATTTGAATCAGTTAGAGACCTTCAGTCCATTTGCTTTCAATTTTCCACATTCCATTTGAGCTCCTCACTTCTTTCCGGCTTCGCATTTCTTAGCCTTAGAATAAGGTTGATGCACTACTTCGCACTCCGTTTTCGCAGCTGCCGCTGGAACAAAAATTAGAGGTACAACGTCTTGGGCCTTATCAACCAAAAAATTGTTCACTGGAACAATCCCATGACGGAGGAAAGCGTCGGCGTACATTCTGCGCAGAAACTTGGTATAAAAAACACGAATGGTTGTGTTACAGCGAGGACAAAAATGCACTTTTTTGTTTTTATTGCCTACTTTTTGCTACCGCCCGTGACTCACGTTGGTGTAAATTTGGTTTTAGAGATCTTAAACATCTTTCCGAGCGTGCCAGGGATCATCAATCTTCTATGGAGCATCTGGACAGTGGGCACGATGAATGGGCTGGCTCTTCTAGTAGAGGGGTATTTTTGGATATGGTGGAATACACCGCATCCCTAGATACAGTATTGAGAGATCATCTTGATGACGCAACTGTTTCGAAAGGGACATCTAAGGATATCCAAAATGATTTGCTCGACTCAATGTATAAAATTTATTTACAACATTTGGCTCTGGAAATTGAGAATTGCCAGTTCCTTTCGATTCAGTCTGACGAGACAACTGACATCACGTGCGTTTCCCAACTGGCTGTGATTTTTCGGTTTGTGAAAGATGGTAAACCTACCGAGAGATTTCACAGCTTTGTACCAATCGTTGATCGCACGGCTTGCGGGATATCGGCTGTACTGAAAGAAGTGTTACAGCCTTACAACGCGAAGTCAAAATTGATAGCTCAAACTTATGACGGCGCGGCAGTCATGAGTGGGTCGAAACATGGTGTTCAAGTTTATATAAAAGAAGATTTTCCTCATGCGCATTTTTTACATTGTTATGCACACCAATTTAACCTCGTTATTAAATATATGTGTCTTGATACCCCTCTCGTCCGTATATATATTTTGCAAATGTTTCGGGGTTTTCTTCATTTTTTTCCGTTTCGCCGAAGCGCTCTGACCTCCTTCGCCAGATATGTAGCCGCCGTCTCCCAGCTTGTGCACCAACACGTTGGAACTTCCAATCACGCGTGGTGCAGGGCGTGTCCGAAATTAGGTCTGAGCTCATTCAGTGTTTCAATGGCATTCAGAGCTCTCCGGTTTGGGACGAACGCTCTGTGAGGGAGGCGGCAGGTCTAAAGCGTCTGCTAGAAGATGGTGAGTTTTCATTTTTTCTCCACAATATTCTATCACGTGGATGTATTATACGGCGCATTGCAGTCAAGGCTAATGGATGGAGCGTCTGTGCAGTCGTGTATTTCAGAATTCTGCGATGCTGTATCTCGTATCCGGGAAACAACTTGGGGAAACAACACCTTGCCGCGTTCTCTTTGATGAACCCCAAAAATTTTTCAAAATTTGCACGTCAATTTCCCATCCATTTGTTGGCTACTGTCTCCAAATTTTACCCCATGATAAACGTGGGAAAATTGGAAAATGAATTGCGATGTATATACACCAATCAAACTTTTTTGAACATCACATCAACTTGCGGGCTCTATGGGTTCCTCATAGATAACACTCTGGTAACTACCTTTGCGGCGTCTGCAAAATTTCTGGACATCATTTCGACGACGCCTATTTCTTCCGGCGACGCAGAGCGAACATTCCGCACGCTGAAGCGTATTAAAACGTATCTCAGAAACACAATGAAGCAAGATAGATTAAATTCCTTGGCTGTTTTATCCATTCACAGAGACGTTATTTCTGGGATGCATGACTTTAATCATCGCGTTATTGAGCATTTTGCTTCCAAGAAACCGCAGCGTGTTGCATATATGTTCAAGCAGTAGAAGTCTAGCAGCATATATATCTATGAGTGAGCGACGCATGTCCTTATCTTTGCATTACCTTTCCTTTCTTCATAGTAACGTTTTAAACCTTATTTTAGGTTTTGTCTGCTTTCCCGAAGTTTCTGTTAATATGTCATTGTATTTATCTGGGTAAATATTGCCTTTCCTTTTGAAATAGGTTTCAAAATAAACTATGTCTATATTTATTAATCCCTTGACTTGGACCGGTTTTAAAGACACTTTCTTATCGTTAAAAATTGTCGCTTTTGCCGATTGGTTGTTACCGATGGAATGGTTTTTATACTCATAAAATGATGGGAGAACTTACAGCGCTCATCCTGTCCCCGTAGATGGGGGTGACTTGGTCCCGCAGTAGCTTGCCCCGGTTGTCAAAATGACCACGCGCCGCCACTGCTAAATTATGTTACAAATTCAACGCAACTAATATACCTTTGAACAAAGTGGTTGGTGATCAGTTCTAGAGATTCGGAATGTGCTAACACTTCAACATGACAATGTGACGTTCGTCTACACCTCCAGTTTTTCTGAAAATATTTGGTCAACTCGACATCGACATGTGGATATACTTATAGCAATAATTAAAAAGGTTAATTTTTCTTTAAATTCAAACAAAGACTTTCGTAGGAATCAAATCACACCACTTTTAGGAACACAACAAGTTACGTCCTGTCTTTATCAAATTTAAATTTATATTTTCAAGACCTTTAGGCACTGATTGAAATAATTATATATAAGTTTCCATCCGTACGAGGTACATAATCGGACATGTAGTGGACATAACGATCGTTTCAATATTATGTTGTTGTTGGACACTTTAGTGGACATAACGATCGTTTAATATTATGTTATTGTTATTTTTCTTTTTCTTCGTCACCATCATTATAAAATCGCTTTTCTCTAAGAATACTGGACCAATTGCTTCGAAATTTTCAGTGGTTTGATTTTTTTACAGAAGGCTATTACTTTTATTTATTCCTATATTTTTTATGAATCCTATGAGATCTGGTATTTCATTCAAAATTTCGCTGTTCTGAAATTTACTCATTGGAACACGTTTTTGAAAACTTATTTCAAATGGTTGCGTGATCGAGCTTGCAGGTACGGTACTGCTAAGTTACCGTACCACAGTGAAATTGATTTATTCTTTTCGCGATCTTACGGTATTGCAGTAATGTAGGTTTCCTAGCAAATCTAGCCTACCGTATTTGTTAATTCAATTGAGTTTTTATATGCCAAAGAAGAACCGTTCCATGATCGAATAGCAGGCCTACATACAGCAACTGGTACCGTACGGCGTACGGTACCGCAGTGAATTACGTTCTCATCTTTTCGTTACAGTTCTGATGTGAACAACATAAATTTTGTAGCTTACCATTTTTTTTTCTTTTATTTGAAGAGGAATTGAGTTCTTATATGGCAAGAAAGAACCGTCCTGCGAACAAATTTCAGGTATGCCTACTGGTAGGTTACTATACCGCATATGATTATCGAGGAATTGATATTTCATTTTATATTGCCCTGGTACCGTAATGGAAAAGTGACTTGGATCACTTGGTATTTCAATTCACGTTGAAATTGGAAGTGGGACAAAACAGGCTTTTAGTGGTCGGGGTAGGTTACCTGTCAATTAAGTCATCGATATATTCACACTCGAGTGATTTTGGCATTTAGAGGACGTTAATCTCCGTTCTCGGAGCAGAAAAGCGTTTGCCCGGGTATTGGGAATTTTTTTCAAGTGGCATTGGTGGTGGGGACAGTGCCTCCGTTTCCTCAGTGGTGAGAAAACGTGTGGAAAGCGACGCCCACTTGTTACCTAATCCTAAAAAGTCGATTTTCTCTTTCATTACTGGACCAATTGCTCTGAAATTTTCAGTTCTAAAAGATAAAAATTTTCATTAAAAGGCTCCCACTCTCATCTACTTCAAACGTGTCCATATATTTATTTGAGCATAGCTCTCTTGTCACCCATATTGAGATAACAGGAGTTTCTGTTTATAACTTGAATCACGAGCTCACGTTACAGTATTTGATTAGATTTATGATCAACGTTTAAATACGACTCGATATTTTTCAATGTTAAGCTAGTCTGGATAAATGTTTTAAGATTTGTATTCTGTGTGTTGTGGACATCTACGAATAAAATAGAGTTTTCTAACGCATCTATTTAACGTGGGCGTTGAAGCTGAAGGGTGAACGGCCGACTGGCAGGTCTACGACAGTCAACGAATTAGCAATATACTGTGACATCACATTCATTTACCAATTTATTTGATATATACTCAAAAACAGGAGTAAATTTTCAAAACAATCTGTGTAATTGTGCTTTCCATACTACTCAGCAGTATTCGCGTACTTTTTTTGCGAAAACTGCGAGGCACTTTCGCATTTTTTAAGAAACCGCGAAATCGCCATTTTTTAACTACAAAAATTTAAATTTGACAATGAGAGAGAGAGAATTTATTGCTTTCGTCAAACCAGACAAGATAATTTGCGCGAGAGTATAGAGTTGACAAATAAGCTGCATGCGAGTATTATTCTAACACAAATATGCATTACATAACGATATTTGCGGAAATTATAAGCTATGTCAGGGTGGTCCAAACTGCGGGCCGCAAGAACAATTTTAGCGTACACTACTAAACCATTGGCAGATATTTGTATAAGTATAAGATTTTTGTAAGTAATAAATTCATCATACAATGAGTGCAGAAAAAAGGTGACCGAAGTAAACTGATAGTAAACGTAGTTATATAGTGTTCGTTGAAAAATTGATTTGAACGATAAACTCTCATTCTCATTAAATATATCTAAAGTGAGTATGAACTCGCGATGTTTCGATCATTTTTGGGTTTTCTCCGACTGCGGCCCACGAGACCTCCTCAAAAGTTTTTGCGGCCCACCAACCTCTCAACCTTGGACCACCCCGAGCTATGCGTTGCAAACATGGGAGAAAAGCTTTTGCATTAACGGCAAAATTCATGTTTATAGTGTGATTTTTAATATATAAACGATTCCGCTTCTCCCGCAAAAACGCTCGACGGCGCCGACGAGTTGTTGGAATACGACGCCGTGAGTTTCTATGAACGAGAGTGGCCATGTGAGAAAAGTGCACGATTTGCTAGTGTGGGAATATTTGAAAATATATAGATCGGAAGCAAAAGTTCGTCAGGACCTAGTTTCTTTCTTAGTTAATTTATTGCCAGAAAGTTTTGATACCCGACAGGACATTATTCGGTAATGGAATGAATGGCATTCTCGGTAATTTTGCATAATATAATGTTATTTACTGATTTACAATAAATCGAACTCAGGCCACAAGTGTAATCGAGTATTCAACTTTACAAATCGAAAATAGAATGAAGCTCGTTTCCGCGCCTAACCCCCGTTTTGATTTTTTTTGGTTATGCGTGTTCTACATTCTGCTCAGAAACGCCGTTTTACAGTCATGTCATTTCACTCTCGCGATCAAAACTTTTTTTGTTCTTTATGACAGTGGTCGGCAACCACCGCGAGCTAATTTGTTGCGGCCCTTGAACGACCCGACATTTAATAAATAAAACAAAAATTAATCCCAAATTTATTATCGTCTTTACACGGATTTATGTGGTGACAAGTGCTGCTGTACGGAACTCTTTATGTAACAAGTAGCGTCAGTTGTATGTCGTTTGAGTTAATTTTGATTTTTAAAATTTGAAAATGTCTGGAGCGACGCGGGTCGAGTATTCCAAAGTGCTTAAACCAGAGGTGGCCAACCTTTCACATACCATGCGCCACGTTTTAAACATAATGTTTCAGATGCGCCGTAAATCTCTTGTATTCCCACGCCTAATGTCCGCTCCTTGTTGAAATTATATAAATTTATAATACACACACATATATACACACGTATATGTAGTTTTTACAATTTACAACTTCACATGAATAGAAATTAAGCAAGGAAGTATAATAAATAAAACTGATCAATTTTATTTAAGTACCGCCTTTATGAGACTTTTGCTGCTGTTTTACTTTCGCCAGTTTTTTTATTTTTGGAGTTAAGTTTGTTACTGAGAGGAGCAGTGCATTCTTCAAATTTAAATGTAAGTCTTGACCTCGCGTTGCTTTTAATTAGTTTCATGGCAGAAAATGTTTGTTCACATCTATATGTCGTTCCGAAACGACATATAAAACCCTGGGCAAATTTTCTCAGTTCTGGAAAATTTTCACGAGGTAACGTTTGCCAGAACTTGATCATGTCAGATGCACTTGGGACTGAAGAATGCTCATCAAATTTAATTTTCAATGATGGATGAGTTTTCAAGTCAATTAGTTCCAATTTTATATTGCTTGGCATCTTCATTATGTTTAGTTCACTAAGTGAAAATGGGTTTATAAAAGCAAGTATAGAGTCTTCTTCTTTTGAAATATCATGAAAACGACTTGAATGAATGAATATAGTATAACGTAAGTAAGTAAGTAATGAATGAATATATAGTATATATATATAGTTAACTCAACGAAAATTCTCGTATCCACGCAAAAATTCGAGCAATTTACGATAAACAGATTACGATTGATTACGAAACAGGGAACCATTGTGACGCCATGCTTCAAGTAAAAACTACAGCCTTCCTGAAAGTAGGAGAAAAACGTATTCTGTCTTATGAGCATTACGCAATAAAGCTGTTTTTACCAACGAAGAGAAAAAGGTACGATTAAGAAGTAAAGTTAGGCGTAATATTGTGACAACAGGCCTTTAGTATCAATATCTACTCTACTCTACCTTCGATTCTAATTGGCCTTTGCTAATCAGCTGTTTGGCCTAGCGTCGCGTGATTTTACTCCAGGCTTCTTCAAAATTAGTACTTGCGTCACAGCAAGCGATTTTACGCTTCGCTTTTGTTGACAACGGTCATTTGAAGTTTGGATGAAAAAGGTGGTATTTAGGGGTCATTTTCAGCATGTTGTGGGTTGATTTATAATAAATTTTTTAGGCCCGGGCAATTCAACTGGTTGTTCAATGGTTATTGGGAGATATTTGGGAAGTCTGGGCAATGGAAAATCCATGTTTCAAGTTGATAAATGACGATTTTCTATTTTTCCAGAAGTTCTGAACTTTTTACTCCAGTAGGGAAAAAATAGTAAATTTTACTGATTTCTGCTAAAAGTCTAGAATGAATGTCATAAAGTCCGTCCAAAAGCTAACGTCGATAATCGCCTGTTGTTCCTAATTCCAACAAGCCGTAAGTGGACGACGTGGAGTAAGGAGATTAGATTTTAGGTACAATCAAAAGTCACCATGTAAATCGCAAAAAAACGGCTTGGCGTGGAGAAGCCAAGTGCAATTAACAATTTTGGCATGAAAAGGGTTAGAGATGCAATGCGCCACCTCTAATCATGCAATGCGCCACGTTTGGCGCATGCGCCATAGGTTGGCCACCCCTGGCTTAAACGGAAAAATATTTTTCTTTCTTGCGCTTTCCAAAACCGGTTTGCTCGATATGCCCAGTCAGCATCGCAGTTGTTAAGGGTTTCAATGTTAAACTCGTTAGGAAACGAGTCGTCGAAAATTCGACCCCGAGACCCGGGACTGCGCCACAGCTCATCTGTGCGACAGTGCAAAACGTGTAATGTGCACGTTCGTAAGAACATATGGCCTTGAGCAGCTTTATCTAAAATGCATTACACTTAGGTTAAATTTCGTACTCGCTTGTCAGATCATCAATTGGACGGCGAGTTGCTATAAAAACATCATCTTTCACATTGATAATAAGTACATAAAAACAATGTATTGTTGGATAATAAAAAAACGTCACATATACATCTCATTGGGACAGGCTTTCAACACAGCAATAGAAGGGTGGCAATGCGAATGCGCCATAATTTGAAGTGAAAATATTGCGGCCCGCGCTCCCGGAAATGTTTATATTTGGCTCGCAAGTACATGAAATTTGCTGACCACTGCATAACACTATTGAGCAACATGTCTGATTTCATAAACAATTGCCATGTCAGTATGTCGCAATAATACTGGGTCAATTGCTTTCTCTGCGCCCGTACAAGAATGTCTCTTATCAGTCCGACTAAGATTTCCTCAACAAAACGATACAGGCATTGTTAACTTTCCCGAAATCCTATTGTGAGGCCTGGTTTTCAATATTGATAACTACAAAAGCAAAATAGGCTGGAAGTAAGAAACACGTTACGTTTGTCAATGTCGACCATATCTCGAATATGGGAACAGTTAATGGCCATCAAACAAATACAGACATCACATTAAATAGCATCACCGTCGTTTTTAGTATATTGTCAACAAAAATTTCCTAAAGCGTATAATTTATTGCATAGGCTTAGTTCGTTTGTATAAAGGTGGTCCGCCAAAAGTTTGGTCAAGCTTTACCGGTCCGTCACTTGAAAAAGGTTGTCGACCAACCACTGCTTTATGGCATCGCCTTAGCGTAATGTATTACCGACAGAATATTAATCGCGTTTTTAGATATTTCTGTTAGTTGGCGCTGATAACGACGCTAATTTCCGTATATAAAAGGGGTATCGGAAATATTATTCAGCATTAAATAATAAACAAAATTATTCAATGATCATTATTTTTTAATGAATAATTTCTAATCGAATCGAAGGAATGTGGCCTGAAAATATATCACATACCTAGGCTATATTTATTTTTCGGTGCTCCCGAAGTATGCGAACCAAGATGGCGGACATCGGAACGTAACATGGGTAACAGGTTAGGGTTAGGCGATAATTTTTTTCCAATTTTCCTTATTTTAGTCCTATTATCAGTTCGAAGACTAGCCAAGAGCCTCCCGTAGTATTTATACCTAAAATTATGGCCTAACCCTAACCTAGTACACATATTACATTCCGATGTCCGCCATCTTGGTTCGCATACTTCGGGAGCCCTTTTCGGTCAACGTAAACCCGCAATAATAACGATTGCCAAATCAACTTTACAAACGCAGTACGCAATCACTATTAATAATACGAGTCACGGGGTCAGGAGGCACGGAAAAAGAAATTTGATTCGATTAACATTGAAATACACAAATAAGAGTTTTACATTTTATGCACATCTAACCGATGCTACATGTGAGATTCCTGCACATGAACGAGTATATCGGATGTATGATATCTGAGAATCGTAATTCTCTTTTAACATCAATTTCCAGGATTTTATCGTTCATGCGCATATGAAATAATTTTTCTAGGAAATGGATTGATATTTCGCGACACATACAAAATTAGTTGGGGACCACTAGAGTTAGACCATTCGTTTATTTTTTATATTCATGGTTTTTCGAGATTTATCCAAGTTGTATTTTGTGTACGTTCGCATAAGAAAACTCATACCCCCAATGTGGGTACCAAAAGCAGAATTACTTACTATCTGCGATTAGAAGTACTGTCACTATATGAAAGTGGGTAGTGAATAAATGTACAAAAAAAACTCATTATAAAACTCAACATTATAAAACTGCCAGTGTCGGGCACGGGAGTCATTTAAAGGCCAAATATAGTCGTAGGTAGTGTATATATGCATGTTGTATTTCTCGTTCATTTTTGTATTGTGTGTGTAACACAAAACGGATTACAGAATTGTCTGATTTAGCGTGTGACAGAGTAACCGAATTATAATTTTTTGTGTTTGCTTTATCTATTCTTCATGTTCCAGGCCAAGTGGTTTAAACCGTTGGCTGTAGCTGAATAATATGTTCATTGAATCTGGGATGTTCGAAAGAAAGCTGCTGTTCCCATGATGTTAGTACCGGGTATGCATTTTCGGTTTCGAATGTCAAACTTTGCCAAGTGCAGTTTTAAGTATTCTGTGGCGTCTGCAGCTGCCGCAAAACCAATGGCGGTATTTCCATACCATGGCCGCTACGGCCAAACCTATGGCAACTGAATTTTTAGCTGCCACAAACCAATGACGAGCTGTCGTTACCGAGCCAGCAAATTGAAAATCAATGGCAGGTAAAATTTTGCTGCCGTAACTATGGCAGGTGGGCCGTAAAGACAGAGTATCCAAATACGGTAATTGTTTTAGTATTCATAATATATAGATTCATATTGTTAAATGAGTCACAGAGCAAAAAAGTTGTCTGGTCAGAATGTCTGGTTTGTGTAGACCAGGGGTCGGCAACTTCTTGTCGCTCGCGGGCCAAATTTAAGGATTGCAAGTCATTGGCGGGTCGCACATATTTTCAGAAAGTTGAAAACCGAACGGATGATACTTTTTATAATAAAAACCAAGCAATGATACATCTCTCGAATAGAAGATAGATTTATTTCCTCATTGCATCGCATCTCAAAAAATTCCATCAGTGAACCCTTTGCACTTCGCATTAACTTTTCTGCGTTTCGCCTAATTATAATTAAATTATGGGCTCATTAAACGAGTATTGTGAATTTTATACTTGTTAGAATATAATATATATAATTCAGTCTACACTTGTCTCACAATAAATTCTGTTACGTAAAAAATATTATCGTCAAAACAGCTGTTTTGTTAGTATAATTCAGTTTCGGATTATATTACTTCGCGGGCTGGATCCGGCCCGCAGGTTGCCGACCCTGGTGTAGACCGTATAAGCGTAGATCATACACTACAGCCTACATAATATTTCAGAATGTTCCATTTCGGACAAGACAAACTGTTTGAGGAGACAAATTTCCTATTCCGGTAGGTCTAGAAATATGTGAAATGCAGAAATCGAAACTTGTCTCAATGACAACAAGTTAACATTTGCTATTTATTGGTCATATATTTTAAATCAAATATTAGCAAATTGAAAATAGAATATAAGAGGTGGATACAATAAAAAGGCTAAAAAATAAATTGCTTAAAATTATGTAATGTCATCAAATGAGAGAAAATTGCTAACAAACATAATTATGTTGAACTTTGGTAAAGAGAGCAGTTCATCATTTTAAACAGGCGTAGTTTGTTGCTCCAACCACTTGAGGGTTTCTGTATGTCCCTGAGATTTCAGCTCACGACCAACAATTTCAAGGCACCTCGCATGATAATCATTTAACCATTGAATTTCATCGCCAGATAAGAGCTCTTCCTTGATCATTTTTTTCTGGATCGGAACATAGGCGATGGGCTCAAATTTGAAGAACTTCTTTCCAGCGAAATTGTACGCAGTTTGGGCATTTGTGCATAGAAGGGCATTTTCAATCCTGATCCCAAATTTTCCATTTTCATAATATCCTGGTTCGTCAGTGATGATCATTCCAGGAGCTAACTCTGTTTCACTGGCAACCTGTACTACCCTGCTGCTGTTGCCAATATATATTCCTACAGGACCTTCGTGGACATTGAGAAAAGTCCCAACTCCATGTCCTGTCCCATGCATGTAGTCCAATCCCGCTTTCCAGAGATGCATCCTTGCCAAGGTATCAAGCATGTAGCCTTTTGTTCCAGCAGGGAATACTATAAGTGCTAAGGCAATATGGCCTTTCAATACCCTTGTAAAGCATTCTTTTTCATACTCTGATGGATTTCCAAAGTGTACCGTTCTGGTGGTATCAGTTGTACCATCCAAGTACTGTGCTCCTGAATCACAGAGGTAGATTTCAGATGCTGTTACTGGTCTATCAGCATCTTCGCTCGGCGTATAGTGAATGATCGATCCAGTTGACCCAGAACTAGATATTGTGCCAAAACTGAGACTGACAAATTTATCTTGCTGCTGACGGAAGTGAAGGGATTTTTTCGCAGCCGAACATTCAGTGACACCACCTTTCACGACCTCAGTTTCAAGCCAGTGTAAATACTGACATAGAGCAACAGCATCTCTAACATTTGCAGCCTTCATACCTTTAATCTCCCTCATATTCTTTATTGCTTTCATTAAAGCAACTGGACTATTAGCTGCCATGACCCTGTGGTTTTCATTGATTGAAGAGACAATTGCATAGCTTGAACCACTGGTTAGCCAGACATCAGCAGTTGCACAATGCTGCTGAATAAATTCCAAAGCAGAGTCGTAATCATGAACATTGATTTTAACTTGGGAGTTAAGATGAGTGGAAACTTTTTCGGTAACAAGGTTTTTATTGATGAAAACTTCTACAGAGGATTCTCCAATTATCAAATAAGCAAAGAAAACTGGATTGAACTCAACATCAGAACCTCTCATATTTAAAACCCAAGCGATGTCATCAAGCGCTGTGAGAATGAGCCACTTTGTAGAATTCTGCAGCATTTTATCGCGTAGGGATGCAATTTTTTCTCCCATTGACATACCAGTTGTCTCGTCATCCAATAAAATCAGAGCATTGCACGGCTTCACAGGCTTATCTTTCCATATTGCATCAACGACATCACTCTTCGTTGCTAAGAGAGAATGACCTTTCACCTGTAACTTCTTTTTCATGGCGTTCCAGCTTCTGTTTGCATACAATAACGGATTGACACCAACGTTTGATTTGGGTGGCAGTGTTGAATTCAACCAATCTTCAATTGATGGAGTTTCTTTCACTCCAATCCTCATTAACATCCAACTATTATCAAGTTCTCTCTCTGCTTGAAGAAAGTATCTCCCATCTGTCCACAAAGCTGCTTTCTCTTGCGTAATGACCGCAGTTCCAGCAGAGCCTGAATTTGAGAAAATTGAAATTTTTGCGTTAACAAAACCTCAGTGAGAATTTGATATAGACCTTAATACAAAAGGGGGGTGCCATACTTTGATTATAGCAAAATTATAATACACCTTTTTGCTAACTTTATATCAAACGAAACAAGTCTCTCAATGTCAAATAAAATCAGAAACATTGACTAGGAAACTGAGATTTAAAAACAACAGTAATAATTTTTCAAACTGGAATGAATGAACGTTTGTACATTTATTTGGCTTAGTAAATGATAATACAACAACTCATAAAATATGTGAATTCGAGAAAAAGAATACAATGACCAAAAACCTGGTACATGGTGCAAGATTGGTCTTATATAACTAATTTAGAAACTTCAGACAGAGAAAAAGAGAGAAAATAGACTATATAAGGACCATAAAATAACAATGTACAGTTTAATATCCTAGAAATATACACAGTGAGTAAAATAATAAACAAAATATATTGAAACAAGATATTGAATTTAGGCCGTTAATATCTAGGTATTTCATGAAATAGTTCATAAACATATATAAAGTATCACATTTAAATTGTAATACTAGTAACACCTGTAAATCCTGACACAAAATTTCTTCTTAAATCGCATGGAGCGAGATATTCACTCTGATGTGCATCTGATGATGGAATGATGATTGCTTCCAGTGGAGCAGAAGAGCTTTCTCCACTGATCATCACTCTTCTTATGTTTTGTAAAATTTGTGTTGTATCTTTCACTTTCATTTTGGATTTTATTCATATGAACATGTAATTAGAACTGAGAAAGCAATCAAATAGAGATTAATCAATTGATAAATCATATCAGTCTTGCTACGCTCATCCCTAACTTAGTTACTTACTGTGAGATGACAAAATAGATTTCACCAAATTTAAAAATTGTTAAACTGAAGCTGTGAGATTTTGTAATTGGGAAATTTATGTGAAAATTTTATGATCAGTAAATTATGTAAAAAACCTTAAAAAGCCCGCCACTAAGAAATATGAACTACTCATTCTGCTTTATTATGAATCTGACCCTCATTTTTCAATACCTACATTTACTCTATAAAGCGATGAAATGTTCTGTATGCAATGAATGGACATAAGTACACATCAATAAAATGTAAGCTAAATTGGATCTTTGTGTTTGACTAGATTGGCAATGGCAATCATTACAAAAATATCAATATGGTGTGGCAGAAAATTTTTTTTTTTTCTTTCCTTGTATTTATTTATTTATTTTTTTTGTTTACTGTATAGTATACCCTAAATTTATCGCGTCTTATTCTTACTTAAATAAATTCTCAGTGGTTGTGTGGGTGTGTGTGTGGCTGGTGGGTGCATGTGAGCGTGTGTGAAATAACCTAATAATTTTAGGTGAGTAAACACGTACCACTTCCTCTCGGCAAAACCTTCCATCTTATATTTTGTACGTTATAAACCTTATCTAAGGTTTTGTTTGCTCCCCTGATTTCATAATCAGTTTTTATTTATTTGTTTTTATCTGTCAAATGTATTGTTATGCTGATTATGGAGTCGAAATAAACTTATACTTATTATAGATAACAAAAGGTTTACACACATATGCTATAGCTGCATAGAGAACTAAGTTTGCAGTTTAATCATTAACTACCAAATAAGTATACCGTAACTGCAAGACACTAAGAGTACAAAACCAATAGTAGCCTACCATACAGTGAGAATTTATAG
This sequence comes from Styela clava, assembly GCF_964204865.1. Taxonomy (NCBI): domain Eukaryota; kingdom Metazoa; phylum Chordata; class Ascidiacea; order Stolidobranchia; family Styelidae; genus Styela; species Styela clava. The sequence continues at coordinate 9,223,920 of NC_135254.1, forward strand.
CATGGTGAACTAGAATATCACAAATTTTAATATTGAAAGAGATTTTCATTTACAGGCAAATCCTTTCAGTCCTTATTCAGTTATCTGGTTTTATTTTTATCTGTGCTTTTTGGAACAGAGCCATCCAAGTTTTTTCTGTTGATGTACCTCAAGTAGCCTACAACTTAATCCTGTAATACTATCAATCACAATCTGCAAATTATTAAAATGGTACGGTAGATATTAATTAAACAGATTTGGAGGTACAACATGTCAACATCACAACATACTGACATAAATTTCCCTATTTTCAATAATTTGACGTTGATCAGGTAGACCAGTAGACATAAATCAGGCCCCGTAATGTTCGAGCCTCTCGACCTTACGGCGGCGCATTGGACTTGTGTGATGTTTATGCAGTTCACTTCAATATGTTGATAAAGCACGCTTTGGTATAGTCGGGTTCACATTCTTTGTCCTTTGACATCTCTAAATCTGCAGTTGTATTTTGTGGCAATTTCTCCAAAACGATTTCTGGGTTGAACGGATGAAGTCCGCATATTCTGAATCCAGATTTCAGATTTGTTGCTGCATTTTTTCCGATTCAGCATATAAAGTTTTCAATAGCAGAGGAAAATGCTCCTTCGGAAATCCTCTCAATCGGGTTCCCGTTCTCCTCTCTGATGAAAATTTTTTTCATGTGGAGGTGGACTTCAGCGGAGAAAAAAACAAACAGTCTAGCGGTTGCAATATGTGTGTAGGTTCCATTACATTTGAACCCACGTACATTTGAACCCATGACAATTGCACCTGTATGCTATTGCACCTATGGAATTTTTTTGTTTCACGGATATTTAAACCCATACTAACCCTAACCCATGGGTTTTAGCACCCGCATATAGATTGAACCCGTGGATATACGCATGTGTTCAAATGTACATGGGTTCAAATGTACGGTCACCTGTGTGTAGCCTACTGTTTGGTGGTAAACATGTAAAATAAATATTGTGCCGATGGGCCAATTACTTCTATACTGAGATGGGAAGTTAACGTATATCTCATGAGAACTTTCTTTCCTCCGAGTAATTATCAATACGGCAAAAACAGTTCTTTGAACCATCTAATAAACGTCCTGATGGTGCCTGGTTGACCATCGGTTGTCCAGTATCTATATACGTTCATGGCCGCGTAAACCAGTGATTTCCCTACACCCCCCCTATAGGGGGTGAACACCCCCCCCTAAAATTTCAAACACCCCCCCTAATTTTGAGGTGCGATTCCACACTGTAATTCCTAACTCTAGTATAATTGTATTCAAATATAACGCCTATGGCATATTCATCAGTGTAGATGAGGGGTTCCAAACCGCAGTCTGCGGGCCAATTACGGCTCGCGTGACGATTTAAAATGGCCCGCCGAACTTGAGTGAAATAGTTTAATCCTTCATGTGGTACCTTTTGAGTTTTAGATACCGTCTATTGTTACATCATTATCACAGTTTAAGGACGTTTATTTCGTAACAATTGAATTATATCGGTATCTTATGTATACGTATGGGTATTAGGATTACACACTGCAGTATTTTAGATATCAGCCGTATATTAGGAAAGCTTAATAATGTCACAAAACGAAAACTAGGCACCGAAAACAGACGTTTTTTAGATGAATGACAGCGCTTTTATTTTTTTATTGAAAAGAATCAAATTTCAGCGATTTGTCTTCTTACCAACAAAATATTTCAGTTCTGAAGGAATACAACATTATGCGCCATTATGATCAGTTGACGCGCGTATTTAAAAAATTTAATTCATTGCATAATTCATACAAAGTTCAAACAAACATGTTCCAAAAAAATGTGAAATGTGTAACAAAACAAGCCATAAGTAGCCATTCATACAATGCCAGATGAGCTAGTAACTTCATTAGTCACTATCAGTTGCAAATTACTTGTTGAAACCTAGTAGTATAAAGTTACGGTTGAAAGCCTTGCTTTATTATCTATTTCCCGGGAGTTCTATCAGCTAAATATTATAATTATTGATTTCATTACATAACAAACCGCGATGCTAGGTGTATCTAAAATCAAGCTTAGAGCCTATTTTGGTGCCTATTTCTCAAAGTTTTCTCAGGGCGCTTAGGCGCGCCCTGAACCCCAGCCGTGCCGTCCCGCACTTTTCCTCGCTGCCCTTTTCTGGCCCTACAATTTTATTCTGCTGTGGATTTTGGATCGCCGTCAATCAACTTGGGGAGCCCCTCTTGTACATCGTTTCTTAAATACATACCATTTTTTTAAGAATACAAATAGCCTAGTTTTATCTCAAATAGCAAATTATTTACCATACCCCCTAAATTTCGAAACACCCCCCCTAAATGGAAAAGCTGGGGAACATACTGGCGTAAACAACAATCGGGGGAAGCAGGACTCAAGCGGCTGAACTAAAAACATTAGAGAAATAGATGTTTTGAATACTCTTGAATCCTCTCGACCCTATTTGTTCCAATTGGATTTATCATTGTTAAACATGTTTGTTGGTGAAATTTGGTATAATATGTCCTTCATGTCAGCGAAATATAACTGAATTTCCTCGCATCCAACAGCAGTCCTTGCCCTTTTTATGTTTGAAACTAGATGTTTCGTTAACCGCCGTCTTTTACAGAAGTTATTGATCCACTTAATACCTGGTTTGTTGTCCGGAAATGACGATACGACCCCCTTTTTTTTATCCAAATACGTTTTCACAATGTTCCTCGTGGAGATCAAAAACGCAGTTAATTTTATTTTTGAAAATTGAGGAGTAGGGGTGCATGTATGTCATTTTCATAAATTATTTTCTGTACTTTTATCATTGACTTTGACACTACCGATACTGATATTTTATCTGGGTGGTTAGCCCTCTTCATGTCTACGAATTTTAATGAGCTAAATCGGTGCCCCGATGTCTGGCGTCAACTTCACGTCATAAACGCAACATGACGTCTGATTCGACGTGAAAGGCGTTCCCATTGACGCAAATTCTATTATTTTTATGGATTTTATAAATCAGAATTTTAGGTTTTATCGGAATCTCGTACGACACCGTGCGATCACTCTAATATATATATTATATCAGTGGTTCCCAAACTTTTTGGAGTTGGGACCCACTATTTATTACCATAGCTTATGGCGACCCATTTAATTTTTTTAACATAACAAAGAGCACAGCAATGACTAATCGTCGCAAAACTACCGTGTTTCCTCGAAAATAAGACCTGTCCTGAAAATAAGACCTAATTTGAATTTTAAAAATGATTTTAATTAAACCCTACCCTTAAAATGAATTTATAATGTGTGGGAGAGGAAAGGTTCAATAATCTGAGGTAAGGTGGAGATCACACCACTATTCAAGATTGTGTGATATCACATTTATGATATTTGTCACTTGATTTTTTTTATAGGAAATACAAATTAAAACAATGGATGTCGGTTTTTATATAATGTTTATTGAAAAATCTCGCGATTTTCTACAGTGTAATTTTATTTTTAATGTATGAACACAAAAGACCTCTTTCAAAAAAAAACATAGTGTTATTCTTTAAAAGAAAATAAATCTAAATCCTGTCTAAATTTTAGAGAAACACGGTAAGAAGTGCTGTACAGTGTACAAAACTGCTATGCGTAAAGAAGCCACATGGTCATCCTTTGTGTAGCAAATTTTTGTTCCGTCGAGAAAATCTTAAGAAGGAAACTTCCACAGATTAGAATTTAAATTCAATTTTTTTTTTTTTGAAGATTTATGTAGTCGCCACCGATTCTAATAGCCAGTATAATTAATCAAAGCTTTCTACATCTTTTCACGACCCACTAAGATTCCTTTTGCGAGCCACTATCGAATGATGGTATTTTATATATGATATATGAATGATATATTTTGACGATAGCTTCAGTATAAGTACTTACGGCGTTTAGTAAACATGCGCCAAAAATAACTATGCAAAATTAAAAAAAAATGTGAAAGTAGAGTAAACAACGCTGGCCATAAAAATTAAAACTGGCGAAATACAGCGCTTTTAATTAATCTGAGATATGGCCGTTTAAATTTTTGTCTCTTTGAAACAGAGCAGCGTTTATTCGGCTACACCAGGGATCACCAAACTACGTCCTATGGGCTAGATCCGGCCTTTTGCGCCCTTTTATCTGGCACGCAATAACACGAAAAAATGGCGAAAATTATTTTCAATGGATGTTTTTATTGACTTCCTTGTTTATTTCGTTACATTGGCCAATCGGCAAGATGCAAAAAGTGACGTAGCATTAAGTTTTTAACATCCGCCCAGACACTTTTATCACTCAAGAAGATTTTCGGCGTTGTTTGTAAACAATAGTTCTCTTCAGATTTTGAAATCCCGCTCCACATAAATAAATAAAAATGATTTACTCTAGCATTCTCCTTTCCAATTTTATTCTTCCATTTTGAGAATATAATTTTAAATTCTAGAATGTTCCTCCCCAATATTTTAGTCATCTGAAACTGTGGATCTTAAACATAATAGCTTGAAGAGGGGAGAAGGGGGGGGGGGGGGGGTGACTTTGATGACCGCCTGGTCGTATCACTCCCTCCTGTCTATACCAAACTAATTTATTTCTTATTGTTATTTTTATTACGATGACTGTTATTTTTGGTTGACGAAAAGATAAATCTCTCTCTCTCTCCTTCGCGATTTTGAATGCTATTCAGTTTCTTTTTGCTGCATTTCAGAAGTTTAAGTATGAATCGGCGCCCCGATGTCTGACGTCAACCTCACGTCATGAATAAGGCAGCCATTATGTTGCCTTCTTAGGAGTTGTAGCTTAATTGCAATAATCAAAAATTAGTCTAGAAATAGCTGTGATAAAATAGGCTAAAATTCTCTACCGGTACGCAACTATCACGCAACGTTTTCTGCGAAGGATGCACTCGTGGCGTGTACTTGCGGCGAAACTGTTGATGTGTGTAAGTTTCTCGCGTTTTGCTAACAGCTAACTTTAAGACAACCCCATGGCCTCTCGTCCGGTTACCATTCCATATCGGATATGGGATTAATGGACCTTTCCCTGGCATCAAAACATCCGTATTCCCAACCAATCACAAGCGAGCAGATTGTAAACAAACATTCATCGCTGAAAGTCGCTCAGACAACGTTCCTACAGTCCGCACGCTGGCGGTCTAGGCAAATATTTGCCCTTTTTCACTGTTCTGCGAGAATCAGAAAGCTGTAATACTGTATGTTACTTGTTGCAAATCACGTTCACGAAATCTATATAAATTTATACTGAAAGGTTTCGGCCTAGGCCGGCACCTTACAGGTACAGGTCAACCAACTCTGCAACTGCTATTTCGAATCAAAAAATAGTAGACACTAGACAGTCACGCTGGTGAAATCAAGGGTACCGATAGCCTACCGTATGTCATTACGGAAGAATTCGCCATCGATGCGATGTTGCATTTTTATAAAACAGAATCTATTAGTGCAATATTTTGATAGACTAACTATAGTTAAACGCTGCTTGGTATTTTCCGGTCTGACAACCGGTACCCCTGCCGGACAGATGGAGTAGGATTTGTGCCTTTTCCTAAACCACATATCGACCGTCAAAAAGCAATGAGGTGGAAAAAAGCACGTGCAACGGTACGACTTAACCGGAATACCGGTAGGTGCTCGCCACTGATACAGTCTAGTAATACTGTAATAATTAGTTCAGAAGATCCAATGTGCTGCAAAGACACACAAATAGGTTCGAAGTTCACGATGCAAACGAAGAGACTTTATTAAAATAGTGTAAAATCCACGCTTAAAGCAGATAATATAAGAGCGACAAAATACGGTCCTCACTCAGCGACAGCAAAAGCAAGAAGAGCGAACACTGCGTACGCAGCACAGTTCACATATGCAGTGGTGGGCGGAGTCGAGTAACTGAATCTAACTATTGGGCGAATTAGGGCTCAGACTCCACACACCAATGCATATGCAATAACTAGACACTAAATATAAATAAAATACAAAATAATAAAAAATAGGACAATTCCAGTCCCGCCACAATACCCCCCTTTTCATTAGAGAAAATTAACAAGAAAATTTACTCTTAAAAAAAAATAAAAACATCCCCTAAGAAAGGTATTAACAGTAAGAATACAAAACTCGTAAAAAACACAATGTGTATGTCCATCGGCAGGTATTAACAAAATATGAAACACAGTGGAACGAAATATCAAACAGTAGAAAGCATTCCTGAAAGTATAACAAATATAAAGCATACTATTTACAAAATACACAATAAAAATACAAAAAAGTCCCAACTACAAAATCCAATAAACCCTATCTAAAAACACTAACTAGTCCTACCTAACCATATACATTATAGCACAATTCCCAATGTAATTCAAAACAAAATGTTACAGCGCATAAATCAAGTATGAAAATCATCCAAGTAGGCAGGTCTACGCCTTGTCCTACCAGAACGAGTAACAGTCTGATGATCAGAATCCCTAACAGGCAATTCAGGATTAACTTCTGGTTCAATAACAACATCCTGTACATCATCATTGGAAATAGCAATATTGTCTGGGAAATCGGCATTAATATTAGGTAAATTGTCACAATCTTCCATCAAATATAAACGAAGATGATCAACATGAGCTATTCTACAATTACCAGTGTTAACATTCTTGATACGATAAACAAAATGTGAAAAACAATCTAACACTTCAAAAGGACCTATCCAACCAGTCGAAAGTTTTCTACTCTTAGGAGGATAAAAATACCACACAAGATCACCAACATTAAAGGATAAAGGCTTAACAGTTGCATTAAAATTACGTTTCTATCGAACAGCTGATTTACCCAACTGTTCTCGAGCAAATTCAAAAGCTTCAGATGTAGCATTATCAAACCATTCAACAAATTCATCATAACACTTAGGGACATTATGATCAGGAGGTTTACCAAAAAGTAAATCAGTCGGCAATGAAATTTCACGTCCCAACATTAAATGATTCGGAGTAAAACCTGTACTTTCATGTACAGTAGATCTATAAGCCATTAAAAGATAAGGAATGTGTTCATCCCAGTCTGTGCGGCTAGAATCTACAAATGCTTTAAGCATTTGCTGCAAGGTCTTATTCATTCTTTCACATAGACCATCCGACCTAGGATGATAAGGAGTCGTACGGGTTTTATCAATTTCAAATAAGGAACACATATGCTTAAACAAATGAGATTCAAAATTAACCCCTTGGTCACAATGAATAATTCTAGGAGTACCAAATCTACTAAAAAATTCTGTTACAAGCACATCGGCTGTAGTACTGGCCTTTTGATTAGGCAAAGAATAAGCCTCAACCCATTTAGTAAAATAGTCTGTGACTACTAAAAGATGTTCATTGCCCCGTTCAGTTTCAGGTAAAGGACCCACAAAATCAAGACTAATTCTGAGAAGTGGCTCAGTACAAATCATTTTACACATTTCTGCACGTCGTTTCCCATGAGGGGTTTTGGTAGCAGTGCAAGCTTTACAATAACGACACCAAGAAGATACTTGGCTGTGCATTCTAGGCCAATAAAACCGTTCCCTCAATTTTTTATAAGTTCGTTCTTTACCCAAATGTCCACCAGTACGCAACTCATGGAGTTGTCGGTACATTTCGCGACGCAAAACTAAAGGCAACACAGTTTGAAAAATGGATTTCCCTACAGGCGCGGATGGCAAAAACTCCCGATGAAGCACTCCATCGATGACTCTCAATAATTTCCACTGGCTGCACAGGATCCGAACTTCTCTGGAGAAAAACAAGAGTTCTGCAGCTGGGGGTGGTTGATCCAACGTTTCCTTCATTGTCAGTACTTTAGAGATGTTATCGTCCTTCATCTGCATCTCACGCATATCGGTCGATGAATAAGAAGCGAGCCATTCCATAGAATTACCATGACTCGGTTGCAAAGCAGCAACTTTGACAGTTTCCAATTCACACGGCTGATCACCATTCCCACAACTAGTGCAGGAATCACGCTTACATCGGCGACGAATACGACTCAAACCATCAGCATTGCCATGCTTGGAACCAGCACGATGTTCAACTGTAAAATCGTAAGTGTCCAGAACTGATATCCAACGAGCTACAATGCCTTCAGGATCTTTAAAATTCAGAAGCCAACGTAGTGAAGCATGGTCAGTTCTCAGTTTGAAATGTCGACCCCACAGGAAGTGACGAAAATGTTTGACCCCCCACTGCAACGCAAAAAGTTCTCGATACGTTGCACAATATCTCTTCTGTGCCTTGTTAAGGGTAACGCTGGCATATGCAATGACTTTTTCCTTGCCATTCTGAATTTGACTTAAAACTGCGCCAGCTCCAAAACCAGAACAATCAGTATCTAAAATGAATTCGTCTCCATCTTCCTGTGGAAATGATAAAACAGGAGAACGAACTAAAAGTTCTTTCAAGCGAAGAAAAGCGACATCACACTGCTTTGTCCAAGCAAATTCTACTTTCTTCTTTGTCAGATGAACAAGAGGATGTGCAATGGTAGAGAAATCTTCAACAAATTGTCTGTAATAATTACAAAATCCAAGAAATGACTGCAATTCTTTGACATTAGCAGGCTTGGGCCAATCACGAACAGCAGCAATTTTTCTATCGCTACAGCTTACACCATATTCAGATATTACATGTCCCAAATATTCCACTTTACGACGAAAAAGTTTACACTTCTCCGGCTTGAATTTAAGTCCAGCAGCACGAATTCTTACAAAAACTTCACGTAAGCTGCTCATGGCCAGATCAAAGTTTTCGCCATAAGCCAAAATATCATCTAAAAATGCGAGACATATTTTCCATAAAATTCCAGCCAAAACTTTGTCTATTAAACGCTGGAAGCAAGATGGCGCATTGGCCAGACCGAAGGCAAGAACACGGAATTGAAAATGATTATTTCCTGGCAAGCTGAATGCTGTTTTTTCCCGATCTTCTGGGTCGAGTTCTACTCGCCAAGTCCAACGATGAAAACCACTTTGCTTTACCCAATGCATCCAAAATATCATCAATTCTTGGCAAACTGTAGGCATCTTTGATGGTTACCAGATTAATTTTCCGGAAATCGATACAAAAACGACAACTTCCGTCTTTCTTAGGAACGAGAACAATAGGCGAATTATAGGGACTTTCACTCGGTTCTATTACACCTTGAGCAAGCATGCTCTGTACTTGTTTCTCTGCGATTTCTCTTTTCGCCCATCCCATACGTCGCGGTGGAACTTTGATTGGTTCAGATGTTGACGTTTTAATCTTATGTTTGACTACAGAAGTTCGTCCCAGTTTGCCATCAGGACCAGCAAAAATATCCTGAAATTCGACGAGCAAATCATGAACACTTTGACGTTGTTCAACCGTTAAATCTTCTGGATCGTCGACGAGCTTCTTCAAATGTTCAGGTAGTTCCCTGGTGTCCATGACATCACCAGGCACCACTTGTTCCAGAGAAGAGACAGTCAGGTTTTCTCTTGGGCATAGTAAACCGATTAGCAAATCCGCAGGTATTTCTACCGCTTCCTTGCTAACATTGACCACCATGAGAGGCACTAAAGAGCATGAGGCGTCCACAACTCCGGGAAATAAAAATAAACCACGATGGCCATACTCGCTCTCAAACACACACGCAGCCTCTGCCACAGCTATGACGTCACTATTGGGTTTCCATGGGCAATTCAAACGACCATAAATCACCATCTCACACTCTCTGGGAACAGTCACACATTTATCTACAACAATTCTACAACTAGGAACAGACGAAACAGGCTTAGTCAGGGAAACAGTTTTACCATCAACCTCCATTTGACCTACAGACATATGCAAAACACAGTCATGCTCTTGGAAATAATCCATACCAAGCAAACCATAGGGGGAACCAAGATCAGCAACAATCACTCTTTGAAAAGCACACACAGAATCAATACAAATTTTCAAATCAATCATACCACGAGCTTTCAGAGAAGTACCATTAGCAGTTTGAAAACAAACATCACAAGGAGACAAATCACACTCCTTTCCACCAATAGAACAAAAAAACTGCATAATCTATAAGTGTAGCAGCACTACCAGAATCAATAAGAAAACGTACAGTAATGCCATTCACATCAACCATAGCATACCAGCTAGTGGGTAATCTCAAAGAACAAATCAAATTATCAAAATCACGGTCCATGCATACATTCGTCATCTTCCCAGTAGCAACTGAGGACCCCCGTGCTACTGATTTCTGTTTAAAGGCATATCATTATTCTTGGGAGCAGGGTGAAACTGGGGAATATTCCCACCGTCACGAGGAGTTTGGCCATTCCCACCCCAGGCAGAATTTGAGCTATTCCCTGGTGAAAAATTTCCTACAGGGCCACTGACCGTTTGCTGAGTCGAATAAGCAGAAGGCTGCGAATTCTGTGGAACATAATATCTATCACACTGAGAAGCTATATGACCCCTGCCATTACATATCTGGCACAGATTCTCTGGACAATTTCTACGTATGTGACCCTTGGCACCACAGCCATAGCAAGTAATACCTTCATTCCTACGCCCACCCTTCTGACGAGAAAATCGGAGTTGATGACCTTTGTCACTCATAGCACGAAAACTGTCAAGCATCTCTTTAATATCATTCCGCAGCTTACTAAATTCAGATTCACACACACCATCATCACGCTCAGAATTATTCACAACAGCTACCATGGGCTTACTAGCACGATTACAACCAGGTGTACTGTGCGTAGCATCAATAGAATGACAAACATCAGCCACAGTAATTAATTCATCCAAACTCTGAGTCTGTCTGATAGTCAAAGTCTTACACATCTCGAAATCAGGAAAACCTGAAATGAAACGCTGCTTAATCAGATTCTCACGAGCAATAACATCCAAAGAAGGATAAGCCTTCCTCGACAATGCACGAAGAGAAGTAGCATATTCCGTTGGCGTCTCAGTGGCCAACTTCTTCCTGTTATTAAACAAAGTAGCAAAGTATGACTCCTTACCCTCTGGATAATAACGCTTTTTCAAGTGATTCACTGCAACACTCAAACTGTGTCTATCTGGAAGGGATAATTCATTCAACAAGGACAAAGCCTTCTCACGCATACATGCAGCAAAATGAACACCAGCAATTTTATCAGTCCATCCATTACAGGTAGTAATGGATGAAAAATGACACAAATAATCATCCAAAGACATACCATCACCATTAAAAGTATCAGGCTGGATATCCACTCTCATACTATTATTCATACCAAAAGGAACTGCCTTGCAATCAGTAACGTTACCATTCACACTTGCATGCATAGGTGTAGACTGGTCAACCACACACTCATCAGCAAAATTCAATTTTTTAATAGTACCGGTACCATTCATCAAACATTCATTATCAGGGCAGTCAGGTTCACCATTCCTATCAACACTCTTGGGCACCTCAGGGGTTTTCAGAATAGGTTTAGGAATAAATGATGGCACCTCACCCTCAGCCATGGCCTCGTCAATGCTCTCCAGACGGCACAACACCCGTTCGAGTACTTCCTTCATGCCAACATCTCTTTCTTCAAGTTTTGCAACACTAGCATAGACTATTTGCAGTTGTCTAGCCAGTTCTTTATTTTCAGCTTCTAGTACTTTATTCTTATCTCCAATTTCTTTATTTTCGGTTTCCATCTGGGAAATTTTATTCCATATTACATCTCGTTCCTGGTCGCAATTCTTTCTTCGGTGTGACATCATGAACTTTTAATCAAAAAATCGTCTGATTTTTCAATTCTGGCGCTAGCTCGTCAATTTGCAACGGTACGACTTAACCGGAATACCGGTAGGTGCTCGCCACTGATACAGTCTAGTAATACTGTAATAATTAGTTCAGAAGATCCAATGTGCTGCAAAGACACACAAATAGGTTCGAAGTTCACGATGCAAACGAAGAGACTTTATTAAAATAGTGTAAAATCCACGCTTAAAGCAGATAATATAAGAGCGACAAAATACGGTCCTCACTCAGCGACAGCAAAAGCAAGAAGAGCGAACACTGCGTACGCAGCACAGTTCACATATGCAGTGGTGGGCGGAGTCGAGTAACTGAATCTAACTATTGGGCGAATTAGGGCTCAGACTCCACACACCAATGCATATGCAATAACTAGACACTAAATATAAATAAAATACAAAATAATAAAAAATAGGACAATTCCAGTCCCGCCACACATGCAATAACGGTAGGCCTCACAGTCAATTCAATCTGGGGAAAATCACCAGAAATACATACGTGTGTACCAAGGTAGGCCAACATATATTGTTTTCGATGCCTATGATATATTCTATATGTTACTTCTTATATGAAATAAATTTTTATAGAAGCAATCCAACGGTATGCATTGCAATATTACGATCACAACTTTCTTCACTTCTTTCTCATATTGAGCAATTTCCCCACTTTCCTGCTTCATTGGGTCATTTTCTTCAGGTGCTTGCTCAGATTGATCATTTTGCACTTTTGAAACCGTCTTGTCAGCGTTGTTAGCAGAAGAACATCTCCAGAAAAAAAGCACAAAGAACTGTTTCAATTTTTCAGCTAATTTTGCATTCTATATTTTTCTCCCTCCAGCCCCACGTTTCATGGTTCGAATGTTAATGAATTTTCACTATTATTTATCAATTTACAATTTCATCTATACATGAGTATAACGAACGTCATTTGCCAATTGCGATCAGTGAAAGAACAAATTGCATTAATTGCTGACTGCCAACTATTTACGACTGTTGTTGAATTGAAATACGCATATGTTATTATTTGATTAAGACAAAATATGAGTTCCAGTTATTCCAAATTTTTATTTTATTTATTCAAACATTAAAACAAAGAATCCCTTTTGCACCCTCTAGATCAGGATTACTCAACTGGCGGACCGCGGTTATCCCCACTTTTCAAGTTTCCTTCCATAAAATGACTTTAATAGTTTTGAATATATATGAAATGAACTATAACACCATATTGAACAATCTAAATTTGCTAATAATCATTAGCCGATCGAGGAAGTGCCCGTTCAAGGATGCCGAAATATAATTTTTGGATAGACCGGAACCGAATAACTTTGACGTTTTGTATGCGAATCTCTGGTAGAAAATAGTTGAGTAGCCCTGCTCTAAATATCCCACTGGCACTGGAAGACCTAACCTGTTGGCGCATGTCTGAAACCTGTACCCGCGACATGATATCAACATTATAAAGAGGCAAATAAAACATTGTTTAACTGTCGAAACACACAGATTGGCAAAGAATATATCTAAAACACAGTTAAACGTAACTTTCGAAACTAATTATGAAAGCATGGCTAATCGAAAATAGGCACAAAATGCAACGAGAGAGAAATCAAGCAAGTATTTACTATATTAAAATAAAATTGACTATGATAAAAATGTTGTAATTTAAAAACAAATACAGCATAAAATTGTTTGAAATCAGCACTTGAGCGAATAATTTTCTTCATATCCTGTTCATATTTGACTTTGCACAAATTGTGTGTCATTGTTATTTTCGATGTTTGAAGAAATAAGTGGCTCCATTTCAATTTCCTCATTCCGTTCAACTTCTAAAAATATTTCATATTGTCGCCACAATGCACATTCAGGTCATGCTATTGCATTCATGATGTGAGAATCACTAGGCATTCTCAACTTTCAATATCTCATTTACAGGGTGGCTCAAAAACAGAACCTAGGTCATCTTAGATTATTCCTGATAGTATCTGTGTAAAGTATACTCAAGTACAAGTGCAAGTATAAAGAAACGTTTAGATAAAATCATACACAAACAGAAGTTTAGGAGTTACATAAATTTTCTTCATTTTCATATATTAAGAAATTTGTTGGTTTTGTTTTTGGTCACCCTGTTATATATATATTTTACATTTTTATTGGCTCAGCTAGCTTAAATCATTTATTGCAAGCAATTTTTTGCTTTCTCTTCAAAAAAAGAGAAGCCATTGCTAGGCAAAGAGCCACTTTAGTTTGGAAGAACGGAATCTTTCTGGTTCAACATCATTGATCTGTATTAAGTATTATCATCTTGCGTAAGGTGGTCGGGTTAGGATTTAAACATGATATTTTGACCTGCGATGGCTTTTTAAGACTAACACTTCAAATCACTAACCACTGGGGACAATATGAACTACATCAACAGTTTCAGTCGTATATATGCCAAATGTTGTTTGAAATAATTCAGCTTATCATCTCTGAAATACGAAAAAAAGTAGTATACTTTGAACTCATGATGTTAAATAAATAAAAACAATATTTACCTGGTTCATTTTCAGTCATGCTTGACGAATGTGTAAAGTCACTAAAGAAGAAAAGAGATGAAAAGTAGGAGGGCGTGGTATTTTTAGTTATGCATCATAATTAGAGGTATTTATTAATTAAATATGTCTACTGAAGAATTTCAATACTGAAAAAGCTGGACCAGGGATTGGACTAGGATAAAATAAGCTGCCAGTACTTTTTCATAGCAGTTGCTTAAATATTCCGAAATTAAGTTATGCTTTTAAAGAAATACACCCAAGCTTTAATTTGATAAAACACGCTCAAAAAGAGCATCCAAGAACTTTTAATGGTATTCATAGTTGGATGCAACATCCATTGCATCTCAACATTCATGTCCATGTATTTGAGCATAAATCTCTTTTCTTAATGTAGATGTTAGATTGAAAGAAACTCACTGCATAAACGTCCATTCGCCACAGCCTAATGATGCATAAAAAAAAGCTCTTGCACAAATGGAATTTCCACGTAAGTAATTTTTCTGTAGTAACAGGTTTTTGACCTTTTTTGAGTCCTATCCACCCAAGTTTTTCCTTTTTTAATTCACGCGGACACTTATTTAGGGAAAATGTAATACTTTATTTCGTCAAGCTTCTCCGTCGATATTTTTCAGCAAACTAAGTGTTCCCCGGGACAGTACCGGTACCGTTCTGAGTGAACTCATTTGACACTAACAAAAAAGTTAAGAATTGTATTGCCATCAAATTGAATTGCCATCGAATTGAATTGCCATCAAATCATTAGAACAGTTTCCTAACCGGGGATACACATTAATGCAAAAATATGAACTATTTGAACGGTGCAAAATTTCACAAAAATCGGAGCTCCAGAAGTATGTACATTAAGATGGCGCACAACCTGAACATAGTGTGTATACCGGTTCAAGTTGTGCGACATCTTGGTACACATACTTATGGAGCGGCCAATAATCTGATTAAAATAGAATCTTTATATTGAGGAAAGGGAAGTGTACAGCCTTAGTCTTACGGTACAAAATTGGCAAACTGGGAACAACTGGATCAAAACATCGAATTAACTTTCCTTTCTCCAAGATAAATATACATATTTTATTCTATCAAAGCTATTTTAATAACGAAGCAAACAAATAGTTATTTACTTATCAAGAACAACGAATGTCCCGTTTGGATCATCTTCGTTATTATCAACATCTCCATACACTTTATCGTCATCAGTGGATTTCACTGTGTATTCTCTATTCTCATCTGGTTCAATACCAAGTCCTTCTATTTTAATTCGATTTGAGTCTGAAAAAATTCTAAATTAAATATTTCTATACATTTTATTCATGTCATTTTCTTTGAAAATCATGAACTTTTGTTTAACAAAATGTAAGAATTACATCATTACATCAAAATGTAAGAATTAACTCATTCGAAGTAATAGAATCTTATTAACTCATTACACTCTGTGTAAGGTGGTAGACATTGAATTTGAATTCGAGACGTGTAACTTGCAATGTCAACATATTTAAATCCAACACTTTAACCACAAGGGCACTAGGCCATCGAACCCAAATTTCATACACGATACAAGTTAATATTATGAACAATAATGAAAGGACGTGAAAAATAAAGCAAGTGGAAACTAACAAACCTTACAACAGTGAATGTTGGTTAAAAAAAAGGAAAATCACTTAACGAATATTAAAGTGAAAGGAAAACAAATAAATCAGTTTAAAAAAACATAGCTTATTTTTAAACCCCCATAGCTTAGTAACCTGGTTTTGTTCCCCGAACAGCTCATAATTTTGTGTGACATTTTCAATGGCCAGAAAAAATCAACTTGAAAGTTAATATGAAATGCATCGAACCTTTTCTAAACTCCACTCTCATATCAGAATGTGCAGTTGATGACGGAATATCATCATCAATTACTTTGGGTCTGGTTTCCTGTGAATTTGTGGCATCTCGGTCATGTGACTTTGGCACAGTTTCAGCACTTCCACTTTCTTGTGTACAATCATTTTCAGATGGATTAGCTGAAGCACAATCGAAAATGGTATGTAACAATAGTGATCAATTCTAAAATCTGGACATGAATGTACATTCTTTTCAAAATAACTGATTAGAAAATCCAGGTTTTGACTCAGTTTTCCAAACCTGGAAGATTTGAGTTGAACAATAAAGAGTAGAAACAATTTAAAATCCAATAGAAACTAGTGGAGATTCCAAAGATGCTCCCGTCTATAAATTCCTTGAACTTTGAAAAATTGAATGAATAAATAATAAGGCGGCAACTCTCTTTGGTGATGTGATACCGATCTAGTACTTACCTTTGTTAGAAGCATCCCCATCTTCATGAATAGAGAATGTTCCAGTTTGTATCCCAGAATCTGAACTATTATTTCCATGATTTGTTATGAGCAGAGCAGCCTGTACTAAAATCAAGTTTATTATAAAATACATGTGTAGTCCGCAATACGTTACACACTTGTCTCTAAGTACATACTCAATGCCATTTCCGGATGACTGCTACGACAACACCAGATTGGGATTGGACTCCAATTCTGAGAATAACATATGCTTTTGTATTTGTAGTTATTTTATACAGTAGTCTTGGCTCAAGCAAAAAAATTGAATGTCTTATTGTGCATGTCGGAGATTAAGGGCAAAAAAGTATCCACAGTTTTTCATTCCTGTGTTCCGCTCAGGTTATTGACAAACCCCTTTCTCAAAATTCTCAAATCACATAATAGGTTTGTTGTATGAGGTCAGCGACATATTGAAATCACTGATAGAGAACTTTTCCGAAGCTTACTAGATTACTGAAACCCTTGTGTAAAATTATATAAAACAGATATCCAAGTGTTAAATAAATTTTCATCATTTTGATATGAATAATAAGGGAATTTGCTTTGTTTGGGGCCACCCATACTACATTTATCAATGGCTGGTTTGTTTGTGCCAACAAAAATAGCTAGGTAATTACAATATAAACTACAACTAAATTTCAGCTGCAGTCATATGCCGAAAGTTGTTCGAAATAAATTAGCTTATAGTCTCTGAACTACGAAATAAATGAAGTATATTTTGAACTCATGATGTTAAATTTGAATACAAAATTTATTTACTTGATTTATTTTGCTTTTTCCGTGGTTCCTTTCCATTCATGCTTGTCGAATGTGTAAAGCCACTAAAGATGTCGAAAAAATGAAAGAAAAGTGAGAGGGCGTGGTATTGCAATATATATTACTGGCTACAGGTTCGGATCACGTTAGACATTGCCGAATACAAGAAGAATACAAATATACTATTGGGATTTTACTGATTTCAAACAATGGTTCCACGATCCGAGTATACTCCTTAGAACTACGGTAACAAAAGTTAGGAATTGTAAACGTTAATAAATCAGCTTACCTGGCACTTCTACTACGTTTCCCGGTTCCACTTTCGTCAATAAAATCAATTTCTTTATATTCGATTTTTTTATCTTCGGTATAAGAATCTTTTACACAGAACCAAAAAAATATGGTAATGGGTTAACTGCTATCTGAATTCAACTCAAAAAACCTTTTTCATATAAATATTATAAATATATTATTATTTGTTAGATTAATACCTTTGGTTATTGGTTTTATGTCGCCAGAGTTGAACGAGGGTAATTTAGCACCGAATTCTTCTGTCACATTTTGAGCTTCTCTTGCAGAACTTGATCTGTCATAGGATTTTGATTCTGCTATAGTGTTTCCCCTGTACGACCCTTTGCACATTCCACCTGCAAATATTATAGTTATCATATTTAAGAGAATATTATGTCAATGTTTGGACATTCTATACACGACTTTTGTGTTGGAATTCAGATTTTGAAATATTTTATTCTACAAATATTCTGAAAAACAATTAGATAACAAGATGATAGATAAAATATATAGCGGTATATAAAATACTACAACTTAGATAGAATAGCTCCAAATCATTCGGTGCCTTAAGACAACCAAAGTAATAAAACTCATTTTGTTTTGCCGACAAGACAAATTTTTTCTGTGACTAAACTGGTTCTGGCTAAATTTGCATATAAATGATGAGAAGAATGAAATGTATTTGTTAGTCTATATTACCTTTTCCCGATTTTATGACGCCACTGTTGAACAGAGGAATTTTAGCGACGTCTGCAGTGACGCTTTGAGATTGTCTTGTAGAACTTAGAACTTGAAATTTTGGTCTCGTTCCTAATGCGTCCTCGGAATTCTTATCTGATATTCAATTGAAATAAAAAGTTTGATCTTGCCATTTTTGTCGAAACCATTCCGCATATTACATAATGGAATGTATCACTATTGTACCGAATGCTGTGTATGACGCATAGGTTAATTTTAAATGATAAATAAAATACCATAACGACCACCGCCAATACAGAGATTTCACAGGCTACATCCTTTTAGTAGAATGTCATAGTTCAGCAAGAGAGGGAAACATAATAGCAAACACCATTTACATTGGTGTTTTAAAAAAAGTTTAACGAAAAATGAACATCTATTGGCGTCCCTCTGTTAAATTTCATCGCACGCTCTTCCCACTTTTCTTCAGATTTCTTTATTATATTTCTCTTACTGCAGACAGTTTTGTTTTTGAATTTTCATCTCAAGTACCCTGCAAATACTCACTTCTGCGCCGCACTGTAAATACGACAGTTAAGGCTCATCCCCGTGTTTGAGTTATATATATATATATGCAATTGTTACCTATTTTCGGGATACGAAGAACGGGGCTCCCGAAGTATGCGAACCAAGATGGCGGACATCGGAATGTAATATGTGTACTAGGTTAGGGTTAGGTCATAATTTTAGGTATAAATACTACGGGAGGCTCTTGGCTAGTCTTCGAACTGATAATAGGACTAAAATAAGGAAAATTGGAAAAAAATTATCGCCTAACCCTAACCTGATACCAATGTTACGTTCCGATGTCCGCCATCTTGGTTCGCATACTTCGGGTGCACCCGAAGAACATTTCGAATTTGTATCATTTAGCCACTTTGAAGCTCCGTGTTTACATGGCTGTAAACTGTAATCTTATTGTCAATTTTCTAATTGTATAAAATATATATCAAGTAATACCTTTGATTTCTGGTATTATGTTTCCTCTGTGGGACGATGGCATATCATCATCACCTGCAATTTCTGTTGACTGTCTATGAGAACTTCCAATATCGGGAGACTGTATTATTGTATTTACTGCATCTTTAGGCTCACCTGCAAAGTGCAAAATTCAGTTGAAATGAAGTTTTGGAAATTTGTTAGAAATCCAACACACATGCGACAAATTTTAAATAATTATAATTTTTCAAATAGAATACATTGTTAATGTCGGTGTATTCTAATAATGAGTTTTGTATTGGGATTTAGATTCTAAAATTGAAATATTTTAATATAAAAAAAAAAACATTTTATAAATATTTTAAAAATATTATGATTTATTTAGAATCGAAAGAGGCATCACAGTACCTTTTCCTAATCTTCTTTCTATCTGATAGAAATTAGCCCAACGACACGATTTTGTTCATATTTGTGTAAAACTAATATGTTATTTAAAAATGACAAATTTTTGCCACTCTCATAAAAAATAATATATATTGTATTTTAAATAGAGTACTTTATTATTATTCGGTTTTTTACTTTCCGTACCTTCATTGGAAGAAACCTGAACCTCTCGGCTTATTTCTTCAGCAATATACGTTAATGATGCATTTTTCAATAGCTTCATGAAGTGTCCAACAGTTGCATTGTTGCCTTGCTTTTCTTTCCAAATGTTGAGACATTGTAGTACCAAATGCGTAGTGTCTCCTTCAAATGTCCAGCATAAATTATTTAGAAAATTGACTTAGTTTCATGGATATATATATATGTATGATTTTAGTATAAGCATTAGTAATCACCATGTTATCGTCACAAAGTAATATTTTAAGTGGTGAGTCATAGAAGAAAGGCACTTTGTTGAACATGATTATTTTTCAGAATTTAGATCCTAAATACAATGTTAGACTATGTACTGGGCGGCGAGTCGGCTTGGTGTGAAGGTGAATAATTGAATGGGTTTGTTATTTTCACTGATAATAAACATTCAGTTTTTAATTTACCAACATTTTTTTACTGAAACATATATTGGGACACTCAAATTTGCACCAGAAAAACATAATAACACAGGGTACTTAGCAATACAGATAGATTCAGATAAATCTAATTTAAACGTTAACATTGGACGACATTTAATCGTTATATAACCATTGAGGTGTATATAACAGGACTCAAGGCTGGAAATTGTTTTGTTTGGTTTTCGCTATTATAAATTCCTAATTGCATCGTAATAATAAGTGAATGTCACAATAAAATCGTACTATTTAATTTCCCTATTTAATTTTTGTATTTTATGCACAAACTAACGCTCATACTTTTTTGCGAGTCGGAAATTTCCCTTTCATTCAATTGAAGTTGAACACGGAAAAACCTCACAGCATGCTTTTTATCTTTGATCGCTCTTTCGAAGATTTGAAAAGCTGTGTTTTAAATAAAAACATTACAAATTGTGTGAACAGAAACAATGGTTTTCGTTTGAATGAAATTAACTCAATAAAAGAAGTTATTACCTTTATTCAAAAGTTTCACATCTAAAAAACCTGTTAGAAATATTAGAATTTGTAATTATTATTGCTTCTCGGAGAATTTCTGATTGTGATGCACGTAGGGTTAGAGTTTAACGCCCAAGAGAAACGAGTTAAAGTGATGAGGGCGAATAATTTATATGTGCAAATATTGCATATTTATATAGCGCAAGCATTTTTATTATTTGACATCCATCTTTTTGAACAGCGAAACAATTCAGCATGAATAGTATTTTGAAAACCTAAAAAATAATGATTAATCACGCTTTCTATTCGTGAGCTCATCTGGTTTTAAAATTTCCTGCTTTTTTAGCGAGCACCATGTATTTACATATTACATCTTGTTTTACCTGTATTATAAACGATGCCTAATTCCTCCGTCATTTTGTCTGCAATATCGTTTCTGTCATGACTGCGCAACATTCTGATAAGTAATTCTACAGTGGCCTCTTTGCCGTTTACTTCTTTCCACTTGGCAAATCCAGCACGAATCTGCCCCGATGACGTGCTTACTAAAAATGCGTATTCATTTTTTTATAAACACTGGATAATCACTTCGTAAATTTGATCAACCACGGAGGAATAAATCATAATCCGTTATGCTTAGTTCATGAATGCCCTTTCATAGAGTGTGAATGTACGATATAATATGAAGTTTAGAATATCATCAGAAATAAATTGGACTGAAATAGCGGATAACACCAAGTTGTAATCCCTAAAACCTTAAAACGAGGGAAACACATATTGGAAAAAGCATATACGCTGATTTTGAATGTGATGTATAATCGAAGAAATAGTAACATATGCCTATAATGTAAGAATACTGTAGCCAGAATGAATGTAATGATACCAAGTTCAGTCTTACTGCAAATAAACATGGATGCAGTTCCGTAGCGTCCCGGCTTTCTGTAGGAAACAGGCATTTGCCAACTATTAAGTGTCTAAACGTGAACAACCAAAGAAAAACGTTTGCGTTAGGGTGAATTAGGACTCATGATATCACATAACCTTTGGCTTATAGTATTCAATAAGCATAAATAAGATTGGTATGAAGTTTTCGAAATTAAAAACGGATTGGTAAGCTTGACAAGCAAGCAACCTTGAAACTATGCAAATAGTTGTATCAATATATGAACCGAAAAACAAACCTGCGTGGTCTATTTTGTCACATTCTTCAAAAGGCAGACAAAATACATGCGTGTTGAAGCCCATAACATTTTTCCTAACGTTTTTGTCTAAAATCTGAAATGCTGAATGAAAATAACATTACTCCACTTTTGCATTCTACAAGCTAGCATTAGTTTTTGTTTTAAAATAATACAATACTTCAATTTCTTTCATGAAAATGCAAATTTTCATTCATTAACAAGTTAACACGCAGCAGCTTGCCATGAAAACTATCCTAACCTGGAGATCGCTATTGATACTATGTAAAGCTGTTTGTTACACCCACCAGCCCTTTCCCGTTACTTCCTCCTATACCGCAAACAAAACCAATGCTAATATGACACCAAAATATTACAGCAAATAAGCTTCAATAATGATTTACAATTTTACATGCTTTGTATGACAATAAACAAAATTGAACAATACCTATGTCCAAATCGGATAAACTATATATTGCTGTGGATGGCAATCCATCTGAAAATAGAAAAATAATATGGCCATCTTTCCCGTCTCATCTTGGTTAAATTGACATCACAATCAATTCGAAAGCTCTCATATGTGGAAAGCAAACAAATGAGACCCCTTTAGTCGACTACAAACAAAGTACAATCTTAAATCAAATAAAAACATTTGTAATCTTCATATTTTTTGTTGATTAATTACTGGAAACATTATGTATTTATGAAGTATCATATTTAATTCAATTTGCTTGATTGCTTGATTTCAAAATTTGAACTTTTTTATTTGAATACGTTCACTCCTATTACTTACTTTCACCAGTTTTCCCGTTAGTCCTATCTTCATTTATGACGTCAATACCGTCTGGAACCACGAAGTTTTCTGATTGGAAGGGGGAGGAAAAACAAAGTCCCACAGAATGCATTTCAGCATTTGCCCCCATTTGTTGAGATTCTTGGGAGAGCAATGGAAAACCTGTAATAAATAACAGATATCTGTATTTAAAACTGCATATAAACTGCCCGCGCTGGTCGATAGTTTTCTTCGTTAGATAATAAAGGAATCGTTTCAGAAATATTTCAGAATAGCTTTGGCAATGTTTTGAAGTATAGTTGATTTATTTGGTGCCTTCAAACTTTTAAATATTGTAATATGAGTTAAAATGACTACAGTTTAGTTTTTTATTGTTAAATATGAATAAAAAGTCGCCTCTGGAAACACGGTTGTTCAAAAATTCGAAAGTATCAGATTTTAAAATTAATTTGTTTGCTTATTTGATTTCGAAAATAAAGTATTCTATCTTAATAAAGTACTTTCACTCCGATTACTCACTTTCACAGATTGGCTTGTCCGTCGCATCATTATTTATGACGTCATTATCGTCTGAATTCACAACGTTTTCTGATTGGCCAAAAGAACCAACTTCGACAGACTGCATTTCAGCATTCACTACATCTTGCTGAGTAAAATTACTTGATTGATTACGGCACAATAGATAACCTGTTATACATAATACACATGTCTATTTCGTTTATTTTTTTGGTCAAATACTAAACGAATCGTGTTTGGATTAGTTAAAATGTTGTCAAATGTCTTATGCGTTTTATAGGATCGGATGGATAGTTCGCCCAATGTTTTTTTTGTTTTTGCCTCCGTCAGTCACCCTTTCTCCGCGTACCTTCTCAGCAAATAGGCGCGCAGTCGAGTGATTAAGAGTTAGGGATAAGTTTTCATCGGTGTAATAGGTATCGTTAAACTCCATAATGGTCGCTCTGTTTGTAAAGCGTAAATTAGGCGTTATTGTTGAAATTAATAATTTAAGCGTAATTATATCCGAAGTTTGTCACTTCTTCTCGACTGAAATGCGAGATATATTATCTATTTCAAATTCCACAGCAATGTACAATGAGAATATCTTACTGGCAACTTATACATTGTGCATTGCTCTCATGTCTATTATTTTGAGATTGATATTAAATTGATGAATGCGATGATATGAAATCTCAATCTTAATCATAATATGTTCTGTTACCAATTTTCTACTTACCTATTATTAGGACAAATACGAACAAGAAGAAATTTACAGATAATGAGATGTAGAATGCTGTGCAATGCTTATCTAAATACAACATTAAAAAGACTTAGTAAGCAAATTCAGTATAATTTAACTTTCAAGTGCAGTAATGTGCAAACAATGGTATCACGAAAGAATAAACAAGCCATGCCCTCCTTGCACTATGCGAAAAGAGAATGTGTTTTGAAAGAACGAACTATAAGTTCATTATCAAAACGGATATTTATCTGTATTTTTGTTGAACTGGGTTTTTGGAGTCAAAGATCGAGGAAATATAATGTTAATATATATTTTTTTTCAATGCACTTCGGAAGTATGTTCACCAATATGGGGGTATTGCCAATTTTGTTCGCCTACTTTACATCAAGTTGTGTGAAGGGACTGAATCCTATTGATAGGGCGTAAATAACTCATAATAGAGCTAAAATAAAAATCGGAATAAAATTAGGTCTTTACCCATCACCAGGCACACACTCTGCGGGAGTGCCTTCAAGAGTATTTCAATACAATACCAACCTTCGACTTCGGAGATATTTACACATTGTCCGTTCACATCTATAGTTGAGCTGCTACACCCGCACTTAAAGAAATAAAGATTTTTAGTAAACATATAATTTGATATAAAGATAATAATAAATAAAGCAAGTACAAATTTTATTTCCCCCATACAGTCTGTCAATTGCCATGCCTTCTAGAAGTGATGGCGAACAACTGACTCGCTCGCGGGTTACGAATCAGTGCAAAAATCTCACTAATATTTTAGTGATAAAAATTGATAATAAAGCACTATATAATATCTACAATGGCATATTGTAAGCTGTTACAATGTTTATGGCATAACAACTTGGTATAGCAATGGTTAAAATGGCCCAAATCGCCATTTGAATAGTCTCCTCTGGCATATTGGGCTGTCCTTTTTGATAAAAAAAAATGGTTCATAGAAGTGACTGCACAAGACGTTGAAATTATAAGGATGTAAATACAACAAAAAACTCAAGCAAAAGTAAGAAGAAAAAGGTCTAGAAATCCGGATTCGTAACCGAGTTTATATAAAAAAGACAGTGAGCCATACAATTCATCTGTTATTCTCGCAACTTGTCATGTTACCGAGATTCTTATCCGAAAGTGCAAAGGTCAACTAAAGGTATTAAGGAACAGGAACTTTACGCTACTTTGCCGTTTATTTTTCCCACGTACAATGCCGGTCGAAGAACAAAATTGTTTAGACTTGAATTAACAGGCTTGTCTATGGGAATGGGAATCCCATGGGAAACGTTCCATGAGATGGGACAGCATACATTTGTATTTCCCATGGAAAACGAAAGCCGTATGATTTTAGAGGAAATGATGGTAAAACAACTTGTTATGGACTTCGTGTTCCATGTCTTCGAGCATAGCTCTCTTGTTAGTTATAAAGAGCAAAATATATTCTGCATTAACAATATACTTTGTGAATGGGGCTGATGGGCGCATGTATAATAGTTATGAATATAAAGTTAACAAAGTCCGTAAATTTCGTTGTTTTGCATGTCTCTTTCTACATGTAGTTCTATTTAGTGGACGCTAAACCAAAATTTAACAATTTTTATCGAATTTTATTCCAATGGGAATCCCATGGGATGGGATGGGACAGGCATAATTGCTATGGGAATGGGACATGAAAATATGTCCCATGGACAAGCCTGTGAATTATCGACTACAAAAATGTCAAATAACAATGAAGCAGGAGGGCAGTGACTTAAATGCGCTGAAAGACGATATAAAAAAAACAATACTCTTGGATTACAATTTCTTCCAAAGTCTTTCTAAACCGCGAAATAATATTTCATCCAATATAAATGTATTTTTGTAATTGAGATGCATGCAAATCCATGTTTTCGTCACGATTTTATAAAATTGAGTACCCTATATCGCGTCAGTCCTGATATGCATGCATGATTAATACTCGAAACCACACAAATCATAAGACTCTCGGAAAAGATGCGCCAGCAAGTTTCTCATTGATTAATGACCCACAGTCTTCTTTTCCTTATAAAAATATAATTTTCGATCCATGGATGACAAAGGTGTGCCATACCTGCTCTATAGTATAACTATAAATGATCGAATAATTTCTGTTTGACCAAATCCAATGGCAAATTTGTCTTGTAATTTGTATTAGGTATCGTAGTATAAACACAATGATAGGCAGATAAATGAACAGTTAAAATTAAATTATACAAACCAATTTTGGACACGTTGATTCACCGGGATAAATTTCTTCTTTATTGTAAGCACATTCTTCATGCTTCTGGCACTTTTTGTCTTCATTCCATCTGTTTTTAAAATACGTATTTATTAATGTTGTAGCAAATCCCTTTGATAATTTCATTTGCAATATCACAATTTAACAATACACCACACCAAATGTTTTCACATTTATCGCAAGAAGAGCAAAGCCGATCAGACGTATTATAAAAATCGGAACATGTCGTCTTGTGAATATTCAATGTCAGGCATGGGAACCAAGTATTGTATTACCGTTTTGAAACTTTTTTTGAAAAATCTGTGTAAACTTATCTAATATAAGATTCATATATATATATATATTGAAACATCGGTACT
This sequence comes from Styela clava, assembly GCF_964204865.1. Classification (NCBI taxonomy): domain Eukaryota; kingdom Metazoa; phylum Chordata; class Ascidiacea; order Stolidobranchia; family Styelidae; genus Styela; species Styela clava. The sequence continues at coordinate 9,250,677 of NC_135254.1, forward strand.
CCCGAAGTATGTGAACCAAGATGACGGACACCGGGACCTAGTATGTGTACCAGCCCAGGTTAGGTCATAATTTCACGTACAAATATTAAGGAATACACTTGACTAGTCCCCAAACTCGTAATAGAAGTAAAATATGGAAAATTGGAAAAAAATTATTGTCTAACTCTAACCTGGTACACATACTACGTCCCGGTGTCCGCCATCTTCATTCACATACTTCGGGAGTACTGAAACATCATGGATAAGTAATTTGCAAAATCAAAACTAACCTACTCGTGAATGTTCCATGTCCACATTGTCGACATTGCGGGTATCCAGGTTGATCAAAACCACCATTTTCGCAATGTTTCACCAAATGGTAGCCTGGGGGGCATAGGTAGCATAGTGAACTGCTGTTTTGGCTTTTGAAATAGTACGTTGGCCACTTTTGTTGTACCTCAGCATCACACAACATACAAATAAGATATGGTGGCAACAGAAACAATAACTGTTTGGGAGTCATAGCATCGTCAAAAATTCGGGCTTCAAATCATACCTAATATGATATCAAATAATATTCGGGTCTCATATCATATCTATGTTTCTGTGCCGAATAAAATATTGTTTATTGGAAAATATGTCGAATAAAATGTGCAATGAACAATGCTTTTGAAAAGCAATTACCAGAATCATTAACTGGGCGTCGCTGTTACAAACGCTAACTTAGCCATGCCGTCATTATCAGTTAATGATACATAAATATTGTCTGCGGCATTAGACTTTGCGCGTCTTTATAAACCCAGTTACTTATATTGGTACCTACCATTTTAGTTTTTTACATCCGATGCTTAATATTTTATTCTATACTCCCAACCGATACACTACGTACATTTATTACAATTTACTATTGATACTAACTTACTGTCGCCGTTCACTACCGATACATACCTATTTCGGCGCTCCAGAAGTATGTGTACCAATATGGAGGTAACTAATTTTGTTCGCATACTTCACATCAAGTTGTATAAAGGGACTGAAACCTATTAACTTCTGAAAATATTCACTCGGCTAACACAGACAGTCCCCGAACTCGTAATAGAACTAAAAGAGGGAAATCGTATTAAAATGATGACCTAACCTCAACCTGCTACTTTCAATCACTAACAATAAGACAACAATCAATTCAGTCATTCACTTTAATAATTATTATCCAATGAGTTGATTCGTATATAATGCAGAACAAGGTTATGGTCGTATAATGGACGTAATAGCTTCCGGACTGTCGTAACTACACATTGGTTTCGTTATATATATATATATATATTGATGTGTATTTTGTGACAAATATATCAAATAAAGGCACGGGAAAGGAGAATTGGAGAGTAGTTAATTAACTGGTTCGACGGAGAAAGTAGATGTCAAATAAGTTTTAAGTCACATGTCATATATAAGTATTCCCATTTGTAATAAAATGTTGATTCCTTAAAAAAAATTAAACATAGAATTTTGGGTGAAATATCGAGTCGAATATGATTCAGGGGAAATTTAAAGCAGGTCTTCAAAGGCAACTTTATTATTTTTACGTACCGAAAATGAAAATAAAGTGGTCCATTGATCGGGAAGACATTTTTTCACAACGATTAGGCAAAACGATCCATATGTACACTTATATACAAAAAATATCTTAGAATAACAAAAATCCTATTTCAAAAAATTCTGGTAATCCCTTTTTGGGATCAAATTTTTATTCATTCCTTTTTAATCCTAAAAATAAGACATGAAAAACGAAAGTAAGAATGAAATAGAAAAAGCAAACCACGAAATGACAAAAAAAGAACGCAGAAAATGCACGCAAATATAATCACACTACGAGTCTATACTATATTTATTTAAATAATAACAGTTTATAACGCGGGGGGAAACTCAATAAGAAACGAGAGTTAAAATCGTCGTCATGAATTCTGAAAATAAATCAATTCGGCCCCGCTCGCCTATGAGCACATGAAAAAAGGAAGAAAGAATGAAAAAAAAAATCAAACCCCTGAACGACAAGAAAAAAAAACACGAAAACTACTAACTATGATAACCCTACAAGTCCACGATATATATAATTAATAATAGTTAATAATATTAAGTTGATGAAAGTAAATAAGAAATATCAATGTCTTCATGCGGAGTTTTCACTTGAAATAGAGGGTTATGGATACGCAGTCACAGATACGAAATCGACTTCTATTTTTAAAAGAAATACTACTTTTATTTGAAAAGACTGTTGAAATCTTGCCTACTCAATTTTAATGCTCAGTATAATTCAAATACAAGGTCTTTAATCTGTAACTCCTATATTTTTAGCCTAAACCAATAAGCATCACCCCTTTCCACCCTCAGAGAAAAGTATGCACATTGTGAACAAACAAACGAAAAAGCCACTGTTCTTCAATGAGCTACCACTTCACTTTGGATGTAATGAGTTATAAGTAGGCAAAGCCGAAGCAAAAACTCCGGGCATTTTTAAAATAGTAACTTCGTACATATCGGTAACTTGGTAACTAAAATTGGCCACGTACACCGCAACTGACGACTATCGGTATATTTGGTGTTCCGAAAGTTTTGGATTAGATTTATGTGAAGCGTGACTTGTTAATGCAGCTTATGTAGGTACCTACATATATTTTATGAGCCTCGAGTTCCAAATAGCGACTGTCAGAACAGCGACTGTCAATAGAGCGACCACACGACAGTCGACAGTCGCTATCCGGCATGGATACCATTTCATGAAATTAGAGGGACCTGCTGTTAATGAGTTTGATACAGAAGAGACCCGTTTTTAAAATTGTGAATCCCACCACTACAAATACCTCTTCACTTTGTGGTATCATATGAAAGTTTTGAACCGGAATCATTACTTTACGAACTATCCGATGGAGTTTTTGGAAAATCGTCACTCCCTGATCTTGTTTCCCCCATTTATTACGTTGTCCACCATTGTCTTGAGGTAATGCGTTGTTTGCGTTGTGCTTTGTGAAATAGCATTAACTTCATTATATTGTAGTCCTGTATAAAATTGGTTTATAACACCTTGGTATTCTTACCAGAAGGACTATCTGGTGCAGTTTGTGGACAATCGCTGCTTCCTACTCTTATTTCTCCACATGATACATGGGTTCCCATTGTTTTTTGGTTTCGCAATGTTTGCTTTTTGCCTTGAATATGTTGTACTGTAGAATACGTATCATCTGATTCGTCAGGAATGGACACGTTACTGCTTTGCGCTTGCTTGCTCTGATTGGATGTTTGAGCCGGTCCCTCCCACTTCCTGTGGGTTTGATTGGTTGTCCACCACTTGTTTGGGGCATTGCACTGTTTGATCTTTGCCTTGAATTTCTTTCACTGTAGAATACGTGTCTTTTGATTCGCCAGGAATGGAAACGTGACTGCTTTTGGCCTGACTTGATTGAATGGATGAATTGGCCCCTCCCTCTCCTGTGAATTCAATTGGTTATTCACAATCGGTTTGGGACATTGCACTGTTTGCTTTTTGCCTTGAATTATTTGCACTGTAGAATACGTATCATCTGATTCGTCAGGAATGGACACGTGACTGTTTTGTGCTTGATCTGATTAGATGTTTGAGTTGGACCCTTTCACTTCCTGTGGATTCGATTGGTTATTCACAATCGATTTGGGATTTCGCACTGTTTGCTTTTTGCCTTGAATGTCTTGCACTGTAGAATATGTATCTTTTGATTTGTCCGGAATGAACACGTAACTGCGTTGTGCTTGATTTGATAAGATGTTAGAGTTGGAATCTCCCACTTCCTGTGGATTCGATTGTTTACTCACAATCGATTTGGGATTTCGCACTGTTTGCTTTTTGCCTTGAATGTCTTGCACTGTGGAATATGTATCTTCTGATTCGTCAGGAATGGACACGTGACTGTTTTGTGCTTGATCTGATTGGATTCTTGAGTTGGACCCTTCCACTTTCTGTGGAATTGATTGGTTATTCACAATCGGTCTGGTACATTTCACTGTTTGCTTTTTGCCTTGAATTTCTTGCACTGTAGAATATGTATCTTCTGATTTGTCAGGAATGGACACGTGACTGCTTTGTGCTTGATCTGATTGGATGTTTGAAATGGGCCCTTCCACTTCCTGTGTAATTGATTTGTTATTCACAATCGATTTGGGATTTCGCACTGTTTGCTTTTTGCCTTGAATGTCTTGCACTGTAGAATATGTATCTTTTGATTTGTCCGGAATGAACACGTAACTGCGTTGTGCTTGATTTGATAAGATGTTAGAGTTGGAATCTCCCACTTCCTGTGTATTCGATTGTTTACTCACAATCGATTTGGGATTTCGCACTGTTTGCTTTTTGCCTTGAATGTCTTGCACTGTGGAATATGTATCTTCTGATTCGTCAGGAATGGACACGTGACTGTTTTGTGCTTGATCTGATTGGATTCTTGAGTTGGACCCTTCCACTTTCTGTGGAATTGATTGGTTATTCACAATCGGTCTGGTACATTTCACTGTTTGCTTTTTGCCTTGAATTTCTTGCACTGTAGAATATGTATCTTCTGATTTGTCAGGAATGGACACGTGACTGCTTTGTGCTTGATCTGATTGGATGTTTGAAATGGGCCCTTCCACTTCCTGTGTAATTGATTTGTTATTCACAATCGGTCTGGTACATTTCACTGTTTGCTTTTTGCCTTGAATGTCTTGCACTGTGGAATATGTATCTTCTAATTCGTCAGGAAGGGACACGTGACTGCTTTGTGCTTGATCTGATTAGATGTTTGAGTTGGGCCCTTCCACTTCCTGTGTAATTGATTTGTTATTCACAATCGGTCTGGTACATTGCACTGTTTGCTTTTTGCCTTGAATTATTTGCACTGTAGAATACGTATAATCTGATTTGTCAGGAATGGACACGTGACTGTTTTGTGCTTGATCTGATTGGATGTTTGAGTTGGGCCCTTCCACTTCCTGTGTAATTGATTTGTTATTCACAATCGGTCTGGTACATTTCACTGTTTGCTTTTTGCCTTGAATGTCTTGCACTGTGGAATATGTATCTTCTAATTCGTCAGGAAGGGACACGTGACTGCTTTGTGCTTGCTCTGATCGGATGTTTGAGTTGGACCCTTCCACCTCCTGTGGAATTGATTGGTTATTCACAATCGGTCTGGTATATTTCACTGTTTGCTTTTTGCCTTGAATTATTTGCACTGTAGAATACGTATCATCTGATTCGTCAGGAATGGACACGTGACTGTTTTGTGCTTGCTCTGATTGGATGTTTGAGTCGGTCCCTCTCACTTCCTGTAGAGTTGATTGGTTATTCACAATCGGTCTGGTACATTGCACTGTTTGCTTTTTGCCTTGAATTATTTGCACTGTAGAATACGTATAATCTGATTTGTCAGGAATGGACACGTGACTGTTTTGTGCTTGATCTGATTGGATGTTTGAGTTGGACCCTTCCACTTCCTGTGGAATTGATTGGTTGTTCACAATCGGTCTGGTACATTGCACTGTTTGCTTTTTGCCTTGAATGTCTTGCACTGTGGAATATGTATCTTCTGATTCGTCAGGAATGGACACGTGACTGTTTTGTGCTTGATCTAATTGGATGTTTGAGTTGGACCCTTCCACTTCCTGTGGAATTGATTGGTTATTCACAATCGGTCTGGTACAGTGCACTGTTTGCTTTTTGCCTTGAATGTCTTGCACTGTGGAATATGTATCTTCTGATTCGTCAGGAATGGACACGTGACTGTTTTGTGCTTGATCTAATTGGATGTTTGAGTTGGACCCTTCCACTTCCTGTGGAATTGATTGGTTATTCACAATCGGTCTGGTACATTGCACTCTTTGCTTTTTGCCTTGAATGTCTTGCACTGTGGAATATGTATCTTTTGATTTGTCAGGAATGGAAACGTGGCTGCTTTGTGCTTGCTCTGATTGGATGTTTGAGTCGGTCCCTCTCACTTCCTGTAGAGTTGATTGGTTATCCACCACTGGTTGTACTTCTTGCTCTTTGCCTTGAATCTGTTGCACTGCGGAATATTCAACTTCTAATTCGTTAGGAATGGGCACGAGACTGCTCTGTACCTGGTTTGATTGGGTGCTTGAGTTGGGATCTCCCACTTGCTGTGGATTTGATTGGTTATTCACAATCGGTTTGTGATTTTGCACTGTTTGCTTTTTGCCTTGAATTTCTTGCACTGTGGAATATGTATCTTCTGATTCTTCAGGAATTAACACGTGACTGTTTTGCGCTTGATTTAATTTGATTTTTGTACCCGCCCCCTCCACTTGCTGTGGATTTGATTTGTTGTCCGCCTTAGGTGTGGAGCATTGCACTTTGCTGTGAATTTGTTGCGCTGTGGAGTCTGTATTATCCGGTTCGTCAGGAATAGACATGTGGCTAGTTTGTGCTTGCTCCGATGGGAAGATTATAACGGCATCCTCCTCTTGCTGTGGGCTCGATTGTTTGATGTCTTTTGCAGCAGTGTAGTTTCTTCCTCCTGGTTCATTGGATGAAGAAACCTGATTCTTTGAACGGCCACTATTGGTTGGATTTCTGTTTTTTCGACTTTTCCTTCTAAATATAAAATCAAAATCCTAATTATAAATAATATAAAATAATCGAAATTGAAAAAAACTGATTTCAAGTTATCAGTAGGCTATATTTTAACCACCCTGTATTAGGAAAAATTCCCTCGTGGAACTGAAGATCGAATACCCCTTACCTTATTACGTCGTGAGTTTGAATTTGCACAAAATACAATACAACATATTTTTATCGATAAAATAGTGCAGTAGAACGAAGCTGTTCAGACATTTGTTGACAGCAAAGTAACGATTGAACATCAAAATAAGTGACTTGCTTTTTGTTAATAAATGAGTTTCATCTAATAAATATGAATATGTTGCTTAGTCTGGTGATGCGATTGCTAATACAAACATTTCACTCTTACTTGGCCTTTAATTTATTTATTTTCATGTATACCAATATCTATGACATATTTTCTCGGGAAATATTTTTGAAGTTAGGGGCATCAGGGGGTATCATTATCAGAAACTCGCCCTGGTCAGCAGAAAGGCAGCGTGTGTGCAATACACTCAGACATCACGATCGCATAAAACGAAACTCCGACTCCCAATTTTCACAATAGTGAAAATATTTAATTTTGTAGTTTGAAAATAACAAATCAGGGATAGATTTCAGGGACAATACTAATGCTTTCTGGAATTGTAAACGATGGACTGCTAAATTATCGAGCCTATAAATAGCGTTGCATATCTTTTAAAATTTACTTTTACTGAAAAATACAATAAAACTATGCCCTGAGTAGATATACATATACTAACCTTTTTACAACAACGACTGCAATAATCACTATGGCCACTAGAAGGAAGAGAAGACTCGGCACAAGAATGCTGACTAGCACAGTTGTGTTGACCTCGGCTAGGCTGGTTTGACTCACAGTGGTTGTTTCCACGAGTTTGTCTGCAAAAGAAAGGCATCTTTGTTTTGAAGTTTGTTGTAATTTTGATCCGTTTTTTTATTACAAAAAATTAATGGTAATAAGAAATTAAATATTGATTAGCCGATACCTTTACAAGGAGATAGAGTCTTGTTAATGTTTAAACCGGTTTACATTGCAGGACAGATATTCCCGTACCCTACCTTAACTGGTAACCAACCACATAGAGCTAATACGATGACTTAGGCCAGTGGTGTGCAACCTTTAATACAGTAGGGCCAGATGGAAATAACGTAGTGAAACCGCGGGCCGCACTTTCATTCAACATAGGCTATCTAGTAGTTGCATGCACAAAAATTTCGGTTATTGTTCTAATGACATATGTTGTTTTCTTTGCACAAGCTAGCTGTTAGGGCATTGTAAAGTACTAGGCATAGATAATAAATTAAACTAATGTATAGTCTTTCCAACGCAAAGGGGTTGGAATTTCTCGCACGTACCAGATTAAATCAAAAACTCGTTTCGCGGGTCGCAAAGCATTCAAAAATGGTATTTATCCGCGGGCCGCATTTGGCCCGCAGGTTTCACACCCCTGACTTAGGACATCATGAACTAGTCATCACGAGAACCATACAGGATAATCAGCGAAGTAATAGAGTGTGCTAAACGATTTGAATCATATCCCAACTATTGATATACTTACTTATTCTAGTAGAGGATAATTTTCCTGAACTTGGTAAATGGGTATCCAGTTGTTCGTTTTCAGTCTCAATACCCATCGAAGATGTTCCGCTGTCGGTGGCATCGGATGCAATTGCAGTTCCTGTGAATATATTATAATGTCGCATATATATGTGATATAGATGGGCCGTGGTCGACGAGAAAATATCTTTACATTGCCATGTAATGAATTATAAATTCTATTCAAGAACATGAACCATTATACATTTAAATACCTAATTTGAATGCAATTTATAGGTAGCCACGAAAGACCAGGGCTGGTCACCATAGATTCGGCTTCCTCGGCCTTTCAGTCCCAAAAAATTCTCTTTACCACTGCAAAATTTTGATGCGTTTTCACGGTTGTTGTGAGAATAGGTGCTAACAAAATGGTTATAGTTTACATATTCCTAAGCAGCTTTTTGATTCGAACTGTTCAAACACAAGCCATTTAAAAGTTTTGTTAGAAAAAGTAAACTATATCTATCGCAGTTTTTCCGGGACTACTTTTCGAGTACTGCCTTGACATGACGGTCAACCACGTTCTTTCGCACTGGCACTAGTTCAGTTTTCGCATTCGTATAGTTTATTTTTAATCGTTACAGATGCGGGGTCGTGATTGGTAAAACATGTGATATTGTGGAGTAAAAAAGAGCGAGCATGACGTGCCAACTTTATATATATATGTTTACCTCTTATTGTAGAAAAGATTTCGCCTGTATCTGGCAAATATGACTGGATGGTAGAAATAGACTGGAGTCATATGTCTCTTGATGTTGTAAAATTTTAAATTTAAAATCCCGATGAGAAGCAAATAAGCGAAACAAAAATACGTCATAATGACGCCATAATGCCGTTCAGGTTGTGATGAAAAACATGACCTTTTGTTGCCCAATGGCCTTCTTCCGGGAACGTCAATAATTTGATAGATCTATTGTTATTCAATTAGTTAGATTGAAAAAGAGTAACAGACTATTAACTCTGGGCACGAACGTCGGGTTTCAAATATTTTATTCCGAATCCAGCTCTCTCAACATCAATTTGATAACGATAACTTCCTTAGACAAATTTTTTGGCCTCTCTCGATTTCAGATAATATTATATTTAGAATTAAGATTATTATTTAATAATACTAGATAATAATTTTGACTCCGCGTGTTGGAAAATTTGAATCCGACATTGATTCACAGAATGCGCGACTCTGCGCATATAATTTGTGTTGTGCGTGCTGTAACTTGGTATAAATTGCATATTATATTACTTCATTTACCTGGTTCACATTCAATGTGATAGAAGTCTATTTCGAACCCGAAAACCGGTCCCATTTCTTTACTATCTATGTCGTCCGTGGTATTGTAGACGTAGTGAACTGACACAGCTTCATTTACTTGCTTCTTCGTTTCGCATTGTCTATTTCTTGCTTGGTTTTCACATCGCTTGTTTTTATAATATGCTTTGCAGAAGGGGATGGTATTTGTTGGGACCAACCGAGTGCAGTTTATGGCTTCTGAAAAGTGAATATTGTAGAGTTAAGAGCACGAAAATATAATTCCGGCCGTGTATTTGGCTCAATGGGTCATTCAACATCATTCTAAACTAAACGTTGAACGTTAGCACATCAATGTAAGCGGTGTAAACATGAGCACGCTTGTCACACACCTTAATCTGGTTGTGAAACGTCGAAGCTTTGCAGAAGGGGATGGTATTTGTTGAAACCAACCGAGTGCAGTTTATGGCTTCTGAAAAGTGAATATTGTAGAGTTAAGAGCACGAAAATATAATTCCGGCCATGTATTTGGCTCAATGGGTCATTCAACATCATTCTAAACTAAACGTTGAACGTTGTTAGCACATCAATGTAAGCGGTGTAAACATGAGCACGCTTGTCACACACCTTAATCTGGTTGTGAAACGTCGAAGCACAATAAAATGCTGAACAGACCAAAAACCGGCGATCAGCAACTAATTGAGGATTCTTGTCGACTTTCTTCACGCCGAGTAATAGATATAAAAATAACATCTACGAGATATTTAAAAACTGACTACGACTCGTAAATAGCAGAATAGTAAAAAAAAATCTTTCCTTCCTAAATATTTTCAGTATCCTACTACGGATTACCTAGTAGTACAATATAGGCTAGCTGTTGTCCGGTATCATTACAAATTCTACATATGTTCTTCAAAATGGTTTTACTATTCAAACAAATTGGCCCCTATATGAATGTCACCCTAGCTAGGGACCATCGAGTTCTGCAGGCAAAGCTGACTTGATTAATATCAATGTTTTGTTTTTTAATTTCTGGTGTTGAAATCTAAGGAAGTACGCATATCTAAAACGAATAACTGGCGGATTATTCATACACACTTACCGAACTAATAACCAGACGAAGGGTTAGTTTACAATGCCTTTTTTTCATGGGGTAAATATAGAAACCCACCTCCGTTTATAGTCAAGTGGTGTGTAGGTGAACAATATTTTGTTGCGTTTGCAGCGTTGTTACCTCTTGTGAAGTAGAGCCCCAACTTGACAAAGTTTAGAACCAGAACGCGGTTCTCACGGGAAGGAAAATTCCATGTGCAATTTACACTCTGCCCATTTTCACTTGAATAGTCAGGTGACTGTACTGCACCATTCATGTCCTCAACTTGCTGCGTCCGGTTACATTTTTTGCTTGCGACATAGTTAGTAGCACCTAAAAACACGGGCGGATAAAAGTCATAAGAAGACTGCTTATTGTTGGAATAGCTGTTGCTTTAGATCAGAGATGTGCAACCTGCGGCCAGCGGTCCAAATGCGGCCCACAAGGAAAAATTTTGCAGCCCTCAGAAAAGTGCCAATTTTGAATGGCCCGTGAAACGAGTTCAACTACTGCAACTACTAGAAACCCTATCTTAAATAAAGGTGCGACCCCCGTTTCACCCAGTTATTTGCATTTGGCCCAGCTTTAGACGCCTCATGTCTCATGTTTAATAAATATCTGATGGCGGTTAAATATTTGCTGTAGTCAAGCTTATTTAACGGAACGTTTTCTGAGACCCTTCGTAAGCAAGTTTTGTCTCTTTGTATGGGAGTTCATGGGGTATATGAATGGTAAAATATAAATATATGGGCGAGAGAAGCAGAAAAATGGATATTTAAAAATCATAGTAAGTAGTTGACACATTGGATCGCCGTTGTCTTTCTCAGTTTACTTGCGAGTATTCCATTTGCGTGTAGCTGAAGACAGAGTTGCATTGTTAATACTTTCGTAAGACAGTAATTATCGTTCATTCTTCGCCGCGTTAAGATTCTGTGCTCAAACCTCAGAGGAGAGATCCGGTGTTTACGAAGATATGGTGGAGAATTATATATTCTTAAGCAGTAAGGGTAGGAGCGAAGTAGCGCTTTATCAAAGTAATACATTTATTAGAAAAAAATGCGGTTATTGGTTTAATGGGTAGCAATATTAATAAATGAAAATCGATTTTATGAACCATAAGCGAGATAGTGTGGGCGAATCAATGAAACATTTTCGTTTGAATATGCAACTGTGCATTGTAGTGATGAAATTTCTATTTTTCTTATCGATGAGATCTTAATTGAAAGGATACTGATAAGCTACGGTATGTCGACATAAATGGGAACTGGTGACTCTATTGCGCTTAATATTGCAGCATTGCCATTTCTTGATAAAATGAGATTATTAATTTTCAGGAATGTGGGCATTTAAACGTCGCAGAAAACTAAAATTCACCCAATACTCACATGCTATCAGTACAAGTTTGTAAACGAGATTGAACATGTTGTCCTATGTTGAATTTGTCTTGATATTGTCAATCATTAAAACGTCTTCATTTTACTAGTTTTATCTTATAAGTAAGGTCCTAACTAAGATCCTGCTACAGTATTGATATGAAGGATTTTAGTTCAACAAAAAGGAATGATTCGGACCAAGTGATTTAACCACGGCGAGAAAATTCTTTTTGGGGAGGGAAGAACTCAATTTCCCAAGAACCTCTTTAACGAGAAATTTTTACTTCATGAATAAACATATATTGTGCAACTATTTTGAAAAACAAGAGCGCTGTGCTCAAAAATGGACATAACAGTCGATATATTTTAACGAATTACGGGCCCATAACCTTCTAGGAACTTCTTAATTTTTCAAGTATTAAACGTTTAAACGTTTAACTTGCGAAGAACAATTCTGTTCAAAACAACAACATTAACAACAGCAAAAATACTAACAAAAATATTAATGACAAAAATGGAAGAAATTTTACAAAATAATCCATAAGTCCATTCCGTGTCCAAAAAATATCCCGAAGCAGATTTGTCACATTGATTTAAAAATGGCATTGAGATTTTCATAAAAAATGTTTCAAATTAAAGAGGTCGTAAAGCCTTAAAATCATCTAGCAAATATTACTCGGAGCTAATGGACGGATAAAACAAGAAAGTGATATCCCTATATAAGTACAGAGATCGCAAGGTTGTATGAGCATTGGTCGCTTATCAAAACATTCCGGTGACAATTTTGCCATGAATCCTACTACTTCATATTCTTACTCAAACCATTTCCTAAAGATTCATATATATATATATATTTCAAACCAGAACATGTACTTATTATTCATCTCATTTTCCATGCTCACACGGTACTCTCGTAGTATGTGTATCAGGTTAGGGTTAGGTCATAATTTTACTCCGATTTTCCCTATTTTAGTTCTATTACGAATCGTGGACTGTCTGTTTTAGCCAAGTGAATATACCCCCTGTTCACAGGTTTCAGTCCCTTCACACAACGGAGGCGAGGAGGCGAACAAAATTAGTTACCTACATATTGGTACACATACTTCTGGAGCGCCGCTTACACTAACCATTTGCCTTAATATGTTTTCTAATCGAGAACATATATCACGAATCCTACTCCATATATATGCTTCTTTTTAAGTTTTTTTACACACCTCAGCTTATTGAAGAAAAAATCACAAACAAGCAATACATAACAACAAGCTTACAAAATTACAGCGACTTTTCACCATATATGGATTTGGTATAACCGCCGTCTACCGTACTATTGCTTCAAAATAAAACTTATCCTATCCTAGAACATACCATTGAATACTACTTAGGTATCCTTTCACTTACTCACTTCAACTACGTATTTAACTTACATTGAAATAAAACCTTACAATGAAACACATACATATCTTTCCTCATATGCAAGATCGTTTGAACTTATCAATTGAAGTTATCTTTGAGCAATAACAATAGTTCACTCCTATAAAAAAAAATCGCTGAAGTTTTATTTTCAGTTTCAGGTATTCTATTTAACGCATGTGTATGGGTCACGTATTCGAATTATTACGTAGGATAGCTACAATGTCCTTGAAAATGCCCGGGCCCTCATAGCTTACGAAATACACGTTCAATTATTTTTTATATTCACATTACTTCTCGCACTCGGCTGTGTCCTTCATCGATATACAGGGTGTTCATTCCTAACCTGGTACACATACTATGTTCCGGTTGTGCGCCATTTTGCTCCAGAGGTATGTGCACCAAGATGGCGCACATCCTTAACCCTAACCTGGTACACATACTATGTACAGGTGACGCGCCATCTTAGTGCACATACTTCTGGAGCACCCATAAAGCACCCCTTTACAATTTCAATTTTATAGTGAAGTCAGTTCTCAATATATCTCAACCAGGTTTGTTGTTATTTATTTAATTAGTAATTGTTTAAGTATTTTTACTTTATTCAATACATCTGTGAGGGCCGATACAATATATGGTATTCTTAAATTCCTTTTGGAATTTTAAAAATTCTCAAGACTTTATGGACACCATACATATTTTTATGAACAGTATTCAGATTTTTACTCTGAGCAGAACAAGGATGAGCTATCACTGCTAAGTGAAAAAAAAACTATTTTTAGAAGAACAAAAATCGTTCCGGCTTGGCATTAGCCTGTCCAATAAATTGTAGTATAATATAGAAATTTTTGACAGTATGCTTGCATAAAAAAAAGAATAACAAATGGAAACAGATATACATTCTATACCCATTCTATGTTATAGAATGCGTATGTGTATATTATGTATAATGTGTACGCGATTGTTTTCATGTATCCTTCCTTTTACCATCAAATTGCTATTGAAGCAGGAACTTCGAAACTTGATGTTGAAAATACATTGAATTTTCAAGTAATTTTGAAGTCATTACCTTTAAATAGCATACACGTTATGGGTTATTCTTTCTTAAATTTAGCTATTGGAAGAAAATTTTATTCTAATAAAAAATTATTATTATATTTATAATAATAGTTTTTTAATGTATTGAACAAATAAAAAAAAAAGAAAGCAGTGATGAACAATATTAGGACCTGAGGTTGATTATTTTCACTACGAGCATAATACTGTGCGTCACTCGTTCGAAACTACCGAACTAACGACAATTCGCTGTTGTTTTGCAGAAAGTGAAAATGATGCAGCAGAAGAACCAATAGTGCGTTTGGAATTCAATCAAAAAAAGTTTTTCACTCAAAACTGTAAATCAGTTTTTTATCAAAAAACTTCTTTAAATTTTTTTATCGATTTTGACTGAATTTCAGTTTTATCTACTTATAAAATGTGTTGAAGCTGAGGTGGATTGTATATAAATGGAATCTTGTCGTTACTTGCAACCACGTTATGCATGATAATCTTGTTCATTCCAATCAACTAGCGGTATACAAGCGTAACTTAAAATTATTGTCGTTGTTCTCAATACGAAAATCAGAATAAATATGTTAACCTGAAATCTTTCGGCCAAGCATAAGTAATATATAGTGAACTTTAATGCCACTTGTTTATTTGAGTGCTTTGTGACTCATACTTCTAAGAAATTCTATCCGTCTGGTCAATTTTTTTCTCAGATAACCAGGGAAATCCCCCGAAAATTCTGTTTTGATTTCCGGTTCAGAAGCGCATTTCTGTGACACACGCAGCCTATAGAAGATAGGAACAAATGCTTTTCCTGACGCCATTCCCGTCTTTTGATAAACTCGAATTGAAGCTGAAGTTTGTGAGATCTGGTGCTTAAAGGTGAAGACAAAGGACAGTGAGTCAATAAATATGACCGATGTCCGTTCGATTTTATGATAATTAAAAATACAATCGAAAATAATTAGCATTTCATCGTTATTTCTGTTTTATTGATACCAATATGACGCTGGAGTTGATTTCGTTAAACTTTATTTTGTTAAATAAAGAAGTTTAAACTTTAGCGTTGACCCGTGAATGTATAATAAAATACTTATATCAAGACAAAATAATACGAGGTATATTAAGAGTAATTTCTGAATTTATTAGTTTATATTTTTATTTCAACAGCATGAGATTTAGCTACCTTTCAGTGTATTCAAATTGTTATTGATGTTGAATATGGGGATATATTGGTCCACCGGAATACTAGTTTTTACTATTTGTTTTACCATTGGAGAAGACATCCAGAATGACTGGCCAACATATGAACGCCCAGGCAATACCACACAACTATGTTATCTTTGTCCTCCAGGATTCCATTTAGTGAATCACTGCGAATATTCAAAAACCGGCTTATTCTACTTGTAAAAAATGTAAAGAAGGGTATTTCACTAGAAGGTTTGATTTTTTTTATTGTTTAAAAATAATTAGTATAATATCGTTTTTATATTTAATAATATGTACGGTACATGAGATGTTCACACTTTTGCTCCAAAAGAGGCCCTGGTCAAGATGGAGACTCAAGCACATAGTTTTCAGTGTAAAAAACGTTTGGTATTTTTTTCGTTTCGACTTAATCTTAATTCTTATCTATTGTAGTTGAATACCTTCAACTGGACAATTTATAAATTTGAAATACTTGAGTTATGTAAGCAATTCTCAATACTGTGCTGATAAATAATTTAAAAATTTAAATTTTCCAATTTCTGTTTCATTTTATAATTTCTTTTTGGTGACTATGTCAATTAAATGATAATATGTATTTATCTCAAAGCTGGAACAAAGATGAATCTTGTAAAAAAAGAATCAAATGCAAGTCCACTGACAACAAATTGGATCAGGAAAAGGTAATCACACAATGTTTTATGCACATTCAACCATGAACAATTTGTGAATGTCTGATTATTATGTGTATCACGATTGGCAGTAGATAATTCCTATTATTGTAAGATATCACTTTACAAGATTATTTGTGTATTTAGAGTAGACATTCTTTATGTCGTCATAAAACAACAAAATCAGATATATTTTGACTATTGAGAAAAAATACTAAACCCATTTTTTTTTGTTCAATTTACAAATTTAAAAAAGTGTGTTATTGTACTAAACACAATAATATTTTTTAAGGATCACTGTTGTTGTCCCGTAGGAATGATTGAAGAACATGGACATTGTGTTCAAAGAATTTCTAAGCATAGAGCTCATCATGTGAAATGTCAAAGACATCAAACAACATGTCCAGCATGCCCTGAAATTCAAGAGAATATGGAAAGTAGGTTCATGAAAAATTGAGCAATACATTTTTCTAATTGAAAGCTTGTAATAATATATGAGCCCATATTTCAACTTACTTTGTGTTCACCTACAAGAAAAAATTTCATTCCAATATGTATATCAGATACCTATTTCTATACACATTGTTTTAAAAGTTGTTCAATTTACGGTAGTTAATGTAATTTCAAACTTCTTCCTCTCTATTATATCCTATGCAGCAAAAATTTCAATCAGAAATATGGCATAGCGAAAATGCATTGATTTGGTAGGTGCCACTTTGGTATGCTCATCGTTAACTCAGACTTTTTTATAGTATTCATTCCTAACCATAACTAAAATCACTGCGATCACACAGCCACTGAGATCGCATACCAAAGTGCCACCTATTTTCACTGTGAATATTTTCACTTTTATTCTGAATGACCAATTTTCATAAGTCTGATCGGGGCACAATTAGAATCAATAACTGCATAAAAAGGTGTTACTATTTCTATAGCAAAGTTGGAATACTGGCATCTTGCAGTAGCATTCATGGCAGGGATGATAGTGACATCAATTTTAGCTGGCATAGTCACATGTTGTTGTTTCAGAAGTGCAAAATGTAAGTTTGTCTTCATTATATATAAGTATATGTGAAATATGTAGTATATTTTGATAAAAAGAAATATCGGACCTCCTGAAGTATGCGCACCACGATGGCGCACAACCTGAACGCAGGTTGTGTACCAGGTTAGGGTTCAGGTTATGCGACATCTTGGTGCGCATGCTTCAGGAGCACCTTTTCATCTATAACTCATACTGTCTGCTATATTTCTATTACAGACTGCTGTATTTTTTTTTATTTCAAATTTCTGTGCTTTAAATCAGTGGCAGCTTAATTGTTGAACAAATATCATATACAAGCTCTGCATAAAACATCAAAATTCAATATATTTTTTGATTTATTCAAGAATTCTAAAAATTCTTGAGACTAGGATAAATCATGGTTTAATATTGGCGCGAATCTCAAAGAAATGGGAAGAGGCAAAGAATGAGTTTGCTTCATGATGTACCTAATTGACTTGTATAAATTTTTCTTCTATAAAACCAAAAAAACACCTTGGCATGAATGAGAAATATTACAAAAATCTGAAAAAATCAGGATACTGTCATCCCCAATTTTATCCTATCCTATTAACATCATAGCTTTTTGAGTACCATTGCAGTATTGTTTTGAGTCGAAGGCAAATTTAATTCTAGCTTACATTATAATATTTTTTCAGGTAATGTAAATTTACAAAAATGCACTGGACCAAGTATCAAAACTAACGAAGAAAATGATATTGCTATTCCAATTAATGACAGTACACAAGGCAGTCCAGTGTTTGTAGTCAAAAGTTTACAAAAAAGAGGTTTGTTTCAACACTATTAATTAACTTCTGAAATGATAAAAGCCAGAGCTTAATAACAATATTGATGTTATTTTTAACATCAGAGTTGACTAAAGACAATGATTAAACAGCCTAAAACTGAGTTATCCACGCCAATCCAGATCGGAAAGTAGAATTCCTTTGAGGATTCAAGGACTGCAGATAATATAATTTTAAAACAACTTTATAATGAAAGCAGTTTTGGGCTAGGAAGTCTGTTTATGCGAAAGCACCCCAAATGCAGAATAGAGAGATTCACAATATAAGTATCTATCAGATTGACCTCTACTGCATTCACTCTCTCAGTTATCCTTGAACTTTTGTTTTAACTTTTCTCAAGATTTTTTGTAATTTTTCAGTTTCTGATTCAGGAGTTTCTATCAGCATCATGGGATCCACAAGTTCAATAAACTCACATGATGATGTATGTATCAATTCCATAGAAAATGATAATACAGTAGGCCTTTTCGAGAGTAGGGTATATGGCGGGGGTGTGCATACTTTAATACAACAGGGCCAGATATAAATTACTGAGTGAAATTGAAGTCCGCACCTTTATCCAACATAGGCTTTCTGGTAGTTACAGGCACAAAAATTTTGGTTCTTGAATTAATGAGATGCGTTGTTCGCTTCGTACAAGTTAGCTGTTAGGGCATTGTAGCATCATATGCATAGATAATAAATTGGACTTGGCTTTATGCTTTGTAACTCGTAAGGATCATAATTACTCGCAGGACCAAATTGAACTAAATAAAAACCTTGTTTCGCGAGCCTGTCATTCAGAATTTTTTCATTGTGGGCCGAATGTTGCACACCATTGGTATATGGTATTTCAAACAAAGCTCTTCACAAAACACCACTGCTAAGTCATGTAGTTCGATGGGAGGACTGGAATCTTTTAAGTTTGACATTTTCTACTCAATTTGTTTCTCCCTGGTTGGGGTGATGGTCATGGATTATGAAGCCAATATATTAACCTACATTCCTAGTAAAGTCTAACATACGAGTATGAACTTGCTTTGAACAAATTCTTCAAGAAGCTCATGGCATTCGGTGGACTTGCGTAACATTGCTCAACGATGTGTCTCTTTCATTTCTAAGCTTTTTTGATGCCCATGAAAATTTTAGTTGAAGATATGAACAGACAACTGCATTCATCTTTCAAAGGACGTCCCAGGTCAAAGATAATTGTGAATAATAACTTGCAACATTCAGCAATGAAGTATTTTAACATTTTGCTATTTTTTATCTAACTTATTGATGTTATATATAAAAGTTTACTTTTATTAACCAGCAACTCATGTTCAAGCAAAACCTCAGAGAAAGAATATTTTCATCATTGATCGAAAATGATGATTTCACTCCACTAAGTGGTGAAGATGCAAGGTTAGATGATGGTAAGTTGACGGACGCTAAGTTGTATGCATGTAAAATTAATTTCATATATTTTTACGAAATTAAAACATAAAAATGATGATATGAAACTTAGATTATACTATTTTGAACTCCCTAGAATCGTCAGTCATAAGTTAAGGCCTGTGGGTGGGTTTTCTAAAATGAAATGGAAATTTGATATCAAATGAAAATTTTATATTACCAGTAGATTAAAATATAAGTTCAAAACCATTCGTAGAATAAGATTTTTTAGTTGAAATTTGAAAAGGGTAGTCTTATCAACACAGTCAATTTTCATTGATATGTGATTCAGGGGGGAATTAGATACCTGCCTCTGTATTCAAAAATAGGAATTCAATTCATTTCTAGTTGAGATAATTTCTGGATTTACATTATATTATTGTTGAAAACTGCTTTTTGATAAGTGTTCATATGAAGAGACTGAAGTAACTCACATTGTGCCATACTGTCATTATATGGTTGCCAGTTTGCATTTCTAATAAAAATTTAACATTTCTGAAAAAATCTTTAATTTTCAGCATGTCGCATCATGGAACGCTTGGTTGATCGTGATCCAACTGATTTCAACAGACAGGTTTTGGGTTTGTCAATAGAAGACTGCCTGAGGATTGAAAATCATGGTAACTTTAGCTGAAATTGTTTTAGTTCATGTGACACAATAGTACTTCAATTTGTTGAAATTGTAGGCAGTGGTTCCAAACCGTTTTTGATACATTTTCCTGTTGCCTATTTTGAAACCCAAAAAACGCTTTTAACCATATGTGCAATCTTTAAAAAAAATTGTTAGCTAATGTTAGTGCTTCAAATTGCACTGTTTTTTGACAAATTCGAATAGTTTCTAATTTGTCCATAAATATACTTTACAATACTAAATCACTCAAATATATTTGAAAATTACACAGAATACAAAGTAATATTTCTCTACTTCCTTCTCAAAAACACGAAAATTCTTGCCAAGTTGGGTAGCGGTGTTGTAGGTTGTAGAGTATGGTAGCAGTCCTAGATTTAATTATATTGTGATTGTCTCGCTTAGAATTGAATGTGTTTCATAATGTTTACCTTTTAAAGGTGAGTGAATTTTCTGCAGCATACTTCCTGCTTACTTACTGTTACTGTGTAATGAACATGATTATTTTAGAAAACCACATTCACCATTTAATCCCACAGATATTTTTTTTTTTATTAGACAGGAACTTTGTTCACATATGAAGTTAAGGCAGGAAATTTGGCGCTTCAAAAGGCTAACACAGACAGTCCCTGAACTCATAATGGAACTAAAATGCCGAAAAGAGGAATAAAATTATGGCCTAACTTTAATCCGACACACATACTGGAAGTACTGGAAATTTGATATGACTTTTTATATTAGGTAAAGATGTATCTTCTCAAATAAGACATGGATTTTTAACCTGGAAACAAATAAATGGTTCAAATGCCACTGTAGATTGTTTGATGAATCTCCTACGTCAGGGTGGTAGAAAAGATGTAGCTGATGCAATTGAAAATCAGCTTGATACCAGTTCTATGTATGGTGAGTGAAAACTTCATCGTATATCAAGTTTGGGATGTAGCATATCATTTTATTCATTGATATTTTTCAACATTGGGATGGCGTTTATCTATGGATTTTCATACATGTTGCGGCAAAGAATTGTGTACTGAGATGTGTTGTTTTATTGTTGTTGCTATATTTAATATAACTAAATCTATAAAAAAAATCTATGTCTGATTTCTAATGACCCCTGGTGTTCCTGGGTCATTTTGACACCCCTCTATAATTTTTTTAATATTTCACCAACCAAAAATGCCAAAGACATCATTAATGTGTCCCTAAAAAGCTTATTTTCGTCGCTTTCCACTAAAACGCGCCCACATTACGTAGCGTAAATGCGTCCGACCATATGCCAGTAAGAAGAGAGAAATTTCAAAAAATTTCGAGAAAAAGTTTCTCACTTTTAACGCTGTGGTCGACACGTGATTGATATGCGAGAGAAAGAGTTCTCTTTTAGAAGAGCTATACGTCACCTTCAAGATAAAACAAGACTGGGATTTGTAAGTGAAGTGATATTCGTTTTATCGAAGAGCATTTGATCGCGTGCTGTCTGGTATCTTTGTTTGTTTATTATGAGCCGAAGAACGTTGCTCGCGCGTTCAAAATACTTCGTTTTCAACTAACAACAGACTATTTGGTTATTTTTAAGCTTTGAAATACTCATACAAATAAAGTTGACCTTGTTGCAAAATAAAAATTATACATAAAAAAAATATGATGACATCACCGTAATTAAGAACACTCGGATCAAGCATGGATAATTTAAACTCAAACATTTTGAGTTTTGAAATTGGTTTTGTTCACATGCAGACCACTATGAAATACTATTGACCCCCCAAAATACATTTAATTTAGCCATAAACCCAAATTATGACACAGATCAGCCATTTATGACCGGGCCGAAACCCTAGGGTTACAGTATTATTCAAACCTAATGGGTAATGTGTTATTTTTATTTTGTGTTTCTATCAAATACATTTAACATTTACATATCATCATCTTTTTAGAAACATTGTTCATGCAAGCAGAACTTGATATAGGTAAGTTATATTTATCAAAAAACACATTCATGTATTCACAAGAATATTAGACCGTCATACACAAATAAAAGTTCAAGTGTAGACAAAAGTGAATAATTGACTCCATTTTTTGTAGAAGCAATTGGGAAATTTATGGGTCCCCTTTTTGTTTCAGGTCACCCTGTACAAAAATCTTCCCAGTGCTATGTTTGAATTTTTTTTTTTTTACAATAGAGCTTCAATTACAAATCCATGAACTTTGAACCTGTTATAGATTTATACTTTTTCTTTTCAGCAATCAGTTTATGTGAGAAACACTTGGATATCGAAGATGCTCTGCCTTTATTCAGAATGCAAATGGAGTTGGGTGAAATGGAAAGTTTTCCAGGTTTTAAAAACAATTCATGATTTTTTTAAATAATTTGTGCTAATAAATTACCCAAAGACCTTAATCAAATATTAATATGGAAATACTGAGTGATTCATTATCACTGACAACAATCTTTAAACTTGTGATTTTAATTAATCGCATCTTAAAATTAAATTGGAAATTTATTCCATTCTCCATGACTTTATTTTGAATGGTCATCCGGGATGGTCACCGGTCATCAGGCCTTTTTTTGACAGGTTTTTGATGACAATTTTGCTAATTGTGATGTTTTTCTTATTTGACCATATTATTTTTTTTGGTTGTTATTGAATATTTTTACCATTCTTACACAAGCCTTGATGCCCTGAATCGCCTTGTTATGCTTTACTTCTATCTGATCTTTTATATGGTTAATTCTGTTGCCCAAATTTCATTTATGCATCCATACATCCAAAACTGATTTTCATATTGTGGTTTCTACAATAATTGTATTCTATTATTTCACCACAGTAAAACCAAATTAGTTTATGTCACACTTCAGAAATGGATTTTGGTCAGAGTTTCAAAGCTGTACCTGTCTTTGTCTTGATTTTAGGAGAGGATAGGATTTACATATTTATCCACGGGGAGAGGAAAGTCGATAAGATGGCTTAACCATATGGCGAACCACGGCCTCTCGTCCGGTTACCATTCCATGTAGGGTATGGGATTAGTTAGTTATTTGTTTTCGGAAGCATGGACTTGATGGTGGAGGAAGCCGTAACCGACCAGCGCTTGCGTGAACCACCGTACGGTGGCGAGGAGTCCAGCAATCCTTTCGCACATAATCTTCCCCGCGTGGGATTCGAACCTGCGAACCCACGCAGTGGTACGGTGGCGAGCGTCTTTCTAACGCTTAGCAGGATGAGAGACACCACCACGCCATAATAATACAATACAATAGATAGATAATTTAGATAATACAATATGTCTAATTTTAGGTTTGGCTGCACAGATCCATGTAATTTCCACTAAACCTTAAAATGTGACATAAACCATTTGGTTATACTTCGAAAATTTATCCTGTCAGTGCCTGCGAAATAAGAAAAACAAAATAATTTATAAACACATAGTGTACCATAGTCATAGTCAAGTTATTTCATCAATTTGTTGATATTATATTATTTAACAGAAAAGCGTTCAGACTGTGTTAGAGATGGTCTGAGCAAATGGAAGGCTAAGCAAGGAAAATATGCCACAGTTGAGCTCCTGCTGACCTGTTTAAAAGAAGCAGGATTGATGGATTTACATGATAAAATTTGTCTCAAGTTGAAACTGGATTCATCACATTCCAATGAAGAAGATATGCTTTCACATGCTGGTATAGCCATATTTTTGTTTGTATGATTTTTATAAAATTGAGGGACACCTTCAGAATTAAGATATCATAAGATTGCATAAAACTTAAAATGCAGAGAAAAAATTGAACTGATCCAATGATAGCCGATTATGTGCAAGAGGATTGCAGGACTGCCTGCCATCATAGCTTTAATTACCAGCAAGTCAGTGTACCGGAAATGAACAATTGATCAACAAATACCATCCCCAACCAGGACTGGTAACGGGACAAGAGGCGATTCAGAATATGATTACCAGTCTCTTTGTCTTTCCTTTCACCCAGGATAAATATAAAAATGCTATCTTAAATAATGCTATGAATACCTTTTCATTTTAAAGTTTTGATATCCATTTGTATTTCCGCAGGTGACGAACCAGTTGTGTTAGTGGATGAAACTCATCCCAAGTCCCACAACTATGATGTCGGTGCTTTGCCTCCAACAACCACATGAATCATTCCATTTTTCAAACTTGCCTCAACCATATTAAACTCCTGGAATTAGTCGCAGAAAGGAAGCATAACTAATCCTAAATTTCTCATTATCATGACAAGAAAAAATTTGATCTAATGACTGGGCTTCAAAAAAATGAACTTTTGTTAATATACATATCATATAGTTCATCAATCTTCTGTGCTACTTTGGTATCGTATGCGATTCCAGTTATTTTACTTAGGTTTAGGAACTGAATTCTGTGATAATATCTTTATGAGATTGAGTTAAGCAAGTGAGATAGCATAACAAAGTGGGATCCAATATTCTTGTGCCAAATGCTAATACATTTTTCTTTGAACTTTTGATATTTCATTTTTATATACTCTGAAAGATACACAAGTTGTGTAAACTTGAGATTGTTAACTTAGAAAATTGGCTGTAGAGTCGAGGGACGAATTCTTTAAATTTGAAAACGTCTCAAACTTCTCGGAAATTGTGACCACAAAAACTTTGCAATAGCAGGTCCTAGATTTCAACTCTGGCTCTTGAATATTCATCACAAAATCTTTGCATATGCAAGCCTTTTTCACTCCACACTGAGGTTATATAGTCAACTTACATCTCTGCTTTTGAAAATCTGGCAGCAATATACATTTTGATTATCACGATTGAAATCTGCAATTGTGACTCCAACTTCGATCTCAATAAATTATCAAGCAATTTGTGATCGACCTTGTGATTTATAGGTTATTACAATTGCTTCGTTTTTGGCATATATAGGATAAGATTTACATATTTATCCTGGGGGGAGAGGAAAGCTGATAATACGGCTTATGCATATGGCGAACCACGGCCTCTCGTCCGGTCATGACTTTCTATGTATCAACCATATCCATTTATTAATGTGATAGCTATATTTAACACATATTTTAAAGCCATGTTAAATATTTTATCCATATCTCATTTTATATATCTCAGCATATTATTATTTTCATATATTGCAGATGATTGCAATACTTCATGAATTGTTTTTTATTTGTCTTTTCTTCATGCAGTTTTATGTACAATTTCATCAACCAATACCTATTGTAGTTTTGTTACATCATTCATTTATGAACTTTTTTTCACGAATTTTTTCTTATTTTCAATAATTGATCTTTATATAAGCCACACCCACTATTGTATATAAATATGAAAAGACTTCAAACAGTCAATAAAAAATTGTTCGTGAAATGTTTCCTATCAGTTTATTTCACATTTTAATCCTGATATATGAGTGTGAGTGTGAATGCTCATGGAATTACTAGTTGCTCGATTATCAAACAGTGTTTTGTGAGCTTCTTCCCATCAAGGATTAAAATTGTTAATAAATTGGTCGCCATGGCGATCTCGGCTGTACTTTGGCGACTCTTGGTCTCAAATTGTATCCCAACTGGCGACAAACAGGCAGGCCTTTGGCCAGTGGAGTGCATGGAGTTTAACCCGTTGGCATAATCGTTTAATTGCCAAGTTAAGGGCAGAAATCTTCAATTTTACAATAAACCAACCGTCAACTTATCTTCTAACTGCTTGATGATCCTCAATTTGAGATAAAAAGCACAAGTGTTCCGGGGGCAAAAATGTTTGAGAAAGGCCGAACTAGGATTTACATATTTGTTCTGAGATTCGATAAGATGGCTTAATCTTATGTCAAACCACGGCCTCTCATTCGGTTATCAGTCAATGTCGAGTATGAGATTAGCTAGCCAGTTATTTGTTTTCGGAAGCATGGACTTGATGGTGGAGGATGCCATAACCTGTCTAGCGATTACAGGAACCACCCTACGGCACATGAGTATCCTGAATAAGAAGTTCAGTATACCAGCATGACTGGAATATCTTCATTGATTTGATGATGAAGCATTTCTTCAAACATATCTACCATGAGTAAATGAAATTTTTCAAATTAATACCACTGGCTTGTTTACCTTGCTTATGCATAAGTCTGACGTAAATGACCAAAGCACTAACAATGCAAACATCATACATCAGTTGCCACATCCAACATGCAGAAAAAAAATATATATTTACAGAAATGAGACAAATATTCATATATATTATATACCTATATCATAAGACCACCAACAATCAAAAATCTTAGCAATCACTCGGCAATTGATAAAAAAGGCCGAATTTCATGGCTATATTAAAACATGAATCATGACAATCACAATTTAAACTTTTGGGACAGGAAAAATGATGAGAAAGCTTGATCTTATTGAAAACCAAACTCAAACTTTTCTCAATGTTTTTTAGAAATGTGGAGAGAATTTCAGGCAGTCAGGCCAAGGCATCATAATGATTCATAGCCAGGCTGTAGCACAGAAACTCACTGCTCTAGTTAATAGGATAGGATTTACATATTTATCCTGGGGGAGAGGAAAGCCGATAAGTGGGCTTAACCGTACAGCGAACCACGGCCTCTCGTCCAGTTACCATTCCATGTCGGGTATGTGATTAGATAGTTATTTGTTTTCGGATGCATGGACTTGGTGCTGGAGGAAGTCGTAGCCGACCACTACGGCGGCGACGAGTCCAGCAATCCCCACGCACATGATCATCCCCGCATGGGATTTGAAACTGCGAACCCACGCAGAGTAATAAGAGTTGCGGTGGCATATTCTTAACGCTTAGCATGATGAGCCACACCGCCGAGCCGAGTTAATTAAGTTATGTATTGGAGTAAAAATATTTGAATGCCAATCCGGGATCAAATCATTCAGCATATTAATAATGCATAAAAACAGTTGGTGCAAAAGTCACCGACAACAGAATTTTTAAAATGAAAGTAAATTTGCACATACTCCAAGTCAGGAATACATTTGTAATGTTGCAATAAAATTATGTGAACAGTAGCTCTTTCTAAAAAAAGTGATATTACATTACATAAAAACAATGAACGATAGAAACAAAGAAATCTGGGATCCATATATTAACACAACAAATAAGACATAAAATAAAGCTAGACTGCAAACAGATTTGAACAATTCCTCAATCTATTTCCATGCTATTCATATACCAATATAATAAATAACCATCTAGCTGCCATCCGGCATCGGAGTTGGTGCCATCAATCGGAGATACATTTGATGGATAGATATTAATATACGGTACTTCTCATTATGAATGAACTGTTTAGCATGGGAGTGTGCAACACCCTTGGTTCATTCTCACCATCAACTGCAGTTGACAAATTTTCAGAATGTACTGTTTTATTATACAGGATAGAATCGAAGTTGATCTGCTACGTTTTGCCTTCATCTTTCAATAATGCTTGGCTTTCGTTTCCATCATCCTTTTCTTGCTGAATGTCTGAGTCTAAATATTTTATTATAATTAGTCGCTACTATGATTTGTTGATCAGATCAGAGTCTTCGAATTCGTAAATGAAGCTTTCATAAACTTTAGGCATTATTTTATATCAAGTTCTCTTATTTGACCAATACATGACTGCAATATACTTTAAACAAGGTTCATCCACATACAAGGAATAGATTAAAATGGCATAAATTATAATGTGTGTGTGACAGATCACCGAAATACAATGAATTAGAAACATGTCAAGGTGATCCCTCAGCCATACACTCAGCCAGCACAGCATTAAATATAGTATTTTGTGATTAATTTTTATTACCTTCAGGTTTTTTCTTTTTCATTTTTTCCTTGTCAGATGATCTGTAAAATAGATGAAATTGTTGTAGCAAAGCTCTTCCGTAACCTAACAAAATGTATAGGCCTAATTCACAGCAATCTCCTCACTCATAACCACTCCGCATGGTATACGAACCTGCGAACCCACACAGGGTAATCAGAAATGCAGTATAACGCTTTCCTAACGCTTAGCACGATGTGTCACACTGCCAAGTCCTGACCACACTCAACCTGGACTCGATCACACTCGACCTGGACTGGTAACCAGAAAATTAAATTTTGTCCACCTTGAGACTAAACTCGCATAGGAACTTCCCTTTCTCAAATCTACATGTTTTATTTCAATCAGATTGTTGTGGACTTTGATAGCAGTGCATTTGAAACAACAACATACATAAAAGCAGTGGCGCAGCCAGGGGGGGGGGGGGCTCGGGGTCGAAACCCCACCTTTTGAATTTTCTGAAAAGTGAAAAAGTTGCCGATAACACGTGCAATTGCCTTCTGCTAAAATCGTCGTTCGTTTTCATCAACGTGGCGTGTTCATCAGCGTGATATTTAGGCCGTAAACACTCTTACGTCGGTTTTTATTCTTTCTAAATCATAAATTTGTGCCACGATAAACATGATGGTTATTTTATTTTAAAAACCGCGATCTCAATTTGATTGAAAAGCGACATTATAGTGGGTGAGATTTGCCTTTTATCCATTACTTTAAAATTGTCCTAGAAAATTTTCGTGTTATCATTAAACAAGGTTGAAAACGCGATTTTTTCCCGGTTTGTGATGATATATATATATAAGATAATTAAACCGAAGTATATCCATCAATTTTTATTGTACTGAAATAAATTTTACTCCATGAGAATTTACAGCAGATTTACGAATTTTTCAGGAGGTTTTATCTTTAAAAATAATCGGAGTGTCAGAATTGCGATTGAACGAAGTCAATGTTACAAGCACATCTTAAATTTGTCGAATTTGCAAAATAGAAAAAATAGGGATCAAAACAATATATAATAGGCGACGGGCAGTTACCACAAATTTTTATGTCGGCAAATGGCCGAGGTATTTTAAAATTGTGAATTGTAAAAAATTGTTTTGTTTTGTCGACTCAAACGCTGGTTAAATTGAAGACAATTAAATTAATAAAGCAAGACATTTTAAATATGCCCTTATCGGTCACGAATTGATTACTTTGCACAACAAAAAAATCATTTTTCGTTGTAAACACCAGCTCTTTTAACAAGTGGCGTAATCGCGGCGATGAATACGTATTTTTGATTTAACGATACACTTCATATGCATTTTCATGGTACGAAATAAAATTGTACTTTTCGGGATTTTATATCAGTTATTGAGATTTTTCTAACGGCGATAACGAGTTGGCAAGATTCCAAAAATGCGTATTAAAATTAAATACACCGTTTATCTCATATTTATATGTCCACCGATCGCCGTGGCATTTCAGAGAACTAATGTTTGAATTTTGACGTAAGAAGAAGCAACCGCGAGTTACGTTGGACACAATTAAATTAGTATATAAAAACATTTTAGAACTTTGTAGTTGTCAGGGATTGAATATTTCACGCGACAAGAATAATCATTATAGGCTGAAAAGACGTTCCTTTAACGAGCGCGTAATGCGAAGACTGTTACAGACCGCAATGTTTATTTATGATTCTTGAAAATCCTGGCTGTGCGCCTGCATAAAAGCACTGGTTAGTATGAAAGGCAAATTGTTTTTTATCAACATAAAATCGAAATAAAAAAAATGACTTCACATCCTACCTTCTGTCTTGCTTATCCAGTAATGGTTTCAACTCTCTTGCATCATCTTGATCTTCCTGAACGTCTGAATAAAAGTTTTTTATTATAAATTGCTAATTTTATGATTTATGAATCAGCCTAGAGTTTAAATTCCAAGAGTCATCTTGCTTGAACTTCAATTTCCTTCTCTCACCAACATGAGAACATAATGTACATGATTGATGAACAAGAAATAAGATGGCGGAAGAAACATTAGCTAACCAAAGATGCATCAGTGTGATTATTTTAGAGCAGCCTCATTCATGAACAATGTATATTCATCTGGTACAAAATTTGAATTTAAAATTGATATGATTATTAATATGATTAAAGTATTGAAACAAATTCCCCCAGTCATCTCAGAAACACTTGTATTTTTATTACCTTTTTTCTTCTTTACTTTCTTCTCAGATAATCTAAAAAATAAAAATAACTTTCTTAGAGTTATCTACTGATAACTTATCTACAAAAACCTACAATATAAATTTTCTAGACAGAGATAAAGTATGATATGTCCAACCGTAGTTGACATACCTCATTTCAAACAAGATCAGAAATCTGATTCAGTATTCTGACTATATTTACTGAATTCTAGGAAATCACTCGATTTATCAGAAACCTAAACTTGATGTATTGAAACTTAATGATAGCAGACTGATAATGTGAGGTTATTTGTCATTTTATCATTAGAGCAGCGTTTCCTAGCCGGAAACATATGTTCATGCAAACAAAATAAATTAGTCAAACTGCACAAAAGCCAGAGTGCGAGTAATATTTCTATATAATGAATGACCCATTTTTATGTTTAGTGAATTAACAAAATAGTTATGTGTGTTATTTATGTAAAGTGAAGTATTTGAAAATGTTCGAAGAGAGACATACATTAAAAAACATGAGGGCCTCTTGAAAGGAACAATAGACATTCCTTTCTTTGAGAAAAATATACATATTCTATTCTAGCAAAGCTATTTTGATAACGGAGCAAATAAACGATTATTTACTTATCATGATCACCGGATTTCCCTGTTGGATCTTCTTCGATATTATCAACATCCTCATACACTTTATCTTCATCAGTCAATTTCACTGTGTAATCTCCATTCTCATCTGGTGCAATACCGAGTGTTTCATTTTCAATTTGAATTGAGTCTGAAAAAAATTTTAAATTAAATATTTCCATACATCTTATTCATGTCGTTTGCTTTGAAAAACATGAACTTTTATTCAACGAGGTGTAGAAATTACTTACTATTCATTGGTAATGAAATCTTTTGAATTCATTACATTCTGGGTAAGGTGGTAGACATTGGATTTGAACCAGAGACATGTAACTTGCAATGCCACAGGCCACTGGTTCTTAAACTTTTTTGAGCACAACCCAAATCTGAGTTTCATGAATACTCACGACCCAGACCTAAACATCGCAAAATGTATTTTAATGTTAGAACTGTTTGACTCAAATACAAACAAGACAAGCTGAAAAATTCGTCCCTCTCCTCTTAGATAGGCCTTGCATTTACGACCTTGGGGCAACCCATACTTTAAAAACCTTATAAACTTATTTGATAACCTAGTTTAGTTCCCGGAGATTTCTATCTCCAGTAACACAGCATGTTAATCTTCCTGAACTCCTAATTTTGTATGTCAATTTGAATGGCCAGAAAAAAAAAACTTGAAAGTTAATATGAAATGCATCAAACCTTTTCTGAACTCCACTCTCCTCTCAGAATGTACAATTATCATAGGAATAGCAACATCGTGTACTTTGGGTCTGGTTTCCTGAGAAGTTGTGGCATCTTGGTCATGTGACTTCGGCACAGTTTCTGAAACAGAACTTTCACTTCCTTGTGTACAATCATTTTTAGATGGAATAGCTAAAATACAATGAATATAGTATGTAACACAAGAAATCAATTCTAAAATCTGGACATGCTTTTTAAAATAGTTGTTTCGAAAATCCACGTTTTGACTCCTTCCCTAAAATCTGGAAGATTTGAGTTAAACAATGGGCCCATGAAGAGCCAAAATAATTTAAAAACCAATAGAAACTAATAGAGGTTCAAAAGATGCTCCCGTCTATAACTACCTTAAACTTTAAAAAAATAAATGAATACGGTAATTAGGCAGGAACGTTCTTATGTGATGTGATACCAGAAATAATACTTACCTTTGTTAAAAGAATCCCCACCTTCCCGCGTATAGAATGTTTCAGTTTGCCTCACAGAATCTGAACTACTACTTCTACGTTTTGTTTGGTTAGGCAGAGCTAAATACAAATTTACAATAAAATAGATGTGGAGTCATTAAAACTTCCAGACTAATGGCAAAAAAAGGATCCAGTGTTTCATTCATGTGTTCTGCTCAGGTTATTAATGAAACACTGGCTTAAAATTCACAAATTTTTTGTACTCGCGCATAATTGTGAATCTAGTGAGTTTTATACGTTCATCGGGGGCAAAATAATAAAGACAACTGAAGGAGAAAATCCAGCGCAAATTTTTTGATTGAAAAGCAGCAACAAAAAACACAAAGAATAAGAATGAAAACAATATATGTTTTGTTGTCGGCGACATATTGAAAATGCTTCTTTAGGCATTGTTAAGCACAGACCATGTTGTCCATATCATCACGAAACACAGTCAATTGTGCGGGATTTTGCTGTTGATAGTTAAAATAGTTAATTTGAAGTACATTCAATCAATTTTTATTGTATTAAAATAAATTTTATTGTGTGGGATTTTATAATAGATTTTTCCATTGATTATACTGTAAAAATAATCTTGAGTGACTGCATTGAGATGGAGCGGAGTCAGTGTTACATGTTAAGGAATGAATCTGGGACGCGAATTTTTTGATCAAGAAGCAGCAATATAAAATACTAGAAAAATAAAACAATATAAGTTTGTTGTAGAAGGCTCGTAAAAGATTGAAAACGCTTCTTTAGGTATTGTGAATCGCATAATTTATTTTTGATTCACGAATATGTTTTGTATGTATTTTTATTGTACTAAATTAAAATGGATTTCATGGAAATTAAATATCAGATCTTAGGATTTTTCTAGCAGCGATAATGAATCGAAAAATCACAAAATACATATCAAAATTAAATATAATAGGCTGTTTATCTCATATTTTTATATCCACAGATTGCTGTGGTATTTTCGTTTTTATTTTGTCTTATGAAGACGCAACCGCGATTCTAGTGAACACAATTAAATTAATATAGGAAGACATTTTAATTTTTCGTAGTTGTCACAGATATATTTTATGTATTAAAAAATTCATTAAACACAGAAAAAATTGGTCCTTTCAATGATGGCGATCACGGCGACCGTTTCAAAAGGGAATGATGATTTCCAATTTGAAATCCATCCTTCGCTATGAAAATTCTGACTGCACCCCGGAACCCTATATACCTGATATGGATTTCATTACTTACCAGTACTTCTCCTGAATTTACGGATGGATATTGCCGAACATACCATACTGCCTAGAAATATCACAAAATTTAGGAAAATGACAATAATCGTCACTTGCCACGCCACGCCACCTAGCTCGTCTGCATAAAATAAAAACAAATTATTATTGATGATTGAATTTTCAATGGAAAACCATGCATATTCTGGTTAAAATATGAAAATAATATCCTATGCATTGGAATAGTAATTTCCTATAGTTTATTGTAAGATTATTAATCTCCATTTCTGATTACTTCTATAACAGTAATAGAGTCTTTTAAATAAATGAATAATACCCTGTTTAACCATTTATAGTTTACTATTGCAATGTATTGCATGTGATTAAATTTAGGTCATAAATTAAAAAAGTGAAAATGAAAAGAGTATAAATTTCGTGAATCAGTAATACAAATATTATATATGCATAATATAATATTCCATAAAAACATTCTGTATTACAGAACCCGACTTAAAATCAAAACTTGCACAAAAATGTACCACAGGCAATACCATCACCATCATCAATACATCTGTATGATGCTACTATATAATATTTGCACCGTATATTGACATACCGGCTTCGGTTGTGAGGTTTGTAACATTGCGTGGGAAAGTTGAAAGTGGGAAAGTTGACAAAGACGCTATTTCAGCTTTAGTGGTGCAATCAGGACATGGTGGACACGTTGTGATGGGACAAACAAATGATTGCTTTTCCTTAAGCATGAGTGCTTCATGTTCACGTTCAGAGATTACTAATTCACATTCCCCATTTATTAGGATACTGGATGCATTGCATGCACACTATGATAAAAATAGAAATTAAAAGGGTTTATTTATTCAATGCTGTGAAGAGATAACCAGAATCATAAGTTGAGAGTCTGGAACAGAAATTCGAGAGTTGAACTTCCGAAATATGTTGAAGTCAGAATTTCAATGGTGATAATTAAAGTCAGAATTTTTATGAGAACCTTGTTAATCATGAAATTGACTAAGCATATCAGCATGCAATTGATAAAGACTTTCATACGCCAAAGTTTTTGATATAGGAATTCGGCTTTCTAGCCAAATGTTTTTCCATGGCTCCCCAACCTTGATTGCAATGGAGAATTTGCTTTGTACTGTTGGTTATGAAAGAATTTCCAACATAACACAAGTTGGGGAGAGAACTATCAAAACCTAGAATTTGATGGAAAGTAAATGATTTTATGCTGAAATTATGTAAAATTTGTATTTTAATTCAGAATACTTACTATGGTAGGTCCTGTTGTGCCCCCATCAACAAGTTTTACTTGATTAATTGTACATACTTCACTGTCCCAGCAATTTGGATCATCATTCCATCTAAGAATTGGAATAAAAAGATAAAAAAAATCCTGCATATCCATATTCATGGGCTGATTTTCAAACCATGAAGATTATTTCAATTAACAAAGCGTTGAGATGTATTGATGCTGCAATTCCAAATGTACAGTAAAGAAATTACAACAACAAATTGCATTTTCAAATCTATGCACCGGATGGTTTAATATTTTTGATTACACTCTCATTCAAATTTTGATTACAGTTAATTAAAAAACTTGCATAAAGCTTTTAAATTGACAATTAAACAGTAAAACAGAAAACAATTCGAATAATCTTTCAATCTTTGAATTAGATTAGAAAATCCAGATAACTAAATACATAGCATACCACAATGAACAAAATTATGCATATCTATATTCCAAGCTGATATTCAAACTATGAAGATTACCATGCAGAAGCGCAAGCAAGGTTCCAAGTGGTTCAATCTATCATCTCTCTGGTCTGTGTGTTGCAAGAGAAGCATCCCTGCACCCAATTAGATTTCTTGAATTATGTACACATTAAACTATATATACAGATATATTGGTCACTGTTACTCACATAACTTGAAAAATCCTGCATTGTGCTTTTAAATTAACATTATTTCATTGAACAGTGAATTACGATAACAATTTCATTTACGCATTTTAACATATATAACAGCCCACATACTCGCTTGAAAAAGTTCCTTTTTCACATTTTCTACAATTGGAATATCCTGGTTTAGATTCGTAAGAATGTTTGCAAGGTTCCACTAAATGAAAACCGGGTGGACACTGATAACACAACCGGCTACTGTTGTCAGGATGTTCAAATGTCGGCCAGTTGTTAGTTAACTCACTCTTAACACCTACTTCCAGGCAAAAAAAAAATGTAACCACTAACCAAGACTTCATTGTGAAACTTATCTTATGGCCAGGATCATATTTTACAGCATAATTTCTAAAATGATAAGGGAAAGATAACATCATCAGCTTGTAAAGGGCCTTGTTTGGAGCAAAATGATAAGATAAGTTTATTTTGACTGCGTAATCAGCATAAAAGGAAATGAAGTGATTGATAAAAACAAATGAATAAAAACTGAATATGCAATCAGGAGAGCAAACAAAACCTTGAACAAGGTTTAAAACATACAGAATAAAAGATGGTGGGTATTGCCAAAAATAAGTGGTGCGTGTTCGCTCATCTAAAATTATTGAATCGATTCACAGACACAACCACAGAGCTATAATAAAGTTAAAAGAGAGAGAGGAGCTTTGGATAAATTATGTGGCAAAGGAAAAAAAAACGTGAAAAAGATATTACAATAAAAAATAAGATATTGTTTTTTTACTTCTTCCATTTAGAGTTTAGCCTTTTAGTTACCGTACTTAAACCACCCCCAGTATTTTAGTGTTGTCCTAAAACAATATCCAGTATTTAGTTTGGACCTTTTTCGGTTTTCCCCTCCTCCCACTGATATTATTCTTCCATGTGTAATCATCCGGGGGTAATGAAATGGACACATATGGTACCATACGAACAAACCCCAGACAATCAGATAATCTCCAGTACCAATATGGCCGGCAGTACGGTACTAACTAACCAAATCTAAGGCAATACTGATGAAGGGAAACTATTGCTCACCGTTACTGCTGTACTTTTAAAAAAAACTGTACTATTAACGCAGTGGCCTAGCAAGACTCTCGTGGGCCCCCCGTAAAATATTTCGTGGAATGACCCTAAAAACCCTAGACATAAGCCAAAAGCATAACATGTCACTATTAAAGGCAATTGTAACCTAAAATTTGCCGTTCATCTACGCCACTGTATTAACCAGCCTCATGATCGACATATTTCAGTTCACTTCTGCCTTCATCAATGTTAATTTATATTTTAGCCTATGTCTATCCTACGTTGTGCAGATAAACCTTACTGAAATACAAAACACCAAAAAGTTACCGCATCTGAACATTAATTAATCCTGGCGACTGCCAAGTGACCCAGGGCTGCCACTTTTATCTGAATAAAATCATCCAGATCAGTGCTTTTCAACAGGGGTTCCGCAATACATGCAGTGGGGTTCCGTGAGTTTATAGGGTTCCTTAGGGGTTCCGCATTTTTTTTTTCTCAGGGAAAATCATTTCTTGCTTCATCATGTTGATGCTTCATTATGAATATTCTTAGACCATCGTGTCTCATTCAAACTCCAAGTAGGCTAGTTCGTTAAACAGGAGGTTTGGTCACAGTGCAGTTAATAGACAAAAAGAAATATTTTCGGTTGTTGCGTCACTTTATTCATTGTTATGCAACTTACAAGAACGCTATTGTTGCACCATAATTACATGATGTTCAGAGTATGTAGTTATTGGTCGAGACTAGAGAGAGTAGATACTACAAACTAGAGTTGTTGTTCAGCTTTTGTTGGAATATAGTAAAAATAGTGTGAAACCCAACTTTTTAATATTTAGTCAATACAGATGAAGCAAAATAGTATATTTTCTTATGTGAGGCGAAATAATAACAACGGTGAAGGTCAGGACGGCAAAGAGCAAAGTAGTTCAAATATAAAAAGAGGCATTTTCTGCTTTAACAACTATCAAAAACAAAAAAGAAGTTGTTTAAAGAGTGTAGACATGAGTATGAGAATTGCATTGAGCGCCGTGGAGCCACGATTCAAGAAGATTGCAAAGGAAATGCAAAAACAACTAATCATTGAATTTCACGCTTGTTACCTTCTTTCTGTTTCGTTGTTGAAGTACAAAAATTTGAATTACAAATATTTCGTGTCGAGTATTTCGTGTTTTTTTCAATTTTGTTAATTGGGGTTCCATAAAAAACGAAAAATTATATCAGTGGTTCCACAATAACAAAAAGGTTGAAGAGCACTGATCTAGATTAACCTCAAAAAACATCTAAAAATATCCAGATTGAAAAACAAAACATCTAAAAAATATATCTAAATATGAAGTTACTAAATTTATTAAAAATAACAAAACAAGAAAGTACAGATAGTTCATGATATTACATCCTAGTAGATTTCGAAGCTCATTTGAAGTTGATGTTGTTGCTATACAGTTGTTTAGCGAGATTTTCAAATGTTTCTGCTGTACATATTTTTTTTGAAACCGAAACAGGTTTCTTAAACGACGTGCAACATTGTTTATTTGGAATTGGGTTAAATTTAATGATAACTAGTATTGCATTCAGTGAATCTGTCTTCCTGCTGTTTTTTAGTTTTCACAGTTTATTGCACTAAATTTTTTTCAACAGCAGCATTTGAATAACGTAGTAACATTGCTGTTGCCGTGCACTTTCTGACTTTACAAGATCAAGATTTTCTAGTAGCATCATGTATAGTTATGTTTTACTGTTTTATGACAGCTGACCGAATGTATGTCATATGCTACTAGACAGAAAACAAAGACGTGCTCTTCAAAACAGTCAAAATCGCAGGTAGCCTATGTTTTAGCTGTTTATGTGAGATACTGAAGATAAAAAAACTTTGGTGTATACTTTATACCAGGGGTGTGAAAACTGCGGCCCGCGGGCCAAATGCAACCCGTCAAGAAAAATTGTGCGACCTGCGGAGAAGTGCTAATTTTGTGGTATGCCCGCAAAATGAGTTTTCAGTTCAGTTAATCTGGTATATGTGAATAATTCTAATCTCTTTGCGTGCCTAGACCAGTACCTGAGTGCCACTGTCGTATTAGCAAACCTAGCTAGAAAAATCCTGTTGCGAAAAACACAATGCTATAAAAACATTGATTTGTTTCGGAAGCCACTTCTTAGGTAGAAAATTATGTAAGTAGGCCCACAGTTTACTTGTATGACAGATACTTTATATAATAATATATAATATTATATATATATAATTCATATATTAATATTTGCCGTGCCGTACACGGCTGCCTTCGATTACGATAAAAAATGAAATAATTGTGAGATTTTTTAAAAGAAAACATGGACTAGCTAGAATATAAGCACCATATTCAGTACCTATTCTTATCAACAGGAAAAACGATATTCGAAAGTCGGCTTTGCCCGTTACTTGCGTCTGTATGTTAGTCGTTGTGTCTGGCCCACCCGTAATGAAGGTTGCACACCCCTGCTTTATACAGTTATATTGCTCTCTTTTGTGATAAAAATCCCTTGGATTTCATATCAGGCATATGATTTGAGTTTAATTTAACCTTACATCTAATTCTAAATACAATCTGTTAAACAATTATACACATCGCTTATTCATTTCCCACTGGATAATATTTAGAATGTTGAAAAAAATGTATCTAGACTTTATAGCTAACATCTAGACTCCAAATTTTACATCTAGATCTTGGACAAAACATCTAGTCTAGAACATCTAAAGGGGCAAGCCCTTCCGCCAACTACACCTGAGACATTTACCTGGGGATTCCCCTTGTTTCCACAGATCATCCACAGCCAACGACCATGTATGCTAGTCGTACTCGCCATATCAGATCTGACTTTAAATTTTTGAAAGACCTCAAATCTAACGGGTTGTGAGTAAAAATAAAATTTATGATAGAAATAGAACTCGTTTTTACAATTTATGACTTTACTCGCATAGCTCACTCTCAGTGGCAAAAATAGCTAAGTTATTTTATTTGACTTTGTGAATCTTGACGTCAAACCAATTCTAGATCCATTTGTGGGGAAAGCTTCTTTGATCACAAGATACAATTGCCAGAATGCAGAGAAGTTGGAAGTGCGCTTATATTTATGATTATTGATGATATGAATATTATTATAATAAACAATCCACCAACACAAAAAAGAAAAAGGCACCAAAATTCCACAAGCATTGCCTTTTATTGAATTTTATCAAGAAACATGAAGGCTCGCAAGTTGTTAAGGCTGTTAAGCTGAAATTACACAAACTTATCATGAAATAGTACATGGATAAAACAAAATAAGATATTAAAATACCGAAATAGTTGGTATTATGATTTTTTGTTATGCCCATCATGCCCTGAAATTCAAAAGCATACTGGAGGTACATGACAAAATTTTACTATCTAAAATTAATGGAAGAGCTTAGATTTAAACATGCAACAGATTTAAGAAGATACCATGTTTGATATGAATATAAAATTTAATTTTGGTGTTCACTAGCACATTATATCTTTTACTTATATTTGCATATTAGAGACCTATTCACATTGGACTAAAATTTGTTCTCTTCTATTCTTATTACGCAGCTAACCTTATTAAAGTTATTTTCGAAACATTTTTCAATCTGTTGCATTTTATAATATTTTATGTGGACAAAATTTCAATCAGCTATATGGCATAGCAAAAATACATTGATTTGGTGTTATATACTATTTCCGCTGTGATTGTATTGAATGGCTAAATTTTTAAAATAATGACTGGAGCACAAATATAATAATTAATTATGAATAACTATATGAACAAGTGTGGCGCTTTCTATTCTAAAGTTGGAACACTGGCATCTTGCAGCAGGGGTGATAGCAACGTCAGTTATATATAAAAATCTTAAATATATAGGTATTGTAAGAAGTTTACAAGAAAGATGTTTGTTTCAACACAATTATTTACATTCTCAAATAATAACGGCCAGGTAGATGAAGCTTATATTATAATATGTTGATTGTTCAATATCAGTGTGGAATAAAATACATGATTCAATAGTCATCAACTAATAACCATTGTAATTCTGTTACATCATTCATTCATGAACTTTTTTCACCCACTATTGTACGTCAATATGATATGATTTCAAACAGTCGATAAAAAAAATGTCCGTGGAACATTTGTATCAGTTTATTTCACTTTTCTTAAACCGTGTTATGTGAGTTTCTTTGGAGCATTCCGCGGAACAGGGATCAAAATTGCGACTAAATTGATCGCCATGATGATCTCGATATATTTTGGCGACTCTGGGTCTTAAATTTGTTTTCCAACTGGCAACAAACAGGCGGACAGGTCTCGGTATCTAAATGGGCAGACAGGCCTTGTGCCAGTCTGGAAAACATGGAGTTTCTTGTAACCGTACAATATCGATAATCTTCGGCCTGATTTTTACATAGGCTTAATTATATTTGAAAACCACCAATCAATTTTACCTTCTAATTTCTTCGTGTTGCACGAGGTGAAACAAAAAGCGTTGGTGTTCCGAGGCAAAAAAAAGTTTGAAAAACGCTGGATTAGATCACTAAAGTTAACTTATGTTAAATCAGTGACAAGTTATTAGATTATTTAAGAAGCTTTACCAGCATAACTAAAATATCCTAATTGATTTGATGTTGGAGCATTGATTTAAATATATCTACCATGAGTACAGGGTTTTCTTGAAAATAAGACCCACCCAGATAGTAAGACCTAGCCAGAATTTTAAAAATGATTTTAATATAAGCCCTCCCCTCAAAACAAGACCTATTCAATAGTGTGAATTTTTTTGACCTAGTCAAAAGCAAAAAATCTCTCTTTTACATGTTTTAAATGATTGAGCTAAAACGTGTGACGTGTGAGAGAGGAAAGCGTGTTATTTAGAGGAATTGGATATTGGTTTTCATATTTTGTACATTTGAAAATCTCGTAATTCTCTACTTTGTAATTTTGTTTTGGATAAATGAAAATAAAAGACATCCCCCGAAAATAAGCCATATTGTTATTTTTTGGAAGAAAATCCCAGTCTTATTTTCGGGGAAACATGGTATATGGAATAAAAAAACGTGTCAAACCAATATAGCTAGCTTCAAAGCAGCCGATCAAAGCAATAACGACTAAAATATCAAACAACATATAATACCTAGTATTGCAAGCAAATTTATGAAATCTACTCAACCGATTGAACAAGTTTTTCTATCCCCCGAGATAAATATGAAAATCCTAACCAGTACTCATACCGGTGGTTAAAGAGAGAAGACTACTTCATGAATGTAAGAATACTTTTATGAACAAGACAAAAAATAGTAAAGATTCACAATCATGTCTAGGAGACAGTGCAATCATAAAATTATTATATCGGGGAAAAGCAATACAGATTTATGAAGAATATAAGGAGAGTAGGTAACTGCGTAAACAAGTTTTAAAATTTGGATATGTTAAATTTTTATCCCTAGAAGGTAAATCATTCCAAATTTTTGCTCCAGTGTATCTCAGAGTGCCCTGCGCTCGCTTCGATATACATCTAAGAATAAAAAGAGATCCTTGGGATGATGATCGGGTGTGATGGCTGTGTACATAAGACTGTGCTGTGAAATAATTATCGAAAGCTCTTGGTAATCATTTTGATAAGTATTGGTGCCTTACTTTTGTAACTTCGAAGAGAGACAAGTCTTTGAATTTGAGTATTTTTAGTTTGGCAAATAAATAAGTACAACTAGTACGGAGTGAAGAATTAGATAATATTCTTACAGCTTTATTTTGTAAAATTCTCTTTGACAATTTGCTGGTATCAGAGTATCCCCATGCAATCAAACCAATACTGAATATGAGACTGAAAAAGGGCAAAATATATCATACAAAGAACTCGAGTGGGAAGAAATTTACAAACTTCCGATAGCCTGTGATAATTTTCTTAACAAATCTGAAATATGTTTATTCCAGTTTAGGTTTTCATGAAAATATATGCCTAGGTATTTGTAATATTCTACTCTTCAAATAAGTTGATTGTCAATTGTGACCTGAAAAACGGAAGATTTGGATGGAATGTTTGGAGCAATTATGAGAAATATTGATTTAGCAATGTGAATCAACATTTTATTACAGGCCATCCAGTTTTGAACTTTGATGAGTTCATTGTTTATATTTGCCTGGAATAATGACATAGAAGGGGAGCTAGTGGACAATCCAGTGTCATCCGCACACAGTTTTGTGAGAAGAATTGGGGAGGTCATTTACAAGACAAAAAAATGAAACTCCAAGAATTGAGCCTTGACAAAATCTCCTAAATGGAGGGTATCAGTGCTTTTTGCCACAAAAAAAATCAAAAAATAGATGTAAAAATAATAATCATTCTAATCTTGAAAAACTAAAATGACACTTGAGTCACTGTTTCAAATTATGGGTACTTTTGATGAATAGGAGTGTTTATACTACTCCCATTGCTGAGATACAGTTGATCTATGATTGGTTGCATTTATTACGCATTTGAACAGCAGTTACTGCAGTAAACACATTTTCATGCTATGCATTATGTAATACCCACAATATTGAGCAGTTGAGCCATCTATAACCATATTGAACCTATGTTGCGGAAAAACAATGTTTTAGTTTTTATTAGTTATTAGACTTCCAAGTATTATTGATTGTCAAAGTTGATGTTGCAGGTTTAATCTTCCGGTTGACATATATGGTAGGCAGCATATCAGAATAAAATAGAAGTCAACAAAAAGTTCTTCCATCTGCTATGTATTGTCATGATCTTTTAATAATGGTTTCCTTTCTTTTTGATTATTCTGTCCTTGCAAAATGTCTGAATACAAGTTTTAGTGCAAATTGTTGTTACTATGATATGTGAATCATTTAACTCTATAAACAGAGCTTTTGTAAATTTCAAGCATTATTTTAACTCAAGTTTTTTTGTTTAACGAATACACGACTGCAATATACTATAAACAAGATTCATTACCAGACAAGGGAATAGGCATGGAATAAACTAAAAGGGCATAAATTATTATGTATGTGTGACGCATCACAGATAATTTTATGGAAATATGACGAATCTGAAACACGTAAAGGTAATCCCTAGCGATAAGGTTTTTTATTTGTTTGTCTTCAGAAGGTATTTTGCGCCAACAGCCTTATTCATTAGCACTGTCCACTCAAATAGATTGCAATACTGTGGATTTTTATACGATTTAGATAATAAATAATTTTCTTGTTACCTGTAAGATCAAAGCATATTGAATGATTGGGTAGTAATGCAAACCTCTTCAACTACAATTGGACCAAGACACAGCACAAAACGCTTGGTTGAAAATCGATTACTGGCATCCCAGGGATAACATAACAACTTGTGTCTGTTTACCATTCCAGATTGGATATAGTAAAATCATGTTACATGTGCGATGCGCAAAAGCACAAAACGCTTGGTTGAAAATCGATTACTGGCATCCCAGGGATAACATAACAACTTGTGTCTGTTTACCATTCCAGATTGGATATAGTAAAATCATGTTACATGTGCGATGCGCAAAATGCAATAAGAAATAACTTTAAAATTTTATATGTTCTAAAAGAAATATTTTCGAATCCGTTACTAAAAACGATTAAAAAAATTCACACTCAGCAAGCAAAGCATTAACTATAGTATTTTATAATTTCTATTTTATTACCTTTAGATTTTTTCTTCTTTTTTCTTTTCTTATCAGTTGATCTGTGAAATAAATTAAATCTTTTAAATCATGTTTTCTGGACATAAATGAAATTGTTGCATTCATGCTCTTCCAAAACACAATACACAATCCAGAGCATCTCCACAATATTCGGGAGAGGGAAATCTCAAACTGAGAAAATATCAAAATATCTCAGGTGCAATTTGCATTAACCTTAAAAATAAACGACAGCATATACAGGCTTTACATTCACACTCCTAGATTATTCTGTTCAACTTTTCACACCATTTGTATTCCAAGTGAAAAATATGAAATATCGTACTGAATTACATAAATGGAGGATAACCTGATTCATACTCAGCATGAGAGACTTCGAATCATGCGGGCGGTGATACAATACGAGAAATTGCAGACCTACCAATCAGAGTGGTGCCATGACAGCACTGGTTAGTATAAAAGGCATTCTGTTTTTTTATTATTAAAAAAAAATCGAAATAAGAATAAAAGACTCCACATCCTACTTTCTGTCTTGACCCTTCAGTAATGGTTCCTTCTCTTTTCCGTCATCTTGATTTTCCTGAACATCTAAATATAAATAACGTTTTTTATTATAAATTACTGTTGGCATGATTT
The DNA here is from genome assembly GCF_964204865.1 of Styela clava. NCBI lineage: Eukaryota > Metazoa > Chordata > Ascidiacea > Stolidobranchia > Styelidae > Styela > Styela clava. The sequence goes on from NC_135254.1 coordinate 9,295,194, forward strand.
GTGAAGCAGCCTAGAGTTATCTATTTCAAGAATCATTTTGCTTAAACTTCAATTTCCTTGTTTCACCAACATGAAAATATAATGTACATGGTTGATCAATAGCACAAGAAATGAAAGAAGCATTACTTAACCAACGACGCGTCACTGATTATTTTGGAGCAGCCTCCCTCATTCATGAACAATGTCTGTTCATCTGGTATGTGTACCAAGATGGCGCACAATCTGAACATAGTATGTGTACCAGGTTAGGATTCAGGTAGTGCGTGATCTTGGTATACATACTTCCGGAGCGCCCGAAATTTAAATTTAAAATTGACAAAACATGATTAATAATATGATTAAAGTATTGAAACAAATTCCCCAGCCATATCAAATACACTTGTATTTTATTACCTTTTTTCTTTTTTGTTTTCTTACCAGAAGATCTAGAAAATGAAAGGAACTGTCTTAGAGGTATCTATTGTTCATTTATTTACACAAATCTAAAAGATAAATTTTCTAGACACAAATAAAGTATTGGTATGGACAGGTTTTAATCAAACATAACCGTAACCTAACACAGGATGTTGTCTGCATCATAAATGAGAGTATTGATAAGATATTGCTTTTATCTGTTAATTTGTTTTGTTTCTATAAGTTAGGTTGTTTGAAATATAGAAGAAAATGTTTGAATCGTTCACATCATATTCATTTCAAACAAGATCAGAAATCTGATTCAGTATTTTAACTATATTTACTGAATTATAGGAAATCACATTGATCAGAGACCTGGTCTTGATGTAGTAAAACTAAATGATGACAGACTAATAATGTAAGCTCATTGGCCAGTTCACGATATTAGGAAGGAACATGAACTTTCATGGTCTCATAAGGGATGATTTAGTGGTGTCATGAGGGATGATCTAGTGGTCTCATGAGGGATGACCTAGTCTAATACAAGAAATTGAGGTTGTTAATGTTGTTTAATGTTGTAAGGTTTGTTTGAATACCTACTAATTCACTTCAGCTTACTCCATTATAAACTAATCAAAATGGGCTAAAGCGAGAGTAAAAATATTGTTTCTATATAATGCATGACCCATTTTTATGCTTAGTGACTCAACAAAATAGCTATGTTATTCAAAAGTGCATAAGGGAGGGGTGAAAAGTTAAAAAAAGGAAAGGATGTATTAAAAATAAGTTGGGAACCACTGGATCGGAACATCAAACTAACTTTCCTATATAGGATAGGATTTACATATTTATCCCGGGGAGAGGAAAGCCGATAAGACGGCTTATCCATATGGCGAACCACGGCCTCTCGTCCGGTTACCATTCCAAGTCGGGTATGGGATTAGTTATATTGTTTGTTTTCGGAAGCATGGACTTGGTGGTGGAGGAAGCCGTAACCGACCAGCGGTTACGTGAACCACCCAACGACGGCGAGGAGTCCAGCAATCCTCTCGCACATACCCATCCCTGCATGGGATTCGAACCTGCGAACCCATGCAGAGTAATTAGAGGTGCGGTGGCGAACGTATTCCTAACGCTTAGCCCGTTGAGCCACACCGCCGCGCTGAGATAAATATTTTTTAATCCAAGATACATATTCTATTTTACCAAATCTATTTTGATAATGGAACTAAAAAACGATTATTTACTTATCATGATCACCAGATGTCCCTGTTGGATCTTCTTCATTATGATCAACGTCTTCATACACTTTATCGTCATCAGTTGATTTCACTGTGTATTCTCCATTCTCATCTGGTTCAATACCAAATCCTTCATCTTCAATTTGATTTGACTCTAAAAATTCTCAAAATTAGATAATGTGTATATTTGTAGCCTTGTAGGTACTCCCGAAGTATGCGTACAAAAATGGCGGACACCAGAACGTAGTATGTGTACCTGGTTAGGGTTAGGCCATAATTTTATTCCAATCTTCCTTATTTTAGTTTTATTAAGAGTTCGGGGACTAATTAAGTGACCTCCGTAGTATTTGTACCTGGCCTAATCCTAACCTGGTACAGATACTACATTCCAGTGTCGGCCATGTTGGTACGCATACTTCAGGAGTCCCTATTTGTATACATTTCACTCTAAATTTTGTGTCACTATTTCAATGGCCAGAAGAATAAACTTGAACAATAATATATAAAATGCATTAAACCTTTTGTGGACTCCACTCTCATATCAGAATGTGCACTTGTTGTCGGAATATCATCGCTGTGTACTTTGGGTCTGGTTTCCTGAGAATTTGTGGCATCTTGGTCATGTGACTTTGGCACAGTTTCTGAAACAGTACTTCCACTTTCTTGTGTACAATCATTTTCAGATGGATTAGCTAGAATACGATAAAATGTTGTATGTAACAAGAAATCAAATTTCAGATTCGGACAGGGGTTGACGAGAATCTTACATCATTTATTGGGCAAATTAGCCCATTAAAAAATCCACATAATGACTCATTTTATAAAAAAAGATTTATGAGATTTCAGGATATCTATGTGTCAATGGAGTGCAGAGAAAAGTTGAAAAACGAATATAGAGATTCAAAAATCATTCCAGCCTTTAACTACCTGAAACTTTGAGCGCAACTTGCCAACAATTTAAGAAAATAAATAATCAAGCAGGAAGGATCTTTTGTTATCTTATGTGATAATTATGATAACAGTCTAACACTTACCTTTGTTATCCGCATCCCCACCTTCATGCGTAAAGAATCGTTCAGTTTGCATAACGGCCTCTGAACTATTATTTCCATCATTGGTTTGGTTAGATGAAGCTAAACAAATTTAATATGAAATAAAGTCCCAGCTGAAAAAAGTTTGATTCTCACTCGCGCTCTACCCTAAATTGAGATTGGAATCAGAATGCCAGAAAACCGAATTATGATTACATATGCTCATATATGATTGTATTTGTAGTTCTTTTAGAATAGTCTTGGCTCGAGCAAAAAAAAATAAAACATGGTGTGTAAAATAGCTAACGAAAATATGCTAAAAGTAAACTCATTTTTGTTGAAGGATACGAAGCCATGAATTCTGAAATTTTGAATAATTTTTGGGACCCTCTGGAAGTTTATTTAGGCCATTGTACTTGCATATATTCGAACAAAATATCGAATCTTGGACCTGTTACAATGATGGTATGTCTCAGTACTGGTTCCAAGTATTTTAAATTTGACCGATATATTATTTTAACATAAGTTGGTGTTAAAAAATTTTTTCACAAAGATAAGTAAAGGTTATAGAAAGAAGAGTAAGTATGGCTAGTTCTGACAATAATGGGTAATGGGTGACCCCCATTGAAGCCTTTTGCAACCCATCAAAGGTAATATTTAAACTGGAGGACAACTACTAAAAACTTTTACACCAAATATTCCAGTAAATAAAACCACAAGTTTCTGTCTCGACAATTTCAACAACAGCAATTAGGCACGAATGTGTCCAATAAGAAAAGTCTCAAGCTCGAGCTCTCAAACTTAATCATTATAATAGAATGACATTAATCGAAAAAATGAAATAAAAATTCTCAGTTCTATTTTAGATGTTGTTTCAAAGTAGGAGTCCGATCATTTCAGAATTGTCATCTTTGATATAGGGAAAAGTAAACATAAGTGCTCGTTCATAGCACAAACACAGACTTCTGGTCTGTGTACCATTCTAAGTTATATATGTGAATAACCTTATAGGCCATTGATTAATGTACATGAATGGGGGTGTCACTGTTAAAATCAATTTTTGAACCTCCCGAAGTATGCGCACCAAGATGGCGCACAACCTGAACTCAGGTTGTGTAACAGGTTAGAGCAGTAGTTCCCAAACTTTTTTGACCATCGCCCCCCTAAAGTAGTTTATACAACTTCATCGCCCCCCTGCACTACAAAAAAATATAAAGTCAGAAACGAATTTATTACAGACCAAATAAGAAGACAAATCATAGTTTATAGTGTTTTTTAATGAGATAGATGAACTTGGTGTTCTTCAGCGAGTTTTTTATTATATCTAAAATTACCCCATTTATTGATGGAAAGGTGATTTCATTGTTCTAATAGCAATAGTAGCACGGCTGAAAACCCCTTTTTCACCATATAATAGGTCGGAAATGAAAGAATCCAGGGTCCTACCTCTTCAAAAACCGCCGTGCACTCTTGCCTTATAGCATTTCACTTCCTAAATTCACCCCATTTCATATTTAAAATAATAAGAACAAAGATAATTTTCCCAAACTTATAATAATGATTTTCGTACATTTCATTCATTCGTACAGCCTGATGACCTGCACCAAAATACTTCGGAAAAATCCATCCCCGATTCCTCATCCTATCACGGCCTCCAGTCCATAATTAACCAGCCATTTTTTTTTGGATTCATGGACTTGGATGCGGAAGAAGCCGTGACTGACTATCGGCTACGGCCCAGGCGTCGGCAAATTTTATGTCGCTCGCAGGACAAAATATCAGGGTTGCTAGTCTTTTGCGGGTCGCATATATTTTTTGAGAGTTAAAAACGGAACACACGCGAAAACTGCGACAATCGTGAACTCAACTCAGTCGTCTTATTAAAAAAATATTACAATGGAATATGCTTCCAGTTACCATACGCTCTAAGAACTATAATACATTTAAAAAAGAATTAAAAAATCACTACCTCAATGCTTATAACATCCAGTAGTCTAATTCACTGGTCATCAATCCTGTATTTGATGACAATTTTGCTGAATGTGATGTTTTTCTTATTTGTTCATATCATTCATTTCCAGTGTTATTGAATATTTTCACTATTCTTCCACAAGCTACGTTACCCCAAATCTCTTCGCCGTGTACTTAACCTCTCGTATTGTGATTCTGTTGCCCAAACTTCATTATGTATTTATACCTCCAAAACTAATTCCCTTATTATGGTTTGCTGGGAATTCCCCGTAATTTATCTCCGCAAGGCAGCGTCATGTCAATCAGAAGCCCGACAGCTGTGACGGTGCCGACCCGAGCATGACGCTGACGATTTGAGCATTTTTTCCCCTCCTGACGCGCTCTTGTTTTTCTCTCGTTTCTCATGATTATCTTCGATTTAACTATTTTCTCCTAACTGACTTCCCCAATTCGACTTACATTTTCCAAATTGTGTTCATTCAAAAAATATATATGTTTAAATCCTGTTTATTTAACTTCATCTGCTGCTGTTTACAGCTATTTAGGTGTCGCTGACACGTTAACTTTATAGTTTATTCGCGACTCCTCGTCTATTGCAGTCGAATTATTGTACGTCTGTTATTTCTTCTCTCGATTTATTTTTACTGTTTATTTGTACGATATTTCTTGCATGACGGAAATAAATATCTGAATCTGAATCTGAATCTGACATTTAATGTGACACTGTCTTGTTGCTGCATCGCGCTGGATAGCTTTACGACGCCAAGATTGAAATATTTTCTAAATGGGCGTCACCAAACCCACTTCTTTGCTTGTTCTTTGTAATGTGCATTTTCGAAAATAATGGTTTGCACAAATATGTACTTCCAAACATCGAAGTGAATATTTTCGCACGATTTGTGAAATTTTGATAAATATATATTTTCTTTAAGAAGATACATTCTTACAAAAATCAAGCAGTGATGAATCTCCCGAATATGAATATGAATTTTATTTCCTTATTGCTTTGCAATATATTCGAATATTTACTGCGCTATTGAACCCCTGCACTCAGCATCAACTTTTCTGCGTGTTTCCATTTGTCTAATTATAATTAAATTGTAGGCTCGTTAAACGAGTGGCTGTTCACTAAATTGTTAGGATATAGTATAATTTACTCTAAACGTGTCTCACGATAAATTCTGTTACATAAAAAAATGTAATTTACTCCTCGAGCGTAGATTATAAATAAAAAATTTTCATCGTCAAAACCGCCGTTTAGATATTTTCCCGGGCATAGACTTCCTTGTTTACTTCGTGACATTGGCCAATCAGCAAGATGCAAAAAACGTAACAATGCCCCCTTTCGCAGGCGCTCAGACACTCTCACTCGGACAGATTTTCAGGGTGGTCGTGACTCGTGAGCCCTACCTCATTTTCGCGTTTTTGAATTATATTCGTTAGTATTTAGTTGTTTTTCGGAAATTTAAATATAAATGAAATAAGTCAATGATTACTTTGTCTTTCTATGAGTTTCAGTTTAAATACAGCAATCAAAAATTAGTGTAGAAATAGCTGTGATAGACTAGGCTAAAATTTTTTATCGGTACTTTTAAAACACAGATTGTTAAATGGTGTGTATTAGAATGATAGTTTGAATCAAATACCCCATTTTACAGGCCACAGCTCGCGAAACCACTCCTAAAATAAGCACCGAAAATTTCAAAATGGTAAAGTATGGAAAGAATTTTCCGCGGTCAAAGGTCGGCGGGGAAAGGTCCATTCAGTAAATCGTCTCGGGCCAGATTATTTTACTTCGGCAGTATTTTGCCGACCACGGGGATACGCAAACTACCTTACCTTACTGCAAAGACGAGACCAGAAATCCTTTCGCGTGTGAATATCGCCCACATGATTCAAGCCTGCGAATGCACACAGAGTACAGAATTAAGTGCGCCGAACATAAAACAGCTTTCGCGAAATCGCCCCCCTATCGCCCCCTTAGACTTTTTCGCCCCCCTCTGTATCGTTTTCGCCCACTGGGGGGCGATATCGCCCACTTTGGTAATCACTGGGTTAGAGTACCCAATTTTCCTATTTTTGAAAATGAAATGAAAACTTTCCAATCAAGTATCAGCGAAAAGATAAAAATGTAACAAAGTATTAATTACATACATGTAATTTTAATTTTTTGTTACCTTTAGTTTTTTTCTTTTCAGTTTTCTTGTCAGATGTTCTAGAAAACAAATTAAACATTCATAGAGTTATCTATTGATCTTATATCTATACAAACCTAAAAGATAAATTTTCTAGGCATAGATAAAGTACTGATATCAACAGGTTGTAACCAAACTTGTCCATAACCTAAAACAGAATGTATCGGTAATCATAAATGAGAAGAATATTCCAAATTGATAAAATACTATCTGAATTTGAAGTTAGTTTGTTCGAATTATGAATATATCTAGGAATGTATCTAGTACATACGGTACATATTCAGATCACTTTACTGAAAAATAAGTTTTTAATGTATCACACCATATTCATTTCAGAATAGGATTTACATATTTATCCTGGGGAGAGGAAAGCCGATAAGACGGCTTAACCCTATGGCTAACCATGGCTTTTTGTCCGGTTATCAGTCCAGGTCATTATGGGATTAGTTCGCCAGTTATTTGTTTTCGGAAGCATGGAATTAATGGTGGAGGAAGCCGTTACCAACCAGCGGTTACGTGAACCACCCTACGGCGGCGAGGAGTCCAGCAATCCTCCCGCACATGATCATTCCTGCATGGGATTCGAACCTGCGATTCCACGAAGGGTGATCAGAGATGCGGTGTCAAGCGTATTCCTAACGCTTAGCACGATGCGCCAAATGCTTGCAGACTAATGTGAGCTCATTGGTCAGATCATGATGGTAGGAACCCCAACCTGCATGTAATGATTTCATGGTCTGATGATGCATAATCTAGTGGTCTCATGAAGGATGATCTAGTACAAAAACTCGAGATTTAATTAATGGGTTTAAGGTTTAATTAATGTTACAAGGTTTATTTGAATACTCATTCACTTCATCTCACTCCATCCTACTGGGGATACTTATTTATGCAAACATTTTAAATTAGTCAAACCGTACAAAAGCAAGTAACGTTTCTTTATAATGAATGACGCATTTTTATGCTTACAGACTCAACAAAGTAGCTGTTTGCATCATTCAAAAGCTCTTAAAGTGAGGTATTTGAAAATAGAGAGAAATGCATTAAAAAAAACTGAGGATGAGGACCCCTTGATCAGAGTATCAAACCAACTTTTCTTTTTCCAAGATGAATATAAATATTCTATTCCACCAAAGATATTTTGATTATGGAGCAAATAAACGGATATTTACTTATCATGATCACCGGATGTCCCTGTTGGATCTTCTTCGTTATGATCAACATCTTCATACACTTCATCGTCGTCATTCGATTTCACTGTGTATTCTCCATTTCCATCTGGTTCAATACCCAGTCCTTCTTCTTCAGTTTGATTTGACTCTTTAAAATTTTTTAAATTGAATAATATATATATTTGTAGATACTCCCAAATGTGTACCAAGATGGCGGACACCAGAACATACGGTAGTATGTGTACCAGGTTAGGGTTAGGCCATAATTTTATTCCAATTTTCTTTATTTTAGTACTATTACGAGTTCGGAGACTAGCCAAGGGACTCCTGTAGTATTTGTACCTAAAATTAAGGCCTAATCCTAACCTGGTACAGATACTACATTCCAGTGTCGGCCATCTTGGTTTGCATACTTCAGGAGTCCCTATTTGTATACATTTCACTCTAAATTTTGTGTCACTATGAACTTGAACATTGATATAAAATGCATCAAACCTTTCGTGGACTCCACTCTCATATCAGAATGTGCACTTGATGTTGGAATATCATCGCTGTGTACTTTGGGTCTGGTTTCCTGAGAATTTGTGGCATCTTGGTCATGTGACTTTGGCACAGTTTCTGCAACAGTAGTTCCACTCTCTTGTGTACAATCATTTTCAGATGGATTAGCTAAAATACGATGAAAATTAGTATGTAACACAAAAAAGCAAGTCTGAGATTTGGACATGAGTAAACCAAAATCTTACACTATTTATTGGGAAAATTAACTCAATGAAAAATTCCACAAAATAACTCATTTTTTTAAAATACAATTTACAAGATTTCAGGAAATCAATGCGTCTATAGAGTGCAGAGAAAAGTTGAAAACCAATAAAGATTCAAAAGTACAATATAAATACAATACCAGTACTTTTACCTTTGTCATCAGCATCACCATCTTCATGAGTAAAGAATCGTTCAGTTTGCATAACGACCTCTGCACTGTTATTTCCATCATTTGTCTGGTTAGTGAAAGCTAAAAATTCAAAATAAAATATGTTTTTTTAAATACCAAAATTGTTCCCTGTTTTAATCAGGGCTGTGGATTTGGCAAAACTTTACAATTGTCAATTGTCAACTCAATGGCTCAACGGTCAACGTCATTTAAAAAATGAATTCTACAACAGTTATAACCTAAGAAAAACATGATAAATCACATACTGGAAGTAACAGAAATGATGAGAAAAAAAAAATAATTTACTTGCCACACCATATTAATAATTTTATAATGGTTGTCACTGCCGAATTGATCAATTTTCCTACATGGGAGTGAACAGTGAACTTTTATCAAAAAATATATTGCCAAGCTGATTATAGTTGGAGTCCAACCAAAGTTGCCAGAATTGGATGCATGATAAGGTGGGTTAGACCAGGGCTTCCCAAACTTTTGAGCTCGCGGCCCCTTTAATATAATAAAATTTTTCTTTCTGTTCACGTTAATAATGCTAAACAGTTCGAAATAGGTATTTTTGATAGTTTAATGACGCAGCTAATTCTCAACTTTTAGTAGGCCTGCTCAATAACAAAAACAAGCACATATTTAATATTTACTTAGATTAACGTTACTCAATTATTCAGTGTAATGAGTGCGAATGCTTTTTTCTGCATAGCAAGTCCAGCTGTGGTTTGTTTATTCAGGCCTGAATGATGAATTACGATATCTGGCCACCGACGGCATGGTCCTTATCTGGAAATGTTACTCTTTTTTTTTTACTCTTATTGATCAAATTGAGCATAAGGCAGCAACCCAAATTATCAGGGGGAAAAACTCACGGCGCACCTACACGAAAAATATGCTGACTCAAAGTCAAAATAAAGCACAATTTTGAATTAATAATAATAATGTAATGAAACAATAAAACATTCAGAATAAATAAAATATGTGAAATATTTGATCATATATTTGTTATTATTTAACACAAATATCCTAATTTTCGAGGCGCAAACCAAGCCTGCTTTGTTTTGCAATTACGCGCAAACCAGGTCTCACAATCAGAATTTTCATTGTTATGTAAGCGTAAGTTTTTTAGGTTTTGGTTGTTCGTTTATATAAATTAAACTCATTGCAAAAAAAGTCTTCTATTGAAAGGTATTAATCTATACATATATATTTTTGGAGGGCGTCACAATACAATGAAGTTCGAGAACCACTGAGTCCTAGTGATAGCAAGAAATCTTTTCTACCTCATAAATGGTTAATAATTTTTATGTAGCAGTTTTTTTAAATGAAAACGTGATATTTATAAGTAAATGGAAATCGGTATTCATATTTGGTATATCAAAAAATCTTGTTATTCTCTACATCCCCCACAAATGAGCCCTAGTGTTATTTTCGAAAGAAAATTGAAGACACTGTCTTATTTTCTGAGAAGCACCGTATGATGATGTATGTATTCACTCGTAATCGTGAAATATTTTTGTTTTACACTATTTTTAATAATTGTATTTTAAATCAAGAGTGAAAAGTACAACAGATATATATATATAGTACTTTGTGTGAAATTGGTGGTTTCTTCGCATCATTTAAAATTCGTTTCGTGGCCCCTAGTTTGGGAAGGCCTGGGCTAGACCACTCCATTCCCCATATTAGTGCCAATTAATGCCAAATTATGGTCCAGATTGTAATAAGTACCAGTAACAGTATATGTAAGTATAATTAATAAAGGTAGGAGGATTTGTATTCAAAGTATTTTACAGTGTGGTTTTGGATCGAGCACGGAGAATAGAAATGAAAGTCTTATTCTGAATGCCAGTTTTTTATTCATGTTATTGACAAATCTCTAGTTCAAAGCTGTATAAGAATGTAAGAAGGTTCGATGAAGTTTTTCTAAAAATTTGGTAAAAAACTAGGGATTTTAATAATTTGAGAAATTTTTTGTCCAACATGATTTGAATATTTTCGTTTAGAAAAAGTTGTGAAACCATGTTTGAAAGGTTTTCTTTATTTAGTTTACCTTGTCCAGATTCATCATCTTCATTCAAGAATGTATTAACAAGCTGCCGTAGCTTCGAAGTTGTTGCTTCATCCCCTGGTTAACAAAGAGATGAATATTAAGTACATATATTTATATATATATAAGTTTAAGTAAAATACTTTTATATGAGGTCAATCACGCCTCATAAGGGCATCCACTGATCTCTAATGATGAGTGAAGATCTACTATTCCTGAACTGGTAATTGCCACCCAACTTCAACACCCTGGATGAGGTGGTGGACATGGAATTTGAACCTTCAATGCTGAAACAGTTCAGTCTAACACTTCAAGAACTCTGCTTTCTCTTTTATATTCGCGAGTTTTTTTATATTAAATACTCAACTTATTCACTTTAAACAATTCTTTATATAGGCATCCATTGATACTATGATGCCACTATTGTGTCTACTAGATTTATAGATGGAGTGAAATTTTTTATTGTTTCACACATACCCTATCTAGTAATTTATGGTACACAAATTGTTGGTTTCCCCACCTATGTAGGGTGGATCAAGTAACCACTGGTCAGTTACGGCTTCCTCCACCACCAAGTCCACACATCTGAAACAAATAACTGGCTAATTAATCTCATACCTGACATGGACTGGTAACCAGATAAGGTTTGCCACATGATTGAGCCGGTTAATCAGTTTTTCTCTCCCTTTGAATAAATAGGATGATACTACCTCTATAGCTAGGTTTAATGAGTCAGCTGCTAAGTCATCGAATTCACATTTTTTCAATAATTTGGTCCAACAATATAACTATAATTTATTTTACGGTGGTTTTTTGCGTTTGTATAAAAATAAGAAAATCACCATTTTTTTCTTTCCATAACTCAAGAATCTGACATTCCTTCTCTTTTCTTGATTGTCTTGATTCCGAATCAAAAATGTTTTCAACTTCATCGGAACTAAGTGACAAACCTCGACTGGATCGTGCAAATCGTTTAAAATTTGAAATATTCGAAAAACGTTTAGGAATTTCTCGAAAAGCATCTTCTATGCTTGAATCTGATAGAAAAAATGATAATCGCAATATGTAATCAATGTTAACTTAATTTTTCATAATATCAAATGGCATAAGCTACAAAATTTTTAATAAAAATAAGCAATTCAAATTCAATTACAAACAATATTTATAATAAGACCAAATATTTTTCATCTTCCATTTTAGTAATTCCATGACTTTTGTGAGTTCTCAAGGTTTCTAAATTGCTGTTTTATGCTTAAATTTAAGATCGCATATCACACATCATCAGCACATTTCAGGTTAATTCAAACTCACCTTTATCATCTTTTATCTTCACACCCTCCTGATGTCTTTCAGTGTGTTCTGGAAATACTGAGCATTAGTATATTTATTAACGTAATGTTAAAAAATAGGTCCATTGAGGGTAGTAGGGGAGTCAGCACTTACACCAGGGGTCGGCAACCTACGGCCCGCGGAGCACTATAATCCGGCCAGCGGCACTTCACTAAATTATAGTAACAAAACATCCGTTTTGACGAATATATTACTTAGACTAAATTATATTATAACCTAACAATTATATAATTCACAAATACTCATTAAATGAGCATATAATTTAATTACAATTAAGCAAATGGCAACAAAACGCAGAAAAGTTGATGCTAAATGCAAAGGGTTCAATGACGCTGAAATTATTCAAATGGGATTTTATGAGATGCAATGAGGAAATAAATCTATATTCTATTCGAGATGTATCACTGCTTGATTTTTATTATAAAAAGTACCATCCGTTCGGTTTTTCAACTTTCTAAAAATATGTGCGGCCCGCCAATGACTTGCAACCTTAATTTTGGCCCACGAGCGACAAAAGGTTGCCGACCCCTGACTTACACCATAAGCTCCATTAGAAACAAGTCGAAAAATGGAGTCGAAATAAACTTATACTTTTACTGTTACAAAATCAGTTCTTTTCTTATCAAGTATGGGCTACTCATCTCAAATTCAAAAATATACTATAATGAATGTATATTTGGTTGGTATTGTAATTATAAAAGCAATCAAACAAAAATAATCGAAAGAAAATAGGATTTTCATATTTATCTCGGAGGGAGAGCAATGGCTTGATCATATTGGCCATAAATCAGTAATTAACACTGCGATTTTATTATTGGGCATGAAATTGACCTCTGGGTCGTTTTGTTAAATTGTTGTTGCTGTTCTTCTTAGTATTCTCCTTTATGTTGCATTTTTGTTTTGAAAAAATCGCTTTTCTCTTTAACTATTGGACCAATTGATTTTTGGTTAAAGATTGTTGCTGCCGCTAGAACTAGGTTTTGAGCATGTGATGAGAAAATTCACCACAAAAAAATACGAGTGAATGTATTGAAAATAGACATTGGTTACTACCTTACTGTTAGTTTTGTTTTTATTTTAATGAATGAAATTGTGTGTGGTTTATCATGTAATCGTAATGTACAAGATGTGGTAGAATTTGTGCAATATTCTACAGTTGAAAAATAACAAGAAAACCTAAAAATGTTTATACATATTGTTTTGCACTGTAATTGGTTGTGATTAATTTTGATGGATAATGCACTTTGCACTTTACATTATTATATTCAATTTTGAATGACACATAAGGGGCACCGAAGTCTTGAGTGCTTAGGGCACTAAATGGACATGATCCGCCCCTGGTTATCGGGTTAGTTGACCAGTTATTTGTTTCAGATAAACTAAGTCGTGACTGTCCAGCATTCACCACCGTACACTGGCAAAGACTCCAGCAATCCCCTCACACAAAATGATCGCCCACATGATTCAAACCCGCGAACTTGCTCAGGGTAACAGCAATTGTGATGGCGAACATATTCCAAATGCATGTTGCGCCAATCGTAGGGCCAACATGTAGTTTTATATTTAACATACAAGCAATGGAAAATTCATTCAACTAAGTTAAAAAAAAAATTAACTTCTGACATTCGTCGTATGAAATTATTCCAAACCTTTTTCTGAGTTAATATTCAAGTTTTTCTCAATTTTATCGGCAATATCATTCCGGTTTCCATTTCGTAATAAATTGATCAAAGAATCAAGAGTGGCAGAAGATCCTTTAAGTTGTTTCCATTTTGAAAGTCCATCGGTAATCTTGAATGGCATAGATCTCCCTGTGATAAATAATAACTCTAATCTGACTCCAGTCTCCTAGAAAATCAATTATTGATAACAAAAACTTTGTCCTACTTGTTTTGTTTCGTTATCTTTTTCACATTTTTATTTGGAATTATATTTGGCTTCCTGAATTGTGTCCAGCAGCCAACCTAATATCTTCAACGGTTTAAAAAAATTGATGGGCTATGCTGAACCATTCAGATAATGTAGTCATTCTAAGAACCCCCAGCTAAATTTATGAACGGTCATATCGACAATTAGAACTAGCTCCAATCATCATAATTACTAACCTTCATTATCCCTTTCCATCTTCATACAAATATCCGAGTCTAAGTTGAGAGTTTGTTGATAAAAATCGAAGGATCGATTGATGACCGAACTTGCAATAATCCGGAATGCTGAATAAAGCAATGGTGTGAGGTTAGTGAAATTAATACAAAATACAATACCTCGATTTTAAAATATTCAATATAATTCTACTCGTTTCGATCAATTAGTAAAAGATTGAGTTATCATCCAATCAATTGCTTAGCTATTCCCTATCTCACCTAAACTCTTGATTGTATCCTTGATTCGTCCATACAATAAACTATATTATCCTTTTCCTATGAAAATAGTATTGAAAATTTTACCCAATTTGATAATGCTAAACTAAGAAGATAAAAACATTGGAAATATCAAATATATTGCGCATCTTATGCTTATTCCTTTCCGACTTTATTAAAAGTATTGAACATTTTACCCAATTCGATAAAGCAGAACCAAATAAATAAAAAACATATCGGATATAATTTAAATACAATTAATATTACCTTCATTCAGACTGTTGTCTTCTATTATACTTCTATCTTTATTTAACACTATTTTTTCCAGCTTCATTGAGGATCTCTTCAACCTTTCATTCTCGTTTTTCAAAGAGTCTCGCTCCAATTCTGATTCTTCTATTTTCTGAAATAATATTATTCTATAATCAATCTTGAAAATTTATTTGTAACACTTGACTGTCTCACAACTGATATAATAAAAGAATAAGGAAAGAAAGAAATATCCATGCATACAAAATGAAAATGGCACATTTCTCAATATGTATTGTTTCATAAGTTACAAATAAAATCTAATAAAACATTAAAAAATTAAAAACTTTAGTCTTTAAAAATAAACTTACTTTATCTTGTTTTGATTTTTGATTTTTCTGTTGAGGAATGGGACTAGTTGAGGCATGCGAAGAACTTAAAATGAGATAAATAAAAAACATAGAATAAAAATCAGGTTTCTAAAAGAGGAAAAAAATCGAAAATTGATAAAAGCATCAAAAATTATATTTAAAAACTGAGCAATGTGTGAAAAACAATAATTTGAATTTCATTTGTATTTGTATTTAGAAGTTTGATTCTTTATTCATCTAAATGGGTGTGGTTATGAGTAACGGTACTTTATGAATTCTGAATGTTGACAGTGTGAGCACTATTATAATCAATTAACAAGAATACAATATACATTATCTCCATTTTGAGGGAGACGGAATCTGATAAGACAGCTTAAAACCTGTTATGAGTAGAGTATATGGTGATAAATCAGAATATTAAATTAAGCGGTTCAAATCAGGGAGAGAAAGAAAAATATAACAAAACAGAATGACTTTGATTGATATCAAATTAACAAAAAAAACAATAATGAGAATAAAAAAATGATTCAAGAAGCAATATAGAAATTTTTATGTTTATATATTCAAAACACATTTTTTTATGGTCAGTGTGAAACTGTGAAGAAAAAATGAAATCATGCTGATGTGGGCACAACACGATAAATCTGACAATTTGTCAACAACACACAGTGATGATAGAGTATTTTTTAAACAATCTATTTAGAATTTACATATTTATCCCAGAGGAGAGGAAAGGGATAAGATGGCTTTATCATATCATAAGGCGAACCACGACAGCTTGCCCTGTTACAAGCCCATGTTGAGTATCGGATTTATAAGACAGTTATCTGTTTAGGATGAATGAACTTGATGATGGAGGAACCAGTGGTTACTAAACCATCTCACAGCAGCGTAAAGACCAGCAATCCTTTTACAAATATCCCTGCATGATTCAAACAAAGCAAAGCGAAGTAGGGTAATCAGGGGTGCAGTGCCGAGTGTATTCCAATCGCTTTAGCTATTTGCGGGACATTGCCGACCTACTTTCTTAATATAATTTTTTATGAGGATCATATGACTAAGCTATCTAATTTTTTTCTCTCTTTTGGGATTTGAATAAAAAAAAGTTACTTACTATTTTTACAGGGACCAGAATGTAATTTCGTTTTAAATTTATACTCATATTTAAAACTTGACCAAAACTTACAGTGGTTCAGTATTAGATTGAGAAGAAGTCAAATTGTCAGAGCTGCGAGAGATATTACTTCCATCTAAAATTAAGATCATATTAGTTCAAATAAAGTATACTTGTTTCTCTTTCAAATTAGAAAAGTTTGAGACGGATGAAATATTGTATCACAATACACTTGAAAAAAAAAAAACGACAATTAGACCGGTCCATAGAGAAACCCCAAAGTTCCAATTCAAAGGTCTGGTTGAATAGCACTAGACAGATTGCTATGAATTAAGAATTAGATCAAAATTTGAATGATCTCTAAAAAGTAGATTTACAGTGTTTTTTTATTATTTTAATAATTGTTAACTTACATTTGTGCTATATCAATGACATACATTGATTAATGAAATACTCACCTCTGTTAGTTCGCAATGCATTGTTTCCATCAATAGTTTGACATGCAAAGTCTTGCATATGAGTTGATTGATCTTAAAATACATCAAAAATATATATATATATTCCTTGGACCATACTTAATGATCTATTCATATAATCTTAGGCATATTTTTTCCAATAGTAGGTGATCCATGATGAACCCTACTCATTTCAAGTGTGGACCGTTCTCAATTTCTTCTACAGCTATCTAATACCATGCAGTGTTATCGATCGGTAAGTAGAAAAGTCGGTACTCCCGTAGTGTGTGTACCAGGTTTGGGTTAGGTCATAATTATTTTCCGATTTTCTTTATTTTAGTTCTATTACGAGTTTGGGGACTGTCTATTTTGGCCAAGTGAATATACCTCTCGCCCATAGGTTTCATTCCTTTTATACAACTTCATGTAAAGTAACCCAACAAAATTAGTTACCTCCATATTGGTACACACATTTCTGGAGCGCCGAAAAAAAAAAAAAAAAAAAACATTCTTACCATTCTCAAGAATGTTTCTATTACCATCATCATTACCAGGATTCTGTGTGTTATTTCGAGTCGCTGCATTTGAATTATTAGTTTGATGTTCTGTATTACCGGTATGTGCGGTAACTTCTCTTTGGTCTCCTGCAAATAGAATTATGTGTCAATTTCTTCTAGTAAATAGTAAGATGAAAAGTCAGTTGAGCCAAATGAATATACTTTACCCAATGCATCTTGACCAGTATTGATACCATCTTTAGTAATATGTGCATTAGACTGTCTTTTTCCTGAAAAAGGTAAAATTGATCAATTGCTGAATTTTGACCAAGCAGCAAAAGTCAAGATTCAAACTTCTTATTATTTTTGCAAAACTTTGACATGAGTTAGTTTGGTTGCACTGTAGTGATGTGCATCTGGAGCATTTTATCATGAAAAAATGAACAAAAACTTTTCATATTCAATATCATGATAAACATGAATCAATAAGATAAAGCCAGTTGAGCATTGTGACACAGTTCACAAAAAAAAGTAAACATTTATTCATGCTGGGTACAAAGTCTATATTAAAGCACATATTTGAGCACCAAAAAAATCTGAATGCAAAAAAAATTATATTAACCTTGTTCAACATCCTTTTTATGTTTGGTTTTCAATTTCTTATCTGTGGGATAAATGAACAAAATCAATTCAAGCTCAAAATGTGAGGTTCATATTAATCATAGCAATACAGAATTATAAACAAACTACGATAGATACAAAAAATCTTACCGAAATCATTGAAAATGTACATGGTATTTATAAAGTCCTGTTGCAGTTTCAATTTTATTATGAAAACAGTTTTCAACATATCTTAACCAGGATTGTTTTTATTTTAATCAACGCTTTTTTTTTACTTGATATACACACCTGAAGGGGCTTACAAACTGTACATGGCATTAATAAGATCTTATCACGATTCGAATAATTTTCAAGATTTCATGAATATTGTGTATATCTAAGCAATTGAATATTTTATCATATAATAGACCTTTGTTTACTTCTCTTAACCTTTGTGCAAACAATATTTCTATCCTTGCACAGAATACTCCTATACAACACTGGCAGCATTTATTTTTACAAGCTGATCTAGCTATTGTCAAAGTAAGAGTGAAGTAACATTACAACAACAATAAAGTTTTCCATAACAATACAAAACTACATAGAAAGTATAAATTACACATAGTCTATCAATATTACTATGTTTTATGTGGGGCTTGCTCGCAGGGTGGTTCACACACTGCGGGTCGGTTATGGCTGACCATCCTCCACCATTATAATGTCCACATAATTGATACAAAAAAAGATAAACTATTCCCATACCCAATATGGATTTCATTACATACTTTCCCTGTATAGAATGATGTATGCTCTCACAACTCCCAGGAATAGACAAATAAATAGCGCAAGAAAAATTCCCAAGATTACTTGCTGGTGGTTGTCTGCAAAAAAAAATTATTATTGATGATTAACTTTTCAATGTAAAACTATGTATATTCAGGTTGTATATATAAGTCAATGCATTGATAATAAATAACTGGTTAATTATATTCATATTTTCAAGTTGGAATGGTAATCAGACAAGAGGCTGTAGTACACGTTCACCTTATGACTAAGCCATTTTAACTGCTTTCTTCTTTTGGGGGTTAATATTTAAATACTTCAACAGTGACAAAGTATTTCAGGTAAATGAATATGACTTTATTGGACTACATAGTTTACTATGACATAATAAAATTGAATAAGTGAATATGAAAAGAATATGAATTTCATGAATTGGGCAAATTTATATTGTATAACATATACCAGGGGTCGGCAAACTACGGAGGCTTCACTGAATTATGGGAAAAAAGGCAGTTTTGGTGATGAATCAGTTTTATAATCCTTGCTCGAGGAGTTAATAATATTCTTTACGTAAGAGAATTTATTGTGAGAAAATAAAATCCACATTCTATTCAGGAGATGTATTACTGCTTGATTTTTATGAAAAAATCTTCTTGAAGGAAATCTCTATCCAAATTTGACAAATCTGAAAACTCAGATTAGTGATGCCTATTTAGAAAATGTCTTAATCTTGGCTTCATCCAGGATGTCGCCTGAGTTCAAAAATCTATCAAGCGTGATGCAACAACAAGTGTCACATTAATGTCACTTGTAATTTTTTTTTTACTAAGACAAGTTAAGTTCACGAATTGTCACAGTCTTCGCGTGCTGTTCAAAATCTAAAAGTTTAACTTCTAATCTGTGTGGAAAAATTGTGATTCATCGTTACGCTTTTACCTATCTGAAAATATGTGCAGCCCGCAAAGAATTGCAACTCTTAATTTTAGCCCGTGAGCGACAAAAGGTTGCCAACCCCTGGCCTATACATAATATAATATTTTATGTAAACATTCTGCAATCTGCAACATAAATTCTGACTAAAAAAAGGAATTGCAAAATTGTATCTTATCACATTTACATTACTATAAAATTA
The DNA here is from genome assembly GCF_964204865.1 of Styela clava. Taxonomy (NCBI): domain Eukaryota; kingdom Metazoa; phylum Chordata; class Ascidiacea; order Stolidobranchia; family Styelidae; genus Styela; species Styela clava. Next base: position 9,315,098 of record NC_135254.1, read on the forward strand.
TTGCACAGTATATTGACATACCTGCTTCAATTGTAGGGTTTGTAACATTGCAAGGTGGGCAAGTTGGTAAAGGTTTCATTTCAGCTTTAGTGGGGCAATCAGGACATGGTGGACATGTTGTGACTGGGCAAACAAATGATCGCTTTTGCCTAAGCATAAGTGCTTCATGTTCACGCTTGGAGATTCCTAATTCACATTCTCCATTTTTTACGACACTGGATGAATTGCATGTGCACTACAATAAAAATGGATTCATCAAGTTGACCAAGCATTTTCAACATGCAATTAAAGATGACTTACATGCGCTAAAGCTTTTGTTTTTGTTCATGTTATTTGGTTTTCTCAGTTTCCTGAGCTGGAGTCAAAGCGAAAAAATTTTCGGTCCAAAGCATAGAGTTGGAGTTGTATTTTAAATGGCTCAGAGTTTGGAATAGAAATCAAGTGTATATTTTTCTTGACTAGACCGCATTGGCAATCTGATAGGAAATATTTGTTTTCGCCATAGATACTATTGGTATGGTTAACTTGATGTCGGAAAGAAAACTATTGAAACATGAAATTTGATGATAAGAAATCGTTCTATGCAAAAAGCTTGGATGACTAATTTTCCGGCTAATAAAAAAAAAGAACAGTAATTATTCTGAACAACCCATTAACTTAAGAGCGGGCTACATTACATGAATCTATGCTACGAGTACCATTTGATCTTTGAAAACTATAAAAACAAAAGCAGCTGGCATTACAAAGTTGAATAATGAATACCATTATAAAATATATCAACTCAAAGAGAATTATACTTTAGAGGAAGCCTTTAGTGAAAAAAGGGGCAGACTCCAAAAAAAGAAATAATCCTAGTTGCATACCGGTCAAAAATTGGGTCCGGAAAATTGTCTCATTAGCCAAAAAATACAGTAAAATCTGTATTTATATTCAGTATACTTACTATGGTAGGTCCTGTTGATTCACCATCAAAAAGTTTCACTCGATCAATTGAACATACTTCACTGTCCCAGCAATTTGGATCATCATTCCATCTAAGAATTAGAATTAAAAAAAATTGAGTAGGAGTGCAGAAACCATCTAGTACAGGGGTGTGCAACCTTTATTACAGTAGGGCCACATACAAATAACTGGGTGAAACCGCAGGCCGCATCTCTTTCCATGATAGTCTTTCTAGCAGTTGAAGGTAAAAAATTTTGGTTTTTGATCTTCGATGACAGGTGTTGTTCGCTTCACACAAGCTAACTGTTCAGGTATTGTAACGTAATAAGCAGGGATATAAATTGGACTTCAGTATAGGCTTTGCATCGCATATTGCAAAGGGATCGATATCACCCACACATACGAGATTAAACCTGGCCGCATTTGACCTGCGGGACACAGGTTGCATACCCCTGCTTTTTTATACAATGTACCTCCACAATATTCAAAGCTGTGAACCAGCAAAGGGTAGTTAGCAATGTGATGGCAAGCATGTTTTCGATTAGTTTGATTTACCCCACATTCAAACTATATCTTGGTCACGTTGAATTGAAAAAACAACATGAAGCTTTTAAATTGACTTGGCCTTACCCAGTGGATTACGATAGTTAATTATTTCAACACATATAACAGCCTACATACCTGCCTGAAAAAGTTCCTTTTTCACATTTTTTACAATTAGAATATCCTGGTTCAGATTTGTAAGAATGTTTGCAAGGTTCCACTAAATAGAAACCAGGTGGACAATAATAACACAAGCGGCCTTTGTAGTCAGGGTGTTCATATGTCGGCCAGTTGTTAGTTAACTCACTCTTAACACCGCCTTCCAGGCAAAAGAAGAATGTAACCAGTAACCATGACTTCATCCTAAATCTTATGATAAGGACAGAAACCTTCTACCCTATTTTTCATATTATACCTAATCATTTCTAAAAATACATTGGAAGATAAACATTACCAGCTTGTATAGGGCTTTGTTTGGAACAAAGGGCATGAAAATTGTCATACAAAAAAAGAGTAAGTAACAGTGCAAATACATTAGTTAAATTCTACGCTTTATTTTTTCTAACGCAATTGTCAATGAGTTTGCAACTGTCTCTGGCGGTTTTTCCTTTGGCCTCAAACACAATAAGTTCATCTTAAGTACAAAATTTAACTTGAAACCATGATTTTGCAGCGGAAATGTGAAAACATGTAACATTAAAAAATTAAGACTATGATAAATTTGACCTGGTCATAATTATCTTTAAATGTTATGTGAAACCTGAAGACTTGAAATGTCAAGTCAACTTGTATTTTATTAGTACTAAACTATTATGAGTTTCTATTTGTTCCGAGTATTATAAGGCAAGTAAACTTTCAATCAAAACAAGCCTAATTACTTGTGTGTATGCAGGAGTGAGATGTTTTAATGTCATTAAATATTGTGTACAACTTTGATTGTATATTTTGTAACTATATCCAGATCATTACGATACAAATAAACATAATATATGGACAGAACAATGGTTATTATTTACATGTTAGGTGGGAACAAAGACATTTCAACAAAGTATACAATAAATACCTTTATTATAACTTGGCAGTGCCTCGAAAATTAGGTGTGGCACTTTTTAGCACACCTGTCCTACAGTTCTGAGTTGAGGATGGTTCACGTAACCGCAGGTCGGGTAAGGCTTTCTCCACCATCAGGTCCAAAAAATAATAACTGGCTAACTAATCCCATACCCGACATGGACTGGTGACTGGATGAGAAGCCATGGTTTGCCATATAATTAAGCCATCTTATCGACTTTCCTCTCCCCTTGGGTAAATATGTAAATTCTGTAAGATAGATATATGATGCGGGGCAAAGGATTGAAGTAAGCAAATGAATTGGGATTCATGCTTCACTCTGAGTTAGATAGTTTGTTCAAAAAGTTGGAAAGTATATGAAGAGATATTCAAACACTTTAGAAAAGTGTGTGACAAGAGTGGTGAGACACATTAACTTAGAATAATAGAATAATAATCTTGTTATACCTGAAACTTCTGTAGTCATGCATGACTTTTCTTTGTCTATTCTACTTTTATAATCCAAAACTCTTATGCTTTCCCCATTTTATTGTACATTATCTAGTTTCTGTTTGCTTTACAGACAATACAGTCAGTTTTATTTGTTTACCAAGCTCGCAGTGATGTTTACACACATACTGTGTCTATTCAGCGTAGACAATTCATTGTATATAAATTTTGTGTGTTGTCAATGTGATTATGGGGATGATAATTATTTAATATAGAAAACAAAATGAAGTAAATTAGAGATGACAAAACTTATCATGCTATTAGTAGTACTTTCCTATTACATTATTATTATTCGTCTTTCCTTTTTTCAGTTTTTGCTCTTCCTTGATCTGAATACCCCTATACAAGGGTCCTATACTATAATGTGATAATGATATAATATTACATTTGGACACTTTTTCTTTCAAAATCTCTCACTTGTTTCATACACGGATAGACCAGTCTGAGTCTGACAGTGTTTAATTTTCACAGTGGCGCTAAGTATATTTATTTTGGGCACTCATGCAATCATCTTTTATATCAGGGTAGTCCAAGGTTGTCGGCTCCGAGGGCCACAAATTTATTTTTTCATTGTTCGCGGGCCACAATAGTGCCAAGAATAGATAAACAGTGCAACACAAAACAAACACTTTTATTGTGCAAACGAATCGTTATCAGACATAGCCATCCCAGGCTAATAGAATCCGCATTCGATTTTTAGTTTTCTATGATGCCTATATCGTTAGCATATATTCCCGACCAAAAAAATAGAAAGTCAGATATAAATTTGGACTGCCAAGCACATCATTCAACTTCGCTATCTGCCTCGGCTAGCCATAACATTAGTCAATTCAGTGACATTAGTGATGTAACAATATGTCAAAAGATTTTTCTGGGCAATTTTATTACGAAACAACACGAAATGCGATTTAATGATTACTCTCCGAATGTGACGCGGGCCACAGATAATGAAGCGGTGGGCGACATGTGGCCTGCGGGCCTGGGTTTGGACCACCCTGTTTTATATCATTCTACAGTTCTATCTGATGTTGGACATTATTATTATACAATCTACAAAAGAGGGAGAAACCTTGTCTAACTTCAAAATTTATTGAATTATGGTGAATTATTTTGGAAAAAACACTTTTGTTATAATATTTCTAAGCATAAACCTTTTTATAATAATAATTGTTATCAACCATTCCTACCCTTTGTTAGTCAATACTAAATACCATGCGAGGTTGGTTTTGTTTGTCTTGTCCCTATTATCACCATTTTAATTTCGCATTTCATCGTTATCACTTTATTTTATATTCTACTACATGCTATGCGGATAATACCTCTTCATTCCACTAATATCAAACTTCACTGCTTAGCTCCGAAACAATTCATTTTAACATCGCTCCCACAAACATTACCCTGGGGATTCCCCTGATTTTTTATAAAAGGTGGTTTTGGTTTCACCTTCACAATTTATTTTGCGAGAATTGCCATGTTGTTCAATCTAACTTTGTGAATTGTATACTCAAGTGTTTGGAACCAAAAAGTTTAATTGGACTCCATGATCATCGTAACAGGCAATAAAATAATTAATAAAAACAAATAAATAAATAAAAATTGATTTATGAAATCAGGAGAGCAAACAAACCCTTAGATAAAGTTTGAAACTTACAGAATATACGGTAAGATGGAAGGTTTTGCCAAGAAGAAGTAGTACGTTACAGGAACTTGGATAATCGGTTGGCACTGTATGAAAAAATTTTTTATTGCTCTAATAATCGAAACTCTGCTCCTACCATGTTAAATTTGCTTTGTGAGCAGTGCGCACGAATGACCTGCTATATGGAATAAATGAGACACCATGTCCAAAGTGTACTTTTGGGATATGTATGTGGAAACTGTGTTACTCTCATTTTATTTCTGTGAATTTTGGAAAAGAGTCAATGCATGGCTAACTGTTGAAGTATAGATTAAACCACAATTTGACACAGAGAAATTTTATTGGGGGTAGGGCAAAACCAAGGTATAAATTGTGTTTTATTATGTGCCAGATATTTCATATACAAATGTAAACTTTGTAATGAGGCCTCGATTTTTATATATGATAAAAAACATTATTAACTGTGAAAAGATCAATGCAACTAGAAATGATAAACTGTCAATCCATATGAAGAAGTGGAAAATTATCATAAGCTCGTTTTTTCAAGTGCATTGATATTTATGTATTATTGTGTCTATATAAATGTGATGTTTTGAATATAATAAAAAAAAATTACAGAAATTTCTAAAATTTTATGAGTGCGAGAAAGTATTTTGAAAAGCGGTTAATCCCTTATAATTCAGATGAGGTTTATTGTATTGCAGGCTCACCATGTCGTAGGGGTTGCAGTGGCGAAGGCCTGCTTCAAAGATTGAAGAAAATTATTGCTATCCATGGATCCTAAAAGACATACACCATGATGGTAGTAAATGAAGCTTTTATTCTTCTGGTGACAGTCATCCAGATCCTTCATCACAGGTTCGGAGATGTTTGGTTCAACCACCTTATCCAGAGAGTAATAACTTGGGTAGGAAATGATGAATCAGTATTGGTCGTCTAAAGACTTGCATGGAGTAGAAACACCTCATAATACTACATGTGACCCCAGCAAATGAAGGACACGAGACTGTGTCATTAGTGAGTAACCGTACTACAAATCCAATCGCAACAATGATGTTGATGGCAACCTACAATATAACTGAATCCTTTCTAAACGAATAGAAAATCTTTGTCTAATTATACATATTGTATTGAAATATAACATTACAAAATTAAAAATAAATCATCATCATCAAGACAAATAAAATAAGGGAAAAATCATTAAAATTCATCTCTTCTAATAGATTATGATTCAAATCGATTAACACAAAACATGAAAAATGAGAGTATTACGAATTATAGAGTAATATGAAAAAAACTAAATCAAAATAAGAGAAAATAAAAACAAAACAGTTGCGTAGCCAGACAAAAAAGAAAAAGCACCAAAATTTTACAAGATTTGATAAAATGTTGAATTACATAATGAAGGAAGCTGTTAAGGTAAATAAAAAACAAGAAACAACTATAAAAAGATATTTACAAGTATTTGATGTCTATATGCACTAGATGCACCATAATGCAAAAAATAGTAGTAATGGTAAGTACTTGAACTTATATTGAATTACTATATGAAGATGTATTGAACAAAAAAAGATTAAAAGTTGGAATTGTGTTTTTTTTATCAATATTTGTTTGGGGTGTAGTTAATTACCGGTACTAATTAACTTATATAGGATAATATCACCTTACCCCTCACTTGAAAAAAAAAAGCTCTTATTCTGATAAAGGATTTTTCTTTCATTATAAAGGAGAAAGAAGCTGGCCAATGAATAGCGAGATCAATTGTCAGTTTATTTGGGTATAGGAGTTGTTGATTAATCCAGATGCAAAGATTTGGATGGTTGAAGAAGTTGTAACCAGCTAGCATTTACATGAACCACCATGTTATAGTGAGAAATTCAGCAATTATTTCACTCCAACCAAGAAATGATTTGGTATAAATGTCTGGATATGAATTTACTTTTTATAGTAGAGACGGAAAAATCAATGCTTTCGAGGAACATATGAGTGTCGCTGTTGCCTCCCATACATCGCAATAACATCACGAGAGTATACCAAATCTGGGCAGAAATCCTGATCATTGAAGAGTCTTCAAAGATAACTTCAATCATCGAATATCATCTCATTGTACTCATTATTCTTTATTCAGAATTTGTGGATGATTCTTCTTCGTGTTCGTCAACTATCGGCCCTGTAAAAAAATTTTAAATTTGAATTTTCATGTCTGATGAGAGACAGACTTGAACACTGGGAAATTTTGGCAAGATTGCTCTTTTGATTAGACCACTGGGCCATGGCCCACTGCTGGGCCACAGGAACATTTCCAGGTGGGCCACAAACCTATTAGAAATTGCTAGACATTATTGATAAATTATTTAAATTGGATTGTAAATGAATAATACTACATTTTTTAGCTACCCAATGGTCATTTTTATTTTGAATATCTCCACGGAACTTTTTGTGTAAGAAAAGTTGGCCACCAAAGAAAAAAGATTGATTCATAGCAAAAGACTATTTTTTAGTAATTTATTCCTGAAATTTGTGACAGTCAGTTAATTCTAGGAGGATGCTGTTATAATGTAAACTCCCTTTTGAAAACTTTGAAATCTAAATTTGAAAAAAAAATTCTCAGTAGACTCACTTGCTCCAGATGATTTTGACGTTTTTTTATGTTCTTTAAATGAATCATTTTGTCCATAACTAAAAAAAAACAATAGCAGGTTTTACTATTAATGCACATGTTAAACAAAATGATATAGAAAGTTTCAGAATACATAGCGTAAGATAAACACTTGATAGGGGGGTCTATGGTATTGGTATGAAGTTTAGTTATATGTAAGAGAATTGCTGTCTCTACCACTGAAAACACAGAATTCGGTTTCAAACAATCTTTGGTGTATAAGCATCACATCCTATTTAAAATAATTATCTATCAGAATTCACCCAAATGACACATTTACTACTGATTTGCTATACCTTGTAATGATGCCACAAATGTAATAATAAACAATTGTTACTCTGGAATCCAGCTCAAATATTCACATAATCAAATATATAAAGAAACCCAAGGTCCCTACAAAATGGTTGAGGCAAAGTCAATAAAAATAGGACAAAGTTGAGGTAATTAGGACAATTATTTTGAATAATGATAAAATAATGTCGAAAAACAAAATACCTTTCATCCTCCACACTGGCTTTACCTCCATGATCAGGTTTATCATCAACTACATCAATATCCATAATTTCTTTATCATCTTCTGATTTAGCCACTGAGTCAGACATCAGTCGTCCTTTTTGAAAAAATCACCGAGTTTATCTTTTGTTCATCGGTTAAGCAGCCTTGTAAATTCATTAGGTTGCTTTACTTTTAGAACAGGGCTATGTGGTTAGCATCGCAAAACGTCAGAGATATGCTTGCCGTTTGCACCTTTAATTACCAAATATTGTAGGGAATAATTATGTGTGAAAGGATTGATTAACTCCTCAAGTTACAGCTTCCACCACAACCTACATACAAAGGTTGGCCCACATTCAGGTCAAATAAAATATATCTGTTATTAAATATATTATACAAAATACAATTTGTACATATAAGTTTTAATTCCATTTTAAGGGTTTTACTTATTGTGAGTGACATATTAAATTACAACAAAAAATTTTCAGATTATATCTATTAATCCTTGGTTAAGATAAGTTTAATATTATGATGGTATAAGTAGAACAACCGTTAACATTGACAATCAATTAGAAATATATATGATAACTGGTGCTACTATAGAACGAAGTCTACTAGGTACCGGCATATGTTGTTCAACCGCAACGGTAGAAGCCTTACAATAAGGAGCTAAAATATGCTCCTAACAATCACTCAGAAATATAGATAAATTTGTACAAGCTTTATTTCCAAACTGTGCAATTTGTTTCATTAATCGCTATTTTATACTGTGCACACATCACTGATACAAAGCAACAAATGTATTTGAAAAAACTTACCTCCTTGTGCCTCCCCTGCCCCACCATTATTCGGATCAGTACTTGGTCCAGGGATCGATTTTGAACAATGGGGTCTATCCAAAGCTCGACTCTGGGGTGGCACTTCCGTATCACCCAGCGGTTGCTGAGGTTGGACGGTCTCTTCAACTGCCCCATTATAATTGGGTTCAGTAATTGGTCCAGAGACGGGTTCGGGGAACGGTAGTCCCCCAGAAGCCCCAATTTCTGGTTGCGCTCCAGTATCACCATGGGGTTGCAGAGATTGGACAGTCTCTCTAACTGCCCCATTATCATTAGGTTCAGTACTTGGTCCAGCGATCGGTTCGGGATAACGGAATCCATCGGCAGCTTCTCCTTGGGGTGGCACTACTGTATCAGTCGAGGGAGGGCGAGGGTCAGCTGTTTCACGAGTCGGTCCACTGATTGTAATTCCGTCATGAATAGGACCGGCTTTTTGAAAGAACAAGAAAATTTATTCATAAACAGCAGAATGAATATTAAACTGTTCAAATAGTTATTAGCAATGATAGTCAGTTTGGCACCCCAAGAAAAAATTGTTGAATATGCTAGAAAGTAAAATATTATTCAGCTATTTATCAATATCCCATTTTGCTATAAAATGGGAAACTAACAGAGTATGATATTTCACAATAGGCAAGTGTCACTAAACCCTAAAGCAGATAGTTCTATAGCACAAGTGGGTCTAAATGTAGCATTTTCTTAAATCAAGGTAGAGAGCAAGCTCTCAGAATTAAACTCAACTCTGAAGTTATCGGTGATTCCTGAATTGCAAAGAGCCAATGAAACTAAACAATATAGATTCAAGGTAGTGCATTAGAAGCCTCCAAATGCTGATTGACACAAGACTTGAAGCTATTCCATTCAGTATAATCAGGAAAACATCTATGATTCATGAATTCCACATGAACAAAGTTTTTGGAAATTAATTTTGACATAAAATTTCTTTGTCCAGGCGATCTACTTACATAAAACAGGTGGAAGCACTTAGAATATAATGGGATTTTCTTCAATTTGTCTATAAGAAATATATTTTCATTGACTGGCTCGTAACCTTCTTGCATATAAAATACACTACAAACCTTTATTATCTTTTAGTGACTCTTCAGCATGGTGATGTTCCACTGCAATAATCCTCGCATTCTTCATGGCTTCAGTCCATTCCATTCCAAATTCCTTGCAAATTATATCAGCGATATCAGCATTATTTGATTCAACCAAATATTCAAGTAAGTCTTCAAGAGTTGCAGGTTTGATATTTTGGCTTCGCCATAAGGCAAGTCCATCTCTCATGTACAGATTTGATTTACCTGGAATATGGAATTAAAATATTAGAATATCCCTGAACAAAATAGACATTGTATGTGAAGTTTATCCATGTGGTATTATCACAAAATTCATCCATACAGAAATAAAAATGGGTTAGTTTTTTCTGATTTGAACAAACCTCGGAATAAGTAGCTACTGGTATCATGGGATTTGCTATACTTTCCAAACAAAAAAGAATTGTTACAGCCCAGAATTCACATACATAAAGTATTACACTCAACTGGGTCCTGAGATATATAACTTGAGCCGGTATAGTTGGGATAATTATGGGTTATGGGTATTCTATTATACCATTGGCTATTTTTGATCGTCTGAAATCTTAATATAGCAATAGGTAATAATTTGATTTAAACTAAATTGGCCCAACATCTCAAGTTATAACAATAAGAACAAGAAACAAACAATTGTACCTTGTTCTATTTTCTTTATCTGCGTCTGATTCAGCTTCAAATACTCTACACAAAAGTTCCGAGCTCTTTCTGGTGGCATTTTCCACTCAACAATAGCAAATGCTAAAAAACATGAAAGAAAGTTCTATAAAACAGTTAACGGTGAAATCCGGATATTGTAAATCAATAAGATAGAAAGAAAAAAATCTGAATAGATAAATTAACTCACCCCGATCCAGTCTATCAATCTTGTGATTTTCTGTAACAAATTAAGAATATTATATTAAAAACAATATTCAATCAAAACAATTTATTGTTCTATTGCTTAGTAAGTTATTACCTCATTAGGCCTAGTTAGACGGGTAACAGTTTAAATTGCAACGACCAATGGTCATTACATTGACGTTAATTAATAATCTGCATAAAATAAGAAAAACTGGTAGAATTAGATGTTGCACACATAGAGCCCTTTTAAGGTGTGACACCTCATCAACTTTCCTCTCAAACCAAAACAAATGTATATAACATATTTCTTTTTTGGGGATTCTTTTTTCGTCGAATGGGTGCTTTTGACATAATTTAACATTAGAAAACAACATAAACGAATCAGTAATGTATAAAGCAAAATATGTAGAAAGAAATTTTACCTTTGTTTTCAGTGAATCCTAGTTCTTGTACTATCTCATCAGCAATCCTGTTGAAATTATGTCGACGTAATGAAGCCAGAACATTGAAAAGGGTGGCATCAACAGGTTTGGATTCCTTGAACCATTTTACAGCTTCTCGAATTTTTGCTGCTCGGTCAATACCTGAAAATTGTTGAAATGAAAGTGAATTACCAAAATATATGTTTAATAGCATTTCATAGACAAAATAGTGCTAAAAAGAGGAAACTGAAAAAATGTGCCTCATAATCCGATAGTGAGTGTATTAATTTTTATATTATAAATAATGCTTGGACAACAGAGATTTCCCTCTGAACCAAGAGACTACGACCAGGGTTGGGGCGAAATTATCAATCAAGCCATTCCAAATATGGTTGAGTAATAAATTAGAAGTTCAAATCTAGGAGCTAAGTGTACATAGATAAATTTATTGCTATCTATCTATTCTAGCTGCTAAGAAACATCACCAACCCATATTATCAATTTTGTTGAGAATATCTGTGTGAAGTTGCAAAACATGACGTGATAATAGATAACGGTCATCTTTTGTCAAAATTCGATGTTCAAAGATACGAGAAACTAGAAAAAAAAAATGGTAAAGTTGAATATCTATTTCAGTGTTTCGAATTTAATTTCAGATTAATCTTGTTTAATAAAGAGGTAAAATATATAAAAAAAGGTTAAGAACCAGTAAACAACTGTATTTCAAATTCCAATGTTTCAATAAGTTGGCTGACTGGTGTCATGAAGCACTCCCTATTCAGGGCCGTTTCGGCGGCAACCGAGATAAAGTGTTTTATGACCTTTTTGTTCTGCCGATTTAGCAGGAAACGACAGGGACAGGAAAACACGGCTGCGAACTAACCCATGTACGTACAGTGTAGTACTTATCGCACCAAATTCCAAAGTTATTTCAACATTCGGGATAATAGGTTGTCCAAAATGATTGCTGCTCTATAACTTAAAATTATTTTTGAATGTAATATCATTAAATAAAAATATCGAAATTTTGTTTTGATACAAGAAGACAAAAAATCATCTAAAGCAAAAAAGTTATGATGATATATATCAATTACCTTTGTCCCATTTATCTTTCACATTCACGCCACGTACAACAATTGTATCCTGTGCTTGTCTGAAAACAAAAATATAACACAACTTTCATATTTATCCGGAAGAGAGAAAAATCATTGAGACAACTTGATCATATTCATGACATACTGTATATTCTTGAAAGTACGCCTATCGCGCGAATTAGCCGACTCCCTGAAAACAGCCTTAAAACGACGATTTTATAAAAATTCGCAAATAAGCCGGTCCTACGAATCGTTACACACCGAAAGCCCTAAGAAAGGTGTATAATAAGAACAAAATTACTGTAACGCAAACATTTTAACACGTTTATCTTTCTGCCTGTTAGCGAGGGCCATTGGTGTATTGTTACTTGTAACTCCTACTTGAAATTTATGTTAATGAAGTCTATATTGCTTTTCAATGCGTGTCGGGAGTTTAAGAGTAAGTTCTTGAATCAGCATCAAACAATTTCTTTCGATCGCCCACAACGGCGGTTAATTTCGTTCTATGTCTGTTTCAAGGAAAGAAATAATGTTGTATCAACACATTTGTATGAATCGCTACAAATCGTCAAATCGTTAACACGTCGGCCGGACGCCTTAAGCAAGGCGCAGAAAGAAAACAAAATTACATTTCTAATGTTTATCGTTTCTGTTTGTTAGCGAGGGCTGTAGGTAGATTGTTACTCATAACTCTTACTTATAAATTTATGTTAATAAAGTCTATATTGCTTTTCAATGCGTTGTGATTCGTTTTAATGGAAGGGATTGTGTCGGGAGTTTAAAAGAAAGTTCCTGAATCCGCATGAAACAAATTATTTTGATCGCCCACAACGGCGGTTAATTTCGTTCCATGTCTGTTTCAAGGAAAGAAATAACCTGTATTAACTTAACACATTCTTATTAATCGCTGATTCGGAAATCGCTATCAAAGGGATTTTCAAACCTTGTAGAATGAATGTCTTTTTGTGGCATATTTACATGACCCATTCTTTCGATGTTGCTACAGTTGGCAATTCTTCGGTAATTCGATAATATGAATACTTTTATTTATCATTTGATTTTGAATATAGTGTCATTACTTCAACAGCGTGAGCAATGTCATGCATGATGTACAGATAAATAATTCAATTATAAAGAAGGCGACACGGCTGACCGTAAATCGACGCTTTTGCTCTTAAGTAAAAGTTAAAATCAAATTTAATCAAATACAAGCGTTCAGTGTATAAAGGTGATTAAAAGTCAGGCGGCGTTATTTGTGTTACGGCGATAGGCCCATAGCCCACCAAATGATAACATTTTGACCAGAAATAGTTGGCGTAAATCAACGCTGTTGATCTTTTAAGTGAAAGTTAAAATCAAATTTAATCAAGTACAAGCGGTGACGAGTATAGAGGTGATTAAAAGTCGGGCGGCGTTTTTGCGTTAGGGCGATAGCGCTCCAGATAATAAAATCAAATAATAAAATCAAATTTAATCAAATACAAGCGATCATGTTTATGATCAAACAATCACACCTGCACAAGCGATTGTGTGTGACTGTGTGTGCCTGCACGCTGTTTGCCGTGAGAACTAAATGATTTGTAGCTGCAGCTGGCAAGTCAGCATAATAAGATCTCGATAGTGATCAAAGTCATGCGCAAATGAGCCGATTTTTTGATTTGATCTGCGTTATGCGCGAATAAACCGGTTCCCTAGTTTGGCAACTTTTATTTTGAGTTTCAAACTCGGCCTATATGCGCGAATATACGGTAAGCATAATTTCTCGTCTGGTTATCAGTCCATGTCAGGTATGTCAGTAATTGAAAAACAATTTATTTTGGATGCAAGGAAAGCCATTATACGAATCACTTCATGACGGAAAGGAGACAAGCAATCCTCAAAATTACCATCAACATGTTGTATCTTCATGTTTGTTCATACTGATTTTTGTCATTTTATGACGACACAAATTCGTTTCTCAATACTCACTCTAGCTCTGCTTTTCCCATCAAATTTGCGGATTCATCAACAAAGTTAATATCCACAAACTCTCGTTGTTCTTCCCTCTTTTTATTTTTTAGAGAAATTTCATCTTCAACTTTTAAACTTCCAACAATAATAGATTTAGTCTTCTCTGCAGAATTTTGAATACTTGTCTTTGAATCTTCATGAACACAAAATATTTAAGACATCAACTCAGTGGCATTGCAATCAAAGCTTTGCACAAACTTGAGTTAGATCAAATCCATCGCCCACCACAGCCAGGAAGTTACAAATTGGGTTGGCAATGACAAATCTGAAATATTCTGTCTGGTTCTTCAAAGATGTTGACTCCTTACATCAGCGGTTCCCAACTGGTGGCGTCCTCACAAGGAGGCAACAGAGCAGTTTGAGGGGGGGCGAAAAAATCATTTTATATTTCACTTCACGAGGAAACTCTTCATTCTCCTTAGTTTCACTGCCTGATAAAGTTATTTCACAGGACGTTTTCAATTTGTTGAGCATAATGAGAATGAACAGTTTGAACATAATGAGATTTGAAATCTACTAAACACAATACCACTATAAATACCACTGGAATGATAAAAATGGGGGCCATGAGTGCCAAAAACCTCCGCAAGGGGGCCACGAGCCATTAAATATTGGGAACCACTGCGTTACATATTTATGGTTGCATGTACAGAATCGTGTTCACTGTTCAGAGTAAAAGGTGTTAAGGAGTTATTGAAAAAATCTATGAACCTGTAGGTGCAATATCTTCATGAGAATCATGTGATCCCTCAGACACTTTATGGTATTTCCTTTTGTCCAGAAATTCTATAAAGTCAAAGATAAAATTAAATTTAAAAAATGAACTATCATTGTTTCGTAGCTATGAATCAACTCATAATGTAGTAACCTAAAACATAGATTTGAATTCTACCACAAAATTGTCTAAAACTATCATTTTGTGAGTTGAAATAAGAATACCCCCATATACAGCCCTAAAACAATTAACTTCATATATTGGGCCTAGTTTGCCTCATGTATGAGATAGGCTACATATTGTATATTTAACAAAATCTACAGTGGGGAGCCATGAGAAGCCAGTTAGAGGCATACAATACTTGCGTAATAACTGGTATCTGGTAAACATACTTACCTTTTCCACCTTTCTTGAGTAACCCATTACATTGTTTGTGCTTGAGTATTAACATACCAGCTAATATTGCAGCTAATATTGCCACGATCATCAGTGCCACACATAAAACCACACTTAGAACTTTCAAAGAGTTTGATTCTTCTTTAACAGCAGTCGAAACTAGAAGCAATAAAAGAAAAATATTTAACATGCTGAAGAAAAACCATAGAGATAAAAAGCATAAAACATTAGATGTTAAAAAGGTTTTCAAGCAAAAAGATTTTCATTTTGTAGGAATGAAGATCAATAATTTCACATTTTCCACTTATGTCTCCATTGATAGTAGTAATAACGTTTTAACTATAGGTTAGCCAAATTACTTAATATAAATATTTTGATAAAAATACTGTAATTTAAAATATTTGAAATGATGATTAACTGCATTTGAATATGGACATCAATACATGTTACGTTGTAAACGTACATTGTTTACAATTTTATTGCACATTTTGCCTCTGTATGCAGTGCATCGTGCGCTGCCTTGTAACCAATCATTGTAGAACCATCATTACCCTTTTTTCCCTTTGCTTGTAGCGTAAATTAGTAATTTTATCTGTTGTCTGGTTTAGCGTTTTTCTTTCGGTCATTTCGCATCACGTATTCGTCGTGTAAGAGCCGCAGATATTTGTCCGTATTGTGGACTGTTTACTTATCTGTAATTGTATTAGCCGACCGGATCAGAAAACAATTGGTAAGAAATTAGCCTTTTTGTTGTTCATATGCTTTGTGACTTAAGTTAACCAATTGTTTTAATTCATTTAAGAAAACCGATGTTCTTTGCCAAGTGTATAAAGAAGAAGCTGATTTATGCACGTGTCTTGTTTGTGGACAAAGGGGCTGAGAGTGGCGCGTTCAATACGTTTTCATTGTGTCTTGTCTATATAGATTCCGGGCTATCAAAAGACGTGAAAACTTTAACCACTAAATCTACTATTTGTACCATACTACTAACTTATGTCTATTTAAAAATAATTTTAACAAAAAAAGAAGAATTTTTATTTTTTTTAAGAACACACCTTCAGCTTCAGATAATGATATACCATCATCTTTTCTACAAGGAACTTCAAGTGGAGCTTCCACTGTTTTTCCTTTGGTGCTAGCTTTGATAGTTGTTGTTGTCGTTGTTGTAGAGCTAGTTTTCGCTCGGAGATATTCTAAAGATTGTTCGTTCAATTTCATGAGATATTCCATCTTTTGGTCATTCATTAGTGAATCATGTTTCCTCTTCGAAATTCCATCAATACATTTTCCATTTTCAACCAACTTTGAAGGCCCACAAACACACTACAAATTTAAAAAGTTTAAAAGATTTCTTGAATAGTCATCAAATTAAAATCTATACATGCATGTCGGAAATATTTGCCTAGATTTTCTAGGAATTTCATTTTAGATGATAATTGAAGTGATTGCACCACGCCATATTCACTGAAATATTTCAGATGAAATATCAGCCAATATTTACGTTCTGTTTGTTTAAAATCAAGTTTTAAATAAGTCATAATTTTTGGCAATTTTTAGGTCAAGGTTGTTTTGAAGACCAATGAGCTCCGAAATAGTGCTAATGTAACTAAATGCTTCAAACAGATTCTTTTAGATACAATATCAGCCTATATATATATAGTTTGTTTATTAATGAGTATGTTTGTTTAGTATGACTTTTACCTTTGCCATAATCTTCGGCAATTTTTAAGTAAATATCGTTTGAAAGACCAATGAACTCTGAAATTAATGCTAATGTTGTTAAGATCAAAGATGTTCATAAATGTAACCTTTGTCGGTCCTGTGCTTCCCCCACTATATAATTGATCCTGGTCGTTTGAACAAGTGTCATGATCCCAACAAGTTTGATCCGTATTCCACCTTTATTAATATAAAATTTCAATTATTTGTAAAATTATATTTTTGCAATAGTGTAAAATAATGTGTAAATTCATATTAACATAGATGTAAAAAGTATGGTATGTATAAACAAAAAAAGTCATATTAACAATATATCGTTCCTCTCTTATTCTAATTACTGGTTGAAATAGAAGAGAGTTAAAGACAAATAGTACTATTGATACCTTTGAGAAAATTGTCCTGGAGGACAGGGAAGACATACTGATTGTCCTGGATTTTTCGAAGGATCTCTCGTAAATTCACATTGTTCTACCATGAAAAATCCTGGTGGACATTTGAAGCATAACTGAACTCGATATGCAGTGGAAGCTTCGTGTTGGTATTTTGGCCAATCATTTGGCCTTTGTCTCAAAGCACTTGATTTAGATGGAACGCATAGAATTGTTAAAATTATTACCAATGGTATTAAACAATTAGACACCGTCATGTTGACTTCTTATGTATCTAACAAATAATGTAAATTAATATCATTTTGGAACAGAACTGATAGGACACATAACATGATATTTTTAGCCGAACAAAATTATGGGAGTGTTACTCTGCCACTCTCGATTTGCATAGTGCAATTCATGCTTCATCAAATCAGATCTACATGGGAATAAGGTAATTTGGGTCGTAAGCGAATGTATTTAGATGACAAATTTTTCAAAGCCGTGTTCTGTACTACAGTGTCCATACATAGTGTTACTCGCACTTGAAGTACAGTACCGGTACTCTTCAAAATAAATAAATCCGTTTATTTTAAGTTTGTTTGTTTATTAGTAAGTAGTTCAACTAACCTTATTTTGACTCAATATGCATGAATCAATAATCCTGATAAATAATAGTATGAATCATTCATTATACATTCAAACCTACAGCTATTAACAGTATAAAGCGTCATTTTCCTATATATTTGAGCAAAGCAAATAAAACATTTATACCAATATAAACCATATTTAAATGTGCAACTTCGATTGTGACAATTTGAAAGTGTACTAATTTAGTTATTGGAAGGCCTTTCCTCTTGGAAAAACACCATAGTCTGACAGTATGCACGTCTCTCTGTTGATATCACTTAGCACTCTAGCAGCATAGACAGCTGGGCAGCCTGACCGTAAGTACAGAAGTAAGTATACCCAAGTAAGTTTTTTCATAGATTTCAAACAATATTATTTGCCCAAGAAATGTTACTAAGTTATGAGATATCTATACCAAACATACAAAATGACAAGAAAAGCCCTGAAAGGCTGCAATTGAGGAACTAATATTTGTAATAGTGACGTAATGCTGTCTTTTTAAATATCTGGGGAATTCCCATGTAGTTGTTTCGGTTGCCAGGTGTAGCGCGGCGGTATGACTCATCGTACGATCGTACCAAGCGTTAGGAATACGCTCGCCACCGCACCTCTGATTACCCTGCGTGTGTTCGCATTTCGCAGGTTCGAATCCCATACGGGGGTGTCTATGTGCGGAAGGCTTGCTGGACTCCTCGCAGCCGTAAGGTGGTTAACGTAAACGCTAGTCGGTTACGGCCTCCTCCAACATCGAGTCCATGCTTCCGAAAACAAATAACTAACTAATCCCATACCGACATGGAATGGTAACCGGACGAGAGGCCGTGGTTCACCAATTAATTACAAAATAATAAAAACTGATTATGAAATCAGGAGAGTAAACAAACCTTGGACAAAGTCCAAAACGTACAAGATATAAGATGGAAGGTATTGCCAATAAGAAGTGGTACGTGTTCACTCACCTAAAACTATTGAATCAAATCATTCACACTCGCACACACACACAACCATAGAGCAGTGATAAAATTAGAAAAAAGACAGAAGATTTAGATAAATTATATGGTAACCAAGAAATTAAAAGATGGAATGTAAAAAATTGTTTTCTCACACCATTTTGATAATTTTATAAATATTCCCAAAGAAGAGTGAACAGTATTTGATATAAGGACAAAAAATGATTCGCCAAGCTGAATATAATTGAAGTCAAAAGGCCAAATTGCCCAACCAAAGTTGAGTGTAGGAAGAAGTGGGCCAAACTTTTTCATTCACCAAACACATGCCAAAATATTGCCAAATTGTAGTCCAGATTACATCAATTATTAAATACTACTGGTAACAGTTTAAGTATAATATAATTAGATTAGGGGATTGATACTGAGGTAGGTATTGTAATTTATTGGTTATGGTGAGTGGGAACAAGAATAAAGGAATGAAAGATTTTTTTTCATAGGATCCTTTGAGATTAATACGGAAGATTCATCAGAGTCAGTCTTTGGAAACTTATATTTCTCGTCATTCGATGATTGTGACGTAGCCTAAAAACGATCTGCGAGTAGGTGTTTAAAAGATTGCATATATGGATATATGTTGAGCTATTAATTATTAGCAGATAAATGAAATTGTTAAATTGATTTTAAGAGGTATGGACCATTAAATTCGTATCCCTTTATATTGGTATTTGGAGGATCCAAAAGCAATTTCTGTTTGGGACACAATTGTCACACCATGCAAAAACACTCAATTTTGATCATATCACACGATCTACACTTTGGTCAACAAGTCAACTCCACAGCAATAGCTTACCTAAACATAAAGTACATGCTTACATTGAGAGGTAGAAAACCACATCAAATTAAAATCACCAACACAAAATTAAAAATTTATTAAAGGGGACTGGGGAGAATCCAATATAGCTCGACTGCTCGCCCAGTTACAATACTTGGTATATTGCAGGAACTATAGCATGCTGTCTACATCCCTCATCTGGATATATCACCAGTCATGCCGAAAACAAAAGCCATCCACCTGTAATAAGAATAATTCCACACCAAAAAAAGCATGACCATGCAATTGTCAGAAAGTGAACAGCTATTCATAAAAAACACCGTCCAAGTATGTCAGTTACCATCTGACAAAGCAAACAACATATATACTGTATATATATATACATACACAGTGATAAGAGTGCCTTCACCAGATTGCGATTGGAACAAGACTAATTACAATTTGAAGCAGGTATAAAAGAGCTACACAGTAGTAGCTGCAGGAACTATAACAGGATTTCCATAGCTGTTCATAGCTGACAAAAAAACAAAGTGCAAGTGAGGAATGTCCCGATTTTTTGTCATGTATCGTCAAAAAGATATTCATTTTCTTTAAGGTTTTAATTGCTTCAAAACTATTAACACGTATCAGTGAGTTTTTGAAACAGTAATTTAAAATATTTGGAGACTAGATAAGACTTGACTTGTTTTTGAAAAGATTTTTTAGACTTCAATGTTTTCAAATTTGAGGGAAGAGAGTTTCAAAGTTTGGGTCCATCAAAACACAGGGAATGCTGGCTCACAGATTTACTCATGAAAGGAGCTACTTCTTCGGTTGGAGGTATTTTTGATAAGTATGTCGTCGAAGCAATTTGGTAGTGCGTTATTATGAAAGTCATAAGCTAATGATAATACTTCAAATTTCATCATATCTTCAACCTTAAGTATATTTGGTGATTTGAAGTAATGGTCTACACTTTCATAACTTTTTTTCTTGAAGACAATTCTTGAAAAATTATTACACGTATTTTGCAATTTTGAGACTAGTGTTTTGTTTCAATGAAGCCAAACTGAGCAACAGTATCGGATGTGGCTGAGTAATAATGATTGATACATTGCTAGTAAAGCCGATTGATTGACACACTGGGAAACCTTGGCAGGAATTGCCAAACTTTTTTTGCTTTACCAATAACATGTGTAATTTGTGATTTCCAAGATAGATTTTCATCAAAGATAACTCCCAAATTTATTTCACTCACTCTTTCAATTTCTTTGCCATTGAGTGATAAAGATTTTGAGCAATTCAAATTTTTATGTTTATTAGGATGGAATAGTACAAATTTAGTCTTGTTGGCATTAAGAAATAGTTTATCAACCAGCATCCAACTGTGAATGTTGGCTAGTTCTTGGTTCGCAACTGCGAATAGATCTTCCAGATTTTCCCCAGAGAATCAAGTCTGTGCCATCAGCAAACATGATTGACCCAGATGAGTCCAGACACCTAGGCGTGTCGTATATATAGGCTAGGAAGAACAATGGGCCAAGTAAAGATCCTTGGGGAACTCCGTGCTTCATTACACAAATATTAGTAGAGAATGAATTGTCATGGTGTACGACTTGCTTTCTGTCATGCAGGTAGCTCCGGATCCAATTGAGTGGGATCCCTCTTATTCCATTGTGATAGAGCTTACTTAGAAGGATTGAATGGTCAATGGTGTCAAAAGATTTAGAAATATTCCAATAGCATATTGCTTTTTTTCAAACGCCTTCGTTAGTTTATGTACCAAGACATTAGCAGCCATAGCAGTGTAGTGTTGCTTGCGGAAACCAAACTGATGCGAATACAGAATATTAGTGCTTTTAAAATAATTTGACATCCTACTATACATTATTTTTTCAAGGATTTTGGAAAACGATGGAAGAAGACTGATAGGCCTATAGTTTCTATGATCAAAAACATTACCCTTTTTAAGAAGAGGGAGAACTTTGGCCGTCTTAAAGCTTTCAATGAATAGTCCAGTGGATAGAGAGAGGTTAAATATATATGTCAGGATATTAATAATATGTTCTGGAATATATTTCTAAATTTTGAATGGAATACCATCAATTCCAAAGCTGGACGTTGGCTTCAATTCGTTTATGATGTTTTTGATTTTTAATGATGTGGTTGGCCTTAAAAACACAAATGAGCCATCTTGCTTCCCTAGATATGATGAGCGATTTTTATCACAGCTAGCTGGTTGCGGCATATTGTCAAGCAAGCTTTGTGCCCCTTGGGAAAAGTGTTTACTGAATCTATTTGCAATTTGTGTACTACTACATTCGAGTCCCACAGAAGGGCAAGAACTGGTTTGGTTTTTACTGATTAGTTCATTATTTGTTCTCCACACTGCATTAACCTTCTTCTTGGTATTATTGGACACGAGATGTACATATGGATTGTTTTGATATTGCCCGCACTGTACGCCAAGTATCTAATACCTAAGTAGTGTCGCGGAGATAAGAACATTACTTGTTCCAAAATTTGTGCTACTATTAAATGCATATTAGGTTTCACATTTGAATCCTACGTCGCAACGCTATCTATGTGTTTGTTTTTCAATACGTCGATATTTCACGTTCCTATGATTTTACAAACTCGTTTCAGAATGCATAATAAAGACGCAGGTACTGTTTTATAGACAAATTGATATTTAATTACTATCGGTATATGCTTCATGTGCTTCACGCAGTCAAAAACATCGTATATTTTTGGTCTCAAAGCGGAACGCCTCCCTTAACTTTACAGTTTCCGATTTTACTACATATGCCTACATTTAAAGCCTTCCCGACTGTCTTCATTGACCATATTGTCATCGCTAACGATACAAATGATCCGAATTTAGATTTTTTATGTACATCAAAAGGATAATGAAATAGTCTGCCGTTTTCAAGCATTGAGAATTTACTTATTTGCCCAGACATGCTTTTCTGTTGACGTTGTTCATTGTTACATTCACGTGAACGTCCGAACAGGACCAAATATAATTGATTTTACATGTGATACTTAATTTGTTCTTAATTCTTAAAGTTCGGACTCTTTGCTGACTTCAGCAATTGTGGGTCACGTTTTATTTTTTCCGAAAATTCACGACACATTTCTTTCAAGTTGAAGTATAATAAAAGCTCAGTTTTCATTAGTTGTTGTATTCATACTCAAATTAACTTTATCTTTTAGCTTTGTGACGATCCTTGTTTCATTTGTTAAATGATATAATGTGATATTGGTTCCATATTTTGGGGGGGGGGGGATCCCCTGGGGGGAGGGGTGAAACACTGTCGAAATCAATAATATAAGTAACTGTGCCATGTTTCAAGCTAAAATACTGAACACAGACTGGAAACATTTTCATGTTTTTGTGATTTGAAGGATCAGTTCGAATGCCAAAAAATAACGGAATTTTCAGATATTGAACTAGAATTTACTCAAATCTTGAAGTGTTGCCTCTTGCCATCTTCGAAAGATTCATGTAAAATATTTGGAAATGTTAATAAAATTGGTATTTCTTTGGCTATTTGAGCCGGACCAAAGCGAAATTAAAAAGAATAATTCAAAGCTACAAATAAACGGAAGCGATTCAAGAACGGAACAATATCAAATACAGTAATATAACTATCGATATTAGAAAAAATAAAGGACAATTATCATCTTATAAAGTACAAGGACAGAAATCTCAAATGAAGGATTGTCCTTTGAAATAAAGGACGGTTGGCAACCCTAATGGTAAGCCTACATAAAAGGCACTCAATATAAAGGCCACGTTTTACCTCTCTTAATTTATTGCTTTGCTTCAATCATTTCAATATTTTGTGGCCGGTCCGCGAGATCAATATATTTGATGTTAACGGTCCGCCGAGGAAAAATGGTTGGGATCCATTCACTGGTAGAGACTACAGGATAGAATAGTGTGTACATATGCATCCCGGGGACAGGAAAGCCGATAAGACGTATTATCTATATGGCCAACCACGGCCACTCGTCCGGTTACCATTGCATCTCGGGTATGGAATTAGGTAGTTATTTTTTGTTTTCGGAAGCATGGACTTGATGGTAGAGGAAGCCGTAACTGTTTCTCATTGGTCACCATGTCCATATATGTAAGCATCGCTCTGTGGTTATTGGATACGAAATCAACCTATTGATCCTTTTGTTATTATGTTGTTGTTGTTTTTCTTGATATCTTCTTCTTATCGTTATGAAAAACCGCCATTCTCTTTAACTACTAGGCCACAACATAAAAGTGCAATGTTCTTCTCTTATATTGGTATGGTTGTAGAAGTAATACAGGAAAGTATGAGACTAGCTGAAAATGGTTCGTTACAGATGTCATTTCCTTGAGTCATCATGGACAGATTTGAAGTTAAAGAAAACTTTTCCGACTCTAACTCGACTACTGGAAGCCTCACTCGTGGGTGTCTATACGACATCTTTATCTTGGTGGAGATGTTTTTTGAAAATCGCCAAAATTCATTTCCAAATGCTTAGCTGTCAAATCTGTCTTACTCTAGATTACATAGGACAAACTCGACTGATATGCTGGAATCGAAAATCATTTAGCTTCTGTATCACTTAATGGTAAAATTAACCTTCAATTGCCGTTCTTACTAATTTATTAACGTCTTCTTTGTACTTTTCCAAGTATCCAAATATCTGTTGCGTATTCAATATTCATTGACCTAAAAAAAGCGTTTGACGCAGTGGACCACAAAGTATTTCTGCACAAATTATCAAATTACGGTATACGAGGTATTTTACTGCGACTCCTAGCCAACTATTTAACCACAATTTTTTTAATTATCAAATGACACAAAATCTTCAAAACCCTCTATTACCTGTGGCATCCCACAAGGCTCGATGTTTTGTTTTTTATATGTGATAGACCTTCCAAATGCCTCTGCCTCCAATTTGCTCACAGAACTCTTTGCTGATGTCCACCCCATCAATGTCATTATTGCAGGAAAAAATAAGTGAGGTACTCATTAAAGTTCAAAACTGGATGGACATAAAATTTCTCATAATTTCTAGAAACAAAAAATTCAAATTTACAGCTTTCCAAGTTACAATTGACAACCAATCTCTTGGAAAAGTAGACTTCTATAAATACCTAGGCATACATATTGACGAAAACTAGATCGGACTAAACATGTGAAAGATGTGCTTGGAAAATTGTCACAGGCTATTGGTATTGTGGGTAAAGTTGGCAAGCTTCTAGGGCTGGGAATGGTTAATCGGTTAACCGATTTCAAATGGTTAACGGTTACGATTCATTTTAACCGTTAACTGACATCTCAGGTACAAATCATCTTTATAATGAAAAATTCCTTCAAAAATGATTACGTCATCACAAATTTATCTCCTGTGGAGTTTAATTCAAAAGAATATCACTAACTGTATTGGTAAGGACTCAATAAATGTAAAAAATAATTTATGTACCAAAATGGCTGATTATGCAAAATTTGACAATGATAAATTCAGAATCAGTTTTCGATAAAAATATATTGTTCACGATTTTATTTCAAAATCGTATATTCAATGTCATCCAACAAGTGCGCAGTTGGTGCCGTTTTTCTTTATGATATCTCCAAATAGAATTTGTACACCGAACATTGAAAATTTGTCATATACATGGCATTAAATAACGAAATCGGGTTTTACTGAAATACTACCATATGTTCGAACCACGCTGCATATCTCTTGCAGCAGAGCGATCATGAAACTATCTCGATTCGTGAATATTTGTGATCGATATCGGGATAGGATCAAGCGAAAATCCTTTGTAACCATTGTGACGTAACAAGCTAAAATTATAAATTATAACGTGAAACGTCATGACGCGGTTAACCGGTTAATTTTACTCGGTTAACGGTTAAAGTGTTTTCTCTGAAATTCCCAGTCCTGCGGTAGCCCGTTGGTTACGGCCTCCTTCCAAGGAGGTGCGATGGTACGCCATATGAATAAGTCGTCTCATCGCCTTTCCTTCCGCGCAGCAAATCTTAATGTCGAATGCAACAATATAGTAAGTCACAACTACTGGAACTAGACTAATTCTAACTTATTGACAAAGGAACAACGAGCGCGACTTTTAGAAATGTGAACTAGTATTTAAAGAGGAAGGAAATATCACTGACAAAGCGAAACAGGTCGGGGCATGGTAGTCCTCTTCGGACAATTCTCAATATTTAGTAATACAATGTGGAGTGTCACACATTTGCGGTCACAATTTCAATCAAAGAAAATTCCGCCGTCAACAATGACAAATAAATTTTTGATCAAGTGAAACGCCCAATGTTTATATCACTGTACCATATATATACGAGGACACATCACGTTGGAATTGAATAATAACTTGCGTTTTTTTAAAAGCAAATCAAGTGATAATTCGTACAAAGTGGGAAATATAAAGAATGGCATGCAATGAATCTAAGAACATCGATACCAATCTATTTGCTTGTTTGGGAACAAACGTCTTCCTACACCAAGGGTGTGCAACCTTTCTTACATGAGGGCCAGCTTAACTATATGGCGAACCTGCGAACCCACGCAGAGTGATCAGAAGTGAGGTGGCGACATATGGCTCGATAAACCACACAGCCGCGCCATTTCATGACGCATATTTTAGAAAAAAATGTTCACATAACCTCACAAAGGTTGACGTCCAACATGCCACGGCGGCTAATTCGCGATGTGGGGCGGTGGGCTTTTTTGCCTGCACCGGAAAGAATGGGGGAGAGAGAGAGAGAGGTGTAATGCAACATGATTCCCCATAACCAGGTCATTTGCAACATTTTCACACATTCATTTCATGGCGTATTATTGTTTTTGTTTCTGTGTATACTGTTTTTAGAACACTGGCTTCAATTATTACATAAATGTTTACGTGTGATAAGTCAGTTAGTGCTTTTACTGATAATTGTTTATAGAATTTACTATCATCGTTTTGATTTATGTTTGTATGCATCTTGATTTTATAGCGTCTTTTCTGACTTACTCGACACGATGGATATTTCTTCTCATTTAAACATTTTTCTCTCGACTCTCTTGATTCTATTCATGATTTATGTTTGAACTTTTCTCTCTTGACTCACTCTCTTGGTCCCATATATACTTTCTATTCAAACTTTTCTCTTTTGGCTTACTCTCTCGGTCCGATCTTCGTTTCCTAAATTTTCCCCTGAACATATTTAAATCCAGCTTAATTATTTGACGTTTTTTGACGTCATTTAGCATCAATGGTGTCGCTGACACGATGACTTGATAGTCTTTCGCGGCCCCTCGTTAATTGCAGTCGAAACATTGTGTGCCTGTTGTGCTTCTTTTGGACGCGTCAATGGACATAACATCGTTTTGCATTTTATGCTGGCACTCTTCTTCAACCTGTTGTTGTTCTTTGACACGTTTTAAAAGGTCGCTTTGCTTTTCAATTATTGGATCAATTGCTTCGAAAATTTCAGTGGGTAAAAAATTTTGCCAGAAGGCTGATATTTTTATTTATTTCAAAAATTTCTGTGAACTTCAAGAGATTCGTTTTTTTTTTTTGTATTCGTTTCTTGTATGCGAAGATGTGATAAGAATAAAAAATGGCGGCACCTTATGGCGATTCCGCAAATGCATATCAGCTGACAAGCCAACTTAGGGTGGAGATCAAAAAGGTAGTTTAACCTCGAATCGGAGTTTAACTTTGGATCGGCGGTTTAAGTCCGGATCAAAAAGGTGGTTTAACTTTCTGTGACGTAAATCTCGACTTAAAATCGGCGATTTTTCAAACCTGCTCTGGAGGTGGTTTAACTCGGTTTGTCGAGTGCATTTGGATTGCGGCGCTTGTCGTGTTGGATGTTATCGCTTACCGTACAATCTATATTGTATTCTGGGGCGGCGAAAGAAGTAGCAGGGAGCTCTGTACAAGCGTCACGACGAATAAATAATTGTATACCTGTACCACGAGGCTGCGATATGTAGCATTTGCGGTGGTACCTGTGCTGTACCTAGTACCTACCGTACTACGCCCGAACAAAATTATTTACAACGTGGAATTGGGCTATACTATAATAAATCTAGTAAGGTAAATACATACCCAGCGTATTGATACATTTCTGTATTTGCGTTTTTTAATTTTCCTAGCAGTTTTTGTGAAGATTTATTTTAGCTTAGATTGTAGACTACAGTTATACCAGTAGCCTATTGCTATATGGGTTCTTGTCATAAACAGACATAGGGCCCAGTATTTTAGTATAGTTTCGTTGATAAGCAGTTGCGCAGTGGTACCGTCGAACAGATACTCCTAGTCCTAATACAGTAATATAAACTTCAAAATGTTTTAACAAAAATGATATATTTTCAGATATTTAGATCTACCAGTGCCCAAAAGATTCCTTTTAAATATATTTTGTGTATGAGCAGAACTGAGATTTACCTACGATATCCATGTATCACTACTGCACTGTGCCCCGGTGTATGTATCTTGTCATCGGCTAATTCACAAGTCTGCAAGTTCCCGAAGTAGATAGCAGAAGGTTGACTGGATATTTTGATGTACACCAATGTAAAATCATATTGCATGTTATTGGTATGCTGTTTGCACAGATGTACGATATTTATGGTATTAATGATTCTGACTCTTGCTCTTATAAAATGAAACTAGAATATTGTAGTACCGTGACCATGAATTTCACCAAATGCTAGATTGCAGGAATGAGTATATTGATAACTATATATTGCCAATAACTTATCATGAATGCAATGGTTCATGCTATCATAACATTTCTTTAATGTAACATTGTTTTCTGATTTTTCATTCATTTCTACAGCTGTTTCAAATCAAGTAAACTGTCTGAGTGCCATGATGATGATCAATTTCATTAGCTCTATTGGAAGAGCAAATTTGTGAGTTTGACACTATTTAAATGTCATATTATTTGTATGTAAACTGTCCTAAATTCATGTTCGTATCAGCCTCTTTAGTATCAGATGTGACAAACTTTTCAAAATCATTCCCATTAGTCATTTCTTGTTACATGCAGGCAAAACTAGTGTCACATGATTTTAGAGTAGAGCAAAGTTGTTCGACATGCAATCACAATCGAAGACAAAAGAGCCTTCATTTAATATCTCAAAACTAAAAATACTCTACTGTTTTACTTTTCCAAATTCATATAATTAAATATACATTGGATTTTATGTAATTCAAAAATATAATTTCAGAATACAAAAAAATCTGTACAAATTCGAATACAAATTATTCGGTTTTAGTCATTGCCTAGGTCGAATTTGCTTCTTTAATATCTAGCGCACTTCATCAATATACTATCTTTAACCCTGTATTTTCATTTATACTGTTCAGGTCATGAAGACAAACAACTGTTATGGATAGGATTATAGTAAAAGTGTTGTCAAGTCAAGGTTGCAGCAGTGCTTTATTTTACGACTTCGTGTCCAACAAATATGTGGAACCCGCCTTTGTGTCCAACAAATATGTGGAACCCGGTTAACTTAAGCTTAACAAACAAATAATTCTTGCATGCTAAAACATTTGAAGCAAACGTAGTTATGTCGATTTTTCGTCACTTGGCGAGTCTTTCGCAGAAGAAATAAATAAAACTTTTAAATAGCAACGAAAGCAACAACTATGATTGCACCTGTGTCTGTGTGCATCTGTCTCAAAGCTGTAGAGCCAGGATAAAATTCAGCACCTCTTCCGAATTGATTCTATACTTTTTCCATTTCTTGAATGTCAGTACATTTTAGCAGTCATTTGAACAAATGAATATTAGTTATTTTTGCAATACAAATTTTCAAAATAATATAATGTTAAATATGTAGAAGCCTGTGGCCCAGAACTTGCCAGGGATAGGTTTTCAGCTGAAGTGTGTTCATTTCGTCTGTTTTCACTCTAAGTAGGATGTGGGTTCTATAATTGAAGTCTGTTTGTTGTTACGCTGAGGTTTAGGGAGAAAATATTAGATTCAATTGGTGTTGTAGACCAGGGTCGTCCAACTCGTGGCCCTCGGGCCATATGTAGAAGCATTTCTAGGTGTTTGCAAAAATAGCCTGTCAAGACAGACCATAACTCGTCTTGTTGAAGAGCTTGGGAATTCTATTGCGAGAATTTTAATCGCAAAAGCGGGATATTTTTTATTGTATTCCTTGGCGCTTGAGGAAGCGCTGACATTAAGTTTACTGCTCAGTTGGTGACTTGCTATCTTTTTGCGGGTAGTTAATGATGATATAAAATGACCGTGGAGACCGCAGCCATTGCCCCTGTTAAGGGTTTGACTAGAGGCATTGATTTTTCGACAGCTGTGATAAAAATGATTAAGCGTCTTGTCTTTGGCTAAACTTTCGGGAATAACCACTGATGGTGACCCGTCAATGGTTGGAAAACATAAGTTTTATTGTTCTAATAATTGTGAAAAATTGATGTGAGGGTATTTTTTTATTATTAACCTGTAGTAGTGTAGCAAAACTAGTTCATAACTACCATGTCAATTGGCCCGCGCAATTATTAATGAATTACATGTGGCCCGACCCTGTTGTAGTTGTAGACTGTACCAGTAGTGGGAAGAATTCTATTCATGATAAAGTGTTATTATTTTGATATTTCCTGTAATGCGCGTCAGCTCTTCGTAGTTCTACCGCCCAGCTTGTTTTGCTTCGGCAAATTCAACGAAATACATCAAAAACCGACTTTGCAAAGACAGCAAATTACAACAAAATTGGGTTCGCGTTGTCATCGCCATGGGAATACGGGGTCAAAGAGCAACATGCCACGACGTTTTAATGAAATGCCTCGTGGCGTCGGACTTAAACCAGGATTAGTTAAGTAACCGCTAAACTAGGTTTTTGATCTCCGGTTAACTATCGAAGTTAAACCGAGTTTAACTAACCCGAGATTAGTCTTAATCCAAGTTTAAGTTAAGTGAAGTTTTTGATCTCCACCCTTAATCCTCCCTTCGCTAAGTTTTGTTTGTGGGGAATGGTGATTATTCGCTATTTGATTAAGGTTGCATTGTAGGCCAATAATATAGTAATACTAGTTTAGTGAGTGTTGTACCAAAATGAGTGAAGATGATGATGATGACGATGATGAATATGTGGAGCAAATAAACACCGTAAATATAAGATTCAATAACAGCCGTTGGCTCGAACGAGAACAAATAAAAGAATTGATATATAAACAAATTGGTCAGGGAACCATAAAAAGTATGTATATTCTAGACAACAGAGTATGGAGAGTGAAATTCAACAATGAAGAATCCTTCCAAAAATCTTTAAATGAGGGAATGAAATATAAACACAACGAAGTGGAATATAAAGCGGAAATTGAACAAGTATTTTCCAATGTTACAAATGTGACAATAAGTAAAATGCCGGACGAAATATCGAATAAAAAAGTTTCAAAATTGCTCTCCAATTTTGGTGAGGTTAAAACTATAAAAAGAATGGCGGATGATGATGGAGTGGAAAATGGGGTACTAAGATGTCAGATAATCTTACAAAATGAAATACCTCCAAAAATCAGGCTACCGGCCAAATACACAGGAGACGAAATATTCATTTTTTATCCAACAAGGCCAAGAAACATCAAAAAATTTGAACATTGGTGTTATATTTGCCATTCAGTAGAGCATGACGTGGAACACTGTCCAAGGAGAAGGAAATGTAGATATTGCAATGGTGAGGGTAAACCACATTTAGAAAAGGACTGTTTGAAAAAAAAGAAAGACATGTCGAATGATGCAAATATGGAAGTTACAAATGAAACAACACAACCAGAAAACCAAAATGAGAATTCAATGCGATCTGCTGCAACAAAAGAAATAAACCCCCGAGAAAAAAATAGCGAAGTACTAAAAGAGATTGAGGAAGAATACAGAAGGCAAAAATTAGTAAATTCGAATACATCAAAGCAAAACACCCTAGAACAGAAAAAAGAAATATTATTCATTGGAGACTCACAAGTAAAAAGAATGAAATCAAAAGTGAATACCAATAAAGTCAAAACTATTCATGTGGAGGGAGGTAGGTTTTCAAATTTGGAAAAATTTCTCAAAAAGCATGAGGAAAAGTATAATGATTTGGTGATTTACGCTGGTACAAACGATGTTTATAAAGGACCCTATGATGATTTGGAAAAACATGTGAGATGTGTGATCAAAAGAGCGAAAGAAATTTCGAAAAATGTCTATTTATGTGGTATAGTGCCGAAGAATGGATTTAACAAAGCAAGAGATGGAAGTGATAGAATAAATAACGTTATAAAAGAACAATCAAAGGCTGCAAATGTGATATACATAACTCCACCTGAATGTATATCAGAAGATAGAATTATTGACAATTATTTTGAAAGTGACTTGATTCATCTGAAGGGGGAGGGTATTGCCATAACAGTTCAACAGATTAATAGTGTGATTAATATATGTGATACAAGAACAGAAGTAAATCTCAAGAGACATCATGAGAAAAGCCCCACCCAAACAACCAAGCAGAAGAAAAAAGAACAACAAAATGATGAATCCCCACAACCTGAACAAATAAATCAAGAAGAACCTCATGATACCACACAACCCATTCTAATTATACAGGACAATAACGAAATAGACGAACCAAAAGAGTGGTACAACAGTAATATGGAACAATCAGAATAGTTTGTACTTTTGAAAAAATTTCTTTTTGTTTAGAAGGTTCATTCTGGAACGATGCCAAATTTGGGTTAGGGATGTATTGTTTAGTGGAGACCAATTATGAATTTAGCCAGCTACACTACTCTTTTAACTTATAATGTAAATGGAATGAGGAATTTCGAGAAACGCAAATCCATTTTTGATTACATTAGGAATATTGGATCAAACATAACATTCATTCAAGAAACACATTGCGGAAGTGAAGACGATGCAAAAAAATGGACAAAAGAATGGGGAGGTAATGCAATTTGGACAACTTTTTCTAATTTTTCTAGTGGGGTAGGGATACTGCTATCAAATAAAATAGAAGCAACTTTTGATGACGTACAATTAGATGAATTTGGTAGATATATATTGGTTAGGTGGAAGTCTTTCGATGAACATTTTACCTTGCTAAATATATATGCCCCAAATAGATGTAGGGAAAGAAGTGAATTATTTTTGGCAGTGCAAAATAAAATAGAAAGCTGTATAACCCAAAATCCCAATTCACCATACCAAATTTATGTTGGAGGTGACTTCAACTGTGTTTTAAACAAAGAAGATAAATATCCTAGTATAAGATACAAAGTAGATAATAGCATTAAAAAACTTTATGAGTTTATTACAACCTTTGATTTGATAGATATTTGGAGAAACAGTAATAAAACTAAAAAGCAATACACATGGTGGCAAAAAAGCAAAAATATACAAAACATTGTTTCAAAGAGTCGATTAGATAGATGGTACATTTCGAAATGCCAAATTGCGAATGTTAGTAAAATTGAGATTACGGAAGCTGTCATGTCGGATCATCATCCGGTATATCTAAAAATTGCTTCAATGAATTGTTTAAAACATGGACCCGGGTATTGGAAATACAATTCTCAGTTGAATGATTATGAGTATTTTTGCCTAAGAATAAAAGCAATATTGAAAAAATGGCATTTTGATATAAAAAACATTGATGAAACAGAAAGAGGTTCTTTCTGGGATAATTGTAAAAAGAAAATCAAAAATTGGGCCATTCATTGTTCTAAATTGAAAAAAGATGAGGAAAACAAAAAAACAACTTTATTACTAAATCAATATAGGGAATGCTTCCAAGAAATGGAAAGATATGCGGAGGATGAGGAAACTAAAATCAAATTACAAGATGCTGAAACTGAATTAAAACAGCATATAAAACAAAAAACAAGAGGGTCAATAATTCGGTCTAGGATTAAACGGACAGAGGAGGGAGAGAGGTCCTCAAAATATTTTTTGAATTTGGAAAAAATAAGAGCTAAAGCTAAAATGATCAAATCAATAAGAAAATGTGACGGTCTTCTTGTCCATGAGCATGGGGAAATTCAGAATGAGATTGTTAAATTTTATCGCAATCTATATCACAAGGATACTGAATTAGATGTTAGTGTACAAGAAAGATTAATTGGGAATTATCATAAACTTATAACAGATGACCAAAAAAATAGTTTAGAAAATGAAATAACGGGTGATGAACTTGAATATGCCATGACAGAACTCAAATTAAATAAAGCTCCTGGTTTAGACGGATTAACAAAAGAATTTTATTCTAAATTTTGGCACAAATTAAAACCCATATTAATGTTGCTATATAAAAGTTATCACCAGCTGAGAGAAATGCCCCGAGATACAATAACGGGAGTCATAACATTAATATATAAAAGTGGAGAAAAGGAGGACATAAAGAATTGGAGGCCTATAACATTGCTAAATTTTGATTACAAATTAATAGCTAAAATTATTGCGAACAGAATTAAAACTGTATTACCAGACCTAATTGACATCAATCAAACTGCGTTCGTTCCTGGACGATCAATTCATCAAAATCTTCTTTCGATTAGGGACGATATATTTTGGGCAAATAAAGAAAATTTACCATTACTTATTTTTTCGATAGATCAAAAAAAAGCATATGATATGGTAGATAGGGATATACTTGTTAAATTATTAAAAAAATCTGGATTTGGAAAATACCTTATTAATTGGATAATTACTTTATATAAAAACACGTCTTCTAGAATAAATGTAAATGGATATTTATCAGAAAAAATTTTTATGTCAAGGGGGGTAAGGCAGGGATGTCCACTTTCTCCATTGTTATATTTATTTATTTCAGAATTAATATCAACCAATATAAGATGCAATAGAGACATTATCGGATTCAAGAATTGCACGAATCAAAGAGATGTATATAATGGGTTTGCAGACGACATAACACTCAACACTCATGCTTGAGTCAATGGCGTCTGTAGATTCAGTATTAAAATTAATGGAGTTGTTGGAAAGTGGTACAGGTCAAAAAATTAATAGGGATAAATGTACGATATTATTATGTGGATCCTCTCGAAGCTGGCAAATAAATAATACCTATAAGGATATTGCTTTAAAAAGGGAAGAGATAAAATTATTAGGAATATATATAGGAAACTCCCAAAAGTCTAGAGACAAAAACTGGTCTAATATTCTTGCAAATGTTCAAAAAATTGTAAACCTATGGAAGGGACGAAATCTAACCATTGTAGGAAGAGTTGTTGTCGCAAAATCTTTGATGCTGTCTAAATTATGGTATATGGCTAGTTTTGAGTTTATGCCGGAAAAATATATTCAAAAAATCGAAACGATAATCTGGAAATTTATTTGGAATGATAAAGCACAAATGATTAATAGAAATATCAGCAGTAGCGAATTTTTCGAAGGAGGGGTGAAAATGATGAACATTAGGAATCAAATTAAAGCTTTACAGGTAAAATGGGTGTTAAAATTGCTTGAAGGTTGTAATAATCCATGGTCTCAGAGAGCAAAGTATTTTGTAAATAACTATTTTGATGTATTATCGAAAGGTAACTTAGAATGCTTGTATTTGAACTTTAAATTGGAAACCAATATACATATACCGAAATTTTATACTAGTATAATCAACTCATTCAAACAAATTGGCTTAAAATGGAATCAACCACAAAATATAGCAGAAATATCACAGGAAATAATTTGGCACAATCCTCTAATATTAGATAGAAATAATATTGAAATAACTGCTAAATCAAATTGGGTTCAGGCAAAAATAATTACTGTTAGTGATATCTTTGGCAAAACAATATATGATATTTCCAAAAGAGTGTACCCCCAGCTAGAAAACTCTGCAATAAGTACTTTAAGAAAAAAT
The DNA here is from genome assembly GCF_964204865.1 of Styela clava. Taxonomy (NCBI): domain Eukaryota; kingdom Metazoa; phylum Chordata; class Ascidiacea; order Stolidobranchia; family Styelidae; genus Styela; species Styela clava. Next base: position 9,350,715 of record NC_135254.1, read on the forward strand.
TGCTTGATAAATAAGTGCAAAAATGAATTACGGCAAATATGGGAAGCACTTCCAATAGAATGGAGAGAGATTTTATCAAGGAATAGGGAATTTGGTCAAACAAGAATATTAATTGATAGGTACAATGGGTCGAAAGACTTGACCACTAATCAAATTTATAGGATTTTACAAAGTAAGAAAAATGATACATTTTTGAAAAACCATAAGGAATACATCTTCAATAAATTTCACCTAACTAAGGAAATTAATTGGAATAAAATATGGAAAATAAATATTGGAAACAAGTATAAAGAGTTATGCTGGAAGTTAATTCATAATGGGTTGCCCACTGGAGACAAAATAAAACACTGGTTCATTGATGAACCAGGAAAGTGTGTCTTATGCGAAAATAATGTTGAAGAAACTGTGTGTCATTTAATTTTAGAATGTGACTGGTCTATTGATTTTTGGCAATGGTGTTGCATAGATATTAATCAAAATACTATTATAGCAAATGATTCGGAATGCAAATCAAAATTAATCACAATATTATGCGGGAAATCAACAATTTGGGAATATCGAAATTCAGTAAAATATGATGAAATAGATAAAATGAAAAGTAGTATGCGTTCAATTTTCAAGTGTAAACTGGTAGGGATTTTAAATTTACTAAAAGAAAGCGAAAGAAATGAATTATTGTTATATGAGCACATGGATGATCTTTTACATAGGTCAATCATGATGTAAGTTTATATGCAACACCATACTCTGTGAAAATCATTGAAAGTATGTTATCTGTACATCATTTTCATAAGAGGAAGATGTATCGACTATGAAACATAGATGGCGAATGGGAAAAACCCAATATGAAAGCGTGGATTTTTCCATATTCTCTGTCTAATTTTTGTATTCTTGTATTTTTCATGCTAACTAAAAAATTAAAATAAAAACTGATTACCTGTAAATTAAAATTATATTCAACTAACTGCTGAGTGGATTACATGTGGATTAACTCAACTTTTTTGGACATATATTATATTGGATTATATTAAATTAATGACATCATGGTAATGGTATGAATTTTGTCTTTATTTTGATTTTTACTATTCATATGTATTGGGGGGAATGGGATTAAATTAAAAAATGATAAACAAAAACATGGAAACAAAAAAATATCTATTTATATATTTATAATAAAATGATTTGATACCAAAATGTTAATACGAAAATTCCGTTTGGCATTGGAATTTATTTGGCACAAAAAAAAAAAAAAAAAATCTCTGCGCGGTACCGTACCGGTAGTGAGTATATGGTGTTTACCGGTAGTGACTCTGATCGCTTGTGTTACTACATTTGTGAGTTAGACGTGTCCATATATTTGAGCATTGCTCTCTTGTTTCTTTTGCCTTGATTTACTATGATTGTGTTTACAATGTTTCTTGCACGACGAAAATAAATTATCGAAATCTGGACGTTGAACGCATTTTACAAGTCACGTAACTTTTGTACTGTTTACATGCAATTGTTCTGCTATGATGTTCTTGATCTACATTCTGCGTCTTCAATATTAAATTCATATTGTTGAATGGATTTCCCAACTTTTGGTAATTTATTGTATTGCATTGACAAAAATATTTGTCTAGCCCGTTTCAACTTGGTTTGATATATCGGCAAACACGCAATATCGGTCGAGCTCTACCTGTCACCTTATCACATTGTATTCCACACGGTATCTTTGTATCAGATTGAATTGGTCCTTATTAGCATAAATATTTTAGAAGTACACCCAAAAGTTCAATACATTCGCTCATTTTCTGTGTTTGTATTGCTGGCACAAGCCTTTTTTACGAGGTTTAGGATTTTTTGTTAGTGTGTGCTGGTTAGCAGGCCCATATGATATTTATCATGTTTTAAAATTTTTAAAGGTTTTGATCACTCGGCAGAATTCTGTTTTCAAAATAAACTATCGAAATGTGGAAAGTTATCTTGGTAGAGATGTTTTTTGAAAATCGCCAAAATTCATTTCCAAATGCTTAGCTGTCAAATCTGTCTTACTCTAGATTACATAGGACAAACTCGACTGATATGCTGGAATCGAAAATCATTTAGCTTCTGTATCACTTAATGGTAAAATTAACCTTCAATTGCCGTTCTTACTAATTTATTAACGTCTTCTTTGTACTTTTCCAAGTATCCAAATATCTGTTGCCTATTCAATATTCATTGACCTAAAAAAAGCGTTTGACGCAGTGGACCACAAAGTATTTCTGCACAAATTATCAAATTACGGCATACGAGGTATTTCACTGCTAGGGATGCCACTTTTGGATTTACGAATCGGATCGATTCGAATCGCATCTTTTCCGGATCGATTCGAATCAGATTTACGCGATTCGGAAAAAGAGAGCGATTTAGCGAAAAAAAAAACATTGAACGTTTGTTAAATCGTCGTTTTCGGCGGCTTAAAATCTGCCAGAGTGTGTTTATGCGGCACTCCAAATAACGCCAAATTACGGGACCGAAAAAAAAACATTGAACGTGTGTTAATCGTTGTTTTCGGCGCTGTTAAAACTACCGAATGCGTTTATGCAGCACTCCAAATAACACCAAATTACGGGACCGAAAGAAAAACATTGAACATTTGTTAATCGTTGTTTTCGGTGGCGTTAAAACTGCCGAATGCGTTTATGCGGCACTCCAAATAGCAACAAATTACGGGACGTAAATAAATGAAAATGAATTTTTCGTGATCGACTTTTTTACTTGTCTGCCGTCATTTGTTTCAAGTTCGACACAACACACTCTTTTACGCATCACTCGAGATGATGTGTGGCGTAATTACCAGCAAACTGCGAGTTCAGTTTTCCACTAAATAACCGAAGTTTCCATTATGCGCGAATTTAAATGGATCGTATACCTGAAAATTCGTGACAATTTTGATGAAAATTTTCAACAGCACACCTGCGCTGCGACTAAGTTATTGTACGCCCTGGCATGATTGGATAAAGAATCGGCCACCGACGTCTAGATAATGTTTAATTTTGATTGAAATTTAATTTAAACTTTGTTCTGAGAGCAATATTTTGAGGAGAACTATTACTGAATGAGTTCATCGGCCGGCAATGTTAATTGACAATCATGTTTCTCATCCTAAAATATATATTTATTTTGTTTGCGTTTGTCAGGCTTCCACTCGAGTGGCGGTAAACGAAATCAGGGGGACATAATGTAATAGTACATACACGTCTTTTTTCAGCTGTTACGAAAAAAAGTAGTATTTACTTTTAATTTTGTTAGCGCGATACAAGCGAATAAAACATTTCGAATTATTTCGAGCAAATGTCATAACGGACAGGTGGGAGTAAATAATACTTGAGGAATGGCAACTTGTGCACTGTTTTACATCAACACGTGGCAGATTTCATACCAGACCGAGCATACTGTGCGAATGTCGTCTTACTTTAGCCCCAGCGACCATGTCCGATCGAGATAAAGCGGCAACCAATTATCGCTCGTCAGCGCGGCGTTCATTATGCACATTTGGACTTTCTGAATTACGAAATTAAACGTAGTCCACATTAATAATGAAGCCCGAGTTAGCCAATAACGCTGTTAGCCACAAATAAAACTTTCTCTAATATTTATGGAAATTTTTGTTCGCAATCGTAGTCGGATGAACGATTGTTTTTATCGAATTTAATTTAATCGTAGTTAATTTTATCGTCTTCAATCATATTCTTGTAAGCATTTCCCATTTATAGTAATTCAGATGCAATTAGAATGTTTTTGTCGTATTACTCTATGCTGCTAGCATAAATATAAAATATTGTACTAAGATTTTGAAGATAAAGAATCGGTAATAAGGCCGGCCTTAATTCAATATAACAAGAAGGGAAATACCACGATCACATATACTGGTGTGGGACAAGGAAATACAGTGCTGTTACTGTGTTTACGACATAACAGTACAACTGTTCCCTGCTTATTTTCTCATATGAATTCCATCAAATTGCCTCAGCCCTGATACAAGTATAACACAATAACTCAGTATTGTAAGACTCACAGATAAGTTGCAACAGCAAGTTTTTCATCAATGCATTTATTAGTGATATCTATGACCTACATCTTTTTTATCATGATGAAAATAAGTGTGGCTAATTCACTGAAAAACCCTTATCATCCTTGCTATATAGCCTATTCCATTTTCAAATTTTTTTCTTCTAGATTTGAGCTTTTTTGACGCATGTAATAAAAAAAAGCTTAATGGAATCAGATTCGGAAAGATTCGATTCGAAAAGTTTTGATTCGAGATTCGATTCGAAAAAAAATGTATCCAGAAGTGGCAACCCTATTCACTGCGACTCCTAGCCAACTATTTAACCACAATTTTTTCAATTATCAAATGACACAAAATCTTCAAAACCCTCTATTACCTGTGGTATCCCACAAGGCTCGATGTTTTGTTTTTTATATGTGAATGACCTTCCAAATGCCTCCAATTTGCTCACAGAACTCTTTGCTGATGTCCACCCCATCAATGTCATCATTGCAGGAAAAAATAAGTGAGGTACTCATTAAAGTTCAAAACTGGATGGACATAAAATTTCTCATAATTTCTAGAAACAAAAAATTCAAATTTACAGCTTTCCAAGTTACAATTGACAACCAATCTCTTGGAAAAGTAGACTTCTATAAATACCTAGGCATACATATTGACGAAAACTAAATCGGACTAAACATGTGAAAGATGTGCTTGGAAAATTGTCACAGGCTATTGGTATTCTGGGTAAAGTTGGCAAGCTTCTTCCCACATAAGTTCTGCGCATGATATACTTTTCCCTCTTTCAAACTCACATTCAGTATGGTCTTGGTGCATGGGGATACTTAATTACCAGCGAATTGTCTAGAAGAATGGAAGTTTTGCAAAATAAAGCTGTAACAATATTATCCAGTTCTACACCTCGTACTAGTTGTACCCTCTATTTGCCACAAAGTAAATATTCCAGTTCAAAGACTTATGCTTTTTTGAAGTAGCACCAAGGGCTTTTGATAATTATTTCACAGCTCAGTATTTTATACATAGCCATCGCACTCGATCATCATCTCAAGGGTCCCTTTTTGTCCCCAGATGTCAATCGAAGCGGGCCCAAGACATCCTCAGATACACTGGTGTAAAAATTCGGAATGATCTACCATCCAGCATTAAAAACTTAACATATCCCAGTTTTAAAAAACAGTTACGCAATCACTTATTCGCTTTAAACTGTTTATAAACATGTATTACTTTACCCCTATTTCATGCTTCTGTGCTTTCATGATTTCAGGGTTGGTTGGCATTGGTGGTTGTACATTCTGGTCTACACAAATCTTTATGAACATATTCATAAATAAGTAGCAACACAGTAATGTTCAGAATGTTAGAACTTAGAGATGTAGCAAGCAATTCAATATTGTAACATCATGCCTTTCATTAATTTAACTGCAGGAAATATATTTTGCCCCTTGGAAATTTATTAAAAAATTATAAAAATACCCGATTTCTAGGAAGAACGATTGGTGACGAAGCTTTTAATGATATTGTTCATTTTTTTTTATCAGTTATCTTCATAATTTGCTAATGGTAAGTCATTTTATTTGAACCAGAAGGGTTAAATACCTGGCAACTTTAGATACTTTATGGACCTAGATCATTGTATATATTTACTAATTTCTCAGCGATATAGATTAAACAGCGGTTGCTAATAATCTGTCCACTAAGTAAGGACTAATTGAAATCTTATGTATTGAAGAAAAGCTGACAACTCAAGTTTTTTGAAAACAATGGCTCATAACACTGATTCTGGATATGTGAAGCTTGATTCTGCTGCACCTGAAACTGAAGCAACTGCAACGAATATACAACCACAGCAACAACCTGATGGAGCTACTCAATCACAAGTTACAGCACCTGCACCGCAGCCAGAAACAACAACTCCAGCCCAAATCAAGCCGAGGATAACGCACAAAAATGTTCTGTTCAAACTTGGCATTGCTGAAGTAATTTTCGGTGTTTTATCATGCATTTTATGCGTCATTACACTGATACTCGCTGACAAAAATTCATCCTATCTGTACTATGATGATTATGAGAAAAGATATTATCAAAACAGAATCACATATGGATCTAATGTTGTCGCACAAGGAATATGGTGTGGTGTAGTAATACTTGCATCTGGGATACTTGGAATAAAAGCAAGAGATTACCCCACAGTTTGCATGTACCGGGCTAATATGACCGTCAGCATCATAGCCTCATTTTTTATGTTTATTCTGTGTATTCTCTCTGGTGTTAGCACCATCACAGTATATCCTCACAGTTACATATACATATTACTACCTTACCACACTATCTTGGCAATCATTGGATTTGTTGGCATGATTATCTGTATTGTCCACTCAGCATATTGTTGCGCTGGTATTTGTTGTCGCACGAAGACCACCCGTGTTCCACGACCTGCATATTCTCGACAACAAATGGTTCGACTTGCAAATGGTCAATATATGATGGTACCTATCAATGCACCACAGAACTACCCAGGAATGCCCATTGCGCAACAAGCTGTTGTTGTTCCCCCAGGGCAGGTGTTTCCTCAACCAGTGACAGGAGTTCAACCCTACCCATCAATGCCAGGACAAGGGCCACAGTATTACCCACCAGGACAAATGCCTTCTCAACCGGCAATAGTTATTCCTGCAGGACAAATGCCTCCAAATCAACCACCGCCAATGTACTCACAGTCACAGCCCGGAGTTCCTGCGTTCACTACACAAATCCAACCGAATGCTCCCTGCCCAACGATGCCTCAGCAAGTCACCCAACCCCTGAACCCTTCTACATATCCGAGACAACCAGCCTGCAACCCTTCTGTTTAAAACAGGAGATTGGAGATGAAGTTTTGAGTCCGTGTGGGTTTAAAACTTGATGGAATTCATCGATGGAAGTACTTTGTAAATCCTATACCTATACACAAACAATCGTATTCATACTCACCGAACTGCATGTAGATATATATATCAAAGTACTTTGTAAATCGTATACGTATACACAAACAATCGCATTCATACTCACGGAACTGCATGTAGATATATATATCAAAGTACTTTGTAAATCGTATACGTATAACAATCGCATTCATACTCACGGAACTGCATGTAGATATATATATCAAAGTACTTTGTAAATCGTATACGTATACACAAACAATCGCATTCATACTCACCGAACTGCATGTAGATATATATATCATATACAAAATGTTTTTTCTAATATTGTCATTTCGCTAAAATTTATCATGACAGATTATCGATTTTAATCTCATTTTATGTGAAACTGCAAACGGAATATGGCATTTATATTGAAATAATTCTTCGTAAATTGCATAACTATTTTTTATGGTTACTGGTTTTACTCTTGTGTTAAAATTGTCAATACTTTTTAATTTTTACTTTGCGATAAGGTTTTCTGAAATCAATGGCAGTGTGCAAACACAAATATTTTACCTGGTTACATGTAGCAACAATTTCATTAGATAACTTAGTACAGTTTTTTTATGTGATAATCGTAATCTTTGTCCTAAACCAGATTCTACAAGTGCAACCACTCATTGTATATGACCAGTTTAAGCACCATTTTCGGAGGAATAATCGTTTCAGTTTAGCAGTGCCTCCCCAAATTATTGCGTCAATGAAGATTATTATTATCATTCATTATTTCTCCCTTTTTTACATATTATCATTTTTAATATATTGGCTTTTCATGCCCATGACTAGATTCTTTTTATGAGGTGTTGCGTTCTTTTAGGGATTATTTCTACAGTATCCAGGCTATTGCGTATAACAAAATGTCAATATTACCTATTTTAACTAGATTTTTGTATTTGAATCTCAGTGTATCATCTTGCCATATTGTACATTACACATATAAATATTAAATAGTAAACATAGGTTTTCACACCAGGGCTGTGACGTCATAGAAAATTTACACTCCAAACTCCTAGCTAGTTAGATAAAACAGCCATGTCGCTCTAATCTAGGCAAAAATTTTAACTGGGACTTAAACTTTAATAAGGAGCTTTTAGTTTTAAACAACTTTAGAGTATGCACGTATTCATCTTTAATTTTCAGTTGAGAATTCTTAGTGAAAGTTTTTTTAGTTTGGTTGGGAATTTTGATATTCATCAACATTAGAATTCGGAAATATGTCTCCTACTTCATAGCCCTGCTCTGTACATAAAAAGAATATTGACATGATTTTATTTCATCCTATTATTTCAATTCATTTATAATAGTGCTGCATATTTCTTGCCGTTTTACACTTGCTTTTGTTGCAATCATCTAATGTTTACCCTACAAGTTCCATGATTCATTCGTTGCAATTTTTATTTACCTTAATTATAAAAGATCCATGACAATGTATATTAGTAGCAAGTTAGCAACTGCATTAAAATTTTGTGATCAACATAATGCTGTACATGAACTTCCTACATAAATGGAATAAGATTTTCTTAGTAATCCTGGGGGAAAAGAAAATACCTTAATATGGGTAATATATTCTTTAAACAATATTGTTGTATTTACCGGCAGTTTGTTTCATTCAGGATTATTTTACCTGTTATTTAAAGCGTGCGATTTCAATTCTGAGATTATTGCTCTACCATATTGCAATAATGTGCACTGCAAGCTCACTTACGTCATCTTCAATATACAAGCAATAATGTAACTTGTTGTTGATCTGAATTGAAAATGTTATGAAATATGGCGTAGGGGATGTGTTAGACATATAAGCATGTGGACTCGCTTTTCAAAGGTTGGGAATTTGTTCAGGAAGAAGAAAGAGAAGCTGATGACGTGTATTCTTTTTTTATACATATATAAATACTTACACTCTGAACCAGGCCCTGCGTAAGCATCCAGCACTGATGCACGGCCATCCTTGTTCTTCAGGAATATGGATCTACTTCCATTGTAATGTATGCTAATAATGTTTTGGTACAAATTCAGGGGGTTCAGGCCCTGGTTCTTGAATGAGCCTTCCAGGAAACATAAATTCCATTTAATTATGGCAATTACTAGAATCTTATATGGAACGACTTAATAGTGAATTTGGGATCACCTTAGAAGCAGTTACACTACTTGAGCAAGTCTTATGAGGATTCACAAGAGAGAGATGAAGACATCAATGCCTATATTAAATACAAATAAAATTCCATAGACTTGCTTAAGAGAGAAATTGTATTTTTTGAACGAGACAATAACATGATATATATCTTGTGTAATACAATAATATGACGATCACCAGATAATTCCTAAGATTTGAGTAGTAAGAAATCACTGAGAACCAATTTAACACAAACAGAGACCAATGTATTTGACATTAGTGTACTTCAGGGATTGGTTCACTTCAAAGTATATATATATATGCGAGGATAAACGGTATATATAAATTCCCATAGCTTAGTAGGCCAAATGGTAGCGAGTTATAGATTGTACATACCGAAGCTATTTATAGAATCTAATCCATATACTACATTTCTCAGCTTTTAGTGTGACTGAAGATTTGAAAATTGTCTTCAAATATTTTTATGTATATACCGTACATTTGTCATTGAATATAGTAACTGACAATAACATCGATAAACAAAAAGATCACACTAATGTGATTTGTGAAGTAGCATAGAAACAATTGCAACAGCATTATTTCTCCAGTTTGACATAACAAAATATGGGATTTATTTTTAAACTTTTCACAATCACACTGATAGATATTTAGGTACATACATTAATAATATAAATAATGTAACGACTAAATCCTTTGTCATTCTTATACAGCTAATGAAAATAGAAGAAAATGTCCAGGTCAGATAATTTCGATTCTGAATAATTGAAACATATCAATCTTGCATAAATTTATCATAAATCTTATTTCATTGAAATTGAAGCAAATTTGGGTAGTGAAAGGATGACTTTAATTATGAAAATTTTAAAATTGAATCTGTCTATTAAACCTAATAATTTGTAGATTACAAATACGATTGACTGTATAAAAAATTCAATTAAGACTGCCCAGTCTCGACACAATGACAACAAACATCGAATAATAATAATGAATGTTTATAATCATTACTGTTTCACATAATTTTCATTTAAACTAGGTTTAACATCACAAACAAGTTCCATAATTCTTTGAATAACTCTGCCTTTATTCTGTTGAACACAATTATCTAATTCTTGCATCTGGATAACTTGATTTCTTTCTATATGTTTTCGACTGTCGTCTTTAGAACCTAGGATCTAAAAATTATATAAAAAAATAATTATAATGTTTGGTTCGAAAAACACATATTATGGAATATGAATTGTTGTAGGCTGCGATACATGCGGATATCTCAAAAGAAAAACAAGCTCAAAACTTAAGCAAGTCAATCAATCAAGTCAAATGTATAGAAAAACAGAATGAGCTATTTATGATTTTCCAAATTTGTATTTTATAAGTAGAATCGTATACCTCAAACTCGTGCTGTTTATATTTTTGTTCTGTTTGTTTTTTATATTCTTCTATTTCAGTTTTTGCTTCCTCTTTGGCTTGTTTTAATCTTTTTGCTTTTCCTGTTGAAGAAAAATTGAATGGTTATAATATCATACCGGTATCACCACAATTGTGTCATAAGTCAGCAAGTCATATTACAATAGTTTTGTGAGCACACAAAAAAACAATTCACCAAGTGTCAAACTCTGACACAGGCTAATCACAGAATTAAGTACTGTACCGTAATTGGTTGTGAATTCAAAATACTAAAATAGCCAATAACTAATGAATTGTATGCTCATAACCGCATGTCTATTAAACGGATATGATCAACTACCGGTACCGTACCAGCAATATTGAAAAAAAATCTATCTTACGTTTTCTCGCTTCTGCAACTTTTTCAGATGCCGCTTTTTCTGCTAAAAGAAGTTGTTGAATACCAGGAGTTTGACTTGCCATAGCCGAGATCTGCTTTCATAAACGTATCCAATAAAGCCTTGAACTGAGTAGAAGAACAGTCGTTCGTCGGAATGAAATAAACGTCAATGCAGAAAACCACGAAACATCAATCTTACAAATCGATCCTGTCACTGAAAAGACGCGTCACGGGTTAATCACGAGACAGAGATTATCGTAAGTTGGCGCTGGAGAGCATTCCAATCTTAATGATGCCAGATTATAAGGGCTGGGAATTTCAGGGTAACCCCTTTAACCGTTAACCGAGTAAAATTAACCGGTTAACCGCAGTGTGAAGTTTAACATAATAATTCTTGTTTATTACGTCATAATAATGACAAAGCAATTTCGCGTGATCTTATCCCGGTATCTCTCAAAATTATTCACGAATCGAGATAGTTTCGTGATTAGATCGCTCTGCTGCAAAGTTAAGCAGCGTTCTTCGGTCATTTGGAAGTATTTTAGTAAAACCCGATTCCGGTATTCATTGTTCCACTTTGAGGTATCATATAGAAAAACAGCATTGACTGCGCAAACTGAATAGACAATTTTGAAATACAGTATTTTTACGGAAAACTGCTTCTGAATTCATCATTGTCAAATTTTCATATTCAGCAATCTTGGTACTTCAAGTATTTTTCACATTTATTGGGTCCTTAGCAATACAGTTAGTAATATTCTTTTGAATTGAACATGAGATAAATATTTGACAACGTAATCATTTTTGAAGAAATGTACATTGTGAAGATGATTTGTACCTGAAATGTTAGTAAACAGTTAAAATAAATCATAACCGTTAACCATCTAAAATCGGTTAACCGATAACCCAGTTAATCATTCTCAGCCCTACAGATTATAAAAACTTTGTACACAAATAAATGAGTTAGTGAATTGTTTGGATAACTTCTTGTTATTATTAGCGTTGTTAGTACTCTTGTTGTTGCGGTGTTATTATTGATAGAAAAAAAAATCGATATTCTGCCCAACATATATATGTACCAATCGATTCCAAATTTTTAGTACTTGAAAATGGAAGAAGTTGATAAAACGGTATTGCTTTTATTTATTCATGTGGAGCCTGATAGTTCACCCTAAATTAAACTGTTTTATTTTAAATAAAAGGAAATAATTTGTATTTTTGCGACCGCCGTTTTTCGACAAACTGGGTGCCTTCAAATATTACTGTATTACTCGTAACAATACGCTACCCTAGTTTTCACATCTTTAGGCATTTTTACTTTTTATTTTCTATCAGATCACAGACTTTGCATAACGGAGTTTTCAATTAGCATCATGGTTGATCGATGGTATGACAGACAAGATTTCGTAAACTTGGTAAAAAACTGCATAATATTTGGTAGTGATTTTCTTACCCTTGAATCGCATGTGTGCGCGCATCGTTGCGCTAGTATTCCCGATTCCCTTACTTCAACAAAGCTCGCCTAATTATTATGTGTATGGGTAGTAGTATCTCTAGATAAGCGTCAGGAAATAACGATTCAATTCTAGATTCCAACTAAACGTAAACCTTACATACCCACATAACTTTGATTCTGTAAGTTTAATAATCATACCTGACCATAATACACATAAACACTCAAAACACATATTAAGTATTTAAACTATTTACACTCATATACTCAAGCATGTAGACTGTGGACTAATAGCGCAGGGAAACTGTACTTCTTAATTAAGGGATTTTACAAAACGTTTTTGCCACTGGACATTATGTGAGCAATGAGGTGACATAGTGATGTAGGTGTTTACCAACAATGAAACATGGATATATATATTATATAGCAATCAGTATACCATATACTTTGGTAAGTGAACGCGTTTAATACGTTTTAAACCTATTTTATTAGGTTTTGTTCACTTTCCAGATTCTTCGCCTTAATCTTTGGTGTATATGTGTTTATTTTGTTTTTGCGAATGAATCGAAATAAAATCTTATCTTATCTAGACAAGACAAGCAGATTAGCGTTTCCGCAACAAAAAAGCAACATAATCACATGAATGCTCAACGTTCTTAGAGAGTTTGTATTAAATAGATATCCTTAGAAGAATACAACATAATACATATCATGTCGGGTTATATAATGAATGAGCATAGTGAATTATATGATGATGCCAACGAAATAACTATGAATGAAGACAAAAACACGAGTGATGTACGTCGGGAAAATAGTTCCACGTTTAATGACGTCACCACTGCCGAAAAATAATATACTTTTAGCCAAGTACTTAACACATGTAATCGTCACTGATGTTTGTTCAAAATTTGGCTGATGATCAAAACGGAGATTAAACGTTAAATTAAATAGTTTCATAATCATATACGCAAAGCAAACGTGAATCACTAATTCCTGCATCCGCTGGATGTCATCATCAAGCATTAGTCATTCGGCGTTTTCCGGTGCGCACGAGAGTGATTTTCGTTTGGTTTGTATCGCATTTACGGGTATTGTTTAAATGGCATTAATATGAATTGAATGAGTTATTGTAGAAAGTGCACCGGAGATTTTTTTGTTTCATTATGTGTTTGCATAAAAAGGATACTTTTTTCGATAGTGTGCGCGGATAAAAATAGTTTCGAACGAACTTTCAGTGGAGAAGATTTTTTTCCAATGCTTCGGTGGATACGGCTTTCAGGTATTATAGGTGTACTGTATATAAAAGAAGAAATCAAAAACATATATTCATGAAAATATTCAAGAGGTGAAGCAGTAGTATTACTGTTGCTACAGGTTTTATAGGAATCGCGATGAATTAAAAACAAATAAGAGAAAATTAAAGCAGACTTTCTTGTAAATAAGCGAATAATAATACATAGTCACGGAGCATTATATTATGTTGTAATCTCGGTGTTTACTTGTTTTCTACCAAGCAATAAGATTCTCGAGCAGTAGAGTTTATTTAGAAAAGACTTGTTAGCCGATGTCACTAATTTAAAATTAATACCTACGCCTAGATATTGATGTTAGAGTGTGGCCATATATTTCATGTCATATGTTCAATTATAAGTGAGGCTCTGGACATAGTATGAATCAATTGTTAAAATTGCTAGTTTTTAATAATTTCTTTTAATTAGATTTGGCGTTTCAGGATTTTATTATTCAGTAACATGATTAACGTAGGAGGATTACTGGTTTTGTGCACATTCTAGCATTCCCCGTACTACCCATAATCTTATCAGATATAAAGAAAAGATATAAAACAAAATGTCTAATGTTTCTCAAGATAGAAATATCCGCTTAGAAAAGAAACCATTCGATTAATTCATTCTACCGTCACATTTTGCAGAAAGATAATCGTGAATAATTCAACAAAATACGTGAAAATTGTATCAGAAGCATTGACTGATGAATGGATAAGCTCGATTAAAATGAAAAATTAATCTAAACCCGGCACTTTGCTGCGGTATTCTTATTAATTATTGCAATACATGAGACAAAAAAATTCCTATAGAAAATGTCAATGCATTGAAATTTAGCACACATTTAGTGAGACTTTTTTTCTGATTTAATATGAACCTAAGAAGTTAAATGACCGAAACTTACGAAATGTACTAAACTTAAAAAATGTGGTATAAGGTATGTTCGTTTCATTTGCTGTCGCAGAAGCAGCGAAGACAAAAAAGATAATACCAATTCTTCAGAAGAAATTTTTTCAAAAAAAAAAGCCTGCAAAGTTTTATAAACTTGATATCGCGCAAAAGTGTGAGAGTCAAATTATACATAGCTTTCGATTATCTATTCGAAAAGCAAAAATACTTTGTATACAGTTACACATTTGATATAGGAAATCAGTGCATTTCCGAAGCTGTTAAGGCAAGACTTTTATCAAGTATGTCAGACTCCATTCTTCATAAGCTTAATGAGGCATCCATGCATCATGCACTTAAATTGCTTCCCTGTTGTGACTGTAAACAAAACTCCCCGTTGATACATATATTATAGACAGTGCATGGTATAAAAATAGCAAATGATTCGGCAGATTTAACATAAGATAAATTGGTTGCCGTTGGTATAAAATGAGAAAACGATCGAGTTTTGGCATGTGATGCGAGCGAGGGTGTTTACATTCCCTGTCCGTTGTTGAGAAAAGATGAAGAAATTATAAATAACACCGTTCCGTGGATTTCAGATAATTACAAAGGGGACTGGACATGAGTAAAACAAAGCTTATATTCCCGCAATTTATATGTGCAAACATTAGGCGTATCATGACAAATTTAAAAAATAATATGAAGGTGGTGCATTTATTTCCATTCCAACTATTTATTTGGTTTTAGATGTCCATTGAATGTATAAGATTTCGATCATAATTATGTTTATTGTTTTTTTTTTCAGTATTTTATTATTATTTTATTTAAAACGTACTTTAATTTCGATTTTTAGGCCAATAAAGCAAATTTAATGTTTTCTGTATTCATAGCAATAGTCAAACGTGCAGGTTAAACATGGCTGCATCTCGAATTGCCTTTCGATGTGTTAGGTAATTGATATTATATTTTTTGTCAGAGTTTGTGCGTTATTGCATGTGTATGCTGCGATATTTCTCTCAACCGCGTTAGCTAATGCTTGCGTAATGTTTGTTTCTGCCCATCTGATCATTTTTCGTGTTTTTGTCCACAGGAATTGATTAAAACTGTTTATACTAAATACGCATCGCTCCAGAGCATCAGTTTCGGGACGTATCGTCTGTGGTAGCAGCACACGACGCTAAAAACACGATGAACGAACGATTGTTGCTTTTTGGGGGTTTTGTGTTACTTATTTGCATTGGTCCAACTTCATCACAAACTGTGGAAGATGAAGATTTAGACACAATTCCTGATTATGACGTCATTATTGAAGACGCGGAAGATGCAAGCAAATTCGGTTCGTCATCAGGTTCATTTTTCAGCGACTCCTACGATTATTCAAATGGAAATCCAGTGCATGATCAAGCTGCAATGAAACCCATGGACACTGCTATCATAACAATTTACAGCGTAATTACTGTTGTTGGGCTGATAGCGAATGCAATCGTGTTCTTTGTCATTTTTGCTGGCAACGAAACCGGTAAGAGACTTTCGTTTTTGACGAATGTACTTGTTGATATTTGGTAAAATTTAATTGAAAGTAAGAGTAAGTACAAAAATTATCGGTACTCCCGTAGTGTGTGTACCAGGTTAGGATTAGTCAATAATTTTATTAGCCAAGTAAATATACCCTCTGCCCATAGGCACAAGGCCGTCCATTCACATAACTGTATTTAAAGCAGGCAGGCAAAATTAGTTACCTCCATATTGGTACACACACTTCTGGAGCGCCAAATTATCTATAACCAAAGAACAAAATGCATTTGAAACCAGAAGTTTAAGTATAAGTATTGTTTAAAGTATACGAAGAATTTACTAAGCGCAGTAAATTATTAATTCTATCAAACGCTCTTTGCAACATTAGTGCTAAGGGCTGAATAGATTGACATATTCGAAAAAAAAACGTTATTTTGTATCTACGGATACCATGAAATTGACGAAATTTTTCAATGAATAACTGAGCGCAGAAAAATATTAATTCTATCAAACGTGCGTTGCACGCCTTTCGATGAATAGATTGACATATTCGAAAAAATGTTTGTTTGCATATACGGATGAAATTAGTGTATTTTTTATTGAATCATTTGATGGAAATTCCATGCTCGCGGTTTCAAACATAATATTAATCATTTCCTGTCACATCATCGACTCGGATGATCTACCATTTTTCGACAGATGGTCTTCAACTAAAGCCCCTTGAACGACAGATCTGACTATAATAATTTTCCGCATGAATTTTTCATTTGTGGCACCTTTTGCGGTGTGAACTGTGACGGAAATAGACAAAGAATATTTTGAATTATACATCAAAAATTGTCTTCTATTTGGACACAGACAAAATGGATCATTTAGTCAAATCTTACTAATTCGCTCTGGATCGCAAGATCACTATTATCTTGGTACACAAGTTATTTTTTAATCGATTAATCTATGCGTTTTGGACTCCAGTGGGTTCTTTAGAAAATATCTGCTGATAGTGGCGGTGTGGATTTTATATATTTGGCATCACGAATTATTAAAAGCATATATTATCGTTTTTCTTGTTAGTAATGAGATTGATCGAATCGCTTTGCAGTACGCATCGCATCGATGGGAGTAGTCCGCCCAATGCGCGATTACCAATTTTGTCATGAACTCTATTTTTTACTATCTCGCCAACTGTTCACCTAAAGTTTGTTATGCATATAATCAAATCATATTTGCCTAGAAGCATTATCGTTTAAATTGCATGTTCGCTAAAGTTATTTTGGAAAAAGTAGCACTTTCAGAGCAAAAATACAAAAAAGTAAAATAAACATACCAGAAAGTTGGAATAATTTAACTTATTTGAAGATGATTTGCTTATTCATTTTGACAATTTTCTTTCATCATAAACTATTTAAAATGATATTTGGCAATGGCTTGAATAAATATTTTGAAAATATCAACCATCGCGTCTCGCTGTTGAAAAATATCGTAAAATTGTACGTTTTTCAGTGTAAAATGTGATTCCGACACGATATCACGAGTGCATTATGCAGGAAAATTCCGATTGAGCGAACATTGGTGGCAATGAGTGTGTGATAAGCACTGGCATCCATGGAAATCTTTTTGTAGCTGAGAGATTTCTTATCAGACTAATTTTTTATAAAATATTTCTTTTTCCGAAATATTATAAATATTAGTCATCAGCGTGACTTCAAGATAATTATATGAAAAGTTTTTGATCTAATTCCCACGAGAGTTGAATTGTCTTAAATTAAAATGTTATTTCGCAGAAAAATTTCAATGCAATATTTTGAACATTTGCCTCCGAAGCCCCGTTGTAACGGTTAATTAAAAATACATAGACTGGAGTCATAATCGATCTGCATTGACTTTGAAGATAGAATATTGCAGAAAGATCATTAGCACATGTATTCAGCTCTATTCGTCCAATGATATTTTATGCTTGTGTTTCTGACTTTGGGAAACGTTGAAAAATGTGCTGGTTTACATTTTGTTCTTGGAATATACCGCGCGTTTCCTTTTCGGGAGGTATATCCCGAGTTTACACAACTAATGAACATGAAATGAAGTCACAATGATTGCTTTTCGTGGTATACGAAAAACATTTCACAATTCATTCAAAGTTGGTGACTCATGACTGGGAATTTCGCGTTCAATTTGATGAATTTTTTTTGTAGTTATTAGTGTTACTTTAGAATTAAGATCTCTTCATCGACTCATACTGTCTTCTCTCGCGTAACGATCGATATACCCATAATTGTCCGTCATCGACAATGTTGGGGGTTCAGTTACATCACAAAAATTCATTATTTATTTGGTAATTCAATTTTATCTTTTTCTCTATAGATAATAAACTGTTTATGTTGACCCGGCTTGTTCAGCAGGAATATAACCGTGTTATTGGACACTGAGTGCCGAGGATAATTCGATTTTGATCACGCGCTCAGCTGGAAGCCAATTACAAACGAATTATCCCACAATTGCTCACCTGAGTAGGTTCCATGAATAAAACAAGATTTACTCTTCCAGCTGTCAGATAATATGAAGCAATTAGACCAAAATACCCCGCAAATTTGATTTTAAAGCCACTATGAACAGAGACCAAATATAATCTTGTTTCCATTCGAACAAAGCAAAGCAAAATTTCTTTATTTCCCGCAAATAGCTGTACTTTTGAAAAGGACATCTGCCCTGTAATTGCTCAATAATTTACTTACTTTTAAGTACGATCATCACAACAAGTAGAAAATGGCCAAACGCACAATGGAGTTAATGAGGGTGCTGTATTGCAGAGGTTCTCAAAGTGCACCAAAGATAAACCTAGGGTCTCCGCGAGCTATTCATTTACTTATTAAAATACTGACTTGGCTGATTTTGTAACTGTTCAAAGAAGCAATAACGACATTAATAAAATTTGACAACGGTAGCATTTTAAATGGGGCAACAAGGTATCAAATATGACAATATCTAAAAGTTCCGTGAACAATAGTCTCTTTCTTCGCGGGCCCCATAACACCAAAAGTTTGAGATCCCCTGCTGTATTGCATCATGTGTGACCTTGATATGGTCTGGGTCCGCTCTATTATTTATGCTATAAGACAGTTCATCTTGCATTCCCATCAAAGTTTCGGTAACTTATGGCAGGGTTAAATGCAAATTTAATACTTATTATCGATTAAAGTAATGTAAGAGAGGCAGGCAAATGTAATCGTACGGCACTTGAACTTCCTTATTGATTTATTAAAAAGTTGCTACACGCTGACAATTCACGGCATTATTATTACTATCGATCCCACTAATAAAATCATTGTAAAATTGTAAATTTGTCTTTGGAACTATTTCTGCTCTATTCCGCATCTTAGTAGGATCAGTTGTCGATAAACTAAATTAGCGATGCAATTATAGGAGTTACGAATGGCATATAGACTACCGATTTGACACGCGTGCAATGGTACGTAATGGATGTAATAAATAATTAAAATGGAGTAAACACGACAAAAGTCGATATTTTAATTATGTAAAAAATAACATTAGTTGAAATGTAACTAGGTTACTCATTATTTCGATATTTCAATCATACTAACGGGGTTTGACAGGTTCCTCTAAATTAAAAGCGGTACACAATGTCCGTCATCGGCTTTAAAATATTTATCGATTCCTATGATTTTCATGTGGCGATTTATCCAGAGGTGGGCATGGCTTATAAACCAGGGGTTAAAACTTTTGCCCACCTTGACTGGCGGGCCATGTAAGTGTGACGTAAACGGTCACATTTTATGAACAATATTTAAAGTATTACAAAAGCAAAAGTGGAAAACAATTTTAGCTGAAAAAAATAGATCAAAGAATCTCTATAGATTGCGATTAAATTTAGTTTGGCTTATATCAAAACTTGATTTTATTTTGGTCGTGGCAACATCAGGTGGGCCAGATTGAAGTACCCAATAGGTTGAATTTGGCGCGCGGGTCGTAGTTTGCCTATGTCAGTAGACTATCAAGGTATAAAAGTAGATATTTTTTCATAAAATTCTCTATAATTTTAGTTAGCACAATATTCCTAATGCGTAATTTGAAGGATATAACTATTTTCTTTGTTTAAACATCCAGGGAAAACTGTGACAGCTATATACGTGCTACAACTCACAATAGCAGATACCGTGTTTCTGTTTACTCTTCCTGTCTTCAGTATGCAGAAGGTTCTCGATAATTGGAGATTTGGATCAGGTATATATGACGTCAAAAAATTAGGTAACGTCATTGAAAATGAACTTTGACAGGAAATTACGCAACATTTCCACCGTTTGATTCTCTTTGTATACATTGAAAAACAGATTCAAGGGTAAAAAATCTTGCAAAATTACCAAAATGTTGGAATTTCATAAATTGGATTTTTGAGTGGCTATCTAAGCTCGATATTACTTTTGCCCGTATGCTGCTTTTTGTCACACAATTACCTCAATTTTTTTCTCAAAAAGGAGAATTTATCAGTAAAACTTTTTCTACCAATGGTTGTAAACACAAAATTTATTTATTCAACTTTTCAGGTGTATGTAAACTATGCCAAACAATCAAATTCATGAATTATTACGCTGGAATTTTTTTCTTGATGGCGATGAGTGTGGACAGATACATTGCTGTTGCTTATAGTACACGGTTAACACAGGTATTTGATTCGCTTTATTTCAGTCGTTTGATGATCGAAAGGCATATAAAACTTTAAGGGAATATTTTGATCGAAAATAATTTTATATAACTCTAATTTTGGTTCGGATTTTGGTTCCTTTCTTAAATTCAAAGATTTTGTATTTTTACATGCGTGAATAATTGGCTTCAATAATTTGACATGGATGAACACGACTTGATAAAATCATTTCATAATTCTGAAATTTATTTATAAATGCCATATCTCCGAAAAATGGCGTTGAATAAGGTCATCAAGGCCATGTTTCCTAAAACCAATAACTAACCAATCCCATACCCGACATGGAATGGTGACCGGACGAGAGGCCGTGGTTCACCATATAGTTAAACCATCTCATCGCCTTTCCTTACCCTCGGGATAAATATGTAGATCCTATCCTATCAAATTTATAAATTGACCTTTAACCCCATAATCCAGGTCCGAACAAAACGACGAACGTACATTGTCTGTGGTTGTATGTGGGTTGCAGCAGTACTGATGAGCATTCCATTGATGATGTACGCAAGAACTGAAGAAGGTTTTGGAGTCACTTTTTGCAAATTGATATTTCCGGGATATATTGAACTAGATCCTGGCGACGGATACATCGACATGTAAGTGATTGTAAATTCTCCGATAACTTCACGAGCTTCTCAATCGAGGTAGTTTATATCATATTAAGCTGAATGTATTAACAATATGAAACAAGTTTTACACAAATGTTGAACATATACCACCTGTTACCAAGATTTACTATACAAAAAAGTTCAAAACTTGATTCAATAATGACAAATTGTTTTAGTTCGCCATTTTTTAGAATCGGTTTAAAATACACCAGATAACATTCAGATATAGACAAAACTGCCATTATTCTAATTATCTATTATAATTTTTATAAATTGAATAAGAGATATCAGATATAAAACATCAGTGATCAAGCAACATACAATAATGGGTACTCCCGAAGTATGTGAACCAAGATGGTGGACACCGAAACGTAGTATGTGTACCAGGTTCGGGTTAGGCCATAATTTCGGGTACAAATACTACAGGAGTCACTTGGCTAGTCCCCGAACTTGTAATAGAACTAAAATAAAGAAAATTGGAATAAAATTAAAGCCTGACCCTAACCTGGTACACATACTACGTTCCGGTGTCCGCCATCTTGGTTCACATACTTCGGGAATACCCAATAATGTGTATTTAAAAATAACATTTATTCTTAATAAGAAATGGTGTTGTGAAGGTATCTTAGTATAAGTCCCTTTTTGTGTCAACCTGATTGATTCACCGCAGTGATAAAGTTTATCCATAGGTCACATTGCCATGATCTAATTAAGTGAAATCATGTTATATGATGCATCAAAGTCCTCACACTCACGCACGTATTTAAATACCTAACTTCCGGATCGTGACATGTAATTAGGTTTGAGTGACTTGATAGTGAATATACCGCAGACTCACGTTGCAAACGACAGGAATTTCAAAGAAATAATGAAACAAAATTATAAAACTGTATGCAATTAAGGCAATTTAATCCAGACAGTAAACAACTTTTTAAAACATAACATGTGGAGCATATGGAGCTTACTTGCGAATTGTGTGAATCAACAACCAGTTTTCATCGTTGTTCAACGATGCCTGGATACTGCTTCCGAATCCCAATCAAAACTGTTTTCACATTCAATAGACTCAATTTTTATTAACTGAAGTTATCACTCTTTCAGCTATATATCTATATCATTGCAAATGTAACTCATTTCTAACAGTTATTTAAGTGGTTTAGAAATTGCGGTTATAGTAAAAGTTTCCCTATTTACCAATAAGTTCCATACGTCTGTCACGCGTCGAATTCCGCGTTTATAAAGTACTTTAGGAGGTACGCCCGAAGTTTGTGAACCAAGATGGCGGACTCCGAAACGTAGTATGTGTACCAGGTTGGGGTGTTAGGCCATGATTTTATTCAAATTTTTTATATTCCAGTTCTACTACGAGTTCGGGGACTAGCCAAGTGGCTCCCGTAGTATTGGTACCTGAAATTATGGCCTAACCCTAACCTGGTACACATACTACGTTCCGGTGTTCGCCATCTTGGTTCGCATACTTCGGGAGTAACCTTTAGGAAACATATATTCTAATACTTTTCGCAATAGTTAATTGCTCCTTGGTAAAGTACGGGGAACGCATCATGAACTATGAACTCGAGGTGAGGCCTGAATTAATTTCGCTTCAACACTAATTTTTCAGATACGATTATTACGACCATGGTGGATCAGGATCTGGGGAAATCATGAACGAAAGAAACGTAAACATATCAGACTTTGAAATTTCCGATACCTATAAGCTAAATAATTGTAAGTTTGTGTATTTTTTTGCAGTGGTAACTTTAAAAGGGTGATTGTAAAGTTAGTACCCAAAAGTGAAATATTTTTAATTGTAAATGACGATTTATTATGAGATAATTTTTGACGCCCCCCATTAACTTTACCAAATGCAATATAACTAAAAGCCCAATTTTGTTGAAATTCGACATATAAATCGATTCATTTTAGCGATTTTTGGGAGAAATGGTTTCAACTACGTCAAACCAATTTTTACCTTAGCAATCCGATGAAATCAGGATTTTATCCGTCGTAATATGGCAGATGTTAATCATCCTAATCTTAAAGTTCGAAGTTTGATAGAGCCAAGTATTACATAAATGTCATATTCTCTTGCCTCGTGGGACTTCAATTCAGAAACGAAGAGACAGATGATATAAATTTGTTAATATAATTTCAAAAAACATATGCATAATTCCAGTGCCTGTCTCTCCGTTGACAATTCTTTTTATTTTGACACCTATTGGACTAGATGACGTTGGTAATATTTTACAAATAATTTAGGTCATATAAGCTTCGTTGGCACAAAATATCATTTCAAGATGTATTTTATTCTTTTACAGCTTTACCGGGGGTGGAATCTAAACCGTTTATTTGTGAACACGAGTCTCAATCTGATCACTATAAATCCTGGTTGATTATTGATTTTATAATTGCTTTCATGATTCCTTTTCTGGTAATCGGTGAGTATTTTAGATTATTTGTAGACCCAGATAAATTTTGATGAGTTACCTTTGAGCGTTCATTAGGTTCGAAGTATTCAAGTTACCATAAATAGTAGGATAAATATTAAGTTAGTGTAACACAATTCGATTTGAATGCGTGCCGTAAACTATAAGTAAAAAAAATAAAAAACCTTGGTGACTCTTGGCTTCACAGAAATGTTTTTGTGGAGTGAAAAGGTTCCCCGCGGGTGACAGGTCTACTTTGCTGGTTACCTTAAGCGCGGGATCCCTTTTTCTCCCTATACTCTCAATCTTGATCTCATTAGAAAATGTTTGATATCCACGCTGCGATATTAGGGTGTTAAAAAAGTAACGCAGAACTTAACAGAAGTTAAGATGAAATGCTACTTGAAACATTTAACGACTGAACCTTCTAACAGTATTGAATTGCGGTGAAATGCCATTTAAACATCAACAGTTACTTTTTTAACGTTGCCATGACGAAAAATTTTACCCTAATTTTGCGTAACTTTTTCAACACCAGACATAAGAAAGTTTATTTATCTCGCTTTCAATCGCGCCTTCACTCAGAAAAGGTTGTACTCTAGGACCAAAATTAAGCAGAAAATGTAACGCCAAACGCAAAAAATTATTTCTCACACAGGATCAGGTACACAAGGTTTCAATTATCGTAGTACGCACGACACTAACACATGGATCTTTTGTACAAAGCCCCCGCCACTAATGCAAAAATGTGAGATTCGAGAAAAACATCCCAGCCGCGTTTTAAAAAATTAAGTCTGTAGTTATCCAGTTAGGGTCGGGAATGATTGAAAATTTGAATTTTCAGCGCAATCTGTATTCCTAACCCAAACCCTAACTGAATAATTACTAAATTTTTTGGCAGTTGCTTTGTACTAAAGATCCAAACACACATTAGATTCTCTCCACACGCTAAAATGTGATGTTCCTCTTTTAATATTTTTTATCGTTCGAGTTGTAGAATATTTACACATTACTCTTACGTATATATGTTTTACAAGGTGGTCAGTTACGTGGAGATTCTCGTTCTCTCCACACGCTAAAATGTTATATTCCCCTTTTTATGATTTCTATCGTTTGAGGTATAGAATACTTACATGTTAATCAGTTTTCATACCTATTATCCATATGTTTTACGCAGTGGTCAGTTACGTGAAGATTCTCACACACCTTAAAACTGCGGAAGACAAGATAGGACATACAGCAACAAACAAAGCAGTAAAAATGAGAAAACGAGTCACACGTATGGTGGCAGCATTGGTTGTTTGTTTCACAGTGTGTTGGCTGCCACATCATCTTTTTATGTTGGCAAGAATAAAAGGTATGTGTATCATACGAATCGTGCGGAGAAATACAAACTAATTATAAGTGGATATCTAAGATTTGGAGTTCAAATATCTAGTAGTGAATGGATACGAGGTAGCCGCAACTTTGTTAAAACAGGCTATGGAAAACTGATGCCAATAACACGAAAAAAAGCAAGAGAACAGCGTGGCGCCGTTTGGTCATAATTTAGGTGTGAAATAACAAAGCCTAAGAAAGCCAAGAGGGAGTAGTATAAAAAATATGAAGTATTCTATTTTGAAAATGTAAAAATATGTGTTTGGTACAATAGTGATAAATTTGTCAACCGAAATATCAAAACAATTGTGAAAACACTCTAAAAGTCTATTTAGTATTCGAACAAGAACTAAAAACATTTTAAATGAAGATGGCAATGTTAAAACAGCAAGGCTAATTTCAAACGAGGTAATTACTCCTCTACTCCACATGAGGAATGCTCAGTTTTCTTTCAATTCTGATAGACTTAGACTTGTGTGTTGTTCCTCCAGTATTTTGAAAAACATCGAGGTTGACGTATTGAATCGATATTATTACTCATACCAAATGAAAGTATGCGTCAAAAATGATTAAATGGCGAGGTGAAAAAAATACACGAAACTATTTAGCACATCCGGTGAAACTAAGCCATTTGACACATTCTTTCCAATGGTGATTTTGCAGCAATGAATTCGTGGTCATTATTTTTTTGTAATCGTGTTATGACTACTTGAAACTTGAAAACAGCAAATTTTTGTATATGGTAACTCTGGGATGACATTATTACCGATTTTCCTGTCCAATATTAAATATTTTCTACTTAAAATGACGTATTACTGCAGTAGGAATTGGTCTAGTATTGGTGAATTTTATCATACCCTATCATATTATACGCTACAGGATTCCATTCTACCGTTCCTGTTTGTCACGGGATAGAGGAGTTTTTCGTTGCGTTGGCTTTCTCGAATTCAGCAATAAATCCGATTCTGTACACGTTCATGGGAAACAATTTCAAAGAAAGATTTAAGAAAAGCGTGAAGAACACACAATTGGCAATTAAAAGAAGACATTCTAGCATGGGTTCAGGACATAGACGGTCGACCAACAGTCATTCCGACCCTACGGTAAGAAAAATAATATGCTTAACATTTTCAGAGATAAGAAGAATTTCATAACAATTTTTTTGAATCTTTCTGAAAAGTGACATTTGTGAATAAATTTTGCACACGAAGACGGCAATTCATAGTCTCCTGCC
The DNA here is from genome assembly GCF_964204865.1 of Styela clava. Classification (NCBI taxonomy): domain Eukaryota; kingdom Metazoa; phylum Chordata; class Ascidiacea; order Stolidobranchia; family Styelidae; genus Styela; species Styela clava. The sequence goes on from NC_135254.1 coordinate 9,377,132, forward strand.
AGTAGCGCCGTCGGTAGATTTATTAGGTCAGAGATGCGACCACCCCAATTTTCCTCATACCAAATCAAGTAATAGTATATATGTCATTGTTTCATTTAAGATAATAAGAGATTGATAGAACTGAGACAAAGTCGTGAGACAATATATCACGAACCCCAACAGAGTTAATACGCCATTGTCCTTGGACAAATATGGAGAAAATTACTACTTGAATTCACTGTCTTTGTGATCTCCAAACAGCCGACAAAAACATTAAATTGCATTCCCACTGAAACCTTATTTACCGTATCGTTACACTGATCAAAATTGAATTATTCAGAACACCAAAAGAGCAGGACTGATTGTACATTATCGCAAAGGATCCTGCAGCAGAGACCAAGCAAAGAACGGCAGACCAAAACCACAGAAAAAACTCAGTCAGCTTGCGCTATTAGGCCGCAAAGAACGTCCACCCGCATATGATGATGTCGTGTATGACTCTGTAAGAAATCTTTATTTTGAGTACTTGGCCGAATGCATAACTGTGAATATGTAAATAGTATCAAATCGATTTGAAAACCGGTATTCTAAATTTGAAATCTGATCATTCAAAATCCCACCAGCAAAAGTACCGCATTTCCCCGAAAATAAGACTTATTTTTTTTTTTTTTTGAAAAATAACACTAGGGCTTACTTTTGGGAAATGTCTTTTATTTATATTTATTAAAAACAAAATTATAAAGTAGAGAATTACGAGATTTTCGAATATATATACAAAATATGAAAACTGATATACATTTACTTATAAATAACGTTACCCCAGATCATTAAACCTTTTTTTCTCTCACACGTTTTGGATTAATCATTCAAAACGTGGTAGACTAGGTCTTGTTTTAAGGTCCTATATTAAAATCATTTTTAAATTTCAGGCTAGGTCTTTTTTAATTTATCACTGAAAAATAGGAAAGCGCCTGCTAGCGTTAATTAATCGCTGCCAGTTTTTATCAGAACAATTTTAACGAGTCAATTTCCTAACTCAACTTGATTGCAATTGTTTCCGAACGACCAAATTTATTTGTTTTGGTGTATAAATAATAAGGATTTACCATTTAGTGTTGATAATTATATATAGAAAACCGATTATCAAGATTTGAAATAATTTTATCGTATATATATGCAGGGTGATCAAGATACAAGAAACGGAGGGTTTTGTGGAACAACAACAATAGGAGAACAGACAATGGAAACAAAAATATAAACTGTTTTATTTCAAAATTCTTGTCGGAATGTTCTGCGTATATCCTTGGATAAATGAGGCGAACTGAACAAAAATTTGTTGAGATATTCGCAATGATATTTATAAAACACTGAATCAGATGTACCATCATAAATAACACTTTTATTTAGAAGACACTTCGCTACAAAACCACAATCATATAAATACTTTTTTCCGCGTTGTAGGAATGATGTCATCGGCAGCTCGCATAAACCTTAACTCGGTCCCTTACTATGCCTCACAGTCTCAATGTTTTTCTGGCTCCGCAAAAGCACGTTCTTCAATAGTAATATTACCACACTCAATCACACATATGACGTTCTTCAAAAAATAATGTCAACTTTGGCTAAATGGCCCCTAGTTCCACTTCTCGACATTGAGCTCGTTAAATTCGAACAACAATATGATCAATGATTGAATAATCAATGTAAAATTATATTCAACTTTATTTAAAAACTCCTAATTTTTTATTCGCTCTTGTTTTTTTTTTCTCTTGCTATATAAATATCATCCTTTTATCGTTTGCTGGTATGTGCAAAGCTTTGATATACTCCTTGTGTACAATAAATGATCCTCAAAATAGGTCTCATTTTATTTATTAATACCCGGATGTATCCTGAGCAGTCATGAACAGAATAAATATGAAGTGTAGGCTACAGATGGATCGTTTTAATTGCGCACGAAATGAGCCAGTTTTGTATTTTTGTAATCCTATGAAAAAGCACTTCTCTCATTAACTACTGGACTAATTGCTTTGGTATTTTCAGTTGTTGAAGATTGTATTTTTCACGAGAAGGCTATTACTTTTATTTATTTTAAACATTTCTGTGCGTACGTCATCACGATTAAAAATTGCGCACATTGTGGCGATTGTACGAATGGAAGTATGTAATTCGAATTGTACGAATGAAGTATGGTTTGAATATATTGACAAGAAGGTCAAAACGAAATCACTGCCGGTACCGTAGTGGTGGTCTACCTGACTACGCCTCCCCACCAGACCAACATACTCTACTCAACTGTAATAAACTTATGCGTGGCAAGTCTTCAGGAAATAGTAATATAAATTACTAAATATTGACCAAAAATGAATCATTTTAGACGTAGCAGAGAGCTAATTTGACATTTCAGAGCTAATTTGCATATTAACTCCCTACAAGAAAATTTTTATATTTCGTTCAACTATATTAAATTTATGTGCGACAAGTCTCCAGAAAATGGTACTTTTTGTTTGTGAATTCCGGGAGCACGAAATGTAACATTGCTGGTAAATTTGAAATGGAAATCACTAATTCCACGATCCGTTATTATCTTCTCTATGTCCTCTATAATCTATATTGTACTTGTTTCGTGTACTTTTTCATTCACCTAATAGCAATGCACAGTTTTAAAAATAGTTATTATTGTCAATTTCCATCGGAAATATAAGTTGTTGCTCGTGGTTATTTACCGACATCTAGTGTTTACGGATATTTTGCGGGTCCTCGGGTCTTCTGTTGGTGCAAAAAGTTATTCTAGCCCAGTGCTCCGCAACCTTTTTTAACTTGCGGCACACTTATAAAACTTGCCAAGTTTGACGGCACTCCACAACAAACGAAAAATATAAGGTGTAACTTTGTTGTATGTTCATATAACAATGAGAGATTTGTGGTTGTTTTAATGAGCACAATCGCTCTATATTAGGATCATTACGTGATGCGGAATCAATTTTGCAACACGATAACTAGCTTCTAATGCTTTTTCGGAGACTGTAAAAGACGACTTCACAGAGCATTCTTGCTTCTTATTTCGACTTAACAACCGTTGGAAATAATTTATATTCTTGCGGCATGTTTCGTATCTAGGTGGCGCATAAGTTTACTCGGAAACATTGCTTCATTTGAAAGTTGCTCCCCCCAAATAACCACAGCAAGAAAATCCATATTTGACGTAATCTTCCCTTTGGACAAGTTTTTTTTTCAACGTTGCTTGTGCTAGGTACAATATGTTGCTCAGTATCAGCTGTTCTTTTTAAAAATTTTGCTAAACGTTCTTTGACTATTTTAATCAAAGACCACTGGGCACTGATTCCGCAAACTCATACTTTATTTATATTCGATTACTACACGTGCTATGTTTTATCCTCGACAATAGGCTTCACAATATACATGCTTGTCATATAGGTCTCTCCTTGTTACGTCACAAATGCACAGTGGGGGGGAATTCGAATTGGTGTCGCTCAAGCTAATGTGAAAGCAGGTTAACTTTACGTTAGTAGAGTAGAGTGGTAGACTAACGCAAAATTAACAAAAGATAAAAAATAATTTTTAAAAAGAAGAGAAAAGTTGCAATTCCTGTGCGGCACACCTGGCATCGTCTCGCGGCACACCGGTGTGACCGGTGGCGGAGCCATGTTCTAGCCCACAATTTTATTTTCGAGTTTGGAGGCGTTTGTTCAATTCAGGTATTTTTGTAATGCGAAGTCTTGTTCAAAACTTTGCTTCAGATTAACTAAAAAAGGGTAAGAGGTTATCGGGAATATAAAAAGGACAGATGGACACCGTGGCATTTTGTTGTAGCGCAGGGTTACAGTACCGTACTCTCTAGCCCACAATTTCGGTTACCCTAGCGGCCTAGCTTTGTTACCGTACCCTGTAGTGTAGCCCACAATTCTGGTTTTGCCAACCAATATTTCTGTTTAGCGATCAGCACATTTGATTGTGGGGATTGGTTTTGATGTGAGAGAACATGTTATCAGTCTCGTAACTAAATTCATTAGGTTAACCTTGCTTAAAATCCTATAATCGCTGTACAGGGAGTCCTCGGGTTACGACGGTCGCGACCTACGGTACCGGTACCCTATTTCAAGGTTACCAACGCACACTCCATAACGTCTAAAAAAAAAGCTCTATTGATTCCATTTTAGATATGTTACTCCCAAAGTATGTGAAACAAGATGGTGGACACTGGAACGTACCGTAATATATGTACCAGGTTAGAATTAGATCAGTGGTTCCCAAACTAGGGTCCGCGGACCTTTTGGGCTCCGCGAAGTACTTTCGGAAGGTCCGCGAAAGAAATTTGAAATCATAGTAAGATATTAAATTTGCAAATACACATTTGTCGCCTTTTATGCGGGCAACCCTAAAATGCGGGAAACGGGAACTACGGGAAATGCACTAAAATGCGGGAACTGCGGGAACGACGGGAAATTGCAAAAACTAAAATGCGGGAATGACGGGAACTACGGGAAATTTCACTAAAAAGCGGGAAATTTCACAAAAAGCGGGAATGACGGGAAATCGCTTTAAGGTACGGGAAATATTCATTTTGGGGTATGTTAGGGGAAATTGTTCTAGAAAACGAAAGCAATGATTAATATACGCTTGGGGATGTATGTACGTGAAAATTTATCTAAAATGCGGGAACGACGGCAAATCGCGTTAAAGTACGGGAAATACTCATTTCAGAGTATGTTTAAAGCAATTGCACTAGAAAATGGAAGCAACGGGAAATATACGCTTGGGTTGTGTGGATACGGAAATTTCACTAAAAGATTCTAATAATATTCGGATTAGGATAATATGTATTCGGATAATATGTATGTTAGTACAATTACCCCGTACATGCACACTCAAGTATAAACGGCACTTCGGAAGTATTTGCAACAAAATGGCGCACAACCTGAGCTTTAACCTGGTACACATACTTGGTTCAGGTTGTGCGCCATCTTGATGAACATACTCGGGAGCACTGTATAAACTTGCCGTTACTTTCGCCCTTCAGTGAAAATTTACCTCACACATACTCTAAAATACATATTTCCCATACCCTAAAGCAAATTCCCGTCATTCCCGTCTTTTGTGAAATTTCCCGTAGTTCCCGCAATTTCAAATTGACAAATTCCCGTCGTTCCCGCAGTTCCCGTTTTTAGTGCATTTCCCGTCGTTCCCGTTTCCCGCATTTTAGGGCCCTAATGACGGAAAAATTTACTATTTAATAAGCGGGAGAATGTTACGAAATGCGGGAAAGTGGGGAAATTGCTCTCAGATAGGGAAAATATGCACTTTAGAGTGTATGTAGGGGAAATTTCACTAAATAGCGGGGAATTTCACACAAAGTGGGAATGACGGGAAATAGCTCTAAGATTGGGGAAATGGGCATTTTATTGTGTATGTAAGGGAAATTGTACTAGAAGGCGAGAGCAACGGGAAACATACACTTGAATGTGTAGGTACAAGAAATTGTATTGAAAAGCGGAAATTACGGAAATTATTACTCATGAGTAGGAACTATGTGATATTTTGGGAAATTCTCTAAATAAGCGGCGATGACGGGAACAACGGTAATTGATGGCGATGACGGCAATGAAAAGCGAACGTATTGACAAATGACGGGGAGAGTCGGAAGAGTAAGAGCATCGCGTAAAAAATAAATAATATGTATTTAGCTGTTTTATATAGAAAATTACAACAAAATATGTGAGTATTGAAAATGGCGGGAAGAGCGGAAAATTGCGGAAAAGGCGGGAAGAGTAAGAATATCTCGGGAATGCGGAAAATAGGTATTTAGGTGTTTTATATAGAAAATTGCAACAAAATACGTAAGTCTTGAAAATGGTGGGAAGAGCGGAAAACTGCGGAAAAGACGGGAAGAGTGAGAATATGGCGGGAATGCGGAAAATAAGTATTCAGGTGTTTTATATGGAAAAAGGCAAAAAATACGTAAGTATTGAAAATAGCGGGAAGAGCGGAAAAATGCGGGGAGAGTAAGAATATCGCGGGAATGCGGAAAATAAGTATTCAGGTGTTTTATATAGAAAATTGAAACAAAATACGTAAGTATTGAAAATGGCGGAAAGGCGGGAAGAGTAAGAATATCTCGGGAATGCGGAAAATAAGTATTTAGGTGTTTTATATAGAAAATTGCAACAAAATACGTAAGTATTGAAAATGGTGGGAAGAACGGAAAAGGCGGGAAGATTGAGAAAATCGCTGTAAAACAGGAAGTTTATATTTAGGTGTTTTTATACAGGACATTACAATGAAATGCGAGATTCGGGAAGAACAAGAAATCTATGTACAGCATAAGATTCCTGCGGAAATCGTTTTTATTTCCACAACAGCAAGAAAAACATCTTATAAAGTCAATTCATATGTAGCCTGCTAAGACATGGCAGGCTGCGCTTTCGAAATTGTCCAAGCTATGTAGCGCGCGTTTCATCTATCACGATTAATAGGTATAAGTTTATTTCGACTCCATAAATAAATAAAAACCGATTATGATATCAGGAGAGCAAACAAAATCTTAGATAAGGTTGAAAACGCACAGAATATAAAATGGAGGGTTTTGCCAAGAAGAAGTGGTACGTGTTCACTCACCTAAAATATTTCACACACGCTCACACACACAACCATACAGAAGTTATAAAGTAAGAAGAACATGATAAATTACATACTGGTAGTTAAAAAATATATATGAATAAATGAAAAATCACTGGCCACACCATATTAATAAATTTATATTGTTTTCCACTGCCGAATTGATCGATTCTATAAATAGGAGTGAACAGTAAAGATGAATTTTTATGAAAAATATATCGCCAAGCTGATTATTGTACACTTTTGTGGACATAACGATCGTTTCAATATTATATTATTATTTTTCTTTTGCTTGGTCATGATAAAATCGCTTTTCTCTTCGAATACTTGACTAATTGTTTTGAAATTTTCAGTGGTTAAAGATTAATTTTATCGCCAGAAGGCTATCACTTTTACTTATTTCAAAAATTTCTGTGGACTTCAAGAGATTCGTTTTTTATGTGTCAGAATAAAAAATAGCGACACCTTGTGACGTGTCCATATATTTGAGCACAGCTCTCTTGTTATATTTAATTTAGGGTAGGGCGATAGGGTAAAGGAATATATTGGTTACCAAGGTAAGGTTTTTTTAATTTTTAGATATTGACTTCTGCAAGGATAACGGAATTAGGATTGTTACTCAACAGGATCATTTCTTCATTAAGTTATTATGACGCAATTGATGTCAATTCAAATTTATCGTGGATGAGACATCAGCGAATTTTGTTGATGTAGACACCATTTATATTCAATAAGCTAGCCAATGAATTGATCATCACGAAACGACCTGAAAAACGGAAAATAAATCTGCGAGTAATAGAATATTCAAGGGTTACATATTAGGAAACAACACTACCCTACCTACACTTTTGTTGAGAAGAAATTATTATTTTGAGTAGATATTGATCATTAGTTATTTATCTTTAAAACGCTAGTTGAAAGGCATGAGTTGAATTCTGGTTGGGATACAGGGTAAATTTCTCGCAAACCATGCAAAAACTCTCAAACCACACTAACCATTTGCATGTTTCGTGAACTTTAACCACTTCTAATAGTCATATTTTACTGTGAACTTATCAGCGTAAACTTGGAGGGAGCTGACTCCGATGACTGCATGATCGTATCACTCCTTCCAGTCTATACCGAAAGAAGTGTATTTTTTCTTTAGCCATTATTTATTGTTATAAATGTTTTTTCTGGTGCGCGAAATAAAATCTCTCTCTCTCTGTTGGCCTTCACGTTCATTTCACAGCAGAACCTTAACCTAGAATAAAATTTTGTATACACACAAGACAAATCATAGAATACCACAACAAATTAAAACCAAGGGGTTAATCCAATATATCTCTACTGGTCGCCTAATTACAATAGGAGGTACAGGAGCTAAACTATACCGTCTACAACCCTCATAAGGTATTACACCGCCCAAATAGAAACAAAGACCATGCATGTGTGATGTTAAAAGTTGGTTCATCGGTTGATTCGTTTGAAAAAGGGATTATTGATAGCAAGCCGGGGAACGTCCGGTTTTCAGTAAATCGTTCAAGAATATAGCACATTGACGTTGACAAAGTCGTAAGAATTTATGTCTCACTGCAAATGTCGCCAAATTGCATTTCAAAAAATGTTGAAAGTTTTGGGAAGGGCCCATGGAATTTCGTTTCATCACATATAGTTGCATCATTGATTTAAGTGTATTTCACTATCTGTTGTTCGGAACAATTCAATTCGATCGTACAACTTTACACTATATGAAAATTTTGCATTACAATCCATTGCGTTCCTATTTGATCTCTGTGGGTATTCGGTTAATTCCACTAAAATACCTTTAAAGAGAATCAGAAGCAAGATTCAGATTATAGGGAGCATTAAACCTATACTTGCATAAGACAATATTGGGCAACACCCTTCACACAAATAAAACAGCACTGTAATGATGCTAAGTTAACAGGAAATATCAATTCACTGAATAACAAAAATATACAAGTAACACTCGTAATAAATTACGTAAAACAATGGAAGACGGTTTAGATCGCCAGCTAAAAAACAGCTAAATACATATTATTTATTTTTTACGCGATGCTCTTACTCTTCCGACTCTCCCCGTCATTTGTCAATACGTTCGCTTTTCATTGCCGTCATCGCCATCAATTACCGTTGCTCCCGTCATCGCCGTTTATTTAGAGAATTTCCCTTATACCCACTTGATTTTCAGTAAAATTTCCCAAAATATCACATAGTTCCTACTCATGAGTAATATTTTCCGTAATTTCCGCTTTTTAATACAATTTCTTGTACCTACACATTCAAGTGTATATTTCCCGTTGATCTCGCCTTCTAGTACAATTTCCCGTACATACACAATAAAATGCCCATTTCCCCCATCTTAGAGCAATTTCCCGTCATTCCCACTTTGTGTGAAATTCCCCGCTATTAAGTGAAATTTCCCCTACCGACACTCTAAAATGCATATTTTCCCTATCTTGGAGCAATTTTCCCTCTTTCCCGCATTTCGTAACATTCTCCCGCTTATTAGTAAATTTCCCCGTTTCCCGCATTTTAGGGCCCTGAATGTATAGGCCCTAATATGTATTTTAGAGTATGTGTGGGCTAAATTTTCACTCAAGGACGAAAGCAACGGCAAGTTTATACAGTGCTCCCAAGTATGTTCATCAAGATGGCGCACAACCTGAACCAAGTATGTGTACCAGGTTAAAGCTCAGGTTGTGCGCCATTTTGTTGCAAATACTTCCGAAATGCCGTTTATTCTTAAGTGTGCATGTACGTAGTAATCGTACTATAATACATATTTCCTTTATCTTCGAGCGATTTTCCGTCATTCCCGCTTTTTGTAACATTTTCCCGCTTGTTATTAACTTTTCCCGTCATTCCCGTTTCCCGCATTTTAGGGCCCTAAAATGCGGGAACTGCGGGAACGACGGGAAATGCACTAAAAAGCGGGAACTGTGGGAACGACGGGAATTTGTCAATTTGAAAATTGCGGGAACTACGGGAAATTTCACAAAAGACGGGAATGACGGGAATTTGCTTTAGGGTATGGGAAATGTGTATTTTAGAGTATGTGTGGGGTAAATATGCATTGAATAGCAAAAGCAACGGCAAGTTTATAGGGCGCTCCCAAAGTATGTGCAACAAGATGACGCACAACCTGAACATAGTATGTATACCAGGTTAGAGTTCAAGTTGTGCGTCATCTTGTTGCACATACTTCCGGAGTGCCGTTTATACTTGAGTGTGCATGTACGGGGTAATTGTACTAACATACATATTATCCGAATACATATTATCCGAATCCGAATATTATTAGAATCTTTTAGTGAAATTTCCGTATCCACACAACCCAAGCGTATATTTCCCATTGCTTCCATTTTCTAGTGCAATTTCTTCTAAACATACTCTGAAATGAGTATTTTCCGTACTTTAACGCGATTTGCCGTCGTTCCCGCATTTTAGATAAATTTTCACGTACATACACCCCCAAGCGTATATACACCATTGCTTTCGCTTTCTAGAACAATTTCCCCTAAACATACTCCAAAATGAATATTTTCCGTACCTTAAAGCGATTTCCCGTCATTCCCGCTTTTTGTGAAGTTTCCCGCATTTTAGTTTTTGCAATTTCCCGTCGTTCCCGCATTTTAGTGCATTTCCCGTAGTTCCCGTCGTTCCCGTTTCCCGCATTTTAGGGTTGCCCCTTTTATGCTCCACAATCACTGCTGGGTACACTGATTGTTCACTTTTTGCAATGACATTAAACAACATGATGCGCAACTCCGGCATTTTTGTCCGAAGATCGTATTCGATAGCACGCTCCAATGCACATACTTGACGAGACGAAAACGAGCGGATGTGTGCTGCTTTCAAGGCGTAGCACGAATGGTGTTCGTGCCTGCTTTGACAGTTGTTGTCGATTTTAATGATATTTTTGAAAGTTGGGGTAAAAAGAAATCGCTAAAAGGTAAGGTGAATACTATTGTTGTATATCACACCCGGGCATCGCACTGTTAAGTACATGTGGGAAAGCCAGCCTTTGTCAAATACTACGAAGTTATTAATTCAGTACGGTACGTAGTTGCCCATTTGCCGAAATTACATATTTACTTACCCCTTATGGTTTCAAATAGTTCATGCACCTCCAGTTAGATTTTTTTAATCAGTGAGGATATATACTCATTGTTGATTGCTGCTCATTGTAACATACTATTACGCATTCACTTTTATTTGCGTATTGAATCAAAGTGTTAACAAGTTCACCTAACATTTCACTCATACCGGTCTACATTGTATAGTCTGATTTCTCAAGTATTTGGAGCCACGAATGCTTGTAATTTTCTGACTAAACCCTTTTATTAGTTGGTTTATATACCAAATTCAGTAAAATAATTTTTAAATAAAACATGAGATATTGGATTTATTAGCTTTTCCGTTCTGAATCATATAGACTGCTTTATTTATTCTTAACGAAAATAAATCTCCTCTCTTTCTTCAGATGTGAAAGTTGTGGACAAACCTGTCTAAGCATTGTGAGACTCTTGCAGCACAAGAGGCAATAGCAGAAATAGTAAGTATATCAATCAAGAAATTAAGCCGACATAAAGCAAAACTTTCAACTATTCGTCTAATCTCAATTTCCTATTATTTGTTCACAGGACAACTATAGCAGACGGGGAGATATCAGAAGTCTGGCGACATATCAGTGACAGTGTGATTCCAAGAAATATAATGCAATTGAAAATAGAAATTTGCAATAGAAAAACAACCTATGGAGGCATGCAAAGGCATTTGACCCTCCGGTAGAGTTGTGTATGGCCCCCACATCCTGCAGGGCTTGAGGAAAATAACTAAAAATTCCAAAGCGTAAGATTGCATAAGCGGTCTTATTTGTAAAAAGGCACAAAACACGCCAGACATACTTAAAACAGCTTTGGAAATGAGGATTACGGGTACCTCACTGCACCTGTGTTATATTTGGTTCATCAACTTTTGGTAGTACTATAGAAGAAATTCCGGAAGGGGTATAATCATCATTCATGATAAAATACTACCATGTATTTTTTGAACAACTTCAATCTAGACCAGGGATCTCAAACTCGCGGCCCTCGAACGCTTAACAATAATTGTAATAGCATTTTGGAAGTTTTTTTTTATCTAAATGTAATAGATTTTTCAAACCTTCTAAAGTGAAATTGATTATTCACACAGAAAACAATTTACTGAAAGTAGTTTTGGAATATTAATTTTTTTTGTCCACATTTTGACCCAATTAAGAATACACATCAAGCTAGCAAAAGAATACTTGAATAAAACACTTGAGTAATTAAATTAAACGCAAAGTACATGAAGAAGGTGGCATTTTCGAAGAAAATGGGAGTTGTAACATTTCTGCTCTTCACAAAATTCTGAAGCACATTGTTTAATTTGTCATATTTCCATCAATACAATCAAAAAACACAATAAGCTCAGCAGTCAATATGACAAATTCGAAGACCAACTTCGAACAGAAAATTTCCATGTGTCTGTATATTAATATAATTATACAACGACTTAGTTACTAAAAATCAATATCAATAATAATTCAAGCAATCCTATGCCACGCAATGTAGTGCGAAATGTCTTGTCGAAAAAATCTGTCATTTGTTTTTTTACTGATCTATACATGAAATGATAAAAGTAACTTTTTTGCATTACTGGAATTAATTAAACATTCGTAAAGATCCAGATAAACCCATGATCATGTGGCCTCGTTAGTTAGAGTTGGTACTATAAAATCATTTCAGACTGGCCTTAGTATGCTGGTGACACAAAAAAGATGCCAAACGCCAGGACAAATGTAATTATTAAAACATTGAGTTTATACTGTAGTATTTTTGTTAATTTTAGGTTCATATATTTAGATTAAGTTATTTTTAGTGTATGTATTATTTTTTCCTTATTCAAAGCTTGTTCAAAAATGATTTTGATGGTTGTACATAGAATTTTACGATTTTTTATAATAAATACTGTAACTTGCAAATGTTGCAATAATAGTGGAATGCAAATATTAATATGTAATTGCATTTGAAATTGAAGAAAATAATAAAACTTAATCCAACTGTTTAGTTGCATCACAATATATGTCACAAACTAAAACTATCTTTTGAGTATACATTATCAAAAACTGTTTGCGGCTCTTTTTACAATTTTCAAAATGCAATGCGGCTCTCGAAACCCCATGAGTTTGACACCACTGATCTATTCTAGACGATTCAAGCATTGCTTTGGGAAATTATATCACTTCAATTAAATTGAAATAATCTCGCTATATTAAATACAAAATCGTTGCTATCATAAAGGTAAACCAATTCAGCCACTCGAAATATATTGGCCTTCACAAAGCAATGAAGGCAAAATTGAGAGTTCATGAGCTATGAACATTTGTTCTTTTCTTTGTCTTGAACTTTTCATACTCCACAGCCCCTATTAATTTTTATTAATTTTAATTACCATGTGATGGTCATACATATCTTTAACTTGTATTTTCTGTCATGATGTATTATCTCAATGTGCCAAACTATTAATTAGTGTGCATATTTTGCTTCCAGATGACATAAATGTATTGTCATGTTTATTACCTCAGCTTGGAGTATTGACAAGAAAAAGGTGCCAGTAAATTAGGTAAAAAAAATTTCAACTCATTGTTATAATCAGAATTCACAATCAATAGGAATTATAAACAGCTAACAATCAGTGAGAATTATATGCGAAATCCCTCAGAATAAATTTGTCTAAAATCGGAGGAAGGCAAAAAATATAGGTAGTTTCCATTCACACAAGTATTTCAAGAAGACTTGCTCGAGCCAAACTAAATGAGCATCGTCAGGTGATCGGTAAGGCTGCAAGTTGAATTCAGCCCTGCAACCTCCTGCATAGAAGATAATATTAATTAGTGGGCTATGAGCTAAATTCCTAAATTTAAACAAACCTATCTACGATGCATTATGTACCAGCAATGTTACCTACGATTAACTGAATATGTAATATGTCTAATAAATTCACCTACAAAAGCAAGTTCGATAGGTGCAAACTTTGTGTTATGGAATTGTATCGCAGCACAGTTTTGTATGACACCCTCTTTAAATGAAATTTCAATGATTAAGCGCAAACATTAAAATTACTAACTTTGAACTTTGTCATTATCTGCAAAATGTTCCACACAAATCTTTCCGCTATCGCGTTTGTAATCTTCTCTGATAAAAAAAAAGTCTATGATGTCCAGAATTGCTCTTTACAGCTTGCCTGTTATTCCAGCTTTCCAAGTAAGCAAAACTTCTTAGATATAGAGATTATTTTGTTTCGTTACAGACGCAAAAAGGCAGGTACTACACGTAAAAAAGACGCCGAGTAGCAAAAGCGAGCGGAAAACGTACGCGAAAGGCGACGAGAAATATGTGCATTGGAGCGTATCATGAAATACAATGTTTTGCCTGTAGTCTTATGGAGTGACGTCAGAGTTGCCTATCATGTTGTTTAATGTCATTGCTTTTTGTTTCGATCATGTTGTCCCATTGTGATGTCACAAAGCTGCGGATCTATGACATCACAGAGAAAGTTCAATTGCTGCCACTATAGGAACGCCGAGGTGTAGCTGACGCTGCGTTGCACGTCTGTTGGTATAGGATGGAGTTACAGTAGGTACCGTAGTTTATAAAGTATGCCAGTCCGCTTCTAAATGCTGTTTTACGCTTTTGTAGTGAACGGTAGGTAGCGTTAACCAACATTGGTTTTTCGCGCCACCCTTCACCGGGAAATATCATTTTAAACTTTTTTAAATTTATGTTCACAGTACAGCAGTAAGTGCATTCTCATTTTGGTGAATAATAAACTACTGACTGACCTTGAGTAGAGCGTAGTCAGAGAGGCACTTCGTTTAGTTTTTAGCTTTCAAATTTAGCCTTTGACACACGGTAACGCCTTAATGGTATGCATATATTGCTCTTTAATATTGATTTCAAAATGTCTTTTAAAATTGTGATGTTAGTTTATTGTGATAAACACGGGTGAACACTATACCGTACGGCGCATTTATTTTTTTGTTGTGATCTTTTAATATTTTATTTAAGCGCATAGGGCCGCATATCATCAAAAAAATTGAAAGGGGTCCGTCATGGAATTTTGAAAAAGTTTGGAACCACTGGATTAGACCATAATTTCAGGTACAAATACTACAGGAGTCACTTAGCTAGTCCCCGAACTCGTAATAGCCTAGAACTAAATTAAGGAAAATTAGAATAAAATTATATCCTAACCCTAAACTGGTACGATACCTACACATACTATGTTCGTGTCCGCCATCCTGGTGCACATACTACGAGAGCGCCCAATATTGTTGTTAGAAGGAAGGAATTTGAACCAAGTTTATTTTAATCAATTTCCAACTTATTCTCTTTTTTATTAAAAACGACAGTTAGACAGTAAAGTACTTGTATATGAAAAGATTAATCGCATTGATTTTTACTTTTTCTCTCAATTTGTTAATATTTTTACAGATATAGTGCAGTTGTAATGGCATCTGCAGATGTCAACGAATCCAACTCTTTGGAATTACCAAATAAGGATTCCACATCGGACACTATTGAGACTAAAAATTGTAAAAGGCCAAAAACATCAAAAGTAAAAAGGAAAGAACCTCTCCCATGTCCATTATGCGGTAAACAATTTCCATTCAAATATAGGTTGGAGCGGCATGTGAAAACACACACTGCACAGAAACCTGGAGAAATAGGTGACACGAAAGGATTTATCTGCGCATTTTGTGACAAACAATTCAAGCAAAGAGCTTTACTGAAACGCCACCTGAGAAAACATACTGGAGACAGGCAACATTCTTGTACTATGTGTGGAAAATCATTTTTTAATTTAGGTCAGTTGAAAGATCATATGATTGTTAAGCACACAGAAGAAAGACCATATTCTTGTGAAGTATGTGGAAAAAAATATGGAACTAAAAATCAGTTAAGAAGACATACCGGTAAATGGACACACGAGAAAGAAGCTTTTTCTTGTGCGCACTGTGAGAAGAAATTTTGCAGAAAAAGTCGTTTAGATGGGCATATGTCTTTGCATGTTGATGGCAAACCCTACCCTTGCCCAATATGTGAGAAACGATTTAGCTGTAAAAACTACTTGAAAACTCACATCAATAGTTTACATTATGGTGAAAAGCCGTTCCGATGTGATGAATGTGGCAGATGTTTTTCACAACTATCTAATATGAAAGTGCATGCTGAAATACACATCATAGAAAAAGCACAAACGGTAAATCCAGCTACTCAGAGTAAATCCACCAACCCAGATCATATCAATGGTTCCATTGATCATTTTCCACCGCCATCACGTCCGATTATTATTTTGGTGCCAGTTTATTCTCCTGAATAGGGTAGGGTCTGCTGTTTACACCTTTATTTCCATACTATACAGTTTATAAGGTATATGTCAGGGCTGCTCTATTCTAAAAAGCTAACTCTTAGTTTTGCAAAAGAAGAGACTTGTTAATCAATTGAAAAAAGCAGCAAACTGCAAAATAATGAAGGCTGATTCATGTGTTAGATAGCACTAAGTAAATTTTCAGTAACATTGGGTTTTGTCCCCCATACATGGGTTACAAATTTATATATTTACCTAAATTATATTAATATACAGACTTAAAAAAATGGCGGACTTATTTTTGAGTTTATCTATCACATGCGTATCGTTGTCTCCTGAATTATAACATCAGTCTGCATAACTGAAGTTATAAGTTGCAGTTACTAGCTGTCCATTCCCCTGTATGCAGTTAGAGGAGCATTGCTAGCATAGACCTATTCCCTTGACGTGTGTGTTTTAAAATAAATTGTTCTTTTTGTATTCTATTACAACAACATGTTTGTAATAATCTAGTATTGAGTTAGTTCATTTATTTTCTCTGTTCGTGATATTGCACATCTCTGAACCATTATATCTATATTTGTGATACTATTTTTGTTAGTTTATGAAACTGGTGCGCAGAATGTCTTCTGGCAATTCTATAAGTGTGGATCTAACTGCAAAGCTATTTCTTTCTTCCTATGTTAAAAAATACATAAATTACTGCTCTAAAATACTGCTGCAATCTGCGGACATAAAATGTGTGGTAAACTTCGCAATTATAATCAATTTTTGTACAAATTTATTATTGGAGGGAATGATTCTGATTTGTTTAAACAAACATTCTTATAACACATATTTTTAATTTCGACTTTTCAATAAGTTTATTTCTCTTTTATTAAAAACGACAGTAAAGTGCTTGTATGGTATATGAAACGAATATTCTCATCAATTTTTAATTTTTCCTTCAATTTGTTAATGTTTTCCATAGATATAGTATACTTGCAATGGCATCTGCAGATGCCAGCGGATCCAACTCTTTGGAATTACCAGATAATGATTCCACAGCTGACATTATTAGGACTAGAAAGTGTAAAAGGCCAAAAACATACAAAGTAAAAAGGAAAGAACCTCTTTCATGTACATTATGCGGTAAACAATTTCCATTCAAATATAGGTTGGAGCGGCATATGAAAACACACTCTGCAGAAAAACCTGAAAAAAAAATAGTTGACAAGAAAGGATTTGTCTGTGCATTTTGTGACAAACAATTCAAGCAAAGATCTTTACTGAAACGCCACCTGAGACAACATACTGGAGACAGGCAACATTCTTGTACTATGTGTGGAAAATCATATTTTAATCTAGGTCAGTTGAAAGATCATATGATTATTAAGCACACAGAAGAAAGACCATATACTTGTGAAGTTTGTGGGAAAAAATATGGAACTCAAAACCAGTTTAGACAGCATAAATTGACGCACGAGGAAAAAACTTTTTCATGCACGCACTGTGAAAAGAAATTTTGCAGAAAAAGTCTTCTAGATGGGCATATGGCTCTGCATGTCAATGGCAAACCTTACCCTTGCCCAATATGTGAAAAACGATTCAGCCGTAAAAGCTACTTGAAAACCCACATCAATAGTTTACATTATGGTGAAAAACCGTTTCGATGTGAAGGATGTGGCAGGTGTTTTTCACAACTATCCAATATGAGAGTGCATGCTGAAATACACATCATAGAGAATGCATACATGGTAAATCCATCAAAGTAAGCCAGATAATTTTACTGATTTC
The DNA here is from genome assembly GCF_964204865.1 of Styela clava. Lineage (NCBI taxonomy): Eukaryota > Metazoa > Chordata > Ascidiacea > Stolidobranchia > Styelidae > Styela > Styela clava. Next base: position 9,394,925 of record NC_135254.1, read on the forward strand.
AATTGTTTTCCACCTTCATTGCCGATTGTTATTTTGGTGGTAGCTTGTTCTGTTGAATATGGTATGCTCATTACACTTTTATTTATATACCATACAGTTTAGGATGTATCCATGTCAGGACTGCTCTATTCTTAAAAGCTAAGTATTAGGTTAGATAACGGCGAAACAATGCTGAAGTTCACATGGCTGATTTATGTGTTAGACAGCAGTAAGTAAATTTTCAATACCATTTGGTTTTGTCCCCATACATCGGCCGAAAATGTCCATATTTGCCCAATCTCGATATACAGACTTAAGAATGGCGGACCCTTTTTTGAGTTTATATATCAAATGCACATTTTTGTCTCCTGAATTACAACACCAGTCTGGTAGATTTAAGAATTTTCCAAGAGCTGTTTGAAATTGATTTAACTGAAGTCACAAATTAGAGATACTAGCTGGATAACATTTACTTGACAAAATATTATAAGACTTGAATCCAGTTAAAGGGGAATTTTCAGCATGGACCTATTCTCTTGACCAGCGTGTGTTAATATAAATTATTCTTTTTGTATTCTATTACAACCTGTCTGTCCTAATCTAGTCTCAAATTAGTTTATTCATCTTTTCTGTTTGTGATATTGCGCATCTCTGAACAATTATATTTAGAATTGTAATACTATTTTTGTTGGTTTATTAAACTGGTATGCCGAAAGCAAATGTCTTCTTAATGTTTGTTCTTAGTAGCCAAAATTTACCTAGTAATTCAATATGTGCGAATCAAACTGCAATGGTATTTCTTCACTAAAAATAACCAAGACTAGTCTATATATTAAAGAGAGAAGAATGTTTTTGTTAGCACTCGAGACCAGGTTAGGCCATAATTTTATTCCAATTTTCCTTATTGGCTAGTGACTCTCGTAGTATTTGTACCTTCAATTATTGCCTAACCCTAACCTGCTACACATCTTTCTAGTATTCACAGAGAAAACTTTACGTGATATAATTTTAAGTTTGTTTAATTGTAGTACATTATGGAATCATTCTTGTCAACCTCGAAAAAAAACTTCACCAAAGCATCTAGGCTACTTATATTATTGCAAGTTGTTTTTAATTTTACGCCATTACTTTTCGTTTTAGGCTACTTATATTATTGCAAGTTGTTTTTAATTTTACGCCATTACTTTTCGTTTTATTCAATTCTAGTACATTATGGAATCATTTTGCTGACTTTAAATTAAAAAGACCAATAAAGTTACTTGAGCAATGTCAATGAGAGGATATCTCAGAACGGCTTTAGGAGTAGCTGTTGTGGGCACTATTGGGGTGAATTATCTCCAATACCTTGCACAGAGTAAGTTTAGCACCAGTTTTGCATTTGTAAGAAATCTTATTCTGAACTTTTCGCGGATTGCTATAAAAATCAACAGCTCGATTATCGCTATTGTTCAGGGAATATAAAGGAGGAGGAATATTGTAAAGCATCTGTGGATCTAGCACGGAATGAAATAAGATGTGTGCAGCTTCTTGGAGGTGCACCTATTAAAGTCAAAAAAATCAACTTGAAGAAAGTAGAGCGAAATCCAACAGAAGTCAAGGTGGCTATTTGAAGAATTGAGTTCATCTTTTAAAATTATCGAATAAACAGCCCATAATATTTATTATATTTTATTCAGATGGAAATTCCGGTTAGTGGAAACACTCGTCGTGGAATAATCTACACAATGTCCACCAGACGGGATGAACAGTCAAAGTAAGCTTTGTTTATATCGTCTTTATAACAAATATCAACATAATGCATATGCAATATATTGTCAATGTTCAGATGGAATCTTCAATACGCCGTGTTTTCAGTGAAAAAAAAAACCAATCAGTGGACTGTGTGGCTTCACCCCAAAATAGACAGTTTGGAAGAAATTCCAGAAGCAGCCAGAGATCTTCCAGTTCAGTCTCCATAATTTCACCTCATATCGCCAATGTTCACACTCTACCGAGGAGCAGTACCTGAAGCGTGGAAGTAATATTGAAGAGTTGATAACAATAGGCCTTCTTACTTTTGAGTTATAGGAGGTTTGATATTCGTGGAAATGGTGGCCTTTTCGGTATGACAATTGCAAAAAAACATTGCTATTACTATCTCTGTCAAATACCCAAGATTAGGTGCACGAATTAAGAGGCGGGGAGTTCGTTGCAACCTTTCATTACCTATTTATTTATTATCAACTTTATAAATTCTTGCTGACAACTTACATTTTACATGTGTCTATTGTTTTCTCTCATACATGGTTTTCCATCTGCTCAGAAGTGCTTACGAGCTTATTGAAGTTGTGGTCTTGTTCTATTTCATCATGGTCAGGGTGCCATAAACTTGAGAGTAATCTTTCCATGCATAATCCATATACAGAATGAGATGGTATAAGACGCTTGTTTTGCTAAAATATGAAAAAACAGTCACAATATATATATTATAATTGCACAAGCCCACTGTTTCACCTATTCTTCCTATACTTGAAATTATTTTTCAGAATGAAATAAAAGCAATCTTGGTGACCTCTGCTGTGGACTAGACTAGTATAAGCAACTTTTCGTCTAAATTAATATTTCCGACCATTGCAACCGTTCCCAGTAAATCCTCCACTGAATAGGGTGATTATGTGAATACAATCTGAGAATGCAGTTAAAGTTAGTAGTGTAGATTAGAAGTTCAGGGATAATTCAAATTTTATACTCTAAGTGTGGGAAACCTCAAAAGGTACACAGCGCTCTAGAAGTATGTGTACCAATATGGAGGCAGCTAATTGTGTTCGCCTATTTTACATCAAGTTGTGTGAAGGGACTGAAACCTATGAACAGGGGTTATATTCACTTAGCTAACACAGACAGTCACCGAACTCGTAATAGAACTAAAGTTAGAAAAATCGGAATAAAATTATGGCCTAACCTGGTACACGTATTACGGGAGTACGAGATACACTGTGCTTTATTAGGATACGAAAACTGATAATAAGTGAAGCCATTAAACTTGTACCTGCAGCGAATAAAGCAAGTCATACATGTTAGCAGCCTGAACTGATGGAGCTGATGATTGCTCTGATCTTCCTATACATTCAATTGCCATCTGTTCAGCTTCGTCATATGTTGGTTTACTTGACAATGAAGAACTGAAATTTTATAACAATGAATACTTCACATAAGGGGTGGGCAACCTTTTATACAGGAGGGTAAAACCGCGGGCCGCACCTTTATTCAACATAGGCTTTCTTGTAGTTGCACGTACAAAATTTTTGGTTATTGATCTCATTAAGTAGACTGTTAGGGCATTGTAACGTTATTGGCATAAATGAAAAAATTGCACCAAGGTATAGGCTTTGCTACACAGAGGTATTAGAATTACTCGCACATACCAGATAACTAATTTAACCAGATAACTAATTTAAAAACTAGTTTCGCGGGTCATTCAAAACTAGCACTTCTCCGCCGGCTTTCTTTACATTAACATTCAGTATACCTATTATATTTTCGAGATCCAAACAGTGAAGGTATAGGTGCATCTTGAAGAAGATATGGGTTTTCAGGTGTACAACCGATATGATGTCTGAAATCAGTACTTCGTACCTTGTAAGCCGATCTTCTTGAACAAATATCTGCTATTATATTTTTCAAAATAGTCTAAAAGTAGAAAAGTCAAGTTTTTTCCAAAGAGTAAATAAAAAAAAACAAATGAACACAGAAAATAAAAGGAGGAAAATGATAACAACAGTTTTACTGGGGAAGGACATTTGCAAGGAACCAAAGCTGGTTATTGAGCAGCGACACCTAAGGTTCAAATATCTAATTTGAAATATTGGAGTTGGGAAACTACTGTTTTTGGCAGTGAGTACTGCACGAATCATTAATATAACATCGCTTAATAGAGGTAGAAAGATGGATGAAAGGATTGCTTAATTCTCAAACCAAGAAATATTAGTGAAATTATGCTATATTATGTTGGTAAAACAAAAATGAGATGGTTTCCTATCGTTAAGGCATAAATTCTGACGCTCTCGTAGTATGTGTACCAGGTTAGGGTTTGGCCATAATTTTATTCCACCTTTCCTTATTTTAGTTCCCGTACGAGTTCGAGGACTAGCCAAGTGACTCCCGTAGAATTCAGACATGAAATTATGGCCTAACACTAACCTGGTACACATAATATGTTCGGTGTCCGCCATCTTGGTTCACATACTACGGGAATATCTAAATTCTAACTGAAATTAATTACCAATCTTACATAAATAGCGTTTATCACAAGTTGGGAAACTTCATCGGAAAAATCATCAAGGCCTTTTTCCCAAGTTATGACAGCAACTCGACCATTCATTTCCAACATTCCAGGTATTTCTAAAGACCTTGAGCAAAACACAATTTGCTTTGGAATTTCTTTTTGTTTTGACATCGATTTGTTACGACTTAACATCTGTTTATTTTCCTTCTGGATATTTCTTGCTGGCGGTAGGCTGGCTGGAACAGCTTGTACAAAACGATTCTGAATAAAATATATTTGGTATGAGACCTTAGCGATGGTGTGATCCCAGTGGTTTAAATAGAGTTAGGAACTGAATTCTAAGAATGTCTTTGCGATTGAACTCATGCCAAAGTGGCACCATATATTCCTATGAAGTAAAAGCTATTAGGACATGTAATAGAAGTAGATTTACTTTGTTGCCGAAGAACTACAAACAATTTTTCTAGAAACTTTTGAGACTCATATCGATAATCAATCATTTTAATCAATGTTGTCAATGTCAAGATATACTATTTGAAAAAAACATTTTAGCAGGTGTATCCTAAGAATAATTTTCACATAAATTGCAGTCAGATTTTTTACTATTAAATTCTGCCGAAAAATAAACACCAATGAATTCCCAGTAGCCTATGTTAATAATCGAAACAGTTTCAATTCTCCATATGTTGTTTTTGTTCTGTAATAACCTAAATACGCAAGTTATTATAGAAACACTTACATCAAACTTTCTTTTGATAGCTTGCATTTTTCTTTTGTTTTTCTTAGCTTTTGTTGACAGAGTTGTTGATGTGTCTTTAACACCTTAGAAGCATAACATAATATTGATAAATAATCAACAGAGCCAGGTATTTCCAAGTAATAAATCTTGTTTTGACTAGAATTACTAAACCTGTAACTGATCCCACAGCATGACACTTTGTTAACACAGCTAGTAAGAATTCATTATGTAAATGAGTTGTCTCCTTTGTCAGCATCTGACGAGCTTCAATGTCAAATTCTTCTTTTGATATCTGTTGCTTGAACCAGGCTTTCATGTTCGCCCAGTAACTAGATAGGATAGGACAATTAATTCATCACCACTTGCTGACTTAGTCTATATCAAGGAAAATTAGATGAGTAAAACACTCACATTTTCTCATTTCCTTGAATTGCTAAAGCATCTGTTAACCGCCTTTTGCAAGAAATCAAATTTTCCCTGCACTCATCAGGTGTCATCATTAATTTTACTAACACTCTAACAGAACAAGAAATCACCCACAAGAAAAAAATTACAATAGACTACTACCTGGAAAGGATGAAAGATGTTTGGTAAAGACAGAAAGAATGAATAATAAAAACCATTAATTTCAAGCATTCTTACAATAATCTGCAGGCTGACATGACAGGTTTGCTCACATTCTGACAATGCTGCAATGCCCACAGCAGTACCGGTACAGTAAAACACATTTGGAACAATGTCAGATTCCCAATGATACCAACCATAGTCTGATAGTCCATAGGAACATACAAAAAGTAGGATACCGGTATGTGATTACATATTTCTGCGACCCTAGCTTTGTGAAAGTGCTCCTATTTATCAAACTTTGACCCCAGAAGATCTACTTCCTTGTTTGATCATATTTCCAGTGACCCCATAGACCTCCAGTGATAGGAGCTCCTTCTATTGGAGGATGTGTCCTCCTTTTTCGTTAAAAAATTTGTGTCCTCCGAGGACGCTCTAAAATGTCCTCCTTTTTTCACGGGATTAAATATTCCAAAGTCAGTAGAGACTTGTAATTATCATTATACACATGGCAAGCAATGCATTGCGATGTGATAGCAGAGAATGACTCTGGTGATAGCATGCAGACGGGTTTACTCTAATTAAATGCACACTTCTTATGCTTACTCGTTTACTACGTAAAATCGTTTTGTTTCACAATTAGGTTTTACGCCATTTCACCTCGTATATCGCAATTTATGAAAATTTGGATTTGGACAGAAAATTACGCCAATATACCCAGTTTTACGATATTAAAAAAAAAACCAGCAATGTTGACGACGATTAAAGGAACTGCCAAATACTCATGGTCTAAGAGAAAATCAATCGATTGTCCTGCATATTTTTTTAATACAACAAAAATGCGTTATTTCATTGTCGTCATTTCGTCTATTGTCACGTTTATATTTAATTCTAGGGAATTTAATAGATATATTATAATGTATATCTCATACACAGATGAAATGCGGTTCTATATCTACGGTTCTACCGAACAATGTGTCCTCCTTTTAGGGTTTGGAAATATGGTCACCCTATCCAGTGACCATATTTCATTGATGTCATTAGGAATATATATATATATATATATGTTAATTTCCGTACCTTGATAACATATTTATAATCGGTTAGCATGTTTCATGAGTGATCAGTCAAATGAACGTTGGTGTGGCGAATTTGCTGTAAAAGTTCGTTTTCTGACGTCTCAAAGTATCAGCAATGTCCGTTTTTTGGTTGTCGACCTTTAAAATTTGTTTTTCAATTTGGGTTTCTTGGGAACCACTGACTTGGAGCATATATATTTACATCGTGAGGTAGCTACACTTAGGCGCAATTCGAAATCAAAACATGGTCTCAATTAGAAAATATATCGAGGTCAAAGCGGTGCGGCAAACCGGGCGTGATGCCGTGGTTCGCCATATGATTAAGCCGTCTTGTCGTCCTTTTCTTTATCCAGAATAAATATGTAAATCCTATTTTATCAAGCGAAATTAGTACTTTGATTGAATAAGTAATAAATGTCTTTGTCAATTGTCATTGACTATTTTAACGTAAACAAAAGAGAAATGCACAAATATATGAACGCATAGGTCGTGTCGGCACCGTTGCTAAGACCGGAAAACACTGAGTTTGATAAAAAGATTTTTCAACAACAAGAATTTAGTGAAACGAACAATAAGTCCATTTCGTTCCCAAAAAGCAAAATTCTATTCGCTAGTATTTGAATCTATCACTTCATTTCAAAAGGTTATGCTTGTTAAAGGTATCATTGTTGGAAAGCATGTTTTTAAAAGTTGTTAACGCTATGGAGGGTTGGGTGTGTAAGCCAACTTTGAATCTTGCATCTTGCATCAAGTTCTGCTTTATTGCCCACACTCAAAACCAGTATATACCGATATTGTTTTATAATCGCTGCGTCTTATAGCCCGATGCGCCTCATTTAAGAAAAAAAAAACAATTTGAGCAATTTATTGACAATGCGCATTACGATTAGGGATGGCGGAATCGAGTCCGGATTCGATTACATAATCGATTCTTCGCGGAATCGACTAGAATCGATTCCGATGTATTGTACTCGATTCTCGAGGTTAAGACTTTGATTGCAAACAATGTGTAACGTTTTGTGGCCATTCCGTCACATATATGCATAAACTGCTTCACTGATATGCCGCAAACTTCACTATATATATATCGCTTTTAAAATCTCTGTCGGTTCGTTTTTTTTGTGCGATTTTGTCTTCTGTGACAGATTGGATACCCATACTACTTAGTTTCGACCTTCTTTTTGTCCATATATTTGAACATCGTTCTCTTGTTTGATTTCATATATGGTATTGCTTAGGTGGGTATGTTTTCTCGGTAAGATATGTCGAGGAATCGAGATTCGGAATCGAGAATCGGAATCGAAAATTTAGGAATCGGATAAGAATCGAATACTTGTAAGTAGTCATACTTGGCATCCTTAATTACGATACGGTGGTCCGTAAAATACGGCAATGCGATTGGCTAAAAGTGATTTTTAAAAGTGTTAAGGAAGACCGAAGATTGTGTTTGAAAATCTATGATCCGAGGATTAAGTAAATAGATGACAGTTTGAGGACACTGGAATTGGATATTCATTTTTGGAAAATTTTTCATTTTCAATATATTTATAGTGTGCCTCACTCGTTTTCCGTAAGTAGCTGTGCTTATAATGCACGAACATCAAACACCATAATGAATTTCCTGTAGCTAGCCGATGAGAGCTACTGTTTTAATCGAGTTCATGATATCAACATGCGTCATTTTAGCGGAAAATGATGTAATTTTATGAGATTACTCGTGCAAGTGGTATTCCGTCATTGTGAGTGCTCGGCGTATTATCATCAATACCTATTACGACACTATTTCCGCTATGACTGCTAAACACCGTCCACATCTATTGACGCAAAGTAAAATATACGAAGGGAATTGAGGCTCAGAAAGGATGGGTTATTGTTTACAGTTGAGACGTGAGAGGTAGGGGAAAGTGGGGAAGGTTGGGACACTTTTTTTCTTTTGCATATTTTGAGCCTTTAATTCTGCATATTCCCTTAAGTTGGCGGGACTAATGCATAGAGGGGTAAATGTAGTTTACATTCAGCGAATAGGAAATTTTCTTGCGACACACATCTTACTACTAAAATGCTTTGAAAAACGTCTGTCAAGTGTCCCACTGTACCCCACTTGTGGGGCACATTCGGACAGACCCTGGGGCCCCATGGGTCAGTCCGTCAAAATTCAACGAAGTATGCCCTTAAAAATAAGCAATTAATCAGCATAATCGTCTAAAGAACAGGGAGACTTCAAATTTGAAGCTTTAATATTTTTAAAATCAATGTTCAACTGAAATAGTTCAGATATCAGACAAAAAGTTTCGCAAACAAATTTGATTATTTCTTCCCTCGAATCTAAATCTGGAAATATTATTGATTCTCGAATATATTCCACATTGGGCCATGGGTCAAAAGAAACCATAATATTACACTTAATATACCGCATATCTAGGTCTCTAAGCACTTATTGTATCAAACAATGTCGAATTGTGCACTGTAGGGCAAGTCCCACTGTGCCCCGGTCCATTGTTCCTCATAGGCAACAAATATTTTCAGACTATCCCACAGCGAAATCTGGAAGGCACATCCACTCGCCAACGTTATGAATATTCTACAGTGGACTAAAGCTGAATAATATCAGACGGTGGTTTGTCATGTTGGAAAGTCCAATGTAGAAAAAAGAAAAAACTGGAACGGTGAAATTTTAGTTTCAACCTTCCAAAACCAATTTCACTTCATAGCTTGCGCCGCACTACCCTTCCGTTGTCCGTTCGCGGGGACGTTGTAACTCACCAAAGGGCGGATTGAAACATCGAACCGCGGACAGGATTGCGGATATAGTATCAGTGTGAGAGCTGATTTTCCACTGTGCCCCATGTCCCAACGTGCCCCACTTTCCCCTACAATGAATTTGAACATTCTGACATTGGCACAGAAATCAAGTTTTCTGCTTTTTAAAAGTTAGCCGAGGGTCAAAATCTTTGTGAAATCGTCGAAATCTACATATATACTCTGTTAATTGACGACAAGCGCTTGATAACAGTAAATAAACAAACTGGTATCTTAAAACTGCTGGCCTCTTTTACGTTAGAAATATTATAATAAGCGGAAAATTACAACCTTACTCACGGAAGAGGGACCTCATGAAGTATGCGCACCAAGATGGCGCACATTCTGAATTCAGGTTGTGTACCAGGTTAGGGTTCAGGTTATGCGACATCTTGGTGCGCATACTTCAGGAGCACCCGAGCGAGTAGAGATTTAATTTCAATATAACATAGCTCTGAAACTGGTGGTGGAAAAGTGTAACGGCTAACCTGCAGCTGCGCTTATAGACGGGAAGACTCTTTGATCTAAATTGTGTTGTGTGTAATTTTCTTCGAGATCTACCCGAAACTTTAAACTACGCCTGCTGTTCTATTAAGATATTTATACAATTATGTTAGGGTAGTGTTTTTCAAATGTTCAAATGTAATAAAATCACTTTTAGACAGCTTAGTGGTTATTGCAATTGACCTTAAAACAGAGTTTCCCGAACTGGGGTCCGCGGACCGCTGGGGGTCCGTGATGACTACACAGGGGGTCCGCAGCGATATTAAGAGTCTGTAAAACATACATTTAAACGTATATCCACTGTTACATAGACGTTCGTAAACGAGATAAAGTCAAAAGTTCACACAATCGCAAATCTTAATTGTTATGTTCTTAACAATGGGAGTGAAAAAGTAGGTGTAACTGTAGATGATACTTGCTTTCAGCGTCTGCGATACCTCCGTCACAGAGCTATACCGTCGGTAATAATTGACTGTAAGCGTTATTGAGTTATCACCATTCGAGAACTTGGGCTACTTTGCCATGGTCTTTTGAGCCCCGTTGTTGCAAGAAAGAGGCGTGAAACCCAGTAAGTTGATTGTGTGAGACTATACTAGTTTTACACAATTAAATTAGTTCCATGTGTTTAATTGGTACCAACGGACCGGATATCCACGGGTGGAAATTTTATTTAATATAATTTTATCGAATTGCCGTTAGCTTATAGCATACCAATGTTTAACTTTAGTATGTATTGATTCAGACTTTCATAAGTTTTATTTCGTCAAAGGAGATGTTAAAGCAAAGTATATAGAAACTACGAGTTTGCTTGTCACAAATTGATCCGTCCCAATAATGTCGTTTGTGTTGTTGTGTTCTAAATCTAAATAAACTATTATCCTTCTTCATTGGTTAGGCACATAAACTGATACAACATAGGATGATGGGGGTCCGTAACAAATAAGAATCACAAACAGGGGTTCGCGGCTCAAAAAGCTTGGGAATTCTGCCTTAGAACATCGGAGATTGGGCACATTACGCATAGTCCAGCCGTATGAGACTCGTGTAGTCGGGTATTTCGTCGCGATATGTTGTTTTGTCATTTGTGATTTCCTCTGTGATTCCTTCTGTACAACTGACAATAAATCATTTAATAATAATATACATCAAAATCAGATACGATTTATTGGACACGAAATGTACCTATGGACGTTAGCGGTCAGAGTGCGAAGTTCTAAGGACTGGTCCACTGAGCTTAATGTTGAACCAGACAGTAAATTTTTAATATCTCTGAAGAAATTCTTCAAACTGGATTGGTTTTTGGGTGCTCCTGGAGTATGCGCACCAAGATGTTGCATAACCTGAACCTGGTACACAACCTGAGTTCAGGTTGTGCGCCATCTTGGTGCGCATACTTCAGGACGTCCGATTTTTGAATACTTCGTATTTTCTCGCACAGTATTGTTACGTCATAAATATAGAAGACGCTGGCAATTTTCTAAGCGACTTTAGCAAGGTAAAATTAGAGATGTACTGGTGTATCGGTATCGGCAATATTGGCCATGTGTCGGTATCGGTTAGATTAGGGCCGATATTCTCGATATATTTACCTTTTTGATATGGTCCAGAATGTTTTAAAAGATAAGTTGGAATACTACCTTTTAATTTATTTTTTGTCTGGAGAGATCGTGAGCTATGAGCCATACATGTCCCCACCCCCGCGAAGGAATAGAATTCACCTGTTTTTAGCTATTTATCAGCCAAACTAGCTCAACTAAATTGGCTATTTTCGCTGTCAAATTTTTATATAGACATTTTTAATATTACATAATAATTATGGAGAAATATATCAACACAGCACATAACAAAAAGCAACTAGGCGCCCAGTTTGAAATTATACAGTGGAATTGGAGTCCTTATTAACGACACATGCACTTTTGGCACGGCTAACTGTATGTCGTCAAGTACAACTGTCATTCAGTCCGTCGACATCGATAAACTAAATTCCGACACAATTATCCCTCTACGCAGGTATTAGTTTTAATTTTGTTTAACTACACAATTTCTTTATAGATATTTTGCCTTGACCGTCTATAGACTGTCTCAAAATATATGATAGCAATTGTAAAATATTATTAAATAGTAAAGTAAAAAAACATCCTCGACGGTTTTCATAGGTAGGCCTGCTTCTTGTCGGTGCTGATTGCTTTCTTTCATTTATTGCAACGACGATTACGATTAACCTCAAAATAAAATATTTGTAAAATGCCTTAAATTGGAACGTAAGACGGCGACGATATTCTTTTAAACACGAATAACGATATTCGAAGGTCGCGATATTAACATTAAATTCGAATTGGACATCCCAGCTTATGATTTTTCTAATTGAACACCGAGATTATTGCACCACTGTACAATGAATCTTAATCAGTTAAAGCATCTGAATACCAAACATCAATTTCATATTATGTGATATATCTCTTTTATTCGATCTGAAATAATGTGTACTATGAACAACGTTCAAAGACCATCGTTTTAACCCATCTACCCTACACAGCACACCTAATTAAGTAATAATTACTTATATCGGTATCGGTAGTATCGGCCTTTTTGTATTATCGGCGATTTTATCTGGTATCGGATCGGTATCGCGACAAAAGTGGTATCTGTACATTTCTAGGTAAAATCACGGATGTACATGTGGCAATATTCGAAGTTATTGTTTTGCCTTCGTCTTAAAGATATTCCCATTTGTATACAGACATAAAATTATAGATTGCAATCTTTATTATATATTATCATATATTTTAATTGCCTTCCCTGTGATCTTAAATGTTAAACAAAATGCACAATAGTAAAAGGGGTGCGTGCGGTGGGAAACGATGCTCGCGTTTATGGTGTATGTAACGTATTGAGCTAACGGATTTTTTATATAAGGATTCATAACACAACCGATACTTTCAATTATTAATTATGCTACCAATGCCCCATTTGCTAAGTAAACGAACTTATCTCTTTATGGGTATGCTGGCTGTCTCAATTGCCTTGGTATGTCTCGTAAGTACATACATACGAATTGCGAAACAACTTTGTCTCTGATAACGAAAGTAATTGCACAATAATAGGCAGTGAACTGTATTTGCAGACTGATAAAAGACTTTCAGTAATAACTGAATTTTCGGAAATATTAATATGATAGCGCGTGTGTGTTATGGATGGGCACAAGTGTTAAATCCAAACGTGACCAAGGCCTGACTATGTTCGGTGCCACTTTGCGATCTCAGCGTCATAAAGCTACTTTGGTTCGTCATCACTATCAACAATTGGTACCTATTTTTAAAAGAGGGGGGGTTCCGAAATTTGTAATTGACAAGTTAGAGTTAGACCGTAACAGCTAGCGAGTCCGGAAAACGTGGTATTTCAAGAGTCTTCAGGGTTTAAGAAGCGTTAATGGCTACGGAAAATTGCTGTTTAATACAGAAAAATGATTATTTTTACTTATCAAAGAAGGGGTTCCCGACTTGCAACCCCCATCGACTTGGGTACGCTGCTGTTTGGAGGTAACGAGTTTGGGAAACACTGGTATAGATGTTTTCATGGTTATATAGAAACCTGAACTGTGCCCATTTGGTATGCGATGTCAGCGGTTGTGTGATCTCAGTGATCTTAGTATTAACCTAAGCCAAACTCAACGATAGCAGACTGAGGAACTGAATTCTATGAGCAGTGGAACCTCCTGCAGTATGCGCACTAAGAGGGCGCACAACCTGAACTCAGGTTGTGTACCCGGTTAGGGTTCAGGTTGTGCGACATATTGGGGCGCATTCTTCAGGAGTACCGAGCGATGATCTCACCTCATAAAGACATTCTCATAGAATTCATGCTTTGGTTAATATTAAAATCACTGAGATTGCATACCGAAGTGGAACCCCGTATTCTTTACGTATTTTTGATATTGCATTGAATAAACTCGCCGCCCAATTTTATAATCGACGATATATATAGATAAACCAGATGGCCATAAGTGCAAATTAGATTCTGTTCGTTAATTGTATATCAGCATTCGATCTTGTATTTCTGTGATGTCACGCTTTGATGCGCTCGAAAATACGAACAGACTTGAGTATGAGGAAGTTTAACAGCGAACAAATGAACGTGAATGACTGCACGTTGCAGAGATGCAAAATTTCAATATCAGATATTAAAAAAAGCAGAGAAGTTTCACAAAGATAGTTAAGTTTATAGTAAAAGTTTAAAATTATGTGGGTTGTTGCGATATTATTGAGAGATAAATCTAGTTTAGGGTTGCAGAAAGCCCCCGCGAAAATCTCAATCTCACATTTTGGCATTAGTGGCGGGCTTTCTACAAAATATGCAAAGATTTTCGGATGAAATTTCGTGTTATCATTTTAAAACAGTCTCTGCTGTATAGTTTGATATTAGACACCTTTGCTAGTAAATTACTGTGCGACAAAGCTTGAAACTGATTTACAACTACGTAATTTTTATACCTAGTAATATTTTACCTTTGTAAACCAATAAAAGCCGTTGTTCAATAGGTTTCCATATGCTATATCTATATTCTACTTTCGGCGCTTCAGTACATTTGATATTTATATAGGTATGCATTTATTGTTTACTTGGTTTGAAAAAATGAAATAAACTCTCTCTCTCACTAGTAGGCTACTCAGCTTTCGGTTCTTTCAAAAAACACCAAAACTAACGTATTTTCTCAAGAACAGTTCACGATACGTTTTATGACATCATAATGATGTAAGCTTGACAAAAAAAATTGAAAAACAATCGAGATTATTTTGGGAATTTTTCACAAAAAATTAACAATCAAAATAAACTGACACAGAAATTCACAATTGTCACGTAAATATGCATAATAATTTTATTGTTCCAATTTCCAAGAATTTAGCAGCTTTTTCATGTCAATCCCTGTATTTTGTTTTGTTCATATCAGTCCAACTTCTAGCCATATATATATATAACCATTCCTAGTTAGTTCTTTCCAAGTAGACCATGCCTCAAGACAGCTGCTGCAGTGATCAAGATGTAGGAAGTATTGCCAAAGATGAGAACAATAATAAGAGCAGAGAAAAGGTTTTTAAAAAAGCTCGTCGAAAGATTAAAATGTTGTTTTATTGGCAAACCTTCGGACTTGTTCTTGGTTTATCATCCGTACTTTCTGTACAGATGTTGCAAACAAGTATTAACATCAAAAATCAAGTAGGTAAGATCAACTAACTATTCTAACGCTCTAATCAGTGGTTCTCAACCTTTTTTCTTTCGATGCCCATTTTCGTTGCCCAAAAATTCTTGTGGCCGATCAACATTTTGCTGCAAATGAAAAACTACGAGAAAAACAAAATCTTATTGCAAAAATGGACACCTTTGTTGAAAACGCGGAATGCGCGGATAGTTATGTGCGAGAGGATTGCTGGGATTCTCGCCTAGGGTGGTTCATGTAACCGCTGGTCGGCTACGACTTTCTCCACCATCAAATCCATGCTCCCGAAAACAAATAACTAACTAATCCCATACCGGACTGGTAATCGGTCGAGAGGCCGTGGTTTGCCATATGGTTAAGCCGTCTTATCGGCTTTCTTCTCCCCCAGGATAAATATGTAAATCCTATCCTATATTCTAGTGCTAATGTTTTATGCTTTTATTTTTAGGTTCTATATCCGTGACAGCCGGCTTCTTGACGTCGATATTTTTTTGCCTATTTGTTTGTCCAACTCTACTCCACACGATTGGTCCCACAGCAAGTCTCATTTTATCAGAAGCATGCTACCTGATATATTGCCTGTCAAATTTTTACCCAGGTACGTGGGACAAATGAATTAATTGATCAAATATTTTAAACGGTGCTTCCATTTGTACAAGTTAGTGATGCCCGCTCGGAACTCCTGTAGTATGCGAACCAAGATGGCGGACACCGGAGCGTAGTATGTATACCAGGTTAGGCCATAATTTAAGGTACAAATACTACGGGAGTTTTACCTCCAATTTTCCTTATTTTAGTTCTATTACGAGTTCGGGGACTAGCCAAGTGACTCGCGTAGTATTTATATCTGACATTATGGCCGTACCCTAACCTGGTACACATATTACGGGAGTACCCGAATTTCGAGTCATCGCGTATAATTTTAGTAATTATTTGCCTCAAGACGCTTTGTATACCATGTTCAGACTAAAATTGGGACCTCAGAATCGGTGTAAAAATGTGAGTATGCGATAACAAAATAAGATTATGGATAATAAGTTTATGAATAATTTTTATCGTACAGACACATACTGAATGATTCTATCAATGTTTAGAATATACATTCAAAATTACGTTCGTTCAGTTTCTATCCATTTTCCAAAACATTTGAGGCAATCGCCCGAATCGAGGCATCTGAGCTAAATGACTCATTTGGAACTCATACTCGGCTAACTACCTAAATCTCATGGCCTAAAAATTTCGTTCGAATCTGTGGAAAAGAGAAGGAATCCGGCGAGATACAATATAGAGCGTCGATTATTGTTTTATTCAAAAAATAGAAAAATCACTATCTTGTTGTAGCAATAAGTGTTGTCGAAAACATGACAAAATCCTAGTTTGATTTGTGGAATAACATAGGATTAACTTGAGATGAAGAATTTCATCTCATAGCGACAATGATGACTTGTATTTACCTGCTACTCGTAAGTTAAATGTCGTTTAGGAAATCTGTTATTTTCAACTCGGAAGTATCGACTCAAACTACAAAGTTTGAGTCGATTGAACTAGGCTCGAATGACCCGTGACTTGACTTGCAACTCTGCTTTTAGGGGTTTCTACGCAACACTAGTTAAAACTTTGTTGCAAACAAGATATGTATAACATTTTCTGACAAGTCTTTGACATAACATCCTTATATAAATTTCAACGAAGCTATCTTCTCGCAAGTCGAGAGGCCATGTTTTAATTAAAGTTGAAGGATACTTCGTTAATTAGTAAATAGACAGCAATATGAGGTGACACATACAATAACACAATGTCGTCCAATGTTTAGTATAAAATTTGAAAATGTTCGCTGCTTTGTTCGGATACCATCAATTAATTATGCTCCATTTGATCACGCTTCCGTCTATGAATGATCATAAAATAATTATATCAATATCGATCCCGAAGTAAACTGCGAAACCATTCTGACTTTCGTCTCTGAGTCGAATTGGGCATCGGAAATCTGAAACATTAAAGATGTTGTGTCAAGCTAGCATGGAGATACTGAGGGTTTATTATACTCTCAGCCATATTTGTATGAATAAAAATTTCAGCCAATATCTCGAAAAGTAAGGAAGTCGTGGAATTTGGAATAGCATCGAGAGTTCACAGAAGTATCAATTTCAACCAATTTGAGTCTATATATGTACAGCGATACCCTGGTAGTCGACCTTAATCTGTTCCAGAATGGGGTTCGACTACCGATTTGTTCGAGTACCGAATTTTATTTTTGCCATAAGAAACAATGGTAATTATTTTAATTCGTTCTTACGCATTTCAAAATATTTACAAAACCTAAAGAACAAAGATTATATAAATGCGTATATGATTAAGATTAAACAGTACCCCCGAAGTATGTGAACCAAGATGGCGGACACCGGAACGTAGTATGTGTACCAGGTTAGGGCTAGGCCATAATTTCAAGTACATATACTACAGGAGTCACTTGGCTAGTCCCCTAACTCCTAATAGAACTAAGATAAGAAAACTTGCAAAAAAAACTATGGCCCAACCCTAACCTGGTACACATACCACGTTCCGGTGTCCGCCATCTTGGTTCACATACTTCGGGAGTACCGATTAAACATAATAACGAGAAAATATAAAAAGTTTTGTATAAGTTACTATACGTCTGAGCAAATTTCTGTGGGTTCTATGGGATTCGTTTATTGTGTGCGATGACGTCATCAAAAATTGTACACCTTGTGGTGGTTCCGCTTCCGCGATAGTCGTGAAGATTGCAGTACTGGTATTCTACTGTGACATATTGCATACCTGTATTATCTCGTTTTGGTCTTCGTGTTCATATATTTGCAGGCTTGTCCATGAGAATGGGATTCCCATGGGAAACGTCCCATGGGATGGGATACCACACATTTGTATTTACCATGGGACACGGAAACCGTATGATTTTCGGGGAAATAATGGTAAAACATTTCGTTATGGACTTCGTGTCCATATATTTGAGCATAGCTCTCTTGTTAGTTATAAAGAGCAGAATATATTCAGCATTTACAGTATACTTCGTGGAGGGGCTGATGGGCGCATGTATAATACGTATGAATATAAAGTTAACAAAGTCCGTAAATTTTGTTGTTTTTCATGTCTCTTCGTTCATGTAGTCCTATTTATTAGACGCTAAGCCTAAATTTAACAATTTTTATTGAATTTTATTCTAATGGGAATCCCATTGGATGGGATGGCACAGGCATAATTGCTATGAGATGATAATGGGACAGAAAAATATGTCCCATGGACAAGCCTGTATATTTGCGGAATCGCTCTCTCGTTTAATGTTCAAGAGGCAGCCGAGATGCGCGGTTGGGTTAACGTCATCTCACTCGCAAGCGAGCTCGGGTGCGCGAGCACCAAATTTCGTTCGAGTACTGCAGCATTTTTAATTAGAAGTTTTTGGTCGACTTATCGTTCGAGTATCGAGTGGTTCGAATATCAAGGTATCAATGTATACTTAATTATAAGCGAGAAGCTTTACAGCAACGTTTTTTTTTATTTGCTCATTTTTCCAGTCAAAGCATTTAATTTAAAATATATAACCTGTAAAACTTTTTTGGCAAAAAACGAAATTTTCTCTTTTTCCACCTGCCTTTTACATCCTCAATCAAGTGAGATTGCAGAAAACTGTTCAGTAGTTCAAGAGCCTGTACAAAAAAAATTCATGTAACAAAAACTGAAATTTGATTTTGTAAAAATAGGTAACTATAACAGCCCGAAACGAAAAATAAAAGTTTTTAAAGTAAAGCAGTTTCTCGTGTAGAGCATTATTTGGATTGGAAATATGCAAAATCTAAATTAGTCGCTCAGACGAGGTATTAAATTGGGGGTTAACGACAATTTGAAGTATTCTTATGGTGAATGTCGAAATTGCGACCAGCTATCATGAGACTTCTTTTGATGTATATCGTACCTCGTAAAATGTAGGTCTTTCATTGATGAATTCACAGTTGTCCACGACAGAGATCATCGCTAGGACGGCGGACGTCCCGGTGAAACAGCCTTCAATAGATTTCAAATATCGTTTGTATGTCTCAGTTTTCACAGAAGCAAAAAACAGAGCGAATAATATACAGCCAGGAATTGTTTCATTCCGTTCTATTCGAGTATCCGTAGCCTCCTAGAATGTAAATAAATTACTTTTAGATTTATCGCCACTGTTGCAGTGTGAACCACAAAATCAGCACCCAGGGTGGAGAAGGTTTTTGAACCAGGGGCCAAATTTTGCCCACTTAGACTGGGAGACCATGTATGTATGACGTAAAAAGTTACATTTTATGAACAATATTTACAGTGTTACAAAGCAAAGGTGGAAAACAATAAGCCTCGTGCCAAAACTAAATTTAACCGCAATCTCACACATATTCCTTGAGCAATTTTAGCTGAAACATCAAAATTAAATTTCAGTTTGGTCGTGGCAGCATCAGGCGGGCCAGATTGAATTACTCAACAAGCCGGATTTGGCCCGCGGGCCGTACTTTGCCCATGTCTGATCTAGGGCATTTGGAACATACTTAGAGAACATTACTTCCTAGCGTACTAAAACCTTTGGCTAAACTTAATGAGTTTTCGTCAAAGTGATTAAGGCTGTTAAAAAATGACAAAATTTTATTCGGAAACTCAGGACGTATTTAGGTTTAATAAGCGTTCTTCAAAGTCTATTATGGAAGGCTTACATACGCCAAACTTTTTGTTATCGATTTTATTTTTTTTTGGCGTTCGAATCCGAAGTCTCGCTTTTCTTAACCTTCGAAAAAAATCGTAATTCGATGTATATATATATATATATATCGTTTTTTGATATATTTACAAAAAAGTATAATAGCTATCTCACCTCATTGTGTTGTGAACTTGTAGGCTCCATGCACGTTCTATTTTCCAATGTCTTGTAGCGCATATTCGAGTTCTGATGCAATTCTGAGACTACACGAACACGTATTTCGCTCAATATTTATCTACCGCGGCTCTGCGATGCTGCTGTTATATATATATATTTATTGCTTGTGCTATTTTCGTAAGAGACATGTCCTGATTCAAATGCAGTCACGAATTATAAATGCAAATTAGTCGACAAACAGTAATAATTAACACACTAAGCTTATTTTCCTATTTTCAGCGTATTTCTATTTTGCGCGGATTTTGCTTTTCGAACATCTCAAGGTCCGTGTTTGTTTTGACCGCTCGCAATCGAAAAAGCAGCCGTGGTTGGTTTCAGGCACGTTCTACATAATGAACACTAAAAAACAAAAAACATAATGAGCTAGCTAATAGACTAAGGGGGAGTATTATGTGATCGAATGTCATCCGTGCAATCCATTAAATCGAAAAAATTAACTCCAATCCACGTAATTCAAACGCGTTGAAAATTTATACGCACATAATTGACAAGAATCTTCCAAATGTATATTTTTAATTTTCTACAGAATTGTACGTTTTGGTTCCTGGTGGGATTATATGTGGCATAGGTCGTGCTTTGTTTGTTCCTTCTTACACTATGTTGATTATCAGACTTGCTCATCACTGTGCAGAATACAGTAAATCAAGACAATATAACTACTATTTTGATCAATTTCAAAGTCGTTTTTATTGTCTCAATGAATTGGTACAGGTAAGGGAAATCCTCGTGAACCAGAATAATATTATTATTGTAGAATATGTCACTTTAATTGCTAAAAGAATTGTGGCGAATATCAAGGTGTGTCAGATACGGAGAAAAATGCAGAAATTTTTTGTTCAGATATTGAGCTCCGCAGGACTCGAAAAATGAAATTATCCACAATATAGTTGTTTTACTACAAGGTCGATGGACTTGTTGTGTATGTTAATCTGTTTTTGATCCCCTACACGAATTTATCTCTTCTTGATGACCGCCCCTCGATTTCCTAAATAGTCGAGTGTATACAAATATCAACCCATCAAGATATATCAAATAATATTTTACGCCATATTACCGCTGCCTAGATTTTTGGTTCACAGTATTAATTGAACGCATTATAACACTAAGTTTCATTTAGATTTTTTTCATTGAGGAGTTCTTCAGAGAAAGTCCTAAATCCTAAATTAAATATTAAATAATTTTTATGTAATAGGCGTGAATTGTTGACTCTTTTTTGTCTGCAATTTTGCGCCCATACCATCATTTCTGCCAAACACATGCAATAAGGAATATTGTGTATTAACTACTTTTCATGACAAGGATTAGATAGATCCTTAAGAAAAACAAAAGATGTGTCCAAATCCTATAGAATATGGATCATGGTCACATCTTTCTTTTCCCCTCTTGAAGTCAATATTATTGAATTCGTTTCATACAGATCATTGGAAACGGACTTTCCTATGCAATTTTATACAGTACGTCACGCCAATCTCAAGACAAAGTCTATGCAAACATCAAAGATAATTTTACTTCAGCAAACATTACTGCAGACACCGACAAGTATTATCAGCATTGCGGAGCAAACGATTGTCAAGAGTTAGCCGTTGTTCAAGACAATATCGATCAATACATTCCTCCTAACAAAGCCAGTCTGTATATATTTATATCAGTTGCTGCACTTCTAGCAGTATTTGCTATTATTACTCATTGGGTCATTTATCCTGGTGTAGGACCTTTCAGTGAAAAACTTGCAAACATAAAAACAATGGTCGAGAAAGAAGTCGTTCTTGACCACAACTCTTTCAATTGTAAGGATTCCAAAGACATGGTGTTTCTCCTGTCGGCAAAGATCAAGTCCAGCCTACTTCCCGATTCATTTTATGTCGGTTTACCAAACAAAAATGCAAATCCGAGTGACGAAATGCTGGGAGATAGGGAAAAATATACTATATCGACCAGTATCGATGCAAATGACAACATGGCGTTGTGTCAACAAAATAACTTATTAGAAAAAGGAGACATGGAATACGTGGAACTAAAACAAAGAGAATTTAAAACGGAATCAGAGGTATATTTTACTACTTGCAGAAATCAAATTTCAGTAAATTTTCTTTTTTTTCCCTTAAAGTTTCAAATGAAGTATACGAAGCACAGTACAAGTTTCGCAATAAAGAGTAAATATCAAGTTAATATTCGACTCGGGCACTGGAAAAGAACTATTTTTACATGTATTGTATAAATGGATGGTTACGAATATATCTATACGCAATATGTAGGATCATTTCTTCACATTAACTTATTCTTGTTGCTGCACACAAATAAAGTCAGTATCGCGATCCCCACTCTGGCGAAGACAATATTTGATTTTGCATCAAGTTTTCGAAAATATATTCCCTTTGTTAAATGTGTGCGTGTAGTATCAAAGTATATGGCGCTTTTGACAATTTAAGTATTTGGTACTCCCGTAGTATGTGTACCAGGTTGAGGTTAGGCAATAATTTTATTCCGATTTTCGTTATTTTGATTCTATTACGAGTTCGGGGACTGTCTGTGTTAGCCAGGTAAATATACCCCTCCCCCATAGGCTTCCGTCCCTTTACACAACTTAATTAGTCACCTCCATATTGATACACATACCACACACTTCTGGAGCGCCTCATTTTCTACGCTGATTTTCTTCTCGGATATAATAAAATTTTATATTTGTTTTACTTGGTTTACAGAAAACGTCAAATAGATACAGAAAAACCTTGAAGTTGACACTTCTTCTATTCATGACACCACGTTCATTATTACTCAGTGTCTCGACCCTTCATCACGGTATGATGTTGGGTTTCGTGTTCGCAGACCTCACTAGAGCATACGCTTCGTGCGTGGCTGGGGTGCAATGTGTAAGTATTATTATTTATAAAATAATATACCACCTCACAAAATGGCCTACCGGAAGTATGTGAACCAAGATGGCGGACTCCGGACCTTAGTATGTGTACCAGGTTAGGGTTAGGCCATAATTTCAGGTACAAATACTACGGGAGTCAATTGGTTAGTCCCCTCGTAATATAACTAAAATAAGGAAAATGGGAATAAAATTATGGCCTAACCTGGTACACATACTACGTTCCGGTGTCCGCCATACTTCCACATACTTCGGGAATACCCACAAAATAACATTTCCAACTCACTTATTGGCTTGTAACTATATTTTTAATGTAAAGATAACAACCATTGTTAGAGATCGGTGTATTAGAATACTGTGCAGTGGGTAAATGCGATTTACTATTACGACAAATTTGTGGTTGTTAAGGATTGAATAATTTTTTCAACATGAACTTTTTTCCAGTTTATTTCATATTCCAGTATTATGTTGTTATTCTGCATGTATTATTATTTTATGTTTGCACTCTTCACCAAACAAAGCCCGATTCTCGTTTCCAGAAATGAATTATGTTACATTCACAGACCGGTGCGTTTGCAGCAACATTTGGTGTAGCTGGAATGATATCTGCTTTGGCCTATGGAAAACTGATTTTATATATTGGGCGACATCTCATGTATTGCCTTTCAACGTTACTTGAACTCGCAGTCTATGCAATTTGTTACTTTTGGGTTCCTCACAATGAGACACTCGGAACAGTATTCGCTATGTTTATTGGAATCGGGATTGTAAATGGACTATTTCGTCAGAACATTATAGGTATATATATATTCTTCTATAAAAATGCTGTTAATACGGAATCGAAATTATCTCACACTTACAGAATAAGCATGGAGAGGTCCGTTCGATTGTCAGAACAACGTGATTTCCTAGTATTGATATAGCACAGGGGTGTGTAACATGTGACCCTCAAGGAAAAATTGTGCGGCCCGCGTAGAAATGCCAATTTTGAATGATGTGCGGTCCGAGAAACGAGTTTTCAATTTAATTTGATACTTGCAAGTAATTCCAATCCATTTGCACTGAGAAGCCAATACCTGAGTCCAATTTATTATCTATGCAATTACAATGCCTTAATAACAGCTAGGTTGTCCAAACAACGCATGTCACAAGATCAATAACCAAAATTTTTGAGCTTGCAACTACTGGATAGACTATGTTGTATAAAGTTGAGGCCCGCGGTTTCACCCAGTTATTTCTTCCTAACCATCCTGTATTAAAAGTTGCGCACCCCTGATATAGCAGCAGGGTCGTAGCCGGAAATTTCAATCTACGAAAAATTGCAATGTATGATACAGAAGAATGCTTTTATTTTTTTTTTACATTTCAATAATGGCGGGGAGGGGGTCCGACCCCCAAGAAAAACCCCTGTATATCAGGTCACACCCTAACCCTGGCATGATCTCTAAATACCGATATCTTTCCACATTTGATAGATAGGGCCTTCTAAGAAGTTCTTTACCCGTTCAACGAGTTAATGTCAACAATTAAACTTACAGCTGCGTACACCATCCATTTTCCAAGGAGTAAAAGTATAGCTTTAAGCGTATTCAACGTCTGGATGATGGGAGGAATGGGACTTCAATACGCAATGACAACGTTCATGTGTGTTCAAGACAAAATATATACACAAGTAGCCGTGACTGTAGCCGGATTCCTGTTTTACGGTAAGCGTCGTGAACTGTTCAGTAGTGAGATTTAGACTATAAAGTAGTAGATCCTCCCTACGCGAGACACGTTACGATTCAAAGTTGTCATATTAATTGTAAGAGCATGTGATAAATTTCGATTTTCCTATTCTGTTTTTTGGAGTCACTTTAATTTTCTTCCACTTTTGTTAGGATGTCAAATCAATATAAATTTGGGCGCTCCAGAAGTATGTGCATGAGGGCAACTAATTTTGTTCGCCTACTTTACATCAAGTTGTATAAAGGGACTGACAGCAGAGGTTATATTCACTTGGCTAACACATACAGTACCCGAACTCGTAATAGAACTAAAGGAAAAAAAATCGGAATAAAATTATGGCATAACCCTAACCTGGTACACACACTAAGGGAGTACCCATATTTATACTATGAAATACTGCGACGTGTCTGATTTTTATTCTTACTTCATTTCTTTATAGCAATCGCCGAGGTATTGAGAGTGAGAGAAAATAAAAGAAGAACTTTCGACATCGCCACAACGGAGCAAAATAAATTTTCTATTTCCTGTTAGTTTTTTAAACGCACGATCCATCAATGCATGACCTTTCCTAAAATTATGAGAGAATCGAAGCTAAACATTAAAGATTCCACGTTGCTCATTGCAGTATGAAAATAACCACCGCAAATAAGAGATTTTAAAAAAGTGACACACGCGAAATTTGATTGTGATTCTTCAACAGTTTATCTAAAGTTGCAGCTGTGATTATTTGTAGAACTACCACTTGAAGTGGTGCACCACAGGAAGTGGTTCTGTTGACGAGTTACTATTCACCGTGTTTCCCAAGAACAACACCTGACACCCCCTAAAATAAGACCTAATCGAAAGCGAGAAATTTTTTGACCCGGTCGATAGCAAGAAATCTCTCCTACAAGTTTTAAATGATTGATCATT
The DNA here is from genome assembly GCF_964204865.1 of Styela clava. Taxonomy (NCBI): domain Eukaryota; kingdom Metazoa; phylum Chordata; class Ascidiacea; order Stolidobranchia; family Styelidae; genus Styela; species Styela clava. Next base: position 9,420,516 of record NC_135254.1, read on the forward strand.
ATTGAATAATCCATGTTTAGCAGTTTTATCAAATGAAATGTGTTATTTATAATTAAATGGAAATCGGTTTTCTTTTTTTTATATTTAAAAAATTCGTAATTCTCTACTTTATAGTTTTGTTGATGATAAATGAAAAGAAATGACATCCCTCCAAAATAAACCCTAGTGTTATTTTCGAAAGAAAATTGAAATAAAACCCGTCTTGTTTACGGGGAAACACGGTAGGCCTACTACTAACCCCTGCTCTAATCAAATATTGCATCCTTCGCTCACTAAAAAGAAAATCAGCATAAAGTAATTGTATTTGTCAAAAAATGGAAGCCAATAATGAACAACGTGTATGATACAAGGCATGAAACAAAATATAACGGTTTATAAGGAACTTCCATTATCAAATCTTGGCATCTAGTGGTAGGACTAGATATTATTTCTTAATCGGAATTATGAGTAGGTTTTTACTCGAGTTAGTTGAATGTAGGTTAAGCAGAACAGACCCACAACAAAACAGGACAAAGCTACGTGATTTTGCCACATATCCCAATCTGTAATATCTGCGGCACTGGTTCCAATTGCTAAACTCGTATGAAGGAATTCTTCTCCTTTGACTGTCACACACACAGTACCGTTGTCGTACTTGGTCATATTGCTGTAAGGAACCGAACCAAATGAACTAGACATTTCAAGTGATGTTATGTTGTTGCAGGAGGTAAAAACGCGGCCTCGCATTTCATTTATGCTCAATGCTACTAGACTGTAACGTGCTACGCTGAGATACTTCAGCCACGATAACCAAGGCATCACACTATCAACGTTGATTAGAAGTCCAGAAAAGATGATGGTGAAAATAAATGTAAGTACCATAACTAACTGGCCCACGGGGGGCTGAAAGGTTGACGAGTAAAAAAGGCCGATGCCAACTGCAGAATACCCTGCCAATACCACCGTCAATAAAAATACAAAAAATGTTCCCGGGTCTGCTTTAAATCCAACCATCCAATATGTTATCGAGCAAAATATGATCGGGGATATGGTTCTCAACGGAATTAGATCAGCAAGAACTTTTGCTATAAAATAAGCAAAGACACTGTAGTATCCGGAAACGTGTTCGTGGATGAAAATTTCCCTCTCCTTGATGAAGTTATCAATAACCAATGTAGCACCAAAAAGAAGATTTGTGGAAATAAAGAACAGAACTCCTAAACGATTTTGTACCCCTTTGTCGGGACTGTCGTCAACCTGATAATACAACAATCCAAAAGCTAGTCCAATCAGCACATTAACAACCATGTTTCCAATAAGTGATTGTGGATTGCGTACCATATTCTGCCCTGTTCGTTTCAGTAAAACGCCGAACTGATGGAAAGTGCCGGTAGAATACATGCGACCCGAAACTACTTTGACAGTTGCAGATGATTCCTCGATTTTGTCCAGCTCTTCCTGTTGTCCCTGTGCCTTTTCTCGTTTTTGGTATGCCTTCTTTAACTCTACTGTCAAATCCTTTTCTTTTGTGTCGGAGTTTTCAGCACTAGACGTGGATTTAGCGTGATGTCCGTTTAAAACATCGAGAAAAAAGTCAGCCGGATTGTCATGCATTTCACAAATATATCCAAGGCACTCAAAAAATGCTAGCGCGTCTTCATTGGGGCCGTGATAAACAAGGTTTCCTTTGGACAGTAGTGTGAGAGTATCGAGTAGCTTGTAGATACTGTAGCGTGGTTGGTGAATAGAGCACACGATTGTGTGTCCTTGTCGACCGAGTTTCTTGAGAAGCATCATGACTGACCAAGCGGTTGCAGCGTCCAGGCCAGTGGTTGGTTCATCCAAGAAAAGTATTTTAGGTTCCAAAATGAGCTCTAGAGCAATAGAAGTTCTTTTTTTCTCTCCTCCAGAGATGCCACGTATGATATCATTGCCAATCTTTGTGTCAGCACAAGAACTCAAACCAAGATCTTCTATTATTTTCTCAATTTTTTCTTCCTTCTCCACTCGGGAGACTGTTGTCGGCATTCTCAAATTTGCGCTGAACCATAGAGATTCTCGAACCGAAATAGTCGCAACCATCAAGTCATTTTGAGTTACGTAACCACTGTAATTTCGGAAATTTCTGGGTATGGGTTGTCCATCTATGAGAACGTTTCCTTCACACCAGGCGGGATCTTTTCTATTAGCCAAAACATCCAATAAAGACGATTTTCCACTTCCAGTAGAACCCATGATAGCATTCAGACCAGGCCGCATAATGCCACTGACATCGTCAAGAATTGCCTTCTTTTCAACATCACGACAAGGACCACAGCAAGATTTGCGCAAATCAACGGTATACTTGATATGATGAAAACTCATAACTGAGCCTTGAATTTGGGTTTTATCTTCGTTGCGTGGAGCTGAAGATACCACACTAATATTTTCAATCACAACATCCGACCCATTACTTGGCTCTTCGGGTACTGATATTATCTCAGACATATTTATTATTATAGAACAAAGCTAGATAGATTAAAAAAGTACGGAATGTTTATTGTTGGTTGTATTGACTATTCAAGAGTTACGTACGAGAACTTTGTACAATTTTATTCATCAAAAATCTCTACAGCAAATCAGCAATTACGCGACTTTAATTTTCAAAAAAGAAGATTTGAGTCAAACAGGATTATTTGATTCAAGCTCCGAGGTAAGCTCCAAGATCTGAATCGCCAGTGATTTAAAAGCGTTTTGGGATCCTGTGCCATGTTTTGATAACTTACTACCCTACTTTCAGATTACCGCTGAATCTTTCCCGTTACTCTGCGAGATGCTACATTCACCCCAGTTATAGAAGGTTATCAGGCTATAGCATACATTTGAGCGTAGTGTTTCAATAGTCATAGGCGAATCAGCGACCTGGCGCCATGGATCTACAATCGAACATCAATATTGAAAGTTCTGTCTATTATTTATTAATCCATTAGGAAAGGTACTTGAAATTCACCAGACAACCTTATTCGGAGATCTGCTAACCGCTTCTACCCTAAAAGGTTCCACCTTCACATCAGCATTCGTTGTTTACGCTTTGGAAAAACGACGACAATCTAAAAGTCGATCGTCCAAATATAATAATTAATCAACCACTAATTACGACGCGTTCTATCAGCACTCTTGTCTCATCAGTCGAGTTAGTTGTGTTATTTACTTACAAATTTCTACAAAAGAGAAACCTCAATTTTCTGCATACCGGAGAAACTGGGCTGCAAAATCGCAAAAACATGCAACAACATTCAAGTTATGTAAAACAATAATATTGTCGCCTCCGCCATTGAATCTGTGTGTCCTGGGATTATCTTATACGATATCTATCTGTACTTAACCTTTATCCGCCAAACGGAAAAAACGTTAGTTTCTCCTGTTTTGCAAAAAACTGATGCGCGTTAAAGACTGGTCATAGATAATAATTATTTAACACTTCCTAGGTTTTTGTGGCCACAGATCAAAACAAAACAATAACCTCGGGCGCTACGGTGTAGCCGTCGCTCGTGGATCCTTGGCCTTTTATCCAAATAAGGCTTATAAAGCATATACACATTAGTTCCATCTGAGAATAATTAATGAATTTTTTTATTAAACTTCCAAAGTTGCATAGTCTATTGTCTGTACATTGAACAGTTGATTTACACACCCTTGAAACTAACACCGTCGCGTGGATAATTTTGCACCCATATTTATACTGTTCGAAGTAGTAATGATTTACATTTTAATAAATACAGCATTTTTGTATGTCAGGCTTGACTTGAACGCAATGTATTCTAGTCTACCAGCGTTTCCCAAACTTTTTTGGACACGGAACACTAACGCTTTTTTCTCGCCTCGCGGAACACCAAAAAATAAAAGGGTAAAATTTAGAGATAGTGTAATGCAGCGATTCATAAAGGGTGCCGCAAGTTGTCAAATGCGCCGCGAAAACAGAATTGTGCTAAACATAACTTAAATATGATTGTATATTTTACGTATTGCATTTATTATAAATGTTTTATTGTTTCTTATTTTAAATGATGTGTATATGTCGAACGTGGACTCTTGGAAATAAGACTTAATAAAGCATATACACATTAGTTCTATCTGAGAATAATTAATGCATTTCTTTATTAAACTTCCACGGTTGCATAGTCTATTACCTGTACATTGAACAGTTGATTTACACAAGCCTTGAAACTAACATCGTCGCGTGGATAAATTTGCACCTATATTTATACTGTTCGAATCGAAGTAGTAATGAATCACATTTTAATAAATACAGCATTGTCGTATGTCAGGCTTGACTTGAGCGCAATGTATTCTAGTCAAGACCAGCGTTTCCCAAACTTTTTTGGACACGGAACACTAACGCTTTTTTCTCGCCTCGCGGAACACCAAAAAATAAAAGGGCAAAATTTGAGATAGTGTAATGCAGCGATTCATAAAGGGTGCCGCGAGTTGTCAAATGCGCCGCGAAAACAGAATTCTGCTAAACATAACTTAAATATGATTGTATATTTTACGTATTGCATTTATTAAAAATGTTTTATTGTTTCTTATTTTAAATGCTGTGTATATGTCGAACGTGGACTCTTGGGAATAAGACTTAATAAAGCATATACACATTAGTTCCATCTGAGAATAATTAATGCATTTTTTTATTAAACTTTCACAGTTGCATAGTCTATTGCCTGTTTATAAAACAATTAAGTTACACACACCATGTATGTCAGGCTTGACTTAACAACATAAATTCCTGTAGAAGTAATTTTGAATTCAAGCCAAATCACGACAGTCATAAGCAATTCGCGTGTACCTTGGTCATACGATTGAATTTTCTAACTCTAATCCCCTCCAAGGAACGGACACTGTTGGTTGAATATCCGATATTAAACACCAAAACTATAGATTTATAGACGCTACTGTACGCAGTAAATATTTCTCCTTATAACCATTTATATCATTCATGTCTCAGTCTAAAGTTATCTGTCACTGTCCTTTTGCCATGACGTTTCCTACTGATAGCATATAGAATCACGATTACCTCTACGAATAAACTTTAAAGTGCCAGACGTCATGTCCTCACTGAAATCAGTATTCACTGACAATAAATATTGATCCGGATGTAACCGTTCAAGTTGGGCGTCCTGGCTTTTAAACGTGCAATCGCACAAACACCTTGTGCCCAGATACAGCATGCCAGGTATATAAGAACAAGGACATTTCGTATCAAGCTTCGAGATAATCTCAAGGTATACCGCATATTATACAGATACCGAAAGGAAGAAATATTAAAACATCTCATTGGCATGATGTCAAAAAATGCGAACCACAACATTTATCGCTGTCCGGTTGTGTTGTGAAATTTTATTATATTACCATGGTTAACTGAATTCAGTTAACCATGATATTACCGTCGGTTTGCACTGTTTCGTAATGTTAAAACTCGGCGATAAATATTTAGATCAAAATCATATTTGCTGTCGTGTTTTCGGCCTCGTGTTCGATATGTTGACGTCATATTCACATATACGTAATGGAGAATGAATGTATTATAGCATTTTATGCTCATTTCCGCAACGTCATCAAAACAATAACTAAGTTGTTATTATGAAGTTCAAAATAGCCAAAGTCCGGTAGCGAAAAGTATTACGCATGCCGTATTTTATGGAACATAAGGCGCACCGTCAATAAATTGCTTAAATTGGCGTTAAAGCATAAAGCACTACCAGATCCATATATACATTATGCGCACCGACTTATAATGAGGATTTTGTTTTTTATCAATTCTAATAAACAGCCTGTTTTAAAACAATTCTTTTTGAACAAATTCCTACTTATAATGCACAGGATCGATTTTAAGTGTGCCTCTGTTCATCTTATGAGTATTCTTTTAAACATGAATATTCAGTACTTGAATAGAGAAGAATTCGCTACAAGAGAATATTTTGAATATTTATAAATAACATTGACTTTGCCAATATGTTAGTGCATTGATCTCCTATTTTCGGGAATGCTCAGAGAACATGTTATTATTTTTAGCCTTTTTATTTTGTTCACTTTATGCATTCTAATCGATAAAAACGATCCTTATGCAAATTTGAAAATTTTCATTTTAAAGTAGCATACCTTATTTCTAATTGATTGTACTTCTTAAAATGTGTATTAAGAATTTTGTACTTCGATTTACATAAGCATTAGCAATGTTTTATAGAAAAAGGAAATTCTTATTTGTCATTATTATCTTACAATGTACACTTCCCATATCTGTAACGAATCCCGTTACAAAAATTTATTTGAAATTTACTTGGCGTGTTAATGTAGGGGGTATCCAGTGGTGGGATTCCGCCGGTTTTTGGCCTCGTGTTCGATATGTTGACGTTATATTTACATCTACGTATAGGAAAAATGGATGTATTATGGATTAATGACATGTTCATTTTCCGCAACGTCATCAACACAAAAACTAAGTTGTTATTATGAAGCCGGCTGACAAAATATTTGAACTCCACCACTGAGGTATCATCCTACCAACGGCTATTCATCAAAACTTAACTTATGCAACTCAATAAATCTTTGGCTCAAAAATATAGTTTGTAGTGTTTTTGCGTGAATGAATACATTTTATAAATTCGGGGAAACATTATATATATATATATTTTTTTCAATGTGAACCTTCGATTAATTCTTGAAATAGCAATTCAATGCATTATTTTCATGTTCTCTTTTCTTTTACTTAAAACTTATTAAAAATGGAATTGATCATTCTTTGCCAAACAGACCGATGGTCAAAATAGCCATTGCATTCTCTTTATCAATATGTTTTTCAATATTATATTAGAAAACCGCTTTGAAAGTTTGGTAAATTTTTACTGTCTTTCTCTAACCCAGATTATTACCAAATCACCATTAGACACAAACATCACTGTTTATAACACAGCAAAGCAAGACGTTAGTAAATAAATTGACTGTAAATTATTCTAAATCGATCTATATGCTTTCCCATTCAAAAAAATAAAGCTTTCTGTTTATCTTTTGGTCATGAAATGCTAAATGAAGTGTCATGCATGAAATATCTTGGGATATTTATTGACAATAAATTTAAGTGGCATGCTCATACAGAATATCTATATAGCAAGTTATCAAGAGTGACTGGGATTATGTTCAAACTATTTGACATTGCATGCTATGAAAATCATTTACCATTCATTATTTCATTCTTGTATTCTGCATGGTATCGTAACTTGGGGTTGTTGTGACAAAACCAGTCTTAACAAATTACAGCTAATCCAGAATAAAGCAATTCGAGCCATCTGTGGGGTGACACGCTGGGCAAATAGGAATAGTTACTACAAAATCCTTTGTATTTTTAGAATAAAAGATCTATATTTTTAGGAAATGGGAAGGCTCATGTATCAAGCGGTAAATAGCATTGCCCCTCGCGTAATACAATAATATTTTGTTCCAACAAAAATGCACATACATATGGTGTACTCGTTCATCTGGAAATGGAGGATTATTTGTACAGCGATTTTCATCCTCGCGTACCCCAAATTCCATAAAGTACCAGGGTGTGAGAATTTGGAACGATATAAACGAAAGCATAAAAGAAATTTCCAGTTTTAATGTTTTTTCCAAGAATTCTTTCCAGTCTTTTCTGAATAAGTACTGATTCATAACTTTTCAACTTGTACGTTTTTATTTTGTGTGATATAAAATTAATCGCTTTTTCTTGTCGCTTCTGTTTCGAATTTCGTCTCATATGTGTCACATTACTCTTGTTGCATGATTATTAGTTACAACAAGTTGAAATGTTTTATAATTGGTATAATGTAAAATGTAATCTGTCAACATTCTTTATGCCAGGAAAGTTGTTTTGATTTAGTGACCAAATGGTCCTTCCAATCTCCTATCAATTCCGTTGTCAGTCGATTATACTTCTCTCACTTATTGAATGTTGTTATTTGTGTTTTTTTGTTTGATTTTTTGGCAAATGAATGGATGATGAATAAACTTCTATCTATCTAACGCGAGGCTCTCCAAAACACAGGGATCGATAACAAGCATGCAGGCAGGTAAAAACAAAGAACAATTATGCGAGGAACTATTTGGACGGTGTCCCGAAAATATCGTGTCCCGCGTTTCCCACCTCTTTCACTTGTCGTGGCACGTGCCCCACTTGAGACACGTGGGGCAAGTGAGACACGACATTTTCGAGACACCCCTATTTGGACATCATAATTACAAATCATGTCTACTTGAAGAATAAAAGTCTATAACGCAAATACACAATACCATCCCCTAAGTAAGAAATGAACAGTGGTATTAAATTACCTCAATTGTTTACAATAAACCATAAGTTACCATTATAAAGTTCATCTATTCGGCGGCCTCCAGTTCTCGCCATATGTCGAATTACTTGAACGGTGCCAGTTTTGAAAGCTTGAAGTGTGTCTCATTCCGGTCTTTGTATCTTCGACGAAATTTGCCATTTTCAGTCACACCATTAGAAAAACTGAGAAATGCTTAAATATATGGACACGAAAATCAAAATGGAGCCTACAAAAGTTTTGGAAAGACGTAAAAGTAATAGCTTTTTAGCGACAACAACAATCTTTCACCAATAAAAATCGAAGTCTGAATAATTTCAAAACAATTTGGACGTGGATATGAATTATATGTTGATGCGAATTCTGCGTGATGACACTATTCTAAAATTTCCTAGTTCGTTGTTGCTCTCTATTGCATAACAAGCAGGAGGCGCACACATTCCACTCATAAACAGCTCTGGTGTGGTATACTCAGGATTGTTTTAATGATCAGAATGCATAAAGTGAACAAATAAAATGGCTAAAAATTATAATTTATACTCATATGTTGTCTGAGCATTTTCGAAAAAAGAGATCAATGCTCTAACACAGGGTGTGCAACCTGCGGCCCGCGGGCAAAATGCGGCCTACAAGAAACAATGGCCCGCGGAGAAATGCCAATTTTGAATGATGTGGGGCCCGCGAAACGCGTTTTTAATTTTTTCAACTTAGGCAAAGCGAACTATGCATGTCATAAGATCAATAAGCATAACTTTTGTGTCTCCAACTACTAGAAAATCCTATGGTAAATAAAGATGCGGCCCGCGGTTTCACCTAGTTGTTTGTATTTGGTCTTTCTGTATTAAAGGGTTACACCCCCCTGCTCTAACATATGAACAAAAAAGTCAGAGTTATTTATAAATATTCAAATTCTTGTCTTGTAGCGACTTGTTTTTTATTCAAGTACTGAATATTTATGTTTATAAGAATATTCATAAGATAAATTTATCGTATGAAGCGCTCCTAAAATCAATTTTTTCCTCAAAAATAGACCCTTTGCCCTATGAGTCGTTGCGCCTGATTCAGGGTCGTCCAACCCGTGGGCCATAAGTGGCCCTCGGAAACATTTCGAGTGGCTTGCGCTGAATTTTCAGAATTGAATAAAAAATTGAGTAAAACTATTTTTCGAGTGATGTACCGTGTTTCCCCGAAAATAACACTAGGGCTTATTTTCGGGCGATGTCTTATATTTTAAGTTATCAAAATCAAAATTACAAAGCAGAGAATTACAAGATTTTTCAAATGTACAAAATGTGAAAACCGATATCTATTAACGTATAAATAACACGTTTTTATTCAAAATAACTGCGAAACATGGATTATCAATCATTTAAAACATGTAAGAGAGATTTCTTGCTATCGACTGGCACAAAAAAAAAATTCGCGTTATTGTCTAGGTTTTATTTTAAGGGGAGGGCTTATATTAAAATCATATTTAAAATTCAGGCTAGGTCTTATTTTCAGGGTAGGTATTATTTTAGGGGAGACACGGTAGTATACAAAGATGTGATGCAAACGAATTGTTTATTTCCCTGAAATGCGCTCTGCACGCCCTTCCAAACAAGCCATGAGTGCCATTTTGAATCGAAACCAACTGAGAGGAGATATCGATATATAAACATCCCATAGTCGTTTACACGCTTGTTCTTTTACTATCTATATGATGTTATCGCAAAACAAACGAAAGCATTCTCAGATAGAAAATTCGTTAAGAATTGTATATTATGTATTGTTCGGGTTGCCAATGTTTTACGACGTGGAAATAAAAGAGGTGTTTGCAAAAATAGCCTGTCAGGACAGACCATAACTAGCCGTTTAAAGAGCTTGGGAACTCTATTGCGGAAACTTCAATTGCAAAAGCGGGAAAATTTTCATTGTATTCCTTGGCGCCTGATGAAAGCACTGACATCAAATTTATTGCTCAGTCGGCGACTTGGCGATCTTCTTGCGGGGAGTTAATGATGATTTGAAATTACCGTGGAGCTCGCAGCCAGTGTCCCTGTTAAGAGTACGACTAGAGGCATTGATTTGTTAAAAACTGTGATAAAAATGATCAAGCGTCTTGGCTTGTCTTTGGCGAAACTTTCAGGAATAACCAATGATGGCGCCCCATCAATGGTTGGGAAACAACAGTTTTATTGTTCTAATAATTGTGAAAGTTTGTTGTGGGGGTACTGTTTGTTTTTTCATTAACCTGTGGTCAGTGTAGCAAAACTAGAACATAACCATCATGTTAAGTGGTCAGTGTTGCAAAACTAGAACCTAACTACCATGTTAAGTGGTCAATGTAGCAAAACTAGAACCTAACTACCATGTTAAGTGGTCAGTGTAGCAAAACTAGAACCTAACTACCATGTTAGGTGGTCAGTGTAGCAAAACTAGAACATAACTACCATGATAAGTGGCCCGCGCAATTATTAGTGAGCCACGTGTGGCCCTTCGGCTAAAAGGTTTACCGACCCTGGCCTAATGTATATATTGATCTGATAGTGCTGATATATTGATCTGATAGTGACCCAATTTAAGCAATTTATTGAAGGTGCGCCTTATGTTCCATAAAATACGGCATGCGCATTACTTTGCGCTACCGGACTTTGGCTATTTTGAACTTCATAATAACAACTTATTACTTATCGATCTTAAGATCGGTAAGTATATTGATAGGTATTTGTCTGTATGTATGTATGTCTGTCTGTCTGTGCGTCTGTGTGTGTGTCTGTTAGATGAACGCGATATCTCACGAACGCGTGATTGAATCTGCTCCAAATTTTGCATGTGCATGCATCTTACCTCGGACCAGAAGCCTATAGATTTTGGGTTAATTATGTCGTATAATTAGCGAGTTATTAACTAATTACCGATCTATGATCGATAAGTCTTCGATCTCCGACCGATATTCTCGGTTATTGTTTTGATGACGTTGCGGAAAATGAACTTATAATGCCATAATACATCCATTTTCCATTACTCATATGTAAATATGACGTCAATATATCGAACACGAGGCCAAAAACACGACAACAAATATGATTGTGGTCTAAATATTTCTCGCCAAGTTTTAACATTACAAAAAGGGCAAACCTACGGTAATATAATAAAATTTCACAACCCAACCGGGCAGTATAAAAACATCGATAAATGTTGTGGTTGACATTTTTTGACACGATACCAATGGGAATGGGATAGTTCAAATATTTTCAACTTTCTTCCGGTATCTGTATATCTTAATTTAAAAATTTGCTAGTTTGTGCGATTGTACGTGTGAAAGCGAGGGTCGCTCAACTTGGACGGTTACATCCGGATCAATAGTTATCGTCAGTGAAAATTAATTCCAATTTCGGTGACGTCAGGCGCATTAAAGTTTATTCGGAGTAGAGGTCATTTATTCTACAGGCTATTCTTAGGAAAAGTCATAACAAAAGAACGTAGACAAAGAACTTCAAACTCGGACACCGATAAGATTAATGATTATATATATTAAGAATAAAGATTTTCTACGTGCATTCCACGAATCACGTGCATTCCACGAACATAAGCCAAAACGCAATGGTTTATTTCGATTACTTTATTTTTTCATACGTTCTTCCTCTTCTGCACTTTTTCTGCGTTTCTGTGCGCCACTGAGAGGTTTTGCTTTCGACATCATTTTGACAGCCTTCGTAATTTTGCCGGTGCGATCAAACCACAAGCCGCCGAAAATCGACGATTTCCTGGCATTGTTACGTAACAAAACGATTTGAGCAGAACTAACATCAACGTTATAAGATGTGCATTACTTGTTTTGCACTGCAGCTTTTAGTTTGTGGCTTAAATTTCTAAATTCTAACCGCTTGGGCCCCTTTGCGCTGTGCCGGGGGTTGCGGGGGTGGATGCTACGCCACTGGTGGGATATTTACGCGTAGGGTACGGTACCTAATGTCTTCCACTGCGAATCCAAGTTACAGGGTACCTGGAGACGCGTCCTGTCCCTGGTTCCCCATGTAATGTCTCCAATCTATGCACCAACTGACCAACACTGCAACCTGTACACCAACAATCCCGTAGACTTGTGTTGGAGAAAACTTTATTATCTTGTTCAAACACATCTAATGTTGACGTCAGTGATAACAGTCTATTACAGTATTAGTGTCAGTGATGAATTGACTGTTTTTGACAGGGACTCAAAGAACAGCCATACGTATGCTAGAATACAAAATAATACAATGATCAATATAAGGACGCAAAAAATACAGCAATCCTCAAAAGCTATTCGGCTAATATATGAATAAACCTAATATTATTCTGAGCATAATTTCCTACCTGATAACAATTATGTAACTCAGTGTTTCTCAAACTGTGTGCCGCGGCACACAAGTGTGCCGTGAGAGATTCTCAAGTGTGCCGCGGAGCTATTTGGAATTTTAGAAAATCAGCTGTTTGTATTACACATAGACATGCATGCAACTTATGAGATTTGATAATCCATAATTAATTAGACTGATAATATTATTGCATTTGCCTAGTCGTTGTAGTAAGGGGTATTGTTTCAGTATACTTGCATTGTGATGTCATAATGTTTTTTGTAAAAATGATATCCACCTTCCACTATGTTCACGTGAGCGTTGAGTTAGGCCAGTGGTCGGCAAAATTTGTGTACCTGCGGGCCGAATATACATATTTCTCCCGCTTACGAACAATCGCCACAATTAATATATTATCCAACAATATATTGTTTTTATTTACTTATTCTCAATATGAAAAATGATGTGGTTATGACAACTTGGTTGCCCGCGGTAAGTCGTTCAAATGACGATCTGTCAAGCGAGTACGAAATTTGCAGACCCCTGAGTTAGGCTAACAGGAAAGACAGTTTGGTCGAGTTTTGACTATCTGCTTACAAATTCTATTCAATCAGCGGTGCAAAAGCCAAAATAATCTATCCATTTGCATCTACATGGCTCTATTAACCCGTATTTTCTGCTCTGGCTGTAATCAAAAGCAAAAATGGGAGCGACGGACCCTCGTTTTTCAAAACAGGCACACACATCGCATTAACATTTGTAGAATAATTTGCCCAAGTATAGCTCAAATTTTTCAAAGGTGTGCCGCGAGAGTTTTCTTATTTGCTTAGTGTGCCGCGAGCAAAAAAGTTTGAGAACCACTGATGTAACGTATAGCATAAGTTCAACCCCAAATATAGAAAAACCTATCATTAATAAAATATATAATCGCACAGCATCCTCCCTTACACGCAAAGCGCAATGGCCAATGGGCGTCTACCTCGTGGCAAGGAAATCAATCATCATTTATTCGTCAACACAATTTAAACATGGTACGATATATGAAAAAATATTACAAATACACGTGGAAACTAACTTAAATTGTGTGACAGGAGTCGCGAGGGACCTCAAGAGGTCTTCAGGCAGCGACACCTACAACGCTTGTTGATTTAGGTAAATAGCTTAAATGGAAAAAAGGAAAATTCTGGAAGGCCTTAAAGCGCGGGGAAAGAAGTGACTTATTACGTCACAGTAAAGATGGGCAATGTAAATCATAAAGCATGACTAACTTAACGGTGCTTAAAGTGAAGGACTTAATTAGGGTTCCATAAAATGCATGCACATTTCTTACAGACATATTGTGAGTCTGAATTCAGAAATAAATTACTAATGTATAACTGTAATCTATTCTTACGCTTGAGAAGACTTCGATAAGAATGCACCATATCATTTCCTCAATGTGTAAATTGCTTACATTAAGTTGAGTTGCAGAAAGAAAATTAATTGTAGATCGGAGAGGTTGAATAGCCCAAATTATTAGCAAATTGAGGGCTGGAAAAATTCTTTATTCGCGTATGATCTATTTTATTTAGAAGTAGAAGTTAGTTTTTGTTGTTGGACACGTAGTGGACATAACGATCGTTTCAATAGTATGTTGTTCTTGTTGTTTGACACGGAATAACACACCTAGTGGAAATATTAAAGAACCGCTTTTCTCTTCGAATACTGGACCAATTGCTTTGAAATTTTCAGTGATTAAAGATAAAAATTTCCCCAGAAGGCTATTGCTTTTATTCATTTTAAATATTTCTGTTAGCTCTGTGAGATTTGTTTTTGTTTGCTATGACGTCATTAAACGTTCTGCGGACATCGGACGCCATTTTGTGTCCTACTGTACTGCTTCGCTTGGTGTGAATATATGTGTAGACTCTGATCTGACGGTACGGTGAACCGTACTGTACTGCGAACATACGTGTCCACATATTTGGGCGTAGCTCTCTTGTTTATTATTAGCTTAGTACTGATCGAGCTTTAAATCAAGTATATCATATTTTCATTTTATAGTTAGCTAAAATATAGGTAGCTTACTTTTGGGAATTAAGAATGTCTGAAAGAAACGGTACTGATTGCAAATCAGAAAATATGGAGGCAGTGGTGATTGAAAACATAGCCGTGGTATCGGCAGAAGAAACAGACCAAAAGACATCGGGTTCTGTAATGAGTTTTCACAACGTATCATACACTGTAGAAGTAAACAAACCTTGTGGATTTTGCCGTAGGTCGGATAAAATAGTGATTCTGAGCGACATTAGTGGCGTTATGCCCCCCGGTCTTAATGCAATTATGGGACCAACTGGGAGTGGTAAATCCTCTCTGCTTGATGTATTAGCAAACAGAAAAGACCCCGCTTGCTGCAGTGGCGTTGTGCTTTTAGATGGCCAACCAATACCGAAAAATTTTCGTTATGTGAGTGGTTATGTTGTTCAAAACGACCTTTTAGTCCCAACAGCATCTGTTAGAGAAACGTTATGGTTTTGCGCAAATCTTAGACTACCAACTTCGATTTCACAAGATGACAAACGAAATAGGATTGAAAATATATTGAAAGATTTGGGGTTGCTTGCTTGCGCTGATACCAAAGTAGGAAATGAAATCATTCGTGGTATTTCTGGAGGAGAAAAGAAAAGAACTTCTATCGGTATAGAGCTTCTATTGGAGCCCAAAATACTTTTCTTGGATGAACCTACAACCGGGTTGGATTCGGCGACAGCATTGTCAGTCATGATTCTTCTCAAGCGGCTTGGAGAACAAGGACATACAATCGTATGCTCCATTCATCAACCACGTTATAGCATTTATAAACTGTTTGATTCTCTGACTCTCCTTTCAGACGGAGAATTAGTTTACCACGACAATGCTACTAACTCCATTCAATTTTTTGAAAATCTTGGATATATTTGCGAGACTCATGACAATCCGGCAGATTTCTTTCTTGACATTCTAAACGGTGATCACAAGAGGGCCATTACTTGTTCTTTCGCCGATGGGAAACCAGTGTCAGTAAATAAAGAGTTAAGAAAAATCCTGAAGACGGCTTATAAAGAGAATGAAAGCGCAGTATCTTTGCAAGAAAAAGCGAATAAAATTGAAGGGGCTGTCTACGAGGCGGAAAACAGCCACAGTCAAATGTACGCCACAAGTTTTAGACATCAAACAAAAATATTAATTAGACGTACTGCCAAGAACATGGTACGTCATCCGCAATCGCTACTAGCGAATGCCGCGAGTAACGTGGTAATAGGACTGGTAATAGGACTAATTTATTATCAATTAGACAAGTCCACAGACATAGGAGTTCAAAATCGCTTGGGAGCATTCTTATTCATCATTGCAATCTTATTGATGCGATTTATGCTTGTTGTTAAGACATTCTGCAGAGACCAGCCCATATTTCGACATGAGCAGATTTCAGGGTACTACAGCGTTCCTTCTTATTTTGTTTCAAAAATCATTGCGGATCTCATTCCACTTTGTACAATATCTCCCATAATATTGAGTGCCATATCCTATTGGATGGTTGGGTTTAAAGCAGAACCCGGAGCATTTTTCACATTTCTACTGACTGTAATTCTGACCAGCTATGGTGCAGTTGCAACAGGGATATTTTACTCAGCGTCTTTGACACCAAATATTGGAAGCATTATGTTAATGTTAACATTCGTATGCAGTATCCTGTTTTCTGGTGCGCTGGTGAACGCTAGGAGCGTGATGCCTTGGCTGTCTTGGTTACAGTATTTAAGTTTAGCTCGATATAGTCTTGTTGCATTGGCTGTCAACGAAATGCGAGGGCAAGTATTTTCTTCTTGTACCAACTCTACGTCTCAGCCTTCTCCCCCGACAGGCTATTATGGTTCGGTAAACTACACCGGTAATATAAACGAGAACAAGACAATTTGTGTGTCTGTGAAAGGGGAAGAGTATCTTCACACCAGTCTTAACGTCGGAAAAAGTGCACAAAATATTACGAATTGGGATATGTGGCAAAACCATGTTTCTATGTGCTGTATTATTGTCGGTTTACATATTCTAACTTACATTCAACTAGCACGTAGACGAACTTATTCTTAAAATGTCTGCATATTTTCTATTGTTTACCACAAAGTTATCAGAATCTTACTATTTCGCCTCACCTGAGTCAAGATTATATTAGTTGATATACATTTATTTTTCGTACTTTCTGCGTCAGTTTTCCCCTCGACATTTCAGCCAGTTCCTCAAACAAAAAACTATATCCCGCGTATCTGCTTAGTAGTCAATAAACTTATGTGAATTTATTTTCAATTTATAACTGAAATATTGTCCCAATGCTTAAATATATTTATATACGGTACCATGTACTGATACAGGAGGTACCGTAGCCTACGGGTACAGGACTACAGGTAGGCGACAGCTGCCCGTCTATTACCGGTAATAATCAAATTTTACTATTTTTAATATAAAACCTATTGTCTCGATTCAATTTATTGTACAGCGTAATTTGTGTTCGATTGATTTTTTTACGGATTGGAAAAAATATAATTGACTTCCGAATACATATATAATATATAAATATATATTGAAAGTAAAATGTCTGAAATTGAAATTATAAATGAAGCCGAGAAGTCGTTTATTTCAGCAATCGCTACATTGCAGATTGCAGTATGGTTTTTGCAGTAATCGCCTTCGTCGACATTTACGATTCTGATGATTTGTAAAATTGAAATTTTTTTACTCTTGTTATATGCCTTTTTGAATATACCACAGTCCACACCCGAGTTCTTTACGAGTGGAATGTGTGCGCCACCTGCTTGTTGGGCAATACATTATTTTTTAATAGATAAGACACCCAACTATGAAACGAGGTTTTAGAGTAGTCCCATCACGCAGAATACACATCAATATTGTACATAACATATATTTAATATCCACCATCAATAAGCCGAAAGTCAGTATGTGAATCGAATCCAATCGCGTTGCCCATTTTCTATTTGTCTCTATTTGAAATTCGGAAATTTCATAGTTGCTTATTGGACACGAAATGGACCTATGCTCGGCGAAGTGGCGCATCGTGCTAAGCGTTAGGAATACGCCACCGCACCTCTGATTACCCTGCGTGGTTTCGCAGGCTAGAATCCCATGCGGGATGGCTATGTGCGAGAGGATTGCTGGACTCCTCGCCTTCGTGGGGTGGTTCACGTAACCGCTCTTCCTACTCCATCAAATCCTTGCTTCCAAAAACAAATAACTGGATACCTAATCACATACCCGACATGGACTGGTCATCGGTCGAGAGGGCGTGGTTCGCCATATGATTAAGCCGTCTTATCGGCTTTCCTCTCCCTGAAAAAAAATTTGTTTTTTTTTTAACTACTGGACCAATTATTGCTTTGAAATTTTCAGATTTCGATTTTAAAGAGTCAGAGATTGTTGTGGTCGCTAAAAGGCTATTTTTCCATATAGACGAAATTTATAATGATAACTGATGGTTTATTGTAAACAATTGCGGCAATTTAATGCCACTGTTCATTTTTTCCTTAGGCGAGGGTATTGTATGTTTGCGTCACAGCCTGTTGTTTTTGGGTGTCTCAAAAATGTCTGTCCCAATCCAGATGATAATAAAATTATATCGGAATATCGGCATTTTAAAATAGCGGCGTTTCGCCATTCAAATTTTTGAATTTAGAAATATTTTTTATAAATAGCAATTACAACACTTTAATTCAATCAGGTGTAGTTTATCCATACGCCAGTTTTCACAGCCTTTGAACAAGTAGAGTAAGTGAGACAAGTAGAACGAGTAGGACACCTGGAACAAACGGGGCAAGTATGACACGACATTTTCAAGGCACCGGTTGTTTTTCACGTGGACTTGATTTGTAATTATGATAGTTTTCTCGCATAATTGTTCCTTGTTTTTATCTGCCTGCGTGCTTGTTATCCCTGTGTTTTGGAGAGCCTCGCGTTAATCTATGTTTACTAACGTTCTGCTTTGCTGTGTTATAAACTGTAATGTTTGTGTCTATTGGTGATTTCGTAATACTTCAGAGGTCAGAGAAAGACAGTTTTATTGAAATATAAAGAAAAGAAACATAAAAATACTGCTTTGAATTGCTATTTTAAACATTATTCGAAGGTTCATTTCACTGAAAAAAAACGAAAATATATAGTTGATACAAAATTATAAAAATTTCGTATTTATTCAAGCAAATAATAAACACTGCAAGCTATATTTTTGAGCCGAGGATTTGTGAGTTGAGTTTTTTTTTTAAATAACGGTTAGTAATATGATACCCTCTATTGATACGCCAATTAAATTTCAAATAATTTTGTGTAACAGGATTCGTAACAGATATGAGAAGTGTACATTATTATAACATAATCATGACAAATAAGAATTTCCACTTTCTATAAAACATTTCTGATGCTTATGTAAATCGAAGTACAAAATTCCTAATACACATTGAACGAAGTGCAATCAATTAGGATTGAGGGATGCTACTTTGAAATGATTTTCAAAATTGCATTGATCAGAATGCATGAAGTGAACTAAAAATTATAACCATATGTTGTCTGAACATTTCCGAAAATAAGAGATCGATGCTATAACTCTAATCTAACACAGGGGTGTGCAACCTGCGGCCTACAAGAAACAATTATGCGGCCCGCGGAGAAGTGCTAATTTTGAATGATGTAGGGCCCGCGAAACGCGTTTTAATTTTTTTTCAATTCGGTCAAAGCGAACAACGCTTGTCATAAGATCAATAAGCAACATTTTTGTATCTGCAGCTACTAAAAGAACCTATGGTAAATAAAGATGCGGCCTTCCTGTATTAGAAGGTTACACACCTCTGCTCTAACATATGGACAAAAATGTCATTTAAAGTTATTTATAAACATTCAAATTCTTGTCTGTAGCGGCTTCTCTTTTATTCAAATACTGAATATTTATGTTTATAAGAATATTCATAAGATAATCTTACCGTATGAGGCGCTCTTAAAATCATTTTATTTTTCTTAAAAATCGACCCTTTGCCTTATAATAAGTCGTTACGACTAATGTATATATTGATCTAATAGTGCTTTATGCTTTAAAACCAATTTATTGAAAGTGTTCCTTATGTTCCATAAAATACAGCATTCGCAATACTTTGCGCTACCGGACTTTGGCTATTTTGAACTTCATAACAACAACTTAGTTATTGTTTTGATGACGTTGCCGAAAATGAACATGCCATTATACATTAGATATATGTAAATATGACGTCAGCATATCGAACACGAGGCCAAAAACACGATGACAAATATGCTTGTGGTCTAAATATTTCTCGCCAAGTTTTAACATTACGAAACAGTGCAAACCTACGGTAACATAATAAAGTTTCACAACACAACCGGGCAGTATAAAAACAGGGACAAATGTTGTGGTTCGCATTTTTTGACATCATGCAAAATGCAAATGAGATAGTTCAAATATTTCGAACTTCATTTCGGTATCTGTATATCTTAATCAGAAATTTGCCACTTTGTGCGATAGTACGTGTAAAATGGGGACGCCGAACTTGAACGGTTACATCCGGATCAATATTTATCGTCAGTGAATACTGATTTCAATTTCAGTGACGTCAGGCGCATTGAAGTTCACTCGGAGTAGAGGTCATTGTCATTCAGGCTTACCATACGTCCCGTTTTAGGCGGGACAGTCTCACTTTTCAACTTCTTGTCCCGGAGTCCCGACCGGTCTGGCAAAAGTCCCGCTTTGGCTTTAATTCAACATAATACACGAACAGTACCGATTAGCATGTTCTCGTTACTGTTTTGCTGTGCAGCCTACCTATGGACCTTTCCCCGACTTTTATTGTTTTGATTTTGCTCGCTATTAGACAAACATTGCAAATATTCAGGCTTGTGTAGGGCGATAGAGTGGTACGTTGCTCGTTTCAAATGCCTTCGAATAGCATTTCACTGGCGATGGCGGTATATTCGTGCTTCTAAAGTTATAACATATTGTCAAGTGATCTATTATTAACGGTATTCCGCCTTCACATTGCCGTTATCGTACCTAACTTAGTTCCAAAAGCCCATTTAACATACAAAAATGGAATCACTCAGAGATGGCTTTTCTATGACTTGGTTCTTCTTTTCTTTGCCCGAGCTGGAGAGAGATACGAAACTTTGAAAGGTGGTATTTAAACTTATATGGTTGAAGATGACAGAGGACTGGGAGACGTGCGTGACTAACGGGACCGCATCCCATGGTTCATAGGCTAATAGGTACGGTAGCGTCCAAGTTGGGACTGAATTGGTGGGTTTAGTATAGAAGCAAATGAAATGCAGGGGCAGTTTAAAAAGTCTTTTGAATACATTCTTGGAAACATTGCACAAACTACAGCAATCTGTAATTATGAACAGATGAATATTTTTTTCAGATTCATTTATGATGGTTCAGTCGTCAATCTTGGTTCAACGCTAGATTTCAAAGCCAAGTGCTATAGATAAGTTCAGGAGTCTCTGCCACCACATCATCTTCAAATAGTGGTGTCGCTGGATAGTCACCAAGTCTCTGATGCAATTTGTACATGCTAGGCACTTAAGTTTATGTCGTATCATAGAAACACAGATTTATTAGCTCAGTAAGATGGGTGCAAATATACTATTGAAAGATTAGATTCAACAGGTTTATTGAGGTATTATGATTGATTACATACCACATAAAATTACAGGACGAATAATGTTATAGTGATAAACATGGTTTAAAAATTGTTACATATTCATCAGAACTACTGGTGCTTGTTGCCATATCGTTGGACTAACCAAGACTATCCAACAGATGAAATTGATGGAAATAAAAGATTTTCTGCTGAGCCAAGCGTGTACAGGCCTTTCCCGACATTGGTAAAAACCTATACGGATGAAACAAAATAGATCCAACAGTTTTGTCGTCTGTAGTTGGTGCTAAGCCCACAAAGTTAGATCGAGCCAGAGTTCCAATCATACAGGTTTAACCAAAAACAGTCGGGTATCTGATAGGTTTTTAGTGGCGGCGCGTCAATAGGGCCAACCGGGGCAATGCCCCGGTTGTTTTTTCGGTATAATAAAAAATATTCGAAAAATACCTCAATATCGGTTGCACAGACTGTCTACACTAGCCATATTCTCCCGACATGGTTCATTTTTCGCTCGCAAAGCCTTCGCCGAACGTCGACGGGGCGACGCCGATTTTGCCCCAGTTGCTCATTGTATATCGTATTCTCTCTTTTATCTTCCACTCGCCGCGTTTGTCTCGTTTGTTTTCTGTTTCTTTTACTAAATCATCGGGGCTAGCCCCGAAATTATGACGACACAATGCCGACGTTTCTTACAACAACGTGTTGACATATTCACGCATTCCTTCTCGTTCGTTGGTTGCTTGAAGAGTTGATAGTTTCCTCGCCTTCGTTTTTGTCGCTTGTTTCGCTATTTGAATCAGTTAGAGACCTTTAGTCCATTTGCTTTCGATTTTCCACATTCCTTTTGAGCTCCTCACTTCTTTCCGGCTTCGGCATTTCTTAGCCTTAAACCTCATAATGAATAAGGTTGATGCACTACTTCGCACTCCGTTTTCGCAGCTGCCGCTGGAACAAAAATTAGAGGTACAACGTCTTGGGCCTTATCAACCAAAAAATTGTTCACTGGAACAATCCCATGACGGAGGAAAGCGTCGGCGTACATTCTGCGCAGAAACTTGGTATAAAAAACACGAATGGTTGTGTTACAGCGAGGACAAAAATGCACTTTTTTGTTTTTATTGCCTACTTTTTGCTACCGCCCGTGACTCACGTTGGTGTAAATTTGGTTTTAGAGATCTTAAACATCTTTCCGAGCGTGCCAGGGATCATCAATCTTCTATGGAGCATCTGGACAATGCAGTAAAATACCGAACATTCGGAAATGTTATTATTGCAGCACAGTTGGATGAAAGACGCGCGGTTTCTATTCGTCGGCACAACCAAAACGTCGAGAAAAACCGCCATGTTCTCGGTCGATTGATAGATGTTTTGAAGTTCATTGGTTGTCACGAGCTGTCCCTCCGTGGGTACGGTGAACGGGCTGGCTCTTCTAATAGATGGGTATTTTTGGATATGGTGGAATACACCGCATCCCTAGATACAGTATTGAGAGATCATCTTGATGCCGCAACTGTTTCGTCGAAAGGGACATCTAAGGATATCCAAAATGATTTGCTCGACTCAGGGTATAAAATTTATTTACAACATTTGGCTCTGGAAATTGAGAATTGCCAGTTCCTTTCGATTCAGTCTGACGAGACAACTGACATCACGTGCGTTTCCCAACTGGCTGTGATTTTTCGGTTTGTGAAAGATGGTAAACCTACCGAGAGATTTCACAGTTTTGTACCAATCGTTGATCGCACGGCTTGCGGGATATCGGCTGTACTGAAAGAAGTGTTACAGCCTTACAACGCGAAGTCAAAACTGATAGCTCAAACTTATGACGGCGCGGCAGTCATGAGTGGGTCGAAACATGGTGTTCAAGTTTATATAAAATAAGATTTTCCTCATGCGCATTTTTTACATTGTTATGCACACCAATTTAACCTCGTTATTAAAAATATGTGTCTTGATACCCCTCTCGTCCGTATATTTTTTGCAAATGTTTCGTGGTTTTCTTCATTTTTTTCCGTTTCGCCGAAGCGCTCTGACCTCCTTCGCCAGATATGTAGCCGCCGTCTCCCAGCTTGTGCACCAACACGTTGGAACTTCCAATCACGCGTGGTGCAGGGCGTGTCCGAAATTAGGTCTGAGCTCATTGAGTGTTTCAATGGCATTCAGAGCTCTCCGGTTTGGGACGAACGCTCTGTGAGGGAGGCGGCAGGTCTAAAGCGTCTGCTAGAAGATGGTGAGTTTTCATTTTTTCTCGCTTTTTCCTCCACAATATTCTATCACGTGGATGTATTATACGGCGCATTGCAGTCAAGGCTAATGGATGGAGCGTCTGTGCAGTCGTGTATTTCAGACTTCTGCTATGCTGTATCTCGTATCCGGGAAACAATAAAATACGACGACACATGGAGTGCTTCTTTACGCCGCGGGCAAACAACGCAGCGTTTGATTTTGTCTGCAAAGGAATGCTGTGACATTCTGGTGAATCAAATAGACGATCGTCTGCGCACTGAACACCTTGCCGCGTTCTCTTTGATGAACCCCAAAAATTTTTCAAAATTTGCACGTCAATTTCCCATCCATTTGTTGGCTACTGTCTCCAAATTTTACCCCATGATAAACGTGGGAAAATGAATTGCGATGTATATACACCAATCAAACTTTTTTGAACATCACATCAACTTGCGCGCTCTATGGGTTCCTCATAGATAACACTCTAGTAACTACCTTTGAGGCGTCTGCAAAATTTCTGGACATCATTTTGACGACGCCTATGTCTTCCGCCGACGCAGAGCGAACATTCAGCACGCTGAAGCGTATTAAAACGTATCTCAGAAACACAATGAAGCAAGATAGATTAAATTCTTTGGCTGTTTTATCCATTTACAGAGACGTTATTTCTGGGATGCAAGACTTTAATCAGCGCGTTATTGAGCATTTTGCTTCCAAGAAACCGCGGCGTGTTGCATATATGTTCAAGCAGTAGAAGTCTAGCAGCATATATATCTATGAGTGAGCGACGCATGTCCTTATCTTTGCATTACCTTTCCTTTCTTCATAGTAACGTTTTAAACCTTATTTTAGGTTTTGTCTGCTTTCCCGAAGTTTCTGTTAATATGTCATTGTATTTATCTGGGTAAATATTGCCTTTCCTTTTGAAAGAGGTTTCAAAATAAACTATGTCTATATTTATTAATCCCTTGACTTGGACCGGTTTTGAAGACACTTTCTTATCGTTAAAAATTGTCGCTTTTGCCGATTGGTTGTTACCGATGGTTTTTATACTCATAAAATGATGGGAGAACTTACAGCGCTCATCCTGTCCCCGTAGATTGGGGTGACTTGGTCCCGCAGTAGCTTGCCCCGGTTGTCAAAATGACCACGCGCCGCCACTGGGTTTTACAATATAGTTTATTCAGTCAGTGTAGAAATAGAATATAACAGATTATAAAAAATATATGATGAAGGAACAAGCAAGTAAATCCAAGAAAATTACTACAAAATATACAGTTTTCCAGATATTGTGTTGTATAGGATAAAAATACACACCAGATATATGCTTTTAAGCACAACAAATAAAAACCATGAAAGCAATGGAAAGTCAAAATATTAGAATTAAATTCATTTCGCAATTCCATTCCCAGACATAATGTATCACAATAATTTTACTTCTGAGTTATTTTATTGAGCTGCATGGTTTCATCTCCTGATAATATGGAAGAATTGCGCTCACTGAGCACTACCTCATTGTTATATAGACAGATGGGAAAATACCAACCACTTGGTTCGGTTCTAAAGTTATCAGGTGATTATGAACAAGTTGTAATTTATATGACAGTGATTAATGCAAAACAACCTAACAAAATAATGATATTTATCACACACCACAGTTACTACCAAGTGCAGGGCCAACAAGTAACATACAGTATTACCGCTTTCTAATTCTCGCAGCCCCGTGAAGAAAACAAAAGGCGAAAAAAAGCAAAAGGCTGCCCAAGCCCGCCAGCAACCTGTGCGGAACGCGTCCAAAGTTGTCTGAGCGACTTTTCAGCGGAGAATGTTTGTTTACATCTGCTCGCTTGTGATTGGTTGAAAATACGGATGTTTTGATGTCGAGAAAAGGTCCATAGCCTACTTACCTTACTACTGAACTTTTGTTAGTGGATAATTGGTACAATTTGTTACGTGTAAGCCCTGTTACGTGTAAGCACTGCATTCTCTTGCTTAAAATGTATTTCAATATTATATTAGAAAACCGTCTTAAAAGTTTTCATACTGTCTTTCTCAGTCTTTGATTATTACCAAATCACAAATGGACACAAACATTACTGTCTATTACCCAGCAAAGCAACGCTACAAGTAATTTTTATTATGTTGACGTCACCACACAAAACGTCGAAGTGAAAAACGAACCCCGCAGAAACTTTGGAAATATATAAAAGTAATATCCTTTTAGCGACCAAAACAATCTTTACCCACAAAAAATCGAAATCTGAAAATTTTAAAGCAATTTGTCCGGTAATTAAAGAGAAAAGCGATTTTTTTCACAGCAAGGACTAACAACAACTGACTGACGCAGAAAGTACAAGGAGAAAAAGTTAGAGTTATTAGTTATGAATGAACAATCTTTACTCAGGTGAATCGGAATAGTGAGATTCTGAAAACTTTATGTTACGCAATAAAAAATATGCAGACATTTTAAGAATAAGTTCGTCTACGTGCCAGTTGAATGTAAGTTAGAATATGTAAACCGACAATAATACAGCACATAGAAACATGGTTTTGCCACATATCCCAATCCGTAATATTTTGGGCACTTTCTCCGACGTTAAGACTGGTGTGAAGATACTCTTCCCCCTCCACAGACACGCAAATTGTCTTGTTCTCGTTTATATTACCGGTGTAGTTTACCGAACCATAATAGCCTGTCGGGGGAGAAGGCTGAGACGTGAAGTTGGTACAAGAAGAAAATATTTGCCCTCGCATTTCGTTGACAGCCAATGCAACAAGACTATATCGAGCTAAACTTAAATACTGTAACCAAGACAGCCAAGGCATCACGCTCCCAACATTTATCATAGCACCAGAAAATAGGATGCTGAATACGAATGTTAACATTAACATAATACTTCCAATATTTGGTGTCAAAGACGCTAAATAAAATATTCCTGTTGCAACTGCACCATAGCTGGTCAGGATTACAGTCAGTAGAAATGTGAAAAATGCTCCGGGTTCTGCTTTAAATCCAACCATCCAATAGGATATGGCACTCAATATTATGGGAGATATTGTACAAAGTGGAATGAGATCCGCAATGATTTTTGAAATGAAATAAGGAGGAACGCTGTAGTACCCTGAAATTTGCTCGTGTCGAAATATGGCCTGGTCTCTGCTGAATGTGTTAATAACAAGCATAGATCGCATTAATAAGTTGGCACTGATAAAAAATTATGATCCTAAACGATTTTGAACTCCTATAACTGGGGACTTGTCCAATTGAAAATAAATTAGTCCTATTACTAGTCCTATTACCACGTTGGTCGCGGTATTTGCTAGTAGCGATTGCGGGTGACGTACCATGTTCTTGGCGGTACGTCTGATTAATATCTTTGTTTGATGCCTGAAACTTGTAGCGTACATTTGACCGTGGTTGTTTTCCGCCACGTAGACAGCCTCTTCTATTTTATTCAGTTTTTCTTGCAAAGACACTGCGCTTTCATTCTCTTTATAAGCCGTCTTCAGGATATTTGTTATATCTTTATTTACTTCTACTGATTTTCCATCGGCGGAAGAACAAGTAATGGCCCTCTTGTGATCACCGTTTAGAATGTCAAGAAAGAAATCTGCCGGATTGTCATGAGTCTCACAAATATATCCAAGATTTTCAAAAAATTGGATGGAGTTAGTAGCATCGCCGTGATAAACTAATTCTCCGTCAGAAAGGAGAGTTAGAGAATCAAACAGTTTATAAATGCTATAACGTGGTTGATGAATAGAGCATACGATTGTATGTCCTTCTTCTCCAAGCCGCTTGAGAAGAATCATGACTGACAATGCTGTCGCCGAATCCAACCCGGTTGTAGGCTCATCCAAGAAAAGTATTTTTGGCTCCAATAGAAGCTCTATACCGATAGAAGTTCTTTTCTTTTCTCCTCCAGAAATACCACGAATGATTTCATTTCCTACTTTGGTATCAGCGCAAGCAAGCAACCCCAAATTTTTCAATAAATTATCAATCCTATTTCGTTTGTCATCTTGTGAAATCGAAGTTGGTAGTCTAAGATTTGCGCAAAACCATAACGTTTCTCTAACAGATGCTGTTGGAACTAAAAGATCATTTTGAACAACATAACCACTCAGATAACGAAAATTTTTCGGTATTGGTTGGCCATCTAAAAGCACAACGCCACTGCAGCAAGCGGGGTCTTTTCTGTTTGCTAATACATCAAGCAGAGAGGATTTACCACTCCCAGTTGGTCCCATAATTGCATTAAGACCGGGGGGCATAACGCCACTAATGTCGCTGAGAATCACTATTTTTTCCGACATACGACAAAATCCACAAGGTTTCTTCACTTCTACAGTGTACGATACTTTGTGAAAACTCATCACAGAACCCGATGTCTTTGGGTCTGTTTCTTCTTCCGGTACCACTGCTATGTTTTCAATCACCACTGCCTCCATATTTTCTGAATTGCAATCAGTAACGTTTTCTTCAGACATTCTTTATTACAGAAAGTACCACAGACGGAAGAGAATGAAATATATTTTAGCTAAATACAAAATAAAAATATGATAAAAAGCATGTCATGAATTTTGCACAGTAAGGCGCCTAGATATATCCTACTTGATTGGAGCTCAAGCAATACCAACAAGAACAATATAATAACAATACAATCAGGGATGGCCAATTCGAATAAAGTTTTCGAATATCTCGTTATTCCAATATCGGAATTAGCGTTCATAAGAATATCGGATATTTGTGTGACGTCACACATTTTCGACGCCGCTCTCAAGACGTTTCCGTTGAATGAAAACATTCCCGATAGAAACTTGCGCGTGATTGTTTTCATCACCCATCGGCGTAAGGTGTTATTCAGGCCGTAAATGCCTCTACGTTTGTGTTATTTTGTCTGAAACGGAAATTTTTTACAAATTTGTTCCACGATAACGATGACAATTATTTTATTTTTGCACGTGCACGGAATTGTGAATCTGGTAAATACATTCATCGACGGCGAGTTTCAGAAGACAACGCAACTTTTTGATTGAAAAGCGGCTATTTAAAATACTGAAAATAAAACCTGTAAACAATATAAGTTTTATTGAGTCCCGCGAAAATTTAAAAAACGCTTTTCTAGGCAGTGAAAATCGCAGAATTTTGTGTGCCTCTGGCACACCTTATGTTTGGTTGGCGTTTAGAAACATATCGTCACGAACTGAGGGCGGGATATACCTGATTATCCATTACTTCAAATTGCCGTCGAATATTTTGAAAGTATATTCAATCAGTTTTATTTTGATGAAATAAATTTCCCTCTAAGATGTTACAGAGGATATATAGACTTTTTTTCGGGCAATTTACCACACGTTTTTTTTTATGACCGCGGATTGCAATGGTATATGAGGATTTTATTTTGTCGACGCAACCGCAGGTTAAATTGAAAACAATTAAATTAATAAAGAAAGACATTTTAAATATGCCCGTATCGGTCACGAATTCATCACTTTGCACAACAGAAAAATATATATTCGTTGTTATATTATTTGTTGTAAAAGTCGACTCTTTTAACAGGTGGCATAATCGCGGCGAAGAATATGTATTTTTAATTTACTGCTAAACTTGTATATTCATTGTATGAAATGAATTATGCTCTACACTTAACAGGATTTTATATCATTATTTGAGATTTTTCTAACGGCGATAACGAGTTGGCAAGATTGCAAAAATACGTATTAAAATTAAATACATCAGGCAGTTTATCTCGTACGTTTAGGTCACAGATCGCCGTGGACCGAATAGCATGTTCTTTTTTTGACGTAAGTAGAAGAAACCGCGAGTTACGTTGGACACATTAAATTATTATATAAAGATATTTTAAAATCTCGTAGTTGTCATGGATTGAATATTTTACGTAACAGAATGATCACTATACGCTGAAAAGACGGCTCTTTTAGCGAGCGCGAAATCGCGGTGGGTGTTACAGGCGGCAATGGGAATTTCCGATTTCGAAAATCCTGGCTGCGCGGCTGGCAGTGGTGGTCATCTATCCTCTACTAATTTTTTTTCTAATTTCAAACACAACAATTTGTTACACATAATAACAATATGGTTCACATAAATTAATATACAAATATACTGGTAGGTAGTAGAATACTCTGTGCTTAAATATTAGAATTTTTAAAGGCATAATGGATTTTCTATTGTTGTTGCTTGTTTCAGTTGCCTGTATTGCCAATAAAGTTTATTACTCTCAGAAAATAAACACAATTATCTGAATACAAGTAGTATTTTTGTCAATAGACTTGACTATTATCGTAATATCATGGTATTGGTACCAATGGTAGAAAGCGTCAGACAACTCTTTGGCTATCATTTCGTATGGTCATTTGTACAAAGTGAATAATTATAATAAACTGACTGTGTCACAAGTTGCTATTATTTTTTATTGATTTATTGATAGCTATAAACTATCAATTACATTGTGTACATATATTGTTGGTTTGTGGCTTTATTCTGATATTTTTATTGAAGCTTATTTCCCTAATTTACTGGGTTTTAGTAAACTAAGCAAAAATGTGTTATTTTCGATTTTAGAATGTATTCGGAATTCCAGATTCGAAAACATTATTTTAGAATGTATTCGGATTAGTTTAGTATTCGGAAATGGCCATCCCTGAATACAATCCATTGTCCATGTCGTGTCCCAAAATTAACGAAAACGAGCTTCTTCTGACTAAAATAGATCAAACGCGAAGAATTTTCTCAGTCAATGAATAATTCGATTTGCTAATAATTTGAATTATTCAACCCCTTCGATCTACAATCAATTTTTTTGCAACTAAACTTAATGTAGCAGTTTATGAAAAAAATTTATAAAAAAAAAATGAAAATATATATACTAAGAAGTCTAGTCTTATGCGTAGAAATAAATTGCAGTTGTGCATTAGTAATTGGCGTTCCAGAAATATGGCGCACAACCTGATAAACCTAACCTGGTGCACATACTATGTTCAGGTTGTGCGCCATCTTGGTACACATACTTCGGGAGCATCTATTAATTTATGTTGAATTCTGACTACACAAATTCTGCTCTTGATAAAAAAAAAGGATTGACATTGAGGTTGTAATCTTGAACATTTCGGCGGAAAGCTCAAATCTTGATAAATCTCTCTTTTTTTCCTCTAAGTATATATGCTTCTGTTAAGAAAAACACAAATATATATCATAAATTCCATAATTGAGTATTTCTGATACTTGCCTACTTTTAATTGCTGAGTAATAAACTAGGTCAGGTCTTGATTTTCGGAAGATTCACTGTTAAGCGTACTTTAATGACTGGCGATTTTATCATGAAATGACAAGTATAAACAACTTCGCTGTATTTTTGGGCGGCAACGTTTCTGCTAATCGAACGATTATATGAGATTATTCAAGTATTAAAAGAATGCGGCCGCAGGCAATGATAATGTTAAAATCCTTTCATATATCAGCGTGTTAAAAAAGTAACACAAAATTTAATCCTAAAAAGTTGAGAAAAACGCAAATTATTTTGTCATTGCAACAAATCACGTCACAGATATCGATTCCAACTAAACTCTTAACATAGGAATCTATAGCATCCTATTTGACGTTCAGTACACTCAGTTTTAAAATCTTCTCTTTCACGCCTGGTTACTATAGTTACCATACGCTTTCACTTTGCAAGCATGATTTCATTTTCACCTCATGCTTCCACAGTCTGTTGCTGATGTTTATTCCATGCCCTCAATAGAGATAATCCAGACAGACGGAAGCAGAGTTGTGAAATTTTTGAAAAAATGTGCAGAGCACATCCGTCGCGAATCGACAAGATCATCTAGTCAACTTCAAACTCGGGTTGATTACAACCTTCAATTTACTTGGAGTGAAGATTCCACTTTTTACACACAACGAAAGATATCTACTTGTTTCCATACCAGATAAATATATTAAATCACCAAAGTACACGCTAACGATCGCAAAATTTAGTTTTATTTGAAGGCAGTCATGTTTTTCTTTTAAGGCGCCGTGAGTTGTTTTCCTTCTAATTTGGCGCCGCACGAACAAAAAGTTTGGAAACCGCTTCACTAATATATTGCAATACGCATATCAATTATAAAAGAAAGAGAGTAAATTGTATAAGAATAATTATTTATTATTAGTGTTAAAAACATAATAATATAATACAGATTTATTATAATGTTTTTACACATTAGTGTTCTGTAACCGGAACTCCAGAATCCAAATCACATACATGCGGGTAACACACCAATGGTCGATATTAAGAATTTTCTACAGCATTTTATGATATAGGATTTCATATTTAGGTGTTATATTGTTTCAATGAAAACGAAACTGTTGATTATGATGATTCACGAAGTCACGAGGATAGTCGATGCTGTGAACACGTGAGAAGGTAAAATAGGAATGAAATATAAAATGGCGATTTCGATACCCGGACGTTTAGAGATTCTCCTATTTCTGATTCTACTTCAGAATTTTGAAAATCCTTTGAGAAGCACATTGTAAATTAAGGTCTGGTTTCAGCTTGATTCTAATCCCACTCTGGCAACCAGATTGTCTGAGTTGTCAAAACGTGCGCGTCAAGTTCTTCTATCGTAAATTGTTTTTAATACAACGACAATTTAACGCACAATTTACCAGTAGTTGTTAAAAAATATAGAAAATGATACTGCAAATTTGATGCCAATTTAAACAAATGTTTGAACAAGCTAATCTTACCGTAATGGCAGCGCTTTATAATATGTTGTATATATATACAATTACATTGTCAACAATGTTTAAGGTCAAGCGGTCATATTTTGTAATTAAGTTAAGTTCTTGAATTCGAAACTTAGTATTTTATGTTCCGGGCGGATTGGGGATTAAGTGTTTGGGCAAAACATTTTTTCGAAACACTTCTACTTTGAAAATTGAATTTAATTGAAGGTTAGATACGTGTACAGTCATACGATAAATTTGTTTCAATAAATTCGGAAACAAGATTTCAGTATGGAAATTTATAATCAAGTAAAGTAATTGAAACTTATAGCATTGTTCTCCCCATTGAATAATATTTGATATATTGCATGTACAGTACGATCTTTGTTTTGGTAACGATCCCTACTCTATAGAAGCTATTCAATGGTCCGGCAACTTTAGCGCGAAAGCACAGTCCAAGTAAGAAATCGTTGCGCGATGATCGATAAATCTAAAGTCTCTGTCAAGTGCCAATTTTATGATGTGATTCGTAATGTAACGATGATTACTACGGGAATGATTCCAGTAGCAAAGATGGCGATTGCTATACTTCCCTTCACAATTCGAAACACCTCACAATTTATATCCCGGTTGTATCGATGAGTGATATTCATTCATCCGTGTTTATTCGATT
The DNA here is from genome assembly GCF_964204865.1 of Styela clava. Classification (NCBI taxonomy): domain Eukaryota; kingdom Metazoa; phylum Chordata; class Ascidiacea; order Stolidobranchia; family Styelidae; genus Styela; species Styela clava. Next base: position 9,453,467 of record NC_135254.1, read on the forward strand.
TTGGGGTAAAAGCAAACAATGGTAGTAATTTGGAATGTCTGGATCTTGATGGCGTTTCTTCTGCTACAAATAGAAACTCAGGCTGCTATAGCCTACTCATATTATTTTTAATCCCAATGTTTATATATAAAAGAGGTTTGGAACATGCTTCACTACTATCTCTTCCAAAGAAAACTATACCTTTGTTGAACAGATCATTGTCGCTGTTCTATGGATGTAGCATCGGACATCAGTACATTCTTGATGTTTTTTATTGTTAGGCAAATAACGATGTATAACTTGAATATTTTAGTCAATAAAAGTTCTGTTCACTTATGCTCTTAGTATTAACAAGACAATTTCATGCCATAGAGTCAGTTGTGGGATTCAGCCGGTTCGCATCGGTTCTATAGAACCGTCTCACGGAATTTTATGAGATCAGCGAACCGGTTAGCATTACTGCTTATTGTCAATGTTCTGTTTGTAACAGAACCGGCTGAATTATATGACTTTTGTGAAGGAACTGACTGACAAAAAATTTGAATCCCACCACTGCATAGAGTGTGCCATGTGGGAGTAAACGGTTACTGGAGCGATTTGATAACAGGAATTGAGCGTATTAGGTAAAAGATGAACCGGACACGAGTAAGAAGTACACAACACCAAACCTCCAGTTATTCCTATCCTGCTAATCTGTGCGTTAGTTGCCTGGCATCACCTTCTCAAAAATCTCCCGACTTTCGCGGAGCACGAGTTCGTATCTTCGTAAAATAAAAATCGAGAACAGCCATGGCGTAGTCTGTCAAGCTGGCGGAATATAAAAACGTGTTCTCGTGAATAAAATGGAACAGCCAAACTTTGGATAAGATATCTAATTTTATAGGATTTATAGAACAAGAGAGCTGTGCTCAAATATATGGAAACGTCACAAGGTGTCGCTATTATTTATTCTGACACATAAAAACGAATCTCTTGAAGTCCAAGTCCACAGAAATTTTTGAAATAAGTAAAAGTAATAGCCTTCTGGCAAAAAATCAATCTTTAACTACTGAAAATTTCAAAGCAATTGGTCCAGTATTTGAAGAGAAAAGCGATTTCATCATGGCGAAAGAGAATAATAACAACGACAACAACAACATAATATTGAAACGATCGTTATGTACTCTGACGTGTCCAAAAATCAGGAATGAATAAAGGTAATAGGCTTCTAACAATCTTCAACCACTGTAAATTTTAAAGCGATAGGTTCAGTAATTGAGGAGAAAGGCGATTTTTTCCATAACAAGAGAAGAAGAATTCTAACAACACAATACCAAAACGATCCACAGATTTATTTCGTGTCTAACAAGAAGAAGGAATACCAACTACAAAATATCAGATCGTATCCGAAAAAAAGGCATAGTGGGGTCGAAGGTCGGCGTAGATGTTCGCGGTGCTGTATAGATTTTCAAATTTACGTTTTTTAGACTGTTCAGCTTTTGGGTGTCAGGGGGATGGATATATTTGATACAAATGTCTACAAATGATACAAAAAAAAAAAAAAAGTCTATACAAGTGTATGTAATTATTAGATAAATAATAATTGGAAAAACTTTTTTTACATCCTTCATCTTAAAAATATTTGTAATCTTATACGGTAAATGATGATTATGAAAAAAGGGAATTATGGAAAAAATGAACGGTGATGAATTCTTCCTTGGAACAACCATGAAAAACATATTTAACATATTAATAATGTACTGTTGGTAATTTTTTTGATATTATTCTATTTGTTATTTTTTAATATATATTATAGCCTATATTCTGTATATTTGATCAAACGCGGAAATTGCTGTTCGATTATTTGAGTTGCATGTTGCATGGGTGAACAGGCACATGCATTTCTGCTGTTTTAAACCTTACTAAAGGTTTTGCCTGTTGTCCCGTCCCGATTTTCCCCATTGTTCTGTGTGTTCATCCTTATGTTTTGTGTGTTTGTTGTTTGTTTCGTGAATTTTTTTTTCAGGGAAGATCGAAATAAACTTATTATATTATTATAAAAGTTCAGTTTATGTCAAAATAAATTTGAATTTAATAGCACTAGGTTTATATCAAAATCGTCTGAGAAAAAACAAAATATATCAATAAGTGAGTTAGGCTAGTCTACTGGTACAATGTCACAATATAACAGTACGAGTACCGGTAGGCTATTTAGGTGTTATGGCATCACTGCATTAAGCTCCGCACAATCTGTCAACATACAGATTTAATTGAGTTGATATTTTTCATAGAGAAGTGACAAGTTCGTTCATAAAAATTGCTTTAAAGTCTTTATGCTGGTATGATGCAATTGCTGAATTGAATGGTCACTATGGAATTGATTCGGTATCTATGCAACTAGTGACAGAGTGAATTATGTACCGATATATTGAGAAGTGTATTTTTGACTGGTTTATTCGTCATGTATTCATGGAATTTTTATTCAGCCTATCCATATATGGTTTGTATGAATACTTTACTGCCTTATACTTTACACATCAATAGTATTATAATATAAAATTGATGAGTTTTTCCAGTTTCAATTTCATACCGTATAGTCTGATAGTCTAGGTATAATTACTATCTGTACTGTAGTTACAAAAGATGAGTGAGGAAACTGTTGAAGTCAACGAATCCAATGATGACATTGAGAACACAAATGATCACACAGATCAAGACGGAGAAAAAAGTGAAAAACTTTGCAGACTTCCTATTGCTCGTATAAAAACTTTGATAAAAGCAGATCAAGATGTTAACATTGCTAGTCAAGAATCTGTTTTCTTAATAGCCAAAGCAACCGAACTTTTTATCGAACAATTATCGAGAGATGTTTATAGAGTAACACAAGGAAATAAAAGAAAAACAATTCAGAAGAAAGATTTGGATATGGTGCTGGAAATTAATGACGAACTGGCATTTTTAGAGGGAACATTGGACTGATATGATTTTAGCAATCATATTGGAATGCAATACTTTATTTTGTACTCTAATAAGAAGTGTTCCTCATTTGGATTTTGCCTAAACTGCTCAATATGTCATGAAAGTGTGGAATATGTGATAGGCACATTACATATCTGGTTTTACTGTGTATTTACTGATATAAGCTTGCATTTGTCATCCTTGCTTATAATTTGGGAAAATTAACTTGGAAATTGTACTACTGCATCTAATTAGACATCCCAAACATTCTAGTTTTTCCTTGAGCTTTTGTTCATTAGATATTTTTTTGATTTGGTATTTCTTGTATCTATTTGAAGAAAGTTTAAAGTTACTTCTGTTAAAGCAAAATTGAATTTTTTTGCACAACATAATTGTTATACCATTTATTAGTAAGATTATCTTAGTTGTGCATATAATGTATTAGCACCACTTGAACGAAACGAATCTAGTATGTCTAAGGTTGAGTTATTTTTTTATATTCTACCTATTTTGTAATATGTTATATATTGTGACACTATCACTCTGAACATCAAAAACCTGAGATGGTGAGGTTTTACATTGAGACATGAGAGATCTCGTAGTATCAAAATATGCAGGGTCAATGGATATGATTCTGGCTACTGCACAAAATGAACTGCCATTTACACTTTTTTCTCTTTATTTCTATGGTTATATCATGATCTATTAGTATGGATGAATTATCAGATCATACATTAAAATTTTCCGGGAATATAAATACTACTCTTTCATCATCATTCTCATCTTCAATTGGCAAGACTGAATTAACAGATTCATCGACAGCAAGTTGTTCATCGACTCATGATCTAGTAAGAGCGACATTGCAAGATGTGATTGGACTTCAACACAATGCAATAGAACAAATGTTAGAAACAAAAGAGAGACATAAACTTAACTATGTTATGAAAACAACTTATGACGAGGTAAAATTAGTGCGAGTAGCATCAAATAGTAGATTACCTAAATACCACCAAAATTCAGGTCCCAATCACTAATTATTTATTTTTAATATTCAGTTATTTTTTTTATTTATCGTAGTCTTAATTTGTTCATTTTAACTTGTTTTGTGTTTGGAAAAATTTGAGAAGATTTGAATGTTTTAAGCTTTTATTGTGGGAAAACCTGATTTGGCCCAGACCCACCCAGACTCTGCGTCCAGTGGCCCCTAGGTAAATTAGTTCGAGGCCCCTGATGTACAGTGTAAAATGCATTAGGATATCCTAATATTTCATGATTTTTTTCTGATCCTTCTTGATGGCAAGCATGTAAGCACATAATTAATTTAATTGCTATAAAAAAGAATGCGTTTTTCAAACTCCTCCACATGGTTATTATGAAGCCCAGTCCTTCGAATTTTATCGTAAGCATGCCATCACATTGAAACGATTCAAGTAGTACCGTATATGTAATTATGTGGCATTGATTAAAATTTTGGCAATGTGTATGACTTGTTAGTTCCAGCTAATGTTTGATTTCAAAGTTTTCTTTAGTTATGAAGTCTTTCGTACACAGTTTTTCTAAACTTACAGGCTATCAAGCAATTTGAGGATGAACAACTTGAACATCGGAAAACAAAGTTACTACTGGAGAAAGAGCAAGAAAAGTTGAGGTTTGCATTAGGAGAAATTGAAATACTTACAAAACATCTTGAGAGAGAAAAATCAGATCATGAGAATTTAATCAAATCTGTCAAACAAAAGTGAGTTGTTGATATTATATGCATGTCATTGAGTGAATGTCTGGGTTAATACTTTTAGCTAGGGCTGGGCATATCGAATTGAATATTTCTATTGGATATTGATAGGGAAATTATGCGAATCGATTCAGAAAAAAATTTTGAATCACCGACATCTTGTTTTTTTTTGCCGTCAAAGGTTGAAAAAAATTTTTCAAAATTTTTGTTGAAACCATATTTAAAATTCACTTCTGACATACAACTGTTTTCTTTCTAATGAGATGTTGATGAAACAGATTTCTTTTATGTGAAACCACTCTGTGATCTGACTGTGTGATGAATTCTATGTTTTCAGTAATTTATGTGTCTGGAGGATCCATCACAATAAAAAAACACACATACATTTGTATATTTTTTAAGATTTGGTTTGAAAAAATATCCAATTTGATTCCAAAATTTTGAGGTATTTGGAAATGCCCATCCCTAGCCATAGCTTGATTTGGCTAAAACTCGGATATACGCTTTATAAATGAGAGTATGTTTAATATATTTGATTTACATTAAAAGGTGGTATTCAATATTTACAACACTTTCATTAATTAGATTTATGCTTGATTGTTTTTATTTCAAAATTTGCACATGATTCAAATTTTTACTCTTTTTTGTGAAACCATACTTATATCTGTTGTTATAAAAATGGAGCTTAATGTCATATGGCCACAATAGCCAATATTTATTGCCCTTCAATGTTTGAATATTTATTCTGGAAGGTGCTTTGAACTCTTGTGGTAATGGACAATTCATTGCACTTGTTTTTGAACTTCTTATGTAATTAGCTATTTGTTTGTGGGGATTTAAGCATTGAAATATATTTTTGCTGGCAGAGCCAACAGAGAAACTCAAAGAAGTGATCTTTTATACGACAAATGTACGAAAAATGAAGAAATCATTCAAAGGCAAAAAGATGATATAACATTGAAAGAAAATGAGATTTCAAATTTGAAACAGAGATTGAAGTCACAGTCAGCTTCACATAAACAGTTTATTCATGACATGGAAATTCAGAAAGTACAAGAAGAATATATGGCTCGTTCACTCAGTGAAAAGGATAAAAGGAAAAGGCGGGGTGTACCTTGACAAACTTCTGTTTTTGGGTGAAAGACTCGGTCTGATGTTTAAAAATTGAGCTGTTTGGCATGAATGATTTTGTTCCAATTAATATTGAAATCATCATTACAAAGTAGTTGATATTATAAATGAATCAATTCATGCTGGAAATCATAGATATTGACACTCAACATACGTGACTTGATGGCGTTTGTGCAGATGATTATGTGTCAAGTTACAGCTAGCCTAACATATTTAATTTTCCTTCAGTTTTGGTCATACTCTATTATTTTTAAGTTTTCCTAACCCCTAATCCTAATCGACGAAATTTACAGACTTCAGTTGGAACACACAACAATATTCTCACAAGTAGAACATTATCATTCGGAATTCTCCACATTTTGTGAAAAAATGGTGTATCATGTAGGAATTGTAGATTTGTTTTCTTATACTTTATTTCTTCATATCAACAGAATTATATATGTTGGAAAGTTAACTAAATAAAATTACTGTAGAATAATTTACAATTATTGTTGTATATATACTTAATATATCAAGAGTAATAAATTCTATATTTCTTATAAATCTGTGTTGTGTTTCCTGTTAGTAAGTCGACAATAAAATGGGGTTAACTGAAAATATTTGGTTATACTTCATTTAAGCTTATTCTAACTTACACCTACCTGATCAAGCTAGATTATGCTCTAGCAAAATAAAGCTTGACCAGACTTGTGTCTGTGAATCTCGAACCAAAAAGTTTTGAAAAATTATATGTTGGTAATGTTATCATTCTCTGTGGTAATAATATCATCAAGGTGAAAAAGTCGCTGCAGCAAGCGGACGAGTGAATTGAGTTACGGACGTAAAACAACGAGGCGAATATGTGAAATATACGGATGGACAACGCTAATTTTTTTAGTGAAATATGCAAAAGAATAGATAAAAATACGCTTTCTCGCAATTTCTTCCATATTTAGATACTAAAAATGGACATAAGTTGGTCAGTTAGTTACATCGAAAAGTTTTTTTTTTTAACAAATCATAATAATAAGCAACGAGAATACAAACGACTTGAATTTAACAAAGCGATCCACACGTTAGGACTGGGTCGTCAGCAAGGGATCACCAGTGAACGAATCTTTTCGTATGAAATGTGCAACTGAAATGAACCGAAGACGAGCGACAACACATGCGGCGCAGTTCTCGCAACTGATGATTCCAATCCAAGACGAACTTGTGGAACTTTTTTACAATCAATGGCATAAAACTTGAGGTTTATTAGGAATAATTGCATGCTTTATTGCTGCCGTACTAATCAAATAGTAAGACATACTTCGGTAATATTTTTTACAGTATACCGTACCTGTATTTCTAATCATAATCGAAATGAATTTTGATTGATTGAATTTCACTTTCAGACTTTTACGGTACCTGTACCGTACCCTACCCTATAGGCCTACGGTGCCGGTCCTCTAGGAGTTACTTTACTGTAGAAAGCTATGAATTTAGTTGGCCTATTTGTTTCAGTGTATATTTAGACCTAGGTAAAGCTAGCGGCCACTTACAGCGGACAGTTACCAATTTTTCCAAATTTGAACCCGCCATGTTCAACGACAGTTGTCGCGAATTCACTTAATTGCGCCTACATGGATGCAAAAAATTAGGCGATTCTCCCTTTTAGAAACTGACGACAGACCTGAAACATAATAAAAAACAAAAATGATTGAAACAACACATTTTTTCCTCGATAAAATGAATTATTGCTCAGAAGCTCATTTATCGACAAAATCTAAAATTTAACTGAGTTGAAGCGTAATTTATGCAAGAAATAATTTTTTCTCATCCAATTCATTAATACAGTGAATTTGATGAAGATATATAAAACATATATTAAATTTTAAAACAATTCCACTATGCGGAAAGTTGGGAAATACCCCCCAATTAAAGGAAAATTTTTAAGAAATTGTCAATATAACTCAGTTAAAGCGTAATTTATGCAGGAAATAATATTTTCTCATCCAATTCATTAATACAGTGTATTTGGTGGACAAATATAAAATACATATTGAAATTTAAAAAAAATCCACCGTGCGGAAAGTAGAAAAATTCCCCCCTGTTTAAGAAAAAAATATAGGAAATCTCCAATTTAACTCAGTTTAAGCGTAATTTAGGTAAGAAGGAATTTTTTCTCATCCAATTCATTAATGCAATGTGTTTGGTGGACAAATATAAAATAGATATCAAAATTTAAAAAAAATCCACCGTGCGGAAAGTAGGGAAAGTCCCCTCAATTTAATGAAAATATTTAAGAAATCGTCTATCCAACTCAGTTAAAGCATAATTTATGCAAGAAAGAATATTTTCTCATCCAATTCATTAATACAATGTATTTGGTGGACAGATATAAAATACATATTAAAATTTAAAAAAAATCCACCATGCGGAAAGTAGGGAAATTCGGTACTCTCGAAATATGGACACAAAGATGACGCACAACCTGAATATAAAAGGTGTACCAGGATAGGTTCAGATTTAGAATCTAGATTGTACGCTTTTGGGAGCGCAGGGAATAACCCATTTATGCAAAAAATAATTTTTTCTCATCCAATTTATTAATACAGTGTATTTGATGGATATATATAAAATATATATAAAAATTTAAAAAAAATCCACCGTGCGGAAAGTAGGGAAATTTCCCTCAATTGAAGAAAAAAATATAAGAAATCGTTGATTTGACTCAGTTAAAGCGTAATTTAGGTAAGAAGGAGTTTTTTCTCATCCAATTCATTAATGCAGTGTTTTTGTTGGACAAATATAAATACATATTAAAATTTAAAAAAAATACACCGTGCGGAAAGTAGGGAAATTCCCCCCAATTGGAGAAAAAAATATAAGAAATCGTCAATTTAACTCAGTTAAAGCATAATTTATGCAAGAAAGAATATTTTCTCCTCCAATTCATTGATACAGTGTATTTGGTGGACAAATATAAAATACATATCAAAATTTAAAAAAAATCCACCTTGCGGAAAGTAGGGAAATTCTCCCCAATTTGATGAAAATATTTGAGAAATCGTTTATTTACTTCAGTTAAAGCGCAATTCATTTAAGAAAGAATATTTTCTCATCCAATTCATTGATACAGTGTATTTGGTGGACAAATATAAAATACATATTAAAATTTAAAAAAAATCCACCGTGCGGAAAGTAGGGAAATTCCCCCCAATTGAAGAAAAAAATATAAGAAATCGTTAATTTAACTCAATTAAAGCGTAATTTAGGTAAGAAGGAATTTTTTTTCATCCAATTCATTAATACAGTGTATTTGGTGGACGGATATAAAATACATATCAAAATATAAAAAAAATCCACGGTGCGGAAAGTAGGGAAATTCCCCCCAATTTGATGAAAATATTTGAGAAATTGTCTATTTAACTCAGTTAAAGCGTAATTTATCCAAGAAAGAATATTTTCTCATCCAATTCATTAATACGGTGTATTTGGTGGACAAATATAAAATACATATTAAAATTTAAAAAAAATCCACCGTGCGGAAAGTAGGGAAATTCCCCTCAATTGAAGAAAAAAAATATAAGAAATTGTCAATTTGACTCAGTTAAAGCGTAATTTAGGTAAGAAGGAATTTTTTCTCATCCAATTCATCAATGCAGTGTGTTTGGTGGACAAATATAAAATAGATATCAAAATTTTAAAAAAATCCACCGTGCGGAAAGTAGGGAAATTCCCACCAATTTGATGAAAATATTTGAGAAATCGTCTATTCAACTCAGTTAAAGCGTAATTTATTCAAGAAAGAATATTTTCTCATCCAATTCATCAATACGGTGTATTTGGTGGACAAATATAAAATACATATTAAAATTAAAAAAAAATCCACCATGCGGAAAGTAGGGAAATTCCCCTCAATTTAATGAAAATATTTAAGAAATCGTCTATCCAACTCAGTTAAAAAATAATTTATGCAAGAAAGAATATTTTCTCATCCAGTTCATTAATACAGTGTATTTGGTGAACAAATATAAAATACATATTAATATTTAAAAAAAATCCACCGTGCGGAAAGTAGGGAAATTCCCCTCAATTGAAGAAAAAAATATAAGAAATCGTCAATTTGACTCAGTTAAAGCGTAATTTAGGTAAGAAGGAGTTTTTTCTCATCCAATTCATTAATGCAGTGTTTTTGGTGGACAAATATAAAATACCTATTAAAATTTTAAAAAAATCCACCGTGCGGAAAGTAGGGAAATTCCCCCCAATTGAAGAAAAAAATATAAGAAATCGTCAATTTAACTCAATTAAAGCGTAATTTAGGTGAGAAGGAATTTTTTCTCATCCAATTCATTAATGCAGTGTGTTTGGTGGACAAATATAAAATACATATCAAAATTTAAAAAAAATCCACCGTGCGGAAAGTAGGGAATTCCCCCTCAATTAAAAAATATATATAGGAGATATCGTCTATTGGACTCAGTTAAAGTGTAATTTAGGTAAGAAGGAATTTTTTCTCATCCAATTCATTAATGCAGTGTGTTTGGTGGACAAATATAAAATACATATTAAAAGTTAAAAAAAATCCACCATGCGGAAAGTAGGGAAATTCGGTACTCTCGAAATATGGACACAAAGATGACGCACAACCTGAATATAAAAGGTGTACCAGGATAGGTTCAGATTTAGAATCTAGATTGTACGCTTTGGGGAGCGCAGGGAATAATCCATTTATGCAGAAAATAATTTTTTCTCATCCAATTTATTAATACAGTGTATTTGGTGGACGAATATAAAATACATATTAAAATTTAAAAAAAATCCACCGTGCGGAAAGTAGGGAAATTCCCCCCAATTTGATGAAAATATTTGAGAAATCGTCTATTTAACTCAGTTAAAGCGTAATTTATCCAAGAAAGAATATTTTCTCATCCAATTCATTAATACGGTGTATTTGGTAGACAAATATAAAATACATATTAAAATTTATAAAAAATCCACCGTGCGGAAAGTAGGGAAATTCCCCTCAATTTAATGAAAATATTTAAGAAATCGTCTATCCAACTCAGTTAAAAAATAATTTATGCAAGAAAGAATATTTTCTCATCCAGTTCATTAATACAGTGTATTTGGTGGACAAATATAAAATAAATATTAATATTTAAAAAAAATCCACCGTGCGGAAAGTAGGGAAATTCCCCTCAATTGAAGAAAAAAATATAAGAAATCGTCAATTTGACTCAGTTAAAGCGTAATTTAGGTAAGAAGGAGTTTTTTCTCATCCAATTCATTAATGCAGTGTTTTTGGTGGACAAATATAAAATACATATTAAAATTTAAAAAAAATCCACCGTGCGGAAAGTAGGGAAATTCCCCCCAATTGAAGAAAAAAATATAAGAAATCGTCAATTTAACTCAATTAAAGCGTAATTTAGGTAAGAAGGAATTTTTTCTCATCCAATTCATTTATGCAGTGTTTTTGGTGGACAAATATAAAATACCTATTAAAATTTTAAAAAAATCCACCGTGCGGAAAGTGGGGAAATTCCCCCCAATTGAAGAAAAAAATATAAGAAATCGTCAATTTAACTCAATTAAAGCGTAATTTAGGTGAGAAGGAATTTTTTCTCATCCAATTCATTAATGCAGTGTGTTTGGTGGACAAATATAAAATACATATTAAAATTTAAAAAAAATCCACCGTGCGGAAAGTAGGGAAATCCCCCTCAATTAAAAAATATATATAAGAAATCGTCAATTTGACTCAGTTAAAGTGTAATTTAGGTAAGAAGGAATTTTTTCTCATCCAATTCATTAATGCAGTGTGTTTGGTGGACAAATATAAAATACATATTAAAAGTTAAAAAAAATCCACCATGCGGAAAGTAGGGAAATTCGGTACTCTCGAAATATGGACACAAAGATGACGCACAACCTGAATATAAAAGGTGTACCAGGATAGGTTCAGATTTAGAATCTAGATTGTACGCTTTGGGGAGCGCAGGGAATAATCCATTTATGCAGAAAATAATTTTTTCTCATCCAATTTATTAATACAGTGTATTTGGTGGACGAATATAAAATACATATTAAAATTTAAAAAAAATCCACCTTGCGGAAAGTAGGGAAATTCCCCCCAATTTGATGAAAATATTTGAGAAATCGTCTATTTAACTCAGTTAAAGCGTAATTTATCCAAGAAAGAATATTTTCTCATCCAATTCATTAATACGGTGTATTTGGTGGACAAATATAAAATACATATTAAAATTTAAAAAAAATCCACCGTGCGGAAAGTAGGGAAATTCCCCTCAATTTAATGAAAATATTTAAGAAATCGTCTATCCAACTCAGTTAAAAAATAATTTATGCAAGAAAGAATATTTTCTCATCCAGTTCATTAATACAGTGTATTTGGTGGACAAATATAAAATAAATATTAATATTTAAAAAAAATCCACCGTGCGGAAAGTAGGGAAATTCCCCTCAATTGAAGAAAAAAATATAAGAAATCGTCAATTTGACTCAGTTAAAGCGTAATTTAGGTAAGAAGGAGTTTTTTCTCATCCAATTCATTAATGCAGTGTTTTTGGTGGACAAATATAAAATACATATTGAAATTTAAAAAAAATCCACCGTGCGGAAAGTAGGGAAATTCCCCCCAATTGAAGAAAAAAATATAAGAAATCGTCAATTTAACTCAATTAAAGCGTAATTTAGGTAAGAAGGAATTTTTTCTCATCCAATTTATTTATGCAGTGTTTTTGGTGGACAAATATAAAATACCTATTAAAATTTTAAAAAAATCCACCGTGCGGAAAGTGGGGAAATTCCCCCCAATTGAAGAAAAAAATATAAGAAATCGTCAATTTAACTCAATTAAAGCGTAATTTAGGTGAGAAGGAATTTTTTCTCATCCAATTCATTAATGCAGTGTGTTTGGTGGACAAATATAAAATACATATTAAAATTTAAAAAAAATCCACCGTGCGGAAAGTAGGGAAATCCCCCTCAATTAAAAAATATATATGAGAAATCGTCAATTTGACTCAGTTAAAGTGTAATTTAGGTAAGAAGGAATTTTTTCTCATCCAATTCATTAATGCAGTGTGTTTGGTGGACAAATATAAAATACATATTGAAAGTTAAAAAAAATCCACCATGCGGAAAGTAGGGAAATTCGGTACTCTCGAAATATGGACACAAAGATGACGCACAACCTGAATATAAAAGGTGTACCAGGATAGGTTCAGATTTAGAATCTAGATTGTACGCTTTGGGGAGCGCAGGGAATAATCCATTTATGCAGAAAATAATTTTTTCTCATCCAATTTATTAATACAGTGTATTTGGTGGTCGAATATAAAATACATATTAAAAGTTAAAAAAAATCCACCATGCGGAAAGTAGGGAAATTCGGTACTCTCGAAATATGGACACAAAGATGACGCACAACCTGAATATAAAAGGTGTACCAGGATAGGTTCAGATTTAGAATCTAGATTGTACGCTTTTGGGAGCGCAGGGAATAAATGACCGTCTCACTGCTACTGTTCCCGACAGACAACTCAATAACAATTCTACCTCTACATGATTCCAAATGGGATATAAAAGTATAATTTATTCAATCACAAGCAATTAAATAGTTTTTATAATTCGTTTGTAACTGTTCTCAAATTTTTTGATCGGCACATACTTTCAGACTATTATTTACTCCTTTCAACTGATGACAAAGAATCGCCGTGATGTTTACGTTACGGATAGTTATATTGCTGGTTGTATTTTTCACCAACATACCAGCATGCATCACCATCTAATGACTGATGTAAGTCAATCTTTCAATCTTTGATGTTTTTAATTTTTCAGGCGGATAGGAAACAACCAATAAATATATCCGAGGCTCGAGAACCCCGGTGTAATTGATTTATAATATAATATATTTATATATGTATAAGTTGATTTCATGATTACTTTTGTTACAAAAATATGAAAAAAACAATTTGACGCCGAACACCTCGGATTTGAATGTAAAACTGCTGGAATATACTTGCGGAACTATGATCGAAAACCATTGGTATAAACAAAATTAGGGTTGGAAAAATCGACATTGTTTTTTTATCTAAAAAGTCCATATTCATCTTTCCTACAACACTTTAATATCATACTTATATCATCTCATTTGTTTTACAGTTAAATTTAGGAAACTATAGCGTGATTGTTTCTGCGTGCAGGATAAATGGAAATCACTGGGTTCTTTTGGTGAGGATGAAGTTTTGTTTTGAAATTTCAATAATATTCAATAAATAAAAAATTGTTGTGGCATAATTACATATTGCTTTTTTGTATTTGATTCTTCATTTTGATTCGAACAAAATATCTTTGTAATTCATTGACACAACGAGAAATAATTTCTACTTTCTGAATCCGTATGGAAGTTCAATTGAAGAGACCGCTCACGCATGTAAAAATTATAAGTGAGTTCAATTCCTGAAATACATCTTATCGTTAGCCATTTCAACTACAAGCTAAAGTAGAAACTCAATAAACCTTTACTTCACTGTTGCCAGATCGCTTTCAAATCCTGGAGTGGATTTTTTAAAATTATCTTCTTTACAGTTATCCAGTCCTTTATTTTTAATATTCTATTTCTCTTGTTGAAAGTATTCGGCTGTTTTCGTAAAAACGTGTCCTGTTCTTACAAATAATATATGAACTACATAATCACATTGTACCAGTAACAAACTGTATTTACAATTGGAATGACATTGACAATTGTGAATGACATTGAAATTGAATGAAAAGTATTGATTTTTAAAAATGAAGTTACATGAAAAGTATATTAGTAAAACTGAATTTACACACGTTACAACACACAGAAACTGGATGAATTTACAAAAAGAATGCGAAAACTGGACACCAATGGTTACTGAACATCCCATTCAGAGGGATGGATCCAGTTGTGGAATTTACGTGATAAAGGTATATAGGAAGTCATACAAATTTAATTATCCATACATCAGTATATGTTCTTTGTCAATTTATTCACAAGAAATTGTTCCATAAGAATTTATTAATTTATTTTCATATACCAAACAACATTCTCATGATTTTCTTCACACTATTTTGCGTTATTTTGAAACAACTTATTTTGTCTATTGGTTCTTTGGCATATATTCGATTGCAGTTCGCTTGGATGATGCTGGAAACTAAAAGCATCCATGTTGTTTCACCAATCGATGAAAGGGCGAAAATTGCCAGTTGGGTGATTTAGAATTCCGGTATGACGAAATGAATATTTGATATTTAGATAATTATCTAAACATTACGCAGTTAAAAAATACATTTTTGACAGACTGCGTGGAGACGTACTACAGTTTTTGTGGGGAGACGGGAGAATGAGAATGGGTAAGTAACCTAATAGGTGTTCAATAAACATGCAATATATAATTTTATATTCATGTTATTTTGACTTTTTTTAAAGATTGGCTGTGATGTGTGTCCACGCTGGTTTTATGCTGGATGCTACAACGGAGATATTGCGGAGATATTGGACGTACTTTGGAAATGTCCAGCATACGAGGCCGGTTGGCATTAAAACGCATTTGATGTAAAAATAAGTTTCAAAGGGTTGCCACTTGACACTAACAAGTAGATCAAATGGCCATTTTCCGTTAACCTGTCCATTGAGTACAGAGCCATGAATATACAGTAGAAGCGCTACCCACGAAATTAATTCGTTCCGAAGACCCTAGGTATTACATAAGGCGTTTTACCTGTAAATGCCCTAATCCGTTTTAGGTCCACGTAAAACTCGGACATCATTTTCGTATAAATTATATTAATGCTTAAAATCCAACAACTACATGTTAGAATCAGATTACAGCATAATAAATAAACAAAGAACATACGGAAAGAAGGAAGAACACAGTAATAACGAATAAAAACTAAGAACGGTATGCTTATGTACCTTTGTTTACCATCGTCATAATCAAATGATTGATTCCCAAATTACCGTCCGCCACTGATGGAGAATTAAGACCAGAAAACTTGTTTTATTTTTTAAGTCGGTTTTTACTTGATTTGAGTCGGCGCTAATCTTTCATGTCTGGTGTTATTATTTTAATTTTGCTTATTGATATCGCCAACTTAAAGTGAACGATATTGTCATCAACGACGTCATATTCGGTATTCTCAAAAACACCAAAAAACGATATTCGAAGGTCGCAATATTCAAATATTAGGTTTGTATTGAACATCCCTGCATTAAATTAATCTAAAATGAACAAATATCACTATGCAAGTTTTCGGAAAAGAATTGTTGGATTTTTCGTATCCAGAGCCTTTCGTACGTAGAGTTTCTACTGTATACAAGTTTTTCGTGATATTTATTGCTTCCATTTTTTTGTGATTGGCGAATAAAAAACGATTTGTTGATTGATTCAAGTGGTATCTTCATTTGGGAATTGAAAGTTTCTTCATACGTTTACAGTGATCGTAGCGGCTGCTATCGATCGTATCGTCGTTTCTTCCAACGTCTTAGTACGGTGTGCCATACTTCCTTTAGCTCTTTAATACAGTTTCACAGTCTTCTAAATTCTGAGATATTTTTTAACAACAGCATTAAACGGTTCGGCGACATACATATTCGACATAACAAATGAAGCGCCATAAGTGTCAAATCGTTACTAATCTTGATGACGCCACCTCATCTGTTAAGGTTGAAAATACTATTCTGATTTAGGCTGCTGATGTACTGGGTTAAGGCTGCACGTTCACCGAAGGTGACCCAAAGATACCAGCATAAGTTACTACTGAGGTTTTACGGAAGGTAGTGCTATATGGAGTGAGCGGGGGTGTTACGAGGTTGTAGTGTAAACCAATAAAATGAAATAAGAACTTGATAAAACTTCAAAAATAATATTTAGTTATGGAGGCAAATGGGAATGATCAATAAATATGACAAGATTTCGCTTTAATTTATATAAATTTACGATTCCGTTGATTTTAACATAAGTTAGGGGAATTTCCCAACTTTCCGCACGGTGGAATATTTTTAAAATTTAATATTCGTTTTATATATCACCATCAAATACACTGTATTAATGAACTGGATGAGAAAATATTATTTCTTGGATAAATTACGCTTTAACTGAGTTAAATAGACGATTTCTCAAATATTTTCATCAAATTGGGGGGAATTTCCCTACTTTCCGCACAGTGGATTTTTTTTTAAATTTTAATATGTATTTTATATTCGTCCACCAAATACACTGTATTAATGAATTGGATCAGAAAATATTCTTTCTTGCATAAATTATGCTTTAACTGAGTTGGACAGACGATTTCTTAAATATTTTCATTAAATTGAGGGGAATTTCCCTACTTTCCGCACGGTGGATTTTTTTTAAATTTTATTATCTATTTTATATTTGTCCACCAAACACACTGCAGTAATGAATTGGATGAGAAAAATTTCCTTCTTACCTAAATTACGCTTTAACTGAGTTAAATTGACCGTTTCTTATATTTTTTTCTTCAATTGAGGGGAATTTCCCTACTTTCCGCAGGGTGGATTTTTTTTAAATTTTAATATGTATTTTATATCTGTCCACAAAATACATTGTATTAATGAATTGGATGATAAAAAATTCTTTCTTGCATAAATTATGCTTTAACTGAGTTGGATAGATGATTTCTTAAATATTTCCATTAAATTGGGGGAAATTTCCCTACTTTCCGCACGGTGGATTTTTTTTAAATTTTAATATGTATTTTATATTTGTCCACCAAACACACTGCATTAATGAATTGGATGAGAAAATACTCTTTCTTGGATAAATTACGCTTTAACTGAGTTAAATAGACGATTTCTCAAATATTTTCATCAAATTGGGGGGAATTTCCCTACTTTCCGCACGGTGGATTTTTTTTTAACTCTAATATATATTTTATATATATCCATCAAATACACTGTATTAATAAATTGGATGAGAAAAAATTATTTTTTGCAAAAATGGGTTATTCCCTGCGCTCCCAAAAGCGTACAATCTAGATTCTAAATCTGAACCTATCCTGGTACACCTTTTATATTCAGGTTGTGCGTCATCTTTGTGTCCATATTTCGAGAGTACCGAATTTCCACACTTTCAGCATGGTGGATTTTTTTAAATTTTAATATGTATTTTATATTCGTCCACCAAACACACTGCATTAATGAATTGGATGAGAAAAAATTCCTTCTTACCTAAATTACGCTTTAACTGAGTCAAATTGACAATTTCTTATATTTTTTTCTTCAATTGAGGGGAATTTCCCTACTTTCCGCATGGTGAATTTTTTTAAATTTTAATATGTATTTTATATTCGTCCACCAAACACACTGCATTAATGAATTGGATGAGAAAAAATTCCTTCTTACCTAAATTACGCTTTAATTGAGTTAAATTGACGATTTCTTATATTTTTTTCTTCAATTGGGGGGAATTTCCCTTCTTTCCGCACGGTGGATTTATTTTAAATTTTAATATGTATTTTATATTTGTCCACCAAATACACTGTATTAATGAATTGGATGAGAAAATATTCTTTCTTGCATAAATTATTTTTTAACTGAGTTGGATAAACAATTTCTTAAATATTTTCATTAAATTGAGGGGAATTTCCCTACTTTCCGCACGGTGGATTTTTTTAAAATTTCAATATGTATTTTATGTTCGTCCACAAATACACTGTATTAATGAATTGGATGAGAAAATATTCTTTCTTGCATAAATTATTTTTTAACTGAGTTGGATAGACGATTTCTCAAATATTTTCATCAAATTGGGGGGAATTTCCCTACTTTCCGCACGGTGGATTTTTTTTAAATTTCAATATGTATTTTATATTTGTCCACCAAATACACCGTATCAATGAATTGGATGAGAAAATATTCTTTCTTGCATAAATTATTTTTTAACTGAGTTGGATAGACGATTTCTCAAATATTTTCATCAAATTGGGGGGAATTTCCCTACTTTCCGCACGGTGGATTTTTTTCAAATTTCAATATGTATTTTATATTCGTCCATCAAATACACTGTATTAATGAATTGGATGAGAAAATATTCTTTCTTGCATAAATTATTTTTTAACTGAGTTGGATAGACGATTTCCTAAATATTTCCATTGAATTGGGGGGAATTTCCCTACTTTCCGCACGGTGGATTTTTTTTAAATTTTAATATGTATTTTATATCTGTCCACCAAATACACCGTATTAATGAATTGGATGAGAAAATATTCTTTCTTGCATAAATTATGCTTTAACTGAGTTAAATTGACGATTTCCTATATTTTTTTCTCCAATTGGGGGGAATTTCCCTACTTTCCGCACGGTGGATTTTTTTTAAATTTTAATATGTATTTATATTTGTCCAACAAAAACACTGCATTAATGAATTGGATGAGAAAAAACTCCTTCTTACCTAAATTACGCTTTAACTGAGTCAAATCAACGATTTCTTATATTTTTTTCTTCAATTGAGGGAAATTTCCCTACTTTCCGCACGGTGGATTTTTTTTAAATTTTAATATATATTTTATATATATCCATCAAATACACTGTATTAATAAATTGGATGAGAAAAAATTATTTTTTGCATAAATGGGTTATTCCCTGCGCTCCCAAAAGCGTACAATCTAGATTCTAAATCTGAACCTATCCTGGTACACCTTTTATTTTCAGGTTGTGCGTCATCTTTGTGTCCATATTTCGAGAGTACCGAATTTACCTACTTTCCGCATGGTGGATTTTTATTAACTTTCAATATGTATTTTATATTTGTCCACCAAACACACTGCATTAATGAATTGGATGAGAAAAAATTCCTTCTTACCTAAATTACGCTTTAACTGAGTCAAATTGACGATTTCTTATATATATTTTTTAATTGAGGGGGAATTCCCTACTTTCCGCATGGTGGATTTTTTTTAAATTTTAATATGTTTTTTATATTTGTCCACCAAACACACTGCATTAATGAATTGGATGAGAAAAAATTCCTTCTTACCTAAATTACGCTTTAATTGAGTTAAATTGACGATTTCTTATATTTTTTTCTTCAATTGGGGGGAATTTCCCTACTTTCCGCACGGTGGATTTTTTTTAAGTTTCAATATGTATTTTATATCTGTCCACCAAATACATTGTATTATTGAATTGGATGAGAAAATATTCTTTCTTGCATAAATTATGCTTTAACTGAGTTGGATAGACGATTTCTTAAATATTTTCATTGAATTGAGGGGAATTTCCCTACTTTCCGCACGGTGGATTTTTTTTTAAATTTTGATATCTATTTTATATTTGTCCACCAAACGCATTGCATTAATGAATTGGATGAGAAAAAATTCCTTCTTACCTAAATTACGCTTTAACTGAGTTAAATTGGAGATTTTCTATATTTTTTTCTTAAACTGGGGGGAATTTTTCTACTTTCCGCACGGTGGATTTTTTTAAAATTTCAATATGTATTTAATATTTGTCCACCAAATACACTGTATTAATGAATTGGATGAGAAAATATTATTTCCTGCATAAATTACGCTTTTTCTGAGTTATATTGACAATTTCTTAAAAATTTTCCTTTAATTGGGGGGTATTTCCCAACTTTCCGCATAGTGGAATTGTTTTAAAATTTAATATATGTTTTATATATCTTCATCAAATTCACTGTAATAATGAATTGGATGAGAAAAAATTATTTCCTGCATAAATTACGCTGCAACTCAGTTAAATTTTAGATTTTGTCGATAAATGAGTTTCTGAGCAATAATTCATTTTATCGAGGAAAAAATGTGTTGTTTCAATCATGTTTGTTTTTTATTATGTTTCAGGTCTGTTGTCAGTTTCTAAAAGGGAGAATCGCCTAATTTTTTGCATCCATGTAGGCGCAATTAAGTGAATTCGCGACAAATGTCGTGGAACATGGCGGGTTCAAATTTGGAAAAATTGGTAACTGTCCGCTCGAAGTGGCCGCTAGCTTTACCTAGGTTATATTTAGCTATTCGGCAGAATAGAATTATAACAGAGAGAGTACTGGAGTAGAAGCAGCGGTCAGGCTGTCAGGGAGATTTTATTTTGAGTAAGTCGGTAAAGTTTAATGAAATTTGACCTTCTGACCGGAGTTAAATTTGGGTGTCGAACTCATATACCGGTACACCCCAAAAAAGCGCTGTTTTCCCTAGTTCCTAGATACAGTAGTAGAATTTCTTAAAGATATAGGGGTGCTGGGGTGTACGGTATCTATGGTCGTTTACCATTAAAATTGTCGGCGCAGCGGTGTGGCTCATCGTGCTAAGCCAGTAAGCGCCACAGCCACCGCACCGCTCTAATTACACTGCGTGGGTTTGCAGGTTCGAATCCAATGCGGGATGGTTATGTGCGAGAGGATCGCTGGACTCCTCGTCGCCGTAGGGTGGTTCACATAACCGGCTTCCTCCATCATCAAGTCCATGCTTCCGAAAAACAAGTAACTAACTAATCCCATACACGACATGGAATGATAACCGGACGAGATGCCGTGGTTCGCCATATGGATAAGCGGTCTTATCTGCTTTTCCCTCCACCAAGATAAATATGTATATCCTATCCTATGTGAATAATATGTGTTTATATGATCGAACCAACAATTACTGAATTATCAATACACAAATGAAAAAGATATTTAACCTTTTTCATCCAACCTACTGCAACGTTTGTTCATCTTTTTTGTTGTTTATATCTGTATATAGGTATTGTAGGTAGTGAATTGCTTCTTTTCTAACCAGTTTTGAAAATGTTTCTCAATAAAAGACAAAAGTTACCGCAGCCTGCGGTAGATCCAAAAACTAAAAGTTTACCAAAATCATATCAAAAGAAAACTCCTGATGCCAAGTGGCCATCTCAGGCACCTAAGTCGGCAACAGTAAAAGAATCAAAAAAGCCTCTGGACTGGGATGATATATCTTTATCTAGCGATGATTCGAAATCTTTTCAACGATTTTTAAAGAAAGACTCTGAAGATACTGAACAAGAAGAGGGACATAAACAAGAGAAACCGTCAAAAAATGCTGTGAAGATCGAGTCGTTTGAACGTCCAAAGACATCTAGAGGTAGTCTGGATAGACAGATATCAGATGTAAAACCTCATATCTCATCATCAAATGCTTTGAATCGACTTGCCTTGATTGAGGCTCGATTCAAGGATAGGCAAATTGATCATTCGCAAAACATACTTGCTATGTCATCTTCTGATTTTGATCTTGATGTCAGCTCGGATTTGGATGTAAAAAGGCAAATAGGAAAATCGAAAATTAAATTGAGAGAAACTGTAAAAAAGTCTCAAAAAAGCAAAAGCGCTACCTTGTCGAATCGGTTGAATATTTTAACAGTGGGTGAAGAAACTGACACTTCAGAAGAAGATGGAATAGAAAAAATGAGATTTATTAAAGGTAATCCTAATGTGGAATTTTCCGATGATTCCCAGAAATTAGATCTTGATGCTAGATTAGATTATAATAAAGAAAAACTTCGTGCATCTAGCGAGTTTGATGACAGTGACTCCGCTCTTGCAGACAAAAATCGTTATTTTGTTAAAAGATCTGGTTCACCTAAGAGGGTAACTTTTGCATCGGATCTTGTTAGATCGAGTGATTTGGAACAATCTTATGATGAATTTATATCTATGAGTGAAAAAAGTGAAGAACCAGTTAGTCTTGATGAAATACTACCTACCAAACTTCACAATATTATGTCGCTTGACGATCTTCTTCCTTCGCGTGATTCAATAGACGAGGATGACAATGATCGTCCAACATCAGCTTTGGGTTTTGCTGGTCTGCATTCGGTTGAGGAATTGATACCCTCCGGAAAAGATAGCGAGGTCAGATCATCTAATGAATTTGCTTCCTCAATGGAAGAAGATATACAAGGAATGTCCGTAAATAGCGATGACATTTCATCCAATATTGAAGGCAATTTGCAGAATTTGAGATCTATTGATGAATTAGAAATTGGACCATTGGAATCTAAAGATGGTAAGATAGAAATAAAATCGAAGCCTGCTAATATTTTTAAACCAGAAACGTCTATTCACGATTCAGAATCTGAGGAAATTAAGTCTGAGTCTATAAAATATTCTGAAGATTTTCATTCAAGTGATGATGATACTTTAAAAGATACTGAAAGTATAACTCAAGATATTGCGCAATCAGTTTCTTCTATACCTTCATCAGTTCCAGATAAAGATTCATTGCAGGATAAAACAGCTAGCTATTCATCATCTTTCAACTCAACAAGGACTTCATCCTCATCTACAATTTCTACTCGAACTCCAACTCCTCGTAAAAAGAAACTCAAGCCTAAAAAATCTCAAACTACTGAAACACAGACTGACATAGCATCAGGTGTGTGGGTACCTGGATCAGTATTTGCTGCTAAACCATTTACTCCGACAAAATTAATAAAGAATGAAGCTTTGGACGTGTTGTCTTCTTATAATCCAGCAACTCTTGCTCTTCAAGATATTTTGCAACAGCAAGTTACCATAACGAGGGAATTTATAGCTAGATCCAGGCGACTCCATGAATTGGCAACTTCTGCAATACCATGTGATTATGTTTATGGAAATATTAACGAAGAATCATTAGCAAGGTTGAAAAATATTTGGTATGCTCAAGAAAATTTAACTGTTTCACCTAAATGAATTCAAAATAAATTTTTGTGACCTGTGTATTTGTAACAAAATTTTTGATTATCAGTAACTTTATATTAAAATTGCAGAGAACAATTCATTCCCAAGTGTGATTCGATCAAAATATGTTTCAATCATGATTTATAATATATGTTTATAAAAGTTTGATTATCGCATTGGTTCTACAACTGTGCTTTCAATACTTTTGACTTTGTTGCGATTTGACCATAGATTCCTTCAAAAAGTATTTAAATAAGCTATATCAGATAGTCAGTCTTGGTATGATGATTACCGTTATTATTAGCCACCAAGATGAGCTTGTATATCACATCGACTAACTATGCATATACTATAAAAATTAGAAATATTATCTATAATAAACTGAAATTTAGCTTTATTAATATGGTATAATAGTATTTATATATCATTTATAGGCTATAGCAATGTATTTTAGAACATAATAACAATACTATGAATGTATGCTTTTTCGGCCGTTAAAATTTATTCGTACTTCCAATAGAGTTGTGTACAATCAAAATAGAATTCGAATAGCCCACTTTATTGTTTTTACGTTCAGCGCTCCAGAAGTATGTGTACCAATATGGAGGTAACTAATTTTGTTCGCCTACTTCACATCAAGCCGTGTAAAGGTACTGAAACCTATTGTCTATGGGCAGGGGGATATTCATTTGGCTAACACAGACAGACCCACGAACTCGTAATAAAACTAAAATAGGGAAAATTGGTATAAAGTACCGTAATGGCCTAACCCTAACCTGGTACACATACTTCGGGAGTACCTTATGTTCAATATGATATTAATGTGCCTTAGTCTGTTATTGGTTATTATTAGGCCATTTGAGTGCTATTTTTATACCAACTGTGAGCTTTAATATTTTTGGATCTGTGCTGCATTTGTGTGCTTTCTATTAGCTTTTGTATGAAATTAACACTTGAAAATATATTTTGGTATTGTCTACATTTTTTTAGCTTGGTTGTTTTATATAGTAGAATTTAATATTTTGGCATGGTGTAATGCAGTTTTCAAAGAATATTGATTAAAAGGGAAGAAAAATTATATGTCATCTGCAAATGTGACATAACAATTGTGGAATACTTTTTGGATTATTAATGTCAAAACACAATAATGACAAGTTTATTAGAGCTTGCTAGAAGACTGAGACAAGAGAGATTGTTCGTTAGATCTGAACAGGTGAGCCATAATAATAAATGATCTTATGGTTTTGTATGTGAACGTTTTATTATGAAACAAATTTATTGGAAATCAAATATTGATATATAGGTCAGGTGTTGAGAATATTAGTCCACAAGAATATGGTAATATCAACAGGAAGCGGCCAATTTATAGATACTAACTTAACAATGAATTTTTTTATTATTAGCTCAAGTTATATTTTTGTGTATTTTCCATTTGAATATCATTTACTTACTTACTTTTCAAATATACATACCGACATTATGATCATATGTAATAAATAAACCAACAAATATCAATAAAAGATAGTTGTAGAGTTTCTTTAATCGCAATGAGTATTATCGGCTAACTGTATGCCAATCATTGTGTTTTACGAACCATGCAGTGCACTTTAATTTCCTCATTTTTCTCTGAAATTGATCGTGTACCTGATGTAAGGATCAATGCTCTATTGCCTACACTTAAAGCCAGTACTGATACTATTGTTTTATAAACAAACCGTCGTCTTACACGATGAACTACGGTAATAGCAATTGTTATAGCAATTGACAATGTGCCTTAGTAAGGTTCCTAAAAAATGATAAGTAAAATACGATATTATGTACTGCAAACTCTGACAATGACAATCTTCTAAACTCAAATTTTTCTATTATATTCCTAGAATCAAGAATTTTATTAATAATCAAATGGTGATATATCAAAATTTATAATTTGATTTTCGATATGATTCATAATGGTTGTTTATGGTGTTTTTCCTGATTAAAAACTAATACCCAGTACTCCTTGTTAATTATGAAAATATGAGAATATTATTTCCTAATATTATTTTTAACAGGAAGCTATTTATCAGCTGAACAAACAGATCAGACAAAGATCCGAACAACTGTCCCATGTTTTCTGGACAACAAGACAACATCATCTCAATTTGAATCATTTTATTACAAATAGTTCGCATGGTATGAAGTTATTTTGTAGCACTTGTTTGGCCTTTGTTTGAGTGTTCAAAACCATGCACTGTATATAGTTCAACAATTCTGCTTTTGATACCAATTATGTTAATTATTTTATCAATGAGAAATAAGGATATTCTGTTATTGTTGTGATTTCTAAAAAATATGATGGATCTTTATTTATGGAGTTCTTATGAAACGATAAAATTTTGGACACAAAGTCAACTTGGATCGTATTGTAGATTTGTTGTTCATGCTGTTGTTGTTGTGACCAAAAGTTCTCAATTGTACTATTAGATTATTATTAACCTGATTCAGATTATTTGTAGTTTATGCTGGAAGTTGCTATAACAGATGGCAAATGCTTTTACATTTCTTGATGTTTCTTCAGGGCTTCACAGGGCTCGTTATTTTACCCCATTATTTGCTTGTGATCAAGTTTTGTAGGATAATTCCAAGTATACTGTGTACACTTGCACACATTGGAGGTAGACTTGCCATAAGTTTGTGCGTTATCACTATCTTTTTTCGTTGAATGAAAACAGTAAACATACTTAGCTGTATATAGATAATAGGAATTTTATTTCATTGGAAGGCATTGTTTTGATGAAATTAGTACTTTGTTGTTATTTTTCAAGACCTATTGATCTGTGTACTTCTGACCAAGCGTTTGTATTACCGGTAGTAGTTATTTATTGGAATGAATTTCCACTTGTTAATGTTAATCATGACTTTGAGTGAGTACTCAGTAATCAAAATTTCATTTCATCAGGCACTCCAGCAAACTGCTCCCAGAGATCAAGTCATCTTGAAAATGTTCGCTTCGTTGATGGTTACAAAGAACTTGGATATCAGGAATCAATGTATGGAAACTTCTTACAAACATTTCGAAGCAATCCAACCCTCACTGCAGCTTGTCTTGCATACGGAGAGAAACTGTCACTCGATTCTACATTACAAGTTGTTCAGACTGTTGTGTTGGGATTATATGGAAATAGTATCATATCAGGAGACCACAGGCATTTGTTAGAGGTATGTGTTGGACATAAAATGGACCTATGGATCACTTTGTTATTATGTTGTTGTGAAAAAATCACTTTTTTCTTTCAAACACACACAATTTTCAGCTTTGAAATTTTCAGAGGTAAAAGCTTGTTGTTGTTGCTAGATGGCTATCTATTTTACTATTCAAAAATTTCTGTGGGCTCGTTTTTACTTCGAAGTTATGTGTGATAATATCATCAGAATTAAAAATTGCCAAAACTACTAGTGGTCA
Organism: Styela clava; assembly: GCF_964204865.1. Classification (NCBI taxonomy): domain Eukaryota; kingdom Metazoa; phylum Chordata; class Ascidiacea; order Stolidobranchia; family Styelidae; genus Styela; species Styela clava. The sequence goes on from NC_135254.1 coordinate 9,480,369, forward strand.
AACTACCAGTATTGTAAAAGATTTGATACTAGTTCGTTTTGGCTTTCGTGTCCATTTATTTAAGCGTTGCTCACTTGTTTAATAATAATAGTCACTGCAATAGTTTTGTTATTCTTGAAGGATTAAAATTTTTCTAACAAATCAACTGGAATATTTTTGATCCATACCATTTTTTTCACCAGTTAATGGAAACCCTGCTTTTACTTCAACTTGCAAATGAAGACCAACCAAGAAGAATACTTCACAAAGGAAATGCTGCTTTCTGCATCGTTTACAAGTGGGATTATTTTTACTTATAACTACAGTTCGCTCCTCATTGTTGGGTAGTCTGATGAGCAAGTTTTTTACATATATTACCAATTGGAATGTCTTCGTGTAAATCCAATGGCCACAGATGGAGCATAACATGTTTATCCTAACTCAAGTCTAACTGTTAAAAAATATCTTAATAATACAACCAAATACCCCAATCAGTTGAATGGAACAAAAGACATAAATGTTTAGAACAGGTATATTTTTTATATTCATAATTGTATGGTTTTAATACCACTGATATCCTGATGCTCTTTGTAGCATTTGATAGGAATACACTTGCCACCCCACCAGATTACACTGCGTAGTGCGTGGGTTCGCAAGTTCATGGTTTGCCATATGATTTAGCCGACTTATCGTCTTGGCTCTCCTTAGGAATGAAAATGCAATTCCTGTACTAATTAGGATTTATATATATCTTATTTTCAAAAGTTCATACATTTTAGTTGAAATGAATGTTTGACTAGAATCGTGTTATTCTTTTTTCAGACTCTTTACAGAATCACTGTTGTCCGGAAAGTTATTCTTAACTGCAGCATTGCATAAGCCTATTATGCAGGTGAGCAAATGAATAGGAATGAATAATTCTTGCTAGAACTTCATAGAAATTTGATGTCACTTCATTTATTTATCTAGTTGTAATAATCAGAGATTGCATTATGTTCATATTTATTTTGAAATATCTTGAACATAGCCAATTCGCATAGTTGTCCCTGCTCTGGAAAGAAATTTATATTTAATTCATATTTGGCAGATATATATTACAGCATCTTGTATGCAAGTTCCTATTTCATATAGGAAAACAATGACTAATGTAGCATTATGATGTCATGATTGATTGACAATTGCAGGAAATATGTCTTTCATTATTGTAGCATAATTCTGCAGTTTTCAGCGCTTGTATATTTCTTTTTTCGGATGACTGTACTAATACTATAGTATGAGATCATAGTATTCTTGTATGTTTGGCACACATCAGAACCATGACCAAATGTTTTCTTCCATTATGTATGATTGGCTTTAAAAATAGCCATGATTCATACAAAAAGTCTGTCTTACTGAGTCCAGAAAAAGAAAATTATTTGCCAAAGCTTTTATTCTGTGGCATCAATATTTTTGATTGATCCACTGGCTCATTGTAATCCTACTTCGCCTTTGGATAAGTCAGCGCTAAAAATCAATATTCTAATGCATTGGTTAAATGAAATGTAGATTGATTGTTTTTGGCAACAAATTTCAATCTTAATTACTAACGGGCTGAGAATAATAAGCATGAAGAAATTGTGAAAACTTTAAAAAAAACCATTGAACCTTATAAATAATAATAATCATGCAATTGTGATTATGTTAGACAATTGTGATTTATTAAAGGTTAGTAATAAAGAAAATTACAATTTAAAATTGATATAATAATAATATTCACACGTTGTTGTGATAAATCTTGTACTTATTGTCAAAAAATAATTTCAACATTGAACAATATAAATTTGATCTATTATGTAGTTGTCACAGTATACCGTCATGTCGGAATTTACATAGGATGTATTTGAAATATTTTCAAAATCTATTACCTGAATTGTCACATACCATTTTTCATTATTTTTTTTAGGGTCGCCATTTTCATGATATCTTCACATTTTTAAATAAAATGTGGAGGTAGCGTCATTGCTAATCTTATTTGATTGTGACTATCCTATCTAGAATGCATTTGTTTTCCTTCTTTCTATTATTTACTTGTCTTGTCATTATCTGACATATTGACCCATGTGACTCAAATGTTGCATTGTATGCATAATATATTTGATTTTACAACCTATTTGTTTTGAACTTTCAACCTGTGTTTAGATTTTGCTCTATTTGGAGTTTTTAAGCATACATACCTATTCATGATATAAGCATGTAGTTTGGTTTTGACAAAGTTTAAAATTTCTGCTATTTCAGAACACTCACTTTCCAAGATTATGATTACTGCTTCATGAGCGTTTTGTAAAATTGACTCAAATATATGACTGAAAAAAACTAGTCATTTTAAAGTTCACAATATTCACATACAGTTAATGTGATGGACAGGCCATTATTGCATTTTTCTAAATTTTAATAATGATTATGAATCACTTTCGCTTTTCTATTGTTTTCTGTAATACTTGTTCAGCTTTGATTGATAGAAATTGATTTGAACAATTTTTACTAGGTCAATCACTTTGTATATTTCCATCTTTCAAATCCTGTATTGTATAGCATAAGATGGTACAACAAATAGTTACAATTTGAGCGCCTCAGAAGTATGTGTACCAATATGGAGGTACCGGTAACTATTTTGTTCGCCTACTTTACATCAAGTTGTGTAAATGGACTGAAACCTATGGGCAAGGGGTATATTCACTTGGATATCACAGACAGTCTCCGAACTCTTAATAGAACTAAAATAAGGAAAATCGGAATGAAAGTATGTCCTAACTCCTAACCCTAACCTGGTATATACACTTCGGGAGTACCCAATTTTGTTCCTTTAAATGTGAACCTATCGTTATTACCTGATGATGGAAAAACTAGAAATTCGTAATGCCAAAGTGAAGAGTAATGTACTAAATAGCTTATTAACATTTCGAAAGTATTTTTTTTGTTTGGAATAAATTTTCATATATAATGCACTCATTCAGTCATATTTATATAAACTTCCAGAGGATGAAAAAATGGTTTGAATGTAGGATTGTTTGGTAGTGTATTTTATTTGTATATAATAAAAATACATTTTTTATTATAATTTGCAATTAATCATTTTCTATTAGGTAGCCTATGTATTAGGCCTAAAAATAAACACTAAAACATCTTCTGGTTATCTGAATCACGGCAAAACTCTCAAATTTCAATATTTTTCAATTGCATTTTATACTCAGTTCTTAGATTTTAATGACATTTTAAATTTTCCATTTTTTTCATCACTTTTCTATCATTTATTTCCAATGCTTTGAAAATAAATATTTTTGAACTTGTAGGTTCTTATGGATGACGAACTCTATCTCGAGCGGGATTCAAACAGAATTTTGGATTGTTTTAGTCAAGTTGAAATTGAGAAAAGATTTGGTAAAAAGGACGACCCCGAGTTTCAGGTAAATTGAAGTGATATTTGAGGTATACATCATGATCAGGGATGGCCAAAACTAAATAGTCTTCTATTTTTATGATTTCCGAATATTATTGTTGAATAACATTTTGGAATATTGAATATATCGTAAAATCAAATATAATAATTCGGATGTTCAATTCATTTTGAACATTCATGATTATCAATATGTAAAACTTCCCAATTTTTTTTTTCAATTCCTAATTTTTAATATGGCACATTTATATGCCTTTCTCTCTAAACAAGGATGTACACAAGTAGCCATTGAAAAATAAGGAGACACTATGGTTTGATAATCCCAGAATTTTCCAAGTTGAGCATTTCTTACCCAATTCATTGCACCCTTGGTTAGGCAGAAGGCATGGGATTTGAACCCAGAATTTTAACCTTCGATGTGGTTAAATTTAACTCTTTGACCACTACGCCATCAAAATTCATTCTTCTCTCTAATATCTAAAGATATTACTATTTCAGAGTCGAGTAAAGAAACATTTAGAAGGAACTGAAGGTCACTTGTTCGAGATTTGTCAAAGTTTCATCGACAGCTTACATGCGGCTATGTATTGTTTTCCTCAATCTATGGGTTGGGTGATCGCAAGAGCTTATCATATTGTGAAGGAAGCAGGTGAGAATGTATTCTGTCATAGGAGTCATACAATCAATATTTGGTTAACTGAATGTATGAGCTAAGACTAAGAATGTAATTTAAGAAATGAACCTGATTTGATTGGGTTAATTAAGGCAGTGTTTTTAAACATTTTTCATCATGGTTTACGACCCACTCGGAACGGTCAAATTAATTTTCGACCCTTCGGGAACTGAAATAAAAAATAAAAAAAATTTGATGATTTTGAAAAAAATAATAAAATTGACAATACCTTTAATGATGAGACTGATTTTCTTGCATATTTTTTCACAAAAGATCAGATCTTGGCTCTATTTCAGTGATGGTCTGTCTCAGTACTGGTTCCTAATCTTTCGAATTTAATCTATAAGTTTGTGTTGGAAAAGATTTAACCCTGATTCCCATTGAGCCCCGGTATAACAGACAGTCATTTTAGAATGTACAATATAAGATATTATACCGAAATTATTTTTTGTAACTTGAATCAATATTGAGTCACTTATGCTAATTTTTTGTACTTCAACATAATAAAGCCAATATGCTTTCTTATAAGATTTTATAGATTTGAATCATGCATTTGACACCAAGCATATTAACTAGCATATTCCAGGATATTTAAATCCACTGGCATTTCTACTTTCAATTTGATAGTTTTGCATTATTTAAGTAGGCTACCTAATATAATTTATTCTACAAATACAGGTCTATTCATGCGGAAGCGAGAGCTATTTTATTGAAAATAATTTATAAGCTATATTTCGTTAGGTTTTTCGTTACACATTGTCTTTTCGTTCCAAATTTCATTCGATTATCTTCAAAAACTGCGGAGATACAACTTGTTATTTATTGTTTTTACATTCTTGTGGTCACAGTTTTTGAGTCAGTGTAATGCTAAGCATCATTAAAATGCCAATATCGACATTATTTTTTGAACATTTTCGCAAACTTGGTATTGTTTTCTTAGTCAGACTTAGATCTATCCACTGGCGCAGTTTTTATTCAAATTAGATAAACTTTAATCTTTTTGTAACATTTGTATTCTACAAATACAGGTCTAGTTAGTCATGCAGAAGCGAGAGCTCTTTGTGCTGATTTGATGCTGCAAATGTTCATATGTCCTGCTATTGTTAATCCTGAACTGTATGGTGTATCGGGTGATGCTCCTATCAGTGATTTCACAAGATTTAATTTGATGCAGATAGCTCAGGTATTTTTATTGTCAATATTTGTTTTCTGCAACATTTGTGAATAAAATCAAATCTTTTTGTATTGACACAATGGTTTTGTGTTACCATTTACTGATAGTATCATTTGCAGTCCATTAAAGGTCCATTTGGGAACTTTGGACAATTCAATATTCAAAGCAAATCGATAATTTGAATACATTTGAAATTCTTTATATTCGATATACATTACTAAGTACTATATCTTTGAATTTAGAACGTTTTTATTTAAATATTAGGGATTTTAAGCCGTTTGGCAAGTAGATCAAAATGTACAATATCTCAACTGATAAGAAACAACACAGAGAAAACAATGATCTTTTAATATTTATGATGTGATTTAGATGTGATTCACCTGAAGAAATAGTGATTTATATAATTTTCTACCAATAATTCTAAAGAGAATAGATTTTTTTTCGAATTTATTCTAAACTTGACTTGCCAGTTTATTTTTCCAGGTATTGCAAGTGTTAGCTTTACGAGATGAAGATGCTCAACCAGACAATTCATTATATGGAAGATTTGAAAAGGTATTATCTAGCATTTATAATATTTAAATTGCCTAAAATATGTGACAGGAGTAACAAATTGCAATGGAGAAATATTAATTTCACTTCAGATTATTTTTTTCATGCTTTTTCTGTCTGAACAAGGTTGTGAGTAAGCAGCCTCTGATATAAGCATGAGATTTGAACTTCAACCTACAAATCCACTTGGTATAGCCAAGTTTTTTCGTGACCCTCAGGAACTAAAATGAAATTAAAGGAAAATTGAATGATACCGCAAAAATTAATAGAAAAATACTAAAACTGACAATACCTTTAATGTGATTAATGTGCTTGCATATTCTCGCTTAATATATCAAATCTTGGCTTTATTTCGGTGATGGTCTGTCTCGGTACTGTTTTCAAATTTGAAAAATATTTTGTTTTAACATTAGTTAGTGTCGAAAAAGATTTCACCGCGGACCCTATTGAGCCTTTTCACGACCAACCATGGGGGGAGACCCCCAGTGTGAACAGCCCTGAAATGGGCTATTCAAAAATCCAAGTTAATATTATTTCTTCTAGTAGACGCCTAGTTTTTTATAAATTCTTTTTTGATATTATCAATGCTTCATATATATTAGCAGACTTTGCACTTTGCAGCACAGGCTATGATCAGTCCATCTCACAAAATGTCATTTTTTTCAGAATTGTATGAGTTCCTTATTGGACACTGTGATTAGTACGTGGCACACAGATGGTCTACCTATGTCTTCATCATCAACATCTACTCCTGGTCATGGGTTCACTGATTCTGCTGTTTTTATAACTTGTTCTCAACTAGCACAGTTAATAAAATTGCTTAGAGATATACAGGTAGGCATTGAACTTTTTTTTTTCATTAAAACGTGTTATGTTTTATATGTGAAAATGTGGTACAGAAATACTGTGTCTAAAACAGAGAAATGGGTTTTCTTTTTTTGATTTTGATAATGCAAAGAAGGAAGCTTATTGTGTCAGGATTTATATCCCCTTATGCAACTACCGGTTCACGACAGAATTTGAACTGTACAAAGTAATTAGTGTTGTGATGACTAGCACGTCCTAATAGCCAATCAAGGAACCCAATCATTTGATTCATGTATTATTTCATTAGTATATTGCGTTTTATGTTATGATTCAAACAATTTATTTGCTAGATGCTGGCACAAATATCATTAAAAAAAAGGAGCAGTTCAAAATGCTCAAATATGTATATGCAATATTGAACAATCCCTAAAAAGTAATGAATTTTATTTAAATCTATCATTTCCTTCAGCTCAATGCTGAGAAGAACGCAGATAATTTTTTTACCCAGGTATGACAAAGTCAAAGAAAAATTATCAAAAAGTGATTTCAAAATCAATTGTTAATTGCTATCTCAACTGATAACAAAAAAACACAGAAAAAACAATGATCTTTATATTTAGGTCGTTTTAGATGTGATCAACATCAAGATATAGTTATTTGTGTAATTTTTCTTATGCATTAATTTAGTATGTATTCAATATCCCACATTAGAAAATATTTTTCCAGAATTTATTCGAAATAGTGGAATATTCGGTTTTGTGACCTCTTCGTTACCTTTTTCAAGGTAGTGCATGCATGGGAATCTTGACTAAGAATAATATTCATATGTTGCATTGTCAGCATATTTGCGCCCAGCCGGTCATCCACAAAGCCATATGGCTTAAATGCTTGAAATTTTTTAATCGATGGATTGATCAAAAAGACAATTTTAAACTCTTCAGCAACTGCAAAATTTTCATTTTGTTTAATTTTACTCTAAATACTCTTTATGATTCTTATGGAAATGGAACTCGTGATTCAGAAACAAACTTAATCATGAAGATGTATGAATAAAAAATTTGTACATAATATATCAATGGAATGAGTTAATTTCTGTTTAATAGATTGTTTAATAATTCTAAATACTTTATTATATTTCAAAAATGTGGTTGACAGTGATGATTGTGTTAATTTTAGTAAAATTATGTATTTTTTGCTTTTGTTTTTAATATTATGGCTGCAAAATGGATATGTTTAAACCACTTGATTTTCAAGCTAATTACGTAAGACAATTGTAAAACACTAAACTATGTAATATGAACATCCCTAACGTCGATAAACATGGAATAAAATTCCAATATTCAACAATATTCGGCCGTTTTGTCTTTTGTTAGCTTACACTAACAGGCACCGAATGAGGCACATTTTAAATCCCCTTTTCCTCAAAGTGTGCCTTTATAAGCGGGTACGCCCAATGTATGGATCAGATAGTGCTTTATGCTTTATTGCCTACACTCGAAAACAGTATCAGTATTGCTTTAAAAACCGTTTTGTCTTATAGGCCGATGTGTCCTATGTATTAATAAAAACCAAATCTACGTAATTTATTCACAGTGCAGTGCGTCTTATGGTCTGTAAAATTCGATAAATAAATTGGTAATTTGTTATTGGCCACTGACTGACATTTTTCATTGCGTAATATTTCAAAAAATTCAAAAATTCAGAGTTTACATTTATATGGCCTCAATAAACAAAACATGCATTGTATTGTCGGACATGGTGAAAATTCAATAAATCATTAACTTAGTTTGTTTCCATCATACCTGTATGCAATGTTATTACTTGATCATGCTTGGACCAGTGGAAGTTTGTATCTTAAGCAATATTGCCCAATACAATCAATAAAGTTATGCTGAATAAATGAGCTGAGGTACACACTTAAATTAATGAGTTTTCTGTTTAATAATTTGAGAATGCTGGCTTCGATGAAAAAAGCGCTTCTCAAGTTCCTTTCCATCAAGAGATTTTAATTTTCTCACTCATTATTGATCATTACCTAATAAGAATGAATGGAGATTCATTTAATCTGAGATGAATATTATGTTGATAAAGTCCTTAACATTAGGTTAGTGTGTTGGTGTTTTCAATCTGGAAATAATAATTTTCCGATTTATTTGTTTGTGATATAATATGTTTATGTTCCTTTATCATATGCTTGAAAAATGGAATCGTAAATTTTGAAGACCATTATTACTAGGTAAAAACAGGTATAGATTTTTAATAGCTATGATATTTAGGCACATGAAGTCAGATAATTTAGTATTGTCAAATTATGTCCCAATTGTAACCACTCTTTTTTTATTTCATTTGCAACTTAACAACAGACTTGTATGGTATCTGAACGTATTTTTCAATAAATTTTTTTTAGTTTTCCCATGAATGCATTTCATTCCTTCACATCTTATTCACACTGAAATCAAGAGTTTTGAGTTCAAAACCGCAGTTGTTTATGAATTACAAAATTTCCAACAAAATTCATTTATATAAAAATATTTCTAGCATGCCGATGTGAGAGGAGTGGACCAATCATCTTTAGCTGAAGTTTTGTCACATCTTCCAGAGAACCCCCCACCTTCTCTGGCTCAACTTCTACAGAGAAGAGAGTCTGTACCTGGTGTATTGCTACAGAATGAACACTATTCACCTGATGGTGAAAGTTTCCTTATGCATGGTGAGAATTTCATAAAAGATATTTTAGCATATTGACTTGCTTTAAAATTTCATTAGTTCCATTTACCCCCGTCTTCACCATTGATTTCAAAACTACTAATCGTTGAGGATGCACTCGCCATCTTGTTTCTGATTACCCTGCATGGGTTTGCTGGTTTGAATCCCGTAGTAATAATGAATGAGAGGATTGCTGGACTTTTCAGTGCAACAGTGTGGTGCGCTGGTTGGTTACGGCTTCCTCTATCATTGAGTCTATGTATCTGAAACAAATAACTGGTTAACCAATCCCATATCCAACGTGGACTGTTAACCGGACGAGAGGCCGTGGTTCGCCATATGATTAGGCCCTCTTATCAATTTTCTTCTCCCCTGGGATAAATATGTAAATCCTAACTATTCTAAATCAAATATTAATCTGGTAAATTCGTTTACCATATTGACACTGGCTTTTCCAGCTTCTTCCAGTTTATCCAAGAATTTAGGTTTTGTGAAATCCACTACCTCATGGCTGTTTTCCTGATCCTTATAATTCCAAGTGCTTCATATTTTGCACCAACGGACATTTAGTAAGGGTTGTTGCGCCACATTAATTGTTTATGGTTACATTAGCTCTTGGCAGTGTTACTTTGCTCAGGGATGAGTCAACTTTACTTCTGAGTCAATGTCTTACTTTACCTTAGTTGAAGCAATTTCTGAAAATTCATTAAATTGATGGGAAAAATACTAATTCTGGTCAAATGAAATAATTGATTTGTTTAATATTTCGTACTAATTTTCGTAGTTCGTCAACCATCACTTGACGGATTTTTATTATTAAATAGATCAAAACCATCGTGGCAGCACTGGATCCGGGTCTGGTTCAGGGGGTCATCCCAGTCCTTTACCATCCAGAGCTGGCGGCTTTTCCGTTGATGGAGGATCCTCACCTAGTACCGCACCCAACTCGTCAAAAAGAATCTTTTCAAAAAGCATCAAACGTATTTATTTATATATTTATTACTTCAGTATTAACTTAACTTGAGCGTTTTGATTTTATGAGTTGAAATCATTTGATTGTGATGTTTTGTGGGGTGTGCTGTGCTCATTGTAACATAGGGGACATTTAGTGGCGCTACAGGAGTACTTATATCAATATGGAGGTAACTAATTTTGTTCGCCTACTTCACATTAAGTTGTGTAAAGGGACTAAAGCCTATGGACAGGGGGTCTATTCACTTGGCTAACACTGGCAGTCCCGAACTCTCAATAGAACTAAAATAAGGAAAAACGGAATAAAATTATAGCCTAACCCTAACCTGGTACACATACTATGGGCGTACCCATTTAGTTTTGAAGCAATTATAGAAAATACATTCAAGCGAGGTATGCTTTCAATGCAGTATGCTTCAAATGTCAATAGACTTTTAGGTTTGAACTCTTCTATAATCACAAAATTTGGTTCGATAGCTGCTAGCTACACGTTTTTTATTTGAGAGTTAAAAAAATTTTCCTAACATCTTCTTTGTTATTTTTTTCTATCAGTTGCCTCTATGTCAAGTTCTAAAATTTTAGAATATTTGTCGGTTTATAATCCTAGTTTCTTCATTTTTGATTTATTTGAAAATGGTAAATTTGATGCTTTTCATTTTATAATGTTTGCAATTTGAAGTGTTTTATTATAGTAAAACTAAAATCTAATTGCATGGTGTGTTTTTGTTCATTGATTTTTATCATTTTGTCATCCAACATCATTAACTAGCGAAAGGAAAGTCTGGGAAAACGACTGATTCGCATTCGAAACGAGCTGAGTTGAATGGAAGTGGAAATCATGCAACAGTATTGCCAAAAAGTGGTTCTGGCTCTGGAGGTAACATTATTTACAATATAATCAGATCATGGTATACTTGAAATCTTAGTAGAAAGATTGGATCGTTTGTAAATACTGAATTATTTTTGAGTCAATATCTTGATTCCGTGTTTTCAGTAAATTTTTTTTGAACTCTTGTGTGTGTGTGTACTGTGTGTTATAATTTTATTTTGTGTGTTGCTTTTTCATGCATTTGGGTTACTTGAAATTAGTTTAATTAATTTACCTAATCAATTTTGTTATTTTGTTAATTTGCGTTAAAGTTGAAATATACTTAAACAATATTATTATGCCTGTTATGCTGTGATTAATTTATTCAACAAATGTTACAAACACAAAATGGAATATTTTCACAAGATAATATAGCAAATAAATCCAATTTTATGTTACATCGTGACTTCCTCTTAATTAGGAAATTCATTATTGTATCATGGATTGTGACATTTTGAACATTTTATATGAAATTTTGAGTCCTTACATACCAGGCCTATAGGTAATTTCTTGGCGATCATTTGTCCAGATCAAACTTGAAGTTATGCTTTTCAGATTCACTTTCTGATGACGCAAAATCACAGACTGCTAACGATGGACCATCCGTCGTCTTAGTAATATCACTTGGAAGTTCAATGGGATCTGGTCCTGATCAACCAGGACTTTTATCAGAAAATGAGGTAGAATGTGATATATATTATTTATATAAAATATATTTTTAATGTATTATAGTTTGATTTTGAAAAAAGATTTACATATGTATCATACGGGAGAAGAAATGATCATATGGTAGACCATTTTCTGTTATCATTTACCAGTCAATGTTGGCTATGAAAACAGTTAACAGATTCATTTCAGATGCATGTACTATTGTACTTGGTGATGCAGGAAACCGTAACCCTAGTCATAACGTGGTGGGTGCTCAGCGATCCTCTTGTATTTATACACCCCCTCCAAGATTCATACCTACAAATCCATGCAGAAAAATTACAGTTGCAATGACAAGCGTTATCCTAACACGAAATACAATATGCCAATGTTAGGGTATACTTGACTCAGGTTCGGTACAAATTGAATAAAGAATTTCAGGATTAACTCACGTAATTGTCAAGACAGTTTCTTTAACTAGTTTTTAAAACAAATCAGAATTTCTTATTATCTGGATAAGGTTCTTGAATTACAAGCATGCAATGAAATGCAGAGTGCTGAACTTAACTCTGAATCAGACGTAGTTGCTGCAGATGCCGGGAATCTCAATGACGCGGAAAGAATGGATAAAAGACTTCGATTTTCACTTTATTCAACCGGTAATCTTTGACAATAATCGACTATCTTTTGATTTTTTTATGGTTGCCATTGTTGCTCAATTAACAAGAAAAAAAAATTTTCGATAAATTTTTTTTGGTAATGGTGTAAACATGGCAACTATATAAAATCATGTGTGTGTACAGTGTGACTAATAAACAATTTATCATTTTTTGAATAGTAGAAGGTACTTGGATAATTTGTATAAAGCTGTGGGTCTTTTCTTCTTGTTCCTTCCTACCGTTAATTGTTTGTGGCCACTGCTTCTAGGATTTCGTGGAAAGTGTTTATATTATTTTTATCTTGAATAGTATTTGTGAAATTAGTTTTAGCAATTTTGAAACACATCACAGTAATTATGAATTTCCACAGTGAGTCTAATATGAATCTAATTTCATATTGAATTTCAGAAAAAAAAGCCTATTCTTTCTCCACAGTTCAATCTGTTGTATATATCTTGTTCAAGCTGGTTTTTCATACTTCAATCGCATATTTTATAGATTTGAGTGAGTTGGGTGAGGGAGAAGCAATGTCTAGTACATCTGGTTCATCTATTGAAGATATGGATCCTACAGAAAGTGTTCAAGCTGATGATACCAGTAGTTTTAGAGGAACAAGCTCGCATGGTATCCAGGTGAAATAATGTATTTGATGATATCTATTAAGACGATCTAGTGAGAGTATATATGCCCAATTAAAGATAAACAGTTGACTATGTCCAGATCCCAGTCCATTGTTGTTTTATTCAAAACTGTTTCTCAAGCTTTAATATATTAGCATATTGGTCGCGTGGGGTCGCAATTGTACCACACTTGTTTTACTTGTACCACCATTTCCAACATTATATGCTAACTATTTCAATAGGTTTTCAACTATATTGACCCATATCATGGGTACTTTTTCTTCCTCAACCAGTGACTAGAGTCTTGTTGAAAAAAAGTTTCAAGTGCCTTGGCTACTATCATTTCTGTGAACACTTCTTAGCATTCATTCATCTTTCAATACAAACCTAATTCTCTGGAATATCAAATCGGTGACTATTGGCATAAGTTTCTCAATGTCTGATTAGACCAATGTGTGTTTTGCACAAGGCTGTCGAATTCATTTTTGAGTTTCTTCCCATGTGGTTGGTCTAGTCTTTTTTTCACTTTTCAGGATGAAGATTTTGAGGGTGAAGGAGATCTTGAAAGTGTTCCTCATACAAACAATGACGAGGCATTAAAAGCACTCGAAAGAAAGTTACCTACCTCAAGGTAAGACTTTGAAATTACAAATTATGATATAATATTTTGACAAAGAGTCTAAAATCCACTGCTTTTTAGTGTTTTACGATTGGTTTTCAAATAATTTTTTATTTCAAATACCAGTTAAAGACATTTTTGATTATTAAGACATTAAAGACAGAAACAGTAAATTTAACCAATATTCAGAACTTTTTATGTTTGAGGTGAATCCTTGGCAAGCTTAATACTAATGCTTCTGTTATAAGCATCATAGTCAAACAAATGACTATTTAATTAAAATAGTCGATTATGTTCAAAACATGTAGATTACTTATTCATTACTAAATTCCATGTATATAAATGACTCCCACTTTCTGTTTCCTTCTATGATATTGTTTGGTTGCGTATGCCATTTTACTAAACTTTTTTTTTTTGCTTCTCAAATTTTCAATTCAGAGAAAGCATAGAGGACAAAATGCGTAAATTTGAGATACGATCTCAGTTGGGTGTAAGATTTGGTGGTGCAGTTGTGGCAGCACTGGAATCGGACGAAGCGGAACGTACTGCCAACCTCAACAGCAATTCCAATTATTTGGATACAAGGAGTGAAACATGGAGCACGGATGCTTATGCCTCAGATTCTGAAACACCGACAGAACAAGCGGAATCAGTTAGTCAGTCTGATCGACGTTTACAAGAGATTGCTGAAAATCCAGATCAAGGACCTGGACAAATGAGGTTTGTTATTTTTTCATGAAACTTGTATTACTGGAGGAAGCCCACGGAAAAACTTATGCAGTGTCTTTGGGCATGGTCTTTACATAGATATTATGAAAACGAAATGGCAAAAGGAAATTGTGTCACTATTGTGTACATTTAAAGTTGAATAAAACCTGAAGTGCAATCAGCTATAAGAGAACTTTATAACCACATAATTATAAATAGGAAATTTTGCATCCCTTATTTTTTTTAAAATTAGTCTGATCTGCTAGTAAAGTTTCCCCACTTACTTAAAGATGATCAGGTGTGTACCGATTGTTTTGGAGGTCCAATAAATCGGGGCTCCCGAAGTATGCGAACCAAGATGGCGGACATCGGAATGTAATATGTGTACTAGGTTAGGGTTAGGCCATAATTTCAGTTATAAATACTACGTGAGGCTCTTGGCTAGTCTTCGAACTGATAATAGGACTAAAATAAGGAAAATTGGAAAAAATTTATCGCCTAACCCTAACCTGTTACCCATGTTACGTTCCGATGTCCACCATCTTGGTTCGCATATTTCGGGAGCACCAATAAATCTTATGATACTCCTACAGAAGTAGTAATGCTGGTCCATATCTGGCACTGCTACCCCGTGATGAAGATTCACGAAGTGATGTCTGGAGTGTCGAGGTTTTACCAAGCGACAGTGAACCACCTGATGTCAAACCAGAAGATAGATTACAAGAACTTGAATCGGAATCAACTGCCGTAAGTATAGTGAATAAATCGAATCTGTGAATAGCATTTTAAACCATAACATATCTCAAAATGCTACATGAAAATTTTGTTTGGTTCAAGAGGCAGAACAGTGCAAATCTCTGTAACGGATTGAAATCTCGTATATATTGTGGAACATTATATCAAATAGCAAATATATTTCTTTCCAGTGATTATCAATAAAAAATTTACTCATCGTATATTTGTTGAAATTAGACATTTTAGTGCAGAAAAGTTGAGATAAAAATTTTGATTGTCTTTATACGGCCTGTATTGTCTGACCGTCCGTTTTCAATATAATTAAATATATATCAATATATAAAAATTTATGTTCTGAATCAGTGGTTCTCGCGCCCCATTTTTAGAATTTGTTAAGTCTCTCACACCCACCTCAAAAATAACTAGCTAACAGTAAGCTACAAATAACAGATAGTAAGGCGAAGTATGTTTCATTCGAAAAACATGTTGAAAATACGTGGATGGAACGCAAATAATGGAATAAATGAAAAATTTTGAAATGTAAATATTCGGAATAAGGTGGGCAAGATCAAATCTAAAAAATATTTTATTTTAAATTAGCTTCACGCCTTCTCAAAAAAATTGTCTACGAGACACCGCACTTCACCGTTTGAGACCATTGTTCTAAATTCAACCATTAACCATATCAAATATAACTAGCTTGGATTGCCTTCCAATATCGCACTTGCTTCGGACATTCAAGGCAATAAAATCCAATCCTGCTATATTTTGATGAACGGCGTTTCCTGTGGATATAAACGAGTTTTGTGCTCTGTTTTAGGGACCTGAAGACCAAATTGATCAATTAGAAGATAACAGGTCTCGAGCTAGCACTCCGGGATTGAGTGCGGCGTCTGGTGTTAGCGGAACTTCTGGATTAAGTCTTGTTTCTGATAATATCCAAGCTAAAGGTTGGCCCCAAGGTGAGGATTAGGAAGAACTGTAATACCATTACTGCTAAAACTTGTGTGGAACTGTTATTTTTTTTCCCTAATTTTGCTTTTTGAAATGAAGCAACGGTGTTTATTAGTGTCAGTATCTTTGACTCAAACAGTGATTGGGGGATGGACTGATTTGGGTACTCCCGTAGTATGTGTACCTGGTTAGGGTTAGGCCGTAATTTTATTCCTATTTTCCTTATTTTAGTCATTACGAGTTCGGTAACTGTCTGTGTTAGCCCAGGCTGCCCATAGGCATCCGTCCGTCCCTTTACACAAGTTGATGTAAAGTAGGTGAACAAAATTGGTTACCTCCATATTGGTAAACACACTTCTGGAGCGCCCTGATTTGAGTCACACACAGGGATGTCCAAATAGAATTGAATATTGAAGTTCATCCAGAATTGGACTGACTTAAAATTTCATCATTCAGTTTCTTTAAACAGCTCTAGTTAGAGGACCAATCAAATTACTATTCATCATAACTTTGCTATATTCCCAAATTCAGAATCATTTGACTATATTTGAATATTTCATGCCTTAAAATATTACTGTATTTTTAATACGAGATTATTCGGTTAAGGTATTTACATAATATTTGTTTTGCAGTTTTCAGTACATAGCCATTTGCCTATAAGCAATCACCTGTCACCTTTGCCATAACTTTTCAAATATTCTTTTTCAGGTGGGGAGGAACATGGCTCAAGTTCAGAAAGAAGCTTTGGAAAAACTCCGAGTAGTATCAGTCCAGATGCTGATGATATGATATCAAGTCACAGAGCAACAAATTCTGGAGGGAACAGCAGCAGAGTGAGTGCTGCAGGAAGTAGTAACAGTAGTGGAAGCGGTGAAGGTGGAGCAACGGGTAATAGGTATGAACTAAAGTATTTTGTTTTCACCAAGACCCACTTGGCACGGCCAAATATTGGGACTCCCGTAGTATGTGCAACAAGATGGCGGACACCGGAACGTAGTATGTGTATCAGTTTAGGGTTAGGCCATAATTTCAGGTACAAATACTATGGGAGTCGCTTGGCTAGTCCCCGAACTCATAATAAAACTAAAATAGGGTAAATTGGAATAAAATTATGGCCTAACCCTAACCTGGTACACATACTATATTCAGTTGTCCGCCATCTTAGCGCACATACTATGGGAGCGCCAAATTTTGTTGTGACTCAGGAACTGAAATAAAAATAAAGTGAAATTTGATAATACAGGAAATATTAAAAAATAATAATAAAAATTGACAATACTCTTGATTAGATCGATGGGCTTGCATATTTGTGAACAAAAGATTGAATCTTAGCTCTGTTCGGTTGATCTCAGTACTGGGTCCAAATATTTTAAATTTGATTGGTATTTTGTTTCAATTTGAGTTATTGTTGAAAAAGATTTTATCGTGACCTCATTGAGTCATTTCGTAACCAACCGGTCGGCCAGGATTTTTAAATTGAACAGCCTTGAACTAAAGCAATGGTGTATTTGCCAATGTAAATTTTTTATAATCAAGTAATTGTCAACAAAACTAGCATTTTTGTATATGATTCCAAAATCTTTTCTTGATGTTAACTTTGACGTTTAATTTTCTGTTTCATAGATTTTGTTAAATTTTTTTTATTTAAAATTTGTATTAAATAATATATTCATTAAAAAAAGAGCAAATTTGGCTCTCTTGTTCTTAGAGTTGGATGATTAAAGTTTTCAGAATCGCATTTTACATCATATTTTTTGCCGTTGTTAGAGTTCAACTATGATCGCGTCATAAGTGAAAGATCGTGGCTCGACGTTGTGGCTTAATGTGCTAAGCGTTAGGAATAAGTTCGCCACCGCACCCCTGATTACCCTGCGTGGGTTCCCAGGGTCGAATCCTGTGGCTTTTAATTAAGGTTTCCCTCACCCCCAAGTCCATATATCTGAAAGAAATAACTGGCTAACTAATCCCATACCTGACATGGACTGGTAACCGGATGAAAGGCCGGGATACGCCTTATCATTAAACCGTCTTATCATCTTTTCCTATCTTATATAAGTGGAAGGTTGTAGAGAGCAAGGACTCAAAAAAATTGTATAAAAAAATTGATCATTTTTTATCTGACGTAGACATCCTCAATTCCAATACTACTCAGTAACAACACAATTCTGATCGTTCCTATTTTAGGCCACAAACTGCTCCAACATCATTTTCAATGCATAATTTATTGATGGAAAGCCAAGTACAATCAGTTAGTATGGGCGGACAAGACATGCCTGATTCAGCCAAAAACAAAAATGAAGGAGTAAACGGACTTATGAAAAGAAGTAAATCCGCCTCGCCTGCATATCTAGGAAGAGTCGGTGGTCTCGGAAAGAAGCAACCGACAAGCCCCGTGTCGATGCCAAGCGGAGCTAACCATCTGAACTGGCCTGAAAAACCATCAAGATATAATAAACACAATGAGAATAGTAAAATTGATAACGATAAATACCTTGATCGTAATGTACTTAGCGATGTTGCAAGTTCACCTTTGACAGGGACAATCCCAGAAGCAGCATCTACCCCTGATAATTCAGCCGCTATGACTCATGATGTAGTATTAGAATCTACAGATACAAACACTATCAAACGAAGTCCTTATAAACATAACGATGCGTTTTCTACGGACAGAGCTTCGGCTTTTAATTCTGTACCTTCTTCCCTCGCACGAGACATTTCAGCAGACGCACAGAATCTTGAAACTTCATCTGCAGGTTTAAAGTCTCACGACCTTAGTTATTATAATATATCTGATCCGACAAGACTTACAAAAGATTCGTCCGAAACTTCAGCGCCGTATGTTAACCATGCCGAATCAAATGGAACTATACCAGGATCTCAAGCTAATTCTACAATAACTATGAGTACATTTGTCCCGATTACGTCGACTGGCACATTTTCTCCTAGTCCTCCGTTCCCATATGCTGATGTTTCATCATTTGATCCATTGGCATCATCAAGACCAACTTTATCAGGTACAGTAGTTAATAGTTATATTCTTTGATTGGATTCATTGTCGGAAATCCTGTTTGCCACGATTATGTGTGTGAGGTGTTGTTGTTTTCCCATCGTTGCATTGGTATTCGCTTTTCAAATTATCCTCCTTGTGTTGGTTCACATGATTACGTATGAAATGAATTCTTGATTTTTTACGAGTATAGGGTATTCTTATGAATGTGAAAAAGACTTATGCGCTATGTATTAGAGATGTACCGATACCACTTTTGTCGCCGATACCGATCCGATACCAGCTAAAACGCCGATACCGATACGCCGATACTACAAAAAGGCCGATATTACCGATATTCCGATACCGATACTATGTAGTTATTACTTAATTAGGTATGCTGTGTAGGGCAGACGGGTTAAAACAATGGTCTTTAAGCGTTGTTCATAGTACACATTATTTCAGATCGAAAAAAAAGATATATATATCACATAATATGAAATTAATGTTTGGTATCCATATGCTGTAACTGATTAAGATACATTGTACAGTAACGCTAGTAATCTCGGTGTTCAATTAGAAAACTCATAAGCCGGGATGTCCAATTTGAATTTAATGTTAATATCGCGAGCTTCGAATATCGTTATTCGTGTTTAAAAGAATATCGAATATCACCCACACATTCTAGCGCCGCCGTCCTACGTTCAAATTAAAAGCATTTTATTTAATTTAGTGGCTAATCGTAATCGTCGACGCAATAAGTCAAAGCCAACATGAAAGAATATCAATCAGCACCGACAAAAAGAAGGCCCACCGATAACCGTTGAGGATGTTTTTTTACTTCACTATTTTATAACATTTTACAATTGCTATCATATATTTTGAGACAGTCTAGGGCTAGGCGGTCAAGTCAATATATCTATAAAGAAATCGTGTAGTTAAGCAGAATTGAAATTAATACCTGTGTAGTCGGATAATTGTGTCGTAATTTAGTTTATCGATGTCGACAGACTAAATGACACTTGTACTTGACGACAAGCAGTCGGAATTTATACCCGTGCCAAAAGTCCATGTGCCGTTAGTAGGGACCCCAATTCCACTGTATGATTTAAAACTGGGCGCCTAGTTGCTTTTTGTTATGTGCTGTGTTGATATATTTCTTCATAAAAACTATGTAATATTAAAAATGTCAATATAAAAATTTGACATCGAAAATAGCCAAATTAGGTGAGCTAGTTTAGCTGATAAATAGCTAAAAACATGTGAATCCTATTCTCTCGCAGGGGTGGAGACATGTATGGCTCATAGCTCACGATCTCTTCAGACAAAAATAAATTAAAAAGTAGTATTCCAACTTATCTTTTAAAACATTCTGGACCATATCAAAAAGGTAAATATATCGGTAATATCGGCCTTAATCTAACCGATACCGATACATGGCCGATACCGAAAAAATGGCCGATATCGCCGATACCAATACCCGATAACGATACATCGGTACATCTCTACTATGTATGCATGTAAAAAATTTACCTATTTATAGCTATTCCTATGTGTGACATGGACTGGTAATCAAATTTGAAGCGTCCGATTGGCTAATTATTCTCTATTTAAGTAGGTTTGATTATAATGTTCTTGGTCTACTAGTATATGCTGACTTAGTGGTAAAATAATTTGTTTTTTCACCAATCTCTTGAATGTTTGTAGTTATATCTAAACTTGTTTTCTTTTTTCAGACAATCAAGCTTCTGCAGCAATCAAGACAAAACCAGTTTCAACCGGAAATAATCTTCTTAATATGAACTCTATGTCAGCTGCATTGGTCGATTTATCTATGCGTAAGCTGTTTTTATATGATGTATTTACATATCTTTCACTCTGAACAAAAGCTTTATTCAAGCCTCCACTGATATATATCTCAGGAGCAATTATCTTTGAAAAAACAAGGAATCACGTCGTTGCATACTTTGCAGAATTTTTATACAATTTGTAGTTGAAGTCGACACTCTCGGGCACAGCACTCGTCATTAAATATTCCGCATTTAAAGAAGAGACTAAGTTACATCTTGATTCCTATCCTATTTTTAATTTGTAGAGCTGTTGAAAATTGATAAAGGATTTTCGGAATACACCTTGGTTCAATTCTTCAATCATTCTTGCTTTTTTTCTCATTCCTTCTACAGGTTCTTTTTTTTACATGAAATTTTATACTTTCACTCCCAACAAGGCCTTGTACAAACAGCCGCAGTTGCGTAAGAAGCTACTGTTTCTGGAAGAACTGAAATATTCCCGATTGTTCACTGTATACCCAATTTATCACACTCTGGGTAAAGGGGTTGACATGGGGTTTAAACTTCTAACCCCTACGGCACCAAGTTTTATTTTTGTCTCCTTCAAAAACTTATCCAAATATTTCCTCTCATTTTCACTGCAGCTGGGGATCAATCAGCAGGCAATCGTGGTGTGGATCAACAGTCTCAGATTCCTAGTCCTGTTCTGACACCAGGTCCCGGAGCTCGACCGAAAAACGGTCCTCTGACAAAACATGGCAGTATCGACCTTGATAATCTGGCTGGTAGAGGAAAGAAACAACCTTGGTGGAAGAGTCCCAAACTACCTGTGCTGTCAACTAAAAGGAAAGCTCCAAAGCTTCCACCATTGCAGGTTTGCTTTTTGGAGTCTTATGTACATTCATTATCACTATCATTATCATCTGTCATTTCAAAATAGGGATGGCTGGTCCAAATCGCCATTGTAAGGCCTTTTCTGGTAAAGGAAATTGCGATTTTGTATGAACAGCAAGTTGGAAATTGAAATGAATATATGATCATATGAATTGCCTCCCTGTAGATGGCTATCAGCCTTCTATAGAGGCAGCAAATTTGATTATTAGGGCAGAATTACATGACAGACATGTACTATCAAAAGTCTGTAGCTCAAATGAAAAATATGTTTATATTCACAACTTGATTTTATATTCAGCAAAAATCAGGCTTGTTGTGTTTAATTATCTAATCATACTCTTTTCTTACATTTTGTATTTTAAAGTATTTGTTCTATATCTTGTCGCAGAGTTCAAAAGAAGAATCTTCTGTCTCAGGAAACGGGGATGCCACCGATGGTTATTTGAAAACATCATCTGATATTCATCTACTAAATGGTTCAGATCAAGGTAAAGTTGTAGTTTAACTTTTTTAAGGAGAATAATTCATTAAAATAACTGACACTGGCTAAACAATGTCAAAAGTTTTGGTGTTTTAATCAATTGACTCATCTGTCACATTCAGCATCAGTAAAACTAGAATAAATCCAGATGCTTGGCGGTGTGGTGCATTGTGCTAAGCGTTAGGAATACACTCGTCACCACACCTCCGATTACTCTGCGTAGGTTTGAATCTCATGCGGGGATAGCTATGTGCAAGAGGCTTGCTGGACTCCTCCCCGCCATAGGGTGGTTCACATATCCGCTGATCAGTTATGGCTTCCTCCACCTTCAAGTCCATGCTTCGGAAAAACAAATAACTGGCTAACTAATCCCATACCCGACATGGACTGGTAACCAGATGAGAGGATGATTAAGCCGTCTTGTCTCCGCCATTAAGTCCATTCATCTCGAACAAATAACTGTCGGACTAATCCCAAACCCGACACGGAATAGTAAACAGCCATGGTTCGCCAAATGAACAACCTGTCTTAGTGATTTTCCTCTTCGCCTAGATAAATATGTAAATCCTATCCTCATCTTTTTCATTAGATCAGTTGTTTACCATAGTGCAGTTAAAATAATTGCAATAAAGCAAATAAACAAACTTGCATTTAAAAGCAATGGAACTAATGCATGGATTACATCCTGCTAATTTTTTTGAAAATAGCATTTTTAAATATTTCCAGGTGCTGATTTGCCGACACCTTTGGAACCCAAGTCTACGTCCTCTCCTTCATCTAATGCTTTGGTGAGATATTATATAAAAAAATATAAATTTTCAAAGATGTGAGGCGAGGGTGTGCACAGGCCACAACCTGTCCCGCTAAGCCGTATAGTGTGGTTATATGGCCCACTGACAAAAAATGTAAAGCATTGTAATTGCGATTTTAGTATTCTAATAGATACTTTGTTGATAGCAATGTCACACTCACTGAAGTATAAACGAGACTCATGTCGAAGCAAAGTTACAAGTGACTATACAGATTCACGGCAATTCATTACACTGAGGAAAATACTGATTATGAAGTTATCTTTCAAAACCATAGATAATAATTCATGTCTATCCAAAGTGTAGCTAGTTCTGTATTATAGAATTTTTAACAGAAAATTGAAGGTTAAAACGGTTTCTCAACATACTGTGTTTCTCGCTTCATATTTACCAATCTTTTTCAACAGGATACATTAGGTGAAGACATAATGGAGAAATACATGAGAAAGGCGGCATCGAACCAATCTTCACCTCGGCCATCTAGGGCAGGTGGATCGGCCACAGATGTTCCCGTACCGTCAGGTGCCTCTGCATTGAATCGCAACAGCATAGCGGGTTCTAGTCCTGGACATGACCACACCAAATCTTCTTTAGATGATACAAACGATAAGACATTAGACTCGCAAAAGTTAGTAAATTTTTATTGAATTGTGCTGTAATGTATTTAGATCTGTATCTGAAAGATTCGAGTTGTCAAATTATCTGAATTTGGATTCCATGTTGTATTTATAGGATATTTTTTCCATTATGCACCAAAAGCGCTATTTTATAATTTGGGTACACACTCGTATATAGGTAATTTCCAGCAAACTGTATTTTTAGGTCTGGGGGTTGATAATTCTTCTCTTTTTAAATGGTTTATATGTGTGTTTTGTCAAAATACTCATAAATTATCAAGTTCAGAAGACGTTTTTTATTGAAATAGTCACTGGAAATCTAGACGTTTGTTATTGAAGTAGTCACTGGAAATCTTTGTCTGTTCTACTGAGCTGTGTATATCAATATCTGACCTAAGATATAATCTCATGCTAAATATATTTTCCGAATCTTTTTTTGTTTTGTTTATTATTCTCAACTAAGTTGTTCGAATAAACGAGTAATTAATTTTTGCTCTTTATTTTTTAACATTTTCTATTTTCTTTTTTTAGTCCGAATAGTTCATCAACGACTGACCCTCAATCAACTCCAAGTAATATATCTAGTACAGCCAGCGATAGAACTGTGACGACAATGACGCAAGGAACGTCCCCGAATTTGTCACCCCCTACTCCCGGCAAACCTGCCAAAGCGATTCCATCTACTTGTCCTGCCATGAAAAACGAATATAAACCTGATCCAGAACAATTAATTATGGATACGCAGCGTAAATTAAGACTCATGTTAGCAACGAGCGAATCTTTGCCAGAATCGACACGGTTTCCTGGAATATTGTCAAGTATTGGTATCGAAGCATTAGCTGGTTACCACTTATCTTCGAGACCTATTCAACAGGATGAGGGGGAACGTTCACAAGGAAATAGAAACAAGTAAGTTTTATCATCTCGGGTGGCCCAAATCGAATAATCTGTTTTTTTTCAAACATTCCAAAATGTTGAAAAAGATTTTACCACGACCTCCATTGAGCTCTTTTGCGACACATCGAGGGGTTGGGACCCCCAGTTTTAAGAAGCCATGCAACATCGAGATATATATGTTGGAGAGGGTGGCTTTTGAAATGCACAAATGTTAAAATGTTTTGGTTGATTTACTTTCAATACGGTTACAATGAAATAAGTGTACCGGAATTCGAAATATATATATCGGTACTTATAATATAATGGGATGCAATTTTTTTATTTTTGTCAAAAAAAAAATTTCTGTGATTTTTATTTGATTCCTTCTATATAATTTTATGAGAATAAGTTCTAATTTTCTTGGGATATAAATAAAAAAAGTTGTGCAGCTGACTTGAATATGACAAGAACACAATACCTTTTTTCTAGTTAATAATTTCAGTCACTCAATTTATTTTATATTTTAGTTCAAGAAAAGAAATCCTGTCGTTCCTGAGATTACAATTAGCAGAAGCTGTGAGTTTGCAAGATCATTCAAGAATCGCCCAAATTCATGAAACAACGAGATGTATACATGTACTTGATAGCAAAGGATGTAAGACACTGTTACAGGTAAGTTGGTCTCGTTTTTTGCTCATTGCTGGCTAACCGGTACTACCGCAATATGTGTACCGGTTAGGGTAAGGCCATAATTTTATTCCAATTTTCCCTATTTTAGTTTTATTACGAGTTCGTGGGTCCGTCTGTGTTAGCCAAGTGAATATGCCCATAGGTTTCAGTCCTTTTACACAACTTGATGTAAAGTAGACGAACAAAATTAGTTACCTCCATATTGATACACACACTTCTGGAGCGCCAGCTAACCTTAGTCAAACAAGTCCACTGATCAGTATGTTCCAACATAATAACCCAGTCATAATTTGCTATATTATTGTTTAACTTCCATGAGGCCTCATTCTAGGCTGGTGCCTCTTCTATTGTCGATCTGTACATAAATTCATTTTCTACTTGTAAATACATCTAAGCGACCTTTTCCTCCATAGTTTAACTATTTTTCATACTTTTCTTTTTGGAAAGGAGATTCCTCTATTTTTCTTTATTTATTTTGGACATGAAGTGGACCTATCGACCGTTTTGTTATTATGTTGTGCTTGTGAAAAAAATCACTTTTAAATATTGGGCCAATTGCTTTGAAATTTTCAGTGCTTGAAGCTTCTTGTTGTCACTAGAAGGCCATTATTTTTATTCATCTGAAAAATATCTGTCGGCTCTATGAGATTAGTTTTGCACTTGAAGTTTTGTGTCATGACGTCATCAAAATTGAAAATCCTGCTTCATGATGTGGGGATCACATCTCGATGATTCAGTGGTCAGACTGTAAAAGTACTGTAAAACATTTGATACCACTACGGTTCGGGTTTCTTGTCCATATATATATTTGGACTTGTTTAAAATGTCATTGGAATGAACTTGATGAATGACATTCTATAACTGTTCCAAGAGTGGAACAATTTAACCATTACATCAAGGGCCTTTAGATCGGAAAATCAGCCTTGTTATGCTGCTTTCTGAGTATGTTTGGGCGAATCAATTTGATTTTGGAAGGTGAAGGTAAACTAGAAAACGTCAATTCTCCCAAAACTAATTGTTGCACATCACCAACCTAAGTTGTAACACAATACTAAACTCATTTCAGAATCTCTGGAGAGAATACAAACAGAGATCTGCATATGTTGCCTATTTAGTGAGAACAAAACAAGCTTTGTTGACAACGTCGTCTTATCTTCAACATATGTTTCGATGTACAGAACGTGATCAAGAGACTTGCAGGTACTTTATTTAAAATTGGGTGTTTCATACTTTTTCTCTGAACAAAGCACTGAAGTAGTAGTAGTATACTAAATAAGCAATGAATAAGTAGCTTGAGTAGCCTACTGCTTACAAAATATTTCACATTAGTTGGCTAACATGGTTACCCGTAGGTTCTCAGTGCTCGATACGGAGCGATCTCCAGAGCTCTGTGAGAGAAACCTGGGGTTCTTGAGCTATTCATTTACTTATTCAAATATTGATTTGTCAATTTTGAAACTGTCCAAAGAAGCAATAACAGCATTTATGAAATATTCTTCAAAAAACAAAAACAGCAAATACATACGAGTCATTATGCTCATTATTAAGTAAAGTGATTTTAATTTACTCCGAAAAATTGATCAGTAGGTAACACTGTATTTTTTTTTGTTTTCACTTTTTAAATTTATTGTGGGGCTTTGTAAATAATAGTCATCCTCCTCACAGGCTCCATAACAATAAAAATATTGAGAACCCCTGACATAGACCACACCACATCAACAGGAATAGTATTATACAGCTCAGTCTCAGTAAATATTTACTTTTTGTAATGAAAATCATGACACATTGGGCAGAAGATTTAACTTTATTATACTTAATTTATGACAAGGAAATGTTTTATTATAAATGCACATTTGATCAATATAAGACCTTGTTTTTGTGAACATAAATGATTGTAATGAGACTAAATATCTGATATAGCCAGTCATACTGTTTTACCAGCGTTAATTTGAATGAATTTGACATTTTATGTTGAGTTCTAAATCTGGGCACATAAGAAGTAATTTTTCAGGAAATGAATTTTTATTCTGTGAAAACTCTAGAAATTATTTCACACATTTGCAGGGTACTACTAGTATACAATTCTGCAATTCTTGTTTATACAAGTTGGAATATGATGTATTTACCATGCATGAACCCATTCTGGATAGTATGCCTTTGAAACAGTTGATGGCAAAATTTTACATTTGCTGATATTTCAAAGTTCATAAAACATGAAATGTACTAGCATGAATTTAGTAGAAAAATGATATTTTTGTTTTTCCAGGCGTTATTTAACATCAAGATTTGTCAGTCTGTTTTTGAAACGTATGGATTCGCAATTACGTGTTTTTCGAACTCGTTTCACAAGCGCTACGGCTGCTGATGAGAAAGTTGCTCTTGTCAGGGAATTTTTAAGTTTCTTGTATGGAGAAATGTCTAAAGACAAAGTATGGGCAGGTATGTCTTATATTATTGTTTTGTTATATAAGGTTTTGTATTTTTCAGGATGTGGATTCTTAGTTTGTTTTTATTTATTATTATTTTTTTTTTATGTAGCAGTCATAGTCCGAACTCAGAGTCGTATCCAGAATCTGAATAGCTTCTTGTAATAATCAAAATTTCCAACAGAAAAAAACGAGTATTCTCAATAGATAATTAAACAGGCTTGCACATGCCACAGTTTTTCTGATTAAAATTTCGATTTCGAGTACATAGCTGGATTTAGAGTTAAAATTCCTTCAACTTTTGATAGTCTGAAATTTTGTGAAACTGCCGTCAGAATCTGAAGGTATATGGGGCCTTGGTATAAGTGGCCAGCCATGTGTTGAGGAATAGTTTGTTTGAAATGATGGTGCCATCATTTATTCACTTAATTAGACACATATATCTAATCTTTTTCTTCGTATATCTATATATTCTTCGAAATATCAGGGCATGAATTACAAGATGCTGATTGTATTTTTTCATGTTTTTGAAATATTCCAGGTGCAAGCGAGGAACAACTTATTGAAGCAGAGAGAGCTATAGAAAGATCAGTTTTCATTTACATTTATAAAATTGCTATTTATCCAAATGGTGAAGGTGATGTCATGAGAGACGAGTAAGTTTATTCTTTGTATTTATTGATAATATAACTTTATCATTCTGTAAAAAATGACTATTTTTTCGTCGATGTTCCAAATCCCTCCATATTTTTGTGCGACCGAATCTGTGATCTTTACCTTGCAACGACAACATAGTTAGATCAAAAACTTCTACACCTATTGCCTGTCAACCTATTTTGGTGGAACAAAACCCCAATGAAACATGTCAGAGGCTTTGGGAACCTGTGTGCAATAGCTTATTGTCTGAATTATTTAAAGTATAAATAAGTTTATAAGAAACCTAATACTAACATAACAAAATGATCTTTCAAGTCAAGTTTAATAATAATGGAGCTTAATAAAGATTATATTTAAACAGTCTACACGTAATAATATATCATATTTGAATAGAAACTTGCGGAACCTTTGGACTAGGTACTTCCATAGTGTGTAGACCAGGTTAGGGTTAGGTCATAATTTTTTTCCCGGTTTTCCTCATTTTAGTTCTATTACGAGTTCAGGGACTGTCTGTGTTAGCCAAGTGAATACACTCCCTGCCCATAGGTTTCAGTCCCTTTACACAACTTGATGTAAAATAGGCGAACAAAATTATTTACCTCCATATTGGTACACACACTTATGGAGCTCCCGCTGAACTACAGGTCGCGGCCGAACCCCAGTCGAAGACCACTTCAGCAAAGAGGCTAGCTTTAGAAGTTCAGCAGGATCAACTTGCATTTTCTGATTGGATGAATGTGCTATGCATATTCGGCGCTCCCGAAGTATGCGAAGCAAGATGGCGTAATCGGAATGTAATATGTGTACTAGGTTAAGGTTAGGCCATAATTTTAGCAGGTATAAATACTACGGGAAGCTCTTGGCTAGTCTTCGAACTGATAATGGGACTAAAATAAGGAAAATTGGAAAAAATTTATCGCCTAACCCTAACCTGTTACCCATGTTACGTTCCGATGTCCGCCATCCTGATTCGCATACTTCGGGAGCACCGCATATTCTTGTACACAACAAATTCCAATTCTTAGTTCAATTTTACTGTCCCAGTTTCCTTTGCACAACTCAAATTTATCTTTATCTATTTCCAGGGTCTATCAAGGACACATATCACATCTAGCAGCTGTGGTTACACCTCACCATCCAGCATTACAAATACCTAAAAAATATTTGAACGAATGTCCATGGACGTCAGCTCAGGCAGAAACGAAATCTATCAACGCTTATAAAACTCCAAGGGACAAACTTGCTGCCGTACTTCGATGCTGTAACACCATAATGAATTTATTGAAAATGGCAGATGAAGGGACCGTTCCCGGAGCTGATGATTTTACTCCAGTTCTTGTATATGTTTTAATTATGGTAAGCAAGATTTTTGTATCCTTCATTCTAGCTTTTCAGCATTTTCTCTTTTTTTTCAAAATTCGCTTTCAATAACTTTTTGAATAGTAAAAAAACAAGAAAGCACAATGCTCAAATATATGGACACGAAGGCCCAAAATGAAGTAGTATGGGTACTACCTGTACTGCAGTCTTCCCACTTTGCCTGACCACCTGGTAGAAATGAACGAGGAACTGCCACAATATGCGCAATTTTTAATTTTGATGACGTTATTGCATACAAAAAAGCAAATTCCATAGAGCACACAGAAATATTTGAAATGAATACAAGTAATAGTCTTCTAGCGACAACAACAATCTTTAACCACTGAAAATTCACAGCAATTGGTCCAGTAATCATGGAGATATTTTTTCTTGTAACAGGCAAATCCACCCCACCTTCTTTCCACCGTACAGTATATAACAAGTTTTATTGGAGATGAACTAACTGGAGAAGATTCTTACTGGTGGATGCAATTCA
Organism: Styela clava; assembly: GCF_964204865.1. Lineage (NCBI taxonomy): Eukaryota > Metazoa > Chordata > Ascidiacea > Stolidobranchia > Styelidae > Styela > Styela clava. The sequence continues at coordinate 9,510,557 of NC_135254.1, forward strand.
CGGCAGCTACTGAATTTATTAAAACTATCGATGAAAGAAAGTGATTTCATTATAAAAGTAGACACAGTTTTTCAATTTATTCATGTGAAATGGATTAACTTCGCCGAATTTTTGCAACTCCACACATATAGCTTTCAAATTTTCTGATTAGATGAATGATGTTTATATGAACGTGGTTGGTCTTAACTGGGTAAAAAATCAATCTTCTGGATTTGAGCGCACCATGGTTAGTGCTGGGCATTTTTGAATATCTGATGAATCAAATCGAATAATTTTTTTGAATTGAATTTTGGATACTTGAGGAGATGTGTAATCGTATTTGTCTTTTTTATTGTAATTTGTCCTTCAGACACATAAATTCCTTAAAAATATAGAATCCATCACTCAGACAGTTCGCTGAGTGTTAACACACAATAAGAAAAATGTTTCATCATAACTCGTAGTCATTACTAAGAAGAGTCATACGTTGGAATTGTATTTTTAAAAAATTGCTTCTGTAGAAAAAATTAAGAATTTCACCTGGACCTGGCAGACGAAAAAATACAAGATGGCGGTGATTTGAAATTTCCGTCTTGAGTCTTGACCAATTTGTATAATTTACTATTCGATTCAAAAGGCCCAGCCCTGCTAATGGTTACAGCAATCGATTTAGCTATGTAGGCGTCGCAGGTTTGGGATTTCAGATTCTAACTACACTTCACCCAGAAGTTGGGTGGACACTACAGTGTCAAACCGTTAAGATTAAAGTATAATAGCTTTCTTATATATTGGTGACTGCTCTTTTTTCCGAGTGAAGGCATGTCAACTCCTCATAAAAAATATGTTTTTGGGTAAATTTCTGTATTTTAGAGCCGCATCACTTGTTGTTTCATAACTTGATCATCCAAGTATGTGTGAGTGATTCTGATTATTGTATGAAAATATTGTTCATATAATTAATAATGTTTCTAACCGGCGTTCGTTTTTTCCTACATAATTAATCTAATACCACATTACCTGAATTAAATTAGGTTTCAAATAATTGCTGTCGGAAATCTGTAAAATTAGTATTTACTAAATCTGTAAAATTAGTATTTACTAATATTTAAAGCATCAATTTTTTTATATTTTTGTGCCATTGTAATGGTTTACATCTTCGTAAAAACATCACGTACTTTCCCTTTATGAGAGTAAAATTGAAAATAATTTTCAAGTTCTGTAAACAAGTTTTCACCCCATCAAGGTTTTGGTACTCCCGTAGTATGTGAACTAAGATGGCAAAGATCGGACCATAGTATGTGTATCAGGTTAGGGTTAGACCATATTTTCAGGTACAAATACTACGGGAGTCACGTGGCTTGTCCCCGAACTCGTATTAAAACTAGAATAAGAAAAATTGAATCAATTTATGGCCTAACCCTAACCTGGTACACAAACTACGTCCGGGTGTCCGCCATCTTAATTCACATACTACGGGAGTATGAATGTTTTGAATCAAATTAGTGATGTTATGATTCAAATATAATCTTTCCACGTTTCATCTCATAGAGACTGACCACTTCAGACAGTCCTTTAACAACTATGCTCGCCCTTCGCTCAGTGTTTGTAGAATTTTGTTTGCAGATGTCCGACCTTGGTCAGACGAAACGTCCCAGAAATTTGTTCTGCTGTATCCGTGATTCACATCACTATAGAGGGAGAAATTAGTTATTAAATATTACTTTAATTTCTCTACAGATGTGCATCAATTCTCATTGTACTAATCTATTAACTTATAGTAAATGAATTAGACTTGGAAATTATATAATTAAACTTGTGAGTTTGTTCCTTTATATTGCATACTCCCTCATGTTCCGAATGTTTATATAATCTATCTGGGAAGACTGTGTTATCATTTCTCGTGTGCAAGCCCCACATCTTGAATTCTGCCCAGTTGCTGATTGAAAGGGGTGCAACACAGCTCAGGCCGTGCTGATGAAATACTTTAGCGTTTGCATCGTCCAACTTGCTATTCAGATTTCTTCTACAGTATGCTCCCTTTCATTCCTTATATTTTCAGTCTTATCTGTTGTAATTCTTGGTGTAATTTTATCTAATCTAGTATATTATCTTATCTTTCGATTTGATTTTCATATTATATAGTTATATTTTTCATTCTGATAAATTATATCTTTCCGTAGGATAGTAATACATCACGCCTACATTCATTTCATGCCGTTTCATTGTTTTTTTCTTTAATTTTTCTGTGATTTGGAAAATTCTGTTTTCTTTTTCTCTATGAGCCATCTTGAAAAATAATATAATGATGAGATTATCTTAGCACATGCTTAGTATTTTTTCAAACTACTTTCTAATTTTAATGAGAGGTGGGGTTTTCATATTCATTACTCGAGAATGGATTCATTTTATGTCGAAGCACGGCATCCCTCTTTTGTTAGGATGAGAATTTGCAGGGTAATCAAGAGATGCGGTGGCGAGCGTATTCCTAAAAACCTCGCACGATGCCCCACACCGCCGTTTCAGATGCGTGGACTTGATTTGATTCCCGATCAGTTGAGTGTTGGATATTCGTGATTTCCAGGATAGTTGGGATTGTGGTATTGCGTCATTTGAAAGATAGTTGACGTCCTAGATCAGGGGTTCCCAAACTTTATTGGCCGCGGGCCAAAACTTGAATCGGAGGGATGTTCGCGGGCCAGAAGAGTGTAGCGCCTGAAAGCGCGTGACATGTCTAAGCTCTTATGGTTCATAATTAAATTACTGCCCTATGTAATCATAATACCGGTACGAATAATTGAGATAATGCTTTAGTTGAATTGTTACGATAAAACCACGTGCTTGAAGTGTGATAATGGCGTAACACTTGGCGCTATCTAGAATGAAAAAAGGTGAAGCAAAATCTGTTGCACTAACTTGCACACTATTTCACTCAAGCTCGGCGGGCAATTTTGAATCGTTACGCGGGCCGGATTTGGCCCGCGGTTTGGGAACCCCTGTCCTAGAGGATCGGCGTAGTCATCTCGTCCAGTCCAATGTTCGACGAACAATTATAAGTGTACAGGTCAGGCTTTCCACCTTCAAACCTGTCGCAGTCGAATGATATACGAAAGAAGGGCGGTCCATAAGTATGTGTGCCAATATGGAGTTAACTAATTTTGTTCGCCCACTTTACATCCAGTTCCGTAAGGGGACGGAAGCCTATGTGCAGGGTGTATATTCACTTAGCTAACACAGACAATCCCCGAACTCGTAATGTAACTGAAATAAGGAAAATCGGAATAAAGTTATGGCCTAACCTGGTACACATTACAGGTGAAAGGGAATATGGTACCATCATTGCCTCATCACTAGGATTTTCGAATATATGACGGTTATCGAATATTATTTTCGATTGGAATTTGGAGTACTAGGAAGATATGTTATCGTATGCGATTTTTCATTGTAATTGGTCTTCCAAACACTTAAATTACTAATTAAACGGTATCTATTACCCAGACAGTTTGTTGAGTGTTCACACGCAATAAGAAACGGGTTTCATCAATAACTCACTCGGAAGAAAAGAGTCGTCTGTCAGAATTGCATTTGTTGAGTGTTCACACTCCATAAGAAACCTGTTTCATCAATAACTCAGTCGGAAGAAAAAAAGTCGTATGTCAGAGTTGCATTTTAAACATTTGGCTCAAATGAAAATTAATGAGAGACTCACTTCGACCTTTGGTCGGACAAATAAACAAGATGACGACGATTCGAAGTTCTCGTCGGAATCGATTCGAATAATTTACTATTCGATTGAAAATGTTCAGCCCTCCTCATCATTTATGACATGGCTGAGTTATCGTTACGACTTTTTCGGTTTGATTTGGTAGGTATTTATTACGGTTCCATTACATTTGAACCCACGTACATTTGAACCCATGGCAATTGCACCTGTATGCTATTGCACCTATGGATTTTTTTTTGTTTTTCGGAGAGTTAAACCCATACTAACCCTAACCCATGGGTTTTAGCACCCGCATATAGATTGAACCCGTGGATATACACATGGGTTCAAATGTACGTGGGTTCAAATGTACGGTCACCATTTATTACAAAAAACGATGGCCCAACGTATTCGTCGCCTGTTGCTAATCGACTGTACACGTCCGCTATCCAGTGTTTCGATCATACAATCCTTTGCGCAAACCGGACTCTTGTCTTGTCTAGAAAAATGGTAAGTATTGAATAAGTGACCCATTTTTCGGATCACGTATTTAACGTTCACCAAATATTGAAATCGTTACCAGTTGATTTCTAGCCTGGGAAAAATAGTTATATTGTATTTACAGGAAATCCAAACGTTCAGACCAAGTCTTCGTCCACGAAAACAGTCTGCATTTGCTACGCGAACTAATACGATACAGCGTGTATCATATGTTTTGCATAGCCAGTTAAAGAGCCCGGTCTCAAAATTTCACGCAGTCCGTTTTTGTTTTGAAAATTTATGTTCGAACCAAACGGGAATTGCGAATAGTGTGACGCAATTGCAGCTATAATGATAACTTCCGTTTTAGAATGATTATATTACGTCATATTGTTATCGGTATGCTGCCATCCGGATTCAGAGACCTGATTAAAATTTGCTTTTTAATTTTCAATTGCTCCACTATACGTTATTTATCCGCGGCCCAAACGTTTTATGTTGGGAAAATCATGCGTCGATTTGCACAATTTTTCGTAACCGGTGAATAGAGTTTGTTTTTGTGCAAAAAGCAAAGAAATCGTGTAGAAGGAAGTTGCCTCGTTAAGCAGCGGATTTTGATGCAATTTGTAGAAAGTTGGGTACAGAACCGATCGTTCATGTCGTAGATTCGTAGTCAGTCGTTTTGATTTTGTTCGAGGTTATATTCATGTTATGAATTATTGGACACGCAGTGTACATATAGATCGTTTTGTTACAATTCTATATATGCTTGAATATTGCCGTGAACAAACTCATATTAACTTGTATAAAGTAAGAATAAGTAGTAAGAAGTAAGAAATAAAGTAAGAAAGTTAGGTGTAAAAGTAGTTACGTATAGAAGATATGAGCAGAGTAGGTGACCGAAGTAAAGCTCTGGCAAAATCGTGAACTTTTAGTACCACGACGGTGGGCTTTTTTATTTGATGTTTTTTCGTTGTTGATTATTCACACACTTCACACTCAAAATAAAGATAAACTCACTTTTGACTGAAGTCAGTCGGATTACTGAAATGGCGATGGCCGGGCTAAAGTAACCCACCATGAAATCATACGCGACGCCAAATACCAGACGGAGTAAAGCAGCCCAAGCCAACGTGCTGATCCGGGCGGATATTTGTTTTCTTGATCTGTAATATACATTTAGTCGACCATAAACTGATATTCCTCCCGTCTATAAATTGAGCCCCTCGGCGTCTGAATCATTTTTTATTTGATTTTTCAAATTTTATCCGTTGTGATAGGCTTATATATCATTCAATTCATGCATATATAGAAAGTGAGATTGTATTTTAACAGCAGAAACAAAAAGATATGTCATTGTTTTAGCATAGTGAGATGACGCTTTGGAAACAGTTGTGTGTGCAGTCACTTCCGGATGCGTTAAGAAGGCTCCAACGAAAACGTTTAATTCAGGACAATGATGGCTTGTTCAATATCCACGGAACACATTCGTTGAAAATTCATGTATTCCATTAATTGTAATGATCGTAGAAAAATTGTTACCTCGAGGGCGATTTCAAAACAGTGTGTTGGATGTTATATTTTTTATTATTATTTCAATGAACCTCATTGCATAATAACATTTATTATATTTCATTCATGAAACCACAGTTTTTAGAACGTGGATTTACCTGAGTTTGGAGTAGAGCTGGATATATCGTCCCAATCTTCTTCTCCGTAGACTGTTTATTGGGTGCTATATATAGGTAGCGGGCTTGACTATTTGGAACAACTACACAAAACGTGTACTACGAATCAAGTATTTAAACGTACAATAATGCATTACGTAAATGTGTGATATTTTGTCACCTGAAAGAAATTGTTTCCGTCTTGCATCTACCAATATTCTATGCCAAGTATATGTCACATGTAGCTTTTGTTTGTATTGTCGCGAGGATCAATTTAAGATCGAACATATGTATTAAATGCCGTTTTAAGGAGAACTTTTTTGATCAAGCAGTAACTTTAAAGTGTAAAATAATAAAAAAAATGTAAAATTTTTGTGAATATTATCCTAAAAGGTAAACACCGCCAAATAATTCAAGTGCGGTGTTAAGGTCGCATGGGATGAAATTCGAAAAAATTCTTTTAATTTCGACTGTTGTGGTGAGTCGTATATATATCAGTATGAAAGGCTAACGTCACAATGCTGCAGTGTATATAAAGTCATCGGTAGTGTATGTTATTGAGATCACGTTAAGAGATCGCATACCAAAGCGGCACCCGGTAATATTTAGGTAGCGTGGTTTTTTTTATTGGTCGACCTTGATCTCTCTATATTATAATACAGTTATAATATTAAGGTGATATTGTGTGGTATAATATATTGCACGGCTGGTAGGTTCAGTATCGCCGGCCTATGCTGTTCTATTGAAAATGAAATAATATATATAACAACCCAAAATGGAGTTGTAATTATCCTACATTATTTATTTCGTAAAAAATACTTTTTTGTAACAAGCAAAAGGAATATTTGCCAATGTTTATGTGCGACGCAAATTAAAAATCGAACGTAAGTGAATCATAAAAAAACGATTAAATAATAATAATCTTGTTAAAAAAAAAAATTAACGAGAAAATTGCCATAATTTCTACGATTGTGAATACACGTTTCGGAATACATTGTTTTTTAAGTACTGTATCCTAATAAGGTCTGGTATTGGTATTAAGAACTGAGAAATAAAAATGCTAAGGAGAGAATTAATAGCGCACTGGAGAATGTGAAAATATTTAATTAACTTTAGTACTGATATATATGTTTATTAAACATAACATGGCATCAGTCATTGTTAATTGTTATGACAGTCTACATCTGTACACCAAGCGAGATCGACTCAAATTTATTAAAATGAATGACTCGCGAACCATATCGGTTTCGCCGAAAAAATTTGGGCGTAATACACACCACAGTTTATTACAATCTGTAGCCTACGTCACTGCTCATCTATAGCGAGGAAAATCGACACAAAGAAATACGAACGCTCGCCATTCCCAGACATTTTCGAGACGTGCGATATGGTATTTGACAGAGCAATAATGAATGTGACTGCCTATTTCAGCTCACTAAGCATTAGCTCAGTAGTTGTGTTTGAATTTACCTTCAGTAGGCAGGAAGGGAGGGTACTCTGTTTAACTTAACAATATACCGGTAATTGGCGTGTTGGTACGCTGACAAGTGCCGGTGCTTTTATAAAGGCATGCTTCCATTTCAGGCTGTGCTTGATATGCTGAAAAGAATAAGGTGTATGCGAGTGTACTGGGAACTTGTACAATCGATCTTGCAGTCATAATGTATATGTATTATGCTTGGCTGCTGTAAAGCGAACCATCGTTATATACGTCGCCACACTGAAGTACCATTCAAGAATTTAAGCGGTGCAGAAAACAGCAACACTTCAATAGGAACAAAGATTATGAAGCGGTAAGCGTTTTGTGACGTCGATTTAGCCTAGCCCAAGTCATTCCTGTAACCATGAAGGTAGGCAATATAGATAAAAGAAATATTTTAAATTGTTGTTTGTTTGTTGTGTTGTGGATGACGTTTGCCTCTGTCGTTACACACCGAATATCGCGGCAGCGCCTTAACTGCAACAATTTCGTCAAGTCTTTTTCAAACAGTTTAACGAGAAAATTTGGAACATCTATCACATATGTATCGTCTTTATCAGCAGCCTGCAACTTCAACCTAATTAAACAGCAAACAATATAATATATATTATAAATTATCAATGCATGAAAATGTCCTAATCAAGTGTGGTACTAAGATAAATAATATTTAAAAAGGCCAATCATGGCGATGTGGCCTTGGGCTATTGAACTCAATTATGCCCAGTTTTGGCGGTTTTTTAGTTTTAAGAAGTCTAAATGAACTCGTTTGATTTCGTTTCCTTATTTTACTTTGAAAAACATTACCTATTGTGCTAAGTTTTAGTAAAATCTTACCAGTATAATCAAATTTGCCCTAAAGTAACTTCATGATAGATTTCCGCATTCATTGTTTGGTGCTTCCTGGTTTATGTGAATGGGTCAAATTGAGTTGTCGAAGTCCTAGATGCAAATTCTTCTGAAGTAGAGACATTCTCAGTCATCAAGGCTAAAAACCAGATCCTGTAATGCGTTTTCTACAATATAAAATCGGAAACGTAACGTTTCATTATCAACCTTTAATATCAGGCATAATTGGCAAGACAGTTTTCAGAACAAACATAGATGACCGTGCGTCGCACCGTTAGTCAAGTTGGGGCTAGTACTAAGCCTTGACAAAATTTTGTGATGAGTACTTTAAATTTGTTAAAGCAAAATCATTTTAACAGGAAATTTCATCACCGATATGGAATTCTAGCTTGCTTGGCTGCATCATCTTCCGCTTTGAATGCTGGATTTGCCATCAGTTTTAGTTCTCCAGCAATCCAGGATTTAGAACAAGGAAAGGGATTAATTCACCTAACTCCAGAAGAAACGACATGGTTTGGGGTAGGTTGGATAATAGTTTAGAAATTAGGAATTGCGGGAACAACTGTGATTGTTATTATTATTTAGCCATGCTTTTCTGTTTTTTTTTTTTCGGGAGGGGGGGGGGGGGGGTGATAAACCACTCGGATGTCCTCTGAAGACAATCAATTTTTCGGGCATTCATCTATTAAACTTCTGATCCATTTGTTTGCAAATATATCAGTGACTTCGAAAGCATGACTCAAGTCACAATCTGAATCACACTTAATCTGAACGAATTATCTGAGCGTTTCCGTAACGTGACAAAATGTTAGTTTGGTCATCTCTGATACATGCGATTTTGCTAAATACAACTCACTATATTATCAAAAATAAATATAATAACGTAGCAACAACGAATAGCTGAATGACTATTTGAATAATTGCAAAAACAACTCGGTAACTATTACTAGAAAACGTAAAGCAATTGTTGTTGTTGTTCAAGTTATAACCCATGTCGATGAACGGTGATGTAAGTGAATGTTGTATTCTTGCGCCATCATTACAGGACACTTAAACCTACTATCTCCAAATCTACTCTAAACTAGCACGAAGGTTCATCTATTCACGCTTCGAAAGAGCCTTTAGCTAGAAATAGCTTCATTTTGCTCGATTTCGGCGCTAATTTCATTCTCAATATATAGGAAAATATCTTTATTCTCTCAAGAATCCTATTTAACTCGTAACCATTTTGCTGAAAATATACAAACATGGGCCACGTGACCAAAACATTCGATTATCTCTCTATAATATATTAATTAAACTTCAATTGGTCGCGGCATTAAACACATGGCGATAAACTTTACTAATTCACTGATCAGAATATTTATAATATCAAATCTTAAATGTAAAACACACATAAATTGGTTTCAGAGTCTCCTTCCTTTGACGGCAATGTGTGGCAGTTTACTGAGTGGTCCGCTGATGGACTATTTCGGGCGACGACCAACAATATTGATGGTCGTAATCTTGTTTCTTGTCAGCTGGATAACTATGTTCTTTGCTTCAGGATATGCAATGCTTTTTTCTGGTCGCGGATTATCCGGTTTGGCGACAGGAATGAGCTTTGCAGTTATACCAGTAATTTATTTTTGCGTTTTATCGGTGCAATGTTTGAGTTCTGACAAACAATTTCTAAATTGAAAATGATTAAAAATAATATGAAATTTTGCTTGATATATAGATCAACATAACGATATGTAAAAATGGAGGTAACTAAAACTATCGAATAACTTTTTGCTTGTATTAAAATGCAAATTAACACATTTCCAAACCACGGGTGTTCAACAGTGGGCCGGGATAGCATTGTGGTTTGAGCGTGGTGAAAGGACCAAACCAACTGCTTCACTTATGATGTAATTACCTGGGTCAGCAGTTTCAAATTAGAATGATTCCAGTCCTCGTCTAGGCAAAAATAAAATTGCTCTATTTTAAATAATATTTTTTATTCTATTCCAGGTATATATATCAGAAGTTAGTCCAGCTATTTTACGCGGAACAATGGGAAGTATATTTAGTGTTCTGTTAGCGCTTGGACTTCCGGTTGGGTATTGCGTTGCCGTTTTATACAGCTGGAGAGGAATGGCAGAATCTGGAGCTATAATAGGTAAATATATTAAATTGAAAAATTGGTTAAAGACGAATTTGTAATAATTTAAATTTTAGAAACTCATAAATGCGCACTACAGAGGATCAATAAATGCAGAAAAATGAATATAAAATTTATATCAATGTGTCATAAGCTTCACTCACGTGAACACGGGCCATTGAGCGGCGTTCTACATTCATATTATTATATCTTCATTATACAAGGTAATCTTATACACTTTTTTCATAGCTTGTCTCACATTCGTAGTCTGCTATTTACTGCCCGAAAGTCCGTATTGGCTACTTAGACAAAACAAAAATTTGGAGGCAACCAAATGTCTCAAAGTTTTACGTGGAAGCAACGATGTCGCGGCGGAAGTGAAGGACATACAGGCGTTACAGCAGGAGGTAGGCAGATTAAGGTAGTTCGTTTGTACAGAAAAGAAATGAGCTTCATTTCGACATCGGGCATTTTTATCCATATGTAATAAACTAAGTAATATACGCTATTCTTCGCCATTCATTGTAGAAACGACGGCGCTTCAAAAGTATGTGTACCAATAGGGAGGTAACTAATTTTGTTCGCCTACTTTACATCAAGTATGAAGAAACTGAAACCTATGGACAGGGGGTATATTCACGTGGCTTACACAGACAGTCCCCGAACTCGTAATAGAACTGAAACGGATTAAAAGTATTGCCTAACGATAACCTGGTACACATACTACAGGAGTACCAAACCGACGAGCATCGTCCCGGGACTTGCGACGAAGATGCCGAGCGCACTATGACCCCGGTTATGATACACGAACGTGTACATAACAGACGCTTGTAAGAAATTGGCAGAACCGGCTCGTGATTTTGAATTACCTCAATTCATCTTATTTAAAATTGTGAGATGTGATGGATGAGCCCACTAGATCAGTTGTTTATAATATATTACATACCAAATAAACATCATTCCTTTTCAGCTGTCTACATCAGTTACAGCTGAAGAAATTTTTTCGCGATCATTCATGAAGCCAATGGGAATTGGTATAATGCTGATGGTAGTTCAACAATTTAGCGGCGTAAATGCTGTATTTTTCTATTCACACGAAATTTTTCAACGAACAAATTTTCATGATGGTAAGACAATTTTCAGTTCTATAATACTCTAATTTTAACAAATAATAATCATGTAATATATAGGCTACAATCTACTGATACTACTTCGTATTACGTTACGCTAAAGCAGTGCTTCTCCACCTTTTTTTGGGAACGGAAGACCTATGCCTTTTATCTCGCCTCACGCAACACCAAGAAATTTTAAGATAAAATTGATACCAAAAATTGTGTAATATTGCACAACCGGCTTATTACAACATCTTTTGAGGCTTTCAGTTTTAAGCCAACAATCCAGGACTTGAGGAGGTTGGTTTCCAAAAATGTAGCCTTTGAATAATTAAAAAAATAGAACACTCAAGGAAGTTCGCGAAACAGTTTGAGAAACACTGCTCTAAAAAATAAACTGATGTACGTCTCTTCCGTTTTTCCCTTATGCTCGTACTTGAAGCGGCGAAGCGCTATTGCATATTGATATGTACATTGCTGAAGTTATTTATGCTCTCATTTTCCTTTTTATTCTAGAGAACGTGGCAGGTATTCTTGTGAGCAGTCTACATGTCGCTGCCTTGATTGTGGTGACCTTTACAATAGATAGATTTGGTCGTCGTATATTATTACTAGTATCTGCATTTGGTATGATGATCTGCCATGCTGTAAACGGAGCCTGTATGTATATTATATCACGTAAGTAAACTATAGTTGCTCATATTTTTGTGCGAGCAAGAATCGTCGGCAAATTTCATAGTGTCACATTTGCTTTTTTAGACTGATCAATGGTCTTTTCTTTTTAGATAATGAAGCTACAATACGGCAAAAGAATATTTCATTGTCAGATATTTCCTTTGTCGAACGAGATTTAAATATATACAATGACTTGAATGATACTTCACGTCTCAATACATCATCTATGCAAAATGTCGCCACGAGTTTGGAACAGTCAGAAAATACATCAGACAACAATAGTACGATATGCTAGTAACTATAGGATGAATACAGATTACTCATAGGTGACATCATAACTAGCTCATAAAAAAGAATATATGCAAAGTTCCAGTGTAAATGAAGCACTGTGCGTCGTACAACTTGAGTACAACCATATAAAATTTGATTACTTTTGGAATTTTTTATATTCACAACATTGAAACATAATTTGTTTCGCTCGCAATATGAGATGGCCTAAAATGTGTGAGCTTAGTGTTCCCCTTCACGAAATATAATATATCATTAACTATGCCTCAAGTCAGTAACGTAAAGTCTTTTAATTATTCCTTCTAGCTGCATCATTGACTTCACTGTTGTTTGTAATGTTGTATATAGCAATGTACAGTGTAGGATTTGGTCCTATTCCATTTATTGCACTAAGTGAAATGTTACCTCAGCGCGGTAGAGGAGTGGCGTGTGGAATCGGTACAATGTGCAACTGGATTTGTGCTTTCACACTCACGAAGACTTTTGTACAATTAGTGGTAAATATGGTTTGATTATCAACTTATATGTATTACTTTCGTTCATAATGAACCAGACTCCCTTGACTCCCTTTCCGTTAATTCCAATTATTTCCCACCGACATATTACTAATATAATTTTATCAAATTTGTATTTCTCCTTATCTCAGCAACAAACGCTGCATAAAACTATAATACCACTTCCCTGGTGTCATCTAACATACGGTATCACATACTAAATTCATAGAACGTTTATAAGTATACATATGCTGGATTGTAAATTTCACATTAGTATAAGTGCTTTTCGTATTTTGCAGGAAGTTATCACCATTACGGGTGCGTTTTGGCTCTTTTCATCAGTATGTTTTTTATCTATTATATTTATTTGGCGATGCGTGCCAGAGACCAAAGGAAAAACTTTATCACAAATACAAGATATATTTGCAAGCAATACCAACTTCCATATGTCGCCAAGATTATCGACCAAATCGCCAGTTAAGAGTGTAAACCAGGTGGTTATGGCGAGCCCACTTTTGCCCTCTAAACGTTCTTCAAGTATGCAAGCTCAGATGATGAGCTTAGTGACGGAAGATTGACATGCCGTCTCTCCATTTGTATGAAGCTAATTATCTGGCCTACAAAAAGCAAGAAGAGGATATGACGACACTTTGGTATAAGTTCTTGCATGCAGGTGCACTCAATAGAAGACTACAGAAACCCTTATTACAGCAAATTTATTACTTCGAATTTCGTTTTGAATCTGTTTGCATGTACTAGACACTATTTTTATTGAAGGTATATTGATACTGTGTTTATTTGATTACATTGTGCGATTTTCAGATTGTTCATTTTTTCTGGTCTCTCGTCAGCACATATGTATATATCATTAGACAAATGGCTAATCATTCTGCAACACCTCAATCGGCGAAAACCATTCAGATTTGCTTAGTAATCTTCATATAATTAAGTTTATATTTACGACAAAATCATCGTCACTTGTTAAATATCAGTAGCCATGCTTAGTTAGATGTACAGTTGTATAAAAACGATTTTCAAAGCAGAAATCAAGTGGCACAAGTGTGGGAACATGGCATGTGGGTCACACTGACATGAAACTACTTCCCATACCACGTTAAAATAGTACCAACGCTAGTTCGGAATCATTCACGTATTTAGCAATATTTACATCGGTGTATCATTTAAACATATTGCTGCAACAGGCCGGTGAATTTTCTGATTCTTCAATACAATATTATCGGCGCGGTAAATCATATTATACCAGTTTTTCCTCATTCCAAAGACGTAAAAGCAAGTTTCTTTGGCAGATAGTCGAGTCATTTCGCTCAGCTGACTAACCTTAACAGAGAATTTGAAAACATATATATATATTGAAACCTACATATACAATGAGGATCCAGAAATTAAACTTAATCAAAAGTAACTCATAGCATATCGTGGGGTATCTGCATAGAGTCTTGTTCGAAGCGACAAGTATTGAATAAGCATCATATGAAAAAAAATCGTCTGATTTTGTTATAATCGCTGTATGTTTGGTCAGCGTAATTTTTCCTGCTGTCCACGCCATAACGTCGGTGGAATATCTTTCTGCCAATCTTTTTTCTTCCAAATAATGTAGCATATTAAATATTGTCTACAATAAAATTTACCTAGATTATTATATGGCTGTAGTGGTAAAAGGTTAATGCGACAAACAGCATGTTCCATCATTTTTGTTTTGTTATTTTCTTACGTCACCTAGACATGTGATTCCTAATAACGAATGAAAAAGCATCTTCATTTTGCGGTCTCCTCCGCCCTCTTTGTTTCTTTATTATAATCACACTCTTTTCTTGCCACGTCAAAATTTGTCTGCGCTCAGGCGGTCTTTTCAAATTTGACGCCGTCAGGTGAGCACTGATTTCATGTTTGTGAATGTTTAGGTACAATGATTTATGTGCATACTTGTGTCGCTGATTTTTTCATAATCCAACGCTTGTATCTTCAGCCATTTTTTATAGCTATACTAATGCAGTTCAACTAAGCTTATACCTTCAATTAATGATTCAAATATCTACAAAGTGGAATTGAGGTTACAAGTTCTGAACTTGGTGAGAAGAATCTAAATAGGAAGATGTGTAGCCAATTAGTTGTTATGTAACTACAAAACTACACCAAATTGGCCCAATTCGTGAGAAACTCATGAAAACCAAAATTAATTATTCCCGTTATAGCAATTATCAATTTCTCGAAATCCAATTTCAAGATTTAATAGCATTTCGGTGCCATCCCATGTAAAAATAAAATTTATTTCCAGTAATATTCCAATAACGTAAATTCGAAATATCTTGTTAAAACCAAATTATCCACTTGAGAACAACTTTTTACATCTCATAATTGGAGTAAGTACGTGACCAGGAACACGGTGACTTGGCAATAACAAGTTAATTGCTAGTAATGAACTTCAAGAAAAAACTTTTAATAATGTTTGATTATAGTGAACCGAAAGCTAACCAGAAACCGGAATGACGCGTGATTCTTTAATCGTTAATGTAAAAATCTGTTTCTTTATTCTATTTTAATTGCTTGGTAGAAAGCTATATATTCAGCAACGTGTTTTGTTTTAATCAGACTAGATTTGATCAAATTGTGTGTACATTGTATTTCTGTATATATTGTCGGAATTGCAATAAACTCATAAGGTGTTTTCAAACGTCTCCTTACTACAGCCGAAGGCTATCGACAGATAGACAGTTCGAGTTAACGAACGCAAGACAAAACTATTGTCAGTCAATGCTGGGGTTATAATACATAAACCAGACCAATCTACAAACAATCTATGTGTAGTGGTAACTAATCACTATATTTGGAGATCCCGACCTTTGGACTGCCTTCTGACGCAGATCAATCACGGAGCAGACAACCATCCTACGGAGCCAGCCTACGGAGAGGAACTCGATAAGATAAGTTTCACGTTTTAATTTACATCCTGTAAGTCGCAACTAAGGGTGCCTATTGCTAATCATACAATTCTCTATCTTCCAACAGGCCTATCGCAAAAACTCGAGGAACCGTGCAACAAAACCAAACAAAGGATCAAACTCATCCATACAGTGAACGAAAAGGACATTTCACATCGCCCAAGGCAATATTGACTGTCTGACCTCGGAATTGAAGTATAATTCCTCAGCCGAATTTTGAACGAGGAAACTAATAGCAATCAACAAGGTTCAGGATCAATACAATCAAGGACTCGACACGGAAGGACAACTAGACCGCCACAGAGAGACGATTATGTTTACTATTAAGTGCCTCGCAATCTGTATGTATCTTTTTGTTTATTCGTCTAGTCTGCCATTTAAATCTGCTTTACCAACTCCAACAGTTACAGTAAACCTATGCCATCCCAATAGACCCAAAGCTGAATACTTTATTCAGAAGCCCAATAATTGTACTAAGGAGACACCCCAAACCATTAAGCAATGCTCTGTTACGGTACATGAATTATCTTCTAGCTATACAAATATTACTTTATATGTATGTCAGAAATCTGCTACTAAATGGTCTAGTCAATAATTTTTCTTTGGTGCACATTCGAGTAAACTGACTTCTACCATGATAGAACCACCCACCCCTTTATATTGTGAAGATTGGGTACACACGTTAAAAGCTGATAATATTGGAGATTTAGAACCCACTTCCCCAGATACTTGGTCCACTCAAAACAAGGCAAAAGTTACTTATAGTTGGCCATCCTCTAGACACGGACAAGTGATCAATGCTCATTTGTCTCGTATTCAAATTTCGTATGATCCTTTTCATGGGGTAATTTTAGGTGCTTTCCCTTCAATTTCCACCTGCAACATATTAACTGGGTCATGCACGTTAGGAAGTCAAACTTTAATTTGGAAACACCACCCTTTAATTGATTGTCCTCAATACCAAACAACTGTTACTGAACTTATTTTACATTATAATTCTTCTAATCAGATTTACCGCTTAGATTTTCCAAAACTTGGGCAATCAATCCATAACTGGGGTTCATGTGGCAAGTCAGTTAAAAGATGTTTTAAGTCTGATACTTTTTGTACCAATAATGGTTTGTTATTCGAAACGCAACAATGCATTGCACTTGATGGTTCATCCCTTTTTACTCTTAAATATCCCGCCTTTAATTACGATTATACTGTTAAGAATTTTTCAGAATCTTCTCCTCTAATTGGGTTTATTCAAGAAAGCACTGATAGGGTTTCCGAGGTAATAAACAAATTGACAGCAGATATTAATTATTTGGAATGCCAAATTGAAAGCATTCTAACCACTAATATTAAACTCCTGTCTAAACAATACCCCGGTAAGATCCTAAGTCAGTTACTAGGTGGGAACAGAGCAGCTATCACCGTGGGTGATATATTGACCGAAATTGAATGCCAACGTATTAACGTTACCGTTCTTAGGAACCTCTTTTTACAGGGTAAATATGCTACCCGACCTTTAGTGCACTTTATTAATAATAGCAATGAAACGATCATTGCACAAATATTCCCTGATTCTAACGCTTATGTGGGTATTCATTTTTTTGAAAATTATACGCCTGGTCGTATATTTACGTTTCAAATTGACGGTCGGTTCTATAACTACGTCAATTATACTTTAAATCATGCGGATATGCATGTAAAATTTCTGAGACCCACATTCAAGCCTTTTGTCGACAATTTTAATCCTATCGATTACAATGAAGCATATAACGAATTACCAAGGGGACACCAGGGTTATGATGATATTAATAATATGTTATTATCAATCAGCCACATTAACCTTATTCGAGAACGAATATTAAGTGAGCAAACCCTAACTAATGCAGATAGCACATCAGACACTGATACTGATGCTATCTCACATGAAGTGCAAGACACTTTTGTTCATGCCCTCTCCTTCATTAAGACGTCAATTTTATCAGGTATTTATATGCTCTTATTCCATTTATCTCTCATTTGGGCCACTATTTGGACCGTTTGTTTTATCAAGAAACTTTGCCCAAAACTGAGAGATGAAGGACTTCCTAGAATACAACGGCTTCGGCAATACTTGGCTGCTCGCAGGGAACAAGTGAACCCTGTTGAACCACCTCAACCTCTTGTGCAGAACAATAGACAAGATCAGGGGGGTCAAATATATCAATCCAGACCAAATCCCAATAATAGATCAAATTCGAACTTATACCCTAGTCTGGCAGACTAGTCGAATAGCAATGCTCATATTGTACATATATATTATACTTTAACATGATTTCTTTCTAACAAGTGTTTTACGAAGAATTAAATACTTCGTGCATTTACATCAATACCTATAACAATAATATACCTCATGTATAACTATCTCAGGAATAACTATATTTAATCTACCTTTATACAGCTTAAAATTTATTTTTTATTTTTAGTTGAATTTCATGAAAACAGCACGTCATTTCCGCCTTCTCAGCCCAAATTGCATCAGTAGAATTCTCCGAACTCCTGCGGGGGAGTTATGTAGCCAATTAGTTGTTATGTAACTACAAAACTACACCAAATTGGCCCAATTCGTGAGAAACTCATGAAAACCAAAATTAATTATTCCCGTTATAGCAATTATCAATTTCTCAAAATCCAATTTCAAGATTTAATAGCATTTCGGTGCCATCCCATGTAAAAATAAAATTTATTTCCAGTAATATTCCAATAACGTAAATTCGAAATATCTTGTTAAAACCAAATTATCCACTTGAGAACAACTTTTTACATCTCATAATTGGAGTAAGTACGTGACCAGGAACACGGTGACTTGGCAATAACAAGTTAATTGCTAGTAATGAACTTCAAGAAAAAACTTTTAATAATGTTTGATTATAGTGAACCGAAAGCTAACCAGAAACCGGAATGACGCGTGATTCTTTAATCGTTAATGTAAAAATCTGTTTCTTTATTCTATTTTAATTGCTTGGTAGAAAGCTATATATTCAGCAACGTGTTTTGTTTTAATCAGACTAGATTTGATCAAATTGTGTGTACATTGTATTTCTGTATATATTGTCGGAATTGCAATAAACTCATAAGGTGTTTTCAAACGTCTCCTTACTACAGCCGAAGGCTATCGACAGATAGACAGTTCGAGTTAACGAACGCAAGACAAAACTATTGTCAGTCAATGCTGGGGTTATAATACATAAACCAGACCAATCTACAAACAATCTATGTGTAGTGGTAACTAATCACTATAGATGCAATGCTTATTGGAGATCATCTTATTCCGTCAGTTAGGCCATAGGATAGAACTAAATGATTCTTGATTTGTGATTATTGAATCAAAGACGACGGCGTAAACAAACGTACGCGTTCTAGAGCACGAAAATGAGCAAGTTAGAACAAGTAAAAAACTTTGTATTAAATTTATGCCTTGGATAGATTCCGAATATGTATACGAATTGCCCTATTCTTGCTTTTAGTTTGTTAGCTTTTATTCGACCTATATAGTGCATCTTAGTCATGTTACATATTTCAGATCGTGTTTATGCAAACTGACTGAACGTAAACAGGCTGCGAATGTTGACATCGGAAACTGCTTGAGTGGAACAAAAACTACGGTTAAACATATATTCATCAAATTATGGATTACAGTTAGGCAATAATATAGCACTAGATTGAATTGAGAGTATACTTGTGTTGAATCAAAGACCCCTGGGAAGATATGCCTGTGCAATGTTGTTTGGACCATTTCATAAATAAGATATACATCATTGATGAATCAAAAACTCAACATGGATGCGTTTGTGTTGGGATGTTCCGGGTATAGTACAGGTGATATTATTTTCTTAATTTTTTTTTAATTATTTCAACGGTCACTTCTTTTGTTGTTTATATACAAACCTTTTTTGTCATGTCAAGAATTTACGTGACCCCAAGTAGCGTTCATTTTTCCATATCTTTCACATTTATTCTAATGCACTTCAACCTAGGTTTAAGCTACAATCGTTGATTCAATTGTCTACCAAGGGGGGCTGTCGAGGTGGAATGAAAACGAAAGATTCATGGACTAATAGCTAAAGATAAACTAGTAATAATACAGTTAAGCCATAACATAGTGTTAAAGCGATGATTGTTGCCAAATTCCTGAATCGAAGACTCGCGGAAGTGTAGTTAAAGGAGGCGATCAAGGATTGATAAGGTAACTGGTAATTTATTTACAGCAATGAGTGCACGCACAATCGTGGGCAATATAGTGTACAAAGTAAGCCAAACCAAGTTTTATAAACCCGTTAGTGTCATTGTATTGTATCTTATATTTCCTTCAACATAATACTAATTACATAAAGGGTTTCATACTACTGGGCTCTTGCGCTGAGAAACGTACGTTCGTTGTAAGTGTATTCAAATTTACACTTGACTATAGTCTTCCAATAAGTCCTACGTTTCAGCTGTTCCACAAATAATATTTATTCTAACGGGAATTAAATAAATGATCTCATTTCATTCGCAGTCTTCTCGTTATCTTGCATGCAATTTTATGTTTTTACAGTTATGTTTACTTATGCAGTTAGACTAATACTAGGCCTTAATCGTTGATTCGAGGTGGAATTGGACCACAAATTTTGGAAATGTTGGCATCGGGATCAGCTAGAGGAAATGCGGTTAGATGAACATTTATCCAGTAAAGAATGAAGTATTATGCTATTATTGATGACTGCACATTTGGAGTCAGGTTGAAGTCGTTTCATTCTTTGTAACTTTTGTATTTGAGATTTCGATCAAACATTCAGAATATTTTTGTTGATGAAGGCAATAAGTTAGATAAAAAAACTCACAAAAATAAATAATTCAGCCTTCGTGAGAAGTGGGCCAGACTCGGTGGTGGGATTCAATTTTTTTTTGTTAGCCGGTTCCATCACAAAAGTCATATTTTTTCAGCGGTTTCTGTTACAAAAAGTCATTGACGGAAAGTCATTGACGGTAAACGGTAATGCTCACCGGTTCGCTGATCTCAAAAAACTCCGTGAGACGGTTTTATAGAATTTTTTGTTTATGTGCATTTCCTTATTATCTTCTTGTTTTAAAAAAATTGCTTTTCTCATTAACCCCTGGATTGATTTTATTTATTTTGAAAAATTTCTGTGGGCATATGGGATTCTTGTATTTGCGATAACGTCATCAACGATAAAATTACAAACCTTATGGCGGTAGTATGCTGTGACCTATTCTACTCGTTTTGGCTTTCGTGTCTCTATGTATTTGAGCATCGCTCCATCATAAGTAATTTGCTGCTCTGTTACCTGGTTCATACTACTGTCTCCCACATTAAAAATTCGTTTCGCCGTTTTTCACCATGATATTATAAGGAGCTTTTTGTTTATATATATTTAAGAAATTTGAAATGGGTCATTGAATTTCTTCAAACCGTATCTAAGTAGGCAACTATATTTTTTGCGTTCTGAATCATTATTTATTTTTAAAACGGAAATTTCAGAATTCGTTTTTTTTTTAAATTATATTTAACGTGCATAAGCAGAATCGCACTGTGCAATTAGTCCTTTTGATGTATTTGATGGAAGCTGAAACTGCTATGAAATTAATGTAGTAATTTCGCTACGTCTGAGACATAAACAAGTATGGATTAAACGATTTAAATAAAGAAAATTGAAAGTATCTTCAAAATTTTCAACGTACAATGTTTTCTATGATGCAGTGGTTTTATTTTACTTCAGAATTTGTCAATCAGTGCTTGAAAGTAACCAATTCAAGCGAAAAACATGTGGAGCAAGCAAGGTAGGTCCACTTTTTATCATAGACTCTTTTTAAATTTATTTCCCTTAACGTTCCGAAAAATGAGGAGAATTTTGCTCAGTATTTGCTGAAATACAGCTACTAATATTCTGTATTTTTTTATTATTAATAATATTACTATAATGGATAATTATGACACACTTTAAATTGTACAAAAGTGTGAGTGCGCATGACCCATCAAATCAAAAAATAATAAAAAGTTCCGAAATAGGCGAAGGGGAGTTTTAACGATAAAGGTTGGAAAACTGCTCCAAAATTACTCTTACTCTTTGCAAGTGTCCGTGTTTCATAAATTGAATTTAATTCACACTGAAATTAATTGCTATCATTTATTCCAGGCCGAAACATCTTATCTGTACCGACATAGGCATCTATGTGTTTTTAATTGGGCTGGAATATTTCGGATTCGATATTTCGAGCCCCACATGATTCAAACCTATACCAGAGTATTTAAATATTCCCATGACCTGCCGGAGATGCGCGCGTGCTTCAGCTTGAACCATCCTCCCTTGCCCACGTACAATAACGCTAAATAAGTAAATTTTAAAGTACTATCCACATATAGAGGTTCCTTCTCTAAAACAATAAAATTATGGAAAAAAATATTTAGTGCTGATCAGTTACCAACACGTTCTTAGCCAAATGCGTTCCATGTCTCGTAACGATATTCGGTTAGTGGTCCATATTATTGTGTAGATTTGAATATATATATATATATATATATTTCAAGGGTTGTCAAACTTTATTTTCTATCTCAGTCCTATATTCCCCCAATTTTTAAACTTGCTACAAGAACTTCAAGGGGCAGAATGTATTAGATGTAGAAATGTACAATGTTTACAGATTTTACCACCAAATAAATACTTGATGACAGCGTGTATAAAACTCAAATATACGATTGGATTGTCAAGATAGTTCTTTGCCAACGCTGCTTCCTCTCGCTACTCGTTTTATTTTTCTTTGTGGGTTGAATCAAATTATTGACACAGGGTAAATTAGCAATCAAGGAATTTTAACGTCGAAAATTTCATTCAACCACCAAGAAAAACGAGTAGCGCTGGGCGAAGTACTTATTTTGACAATCGTGTATATTTGAGTTTTATACACGCTATCACCCAGGAGCTACTAACAAGGAAAAGAACATGAACAAAAAACAACATAATAGCATAACGATATGTACAGTTCGTGTCCAATAATATTGAAACCAATAACAAGTAATTACCCCGTCTCCATCGGTCGTCACATAAGGCTAAGTCTGTATTTAATGATTGTGTTGACAAAAACTCACTTGCAGCTATGCTGAAGATTCTCTCCTATCCGCTTCTGTATGCTCGTGAAACAGATAATTTAAGGGAACTTAGTTGCGGAAAACTTCGCAATTTCAAACTCTATAAGACGTAAAAGAGTCTGGCTCTCCATTTCTTACGAAGGTGAATTACTTATTTTGGGTAAGAGACTTGCGAGTTTTTTTTTTTATCTAACTTATTGCCGTCAACAAAAATAATCTCAATGTTTGATGGAAATCCTACAAGATTTGGTTTTACAAAATACGAAAGTTACAAAAGAATGAAACAAACTAGACCCGGAATTCAGATGCGTAGTCAACAATACTAATCTCATGCTTTATATATAATCACCGCATTTCCTCCAGCAGATCCCCAACTTTGTGGTCCAATTCCAACCCGAGTCAGTAATTTAATTTTAGGCCTAATATTAGTAAACATAACTGTAAAATATATTAATTGCCGTTAGAATAAATATTATGTTATACAGCCGAAACGTGGATAATTGGAAAACTATTCATAATGTAAATTTGAACGCACTCAAAACAAAGGTACGTTCGCAGCACAAGAGTCCATTAGTATAAAACCTTCATATGTAATCTGATTTAGGTTAAGGGTAATAAGACAATACAATAACACTGACGTAACCATAAAACTTCCAAGGTTGTATACCGTATTCCCCGCGCTTGTGCACTTATGGCTGTAAATAAATTAACAGTTACGGAAGACGATCAAGGAGTAAGAGTCTTCCATTCATGAGTTTGACAACAATTGTCGCATGAATACTATGTTCTGACCTAACTGTATTATTATTTAGTTTAAATTTAGCTGGTATTCGTGTAACTTTCGTTTTCGTTCCACACCAACACGTCCACTTCGTAGACATTTTCAATCAACAGTTGTAGGCTTAAACCTAATTGCATTAGTAAAGCTGTAAAAGACTTAGAAAAGCGGGTTTTAAAAGAAAAACGTTAGAATATGGATGGACAAAACAAATTAAGAAATAAAAACTGCTGTTGACGTCGTCAAACTGACTGACATGACAAAAATGTTTTGAATATAATAAAGAAACAAAAAGCCATCTATCTGCAAAAGAAATGACAAAAGTAATGTCGCCTGCACTATTTCCGGAACATCACAGCACGGCCGCATCTTTGTCGAGTTTTTAATTCAACAATAATGTAGATCTTACATTCAAAATGGCCCACGCATCTTTGCCTGGCCGCATCTTTCCTAGGGTCTTTGATACAACACAAATACTAAGAAAAAAATGTGTGAGTATAATAAAGAAACAAATAGGGTGGAGGAGACCGCAAAATGAAAATGCTTTTTCATTGGTTATTAGGAATCACATGACCATGCGACGCATTCTGATGATTTTTTTTGAAAAGTTCACTTAATTTGTCACAACCCGAGTCTGCATGAAATTCTTCGTTATCTATCCGGAAGACGCTCAATACATTGACCGCTGAGTTAGAGAGACTGAAAGTCGAGTTCCTTGTTGAGATCTAAAGCCAAATCGAAATATCTATCACACATTGTGATTTCAAACTACTCATTTTGATATGACTACAAATATTCGATTTCGAATAAAATTATTTTGTGTAATTACGTTTAACGTCTTTCTTCGATGAACGCTCACTAATATTCGCGTTTGTCTGACTGAGCGCATAATTATGCGAGAAATGAAAAAAAACTAAATGCTTAAAAAAAAGAATTGGTAGAACGGTAGTACTTTACGTTATGTTGTCGACAGACGAAGTAATCACTTATCTCCTGGCCTCAACTCATTGTAGATTAAAACTATTCCGTATTCTTCACAAATATTTGATAAAAAAATATATAATTTTGCTCACCTCCAGCTAGTTGGTTCGTATGGTGAAGTAAATTAAGACGATATGTCGAGTTACGACAAACGGATTTTGAGAGAAAAATAGTTTCTGTTCGCTAGATTAGACTTTTGTCCACGACTAGCTATAGGTTGCCGACCCCTGGTTTTCACAAACTGAAAAGCTCTGAATAAAAGATTCCTAAAAATATCGTTACCTAAGTTCCCTAAATTGGAATAACATAAGCTCAATTTCCCCTTTCATAAGTATATAATTCCAAGTGCGCAATTTATCAAATTTAATAGCAGCAATAACATAAACATCCATAATATAAGAGCAGCATCTTGATTTATTCCGAGTGTGGAGGGTGTCACTGTTTCTGCGATATCAGACCTAGGCAAGGTGAAAGACAGACAGATGCCTGACTTGATATTTTGTTTTAATAGATGCTATTGTAAAGAATAAGTTGAATGACATTAAATTAAATGCTAATTACGTCTTTAAAAAGGTGGCATATTCATGTTGGGAACAAACATCAAAACATCTGTAGCTGCGAAGTCGATTTTGAGACTCGCATTTCATGGAACCGAATTATAAAACCGACCGTCTATAGCTTTTCTTTGGCGTCATTCCAACAGTTTAGATTTCACACAAGACCAAGCTTCATTGCAGCTATAATAATGAAGACTACATGTCTCTACTATCTGCGAGACCAACTAAATTGTGATGTAACAATGTTTGCTAACTAGATGCGAACACTGCACGCTCAGTTTTTCCGCAAAGTAGCAAAAAAGATGGGGATTACAAAATAAATTGTTACGTCAATGAAGATTCGGAAACCCACCTAAAATTATCTAATTATCCTCTTTTGGGTT
The DNA here is from genome assembly GCF_964204865.1 of Styela clava. Classification (NCBI taxonomy): domain Eukaryota; kingdom Metazoa; phylum Chordata; class Ascidiacea; order Stolidobranchia; family Styelidae; genus Styela; species Styela clava. Next base: position 9,536,182 of record NC_135254.1, read on the forward strand.
AAGTACCAACAGTTTGTGTGTCACTGGCCTCAGTGGCGTATCTAGGTTAAATGGCGCCCATGGCAAACGTTTGAAAATGCGCCCCCCTACAAAAGCTAAATTATCACGCAGCCATCGTAAGTGACCACAGTCACGACGTCAACAAAGTCTTTGGACATCAAGCAAAAAGGCAAACTTGACTTCGATGTCAAACAACCGCGAAAATCGGTCATAGATTTCTTTGTATAGACCAGCGTTTCCCAAACTTTTTCGGCCACGGAACACTTACACCTTTGATCTCGCCTTGCGGAACACCAAAAAATGAAACAGTAAATTGATAGAGAAAACCGGTGTAATGTAGCGTATCCAATGTAGCGAAGTTGCTGAATGCGCCGCGAAAACTCACAGAATTATGAAACATACCTAAAATATGATTAAATATTTTACATATTGCATTTATTATATATAACTGTTTTATTGTTTTTTAGTTTAAATGCTGTGTATATGAATCAATTCATTCATTTTACCATTCTATGGCGTTCACTCTCCATTACGTAGTGTTTGCCTCTAATGTTACGTCTAATGGAAATAAAAGTACTTTCCGCAATTTCGCGAGCTGCAGACCTGCCGTTTATTTATCTTCTGAATAGAGTTTACCGAAAATGATCAATTTTTTCAGCATTTCAAAGTAAAACCAGGCAGAGATGAAGGAAGAATAGTTGACCTTTTGCCGTTATTCTTTACACCTATTTGTTAAGCATAATGAACTTAACAGTCAACAATCTAGGGCCTGGGCCGACGGTTAACGAAAATGCCATTGCTCCACCCTAGCTAGTCCGTATTAGTATTTGTCTACAGTTAGTCCACTTTAGGCCCACAATGACGCGATATAGAACGGTCAGTTGGGCGACAACATCAAAATTCTTAGATCGCCATGGCGACCATTTTAGACGTATTTAAGATTCCTTTTCCACGGAACACTTCGAGGACGCTCGCGGAAGACTAGTGTTCCGCGGAACACAGTTTGGGAAACGCTGGTGTAGACGGTCGAGAGCTCATTTCATGACACGTTTCATTCGATGAGTTGCCGATAAACCTGCATCCCGGATATTATCACCATTCATTTTTTTTGCGCCTCGGCCTTTTTTCAAAATCCAATGCCCCATCGTTTTTGAAATCTATCAATTGGTATAAGTAGCCTTTTTTCAAAATATCAGTGTCATAAAGTCGTATGTCAGAATACAATTTAGTATTTGTTGTCCATCTGTTCGAGTTTCGATTGTTTGACTTTCATCTTCTACCATGTTCTCAAGAAGAAGTAGCCTACTATTTTTTCAAGATATAACTCCAACGTGTTTCGGCCTCAACTTTTGAAACTAATGGAGCATCTTTTAGTTTTCCCTAACGCTGCGTAGAACGGGAGAAATAATTGTACAATGAGTTAATGGTCCCAAAAAAGGAAAGCATATCTGTGTCTTCTCAATCGGCGTGAATACCCACACGGTCACAGTTAACAAACACTACATGCTTGTTTTTTTTCGTATATCCTCTGTATATACCATTCCGATGTCCCGCCACTAAAGCAGTATTGTCATAACGCTGCGAGAGACAATATTTTTCATCTCATCTTTCTGTAGTCGCTGATAGCGTAGAATGGCACAAAGGAATTCTTCAAATTTTCAGCATTTTTGCCTTCCTTTTTTTCTCCCTGAGGCCCTTTTTTTCCAAGTATAGTACGTTTCATTGTAAGAATATCAATAAATTTTTGCTCCAGTACGACAGCAGAGCAAACCGAATCAATTTAAATTCATTCATGTTGAGTTATGGCGTCACCGTCAAATGCACTAAGTGACGGAACAAACGGCATTGGCTGTTAGCTGACAATTTTCATTGATCTCTGTAAAATTCGTTATTATTTAATTAAAAATACGAGTTTCAAGTGTTTTCAAGTTTTATAGAAACATTATACGATTAGAACATTGGATTAAAACTTTTTGCGTTTTTGCGCCCCCGTCCAAACGGCACCCATGGCACGAGCCCTGGCTGCCATACCCTAGATACGCCACTGACTGGCGTATCAAAAACCATACAAATTATATGCCAGAAGTATTCGTATCCATATTCTTATCCGGAATAACAATCACATATACAAAACTAACTTCGAATCCCTTCAAAGTAAACACCGAACAATAATTGATGAAAATAAATTTATTTTTAACAAATAGTTAGAATTTTTCATTTCGACCTTATTCAAAGTCTCGCTGTTCTTCCCCACACACTGCTTAAGATATCTTTTCCCTCCTGAGTTTAAAAAATAAAGGTAAAGTGCGGTTGTTTTCCACAGTTGAATCATAAACGGCTGCTTTCATGGCTCGAAAAACACTAGCAACAGTTTCACTGAGTTTAAAAGTTTGTTTAAGCCATTTTGCTGCTACGTCAGAAGTAGAAAGGTCCTCATCAGGTTCTAGAATCATCAAGGGTGGCCTTCAAGTCGACCGCGATCAACCGGTCGATCGCCTCGACTTGAGTATAGTCGATCGCGTCTGATGTTGAGAAAATTTGATAACATAGGTACCTCAAAAAATTGCCTTGAACCAGTTTCATGCAGGGCATATTGTGTTTGTGATATGTGATATTATTGTGATATGATATATCACATTGTAGCTTAATATGTACTATATTTAAGACTACAATAAGATTAGCACCTTTCACATATTTTGTATATCATTTTCATAAGAATCATCGCACGTTGAATATTTTAGACTGAAACTGATTAGCACAGCGACCAATACAAACCCAACATTTTACTAGCGGTCTAACAAATAGTCGTTCTTTATATTCATTGACCGAATAAAATTGGATCATTGATTGATTGTGTTTGTTTTAAAAAAAAAAGCTCGCAAAATTCGCCGCCTTTCTCGTGCTCTTGCAGTGCTGGCGCTTTTTCACGGTTCATTAAATTACATTTGTTGCCATAACAACATTCCCCGCGTACATTACTTTGGCTTTCGGCTTTCAGAGCTTATTTCTTGTTTGCGGCGTTGCTTTGCTGTTTTTATCTAGTCCAATTTTCTATACCACACGTTTTTGGTATTGGATTAATACACAAATTAAACATGGGGGATTATAGATTAGGCATATATCGTGACTCGATGAATGATAATCCACTGCTAATGAAGGTGAGTGAATACAAGTGAATTTAGTGATTTATTGATAATATGCCTACTATAACTGTATAATAGTAATACGTGTTGTGTGACCGTATCGTACATGCGTATTGTAATACTATTTCGAAATTCTGAAGTAGCTAGAGATCTTTCTGCAGTTAACAAGTCTGTATATTATAAATATAATTGCATCCAATAAAAATGAGAAAATTCATGTAGTTTTTAATATAAACTATCTAGCCTATTATGAAAACAAATATCTGAATGTAGCTTAGAATCTGAAACAGTCTTGAAACTTTTGAGTGAGTTGAATAAAACAAAAATTGTTTACAAATCTCTTTAGGAAATAGATTACCTGATAACGACTTCATAAAATCATTTAACTTGTATTGAAAATGAATCGAAATGTGAAATAGGATAGGATTTACATATTTATCCTGAGGGAGCGGAAAGCCGATAAGACGGCTTATCCATATGGCACACCACGGCCTCTTGTCCATTTACCATTCCAAGTCGGGTATGGGATTAGTTATATTGTTTGTTTTCGAAAGCATGGACTTGGTGGTGGAGGAAGCCGTAACCGACCAGCGGTTACGTGAACCACCCAACGATGGCGAGGAGTCCAGCAATTCTCTCGCACATAACCATCCCTACATGGGATTCGAACCTGCGAACCCACGCATAGTAATTAGAGGTGCGGTGGAAATAGGTCGACTAGCATTTCCAATTTTGCTATATAGGATGGTTTACATATTTATCGTGGGAGAGAGGAAAGCCAATACAGCCTATTCTTAGGGCAAACCACGGCCTCTCGGATTAGTTCGTTATTTGTTTTCTGGAAGCGTGGACTTGATAGTGGTGGAAGCCGTATGAAGTCGCAAATAAAAATTTCTAGTTAATTTGAGTATTTTTTGCAGACCAGCACATGTACAATTATGCCAAAATTACATTTTTATTAATGCTTGCATTTTACTGTAACAGTGCATTGCATTTTTAAATAATAATAGCATGGAAATGCACAGAATGTAGAACCTACTACAAAAGTTGTTCAACAGTTAAAGAATGATTTATAATTAAAGTTTGAATCAACATAATACAGCATTTTTTTCATATATTTCAACAGTCTGAACTTGGGAAGCCATTGAAGAGATGTTTTTCATTACCGAACGATCATTTTGTTTATGGAAGACCAAACCTTCCACTTGATGGCGGAGCAGCGGAAGCAATGACAACTCGAGAACCAATTCCGATTCACAGAAGAAAAGAGAAAACAAGAGAAAGAGATTTTATTGCTTTAAATAAAGGAGCAGTTGCTACAGGATTAGTCACTGCAAAAGTATGTTGATGTTGCGTATGAATATTATATTGTTCTCTTATGTTAAGTTTTCTAAGAAATTGAATGCTTTCTTGAGATAATATATTGTAGAATTTTTTTTGTTTCTATTCTGCGTCTAGCAAAATTCTAGCTCAACGATACTGCCGAGCATACTGTTCTACAAACACTTATCCCAGTTTATTGTACTTCACATGCAATTGGTGTAATTCATTATTGTACTGTTTGACCTATTTTGTTCCAGGAACATTTTCAATATCGTGCAACACATGATGTGAAAAGACGAGTAAGCGAAGAAGATAAAATGAAAATTCTGACTAGGTATTTATTTATTTTAATATTCCGCATTGCTTCGAATCACTGGAGAGAAATTGAAGAACAGTCCCAAGTTGAACTAAAATTTGTGTTATAGATGTCCGACTGGATCTGGACCATGTACAACTTCACAAATTTTTATCCAATGTCCTGTCAAAATTGCATACAAAAAAACTTTTTAAATGAACTATATTAATTATCTATTGTTAACATATGCGATATAATTTGCAGGCGTATTCCTCCAGATATGACATTTGGCATCAGCACACGACCTTCGACACCGGTTTTTGACTTGTTAGAACATAAATATCAAGATAGATGGCTGGCTGCCAGAAGAGAAGCTGAAATTGCAAAACGAACTAGATCAGTGCAAAAGGTAAATGCATGTTTGTGATGATTCGAACTGATTCTTACATTTTTTTGCTTTCCTGTACAGTATTGTTACTTATCGAACTCGATAAGTATGTTGATATGTATTTGTTTGTCTGTCTGTTAGATGCACGCGATATCTCACGAAAACGAGGTTGAATTTGCTCCAAATTTTGCATGTGCATTCATCATATCTCGGACCAGAAGCCTATTAATTTTGGATGAATTATGTCGTATAATTAGCGAGTTATTGATTAATTAGTGATGGGACACACGATGTCACTACAGAGTAAGAGCAAATGAATCGAATCCACAGTTTCTGTTTTGGCGGATCCCCTAACTTTTGATCGATAAGTCCTCGGTCTCCGACCGATATTCTCGTTAAAATAATTAGCCATATTTCGTAGATTGCATAGTGGTAACCAAGCCTGTTGAGTCAGAGTTTGGTATGTTTTATTTAATATTGGAGATATGGCTGGAGACGCATTTTCAAACTCCTCAGAAACAAGAGTCGAAACTGAGTCAGTTTGTGGACTCGAGTGTTGAAACTTCAAGGAAACTAAAAATGTATTTGGTTGAAAAAAGATTTATTACTGTGTATTAAATTTGGCATTCCAAAAGTATGTGTACCACTATGGAGGTAACTAATTTTGTTCGCCTATTCTACATCAAGTTGTGTGAAGGGACTGAAACCTATGGGCAGGGGGTATATTCACTTGGCTAACACAAACAGTCCCCGAACTCATAATAGAATTACAATGAGAAAAATCAGAATAAAGTTATGGCCTAACACTAACCCGGTACACACACTACGGGAGTGCCTTAAAGAGTGCATACAATATATAGTTTTTTGGCCAACACTTGATTTTTTTTCGGAGTTTAGAGCAGGAGTCAGAGTCCAAGTTATCCCACTTCACAGCCTTGATAGATTATGGTCACTATCAGCCACATAAGTCAAAAGTATTCAATAATATGTAAAATATGAAATGATATATATAATATATTCTGAATGATATTCGTCATTTTCTCTACTCAAGAGTTCCAAATTTTTTTTAATTTTATATTCTTCTTTTAGAAAAAACTTGATGGCAGAATTTATGAGACCCGTGCATCACTTTTGAGAAAACATCAACCGCAAGTTGAATCACCTCCGTTATGGCAGATGCCAAAATTCCAAACAAGAGTAAGTACTAGTTAGATATTCAGCAAAACCTAATTGGGAGGGGAGGGAATTTACATATTTATCCCAGGGGGAGGGGGAAGACAAAAAAACGCGCTCGTCCAATTTAGGTGATTTCATAATTCCCCCTTCCTAATTTTGGTACTGTTATGAGAGAGAATGGTAGTGGACCTAGTAGACCTAACCAGACCTAGTAGATATAACTTATTCCATTTCTGTTATTATTAAGCACAACCATGCAAAAAGCACTACCATCTACCAGTATGCGGAAGGTTGGCAGTGTATAAAATTATATAGTGTTGTTATCCGACGGCCATTGAACTTCGTGGGTTATATATATTGGGATGATTTCAAAGCAAGGTCACTTACTTAGTAAAGGAGATTTTAGTTTTTTCTCTCAATTTTTGTTAATAAAAATGATTTGATTGATTATCTCCGATTAAAATACAGCGATTACCAAAATGCAATGTTCACTCGAACTATATAGATTTATGGCGTTGCATCATGTGCCAGTAAATTCACACATGAGTATTTAAAAGAATTTAGTGTTTGTTCTGTTTTGTCTTACTAACTATATCCAATGAAATCACGGGATGCTGCAGTCCTGCTTCACCAACACATGAACCTTTATAACTGAACAAATAATCAATCTGTCACAGATATCTGCACATCTTGAGACCTTTCGATCACCAGAAAAGCGTGAATCTGCTTTCAAACACCATCAGACGGATGCTACTTCCAGAACAGGCGTTTTTGGACATGGAATATACGAGGCTGCAAGGAGCTAAAATAAAAGACATAATTCCCATTTGTTTTGCATCCTTCTTTCCTTTTAGCACTTTTTAAATCTATCTTTTTTAACATATAAGCATGAAATTCTATTCCTGACTTTTTTTGTATTATCGTATATGCACTGTGTAGTTTAATGCACATTATTGGTACTGTTCTGCGGTCATATTGTTCCTTTTTCCTGACAATGGTCCATGTATATTGCTTGGGATGTTATAGATGATGTATGTTAACTTCTTAGCAATGCCTGAATATGTAATTGTAAGTCACCTTCCGAAGATGCACCGATACTAATATCATACTATGATTGTGAAACTACATGTAAAAATAGTTTGAAATTTTTCATGGTTCATTTTGATTCTTGTATAACATTTCATTATATTGCCATACTTATTACTGAAATGCTGAGCTGGGACTCCCCTTCATATTAAAAATAGGCATGCCATTAGTATTATTAAACAAAATGGCTCTTTGCATATATATTTAGATAATCTACGAAACGCTAGTCATTTGCATACTGCAACTGCAAAAAGTATGACATTTTTGGCTTGACTTTGTGTAGACAAAAGAACTTTGAAATCCACCTTTCATAAATTTGTCATCTGATTAGTCTTGTTTTTTTCAATGAAGAAAGGTGCAGTTATGTTTGATCACTTTTACATTATAATATCACCAAATGATGCCATAATATTTGTTAATAAACAAATACACATAGTAAGTTTTATGTCTAATTTATTCGTATCGGAAGGTCATAAGATTGCTCAGAAACTTTGGTCTATCATGGTCCATGGTAACTAAAAGAAATTGAATTGCCTGAGAGTTATAACCAAGCATCCGTAATATTAGGAACACTGGCTTTTAACAGTAATCGATTGTATGGTATTACCAGACTTTGAAAGGTGTAGACCAGATGATTGAACGGAAGCAAAATAAGACACATTGCAGGCGAAAAGGGTTGAATGTGTGCTTTTATCACAAAGGTTAAAGCAAATTGGAGTCCTATTTGCAACTCTGGCAACGCTTATCCTAGATATGTTAGGAGAGCTTTATTTGCAGGAAGGCAAGAGTCGTTTCTAAGTAGTCCAAATTGCCTTCAACTACCCTTCATCACTCGTTTCAGTATTAACAACATAGAAGATGGAAGAGTCACGTGGTGTGTGACTAAACAATAGCAAAGTTTATACAGAGATATTCGCAATCAATGGTCAACTTTTCTTCTCACCAAAGATATTGTGTCCAACCTGGATGACTTGAGATAGGTAACTAAACATGCTGAGCAACCATATGTCAGATTTGAAGAGCCCAGACCCATTTCGTGACTAGAGGTCCCTAAACCCCTCATCCGAGTAGAGTAATTAAATGAATCGAGTCTTACTGGTGGGCAGCAATACAAGCCTCCATAACACTTCTGATCACTAATAAATCATACAATATAGAAGTTTTTCAAATGTTTTTATTCATAGGCATAGTGGTGACATACAAATAATGTGCCTGACAATACAAACAACAACAAAATTGTCTTTTTCCACATCAAGTAGCCCACTATGCAGATATTAAACAATTTGTGAAAATTTATTGAAGTTTGAGCTGTTGATCGAGATTTTATCTATTGAATATTTAGGTAGAGTACCATGAGATAATATAGGTTTCAAAGAAAATAATTATTATTTTTTCACTTTACGATTTTTCTGAATAAGCATATCAAAAATAATAATAAAAAAGAAAATGGTAGAGAAAAAAAAAATGGTTTGACAAACATGATCGTGAATGAAATTTGTTGTCGAAAAAAAGTGATGTATGGCAGTGATGATTTGGCCTAAGTAATAACAATGGAAGAACATAAAAGAATGAATGTTGAGTACAAACGTTTCAACATAGTGCAGAATATGATGAATGAAACTTGAAAAAGAATCTAGTAGAACTCGATTCAAACGTGTATAATGTTCTGAAGTTGATATTGGCAAGAGAAATAAAGGCAGATGAAAACTAGAATGGGTATTTAGTAAATGGGTAAAGTGTGAAAATTTATCTATCATGATTAGAAAATCAAAGGAATTTGAGTTTGGTACGTTTTTAATGATATTGGAGTCGTATATTTTTTTTCAACTCATCAGAGCCGAAGTAGAAATTGAAATATCTCAGTCTTAAGATTCTCTGACAAATTAAAACATTAGAAATAGGGTTAACTAGTCATTCTTAACATATAATAAGGGAGGATTGCATACCTCAAAGTTTTTGTGATCAAAATTAGGTTTTCAAAGAGTTCGGGTGTCAAAATTTCCTTTAAACTGGGGTCGGAAAAGAAATTTTTGTCCACCAAGAGTAAGTAGTCCTTTTTTTAATAGCACATCCTTTTTTTAATAGCACAGACTCTTGAATTGAGTGAACATTTTTCCCAACTTTATCGTGATGATTATACAAAAGCAGTGCTTTGCGCATCATAGTGGCGTTTAGTCTACTTATTTGAGAAATAAACCACCGGAAATGAAATTGGCGGATTTACAGTAAACTTATCTTTTCTCAACAACATTTCTACACTACACTATAACTAAATGGAATTTATATTTTTTTTTCCAAGCGAGACTAGAGGTTGCGAACTACTGGGATAAGTGAAGTTCATCACATATAATTGATCCAATTTGAATGATAAAATATTGCAATGATTTTAAAATGGTGAAGATGAATCCTGTTTATTTCTTGTTTTGAACATCAAAATTGATATAATTTGCATTAGAATATCCCACGCAAGACTTTTATTCACAGAATTTGAAATTGACCATAATTTTTAGGAAGTGGGTGAAATTCTGTAAATGGGGTGCTTATCGATTTTATCTAAATGATATAAAACGCTATTTTGAAACCTTATTTGTCTTACATCCTGTTCACAATTGATGTATTGAACATCTGGGACGACATTTTTCAAATGTTGCAATATCAGGTTGAACATAATAATCAAAAAAAGGGGAAAAAATATCGAACAAACTGCTTCTTACTTAACAAAATCTGGATAATGACCTAGTTAATAGAAATAGAAAAACTTCAAAAACCACGTTGAACATTTAGAGCTCGCTACGATTCATATGTAGCAAACAGAAATGACAATTGCATCTAACACCTTTGCTTATTACGGAATATGAGATTTTGATATCCGTCGTACGTGTCATGTTTTAGGTGGGAAGAAATTTGGGTCGAGGTAGTTGTAGTCACCGGAACGTGAAACGAATTTGAGATAATCATCATCGACAAAGGTTTCGGACTTGTACACTGGCTCCATTCTGTGAGTAGTTTTGTGTGCCATCGTCTCAAATTGCCTAGATTTGTTTGAAGTTGAAGATATAAATTTACAAATATTGCAAAAACTACCACGGGTGACTTGGCAGAGAAGGTTTTTATGTAAAAAAAGATGTTTACCAAGTACTTATCAATGTGAAATTCTTCACTACCTATAACTGTTTTCCTAATCAAATTGATTGCAAGTGTCGCGTGAATTGGTATTTACAATCGCATAATGCAACGTTCCTCAACCTGGGAGAAAGTTTATGTCCTTGGAGAGAAAATATCACTTTGTATTTGGTGTAGTTTTACAAAATTTGTTTGGTTATTTAGTATTATTGAAATATCCAGTTATGAAGCACTAGCTTCAGTACCATTGAGTTTGAACAAATAAATGAAACACAGTTTTTATGCATGATGAGGGAGAAACAAAGATGTCCAAAATAGGCTGAAAGAGGGATTTCTCGAAAACGATTGGCATAATGCATCATCAGATATAGTTATCACTTTATATAGTTTCAGTCGCTCTTGACTTTTTAGTCTGATTGGAGATACAAGAGCTTGCTTTAAGCAAATTGTCTTAAAATATAAAGAGACTTACCCCTGCAGCCTGATGCAAGATTGACATAAATCTACACATTCCTCTGGAGGACAATCAATACAATGATATCGAACACCTTGGATTGGATCGGAGTTGCACATATCACACTGAAAAACAAAATGATCAAAAAATTATTAAACAAGAGAGCAATGCTCAAAAATATGGACACACAAAGAAACCAAAACTAAGTATTATCAAATCTTTCACAGTACTGGTAGTCTAACCACAAAATAAATGAGATGTGATCACAGAACCACAGCATAGTGTGCACATTTTAAAATTTTATTGACGTCCTCTAACACAAAACTTCGAAGTGAAAAATGAATACCATAGAGCAGGGGTTCTCAAACTTTTGGTGTCGCGGAGCCCTTGAAAAGGTTGACTATTATTCACGGAGCCCCAAAATAAATGTTAAAATTGTTACTTTCAGATTTATATTCCTGAGCAAGTTAAAAGTACTTTACTCAACTTAAATGCTGAACCTTTTTTAATAGGGTTAATACAAGTCATAAATAAATCTTAATTTCAAACATAAATTATTTATACTAAAGCTATAAATTTGACACTTGACAGAAATACTATCTTTTCCTTTTTGACATTTTTGGAAGACTTAAAAGGCCGCTAATAATGTGCGCGATTGCATTTTGTTACAATCGCCGATTTTTTTCCTCAGCTTGGCGTGTTTTTGAACCTTTGAACATCTTTACGCCGGTGTTTATTCTCCCTAAATCAAAAATTTCCCTCGTCATATACATGTATTGTTACACAATGACGACGTTAATTGCTTTTTTGTTCTCGTGGAGAATTTTGAGTTCAATGTGAAAAACATGTTACCATATTATAGTCATCGGCGGCGAAATGATAAATATAATAATTAATAAAGAGGTAAATCCGCAACTCGAATTTCTTGATTGAAAAGCGGCATTTTAAAACTAAAACTTAAAATGGAAGATTTGGTTTCACGTTTGGTTTCAGCAGACTCAACTAGGATTGAAAACGCTTTCGTAGACATTGTAAATCACAAAATTTGGTGTTATGTTAGGTTTTCATCGTAGTAACTGCGAAATCGAAACACAGTCAATTGTTCGCGCGATGTACCTTTTTCTCATTCTGAAACTACCGACGGAGCCGTATGCAATAAAATGTTCGTATTTTGCTCAGACATCGTGATATTTTAAACGGCGATATCGTGCTTAAAAATAATCTCAAATGCGAAAGAACAAATCAAGTTTGACAAATCCCAAGATCGCAAAAATACGACTCCAATTTATTTACAGTTGGCAGTTTATCACATATTTTATGTTATTTTAGAATACTATTCTTTCATTTTAGTAATCCTAATAGTAATCTCGAATCAAACGTGAGTAACGATGAGCACAATTACATTATAACGACGAGACACGTTAAATGCCCGCATCGGTCATGAATTGAATATTTTACGCAACAGAAATTTCGTTATACGTTTTTTTAATCGCGAAGAATGTTTCGCGGAAATTTTCGATTTTAATTTTGAATTTGAACCACCTCCCTCTCAAGAATCCTGACTTCGCTTCTGCTTATAAATAATGTCATTTTTTAATTCCGTCTCTTTGCCATATTTCGAGGCTATATTATTGTCCGATTTTATCAAAGCTGTTATTGCCTCTTTGAACAGTCACAAAATTAGTCATTATTTTGAAAAGTAATTGAATAGCTCGCGGAGCCCCTGGGTTTCTCTTGCGGAGCCCTGGGGCTCCGTACGGAGCACTTTGAGAACCTATGCCATAGAGCCCACGGAATTTTTGCAGAAGTGCAGGCTCGAAATAATAAAGTTATAGAAAAAAATCTGTGGGCAAGCAGGGGTGTTTACATTTGAGTAAATGTATGAGTTATTGTAATGTTCCTTTGCTCAGTACCTCATATCCAACATGTTGGGCGAGTGCTTGTTGACCTTTGTTATCAAAGACTCTCAACCTTTCTCTTCGAATTCTCTTCAACCTTAAGATTTCTATATATTCATCAGAAAATCTCATCTCATGTGAAACATCTTCTTCATCCTGAGGAAATGAAAAGAATGCAGTTAAATAAATGCCATTTCACTATGATGCAACAAGAGTGATACATTGTTCTCAAGAAAGTATAGTATGTAATTGGAGCATATGGCGGCTGTCCAAATTCTTCCATCTGTATTTCTAAAATCATAGAATCCTACAACTCTAATAAAACAGTACTTCATTTAAAAATACTAAAAATATGTTTAACAAAGAATAGATGTCAATTTCTATGTCAATTTAATATTTCACACAATCGAAATTAACTAATATGACAAACAAAAAAATTAAACTACATTCAGATATGCCTAGCTATCCACCAATTCGGTTTATCATCTATGAAAAGTTCATTTGCCCTCAAAGCAGATACACATCTACAGGTCCATCTCTCAGCTTGTTACAAAAACCTCGCACACACCATCACTAAGGCAGCAACCTCCCAAAAACAATAACTTTACAGTTATAAATCCTTATATTAATGCCAGTATATAATCCACATACCGATACTTGATCTTTATCAATTGTGAAACCTTCATCATCTTCATTATTATTATCCTGTTGTTTGTCGTTCATTCGAACAGGAACATGAAATCTTGGAAAAAATGTTGACATCCTTGTGAGTTGTTGATGTGGGTGAGATCGTGTCTGTAGCAGAAAAATTTTGAGTAACAAATTTTGCAATTGCTATCGCTAGGTTGCAAGTCATAATATATCAGACTTAACAAATTCTTCCAGGGTGGACAGAACTGTCATCTAAAATAAAACACTCCTCTTACCAAAGATTGACTTTTTCAATGTAAGTAAGGCTTCGGAAATGCATAAATATCATAGTTAAGTTTTCGTAACACTACACTACCTTGCTTGTGAAATAGTTTTCAGTTATTAAGGGTTCGCCTAAACGAATTTCCAAAACATGTCAAATAATCTGACGCATTTGAATTCATTGTTATCGATATAGTCAATTTTCAATTTTAAACACAATTATTGAAAACTATCATTCCATAATCTAGAGAAAAAAAGTGGGAAAACAACTGGACATTTGATGTTAATTGATCTATAAGATGAAGCGCTTTTTACATACTTTAGTTCAGCGGTGTAGTCACATGCTAAGAGTTGGAAATATGCTCCCCCCTCCTCGATTACTCTGTGTGGGTACGCAGGTCCAAATCATGTGAGGAATATTTATGTACAAGAGGATTGCCCTACTCTTTGCCACCGGAGGGTGGTTCATGTAAGCGTTGATCAGTTACGGCTTCCTTCATCCATGCATCCAAAACAAATCCTTGTTTACTAATCACATAGCCAACATGGTCTGGTGACCGGACAAGAGGCTGTGGTTCGCCATATGATTGGGCTGTCTTACGGTCTTTATCTTCTTCCTGGGATAAATATGTGAATCCTATCCTAACAAATAAACCACAATGACACTTCAGGTCAAATTATTCAACTTCTGGCCATCTCTAGTTGCTTACAAATTTTTTTATCGGAGAAAAATTTTGAAACCCACACAGTGGCTGTAATGGATGAGCAACGAATGATACTTACTCTTTTATTCCTCCAACCCGACTTTGTATTTTTTTCGACTCTTGGCATATGGCCAGGTATGGGAAGTCCTGCTTTCGCAAGTTTGATAAAATATTTTTGAACTCTCGATTGAACTTGCATTGGTGTTCGATTTTCGAGTTCTGCAGCAATTTTTCTATATCTATAAAAGTATTAACAAGAAAATGAATTCCAAAAATTTTATGCAAGGAACACAAGTCAAATTCGTTTTCGGCCAGGAAATGTTACAAAAAAACAATTATCAGGTAAGATATTACAGTAATACGGAATTATAAATTACTGACAATTTGATACAAATAGGGAATAGTTGCCTGTTTTGGCCTTGTATTTAACGACGAACAAATTGATAAAAATAACAATTTAAATGGTTACTACTCAAGTCTGCATTGCAATTTATAAAATTCCTAGTGTCCTGATTTTAAAATTTTTAAACCATAAGATTCAATACAAACCATGATTTTATTTCAAAAATGATCAAATTGGAATAAAAAAAAAATCAATTAGCATTGTATGAATTCATGAAAAACAGTTTCATAAGGCTATTTAAACCAGTGATCCTGTGCTGCAATCAAAATACCTATACACTTAAAAGCTTAGTAAAAACAATTAAAAATGAACCATATTGTGTTGAACATATTGTTACCTATTGAATTCAATTTCCTCAGAAGGATATTTCAACAATAATTCTTCTAATTTTCTTTGTTCTTCAATGGTCCAAGCAACCTTGAATGTTTGTGAACGATTGGCCTGTCATTGCAATAACAATTTCAAAATATTACTTAATGCACAAAATTCAAATCTTCTCAACTTAGACATTGCAATACAAAGAAATGTTCGAAATTTGAACTCTAAATATAATTTGGAATATTTATTGAATGCTCAATAATGCAAGTCATAGGGTTTGGATGACTTTAGTATTTGTTTAATACAAATTGATTGCTTGATCCACAACGATTCTACCTTTTTCCACTTAAAGTGTGCTCTGTCAATGATGTGATAACAATAAATAATAAAAATAATAAAACACCTCACCTGTGAACCTCTCCTCACGACAACTTTGGAAGAATCCTGATGGTAAAAAATAAAAAAAATTAGAAAAGACAATCAATAGGTGAGTACACTAGAGGTGTTTCAATTTTTGGTGCAGCGGAACCTCAATGAAACGTTTCAGAGGCTCGAGAAACCCCTGTGCCATAGGTGAGCTGTCTTTATTGTGTGAATTGTATAAACTTTAATTATATAAATATTGCATATATAAAATACTAGCAAAACAAAATTATCTCTTTACGTGTAGCAAGTTCGATAATAGTGACCAACCTAATTTTGGTATTTGGTTATTTTTAAAAAATATACATATATCAATATAGACTTTCGGATTTAAATGAAAACTTGTGGAACCCCAGGACTGTGCGTTCGAAACCTTCGAGTGCCACGGGAGCCCGTTTAAAAACCACTGACGTTCGAAACCTTCGAGTGCCACGGAAGCCCGTTTAAAAACCACTGACGTTCGAAACCTTCGAGTGCCACGGAAGCCCGTTTAAAAACCACTGACGTTCGAAACCTTCGAGTGGCACGGAAGCCCGTTTAAAAACCACTAACACATTACTAGACGCATTAACAATTGGCTAACAAAGTAAAACCAAAGATGCCTAGAAATTTTCCTAACAAAATTCGAAAATGGCTATAGTTTGCAATGACTACAGCATCTCAGTTAACCATAGTCCGCATAGACTGAACAATGTTCAGAGCAGGACTCAACACAAGGACAGTCAAGACTAGTTGTCGGTCTCTTATCGATCAAAATTGACATTTGAATAAATGAAGAAAAGTTTTGAAATAGTTAAAATAAATCATCAACAGTTTTAATGTCTTTTCCATCCATATTCAATCACTTTAAACTAAATGTTGAAAAATTGTAATAATACACAAAACATACCTCTGGTTGCATTGGGACCCCAGTTTCAAAATTAATTTTGACTTTACGAGTAACTATTTTCTTCGGAGATGCAAGAATGTCTTTGCGAAAAACTTGATCGAAGGTTCCATAAACTGAAGAATATTTCGACCAATCAATGTCTGGTAAATCTATAACATTTTGTTGACGTGGTAAGTCCAGCTCGGCCTGAAATTATCAATCAGCAATTACGTTAGTGAACAGACAGAATAAATTAAAAAAAATATGTAATTTAAAAATGTCAATATAAACAGTTATTTTGCTTAGAATGTCGTAAACTTAGCTTTTTGATATTAATCAAGTTTTTTTCACACAAAGCTGTTTTCAAACCTCTCACTTCGAAAAGGCTTTGTATGAACAGCTAAAAGCATCATTTTCAGAAAGAATCGATTAGGTTTGGCATCGTCCACCCAATTTATTACACGATGGGTGAGATGGTGGGAATGGGGTTCGAGCCCGAGATTTTCAACCGGCAATGCGAACATAGTTGAGCACCAAAATTTTACCAATAGCCCATGGTTAGTTGATTTGATCGCTTTTGACGTTCAAAAATGATAATATATAGTAATTAAAGTTGGGCATTTAGAATTATACAAATTGGTTTAAAAGAAAATTTCAAATCGCCGTTATCTTATTTTTTTATCTGCCAAGGTCGCTTTTATCTGCTTGAATCAAGTCAATTTTTCTTATTGAATGCACATTTTAAAAGGTAATTCTGACATAAGTCTGACATAACAAACATAGTTAAATACAATTACACATTTTCCAAGTATTCGAGATTCAATAAAAAAAATATTCCGATTCAATTCTGAAATTATTCGAAACCCCCAGCCCTACTAGTAACTACATTACCTTTTTTTGTAATTTTTCAACAAATTCGATAGGTTCGTCCAAAGCATCGGTTTTTCTATTCTCTAGTGTTTTGATATCAGCGAGACATTGATGCCTCTGTGATTCAAGAATAGACACAGTGCGAAGCAAATTATGATAGCTGGAAAGAGTAATTTAATATCGTTAATTATGTAAAGTGCATATCACATATAGCGATAGTGGATGATACTGGATTCGTAATGTACGAGACCGAAAACGAGCCTTCCCTATGAGTGTTAGATCACAACATGCTTATTACGTCATTTAATTATATTACCGTTCCAAACTGTTCTATTCCTAAATGATCAGGGACCAGGAATAGTTGAAACCAAATAAACTATTTTTTTGAAAACATTCTAAAACAATAATTTTGAATATGAAATGTCAAATGTATTTAAAATTAAGTCAGTTCAATAAGGAACACATAGATGGAAATCCAATATATACTCAAATAAGTTTGAAATGCAGGGAAACTAAGATAAACAGTGAACTGATTGGTTGTGAGACTTTAATTGTTCAAAATCATATATTTATCGAACGAAACTATTCTAAATTATTCCTAAAATCAAGAATTTATATCGTATATAATTAATTTCAAATCGAATGTTTGGATGTTTTGGATATTCTTGAGCGAACAATACAAATATTTAAGACTCTATGGGTACTCCCATAGTGTGTGTACCAGGTTAGAGTAAGGCCATAAATTTATTCCGATTGAAAAATTTGTAAGCAATCAGGGATGATCAAAGTCAAATGATTTGATATGATAACTATCAGTGAAGGTTGCGTGAGACTAACTCCCAACCCTTCCTCAATGCCTTCGCACTAGTGGATGCGTATGCGTATGGCATAATTTGATATGAAGTGGACTCTATTTTGATGGGATAGTGAAAAACTCCACCACGGCAAAATTTAATAAAAAAAAATCATACTACTTACTCTCTATTATGCTTGAGTGCAACGTGATCAGACTCAAAGAAATAAACATCAGGTCCAGACGGAGGTTCTTCGGTAAAGAGAGGGGGTGGCTCCGAGGGATCTTTTGCTACAATTTTGACGCAAGGTGACCTATCAAGCTTTGTGTTTGAAAGTCCTCGAGGTCCGCGTCTGCCACCTCTGGATAACTTATGTAGCACCGTTGCTGTCGGGCCCCGACGCGGGGTTGAAGAAGAACATGAAGGAGAGGATGATCGTGATCGATTGTTTTCCCTGACTGCACTTATTTTTAAATAATCTAATTGAGAGTCCTGCTTGATAGTAAACAGTGACTGGATGTTGCTTCTGTCCACGTGAGTTTCATTTTCTGTAGATGATTTATTCTCAGTCTGATTAGAAGTTTCTGGAGAATTCACTGTCGTCTCTGTTTCTTGAGATGGTTGCTCTGGTTCTATAATTAAGAGTAAAACAATATCAATCTTTGAATAAGGGGATAGAGCAGGGGTGGGCAAGGTTTTTTCACCTAGACTGCCCACCTAGACTGGCGGACCATACCAAGTGCGACGTAAAAATTTACATTTTATGAACAATATTTACAGTGTTACAAAAGAAAAAGTGGAAAACAATAAGCCTCGTGCCAAAAATAAATTTGATAAACATGTCAACAAAGTCCTTGAGCTATAACATCAAACTTTGGTTTTAGTTTGAGATTGAAGTATCCAACAGGTCGGATTTGGACCACGGGAAGTAGTTTTCCGACGTCACATGTCAGGGCTACAGTATTATGTCTAACAAGTTGAAGTTATTGGGTGAAGACCTTGGGTATGAGACCCCTGCCCATTACGTGATCCAGGGTTTGATGAAGACAACTGGAAAGATTGTGGTCCATAATAAATCAAAGTCCAATTATGATTCCACACCCAGCACTGAATTCAATGAGATCCTATGTATAAGCTGCAATAGGTATTCATATTCCACTTTTATTTGATGAAAAATAAAATACCTTCTTTCTCCTGTTGATCTTCATCTTGTTTGTTGTCTTTTTCGGACTTAACCCCAGTTTCCGCCCAATCAGATAATAAATTTGATCTCCTGTGAGGACGTTTAATCATTAAGTCGAGACTGAGGGTATAAAAATTGGGGTCACATCTCACCCCTGAACTTCTAAGATTCATTTTTCGTTTTTTACGATTGTACGAGCTATAATCAGACTCATTGTCACTAATAAAATCAAAATCGCTGCAAGCTATTTCGTCAAAAACGGAAGGCGATCCTGAACGTTTTAAATCTCGGATTCCGTGATCTGATTGTGTATCAGTGATCACTTTATCTTCCGCAGTTTCTGTTTCTGTAATATGATTTGGCAATATTAACTCAGGGATGTTCGTTGTTTTGTCCGCAATTTCCGTATTTGGACTTGTTGTTTTGTTTTCCGCTTCAGTGGTTTTATCTGCGGGTGATGATGAAATTTGGACGGAATCTTGAACAGAAGATTCTGGGTCTTCTTTATCTGAAGTTGACTCATCAGAGCTGAAAATTTTTTTTATAAAGGAAAACTAATTACACAAATATCTAACTGGAGATAAGTGAAAAAAACGAAGCCTGAAATCAGTGTTAGTCGACATTGCAATTTGACTCCATAACTAATCATGAAAATCAGAAACATGTATGTGTTACTAATAACATACGACTTGGAAAGAAAGAGACACAAATTTCTTTCTGAAATATAGATAATTCCAATCCTTATTAGATCACTTCATGTTGAAGAATTAACCAAACCACATAATCTTAAAGGAGAAACATGAAATTGTATTTTATTCTGTCAACAGTTCCAACAGGACAGGGATGGCGATTAATGAATGGGTCAAAAAATGGATTTTTATTATTGAAAAGAGGATAATGAGTCAAAGGTATTTATCGATGCCGGCATCAAGTGAAAACTTGGTTTTCCTCTGCCATCGTTACTTCAGATTTCTGTAGTGGTTAATTAAAAATTGATAAAATTTTGTTTGCAAACTGGGGGAAAGGAGCAAACTGCAAAGTAACGACTAGCTCTCATATACCCCCAATATCATTTTGTGGCTTATTTTATGTACTTTCGAATGAGAACCACTGTAAGAAGACAAATTGCAAGAAATGATCAATTCTATGTCTTACTTTTTAGAAGCATCAAGTATATTGTCGTCTGTGATATTTTGAACATCGTTTTCAACTTTTCTTCTATTTCCTCGTAAATGACTTGAGATGGAATTATTTTCAAAAGACTAAAAAAAAATTTGATTTCGAGAAAACACTAAATAGATTTTTGTGAGGGTCTGTAGACAACGATTTTAAATATCTTTATGGGAAATGGGGATACAGAGTCTAGAATGCAGGCCATCCGGGGCTCGAAAATTATTTTATTGCTTTTTTTTATAGTGATAGTCAGTACATCTTTCACTTTAAATGTACAAAATTCTGCACCCAGTAGCCAATAAACCATTGCTTTAATTTCCCCCAAAAAATCTATTAACTTCTCGCATTCTAGATGTTTCAAGGTCAGAGAGAAAAATAAAATTGCACTAGATAATATACGGCGAGCTAAAGTACTGAGGTTGGGTTTTGATAAAATTGAAGCAGGCAAATGGTTGTCTTGGAAGTCTGCTAAAACGCAACATTAATTCACAGCAACTGCAATTGGAGATTTTCTCCGATTCAACCTGTAATACCATGAAAGATGACATGGAAATAAATCGCACCTTCGAGTTTTCCTTCTCAGAAGCCTCTTCTGCTGCCATTGGGGATCCAGCACATTTGATAGACGATACTGAAGAAGCTGTTACAGCATTTGCACTACTTCGTAAACTGCGAGGAGAAATTTCGAAAGTACTTTTATTCATTGAACCGTTTGTTATTATGCCATTTTTTCTTGGGCTATATGACTGTAATTTACCACAATGTTGACAAGTTTCGTCTTTTGCAATAGGAAAAGTTTTATTTAGATTGGAATGGCATTCACAATCTTTCGTCTCCTTCATGTCTTTGTCTTTATTAACTCTCGATGCTTTTTGTTTCATTTTATTATTGCAATTATGATTCGAAAGAAAGTCTGTAGACGATTCCGTAGGAGTAATACAATTGGAACTATGATCTGATAGAGATGATCTCAAACACCGTGGTGAATTTCTAGTCCTTCGTGGTGAAAAATTTGCATATTCGTCATGTTGAAAATTTCTTAATGACAGTTCACTTGCAGATGATTTGGAACATGAATATGAATTAGGAGTTGTAGGTGACTTGTCCTCTTTCTTCATAGGAGTGGAATGGTTTGTACCATTAATTTCTGATGTTTCATGCTTTTGACGAGTTCGTCTATGCATCCCATTTTCAATTGGCAATGAATTTGTAGCATCTGAAAAGTTTATCAGTAATTAATTGAAAATAACAAATAATTTTATTCAAATAATCTAGGCCATGTGGAGTGACATTAGCATGTACGAATAGAGAGCAATAAGTTAGAAGAAATACGTTCGAGTCTTGTTGAAGACATTCTAAAAATGACATCATACACTGCTACAACAAAGTATTCAATTAGGCGTACTCCCGAAGTATGTGAACCAAGATAGCGGACACCGGAACGTAGTATGTGTACCATGTTAGAGTTAGGCCATAATTTCAGGTACAAATACTACGGGAGTCAATTGGCTGGTCCCCGAACTTGTAATAGAACTAAAATAAGGAAAATTTAATAAAATTATGACCTAACCCTAATCTGGTACACATACTACATTCAGGTGTCCGCAATTTTGGTTCACATACTTCGAGAGTACCCAATTAAGATAGAAGCTTCACCCAGCCATTTTCCGTATTTTATGGACCATAAGGTGCACTGTCGATAAATTGCTTACATTGGAATTTTATTCACATAGAAGGCGCATCGGAGTAGAAGTTGCAACGTTTTTTAAATACCGGTATTGGTTTTGAGTGTGGCAATAAAGCATGAAGCACAACCTGATCCTTACATTAGGTGCACCTGCTTATAAGACGCACAACAGATTTTTGAAAGAAAAAAAGATTCAAAGTGCGTCTCATGGTCCGTAAAATACGATACCCATGATGCCAGTGGTGTCGGGGGCTGCTAACCTTGCAACACTTTTCCATACAGTCATAGGGTATGTGAAACATAACATATGGAAATTACCCAGAAACACAGACACCAAGTAATAGAATCTTACCTGCATCTTCACTCCGCAAAACTTTCAAAGGTTTTGCTTCATATTCTTCCTTCAAATCTGATTTTGTTCTTCTACTCCCATTCGTGATAACTTTGTTATCATCAGGTGAAGTTTGAAACCTTCTTTTACGATATTTTATGCCATCCTTCAACTCATTCTCCTCTCCAGATTGCAATCGTAAGCTTCGTCTTGTTGGCGACTTCTCTGGGAAATTTGAATCAGGAGCTGAAAGATCAAAGAACAGTCTGTATAAGATTCAAGCAATGATGTATGGGAGATTTGAATACAGACTGGCAGACAGATAATATAGTAATATTAGTTTGTGTGGTTTGTTGTGTAAATAAATATTCGCAGAGTTTTACAATGCAAATTAAATTTTGAAACAAATAATAAATGACAAATATCAAAAAATACATTTCTACCTGCTCTTGGAGACCGAACCCGAAATACTGTAGGAATCTCGCAAAATTCTTCATTGTGTGTACTGCGCAGTGAACGCTTTGCAATATCAGCAACACTGTTTGACCGTGTTCGTCGCATTTTTTATAATCTGATTGCAGGACTGAGACAGCGAGAGGCTCACATCAGTAAGTTTATAAATTTCATCTCTAACAGTCTAACAAAACAGGAACAACAATGAAATCCTCACATCCTATTTTAGAATTTATTTTTATTCCCTGTAACTGCAGAACTGTAAGACACATCTATACGCAGATATGATACTATACTGTTATACGAAAAAAATTATTACCGTACCGGTATATAAGAAAAATTATATGTATTAAAATTATTATCAAATCCACAAGGCAGCAAGGTTCGGTTTTTAAAAAAAAAAAAAAATAACTGGCTAACTAATCCCATACGATACCCCCAACCTGAACTGGTAACCGGACGAGAGGCCGTGGTTCGCCATACTGCCATATGATTAAGCCGTCTTATCGACTTTCCTTTCCCCCGGGATAAATATGTAGTCTAAATGCTATCCTATCCTTAAACGCACCGTACGATCACTCGATCAGTACCGGTACCGGTACCGGTACAGCAGTACCCGGTACGGACCGCTGGCCGTACGCCCCCAGCACACAATTCAGCAATTCGCCTATATCAAAATATGATTCATCTATTCAAAATATACTTATTATAATTCACAGCAAGACCAAAGATAATAAACACTGGGTTTCATTATATCCTGATGCTGTGGCGATCGAGCGGTGTCGTCGCAGTGATATAACATAGCGTTTCGTATATCACACTTCATTATTTAAAACTTACAAAGAACCACGGAGCACAGCACAGCAGGCGAATCGATACTTACGCCACTGAAGGGCAGCATTGAGACGAATTCGGTTGATAAAAGGTGTGTGATTTACTACGGGGATAGGATTGTTAGAAAAATATCAGACAAATGTGCCAACTGCGTGCAATTTCTATACCCAACGGTGAAGTTTTCATATAGCTAACTTATTTAGTGTTCTGATTAAAGCGACAAGAATCAAGCAATCCTATTCGGCTTATTCTATGTCGGGGACGAAAGTTTGCGTTCGACATATGGAAATCAGCCACAATCGCTAAGTACAACCTGTCCACGATATTTTTTAGGCGAAGTGTAAAACAACTATAAAATAACGCTATGCTTGGTAATCTTTTGTGCATACTCAAATTTTAATAATGTGAACAGAATTTGACTAGTATCGCGTTCTTCATACCGTTTTGAATTAACTGCAACTAATCTTTTATAATTTGTAATATTTGACTTTTGTTCTTTACACTGTAATTTTTGCGATAACATTGTTAATTAATCCGATAACAACTGAAAATATTTTATATTGAAATGACAACATGCCCACAAGATGTCACTATTCGACCGCAATTTTCCATCGGTCTGTTGCTCGCGTATTGGAGGTGACGCATCCATGTGTTGATCAACATTCCGAGACGGAACTGGAAAAACGGAAATAGA
Source organism: Styela clava (assembly GCF_964204865.1). Classification (NCBI taxonomy): domain Eukaryota; kingdom Metazoa; phylum Chordata; class Ascidiacea; order Stolidobranchia; family Styelidae; genus Styela; species Styela clava. Next base: position 9,560,715 of record NC_135254.1, read on the forward strand.
GATAAAAACCTGGCTGAAATTTTAAAGGTTGTGGGCCAACGTAAAAAGTAGGGCTCCATGATACTTGTTATTTTGTAAAGGACTATTGTGGTGGTCTGGAGGAGGTAACCCTTACGTTTGGGTGGTCGCGAATCAGGAAACATGGCTTCCAACAACGCGACCAGTAACGAGTTTTTCAGCATGGGCAGCGAAGTGTCGTGTGTCACTTATTTGGGTGAGAAGATTACGGGTGAAGTTATTGCTTTTGATTACCAAACGAAAACATTGGTTCTAAAGCATCCATCAACAAGCGGAAAGGCAAATACGAACAACATCTCATTGTTGAATTTGTCGAATGTCAGTGATATCAAGGTTCTAAAGGAAGGGGCTGATCAAGATTTTGAATTGTGTGCTATATCCCACACAAAATTAAGAAAACGTCTCAATCAGGAAATTCAGGCAAAAGTCAACATGGCGCAAGGTTCAAGTATGGGTGTTACCCCAGATGGACTGAAAGTCTTTGCGTTTATTTTCAAAACCATTGAGCAATGCAGGTGGAATGATAAAAGTATATTAGTAATGGATGAAGTTTTAATAAATCCACCGTATAGGTCTGAAGATTGTATTGCCAAAGATGGTAAAGAAGCAAAAGCACTGGACCATGTTAGAAAAATTGTGGAAAAATACCACAAAGATCACGGAAACATAAGACAGGTTCAAGCAACCTGAATGCCTTCATAAGCAACAAAAAATATTTTATTCCTTATTAGAAAATTTTTATCAATAAATGTGTCCCAGACTGAGTGTGTTATAAAAACAAGTCAAATATTTCAATGGTTTCGTCGTTTGAATGATATTTCCTCCATTTTATGTAATTTGGAAATAATTATATTCATTGAATATATAGCGTCTCGAACATCAAAACTCTATTGTGATTGTGCTCAACTTTTATGGAAACTGCATTCACTCTATTGTAGTTAGCTGAGAAAACCAGCGGAAAGATCGCATTTGACTGACCTATTCCTAATATGAAAACTTACAATTGTATGGTAACTAAGGGTTAATGGTTTTGGCTTTTATTCACTGTCAACATTATATTGATATTAAATTTATCAGTAAGAAAAATTACAATTCATAAAAGTGATGTTCAAACTGATGCCAAATTATTATATAAACATATGCTGTAAACTTATCATAACATTATGTTATTTACATTTTAATTGAAGGAATTTCATCCAATTTTTTATTGTTTTACAAGCATCATTGTAATGCATGTAATATCTGGATTTATGTCGAGATATTAGGAATAACCAAAACAATTTATATGATTGGCACTGGTTATGAATTTTAGATTGCCTTGATTTTGAATGGTAAATGTGGCATCAATCACTCATTTTAGCAATATTCGTTGTGTTGTGACCTTTTGTTCGACCTAATATACTTCGGAATGTCCAAAACCTAACGAGGAGACTTATTCAAATAAAAGTTTTTGAAAAATAATTCATGACGATAGTCACAATTTTAAAAAAGAGTTTGGATTTCGGTGAATCTTACTTATTCCAAATACGAGCTGTTTTCGTTTTGTGGAAAAATTGTTCGGAAAACTTTTTACTAATAATAGTATTGGTCAAATCATGTTATTTTTGTCAAAATCGTTAAATATCTTCTCACGTCTTGTTTTGCTATCAATTTTTGTGTTGGAAAGTTGACTCCGCCCATATTTGTTTCCATCTGTTGTTTTAGATTTTATGATTAGGACTTGATGATTAGTGTCAAAATATTATGTGTGTATCATGTCTTAATATTGTTATTTGCTGAGAAAAATTGCAGCGTCAGGTATCAAAATGTAAATTTTAGGCCATTGTGATGTGGAACGCAGGATCTATTTCATAATTCATAAAGTTGAGAAATGAATCTTTTTTAATTATATTATTTTGTAGCCATGGTGCTTAGAGCTGTTGATGGTGGGATGTAAAATGCCAACTGTTAAGTATAATATTAAAAGCTAGTGATTTTTGAATATTTATCGATGTCTTCACTTAGGATTCCATGTTCGAATGAATTGATATTCTAGAACCCTTTTTTTCCATCTACCAATCGTTGAATTAGGTAATGATTTTTCGAATGATTCTCATCTATACATTCGTGATAGAGCATACATATCAAAAACATGTTCATATACCCTTATCTTACTCAGACTCTATATTCTGAAATGAGTATATATAGTAAGCATTTGCAAAAGAAATACGAAAAAAAAATTGGTGCTAAATATATTGACTGAAAAATAATATTATCCTTCCAATAGGTTAGTAATATCTTACAATTTTTAGAAATTTCCATCAAATTATCAGTTGGAAATATTTTTTGTATTGCTTCATTCAACTTCAAAATCAAAATCAACAAGGAATACTTTTGGAAATTTTGAAGGAAATTTGCGAGTTTAAATTAACGAAAATGAGTCTCTTAGTATGCAAAAAAATAATTGCAGACTAAAGTATATGTTTAGGGGGCAGCTTCTTGTAGTCATTAGGAATTTAACCTCGAAGGGTGGGCAATAAGAACCTTGCCATTTGGCTCTGCTCTGCCTTGACTATAAATGTGACACTTTGACACAGTTTTGTCGAGCCACAGATCTGTGCATTTGTGTCTTAAAATTTTAAATGTACCGTACTTAATGGTAATTATGAGTATTTTGTATTACTGGATTAAAACTATGACTTGCCTGTTTGTAATGGTTGCTGTTTTGGTTGAGTAGAATCCTCATGTCTGCTTTTGTTTGTGAATATTCTGTTACGTTGACCGATATCACATGCTCTTTACTGGTAATAATTCACAAATTATCTTATCCATATTGTCACAATATATAGCCTACAAATTTGAATATGATATACAGTAGTTCCATTCTCATTTTCAATTTATCAAGTAATTTTCTGGCTTATGTTATAATTCATTTGACCATTTCATATTTTTTTTTATCACGTATGCCAAATATGCTATTTCAGATCTGGTCAACTGATCATCAAATTTGGCTCATATTAATTTGGATAATCCTGCTAAAATTGGCTTATAATTGTTAGCCAGAATGCGTTAACTTTTATAAAATTCAGAGCAAATAAATAATGATAACAATGGATTTGGATCAAGCTGAATGCTGGTTAAAGTGCCCAAAACACTTTTATTCAATTTAATGCTGCTGTTCTAGTTTTCAGTAAACGTTGGAGACAGGAATTGCATACCTCACCCACACAATATTTATTTCAAAATCGTATAGACATTTTTATTGCAAATAATTTTCCAGTCAATAATTGGATGTTTGGTATTAATAGTTTTTTTCAGGCATGTGCTATGAATTTTCTGTGCCGTTTATGTACCAAACAAATCTGTGCTTGGATGGTTCTATATAACATTCAACCCAGCTGACAATTATTCATTGAAATAGGTGAAGCTGGCAATCAAAGCTTCGTTTATAAATGAATGTTGTATTTTTTGACCATTCAAAAAGTTCGAAATGGGCCATGAGCTTCAAATTTCATCCATACCAGTCATGGCATTTATTGCCTTCTTGACAGACCTCATATTTTTACACACTAAGTCCTTTATGGAAACTTCTTGAAAATTCTTGTCACAGAGTCATGGGTATCTGTGAATATTTTTCTGTTTGTGATTTAGTATGACCTGTGCCCAGCTTGTAACTCTCTTGGTGAAATTTTAAAAATAATATACTGAGAGATGAATTTTGCATTTGTCATGTTCGTGTTAGTGTTTTGACCAATCCGTTAGCGAGTTTGCGGAATGAATGATATTTGCTAAATGCACCCCCACTAGTCTCAGGATTGAGGTTGCGTGTATGTGGTTGGGCCATAAAATAGGTTACTCTTAACCACTTTAGTACGTACGTTCATTCCATTCCTGTGACCCGCGGATTTGATTTCGAAGCAAATGATATTGTTTGTCGATCAGTAGCACACATTTTTATGTGGTTGGGCCATAAAATAGGTTACTCTTAACCACTTTAGTACGTACGTTCATTCCATTCCTGTGACCCGCGGATTTGATTTCGAAGCAAATGATATTGTTTGTCGATCAGTAGCACACATTTTTTAATTTGTTAGCAATCGGGAGAGGACCAATGGAAGGATATCCACTATGCTCTGAACACTCGCTACCTCTGTTGGACGGTGGAACTATAGTAGCACACTTTCAGCATTGGCATAATCAGGGGGCCATAGAGGTTCCTCAGACCAGGGTCCATGCACCCCCCCCCCCCCCATCCCCCCAACAAAAAAAAGGACCAATGGCAGGATATCCACTATGCTCTGAACATTCGCTACCACTGTTGGATGCTGGAACTATAGTAGCACACTTTCAGCCTTAGAGGTTCCTCAGACCAGGGTTCTCCCCCCCCCCCCCCAAAAAAAAAATTCTGGCATTTGCTGAAAGACCTAAATTTATGCGCCATTTCCAACACCATTTTGCTCAATTTTTAACGATTTACTGGGAACCGGACGTTTCCTGCTGGCTTCTATCAATAATCCTTTCACCAAATGAACCAGACGAGATAGATGAAAATGCGCTATTATATGCATTGGATAACTTTGACAGCGAAGTAAGTCTGTAGGGAGATTCTCTAAGATATTGTTAGAGGTTCCATTACATTTGAACCCACGACAATAGTACCTGCATACTATTGCACCTATGGAAATGTTTTTTTTACGAATTTTCGAACCCATACTAACCTTAAACAATGGATTTTAGCACCCTCATATAGATTGAACCCGCGGATATACTGGTGCAAATGTACGGCCACCATTGTTAGATACCAGTAGCTACTTTTATCTGGCTTTGTTCGGAGCAAAAGGCACGAGCGAGCGTCATATTACGTTTTTATACAAAAAAATATTTGGTCTTCCTTCAAAATCTTGAGCTGGCTACGCTTTTGACTTTCAGTACGCAAGGAAAGAAAATTCGATTCAGATGAGGGCGTGGAAAAGTTTGGGAGTAAAATACATTGGTTCATCTCGATGCGGTTAGGAAACATTAAGTGCTTTTTTTCATAAATGGAAAATCTCACAGGTATAATTCAAATAAGATGTTTACCCTTACTATTCTCCTCGTTTCTTGTTTCCCTCGCTGACAATTTATTATTTAGTTTCTGGCTTGTCAATAGATTCATAATGCGGTATTTTATTGTATAACTTTAGACTAGGCTACGATTGGTACCAGTCGCTTCAATTCCTTGAAGCAAGAGGGTGCTTTTCTAAACGTCAACCGGGTAGAGGTGGCTGAGACAATCGTTATACGTGCTAAAACTCTCATCGATTAATCATGCTATAAAATTTGATTTCATCCATCTCCTCAAAAAGGCATAAAAATGTTACCATGGTAAGGTAGAATATCTCGGGCTTGAAGGTTAGATACGTTTTATTTTTATTTGTGAAAGGACACGTAGACATTTTGTACATCCAACTAACTATATGATATGTAGTGTAATAATCACATCGTTTATATTTAACATTCTTTTCGAACTATCAGTCGTTAGAAAGCTAATAATTTTCTCATATTTATTTTTCAAATGTCGTCCTATGGAGCTCGATATTTCATACTAAATTTTTCTATGAATATTGCATCACCTCGTGCCAGCGCCGTAAGACCACAATGCCTCCTTGTCCGAATTAATCACGCAGAAAACAGTAAGATGCAGGCACTTGAATTGTGTACTGGATTAATATATATATATATTGAACCCAAATTCTACGGAATTTCATACATTTTTCGAACCGAAATATTTCAATCTAGCTTCCACAATTCTGACAGCCACTCAGTTTAAATTCAGTTTCTGAAATTTGAATTCCTAACAGAGTGACCCGTGAAGTAATTCCTTATCATCGACCAGGCCTTCTTTGAATATGAAGTATCATATTTTTTCCATGGGCTCACAGATACGAATCTCTCCATAGCTCCGCTGTAGGCCTATCTATATCATACGCACTCGGCACTGGGTGCCTCAATACTCCGACCAAAGGAAATCCTCAACCTATGGATTAAACTATAAAAACGTATCCGGTGTCAGTACCACAACTCTCATTGAAAAATCTCAGCCAACAACAACTCACGATGGGGAGTTATGAAGAATACCAAATTTATCAAGTATCGTTACCCTGAGGTCTGCTCCGCTCTAGTTTACAACCGCGGAAAGGGAGAGCGTAAATAACGGATGGGCTATTTACAGGCCTGGATAAGTTGCGGCCCACTTTTTCAAAATGACAAGCGCGTGTTTTTGCACGTGGTCACTAATCAATAGAGTAACCGAAGCGTTTATTCGGTAATTTCACTCGTATAATTTTGATAAGTCGCTCTTCGAGTCGCGTGCTAACACAGCGCAATGTAGATTGACTTACGTAGTCCGGCCCGCCACTGCATTTTGAATTTGCAATGTCAATGTAGCTCCACGGCAAAACGAATAAGGGCTACATACAAAGTTACAGTATCCGTACATGCATTTCCTTGAAATCTGAATAGCCTGGGGTTCTCTCAACCGTTATTCTCTCATTTATACCGTTTCAAAAAGTGAAATTTATGTCACAAACCTTTCAACTTTTTCACTTCGACAAACACCTGAAACGAATTACTCATAATGGTGAAATTTCGCTTTGGTTAAGAATCCCTGTACTAGGTGCTAATAATTAATAACATAAATATAAATTTTACAGATTTAATTTAAACGACAATCTTGATGTTATAAGTTTGAAGAGGAAAAAATGACAAAATTTCCAAACCTGAAATAAAAGTAAAAATTATCTGCCCAGGAATTTAAAATTAAATTCGATCGGCAGAAACATTTTATATCGGTGAACCATAGAACATTTAATAAACTGAGCCAGAATTGGAGTAATTCTAGCATTAAAATGATTTTTTCAAACATTTATGGGAAAGAACAAAGTGTGTTTGAAGATTGCATACTTTTTATAAAAAAAATAGGTAACATTTAAACTTTCCAGACTCATGCCTGTTTATTCATTACAGTGTACATTGCGGAAGACCCATTTGATTGTATTTCAAATGTGGGACTGTCGAAACTATCCTCTTCAGAGTGCCTTGGAGATTCGTAGAAATGTGTTAGTGTTTCAGTATTATCTGCGCCTATTGATGAATACCCAGGAAGCTGAACGTTAGAAAAGGAATGTAGTGCGTCATATCCTTCTGACGTATTCAATGGACTTCGGGGTGCAATCTTCTGATCATTGGCATTGACCAAAACTGCGTCGTTGTCAACAGGCCGTACCGTCGCGTAGTCGTGATCTTCAATCTCGTTGGAAAATTGTCCTTCTGCTATTGTTTCGTTGCTACTAGCAACTGCTAGAATTTTTTTCCTATTATGTAAAAATGTACTATATTTATAATAAATTGAATAGCACACATTTATAATATTCTCTATTGTGTAGTATTTATTTGAAATTTATTTCCTTAAAATCGTTAAAATCACCGTTCAATAATTTTCATGATATATATGAAAAATAATCAATATTCCTTTTTACAGAGGAGGAAGGGAGATTGAGGAGCCGTAAGTATCATAATACCGAAAACTGGGTCGCCAACTTAAAAGTTGTTAATCTTATTTTCTAGTAGATTTTATTGTTTATTTTGTATTAGAAATCAAAGTGTTGCTCAATAGTAATTGTGAATGATTGTTTAACAGGGTGGGCCAAAAATATATTAGTTCATAGCGCTCCTGAATAATATACACACATGATACTGAGTACTCCTACACCCCGACCGAAGAAAATCTTCTACATCTGGATTCAAATATAATAAAGTATCCGAAAAATATTAGTCATTCAATTTTGCAGCCATAAAGGCACCACATGATAATGCATGAGCACACCCCTAGGTCGATACATTTTACAAAACTTTTTTTAAATTTGGGTTGCTTGGAAAAAGGTTGTGAACCATTCCATTGGTACATCAACCACGTAATAAAACGATAGCGATCAGAGACCGCCGACGTATCGGTCTAGCGGCTTGTATCCTTCGCTCTGATTCAATAGCGACACCGCGTGCCCCATCACTAATGAATTATGAACTCGCTAATTATATGATATTATTCATCCAAAATCAATAGGCTTCTGGTCCGTAACATACGAAAGTGAAACAAACAGACAAATACCTATCAACATCCTTACCGATCGAGATCGATTAGTAAAAACGATGTTAAATAGCAATAACTTTGTGAACTTCGAATTTTTGGTGAAAGTTTATAATATTATAGCTAACCTTCGCAATTCAATCACCACAACGATTATCACCACAATCAGAATCAAGACAGCGACTATGACTCCTATTATTATTCCGACTGTAACAAGGTCTGTAAAAATATAAATTCGAAAATCAAAGAAATTTAACTTACTTGGGCAGTACATTTATCAGTTCATAAGTATATATAAAACGCAAAGGTTAGTAATCCTAATTCTTGAATAAGATATTTAGACTTAAAGTAATCTCGGAGAAAGATTTTTAAAGTTTCTTCCTAGATTCAAGAACGTCTACGATTATGCAGGATCAACTGCTATATAGGATGCAAATTTAATTGAGAAATTTCACTTGAATAGCAAGCATATTATAATAAACTTTACGCTTTTATGGTGAAAATGCATCCATATATACCACCTATGTATTCAGACGTAAATTAAAACTCAATACATGTAACATTAGGAAAACGTGTTGGTCTACTCTATAACGATCACACTAAAGCTGATAAAAGTTTCTACCAAACGATACAATCTTAACCCAAAGAAATATTACATTGCTGACAGTAGTACTTTTGTTCATACCATTCGAATGCCTTGACTTCTTATTCATGTATTGGATCATTAATTAAGCGATAATATTGACATCAATGAGTCAGTTTGAAGCATTTACCTATATAGCCGGGAACTCTCAAACCCGTTGTGGCTGTCTGATGATTTGATATCTTGTTTGTTGTCACATTCATAATTTCAGATTGTGTGGCAGTTGTAGAAATAGGAGCGGGTGTAGTTTCCTTATTTATTGGAAGTCCAGCTAAAACAAATATTTATCAAATACTTTTATTAGTTTGTCCCGGACTGGTAATCTGGCTTAGTATAACATAGCTATGCCTGGAAAACATCTGTAAAGCAAAAATATATCTACAAGATTTTTTCACACTTTTTTCGAACGAGACTTTAGATATGAAGCCACTAGAGGCGCACTATAGCAGGTACAGAGTTTGGGTTCAAAATCATAAATGTATTGAAATACGAATGGAATTAGGTGGAGTTGAACATCTACCATTGAACGACGCGTTGTTGCTACACAGAATCACACCACAAATACAGGAAGTTTGCTTTGATAAAACGACAAAAAAAAAAATATTAAATTGGAGAAACGTTCTGAACTAAATTATCAAAACTTTTATTGACGGATTTTGAAATTTTGTTTATTTATCAACAATTAAAAGTCAGTTCTTATTTAAACTATAACAAGAACTACCAAATAAGCTAGGTTGCTAGGCATAGCAAACCAATTTCACGATGCTAAGTCAAGCTAACCTTCTCCCACAAAATGTATTAAATACCCAAGCCTAGGACAAAACAGGGAGCTTGAAAAAGTTTTGAATTATGATCTTACTGATCTTACTCCCACGCAAGCACACGATTGACGAAATCACCGGTTCCAGATTGTCAGATAATTTTTACAATCATAAGATAGATAGATATTGTATACATACATGTGCAGTTGAACAATTTGTACGACAAATGGAAACCGTAGTTTGGGCTCGTCGTTTCCCCTTGACGATAAATTATTTTTAAATTTTTCCAAAGTTCTTGTTTAACATATGCTGCTTTGCTCGTACATCCCAAATCTCTATACATTGTCTCGCAGAAGGTTTCAGATTCATCTTCGTGTTGCAGAAATGCGTAACATTCAGATTTTCTACCACAAATATCTGTGTCTGTCAAATATTTTAAAATTGAATATTTGAAATTGCAATTTTTAAAAATGACGTCTGTTACAAGTTATGCACACGTGCGCCAATTGTGAATGATGAAAGGATTGAAAGGTATAACTTAGTTTCCAAAACGAAGTTATTACTCGCACTAAAACCACACGGGTGAAGAAATATTCACTGCTTACGAGAAACACTAACATATATATATATCAATTTTGAAGTATTAACTTTGTCAATCTTTTCTTTGAAGCGCCTTAGCGCCATGTAGCTATTCATAAATACCTCAACATACCATCAGGTAAAGTTAAGCCTCCTTCGTTAGGATTACTGCAATCTACATTTGTAGAAACGACAAAACTGTATGTTTGCAATTGCGTGAAGTTTAGCACCAGTAGAATGTATTTTCCTCTTGGGGGAGTTAAGTTCCATTCACACGTCTCACCAGATTTAACCAATCCACCATTAGGCCAACCAGGAGTTGAAATAATTCCAGAGAAATCAGTGAGATTCAATGGCGAGTTCATTCCAGTGCAGGCTGAAGTAATTCTGAAAACTAAATACACCGTATTTGATGACTCATAACCAGAACAAAAGAAAATTGTGACAAATTATACCAACTAATCAGTGAGGGTTAAACGCGGGCTTTTTGATATATATATTGTAGAATTGGAAAATGCTTGCGAACCATATATAAGATAAATATATTTTACTTTGCCGCTATGTTCTGGTTTGGGACTGATTTCGTGGTTGTGGTTGATATAACATTTCAAGTGATAATATGATGACAATTATTATGACCTTCGTTATTCTCCTGAAAGAAACAAATCAGGGGTGCTACTTTGGTATGCGATCTCGGTGTCATAAATCTACTATGGTACGTGATCTAACTTGCTTAACGTGATCTCAATCGCATAAAGACATTATCATAGAATTCAGTACCCTACGTCGGGTGAGTTAATACTAAAAACCTTGAGATCACACAACTGCTATACCCTGAGATCGCATGCCAAAGTGTCACCAAATCAGGTTTATACTTAAGTCAGGGGCCTATTTTAATGTCCCATGGGATTGATTGATTTGCAAAGCTCATGAAAATGAGATGAGATCTATAATTTCTAGGCTAAATAATTCAAACGATTTTACAGTTTGAAAATAATTACCGGTATGTCTTTACGTTATAAAAAGCCTATCTATTATTAGGATACATATTAAAGTATTCAATAATTTGAAACTCACGGAAAACAATGCAAAGAAGCATTTTGAGACTGTTGTATAACATTTTCTGAACTGAATATCCGTAATTCAAGTCTCTTCCTTTTAAAATGTGTAATGAGGCAGCAAGCAGATTTGATACAGGCAGATATTAAAAGTGGTGCTGGTTGGTTATATCAGTGAAGTAATAACTTAAGATTACTAAAAAGTGGTGAATCATTTGTTATTTTTATGAGAAGCCATAGTTTCTCGTCGCACATCTTTTCACCATCATAGGTAGTATCTTACGAAACACTAATAGACTATACATATATATAAGGTATTTGTACATCACGAAGATCATTCACGCTGTACTTAAACGGAAATCTCGGATAATTTTGATGATTTCAGCAGACTCGTGTCGCAAATATGATTTATATGGTTGGCGATAAACACTGCAATAACTAAAGAAGGAAGGAGAGTCATATGTTGAATACAAAGATTTCAGGAAAATTTGATAATCTTCCAAAAAGGCTTGGAGCTCGTTCTCGAGTTTGAAGTCGTGGTACATTAACATCACACAAAAATTAAGTAACACTTCAGGAAAAGTGATTAAACTTCGTACAAGAATCAAGATATTTCAGCTATTTCACTCGAAAGTAGTACAAATAAGGTAACCTGTCCATGGAGGCGCTTGAGCTATCAACCTTTCTTTGGTGATCGTCAAAGCTGGACCTATTTTACGACTCCACACAAATGTCTTTCAGTCTCAGGCCCAAGATTTGAGGTCCTAGTCGAATTTATCCTCCATAAAGTAATCGAAGGGCTCGACTCCATAAAGGGCTCGACTATAAATCTAAATTAAAACTATAACAAAATTTTGGAAATTTGGTTCAAATCACGCAGAAAGTAAAAACGAATCTATAATGTCAGTTCAATTAGGTTCAACGAAATGGATACAGAATTTAGAAAAAAACGGTATCGGTGATTAGATTAATCACTGAACACAATTAATTTACCGGTAATAACCGGAAATAACGAATTTAAAATGATTTCAAATGACCTTTTACAAATTTTACCAGGTTTACAAATCATGACGACTGTACATTATCTGAACGTACCGACTGTCTGGGCCATGCTCGGATATTGTGAAGATGTGTTCAACTACAGTTTTCTAGGTATATTCGAGTAAAATGTGACGTCACATGACGAAATATTGAGAATATATATTTTTACATACGTCGACTTTTAACGTCGCAGATTAAGTCATGCACCGCGGAAGGAATGTGATTAATATTAACGCGATGTATTTTTTTATTACGTCACTTATATTTTCGGTATATTTTACATTATGTGAATACGTTTATTAGCGAATAAAACACCATAACGGACTCGGACGTGGAAACAGTCAAACCCATTTAGCACAGAAGATCTACGTGAAAATAGTAGATAAGAAAGAGTTTAAACTGCAGTTGAGTTAATTAGTCGAAGATATTTACAAGGCAATGTCGATGAAAAGATGGTAAAAAGATGAGACAAAAATGGCATGCGATCTCGGTGATAGTATCAAACCAACCGTAACCCAACGATGACAGGGTTAGGGTTAGAAACTGAAGTCTATAAGAATATGATGACAGGATTAGACAGGTCTATGAAAATGTCATTATGAGAAATTGGCACCAGTTTGATATGCGATTGAGATCAGGTTAAGCAAGTGAGATCGCATACCAAAGTCGCACCGAAAAGTGTATCCGCATTCGGAACAAACTGTATATATACAGTATAATTCTATTGAGGCAGTCATTACGCAGGCAGAATACACGAGTTGTTTTATTCTACTATGCTCTAGTGCTAAATTGTTCACGTTGTATTCGTTAAAATATAAATATATACTTTATCTCACAATTATGAAGTTACCAGTTACTAATAAAGCGTCGAACCGCACCTGATAATGAACAAATAAATTACCGGAATTATTTAAATAACATATTTCGCTCAAAAATTGATAATATTAGCCATATCGCTTGAAATTCAAACTTGACGGGTACTGGCTAATAAGGTAAGTCTCTCACTTTTGATGTGTTGGGGAAATACCGTCATTTTGTGTTTATCTATGAAGTTGAAACCGACACAAGCATTAAGAATTTAATCCGAGTAGCGTTAAATCTAATCAGCGTTGCTTTTCGAAGGTAAAAAGAATCGTTGATGTTTGAACGAGTTTTTTGTTGTAAAGAAAATTTGATGTGATTTTAACCAGACATAATTAGTTGCGTCCAGGTAACTTAATTACTAACCAAACTTTCTATTCAAAATTTTTTTTTTTGAAAATGTAAAACAGGCATTCTGTCCAAAAAAATCGAATATTCTCGAATTCGGGTAATTTTACAGACAAATTCACCTCATCATATATCAAAAGTGTCATTGCGCGTGTTATTGACATTTGACATTTAAAAAATTTTGACATCCCTATTTTTTTTAAAGCAATAACAATATATTCTCAAAGATCATTAAAATAGTTAGATTGCCAGCAATCCATAATTTGACAGTGATGAATAGATTTTTTTGTATCGATATTTTGTAATTTATAAAATTGGTGATTGTACGTCTTGCGCTTATTAGCGAGATATTTTATTGAACCCTTATAAACTTTCCAATAAAATGATTTTAAGCCCTTTAAGTATTTATTTGTGCATCAATCAGGCTTGGGTCAACAATTAAACATGGCTGGAAAGTTTGATCTATCTGTGGCCCATTTATACCATTATCGTCTAAATAGTTTTGGAAGAGAATGATAGCTAATGACAAAGGGGAAATGCATGCCACATCCGCATTTTATGGTATTTGAGTGATTGATAAAAGGAGGTTAGTATAATAGCGACCAATCCATCTAAATTGATCCATACTCAATATATCATACTCTATAATTATTTGAATTCATACCTCGGTTCTTCTCATTTGGTGTTGCAATTGCAGGCACGGTCCCTGCAACATCAAATCGTTTAGCTGGTTTTGAAAAAGTGTTGATATGTGATAGCGAAAAAGATAAAAATAAAAAAAAAAGAGACAAATCTTCGACAAGAAGAGCTAGCTGATTTGCTGGAAGTGAATACTTTCGCCATTGAGTGAGAAGGCGCAACTTGGGTTTTAGCCCGACTGCAGTTGATCATCAGTGGAAAAGTAATAGGAATACTTCAACATCAGTGATCAATGTTACGGAGCTCTTGGTTCAGAAAATAAAATACATACTTTTTTACAGATTAAAGAAATTATTTTTATAAAATCGCACTCAATATGATTGTACATAAAAAAATTTGCACAATGTCAATTACTGTATTTCTATTGTTACTGTATCTCAAAATGATCACTGCATACAACGTGGAGTCCAGGATTGAAAGTACAAAATTTTTATTTTCTCCTGCCATGAAAATAAATGCAAATGAAAGCAGCACTGTTATTTTGCACAATAGAGAACCGTCATATTATGGTTATAAACTATCAATTGCGACCGGAACCTCGAATCCAAGGTTAGACAATTTTTTATGCCATCGTTTCTATATGAGTTTAATATTTTAGATAATAGTTGACTTGATTCCATGAATAAATCTGTTGGAAATAATAGTTGGGAGATACTTCATTGTAAATTTTTTAAATATTATTTTAATTTTAGTGTTTTCATATCCGCTCCTAAAATGACGAATGCTGCTGCGCCATGGGAGCAACAAAATTCAACAGACGAACAAAATATTGCAGGTAAACTACATATTATGAATACAGAAAGCTTGTCGGCTACTACAATCCACAGCGCATACGAATAAGTCTTGAAAGATTTATTGGCGACTGAATGTACAATATATAATACAAATTAGTTGGTGCTCCCGAAGTATGCGAACCAAGATGGCGGACATCGGAATGTAACATGGGTAACAGGTTAAGGTTAGGCGATAATTTTTTCCAATTTTCCTTATTTTAGTCCTATTATCAGTTCGAAGACTAGCCAAGAGCCTCCCGTAGTATTTTTACCTAAAATTATGGCCTAACCCTAACCTAGTACACATATTGCATTCCGATGTCCGCCATCTTGGTTTGCATACTTCGGGAGCCCCAATTAGTTTTTATAATAAAATTTAAATATCTACTGAACGTTATTGGACACAAAATGTATATGGATCGTTTTGCTAATATGTTGTTCTTGTTCGGCACTCTTTTAGTTCCTGTTAGCCATCCTTTAACTACCGGACCAATTGCTTTGAAAATTTTAAGCGAGTTAAGATTGTATTTTCCCCTAATAGGCTATTACTTTTATTTCTTTCGAAAAATTTCTGTGGGCTTAATGGGATTCTTTCTTGTGTGCGATGACGTCATTAAGAAATGCGCACCGTGTGGGCAAGCGAAGTCGCGAAGACTGTGCCACCGGTAGTCTACTGTGACAAATTGCATACCCATACTACCTCGTCTTGGCTTTCGTTATCATATATTTGAGCATCGTTCTCTTCTTCGATATTTCATATATATGTGAATTAACAGCCGATGGAACGGTGGAAAAATGCATCATTTCATTCATCAACGCTTCAACTGCGACAACGCAATGTAATTCAGTCAGACTGCAAAACCCACAACCCGGCGACTCGTTTGGATTGGCAATAGATGCCGACGAGGAAAACCTTTTAGTAAGTTGCTACGATTTTTTATATTTGTGTATGTGCGATGCGCGTCCTCCGTGACCATGTATTTGAGCAATGCTATCTTGTTTTAACATGACCCCATCATGAAATATTTTCTTAGTATTTGCAACTGACTCATATGACTGTATATGGTCGTATCGTTGTCACCCAGTCTTCCTACCGAAAACTGTATTGTATGTGTACTGTACTGTATGTGTTGTTTCATTAATATTTGTATCATCATTATGTTTTCTGGTTTGAAGAAAAAATTCTTTCTCTCTCTCCCAATGTCACTTTGAAGGATCATATCATATGCAAATATTCCAGTAATTATAACCCTGTTTATACTTCAGGCATGTTCACCGGCAAAAATTCTCAACTGCACGTCAACTTTTATTACTCCAGGATTTTGCTACAAAAGTAAAGATGAAGGACAAACTTGGGAATCCACACGGAAAAATTTAGATTCAAGTAAATCAACATGAATATATACAAGGCACATACATTAGTAGTAGTAGCTTTCAAACACTGAATTATTATTTTTTTCATTGATCGAACATAATTTGTTCTATGTTTTAACGTCATAAATCAAGCATACTATTATCTTGATGCTGTGAGTTCACAAAAACCTTGCATATGAATGTCAATTTATTCCAATTTTTACGTTAACGACTATGTTATCTTTAATAATGCACACTTGCCGCGCTTGTGTGTTTTACATTTTTGATCGTTGTCAAAATATATTTATATATGAAGAGTGAGAAATAGATGAAGACAAAGCTTTTATTATTCAGATTGCCCAGTTCAAAATCTGGACATTATGTTCGTTTTGGATGGATCAGGATCCGTAACTGGAGAAAATTTTGATATTGTGAAAGATTGGACGGCTAACTTAACCAAGGAATTTGATATTGAAACTGGAAAAGTACATGTCGGAGTTGTTCAGTACTCTTACTGGGATGATAGTGTAGAGTGAGTTTTTTTTTATATATATTGTGTGAAAGAAATTATACAGGAACTATATCTATATTTGATGTCAAGTATGACTTTGAATACCATGTGTGTAAATATCCTAGTTAAGGAGTGTGCAACAGTTAATACAGAAGGGCCAGATACAAATAACTGGGTGAAACCGCGGGCCGCACCGCGCTGTTTGCTCCGCATAAACAACTATCTGTTGTCATAGATATATTAATGACTTGAAAGTACTCGCACTTACCAAATTTAGCCAATTAAAAACTTGTTCTGCGGACTGCACACCATTCAAAATTAGCACTTCTTCGCGGGCGGGTCCTAGTTTATCGTGTATTGATTGCCCGCTGTAAAACTGTCGACAGTGCGAAAATTTAAGATCATCACCAATCTTCTCTTTTATTACATAACACAAGATATTATTGCATAAGCGCCGCATAATGTGGATAATTAAAGTTGAAATATCAACAGGGATGGCCGAAACCGAATATTTCATTATTCCCGATAAAATATTTTCGAATATTTTCGGTTTCATGTAGATATGCGACAATTAAGTTAAAGCATATGTACTGCGAAGAATAAAAGTTACAGGTTTTATTTAAGATAAAACTAAAATAATCGCTCGTTGTTGTGCTTTGTTGATTATATGAACACTGGACAAAAAGTAAGTATGAATGAGATCCTTAAATTGAGAACTTTCACTTTTTCAGTGTAAATAACCAACTATATGTGAAAACTGAGATTGGATTGGGCCAATATAATAATGAAGCAGAATTGCTGGTAAGTAGTTATAATAAATTAGTTATTAAAACAATATGTAATAAACTGATTCAAATGAGTTCAATTGATTTTTAGGATTTGAAGATATGGTCGTGAACTAGTTTTAAACTGCATCTTCAATCTGGTATTCTTGCCAAATTATCTTTTGTTATAAAATTATTTGGAAGAGAATAAATTCATTCGAAACTTAATTTACAAGGGACTTCGTACACCATGCCAACAATCTGAGAAGAATGTCACTGGCCGTGAATTATAGCTGGTAAAAATGATCACTATATGTTATTTTGGAATATGTACTTGCAGGATGCCATCGGAGAAATCAGCTATCAGGGTTATACAACTGCTACTTCTCATGCTCTCAACAAAACAATATTAGACTTCCAGGCATCGAGTCGATGGTCCGATAAGTCAACCAAGAAAATCATTCTACTATTGACAGATGGCGAGTGAGTAACGGCTGTTCATACTTGCGCATTTGACATTGGTTAGAATCATATTTGCGTAGAGTTCGGTACCCCCGTAGTATGTGAACCAAGATGGTGGACACCGGAAGGTAGTGCCTTTACCAGGTTAGGCCATAACTTTATTCCAATTTTTTTTATTTTAGTTCTATTACGAGTTCGAGGACTAGCCAAGTGACTCCCGTAGTATTTGTACCTGGAATTATGGCCTAACCTTACCTGGTACACATACTACGTTCCGGTGTCCGCCATCTTAGTTCGAATATTGCACGAATTCTACAGTTTCAAATTGGTCGACACTAATCTTATATTTTCAAACAAATGTTTCTTTCAGAGCCACCGACCCTCAATATCTCCCACAAAGTGCAGATTATGTACGTTCTCTAGGAATCACCACATTTGCAATCGGAGTCGGAAACTATAAGGAAGAAGAGTTACGGGTACGCATATTGTTACCGTACACATTCCTGGTCCCATAACCATACCGCATCAGTTCCAAACATAGAACTAAAAATGCCCCCTCCTAGTTCGTAACATTCAAAAATGAACCTGACTAATCATTGGCCATAGGCATGCATTCTAAGTCCTGTATTCAACCATTCAAATAGTTGGCTCTATCACCACACAATATTTGTTTTGTTACAAGTACCGTGTTTCCCCCCAAAAAAGACTGGGTCTTATTTCGATTTTCTTCCGAAAACACTAGGGCTTATTTTCTGGGGATGTCTTATATTTTCATTTATCAAAGACATAATTACGAAGTAGAGAATTACGAGATTTTCAAATATATATACAAAATAGGAAAAGCGATATCCATTCACTTATAAATAACGTTTTTATTCCAAATAATTGCAAAACATAGGTTGTCTATCATTTAAAACGTGTAGGAGAGATTTCTTGCAATTGACTAGGTAAAAAAAAATTCGCTTTATTGACCAGGTCATATTTTAAGGGGAGAAGATCTTATATCAAAATCATTTTAAAATTCAGGCTAGGTCTTATTTTCGGGGAAACGCGGTAGTTCAATTCATAAACTTTTTTCTCCGTCCATATAATTCCAGTTTATCTTTTCAATAAAATCCTCGCAAGATTTCAAATTTATTTTCCTATATTTTCTGAAAGATTTATGCCATTGTGTTTTTAATCAGATCATAGCAACGGGAAACTTGACATCAAGAGAGAGGGTATCGAGTGTGAATAATTTTGAAGACCTGAGTGGAATTCTAAAGAAATTGAGATCAGAAATTCTTAATTTAGTTCTGGAAGGTAAAATTAATTTTGTAAAATTATCCTCTCAATATATTGGTTTAATATTACTGAGTGTACATATGGATCGTTTCGCAAAATGTTTTTCTTGTATAGGAAAAAAAAAACGTTTCTCCGAAACCGATGAGACCAATCACATTTTGAGTACTTGTTGAGTACTTATGACTTTCCAGTCAATACATATCCATAAATTGATTCCGAAAATATTGCAAAAACATTTTCATGAGAGTATTTGTTATTGGCAGAACACTTTTGCTAAAAATCAGCTCTTGTTTTTACTAACAAAAATGAGAGTCGGCTCTAATCAGGGTCTTTACGTAAAAACTTCCCAGTGCCTCAAAGATACTGTGATATATTCCCCGAGATTTCAACTAACTGGCGACAATCTGGTTCAAATTTCTATGCATATGCAGAATATATATATCGATTCATATATATATTTTAACTTTTATAGTTTCACAAAATAGATAGAATTTGAGTAGTGGCATTAAAATCATTCCGTAATTTACAGGTGCTGCCAACAATAATTCTGTATCAAGTGATATGGAGCTAGGAGAGGAAGGATTTTCAATTACTAGCTCTAAGGTGAGAAGTTGTTTTGCCAGCATTCACTCGGTGTCGAATGAGAATGCTTATTGTGTTTGCTGTGACTGATTGTGTTGAGAGTGAATGCGGTTTCGTAACAGTCGTGGCGTGTTTTTCGGGTGCTCTAGTAGTATGTGCACCAAGATGGCGCACAACCTGAACGTAGTATGTATACAAGGTTCTCCTTGATGCACATACTACGGGAGCGTCGTTTTTCGTCATACGAACCAATGCGGTCGCGCTGGGCTCAACTTTGAAAGGTGCTTTACATAAGATGTACAGAAAATAAGAAGGCAAGCGAGTAAAACGTGTAAGACTGGACTTTTCGAAGATGATGCTTTTTGTCGAGTCGTAGCAACAAAGGCGTCTGGGTAACTTTTATGCAGCGTAAGTATGTTTTACAGCATAATTATCTACCTGTCCTCAAATTTTACCAACTTAGGTAGCACTACATATATATATATAATATTTCTCCCCTATTCCCAAAATGTGACGAAATTAGCGGAAATATAGGAACTGTCTTCACTGAATACTCGAGTAACTTTATACCAATATTGTAACATCAATGGAAGCAACATTATGGAAGTTTGGGCGCGACTTGATGTAGAAAAAGTACGTAAATAGACAATATATAATAGCGGATGTGTACAGGCAATAACGGGTAATGAATAAAGAGTTTTTCCATATAAAAACCTGTGTGCAATGAATATATATACAGAGTTTTCCGTGAGTTATCTAGAAGTACGAAAAGTCCAAACTGATAAAATTAAGCCAAGTAAGGATTTGGTCTGGAAATATTTCCGAAAGAAACACCATGAGAATTTTCAAAACCCAACTCTCGAGTGACGGGTTTTCGGAGTCATAGGCAATCCAGATTTGAATTTAAATAGCGTTTGGATTTCAAGCAAAGTATCTCTGACGGTAAGTTGAATTATATCGATAAAATTAGTCAGGCATTTTGAGTCTTGGTAACTAGAGTTTATTTACCCAAACCTATCTAAAATGATTTAAGCACGTAGTTTATTTTTGCATTATAAAATCCAGACAAAACAAATTTGTGTAAGCTTTCCCAAAGCAAGGCCACGAGCCGTCACATTGACAAGAAAACTGATAAGCGGGATATAATTCTACAAAGCGCGAGATTTTGGAAACGACTTTAACCACTACAGCCGAAAAATACACCTGGCAGTTTTTGGTGACAACGAAGGAAAACCAAGGAGAGCTGCAGATATATTAAAAATGGTAATAAATATTAAAATAGGGAATTTTAAGAGATTGTTGTTTATACTGAAAACAAATGTTGAATGAAGCAATAATTAATATTATGATTAATAATAAATAATATTCCGAGCCACATACTATCTTCCGGTTACCACATCAGTGGGTGTGGAATTAATAGGCAGTTCCCCATTCATAGACGCGGCTGGTGACGATGGTCTTTCATGAAGATATTCCCAAATTGGAAAGCCCTTTTTCATTTCATAGAGTAATGTCTGCGGAAAATGCTACTTTTTTATTTTAAATATAACTCCAAGGGAAAAACACCCCAAGCTCACAATGTAGTATCGCAGGTAGATCCTGTTTCATTTTTTTTATCTGATGCGGCCTGATTCCACAATTTGATGAAAATGTCATGTCATCCCATCTAATATATTGATTAGAGCAGGGTCGTCCAACCCGTGGCCCGCCGAAGGTTTCCGAGTGGCCCGCGAGGTATTATTTGAATCCCAATGTCTTTCACAAATCTGAGTCATTGTTGAAACCTTTAATAAAACAATTGTCGTTCAAACGCGCGAGAAGCAACACCTGGCTATCGGAAGATTCTTTTATGTCCATTTGTGGTTGTTATTGCTATTGAGACATTTCTGAATTTATCTTTATCTTCCGTCACGTATTTCAATCTGTTTTATGACCTCAATATTTGACAGCATTTACTTCTATAAGCAAGTTTGTTCACTGATGAACCATGTAAAATCCCCCGTGAGACACTAATTTCTGACAGCCACGTGAAAAATCCCTTCCGCATCGCTGCATCGTCCATTGCACCTACTATTGACAAATTTGTCGGATAACCGCAGTACCATACTTCCGATTGAAATATCTATGTGCGGTTAAAATTTTTGACTTTACTGTATCTTCGTATTTTCATTGTTCTTATAATTTAGGTACTTTGTTTGTTTTTCATTGATCTGTAGTCGGTGTAGTGAAAACTAGAACATAACTACCATGTCAAATGGCCCGCGCAATCATTCGTAAACTAAACCCTGGATTAGAGCAATTGAATTCTTTTGCAAAACCGACGATATTTCAAACATAGAATTACAGGCTAGTTATATTTTTTTAGAAATCAGGAGAAAAATGAACTCTGAGAATGAGGAATATATTATCGCTTATGACTTTTACATAATTTATGCGCAACTGAAACGCTGGCAATTCTGTAGCTCTACACATACCGACTTGTTTGATGAGGCTATAAACATGGGCGAATGCTCAGACACAAAACAACCAAGACACAACCACGGGCCAGCGTCGAAATTATACCACGAAGCATAAGTTCTGGCTTCGTCTCGGATTTGAAGAAATGTACTCGTATAAAACATTTTGCTCTGACGTCAAGATTAACAAATTGCTAGACAAAATATTAAAAAAACAACTTACTTCCATTATGGTATTGCGTCTATCCATATCAAAGTATTTATATTGAATTAACTACTTACGTCCTTCAATCCTTATATGCCCTATATCACACAAGGGCTACTTAATTGTGCCCATTGTCTAACTGAGAGAACGCCCTAACTTGCTACACCAATACCTGACGGCCGACGCTTTCAATCATTTCGCTGTGTATATTATGAACTACTGAAGTGAAAATGGCGATATTGCCGTTGGCCGCTCAACATGCAACTCCCGGCTAACACAATTTTTATCAAAGTTCAAGCACCAATACTGAGACCGCAAAAACATTTCCTCCGTGGGAATGGCCTCGTGGCCACCAGCTTGCTAGAATTGTCTACTCACCCATCAATCAATACAATTACGCTATTCAACACGTGCCTGTTTACTTAGGACTCGGGAAGGTCTATAACGAAGGGGGTTATGAAATGCCGCGTCCCATATGTTTGAATATCATTTTCTATGCTTACTAAAACCTTCTTGTCAATAGTATTATAAATATACCAACCCGGAAAACAACACGAATCCCACCTCGTATGCTTACTTAATAAACGATTTGAACACTGGGTATAGATTTGCAAGTGTGCGATACGACGATATTAATAACAGTTCGAAACACGTCTGCAACCAAAATCATACCACTTTAAATCATAGATTAAATAAATAATCTAAAAGTTTGATATTGAAAGCTAAAATCGCTCAATTCTTCGATACGAGGGAGGGATGTTCTTAATGTAAATTATGAAAAAAACATTTTGTACACTTTTTATTGGACAATAAGGGCAATTGGGCAGACTAAATAAACTACTAATTTTTTTATATTTTATGAATGAATATAAAACTCCGACAATTGCACAACACACACACACATACCAATCACACCACAACAACATATCACAAGTATTCCATACAATTGCAAAATTATATTCTGTTAACAAAATTATGTTACCTGCCCATACACAACTGAGAAGCCAATCTGGGCATTGAGAAGATTGTCAGCAACGCCAGCACTGGTACCTGAATATTGAAAAGTTGAAGAAACTAGGGAAAAGAGCTATTATAAGATGTAATATAATTCATTAAATTTCCGCTTTTTGATTACACGTAGTTTTAAGCAATTGGTAGTATTTATACAATTATGTTATTCAAAGTATGGTATTAACAAACGAAATAGCAATGCTAAAATACATTGACACGAAAGCCAAAACTAAGAAGTACGGGTATCTCATCTTTCACAGTACCGCAGTGACCATGGTTACAATTTTGCACGCCGCGAACAACGCTCCTGGAAAGCGATCGTAGGAATGAATACCCGCAAAGTTACCTTCGAGAAAAGTGAGTTTAACCTGGTCCAACAAAGTGTCAACAATTTCTGGAAGAGAGTTAAAATCATTGACTGAAAACACACGATCGTCTGAAGCTGCAACGACCTGGAATATGCCGCAATCATGATTCAAAAAACTGCCAGGAATTTTGGAGTTTGACAGAAGTTTCCGGCCGGCCATGGAAGCGAAAGTTTGATTTGGGTTTTTATTGTATCATATCAGTAAACATGTCAAATAAGTTTGAAGAATAATACGAATTTTTACAATGCCGAGGTATATTTAGTTTTTAATGTTAGATTGGGTGTGCAAATATAATTTTTGGATATTTCAAAACACATACTTTCGGATTTGGTTTGTGACAGAATTGGTTAAAACAGTAATTAATTAATTACTTATATATGAAACTTCTATACTCAACCTACATATTTTGAAAGTCTAACAACTTGATGACCAAACCTGTAATTCTTGCACTGCGGCGTTTTTCACTCCTACAGCGAAGCAAGTTATATTTAAAGAGCGTAGGATTTCAGCATTCTTATTTAGCAGATACCAGTCATTTGACCTACAAAACAATAAATAATTGAACTTCTTGTTTCATTTTTAATTGATTCAGTAAATTTTCACGTATTTACCTTCCGTCTGTAATCAAAATTAGAATCTTCTTATTCATTGGATCATAGTAGTACGGAGAAGTTTTAAAATCTTCAACGGTTTTTATCAAAGCATGCGCAGTGAATGTTGTCAAACCTTGGAGTTTTATTTGATCTAAAGCTTTCTGTATTATGAAATAAATTCAGACACATTGAGAGCCTGTACAAGTTTAACAGAGTTTGAATTTAGTGATACATTTATGCCGATTTGAGTTGTAGTTTCGTATTTGGTTATGCTGCAATCATTATAGCACCAATGAGCAATTTATTCTTATCACCAGCTAGAAAGCAAGGGCTGAGATATATCATACATTCAATCGTTTACGTTGTTGACGTGCTAAAATATTATGTTGGTGTTGTTATACGTCGCGATTCCTATAACAGTGTTCCCCAACCTTTTTTGTTTAATTCTTCTATATGGCTATTTTGAAACGCTTTATTCCTTCCGTCAATAGGTATAAAAACTATTTTATTCGCTCAACATTTAATGGATCATGCGCACTCACGCTTTTGTACAGTCTAAGTTTGTGTGTGAATAAATAACCATTATGTAATATTAATAAAGAAATATTGAATATTAGTGTTACAGCAAATACCAAGCAAGGTTTCTCCCACGGCTGGGAAACATTGTTCCAAAGCGTTTTTTAACAGCAAGTTTGGATTTATTCAGACGTATGTTTACTAGGTCAAAATTATAAACGCTTCAAGTTGAATCAGGGTGGCAGATTAGTATGAATATATAACTAAAAACTCACCTTTGTGCAATATAAATAATGAAAGTGAAGTCATTTGAAATCAAGTAAAAAACTGTAAAATTTGATTGTGAAAGATTTGACTTACTGAAAAATCTTCTGTGTTGGTGTATTCTCCTAATTTAATTTCTGTCACCATGTTAGGTTGGTCATCCGGCTGCCTTTATAAATTTAAAAATGCAGCGACCATAAAAACAAGCTTAAATACAATGCAGTAAACTCGAATCATCGAAAACTGAATATTCCAACAAATTTAAAATTGGCCGCTAATCTTACGTCAGTCGGCAATTAATGACCATTTGTCAATATAGTTTTAAGCTTTTACCCATATTGTTCGTCCTGAAGTTTATTCAGAGTCTGCGTAAATTCCTAATGGGAGCCAGTGGCCCTGTTGAGAGCAATTTCTTTCAAGAGCTTTGTATTTAAAAAACTTTATTACTTATTTTATTTACCTGTGAACATAATAGTGCGAGTATTGCACCACACCAACAGATACCTTCCCATTGGCTGAAAGACCTAGTCGACTTGTGACGTCACTGACCCAATTTTTAGCCATCTGAAAGTTATCCGGTTGATCAACGTTAACTGATCTTGAACCATCCATTACGAACATCACATCCATGTGTTTGTTTGGACAAGCTTAAAGGATGATATATATATCTGTTACAATGTGGTTTAAACAAAAAAGTGCCAAAATTTCTAACTGAAAAGATGCAAAATTAAAGCAAAGCGCTAAACAAGCGACAAGATTGACCATTGGTCATAGATATAATTTATTCCTACTTCAATTTAAACTTTAGGGTTGATAATTTCAGTTTGACACTTAGTGAATGCTTGCTCGCAGAATGCTCCCAGCTTTTAATTTTAGAAGTAGGGGTACAAATTCAGGGGTGGGTAGCTATTTTGGAGTTAGCGACAAAACTGCTTGTAATTTATTAGAACGTGTTACGTATTCGACAGTTGACTGGTCATCTAAATGGTATATATACACGCAATTTTCTGGATATTCAAATACAATTATATTTAAGTTGGGAATTTAAAATTAGGGGATGTTTACTCCTTGTAAGTGGAGGTAGAAAAATCACTGCAGTTGCTCGCAATGATTTTTTATAATGGAAAGTCGTTTCACTTAAAGCATGCTTGAGTGACCAAAGTTGTGACTTCTTTTAAATCTAAGAGAAATCTATATTTATTAAAGACACTACTTTTGGCGAGGATGAGTTATAATTTACTATGTATATGACCAAAACGGGTTACGGTTACAAAGCAATTCTTAAGATTTGCCTTCCATTCATAGAATAGCATGAAATAAAATTACTCCCAGAAGGGTTGGGCAATTTCTCCCAGTATCTTCCATAGTTCGACATTTTGCATTCTCCGGAACTATAAACGGAATCTTGACATTCAAGCAAATGGTGAGGAGAGCAAAGCTGTTAAAAAAATTGAAAAAGCACTCAACTTGTCCAGTTTTTGACAGATATTTGGTTTGAGATATTATGAAAGTGAAAGATCAAAAAGCAATTCTTCATTGTTCTAAATATTGGCATATAATTCGAAAGTGTAAAAAACTTGTGGCTTTATGATAAAAACTAGATCATCACACTAAATAACAAGCACAGTATACGAGATTTTGATAACGCCAAGGGAGGCAGTCCAGGGATTTCTCTACATCCGCACTATAGTGGAAGAACAGCCCCATAACATTTCATGATGTGAAGCCACACTTAGATATAATTGTATCAAAGAATATTTTCATGAGTTACAAATAGTTTTATCCTGATAGTAAAATATTTGCCATTTCCTAATTTGGACCACCCGCTTAAAATAAACAGCAGGGGAGCATACTGGAGGGCATGATCCACTCTTATAGTGATGCCTCTTCTTTCATAGGTCAGTGTAGTCCTAAATACGAATACAGAACATTTACTTGCACAGCTAGGGTGAACATTATGTCAAATTATCCATATTACCGATATTTCGCCAAGTTGCCCAACAGCTATTGAAAAGCTGTTTGATGATATAGTTAATGCTACTTTCACGTGAGGCATAATTTCCGATCCGATTGTAGTTTCATTAAATAAAATTTGGTCACAAGAAATGATCTCATCAAATTTGTCATTTTCCTGTTTTCCCTTATTTGCAACAAATAACCTGTGAGGAAATGATTTCAAATGATTCAGACATTTGGTTAGGATATAAAATAGCACGAAAATTAGTTTTTCCTATTTCATTAAATATATACAAGACGGTTCCATTACATTTGAACCCACGTACATTTGAACCCATGACAATTGCACCTGTATGCTATTGCACCTATAGAATTTGTTTTGTATCACGGATAGTTAAACCCATACTAACCCTAACCCATGGGTTTTAGCACCCGCATATAGATTGAACCCGTGGATATACGCATGGGTTCAAATGTACATGGGTTCAAATGTACGGTCACCATACAAGACTCCTGCAAAATTATTTCCATTTGTCTAATATAGTTTGTGAATTATTTCAGATGATATCAAACTATATATAGACATCATTAAGTAGCCTACTCGGCAACCAAGCAACAAACTGAAATATTTATTTGATTGATTTACGCCTTACGCAAAATTTGATATGAAAATGTTTATTCATTTATTTTAAGCCATGTGACTAATGGTGAGAACATTTTTACAACTGAATAAACGATAATGCTGATATGTTGTCCAGAAAAAATATCAAAAAACAATCACCTTGCGCCTTCCGTCTCAAAACAACGTATAGATTCTTCTGCTGACGAGGATAGATCCAAAGAAATATAAGTACTGATATCCACATTTACTCCAAGTACAGACATAAGAATGATGGAGTGAATGATTAAATGAAGAAATTCCAACATTCTCAAGATGAAGATAATAATGTAATTTTTTATTGTTCTGTTTTGTGATATGAAAATGTATCATATACTTCTTAGAAACCGATTAAGTTTGCCAAAGATAATGATGAAATGATGGAGCTTGAACGGGCTATTTCTCACGACTAGAGTAAATTTAATTCCCATGTAGTTTGCTCTGATGATGGTTGAAATATTCTTTTTGTAGTATTGGGCTAGTACTTCTTTTCTTAATCCAAAATTCGAATACTAAAGAACTTATGTTACCATTAGCATAAAATCTGGAACCTCATCACTATTAAAAGATTATGATATATAAAAAATAAATAAATCGTAAGTCGAGTGATAATGTTCATTGGCTTGAAGCGCTGTCCTTTAAAATAGGTTAAATCTCATGTAATACCGGTGACTTATAGTATTTACACGATTCTCTATGTCGACACTTTGAATGATGAATCATAGAATGTGTAATGCTAATATGGGTAACAATTTGATCTGTTTAGAATATTTATTTGAACAATCTCCGAATCCTAAATAAAATGACCTTGATAGAACAGAAAATGTGCTCACCAAAAGGTCGACTGTATAATTACTGCTGGACTGAATTAAATTCTGACTCATTTTAGTAATTCGTGTCTGGCAATGTTACTATACAGAATTGTGCGGTTGCAGTCTACAAACAAAATTACAATCAAAATTAGCATACTGTTTAAAAGTATGAATGTTTTATAAAGTAACAGCAGTTCCGAATTTTAGCTACCATGACACATATGCTCAGTTTCTATTTATTCATTCAAGAACATTCGACATACTTGGGCAAATGGGCTTGTTGATCCTTTTAAAAAGTATAGGAATATTGATTTTACTAACAGAATATCAATTGTAGGTCATCCTTTGCGATATTGTTTTTGTTATCCATCATGTTGGACTACAATTCTTCAATTTCAGCGGCAAAACCCATTACCATTTTATAAAATTTTGTTAATAACAATAACTTGGCAATGTCACTTACAGAAATGTTGAAATTGCGTAACTTCATTTGTCTGATCATGTTGTTATTGCTATCTAGTTTCGCACTACATTTGGCGTCACTTAGAGCAGGGGTGTCAAACTCGCGGTCCCATTGAACTACCAATGCGGCCCTCGAACGCTTAACAATAATTGTAAAAATTTGTAAGCTTTTTTATCTAAATGT
Organism: Styela clava; assembly: GCF_964204865.1. Lineage (NCBI taxonomy): Eukaryota > Metazoa > Chordata > Ascidiacea > Stolidobranchia > Styelidae > Styela > Styela clava. Next base: position 9,590,041 of record NC_135254.1, read on the forward strand.
AATACACTTTTCAAACCTTTCAAACTGAAATTGATTATTCACACAGAAACCGACAATTTACAGTATTACAATTTTGTATTATTCTTTTTTTTTTATCAAAAGTTTGTCTATCTGAAAATATGCTCCAAGTATACAATAAAAAATGTTCGCGGCCCCTGGCACAATTCCCAAAATGCAATGTGGCCCTCGAAAACCCACGAGTTTGACACCCCCGACTTATGATTACATTTAATTACCTTAAAAAACAAGTACATTTTTTATTTTTGTAAATAATCCGAATGGGTAATTTACCTGTTTTTTCACCTACTTACCGCAGGGCTTTTTAAATTTGGAACAGCTGAAAAAATCAGAGTCGAAATTCATGAAATGTCATGCTGTATATTTGGCTTCGATTTGGTCTGTTTTGCTTAACGTCATTGTCTCGTTTTTCTCATGCTTTGGATTTTGCGTTAAAAAATACGTGTACCTTATATGTTCTTTATATATAATTTTAAAAGCTCATTTTGCATTTATAATAATACCATGTAATACAAGAGAGAAATGCACAAATATAGACGCGAAGGCTAAAACAAAGTACTATAGTACTGGTATGAAATCCATAGCAGTACTGGTACCGTCGCAAACAACAAACTAATTCCATAGAACCCACATAATTTTTTTAAATAAATAAAAGATAAAAGTAATAGCCTTCTAGCAAAAAATACAATCTTTAAGCAATGAAAATTTCAAGCAATTGGTCCGGTAGTTAATGAAAAAAGCGAATTTTCCCTCAAAAGAAGAAAAACATCGACTAACGTTAACAACATAATAATAACAAAACGATTCATGTGTACACTTAGTGTCCAATAATACCAATGACAATGGCGAATTCGAGTCGGACCTTGCCCATAATTTTCACTAGAGTGTTACATGCGACTAGCTTGACACTAGTGTTCACAACGTCCTTTTAGATAGAATTTGATTCAAATGATAATTTAATAGGTTTTTTTAATTTTGAAGAGATTTCATGAAAACCCTAAATTATGGTCATGTAGTCTTCAACATGAATAATGCAAGCTGGGAATGAAAGGCAACAACATGTTGAAACCCACACTTGTTTCGCTTTTGGGAAATTGCAGTAATTTTACTGGTTATTTTTAAAAGTTTGACCCTTTAGTATAATTCTGTTAGAAACTAAGTTTAGCACGAATTAACTCTTATTTGCTTGAATGCGGGATTTTTGCTTTGTGTTTCGTGACGATTGATCATCAATTTCGATTGAAGCAATTAAATGATATAAATAATAATTTTTTTCATGTTTTTAAAATATTTGTTATGTGGAATGACCTCATATAAGTCATGCACGTTCGTCGTTTTATAAAGAATAAACTGATCAATAAATAAGATTTGAATTCCTTATTGCTAAATTATATTTCACGATCTAATTCAGGCAAATTTCATTTCTATTTAGCAGAAAATACTGTTCGTACATACCAGGTCTCGGGGTCTCGCCATGCTTGATGTACCATGCTTGAATTGATGATAAAACAGAAAGCTTTGTCACGTTTCAAAATAAATTCTTGGGAAGTCATAGAACTGTTCTAAATGATGATGAAACAGCAATGACTGTTTTTTTTTGTATAATTTGGCATCTTAGCTGCTATTTTGTGATATTAAAAAATGAAAATAATTCAACGCTACATTACGCTATGCCTATTAGTGCGCGCATACCTGAACACACAAATAATTTTTCTTCATTTCTGATTTTCGTTGCTGATTTCCATGCCACTCACATTTATAATTGATCATTTATCAAGACGGGTATCGTCTATTTTGCAGATTTTGCAGATTAATTTTACCTGTTTCTTGATAGCTGAAGATAATTCCCACGACAAGCCTGCATCCGCGCGTAAAATATTGTCCTTAAGACCGATGTGTCAACATATGTCGACTTGTTACATTCTTACCACATTTGTTCCAGTGTGGGCCGCGAGTTTTGAGATACTCCTTTACAGCTGCGTTTCAATACTTACCCCGAAATCAGGCTTCGGCTTTCTCCAACTCAACTTAGTTTTCAACTGATGGCCGTACATGTGATACCGATATTTTTCATAGACTTACGGGGTCTTCGAATGAGGAATAGGCCTGATATACGGTCGGAATGACGAGACGAAACGAAACCCTTTTCGCAAACGAGTTAGTTCGCACGGTTTTCGAGCATGAGATGCTCTAAAGAGTTTTTTCCGCATTCATCTAGCTTAAATATAGCCAACAATACCGTATCGCAGCTGCAATTATCATTCAATCACACACGACGACAATCACAAAATTAATATCTCACACAAAATTAGACTTTCATGCACGTTTACACCGGGCATTATCATTACGCTCACCTTGCCAAAAGTCCCACCAAGACCAGTCTCTGCATTCTGTAAATCGTTGGTTTCATTCCCACTCACAGATCCTAAATTATCAATAAATGAAATCGTTAATGAATGCAAAGTTATATTAGAATGCTGAACAAAAATCGAGCAGGCCATTGCCAAAGACATATAAAATCTAAATATATTTAAGAGCATTCAGGAAAATAGTAATGCTGCAACAATTACAAAGCAAAATTCCTCTCTGAGGACGACAAACTTTCCCACTGGGGAGAAATTCCTGTATGACTTTTGTTGGCAGCAAACTATTAATAAAGAATAAGCAGCAGGAAAAACATTTCACCTTCTAGGATACCAGTGATACTTTTTTGCAATGAACCCACAATCTGTTGAAGATCAGAAAATTTCTGTAAACCATAAACTCGTTGATTATTTCCAACTTCACCAGTGGCAATGATCTGCAAATAAGTTGAAAATGGTATTTAAGAAAAGCTACCAAGAGCATCATTGGATACATTATGTAAAACTCATTATATCGAAGTATCGCAATTATATAGTTTGATTTCTTGGTACTCAATTGATTGAAGAGTCAGTATTCGACAGACTAATTGTTACCAAACAAATGAGAAGTTGTGTCATTATGATATAAAAACGACGATTGGATCAATGTATTCATCCGTATTAGTAACTGTTCCATGCAGGTATAGTTATTTAACTTTACAATACGTTCAGATGTTATTTATACAGCGCTTACTCGCGTCATTCGCTCCGTACAAGGCCGTTAACTAGTAGTCACTGATACCACACAATATGTAAAAAGCTACTGTTAGTTGAAAAAAAGATCAGGAATCTTTCCGGTTCGACATAACCTTCTCAATTTATCACACTCTGGGCATTTTGTTCACGACGTGTACTTCCGAACAACTGCAATGCAATGCAAAATCATCGCCTTTCTCAATTACTACTGAACCAATTGCTTTAAAATTTTCTACTTTTTGTTATTTCAAAAATTCCTGTGGGTTCTAAGGGATTCGTTTTTTTGTGTGTGATGACGTAATCAAAAGTGAAAATTGCGCACCTTGTGGCGGTTCCGCGTTCGCGAATATGCGGTCAGGCGAAGTCGTGAACACTGCGATGCCGGTAGTCTATTTCGTGTCCATATATTTGATCATCGCTTTGTTATGTTTTGTAATGATCAAATTTGTGTGACTATTATTTTTTGAAAAACACCACAATTGTTGTTTGATAGAATTGACGTGACGCCAAAATACCTGAAGTTCCTTTTCACTGTATCCTGCTACTCCGACAGCGAAAACCGTTATTCCAAGTGATCGAGCGTATTCGGCACTAACTGGTAGATCCACAACATCGTTTGATCTGGAAAACATAGGAACTTTGTTCAATATTTGAATCACTATGGAGCAAATAGAAAATTATATAAATAGACAACATTGATATCCAGGAAAGTTGTATAAATTACTTTAAACAAAATTGAAATAATATTCTAAAGCTTTTTTCAAATACAATAAACCGGAATGACTATTTTTGCAACATTTTCCAAGGTCAGACTTCTTCAGGCATACATAGTTCATCGTCTGAAGAAGTCTGACCTATAACTATAAGTCACACGAAACGTTGCAGAAATATATTTGTGTTAGTGTGCAGCAAGACTCTTGAATCACTTAACATATATTCATAATGATTGTAATATTTAGTGCATTAATTTAAGTAGAATTCAAAATGAACATTAGAGAAAAATTCTCAAATAGCCAACTATTCGATACTCGGACTAGTGGTGGCAATGAAGTTTGGTCTGCACAGTTAATTCCAACACCCATGTCATTATGCGAGCACGTCATGAAACCGTAATTGAATTTGTAGATTTTATTTTGATAATTCCCATTATATTCCCTTTTTTATGAATGTACACACAAAACTGTATTCACAGTCTAACAAAGGAACATATCTGTATATGAAGATAAAGTATCTGATCAATAAATCAATTATATATTGATATAAAGAAGGTAATTATCGCATAGGTTAATTATTTAAATTGTCGAATAACATTTACCTCATATATCATTATATGGATAGTTACGTGTATTATATAGTATATGTCGATATTTGATTACGTATTAAAGGGGATTCGTTTCCAGTAAATCCTAATTAATTAGCGTCAAATGTGTCTGACTACTCCCAAATATCAGGGCATGATTAAATCACGAATATTCATACCAATATGAAGCAATTTACTCTGTATTTTTCATCGTTAAAGTAATACTCGACTATTTTACACAACTTGAATAAATTTATACATGTTGGGCGCTCCAGAAGTATATGTATCAATAGAGAGGTATCTAATTTTGTTTGCCTACTTCACATCAAGTTGTGTAAAGGGACTGAAGCCTATGGGCAAGAGGTATATTCACTTGGCTAACACAGACAGTCCCGAACTTTCAATGGAACTAAAATAAGGAAAATCGGAATGAAATTACGGCCTAACCCTAACCTGGTACACATACTACGGGAGTACCACGTTTTGCATAAATTAGCACTTTATTTATTTTAAAATCGAACTTGAGGTTGGTCTTGACACAACTCTGATTATGATACGCTGATAAATTTGAATATTACATCCCCTCGTGCTGATTTTCGAAAGCATTTATTGGTAATGAACGTGAGACATATCAGGCAATGGCAAACCGCGAATGGAATATTTGCCCTTTTCGTTGGGTGTAATTCAATTGTCCGGACATAGTTTGTGACAAATTGTTGATCTTTATCGCACGATGTTCATGTTTATTGTTTAGAGATTGAAACTCTGATTTTATTTGTCAGAAATATTAAAGTATATTGCACTGTAAAAGTGCGATGGAAGATATTTGAACCCCTAAATATTAGCAGTTTTGATTCTTGCTACGGTATTTTAACGTTCATATCATACACCAAAACAAGATTAAAGAAAAGGGTCCATTGTAGTTAAGTGCTACTCCATTACCCATGTATCGCATTAGGGATATTTTATAAATCATAACAATCACTACACTTTGTAACAAAATTAAAACGGGAAAAATTTAGCAGCTTACTAAATATATTGCACGTGTCATTGACTGGTTTCTTACTGCGCAATTTTTATCTCGGAAGTTCGCAAAAACCCAGTTATTTTTACAGCATTTTAGAACTTTATTACTTTTGCTAGCATTCACCGTGATAATGTGGGTGTTTCTTGGTGTTGCTGATTTATTGTTTCCGCTCTCCGAGTCCAAATTGAAATGCATAGAATTTCATACACCTCGCATAAAAGAAATAAACACGGTGCCATTTGTTGCCAGCTGATGGTACATAAGCGGGCAATCGTCTTGTGACAATTACATGAACAAAGCATTAACTTAAACGGCACTTTTTTACAGTGTAATTTGACGGATCAGCACGCAATATTGCTTTGCTGTTTTATTAAATGAGACAATTCCAAGTGCGTTTTGGCCAGACAACAAAAAATTGCAAGAACTTGGGGAAAAAATGTAACAAAGCGCAAGTGAAGTGTATCGTTTTCGATAATTCAGACAAGACCACGTTTTGCATAAATGGCGAGAGCAGTGGGTGCTGATTTTATACAATTTGGAAGTTCCTTTTTTTGATAAAATTCGCATGATATATTTGAAGGGATATATTTGAGTTAGTTAATGCGTTTGACAAAGTCTGTTGTTAGCTTTTCAAACGTTGGAATTTCTTCAAACGTAAATATTACCATTAATTTGCAGGTATTATAAGCACGCCAATCACTTATTTTGCATTCATTTATTTGTGTTTACAAAGAATTGCATTTAATTTTATGTGTTTTTTCTGCGAGTCAATGCCAGACAATATTTTTTGCAGTCACATTTATTGATATAAAAAAACTCGTGCTAATGATCTTGAGTATTGACACCAGTCACGACTCATGCTTGAGAAATTTTCCATTTTGTTTTTTTCTACATAAAGAAATATTAACACAATATATATAAAGTGTAATTAGATCTCATTCCAAACGTATTTTCTTCGTCTATTTATTCAGCTGATACTCAATCCTATATTGGAGAGCTCAAGTCATTAACGAGAATACAATTTGTATGAAGGTGTTTTACTGAATAAAATAATTTCGAATACAAACCGACAAACTTTTGCATCATATTTCAATTTATTTCAATCGATATATGATATTAACACAGTTGTTTGTCAATGAATTGTAACCTAAGTCCACAGCCCACAGAAGTGATATTGGATGAAATAATTGCGGGAATATTAGGCTGAAGCTCTTACTAACTATTGTGTAATGTTTTTGCAATTTGAAACATTATCACCAGTCACCACATAGTCTTCGTTACAAAATTAGACAATTGTCTCAATCTGTCAATTAACAATTTGTCGTCATTTCAAAAGAAAGATGTAAATGAGTATGATGTTGCACCTGGTATTCTTAATAAAAACAGCAATTTATGGCCGTTATGTACATATACGGTCGTTATACGGTCGTTATGTATATTTTTACACCCCAGGGATGATAAATTTTAGTTGCAAAAGCGAAACGAAACTTGAGCCTCTCTGTCTAGCTCATAGATAGATATCATACCCCAGAATACAAGCTTTATTTTCATAAGTCACTCACAAGTCCTTAAAATAAAAACTTGGTTTCACATTTAAGTGATGATTTCATGATTGTTATGATTTTTCTTTAATTTGTTATCCAGAAGCTCCCCACGAAATGCGAGTCATAATTCTTTTATTTCCTTCATTTTCCGAAGGTATCTTGCTTTGTGGGAATTTCGGTAATTAAATATTTTTATTTACTTTGTTAGGACTCTTAAATTATTGCGTGTGGGAAAACGATGTTAAGTTGGCTGGTGCTGTTTAATCCAATTTCATTACTAAATACAGTATGTAATTTGAATGTGATAAATAACATAATATACCGAAACAACTAAGTATTTAATATTGTCAAATTTGATGGAATAAGTAAAATAATGCCAGAACAACATGATATTTTAGAGTCAGACCATTGCACACTTAGACTTTTCAATTAATTTGATTTATGATGAACTTGAATTTTCTATCATATATACACAATCAAAAAACGTTTCATGCTTGATTTCTCATTCAGTAGTATTGAAACAAATACCAACCTTCCATCAGTCAGTAAAATCAAAACTTTTTTGGCAGCTGTGTCGTTGAATCGTTCGGAATCCATGAAATCATCAACAGTTTTATTGATAGCGTGAGCAGTATATGTCGTGTATCCTTGGATCATTATTTTGTCGACAGCTTCCTGTGAGTTTAAAGCATAGTTTGATTAGATTTATACATCAGGTCAGGGATGGCCAAAACCGGATATTTCATTATACCGAATACATCATGAAAAATATATTTTTGAACATGAAATATCAAATAGATTCTAATTTGGGGTCAAGTTCATATGGAAAATTGCATATCTTTATGTTGATCACAATCTAAATCTAAAATGACACAAATATAAATGTTGTTGTTTACTATGTGTTGTTTTTTAACCGGTTTGAATGATGTAAGAATTTTAGGTGAACTAATACTCAAGTATCGTTCAGATACCTAGATAATCATATGGTCTTACCCATTTTAATTCAATATCAAATGGGCACGAAATATATAATATTGAGCAACGAGATGAATTGAGTAAACGTAAAAGTTCGCAAATAAATGGCTCAAAATACGCAACAAATCGACCATAGGAGGCATATTTCCGATCTAGCAAGCTGAGGAATACGACGGGAACCAAGTCATATCCAGGCGGAAATGACTGGTCTTTATTGTATGACGTTTGCGATATGGAACCGAGCAATTCTGAGTCATATGTCAAAGTTTTTAGTGTCATAGGTCAACTTCCTATATAAGTTTGTCTCATTACCAGAAAGGATTAATATCGACACATCTAGATTACGAACCAATAATATCAAAAACCTAACTTGTGTATAAAATGATTAAGAATTAGAGGAATGTACACACATCCAATACATACATAATAATCAATGCGTCCATAAATCTCCGCGTATAGACTCAAAGTTGGTCGGTGTCTGCATTACTACAGAGGAATAAATTGATGATACATGGTACTTCGTTAAGTTTGAAGAAGTATTGGACGATTCTCTTATAACCGAAAATGTATTTTCGATAATTATCCGGCAATTATGTTTTGCTATATTTCATAATAACATACCTCAAAATCTTGCTGATTTGAATGCTGTCCGAGTGCAATTTCTGTTTTGATGTAAGGCTGATCGTCTCTAGAATGGTGAAAAAATTAATATTTCAAAAAATAGTCATAATGTAGCAGCTTAGATTGAAATTGTAAGTCATCAGTTTGAATATGTATACATGCTGGTAGAGAAATATGTTTATAGGGTACAGACTTGCGGCAGTTTTTTACTTCCATTTTGTATTATACCATATATGTTCATACGCAATGTTCCAAATCAATGAATGAACAGATAAAATAACGTATTTGAATGAAAGGATGTGTTGCATGCACGTTTCCATATTTCAAATACACTTTATACAAAGACAATTACATAAGGACAAATGCTGACTTTGAAAGAATATATTGAAATCTTACCTTCCTTTATACCAATGAGAGTATTGAATGACCCCAACATGTGCAAATTCTGTTAAATCAAACTTTCCAGCTACTGTTTTCACCCAAGTTTTAACCATATCAAAGTTTCCGGGATCGCTACTTGTCACAGATCCTGATCCATCCAAAACGAAAATGAGGTCCATCATTTGTACTGGACATTCTGGGGAAACAAAAAATGATTTTGACAATAAATAAGTAAAACTTAGACGATTACAATCAAGATTTGAGACAGAGGATTGCGTTTTTTGAATCACTAAAGTTGTTGAAGATATGCAGGTATTGAATAGCAATTGCCAAAAATTCTTAGTAAACATCGATTGTGATTATTATAAAATATCCAGTTCAATTTTTTATCATTCGTGTTGTTATTCATCGTCATAAACATTCGCTCATAACACGCAATTGTGCAAACATCCTATCAAGAGTGTGCGTATAATAAATATGCAATGAGAAAACTGTTTCAACATATTATCATTTTTTCATCCTAGGTTAACTGCACTAGACAGAATTAGAACTCAGGGTCTTAAAAATGCGATGTCGTCGAAGTTATGAGCATGTAACATATTCGAATATTTTGCGTAGTCATACAAGAGTAAATAAGGATGACATGGCTTACATACAAAGAGTTCAATTAGCGGCTACTGCCCGATAAAACAAATCGTATAAAATATTTTATTGTGAAATATTGTTGATAATCTTACGTAATGACGCTTGTTTTGTTTCTTTTAACCATTTCTTCCCGCCATCTTTACTTGTAAAACATACACCTTGTGTGAGATAATCAGAAGTACAGTTTCTTACACGGAGTGGAGCGCAAGACTGCGAAAGTAACAATTAATTATTATTCATAACTACGAAGCAAACATACCTATTATAGGATGAAATATTTTTGCTCGCCATGCCAAACAATCTACACTTTAAATAATATGTACATTGAGATTGAGACAAGACCTTATAGGCATTCTGTGCAATATGCATTCACGTTCTTTTCTTGATACACGCAGAATATAGTACTACAAGCCGAATCGAGCACTTATAATCATAGTTGTAAGAGAGTTCCTATTTTGAATGTTCGTATCTGTGCGAAGCCATTAAACACGCTTTGAAAGGGGTGTCTCTGAAATGCCGTATCTCATACTTGTACAAATCTCACTTCATAAGATTACTCTGATAATTTGCATGAATTTTTTTTTTCAGCATGGTTTAAACTTCATATACTCACTAAAACTATTTTTCGAGTATTATATATACTCTAACTAAAATCAGCTGTACAACAGGATAAAGTGGTACAAGTCTGATAAGTGCGGTACAAACGCGTAGAACAAGTCTCACAACAGGGAAATCTGTTATAGTAGGGCAGGTGAGGTACAAATGTGAGACAAGTTGTACAAGCAAGGCACATGCGGAAAAATCGTGGCACCAACGTGGAACAAATGCTTCACACAACTGTGATACAGCACGCGGACAAAACGTTTCACAGACATCACTTACAAAGGCGAAATGATAATTATACTCACAATTAAATCATTAGACTCGGGATTCTGTTTAACAAGTTTTAATCCCATTGAATCACCATCTATCATCAGAGCTGGATCATCAGGTACATCGTTAGCTGGATTAATTGATTTGCAATTGGATTCTCCACCAGTAGAAGAAAATCCACACGAGAAAAGGTCGCCAGGTTTATTGGGGTTATCTTCCAGTTGCTGCGTTGGTGTGACTCCAGGTATAAACCAGGGATCCAATGCAATTCCTCCTTTAGGCGAACCAATTATAAATCTGAAACCATAATGGCAATGAATTAAAATCAAATTGGAACATATATTTGTGCTATCGCGAGTTCGCATAGTTGCATGGAACAGCTTTCTACTGAACAATTTTCAAAATTGACCAATTCAACAAATTTTTTATACTGAACGAGCAAAAGAATAGTTTTTCATATTTGACGTTTTTTTGATATAAGAAATAACTTTTTTAACTTAATATGGCAGATGATAATGTTGACGAATTTTCCCTGAATATGAGCATAAATAGGTGTTATCGTAAAAATAAAGAACTAAAGAATATTAGCAGTACTACAGCATGAACAAAGCAAAATTACTCCCAAAGAACGACAAAATCCCACCCGGTTGAGAAACGAGGACTTACGCCATGAAATTGATAAATATGTTATTATAATTTGCAAAAATATATCCTAATATTCCGACAGGCATTTCTTATTTTTGTCAAAAGTAGTAAAGAACATAAGTCCCACACGATTGCAAACAACTAGTTGCACTACATCGAAAAAATCATAAGGAATTGTGAGATGAACCATGCTAAATAATATCTCGAGAGTTATAAAGTTATGGCATGGTCACATGGACACTGGCACGGCGTGGCATTTCAGGAACAACTATGCGGCATTTACGCATGCAGTAATAGTATCTATGTATTTAGTATTTTTCCAAACTTTCGTACGATATCATGTACTTTGAAAAATTCTATATATAGAACTAAATACATTTGGCGACTGATTAATCGTGTCCGGTCTAGCCACGTTTAATAAAAATTAACTAACATATAGCCACGTTTCATAAAAATCAACTAACATAACTTTCCATAAAATAGCGAGAAAAGGGAATTTTCGATTGTTTAATGTAAGTATTTGGCGTGCTGAATTGCGAGTCGGTGCTTAAAGAACGTAACATCTTTGCATGGTATAACAATCAATGTTTGCAAGACGGGCGTTGCCTCAATTGCCGTGATTTATGGACCATATGGCGCACTTTAAATCTATATTTTTCTAAAAAATCTATCGTGCACTTTATAAACACGTGCGCCTATTAAATGGGATATGGTAGTCTTTATGCTTTTTTCGCCCACACTCAAAAGCAGTACAGGTTCCATTGTTTTATAAACAAACCCCCGTTTTACGTTTTCTTTGAATAAAATAAACCATAAAAAAAAATTTTCGTTTAATAAGCTTTGTACGGCAACACCATACCCCAATCTAAGTAATTTATTGACTGCCCACCTCGTGGTCTGTAACATATTTTTAACGTTCCACAATTTATAATTTTTGGTGCTTCTCTGTGCAAACTTCTGGATTTATTGTATTTAAATTATTTCTCAATAAATGCTGAATTTTAACAAGATCTATTAGTTGCGCTTGCATATGAATAAGTTGGCAGGACAGGAGTAAACCATAAAATGCCTTGTGAATACCGCGAATCACACAACTACATGAATGCAAAATTGATAATCTAATTAATATAATAATAATTACTCTTAATTTAGTTTTATAATAGCAGCAAAGAAGATTTAAAATATAATTCCTTAAAAAAGTAACGAATTATCTGGAAATCTATTATTCGAATTAATATGGAAAATATCAATTCAATATAATTCTTTATTAACTAAAGGCTGTTTTAAAAAGGTTGAGATTAGTGATTAAATAATTTCTATTCTATCAGTCGAGTATGAGCCATTCATTGCGTTGACGCAAAGCAAAAACTCGAGGTACTTTCTGTTATATGATGTATATAAACTAAAATAAATGCAATATCCATCACTGTCGACGTGACGTAAACAGGTAAATTCTGACCGAAAGTTTGAACTATGACGTTACTGATACTTTCGTGACAGTGACCTTGACAAGTTCACCAAATTTTTAAGCATGATGTAATGTGATTAAAAAGGAAATGAATCACAGACATTGTAAAAATTTGGGCTGGAGGCCGTGGAGGGTAAATTTGTCATCAGCGAAAACCTATGCTCAGTAAGTTCGGTAGATCTACGCATTAAATACCATCAAGGGTGCTGTGTGTGATCTCAGTGATTTTAGTCAGGGTGATGAGCTGAATATTATGAAAATAGGTTTATGAGATTGAACGCTTTATTAAACGATTAAGATCACGAGAAGCATGAGATCGCATACCAAAGTGGCACCACCGCATCAAGCACAGTATTGAATATGATTACTTTTTTGCAAAAACATCGAATATATTAGTGCTCTTACGTGTAATGGGATCTGGCGATAAACAAGTGATACAAAGATAGCACTGATATTGGTAATTTGATATCAATGATGGATAAAACATCATCATGAATTTAACATATTAAATCGGATGGAGGCAAAATGAATCGACATTCAAATTTTTTTTATAATTGTTGTGTGTATGGATAGCGATGATTAACACACTAATGATTATTCACAAGTCGCAACGGAACATTTTGTAAATATATCTGGCTATGCTGCCTTGAAAAAACGTGATTTCAAGTTGTGACATCATTATGAGAAAGTTCTACAATTTGAGGAAGGTGGTGGCTATCTCTCTTCCGTTACAATGATTTATTCCTACGTACATCACTTGGTATGTAAATCATATCAGGGTTACGTCATTCAACAGGTGTCTGAAGATTTGAGCTTGCTTTATTTCGTTTCTTATTTTATTATACTATTCTGGACCGCGCAGTAAATGTCATTCAACATCCTTATCACGTACACATGTTACAATGCATAGGTATGTCTAAACTCTAAAGTATGTAGCGCGTAGTGACCCACTAACATTCTGCAAGGTATTCCAGCTTCACAACTCATTTCACCTCGACTGGTTATCGTGATCGATAGAAATGATTTGTCCGCACGTTCTCAGAAAATCTTTTTCCAAAATAGAATTATTAAACGTTGTGGTTATAGATTTTCGTATTTTGCTGCTTAAATTTCATGAAATTATATAATCACATCATATATAACACAATAAAGTTTAACAGTTATATTGCATTATGAAAAAAATGACAAAGTTGGTTATTTCATATTAAATCTGACCACAGAAAATAACAACGCATGTACCTAAATGGCTTTTCACTTAAAACTCATTTCACTAGTGAAATACACGTCGCTCTAGAGCTGGCATGGGTAAACTACGACCCGCGGGCCAAATCCAGCCTGGGAGTAATTCAATCTGGCCCGCCTGATGCTGCCACAACCAAACTAAAACCAAATTTTGATGTTTTAGTTGAAAAATAGCTCAAGGAATTTGTTGAGATTGCGAATAAATTTAGGGTTGGCGCAAGGATTATTGTTATCCACTTTTTCTTTTGTAACAATGCAAATATTGTTTATGAAATGTAACTTTTTACGTCACCCATACATGGCCCGCCAGTCTGGGTGGGCAACTTTTTTGGCCCTTGGTTTAAAAACCTTGCCTACACCTGCTCTAGAGGCTCATTCTGAACACAATTCTATGTAAACGTTCATCCAAAATTACATATGTTATCCTCCTAATGAACAGAAAATTACTGGGAAACGTTAGTATAATTGTATAAATATGTACAAATTTATTTTGATAGTACGGCATTTACTGCATGGGATTGCCTTAATTAAATCAATAACCAATAATAATTGCCTTGAAAAGGTGCCTTTTAGTCGAACAACATTTTTGGTAGTTTTTGTATGAGCATTTTATTCTCTTAAATTACATGTCAGTTCTCATATCTCTTTGTTTGAGACGAATTCAATCAGTCGTTGCTACATCGAGGTAATGAAAAAAGGGAGTTTGAGGAGTTTTCTGTTTGGACTGTTATTGTTACCGGTTTCAATGAAACAATAATCTGTGTTAACCGACTCTATTGATCAGTGTATTCTGAATGTGATTTACTAATTTGTTATGTCATTATAACTGATTTTTGTGAAGACACCAGTTATCGTGAACACGATCAAAATTTAACAACGTATATTTTGTGATGCACAATCGAAGCAAAAACACTTATTTAAAAATTCATTAATGCGTTTGGCGAATAAAACATTTCATATTTTACCATAATGCAGAATCAATAATACAATGTCCGGTCGACCGGAAAAATTTGAAAACCAGCCAATCAGTAAACGCTAAATTGAATCAATAGGCACGTCATAATGACACGGACGACAGACTGAGATTTAAACAACATACAAAAAATCCCGCTATTATAGACTGCTTAAATTCGTCCATAAGCAATTGGTTGGCTTTATAACAATACTGCTAAGTAAAATGCATGACAGCAATTAGATGATCACATTACCTAACTTCAGGAAATTTATCCATGATAACCAGTTTTAGCGAAACTGCACTAAAACGTCACGTACTTTAATAATCATGTCGCATAATTTATCAAGGTGTCAACAATCTATTGATTAGTTGATCATATTGAAATCAAACAACCGAACATTACAGCTCTTGCCAAAATACTAAACAAATGTTTTTGATAATGCATGTAATTTCTATATACATTCTGAAAACATAACAAATAGAAATTCCATATATGAGCAACTCGGAACTCAGTAAAGGTTGGTTTTATCCATTGAACAAATTTGGAATTTTTCACACTTGGGAATGTTTCAAACAATGGGAAAATAGAAAATGAAAAATTGCTTCCTCAATGAATCTTTCAATATATGATTGAATGGTATAACCAATTTTTCGTTTTATGTTGGTTAGCAAATATATGCAAAATATGCGAATTATGGATTTTAATTATTGTGCAAACCACATAATACAATGGCTATATACTATATAACACCACAAAAGAAGTTTAGAAATGAAAATGTAATTTGATAAATTTAAATCGATAAGGGTTTAATAAAAAGATTAACCACCAAACGTAGTAGGTGGACGTAGTAGGACAAAAAGTGTCTCATTGAAGCGGTTGGGCATTTGACCATAATTGAAATGGCGGTATACGATGATGTAACTGTATTACGAATACAAATATACTGATTTTCGACTTTCCTATTCTGATTCAAATTGGGAAATGTCGTGATGAAACTAATTTAAATTCGTATCACCTATAGTTTACAAAATTAGACTGTAGTGTCAAAGTGTCTGTACATTACTGTACATGAAGGGCATTCTATCAATAGATGAAATGTCATTTCATCAATAGATTCCCAGAAGGTGAAATATATTTCCTATACTGATATAGCAAACCTATCATAAGTAAGTCAGATATCGCTGTATGTAAATGTACGTATTGCATGAAAGACACTTACTAAAAAAACGAATGTTCTTAGATACCACGCTAAACTTTTATTTGAACTATTTGAAAGTATACCTATGAATTTTTTTTACATAGCACGACCTGACATGCACTGAAAATAATTAAAAGAAAACCCCCTTTGATCATTCGATATGTACAATAGCTTCAATTACCTAAACCACTCACAAAGTGCTTGTTAATCGGTTAGTACCCAACTAAGTTGATGGGCAGAACATCTCCAATTTAATCGAAGTGTTAAAAAATTGTCAATTTTTGTTAGGTTGATAATCTACCCTCGCCAAACGGATGAATTAATATATTCTATACGTCCAGATGTTGTACAAGATACGTCATTAATTTACTTACGATATATCTTTTGGGTTCTCCTGCCCCTCGGAATTCATGACGAAATCGTATCCAAAAAATGCAGGACCGTCCGATGTTGCTGCCGAATCATTAGGTTGTCGTATAAATTCCGTTCCGGATGTTAGTATATTGAAACCATTCGCAAATGAGTTTATCGTCCATACCAAAATACAAAAGATGTATAGAATCCTCCGAACTTCCGAAGGTTTAAAAAGCTTTATTCCATTCGCCCTAGTGCAATAAATACTATGCTCCGTCATAATCTGAGGTTACTCGGTATAATAGACCTAGAATGGTAATTCGATAAAGAATAGAAAATAACAATAATACAAGCCAGCAAGAGGAACCTAAACATACTAGCGATAAAATGAAACAACACGCGACACAATTCCCAAAACAATCCTGCGGGACATTTAGTCTGCGTTTGTAATTAATTCGTGACGTGATGAGTGGAAGGAAAACTTTTTTACTCTTTTCTCTCTCTTATGCATGATGACAAACATCGAACATGCGACAACTAATATTTCGCTGTAGTTTAAGCTTTCGGATCATATTTTCAAATTGAAGCATCTACACTTAACGTGTAGATGGTACCTGTACTTTTCAGTTGTCAACTCACTAAAAATACTGTTATGTTTTCAGTCGATTCAATCTAAACTGCATGCACAATTCGCATTTAATACTTAATGTAACGTGTTCTTTTGCAGAAATTTAATATATTTAACAACTTATCGTTTAGCATACAAAAACTTCTGAATAAAACCCTGTCCTGTTACTGCCAGCACCTAATCTTAACTCAACGTAAAATCAACAAAACCGGAGAAAAGTGGTGGGTCATTAGCAACCAAAAGTAGTTCGGTTAAGAGATTTCTGTTTTTCCTTAAAAAGCTCACGCTTCTTATATGGAACTATTTTATTATCAATTGCTGGTTGCACTAAAATGTAACCACTTCTGCACTGTTTATTACCCGACAATGGTAAAGGTTCTAGTCGCAGTAATGAGTAATATGCCCGCCAATTGTTTCCTATATCGAAATTCTAATTTTAGGTCAGCGACTGAAAGTGGTGCGGAATAGTCAAAATCGCAACAATATTACTTTCCTCTTGAACCGTATTGTCGAAAATTCCAAATCATGTTGAACAAGCCGTCGTTAATATATATATAACCGAAAGATTGTTCAACACGCCTGGCATGCGTAATTAGTGCTGCATGAAAATCAATAGTATAATCGTTTCGTGAGATAAAATACTTTCAGCCAGTTATCCTAACTAGGCTAATCAAACTCCAAATCACGACAGTTAAGATAACTTTCATATATATGTATCTTATTTTCTTAATTGTTTTGAGTATGTAGATGGACAATTTCGGTATATTTAAGGAATGTTTGTGGTGTTTATGACGGTTTATTCATGCAATGTCCAGCTTTTAAGACCCAACTTTTCATCATCAAACTGCAAATAAATTGATTTTTACCTATCGCATGTTTCATAGCTACGCAATTCCTCGTTACGTCATTCCTAGAAATGCAATCAGAGCATCGGATCACGGTTTTCTCGGTCATTGTCGCGAACGCAATTGCGTGCACGCTAACTTCCGCGAAGGAGTATTTTATCTGTTTTACCTGGTGCCGTCGTTCCGCAGTACTTCGAACAATTGACATTTCACAGAAGAGCGTGATAAAGTCATCCACGCAACTCCTGGCGTTTTGCGTGCTAATTCTGGTCGTTACGTATTGGTACCTTGATGTAAAATATTATTCACAAATATCTATGAACTCGCATGGTTGATAATGAACTTGAAATTTAATCAATAGTAAACTTCTTGAACGAGAGAAACGTTTTTGCCATTTATTGGTATTGGCGTGGTTAAGTTGTAAGGAAATAATTTACTGCTATAACGCTTTATCAGTGTTTACGTTGCCTTCTGCTCCTTATTTGCCGCTTGTTTTTCGACTAAAAGCAAGCATATACAGTTCAATACACGATAATTATATATTGTTTTGGAAATGCTGCTGCTGTTTTTATTCCTTGCTCGTTAAGATTCAAGCATGTCAAATATGTAAGAGCGTTTCACTGTGTGTCGTATAAAATTAGTCCGTAACGTAAGGTGGAAATTGGATGTCTTGAAAGATTGATATTGAAAATTTCCGCCAAAAACTATGCGACTGGGCTCCTGTTATTTCTTTATGAGATGTGGGTCTATTGTTATTCACTTATCCTAGGCCTTTCATCAATCATTCTCACTAAACGAGAGCAATCAAACTTTATATATATATATATCATTTAACCTGCTTGGAGTCAAAGAAGTTAGAGTACTTGGAGTTAGACGGTTACGCATTTTGATATGTGCTCTATCGCGTTGCTGGATATTCCACCTGCATTCGCCTTTTTAAATTTCGTGTCCAACATTTATGTGAAAGAGGATTTAGGACTATTCTCCGTCACAGGATGGCTGACATAGAATCCGTCATGTATATGGCCAAGTTAACAAATTAACCCGTTAGCTATTCCAAATAATAGCTGATAACCGGGCGTGAGAAGTTTAATATTTTCTTATTGGACACGGAATTTACATATGGATCGTTTTGGTACTAGTTTGTTGTTATTGTTTTTCTTCTTATCATTATGAAAAAATCGCAGAACCGCTACAATCAATTTTTATAAATTTTGAATTTTTTCATTTTTGTGTGATGGGATCTTCAAAATTTATAAAAATTATTTGTAGCGGTTCTGCGACCTCTCTTGTGCTACGAGAAAGTCGGAAGTTTTTTGGCCGTACCATGCAGCAGACTAGGTAAGGTACTGTATAAAGTAGACTTAAACTTCGCTTTGGTCTAAGTGTTCATATATTTGAGCATCGCCCTTTTGTTAGGCTGTCGTTCGGCTTTTTCGTTCTCCAGGATGTATAGGAAATACATGAAACATTCCTTCAGGTTCTATATTTGAAATACTATTTCAAATTTTGTTAATAAATTCAAATTAAATCATATTAGGAGTGATTGTTGGGCATAGAATTTTTTCTTCGGGACTGTTAGAGGCCAGACATGACGGTTTCATCGGCAATTTATAAACACGTAAGATCTTCACCCCATTCGAACCAAACGAGCCCAAACCCGTTGACAATTTTATAAGCATATGACAAAATATCCTATACAAAGCAAATCGCAGTCTTCAATTGCCTTACTCTCGCAAAAGCAGTTTGCCATTCACTTTATTTAGGTCAATAGGTTCCTTAGCTTGCAAAGTCACAGGCCAGTTTTGATTTGGATAAAATAGATTTTATTTTAAACTAGAGAACAATGCTCAAATATATGGGCACGAAGATCAAAACGAAGCAAAGTGGTCTTTGTCTTTTTGAGGTACAGGTAATGTCTTAAGACTTCCGACTTTCTGCATAGCGAGAGAGTATCACGAGGGAGGTCGAGGAACCACTACAAAAGATTTGTATTGATTTTCAAGAGATCGTCGAACAAAATTTCGAAGTGAACAACAAATGAGCCTACAGAAAAAGAGAACCCACAGAAGGTTTCAAAAAAAATCTAACCTTCTATCAAAAAATACAATTTTCACCCACTGAAAATTCCAAAGCAATTGATCCAGTAGTTTATGAGAAAGACATATTTCATACGCTTGCAAAATACCAACAACATCAACATAATAACAAAACGACCCATACAACGTCCAGTCCGTGTCTAATCACTCAACCCAAAAGCTGTGTTTGAGTTGTTATATAGCTCAGCAACGCCGTATAGTGTAAGAACCGAATTCGTAGACTGAGGACTGTGTCTTTGCTTTTTTTTCAGTCCACCTCATCAAGTGAACAAACTGGATTGATTTAGTTCATTTTGATCATAAAATGATTGCGTGATCGGCGGTGAAAAGATATATACCAGAGGAAAGTTCTCGAAGACTTGAGCAATCAATTTCTGCGCACAAAAGTTTGTTGAAACGCTGGTTTATGCCATGACGACAAGAGCTGACTGTAGCGAATAAGTAAAAAAAAAACGTGGTTCAATGTGTCCGCAGAGACAATTTATGGTGTGCGTTTTTATCTGATGAACAATAGAATGATATGATGGGTTTTTGCATCATTCACCTTTGATTGATATATTTTCTAAAGCTCAACACGAAATGCTATTTTGCAAAGTGGTTTGTATTTTTTATAATGAAGAAAATATAGCCCAAAAGAAGCATTTGAAACTAACAAAATTCATTCAATTTTGTATTTAAAAAGACTGTTTATTATAATACATTGACGTTGTTTTATCTATGATTCATTGTATCAATTTAAGGGCATTTGTTTTTGTCAGATCTATCCTCATTGTTATAAGATTATGCGAGGTTTTATTCTTAGTTGCCATCAGAGTACAAACGGGAACAATGCTCAAATATATGGACACGATGGCCAAAACAAAGTAGTAGGGCTATCTATTCTTTTACATGGGACTACCGGTACCCTAGTTTTCGGGACCTCGCCCCACCATTAAATAGGATCGTACAAAGTGCGCAATATTTGACGTCACACATAAAACGATTCTCATAGACACACAGAAGTTATTGAAATAAATAAAGTGATAGCCTTCTAGAGACAACAACAATCTTTTACAACAAAATATTTCAAAGCAATTCGTCCAGTAGTTGAATAGAAAAGCGACAGAATTTTTTTTTCTACAACAACAAGAGGAAGAAAATTATTCATGAGTTCATTTCGTGTCCAGTCGAAGTCAGAAAAAATAAAGTTTACATCTGCGAATGTGCTCATTTTTCTCAGTCTTTACGTTTTATAAATCAATGAACAAGTATAAAAGCTATTTCTATTTTTGAAATACGTAAAAACTAATTCTATGTAATCTTAATCTATTTGAAAATACATCGTTAAATAGTTGGAGGAATTAATATTCTGTGTAGCGATCTACAAGTATTTCTTCCTTGTTTACTGTGTATTTCGGATCGGCACGCCACATGCGTCGCAAGAATACTGAACGGGATAGAACAATAATACCGAAACAGAAAAACAAGGGCAAGATATCATTATATTTCCCTGAAGTATATTTTTCATTGACTATCGTTTCTCATTGTTATTATATTCGGGTTTAAGTTCATGCTTAAATTTGTGAGTAATATATAATATATGAATACATATGGTGTTACAAATTAAAATTCGTTTAAAATAAATTCATATACGCGTTTGTAATACCGAGAAGAGCATGACTCAAGACTGCCTAGCGGCGATAGACAGAAACGATCTATCGGTTTAGCGCTGTTTCTGCGTGATAAGATCTTCACAGACTATTTCCCGTCCTGAAAGAGAAACTGCGAATGATCCGCCTTTATTGATGCCATCTCCAGTCACGAAGTTAGAGAACAACAATACAGCTATAATACGGTCTTTCTTCGTGTACAGGTACAGTTCCAAGAAGGTGTGCGACTTGAAGTTGGGCATCGCTATGAATGTTTCTTGCATTTCAATTAGTGTGGTGTAATTGTACACCTCAGGCGGAGCATATGGAAATGAAATAACTCATGGGAAACGTGCTTTGAGAAATAAAGTTACATGACCAATTAAAGGTAAAGGGCAAAGTAAAATCGTCGTTTTTGTTGCATTCATTTTCGCTTTTTTTGCCCACACGGAGACTATTTAGTGTAGACGCTAGTGAAAGGCGTGAAAAAGGTTTTATTAATTCAGTCATTCCACATCACTTTAGACAGCCTATGTAATGAATCGTTAAGCGCACGTGGAAGGACATACAAGATGCGTAGGGAGTACTGATGGAGGAGTCGCAACTCGTAATTGACCACACTGACGCGATAACAATATTACTTAGGTTTATTGCTCATTCGGAGTTATCAGTTGGTACGGCTGATTTCAATTCAAACAGTTAGTAATGTAGTTACAAAGATACTATATAACATTCAGGTCCAATGTATGTCTCGCATTGCACCACTCAGTAGTCTTAAAAATCGGCCCATCTCGTTGTTGCAAGTCTCGGCTACATATTACTGCCGGAACACTCTGCCGTTGCCGTTTATATGCGCGTTGAGAAAGAAGTAAAATAAACTTTTGACTCTCGTTTGTGATTTCTGAGTTGGTGAAACTGTTATTGCGCTTGAAGAATCAACAGCTATTCGGTGTAAAAAAACGACATTTTTATGATGATGCGCAGGGCACTCGCGAATAAACGGTCACCGGAAATAATTGATTATTCAACTTTCTTCGTGTGTATGGTTATAAACACCTAAACGTTATGTAATATGTTTGATTAAGAGTTTCATTTATTATATTGCTGGTAAGTTGCAGTACAGTAATATTCTTGGTTTGCAAGATTGCTCAAACCCTCCGCTAAAGAATGGACGAAATAGCCTCTGTATCGAAAAAAGATTTGGGAATTGCAGATTATGTATCGTTTGCTGGTAGGTTTATTACTATACAAGTTTTAGGCTAAGAAACAAACAAAATAGTAGTTTTTGCGACGCTGATTCTTTGCGTAACATATACTTTAATAATTAGATTGGAATTAAAAATAAAAAATCCTCCGCGAATTATCATAAAATTTTAGAATTTTGAAACACATTCAGCATCTTGAAACTATATTAAATATATATGTGTTTGGAATGCAATTAAAACACCCACATATTTAAATTGTTCTTAATTAATATTGCCACAAGTGAAAGCGATAGTATACTTTATTTGGCTTTATATAGTACGGTTGGAGTATAGGCTCGCAAAAAATATAATCAGGTCACAATGTTCCCAAAACAAAATCTGCCGCAAATTTACTCGTCCGGGTACGTTTTAACTGGGACATTCCCTTTTGGCACACAAAGAATATTGAAAACATCCATTTCTTATCATTATTTCATACTAATGTATATATTTACAAATCTCGACATTCCGTTTCCATTTATGTGGTTAAATTCCGTTAAAACGGGCTGGGTATCGAAATGAGTCAGTTGAAAAACTATCGAAGATTCCAAATGTTTCGCTCTTATCTTTTATCGCGGTATCAACTATCGTTAGAATTTATTGTTTCTTTGTCTGAAATGTATAACAAACAAATTTTCGTTTCATCTGAAGCCTTGCTCTCGGTGTCTTGCATCATTGGAATTTACTACGCTTATCGAGATAGAAGAAATACAACGACAAGTAATTACTACTTTGGAGATCGAAAAATTAATGCGGTATTTGTTTAATTTATTTCAAAATGGATAATAATATCAACAACAAAAACAAAAGTAAACATAAATAGTTGTTCATTAATAAAATGTATTTTATCGTGTTTTCGATAGGGGATTTAAAAATAACTATATAATGAATTTTATTTGAAATTAATTATACATTTTAGATCGCGGTTGGTCTCTCAATTGCTGTGACGTTTCGTTCGTCTGTAACTGTTATTGCCAGTCCCGCTGAGTCATATATTACCGGAACGGCAGTTTTGTGGTCGGATTTTGCTATCGTGATCATAGCTTTTATCACCATGATATACTTTATACCTGCCTTTCGTCGTATGCAGCTGAACACTATTTTTGAGGTAATTCATTTTTAATTTCAATCGCACATGAAAGTACATACGTTTCGTGTGTAATATTAACGTTAACGAAGTGTTTTAGCTTCCCTAGCCATGAAAATTCCAAAAATTACAATTGCGATTTTATGTTTTTACCTATCAACGATATTTCCAGTCTGGAGCGAAACGACTCAGGATAGCTTCCAAATAATCTTCTCACAATGAATGCATCTTATATTTTTTTAAATGTAATATACACCGCACAAAATTACTTCTGAAACTTGTTCTTTCGAACATATCAACAGGGTGTGACTTGCTCTAATGAGCGCGGATTGTTATAACGTAGTCGAGTGTTGTTTTTAGCATTTTCAATTATGACGATAAACCCCGTCACTAATGCAAAAATGCGAGATTTAAAATCGACACTGCCGCTATGTTTCAAAATACAAAATTAGTAATTATCTAGTTAAGGCTCGGGTAAGAAATGATTTGAAAATTTGAATTCCTAGTGCAGTCTGTATTCCTTACCCCAGGGTGGTCCAAGATTGGCAGCTCCGCGGGCGACAAAATTACTTTTGCATTGTTCGCGGGCCACAATAGTGCCAACAACCTCGCTCGTTTAACTTCGCTAGTTGCCTCAGCAAGCCATAACACTAGTCAATTCAGTGACAATAGTGATGTGACAATATGTCAAAAGTTTTTGGTTAATTTTATGACGAAACAATACGAAATGTGATTTTTTTTATTCCCTCTCCGAATGCGACGCGGGCCACAGATAATGAAGCGGCGGGCCACATGTGGCCCGCGGGCCTGGGTTTGGACCACCCTGCCCTACAATAACCTTAACGGGATAATTACTATTTTTTTTTTAGCGGTGGTGGGTGTGTTTTTTGTCTGGGCTTTGTACAAAAGATCTCAAAAAATGTTTGGGCATCCTTATTTCAGGCGAATCAATTCGTTGTCGAAACTTATACTTGTGATTTTTCAGTTTCTAGAACTTCGATTCAGTCTGGTATTGGCTAAAATAGCCGCCTGCATGTATACTTTTGGTACAATCTTTTACATGGGAAGTGTTGTTTATCTGCCTGCCGTTTCACTGAATGCAGTCACTTCAATACCGTTGGAATGGAGCATCATTTTAACTGGAGGAATTTGTACTTTGTATACTACTCTGGTAATAATTATTTTTAAATTTTGCTTTTTTAAAAAAAAAAACATGCCAAAGTATATGAAAATACCATAAAGTCAAAGGAGGAATTCTTAAGTAATTCCGAAAGGAAAGCAAAAATACGAATCTACGAATTATTCAGTCGAAGCGTGGAATTTACCACAAACCTGTGAATAAATAAACAATTCATAACACAACAACAATTTCACCATTCGATTCATATGAACATTTCGTGTCGATACGAATAGATAGCAATTTGAATAGCCGTAGATATTACATATATCCTGCTTTAATATCATGTATAGTTTAATAAAATCCAATTGTTACGTCATCATTCCTGATTGGCCATTGTTACGGAAATAAACAAGAAAATCAATGCTCGGGGAAACATCCATTTTCGCTTTCGTTAAATTGCGATAATCGCGTAATTAATTAACAGGGTGGAATGAAAGCAGTTATATGGAACGATGTTTTTCAATCCATTATAATGATTGCTGGAATGTTTGCTGTGACAATTCAAGGTTTGATAACTATAGGAGGAGTTGATAAGATGATGGACGCACTAGAAAGAGGAGGACGTTACACTGCAATGAAGTAAATTTTAATAAAAGATTTAATTTTGCATTCACTTGATAACAGTCTAATCTGAATAATATCGTTTTTAATTGTATTATCAAAAAAAAATGTAAATAAAAATGGTTAAATTAACCAATGCTATAGTATAGAATACAATAGACCATACATTGGCAAAATACGGCCCGCGGACTAAATCCGGCCCGTTGGGTAATTCAATCTGGCCCGCCTGATGCTGCCACAACCGAACTGAAACCAATTTTTGATGTTTTAGCTAAATATAGCTCACGGAATTTGTTGAGATTGCGGTTAAATTTAGCTTTCGCACGAAGCATTCACCTTTGTATTGTAACACTGTAAATATTGTTCATAAAATGTAACTTTTTACCGCACAATTACATGGCCCGCCAGACTGATTAAGCAAAATTTTTGGCCCCCTAGTTCGAAAACCTTGCCCACCCGTGGTATAGACACTTTGTATAATTTCCCTTCACGACAGCAGACAGTTATACATTCATAAATGACTGTAGTTATATAAGGTGTGACAGATACAAGACTTGTTTATTGTTCAAAATGACATAGATGTTTTTAGTGAAATATGTTAAATCAAGATAAAAACAAAAAATAAATACAGTCAATGTCAATTCTCGAATCCATGGCCACATTTGTTGCCCGAAGGGTCAAATACCGTTATTACTCGGAGCTAGATACATAACCTCTTAAATAAGCAATGAAATTTTAACAAATGTTATAAAAGAGTTGAACTAAATTGGCTAATGTAACGTTTAGTTATTCTATTATCCTAAACAATCCTGCAATAGCAAAATATCGACTCCTAATTATTCGCCAAATTCGTTTAAAATTATTTTTTATATTTACATGATATGTTGAAAATCCGGAATACTAATTAATATCGTGTTCCCAGATTTGAATATGGGATTATCAGTCGCGTTTCCCCAGCTGCAATTCTTGTCGGCAATTTCGTGATGGCTATGGATGTCTTGTGCTTTTCACAAACAATAATACAAAGATATTTATCTTGCAAAAGTACCAGACAAGCACAATTGTGAGTTGTTTATATTATTTTGGGACATTTCTCTGGACATTTCTCTTCTCTATATCTGAAATGCGGAAAATATGTATTTTCAGAAATGAATTTGATACAATCGAATCGATCCATAATATGTTGTACACTTTGAATCCAAATGTAATTCGTTGAGTTAAAATTTATATTCCTTAAGTTTTGCTTGGACATTTTTATAGTTCTCTGCTGGTATATCTTCTTCCGACTCTATTGATAACTTTGGCAACGTTCGTTAATGGATTTATCATGTATACGTATTATGAGGGGTGCGATCCAGTGTTGTCCGGAAAACTTCAAAAAATAGACCAAGGAATACCATACTTGGCGATGGAACTTTTTGAAAATATTCCAGGAATGGCAGGATTGTTCATATCAGCAATATTCAGTGCAAGTCTCAGGTATTTTGCGATTACAATTATTCAGAATTTTTTTTATATTTAATATTTAGTAAAATCGAAATTTGAAAAAAACAAATATTTAATTTTTGTCTGGAAGTTCTTATTATCAAGTTCTTTGAGGCGTCATATTTGATTCACAAATGAATTATGCTTTTTCGAAAAAAAATAAAGACAGATAAAGAATGATAAACATTGCGACCTACTAGTTTACGGTTTCCTACTTATCCTACAAGTTCATTTAGGGGTCAAAATTTACTATAGGGATAACTTTGTTTTATCTTACTTAGCTCACTGCTGAGTCGACTGCTGTATAACATTAATACCGGTACGCTATAAAATCTCACGGAGTAAAATTTATTTTAGTACAGTATAAATTGGTTGATTATACCTTAATTAGTTTCCAACCTTGTAATATGAATCGTATAATATAACCGCGAAAGTTTCTGACGGCAATTTAAAGTAAAGGATAAAAAAAAGGCAAAATCCGCACACTATTAACTGTGCGAATTTGATTCTAGTGACATTATGATTGTCAACGCCGCCCAAACTTATGTGCGATTCCCAATGCCTAGAGAAGCGTTTTTAATCTGTCGTGGGTCTCCTACAACAAATTGTTTGCGGTTCCATATTTAGTATTTTATATTGCTGCTTTTCAATAAAAAAATTTGCGTCGCCGATTCCCTCTTTTATTTGACTCAAGCAACTCGGCGCTGATTATTGTATAATAACTCTCAGCGAATTCACAATTCTGGGCGAGTACAAAAAGAAAGTAATTATTATCGTTGTCGTGAAAATTTTTTTGTGATTCGGGGAGAATAAACACCAACATAAAAGTGTTTACGGCCTAAATACCACGTCCCGCTGACAAAAACAATGGGCGATTTTAGCGAAAAGCTGTACGAATTGCCCAAGTATAAATTGATAAAATAATATTCAATATATCACAATTTTTGAAGGGCAAAGTCGATAGTAGTTGAACGAGTAGTTTCAATAGTTAAGCGTTTCCGAAGGTAGTCAAATTTGGCAACCCTGCACCGCATATGCTTATCTACACTGATTTCCCGTACAGATTTCGGTCTCTGATCCATCGCTTTTTCGAAAGTAGCAAAATGTGGCAAACCGCACTGCACACGCTCATTTACACTGATTTCGCGTATAGATTTCGGCTTCTCGTCGATTGCAGTTTGTCGAATTGTTATTTTTTGTTTAAATGTAGAATGTTTGTCAAACTACTAAAATAAATATCTGAATTTGCCTCAAATCACTTGGCGTGCCATGAGAAATCCTCGCGTGCCAGGGGTTGCCGACCCCCCCTGATATAGGCTATATCATCCATTCAATAGCTATTAAATGAAATAACATATCCTGTCGTCGGCAATCGACGTTTTTACGAGCGTTCTACATCTCTGCTGAGATAGCTATGTACGTTTTGGAATTGCAACGTTACTTATTTCATTTTGAATTTTTGACATTTCTACCCAGCACGGTCTCTTCTTCATTAAACTCTCTGTCCGTTGTTCTGCTCGAGGATTTTTTCGTGAAAAGATGGCCGAACATGACGGAATCTATCAAATTATTGACTGGAAAAATATCTGGTATAGTAACTTCCTTTTTCAATTTTAAGAATGCAAAGTGTTAATACTGTAAGAATAGAACTCTTCGATTCATTTGTGCAGACTTTTAAATTAGGCACGAAATCTGTTCTGCGGACTCTGGCTTTGACAGATGGCTGTACTTGAAATTCAGAACACCACGATCACACTTTTTGGTGTCAGTGTATTACCAACTTTACGAATCCTCTGCTAAGAACACTACTTAGGGTCACTTTCCAGCTTTGACGTTCTCGGGTTTTCCCTGTTTTCTTTCCGATGTTATCAGCTGCACATGACATCGACTGTGATGACGTGACTTTTTGCACCGAACCCTGATCATCAGGATGAATGATATTGATGAAATTTTAAGCAGTATTTCTAAAGAATTGGCTTTTGATCACCCGGTCATAAACTCAATCGGTTCGGATTGCTTGGGTACCTATATTTGATTGATTTACTTGTTTTCTGTGGCCACTATCCCAAGAATTCAAATTGAGGAGTTTGCAGTTTCTTCTGCCAATTTAAACATCTGAACTTAGTTTTTAGCGAACTGAGATATGACATAAAGCAATTGTTTGGTTTATTTAATTAATATTATTTTTTTCAGTTGTCGTTATTGGAACACTCGTAATCATCAATGCATTTGTAATTTCTATTGTACGATCAAACGCACTTGAGTTGGTTTATGGATTTACGGGATTAATATACGGACCTTTGGCTGGAATTTTTATTCTAGGGTTTTTCTTCCCGTGGACGAATAAATATGTAAGAAATAATTTTTTTTAAATAATTCATAAAAAGATCTTGTATCATTGTTTTATGCTGACCAATCAACAGTGTTTACCATGTCTAAATAATGATTTTTTCTGGTATCATAACATCTACCCTTTCTTAGAAACTATGCGGTGGGGCTTTATTTGCAATATATTTTGATCTGAAGCTTCTGAATGACCAGATAATTGATTTCAGTTTAAGTCATATACGCTACTAACCGGTATTACGGTTAGACACTAAGTGTAAGCGGCGGGAATTGATTTTGATTAGCCATTGATTTATGTTTAAGTCTACCGGTACAACAGTTAGTCTTTGGGTATTCGCATCTGTATATTTGAATATTTCTCTCTTGTTATTTGTCAAATGTACATTCTTTCTCTTATTTAGGGAGCAGTTATTGGTGTTTTTTCTGGGTATGTCATGCTCTCATTCATTTTTCTTGGAAATCACATTTGGAATGAGAATCCATATTCTGAAAATGTTCCTCTTCGTACAATAGACTCTTGTCCAACAAATATTGTTACTTCAGAATTATTTCTAAACACCACAACATCAATGCCAAATATGCTATCTACAAACACTGAAGTGGAGTGAGTATTTTTCTGTTACTAAATGTTGAATATGAAAATTCGATTCAACCTCTCAAACTTTTTTCATTTCAGACACTCAGTTCTTCTGGATATTCTCAACATCAATTTCAACTTTTTAATGTTTCTCGGTTGTTCAGTTGCTATTGTTATGGGATTGCTGTTCTCATTTCTAACAGGTTTGTACCAGTAATTTTCATATGAGGCAAAATTGAAGAGAATTTCAATTCTATAACTATTTTGTCTTAAATTACTTGCTCAGGACACACACCAGGATCTAAAGCAAATCCGATTTATTTTATTCCACTCGTCGACAACAAACATCTACCTGTAAAAGTCAGGAAATTTTTTCGCTTTGGAGTTTCAGAACTTCTACCGGTTGAAAAAAAGA
Source organism: Styela clava (assembly GCF_964204865.1). Classification (NCBI taxonomy): domain Eukaryota; kingdom Metazoa; phylum Chordata; class Ascidiacea; order Stolidobranchia; family Styelidae; genus Styela; species Styela clava. The sequence continues at coordinate 9,620,481 of NC_135254.1, forward strand.
TCTCATCTAAGACGGATAGCGTAGAAGATGTCAACTACTTAAACAAAATGTAAAATAATATGGCAAAATATAGTTATTATCTAGAACGGCGGTGTGCAACCTGCGACCCGCGGGCCAAATGTGGCCCATAAAGAAAATTGTGCGGCCCACAAGGAAGTGCCAATTGGTCCCAATGTGGTACGTGCGAGTCATTCCAATTCCGAGTCCCATTAAATATTTATGTTTGTGACGTTACAATACCTTTTTTGTGCGTGTAACTACTAGAAAGCCTATGTTAAATAAAGGTGCGGCTCACGGTTTCACCCAGGTATTTGTATCTGGCCCTCCTGTATTAAAGCTTACACACCCTTGTCTAGAACATATGGAGTTACATAACGTATTGGTATCAGCAGTTTTTGTATTGCGTAAGAGGTGCTCAAGGTATGCATGTTTATTTGTCCCGTGTATTAATTATATCATAGATATACAGAAATAAAAATAATATATTCGGAGACAAGAAGCGCTTTTGAGATTATTCAAGCCCAAACAACAGAACGACATAAACCCCTGTGAGTGAATATCTATATATCTAATCATAATGAATAATAGTTTTCCTCGAGCCATTTATGCAATGCATGATCTACCAAATTCAGTTATCCAATGAATACCAAAGCTTGAGTTGTTTCGACAAATTTTGAATGAAATGAAGAAAGATTGTAACATATCAATAATATTTTAGATATTATTAGCTGCATCTTATCCAGAAGTCATTTGAGTTTATGGTGTTTTACTCTTAATAATAGGTAATACACGACGTCACGACGAGCTTATCATTTGTACAGTAGTTTGTGCGCTTAACAAAAGTTCATTCGACAATCGACAGGTGGCGTCATTGAGGCATGTATCACACTTACGATGCCCCAACCTGAGTTCAGGTTGTGCGCCATTTTGGTGCGCGTACTTCAATCGTTCCTCTTTTTTTATGGAAAAATCGCATTCTCCATTAAACGACTGGGCCAATTGCTTTATCTGATGATCAGGGTTCGGTGCAAAATGCCACGTCATCACAGTCGATGTCATGTGCAGCTGATATCATCGGAAAGAAAACAGGGAAAACCCGAGAACGTCAAAGCTGGAAAGTGACCCTAAGTAGTGTTCTTAGCAGAGGATTCGTAAAGTTGGTAATACACTGACACCAATTTTATGGGGTTGGAAATTGTATTTTTTTCTGGAAGATTGTTTATTTATTTCAAAAATTTCTATGCGCTCTATTGGACTCGTTTTCTGTGTGCAAGACGTCATCAAAATTTGCGCACCTTGTGGCGGTTCCGCTTTCGCGTTAGAAGTGAAGACTGCCGTAAATTTAGATTCCTTTGACAGATTGCATTCCGGTACTACTTCATTTTGGTCTTCGTGTGGATATATTTGAGCATCGTTCTCATCTATTTCCTAAAAAGAGTACTTTGCCTAGACTAGATGAATATTCATACTCATGTATGTAAAGTATTTGCTGTGTGAAGCAAAAGTTTACAGTACAGCGGAAAACATCAAATTATCAATCTTGTGCAAGCGAGGGTCGCCAAATGACAACGCCAAATTTAAAAAAAAAAGGAATCGAATCTGCATTTAAAAGAAATTAGAAGATAAAGTCGATTTGAGCCTTTTCTTTTAGTTATATACAACTAAATAAATTTAATATGGCGTATGGTATGACCTCGATTTTACACGAAGAGGCAGATGCAAATATTTATGCAAAAGCATTTGCATAGTGCTGCACTCTATGTTGACAGCAGTCTTCCAATCAACTGCCATTTTCTCTCTATACTGGAAAATATGAAATCATTTAGATTAAGCAAGCCATTACGGATACACATAGGGATGCTGCCTTTTACCCGATCTTAGAGGTTGTGTTATCTCAGTGATTTCAGATATAGGGTTCAGAACTGAAATGTACGAAAATATCTTTATGAGGTGAAACGCACACGAAGGTGGCACCACTATTGATGCCACTCCAGTATGCAATAGAGATTTGTTAGTAGGTTATCGGACTCACAATGCTGCGACCCAAACCATGTAATGTCGGACAGATAGACAAATAATAGACCTCCTGAAGTATGCACATCAAGATGACGCGCAACCTGATCTCGGGTTGTGTACCTTGTACCAGATTATGGTTCAGGTTGTGCGACATCTTGGTGTGCATACTTTACCCAAAAGTAGAATTTTTGGAGTACCCAAAAATTATCTGAATATCAAGAGCAATGATTGCCCGAATAATAAACACTTATGTTAAATAAATGTAAATCTTTTATTAAGTCGCTTTAGAGATCCCCGCTTGCCCGCGAACATCAAATGTCATATCATTCTCAAAGATAAACGGAGTTGTCTCCCAAGCGCGTAATTATTTTTTTGCGAATTTCTATCGTTACTTTTCCTATTTGCGCTATGGAATCTTTGTATTTCATTCAAACATATATCAGAAGATAACTTACAATTGCGATGTCGTAAAGTAATAGTTTGAAAACGACGGAATGACTACATTTTTCGGATCTTTGTACAAATACCCGCGTTTTCTTTCGAACAAGTAGAACGTTTATAGAAATATTTCAGCACAACAATACCAAATATAGTCAACGTACTTACTGCACGATAGCAAAGAGAAATTCATTCTCTCAAATACAGCGTGTAAATGGATACATTTAAATCTATTATGGCGACTGGTCAGTATCGAATGTCCAGTCAATGACCCAACAACTCTATGAAGTCGCCGACGCGTAAAGTGATTTTCTCCCAGATGATAGTTTAGGAGTTTAAAAAGGCGAATGTGATATATATATATATATATATATATGTTTTTATTACCCTAAAACGTTTTACAAAATTCCCATCCTAAAGTGCAGAAATATTCCGCCAGGTTAGCCATTTTTCGCTTGCCCGTGTCAAACTTATACATTGCAACAGAAACAGACGAATAAAAAGGTGAAAATAAACTATAAACCTTTTCTCGTTGGATAGAGTCGTAAACGACAGAATTCAATTTTTAATTATTTACAAATTACGTCAATCATTATTACGTCATTTGCCGTTATCAATTCCCCACCTCTTGATGTTTCATCCATTAACGCATGCGCAAGTAATTACTGTATTTGGATATATGATGATATTGGTGAGATGATTTAGCTTTATGTTTTCTCGGTTAAAACAAAATATATTTAAAAAAAGCCTAATGCCAAAAAAAGCACTTTTTAACTTTGCTCGACAATCGTTATTCACTTTATTATCAAAAAAAAATGCAATAGTGTATATTTTAGATTACCCCTCAAACGCCAAATATTCCTCTGCCAACTGTTTAACCCTTGATCATGCAACAACATTGGTAGAATCTATTAATGGCGCAACATGTCGAAAGAGTTTCACAAAATATTTGAGAAGTAAGTGGAAATTCCGAGTCAAAACGCCATACAGTGTGGGATTTTCTGGGCTAAACAAATTATTCACGGTTCACCAACCAGCGCGTGGTTTTTGGTAATGTATGAGTAATAAAGTGAACTCAGACTCTATGCGTGATTCAAGCATGATTTGTGCTCAAAAGAGGTTGAAACGTGGTAAGTAGTAAACGTGGGGTCTTTAAAATCATATTTAACGATTTTAGGAGTTTTGAAACCTATACTAATGTAAAAAGACGCCTATTTATTTTGTTTTTTTCGGCGTACAAATTGTGTTATTTAATGCAACTTGAACAAAATAGTCTATATCGATAAAAGGTTTCAAATATTCTTCTCATAAGATTTATTTATTTATTTTTATTAAAGCTAAAAGATGACCTGTCTTTGAGCTCAATGGACGTTGTTTTAATCTTTTCGCATTTAAAGTAAATCAAATGACAGTCACATAAGTAAACACCATTTGTTTCATGAATAATCTCGATCAGGATAAACATTAGGTAAGAAAATTAAATTGCGCGAGCGGGTTTTACTTGAGTGACTGTCTGCACACCTACGCGTGCACACGACCATATCATTTGTTTTAATTTTGGATTAGAGCCCTATGTTGGCGTCCAAAAATTGGCGCTATAGAAGTATGTGTACCAATATGAAGATAAATCATTTTGTTCCCCAACTTTACATCAAGTTGTGTAAAGAAACTGAAACATATGGGCAGGGGAATATTCACTTGGCTAACACAGACAGTCCCCGAACTCGTAATAGAATTAAAATAAGGAAAATCGGAAAAAAATTATCGCTCAAGCCTAACCTGGTACAAATACTACGGGAATACCCAAAATTTTGTTTTCGCGACTTTTGTTGAAGATTAGATCCATCTTACAGCTTTACTTTTGAGTGCGTGCGACCTCATTGGATGGAATGACAACAAGCGATATCAAATATCACTATTCCTAACATCATGCTTTCCGAAGTTACTCGGGAACAGATATATTTTTTATTAGACAAATGAGTGAATAAATTAAATAAACGTAAGTTCAACTATGAACACTCTTTCATAACTGTCAGTTGGTCCACATTAATTGAAAATTTATGATATAGTTCAGGCGCTCCAGAAGTGTGTGTACAAATATGGAGGTACCTAATTTTGTTCGTCTACTTTATATCAATTTATGTAAAGGGACTGAAATCTATGGGCAGGGGTATATTCACTTGGCTACCACAGGCAGACCCGAACTCGTAATATAAATAAAATGGGGAAAATCAGAATAAAATTATGACCTAACCCTAACCTAGTACACATACTACGGGAGTACTATAGTTTAAATCAAAATTAATGATGAATATTGAAAAAACATAAAAAATGCTTTTGAGGGAGATTGCAAAATATATGAATAATGAGTGCGGTTTTGTCAGAGAACTCAAATCATTAATTAGTTTCGATTCATTTATTTCACTCTCACCTTTATCGCAACTACCTGAAAAATACAAATGATTCGTTGTTGTTCGTGCGGTGAGTAACGTCTACGGTTTATTCTATATAGTAGTTTCGCTGATTTTATCGCTAGTCATGATGATATAGTTGTTTGCTGGCAATTCCACACGAAATGTTGAAAATGGTTTAGGGAATTTCTTCAATTGTGCTTTAATGGCTGTTCGTACCGAGAAAATGAAGAGAGTATACACCAAACAACAAAACGGGTATTTTTTGGTGACAGAACGGGCGAAGATTGATGCCTGAAAATTAAGTCTGTACGTCGCCAAAAAAGTTTTAGTTTTCATCATTTCGAAATATTTTTTATGAACTCCAATGGCTCCCCTTAAATCTTCATACACTCGAATAACCCTTGCAGAATAAATCGTTTATACATCATAATAAACCATCTTTGCCTATTTAATCATATCATGCAAAGTTTGACGCAAGCTAACTTCCGATTATCATATATTGTTGAATTTGTAACGACCTTGTCATGAAGCAATGTTTGATGTCAATTCAATAGGTAATATACATCACACCTCATACTTCACATCTGCTGACAGCAAGTGCTTAATAGGGAATGTGTTAAGTAAGTCACGGGGAAACATATGCGCTAACATGAGTCTGCATATACACTCACGATATCAAAGTTATTACAATTATCACTTTTCACTACACAAATAGTGTTATGAATGAAATATGTTAATTGCGAAACTAAAACTATAATTCGACCATTTCTAACTTAAGTAACTCCCGCGTAAAATTGACGACGATTGGTGCACCCTACCAAGTTTTAGATTTACAATCCTTGACGGGTTCCTCCCTCCCCACTTTTTTTTTGCCATACGGCTTTTTACGCCTCCGAAAGGCAGCTTTCGTCACGAGTGACATTAGTGACTCAACTTTATCTAATACCTAAAGATCTAAACTAAACCATAAGATATGTATACCCGCCCTTTTACTCTTGACTGTAAATCCATCAGAAAATGTTATATTTTTATATTTTATTTTCGTCATGGTAAATAAAATCAATAAATTATAATAATACTGAACTTTGCATATTTTTAAATGTTTCTGTGAGGTAAGAACTGTGAGGTAGTATACAAAACAGTCAATTATGAAAAAAAAATGGAAAAACGAAAAAAAGTATAGCCAATTACGCCGTACAGATACTCGGTGTAATAAACTTGGCAATGAAGAGAAATGAATAAAAGCAAATGAATAAATAAAAAATCAAAAAAAACTTATCAGCGCAAATCATTTTTGGCTTAAAACAATGCAGCCATAATTTTGATGAAACTCCAGTAATTTGCGATAAAAGTTGTTTTTGATAACACAGTGCATTTAAAACAGTTTGACACATACTGTCTACTGTTTCGTGACAAGTATCGCTAAAGAGATATAATATTAAAAACAAAATTGCTGTAACTAAAAATATTCTGGTAGAAAACAAAAGTGCGGTGGTGAAAAATAACACGACAAGGAGGAATACACGAATACGATCTGCAATTCGAACATTTTCAACAAATTCGTAAAAGTTTTCTTCCGAAACAAATTTCCATTCTTTTCCCCGCATTGCGTTTTGAATCGTTTTTGTCACGTGATCTCGACAATTTTTATCCCATAAATTATAGATGGTTTCACAGTCATTTAAAATACGTTCAATCATTGCATTGGCTTCAACTTTGCACTGAGTCTCCCATATTGGACCGCAGTATTCCCTTTCTCTTGTGTTGTTTTCGACGGATTCAATGTATGTAACTGCTTTCGACCCAAATAATGCATTGCATAGAGAAGTCTTATCTGGTATTCTTCGACTTATGAGGAAAATAGGTTTTCCATCAAAGAAAAGTACAACGCTTGTATGTCTAAATGGTTCTTTCAACTCTCGAGAAACGTAAACACTGAAAAGAGATGATATGTTGAGATATTCTTGAATATCTTCGCATTGCTTGCTTGTTGGTGCCTTCCAGGCACAGAAGTTTTCAAGTATTGATTGCATCTTTTTCTTTTTTTGTCTCTGTCCTGTTCAGAGTCACGTATACTAAAAGTATTCCAATATGACGAATCGCGCTGTCAACGCTCCTTTTATATTCGTGCGAGAGAAGAAAAAATGCGCAAAATGGTTATTACCCTCGCGGAACGAGGTAACATCATAGCGTAGCTCGCTCTCGAAATAGAGAGTCGCTGGGTTACACACCAATTCCTGAAACGCTTAACCCATGTGTAAAATTACCTGGGCCATGTTACGACTAATGCAACTCCTAAAAATTTTATTCCATCTTCGGGAAAACACTTTACCATTTAACGAGGGTAATGAGGATGAATAAACATCAATGGAGAAGTAGTCAACAAGATTTTCGCCTGAAAAATCTTGAAACCTTGACGCATATTTATGCGAGCAGGCAAGACGCGAATAACATAATTAAATATTCGAGCCTATTTTATTTTACTATTTTATTAATATATCAATGCTTGTAAACAGAATGTATAATTCAATATCTCTCAATTTGAAACATATATCTTAAAAGATTATTTTTATTGGTCGAGTGTAAAATATTATGAATCTTTAAAGTGGATGAATATATGAAGCAATAAGAGAGGAGCATGAAACATTTTCCATTGCAACCAAATCCCACCATTCAATATTTGAGCAAAGAGTGCAAACTGGAATAATATTCGGACAATAAATACTGTTAAGTTTCATAATGATTGCAACTATTTATTTTCAATCCCCAAATCAGAGACATTTCAGAAAAAAACAGCAGTGCCCATTTTGCTGCAATATATTTTCAAACCGGGGTGGGAGTAATAGTAAAACCATAATGGGTGATCAGACTGGTCCGTTCTCGGGACCGTTTGTTAAGTACACAAAGCACTTCCGATCTTGAAAGTTTACTCCTCTATGTTTCTGTAATGAGAAGTTCTCAAACAGTGCTTGTCTCGTGTCAAAATTTTGGAAAAGATAAATGTTGATATAAAAAAATTTATAGCTGCTTTTAAAGTGAAAATTACCCTTTTCTAGCGGCTTGTTATGACACGAATTTATAATACTAATATTGGATTATTCAAGGCCACTACGAACCATGCCTGTTAAAATTTAATCAAATACCAGGTAGATCAGATCCAATACAGTACTTACATAAATATCTGTCTTTATCATTTTGACGTTATGTCCATTTACTTTAAATTGTATCCTGAATTTGTTCCAGCAAATCTCTCAATTTGATAAAAATATTATTGCTACCTGTAAAATACAATTCGTGTTGGTCTCTCGTAAAATTTGAACGCATTGTAAGTTTTTATATCTTTCATTTTTGAGTATCTTTCATTTTTGAGTTTGCTCGAAGCAGAGTCATAAGCGGTTGCTGGAACCAGAATTGAAACAACTCATTTATCATTGCAATACCTATTATTACACGGTACCCACATATTCCGAATTGTCACCATCACAAAATTCAATCGAGGATCTTCATTATTTTGGTTATTTCCTTTATACAAGTCAGTCATTGGTTCTTCATTTACACTTCCTTACTATCACACATTTGCTTTCTAGTCTTTGTAACTACGGTCCTCAAAGCAATCAAACAGCTGTTTTTTCTCGCGTGCTGTGATTGAACAAAATATGTCGTGTGAATTGTGTATAAAGCTTCAACTGGGATGAAAAGATAATTTCCTAAACTCAGGTCAAATAATTAGCATCATTGTGACAAAAATATTTTATAGAAGATTATCTAATTTTGGCAGAATTTCTTTATACTTAATCTTATTTACCATTTAAAAGTCGAAATGCGGTTTAATTAGGCCTAACTCAGGTCTGATAAAGCGAGTGTTCTTTCTACTCCGTATATCATTTTTGAAATGTATAGATATATCAGGTTTATAAAATAAATTTGATGATAAACAGTGCACCACGGATGCCTGGGTATTTTCTCATAAAATGTATATTAACTAATGATGCATTGTAAATAAATGTTTTTGAACACGCCATTTTGGATAAATAACCTAAAACTTGGTTTATAGAAGCTGTTGACAACGGTTTTCGTAGCAACACTAGCATGTCCCATCTAAACACGATACAATGCGCACAGGCCTCGTACATTGTGTATATATAATTGCTTTACATCATAAGCCGGAACAATGTTTCATTGTTTTGTCAAATTGTCTGTTTGTTCTATGTCGTACCATCTTGTTTAAATATGTTGTGTCTTCGTTCGCGTCTTATTACCTGAAATTAATCTCATAGGAGAATGTCGCTCGACCCTTACATTTGGCAAATTTCATTACACTGTTATAAAAGTTAATAAGATTCTGATCCTTTACAAATGAAACAACAATACAACAATTTGCGCGAATTATTCCCTTTAGTATCATAAATTTAGATACTGATCTCGTATGGGCCAAACTATCTTTTTGTGTCCCAGAATATCTCCAGATGTTATGGTTTGGAATGGAGGATTAAATCTCAACGTAAAAGAGGAACAATGCAGTTTTGCATTCCAGATAGGTATCGGAATACAACTGTTGATTTGGTTTCGAAATGACGGAATAATCCAAATTTAAATTGTTTTAGTCATCTCTCCGGTCCGTAATATTTCATCGCAGAGATGTTAATTGCCTAATCATGGAGATTTTTATTTCATAATGATGTGTCTGACAAATAATATGAAATAAAATTCTGCACCAGCATCGAAACTTTCATCAACATCTCGTGCCAAATAATCATAAATTATATTCGTTTATACTTTTTGGGGCACTTTACATGCTAATCATTGATGAAAGTAAATACTTTTCCGATTCATTCGAATGATCTGTGAAACGGACGCGAGTATGAGGTTTCGTGACCGGCCATATTTTTTGATACCATGACTGCAAATATGAAAAAATAACTTCATACGAAATATTAAATGTTCCGATTTCAAATATATTGGAGATAATAATGATATACATATACAGTGGTATATGATACTTGCTGAAAAAGACCAAACAGGGAAAAAGCTCGAGAGTAAATGAGAACAATGTAGGTATACGTATACCTTCCAAAATTATTAATAGATTTAACGAGTTTCAATATCTACCATCATTTTTCTTTTAAACTCGTCTATAGCAGCGTCACGTCGTTCATGTGCTGACTGATCTTCATAAAGCGATCCAGTCAATATTTTTGACGCCGAATCAAGTAAATGTCTTATTCACAATACGGAACAAACGACGTTGAACCCTTCTTGTACGTCAACATGCGATGCTGCCTCAATAGTCAATGGATAAGTTATCGAACAGAAACTAAATTTTCGATTTTTTGGTTGAAATGTGCTGTATCGATAAAACACCTTATTTAACTGTTATTTTCAATGTTTTACCAAGTTTTAATGAAAGTTTCATCAAATTGACAACAAGGATCTTTATAATAGGTTTATGAAATTATATCCGATGTTTTATATTCATGTCAGAAATTTAAATGATTGTACGCACTAAATGTATATATATATATATAGGCTTACCATACGTCCCGGTCCAACCGGGGAGATCCCGCTTTTGACAAGTCCCGCCCGGTAGACTTAATTGACCCGGTCATGTAGTAAGGAATCAAAATTTTTTTTTGATTTATTATCGATACAAAATTATTTTCATTGTTAATGAAGTCAGTCAATATATCACTGATTTGCGACTCACTTTACTAGTTCACTAAGAGAGAGAAGGAGATAGTACTATTATATGTTTAATATGTCAATTTAACATCTAACGTTAGCCATACTGCCATTAAATCATTCAAAATGCCGAAATGAAAGTGTACGTTTTTCAATGATTACTTATCGATCTTTAGATCGGTGAATATGTTGATAGGTATTTATCTGTTTGTCTGTCTGTCTGTTTGTCTGACTGTCTGTTAGATGCACGCGATATCTCACGAAGGCGTGGTTGAATCTGCTCCTAATTTTGCATATGCATTCATCATATCTCGGACCAGAAGCCTATTGATTTTGGATGAATTATATCGTATAATTAGCGAGTTATTAATTAATTAGTGATGAGACACGCGGTGCCACTATAGAGTCATGAATCGAAACCGCAGTTTCGATCGATAAGTCTTCGGTATCCGACCGATTATCTCGTTTGACTATTACTAAGCCTAGAAATCGAACCCAAGATTTGTCCAATCCGGGCTACTGCAATATATATTGGCATCAATTCCCATAAAAGCGAACACTATCAGCACAAATTACACTTTTCTTTCACGATTTTGGTAATTCACCCAACATTGCTCGCGAAGCTCATGGAGCACCATGTGTAACACAACACATAGAATAGAGCAGTGCTCTTCAACCGGGTATACGGTATACCCAAGTGTATACCGAACAATAAGTTGGGTATACAACTGATAAAGGGTATACGAAGGGTGTACAGTCTAAGTCAGGGACTCCAAACTCTAATTTATCCCATAGGAGAATGTCGCTTGACCCTTATATTTGGCAAATTACATTACACTGTTAAAAAAAAGTTAATAAGATTCTGATCCTTCACAAATGAAACAACAATACAACAACTTGCGCAAATTATTCCCTTTGGTATCATAAATTTAGATACTGATCTCGTATGGGCCAAACTTTCTTTTTGTGTCCTAGAATATCTCCAGATGTTATGGTTTGTAATGGAGGATTAAATCTCAACGTAAAAGAGGAACAATGCAGTTTTGCATTCCAGATGGGTATCGGAATACAACTGTTGATTTGGTTTCGAAATGACGGCATAATCCAAATTTAAATTGTTCGAGTCATCTCTCCGGTCCGTAATATTTCATCGCAGAGATGTTAATTGCCTAATCATGGAGATTTTTATTTCATAATGATGTGCCTGACAAATAATATGAAATAAAATTCTGCACCAGCATCGAAACTTTCATCAACATCTCGTGCCAAATAATCATAAATTATATTCGTTTATACTTTTTGGGGCACTTTACATGCTATTCATTGATGAAAGTAATTATTTTGCCGATTCATTCGAATGATCTGTGAAACGGACGCGAGTATGAGGTTTCGTGACCGGCCATATTTTTTGTTACCAGCGAATGACTGAAAATATGAAAAAATAACTTCATACGAAATATTAAATGTTTTCATTTCAAATATATTGGTGATAAAAATGATATACATATACGGTGGTATATTATACTTGCTAAAAAAGACCAAACAGGGAAAAAGCTCGAAAATATACGAGAACAATGTAGGTATACGTATAGCATACGTAACTTCCAAAATTATTAATAGATTTAACGAGTTTCAATATCTACCATCATTTTTCTTTTAAACTCGTCTATAGCAGCGTCACGTCGTTCATGTGCTGACTGATCTTCATAAAGCGATCCAGTGAATATTTTTGACGCCAAATCAAGTAAATGTCTTATTCACAATACGGAACAAACGACGTTGAACCCTTCTTGTACGTCAACATGCGATGCTGCCTCAATAGTCAACGGATAAGTTATCAAACAGAAACTAAATTTTCGATTTTTTGGTTGAAATGTGCTGTATCGATAAAACACCTTATTTTACTGTTATTTTCAGTGTTTTACCAAGTTTTGATGAAAGTTTCATCAAATTGACAACCAGGATCTTTATAATAGGTTTTTGAAATTATATCCGATGTTTTATATTCATGTCGGAAATTTAAATGATTGTACGCACTAAATGTATATATATATACTAGGCTTACCATACGTCCCGGTTCAACCGGGGAGATCCCGCTTTTGACAAGTCCCGCCCGGTAGACTTAATTGACCCGGTCATGTAGTAAACAATCAATTTTTTTGATTTATTATCGATACAAAATTGTTTTCATTGTTAATGAAGTCAGTCAATATATCACTGATTTGCGACTCACTTTACTAGTTCACTGAGAGAGAGGAGGAGATAGTACTAATATATGTTTAATATGTCAATTTAACATCTAACGTTAGCCATACTGCCATTAAATCATTCAAAATGCCGAAAAGAAAGTGTACGTTTTTCAATGATTACTTATCGATCTTTAGATCGGTAAATATGTTGATAGGTATTTATCTGTTTGTCTCTCTGTCTGTTTGTCTGACTGTCTGTTAGATGCACGCGATATCTCACGAAGGCGTGGTTGAATCTGCTCCGAATTTTGCATGTGCATTCATCATATCTCGGACCAGAAGCCTATTGATTTTGGATGAATTATATCGTATAATTAGCGAGTTATTAATCAATTAGTGATGAGACACGCGGTGCCACTATAGAGTCATGAATCTAAACCGCAGTTTCGATCGATAAGTCTTCGGTCCCCGACCGATATTCTCGTTTGACTATTACTAAGCCTAGAAATCGAACCCAAGATTTGTCCAATCTGGGCTACTGCAATATATTGGCATCAATTCCCATAAAAGCGAACACTATCAGCGCAAATTACACTTTTCTTTCACGATTTTGGTAATTCACCCAACATTGCTCGCGAGGCTCATGGAGCACCATGTGTAACACAACACATAGAATAGAGCAGTGCTCTTCAACCGGGTATACGGTATACCCAAGTGTATACCGAACAATAAGTTGAGTATACAACTGATAAAGGGTATACGAAGGGTGTACGTCTAAGTCAGGGACTCCAAACTCTAATATAATAAATTATAAAATATTCAAGCAAAGACAACAATGCAAAAGCAGCGCATGTGAAATATAAAATGTCATTTATGCAAAGAACCGACGTGGGCACATTGTTACATCACATATTATATAGATATTGCGGTCACGTGTCTGGGTTGGTGATTTCGGCTGCCATGCCACTTTGTTTAATTTACGTTGAACATTATCCCCGTTGACGCTAAGACCGTCAGTCAAATTTATAACTTGCGGATTCTAGCCTATTAGATTGCATGATGATATTGCAGTACAATATGTGCTTAAAATTGAATGATTATTTAAGCCTTAAATGAACATTGGTGTTTGTAAGGTATACAAAGTTCTTGGAAAAGTGTAAAAGGTATAGCACAATGAAAAAGGTTGAAGAACACTGGAATAGAGTATCCCATGTATTGCTAATTGGTATAAACTAGCAGTCGATTTAATTTATTGGAGATCTTGAAATGTAAATAACAGATAGAGTTTTACAAATACTGTTTTATCTAGATTGCAGACGACTATTTGTTCATTTCATGCAAACCTAAAGTTTGCTGATCTTTATATAATTTATAAATTTCGAGAGTTGGAATGTTCAAACTTTCCTTTCTCTTGCATGGGGGACTTGATCTGGGGTCAACAGAGGCCAAACATGATTGGGATCTGTTGCAATGCTTGGATTTCCATGGGTGGCATGAAAAGAGAAATTATAAGATTAGTTAGGTCTAAAAGAGAGATAAGAAAAAAGTGAAAGTGAAACAAGTGAGGCTCAAAGTTCCTCAAATTCCAAAATTTTGACAGATTATTGGATTAAAAAGTATTTCAAGTATGTGCTTATGAAATAGACACAGCACATAATTATATTAGATACAATTCTACATGTGCAAGAACTTGGTGTCCTAAGATATCATAGGTATGTGGACATATTAGCTATGTCATGTTACTATTAATTGGAAATTAAATTAACTTAGATAAACATGCACTGAACTTATAAAAAAAAATTTTTGGGTGATATTGGTAAAACATTTGTATACTTGGACACATTTTCTGGACAAATTTAATGAATATTAATCGTTGCGAATCATATCGATAAATATCTGAAGCTTTTTGTCTTCATTTTAATGGCGTGCGCAGTTAATATCTCATTTAACTATTGTTTAATGTTGCTTGCAAAATATCTAAATACTCCTAAAATTTGAAAAAAAGAAGAACTGAAACTGCTCTGGATATTCATATACTATAGATCAGGGTTTCCAAATCAAGGGGCCGCGGCCCTGGAAGGGGCCGCGAAACAAATTTTAGGGGCCGCAAAGAGAACACCAAATTTGCACGAAGTACTATATTTATTGTACTTTTTCAGTCTTTTGATTCGAAACACAATTATTAAAAATTGTGTAAAACAAAAAATTTACGATTCCGAGTTACATCTTCACACCGTGTTTCCCCGAAAATAAGACAGTGTCTTCGATTTTCATTCGAAAATAACATTTGGTCTTATTTGTGGGGGATGTAGAGAATAACGAGATTTTTTGATATGCCAAATATGAATACCGATTTCCATTTACCTGTTTAATAGAATGTTTTCATTTAAAATAACTGCTAGATATAGATTATTAAAGTAGAAAAGATTTCTTGCTATCACTATGACTCGGTGGTTCTCGAACTTCATTGTATTGTGACGCCCTCCAAAATATTCTCAAGTTGAGACTTCCCGTGAAAATACTATAATATACCTTTCAATAAAAGACCTTTATTGCAATGAGTTTCATATAAATAACAAACAAAACCTAACAACATTCAGTGAAATCACATTTAATGGACCGTGGTAGAGAAGCCTGCTTTATAAAAATAGGGGTCTATTGTTACGTAAGAGAAGAAGTAAACCATACATGCTGCAATTTCGCAGGCTGTAGTTTATTCATTTGCTGAACCGAGTTTATCGAACATGTGTTATTTTTTAGCATTTTAAAGAAAAACTAGGCAGAGATAATAAAGAAAAGTTAACCTTGATTAGCTTCAAGAAGCATAAAGTACATAATAACGATGACTAATTGTGTTTTATTTTGAGGCAGCGTATTTTTCGTGTAGGTGCGCCATGAACTTTTCCTTGATAATTTGGAGCGCACAGACCGATGCCTTATGCTAAGTTTGATCAACAAGAGTGAACAATTCCGGATAAGGACCGGCATCGGTGGCCAGACATTGTAATTCATCATTTAGGCCTGCATAAACAAACATTGCGCCACGGCTGGACATGCTATAAAGCAAAAAGCATTCGCACTCATTACATTGAATAATTGAGTAACCTTAATCTGAGTGAATATGTGCTTGTTTTTGTTATTGAGTAGGCCTACTAAAAGTTGAGAGTTAGCTGTGTCAATAAAATATCTAAAATGAATATATATTTTGAACTGTTTAGCATTATTAACTTAATCAAGGGCCGCGAAAAATTTTAATATATCAAAAGGGGCCGCGAGCTAAAAAGTTTGGGAAGCCCTGCTCTAAACTATAAATAGGTATAGATGCTATAGATGACAAGAATTTACCAATGATCTCATACGGCCAAAACGTCATTAGCACGTGAAGCAAAATTGAATGGGACATTTAAAAAGTCGTGAATAGTGTCAGCTTCAATATAAAAATAGCACTGAATTACAATAATTGTTGAACTGATATTTGACATTTTATGATTTATGAGTATGGTATAAATGCAATTGACATATTTTTCATTCATTTTACCAGTTTTAATGAAGTATTGTAAATAGCCAATAATACCATATACCATCTATTTCAAGCTTAAAATGACCACTCGCCAATCCAATTACTTGTTGTCATATTGACACGTTTCCCCTTTTATTGAGTCAACCATGCGAAGTAATGCCCACTGTGTTTCAGTGTGGCATGTCGGCCTGTCACATGATAAAACAAAAAGATGACGTAAAGTGGCAGAAAATTGCGTGTTTTGAATGAGACCGGTCATTTTAACCAGTTTTAACCCCTGTCATGTGAAAATGCGACGCAAAAAATGCAAGATTAATTAACCGAAGGAAACGGCACATAAATATGTTTGAAAAATTCATCAGATGCTCTTGAATTTGTTTCATTCCGTCAGACTTGGTATATAAATATGATCATAAATTTTATAGCATCTTCAACCGAAAGGTTGACGCTGTTTTCTCATAGGCTGCGAAAGTTTTTGAAACAAATTCATCAAAATTAGATTTTTCAAAAGTTTTTATCCATTATTCTGTATTATTTAAGTCTTAACAACGCAAATAATGCACGGTTTAATTTATGAATAAATTAAAGAAATATGACATGTATGTTTAAATGACAAAAAATTATTAAAACATTCAAATTGAATCTGGTCATTAATTTTTGACCATCTTTAACCAAACTCCGCATTTTTTGCACTGTAAAAAAAGACTTTGAAATTTTTCAAACTTTCATGCCAATTTTTGTGTAATATTTGAGTCTTTTATTTTTACTACGTGGCTTAGCTTAATATGTATACTATTACTACGTTTTGTGAGTTTTGAAGCATCAGGCTATAACACATCTCTTTGCTTATATTAACCAGAATATTAGAATATTTCAGGATATTGCTCAAGTTTATGTTTAAATGACAATAATTTCAGCGTTGTGCGGAATTTAAATTTGTAATTAATAATTAGTAGTGAATTGTAATTAGACCAATATGGTGTAATATTCTACAATTATTCATTTGTTCGTTGCTTATCGGCAATTTAATCCATTTCCTATTTCATTTTGCCTATATGACTGTTAAAGGTTATACATAATATTATGTGTGAGCTATTTTTAATTTTTTTTTCTCGATTATCGATCAAGAAATATTTCTATCGCGTGTGCAATACTGAGATATTCTCCTGATGCAGGTTGATACCTCGAATGCAGGTGTGCGAATTTGGGGAACAAAGTCTGGTAAACTGAAACTGGTGGAACCTCCCGTGCGAACAATACTTGGGAAACTCCATTCAGTCCATTTTAATTTGCAGAATTTGCAGAATGTTTTATTTAAAATTGTTTATTTCCATACTCCAGTCGTTGTTTGTCGAACACAGTTCCGAGTTATTCAATAAGTCTTTTCAAAGGATTGTGATGGGTTAGATATTTCATAATCAGTTCGTTTCAAACTACGGGTAATACCCCAACATTCCGAAGTTAAAAATAGCTCGACGTAAATTTTTTCTTATATATTATCTTCATATCCAGAATTGAAAAGATGGTTCTAATGTTAATCTATCAAGAATAACCATTCCCTTTTATCATTGAATGCGCGAATAATTATTTGATTAGTTGTCTGATTGTTATGCGTATATGTTATACTTTGGAAATACATCCAATTCTGGTGTCTCAAATGCAGAGGCAACGACTGAATGCCGTGCATCTCACGTAAGGTTTAAGATTCGCTTCCCTTTACTGTATGGTGTTGAATGGCACCTTTAATATATTAGATTCCATCAAACTGGGAATTGTAAAATGAAAAAGCAAGTATATTACTAAATATTTTTTTATGCATACACAGAAAAATCGAAAAGTTTTGATATTTTTTGTACAGTTCCTAGAAATATGTCACAATGTGTGATATATCGACAGTGCTTTTGTTCTTCTTCTTAGTAAAATCTCATGCGCTAAAAGAATGAGGAATCGAATCAAAGACGGCTCGGCTCATGAATCTCAAGTGCACATGACCAATCGGTTGTGAAATTTTTGAATCATTACGAGCGTTGTTTGCAGAAACACTAGCTACAGACAGAAATACTTCACGTAGCAAGTATTTGGGTAAAAATAATTTCCTTTACTGAAGCCTCGTCGTCAACGAATTACTTGGGTTACGCAATGTTTACGTAAAAACATTGAGAGAACTTGAAGATGAATTATTCTAACGTCGTAACTTCCAACGCAAAACACGCGCTAACCACAAAACGGCAACGAAGGGTTTCAAAAGGCACAGTAACGTATTGAGAAAATGCTGATTGCTATTTTGTCAACTTTTTTTTCGCGGTGCCTATAACATCACACGCATGAGAGACAAGAAAATTCTCTCGTATTACGAAAATTACATTTCAGGGTCGTAATTGCTTATCTATAATAGCAAAGCATTCATTCCTATATTGACTGTACTCCGAAGATAAACAGTAAACCCTATATAGAATCATATTTTTCAGTCGAAATATAAAAAAATTTTGATATCGCAAATAATAATAGAACCTGAAATTATATTTATTCAACAAAATTAGTCGCGACAGACAGTATCAAACAACGTCTCATCTTAACCAACAAAGATGTCACTAACTATGAAGATTTGGACAAAGAACCTTACTTAATTGAAATTTGTATCAGGTTAAATAATTTACAATGTATTCAAAAGATTAATATTGAAAGTCGATCCATCCAATAATCACAGTCAACTTATAGATCGTTATCTTCCTATACAAGTCAGACATATAGTCCCCGAGCAATGCAATCTGTCTTGGAGAGGTTTGCTGTCGTTTCGATACGTCAAAAACCGGTTATGTTTGGGTGACAGGGTATTACCCAAAGTTTCCATATTCCAGTTAAAAATAGCTTGTTGGAATTAAGTCCTAATATTTAATGTTACAAAAAGTGTATATCAGAGAAGGCTTGAATGCCCAAACAGCAATATCTATCTACAATACAAACTTAGTAAATAAATTACATGTTGTGTTATTGTTTCTTCATAATTTTATGGTTCAGTTAAATTAGATATAACAAGATTGTGATCATTTTTACATGTCCATAAACTGAAAATAAATTTGGCCATACCAAGCCAAGATTCATTCAAAATTTTAGTTGAATGTAGGTCAATCTCGATTTAGACAATAAAGTTATTTTTGATTTATACATGTGTCATTGAATGCATTCTTGATTTTAAAATTACTCAGCGCGGTGAGGTTTGGATTAATTCAAAATTTCTTTCATTCTACTTCATTATTTAAATGAACAAAAGTGAATGAATATCAAATTATTACACAAAGTATAGCAATATTACCATTTTTATGCGCCTGAACGTTGCAAAGATCGAATGGAACGTCTAACTTATTCATTTTATTTCAGTCCGGAAAGGTGCAAATCAGGGAGCAATGGAACGTTGCAACCGAAAGTAGAAGCGTTTCTATATGAATATATCTTACCTCAATGGAAATTGAATCAGTTTGCTTGTTCCTAATTTCTTTTACTTCACGAAAGAGTAAAATATTTGTGAATATAAATTTAAGTTATAACCATTTTCGGTAATGTGAAGAATTGTACGTCATCGATTCAAGCAATCGCGGAGATGACCCAATACCGGAAGTAGGAACCAAATAGATACCTCTTTGCAATGGTTCTATTTAGTTTGTTCCGTGTACAAGTCAATGGCGAAAATGTTTACAGATCAGCCCAAAAAAATGATGGAATTGGGATCTAGAAATATTTATTTAATACTACTCCATGCTGGAAAAACGTACCACGCAATGACAAAAATGATCCTACACTTATAGCCATGATACAAGGATCCATCTCAGAATAAAATTTTTCATTTTGTTTTCACTTATATGACGCAACAAGCAAAATTGTACCAACATAGATAAGCTGTGCCTATGTAGAATGTGAACCCTATTTCCCGAAAGAGTAAATTTAATACGATTTCCATAAAATAAATTTATATTTACGGCAGGATACAAAAAATGATACGTGAGAAGTATTGACAATCTGATTTCGAATGACGACATAGCTCAAAGCTACTAAGTACCTGGTTTCTATGACTTCAATTTTGCATATAATAAAGCTAATGAATTCGCTTTTAATGACGTAATCTTCAATCAAAATCATTTTGCAAGCACGGAGTTTTCATAATCGTTCTTATTTTTGTTCAGAATTCACTATCATTGAAGTTTAGGAAGTATGACTGCAATTGACGTCATGTAAATTAATTCGAATAGCATCGAAACAGTTTTGAATTCAAGGTGTATTTGGGATATTCCCAAGAACTTTCCATTCAATTTAAACGTTCGAATTCACCTATACATTAAAATGTGATAATTAGTTTCGCTAACTGATTAGGACATAACCTGGGTCAAGCAAATGCCATGTTTCCCCGAAAATAAGACTGGGTCCTATTTCAATTTTCTTCCGACAAATAACAGTAGGTCTTATTTTCGGGGGATTTCTTATATTTTCATTTATTAAAAACAAAATTACAAAGTAGAAAATTACGAGATTTTCAAATATACAAAATTTGAAAACCGATACCCATTTACTTATAAATAACACATTTTTTATTCAGTCCCCAAAATAACTGCAAAACATAAATCATACACAATCATTTAAATCATTTAATCATTTAAAACGTGTAGAAAATATTTTTTTGCTATCGACTGCGTTAAAAAAAAATCGTGGTATTGACTAAGTCTTATTTTAAGGGGAGGGCTTATATTAAAATAATTTTCAGCATATGTCTTATCTTCAGGGATACACGGTAGTATTAGATCTAAACACAGGGGAAGATCGCGCACTGGAGCCAACTTAACGAGTGAATCTCTGTTTTACCGATACCCGGAACATTTCAAAACACCTGACGTCGACTGATTGTTTGAGTCTTCAGTTTCTCGTATGAACTGAAATGATAGGCGTGATCTGGAATTATTATCACGCAGAAACGATGCGCACACACACTCGTGAAACGCCCATTTTGTGAATGGTGCTATGATAACGTTTAAATTAAAATACAAAACAAAACGTCGACCTACTATTGATGTATTCAGCTAAATGTCACACACGTATTTGCGTAACATGGACGCATTTTCACGCAGAAACACTGACACAAAAGCATTCGAAAATCCCCATTTGGCGAATGATTGTTTTTTACTCGCACCCAGGGTAACGTTTATTCAACAAATGTCGACCGATTGTCTGCGCTTTCTGTCTTTTGTATGCCTCGAATGTACTGACACCGTAAATACACGCTTTTTACGTACAGACATAAAACTTTCACGCACACTTGAAAAACATCCTTTGAGTAGCGAATATTTGTTTCGTCTGGGTATCCAAGTAACGTTCAAACGCCAGACGTTGGCTGGTTGTGCAAGCCACCACCCCCTCGCACTTCCCTAATGTATTTGCGTGAAGATGACGTCTTTTGAAGCCTGGCATATTCAATATTTAAGATATACAGATATATTTTAAATCTTCTTCAGTAAAAAATTGACTCGCCAAAACTTATCAAATCGTGCGCAAAGAAACGCTTATATTTCATACCCTGCAGCGCCAACATGCGGAACATGCATTTCAAAAACTTATAAAATTGGATACGAAAGAAAACTGCATCGCGAGTCGCGAAGTTAGAAAATATTATTGCTAACATTCGAGTCAGAGTCATATTTTAAATTTTCTAGATTTAGAAATCGTGTTAGAAATGACAGATTCTATAAAATATTCAACTAAAGTAACCAGTGTTTATTTGAAATAAAATGAATCAGAGTGAATTTTTTGTCTGGTATTTCCAAAATGCAGTTATCCTCTGAATCAAATTCGAGAGAAAACACTCCAAATTTACATCTAACAGGTATTCGACATGTTAACCACAACTTTCCAGTCACAAAAACACTATTTGTTATCTGACATTCACTGTATTGTACTACTGAATTTACGGCGCTCCCGTCGTATGTGAACCAAGATGGCGGAAACCTGAGCATAGTATGTGTACCAGGTTAGGGTTAGCCCATAATATATTCCAATTTCTCATATTTTAGGTCTATTACGAGTTCTCGAACTATTCAAGTGACTCCCGTAGTATTTGTACCTGAAATTATGGCCTAACCCTAACATGGTACACATACTACGTTCCGGTTTCCGCCAACCTGGTTCTCATATTACGAGAGTACCGAATTTACTTCGTGCGAGTTTTTTCAGATATGGCAATTTTCAATTTGACAAGATATATAACAAAATACTGCATTCTAATATATTCAAATAGTACTTCTGTTCATATATATACTTAATATTTTACTCGAGAATTGGGTTTGAAGGTTGGTTTGTCAAATTTTAAGCTTAACTACGGTATAAAGTGCGACATATTTTTAAATATGTAACAAAAAATGTCAGACTACGCTCTAGCTAGAACAACATCTACATAGGCGACTCTGATTGACATTCTTGGGCATGACGTATACCGCTTGAATTTAAAAGACTTTAGCCGGTGGTCCCAATGGCCATTATTTTAAATATCGTTTCCTGGAAGTTTAAAAAAAAACAAAGTGAATAAACAAAAAACGTAATCCCAAAGGATTATAAACATGATCATCGGCGTTGTAGCAAGCATACGTTATACCGCTAACTTTAATGGTTAGGTTTTTGATTTTGTCGATGCTATTTCACGCACAAATAAATTATCGTCATCACAATAAAATAATGTCTTTTGTCAGGGAAGCGACGCGCTATTGCATAGCTAATTTTCAATTCATTTGCATTGATGTTTGAATTCGTGAGGATTTGCAGTCAAAAGGATTTCAGATATAAAGAAAAGCATGCAGCAAAGGTAGATAGTATTATGAATGGTTTTACTACGATATGCGGCGAACAGGCTCGTGTCGTGCAATGACAGTGGTGAAGTTTTTTCGTAAAAAAACGTTGAAACTCTAAATACATAACGGTCGTCTATTTCAGTTGCGCATTATGCTCATTTTCATTTTGTGTATGATTTTGTATATCATAACGTGGTATCAAGATTGAAGGAGGTATTACAGCATTCTTAATAATGCAATATATATTTGATATTGTAAATTTAAATCAGAGATGCAAATAAAGCAAGATAGATTTACTTCTCACGCATTAATTCTTATATCGCCGTGTGACCTATTCGCTTGGCCGACTAGCTAACTACTAACACAGGAACAATTAAAATATACACGCAAATTACCGCTTTTACTGTGAATTGTAGTTCTTTATTAAGCGCATCATTTCATACTCTATTTCTTTGAAATCAAATGTTCGAGAGAGTTTTCTGAAGTTATTAGCTACCCTAGTCTAACATAACAACTTATATATTTAAAAACTTTAAGAGTGTTCAGCTATTTCTCCTTATACAGGATACGACTTTTGTGTGACCTATTGTGTTCGAGTTTATTACTTAAGACCAATTCTGTCAGTAACTATTCGTTGTTTTAATGGCCCACAGGTTGACTAGGCCGCAATGAAAAGAAGCATCATACAATTGCGGGAAACTTTATAATGTTTGACAGAAATATTGAGATCAGCAGAATAGTATTTTTTCTCCCATAATATTAATTATACTGAAATAAAAATAAATAAATTTTTGCACAATAAGAATTCAAATGTATGACATTCAATATATATATAGCTTGTTGGTAGGGTAAATTTTAAGGGTTAATTATGGATGTTTAGAAATTAACAATTGTCACGAGTGATTGTTGCAAAAAACGAGGTAACTAAATATGAAGTGCAAAAAAAACAGTTTGTATAATTAAAATAAACGATTGGAATCAACTGTTTTGAATTTAAAACGAGGGTGCTATTGTTTTGCTCTTATTGTTTAGTAAATGTTTATTTAATGTAACAACATAAATAGTCATTCTTGGAACAATATGGACGAGAATTCTCCTAAAAATAATTTTGGAATAGACGATTTTATTGCCTTTGCAGGTGAGATTACTACAATGACTCTTAAATATTGTAATCATTTTGTATCCAACATTTATTTTGGGTACTCCCGTAATATATGTGGCAAGGTTAGGGTTAGGCCATAATTTTATCCGATTTTTTCAAAATTCTAGTTCTATTACGAGTTCGGGGGCTGTCTGTGTAGACAAGTGAATATACCCCCTTCGGTCTCTTTATACAACTTGGTGTAAGGTAGGCAAACAAAATTAGGTACCTTCAAAATTAGTTACCTCATATTGATACACACACTTCTGAAGCGCCATATTTTGTATGCAATAGTTTATATTTGAAACCGCATACCCGAGTCGATGCATACCTTAAACCCACAACAGTATTCTATTCTATCCTTCTGTAATATACAACGACAATTCTTCTAATTTTTTGTTACACAGTCGTGCTCCTGGCATCGTGTATCATTGGTATCTATTTTGCATACAAGGATAGAAAAGATTCTTCAATGAGTACTTACTTCTTCGGAGGAAAGCAAATGCACCCGGTATGAAAGATATAAAGACAAAAACGACTTAAATAATTTATTTAGTCAGTTAGATCTACTTCGATTTCGATTACCGCAAACCTACTTTGCCCGAAATTTATTGCACTGAGACACCAAAATCATTACTCAGCAGCTATCTCTTAGAAAATGATTTTTATGCTGAATTTGATGTTGAAAGAGTGTTTGCACACATGCGATGAAATTTGCGGTCTTTGTGTATTTTTTTGAAATACGCGGACAGAACGAACTTACTTTGATTTCATGTCGGTATTTAAATACCAAGAACGTTTGCACTGACAATGCAAGTGACAGCAAACTATGATAAATATATCATTTGAATTGAAATTTAAAAAGCTAAGTTTCTATCATTTTCTTCAGGTGGCTGTCGGATTGTCTATGGCTGTAACATTTCAGTCATCAATTGCAGTTATAGCCGAACCAACAGAGGCATACATTGTAGGAAATGTTGCAATTTGGTATCCTATTACTAGCTTTTTAGCTTTTACTCTCTCATTTTTTTACTTCATGCCGGCATTTTATACAATGGACCACGGCACTATATTTGAGGTAATTTTATTTTATAAAATAGAACATATTATATGTATCCTAAAATTTTACATATTTTTTGAAGAGCATGATAATCTAATATTCATATTTTATTCCCCATTCTTCGCTTGGACCACGAGTTTCACGCCATTGTTCCGGACAAATATTTGGGCATGTAGACAAATAGAAGCCACTTAATTGATAGCAAATTTTTAAAAGTGAATTCTTATTTGCATCGGGGCAGTTGCTGAGTAACAATGCCAATGCATGCGTGCTTTCGAGTTCGTTCAAATGTCAACCAAAATGTTTCAGACTTGTTAAATGACCTCAATTACTTTAGAAATATATATATTGCTTTTTTCTATGCTTACTGATAAGTGTGAAGAATTATATGATATACAGAATTCGAATATTCACTTATTTTCAGTATCTCCAAATACGATTCAATACATATGTGGCAAAAATAGCGGCTATTACGAACACCATTTCAACGGTCAGTTTCCTTTGTTATTCTTTATTTTATACTGTAATTCGTTCTAGTAACCGCGTACCAATTTCCACCTATTTTTGGTAATAACTGCTATAAATGATATCAAAAATGCATCAATTGTCGATAATGAAAAGCACATTTAGCATTGATTTTGAATGCAGCAGCAATTTTATTTCAATTTTTAATAAATGATTATATATATCATTATTATTTCATTAACAATACATTCATGAAATTTTTTATTTTAGATTTTCTACATGGGACTAGTCGTATATGCACCTGCTACAGTATTAAATGCAGTAACGCCAATTTCACTGAATTGGAGCATAGTTTTGACAAGCGTGATCTGCACTTTCTATACGGCACTGGTAAGCTGTGGCGAAGCTCTGAATGTAATTAATACTGGGTGCGCCTAAATTGTCGTGTCTCCTCAAATTCACTTCATAAAACATTTGTTCTACAATAATTATCTTTCCTATCTTACAACAGTGTGAGAAGAGGTACACGTGTGTGACAATTCTAGCAACGCGGGACAAGTGTGCGACGAGTGAAACAGACCTCGATATGTGTTTATGTTTCCATAGAACTTGTAGCACTAGCAAAACAGACTTTCTTCAAACCAAAAAAAAAAAAATAATAATGTGGCACTGTATTTGTATATTGGTCCCTCGTGTTTGTGATCGAGGGGTTAGTAGTCATACATATACCGATAATGGCGCTCCAGAAGTGTATATGTAACAAAACGAAGGTAACTAATTTTGTTTGGCCACTTTACATCGAGTTGTGTAAAGGGAATGAAACCTATGGGCAGGGGGGATATTCACGTGGCTAACACAGACAGTCCCCGAACTCGTAATAGAACTAAAATAGGGAAAATATGAATAAAAGTATGGTTCAACCCTAACCTGGTACATATACTACGGAAGTACCCCGGTAATACTAGTATTCTATTACTAACTTTTCCTCCATATTTCAATTGATATTGCTCAGTTTACCTGGCCAGTGTGTTCACATTAACACATTCGACAAATGTTGACAACCCTGTTTTGTGATATAACAATGGTCATATTTCGTTCAAGGGTGGAATGAAAGCTGTTATGTGGACTGATGTGTTTCAATCAGGAATCATGATTATCGGAATCATTTCAGTTTTCATTCAAGGCCTAATAAAAATCGGAGGATTTGGTTCCTTATTTGAAGCACTTGAGAGAGGAGAACGATATACTGCTGGCAGGTACGTTGCAATTATAAAATTGTCTGTTATTATTTAGATATACTCACCAGAGGGTTTAGTAAATAAACTTCATTTGTAAGTTGCAACGATTTGTATCTTTATTTAAGATGATCACTATAGCGATAACGCGGTAATCATTGTTCTTTTATTTTTGTATTACATTATCATTGTTGATTCAATTCATATTTATTTCATGCCAAGTCAACCATGTTTATATTCTTCATTTAATTTCCCACGCATGAGAAATATCAAGTCCACGAATCGCAAACATAGCTATAACGAAAACCTAATATATTACAGGTTTGATTACGGCCTTATCTCTCGTATTTCTCCTCTAGCGTTGCTTCTGGGAGGAGTTGGACAAAAATTAAATAGTCAAGGTTTATCACAACAAATAGTGCAACGGTATCAATCTTGCAAGTCGTTGCGGCATGCCCAATAGTATGTATTTTGATTTAAAGATCAGTTTTTTTTTTCATATGAAGGTATATATTAAAACAAAGGGCGTGTCAAACTATTCTGCTGCCCAGGGAAAAGTTTCTGATAATGGAGCCTTTTGTATCTAACTTCAAAATTGGTTTGGGGGATAAACAAATTATAACGCGCAAGACACTGTCGTCATTACCAAGGAAAGCGTCGTCAACTACGCTAAATCACGCAATGACTAGACGAGCACATTGGCGGGAAAGTGCACTCAGTCATTGCTGACTCACCATCATCACAATCAGTCGCACAAGGCTAACCCTAACGTAATGACAGCTCTTACTTAACTAATAAAAACACATCGAGAAAAACACTCAATAAATCTACAGCTTGGTTCTGCTGCTCCCTACAACGTGCCATCCCTATGGCCCTACCCCGATTAGGACCAACCCGTTAACATTATAGACAATCATGACCAAATGCGTCGGATGAGACGCAGAAAATTCACCGCCGAGAACAAGCATTTTATATACCGCATATAACATTAGGTGAAAAGCCAATATTTTCTTTCGCAATCTCACGTGATAGAAGATAATGCCACAAGCTAATCTACAGTTCACAGTAGACGGAATGGATTTTCTGCATCAATATATAAACAATAATGAATATCGGGAACGTTCAATATGCTTGATTGTGTTGCGACTATGAAATTATAATCTTGAAAGATTTGTGGTCAATTAGGCTGTTGGTTCTGATTCGTAATGGAATTAAAGTATAAATATCGTATTTATAAAATCCGAAAACCATTATCTTTACAAGACAGATAGTTTACAGTTTTACAGTACTACTGTAAAAACATGTCAACATAATTTCAAATGTTCTTTTTTTTCTCTATTTTATTAAATAAAAAGGTGATAATTTCTCCCTTTTTTTACAGTGCCGCCCTGTTTTACATCGTTCCAACATCGTTGATATTCTTAATTAACGTTGGAAATGGGCTGGTGATGTATGCTTACTTTGAAGGTTGTGATCCAGTTAAGTCAGGGGAGATTGAGGAAATTGATCAAGGAGTTCCGTACATGACATTAAAATTGTTTGCAGATATTCCTGCCATGTCGGGAATTTTTGTGGCTGCTGTTTTTAGTGGATCTTTGAGGTTTTCCATTTCAATTTTCAAATCAGAAATCTTTTGGTTATACATTCAGTCCAAGCCAACACTAAATTTTGGGTGTAATTGAATAGCAAATATTTGTCCCAGTCATTTAAAAAAGTTATTTTTATTATTTATATCTATAATACGTATTACTTTTCAATTTGGCGTCGTTGATTTCAATCGTATCATGAAAAACCGTTCGCGCTATTTCAGGGGTGTTCGACCGGGGTAAAGTTTTCAATGTCGTTTATTATTTTCTGTGTTCTTGTCTCTTGGCAAAACAAAAATCTTCTTGAGAAGCTAGTCATAAGCATGCTATAAGTTGAAGTTTTGAAAAATTGCCCTCTAACTCATATTATCAAATCAAGTCAAATCGGAGTTTTTTATCACAAAGTATCAAAGTTTACGGTTGGACTGAGTTATTTATTTTAGCTGAGGCATACCTCGTTTCATCCACCTATCGTCAGGCACATAAGCAGATTTCATTCAACTGTGATAGATAAGTCAGAATGGATGAAAATATAATATATATATATCATATTTACAGCACAATATCTTCCGGTATTAACTCTTTTTCAATGGTGATTGTAGAAGATTTCATTTCTCCGTGTTCCGAGAAAGTTGCAAATTCCGATACAATGAAGATTATACTTGGAAAAATATTTGGTAACAGTTATGACTTCATATATTAGAAATATCCTGGTAGAGCCCCACCTCGTGGAATCTGAGAATTAAAAAGAAGAAGGCGTGTAAAATAAAGCATCGTACTACATACAAAACGTTTTGAAACACTGAAAAATATTTTTCTGAGGTTGGATTTTATCTGAAAATTGCCACACAATTTTGAATCAAATTTGTTCTATTACTTTTGAAATTCGTTGCTTATTTTCTCGCTTGTACTCAAATCCGAACCAAAACTCTACCAAACAGCCGTCCCGGATTGGAACGTATTGCGTCATAATAGTTACCAGAAAGTTCGATTCTAACTTAGCTGTGGAGATTATATTTTTGGAATCTTTTTTATAGTTGTTGTTCTGGGCATTATGCTTATGCTCGTTGCCTTCGCAGCATCACTGTCAGAATCCAATATTGTACCACTGCTGTTCAGCTTTAGTGCCCTGACAAATGGGCCAATCATCGGCACTTTCATCCTGGGCTTCTTTTTTCCTTGGGCTAATTCAGTGGTAAGAATGATTTTACTTTCGGTTGTAATTAAATTATTATATATATAGTCCAGAACATCAAGTTACCTGAGTGTGAATTGGTATCATTCGTACCAAACATGATATTAACTGTATTCACTAGGTTCTGCATGAAATTAATTTGAGCATATTGTGCTTTTATTTATTTTCAACTTTATGTGGTAAAACAATCCATACGTCACTCATTGAAAATTTGAAGACCGCATTTTCTCAATATTTTTCTCATTTTATTGCAGCATGAATAGCACTATTACCACAAATGTTACTAACTCTATTTATGCAACATGTCAGAAACTATCGTTGATACGTACTGTAGTTTATTGCGCTTATTTAAATACATTTCGACGTGTGAAATATTAGATCATCACTAAACTTTCCGACTACCACGGGCAACTTTCAGCCATATTCTTTTTTATAATGGGGAATAAAATATCACACAAGATATTAAGGAAGAATCTCGTGCAATTTTCAAATGTCCGTAATGGCAATTTCAGACATTTTATCGTCCGGGAGTCGATTTTTCATCAAAATTATATTGAGATTTTCTCGTCAACGCCTCGAAGACGAATTTTGCTTTCAAGTGAGAAGCGGAATTAAAATAATATTTATGACAAAGTTAGAACTTAGTCAAATATTTCAAAATGCAAAAATTGTAAGAGCTGGACATCGACTGCACACTTATGTTATCTTATTTAACAGGGTGCAACTGTCGGATTCGTAATCAGTTTATTGCTTGGGACTTTTCTGTTTGTCGGGAGCAGATTTTTGAGGATTCCGTACCAATTCAATATTCCACCGACTTCTACTGACATGTGCCGAATTACAAATGCGTCATTAACCACAACTTCTTATATGTCAAACTACACTATAACGCCAATTGCAACAATGTCAACACCATATGATGACGGGTAAGATGATGTTGATAAGTAGTTCAGATTGAGTGTTTGTTAATTGTATCTTTGAAAAATTGGGAGAAGCCTATATGGTCACATACACTCCTCAAAAATGATGTAGGTGGAAATAGACATATGCAATAAAAGAATTGATTTTGTTTAAAATAATGAAGTCAATTCCCAACAATCTTTAAATATGATCTGATATCATTTGTTTGTTTTTTAAAATGAAACTTACAGGAATAAAAGTGCAGCAGTACGACTTACCGGTAGGTGCTCGCCACTAATATATTCTGGTAATAATTAGTTTAGAAGATCTCGTGTGCTGCAAAGCCACACAATTAGATTCGAAATTCACGATGCAAACGGACTTTATTAAATAGTGTAAAATCCACGCTTAAAGCAGATAAAATAAGAGCAACAAAACACGGTCCTAACTTAGCGACAGCAAAGAAAAGAGAGCGAACGCTGGGAACCGCATCACAGTTCACATAAGCAGTGGTGGTTGGAGTCAAGTAACAGGATTTGACTATCGGGCGAATTAGGGCTCAGACTCCACACACCAGTGCATTAGCAATAACTAGACAAGAAATCTAAATAAAATACAAAACAATAAAAAATAGGACAATTCCAGTCCCGTCACAAAAGTTCAAATACTTAATTTTAATATTCACCAAAAAACAATTTTAACATCTTTATATATATTATCATAAATCTCGATCTTATTTTTCTTTCTCGTTTAGCCATTCTGTTCTTCAAGACATTTACAATATCAATTTCAACTGCTTCATATTTTTCGTGATTTTGACCGTAATTTTGGTTGGTCTCGTGACATCTTTTATCGTAGGTGAGTATCAGGCCAGGTCATAGGTCATATCGATCGGATCTCTTAACAAATTTTTAAACATGGCTTTTTTTCTACAGGGCCCAACGAGCCAAGCCAGGCGAATCCAAAATTATTTATTCCATTCATAGATAATTCATGTTTTCCCGACCGAGTGAGAAGGTTTTTCCGATTTGGAGTTCCTGAAATAAGTTCAACTCGTGAAAAATCTAATCCAAGTTTCGAAGAAGACAAATTATAAAATTGTAGGAATTCATATAATATTTGGTTTTGTGCGATCTTTTTATAATAATTGACGCGAAGACAATTGTATCCATGAAGTTCAAATTTATCTTATCACCTACATAGCGTACAGTACATCAAACGGGGAACACACAAACTAAAAGTTTTTGTTTTTAAGATCGGGTATATAAAATAGTATTACTCCACTCCAAATGATTGCATTTAATAGGAAAATACAGACGAAATGAACAGTTTTTGAGTAGCCATGGATATATCAAGTTACTGAATTAAAAAAAAAGAATCTGTTTGGGACGACTTAGCCCGCGATAAACCAGGGTTGTCCAACTTTCCAAGGGCGACATGTAGTTTACGAATGATTGCGCGGACCACTTCATGGTATGGTCATGGTAGCTATGTTCTAGTTTTCACTACACCGACTACAGGTTAACGAAAAAACAAACAAAACCCTTACACCAAAATTATAAGAACAATGAAAATACTAGAATACAATAAAGTTGAACGTTTTAACCACACATGAATATTTTAATGTGAAGTATGGCACTGCTTTTATCCTACAAGTTTGTCAATATTCGGTGCGATGGACGATGTAGTCATGCGAAGCGAATTTTTCATGACTGTCGGAAATCAGTGATCTCACAGGGGATTTGAAATGGTTCAATTGTGAAAAAACTTGCTCGTAGAAGTAAGTGCTTTCAAATATTGAGGTCGTGAAATCTGTCTCTTCTAGCTGCACAGAAAAAAAAGACAGGAAAACAGATTGAAATACATGGCAGACGATAAAAATAGATTCAAATATCTCTCTTTAGCAATAACGCCTGAAAAGAGAGTTAAGCTTTCAATTGCTGGGCGGTGCTTCTCGCGCGTTTGAACGACGAGGAATAATTTTTTTCTAGAGGATTCAATAGTGGCTCAGATTTGTGAAAGACATCGGGCTTCGAATAATACCGCGCGGGCTACTCGGAAACCTTCGGCGGGCCACATGTGGCCTGCGGGCCACGATTTGGACGACCCCGGGCAGCAGAAAAGTTTGGCACGCTCCTGGTATATAGGCAAATATAAAAAGACAAATTAAACTAAAACACACGGATAATAAAATCCGTGACACAAGTAACGGACGTTATCGTCGAGCAGAAAGGTATGGATTGATGAGATAAAATAGAGAGCAACTAAACCTCAAACAGCCATAACGGCAGTCAGGCAAAAAAAATATGGTGCAAGCGGGGTTGCAGGGGTGATCACGATCAGTTAAGAATCGTGAAAGTTAAAATTTTTAACTTAAAAATACATCAATCGATTCTGTGTCTCTGACCAAGTATACCCTTGTACACAAGCATGGGATAATACAAACAAATAAAGCAACCTCGAAGCATTGTAAAAAAAAGTAATATTTACCGGTATATCCTGTCCAATCCCTTGCTAACATGTAGATTGTAGACTAACAAATGACAGCGGGTAGAAGAAAGTCGTGTGTGTAAATACCAGTGCGCACCAATTATTATCTTTTTTGTTTACAAACGCTCAGATGCTTCTTTCGTAGTAGTATATATTTACGCTTCTATTCGTGCCTGTTTGCATGGCTTCATGTAAATAACTATCACGTGCTTCAGGTTTAGAGTATGTTACAACGTAAGCATATGGTGGACTAACGCACTTCCCATTTATTCACAATTAGAAGAAATTGGAATTCTTCCATCCAAATGACAAAACTAACATTTAAAGCTGATCCCAATTGATTGCATCCCAATTGATTAAATGACGCCAATATATACCTTTTATATAATATATATATATAGAATTATCTATCAGTAATAGTTCGAATCGAATCTCCTTCTTTATATAGTGCTATAATTTATTTTCACACATATATATCACACTTATAATATCATGTTCAATTATAACTTTTTTCTCATTCGGTATTCACTAGAACCGGATATTTAATTTTCACAACAACTGAAACACCGATCACATAATTTATTAGTAGGCTTACCATACGTCCCGCTTTGGGCGGGACAGTCCCGCCGTCCCGACAAGTCAGCCAAAAGTCCCACTTTGGCGTTCAGCCATCCAGCATAATGCACGAACATTACCAATTAGCATGTTTCCGTTGCTGTGCAGGGCATCGCTAGCCCACTTACTGGAGGTGAATGCGTTATTCTGTTTGTTTCGTTGTTTTCCGTAACTTATCAGATGTAAAATCAATACTAATTAGTCCTGTTCTGAAGTTTACGTAAATATAACATTGAACAACGTCTTTTTGAAGAAGGTGTTATCTACAAAAAAGCATGCTTGGGCGGGCGAATAAGTAAATCCTTAATGCTTGAAAAGGGCTGACTATTAAATTATTCTTTCTTTCCTTTGCTGTACATAAAAAATCTAAATTCGAATTATTTGTATCGTTAACGTCAATTTCTTTCTATTTTTCGAATTTAACCGTATATTTGAACAGAGAATGTAAGGTTACAAAATCACAGCTAAGGGGTCGTTGTGTTTGGAGGTGTCACGCTTTGAAGTCACGAAAATATGGTAAACCTATTTATTGGTATACCCGGTACGGTACGTTAACTTTTTAGATAAGTATTGGAACCAATATTATAATTTGAGGCCGTTATTCAGTGGGTTATCTAATGAGCAAACCGCAAGATGAAAATCAGTTTGCCGTTTTTACTGATGGTATTTTAAAACAAATGTTGTACGCGATTTTTTTGATACGGCCGCGTCATTTCTTGTTGCTTATTGGAAACCTCTTGTCAGCTTGTTGATCATAAATTGGCACCAAATGTACCGTATACCTTTATTAACGTATATACCGTACGGTACCGTAAATCTTAATACTGTAATACAGAAATACCCTGAAATTTTACTTTTGGCTCCATGTTCTGATGTTGTTACAGTGTTAGTTGACACTCCCTAAACAATGTTAGGCCATGCTGTAATGGGTCTTACCTTTGGGCCTGCAGCGGAATTATCTGAATGAAGTTAGATTTTTGTATGACTGTGTGAGAATAGTCTTTGTCCAGTCCTTTGTCTTTCAGTCTTTGTCCAGTCATCAGCATAAGTTACGGTACCGGTACCATACCTGTACCGTACCGGTACTTGATAAAAACACAATATGCAAATAACATCAGTCAGTACCTACAAATTTATTTTGACTCCATAGCCATCAAGTCCATGCTTCCGAAAACAAAAGACTAACTAATCCCATACCCGACATGGAATGGTACCAGTAACCGGACGAGAGGCTGAAAGAAAAAAAAAATAATTGATAAAAACAAAAGCAATAAAACTGATTACAGAATTACAGAATTAATAAAGCGAACAAAACGATAGGGTTTAAAACGTACAGATTTTAGATTGAAAGATGTTGTCAACAGAAGTGGCACATGTTCGCTCACCCAAAAGTATTAGGTTAATTGAAAACACACTTTGTGAATTAGCCTATTTTGTATTTCATTTAATGCTAATTGTCGTTTTCTATAGGCTACATTCTCTTTGATCAAGCTGTAAACATGCATTCGGTGTTGGGTTTACTCAGCATATTTGCTTGTTCTTTAATTCATTGTAATAGGATTGCAATAAAGCAAAATATTTTGAGTCCTCCATTGACCAACAAGCCATTTGTCGTCACATGGAATGTTGCTAGTGAACAATGCGAAGAAATATACGGTGTTCCTCTCGACTTGAGTGATTTTGACATTGTTCATAATCCAGATAAAAGTTGGAGAGGTACCACATTGACCATATTTTATGCAGACCAACTTGGATTATTTCCATACTATGATTCTGAGGGGAATGCCGTTAATGGAGGTCTTCCACAGCTTGCAGACTTATATGCACATTTGAAAAAAGCAGCAGAGGATATAATATCATCAATACCTGAACATGATTTCCAAGGATTGGCGGTAATTGATTGGGAAGCGTGGCGACCACTTTGGGTCCTTGAGGGATGGGGTGCAGGCTTGATATATCAGAATAAATCAGTTGAAAAAGTGCAGAAAGATCATCCAGATTGGACTCGAGATAAAATCTTAGCACAAGCCAAACTGGAGTATGAATCTGGAACTAAATCGATAATGGAGTTTACTCTGGCTTTGGGAAAATTGTTGAGGCCAAAAGCTCTGTGGGGATTTTATTTATACCCTGATTGCGCCAACTATAATAAAAATGGAACGAAAGACAGTTTCAAATGTACCGATCAAGTTCTCAAGCGTAATGACCAGATTCAGTGGGTATTCGACGACAGCAATGCACTATATCCATCTGTGTATTTAGGTGAATGGTTCAGTAATCACACATCTGCTATATATTATGTCGCTTATCGAATATTAGAAGCTATGAGAGTTGATTCCGATAGGCCCAGTGATTTCAGTATTCCTGTCTTTGCATACCATTTATTGACTTACAGGAAAGTACCAGAGTTTGTCAGCTTATTTGATCTGAGAGATTCTATAGGTGTCGCATCTTTGCTTGGATCATCAGGGATGGTTATTTGGGCAGATCACAATGTTGCCAATTCTGTAGAAAGGTGTCAAAATTTGTCCAATTATATTTCTACAACATTGGGACCATACGTCAAAGCAACATCGGATGCTGCTACATTGTGCAGTTATGATTACTGTAGTGGGCATGGGCGTTGTGTATTGTCTCATTTTCCTGATGCAAACAGCATGATGCCATCCTATCTGACAGTTGCTGAAGCTACTGATGAGATGGTCAGAATTAAAGAGTTTGGTAGTAAAGTCATAGATTTGCTTCAAGTTGGCAGTGCGTCTTCTAAGTATTCAACCATTTGTCAGTGCTACAATGGCTGGACTGGAAAATCCTGCCAGACTTTAAAGTTTTAAAAACCATTCGTATATGATTAGGATTGCATATTGTTAGTTAACATTGTCATTTTTTGCAGTATCAATTTTAGACTATGCATACTAAAACGTGCAATTTTCAGTGATTATTTTTGTTAGAGTTGGATTTTCTGTAGAATCCTGTCATGCAAATTTTATGGTTAGTCTTGCTAAGTAAGTCATGGTGACAATAAATTTCATACAATAGCGCTCAAGAAATTGACCCGTATTTTATGCTAGACTCTCCATTGTTCCCATTTCCTTTGTCTAGTCGATTAACAACTAAAGTTTAAACAAATGATCTCTACATATGTAATTTACAAATTTATTACCCTTTTTGTACCTAATCTTTTGGTGTCTTGGTCCCACCCAGCGTTTTTGGCAAGTTTATGTCCCGAACAAATCTTTACCTGTTTCGTGAGATTTATTGTGAAAATTAGACTTATACCCAATCTCCATCCTTCCTATAAAGGTTTTGAATAGACTGACATTTTCTTGTTGAAAAGCCCAGTGACCTGAGAATTAAATTTATTCGAAAACATTTCACATAATTCATTGAAATTGTTCAACTCAATGCAGATTATTTTTTATTGTTTTGTTTTATAATATCTTACTTTCCTTGAACTAATGTTAAGAATTTGTTTCATAATATGTTCCAAAATCTTGTTTTGTGTATTATGAAGATTTAAGTTGTGAAGTTATTGATATTCCAGCTTGTAATAACTTGATAAATACTTGCCAATTGCTTTCTTTATAAAATGCAGCAGAACTGTCCATATTACACATGAATGAAATTATTTTGAATTCATTATATCTTTAAACGTCCAGTACTATATTGACTTTTGTAGCTATTACAGAATCAAGCCCATTTCTATTGAATTGTTTTTTTAATAGGAATTATATTGTCATGGAAATTTTGTCATCATTTTTTTTCTCCAAACTTTAAAAATTGGTATTTTCTCTTTGCTTTATTTTCGATCTGTGTTTATGCGAGTTTAAAGATTATCATAATCAATATAAACATTGCAATCCAATGATTGATTAGGTTTGTTTTTTATTTTCTTGATCAGTGATTGTTGCAATTTTTCCAATTTCCAATCCTCCATCCAGTCGAGATGATTGATGAATTTTATCTTTCTTGTTAGTCAATTTGTTTGAAAGAACAGTTTAGTTGCTTTTAATCACTAAAATTTCAATTCATGTAACATGTGGATTCAATGTATTGGCCATGCAAACGCCATTGGTTTTTATCAGTGCTGGCCGTCACCCGTTTTGAAAAATCCAAGTGAATCGAATCATCTGTAGATTGATTCTGATTGATTCTGACTAATCTCCAGAGATATTTGTCTTGTAACCGAAAGAAAATTTCGTGTTAGTCTTAGTAACAGAAATCAATTTGTTGGAATACGATTCATCACGTCGATTAAGGTTGTAATTAAAATTCGCTAACATTAATTCGAAATGATGTGCCATTAAAATTCGCTAACATTAATTCGATGATGTGCCGAGGTGAATGTCGAGACAAGAGCATAGGGTGTTTATATTTCCCGGGGGTGAAACCACGGCATATCACATGGACTATTGCCAATGTCGGGTGGAGAAATAGCCGGTTTTTCTATTTACATAGTGATTATTTGCTGGTGTTTATGCAACTCAAAAGGGCTGGGACTCCATTCTGAATTGACCCTCGATTCGCGCCTCGAGATTTGTGGGCAACACTGTGTATTCTAATTCATACCTGTATTGTTACTTATCGATTTTAATCGGTGAGTATGTTGATAGGTATTTGTATATCTGTTAGATGCACGCGATATCTCAAGAAAGCGAGATTGAATCTGCTCCAGATTTTGCATGTGCATTCATTATATCTCGGACCAAAAGCGTATTGATTTTGGGCGAAATATGCCGTATAATTAGCGAGTTATTAATTAATTAGTGATGGGACACAAGGTGTCACTATGGAGTAAGAGCGCTGTTTTGGGGATCCCCTAACTTTCGGTGATGGTAATTAATAATTATCAACTCTCTCCACCTCGGGAAAAGTATTTCTTCGTATCGGGGCTTCCCTTATATTTAAATCTACTAATGAACACATGTGTGACTTGGCACACAGCGAGGTTTCGTTTGCCTTTCCTTATATCAGGTGCTTGCAACATAACTTTGGTTTCCGGGTATTTGTTTCACTTTATTATAGCTTTCAAACATTTTAAGTTATTCTCAATTATATATATATGGTTCCATTACATTTGAACTCACGTACATTTGAACCCATGACAATTGCACCTGCATACTATTGCACTTATGGATTTTTTTGTTGTACGAATATTTGAACCCATACCAAACCTAACCCATGGGTTTTAGCACCCGCATATAAATTGAACCCGCGGATATACACATGGGTTCAAATGTACGTTGGTTCTAATGTACGGTCACCTATATATATATATATATATATAAATTCAAAAATAATTTAAAGAAAACCCATTATAAAAGAAGTAAACTCATAAATATTCTTGTCAAAGCTAAACTATCGAGGTAGTTTTTGAGATAGATATTCATTTGTTTGTTTTCCTACAAAGAAACAATCAATCACACTGAAAAGTATCTCGAAAAAATATTGTTCTAGTATTGAGTGTGTGGCCCATTTCAGTCACAACTCGAAAAGTAATCGTCAATAATATTGCTTTATTCCAATGTGAAAATCTTGCCTACTAGTCATGATATTATTTCATTCTATCGGATAAATAAAGAGATATTGTATATATGTGCATGAGGATTCAGAAATTTTATAAAAAAAATGATATATATTAGAAATTCTACAGTAACTCGTTGGTCATGACATTTTGACACTTGTTTGAAACGCGTAAAATATACAAATTTTTGAAATGAATTTACAAATAACCGAAATGAAGAATGTTACGCAATATTTTTACGAAATTGAAACCTATGATACCGCGGCCGCGTTTAACCTTCGCTTCATTGCAATTTTTTCTCGGATCTTCTGCTTGATTTTCTGGAGAAAAAAAAAACAGACAGAAATCATACATATTTATTGTGTTAACATAAGCATAAACTAGCTGAGCAGTGAGGTTGAAAAAAATTACTGGGATAGCTTTCAATGATTTATTTCTTCCAAAATAATGTTGTGTTGATTTTCGCATGCCGATTGAATATTATCTAAAACAGGGGTGTGCAACCTTTAATACAGGAAGGCTAGATACAAATAACTGGGTAAAACCGCGGGCCGCACCTTCATTTAGTCTTGGCTTTAGTTGCAGGCACAAAAATTTTGGTTGTTGATCATATAACATGCATTGTTCGCTTCGCACAAGCTAGCTCTTAGGACAATGTAACGTCATATGCATAGATAATAAATTGGACTCAGGTATGGGCTTTACAAGGCAAAGGGATTGTAATTTCTCGCACGTACCAGATTAAAAAACATTAAAAACTCGTTTCGCGGTCACACTCCAATCAAAATTGTCGTTTCTCCGTGGGCCTCACAATTTTTTCTCGTGGGCCGCATTTGGCCCGCCGGCCGCAAGTTGCACAATGCACACCTTGTTCCAAAATATACTAATGCAATATTTGAAGTATCGACGGGGAACAGCCCTAGTATTGCAATAAGGTAATCGTACTAACAGCGTCGTTACTCTGAATCAAATAGGCATTAAATTATTCTAAAATTTAATTCAAATATAAGCAACTCACCTCCCCATTCATTGTAACATTGTAAGTCATGAGTTCTCGAAGTCTATCAAATTCCAAATTTGTATATTTTAGATCAATTGTGTTGTAAGTGTCAGATGAATATACATGAAAATCCGTGAATCTTTTATCATCGGGAATGCTTTGTAGAACTAAAATATACGATCATATAATACGTTGAAGTTATGTCTGAAATTATACTGGTTCAAATGTACGACGTTTGACAAGCAAACCATGGAAAAAGGGCATAGGCTACAATAATCTTGAAGCAGATAAGAAGAACTAACCATCCGCGTTTCTGGGAATGTAATCGCGAACTTTCCAAAATTTCCTAGTTGACATCAAGAACCAAAACACAAGTGGGCATTCTGGGTCGTTTGGATCTTCAAAAATGTAGAATTCCTTCGTATCTTGTTTCTTAATTTTCTTCAAGTCAATCGGTGGAAATTTATATCCGCCCTTCTTCGCTAATCGTATTGAAGCCTCTAAAGTCTGTAATGAACAAAAAAAAATTATATTTATAATCTATTGTCACGATACTTAAGTTTTATATTTCCAAAGTCCAAGTTTTACTCACTCCGAAACCGACATCAGCGTCATATGAAGTAAGGTCAGCGATGAATAGAATATCGTTTCTGCGTTGCGGTCTCAAAGCTGCATCAATGGCGACGTTGCATAAAATTCCTGAGAAAAGTGAAACAATTGCATGCGCGGACATAACTACAGTGAATGCCGACAGCCGATCTCTTAAAATTTTATATGCAGACCAGAATTTTTTATTCTTTCAACAACTTCACGTGAATTGAGAATTGATTCGCTTTTTAAGACTGTTTTATTTGTGACCTCCTAATTGCCAACCCGAAAAATTATTGATAAAAAAAATGCGAAAAAGTGTAAGTTTACAAACACATGGATACGCA
Source organism: Styela clava (assembly GCF_964204865.1). Lineage (NCBI taxonomy): Eukaryota > Metazoa > Chordata > Ascidiacea > Stolidobranchia > Styelidae > Styela > Styela clava. The sequence continues at coordinate 9,661,707 of NC_135254.1, forward strand.
CCAATTCCTGAGTTATATAGTTTATTATTAGTTTTGTAGAAAGAAGAAAATTAAACTAACCGCCATCAACAAGATCCAAAATCTCTTCGTCTTCTTCAAAGCCGTCAACGATTTCTGTGCAAAAGACAATCACAATTTGGTTACATTTAATATTTCGTTGTATTCAAAAATATGAATTCATTCTCTAAATATGGAGAGTAACTCAAAAATAGTAAACTGTAAACTAATGGTCTATTCTACATACAAACGACATAAATGGAATTGAATCAAATGTAATATTGGATATTGAAGTGCTATCGTTGAAATGGAAATGTATGACGGCGGTGTGGCGCATCGTGCTAAGCGTTAGGAATACGTCCGCCACCGCACCTCTGATAAATCTGCGTCGCAGGTTCGAATCCCATACGGGGATATTTATGTGTGAGAGGATTGCTGGACTCCCAAGGTAGTTCACCTAACCGCTGGTCGGTTACGGCTTCCTCTACCATCAAGTCCATACATCCGAAAACAAACAACTGACACCCGACATTGAGTGATAACCGGACGAGTGGCCGTGGTTCGCCATATGAGTAAGCCGTCTTATCGGCTTTCATCCGGGATAGATATGTAAATACTATCCTATAAAAAGACAAGCATGTTTACCTCCTGAATCACCAGCCTTCGGATTAATTCGAAATCGTTTCATATTTTCAAATCCCCTTGCAACGTTTAAAATTTTCCCGGTTCTTTCGATTATCCTGTTTCGACCAATAAACTGGGGCAAAGAGCTGGTAAAGAAATATATAAATCAGTCAATTAATCCGGCGTGCAAATGATATATAAAATGTGTGGTAATTGAATTCATTGTTTTACCTCAACCATGCTTTCAATTCTTCCCATTTGGACTTTGCTTCCGATGATGTTGAAGAATCGATTCCTATTGTTTCTGATACGTCGTCAAGAAAATTTTCCAGCACTGTGAAAACAAGATTTTACTTTTTTGTTTGAGTTTGAGACCCTAATGCAATTATAATAAACATGCGCCGTACTCAACTTGTCAAAATAGTTGAAAGTATAAGTTAACAAGGCCAAATTCGGAAGTTTTGAGCGATTGGTATGGCCATCTTGGCAACATCATATGAAACCTCTTGCTTGGTGAATGTAAACTGCATGACTTAGCTTTATTTTGAAAGGGCATTATGAATAATAATTGACAGGACATCCGTTACCGGTATGAAATGACAGCAAAGACTGAGAATACTGTACAACATTCAGCGATGTGTTTGGAATTTTAAAGATTATATTGAAACTTGATAACGTAATTCACGTTTGTTCAATGTGCGTCATTTCCCTCTTTTGTCTATTACTGATTGAAAAAAATAAGACATGCCAAATTTGGTGAGCCCTGTTAAGTATTAATTCTACTTTATATTACGCGTCATACGATACAGAACGTTATAACGTGATTGGCATCATAAAACTTGGTTCAGGTCGGTTTATTTTCGGATTATCAGGGAATCATCAAGTACCTCACTGTAAACTTAATATTACTCAGTGGATATTCCCCAATCTATAAGCTATTACACTGATAAATGACTATGAAAGCTATATATTAGTATTGCAATCTCACTGTTGTCCATATCTTCGTAGGATTCAAGTCCCAAAATCCGGTTTAAGCGGAGTCCGAAAGCGCTCCCTAATGTTCCTATGATGAAAGATAAATCCGGCTCCGGCAAGTTTCTTTCCATTACACCGGAATAGAATTCGCTGTTCAATCTTTGCATATTAATATTCATTCCATATTGTGGAAACTCACATTCGTAAGCAGAAAACGTACAGTCCGCTGGAATTATTGAACAACATTAATTTCATGTTTTTCTCGTTGGCTGCAGGAATGGAAAAAATATTTATCGTTTCATGCATACCTCTATATGTTTTGACATCCAGAAAATCTTGCACTTGACTTGTGTTTAGTATTGGATACGGAACCTCAGCTGTTTCGACGTAATTTCTTATGTCAGAGAGTTTGTATTTTGAATACTGTAAGATAATAGAATTGTATATAATCTACCATACTACTTCATAATAATTTTGTAACGGGTGGTATGACAACTTGTTGGTGCCAGTGTGTTTGGCATTTTTACCAACGGTGATGCTCACTAGCATTAGATACTATATATTGCAACAAATTAATTAACTGTACAAGCTGTACAAAAGCGGTAGTGCGACTTATAGCAATTGCAACTGAGCTAAGTATCCATAAAATATTTAATTACTTTTTATACATAGTAAGAAAGGACAAAAGAGTTCGTGGAAGGGAGAGGGGGGGGGGTGTTTAACGGAAAATGTTTCAGATCAGTGTGTTTCCCAAGTCGTTATGAATGGAGGATTAATATCATAAACCCAAACCTCTTTTCCTATGACTTTGTTTGTGGCGCATATTCCATAATAATCAACGAACGTAAAAGGTTGGCCCACTTTCGTCTTTTTCTTGTACATATTTCTGAGAAAAACAGATCAAAATATACTTTTCGCTAACTACTTTTTGATGTAGTTCATTATAAACAAATTTTCAAAATCTAGAAACTGAATCCATACTGAATAGGTCCGTGATAAATTATTTAAAATCTTATTGCAAAGAATCTCACGTTGAATAACAACATTGTTCAAAAAATATAAATATATTGAAGGATACCCGTTCTGAGAAAAAAGTTTATACGACCAATTAATCTAGCACTCTTGAATTCTTGATTAAATAAGTTTTACTTACAGGCCTTTTATCATGTTGGGTAGTTTTATCATTTCCCAGTAGCCAGAAGTTTGAAATGATTCTCTCAGCCACGAATGATAACTTTCCATTTTATTCTCTTCAAATGCTTGTCTCGTATAAAGACCAGTAAAATACCTGGTGACAGTGATTTATAGGAAATTAAAATATGTATTCGTTTTCAAGCAACAGTTTATGTTTCAAAAGTCAGTTGTCAAGGAATTTTTTGTGAATGGCAGCGTTGAACGTACGTCATTAATCTGAATACCGTACTGTTTCAAATTCAACTAGCCTTTTAAAAGAGTAAAAATTACCAAGCAGAGCCAGATGTTCCAAATGCATAGGTCATACAGTCCTGTAATCCAATTTCATTCAAACCATCCATGACACCACACATTGCCGTCATTGCGCGAATTCCACCCCCTGACCCCACAATTGACATAATGGGAGTCTGCAAAAACAAGCCATTCATCGATTTATTATTATCCAGAATAAGTATGTTACGCTTATCAAAGAACCTCATCATGATATGTGCCATACCTCAAATATATTCTGTGGGCTCCCATGTCCTAGCGCCTGTTGCATTGCCGCCATGACCCTGGGGACGCGTTTTCTTCGAAATTCCATTTCCTTGTCGTTCAGGGCAAGAGAGAGTCGGATATGTGATCTTTGAATAACATAAGGAATAAAAACTTGGTTCATTGAAATTGCTAATAAACTGACTTTGTTGACTTGATTATGTTGAATACAGGGCAGGTTTAGTAAATGTAGTGCAACAACATATACCCGTTTATAGCTGATTGGAGAAATTTTTATATATAATTAGTTAACATAACTTACTTTTGTTTCTTTGTAATCTTTACTTTTATTTTGCCAGCCTGTTAAATAAATAATAAATTTATATCAGTAACAATTATTAAATTCAACAATAAATATTCACTAAACCGGCAAGCAAGCCATAGTTTAACAGTTTTTGTGACAAAATATTTACAAGATGTTTAATATTGATGAGTCGATCGCGTGATTACAATAAGGTTACTAGTCTAGATGGACGTGAAAGCAGTTTGGCATTAAATTCATTCCAAATTATCGACGATGTTGGTAAAGGAAGCACCAACTTTCAACGACGAGGTTTCCAAAAATCCTCCTGTTTTTCCACACGAGATTTAAAACTGCAACATTAGGAAGGGTAATCAGAAGAGCGATGGCAAATGACTGATGTGCGCTGAATCGGACATTTTGTTACATATATACCACTAGTTTCAACATACTTTGCCAAAAGAAATTTCATCTTCGAAGTTTTGTCCAACTTTTAATGTCCTCGGATTGAATTCAGCTTCGCCAATACACACGTGAGAGTTGTACCAATCTTCAACAAACAGACGAAACTGAAAAAGAAAATTTGAATTTAACATTGCCTTGCAAATGGAAATCTTCATCGTTTTAGGTTTTTTATCATTTTTTGCGCGAATACAGGATTTTTACAATTTATAAATAAAACTTTTTTGCTATATATAATGATTTATTGGAAATTTCTGAGAACGAAAACTCTGAAAAACTGATTTGGTAACGGGAATGATTGTGGTACAACAACGTCAAATAAGTGCTCAAAGTTTTCATTGTAGACGTTTTATGAAGACTTGTTTGGACGACGCGATTTCGATAATACAATCATATCGGTTGTCGATTAACTTTTATTTTAAATAAAAAATGTCTTATTTTTCTCAAATCTCACATTTTTGCATTAGAGGCGGGGGCTTTGCAAAAAAGATTACCCATTCTTGATACCTAATACTAAGAGAGAATTACCAACTATATCAGTTGTATATATATATACACATTATCCTTTCTCGTACCTTCAACACATCGTCATGCTCTTGCTCATCTGGCAATACGAATCTAAATTTTTCATTCCAAACTGGAAATACGGTATCAATTATTGAATCTGTTTGAAATTTCTTTTTTCCTTTTGCTGTTTTAAATTCGACTTCGATTTGCGGATTTGGGAGATCAACTGTAGGCAAAATAAAACTAAATTTATAAATCCCAGCAGTCATTAAGCTTTATATCAAAAACATTTATTAAAACTTCAATTGAAAATTGTTAAATCGGGCAAATTTGTCGCAATGGGAATATTCGCTCTTGACAAAGTGGTGAAATTTGTTAAATCGTCATTTTCAGTTTCACACAGCTTTTCTTTCACATTGATTCGAGACCTAAATATGCCTGCGTGTCAAATACCCCAGTTGTGCAAATATATGAAATAAGTTACTTTATAGCAGATAAAAATATACCGAATGTTATTAGAATTAGACAAACGTTTCAATAAAGCTCTTTACTTAATTCTTAAGATAGACTAGAAGTAATTAATTGGAATGTAATTCTATAAATTTTTCTTTTTTTTTCAAGTTGAAAAATGGTGACAGAAAAATATATGAAACACAACAAATAAATTTAGTATAAGTAATGGAACAAACCTCACTCCAACAAATTACAGAGAAAATGTTATATTCGAATACAAATAAGTATAATTATAAATATTGGAATAGAATCACTTACCATGGTCTAAAATACTGTTTCTGTTAATGTCCGACCCGCTGATGATATTTATTTTCAACACAATTGGCCATTTATGTACGATCTAAAACAAAGTATGTTCAATACTTGTATCACGAATAAATATATTATAACGATGTCCAAAATATGACATATTTCCAAAATAGTGGAAAGTCCCTGATATTAGACGTATAACATATCTTCAGGCGATGATGCGTGGGACTACTTATGAACAAATTTTTAAATTGTGCAAAATAGCACTTTAATTGGTGCTCCCGAAGTATGTGAACCAAGATGGTGGACACCGGAAATTAGTATGTGTACCAGGTTAGGGTTAGGCCATAATTTCAGGTAAAAATACTACGGGAGTCACTTCGCTAGTCCCCGAACTCATAATTGAACTAAATAAAGGAAAATTGGAATAAAATTAAGGCCTAACCGTAACCTGATACACATACTACGTTCCAATATCCGTCATCTTGGTTCACATACTTCGGGAGTACCCTTTAATGTTACCTAATTTCATTATACTGAAAATACCGATGGGAATATTTATTTGTGAAATTTTTTAAAGGAGAGACTTAACTAGTAATCCAAAGTACTTACAGGTATCTCATTTTCACCAAAACTGTCGTTCCACTTTGAATCCCATTGTGCCCATTTTAAATTGTCATCATTCATTTTTTTCTTGATGAATCGTAATTTATAAAATATTTTATAAAATTGTAAAAAATATTTCCTAATAATATACAATAAAAAGCCTATGATGAGGATATTTTTGCATATGTAAGTCGTATTTCGACTGTAAATCATCAGGTATAGCAGATTCGCGGGAGCTCCAGAAGTATATGCATCAAGATGGCGCACATCCTGAAGAACATAGTATGTGTACCAGGTTAGGGTTCAGGTTGTGCGCCATCTTGGTGCACATACTTCGGGAACGCCGATTCGCGTGTCCGACTAACATCAATGAAGTCCCGACTTCCAACGATCCTAACTCTTATTTATATACCGAAGAAGCATTCCGACTGCAAGTCACCAGGTATATATAGCGACTCCGACTGACATCAACGAAGTCCCGACCCTCACCGACCCTTCTTGCTACTTATATACCGAAGTAGGCATTATAACCAGGTTTTTCAAGTAGAGTCATAATCTGAATATATATTAAGTTTTCTGCTTCAGAAAAATGCGTAGCGTGTGCTTATTATGACTCAGTTTCGCTGCCCAGATTATTTTGTATTGTGACGTCAACACGTACTGAGTAAAACATTTTTCATTGCGAATACTTGGGTTTTACAAAGCAACAACGTTATCACGAATTAAGTATGAATTATTATAATATAGAGACAATCTGCTGTATAATCAGTGATACCCATCATATTTAATTCTTTTTTTTAATTTTAAAACCCCCCTCAAAAAAAAACATTTTGCTTGGGTAAAAATATTTACAAGGCATGGACGGTATGATAATTTATTCAATATGCAGTTTTTTTTAATAAAAAAGAAATTTTCTGTATAATCAATCTGTTACCCATACTATTGAATTTATAGTGATTTTACATCCACATAAGTATGCGTGTTTATGTTTCAATTACAAATTTGAGTACTCCCGAAGTATGTGAACCAAGATGGCGGACACTTGAACGTAGTATGTGTACTAAGTTAGGGTTAGACCATAATTTCAGGTACAAATACTACTGGAGTCACTTGGCTAGTCCTCGAACTCGTAATAGAACTAAAATATGGAAAATTGGAATAAAATTATGGCCGCACCCTAACCTGGTACACAATACACATACTATGTTCCGGTGTACGCCATCTTGGTTCGCATACTTCGGGAGTTACCAAATTTAAATGCAAAGTACCCAAAGAGCACCTGGCTATTGGAGACCTCGTTTACATAATTATGGAAATCGGGCATAAACTTGATTTTTATGAATGTTCAAGCATGGCACTATATACCATCTTCTGTTTTATTAATGGTCATTAGTAATATAGATTAACCACACGTCTTTATTGCAATCAGCAATTCCTTTTTTTGTCAAATTACTTATTTTTAGATTATACTTTAACTACCGATCGTCAACGTGTTCTTTGTAATTTGAAGACAATTGAATATGAAAGCGTTTTCGTGCCGTGATCAATACACTTAATATGCTTACGTAGTTAAGCCAGAGGAAGTCATCAGACACTTGGGAGAAACTCACTTCTCTACTTTGATCACGATTTATTTCGGCGCATTTCACGTCATACGTAATAACAAGTAGTATAAAGCTATAAATATAATACTGTAGGGGTATTGTTTTAACGTTTTATATATGTAACAAATGCTGTAAAAAATACAGACTTGAATTTATTTCAAAAACAATGGGATTACTTTCACAATTTCGTATCTAAATCCTATAAGAACCGTGCAGTGGCGGTGCGTGTCTCCAATGTCCGATCCACAAGCACAAATATATGGCTCTCAAGTTGTTGCATGTGTATAACTTTTTCACGGATTTGACTATCGCAATAATAAATCAGTTAGTTTCAGTGGCGTAGCATCCACCCCCGCGTTCGAGGGAGGGCCCACAGCGCAAAGGGGCCCAAGCGGTTGGAATTTAGAAATTTAAGCCGCAAAACCAAAAGCTGCATTGCAAAAACAGTAATGCACATCTTATAACGTTGATGTTAGTTCTGCTCAAATCGTTTTGTTGCGTAACAATGCCAGGAAGTCGTCGATTTTCGGCGTCTTGTGGTTTGATCGCACCGGCAAAATTACGAAGGCTGTCAGAATGATGTCGAAAGCAAATCCTCTCAGTGGCGCACAGAAACGCAGAAAAAGGGCAGAAGAGGAAGCACGTATGAAAAAAATTAAAGTGATTAAAATAAACGGCAAATTTTAGGTTACCATTGCCTTTTAATAGCGACATGTTATACTTTCGAAATAAAATAGCGTTGTTTTAGCTTATGTCCGAGAGTTTTTAGGGTCAGAGAGTCTTGCTACGCCATTGGTTAGATTCTTCATTAATCGAATTTGTTTTGTATATGCACATCGATGAAACAGCAAATAATCAGTATGCAAAAAGGGCCCCCCAGAAGTATGCGCACCGATATGGCGGTAACTAATTCTGTTCGCCTACTTTACGTCAAGTTGTGTAAAGGGATTGAAACCTATGGGTAGGGGGTATATCAATGGTGAGATTCCAATTTTTTGTCAGTCGGTTCCTTCACAAAAATCATATTTTTCAGCCGGTTCTGTTACATTCAGAACATTGACGTAACCAGTAATGCTAACCGGTTCGCTGATCTCATAAAATTCCGTGAGACGATTCTATAGAACCGGTGTGAACCGACTGAATCTCACCACTGGGTATATTCACTTGGATAACACAGACAGTCCCGAACTCGTAATAGCACTAAAATAAGGAAAATCGGAATAAAAATATGGCCTAACCCTAGCCTGGTACACACACTACGGGAGTACCCAAAAAAGTCCTAATAATCAGTATATAATTCTCTTGTTTCTGTTTTCTTCTTTCCTACGCAGATAAGCGCATGGTGGTCATATGATGCCAGCAACGTTACGTACATTCAAACATTATATCCATCCCCTACAAAAAACTCTTCAGTTTAAAGTTGTCACACGCCAATATGGTTATTCTGACAATTTTTGTTCTCAGATTACCAGATACGAATCAAAAACTTCAGGTCTGGACATTTCTGGAATATTTATATTCTTATTGTCTTCGATTGTGTCGACATAAATAAGCTATGATTACATCTTCAAAGAACGTGTCAGTGTTTGATCTGTTGTGGTTTAAAACCGTTTACGTTACCTTCATTTCACCCGAACAATCTCCGATGCCTGCAGTTTGGATAAACATGAGTAATCGGAAAAAACGCATATCTAGTCAGCCACTACGCATCAGTTTCTAGAGATAGTTAGCTCAGTTGCCATTTCCATTGTTCGCAAAACATTTGACACATTGCGACAAATTTATCCGAAGTATTTTCGTCTTATGTTTTTGAGCTATTGATATTTAAAGTGGTGACAATGCTGTTAATACCAAAGAGTTCCTGACATTGGATGTTTCAAAATGACATGTTTCCACGTCAGCAGGACTGCAATTCTGTATAGGACAAGGTCAAGTTTATTTTTTCAACCAGCAAAAAAGATCGCAAATTTCGAGAAAATGATAATTACACAGTTTTACTATTAGGAAGTCCCGGGGACCCAAAGTTGTCACCAGTTACACCCGAGGTTAAATATCTAATTCAAAAAGTTTGGAATTCTAGACTTTTGAAACTACTGATATTGACGTTGAATACGGTATGAACCATCTAACTAAAATTGCTTACAAGAGATTATTTACCGTGCTTTCCCAAAAATATGACCTACCCTGAAAATAAGACCTCTAGTCGACCTTAAATTTGTGAATTTAGTGACTTGCAATACATTCCAGCGTATGGTGATATGGTTCATGAATAATCTATGTTTAGCAGTTTTTTTGTTTTAAATAAAAACGTGTCATTTATAAGTAAATGGACATCGGCTTTTATGTTTTATTTAGTTGAAAATCTCGTAATTTTCTCTCTACCCTGATTTTGATAAATGAAAATAAAAGACATCCCCTGAAAATAAGCCCCAGTGAGGTTTTTCGTAAGGAAATTGAAATGAGACCCTGACTTAGCTGTCAACACAAGTTAATCTCCGAAACCAACCTAACCAAGGCAATGCACGTTAGCCCGACCTTTGACCTCAGGCAAACCCTTCATACACTTTACCGTGGCAAAATTTTCGATACTTACTGTTACGTCACCATCCACAGGATCCAAGTGTATTTTTTAAACTATTGTTTCCACATGTAGACGCTATTGAATCGAGTTGAGCATCAATAACCTAAATTGCACCATACTTGTGACATTTTAGCAGCCGAAAGTTTGAGTCGCTGTTCTTACCACTCCATGGCAGCTCCTTCCACAAACGAAACGCGGCGTCTCTTGTCATGGTTTTATGGCGCTATTACCGGTATATTCTCAAAGTCATGTACCATATTTGAGTTTATCATTCGGAATTATATCTACTTAAACCCCTAAATCTAACACCGAATCCATCAACACTGTATCCATAAGAAAAATGTTCCAACATACGCAATATTTGTCACCATCAGGGGCAGCTATTATAGCCGACAAGCCTTGGTTACGGCAGCAAAATTTTACCCGCCATTGGTTTTCAATTTGTATATGTACACCCTGTTACCAAACCTACTGAAACCATTCGAAGGAGTTAGTTGAAATCAAGTACTCGGTTTCTGTTTTGTTTTTGAACCAACGTCGATTCCAAAGGCATTGACAAAATTTCTCTTTGTATAAACGATACTTTTCATTTAATATTGTATTTTTTTATTCCTAAGCGACGATTGAAGCTGTAAGAATTTGTTCCACGTAAAAGCACTTTGAGTATATTCTTCAGAATTTCATTGAGCAATAAAAACATAAACAAAAATAAAACGACAACGAAACTTATTCCTGAAGTCTTTGAGTTTCATCACAGGAAAGCCCCGTCAAGTTATTTAAATAATGTGTCGGATTTGAAATAAGATATTGAATATTTGTAAGTGAACACACAGTAAATCACGCTTGACCAAATATATTTCATTCTTAGCTCGGTAGATTATGGACTACCGACTACCGGAAAATATGTCATTGTTACTGTTCCAGTCCCAGACAGTGTGTAGACAGTAAGTAAATTTAGCTAAGAGACGACAAATTTCACTAACAAAGGTATAGGAAAAACATCTCGACTGTTGTTCTATGATTCGTATAATATCCAATTCATGTAACTAGTACAAAACCTGATACATGTGGAGAATAGGAAGGAGGATGCATTTTGGGAAATTTTACACGTCATTGTTGACGTCATGATCTCCAGAATCAATGAAAACGTCAAGTGTTTTGTTTAGATTATAAATACTCTAAGAGGGACTGTGCAATCAATCATCTGATGACCAGAGCTGACTTACTTCTACCACTCAAATTTACCAAGGCCGCATTACTGAAATGGTACTTTCTGTTTACGAACTCATTGTGTAAACGATACTTTTCGCTTATGAATTGTTATTTTTTATTCTTATGCGACGATTGAAGCTGTAAGAATTTGTTAGCACGTAAAAGCACTTTGAGTATATTTTTTACAATTTCATTGACTCATATAAATATAAACGAAACTAAAACGACATAGAAACTCATTCCATAAGTCTTTGAGCAACATCACAGAAAAACCCCGTCAAATTCAAATAATGTGTCGCCTCGAATTTAAAATAATATATCGAACCTTTGTAAGTACTCGTACAGTAAATCACGCTTGGCCAAAAATAGTTGAACCTTAGATAAGTAGATCATCAACTACCGTTCTAATTCGTAGAATAGAATCTTTTGTTATCTTATACAAATAATTTTTTTTTTGTATTTCTTAGGAAATATGCTTTTGTTACTTTTTCAGTCCCAGACAGTGTGTAGACAGTAAGTAAATTTGCAATTTCACTAACAAAAGGATAGACATCCATTGTTCAATGATTCCGATGATGTCCAATTCATGTAACTATCACAAAACCAGATATATGTGAAAAATAGGAAGGAGGATGCATATTGGAAAATTTTTCAAGTGTTTTGTTTAGATTATAAATGCTCCGAGAGGGACTGTGCAATCATATGATGACCACAGCTGACTTACTTATATCACTAAAATTTACCAAGGCCGCATTACCGAATGGGTACTTTCTATTTACGAACTTTTGAATTGTTTGTCTATTTGGGAGCCATTCAATCGAGTTCAAGGGTTTTGTTTGTGCGAAAATCATGTCTTGACGTAAAATACGAAACCCGAACCGATTCTACCAAACGTACTCAAATCATTTCAAACGCAAGGCGTAGTATAAATCACTATCACATGATGGCTTCAGTCGAAGGGGGGATTTTCACTCGTGTGTCATTATCTTTTTTAAGGGCGCTCCCGTACTATGTGAACCAAGATGGCGGGCACTGAAACGTAGTATGTGTACTAGATTAGGGTTAGGCCATAATTTTATTCCGATTTTCCATATTTCAGCTCTATTACGAGTTTGGGTACTAGCCAAGTGACTCACGTAGTATCTGTACCAAAAATTATGACCTAACCATAACCTGTTACACTTACTAAGTTCCGGTGTCCGCCATCTTGTGTTACATACTACGGGAATATCATTTTTGAGTTTATACATATGAAGCGAATAACCATACAAATTTATATAATAATCATACACAAACAGAAGTTCGAACAAAACAAATATACCTTTTTGGAGGTAATTCAAAAATTTATAGGTTCTAATTTTAAAGGTCACTCCGTACAACTGAATACAATTGCTTGATAGTAACGTAAAGCTCATTCCAGTATGTTTATTTACCCGATACGCCCTCCTTCCTTTCACAGTTTGTTAAACCTCTGTTAAGTTGAAGCGTTGATTGCTATTGCCTGTCACGATTGCTTTTGTTGAGTCTCGATAGAATTTCTTGTTCAAATATTATTTACGATCTGTCTGTAATTCAAAAGCCAAGTTAGCTAACACACCTTCGCGTTTATCCCGGAAATTGTTTAGCCATTACGAATGCTTGGGAGATTTTCAACGAAATATCAGTTTGGTATTTGCATATAAATTACGAGAAAGCACCCGTTAATAGAGATTAACATCTTTTTGCTTGGGACGCACCCCCAAGACGCCTCTATCACATTTAGTTAAACCATGCAGCATCATACGTACTGATGACTAAAATGTTCAAGTGTTGGCAAATTAGTACATTCTTAATACCTAAATATTTTAGATTTATAAGTTGCTGGTTTGTTGTTGACCTACGTTCAGCGTTGGGAGCTGTGGCGCAGAATATATGATTCTATTTGTGAGTAAATGTATATTGCGTAACCTGACTGTTTAATTCGAAAGCGAGACTTTAGGAAAACGGAGTATTTGTTAACATGTGATATATTTTTGCTCTTAAATTAAATAGACGCTTGAAGCGCACTAAAATTGAAAACAAGATCTTTTTTTCCTTTGTCGTAGCGTAAAAATCCTAAAGCCAAAAAATCGGGACTTGAAGCCGTTAGCCTTAGAATTAGTGGTAGATGATGGAAATGGATTCTCAGACCGAACCGAGATCTTCCTTACTCCACCGTGCGTGTAAAACCATGCAAAATGAGTTAGAGCCAATCAGATCCTATACCGATTTATTGGCGCGGTTTTTTGACATGTATCTGTTTTTAATAGTTCAAAGTCATTTGTTTGGAGCTCCATGAACGTAACTTCATCATTATTCTGATTTTATGTGTGTTTAAGTTGCCACAAAATCCAATTGCTTTTGAGATAACGAAACAGAACGATCGTCAGTAATGTGTTCACAGTAAATATTGATAATGTAATTATGATGTGTTGCCATGATGTGACATTGGGCCATGCTCGACCATGCGCCAATATACGAACAACCGGCTTTAATTGTAAATGTTATTGCCCGGCTTATCAATTGCCATTGTGAGATATGTTACCTCAAAACTTTCATATATTCGATTACCCGAAAAAAAAACTAAACGTTTTCTTATAACAATTTCTATATTCATACACCACCTGGCCTATATCGAGTACCGATGACCATGGAAATGTTATTTAATTTTCTATAAAAGTAAATGGTTCGACATCACGTGTTGTCGGGTATACCGACGAGTATGCGAAATCAAATCGCAACGACAGAACTACCACCGTATTTCCCCCAAAATAAGACAGGGTCTTATTTTAATTTTTCTTTTTAAAAATAACACTTGGGCTTATTTTGATAGGATGTTTTTTATTTTCATTTACAAAAACAAAATTAAAAGGTAGATTATTACGAGATTTTAAATATATCGTTAAAATCATTTTTGAAATTCAGACTAGGTCTTATTTTCAGGGGGCAACGGTCGCAATGCTAATTCCCCTTGCTGTTATTACATTGCAATATTTCCATCTTACAATATAAAATATATCTAAGTCGATGTGTCAGTATGGGAAAGCCTCGCCAGATATATTATATAGGCCAGGTTCTCACCAGATTTAAAAAAAAAATGTTAACATTAAAAATGAGAATTGAAGTAAAGGGGAAATTTACGTCGAACTGTTTTCAAGCAGAATCTTAAATTTTGGGTTTTCACCCTGCAATCTAAACCCAACCGTTTTGTGAAATATCCAAACTACGTGGAACCGTCCAACAAAACATATTTCATAATTCGACACTATAACCAACCAACCCAATCGACTCAAGCACTCAGACTATTTTAAATGAAAAAGATTTATTCGCTGGAAAGTTTACTCGCATTCGAGAATGCACTTGAATGCAATACCGAACATATTTCTCGCAGCCTGTTTTGAAGTTTTGAATTACTTGATTTTGTTTCGCTTTTTTGTAGAACACGCAACTTCTATGTGGACTTACAGATAGAACAATATTTTAGTATATTACAATTACAATATTTCTTCAAAATTGAAGAAACTTTTTTAGATTGACAAATTGCTGTTTAATCCAAAAATGGGTACTCCAGTAGTATGTGTATCGGGTTAGGCCATAATTTTATTTCGATTTTCCTCACTTCAGTTTTATTAGGAGTTCGAGACTGTTCGTGTCAGCCAGGTGAATATACCCCCTGCCCATAGGCTTCCGTCCCTTTACAGTTTACACAACTTGATGTAAAGTAGGCGAACAGAATTAGTTGCCTCCATATTGGCCACACATACTTCTGGAGCGCCAAAAATGTGTATAAATTTGGAATCTTGATCATGAGTCGTATACGTAGCCTTTATGAAAATTACTGTCATTTCAATAATTTTAATTTGTCAGTTTATTACTTCAACCACTTGATATTTAAAGCAATTCTTTTCCAAATCCCTCTGTAAATGGCGTGCGTTTTTGAAACAACATAATCTATTTTCAAAGTCGGACCGTTCAAATGACCATGCCAAGCCTTATTTATGGGTAGCAATATTCTATGTCAAATATCGCAAATATCATATCAAGTCGTTTCAGAAAGCCTAATTGTAATATCTATGTTATAAAATATGTCAAATCTAAGAAATCACCAAAATGTTATATAGTGGAATAATTAATGTGATTTAATTCTTGTTTTGTCGAAGCGAGCGCAATGAACGCACGGAATAAAAAAACTTCTGGCCGACCTATTTTCAATTTAGGTGCATTTTACATTTTTTCAATATTTCAACTCATTGTGAAATTCCAGCACAATATGACGTACTTGAATCCCCGTTCTTAACATGACAGACAATTTGCTCAGATTTTCCTCTCGATTACGTCATATTTCCTAAAACCATGTGATGTGTATAACATGCTCCAATAAACACCCACTGTGTTTATTATTTCTGATAATTGACTAGATAAAAAGAAAACGAGTCTAAATGTCCGCAAGTGAATGGATTACGGTAATTGTCATTTATTCTTAAAATTGACAAAATGATCTAATTTTAAAGGACTATAAGTGGATACAGAGAGTTAAAAATAGTTCGCTCATTTAAAACGGAATATAAAACATTCCCGATCACTTCGACGACGCGTAATAAGTCCGCCACCTATTTGCCATCATTCTGCTTTATCATTTTATAAAGTATTACGTAACTAACTAATTATCGAATACCTCGTCATTCGTTGAATCCGAATCTCGTCATTCGTTGCTGACACCATGAAGGCGTTATGCCCCGAATATTTACCAGAAGGTCAAAACGACGTACCCACTTTTTTCGATGGATAATTTCCTCTAGTATGTCATCCAGTAATGTTCGAAATTGCAACACATCCCTATAGTATTAAATATCTGTGAGAATCAATTAATTCCTAAAACAACATGAAAATCACTGATTGTTTTCGGTTTTTAAATAAAAATTTTTTATTTATATTCAAAAAAAGATAGAAGTCCGTTGTCTGTAAGGGTCTGTTTCTACCTGTCAGTAACCCGATAAATAATATTGGATCAAAATGCAACAATTTTACTGAACCTTCATTGAAACTAACGGTAACTTATTGTATTGTACATGGAAAGCAAAATCACATCAAATATTCAATTGGGTAGAATGGTTTAAGATTTTAAATTCCCCAACACGTATCTACTTATAATGTATAATTCAATTTTCGATATACAATTTAAAAAAAATTCCGTCTAGAAGAAAAACCATACAAAACTTTTAATTTTACAACAAGAAGAAACGATATTGTGGTTCTCAGGTGTAATATCATGAAATATTGATATAAATAAATAGTATAAAATTGTAAAAAGAAATATTTTTGCCAGGCAATTACATAAGACAAATTTACAAAATAGGGTGACAGCGGTCAAGTTCGAAAATCAGAATAACCCCAAAGTGTGTTGTTGCTATTTTTGTCATATATACAAAACCTCATCATTGTTCCAGTTTTATGTCTTTGATATTTTGTTCTTCTAGGTCAGGGGTCACCAAACTACGGCCCGCGGGCCGGATCCGGCCCGCAATAACACGCAAAAATGGCTTAATTTTTTTCCAAGGAGGATTTCCCCGAGCATCGTCTTCCTTGTTTATTTCGTAACATTGACCAATCAGCAAGATGCAAAAAAACGTGACGTAATAAAAAGCCTCTTCGTATCTCAGCTCAGTTAACTTTTGTCATCCTGACAGATTTCCAGTCGTGGTTGTAAACAATACTTCGTTTTTGCGACTTTGAATGCTATTCGTTAGTTTTTGATTGTGTTTCGGAAATTTAAGTATGAATCAAATTAGTCAACTATCATTTGCATCCTTAGGAGTTGTAGTTTTAATAGTAGTAAAAAAAAATTAGTCTAGAAATAGCTAAAATGCTCTACCGGTACGCAACGTTTTCTGCGAAAGATGCACTTGTATACTCCTGGCGCGTGCTTTCGACGAAACTGTTTACGTTTCTTGTGCTAAAATAAATGTTGAATGTGCATTTTGCGCTAACAGTACTATAATCCCTCGCGTACTGCTCCAATTTCATAAGTCACACTAACTTTTGTACTGCTCAAATGCGGATATTCATGTAGTATGTTACAAAAAAAAGTTCATCCGATTTAAATAAAAACTGCGCCAGTGGATAGATCTGAGTGAAAATAGAAAACAGTACCAAGTTTATAAAAAAACGGTCAAGAAATAACCGAGATATCGGAATTTTAGTACCGCCCGACAGGGCAATTATTTTCATAAGGATTGTATTACTTTTTTGATAAGAACTGTAATAAATATGAAAAAATAACACATATCAATCACTAATATTGAGACTATTTCGGGATTTTATTCTGGCAACGGTCATTGACACCGCAGAAAGATCGTCGCTAATAAACGCTGGAGTTGTGCATGATAGTTTAATTTGCACTACGTATAAAAGGGGGAAGGCGGAATTTTTAAAAGCGTCGAAAGCTGAGAAATGTATGCGCTAATGAAAAAAATCAAATACCAGATATGTTGTTTATTTTATCTAAATTATGTCCAAATTTCATGGAATTCCAAGCTACAGCAGGCAGTCCGTAGTTGTTTTTAGCAGTAGCAATATTCCAACACGGCGTAACAGTACTTAGCAGACGTGAAGCGTACATTATTTTGGCGCGAAATAGTCGATTTTGTAACATTCCTAATTCATGACAGCAACGTTTTGATAACAGCTAAACTCAGGACAATTGTCTAGATATAGAAATCTTGTATATTTTGTTTTCCTAGAATGTTTTTGATCTATATTCTGCGATATAGATAGAATTAAATATTCAAGTCTTCAGAAATGTAGAATATATATTTTTAAATAAATTGGATGAATTTCCCAACTTTTGTGAATTTATTTTATTGCATTGGCAAAAGTATTCATCCGGCCCGTTTCAACCCAGTTTGAGTCATACCCGGCCCGCGGTCAAAAAAGTTTGGTGACCCCTGTTCTAGGTTGTACATGTTCAAATATTTGCAATTACATTCGGGTCCGATAACGTGAAATTTATTACACAGGAGAATTGTTCACACCATTGTTATAACAAGTCAATATATTGTGTCAACTTACACTGTGTATAAAAGAAACGAGTTTTACTGAAATTTATAGAAACCAAACTGAGCAAACTTTCGCAGGCAATCATAAAATGTGGCGCAGGGCTAACTTCCGAATTGTACAAAATTGAAAATAGTGTCATTCAATTAAAATTAAAAAGGACCTCCAGAAGTATGCGCACCAAGATGGCGCACAACCTGAACATAGTATGTGTGTACCGGTTAGGATTCGGGTTGTGCGACATCTTGGTGCGCATACTTCTGGAGCACCGTTAAAAATATTTAAATGTTAAAGATAGTATATTGTGTCAACTTACATTACACTGTGTATAAAAATAAACGAGTTTTACTGAAACTTATAGCAACTAATCTTTCGCAAGCGAAAATAAAATATTACGCAGAGCTAACTTCCGAATTCTCTTATAAAACTGAAAATAATGTCATTCGATTAAAATGAAATAATCTGAATGTCAAACATAGTTTAAAGATAGTATGTTGTGTCAACTTACATTACACTGTATATAAAAATAAATAGATTTTACCAAAATTTATTGCAGCTAATCTGAGCTTGCGCACAGCGCAAGCACAAATAAAATATGGCGCAGGGCCAATTTCCGAATTGTACTAAACTGTAAATAATGTCATTCAATTAAAATTGAATATATCTAAACGTTAAAGATAGTTTCAGAATTGAAAAGTGTCTGTTTTTCAGATACGGACTATAAACCAAAGTCTGAGTATCTCTGAGTTAATAGAACTTTTTATTGTTGTATTGACTGTTTAAGAAGACTTAAATACCCGAACAATAAAGATTTACCTCTTTGCTATAACGATGTTACATATTACAATACAAAGCATAATACACATATAACAACGAATGGTAAGCTTTTGCATGCAATGTTTGTCTGAAATTGTCACGCAACGCAGAAATATTGCAATGTCAGATTTGTTCTCTTCATAACAATTTTGGTTCCTGTAAGCAATACGTGTATTTGGTTTTCGTGAAAACTTGGAAATGCAAGATATAAAAAATAACAGCACATTCAAACTTTGTGTGTAATAGTTTTAAGATTGACAATAAAATTTTTATCGATTCCTAAAATTTGCTACAATTATTCAGTGTAGCATTTTAAAATGAGATTTCAACTAATTATGTAGTTTAGACTTTAGATAATAATAGAAAGTATGGCCAATATTTTCGATGACTATTTATATTATTTGCCTTAAATTAAGGTTAATTTTGTGAACATGATCATGAAAAATCTGTTTATAATTAATATTCTTGAATAATGCATCAGATCGAAATAAAATTTATCCATTGCAAATTGAATTGAAGTTTCAACTTCTGGTCATAATTTTCTATGCTATAATAGTAGCGAAAATGGCGTGCGTCATCTTTTAAAAAATATTTGCTTTAGTCAAACTCTAGTCGAGACCAGTAATGTAGAAAAATTCTCAAGATCGGATATGGTTTATGTACTTACCTCGCAAACGAACCAGAACAATCACACGTTACATTTTATTCATTACCCTTTGGTGGCAAATGTATATTGGTATTTACATAAATCGATTTAAATCAAACAGTTACTTGCCGTTCCATCTCACATACTACAAACAATTCGGAATAGGAGAAATGCGGGCTAGTTTCTCCATTGCATATCATTTACCCGTTGTTAATCTCGTTAAGTGGCGAATAATTATACCTAACGCCAAGTACTGCCTGAACATGGACCAAACGTTAAAAGCTACATTATCGGGTTAAGAATGCTATCAAACTATTAAGTAAGAGACGAGTACGTGAGGTCGGCATTGGAGCGGCACTCGCGGAAATCACCTTAGCGGTGCATTTTTTCTCCCACACGATATAAGAGCGGATCGAACGCACTATACCTCATAACAAAATATTTCTGGCAGATAGAACATAGAGAACAATAAGGGTAGAAAGCGCCCACTTAACAAAGATTGTGGAACTATTATGCAATCGGTACTTAAAAACATCTGTGCCTGGAAGGCACCAACAAGTAAGCAATACGAAGATATTCAAGAATATCTCAAAATATCATCTCTATTCAGTGTTTACGTTTCTCGAGAGTTGAAAGAACCATTTAGACATACAAGCGTTGTACTTTTCTTCGATGGAAAGCCTATTTTTCTTATAAGTCGAAGAATACCAGATAAGACATCTCTATGCAATGCATTATTTGGATCGCAAGCAGTTACATACATTGAATCCGTCGAAAACAACACAAGAGAAAGGAAATACTGCGGTCCAATATGGGAGACTCAGTGCAAAGTTGAAGCCAATGCAATGATTGAACGTATTTTGAATGACTATGAAACCATCTATAATTTATGGGATAAAAATTGTCGAGATCACGTGACAAAAACTATTCAAAACGCAATGCGGGGAAAAGAATGGAGATTTGTTTCGGAAGAAAACTTTTACGAATTTGTTGAAAATGTTCGAATAGCAGATCGTATTCGTGTATTCTTCATTGTCGTGTTATTTTTCACCACCGCACTTTTGTTTTCTACCAGGATATTTTTAGTCGTCGCAATTTTGTTTTTAATATTATATCTCTTTAGCGATACTTGTCACGAAACAGTAGACAGTATGTTTCAAACTGTATTAAATGTACTGTGTTTTCAAAAACAACTTTTATCGCAAATTACTGGAGTTTCATCAAAATTGTGGCCGCATTGTTTAAGACAAACATGATTTGCGCTGATAAGTTTTTCTTGATTTTTTATTTATTCAATTGCTTGTGTTCATTGTTGAGTTTGCTATCGAGTCATATTGTGTAAACATTTGAGTGTATTTTATCTTCTTACACTCTACATTGATTTCTCATGTTTTTTATTTACTACCTCACAAATTTTACCTCAAAATTAATTAATTTAGTAATTGGAATTATGCAATTTTTATATTATTTATCGACTTTATTTATACCGACTATCTTGACAAAAATAAAATATTAGAACATAAATAAGTGTTTGTACATATTAAGTTTGTAGTTTGGGAAAAGAAAACTATGAAAGGCTAGTGTAATATCTAATAGATTTGGCAGAACTGAAAAACTCCTGATGTATCTTTATCTATAATAATTCTATACCTGGGTTTGCGTAGATCTGATCTAATAGAAATGAAATGTTGAACTGATATCGCCAGATTTCTAATTCCATCTCGACGTTTTGATCTTAATGTTCGTGGGTTAGATAGAATTCCGCTTAACAAAGATTTAGAATTCAATAAATGATGCTTTGTAAAATGATTCAGGCTTTAAAAAATAAGAGATAAAATAGGATTTTCATATTTCTAATTATAATATAGATACGGCTTCACGATCTTGGCGAGGGTGGCTAACACGTGGATCGCGATCTACCAGTCGATCGCATGCCTGGAGTGTTCGATCGCATCTTATCGACATGCCAAAAAGGAAGCACGTGGCCCACCTGTTTTCGTCTGAGATTGACTAAATTTTTTTCATCTTGCGATCGACTGATGGATAAAAAATTTACACTAAATATTGAATTATTACTAAATTTTGAACTGAACATCAATGCTGATGTCCCTGAACACCTTGAACTGCTGGTGAAAATTTCCATCCTAATCATCCCCGTTTCGACCGGAATCTAGTTGGCCATGTAGATCCTATAGGTGGCGGACCTAATTTGATAATAGTAATAAATATAGGCAATCACAAAACGTAGGCACGATTTCCGAAGGAAATATAATTCATGATAGTATTCGTCGTATTCTGCTTTGTCAGATTTTTGACAGAGATGTTTAAATTGGAGTAGAAATTGAAGCCCTCGCGGGATTGCTCATACAGAAATAAACTTCTCCTCATTTAATACGATGGGTTTCGTGGGTGCAGTTTGGACAGGTACAACACAATAATTACTACAATGCATTAATCGGAAATTAGATTGCGTCAAACTTCCATAATTGTAATAGATAATCGGAGACTGTTCAGAATAGTTTAAAACCTATATTTTATAAATGTCATACGAGGTTATAAAATTCTAACATAGTTATCTAAATTCATGAACATTGCAAAAATTAAAATTTCTAATAAGACCGTGGAGACGTTTAAATGTCGAGTTGTTCTGATTCTATTTTCAGTTTTGAGCACAAAACCATACTACCTAATCCACCCGCAAAATTCTTTATTCAAAATTAAGAAGTAGGCTGCAGATTTAAAAAAAAATCCAATAAATTAGATAGATTAGACTGTTTGTAGCGCGGGAGACGAAAAAGTTGAATTTTAGAAAATAATGTTTAATATAATGGTTATTGACTCAATACGATCTCATTCTAATATTTGAACCCAGAAGTTATTCCAAGCTTAAGCTCTGGTCTTCTTTGTATTGATTTACTTACCAGATACGAAAAGATACAGATAATGGTTCACTTTCTCACAATAAATGAATGAATCATGTGATAATGACGTGCAAGAAATTCAGAGAAAAATGATTTGACCCAACCCCAGCCATTATTCAAGGCATGATCATCGCATCATTTCTGCTTTTCAGGTAATTAAAACACGGAATCAAGTCAGATGAAACCACTGTCGAGTTGATTGCTGGATACTGGCATCGGTATTGCAGGCAAACGTGTAAATGTCGCAAACATTGATATACATTTTTAGCATTCTGACCATAAAGTTTGTAAGATTTTCAGTTGAAGACGAACTTAAATTGCCTATTATCCATGGATTAGTTGATTAAACGTTTTTAATTTATCATATTTGCATTGGTAAGGTTACAGCTGTCAATCTAAACTGTCGGTTCATAATGTTGTGAAAAAAAAAAGATAAAAATTTGTAACGCAGAAAATTGAGCCTGAATTTATAGACATTTATACTGCCGGCCCAAACTGTATAGATAAATATTCGAAACTCTCTAATGATTTTAAATACACGTTGTTCAAAGTTCGAAGAGGGGTATAGCCCAACTGGTGTAAAGTTACCCAGACAAAATTTCGGCTTATGCCTTATATGTCTTGCGGAACTAATTTGTCAAGCATGACTTTGGAGATTGTGGATTTTCTCGGTTTCAGAACAAAAAGTCTTTTTAGCACATAACAAGCATAAATTACTCACGAAGTTGAGGCCGCATTTTTTGATCATACATGATTGAATAGTTAGTCATTGCCAAACGAACCGTGCAATATTTCTTTACCTCAAAAATATCAATCTGATTACCGTTGTGTATGGGAATTTTCCAAATGAAACCACAAAAATTCGTTGAAAAGGCTTTTTATTTATTGAACCGCCCATATTGTATTGAGATCTGCTTCACTTTTTTGTTGTTCCTGATCATACTTTCAGGGGAAAGTTTCTGCGATCTGTACCAAACTTTTCTCTTCACGTAAATCAATAAAATGTGCTTGACTTGACCCCGAAGAACGACCCCAGTGAGCTATGTATAAAATAGACTCAAATCAGCTAATCCATATTGAAGTATACATATGTAGCCATGAGCTCGAATCTCTAGTATTTAAGATTTCATGTATGCAAATTATCAATTGTTTTTCGCCCATATCAACGAATTACAAAAATGAACATTTTCGTCCATTTTCCTTGAGATACTTGCTGAGAACTTAAAAGGCATTTTCATGAGAGAGCTATCATGAGAAAACTTCAGACTCAAAGCAGAAAGTGCAGAATATGAGCTTCCAATATATCGAAAAAATATTAAAAAATTCTCGTTTGATGACAGTATCAATCCACCACAAATAATTAATCTTTGGGCTTCGTCTCAGTTTTTCCATGCTTCCAGAAACAAAACCACCAACCAATCGACATCTGTCTAGAGTTTAAGTTTGTGCCTGAATCATTTTAAAGAAAGGATAAAGCCTGTCAGTCATGACTGTTACTTGTTGACTAACTATCAAATTAGTGACATAATTTAAATTAGTTTCGCAACAAAAGCAGAAGCTAATAAGCAAATGTAATTTTTTGTTTACAATCTTTTCAGATCCATTTGCTTGACTCCCTCTATTTACTTTTTATCTCAGTCACTTCTAAAACTTCTAAAACAAAAGCGTGCTGAAGTTATCTTATAAAGTTTATTTTTGAGTTCACAGGGGAATTATCATTCAACAGGGAGCATTTCGAAAATGTCGTAGGTTGCTTCAACATTATGTTTTGCCCATACTTCTGTTTCAAAACTACACAACTGAATTTCTGTAGTTTACTCAAAATCAAAAGAAAAAAAATTGGGAAGTTTCGTAGAAAGTATCGCCAGAAAAACAACCCCGCCCCCGCTCAAAATAAAAAAAAACTATGGATCGTCCAGTTAGGGCATGGGTCTCCAACTCTTGGAGTCTTATTGACGACGCAGGTAACAATCCAACAAATTAGGTACAAAGTTGATATACAAAAATTAAATCGGAATATATTTGTTGAAATTACACTTGAATCTTACACCAGACGAGACATGAAACATATTCATTTACTTGTGCTGGATATTTGGCACCGTTTTGTTGCGATGAGACCCTCGATGTTTGGCCTTATTTTGCGTTGGTTTGCTATTCCTAAGACATTATAAAAACTCTCGTCCGTTAGCCTTGTGCGAAAGGCTGATTTGTTAACTTTCATTGTTAAAAAAAAATTGCTGTTAATTACTTCACAAGCCTTTAACATACACTCTTCAATAAAACTTCCTCCAACGAAAGGACGCGACGATTTTGCAATTATTTCACTTATGGCAAAGCTTGCTTTCACCGAATCTTCCCAAGTTTTGTTTATGTCTGAGAAAAATTTCCTTTGTTTTATCAGTGAAAATTTTAATTGTAATACCCTTTCGTGACAAATTGTTTCAGTATAGACATGGTTTTTTCCCCTGTGTAATGAGTCGTAATGTCCTCGGATGTTGTATTATTTTCGAACAGCAATAATTGCACAACATATGAGACACTGAATTTTGTTACTATAATTTCACACAAAATACATATCCTCCCACTTCTCATAAAATATTCTGTGCTCTTCCAAACATATACGCTCATTGGACATTGTGTATGGGTTTACTACTTTATAAACAGTTTATGTCAATCAAGTTTTGCGTTAACTGCATATATGCAGAATTAATGATTCATAACTGCACACTTCAATGATCTGACCGAAGCTTGTTTATTTTGTCATATTGAAAACGAAATGAAAGTTATTGAATTTACAGTTTGATTATTACAATAAAATAAAATATGAACACGATAAAACTCATAGCTGACGTCGTACGATTTTAGTTTTTCTGGAAAAATCTCAACCACGACGCGGGACGAAACAAAGTGCCTTGCGGGCCGCGTGTTGGAGACTCCTGAGTTAGAGTTAGGAATACAGATTGCGCAGAAAATTTAGAATTTTCGAAGAATTCCTAACCCAATAATTAATAATTCTTCATTTTAAAACTTCACAGGGGTGTTTTTATCAATTCCTATTACATTTTGAATTGGTGGCGCTTACAAAAGATCCGATTTTTGTTTAGAATTGGAGATTATATTGATGACAATTTCGATTTTGAATCTATGTTTATTCAGCTTTAAATAAATGTGTTGCCATTAAACGGTGCTTAGCGTTTAGAAATATTCGATGTTTTGTATTTAAAATTGATAAATCATAATACGGTCTGTGATCACATGGAAAGCACCGCGATCACACTTTGTTCAGTTTCATTGAACCGTTAATGCAAGAACAATAATAATATGAAACATGCTCTTGAACTCTGAGCTATAAAATATTTCTCGTCTTCGTAACTTTCTAGCCATCTTTGTTATAAGAAATACATATCAATTTTTCTCCAATTATATATCGTATATATAATATGTTACATTTTACATACATCACATGATATAACAATTCTAAAATATCCATAAAATTATATTATTTGGTGGTTCCGGAAGATCTTATGAGAATATACTGGAGTAACAAATGCACAAATGTGCTTGTTCAAGATTATTTCTGTCCGTCAGGTTAATCAGACTGGCCGTGCATAACTTACATTTCAATTTACAAATACTGTTTCACCCCGATGTCGCATCATTCATATTCCTTAGATTTAGAATATAAATAGTTATTATCCTGGATTATGCGAAGGGAAAGTATTCTTATTCAGTATATCACAAATACACTTAAACATAATTCAATGGGATGAGAGGAATATTAATTTTGACGCTCATTGATAGACGTGGATGATATTCAACTGAGACAATTAACAAAAGGCTCTTTTCACAATATCGATGATAAAATTTACTCACAGCATTCCATAATGAAGGTTCTTTCTGTTTACAGATACTTCGATTCTTTTTCTATTCAGAATCATTCAATCGAAATTAATAGCTTTGTTTGAATGAAAATAGTAGTCATGTTGAAGGAGTGAAGTTTATATCACGATTTGTTCAATTACCTAAACTCGCTTTTGTATGAGAAGTAGTCGATATGTTAAGTCCCGATCTGCATTTCTTATTCAAATATTATTTTCGATCTTGAACGATATATTATTTCGACAGCAAACTTAGATTCCATACGCCCCGCCCCCTTCCCTTTTGTACACTCCCAAAACACCATTTTCGAAATTTATTTTCGATTTTTATGTCTTCATTTATGCGATGTTACAGGCAAGGAGAAAAATGTCTGTATTGTCTGTTAGCACATTCTCAATACATAACTATGTATATTTTAGCCGTCTTTGTTGCTATTTTGCGGTTTACCCAGTTTTGCGTTGGAACCGGCTACGTAAGAAGAATGAATGTGCGTTTACGTTCTTTCAGTTTCGTACGCAAATCAACATTGGAAACTGACCATTTATTCTGCAGTAATGCAACAGAATATTGAAATTAAATTTATCCATTGCAAGTTGAATTGTAGGATGCGGAATCTTCAGCTTCACGCAAAGTAAAAGGCATTTAGTCGTCACCTATGTATTTGAGATTGATGGATTTCCAAATTATAGCATATTAATAATAAACAACCAACCACAATAACATTCAATGTATTAACTTAACCCAAACCCAACGATGACGGGGTTTGGGTAGAAACTGAATCACAGCAAACGAGTGAGATCACGTACCAAAGTAGTTTTAAGACAATCGCATACCAAAGTGACACCACTATTTTTTTTCAAACTGTGCCAACTTTATCGAGTTTAGCGTTTAAATCTTACGAAAAATTGTAAAAGAATATTATTCATTTGTTTGATCACATATTTGTCAACACTGGCTCAACTATTTAGGAAGTCGCAGTTTCAAAAGGAAGGGGTTAAAACTATTAACACGGGACTCATTCGAAACGTGCAATTTTCTCCAGTTGTCCCTTGGAATACGTCATGTGATGGATTTGACATGCTATATCAAAACATAGTGGGCATTTCTTCGCATGCTTGACTCTCTGAAATGGGGAAACGTGTCTATATGAAAACAAGTAATTGGATTAGGAAAAATGTTATATTTTTTAAAAATAGACAAAAAAAGAGTATATTTTTAAATTGGTATAAATAAATATAAAGTTGGAAATAGCGTACTTACTCATATTTTCAAACAACACAGCAAAAGGGAATCTAGAGCAGAAGTATCACCCTGAACCTTACCACGTTGGATTTGCGTCAGTAAGCTATGACGTCAAATGGTACACGTGATATAGAGGTAATAATATTGGTTCGCCTTCAAACACTGATTATATCCCAGAAGTCATTCTATTTGTAACGCAAAGGCCATTAATGTGTTTTCGCACCAATAAGTCTTCCCTATATGATTGATTTTAAAACATTCACATTTTTTGTCCCAAAGTAGAGCAACTGAGCTCAACTACTAAAATTTGATGGAAACTGACCATTTAGTGATTCATAGCCATAGCGCAAAACATTTCAACAAACTCTTTTAATAAATTAACCTGACTGCTTGATAATTCTCTTTTATCCTCATTTTTCTTTCAAATAGTTTCAGGAGATACGAAGAAATATTGAGTTTTAGTTGATATTGTGTTCCTGATTGTTTTATCTCATGAGGAAGAAACTCCACTGCCAGATAATATATAATTTAGTATCGTGTTCATGTCATGATACTATTTGGATCAGATAAAAGTCTAAATGCCCATGTACACGACAATGTGCCAACCCACCGCAGCATGGTTTCATGGTTTGCTTTATTTTATTCGTCACCAGTGGCCTGCGTTTCGTTATGCAGCATTTTTGACCGCAATATGCGGTATCGAGTGTCGTGGTCTGCTCGTCCTGGTGGTTTTCCAGAGGTAACTGGTTGTATTTAATGTCACAAGCGAAATTTTTGTACTATTTTGCACGGGATTGCAACACACCCTAATAATATTAAATATACGTGACTATAGATAATTTTTTGAAACTCTATGATAATTAATGATTGTTTTCAGTTTTTAAATAAATTTATTTCATTGTCAAATTATAACTTTAATCTGTCTGAATATTTATATTCTAAAAAATATCGAAGTCCATTGTCTGGTAGGGTCTGCTTTCAATTAGTCTAGTCTCCTTGATTATTACCAGCAATATATATTAGCAACTGATATATAAAGTCGGATCAAAATGCAGCACTGTATCTGAACCCTCTTTGAAACTAACAGCAACTTATTGTATTGTACTCAGGAAGCAAAATCACACATTTTCGATACCTTTATTATAAAAATTCACGTCTTAAAGAAGGAGAACCACAGAAAACTTTTCATTTTACAACAAAAATGAATGATATTGTGATTCTCAACCGTAGTAATCATGAAATATTTAGATATCAATAAATTATATAAAATTGTAAAGGAAATATTCTTACCAGAGACTCACCAACGATTGAAAACTAAGTTTACAAATGAGTTGGCAACGGTTGGGCAGCATGGTATCACGCAGACACCTAATACCAAGTTCGCAAATCGGAATAACCACAAAGTGTGTTGTTGCTATTTTTGTCAGATATAACAAAACCTCATCATCGTTCCAGTCGTTTGTCTTTGATATTTTGTTATTCTATGTTGTACATGTTCAAATATTTGCAATTAATTAGATTCGGGTCCGATAACGTGAAATTTATTATACAGGAGAATTGTTCACCATTCTTATAACAAGTCAATATGTATATTGTGTCAACTTACATTACACTGTATATAAAAATAAACGAGTTTTATTGATATTTACGGCAACTAAACCGAGCAAACTTGTGCAAACAAGGATATCCAATAAAGGCACTCCAGAA
The DNA here is from genome assembly GCF_964204865.1 of Styela clava. Taxonomy (NCBI): domain Eukaryota; kingdom Metazoa; phylum Chordata; class Ascidiacea; order Stolidobranchia; family Styelidae; genus Styela; species Styela clava. Next base: position 9,691,288 of record NC_135254.1, read on the forward strand.
GTGTGTGTACCAATATGGAGGTAACTAAATTTGTTCGCCTACTTTACATCAAGTAGTGTAAAGGGACGGAAGCCTATTGGCAGGTGTATATTCACTTGGCTAACACAAACAGCCCCCGAACTCGTAATAGAACTGAAATCTAGAAAATCGTAATAAAATAATGGCCCAACCTGGTACACAAACTGCGGTAGTACCGAAATTTTTAATATTGCATTGCCTGTTTGAGGAGACTTTAATAATCGAACGATAGAGATTTACATCTATTATAAAGCAATGTTACATATATACTACAATGCATAGCATAATACACATATAATAACAAATGGTAAGTCTTCCAATGCAATGTTTGTCTGAAATTGGCACGCAAAGCAGAAATATTGCAATTTCAAATTTATCCTCTTCGTAACAATTCTGGTTCCTGTAACCAATACGTGTACTTGATTTTCGAGAAAACTTAGAAATGCAGGATATAAAAAAATCACAACACATTCAAACTTTGTGTATAATAGTTTAAGATTGACAATAAAATTTTCATTGATTCTCAAAAGTTGCTACAATTATTCAAGATGACATTTTGAAATGAAATTTTAACGAATTATGTAGTTCAGACCATAATGGAAAGATTATGGCCGATATTCAAGTTAAATATTATATTTAATTTTTTTACCTGGAATTCAGGTAAATTTTACGAACATGACTATGGAAAATTTATTCTGAAATAATGCAACAGATTATTTAAGTGAAATATATCCATTGCAAGTCGAATTGGAGTTACAACTTCTGGTCATAAGGCGACCCAATAATTTTCTTTGCTATATATAATAGCAGTGAATATGTTTGACTAGGCACGCGTCATCTTTTTATAAAATATTTTCTTTAGTCAAACTCCAGTCGAGACCGGTAATACAGAAAAGTAAACTATCGAGGTCGGATATTCTTTATGCATTTCGTAAACGAATCTTGTCTGTGCTCACGAAACCACCTATTATATCACTCGGGGAAATCACCTTAGCGGTGCATTTTTTCTGTCACACGATATAAGAGCGGGTCGAACGCACTATACCTCATAACAAAATATTTCTAGCAGATAGAACATTAAGGACAACAAGGGTAGAAAAATTGTGGAACTATTATGCAATCGTTATTTGAAAACATCTGTGCTTGGAAGGCACCAACAAGTAAGCAATACGAAGATATTCAAGAATATCTCAAAATATCATCTTTCTTCAGTATTTACGTTTCTCGAGAATTGAAAGAACCATTTAGACATACAAGCGTTGTACTTTTCTTCGATGGAAAGCCTATTTTTCTTATAAGTCGAAGAATACCGGATAAGACATCTCTATGCAATGCATTATTTGGATCGAAAGCAGTTACATACATTGAATCCGTCGAAAACAACACAAGAGAAAGGAAATACTGCGGTCCAATATGGGAGACTCAGTGCAAAGTTGAAGCCAATGCAATGATTAAACGTATTTTAAATGACTGTGAAACCATCTATAATTTATGGGATAAAAATTGTCGAGATCACGTGACAAAAACTATTCAAAACGCAATGCGTGGAAAAGAATGGAAATTTGTTTCGGAAGAAAACTTTTACGAATTTGTTGAAAATGTTCGAATTGCAGATCGAATTCGTGTATTCTTCATTGTCGTGTTATTTTTCACCACCGCACTTTTGTTCTCCACCAGGATATTTTTAGTTGTCGCAATTTTGTTTTTAATATTATATCTCTTTAGCGATAATTGTCACGAAACAGTAGACAGTATGTTCCAAACTGTTTCAAATGCACTGTGTTATCAAAAACAACTTTTGTCGCAAATTACTGGAGTTTCATCAAAATTGTGGCCGCATTGTTTTAAGACAGACATGTGGTTCTCTGATAAGTTTTTCTTGATTTTTTATTTATTTATTTGCTCTTGTTCATTGTTGAGTTTGCTATCCCGAGTATCGAGCCATATTTTGTAAACATTTGAGTGTATTTTATCTTCTTACACTTTACATTGATTTCTCATGTATTTTATTTACTACCTCACAAATTTTACCTCAAAATTAATTAATTTAGTAATTGAAAATATGCAATTTTTATATATTTTATTGACTTTATTTATAACGACTATCTTGACAAAAATAAAATATTATAACATAAATAAGTGTTTGTACATGTTAAGTTTGTAGTTTGGGAAGAGAAAACTAAATAAGGCTAGTGTTATATCTAATAGATTTGGAATAACTGAAAAACTCCTGATGTACTTTTATCTATAATAATTCTATACCTGGGCTTGCGTAACCCTGATCTAATAGAAGTGAAATGCTGAACTGATATCGCCAGATTTCTAATTCCATCTCGACGTTTTGATCTTTATGTTCGTGGGTTAGATAGAATTTCGCTTAACAAAGATTTAGAATTCAATTAGTGATGCTTTGTAAAAAGATTCAGTCTTCAAATAAAAAGAGATAAAAATAAGATTTTCAGATTTCTAATTATAATAGAGTTATGGCTTTACGATCTTGGCGAGGGTGGCAAACACGTGGATCGCGATCTACCAGTCGATCGCATGTCTGGAGTGTTCGATCGCGTCTTATCGACATGACAAAAAGGAAGCACGTGGCCAACCTGTTTTCGTCTGAGATCGACTAAATTTTTTTCAATATCTTGGGATCTACTGATGGATAATAAATTTACACTAAATAATGAATTAGTACTAAACTGAACATCAGTGATGATGTCCCTGCTTCAAATCCTTGAACACCTTGAACTGCTGGTGGAAATTTCCATTCTAATCTTCCCCGTTTCGACGGAACCTAGTTGACCTTATATATATACTAGGTGGCGAAACTGAAGATTTAATATTAACAATAAATGAAGGTAACCTCAAAACGTAGACGACAATTTTCTTCAAATTTAATTTTTGGTAGCATTCGTCGTATTCTGCTTTGTCATATTGTGTCAGGGAGGTTTCAGTTGTAGTAGTGTCTTGAACTTAAAAGCCTTCACGAGATTGCTCATACCGAAATAAATTTCTCCTCATTTAATACGATGGGTTTCGTGAGTGCAGTTTGGACAGGTACGAACACAATAATCTTCTGCTTAATGTCTGAACAAGCTCTGCTTGAATACTAGTTGAATACAATTCTTGTTAGGCATGTCGATGAGACACGATCGACCACTCAAGACGTGCGGATCTACTGGGGGATGGATCATGATCGACGTGTTGCCCTCTGATAGAATATAAGATTGAGCATAAGCTTTTTATGTCAATTAATTAGTACTTGAGTTTGGTGTCACTGCTCACGATAGCTCTACTGTGATGATGACAATTCTTTGAAATTTTTAAATCAAACATTGAATCATGGCAAGGTTATCATGATCTTGCTATTGCATGAGTAATTACAACAATGCATTAAACGGAAATTAGATTGCGTCAAACTTCCATTAATAGATAATCAGAGATTGTTCAGTTTCGTTTAAAACCTATTGTATAATATTCACTCAATGGTATAAAATTCTAACATAGATATCGAAATTCATGAACATTGCAAAAATTAGAATTTCTAACAAGACCGTGGAAACGTTTTAATGTCGAGTTGTTCTTTTTTTTTTCAGCTTTGAGCAGAAAACCATACTATCTAATCCACACGCGAAATTCTTTATTCAAAATTAGGAAGTAGGCTGCAGATTTTAAAAAAAAATCCAATAAATTAGGTAGATTAGACTGTTTGTAGCGCGTGGGACAAAAAAGTTGAATTTTAGAAAATAATGTTTGATGAAATGGTTATTGGCTCAATACGATCTCATTCTAATATTTGAACCCAGAAGTTATTCCAAGCTTAAGCTCTGGTCTTCTTTGTATTGATTTACTTACCAGATACGAAAAGATACAGATAATGGTTCACTTTCTCACAATAAATGAATGAATCATGTGATAATGACGTGCAAGAAATTCAGAGAAAAATGATTTGACCCAACACCAGCCATTATTCAAGGCATGATCATCGCATCATTTCTGCTTTTCAGACAATTAAAACACGGAATCAAGTCAGATGAAACCACTGTCGAGTTGATCACTGAATACTAATGCAGGCAAACGTGGAAATGTTGCAAACATCAGTATACATTTTTAGCATTCTGACCATAAAGCTTGTAGATTTTCAGTTGAAGACCAACTTAAATTTCCTTGGATTAGTTGATTAAACGTTTTTAATTTATCATATTTGCATTGGTAAGGTTACAGCTGTCAATCTAAACTGTCGGTTCATAATGTTGTAAAAAAAGATAAAAAAATTTCGAGCAGAAAATTGAGCCTGAATTTAGAGACACTTATACTGTCGTCCCAAACTGTATCGATAAATATTCGAAACTCTCTAATGATTTTAAGTACACGTTGTTTAAAGTTCGAAGAGATGTATAGCCCGACTGGTGTAAAGTTACCCAGACAAAATTTCGGCTTATGTCTTATATGTCTTGCGGAACTAATTTGTTAAGCATGACTTTGGAGATTGTGGATTTTCTCGGTTTCAGAACAAAAAGTCCTTTTTAGCACATAACAAGCATAAATTACTCACGAAGTTCGAGCCGCATTTTTTGATCATACATTTTTGAATAGTTAGACATTGCCAGACGAACCGTGCAATATTTCTTTACCTCAAAAATACCAATCTTAACACCGTTGTGTATGGGAATTTTCCAAATAAAACCACAAAAATTCGTTGAAAAGGCTTTTTATTTATTGAACCGCCCATACAGTATTGAGATCTGCTTTACTCTTTCGTTGTTCCTGATCATACTTTCAGAGGAAAGTTTCTGCGATCTGTAACTAACTTTTCCCTTCACGTAAATCAATAAAATGTGCTTGACTTGATCTCGAAGAACGAGCACGGTGAGGTATGTATAAAATAGACTAAGTAACTAATTCATATCGGAGTAAACAAATGTAGCCATAAGCTTGAATCTCTAGTATTTAAGACTTCATGTATCCAAATTATCAATTAATTTTCACACATATCAACTAATTATAAAAATGATCATTTTCGTCCACTTTCTTTGAGAAATTTGCTGAGAAATGCGTTTTCATGTAACGGGCTATCATGAAAAAACTTCAGACTCAAAGCAGAAAGTGCAGAATATGAGCTCCCAATATATCGAAAAAATATTAAAAAAATCTCGTTTGATGTCAGTGTCAATCCATCACAAATAATTAATCTTTGGGCTTCGTCTCAGTTTTTCCATGTTTTCAAAAACAAAACCACCAACCAATCGACATCTGTCTAGAGTTTAAGTTGGGCCTGAATCATTTTAGAGAAAGGATAAAGCCTGTCAGTCATGACTGGCTAACTATCAAATTAGTGACATAATTTAAATCAGACTCGTAACAAAAGCAGAAGCTAATAAGCGAATGTAATTTTTTTTGTTTACAAACAGTCTTGACGTAGATTTCTTTTCAGATCTATTAGCTTGACTTCATTTATTTACTTTTCAGTCACTTGCAAAACAAAAACTATAGCATGCTGAAGTTATCTTATAAAGTTCATCGTTTCAGTTCATTGTCAAATTATCATTCAACAGGGAGGAACATTTGGAGAATGTCGTTCTTATGTCAATCTTATGTTTTGCCAATACTTCTGTTAAAACTACACAACCGAATTTCTGTAGTGTTCACTTGTTATTTTATAAAGATTTATTTGCAAACAAATGACAAAGGGTTTTTTGAAGGGGATTTTGGGATCTTTTGTAGGAACCCCGCCAAAAAAGCAACCCCGCCACCGCTCAAATTAAAAGAAATTAGTAATTGTCCAGTTAGGGTTAAAAATACAGATTGCGCTGAAATTCTTGAAGAATTCCCAACCTGATAATTATTAATTCTTCACTTTAAAACGAGACTGGGGTGTTTTTATCAAATCTTACATTTTGAATTAGTGACGGGGCGCTTACAAAAGATCCGATTTTTGTTTAAAATTGGATATCATATTGAACGCAATTTTGATTTTGTATTTATGTTTATTCAGCTTTAAATAAGTGTGTTGCCATAAAACGGTGCTTGTCGTTTAGAAATATTGAATGTTTTGTATTCAAAATTAATAAATCATAATACGGTCTGTGATCACTTGGAAAGCACCGCCATCACACTTTGTTCAGTTTCATTGAACCGTTAAAGCATGTACGATAAATGTATGAAACATATTCTTGAACTTTGAGCTATAAGATGTATATCGTCTTGATATAATAAATACCGGTACATAAAAGTTTTCTATTATTTTACATGTTATATTTTTCTATAGCACGATATGTATGAAGTATGAAGATGATAATAGCATTCAGAAATACCTATAAAATTATATTATTTGGTGATCCCGGAAAATGTTATGAGACTATACTGGAGTAATAAATACACAAATGTAGTATGGTTAGGTTGAAGATTATTTGAGCCCGTCAGATATATCATTTATAACTTACATTTCACTTGGTAAATAATATTTTATCTCGATGCCGCCCCATTCATATTCCTTACAATATGAACCATTATTGTCTTGGAATAAGCAGAGGGAATGTATATTTATTCAGTACATCACAAATATATTCAAACATAATTCAATGGGATGAAAGGAATATTAATCTTGACGCTTGTTGATAGACGTGGATGATATTCAATTGAGACAAATAACAAAAGGCTTTTTTCACAATATCGATAATAAAATTTATCTAGGGCACTTTATTACAAGGTTCTTTCTGTTTACAAATATTTCGATTGTTTTACTATTCAGAATCATTCGATCGAATTCAATAGCTTTGTTTGTATGAAAATAGTAGCCATGTAGAAGGAGTGAAGTTTATATCACGATTTGTTCAATTACCTAAACTCGCTTTTGTATGATAAGTAGTCGATAGGTTAAGTCACCTGCATTTCTTATTCAAATATTATTGTCGATCTTGGACGATAGATTATTTCAAAAGCAAACTTAAATTCCAAAAGCTCCCTTCCCTTTTGTACGCCCCTAAATCGACCGGAGATTTTTAGGTCTCTCGTTTTTGCGATGTTACAGGCAATGAAAAAAACGACTAAATTGCCTTTTAGCACATTCTCAATACACAACTCTGTATATTTATCCCTCTTTGTTGCTAGTTTGTGATTTACGCAGTTTTGCGTTGTAACAGGCGATGTAAGAAGAATGCGCGTCCCCACGTTACTTCAGCTTCGTACGCAAATCAACATTGCGTGAACTAACTGACTCGTTCAAAGACGAGGATTCAGTAAAGGGGGAATATTTTATTATAAATATATATAAAATGCATCGTCATTTGTATTTTTTATAGTAACATTTTTCTCAAACCACAACAAAAAACATAAAACGTGTCCTTTTGATTTGTCTGTGAGAAAAAAAAATGTAGTTAAAAGAAGGTTTTACCCTCTTTTTTACCATCCGAAACGATTTTTACAATGTTTGGTTTGGTAACTTCCAATAGGTTCGATAAGCTGGTTACGATTGTAGCTGGTCATCTACGTTGGTTACAACTATAGAATACGATGCGGAATCTTCACCTTTACGCAAAGTGAAGGGCATTTAGTCGTCACCATTGTATTTGAGATACCAGAAGTGGATGTATTTCGAAATTACAGCATATTTATAATAAGCAAACAATCACACTCATATTTACATGCGCATTCAATAATAATGGTTCTGTTATTCTTCTCAAATCAACATTTGAAATTTTTTTCTCATCTTCAATCTGAGAATTGAAAAGAAAGTTCCCTTTAAGGTATTTTTAACCAGAATTCTGATTCTTGAGATTTTTTACTTTGCAATCTGAATCAGATTATCTAGTCTAACCGACAACAAACCTTTGTACAAGACACATTGCATAAGTCGCCAATATATCCGACAAACTGTATCAACCCAGATTTAGTTATTTTAATTTTTTCGTTAGCTCAATTTCTCGTATACGAGTGATAAACCGGCGTGGGCTGAATGGAATTCCTGAATTAGTTCAAGCAGTAAATTGAATCTGTGGCAATTTCCTACATCTTGTTTCGCTTATTTGTTGACACCCACTAAACTTGCAGGAGAATATATCGATACCACCCAACTAGATGGAAATCGGTTATATTGATGAGTATGAAAACATACATGAAGTTCAATTATGCGTTCAAAATGTCCACTACTTTGGATTTAGTCTGGTATGCTGTTGTGGGATCTCAGTGATTACACTGGGTGTCCCAAAATCAATGAAACCCACAAAATTGCTAATAAATATGTTGATTTTAACCCTATGGTTTATATTTTTCAGATTTGATAGCAGTTATAGATAAAAAATATTATTTCAAAATCCCATAGCTTTGATTAACCCTAATCAAACGATGACAGGGTTGGATTAGGGTTAGAAACTGAATTCTATGATAATTTCATTTTGAAATTAAGCACGTTAAGCAAGTGAAATCACATACCAAAGTGGCACCCCTATTTCTATTGCAAACGGTGCCAACTTTATCGTGAAAAGTTTAAATCCTACGGAAAATTAAAAAAATATATTATTCATTTGTATGATCACATATTTTTCTGCGCTCTCACAACCTTTCAACGATTTGCAGAAGGGGTTAAAACTATAAACAGATGATGTATTTGTCATGCTTCATTGAAACACAGTGAGCATTACTTCGCATGCTTGATTCTATGAAAGCGGAAATGTGTCTATATGACAACAAGGAGTAATTGGATTAACAACAAGTTAAATGTTTTTTAAATAGACAAAAAGAAGTATTTTCAAATTGTTATAAATAAATATAAAGTTGTTTAAATAATGTACTTACTTCCATTTTCAAACCCAACACCACAATGTTGTCGGGCATACGGATGAGTACGTCTTCGAGAGCAAACTCGTCAATTTTATTATCCAATCCGCGAAATAAAATCCCACCAACAGTCCTAGCAATGCCAATTCCCTCTTTCTGTTTTGACATTGGAATATTTCCATCAAACAATAAAAATAATATCAAGTCTCAGTCGATGTGTCAGTATGGAAAAGCCTCTGATAAGATTTGAGTTATTTCTTTATATATATATATAAATATCTATTTATATCTTTCTAAATTTATATATAAATTATTACCAATGTGGGCTTGATAAAATATGAGGGAAATTTCAACTGAAGGGTTATATCAATTCAACACAAACAATATTTTCTTATCATCACAAACTGTCATAAAGTGAACTATGCAGTGAGCGGATTTTTCAAATTTTTTGTTTTTTGTATACAGTTCAAATAGCGTCGAAAATAAAGGGAACCAGCCCTATTACAATAACCCTTCGATAAAATTTTTATCTCAGTATAACACTCAAATCAGACGTTTATCTTTTGTAAAACAACCTGACGTTCCCAATGTGAGTTTTTCCTGCTTTTTTATTTATTTGAACCCAGATTGTAGTCATTCGAGCTGGGGTTATGTTTATGTTTTTATTTCTTAGATCTTTGTTAACATTAAAAATGAGAATTGAAGCTGGTCTCGCCAAGTTTTTATTTCTTAGATCTTTGTTAACAATAAAAATGAGAATTGAAGCTGTTCTCGCCACGTTTTTATTTCTTAGATCTTTGTTAACATTAAAAATGAGAATTGAAGCTGGTCTCGCCAAGTTTTTTTTTCTTAGGTCTTTGTTAACATAAAAAATGAGAATTGAAGCTGGTCTCGCCAAGTTTTTTTTTTTTTAGATCTTTGTTAACATTAAAAATAAGAATTGAAGCTGTTCTCGTCACGTTTTTATTTCTTAGATCTTTGTTAACATTAAAAATGAGAATTGAAGTAAAAGAGAAATTTACGTCGAACTGTTTGCAAGCAGAATATTACATTCTGGGTGTTCACTGTAGCCTACCCCCCCCCCCCCCCCCCCCAACCGTTTGTGGAATATCTACAAGGAACCGTCCAACAAAATATATATATTGAATAATTCAGCTCTATAACCAACCAACCCAATCCAGTCAAGCACTCAGACTATTTCAAATGAAATAGATTTATTCGCTGGAAAGTTTACTCGCATTCGAGAATGCACTTAAATGCAATTCCGAACATATTTCTCGCAGCCTGTTTTAAAGTTTTGAATTACTTAAATTTCGTTTCGCTTTTTTTGTAAACCACGCAACTTCTGTGTCGATTTACAGTAGGACAATATCTTAGTATATTACAATTACAATATTACTTCAAAATTGAAGAAACTTTTTTTATATTGACAAATTGCTGTTTATTACAAAAATATGCATAACTTCAGAATCTTGATGTCGGGTTGTCTACACAACCATTATGAAAGTTACTCTCATTTCCAAATTTAATTTGTCAATTTATTACTTTAACCACTTGCTATTTGAAGCAATCATTTTCCAAAAACTCTCGTTAAATCAAGATAATCGAACCAAAATTATGGCGTTTTTGAAACAACTGATCGGTTTTCACAGTAGGATCGTGCTAATTACCATGCAAAGCTCATATAGGTATATATGGGAAGCAAGATTATACGTCAAATATCACAAAAAGCATATCAAGTCGTTTCAAAAAACCTAATTGTAATAACTATGTTATAAAATATCTCAAATCTGATACGAAATCACCAAAATATTATATAGTAGGATAATTAAATAATTTTTTTTTGTCAAAGCGAGCGCAATGAACGCACAGATTAAAAAAAAACTTCTGACTGACCTATTTTCAATTTTTGTGCATTTTACTTTTTTTCATTCAACTCGTTGTGAAATTCCAGCACATTGTAACGTTAAAGACTATAATCCCCGTTCTTAACATAACAGACTATTTGCTCAGATTTTCCCCTCGATTACGTCATATTTTCTAAAATCATGTGATCCAACATGCTACAATGAAACACGGTGGACATTACTTCTAATAATTGACTAAGTCAAAAAAAAGGGATCTAAATATCCACAAGTGAATGGATTACGGTAATCTTCATTCATTCTTAAAATAGACAAAATAGTCTAATTTTAAGTGATCATAAGTACACAGAGTTAAAAATAGTGTACTCATTTAAAATGAAATAAAAACATTCCCGATTACTTTGACGACGCGTAACAAGTTCGCCACCTACTTACCATCATTCTGCTTTATCATTTTATAAAGTATTACGTAACTTACTAATTATCAAATACCTCGTCATTCGTTGAATCGAATCTCATCATTCGTTGCTGACACCATGAAGGCGTTATGCCCCGAATATTTACCAGAAGGTCAAAACGACGTACCCACTTTTTTCAATGGATATAGTCTAGTTTCCACTGGTAAATCATCCTGTAATGTTCGAAAATATCTTTGACAATCAATTAATTCTTGACTTAACATGAAAATCACTGATTGTTTTAGGTTTTTAAATAAATTTTATTTCGTTGTCGAATGATAACTTTCATCAGTCAGAATATTATATTCTAAAAAATATAGTTCATTGTCTGGAAGGGTCTGCTTCTACCTATAGCTTCGATGAATGATTAATACCAGTAATATAAGATAGCAACTTGTAAATAATAATATTGTATAAAAATGCAACAATATATATAAACCCTCATCGAAACTAACGGTAACTTATTGTATTGTAGATGGAAAGCAAAATCACATACAATGTATAATTAATAGAATGACTTAAAATTTTAATTTCCCAAACACCTTCTACTTGTACTGTTGGAATCAATTATTTTCGATACATTTATTTAAATAATTTTCGTCTTAATAGAAGAACAAACTACAAATAACTTTTTATTTTACGACATGAAGAAATGATACCTTCAAAAGAAATTATATCGTGGTTCTCAGGTGTAATATCATGAAATATTTCGATATCAATAAATGATGAAAAATTTTAAATAAAAATATTCTCACCAGGAAATTAGATGTCATTGAGAACAAAAAGATGTGGCAACTGTTGGGGTACCTAAATCAGCATGGTGTCACGCAAGACACATCATATTAAGTTCGCAAATCGGAATAACCACAAAGTGAAGTGTTGCTATTTTTGTCAGATAAATTTAAATATTCTACAAAACCTTATCATCGTTCCATATTTTGTCTTTGATATTTTGTTCATTCTATGTTGTACATGTTCAAATATTTGCAATTAATTACATTCGCGTCCGATAAGGTGTAATTTATTATACAGGAGAATTGTTCCCCACTCTCAAAACAAGTCAATATACTGTGTCAACTTACACTGAATATAAAAATAAACGAATTTTACTGAAACTTCATAGCAACTAAACTGAGCAAACTTTCGCAAGGAAAAATAAAATGTGACGCATGGCTAACTTCCGAATACTCTTTTACAAAACTAAGAATAACGTAATTCAATTAAAATTAAATATTGTGTCAACTTACTTTGTATAAAAATAAACTAAAATTTAAAGCAACTAAACTGAACAAATTTGAGCAAACAAGAATAACCAATGACGCAGGGCCATCTTACTTAACTCTAAATAAAGTCATTCAATTAAAATTAAATATATCTAAATGTTAAAGATAGTTTCAGAATTGGGGGCTGTTTTACAGATATTGACGTTAACCCAAATCTTAAAATCTTAAGTCTGAGTAAAGTTTTTAATATTGAATTGACTGTTTGAGAAGACTTTAATAATCGAACGATAAAGATTTACGTCTTTGCTACAGCAATGTTACATAATACAATGCATAGCATGACACACATATAATACCGAATGGTAAGTCTTCCCATGCAATGTTTGTCTAAATTGGCACGCAAAGCAGCAATATTGCAATGTCAAATTTGTCCTTTTCATAACAACTCCGGTTCCTGTAACCAATACGTGTATTTGGTTTTCGAGAAAACTTGGAAATGCAAGATATAAAAAATCACAACACATTCAAACTTGTATTGTGTGTATATATAATAGTTTTAAGATTGGCAATAAATTTTTATCGATTCTCAAAATTTGCTACAATTATTTAGGATATCATTTAAATTGAGATTTTAAAGAAATATGTAATTCAGATAATGGAAAGATTATGGTCAATATGAGTATCTAATGACAATGAGTATTTATTTTAATTGCCTTAAATTCAGGTACATTTTACGAATATAAACATGGAAAACCTATTTATAATTATTATTCTGGAATAATGCATCAGAATATTGAAGTTAAATTTATTTATTGTAAGTTGAATTGGGGTTGCAACTTCAAATCGCCTTAGTAATTTTTCTATAATAGCACATAAAATGTTTTACTTGGCGTGCGTCATTTTCAAAAATATTTGCTTTTGTCATGATCTAGTCGAGACCTGAATATTAAACTTTCGAGGTCGGATACTTTGCAAACAAACCCGAACAATCCCCCGTTACATTTTATTTATTACCCTTTGGTGGCAAATGTATATTGATATTTACATGAATCGATTTAAATCAAATAGTTCAAATAGAAGTTACTTGGCGTTCCATCTCACATACTCCAGACAATTCAAAATAGGAGAAATGCGGGCTAGTTTCTCCATTGCATATCATTTAACCTTGCTAACCTCGTTAAGTGGTGAAGAATTCTAACTAACGCCAAGTACTTCCTGACAATGAACCGAACGTTAAAAGCTACATATCGGGGTAAAAAATGCTCTTTAAGTATTAAGTAAGAGACGAGTACGTGAGGTCGGCATTGGAGCGTTTAAAATGTTGTCTGTGCTCACGAAACCACCTATTATATCACTCGGGGAAATCACCTTAGCGGTGCATTTTTTCTCCGACACGATATAAGAGCGGGTCGAACGCACTATACCTCATAACAAAATATTTCTAGCAGATAGAACATTAAGAACAATAAGGGTAGAAAGCGCCCACTTAAGAAAGATTCTGGAACTATTATGCAATCGGTACTTGAAAACATATGTGCCTGGAAGGCACCAACAAGCAAGCAATACGAAGATATTCAAGAATATCTCAAAATATCATCTTTATTCAGTGTTTACGTTTCTCGAGAGTTGAAAGAACCATTTAGACATACAAGCGTTGTACTTTTCTTCGATAGAAAACCTATTTTTCTTATAAGTCGAAGAATACCAGATAAGACTTCTCTATGTAATGCATTATTTGGATCGAAAGCAGTTACATACATTGAATCCGTCGAAAACAACACAAGAGAAAGGAAATACTGCGGTCCAATATGGGAGACTCAGTGCAAAGTTGAAGCCAATGCAATGATTGAACGTATTTTGAATGACTGTGAAACCATCTATAATTTATGGGAAAAAAATTGTCGAGATCACGTGACAAAAACTATTCAAAACGTCATGCGGGGAAAAGAATGGAAATTTGTTTCGGAAGAAAACTTTTACGAATTTGTTGAAAATGTTCGAATTGCAGATCGAATTCGTGTATTCTTCATTGTCGTATTTTTTTTCACCACCGCACTTTTGTTCTCCACCAGGATATTTTTAGTCGTCGCAATTTTGTTTTTAATATTATATCTCTTTAGCGATACTTGTCACAAAACAGTAGACAGTATGTTTCAAACTGTTTTAAATGCACTGTGTTATCAAAAACAACTTTTATCGCAAATTACTGGAGTTTCATCAAAATTGTGGCTGCATTGTTTTAAGACAGACATGTGGTTCTCTGATAGGTTTTTCTTGATTTTTTATTTATTTATTTGCTCTTGTTCATTGTTGAGTTTGCTATCCCGAGTATCGGGCCATATTTTGTAAACATTTGAGTGTATTTTATCTTCTTACACGTTACATTGATTTCTCATGTTTTTTATTTACTACCTCACAAATTTTACCTCAAAATTAATTAATTTAGTAATTGAAAATATGCAATTTTTATATAATTTATTGACTTTATTTATAACGACTATCTTGACAAAAATAAAAAAATATAACATAAATAAGTGTTTGTACATGTTAAGTTTGTAGTTTGGGAAGAGAAAACTAAATAAGGCTGGTGTTATATCTAATAGATTTGGAATAACTGAAAAACTCCTGATGTACCATCATCTATAATAATTCTGTACATGGGCTTGCGTAACCCTGATCTAATAGAAGTGAAATGCTGAACTGATATCGCCAGATTTCTAATTCCATCTCGACGTTTTGATCTTTATGTTCGTGGGTTAGATAGAATTTCGCTTAACAAAGATTTAGAATTCAATTATTTATGCTTTGTAAAAAGATTCAAGCTTTAAAAAATAAGAGATAGAATAGGATTTTCAGATTTCTAATTATAATAGAGATATGGCTTTACGATCTTGGCGAGGGTTGCTAACACGTGGATCGCGATCTTCCAGTCGATCGCATGTCTGGAGTGTTCGATCGCATCTTATCGACATGCCAAAAAGGAAGCACGTGGCCAACCTGTTTTCGTCTTAGATTGACTAAATTTTTTTCATCTTGCGATCGACTGATGGATAAAAAATTTACACTAAATAATGAATTAGTACTAAATTTTGAACTGAACATCAATGCTGATGTCCCTGAACACCTTGAACTGCTGGTGAAAATTTCCATCCTGATCATCCCCGTTTCGACCAGAATCTAGTTGGCCATGTAGATCCTAGGTGGCGGACCTAATTTGATAATAGTAATAAATATAGGTAATCACAAAACGTAGGCACGATTTCCGAAGGTAATGTAATTCATGATAGTATTCTTCGTATTCTGCTTTGTCAGATTTTTGTCAGAGAGGTTTAAATTGGAGTAGAAATTGAAGCCCTCGCGGGATTGCTCATACAGAAATAAACTTCTCCTCATTTAATACGATGGGTTTCGTGGGTGCAGTTTGGACAGGTACAACACAATAATTACTACAATGCATTAATCGGAAATTAGATTGCGTCAAACTTCCATAATTGTAATAGATAATCGGAGACTGTTCAGAATAGTTTAAAACCTATATTTTATAAATGTCATACGAGGTTATGAAATTCTAACATAGTTATCTAAATTCATGAACATCGCAAAAATTAGAATTTCTAACAAGACCGTGGAGACGTTTTAATCTCGAGTTGTTCTGATTCAATTTTCAGCTTTGAGCACAAAACCATACTACCTAATCCACCCGCAAAATTCTTTATTCAAAATTAAGAAGTAGGCTGCAGATTTAAAAAAAAATCCAATAAATTAGATAGATTAGATTAGACTGTTTGTAGCGCGTGAGACGAAAAAGTTGAATTTTAGAAAATAATGTTTAATATAATGGTTATTGACTCAATACGATCTCATTCTAATATTTGAACCCAGAAGTTATTCCAAGCTTAAGCTCTGGTCTTCTTTGTATTGATTTACTTACCAGATACGAAAAGATACAGATAATGGTTCACTTTCTCACAATAAATAAATGAATCATGTGATAATGACGTGCAAGAAATTCAGAGAAAAATGATTTGGCCCAACACCAGCTATTATTCAAGGCATGATCATCACATCATTTCTGCTTTTCAGGTAATTAAAACACGGAATTAAGTCAGATGAAACCACTGTCGAGTTGATTGCTGGATACTGGCATCGGTATTGCAGGCAAACGTGTAAATGTCGCAAACATTGATATACATTTTTAGCATTCTGACCATAAAGCTTGTAAGATTTTCAGTTGAAAACGAACTTAAATTGCCTATTATCCATGGATTAGTTGATTAAACGTTTTTAATTTTATCATATTTGCATTGGTAAGGCTACAGCTGTCAAATCTAAACTGTCGGTTCATAATGTTGTGATAAAAAAAGATAAAAATTTGTCACGCAGAAAATTGAGCCTGAATTTATAGGCACTTATACTGTCGGTCCAAACTGTATCGATAAATATTCGAAACTCTCTATTGATTTTAAATACACGTTGTTTGAAGTTCGAAAAGGGGTATAGCCCAACTGGTGTAAAGTTACCCAGACAAAATTTCGGCTTATGCCTTATATGCCTTGCGGAACTAATTTGTTAAGCATGACTTTGGAGATTGTGGATTTTCTCGGTTTCAGAAGAAAAGGTTCTTTTTAACACATAACAAGCATAAATTAGTCACGAAGTTGGAGCCGCATTTTTTGATCATACATGATTGAATAGTTAGACATTGCCAGACGAACCGTGCAATATTTCTTTAACTCAAAAATATCAAACTGATTACCGTTGTGTATGGGAATTTTCCAAATGAAACCACAAAAATTCGTTGAAAAGACTTCCTATTTATTGAACCACCTATACGGTATTGAGATCTGCTTCACTCTTTTGTTGTTAATGATCATAATTCATAGGAAAGTTTCTGCGATCTGTACCTAACATTTCTTCTCACGTAAATTAATAAAATGTGCTTGACTTGACCCCGAAGAACGACCCCAGTGAGCTATATATAAAATAGACTCAAATCAACTAATCCATATTGAAGTATACATATGTAGCCATGAGCTTGAATCTCTAGTATATATTTAAGATTTCATGTATGCAAATTATCAATTGTTCTTAGCCATATCAACGAATTACAAAAATGAACATTTTCGTTCATTTTCCTTGAGATACCTGCTGAGAACTTAAAATGCATTTTCATGAGAGAGCCATCATGAAAAAACTTCAGACTCAAAACAGAAAGTGCAGAATATGAGCTCCCAGTATATCGAAAAAATATTAAAAAAATCTCGTTTGATTTCAGTGTCAATCCACCACAAATAATTAATCTTTGGGCTTCGTCTCAGTTTTTCCATGCTTCTAGAAACAAGAGAGCTATGCTCAAATATATGGACACGTAGCGCCACCCAATGGCAATAATTTTGATGACGTCATAGCGAAAAAAAAGTAATAGCCTTCTGGAGAAAAATTTTATCTTCAACCACTGAAAATTTCAAAGCAATTGGTCCAGTATTCGAAGAGAAAAGCGACTTTTTAAAAACGTGTCAAAGAACAAGAACAACAACAAGGACAACAAGAACAAGAACAACAACAAGGACAACAAGAACAAGAACAAGAACAACAACAACATAATATTGAAACGATCGTTATGTCCACTACGTGTCCAAAAAACCACCAACCAATCGACATCTGTCTAGAGTTTAAGTTTGTGCCTGAATCATTTTAAAGAAAAGATAAAGCCTGTCAGTCATGACTGTTATTTGTTGGCTAACTATCAAATCAGTAACATCATTTAAATCAGACTCGCAACAAGAGCAGAAGCTAATAAACAAATGTAATTTTTTGTTTACAAACAGTCTTGACGTAGATTTATTTTCAGATCCATTAGCTTGACTTCATTTATTTACTTTTCAGCTCAGTCACTTGTGTGTCTGTATGCATGTATGTCTGTCTGTATGTATGTCTGTCTTTTAGATGCACGCGATATCTCACGAAAGCGAGATTGAATCTGCTCCAGATTTTGCATGTGCATTCATCTTATCTCGGACCAGTAGCCTATTGATTTTGGGCGAATTATGTCGTATAATTAGCGAGTTATCAATCAATTATTGATATAGTGATCTAGATTTTTGTAAAGCGAGAGAATTTTGAAACCCGCCGAGTGTGTGTGTGTGCGATGCGCAGTGCGCAAGTTACAAGAGCGGATGAATCGAAACTGCAGTTTCTGTTTTGGGGGATCCCCTAACTATCGATCGATAAGTCTTCGGTTTCCAACCGATATTCTCGTTGTCCAGTTAGGGTTGGAAATACAGATTGCGCTGAAATTCTTGAAGAATTCCTAACCAGATAATTATTAATTCTTCATTTTAAAACGAGAAATATCGGATGTTTTGTATTCAAAATTAATAAATCATAATACGGTCTGTGATCACTTAGAAAGCACCGCCATCGCCGTTAAAGCATGTACAATAAAAGTATGAAACATATTCTTGAACTTTGAGCTATAAGATGTATATCGTCTTGATATAATAAATACCGGTACAAAAAAGTTTTCTATTATTTTACATGTTATATTTTTCTATAGCACAATATGTATGAAATATGAATAAAGTATAAAGATGATAATAGCATTCAGAAATACTTTATATAAAATTATATTATTTGGTGATCCCAAAAATGTTATGAGACTATACTGGAGTACTAAATACACAAATGTAGAATGGTTAAGATGAAGATTATTTGAGCCCGTCAGATATATCATTTAAAACTTACATTTCACTCGGTAAATAATATTTTATCTCGATGTCGCCCCATTCATATTCCTTACAATATGAACCATTATTGTCTTGGAATATGCAGAGGGAAAGTATATTTATTCAGTACATCACAAATAGGTCGTACTAAATTAACAATGGAATAATGGAATGAAAGTGATAATGATCTTGACTCTTGCTGATATATGTGGATGATATTCGAGTGAGACAATTAACAAAAGGCCCAGACTAATTAACAGACCAGACTAATAAAATTTACCCATGGCACTTTATAACAAAGGTTCTTTCTGTTCAAATATTTCGATTGTTTTTCTATTCAGAATCGTTCAATCGAATTCAATAGCTTGGTTTGTATGAAAATAGTTGCCATTTTGAATTAGTGAAGTTATTATCACGATTTTTAATTTACCTTTATGGTTAATGTAAACTCTCTATTGTATGAGACGTAGTCGATATGTTAAGTCGCCTGCATTTCTTATTCAAATATTATTGTCGATCTTGAACGATACTGTATTTCAAAAGCAAAGTGAAGGGCATTTAGTCGTCACCATTGTATTTGAGATACAAGAAGTGGATGTATTTTCAAATTACAGCATATTTATAATAAGCAAACAATCACACAAATATTTAAATGCGCATTCAATAATAATTGTTCTGTTATTCTTCTCATATTAACATTTAAAAAACTTTTCTAATCTTGAATTTGAGGATTGTAGAGAATCTTCCCCTTCAGTTATTTCTAACCAAAATTCTGATTCTTGTAATTTCCCCCTTGCAATCTGAATCGGATTATTTAACCCACAACAAACCTTTGTAGAAGACACATTGCATAACTCGCCGATATATCCGACGAACTGTATCAACCTACATTTAGGTATTTTAATTTTTTCGTTAGCTCATTCTCTCGTATACGAGTGATAAACCGGCGTCGGCTGAATGGAATTCCTGAATTAGTTCAAGCAGTAAATTGGATCTGTGTCAATTCATCACATATTTTTTCGAATATTTGTTGATACCCAATTAACTTACAGGAGAATATATCGATACCACACAACTACATGAAAATCGGT
This sequence comes from Styela clava, assembly GCF_964204865.1. Taxonomy (NCBI): domain Eukaryota; kingdom Metazoa; phylum Chordata; class Ascidiacea; order Stolidobranchia; family Styelidae; genus Styela; species Styela clava. The sequence goes on from NC_135254.1 coordinate 9,711,440, forward strand.
TATATTGATCAGCGAGAAAACATAAATATAGTTCACTAATGCGACAAAAAAAATGAGAAGGCATTTTTAAAAAGTCCGCTATTTTGATGCCACTTAGGCATGCGATCTCATCTCACCACAAGTGAGATCACGTACCTTAGTAGTTTTATGACAATCACATATCAAAGTTGCACCGCTATTTTCTATGCCAACTGTAATGTCTTTGCAGTGGAGAGTTTACATTTTACGGAAAATTATGAAAAATAATATTCATTTGTATGATCACATATATTCCTGCGCTCTTCCAAACTTTTAGCGAGTTTCAGTTTCACAAGGAATGGGTTAAAAACTATACACACGGGACTCATTCGAAACATGCAATTTTGTCTGACTTACTGTACTGTTTTCATATTCATGTGCAATTTACATTTTTTCATCCAAGTTGCTGTGAAATTCCAGCACAATGTGACGTTAAAGACTATAATCCCCGTTCTTAACATAACAGACAATTTGCTCAGATTTTCCCCTCGATTACGTCATATTTTCTAAAATCATGTGATGGGATCCAACATGCTACAATGAAACACGGTGGACATTACTTCTAATAACTGACTAAGTGAGAAGAAAACGTGTCAATATGTCCACAAGTGAATAGCTTACGATAATCGTCATTCATTCTTAAAATAGACAAAATAGTCTAATTTTAAATGATCATAAGTACAGTTAAAAATAGTTCACTCATTTAAAAACGGAATATATAAAACATTCCCGATAACTTTGACGACGCGTAGCAAGTCCACCACCTATTTACCATCATTCTTCTTTATCGCTAAAATCTCTGATTGTTTTTGGTTTTTAAATAAATTTTATTTCGTTGTCGAATGATAACTTTCATCAGTCTGAATATTATATTCTAAAAAATATAGAAGTCCATTGTCTGGAAGGGTCTGCTTCTCCCTATAGCTTCGATGAATGATTAATACCAGTAATATAAGATAGCAACTTGTAAATAATATTATTGTATCAAAATGCAACAATATATATGAACCCTCATCGAAACTAACGGTAACTTATTGTATTGTAGATGGAAAGCAAAATCACATGTGATATATAATTAATAGAATGGCTCAAAATTTTTATTTCCCAAACACCTAATACTTGTACTGTTGGAATCAATTATTTTCGATACATTTATTTAAATAATTTCCGTCTTAATAGAAGAAAAATCACAGAAAACTTTTTCTTTTACGACATGAAGAAATGATACTTTCACAAGAAATTATATCGTGGTTCTCAGGTGTAATATCATGAAATATTTTGATATCAATAAATGATGAAAAATTGTAAAAAAAATATTCTCACCAGTCGCCAGGCAATTATATGTGATTGAGAACAAAAAGAGATGGCAACTGTTGGGGTACCTAAATCAGCATGGTATCACGCAAGATACATCATAATATTAAGTTCGGAAATCGGAATAACTACAAAGTGCGGTGTTGCTCTTTTTGTCAGATAAAAATAAATATTCTACAAAACCTTATCATCGTTCCATATTTTGTCTTTGATATTTTGTTCATTCTATGTTGTACATGTTCAAATATTTGCAATTAATTACATTCGCGTCCGATAACGTGTAATTTATTACACAGAAGAATTGTTCACCACTCTTATAACAAGTCAATATACTGTGTCAACTTATACTGTGTATAAAAATAAACGAATTTTACTGAAATTTGTAGAAATTGAACTGAGCAAACTTTCGCAAGCAAAAATAAAATGTGACGCTGGGCTAACTTCCGAATTGTACAAAACTAAGAATAGTGTCATTCAATTAAGATTAAATATATCTGGATGCTTAAGATAATATATTGTGTCAACTTACATTACACTTTGTATAAAAATAAACTGAAATTTATAGCAACTAAACTGAACAAATTTGTGCAAACAAGAATAACCAATGACGTACTAAACTGAAAATAAAGGAACGAACGATAAAGATTTACGTCTTTGCTACAGCAATGTTACATTATACAATGCATAGGATAATACACATATAATAACAAATGGTAAGTCTTCCCATGCAATGTTTGTCTGAAATTGGCACGCAAAGCAGCAATATTGCAATGTCAAATTTGTCCTTTTCATTACAATTCTGGTTCCTGTAACCAATACCTGTATTTGGTTTTCGAGAAAACTTGGAAATGAAAGATATAAAAAATCACAACACATTCAAACTTGTATTGTGTGTAGTATATATAATAGTTTTAAGATTGGCAATAGATTTTTATCGATTCTCAAAATTTGCTACAATTATTTAGGATATCATTGAAATTGAGATTTTAAAGAAATATGTAATTCAGATAATGGAAAGATTATGGTCAATATGAGTATCTAATGACAATGAGTATTTATTTTAATTGACTTAAATTCAGGTACATTTTACGAATATAAACATGGAAAATCTATTTATGAATATTATTCTGGAATAATGCATCAGAATATTGAAGTTAAATTTATTTATTGCAAGATGAATTGTAGTTGCAACTTCAAATCGCCTTAGTAATTTTGCTATAGAAGCACATAAAATGTTTTACTTGGCGTGCGTCATTTTCAAAAATATTTGCTTTTGTCATGATCTAGTCGAGACCTGAATATTAAACTTTCGAGGTCGGATACTTTGCAAACAAACCCGAACAATCCCCCGTTACATTTTATTTATTACCCTTTGGTGGCAAATGTATATTGATATATACATGAATCGATTTAAATCAAATAGTTCAAATGGAAATTACTTGCCGTTCCATCTCACATACTCCAGACAATTCAAAATAGGAGAAATGCGGGCTAGTTTCTCCATTGCATATCATTTAACAGTTTAACAACCTCGTTAAGTGGTGAAGAATTCTAACTAACGCCAAGTACTTCCTGACCATGGACCGAACATTAAAAGCTACATATCGGGGTAAAAAATGCTATCTAAGTATTATGTAAGAGACGAGTACGTGAGGTCGGCATTGGAGCGTTTAAAATGTTGTCTGTGCTCACGAAACCACCTATTATATCACTCGGGGAAATCACCTTAGCGGTGCATTTTTTCTCCGACACGATATAAGAGCGGGTCGAACGCACTATACCTCATAACAAAATATTTTTAGCAGATAGAACATTAAGAACAATAAGGGTAGGAAGCGCCCGCTTAAGAAAGATTCTGGAACTATTATGCAATCGGTACTTGAAAACATCTGTGCCTGGAAGGCACCAACAAGCAAGCAATACGAAGATATTCAAGAATATCTCAAAATATCATCTTTATTCAGTGTTTACGTGTCTCGAGAGTTGAAAGAACCATTTAGACATACAAGCGTTGTACTTTTCTTCGATGGAAAACCTATTTTTCTTATAAGTCGAAGAATACCAGATAAGACTTCTCTATGTAATGCATTATTTGGATCGAAAGCAGTTACATACATTGAATCCGTCGAAAACAACACAAGAGAAAGGGAATACTGCGGTCCAATATGGGAGACTCAGTGCAAAGTTGAAGCCAATGCAACGATTGAACGTATTTTAAATGACTGTGAAACCATCTATAATTTATGGGATAAAAATTGTCGAGATCACGTGACAAAAACTATTCAAAACGCAATGCGGGGAAAAGAATGGAAATTTGTTACGGAAGAAAACTTTTACGAATTTGTTGAAAATGTTCGAATTGCAGATCGAATTCGTGTATTCTTCATTGTCGTATTATTTTTCACCACCGCACTTTTGTTCTCCACCAGGATATTTTTAGTTGTCGCAATTTTGTTTTTAATATTATATCTCTTTAGCGATACTTGTCACGAAACAGTAGACAGTATGTTTCAAACTGTTTTAAAAGCACTGTGTTATCAAAAACAACTTTTATCGCAAATTACTGGTGTTTCATCAAAATTGTGGCCGCATTGTTTTAAGACAGACATGTGGTTCTCTGATAAGTTTTTCTTGATTTTTTATTTATTTATTTGCTCTTGTTCATTGTTAAGTTTGCTATCCCGAGTATCGAGCCATATTTTGTAAACATTTGAGTGTATTTTATCTTCTTACACGTTACATTGATTTCTCATGTTTTTTATTTACTACCTCACAAATTTTACCTCAAAATTAATTAATTTAGTATTTGAAATTATGCAATTTTTATATCATTTATTGACTTTATTTATAACGACTATCTTGACAAAAATAAAATATTATAACATAAATAAGTGTTTGTACATGTTAAGTTTGTAGTTTGGGAAGAGAAAACTAAATAAGGCTAGTGTTATATCTAATAGATTTGGAATAACTGAAAAACTCCTGATGTACCTTTATCTATAATAATTCTATACCTGGACTTGCGTAACCCTGATCTAATAGAAGTGAAATGCTGAACTGATATCGCCCGATTTCTAATTCCATCTCGACGTTTTGATCTTAATGTTCGTGGGTTAGATAGAATTCCGCTTAACAAAGATTTAGAATTCAATAAATGATGCTTTGTAAAATGATTCAAGCTTTAAAAAATAAGAGATAAAATAGGATTTTCAGATTTCTAATTATAATATAGATACGGCTTCACGATCTTGGCGAGGGTGGCTAACACGTGGATCGCGATCTACCAGTCGATCGCATGTCTGGAGTGTTCGATCGCATCTTATCGACATGTCAAAAAGGAAGCACGTGGCCAACCTGTTTTCGTCTGAGATTGACTAAATTTTTTTCATCTTGCGATCGACTGATGGATAAAAAATTTACACTAAATAATGAATTATTACTAAATTTTGAACTGAACATCAATGCTGATGTCCCTGAACACCTTGAACTGCTGGTGAAAATTTCCATCCTAATCATCCCCGTTTCGACCGGAATCTAGTTGGCCATGTAGATCCTAGGTGGCGGACCTAATTTGATAATAGTAATAAATATAGGTAATCACAAAACGTAGGCACGATTTCCGAAGGAAATATAATTCATGATAGTATTCGTCGTATTCTGCTTTGTCAGATTTTTGACAGAGAGGTTTAAATTGGAGTAGAAATTGAAGCCCTCGCGGGATTGCTCATACAGAAATAAACTTCTCCTCATTTAATACGATGGGTTTCGTGGGTGCAGTTTGGACAGGTACAACACAATAATTACTACAATGCATTAATCGGAAATTAGATTGCGTCAAACTTCCATAATTGTAATAGATAATCAGAGACTGTTCAGAATAGTTTAAAACCTATATTTTATAAATGTCATACGAGGGTATAAAATTCTAACATAGTTATCTAAATTCATGAACATTGCAAAAACTAGAATTTCTAACAAGACCGTGGAGACGTTTTAATGTCGAGTTGTTCTGATTCTATTTTCAGCTTTGAGCACAAAACCATACTACCTAATCCACCCGCGAAATTCTTTATTCAAAATTAAGAAGTAGGCTGCAGCTCTGGTCTTCTTTGTATTGATTTACTTACCAGATACGAAAAGATACAGATAATGGTTCACTTTCTCACAATAAATAAATGAATCATGTGATAATGACGTGCAAGAAATTCAGAGAAAAGGATTTGACCCAACACCAGCTATTATTCAAGGCATGATCATCACATCATTTCTGCTATTCAGGTAAATAAAACACGGAATCAAGTCAGATGAAACCACTGTCGAGTTGCTTGCTGAATACTGGCATCGGTATTGCAGGCAAACGTGGAAATGTCGCAAACATTGATATATATTTTTAGCATTCTGACCATAAGGCTTGTAGATTTTCAGTTGAAGACGAACTTAAATTGGCTATTATTCATGGATTAGTTAATTAAACGTTTTTAATTTATCATATTTGCATTGGTAAGGTTACAGCTGTCAATCTAAACTGTCGGTTCATAATGTTGTGAAAAAAGATAAAAATTTGTCACGCAGAAAATTGAGCCTGAATTTATAGACACTTATACTGTCGTCCCAAACTGTATCGATAAATATTCGAAACTCTCTACGGATTTCAAATACACGTTGTTTAAATTTCGAAGAGGGGTATAGCCCAACTGGTGTAAAGTTACCCAGACAAAATTTCGGCTTATGCCTTATATGTCTTGCGGAACTAATTTGTTAAGCATGACTTTGGAGATTGTGCATTTTTTCGGTTTCAGAACAAAAAGTCTTTTTAACACATAACAAGCATAAATTACTCACAAAGTTGGGGCCGCATTTTTTGATCATACATGATTGAATAGTTAGACATTGCCAGACGAACCGTGCAATATTTCTTTACCTCAAAAATATCAATCTCATTACCGTTGTGTATGGGAATTTTCCAAATGAAACCACAAAAATTCGTTGAAAATACTTCCTATTTATTTAACCACCTATACGGTATTGAGATCTGCTTTACTCTTTTGTTGTTAGTGATCATATCTTCGTAGAAAAGTTTCTGCGATCTTTACCGAACATTTATCTTCACGCAAACCAATAAAATGTGCTTGACTTGATCTCGAGGAACGAGCACAGTGAGCTATGTATAAATTAGACTCAAATCAACTAATTCATATTGAAGTATACAAATGTAGCCATGAGCTTGAATCTCTAGTATATATTTAAGATTTCATGTATGCAAATTATCAATTGTTTTTGGCACATATATATCAACTAATTATGAAATTGAATATTTTCGTCCATTGCTTTAATTAGGAATATTGCTGAGAGCTGAGAACTTAAAATCCTTTTGCATGTAAGGGCTATCATGAAAGAACTCAAGACCCATTATAGAGAGTACAGAATATGAGCTCCCCATATATCGAAAAAATATTTAAAAAATTCCTGTCTGATGACAGTGTGATTCCACAATTTAATTAATTTTTGGCCTTCGTCTTAATTTTCCAATGGTTTCAGAAACAATACCACCAACTAATCAGCATATGTCTTGGGTGCAAGTTTGTGACTGAATTATGAGAATCATTTTAAAAAAAGGATAAAGCTCTTGGCTAACTATCAAACAAATGAGTGACATAATTTATATCAGATTCGCTACAAAAGCGAAGCTAATAACAAATTTCCATTATATGTTTACAAACAGTCTTGACGTAAATTTCTTTCCAGAGTCATATGCTTGACTTCATTTATTTACTTTTGGTTACTCACGTAGTGTGTGTACAGGTTAGGCCACAGTTTCAATCCGATTTCCCTCATTTTAGTTCTATTACGTGTTCGCGGGCTGTCTGTGTTAGCCAAGTGAATAGTTTTCAGTTTTCCCATAGTTTTCAGTCCCTTTACACAACTTGATGTAAAGTAGGCGCACAAAATTAGATAACACTATGTTGGTACACATACACTTCTGGAGGGCCCTGACTAAATTTAAGCTCAGTAATTTCTAAAACAAAAACTATAGCATGCTGAAGTCATATTAATTTCAGTTCATAGTCAAATTAAATTTATTAAATTAAATTAAAAATGTCGTCGGTTTCTTCAACTTTATGTTTCGCCAATACTTCAGTTACAAATCTAAACAACTGAATTTCTGTAGTTTCCATTTGCTTTTTTATAAAGATGTATTTGCAAAAAAATGACAAAGATTTTCCTCATTAAATTCAACTATAGAATAACACAAAATCTAAAAACGGATTTTTGGGATCTTTTGTAAAAAGCCCGCCAGAAAAACAACCCCACCACCGCTCAAAATAAAAGAAATTAGTAATTGTCCAGTTAGGATTAAGAGTACGGATTGCGCTGAAAATTCGAATTTTTGAAGAACTACTGACCTGATAATTAATAATTCTTTATTTTAAAACGAGACGGAGGACCGATTTTCGCTTAGAATTGGAGATTATATTGAAAGCATGCAATTTCGATTTTGAATTTATGTTTATTCAGATTTAAATAAGTGTGTTGCCATAAAACGGTGCTTTGCGTTTAGAAATATTCGATGTTTTGTATTTAAAATTGACAAATCATAATAAGGTCTGTGATCACTTGGAAAGCACCGCCATCACACTTTGTTCAGTTTCATTGAATCGTTAAAGCATTTACAATAAAAGTATGAAACATATTCTTGAACTTTGAGCTATAAGATGAGATATCGTCTTGATATAATAAATACCGGTACGTAAAAGTTTTCTATTATTTTACATGTTATATTTTTTTATAGCACGATATGTATGAAGTATGAAGATGATAATAGCATTCAGAAATACCTATAAAATTATATTATTTGGTGATCCCGAAAAATGTTATGAGACTATACTGGAGTAATAAATACACAAATGTAGTATGGTTAGGTTGAAGATTATTTGAGCCCGTGAGATATATCATTTATAACTTACATTTCACTTGGTAAATAATATTTTATCTCGATGCCGCCCCATTCATATTCCTTACAATATGAACCATTATTGTCTTGGAATATGCAGAGGGAATGTATATTTATTCAGTACATCACAAATATATTCAAACATAATTCAATGGGATGAAAGGAATATTAATCTTGACGCTTGTTGATAGACGTGGATGATATTCAATTGAGACAAATAACAAAAGGCTTTTTTCACAATATCGATAATAAAATTTATCTAGGGCACTTTATTACAAGGTTCTTTCTGTTTACAAATATTTCGATTGTTTTACTATTCAGAATCATTCGATCGAATTCAATAGCTTTGTTTTTATGAAAATAGTAGCCATGTAGAAGGAGTGTAGTTTATATCACGATTTGTTCAATTACCTAAACTCGCTTTTGTATGATAAGTAGTCGATATGTTAAGTCACCTGCATTTCTTATTCAAATATTATTGTCGATCTTGGACGATAGATTATTTCAAAAGCAAACTTAAATTCCATAAGCCCCCTACCCTTTTGTACGCCCCTAAATCGACCGAAGATTTTTATGTCTTTCACTTTTGCGATGTTACAGGCAATGAAAAAAATGACTAAATTGCCTTTTAGCACATTCTCAATACACAACTCTGTATATTCATCCCTCTTTGTTGCTAGTTTGTGATTTACGCAGTTTTTCGTTGTAACAGGCGATGTAAGAAGAATGCGCGTCCCCACGTTACTTCAGCTTCGTACGCAAATCAACATTGAGTGAACTAACTGACTCGTTCAAAGACGAGGATTCAGTAAAGGGGGAATATTTTATTATAAATATATATAAAATGCATCGTCATTTGTATCTTTCATAGTAACATTTTTCTCAAACCAGAACAAAAATAAAACGTGTCCTTTCGATTTGTCTGTGTGAAAAAAATAATGTTGAAAGAAGGTTTCACCCTTTTTTTTAACATCCGAAACGATTTTTACAATATTTGGTTTGGTAACTTCTAATACATTCGATAAGCTGGTTACAATTGTAGCTGGTCATCTACGTTGGTTACAACTATAGAATACGATGCGGAACCCTCAGCTTTACGCAAAGTGAAGGGCATTTAGTCCTCATCATTGTATTTGAGATACCAGAAGTGGATGTATTTCCAAATTACATCATATCCATAATAAGAAAACAACCACACTCATATTTACATGCGCATTCAATAATAATGGTTCTGTTATTCTTCTCAAATTAACATTTGAAATTTTTTTCTCTAATCTTTAATCTGACGATTGAAAAGAAATTTCCCTTTAAGGTATTTTTAACCAGAATTCTGATTCTTGAGATTTTTTACTTTGCAATCTGAATCAGATTATCTAACTCAGGGGTCGGGAACCTTTTTGGTCAAGGGAGCCATAAAATATACTTATTTTCAATTGCATTTCCGTGCGAGCCATATAAGATTTATTCTCTTAATCAGGCCTGAAATGCTTACTCAAAAGTCAACACATACAATACCAATATACTTTCTAATTTGACTTCTGATGCTGCATGTTGTCGCTGCGGGCCTTCAACGGTTGCTCACATGCAGCCTGTGATGTCACAAAAATGTTCCAGAATCCCCTTGTTTTGTCACAATGCCTGTCTGGTAATTCTCTTACATAACTTAGGCATACGCTGGGCGCGCGTTCTCAAACGCATTGGAAATTTTCTGCCAAATTAGGCTATAAAAGAGTTTGAAATCGCGTAACAATAGTAAGCTTAGTCTTAGAATAATAGTTTTTTCTGAGAGCCTTATGCCGTCACCATATATGGCTCGCGAGCCATAGGTTCCCGACCCCTGATCTAACTGTTAGATTCTAACCGACAACAAACCTTTGTACAAGACACATTGCATAAGTCGCCAATATATCCGACAAACTGTATCAACCTAGATTTAGTTATTTTAATTTTTTCGTTAGCTCAATTTCTCGTATACGAGTGATAAACCGGCGTGGGCTGAATGGAATTTCTGAATTAGTTCAAGCAGTAAATTGAATCTGTGGCAATTTTCTACATCTTGTTTCGCTTATTTGTTGACACCCACTAAACTTGCAGGAGAATATATCGATACCACCCAACTAGATGGAAATCGGTTATATTGATGGGTATGAAAACATACATTAAGTTCAAAAATGCGACAAAAAAAAATGGAACTAACAGTTGAGGTAATTGAATAAAAAAAATGGTATGTATAGCATTTTCAAAATGTTCACTACTTTGGATTCAGTTTGGTATGCTGTTGTGGGGTCTCAGTGATTATACTGGGTGTCCCAAAAAAAAAATTTGCTAATAAATATGTTGATTTCAACCCAATGGTTTATATTTTTCAGATTTGATAACAGTTATAAATAACAATTATTATTTTAGAACCCATGACTTTGATTAACCCTAACTCAACGATGACGGGGTTGGGGCAGGGTTAAAACTAAAGGCTATGATAATTTCCTTTTGAAATTGGAAGCATTTCAAGCAAGTGAAATCACGTACCAAAATAGTTTTATGACGATCGCATATTAAAATGGCGCCGCTGTTTTTATTGCCAACTTTGTCGTGAAGAGTTTAAATCCTACGGAAAATTTGAAAGAATATTATTTATTTGTATGATCACCTATTTGCCGGCGCTCTTCCAAACTTTTTTAACGAGTTGCAGTTTCACGAGAAATGGGTTAAAAACTAACACGGGACTCATTCGAAACATGCAATTTTCTCACATTGTCCCTTGCAATACGTCTTGTGATGGATTTGACATGCTATATCAAAACATAGTGGGCATTACTTCGCATGTTCGACTGATAAATGGGAAACGTGTCTATATGAAAACAGGTAATTGAATTGGGGAAATTGTTATAGTTTTGAAAATAGACAAAAAAAGTATTTTTAAATTGTTATAAATAAATATAAAGTTGGAATTAGTGTACTTATTATTACATATTTTCAAACAATATTTCCATCAAACAATAAAAAAATATCCAAATCTTAGGGGATGTGTCAGTATGGAAAAGCCTCTGATAAGATTAGCGTTTTTTCTCCATATATAAATAAAAATTATTACCAATGTGACCATGATAAAATATAATGGCAATTTAAACTGAAGGTTTATACAAATTCAACACAAACAATATTTTCTTATCGTCATGAAGTGTCGTAGACAAGCGAGAAAGCGGATTTTTCATATTTTTAGTTTTTTTTTCTATACAGTCCGAATAGCGTCGAAAAGAACCAGCCCTATTGCAATAATGCTGCGATAAAATTTTCAGCTCAATATAATACTCAAACGTTTATCTTTTGTAGAACAACCTGACGTTTCCAATGTGAGCTTTATCTGCTTTTATAATTATTTGAACCCCGATTGTGGTTATTCGAGCTGGGGTTAAGTGTCGAACTGTTCTCGCCAAGTTTTTATTTGAAACAGGGTTGTCTAACCTTTATGGCCGAAGGGCCACATGTATTTTACGGATGATTGCGCGTGCCACTTGACATGGTAGTTATGTCCTAGATTTTACTACACCGACTACAGGTTGATGAAAAACAAACAGAAACCTCACACCAAAATATAAGAACAACGAAAATACGAATTTACACTGAAGTCAAAAGTTTTTATCACACATAGATATTTTACTGTGAAGTTTCCAACAAGTTTGTCAATATTCGGTGCAATGGACGACGTAGCAATGCGAAGCGAATTTTCCATATGACTGTCAGAAATTAGTGATCTCACTAATTCGGGGGGATTCGACATGGTTCTTCTGTGAAAAATCTTGCTCGTACAAGTAAATGCTGTTGAATATTGAGGTAAAAAAAAACTGCCTCTTCTAGCTTCACAGAAAGAAGGCAGGAAAACAGATCTGTGGAAGACGATAAATATAAATTCAAATATCTCTCCCCAGGAATACCACTCGCAAAAAGACTTAAAAAAGCTTTCGATAGCTGAGTTTTGCTTCTCGCGCGTTTGAACGAGAAATAATTTTTTCAGTAGAAGTTTCTATAGTAGCTCAGATTTGTGAAAGACATCGGGCTTCGAATATTACCGCGCGGGCCACTCGGAAATCTTCGGCGGGCCACATGTGGCCAACATTAAAAATGAGAATTGAAATAAAAGGGAAATTTACGTCGAACTATTTTCAAGCAGAATCTCAAATTTCGGGTTTTTATCCTGCAATTCAGGACTAACCGTTTTGTGAAATATCTAAACTACAAGGAACCGTCCATCAAAACATATTGCATATTTCGACACTATAACCAACCAACCTAATCGACTCCAGCACTCAGATTATTTCAAATGAAATAGATTTTTTCGCTGCAAGTTTTTTCGCATTCGAGAATGCACGTGAATGCAATTTCGAACATAATTCCTCGCAGCCTGTTTTAAAGTTTTGAATTACTTGATTTTGTTTCGCTTTTTTTGTAGAACACGCAACCACTATGTGTACTTACAAATAGGACAATATCTTAGCATAGTACAATTACGATAATACTTTCATATTGGAGAAACTTTTTTATTTTGGCAAATAGGTATAAATTTGAAATCTTGGTGTTGAGTTGGATACACAGCCTTTATGAAATTACTGCCATTTCCAATAATTTTAATTTGTCAATTTAACTACTTGATATTTAAAGAAATTGTTTTCCAAATCCCTCTGTAAATCAAGATAATCGAAACAAAATTCTAGCTTGCGTTTTTAAAACAACTCATCAATTTTCAAAGTAGGAAAAAAGTCTTCAAAAAGCCTAATTGTAAAGTCTATTTTATAAAATATGTCAAATCTGCTACGGAAGCACCAATATTATATAGTAGAATAATTAATGGGATTTAATTCTTGCTTTGATAAAGTGAGCGCAATGAACGCACGGATTAAAAAAACTTATGACTGACTTACTGTACTGTTTTCATATTCATGTGCATTTTAAATTTTTTCATCCAACTCGTTGTGAAATTCCAGCACAATGTGACGTTAAAGACTATAATCCCCGTTCTTAACATAACAGACAATTTGCTCAGATTTTCCCCTCGATTACGTCATATTTTCTAAAATCATGTGATCCAACATGCTACAATGAAACACGGTGGACATTACATCTAATAACTGACTAAGTGAAAAGAAAACATGCTAATATGTCCACAAGTGAATGGCTTACGATAATCGTCATTCATTCTTAAAATAGACAAAATAGTCTAATTTTAAATGATCATAAGTACACAGAGTTAAAAATAGTTCACTCATTTAAAATGAAATAAAAACATTCCCGATTACTTTGACGACGCGTAACAAGTTCGCCACCTATTTACCATCATTCTGCTTTATCATTTTATAAAGTATTACGTAACTTACTAATTATCAAATACCTCGTCATTCGTTGAATCGAATCTCATCATTCGTTGCTGACACCACGAAGGCGTTATGTCCCGAATATTTACCAGAAGGTCAAAACGACGTACCCACTTTTTTCGATGGATAATTTCCTCTAGTATGTCATCCAGTAATGTTCGAAAATTGCAACACACCCATATAATATTAAATATCTGTGACAATCAATTAATTCTTAAAATAACATGAAAATCACTGATTGTTTTCGGTTTTGATATAATTTTTTTTATTTATATTCTAAAAAATATAGAAGTCCATTGTCTGTAAGGGTCTGTTTCTACCTGTCAGTAACCCGATAAATAATATTGGATCAAAATGCAGCAATTTTACTGAACCTTCATTGAAACTAACGGTAACTTATTGTATTGTACATGGAAAGCAAAATCACATCAAATATTTAATTTGATAGAATGGTTTAAGATTTTAAGTTTCCCAACACCCGAAAACTTTTCCTACTTATAATGTGTGATTCAATTTTCGATATATAATTATTTTAAAAAATTTCCTTCTAAAAGAAAAAACACAGAAAACTTTTCATTTTACAACAAGAAGAAATGATACACTTAACAAGAAATGATATTGTGATTCTCAAGTGTAATATCATGAAATATTTTGATATGAATAAATGGTATAAAATTGTAAAAAGAAATATTTTTACCGGGCAATTACATACGATAAATTTACAAAATAGGGTGACAGCGGTTAGGGTACCTACATCAGCATGGTATCACGCAAGACACACCATACTAAGTTTGCAAATTGGAATAACCACAAAGTGTGTTGTTGCTAGTTTTGTCAGATATAGATGGATATTTTAGAAAACCTCGTCATTGTTCCAGTTTTATGTCTTTGATATTTTGTTCTTCTAGGTTGTACATGTTCAAATATTTGCAATTACATTCCTGTCTGATAACGTGAAATTTGTTATACAGGAGAATTGTTCATCATTGTTATAACAAGTCAATATATATATTGTGTCAACTTACACTGTGTAAAAAATTGAACGAGTTTTACTGAAATTTGTAGCAACTGAACCGAGCAAACTTTCGCAAGAAAAAATAAAATATGACGCTGGGCTAACTTCCGAATTATCAAATCGAAAACAATGTCATTCAATTGAAATATATCTAAATTTTAAACATAGTTTAAAGATAGTATATTGTGTCAACTTACATTACGTAAAAATAAACTCGTTCTAATCAAATTTAGAGCAACTGAACTGAGCAAGCTTTCGCAAGCACAAATAAAATATGACGCAAGGCTAACTTACGAATACTCTTACGAAACTATGAATAGTGTAATTCAGTTGAAATTAAATATATCTAGATTCTAAAGATAGTATATTGTGTCAACTTATACACTTACACTTTGTATGAAATGAACGAGTTTTACTGAAATTTATGGCAATTAAACTGATCAGACTTGCGCAAGCAAAAATAAAATATTAGGCAAGGCTAACTTCCGAATTATCCTACAAAACGGAAAATAGTATCATTCTATTAATATTAAATATATCTAAACGTTAAAGATAGTTTCAGAATTGAAAAGTGTCTGTTTTCAGATAAAGACGCTAAACCAAATTCGAGGTCTGAGTATCTGTGAGTTATTAGAACTTTTTAATATTGGATTGTTTAACTTAAGAAGACTTAAATACCCGAACTATAAAGATTTACGCCCTTGCTATAACGATGTTACATAATACAATACAAAGCATAATACCGAATGGTAAGTATTCTCATGCAATGTTTGACTGAAATTGCCACGCAACGCAAAAATATTGCAATGTCAAATTTAATCTCTTCAGAACAATTCTGGTTCCTGTAACAAATTGGAATGCAAGATATAAAAAATAACAACACATTCAAACTATGTGTATAATAGTTTTAGGATTAGCAATAATTTTTTTATCGATTCTCAAAATTTGCTACAATTATTTAGGATATCATTTAATAATGAGATATTAACGGACTATGTAGTTCAGATAATGAAAAGATTATGGTCAATATGAGTATTTGATGACAATGAGTATTTATTTTAATTGTCCTGAATTCAGGTACTTTTTACGAATATAAACATGGAAAATCTATTTATAAATAATATTCTGGAATAATACATCAGATGGAAACTAAATTTATCCATTGCAAGTTTAATTGTACTTACAACTTCTGGTCATAAGGCGCCTAAATAATTTTCTTCGCTATAATAGCAGTGGAAATGATTGACTAGACGTGCGTCAATTTTTAGAAAATATTTGCTTCAGTCAAACTGTAGCCGAGACACGGAGACCGGCAATACAGAAAAGTAAACTCTCGTGGTCGGATATGCTTTATGTTTATGTACTTCGCAAACGAACCCGAACAATCCCCCATTACATTTTATTTACTACCACTTGGTGGTAAACGTATATTGGTATTCATATAAATCGATTTAAATCAAATAGTTCAAATAGAAGTTACTTGCCGTTCTATATCACATACAACAAACAATTCAAAATAGGAGAAATGCGGGCTATTTTCTTTATTGCATATCATTTAACCTCGTTAAGTGGTGAAGAATTCTAACTAACGCAAAGTGCTGCCTGACCATGAACCGAACGTTAAAAGCTACATTATCGGGGTAAAAATGCTATCTGAATATTAAGTAAGAGACGAGTACGTGAGGTCGGCATTGGAGCGTTTAAAATGTTGTCTGTGCTCACGAAACCACCTGTTATATCACTCGCGGAAATCACCTTAGCGCTGCATTTTTCTCCGACACGATATAAGAGCGGGTCGAACGCACTATACCTCATAACAAAATATTTCTAGCAGATAGTACATCAAGAACAATAGAGGAAGAAAGCGCCCACTTGAGAAAGATTGTGGAACTATTATGCAATCGGTACTTGAAAACATCTGTGCCTGGAAGGCACCAACAAGCAAGCAATACGAAGATATTCAAGAATATCTCAAAATATCATCCCTATTCAGTGTTTACGTTTCTCGAGAATTGAAAGAACCATTTAGACATACAAGCGTTGTACTTTTCTTCGATGGAAAGCCTATTTTTCTTATAAGTCGAAGAATACCAGATAAGACTTCTCTATGCAATGCATTATTTGGATCGAAAGCAGTTACATACATTGAATCCGTCGAAAACAACACAAGAGAAAGGGAATACTGCGGTCCAATATGGGAGACTCAGTGCAAAGTTGAAGCCAATGCAACGATTAACCTTCCGACCGCTCCAATCCCTGACCATTTTATGGGTATTTTTAAACTTATTTTTTTTGTCAACCATTAGGCCCTTAAGCTTCAATCATGGCTTTTTAAAAGCGTCTGCTAGAGTTTTATTCAGCAATATATCTTTGAAACACACTCCTCGAAAAAAAAATTTTGCAAAAAAATTTCAAAAATTTCTAAAAAAAAAATTGGACTTTGAGATATTCTGTGTACAGTAGAGGGTTAATAATTAATTCCTAATTAATTAGTTTTTTCTTCAACGTTTTCGTCAAGTTTTTCCTAACATAACAATACCGAAACGACTATTATAGCATAAATGGTTATTACTCTGAAATTCACAATTGTATTTACAGTATTGTCAAGTTCAAGGTCAAATTACCGATACTGATGACGTCACAGCTCTTATTATTACTGCACAGACCACCCCCAATGCAAAAAAATTAAATTTTTTCGACGGAAATGCGCGTAGAACGACGTAAACAATCTCATACGCGCATTCACGCGTTAAAATTACCATTAATTTTACGTTTTTTTTACATACAAAAAATCTCCATACCTCTGCCAACTATGGAGCAGTCGAAATCATATTTATCAAAACAACACAGCGCCAGGAATGATCAGGGATAGTTAGTATGACTGAAAATACATGCTAAAGCAATAATAAGTCGTTATAAAGGAGTATTTTCTGTCTGAGTTGAGTCGACATTTTCAGACGTCTGACAGGCGATTTTGAAATCCACGCTATTTATACAATTCGCACTTTGCGTCACGGCTGGAAGGTTTTATCGCTTCTCTCATATCAGGGCATTACGTCAATAAACAGCTAAGAGCGATATTAACAGTAGATTACCATGTGCTAGACTTAATAGCGTTGAGAATCCCATATGGACTAACGAGCGGCGAGAGAGTTAAAGGTATTTTAAATGACTGTGAAACCATCTATAATTTATGGGATAAAAATTGTCGAGATCACGTGACAAAAACTATTCAAAACGCAATGCGGGGAAAAGAATGGAGATTTGTTTCGGAAGAAAACTTTTACGAATTTGTTGAAAATGTTCGAATTGCAGATCGTGTTCGTGTATTCTTCTTTGTCGTGTTATTTTTCACCACCGCACTTTTGTTCTCCACCAGGATATTTTTATTTGCAGCAATTTTGTTTTTAATATTATATCTCTTTAGCGATATTTGGCACGAAACAGTAAACAGTATGTTTCAAACTGATTTAAATGCACTGTGTTATCAAAAACAACTTTTATCGCAAATTACTGGTGTTTCATCGAAATTGTGGCCGCATTGTTTTAAGACAAACATGATTTGCGCTGATAAGTTTTTCTTGATTTTTTATTTATTTATTTGCTTTTGTTCATTGTTGAGTTTGCTATCCCGAGTATCGAGCCATATTGTGTAAACATTTGAGTTTATTTTATCTTCATACACCCTACATTGCTTTCTTGTGTTTTCTATTTACTATCTCACAAATTTTACCTCAAATTAATTGAAGATATGCAATTTTTATATAATTTATCGACTTTATTTATAACGATTATCTTGACAAAAAATACAATATTAGAACAAAAGTAAACGTTTTGTACATGTTAAAGTTGTAGTTTGGGAAAAGAAAACTAAGAAAGGCTAGTGTTATATCTAATGGATTTGGCAGAACTGAAAAACTTTTGGTCTTCCTTTATCTATAATAATTCTATACCTGGGCTTGCGTAGACCTGATTTGATAGAAATGAAATGTTGAACTGATATCGCCAGATTTCTAATTCCATCTCGACGTTTTGATCTTTATGTTTATGGGTTGAACAGGATTCAATTAATGATGCTTTGTAAAAAGATTCGGAATTTAAAAAATAAGAGATAAAATAGGATTCTCAGATTTCTAATTATAATAGAGATACGGCTTCACGATCTTGGCGAGGGTGGCTAACACGTGGATCGCGATCTACCATCTCGCATGTCTGAAGTGTTCGATCGCATCTTATCGACATGCCAAAAAGGAACCAACCTGTTTTCGGCTGAGATAGACAAATTTTTTGGCAATATCTTGCGTTCGACTGATGGATAGTAAATTCACACACAAAAATGTATGAGTGCTAAATTTTGAACTAAACATCAATGATGATGTCTCTGCTTTAAATCCTCGAACACCTTGAACTGCTGGTGGTTATTACCATCCTAGTCATCTCCATTTACTAAACGTGGACACGATTTCCGAAGAAAATCTAATTCCTGATAGTATTCTTTGCATTCTGTTTTGTCAGACTGTGTTAAAAATGTTTGTGACAGAAAGGTTTAAATTTGAGTAGTGCATTGGACCTAAAAAGCCCTCGCTCATACCGAAAAAACTCCTACTCATTCGATACGATAGGTTTCGTGGTTGCAGTGTTGGCAGATACAACACAATAATCCGCTACTTAATGATCATAGTCAAACAAGCGCTGCTTGAATACTAGTTCTTGAATACATCTTGTTTTCTTCGGGATTCACGAGAAGCCAACAACTCTTGATTATTGAGGCACGACTAGCTGTATCGGAAACAATTCAGTTCCGATTGACATTACTCATCTTATTGCAGTAAATAAATTAATCATATAATAATGACGTACATAAAATTCAAAGAAAAATAATTTGGAACAAACATCAGCCATTATTCACAACCATCGTATCATTTCCACCTTTCAGGTAATTGAAACACGGAATAAGTGAGATGAAACCACTGTCGCTGAATACTGGCATCGGTATTCCAGGCTGAAGTGGAAATGTCGCAAACATTGATATACATTTTTAGGTGATCGTACATTTGAACCCATGCGTATATCCACGGGTTCAATCTATATGCGGGTGCTAAAACCCATGGGTTAGGGTTAGTATGGGTTTAACTATCCGTGAAACAAAAAAAATTCCATAGGTGCAATAGCATACAGGTGCAATTGTCATGGGTTCAAATGTACGTGGGTTCAAATGTAATGGAACCACATTTTTAGCATTCTGACCATAAAGATTTTCAGTTGAAGACGTAACCTTGCCTATTATCCATGAATTAAACGTTAAAAAACGTTTTTAATTTTATTATATGTGCATTGGTGGTATGGTTACGGCTGTCAATCTGAACTGTCGCTTCATATTGTTGTAAAAAACAGAATGATTTGTCGCGCAGAGAATTGAGCCTGAATTCAGAGACACTTATACTGTCAGTCCGAATTGTTCATAGATAAATAGTCGAAACTCTCTGAGTCTCTAATGATTTTAAAAATACGTTGTTTAAAGTTGAAGTTGAAAAAGGGGTATAGCCCAGCTGGTGTGAAGTTACCCAGACATAGTTTCGGCGTATGCTTCATATGTCTTGCGGAACCAATCTGTTAAACATGACTTTCGAGGTTATGGATTTTCTCGGTTTCAGAACAAAAATAGGCACTTTTTAGGAACATACCAAGCATAAATTACTCATGAAGTGGGGGCCGCATTTCTTGATCACAGATGATTAAATAGCTATACATTGTCTGGCAAACCGTGAAATATTTGTTTACCTCATAAATTTTAATCTTTTTACCGTTAAATATGGGAATTTTTCAGAAAAACCACAAAAATTCGTTGAAAAGACTTCCTATTTATTGAATCACCTACGCAGTATTGAGATCTTCTTCTATCTCTGTTGTAACTGATCATATTAAAGATCAGAAAATCAACCCCGCCACCGCTCAAAATAAAAGTAATTAGTAATTGTCCAGATCGAGTTAGGAATACAGATTGCGCTGAAAATTAAATCCTAACCCGATAATTAATATTAATTCTTCAGTTTGAAACGTGACGTTTTTTTTTTTTATGAAATCTTATATTTTGAATTAGTGACGGGGCGCTTCCAAAAGATCCGATTTTTGTTTAGAATTGGAGATTATATTGAACGCAATTTCGATTTTGAATTTATGTTTATTCAGCTTTAAATAAGTGTGTTGCCATAAAACGGTGCTTTTCGTTTGGAAATATTGGATGTTTTGTATTCAAAATTGACAAATTATAATAAAGTCTCTGATCACATGGAAAGCACCGCCATCACACTTTGTTCGGTTTTATTGAACCGTTAATGCATGGACAATAAAAGTATGAAACATATTCTTGAACTTTGGGCTATCAGATGTATATTGTCTTGATATAATAAATACCGGTACATATAAGTTTTCTATTATTTTACATGTTATATTTTTCTATAGCACAATATGTATGAAATATGAATAAAGTATAAAGATGATAATAGCATTCAGAAATACCTATAAAATTATATTATTTGGTGATCCCGGAAAATGGTATGAGACTATACTGGAGTAATAAATACACAAATGTAGTATGGTTAGGTTGAAGATTATTTGAGCCCGTCAGATATATCATTTATAACTTACATTTCACTTGGTAAATAATATTTTATCTCGATGCCGCCCCATTCATATTCCTTACAATATGAACCATTATTGTCTTGGAATATGCAGAGGGTAAGTATATTTATTCAGTAGTAAGGGATAATAATCTTGGCTCTTGTTGATAGACGTGGATGATATTCAATTGAGACAATCAACAAAAGGCTTTTTTCACAATATCGATGATGAAATTTACTCACAGCACTTCATAACGAAGGTTCTTTCTGTTTACAGATACTTCGATTCTTTTTCTATTCAGAATCATTCATTCGAATTTAATAGCTTTGTTTGAATGAAAATAGTAGTCATGTTGAAGGAGTGAAGTTTATATCACGATTTGTTCAATTACCTAAACTCGCTTTTGTATGAGAAGTAGTCGATATGTTAAGTCCCGACCTGCTTTTCTTATTCAAATATTATTGTCGATCTTGAATGATATATTATTTCAAAAGCAAACTTATATTTCATACGCCCCCGTCCCTTTTGTACACCCCCAAAACACCATTTTTGAAATTTATTTTCGATTTTTATGTCTTCATTTAAGCGATGTTACAGGCAAAGAGAAAAAATGTCTGTATTGTCTTTTAGCACATTCTCAATACATAACTATGTATATTTTAGCCGTCTTTGCTGCTATTTTGCGGTTTACCCAGTTTTGCGTTGGAACCGGCTACGCAAGAAGAATGCGCGTTCACGTTCTTTGAGTTTCGTACGTAACTCAACATTGCGTGACCTAATTGATTCGTTCAAAGACGAGGATTCAGTAAAGGGGGAATATTTTACGCAATATTTATGCTCATAACAATGCTTGCGGTGATTAAAAAATACGTTTGAGCTGTCCTATAAAATTTATGTCGTTTTTTGATTTGGTTCTACATTCTTTTATTATTATTTCCAGGGAAATCATGGCTATGCTCACGCAAAATGCATCGTCATTTGTATATTCCATGGTAACATTTTTCTCAAACCAGAACAAAAACATAAAACGTGTCCTTTTGATATGTGTGTGCGAAAAAAATGAAAATTGTTATAATGAGGTTTATTACCTCATTTTCATATTCGAAACTGCGTTAGGTGTGTTAACTTCCAATACATTCGATATGTTGGTTACAATTATAAAATACGATGTGTGAACTTTAAGCAATGTGTAGGGCAGTTAGTCGTCACCATTGTATTTGAGATACCAGAAGAGGATATATTTATAGCATAATAAACAAACAACCACACCAATATTTAAATGCACATTCAATAATAACAAATCTTGTAATACATCTCAGATTGATATTAAAAACTTTTTTTTACAATCTTGAATCTGACTATTGAAGAGAAAGTTCCCTTTAAGTTATTTTTAACCAGAATTCTGAATCTAGTAATTTTCCCCTTGCAATCTGGATCAGATTATCTAACTGACAACAAACCTTTGTACAAGACACATTGCATAACTCGCCAATATACAACGAACCGTAACAAGTTAGATTTTGTTTTAAAAAACCGTTAGTCAATTCTCTCGTATACGAGAAATAAACCCGCGTGGGTTGAATGGAATTTCGGAATTAGTTCAGGCAGTGAATTGGATCTGCGGCAAGTTACTGCATCTTGTTTCGATTATTTGTTGATACCCACTTAACTTATAGGTGAATATATCGGTTTCACCCAACTAGATGAAAATCGGTTACATTGATCAGTGAGAAAACATAAATAAAGTTCAATAATGCAACAACAAAAAATGAAAAGGTATTTTCCAAAAGTCCACTATTTAGGAAACACTTTGGCCATCTCAGCTGTTGTGTGATCTGAGCTAAGTGATTATAGTGTTATGTTAACCCTAACCCAACGAACTTTTGAAATTAAAAGCATGTTAAACAAGTAAGATCACGTCAAAAATAGAGATCGCATTCCACTATTTTTATTGCCAACTGTAATGTCTTTGTCGTGACGAGTTTAATTTTGAATCCTACGGAAAATTACAAAAAATATTACTCATTTGTATGATCACATATTTTCCTTTGCTCTTTCAACTTTTTAACAAGTTACAGTTTCACAAGGGAAGGGTTAAAAACTATAAACACGGGACTCATTCGAAACGTGCAATTTGCTCACGTTGTCCCTTGGAATACGTCATGTGATGGATTTGACATGCTATATCAAAACATAGTGGGCATTGCTTCGCATGCTTGACTCTCTGAAATGGGGAAACGTGTCTATAGGAAAACAAGTAAATCGGATTAGGAAAATTGTCATATTTTTAAAAATGGACAAAAAGAGTATTTTTAAATTGTTATAAATAAATATAAAGTTAGAAATAGCGTAGTTCCTTATATTTTCAAACAACACAAGCAAAAAGAAATTTCTGGGACGAATTATTACAATTTTTACCCTGAACCTTTTATTTATTAAAATTGGTTCTATTATTGCGTGACCGATAACGTTATTTTAAGCCTATTAAATACGAAATACCACGTTGGATATTGCGTCAGTAGGCGATGACGTCAAGGGGTACACGTGATATGGGGGTAATAATATTGGTTCGCCTGTTGTTTTTTTCGGTTGTAGATTTCGGTTCAAATACTGAATAATTTCTGAATATTAACTGGGGGAATTCGGGGGGAACACAAAACGCTGATAATATCCCAGACGTCATTCTATTTGTAACACAGAATCCATCCATTAATGTGTTTTCGCACCAATAGGTCTTCCATGTATGATTCACTTCAGAGTTTAGAGTTAGACCGTTCACATTGTTGGACCCAAAATAGAAGCCACTGAGCTCAAGTGCTAAAATGTGATTGAAACTGACAATTTAGTGATTCATAGTCATAGCGCAAAACGTATTAGTGAACTCTATTACTAAATTAACCTGAATTCTCGATAAGCAAGATATATCGAAGGATTTTAGCTGATTTTAAAACCATTGGCATTCTTTCATATAGTTTTAGGAGATACAAAAAATACGAGATTTAATTGATATTGTCTTCCTAATTGTTTTATTTCATTCGCCACGAATATATATATATAGATAACAGGCAGCTAAATAACATGGAAATCAAATTTTAATTTTAATCTCTTGTAAATAAACTTCACTGCCAGATTATATAATTTAATATCTTGTTCATGGCATGGTTCTATTTGGTTCAGCCACAAGTTTACACATAACTTCTGGCCAGGATACAACAAATCCGCCTGACGATGCGGAACCGGGAAGATTAGCACAAGTAGAGAAGTCAACCTCATCGTTTCAGTAATTAATCAAATTAAAATTTTATGGAAAACATTTTAGAATCTTCGTTACCACTCCAGAACTACCGGTATATTCTAAAATTTTTGTAATTCAGTGAAAACAATAAATTCGAATGAAATCATTCTGTCAAACTTGTCTGCGGATTAAGAGTTTTGTACATTAGCTCATTTTTTATTCAGTCACGCAATACCCTTTTCACAAACTTCCGGTCGGTTCGAACCTTGTTGTTGGGGTGTGGAGCCGCTGGCCTGCCTCTTTTGGAGTCGACATTTTGCCAAGCTTACAAGGCATTTCTGCCAAAATACTTCAAAATATTTTAAAGATCTTGTTGCTTGTTACTCCCAATCTCTTCTGTATAGGATCCAGCTGTTTACAATAGCCAAATCAACCAGGTGCAGGAAGCACTGTTTCTGATTCATACTGCCTTTCCATACAGGCAACATGTTCTGATACTGGGTCAATTTCTCGCACAACCCTCAATACAGACTTTTTGTGTTGGATATCGACACACTTCGACCACAGCCAAAACTGACATCTCGCTTGATCCTCTTACTGCTCACTATCGCCTCCCAGGTTCATGGATATATCCTGACTAATTTTTTCCTCGTCCAAACTTTCTGACATCAAGGTATAGACTAGGGGTCGGCAACCTATGGCCCGCGGAGTAATATAATCCGGCCCGCGACGCTTTACTGAATTATAGTAACAAAACAGCTGTTTTGACGATTATAATCTTCACGTAACAGAATTTATTGTGAGACGCGTGTAGACTAAATTATATTATAATCTAACAAGTATAAAATTGACAATTACTCGTTTAATGAACCTATAATTTAATTGTAATTTGACAAATGGCAACAAAACGCAGGAAAGTTAAGTGCAAAGGGTTCAATGGTGCCAAAAATATTCAAATGTAATTTTTTGAGATGCAATGCAATATATCACTGCTTGATTTTTATAAAAAGTATCATCCGTTGGATATTAGTTATGTTCAACACAATTCTGTAAATTATCAGGGCGCACTTAGCAAATCGCCGTGGTGCACGCGGCGCCCACTTCGGGAACCGCTGCCATAACATGTTCCGCTTAAGAGTGGTAAACTGGAACAAGGAGGACTTTTTTACTTTTAATGTTTCAAATACGCTCTTCGTGAATCTACAGTTCTCATTCGATTCTCCAAATCTGTGGCTTTTAGCGACTTGTTAACGCCATAAAACGCGGCAATTAGATGATTCAGCATTCCGAATACGGCGGCGTTACAGCGCCATGCTCGCGGCGCACCAAATTAAGTCTATATAAATGATTCGTAAATAAAAAGGAAAAAAAAAACGCTAAGTTGCTACGACTCGACGCGCCCGCAGTGTTACTGGGATACTGTCTGACTATCAGCCTATTTTGAACTGTTTATTTGTATTCGAGTATATATACGAATTCATTATCAGATCAAAAACTAGATAGTCTACAACGGAAATAGTTAATCAACAAGCAATATATTTTCATACGATTTCATACTTTTTTCTTAACTCTTAATAACGACTTGTCGAACAGGATGCGTTTGATCGATTACCATGCTGTTTACTTCCTAAGATCAGATGTAGCCTATACATTATAATGTAGCCTACATCCTATGGGGAAACGAAAACCGTTTTAATTTAGGGCACTGGACGTGGAGATCGACCTCTGAGTGTGTGAACAAGTTGCTGTCACGTCTTTATTTCACACTCAATTCGTTTGTGTGCTGATCCCAAAGATAATTTCTGCGCTTGCTCATGTTTGAGTAAATTGTTCAACTTTCGGGCAATAGGTGTTGCCCATAACCATTCGGATATTTGTATATCTATTTGTAACTAGCTAGCAAAAAAACGAAAACGATACATTATTACAAAAGTGGATGCTCGGAAACATCCAATGGATCTATATGCTCAGCTGAGGCAGTATCTCACCGCCGACACCGATTAGAGTTTGGATCCCGAAAGAAGCGGTGTCTCGAAAATGTCGTGTCACACCCCCTCACTTGTTCCACGTGGCCCACTTACTCCACGTGTCCTACTTGTTCCAAGGTCGTGAAATCTGGCGTAAGTATAAGTGAACTACACCTGATGAATTAAAGTATTGTAATTACTATTCATAAAAAATATTTCCTAATTCAAAAATTTGTATGGCGATATATGCATTAATAAGAATGATATACCAATGCCGCTTTTATAGTCGATACCGGTCCCGATATCGAAACGCCGATATTGCTGGTATTCTGATACTGATATTCCGGTATTATTTAATTATCATCATGATTGAAAAAGTGGGGAACGTGGAACACGACATTTTTGAAACACCCTGAAAATATGATGTTGAAATCGTTTCCTCTTCACTTCTCGTGTGATTAAATCGCGAAAATGCGTATTTCAAATTTATATTCTTGAAACAATAAATAAGTTCTGAATGTTTTTTTCATCATTAGTTCTTTCGCAGTCCGAGTAAATTTGCAAATATGAAGTCAGAACAATGTAACAAATTTTTTTTAGGAATTACGAGATTCTTATCGCGGGACTGAGATGCATTGGATTTAGATGAAAATTGAGATTATAGTCATCTGCCAACTCCTATGTTGAAACTGGGAATCATTTAATCCAAACTGAAAATCATTTTAATGTAACGGAAATACATCGAGTCAGGCACGCCTCAAATGACTGCGACATCTTTCCGATATTTCCTCCTGTTTTTATGTTTAATTGTTACATGTTACATGATTTTGAATCGGGTTCACTCTTTGCTGTGCTTGCATTTTTTTTGTAGGTGTGCGCGTACTTGTGCGTTTTAACTTTATTCAAAGTTATGCTCGCCTTTCAGATATCTCTGCTTACTCTTTTCTGTTTACGCTTTGTGTTGTTTCGATTTATATCAGAGAACCGAAATAAAATGATTGATTATTGCAAGAGATCGAGCAAGAAGTAGCACCGCAAAGAGCTGACGAGTTTATAAATAATGTCAGGCACCTATGGAAACAATGAGACTGAGCAGAATACTCGAAATGCGAAGAACCGTCGACGTTGTAATCAAAGTTGGCCGTTGGGAAAAATAAGAGCCATCGAATGGCTACCTACAGAGTAGGCAGTAGGGAGTGAGAGAGAGTTTTTTTTTGTCCACCATAAAACATATAGCCTACACAAGAAAACATAATTAATTGAAAGCAAAAGGTTTTCGATACAGACTGGGAGCCAACGATGTTGTAAATAAAGCCAGGAAATTGTTAAAGTTCTTTAAATTTTTGCGCAAGATTTCCTCAATCATCTTTTCAACGATGCCAGAATGCCCAATCTGTTGATACATTCACGTATATTTTGTTTGTTTATTTCTGGCCCAACCCTAAACTAGGTTTGTGATTGTCTGTGTGTGTGTGCTGGTCGGCGTGCTGCGTGCACACTGCACATGATATTTCTTGCGTTTTTAAGGTTTTGCTCGATCTCCAGAATTCTCCATTTTAAATGAGACGCAGTTCTTACCACTTCATGGCAGCTCCTGCCACGAACGAACCGCGGCAGCTCTTGCCATGGTTTTATAGCGCTTTTCAGTAATCAGTATTCACAAATTAATGTACCAGATTTCAATTGATAATTCGGAATCATATCTACTTAAACCCTAACCCCAAATCCATCAAAACTGTATTCATAAGAAAAACGTTCTAACTTACCCAATATTCGTCACCATAAGGGACAGCCCTGTCTTTACGGCCCACCTGCCGTGGTTAGGGCAGCAAAATTTTACCTGCCATTGGTTTTCAATTTGCTGCCGCGGTAACGGCAGCTCGTCATAGGTTTGTGGCAGCTAAATAGTCTGTCGCCATAAGTTTGGCCGCAGCGGCCATGGTATGGAAATACCGCCATGGTTTTGCGGGAACTGCAGACGCCACAAAATACTTAAAACTGCACTTGTTTTAATTAGTGTAAGTTACGGATTTTTCAAAAGTAAGTATTTATCTATGGAAGGGCGAAAAGGGGACTAGGAGTCACACTACGGAGAGGGCATGAGATTCTAAATCCAAGATCTGAAGTTCGGGCAGTTTGGATGAAAAATGAGGGGAAATTAAGTGGGAAGTGTCCATGCGGCGCTCGTTACTGTGGGTCTACTGTCAGACTGTACTGACTAAGCGTTTTCTTGTCTCTACTGGAAGGGTTGGAAAAGTGGTTCAAACCTAAAACTTCAATGGGAATAGATATAATAAATTACAGTATATATATATATAGTATTGATAAATTTTCAATATTATGTGAGAGAGATATTTTTTGGCAATATTCACAACCGGACTCTGCATTCCCTGTCATACGGATTACCTTGTATTGCCATATTATTTTGAATGGGAACGGCTTTGCGTTTAGTGAACTTGTGACTGGCTATGGACTATATTTCTTTATTACTCACTTATGGTATTTAGACTACTAACTCTGTACCAGTATTTGATTTGGTAATCGTCATAAAATTTTAATATATGTAAATATTTTGTTGCGATCAATTTCTTTTTCTAATTTTCTTAGTGTATACGCATGCTTAAGTAATTTTTCTTAAGTTTCTTGCATTTTTATTTTATTATATCTATGCCTAGTCTGTACCTTGCTTTTTTTCGTTTGGTTTCACTTATACTTCGATTATGCCCTAGTTTACACTATCCTGCCATGAGTTTTTTTATTCATTTTCTCAATTCATTCGGACGGTTGGGCCAACTTACATCATTCACCCAATACAAATGTATTTAAATTCTCACAAATTAATATTTATAACCACCGGATCTTGAAATATTCTCTACACAGCTACAGCAGCCAATACTATCAATAACACAGCTAATGCTAAGCTCTGGCAGCTACCTTGCAAACAAGAGAGAAATTATTAAATTCAAGGACATGAAGGTTTAAAAACTAACTACAAAAAATTTACGTTCCACCCCATCTCCAAGAAATGTATTTGTGATAACAAAAACTTTGTCATATGTAAATAAGCCTTCTTGGATTGAGAATGCAACCTACAGACTGACAGACTTACTTAAAAGTTGCAAACGAAACAAACTTTCCACTTGGTTTAGGAATACAGGAGTTCGATAATACGACTCCAAAACTTATAAATAAGTGAAAAAGGCTGACCTCACAGTACTGCGTCTGATGTTTATCTTTTTCAGTGCTGATTTGCTGCCTATTTGGCATATATCAACACTTTTGAACGGTTTCTTTAGCCTGCTAATGGAATATTTTTTGTCAGTTTCAGAGACTAAGAATTTAAGAATAATACTGGATTAAAAAAAATGGCTCATCTTGATAAAATATTTTCCTATATTGACGAACATCAAGAGGTCTATGTCAAGAGATTGGCAGAGACTGTCGCGATACAGAGTGTATCCGCATGGCCAGAAAAAAGACCAGAAATTACGAAGATGGTGCATTATGTTGCAGATTGGATAAAGAAGATAGGTGGGAATGTAGAGCTTGCTGATGTCGGAATGCAGACCCTACCAGATGGAAGTGAAATTCCGCTCCCTCCTATCATATTGGGAAATCTGGGTGCAGATCCAAAGAAGAAGACAGTATGCATCTATGGTCATCTTGATGTTCAACCAGCAAAGAAAGATGATGGATGGGACACAGAACCTTTTGTTTTAACAGAAATCAACGGGAAAATGTTTGGCCGAGGTTCCACTGATGACAAAGGGCCTGTTCTGTGTTGGCTCAATTGCATTGAAGCTTATCAAGCGTTAAAACAAGATATTCCAATCAACATTAAGTTCTGCTTTGAAGGAATGGAGGAATCTGGTTCGGAAGGTCTTGATGATCTGATATTTTCGAGAAAGGATTCATTTTTCAGTGATGTGGATTATGTCTGTATATCAGATAACTACTGGCTGGGAAAGAACAAGCCATGCATTACATATGGCTTGCGTGGAATCTGTTACTTTTTCTGCGAGGTACAATGCGCTACAAAAGATCTTCATTCAGGTGTTTTCGGAGGTAGTGTACAAGAAGCAATGGCAGATCTCATTGCTATCATGAATTCGTTGGCTGATAAGAATGGAAAGATCCTTATTCCTGGCATAAATGAAGCGGTTGCTCCGGTAACAGAAAAAGAGAAGGAGCAATACAAGACCATCGATTTTGATCCAGTGGATTACATAAAAGATCTTGGGGCTGAGAGGCTTCATCACTCAACCAAGGAAGAAATTCTCATGCACAGATGGAGATTCCCTTCTCTGTCCCTTCACGGCATCGAAGGAGCTTTTGACGGCTCAGGTGCAAAAACCGTGATACCCAGAAAAGTCATTGGAAAGTTTTCGATTCGTCTTGTCCCCGATCAATTGCCTGAGCAAATAGAGAAGGATGTTAAGGCTCATGTGAACAAGGTGTTTGCCGAACGTGGTAGCTCAAACAAGCTCTCTTTAACAATGGGGCATGGCGGAAAACCATGGGTTTCAGATCCGAATCATCCTCATTACGTGGCTGGAAGGAAAGCTGTGAAAAAAGTTTTTGGCACCGAACCGGATCTTACAAGAGAGGGAGGCAGCATTCCTGTCACTCTTACATTCCAAGAAGCAACTGGAAAAAATGTAATGTTGCTTCCCGTTGGTGCTTGTGATGATGGTGCTCATTCCCAAAATGAGAAGTTAGATCGCTCTAATTACATCAATGGAGTCAAACTGCTTGCTGCGTATTTCCATGAAGTATCCCAGCTAGCATAGATTCATGCTATGAACCATATTCACCCACTCACCTATATGCCTATGAATCCATCATAAATGCAATTCTACGTATTTACTTTTTCATTAATTCATTGCCTAAGATTTATGCAGAATATGAAGCATAATTTTCATCTTCTTCATTCCGTCGTTTGTCATTGTTTTGATCTATGTATGTTTGATTTTGCCTTCAGTGTTTTATGTCTAATAATACAGTTTGTTACTGATTGAAATTATTTACCAAGTTCAAAGAACAGATGTTTTTTCATATTACTTTCCCACTAATTCAGCCATTTGCCCCCAGAAAAACATCCCATGATCATGCTTGAGTTCTAGCTGATACAAACTGATTATCATCAGATTATTATATACATATAATCAATTCTTCAAAGATAAAAAATTGTTATTTAGTTAGATGTCAGACCAATATGAACTTTATTGCAGGTTTTCTCAAGTTGATTTGAAAATAGGCTGAGCACTTACATAAGAGTCAAAAATCAATTTTAGTTTGTTTCCTTGTTAAATGGCCTGTAATCTAAATGAGCTGTCTATTGCGGATATATCTAAGCCTGCATAAGGACATGAACTTGATCGGGCTTGTAGTATTTGGTTTGGAGCAGTAGTAAAGATTGTTGTACAGAATTGGAGTTGAAAATATGAATTGAATGCTGTGAACTTGCAATTTTTCATCTTGTTAAACTTCTCTGAAGTTTCTGATCGACATTTTTATATTACTGTATTCTTTTGACTTTGGTTTCTACCAAAAACTTTGTAAATTTTGTTATTACTTATATTTGAGTAAAAATTTATATATTTGGTGCAGCATTACTGCATATTACTATGTGATAACAGATTAATATTTTTGAATTTTCATGAGTTCATTTCCCGTTCCATCTTCCAATACTGTTGAACTGAAACACTCTCGAAAGGATTCATTTGACTTCCTGACATATGTTTAATTTTGATCCACTCATATGAAAGTCTTTATTAATATTATATGTTTACAATATTTCAAATCTAAAAAAAACAATAGATAATTCTAAATATAGCTGTATTGAGCTTTTCGATTTTATTTCTATATTACAGGCTAATTTGCCATGTATTTCGTTATGATTGACTCGTTTAATTAGTGTGCAAGTAGAATTACTTATAGATAATGTTCAATTTCTTTTTGATTAGTTATATTTAGTTTTATATTAGTGATGGTTTGTTAGTGACCAAACTATTAAATGAAAAAGAAGTTCCAACATGGTGTGATTTTGTTTGATATTCCAGAAATGGAAGGTCTTGAAAAAGAATACAAGAATGGCTAATGGAAGTGAATATTAATAACTGAGGGCGTAAGGAATTTGATTCTAGTCTATTTCAAATCTGAAAGTCTTTCAGAATTTAGGAGATGGAAGTGCACACACAATTGCATGGTGTTGTTTCATGGATACTTATTTACCAAGCCATCAAATTTCTATTATTTCGTTCAATCACTAATATTCAAACACGTCATAAAAATGTTCTATGTTTGTTTTCGTCAAAGAGCTCATTGCTTGACCTAGCTGAAGCATAGTGTGCTGAGGTAGGTAATGTAAAATAAAGTTGTAGATTTTTGATAGATCATCAATTGGAAATTATGACATGTGTAATATTTTTTTTAAATGTTTTCTTTCACATATATATTTTAACTAATTTAGTGGTTTTGTCCACTTTCAGAATATGGACAAATTTGTGACATTTCACGATAATGTTATTTGATATTCATCACAAAAATTTTATAGTGTTTTTTAAATGTTTAAAATTCAGAGCATTCATATATCACTTTGTATAGCATTGCGCAATATAATGAATGACAAGGGTATGCTTCTATGAAAATCTGGAACCCAAGTTAGTAATACATGTAGAACAGGAGAATTCATCTGTAATTGAATTGCTTTTTATATTTTCTCATAAAAGTGTTCAAAAAATGTCCACCAGTATGTCACATCTGAAAGATATTTTTTCCTACATCGGCAAGATGTGTATGTTAAACGACTAGCTGATGCAGTAGCCATAAAGAGTGTATCTGCGTTTTCGGACATGAGATCGTAAGTATGTAGAATGATAAACTATATTGCTGACTGGATAAAAGATTTAGGTAGAAATGTCGAGATTTGTGATGTGGGAATGCAAACATTGAATGATGGGACCTCGATTTTATTACCTCCTGTGATTCTAGGAAAGATGGGTTCTGATCCCAATAAAAAAACTATTTGTGTGTATGGTCATCTTGATGTACAACCAGCAAAAAAAGAGGATGGATGAGACACTGAACCATTTCAGCTTACTGAGATGGATGGGAAGTTGGTTGGTAGGGGTGCTAGTGATGACAAAGGCCTAGTTTTGTGTTGGTTAAATTGTATTGAAACTTATCATGAGTCGAAATGCCGGTGAATGTTCGATTTCGTTTTTAAGGGATGGAAGGGTCTGGTTCTATAGGACTTGACAAATAAATTGAATCGCGAAAAGAATTATTCTTCAAGGATGTTGATTATATATGTATCTCTATTCTCTGATAACTATTGATTCGGAAAGGAAAAGCCTTGCATTACTTATGGCCTGGGAGGTTTGCTATAATACTCCGCTTGTGAAATTCAATGTTCAAGCAAAGATCTTCATTCTGGAATATATGGAGGAAGTGCATGAAGCAATGACAGATTTGATAGCCATTATGGATTCACTCACAGACTCAAATGGCTCCATTTTAATATCTGGTGTAAATGACTCTGTTGCCAAAGTAACAGATGATGAGAAATGCTATTGATTTTGATGCAACACTTTTTAATAAAGAAATGGCCCTAATAAACTACTTCATGATACAAATGAGGACATTTTAATGCACAGATGGCGTTACCCTTCTTTATCCGTGTATGGTATTGAAGGTGCATTTGATGGATCAGGAGCCAAAACTGTAATACCAATAAAAGTAACTGGGAAATTTTCAATTAGATTAGTTCCTGATCAAGATATTGATCAAGTTGAGGTGGCTGTTACACATCATATTAAAAGTGTGATGCAAAATCGTAAGAGTCCAAACATATTCAACATCTACATTTTGGAACGTGGGAAACCTTGGATTGCAGATCCGAATCATCTTCATTTTATTGCTGGAAGAAATGCAGTAAAAAGAATTTATGGAATTGAACCAGATTTAACAAGAGAAGTTGTGAGTATCCCTGTGACACTGACTTTGCAAGAAATCACAGGGAAAAATACAATGCTCCTTCCAATAGGGGCATGTGATGATGACGCTCAATGAAAAATTAGATAAAATGAATTATATAAATGGTACAAAACTAATTGCGGCATATTTTCATGAGGATTCTTTATTACAGTAATAATATGGAATGTAATATTGGCCACATTGCAATGCTGTCTATTTAACTCTAGTTAATGTATAACTTAGCTTTTTAAAATGTGTAAATTTTGCGCAAATATTGACAGTTAGACCATGTACTAGTTACTGCGGTATGTACAATGAAAATGTTTTGCTGACGGTGTATGATGCTGATGTGTATCTAAATTGAATTGCTTAGTAAACAATCTTTTTAGTTTTTTAAGTCATAAGCCATTCTGCTGAAATAACAATTATTTATTGCGGTATCGATTATGGCTGCGTTTGCGCAAACAATAGCCTTTGGCATTTTGCAACTTGTCTTATGACAAATTGCATGTGATATGTTGTAATACATAACGCAACATTGTTTTTTGTTCATTTATGCACAAATATGAATTTTATCATGTGATTCAGAAATTTTTAGAAACATCAAAGCATTTTTTTTTTTAAATAACTTATGTCTACTCATTTCTGGCCTAAACTTTGCATATGAAGAGATGCAATTGCAATATACTCATCTTTGGTTGTTCAGTCACCTAAATACTGCGAAAAACCTTTTTCTTTATTATTGAATTCTTTTCCATTTAGTTGTTAGTCATACTGTCTGATGTCAAACCGCTATCTACCAGTATCTCTATCGCATTGATCTATTTTAGCATCGATATTTTCTAAAACCTATCATTAAATTTGGCTTACATTAGTTAGAAGCCATCATTATAGTAGAGACAAAATAGCACTTTGTAATATGTAGTACACAAGTCTAGTACATGCTATATACTGATATATTTGTTCAAATTCTTTGAATGAACTATAAATAAATCATTCTGATCACTTTGCTGGTTTAATGCGCTGCTTTAAGGCAGTGGTCGTCAAACTTTTTGAGACGCGACCCCATTTCAAAAATTATGACGTATGATAAGCTTGTGACGCCTAGGTATGGCAAAGAAAAAAATATTTCAAACCACTAAAATCTAATCACAGTAAAATCTCATTCCCAGAAACTCTATCACACGCTTTAGATTTCGTGTTACAATTTAATTATTGCCGTCACACAATAGCCTTATTATAAAAGATATCACTGTAATGCAGAATACCCAAACTTGCTATGTAGTGCTAGTCAGCTCAGTGTAAAATGCACGCAATAGAATAAGGAAAAATATAACAAGAATACAACGCCGGACACTCGGCGACCTCCGAAATATTCAAGGCGACCCAACTTGGAGTCGCGACCCACACTTTGGTGACCACTGCTTTAAGGTATCAAGGCTGTTTAAGTAAAAAAAGTATAAACAATTTATGCCAAATTAAGATGAAAATCTTAAGATATTATTACAATATTTTCTATCTCTTCTTTCATTTAAAGTCTTAATATTTTTACAGCTATTATTTCAATCATGTCATATCTAGATAATATATTTTCGCACATTGACAAAAACCAAGATCTGTATGTCAAACGTTTAGCTGATGCTGTAGCTATAAAAAGTGTATCAACATGGCCTGAAACACGAACGGAAGTTGTCAAAATGATAGAAGTAGTTGCTGAACAGATTAAAAAATTAGGAGGAAATGCAGAGCTTGTTGACATAGGGATGCAAACTTTGCCTGATGGTTCCAAAATTCCTTTGCCTCCAGTTTTATTGGGAAATCTTGGGAGTGACCCTAAGAAGAAGACAGTATGCATCTATGGTCATCTTGATGTTCAACCAGCAAAGAAAGATGATGGATGGGACACAGAACCTTTTGTTTTAACAGAAATCGACGGAAAGATGTTTGGCCGAGGTTCCACTGATGACAAAGGGCCTGTTCTGTGTTGGCTCAATTGCATTGAAGCTTATCAAGGATTGAAACAAGATATTCCAATCAACATTAAATTCTGCTTTGAAGGAATGGAGGAATCTGGATCGGAAGGTCTTGATGA
Organism: Styela clava; assembly: GCF_964204865.1. Taxonomy (NCBI): domain Eukaryota; kingdom Metazoa; phylum Chordata; class Ascidiacea; order Stolidobranchia; family Styelidae; genus Styela; species Styela clava. The sequence continues at coordinate 9,747,997 of NC_135254.1, forward strand.
GTTAATAGAATCACAAAAAAATATCTTCTTCAAAGATGTAGATTATATTTGCATCTCTGATAATTACTGGCTTGGAAAAAAGAAGCCATGCATCACATACGGCTTGAGAGGTTGTTGTTACTTTGCATGTGAGGTGGCATGTGCGAAGAAGGATCTCCATTCTGGTGTTTTTGGTGGAAGCGTACAAGAAGCCATGGCTGATCTCATTGCAATAATGGATTCTCTCACTGACTCACAGGGAAATATTTTGATACCTGGAATTAATGAACAGGTAGCCCCTGTCACAGAAGCTGAACGACGGCTTTATCAGACTATAGATTTCGATCCTGATGTCTATCGCAGAGACATTGGTACAGAAAAGCTTCGGTTTACAAACAAAGAAGATATTCTTATGAAAAGATGGAGGTATCCATCACTATCTTTACATGGGATAGAAGGTGCGTTTGATGGTGCTGGTGCGAAAACTGTGATACCAAGAAAAGTTATTGGGAAATTTTCAGTTCGAATCGTGCCAAATCAAACACAGGAACAAGTTGAGAAAGATGTTATTAAGTATGTTAAACAGGTATTTGCGGAACGAAACAGCTCAAACAAGCTCAATGCATATATGATACATGGAGGAAAACATTGGCTGGCTGATGTTGACCATCCACAATATATAGCAGGCAGGAAAGCCGTGAAAAGAGTTTTTGGAACCGAACCAGATCTAACGCGAGATGGATGTAGTATTCCCGTTACCTTGACATTTCAAGAACAAACGGGAAAAAATGTCATGCTATTGCCCATTGGTGCATGTGATGATGGAGCACACTCACAGAATGAAAAACTTGATAGATTGAATTATATAAACGGAACGAAGTTGGTTGCAGCTTACTTCCACGAAGTTGGAATGATATGAGTGTTTGTTGATAAATACTCTACAAAACTACATCAATCTAATTATTCACCAGCAGACAGCGAACAATAAAAATGATCTTTCCTATGCAAATCAATTTTGTGTAATGCTGTTTACATCCTCAATATTTTTGTAGAAATTCTGCATTAACTGTCAGTAATTAGTATAATTTTTGTGCAATATTTTACCTAAAATATGTCAAAAATGAATTTTCTTCCTAAATATATTTAATCCTCTCATTTCACCTTTATAAATATGTCATCGGATTTTAAATGTGTTGAACACAATTCAAATTTTTTGAGATCGAATCGTAAAAAGCAATACTAATTAATAGAATGTAGTTATTATTTGACATTATAACTTGTTTCTTTGCATTTCACATTTTCACAAATGTCATAAAAATTTTGAATTGTAATTGTCTCACAAATTTATGCATCTGACTTTCCAGAATTTGAGTCAAATCATATTTCAGATGTAAGGTTTATTCAAAATTACAAACAAGCAATAGATAAAATGAAGACTTGTGACCCCGATCATTCACGTGGAACTAACTTGCTGTAACGAGCGTGGGTGCAAGTGAAATTCTTTAGCATATATTAGTGTTACTGTTGCCCAACCCTAGTGTTAGTTATTTTTAAAATAAAGAGCTTCAATATTTCTGTCTTGCTTTAAAAACTATTATCAGTGGACGAGTACATATATTACAGAAATTGTTTTTTAAAAATACAATGGAAATGATGCAGAGTTTCTTTCAATAATTATTTTCATCCCAAGAAGTTATACTGTAACAATTTAATTATCCATATTTTCATCTTCAGGCTATTAAAGAGAGATCAAAACTGTTAAATTTAAATCTTCTAAATAACATTTAAATAGTTATTATGGATCCTGAAATCCATGTTAATAAAAATTCGTCATTGGCTGATGAAGCCATCGATATATCTATAACAGGTGAGAAGCTTTTGAATTTTCGACGGCTTTGATATTGAAAATTATAACAAGACTCATTAAAGTTAAACTAATTTTCACAAAATTTCTCATATTGTGACAACAGTGTATTTTATTGGGATAGAATTTACCAATTTATCCTGGGGAAAAGGAAAGGCGATAAGACAGCCTAACCATATGCCGAACCACAGCCTTTCGTCCTCTATTCAGAATAATGTCGTCAGTAGGTTCATAGTAAATGATGTGGCCTTTTAAAAATTACGAGTGAGAGCATGGTAATCATCAAATTTACATACTATGACTGATCAATGTATTTTAGTAGACATTGAAAGTGTAATAAGTTTTGATGCCCCAAAGCTTTTCTAAATATAAAGATCTGTAAATTACCTCAGCTAACTATATCGTTGCTTTGCAATATATTTCCAATATACATTTACTTGGGAGCATTAGGCACTGTTTATCAATCTTGGTAGTAATTAAATATGAGATGTAATTCCATATAGTATTATGGTAATTTATCATAATTTTAACCATGTTTTTTTGTTTGCATATAGGTCTGAACAAATTTCAAAAAGTTTCTCTTCATGCCAGTTCCAAACTAGCCAATGGGGCTGTGTTTGAAAGCACATCACATTACATTGCGGATAATTTGGGTAAATATCGCAAATAAAACATATCTCAATATTAGCATGAGTTTCCTAATGCTAGTATTTGGCAACCCAACCCATAAAGTCCCAATATCCAAAATGATAAGATTTTTGCTTTATATGTTGTACTCAAAATTTTGAGTTGCATTAAATAATTTTGTGACTGGTATTTTGAGTGATTTGTTATTTCCGAATAAATGTTCTTGTTGTCCTTGAAACGGTAACATTATCCCCTTGTTTTGTGGCGATTGACGTTAATGCTGATTTATATAAGACTGCTCTCCCACAATCCTTGTTTTGCTATCTTTTGATAAAACTGTAAATTGATAGTTCTGTCATTGTCAATTGTGTATCATAAATCATAATATAAATATACATTCCATATTAATTTCCTTTCCATTGTAATTTTTTTTATGCCTGGTTGTTTTCACATTTACGGTTGACAATGTGCTTGGAACAAAAGTGTTTTTCATTTTAAATTCATGTTCTGGCATGTTGTACTTTGTTGAACCACCAATTTAAATTGTCTTTCCAGGGTGTATCGACCTACGTTCACATAAATCATATGGAGGAACTTATGAAGGAATTTGGCCAATGGGTCCGATTAGTTTCATGACACCATCATCTTTTAATAAGGTTAATTTAATAATAAAATATAAATTTGGTGTGCATTTAGGTTTGACATTATACAAATTCATTGTCTATTTTTACAGCGCAAGCACGAGAGGTTTTTAATCAAGGACCCGATGAAGCCTTTCACAATAAAATTGCAAGTCTTTGATTCTTTCATCCCAGAAATGGTTGAAAATACAAACAAATATAAAAAGTTGACTGATTTTGACATCATAAGAACTTATGTCACTCCACAAGTTATTGAACAAGAAATTCATGAAGGCAAAATTAGGGGGACCCTATACTTGCCAACCAAGAGTGGGAAATACCCTGGTAAGTTATGATAAAGGAATGAGATAAAAAAAATTTGTCTTTGACTTATACTCAGTTAAATAAATCGAATCAGTACTGTATGGCTATTGCAGCATTCCTATTTTACTCATTACTATAAACACGCTTCATCACATATAGGCAGGGCTGTCATCGATATGAACCCAAAAATAAGGACTTCAGGGGAATATAATAATAGAATAACAAAGAACGAAGTGTAATAAACAAAATTTTATTCATGCCACCCAGGATTTGCTATAGCAATTCTTTATTCTTAGAAACTATATTTTCCATCTCCCTCTCAAGTTGTATTTTGGTTCAAGTTACACGAACTGATTTTGGTCGGTAGGTCGGTTGTTTTGTCATTGTGTCAATTAATTTGCTGTTATTATGTAATGAATGTGCGAAGCAATCAATGAGGTTGTAGAGTATCATTTCTATCAAATCAATCATTCAAATTGATCTAAGCACCTGGTATTATTAGAACCTCTAACCATAAAATGTGGACAAAAATAAGAACACATGTTTAAATGAGGACCTTTCTTAGAAATAAGGACAAAAATATTTTCTAAGATAAAACCTTCAAAATAAAGACAAATCTTAGAAATAAGGATATCATGGCAGCCCTGCACATCGTCTCATAAAGTCTGGAAAAATTTAAATACTGGGCTGGGATTCACTATAGTTTTGTAACCTATGTATCATTGGATGGTTGTGAAGTGTGAAACATCTCACACAATAATTATTTCGCTGAAGATAAGTAATACCGTATATACTCGCAGATGGGTCGCAATTTTTCCTTATATTTAAAAAAAAAATATAGGTGCGACCAATCCGCTCAACATAACAAATTTATGTGTGTATATGTTTTTGTCATTTCTCAAACAGGGTTAGGGGTCTGAATGTATTGGCAGAATGATATACAGGTTTGTAGCGCGCTGGTTATTCATGAAAATCATAAGGTCTGCGTTTGCGTACATGCACTTATTATTGCTCACAGGTGTCAATAAACATATAGGGAAAGGGCGAGTATATACGGTAATCAATGAGTGTTCTTATGAACCAATTATTTTTTTCCATGTTTTGCTTATGCTAAATGTTGGTACTATTAGGTTATTGCCCCACCACTTTTCTGAACTGTTTTCTTGGGTTAGGTTTCTCTGTTTATGTTACTAATCCCAACCTAACGATCGATAAACAGAATTAATGAATTTGGAATAGAAGAATGGTACCCAAATCTCACATAGCCTACATGTTTACTTTTTCTCGTTCAGGTGTGATAAGTATGAGTGGTGGATATCCTGGAGCTATGAAACACAAAGCGGCAATATTAGCGTCACATGGATTTGTTGCTTTAGCTTTAAGATATTTCGGTACCGATGATTTGCCTCCGTCTGTGGAAGGCATTGATTTGGCCTATTTTATTGAAGATGCAAGGTTTTTAAAGAATCATCCAAATGTCCAAGGCAAAAATGGTGTTGGCATTATCGCAAATTGTGCTGGAGCTATCTTTGCCCTGGCTGCTGCAACATGTGCCCCAGATGGACTATTCGGCTGTGTTGTTGCAATAAGTGGTTGGTTTTTCTCATTTACAAATTTTGAATATGGAGGCAAGAAATGGAAATCAATGCTATCATTCAAAACTTTCAAACCTGGACCGGAGGGCACATATATATATGATTTTGATAAAAACGTAAACCCCTCTATGCTGTCCAAACTTAGTTTACCAGATGATAGTCATTTTGCTTTCTACAAACGACTCCACACTGCATATATGTTTGTTCATGGTGGTGAGGATGCTGATTTGAATAACAATTCTCTAAAAATTGAGAGCGTTACCAGAGATTTTCTCAAATCTTACAACCATCCAAATTATCAATTCTTATTTCATCCTAAGGCTGGGCATTTGATCGAGCATGCATATTTCCCTTTTGCACGAATAGTATGGACATTGAAATTACCACGTTTCTTTGGAGGACAACAGCCTTATCATAGCATCGCACAAGAGGATTCTTGGCCGAAGATTTTGAAATTTGTGCAAACCAATCTGATGAAGAATTGCCATAAGTTATGATACTCTACCATATATTTAGAGCAGAATGACATTTATGTATATTGCATTAGTTATTTGTATTATTGTATATCATAACTGTATTATTTCTGATTATTATTATAACTGTAATCGAAGCTATTTAAACTCACTATGTGTTGATTTTTGTTTATGCAGCATTATCAAGCAAATTTTCACAAATATTATGTGCTACCTCTAAAATATTAGCTAACCATCATATATTACATTATTCTCTCAGGTTATATCTTTAAAAATACTAACTACTTTTCATATATTACATTACTCCTCTCTTAAATTATATTGCTTTAACTTAACTGAATATGAGTCAGCACTCAACTAGTTTCACTTTACTACATAATGTCTGATAAGATGCCTAGAATATGTGTAAATAAAGAATCGGTCACTTGCTGATGAACATATTGTAATTTCAATAGCAGCTATTGACAAGTGTTTGTTTTCCTATTATTGTTAACTAAGTTTAATGAATATATAATTTAAAAAGTTTATGGGTATGAAACAGGAACCTACGCAAAAATTGATACTTCCATAGTGTGTGCACCAGGTTAGGCCATAATTTTGTTCAGGTTTTCCTTGTTTTAGTTCTATTACTAGTTCGGGAACTGTCTGTGCTGCCCAACCCTAGTTTTATTTATTTTAAAAATTCTGCATCGTTTTCATCATGTTTTCAAAAAACAATTTCTGCAATATGTGTATTCTTCCACTGATAATAGGTTTTTAAAATATAGAAAAATATTGAAGCTCTTTATATCTTTTAATAATTATTTTTATCCTAAGAAGTTATACTGTAACAATTTAATTATCCATATTTTTATCTTCAGGCTAATTTTTAGAATTAAATAGCGATCAAAACTGTTGAATTTAAATCTTCTAAATAGCATTTAAATAGTTATTATGGATGCTGAAATTCATGTTCATAAAAATCCTTCATTGGCTGATGAAGCCATCGATATATCTATAACAGGTGAGAAGTTTTTAAATTTTGATATTGATATTGACATATCGGCTTTGATATTGAAATTATAACAAGACTCATTAAAGTTAAACTACTTTTCACAAAATTTTCCATATTATGACAACAAGGTATTTTATTAGGATAGGATTTACATATTTATCCTGGGGGAGAGGAAAGGCGATAATAAGACAGCCTACCTAACCATATGGCGAACCACAGCCTCTCGTCCTCTATTCAGAATAATGTCATCAGTAGGTTCATAGTAAATGAAGTGGCCTTTCATAAATTACAAAATTTAAAAAATGGTTGAAAATACGAAGCAATATACAAAGTTGACTGAATTTGACATCATAAGAACCTATGTCACTCCACAAGTTATTGAACAAGAAATTAATGAAGGGCAAATTAGGGGGACCCTATACTTGCCTACCAAGAGCGGGGAAATATCCTGGTAAATTATGATAAAGAAATCGGAATATAAACTTTTGTCTTTGAAGTGTACTCAGTTGAAGTAAATCAAATCAGTACTGCATGGCTATTGCGGCATATCCTGTTCTATTCATTACTATAAACAAACTTCATCACATATACATCTTCTTGTGAAGTCTGGAAAATTCGAATGTTGGGCTGGGAATTCGGATCTACCATAATTTTGTAACCTATGTATCATTGGATGTTTGAGGAGTGTGAAACACCTCACAAAAAATTATTCCGATGAAGATAAGTAATGATCAGTGTGTGCTCTCAAGAACTAATTTGTTTTTTCATGTTTTGCTTATGTCAATTTTGGAAAGTCGATAAGACAGCCTAACCATATGCCGAACCACACCCTCTCGTCCTCTATTCAGAATAATGTCGTCAGTAGGTTCATAGTAAATGATGTGGCCTTTCATAAATTATGAGTGAAAGCATGGCAATCATCAAATTTACATACTATGGCTGACCAATGCCTTTTAGTAGACATTAAGGTGTAATAAGTTTTGATGCCCCAAAGCTTTTCTAAATATAAAGATCTGGAAATTACCTCAGCTAACTAACTATATCGGTGCTTTGCAATATATTTCCAATATACATTTACTTGGGAGCTTTAGACACTGTTTATCAATCTAGGTAGTAATTAAATATCAGATGTTATTTTATATAGTATTATGGTAATTTTGATCATAATTTTAACCATGTTTTTTTGTTTGCATATAGGTTTGAACAAATTTCAAAAAGTTTCTCTTCATGCCAGTTCAAAACTAGCCAATGGGGCTGTGTTTGAAAGCACATCACATTACATTGCAGATAATTTGGGTGAATATATAACATATCTCAATATTAGCATGAGTTTCCTAATGCTAGTGTTTGACAACCCAACCCATAAAGTCCCAATATCCAAAATGAAAAGATTTTTGCTTTATATGTTGTACTCAAAATTTTGAGTTGCATTAAATAATTTTGTGACTGGTATTTTGAGTGATTTGTTATTTCCGAATAAATGTTCTTGTTGTCCTTGAAACGGTAATATTATCCCCTTGTTTTGTGGCGATTGACGTTAATGCTGATTTTTATAAGACTGCTCTCCCACAATCCTTGTTTTGCTATCTTTTGATAAAACTGTAAGTTGATAGTTCTGTCATTGTCAATTGTGTATCATAAATTATAATATAAATATACATTCCATATTAATTTCCTTTCCATTGTAATTTTTTTATGCCTGGTTGTTTTCACATTTACAGTTGACAATGTGCTTGGAACAAAAGTGTTTTTCATTTTAAATTCATGTCCTGGCATGTTGTACTTTGTTGAACCACCAATTTAAATTGTCTTTTCAGGGTGTATCGACCTACGTTCACATAAATCATATGGAGGAACTTATGAAGGAATTTGGCCAATGGGTCCGATTAGTTTCATGACACCGTCATCTTTTAATAAGGTTAATTTAATAAAAAAATATAAATTTGGTGTGCATTTAGGTTTGACATTATACAAATTCATTGTCTATTTTTACAGCGCAAGCACGAGAGGTTTTTAATCAAGGACCCGATGAAGCCTTTCACAATAAAATTGCAAGTCTTTGATTCTTTCATCCCAGAAATGGTTGAAAATACGAACAAATATAAAAAGTTGACTGATTTTGACATCATAAGAACTTATGTCACTCCACAAGTTATTGAACAAGAAATTCATGAAGGCAAAATTAGGGGGACCCTATACTTGCCAACCAAGAGTGGGAAATACCCTGGTAAGTTATGGTAAAGAAATGAGATAAAAAAAATTTGTCTTTGACATATACTCAGTTAAATAAATCGAATCAGTACTGTATGGCTATTGCAGCATTCCTATTTTACTCATTACTATAAACACGCTTCATCACATATAGGCAGGGCTGTCATCGATATGAACCAAAAAATAAGGACTTCAGGGGAATATAATAATAGAATAACAAAGAACGAAGTGTAATAAACAAAATTTTATTCATGCCACCCCCATGACTCCCAGGATTTGCTATAGCAATTCTTTATTCTTAGAAACTATCTTTTCCATCTCCCTCTTAAGTTGTATTTTGATTCAAGTTACACGAACTGATTTTGGCCGGTAGGCTATTGTTTTGTCATTGTGTCAATTAATTTGCTGTTATTATGTAATGAATGTGCGAAGCAATCAATGAGGTTGTAGAATATCATTTCTATCAAATCAATCATTCAAATTGACCTAAGCACCTGGTATTAGAACCTCTAACCATAAAATGTGGACAAAAATAAGAACACATGTTAAAATAAGGACGTTTCTTAGAAATAAGGACAAAAATATTTTCTAAGACAAAACCTTAAAAATAAAGACAAATCTTAGAAATAAGGATATCATGGCAGCCCTGCACATCGTCTCATAAAGTCTGGAAAAATTTGAATACTGGGCTGGGATTCACTATAGTTTTGTAACCTATGTATCATTGGATGGTTGTGAAGTGTGAAACATCTCACACAATAATTATTTCGCTGAAGATAAGTAATACCGTATATACTCGCAGATGGGTCGCAATTTTTTCCTTATATTTAAAAAAAAAATATAGGTGCAACCAATCCGCTCAACATAACAAATTTATGTGTGTTTTTATTTTTTTGTCATTTCTCAAACAGGGTTAGGGGTCTGAATGTATTGGCAGAATGATATACAGGTCTGTAGCGCGCTGGTTATTCATGAAAATCATAAGGTCTGCGTTTGCGTACATGCACTTATTATTGCTCACAGGTGTCAATAAACATATAGGGAAAGGGCGAGTATATACGGTAATCAATGACAATATTTTTTTCCATGTTTTGCTTATGCCAAATGTTGGTACTATTAGGTTATTGCCCCACCACTTTTCTGAACTGTTTTCTTGGGTTAGGTTTCTCTGTTTATCTTACTAATCCCAACCTAACGATCGATAAACAGAATTAATAAATTTTGAATAGAAGAATGGTACCCAAATCTCACATAGCCTACATGTTTACTTTTTTTTCGTTCAGGTGTGATAAGTATGAGTGGTGGATATCCTGGAGCTATGAAACACAAAGCGGCAATATTAGCGTCACATGGATTTGTTGCTTTAGCGTTGAGATTTTTTGGCACAGATGATTTGCCCTCGACTGTGGAAGGCATTGATTTGGCCTATTTTATTGATGCTGCAAGGTTTTTAAAGAATCATCCAAATGTCCAAGGAAGAAATGGTGTTGGCATTATCGCAAATTGTGCTGGAGCTGTCTTTGCCTTTGCTGCTGCAACATGCGCCCCAGATGGACTATTCGGCTGTGTTGTTGCAATAAGTGGTTGGTTTTTCTCATTTACAAATTTTGAATATGATGGCAAGAAATGGAAATCAATGCTATCATTTGAAAATTTCAAACCTGGACCGGAGGGCACATATATATATGATATTGATAAAAACCAAAACAACCCCTCTATGCTGTCCAGACTTACTTTACCAGATGATAGTCATTTTGCTTTCTACAAACGACTACACACTGCATATATGTTTGTTCATGGTGGTGAGGATGCTGATTTGAATAACAATTCTCTGAAAATTGAGAGCGTTGCCAGAGATTTTCTCAAATCTTACAACCATCCAAATTATCAATTTGTATTTTATCCTAAGGCTGGGCACTTGATTGAGCATGCATATTTCCCTTTTGCACGAATAGCATGGACATTGAAATTACCACGTTTCTTTGGAGGACAACAGCCTTATCATAGCATCGCACAAGAGGATTCTTGGCCGAAGATTTTGAAATTTGTGCAAACCAATCTGATGAAGAATTGCCATAAGTTATGATACTCTAGCATATATTTAGAGCAGAATGACATTTATGTATATTGCAATCTGTGTCAAATGACTGTATTATTTCTGTTTATTATTTGAACTAGTGATCAAATCTTTCTAAATACATAATGTAGTTACTTATGCAGTATTATCAAGCTATTTTTCACAACAAAATAATAATTACCTATCATATATTACTCTCTTAGCTTATATATTGCTTTCACTTGACTGAATATGAGTCAGCATTCAACTGCTTTCACTTTACCACATAATGTCTGATAAGAAGCCTAGAATATGTGTCAATAAAGATCTGTCACTTGCTGATCAACATATTGCAATTTCAATAGAAGGTATTGACAAGTGTTTATATTCCTATTATTGTTCACTAAGTTTAAAGAATATATAATTTAAGGAACCTACGCGATAATCGATATTCCCATTGTGTGTGCACCAGGTTAGGCCATAATTTTATTCAGATTTTCCTTATTTTAGTTCTATTACGAGTTCGGGGACTGTCTGTGTTAGCCAAGTGTAAAATCCCCTGACTATAAGTTTCAGTCTCTTTACACAACTTGATGTGAAATAGGCGAACAAAATTAGTTACCATCCATATGGATACACATACTACTGGAGCACCCAATATTACCCTTACATGTTCATAAGGATTTTGCTGTCTCTTTGAGTCATCAATACAACAACGAATCTCCTCTTGGGGCATTTTCAATAATTTACTGATAAATAAAATGAGTGCATATATATGTTGCACATATATGTTGTAAAATATTTTAGATTCAAAATAATCGTACTTATTTATCATCAATTATTTTCGCATAATAACTCCCAAATTTGGTACTCTTTCCCCGAATAATAAGTATCATTTTAATGCAGGACTGAATGCATTCCAGAGGGTGTCCCTGTATGCTAAAATAATCCTTCCAAACAAAGCAGCTTTCGAGAGCATATCAAATTATATAGCGGACAGTTCAGGTAAGATTGACAGCTCGACAAAACTCCAAATCTATATAAATAGGCATTTAATTACAAATTATTCAACGACCTTACAAATAATTCTTGTATTAGCCATTTTCAATTTCTCAACAATGTCTATGCAGCCATAGTATGGCAATTGAATTTGCTCTAGTCCAGGAGTGTGCAACATTTTTTGCCAGCGGGCCATATAACCAACTTCTGACATCTAGCTGGGCCATTCAAAAAATTCAATATCTTTCGGGTACACAATGAATTAAACATTTCTCCCCACAAAAAGGCTATAGCATAGAAGACGAAAGACTTAAAACTATGGATTTTATTCGGTGTGTGCGCTTCTTTAAACATAAACTGCCAGGTTAGAATTTGATGCTTAGCGTGAAAATATCGGAGTGTTGACAAGGGCCACACATATTGTTTTGGCGGGTAGGGTTGTGGCCCGCGGGCCGCCTGTTGCACACCCCTGCTCTAGTCTATATCATAGATTCTCAAAGTGCTCCATAGGGAGCCCCAAGGCTCCGTGAGAGAAACCTGGGGACTCCGCGAGCTACTGATTGAAATACTAAATATTTCTTGAATACATCCCAGTCATTTTTATTTTACTCTGGAACATTAATCAGTTCGGTAAGTAACGAATGTGTTTTTATAAATTTATTGTGGGGCTCTGTAAATAATAGTCAGACCCTTCACTGGCTCCATAACACCAAAAGTTTGAGAGCCACCTCTCTATATCATGAATTGCTATATTTTAAATTTCAGGTCGTATCTGTCTGCAGTCGGATAAATCATGTGGTGGAACATACGAAGGAGTGTGGCCAATGGGGCCGCTAAGCTCAATGGTACCATCAAGCACTAATGAGGTAAAATCCTATTTCTACATTTTTGAAAAATGGTATAATGGAATGAATTTTAATTTATCATCCTATATTTTAGCGAAAGTATGAGAGGTTTTTAATCAAGGACCCAATGCAACCATTCACAGTACACCTACAAGTTTATGATACTTTCATATCAGAGGTAGACAGTGTTCCCCAAATGAAACACAAACTTTTAACTCAACATGACATTACCAGAACATATGCTGCACCTGGTGTCTCCGAAATAGAAATATGGGAGGGAAGAATCAGAGGAACGCTATACATTCCATGTGGAAGCGGAAAATTTCCAGGCAAGTGAATCCTGAGGGGTCTATCAGGATATTGCCTTCCAAATCTGAATTAGCTAACCAAGTATTCGATTATTCTGATTGAGCGTTAGATTACCAAGCACGAGTTCAGATGTTCAAAATCCTGTGGGGTATAATTATGTGCGAGAGACAATTGCTGGACTCCTCACCGCTGTAACCGCTTGTCGATCACGGCTTACCCCACAATCGAGTCCATGCATCTGAGAAAAAAAATGACAAAACTAGTCCCATGGACAACTAACCGTACAAGAGGCAGCAGTACGCCGTATGATTAACAGATCTAACCGACTACCCTATCCCTCGAGATAAATAAGGAAATTTTATCCACATACTTGTCCTTATACTTATCTTCAACCATGTCCTCCTCTACTTATATAAATTTGAAGACCTCTTGCCCTTCAATATTAACTGATCAAAGTGTTAGTCCGAGATTGTTGTATTTAATTTTTTTTCACCAACTTCATTATGATTCAATTCAATAAGGATTTTTTACTTATCTAGGTGTGATTAGTATGAGTGGTGGATATCCAGGTGCCATGAAACATAAAGCAGCACTTCTTGCTTCACGTGGATTTGTTGCATTGGCTTTAAAATTTTTTGGGGCTGATGATTTACCTGGAAACTTTCAACAACTAGACTTGGGATACTTCGTAGAAGCAGCAAAGTTTCTAAAAAATCATGAACGTGTTACTGCCAGTAATGGTGTTGGTATAATTGCGAACTGTTCTGGAGCCAGTTTGGCACTTGCAACTGCTAGTTGTGCTCCCCATGGTCTCATAGGATGTGTCGTCGCAATAAGTGGTTGGATTCACTGCTTTGGACATTATTGGTATGAAGATCAAAAGTGGAGTCCATCTTCTTCAATGAAGAAAATAAAAATGACAATAGAAACAAATTCAGATGGTATTGTTGAATGGAGATATGACGTTGCCCCAATAATGTTCAAAGAAACACCAGAGGAAGGCAGCCATTTTGCTTTTTATAAACGATTACATACAGCATATATGTTTGTCTATGGCGGAAAAGATGGATATTTTCCTGACACTCCAGAATTTGTGAAAATGAATAAAAACCTTCTGATTTCCGCAAAACATCCTGCTTATAAATTTTTATTTTATCAAGATGCAGGGCATTTGATTGAGCATGCGTTTTCCCCTCTTGCGAAAGTCGCTTGGACCTTTCATGAACCTCATTTCAATGGCGGAGCACAACCTGGCCATGGCTTAGCGCAGGAAGACTCTTGGCCAAAAATTTTGCGATTTGCTTATGACAATCTGACAACAAATCAAAATAAACTTTAGAGCCTTGAGTCATGATAAATCTGTTTATCGTTCTTCTATGCATCACGCATTCGTGGTCAAAAACCATTATTTTATTCTGAGTGTCACCTCATGGTAACATCGGCCAATTTTATTAATTCGCAGTCTCAGAAGAGCAGGTTCAACATGCTACTAATCATTGACCGTCAACAATGTTACATGTTTCTTGGATATTACAAAGGCTTTGCTAACCGTGTGAAATTTCATGATACTGGTACATTCTAGGAGCATTTCGGGGAAATATATATATATTATTCGTTTGTCAATACATTATTTATCTACATTCTTTTTGTTAAAAGATATGTTACTATTTAGTTTTCGCCCAAAAGATAACTTATCACATCGTTCACATTATTATGATATAGCTATGTGCTGCAGAAACGCTCGTTGATGCAAATTCTTCTCACGGTGCCTGCAACTTTTTTTTCCTCTACTATCGGTACTTATTCCATGACAATATATATGCAATTGATAAGAACATGATGTATTTATTTCAATATATGTGTCTTGTACTCTTACAGGATATAGTAAATGGAGGGATGAATTGAAAGAATGGAAATATCACAAGTGCGTGATAAGATTAATAAATAATACAAAAATTAATGAAAGGAATTATTAGTAATATTGCATAATAGAATGCAATTGATAAGAACATGATGTATTTATTTCAATATATGTGTCTTGTACTCTTACAGGATATAGTAAATGGAGGGATGAATTGAAAGAATGGAAATATCACAAGTGCGTGATAAGATTAATAAATAATACAAAAATTAATGAAAGGAATTATTAGTATAATTGCATAATAGAATGTTTGCATACGCTCCCGAAACTCGTTAATAATATCAGAGGTCAAGTTATGAAATAAACAACAAAGTCCACTTGAATTCGTTTCTTTGCTGATAAACAATGCGGTAGAGGATATTCTAAAACCCATCCCAAAGAAGATGCAAATGATATTATAATAGTGACCTCCTCGGGACAAATATATAATTCATAGCCATCCTATCATACGAGACTTAAGCCAAGGCGATGGTCCAGTTAATTGAAGTACTATCAAAAAACACTTATGTCCTATCAATTTCTAATTGCATATCTTAAATAGATTAGAACGATTGTGCGTATCAGCAAAATTTGAACATTTCACTTGGCTATGGAATGAACTGTTAACTAAAGTTTGGTGTGCATATAGGTCAATTGGTACGAAGATATTTCAAAATAAATCTTGGAGGTAGTATATTATTTTGTAAACGCTTGTCAAAAATGCTGATAACCAACAAAGAAGATGTTTAAAGGATTCAAGATGAATAAAAATAAAATGGAACTTACAAATTTCATTAAAAAGTTCAATCAGGGGAAACAAAGAATGATTGCTCATTAAAAAACCTTCGAGCCACTTCAACTATTACCAGCCTATTTGATTTTGTGCAAAAATTGTGACTGTAACCACTAATGCACCTGTATTCTCCTATACATGTTTAATGCTATACTGCAGTTTCAAACTCTATTGCATCATAGGTTTCTGGTGATGGGGTGAATCTTGACAGATAAGACCTATCACTATCTTTTATGTTAGTGGGAAGTGAAAGCTTTGGTTGATTTTGAGATTTGTAAGCTTCCTCTGCCAGCTTCTTCAATACTGCTGTACCATTGGCTGTTGTTTCAACCATCTTTGAAAACAGTGTTTCAGGGTTTTGTAGCAAAGTATGAGGATGGTCAAATTCCATAACTTTTCCTGCATCCAACACCATCACTCTGTCTGAATCTATGATCGTATTAATTCTGTGAGCAATAGTTAAAACTGTACAATATTTAAACTTTTCTCTTATTGTGACTTGGATGAGACGATCAGTTCTCAAATCGACATTTGCAGTCGCTTCATCAATAACTAAGATTTTGCTTTTTCTCAGAATGGCTCGAGCGAGACAAACAAGTTGTCGTTGTCCAACGCTGAAATTAGAACCAGATTCTGCAAGTTCACTATCCAGTTTCAGAGGAAGAGATTCTACTACTTCTCTCAGCTGGACTTGTTCAAGTGAATCCCATAAATCTTCATCACTGTATTGTGTGAATGGATCAAGATTTCTTCGCATAGTCCCAGTGAATAGAATTGGATCCTGTGGTATAATTGACAATGCTCTTCTCAAATCATTCAATCCTAAAGGTGTAATTGCAATTCCATCTATATATATCTCACCAGATGTTAATTCAGACAGGCGAAATAAAGCAGACATAAGAGAACTTTTTCCTGCACCTGTTCGACCAACAATGCCAACTTTTTCTTGTGATTTGATATTGAAACGGACCTTCTTTAACACATCTGGACCACCAGTATAATACGCAAACGAAACTCGATCGAATGTAATTATTCCAAGGTTTGGCCATGAAGCAGGTGGTTTCTTGTCCGGTTTTACGTCTGCAGCTTCTGAAGGAATACTGTAGTATTGCTGAACTCTTTCAACCGAAGTCATCAAATTTTCTACTTCTGTACTCTGCCTTACACCCCATTGAAATACTTCTAACAAAGCTATAGAATAGGTCAAAGACATACCAACTTGACCAGGATCAACATCAATAAATGATATTGTTATGAAAGACATAAAGGTGACAGTTGTTACAAAAAATGCACTTAAAACATCCAATCGAACTCCAAGCCAGCGACCCGCACATAAGAACAAGTACCATGCACTGCTGTGCAAGTTTTGTCTCTCATGAAACTTCTTTTCAAATGTATCCTGGACTCTAAATGCTCGGACTGTAGTAAGACCTTGCAATGTAGTAGACAGGAGACTGAAAACCGGACTTCGAGTAGATCCTTCCAATCTTTTGATATCCCGCGAAGTTTTTAAAAAATACTGCCTTAACCAGAAAAAAACAACAACCAATGGCAGTGTTATAACAGCCACCATATAATTGATAACAATTGTGAGAATCAGGATGCTGGTGATAAAACCCCATACATACAAAAAGTCATAAAATGTCAGTGGCAAAATATCATCGATTTGACCCATGTCTTTGGAAAATCTGTTCAGCACTCGTCCTGAAGGATTTGTATCGAAAAATCTGATCGGTGATCTCAAGATAGCATAAAACATTTTTTTATGCATATGTTTCCCGGATGACACACAAAGATAAAAATGCATTATTGCACGAACCCATATGCAAATATATGTTATTGCAGTAAGACACGCATATATCATCATATAAAAGTTTGTGTCAAATACATCAGAACTTTCAGAAGTTGATGGTGAATATGCCAAAGTAACATTTTCTATTATTGTAGTAGACCAGTTCAAAGTACTTGATACATTGGATTGTAAGTCACTCCCAAGCTGTTGGTGTTCTTCATACTTTGTTGCCCACATTGATATCCACCAGTCACATAAAATAAATGAAATATGGCTCAATAGAATAACTATAATAAAGAAGAAACCAAAAATTTTGCTTGCTCCGACTCGAAAATATTCAAGATAAACACTTCCACTAACACTTCCTTGAACACGCATTTCTTCCGCTGCTTCTCCATCGTTTTTATTTTCTGGGTTTGTTGTGTCCGAATTTACAGGATCCTCACCTAATAAACCCAACATTTCTTGTGACAATACAGACTTCAATGAAATAGTTGAAGCTGTCATTTTTGGATCTAGTCTCTGTTTAATTAAAACTGAGTTTTCATCCTCAATTTCTGAAAATTGAGTCTCTACCAAACTAGGTTGGACCTCATTTTTCTCTTCAAGCAAAGCAGCAAAATCTGTTCCATCAGCTTGGAGTTCATCATACGTGCCATGGCTCACGATCTCTCCTCCTTTTAAGATAATAATAATATCAGCATCTTGTAGCAACTGAATCTGATGTGTTACAAGAATACAAACTTTATCTTTCATAATCCCAGATATACAATGTTGAAACAAATGATTTCCAACTTCTGCATCTACAGCACTCAATGGATCATCAAGCAGATAAATATTTGCATTTTTACGATATGCAGCTCGAGCTAAGTTAACTCGCGCCTTTTGGCCTCCACTCAATGTAACACCACGCTCCCCCACCATTGTCAAATCTCCATTTGGTAATAATTCAAGATCTCTCTCCAGACCACATGCATGTATTACTCTATCGTACCAATCTGCATCATATTCTTCTCCAAATAAAATGTTTTCTTGGACTGATCCAGCAAATACCCAGGGCACTTGGTTTGCATATGCTATATCACCTTGAATTTTAATTTCTCCAGAAGATGCAGGCAATTCTCCCAAAATCGCACTCAGAAAAGATGATTTTCCTGAACCAACAGGACCAATGACTGCCAGTAACTGGCCAGATGAAACTCTTATATTAATATTTTTCAAAGTCAAAATTGTGTTTTCATCCACTTTTCCATTATCATCCCAGCTACCATAAAAATTTATAATTTCTACAAAACTTCCATAGGCAGCCATCTTATCATCAAGTAGATTATTTCTGTATTCACTATCACTAGATTCTATGACTTGATTTAGATTTTCTGTTTCGTCCAATAGTAGAAACTTTTCAATTCTTCTGACTGATATCCTAGATTCTGCGATATTTTCAATCGCTAATGGAAAAAATAATCCCATAGACACTCGAATAACATTATAAATTCCAATCACAGTAAACACTTGAGATGCTGTGAGTTCACCGCCATTCCCAATATAAACAAGAAATGTAACACATGCTATTAGTTTTGGAGTACATAAATACATTGACAAGTTGAAGGAACGAAGCAGTGCAGTCCACATCACCTTTCGTACTTCACTTTTGCGAATAGCTGCAACCGCTTTTGCAAATGGTTTTTCCCATGTATACATTTTAATTACCCGCATTCCAGTAATGATTTCATTCATAAGTCGAATACGTTCGTCCGTGATAACTGTAGTTTTCATTCTTAAGCTTCCAAAGACTTTCCCATTTAAACTCTGGAAAATCATTGTTAAAAATAAAATGGCAAAGCCTGAAAACACAGCTGGTCCAACTACACCCCATAATATATAGGCACAAATGACCGATTCTACTGGTCCCACCCAGATGTAATGAATAAACAGGGGCAGAGAATCAAATCTTAAGACATCTGTTGCACCAAGATTCACGATTTGCCCAGTGGTTGTCTCACTTATTGCTTTTTGACTCAATCGTAATGTCTTTTTATACATGAGTGCACATGCAGCAGCTCTGAGATGCCAACCTAATCGCTGAACATAGTAAAAAAAAATATGATGGAAGATTGCGAAAAAGAATGAAATAACACTGATGAAAGTTGCTGTCATGTATGCATCCCATTCTGGCATAGAATCCATGTTTTCAAAATATGAGACGAGTCTTGCAACCATAATAGGATGAATTATTGCTAGTGATTCTTCAAGCAGATACACCAATCCAAGCTTGAAAGAAAAGAAACCATATGTTTTAATAATGGCACGACCAAGACTTGGTTTTCCACCATTTTTTGCTATACAGACTTCAAGTGCCCAATTTTCTTCTAATTTTTGAGAAACTGTTTCGGAAGTATCTTCTTCAGATAGTTGCAACATATCTTTTTCTGAGAGGGTTTGCTTCGCTCCTTTTACAAAAAAGGAATTCAGCCACCAGAAAGTACATAAGGATAGTATAGTTGCCTTCTCTCTTCCATTTGGCTGCAACTTCATATTGTGAATTTTTCGTTATTTCAAAATTAGGTTCTTGTAAAATTTCATGTATTTTTACATTTTAAATAACTTCGAGAATTTTTTTTATCAAATATCTGAATTAATTTTAACAGTCTGTTCTCAAGTCAGTAAACCTGTATTAAAATATTTTCCATGATTTGGATTCTAACCCTAGATATTAAAAAAGTAATCAGACCGACTTACTACTGTATTATAACAGTGCTTACAACTCTATTCAGTCAAACTAACACAGATCCAAGGTGGAAGCAGACAATTTATCCCGGTCACCTAGATTGGGCCGGAGTATATAGATGGAGTAGGACTTAATTTACATAAGGTTTAAGATGGGAAAGTTTGTATCTGGCTATCAGCACTTAGACTTTCCTCTCTTGATTGACTGTGGCTCAGTTATCAAATTGCAGTTGATCTCTAAACAAATCTAAACTTTTGGTTGATGAAAAATATACTGCCATAGGGTGTTGTATGACCTACCGTACATCAAAATCCTTGATTTGAGTGTTTTCATATATTTACTTTTTATGCAAGTCAGTTCTTGCATTTGCCCCTGTATAACATCAGACTCGTGCAGTGTTGTGCTTCAGTACGTTAAGTCTGATCTTGACTGCCTGGCTTCTCAAATTTCTAATTCTGTTATTCTTAATTTTAAACCCCTACCCTATTGATTAGAGTTTAATTGAAATGCACTTAGCTAATTATCCGCTTAGAAATTCATTTGTGCCCTGCTTGAATACAGTGGCAGTTAATAAGCTACGGTACTCTACCTCAAAATATTATACATACAAAACTGTGAACAATAGTTTATTACTTTTCATTCAAGATTAATTTCTAACGGCAGAACGGTGCATTTATATAACATCATATTTAATCTGTGTACTAGTTCGGCCTAAACCCTATGATATTTTTGTGATAATGTCAACCTATCATTTCCAGGCGTTGATAATTTACGTTATTGTCAGACATACGTAGTTCAACCTGGCTTATTTTTGATTGATTAATGTCAACCTATCATTTCCAGGAGTTGATAATTTACGTTATTGTCAGACATACGTAGTTCAACCTGGCTTATTTTTGATTGATTGTGGTTAAGGGAAAATCTAAATGTTGAGTAGCTGAGCTTGCTATTGTTGCACACTAAATACTTTTTTTTTTTTTTTTTCAATGGATCCACAATGTGGATTATTCAATATGTAAATAATAACTAATGAAATATAAATAAAGATATATTGTGTACCGTAAGTGAACAAACATATATACCAGTAATATCAAGATAATTCCATCAGATATAATATTCCATATAATCCAGGGAGTTCCAATTATTCATTTGTTGATTTCGTAATTGCTGTTGTTTTCGTTTTCGTTGATTTCGTAATACAAATTACTAGGGATGTTTTCGTTTTCGTTGATTTCGTAATACAAATTACTAGGGATGGCACGAGTCCGGAATTACAGAGATTCGACGAATCCGATTAATAGGTCAAGGCCATATATATATTATATATACGCTTTGGTCAAGGCAAGGACTGGAATCGAATCCCTCGAGTCCCTGACGTCACAATGTAAAAGTAGAAAAACACGTTTTTGACCATACTGCAGCATCGCAGCCACAGAGATATCCAGTTCAGTGATCGCAGCTCATATTTTTTCCCCAGTGGTTCCGCGAATAGCTGTTGAATCAATATAAAATAATATTTTTTTTCTTTTTTGGCGGCCATAATACAAACGTAAACGTGGGTCAATGTGCGCCTTTGCTATGAACTGGATTTCCAGCCCAACACTTTTAATGCTGGGCGGCTATTTGAAAATTCTTACATGTCAATATGAAAAATAAAAAAGCTTTTGACTACAATGCTTTCCCATAATTCCAGATATTTCTAGCCTTAAATTTACTATGTCGCGTGCGCAAATGGTAGAGAGATGCCACTCGTCGTCAATAAAATGCTTGCAATTTAGTAGTTCATGTAAACGTTCTAAATCGCTCCATGCTTTCTATTGCTCCCTTTTAAGAGAAAGGATTGCACGTAATAAACTCGATTTAAAAGAGGTATTGGTGAGATTCCCCCTTGGGTTGATCCTGCGCATGTTTCATATCTATTTATGCGAATGGAAAACTCAAAAACATTGCGCTAACAGAAACACATATTTTATTGTGTACCACATCAGTGGCGGCGCGTGGTCATTTTGACAACCGGGGCAAGCTACTGCGGGACCAAGTCACCCCCATCTACGGGGACAGGATGAGCGCTGTAAGTTCTCCCATCATTTTATGAGTATAAAAACCATTCCATCGGTAACAACCAATCGGCAAAAGCGACAGTTTTTAACGATAAGAAAGTGTCTTTAAAACCGGTCCAAGTCAAGGGATTAATAAATATAGACATAGTTTATTTTGAAACCTCTTTCAAAAGGAAGGCAATATTTACCCAGATAAATACAATGACATATTAACAGAAACTTCGGGAAAGCAGACAAAACCTAAATAAGGTTTAAAACGTTACTATGAAGAAAGGAAAGTTAATGCAAAGATAAGGACATGCGTCGCTCACTCATAGATATATATGCTGCTAGACTTCTACTGCTTGAACATATATGCAACACGCCGCGGTTTCTTGGAAGCAAAATGCTCAATAACGCGCTGATTAAAGTCACGCATCCCAGAAATAACGTCTCTGTGAATGGATAAAACAGCCAAGGAATTTAATCTATCTTGCTTCATTGTGTTTCTGAGATACGTTTTAATACGCTTCAGCGTGCTGAATGTTCGCTCTGCGTCGGCGGAAGAAATAGGCGTCGTCAAAATGATGTCCAGTAATTTTCCAGACGCCGCAAAGGTAGTTACTAGAGTGTTATCTATGAGGAACCCATAGAGCGCGCAAGTTGATGTGATGTTCAAAAAAGTTTGATTGGTGTGTATATACATCGCAATTCATTTTCTAATTTACCCACGTTTATCATGGGGTAAAATTTGGAGACAGTAGCCAACAAATGGATGGGAAATTGACGTGCAAATTTTGAAAAATTTTTGGGGTCATCAAAGAGAACGCGGCACGGTGTTCAGTGCGCAGACGATCGCCTATTTGATTCACCAGAATGTCACAGCATTCTTTTGCAGACAAAATCAAACGCTGCGTTGTTTGCCCGCGGCGTAAAGAAGCACTCCATGTGTCGTCGTATTTTATTGTTTCCCGGATACGAGATACAGCATCGCAGAAGTCTGAAATACACGACTGCAAAGACGCTCCATCCATTAGCCTTGACTGCAATGCGCCGTATAATACATCCACGTGATAGAATTTTGTGGAGAAAAAAGCGAGAAAAAATGAAAACTCACCATCTTCTAGCAGACGCTTTAGACCTGCCGCCTCCGTCACAGAGCGTCCGTCCCAAACCGGAGAGCTCTGAATGCCATTGAAACACTCAATGAGCTCAGACCTAATTTCGGACACGCCTTGCACCACGCGTGATTGGAAGTTCCAACGTGTTGGTGCACAAGCTGGGAGACGGCGGCTACATATCTAGCGAAGGAGGTCAGAGCGCTTCGGCGAAACGGAAAAAAATGAAGAAAACCCCGAAACATTTGCAAAAAATATATGGACGAGAGGGGTATCAAGACACATATTTTAATAACGAGGTTAAATTGGTGTGCATAACAATGTAAAAAATGCGCATGAGTCAAATCTTCTTTTATATAAACTTGAACACCATGTTTCGACCAACTCATGACTGCCGCGCCGTCATAAGTTTGAGCTATCAATTTTGACTTCGCGTTGTAAGGCTGTAACACTTCTTTCAGTACAGCCGATATCCCGCAAGCCGTGCGATCAACGATTGGTACAAAACTGTGAAATCTCTCGGTAGGTTTACCATCTTTCACAAACCGAAAAATCACAGCCAGTTGGGAAACGCACGTGATGTCAGTTGTCTCGTCAGACTGAATCGAAAGGAACTGGCAATTCTCAATTTCCAGAGCCAAATGTTGTAAATAAATTTTATACATTGAGTCGAGCAAATCATTTTGGATATCCTTAGATGTCCCTTTCGAAACAGTTTTCGAAACATACCCCTCTATTAGAAGAGCCAGCCCGTTCGTCGTGCCCACGGAGGGACAGCTCGTGACAACCAATGAACTTCAAAACATCTATCAATCGACCGAGAACATGGCGGTTTTTCTCGACGTTTTGGTTGTGCCGACGAATAGAAACCGCGCGTCCTTCATCCATCTGTGCTGCAATATTAACATTTCCGAATGTTCGGTATTTTACTGCATTGTCCAGATGCTCCATAGGAGATTGATGATCCCTGGCACGCTCGGAAAGCTGTTTAAGATCTCTAAAACCAAATTTACACCAACGTGAGTCACGGGCGGTAGCAAAAAGTAGGCAATAAAAACAAAAAAGTGCATTTTTGTCCTCGCTGTAACACAACCATTCGTGTTTTTTATACCAAGTTTCTGCGCAGAATGTACGCCGACGCTTTCCTCCGTCGTGGGATTGTTCCAGTGAACAATTTTTTGGTTGATTAGGCCCAAGACGTTGTACCTCTAATTTTTGTTCCAGCGGCAGCTGCGAAAACGGAGTGCGAAGTAGTGCATCAACCTTATTCATTATGAGGTCTAAGGCTAAGAAATGCGAAGCCGGAAAAAAGTGAGGAGCTCAAAAGGAATGTGGAAAATCGAAAGCAAATGGACTAAAGGTCTCTAACTGATTCAAATAGCGAAACAAGCGACAAAAACGAAGGCGAGGAAACTATCAACTCTTCAAGCAACCAACGAACGAGAGGGAATGCGTGAATATGTCAACAAACACGTTGTTGTAAGAAACGTCGGCATTGTGTCGTCATAATTGTGTCGGCTAGCCCCGATGATTTAGTAAAAGAAACAGAAAACAAACGAGACAAACGCGGCGAGTGGAATATAAAAGAGAGAATACGATATACAATGAGCAACCGGGGCAAAATCGGCGTCGCCCCGTCGACGTTCGGCGAAGGCTTTGCGAGCGAAAAATGAACCATGTCGGGAGAATATGGCTAGTGTAGACAGTCTGTGCAACCGATATTGAGGTATTTTTCGAATATTTTTTATTATTACCGAAAAAACAACCATTGCCCCGGTTGGCCCTATTGACGCGCCGCCACTGACCACATGTATACCAAAAAGGATAGATAGTTTGAAGGCGACTGGTGCATCATTGTTATAAGCTATCAATAGTTTTTAACTTGCGATATATTATTTGGATATCTGTCGTCGTTTTTATTAGGAGTGTTTATAATACACACGAGTGATATTGTTACATATGACATATCTAACCTTGAATTTCAACTAGTTAAGCCTAAGGTATGTAGTGAGATTTATAGAGGGTAAAACTACAAACATGGGCGTATATTAATAAAAACAGAATTGATCATAGACTCGGTAAAAACGCCGTGAACTCGAAATCGAATCCGAGTCCAAAAAATGCCTGGATTCGACTCGAATCCGAATCCCGGCCCATCCCTACTAAATACCGGTATTGTATTTTAAAAGATTTTAATATTAGATAGTAAAATGAACATCAAAGAAGCCAAACGGAAATTCTTACGCCAAACGTGTTCCAAAATCGTGAAATTTGACGTTAAAAAAGCCAACCCTGCTTATAACTCGACCGTCTGGATATCGTCAGATGTCCTTTGGTGTTCTAATATTCTCGTCTCAAAGATACATTTAGTTTCTTTTATTTTCACCACACTCAAGAGTATATATAGCACATTTTTTCCGCGGATTAGTGGGATCCTTTACAGAAGACATATTGGAGTTCTTTGTACAAGTCTCACTTCATCTCTGGTTCATTGGATCAAAAAGCTCTCTATAAGAAATATGCCAAAACTGCTCAACGTTCTATTGAAGAAGCAAAGCGAGTATATTATACAAACAAATTTAAAGAAAGAAAATCTAATTTAAAGGAAACTTGGAAAACAATAAAGTCCTTAATCTCGCCAAAAATGAATTTATCTTTCCCTGAAGAAATTCTAAATGGAAATGGTTCCTTTGTTAAAAATCCATTGTTAAAAATCCATTGGAAATAACCAACTGTTCCAACAACTATTTTGTGTCTATTGGAAAATCTCTTTCGTTCAAGTTCCCGAATTCTGATGTTTTCAAACGCTATGTGCAAGGCAGGTCAAATGTACCGTTTATCTGGAACCAGTGATGAAAATGAACTATTAGCTGAACTAACCAAAATTAATATAAATATAAACAAGGCTATTGGGCCTGATAATATTCCACCAAAATTTATTAGGTTTACAGCTGATATCATATCTCCCTACTTAGCAAGTCTGTTTTCTTTGTGCATGAAAATGGGATTTTTCCATCAATTTTTAAAATTGCCAGAGTAACACCACTCCATAAAGCTGGAGATCGTAAAGTTTTGTCAAATTATCGTCCCATTTTTGTACTCTCCTGAATTTCCAAAATTTTCGAACGTTTGATTTACCAACGCTTACAACTATTATTTGACAAGCACAATGCTATAAGTGACTATCAATTTGGTTTCCCGTGAAGGCTGTAGTACCACCCATGCCGTGCTTGATATCATGACATCTGCTATTGATGACTTAGAAAACAATAAAATTAATTGTAATGTTTTTCTTGACTTATCGAAATGTTTCGATACTGTAAATCATTCTGAATTGCTAACCAAACTGTCCATGTATGGTATTCGTGGTGTTGCTGGTAAATTACTGACAAGCTACTTGTGTCAGCGAAGTCAATATGTCAAATTAAATTCCACAACTTCACAATATCTTGCGGAGGTCCACAGGGCTCTATTTGGGGGCCTTTACTTTTTATAATCTATGTTAATGATCTAAATCAGGGGTCTGGAACCTTTTTGGTCAAGAGAGCCATAAAAGGTACATATTTACAATTGGATTTTCGTGCGAGCCATATAGAATTTCTTCTCTTAATCAGGCCTGAAATATTTACTCAAAAGTCAACACATACAATGTCAATATATGTTAATTTGACTTCTGATGCTGCATGTTGTTGCTACATGACTTTAACAACGGCTGCTCATATATACAGCACAAGTTAAAATCTACGATACTCATGTTACCACCCTTCTTTTGTTTAGGCATTTTCCGTAGTATTTGAAAACAAGAGAGCTACGCACAAATATATGGACACGTTAGACCAGAGCGAATCAGTCCTTACCGGTACCTTTGACGCTACCGGTACCCTCAAAAAAGTTCTGAATTTCCAGTAGCAAGAATTTTGCAGAATCAAAACGTACAGCCAGTCATGACACTGACTAAAATCCGTGTTCCCATGGATAAAAAATAATACAGTAAAATTTTAGACGAAATATCAAATTTCATAGAATTCACGCAAAATTTTGAAATTAGTAATAGCCTTCTAGCGAAAAAATTAATCTTTAACCACGGAAAATTTCAAAGCAATTGGTCCAGTATTCGAAGAGAAAAGCGACTTTTTAAAAACGTGTCAAAGAACAAGAACAACAACATAATATTGAAACGATCGTTATGGCCACTAAACGTGTCCAACTAGCTTTACTAGTCAGATCTTAATACGACAAATACTACTTTATCAATTTGTGATGTCACAATATATGTTACAGAATCCCCTAGTTTTGTCACAATGCCTGTCTGGTAATTCTCTTACATGCGCTGGGCTCACGTTCTCAAAACGTTATGGCAAATTTTCTGCCATATTTGGCTATAAAAAAGTTTCAAATCTCGTAATAATAGTAAGCTTAGCCTCAGAAAGTTAGATTTTTCTGGGAGCAATATGCAGTCACCAAAAGAGCCATATATGGCTCGCGAGCCATGGGTTCCCGACCCCTGATCTAAATAATGCTACCAGTAGTGACACAGGAATGTTTGCTAATGACACATGTATTGCCAAAAGCCACCACTGCCCTCATACTCTTCAAATTCTTATAAATGATGGAATAAGCAAAGTGGATGCCTGGATGAGAGCAAATAAATTGACTGTAAATTATTCTAAATCGACCTATATGCTTTCTCACCAAAAAATTCAAGTAAAGCTTTCCATGTATCTTTTGGTGATAAAATGTTAATTGAAGTGTCATGCATGAAATATCTTGGGATAATTATTGAAAACAAATTTAAATGGCATGCTGATACATAATATCTATATAGCAAGTTATCAAGAGTGACTGGGATTATGTGCAAACTTAGACACTATTTGACATTGCATGCTTTGAAAATCATTTAATCAATGTCTGAAGGTTGTACATCCTGGTATTTCAGTTTCGAGAAGTTAACACCATTGCCATAATAAAAAGATACACAGCATTGATTCAATTATATATAAAATATACCACAGCAAAGGATGAAGACAAAATTGAGAATGAGCGCAAGGAACATTTCAGACGTCAGCACATCGCAAGAAGATCCATACAGACAAATAGCTTAGTTTCAATTATATTCATCCTAAAGCATCGGCATTATATTATCGCCCGTAAAGAAACCCACGGAAGGAAGAAGGTTTGTCTATTCGTTTTCTTTGCAGCATGCGTGATGAAAGTATCCACAGGATAAACTAAGCGTAGTTTTCAGTTAAGAACAATATAAGGAGAAAAAGACGGTGTAACAGCAATATACAACGCGCTTTCAACTAAAGTCGCGTTATAGGGGCAAGTCGCGTTGTATGGGTCCTTTCAAATACACAAATCTAATACCATGAAAGACGATTTGAATTGCATGTTTCCAGGAGAGTATTTATCTTTGTTTTAGATACAGATTGTTATACCTTCATCTTTTTAATTTAATATTCCGCGTTATGTGATGATTTTCATCTTCGACACGTTGGATAGGAATAAATAGCTATCGATGATAAGAGTTGGGGCTATATAGTTGCGTTTGCGTGTATATATGGTGACTTTTAATATCCTCTTAAAGTTTGTCTATAGACATTCGAAACGTTAGGTAAACCATATCATAAAAAGATTCCGATATTTATTTCGTCGTGCATGAAACATTGGACAGACGCAAATAAAAAAAAATAATAATAGAAAGATCAATTAAATAAAACAGATATATATACAATATTTGAACAATTGACGAGGGGCCGCGAAAGCTACCAGAGTCATCGTGTCAGCTGAGTTGGGAAGAAGATGACGTTACCAGGGCCGTCACTTTTGCCTGACTAAAATGTCTCTAGATAGACCTAGAGAAACATCTAGATTGAAAAATAAAACATCTAGTGAAGTCATTGAATTTGACGAAAATCAACGAAACAAGAGCATACAAGTTTTTGATGTGATGATTATTCTCATCACTTAGCAACAATACAATACTAAGCAGAGACTCATCGGACCAACGTCGTCCTTTCTATTTAATACGTCACATGTTTAATTCGTTATTCGAATAATTTAATTATATATATATGTTACCTGTAGACGAATTCAATATAAATGAGTTTTATCAATCTTACATCATTATTTAACCTACTTCTATACACGGAAAAAAATGACGGTGAAGTACGTTTCGTGAAATATTTTGTCGCGATTTTAAAGCAATACTTTGGTGATAAATGTTTTTGGTATTTCGGACAACTCCACAACATTTATGGGGGGAGATGTTAGATCTTCTCTATTCCTCACTCCTCAGACGTGCACTGCCCGTTCTTGACCTTTGATCAGAAAATCCAGAGACGGAACTGAACTTGTCGGGAGGCAGCACCTGATAATATCGAAATTCCAATCCCTTCTCCTATTTCATTACCGAGGTCCAGTTCCTACCCCATTCCCTCTCTATATGCACCAATTTAAAAACCTACCTCAATAGCGCACAATCGCCCTTGAGCAAAGCCTTGTATCTAGCCGTAACAAGACATCAATTGATGGGCAGAAAGCCAAACCGACAGGAACGACTTGTCAGTGCACAAAACTTAGTGTTGGAATATCCTAATCTGAAAATCGACGACAGTATCCACCAAGGTCGATTCCTCGAATTAGTGTATCATTTATTAAGGAAGTGGGGTAACAGCCAAGACGCAACAACAACAAAATTTGA
Source organism: Styela clava (assembly GCF_964204865.1). Taxonomy (NCBI): domain Eukaryota; kingdom Metazoa; phylum Chordata; class Ascidiacea; order Stolidobranchia; family Styelidae; genus Styela; species Styela clava. Next base: position 9,777,966 of record NC_135254.1, read on the forward strand.
AGCATGCATCAGAGAACAGAGGAATAGAAAAGTTGACACCGAGAACAAATATAATCATGTCCATATCTGCCTTTGATGGAAGAAGAATATCGGAGCGCACAAAAAGTCTTTTTCCAGAATACCAAAACTATTATGTGGTAAGTGCATATTTTTGTCCACTTATCCAATATCCACAATGAATGAAAATGATTTGCCACAAGTTCGGGAGCTCTCAAAGTCTACTTTTCAATAATTCTGTTTAAATACGATGTCAGTTTTTAAGAAGATTTTTGTACGTCTGATTAGGGTTTTGTTTTTTATCAATTCTAAAAAAACATCGTGTTTTAAAACAAGGGCTTGTTTAAAATCAATTTTTTTTTTGTATTTTTCATTGAAATACCCCTTGCATCGCCGCGAAACTACGCCAAAACCTTGCATTCTGGCCGCTGCACATGCAGCCGAAATTATAATATGTAAGTAAAAATTTTTATTTTGACTTTTACCACTATTGCGTACATTTATAGCCACTCTATATCTTCACCAAAGTCATAAGATTTTACCCGGAATGTTTAGCCGAGCTATCAGAGAGTCGTTTTGAGTAAGAAAAATCATGAAAATTAGCTCACGAGCCTACTACAAAAGCAATTCGATCAAGTGCAGCCCTTCGGCAAAACGAGTGGGTTGCGATAATGAAGAATATGCTTATATTGGCGGTAATCTACTTATATGAACGATGATACACCCTGACCTAGCTTATGTTAATTGTAAGAGTCCTCCGATGCAAAGACAAACAACTAATCTGTTATGACGCCATAAAATGGATTTCGAGGTCATGTATTGACATTTTTCTCATAAAATGAAGTCATCGTTACGGTTAATACTGTTCGGTTAATTTATGCTTAACATACTTGGTTTTATAAGGTTGAAGTTAGTTTTTCGAGGTTATACAAACTCATTTATTCGATCGCATTTCAATTTTCGCAAGGTGGTTTCATCGCAGCACGTAATGGCTTATCGCTTGCGTCTTACTGCGCCAACCACTGAACTACAGCTTGAGTAGGTGTGAATGAGCCTTTATCGATATTTGTGGCGTTTTGAAAGATTTATTGTAAATAAGAAGCGCTTGGCAAGTTTTCACGTCCATTTTTTTTCAACCTATTTAATTCAAAAAAATTAAATAGTACAGCCATTTTGAACAAAACAGGCAAAAAAACTTGATTTAAAACAATTGTTTTAAAACAATTCTTTTTGAACAAATCCATACGTCTGATATAGTTTTGAAGTTTTCGCATTTTTGTTTATTAGTGTGTGTGTGTCATACGTTTATAAGTATTTAAATATTAATAACGGTTTCTACATTAGAGCTTATGGAAGATAGGCCCTATTTAATAAGGAAAAAGGCCATAAACATTGACGAATACGTGAGCACTACCAAAAAAGTGATTTGGAGTTTTCGAGGCAGCGGCGAAAGCTAGAAATGGTCATCATAATGCATAATGATCAACTTGAAATTAGGTTTTTCCTCGTTTTTTTTTAAAACAGTTTTTAGAGGTTTCGCCTTTCTGGACTTGATCTCATGGAACATTTATACAATGACCCCGCTCTAAAAGCAGTCGTCAAATTTGACGAAGATGGCATCAAGGCAACCCTACGTCAGCCTTACCTCGAGTTTCCCGAAACCCGAAGGTGACAGAACAATACACAAAACTAGAATTCGGTTGGACACCGAAAACTTATCGATCGAAGGTTAGGGGATCCCCCAAAACAGTGGTCTTACTCCATAGTGACACCGTGTGTTCCATCACTAATTAATTAATAACTCGCTAATTATACTACATAATCCATTCAAAATCAATAGGCTTCTGATCCGAGCTATGATGAATGCACATGCTGAATCTGCAGCAGATCCAATCTCACTTTCGTGAGTTATCGCGTGCATCTAACACACAGACATATACCTATCAACATACTTGCCGATCAAGATCGATAAGTAATTACTGTAGCAAGGACTTAATTTCAGGCTATAATAAGTGACACGAGACAAAAACCGTAGACCGGTACTTGGAAAAATCGACTCCATGTGGGATTCCGTTATTATGAGAAAAAAAATTGTGATATTATTAACATAGAAAACGTCAGAATTCTTAAGCTCAAAGAAATCATGGTAACTTACCTCAATATCTTCACGGTTGAGAATATTATCCCTTTATTGGCGTGAAAACATTGCGAATCCCCTCTTCAACTCATCGCAAAAGCTATATTGCTGATTTCTCTTTGTCGATGACGGATTTATAGCACTAACTGAGATCAGAAGCACAAAAAAAGGGAGCGATTTTTGGAATTGGCGACGAAATGCAGGTGTGCTAGACAACGACGGAATCTCGTTTCAATCATATTTGTTCTAAAAACAGGCACATCCATCGCAATAACATTTGCATAATAACTTTGTTTGAAGCTAACTTTCTTTTTACAAGTGTGACGCATTTTTTTCATTTGCTTATTGCGGTATAATATTAGTGGTTGGTGTGCCGCAAGCATAAAAAAGTTTGAGAATCACTGATAAACGATCACAATCCGTCCCGATATTATCAATCGCACATATGATTTTTCAACGAAGATATTTTTTCATAGTCTGGTCGTGTTCGGGACTGATTAAAACATCTTATGCGAACAGAAGTTCAACTACCCGTATTAGCTCCTAACCTCTTTACTTCTATTTTGCATGGTTGGTTCTCACTAGTAGCAACTCGAGCTTGACAACTAGATGAAGTAACTATGTTAAGTGTTGTATTTCAAATCAGGGAAATAAGTGTCAAACACCATATTATGCTAAATAGAGGCAGGCACCAAATTACAATAACAGTGAAAAGAAAGAATGCTATGTAGCTCAATAGAAATGTGTGTTCATAAATGAATAGAACAGAAGTATGTGTATATCACAATGTATGGCAGAGTTCAATTTTTTCTTCACCAAACAACATAAATATTCTTTTAATAAAATCCTTCATTCCCTAATAATTTTTCGGTCGAATATTGGCTCCTCGGCATCTTGATTTTAAATGATGAATAATGTGGGAAAGGATATTTTAATACCCATCGAACGAAAAATACAAATTATGAGAAGCAATATACATATAGTCATGATAATGATAAGAGGCCAAAATCATACATAAACATCACTGATTAACAAGGGCAAATGGCAGTAACATCGAAGAAATATCATTTAAAAAAGTACTATTTGAACATACAGTTGCAGCATATTATATTACATTTGCACTTATACAAAATAGACTATGCAATGAATTTTTATCTAAAGTTTGTTGTGTATATATAGCCAATTCACAAGAAGCTATTTCAAATACTGTGGATGTTTCAGACGAGAAATTTAATTAGAACAAGATAGGTTTCTGTATTGATTGGCAATACAGCACCATTTTTTTTATCTCGAGAAATCTCAAGCAGAAATGCTGCTTGGTAGTCGACCAAGAATAATTTCAAAAATTCGTGATGAATTGAAAATTATTTCAGAAAATTGAATAACGAATTCGGAAAATTAAATCCTCCTGGAATGAAAGAGAATGATTGCTTACCACAAAAGTTATGGTTTTGAATGCAAATGATGCAAAATTGCTTTAATATTTTAAAACTAAAACATAGATTTGGTATATTTTGAATATACCTAACCTAAAATAACGAACATGTTTGATCTAGCACAAAAATTACCACAGACATGATCATAAATAAATATTCTATGGAATGTTGCTCGGTAATTTAATAAATATCATGATGGAGCTGTATAGCAGAACTGTGGAGTCGTCATTTCAAACTCCACATAGTCTGAATTTCAGAAAATGAATTGTTCCATGTTATAATCCAGTTTCAAACTCTATTGCATCGTAGGTTTCTGGTGATGGTGTAAATCTTGACAGATAAGACCTATCACTATCTTTTATAGTAGTGGGAAGTGAAAGCTTTGGTTGATTTTGAGATTTGTAAGCTTCCTCTGCCATCTTCTTCAATACTGCTGCACCATTGGCTGTTGTCTCAACCATCTTTGAAAACATTGTTTCATAGTTTCGTAGCAAAGTATGAGGATGATCAAATTCTATAACTTTTCCTGCATCCAACACCATCACTCTGTCTGAATCTATGATCGTATGAATTCTGTGAGCAATAGTTAAAACTGTGCAATATTTAAACTTTTCCCTTATTGTGACTTGGATAAGACGATCCGTTCTCAAGTCTACATTTGCAGTCGCTTCATCAATAACTAAGATTTTGCTTTTTTTAAGAATGGCTCGAGCGAGACAAACAAGTTGTCGTTGTCCAACGCTGAAGTTTGAACCAGATTCTGCAAGTTCACTATCCAGTTTCAGAGGAAGAGATTCCACTACCTCTCTAAGCTGGACTTGTTCAAGTGAATCCCATAAATCCTCATCACTGTATTGTGTGAATGGATCAAGATTTCTTCGCATAGTCCCAGTGAATAGAATTGGATCCTGTGGTATAATTGACAATGCTCTTCTCAAATCATTCAATCCTAAAGGTGTAATTGCAATTCCATCTATATATATCTCGCCGGATGTTAATTCAGACAGGCGAAATAAAGCAGAAATAAGAGAACTTTTTCCAGCACCTGTTCGACCAACAATGCCAACTTTTTCTTGTGATTTGACATTGAAACGAACCTTCTTTAACACATCTGGACCACCAGAATAATACGCAAACGAAACTCGATCAAAGGTAATTATTCCGAGGTTTGGCCATGAAGCAGGTGGTTTCTTGTCCGGTTTTTCATCTGCAGCTTCTGAAGGAATACTGTAGTATTGTTGAACTCTTTCAACCGAAGTCATCAAATTTTCTACTTCTGTACTCTGCCTTACACCCCATTGAAACATTCCTAATAGAGTGATACAATAGGTCAAGGACAAACCAACTTGACCAGGATCAACATCAATAAATGATATCGTGATGAGACACATAAAGGTGACAGTTGTTATGAAAATTGCACTTAAAAGATCCAATCGAACTCCGAGCCATCGACCCCCACATAAGAATAAGTACCAAGCACTGCTGTGCAAGTTTTGTCTTTCATGAAATTTCTTTTCGAATGTATCCTGGACTCTAAATGCTCGGACTGTAGTAAGACCTTGCAATGTAGAAGACAGGAGACTGAAAACTGGACTTCGGGTAGCTCCCTCCAATCTTTTAATATCCCGTGAAGTTTTTAAATAATACTGCCTTAACCAGAAGAAAACAACAACCAATGGCAGTGTTATAACAGCCACCATAAAATTAACAATAATAGCCAGGATCAGGATGCTAGCAATAAGGCCAAATATGTACAAAAAGTCAAAAAAAGTTAATGGCAAAAGATCATCAATTTGACCGATATCTTTGGAAAATCTGTTCAACACTCGTCCAGAAGGATTTGTATCGAAAAATCTGATTGGTGATCTCAAAATAGCATAAAACATTTTTTTATGCATATGTATGCCTGATGACACACAAAGATAAAAATGCATTATTGCTCGAACCCATATGCAAATATATGTTATTGCAGTAAGACACGCATATATCATCATATAAAAGTTTGTGTCAAATACATCAGAACTTTCAGAAGTTGATGGTAAAGTAACATCCTCCATTATTGTAGTAGACCAGTTCAGAGTACTTGATACATTGGATTGTAAGTCACTCCCAAGCTGTTGGTGTTCTTCATACTTTGTTGCCCACATTGATATCCACCAGTCACATAAAATAAATGAAATATGGCTCAATAAAATAACTATAATAAAGAAGAAACAAAAAAGCTTGCTTGCTCCAACTCGAAAATATTCAAGATAAACACTTCGACCAACACTTCCTTGCACCCGCATTTCTTCAGATGCTTCTCCGTTCTTATCATCTTCTAGGTTTGTTGTGTCCGAATCTATAGGATCCTCACCTAATAAACCCATCATTTCCTGTGACAATGCAGACTTCAATGAAATAGTTGAAGCTGTCATTTTTGGATCTAGTCTCTGTTTAATCAAAACTGAGTTTTCATCTTCAATTTCTGAGAGTTGAGTCTCTACTAGGCCAGGTTGGACTTCATCTTTCTCTTCAAGCAGAGCAGCAAAATCAGTTCCATCTGCTTGAAGTTCATTATAAGTACCTTGACCCACGATCTTTCCTTCTTTCAAGATGATAATGATATCAGCATCTTGTAGTAACTGAAGCTGATGTGTTACAAGAATACAAACTTTATCTTTCATAATCCCAGATATACAATGTTGAAACAAATGATTTCCAACTGCTGCATCTACAGCACTCAACGGATCATCAAGCAGATAAATATTTGCATTTTTACGATATGCAGCGCGAGCTAAGTTGACTCGTGCCTTTTGGCCTCCACTCAATGTAACACCACGCTCGCCCACTATTGTTGAATCTCCATTTGGTAATAATTCAAGATCTCTCTCCAGACCACATGCATGTATTACTCTATCGTACCAATCTGCATCATATTCTTCTCCAAATAGAATGTTTTCTTGGACTGATCCAGCAAATACCCAGGGCACTTGGTTTGCATATGCTATATCACCATGAATTTTAATTTCTCCCGCAGATGCAGGCAATTCTCCCAAAATTGCACTCAGTAAAGATGATTTTCCTGAACCAACAGGACCAATGACTGCCAGTAACTGGCCAGATGAAACTCTTATATTAATATTTTTCAATGTCAAAATTGAATTTTTATCCACTTTTCCATTATCATCCCAGCTACCATCAAAATTTATAATTTCTACAAAACTTTTATCGGCAGCCATTTTCTTATCTATAGAATTATTTCCACATTTACTATTACCGGATTCACCGACTTGATTTATATTTTTTGTTTCATCCAATAGTAGAAATTTTTCTATTCTTCCGACTGATATCCTGGATTCTGCAATTTTTTCAATTGCCAATGGAAAAAATAATCCCATAGACACTCGAATAACATTATAAATCCCAATCACAGTAAATACTTGAGAAGTAGTGAGTTCACCGCCATTCCCAATATAAACAAGAAATGTAACACATGCTATTATTTTTGGAGCACATATGAACATTGACAAGTTGAAGGAACGAAGCATTGCAGTCCACATCACCTTTCGTACTTCACTTTTGCGAATAGCCGCCACCGCCTTTGCAAATGGGTTTTCCCATGTATACATTTTAATTATCCGCATTCCAGTAATGATTTCATTCATGAGTCGAATACGCTCATCGGTGATAACTGCAGTTTTCATTCTTAAGCTTCCAAAGACTTTTCCATTTAAACTTTGGCAAATCATTATTAGAAATAAAATGGCAAAGCCTGAAAACATAGCTGGTCCAACTACACCCCATAATATATAGGCACAAATGGCCGATTGTAGTGGTCCCACCCAGATGTAGTGAATAAACAAGGGCAGAAAATCAAATCTTAAGACATCCGTTGCACCAAGATTCACGATTTGTCCAGTGGTTGTCTCACTCAGTGCTTTTTGACTCAGCCGTAATGTCTTTTTATACATGAGTGCACATGCAGCAGCTCTGAGATGCCAACCTAACCGCTGAACATAGTAAAAATAAATATGATGAAAGATTGCTAAAAAGAATGAAATAACACTAATGAAAGTTGCTGTCATGTATGCGTCCGATACTGGCATAGAATCCATGTTTTCAAAATATGAGATGAGTCTTGCAACCATAAGTGGGAGGATTGTTCTGAGAGATTCTTCAACCAGAATGAGTAATCCAATTTTAGAAAAAAAGAAAGCATATGTTTTAACAATAGCACGACTAAGGCTTGGTTTTCTGCCATTCTTTGCTTTAGAGACTTCAAGTGTCCAATTTTCTTCTAATTTTTGGGAAACTGTTTCTGAAGTATCTTCTTTAGATAGCTGTAACATATCTTCATCTGAGAGGGATTGCTTCGCTCCTTTTACAAAAAAGGAATTCATCCACCAGAAAGTGCAAAATGATAATATATTTGCATTCTCTCTTTTATTTGGCTGCAATTTCTTCATCTTGTTTGTGAAGTATTATCTATTTATATTCAAATGAATTAGCATATTTTCTGTAAAGGTTAATAAAAGTTATTAGAATAATAAATTACCAATCGGTTTGTTCAATGCATTCTAGGAATGAAACTTATCATTTGCAAAATGGCACTATTGTTGTTCCAACCACAGCTTCATCCACTATCAAGTCCATGCTTCTGAAAACAAATAACTACAAATCCCATACCCGACATGGAATGGTGACTGGACGCGAGGCCGTGGTTCGCCATTTGGTTAGGCCATATTATGGGCTTTCCTCTCCCCCCGGGATAAATATGTAAATCCTATCCTAACCATACAAACTGATAAAATAGAAAGGATGTTAACTCTCAAACATTTTAATATCACAAGTTAATAACTACATAAGACTATAAGTTGAAAGCCGACAAATTCATCATTCATGGGCTATAGAAGATAGGCAACCAATTGATAATCTTGAATACATATGTAGAAGGAGTAATGAATATGAAGTTGTACATATCCTTCGATAAGACTGTAAGATGGATGCCTATTTTTAATCATACTCTTGGTATTCCAGTATTCTTAGTTTTGTCAGTACCGTACAATAATCATTCAATACAGGTACCGGTACGATATCGTACTAGCCTACAGCAACAGGAATTTAAACGTTAGGCAGTATGAGCCATTATACTGTGATAATCAACTACTTCACTCTGCGTTTCCTGTTCCTTAGGAATGTCAGTTCTACAGTATCGGTAGGTTGAATTCTCCAGCAATTAATCCCGGTACCGGTATCAGACCAGCAAATAATGCACGGTACCGGTAACTAGAATTTCGATAGGCACTTTATCCATACTTCCATGTACATATATAGACTATGGCGCAATTTCGTAACCTTTTTGCCAGATTGAATTCCAACATGGTATGGTGCAATGATGTCCTCGCAACTACCTTATGACGCAACATCATTACATCGTTTGTTTGCTTTCTTCAAACACTTAGCGGCATGGATTCCGCCACTTGAATTGGAAATTCCCCCACTTTTGAGTACTTTTTGAAGTCTCGTTGCAATCGTTCGAATGTTACCCAACTCTTGACAAGACAAAGCCTTATTTTTTCGGTGCTCAATCATTGCAAAATTTCTGATGATTATTGAATACGAAGTTTCCTTTTATGCATCGTTTCGCTGAAGCGTTGTCTGTGTTGCAGGCAGCTACTTTGTTTCCGATGCCTGGGCTAGAAATGGCTGAGGAAGCCGAAACCAACCCATGGGAACGTAAATCACCGTACGGCCTCGATGAGCCAAGCAATCTTCTCTCACATAATTATCCCCCACGCGATTTCATTTATTGTTTTTTACTTTTATGGTATCATGAGATCAGAAATTTCACCCAAGATTTCGCTGTTTTATTATGATTCGTGAGAATTACTGGCTCATGCCCACTGCCACGCCTGAATCACTGTGTTACGAAGATTAACAAAAATAAGTTGGTGTTCGGGAAACGTGATGAACAAGATACAGTTGAACCATTACATATACCAATATGAAATGTAAGTTTTCACACTTTAAAGTCGTATATCGGCAAGTGATGAATAATTACCTGACCCAACCAAAGCATACAGAATAATACTACATTTTGCGAGTATGATCACAGTGTCGCATTCGCCAACGACTATTAAATTATTTCTGAATCTTGCATCATTCCTCATTCGCTGGTACGGAAAATGGCCCAGCTGTGCTCTGGAGAGTGTTTGAAGGTAAAGCATCGTGGTATTTGAATTAAGCTCATTTTTTTCAGACACTGCTTTGTGGTGTGTATTTATTTACGTCATAGCTTGTTGTTTTTAACACGGACTAGATTTGTGATTATGATGTCATAATTGTTTTCTCGTAATTGCTCCTACCCGTCTGCGTGCTTGTTATTCATTCTTGTGTTTGAAGTGTCTATCGTTGGGCTGTGTTATACTGATGTCTTACTTTGTCGTATAATAAACTGTAATTTTCTGTCTATTGGTGATTTGGTAATACCCAAGACATCACATTCTGGTTATAAAATTTTTATTTGTTTCGATGTGCTTATACATTTTTTCATAATTTTTGAATCAATTTTTATGATTTGAAATAGTGCCAAACTTTACAAAAAGCGTTTTTAATAACGACAGGTAATAAACAGTTTGATACAACTACGTCCGTCCACACAGCGAAATAACAAAAACTTTAATCCAATCAGTAGCTAAATAAAATGTATTAAAAAAGCCGGAAAATGCAATTTTGAATCCGGTTGAAATATTTTTATCGGGTAACAACAGATAAATATATTAATTTTGTTATTCCCGGATATTTAGCGGAAGTATCTGCCAGGTTAGTTTTATTTCGTAGTTTCACGTCGATATACATATACAGTATATGTTATAAAATAGCATTAACAATAAAACTGAAATAAGCTTTTCCTAAATTTCACGAACTCGGCTCTAAATACTAGCGTCTATGACTATGCCAAGCGTCTGTGGCTATGCATAATTGCATATCATCCCATATTTACTTGGCGTAACTTTTTATATTTGATACTTTAGGCCGGGTATCTCGCTATGGCGCAGTATACATACTTCATTATATTCTATGACGAAATCTCTACACGCGTTTCCGTAATTCCCATCGCATCACTTACATGTAACAAAATTTTTGCATGCTAACTCATACGATAAAACTATAGTGCGCTATGTGGAGACGAAATAATAACTCGCTTGCAATTTGTATTCAAATGTGTCCAATGTGCACATAAATATATATGACACTTTTCATTAAATCACTGTGTACACGAGTTATTACCTATCGATTAAATTTTTTATTACGATACAAATATTAGCATTATATTTTCACACAGACAATTCAAACATAGTCTGTTGCATACCGATTAAATAAAATCTTTGGGTAGAAAAGGCATATACTGTATTAATATGATAGGGGGTCTGTATTAAGGTTCTTAAGCTGTAATGCTCAGACACCGAACTTAAATTGTAAGACAGACAGAATCGCGAATCTCCCAATCTCACAACATAATATATTGCTAATAATTGTATCGTGGTTCCATTACATTTGAACCCACGACAGTTGCACCTATGGAAATTTGCACCTACGGATATTTGAACCCATACTAACCCTAACCCATGCCGCATATAGATTGAACCCGCGGATATACGGGTGCAAATGTATGGGTTCAAATGTGCTATCACCAGTGGTGGGATTCAAATGTGTTGTCAGCCGGTTCCATCATACAAATGTCGAATTTTCAGGCTGTTCTGTTACAAAAAGTCATGTAATGCTAACCGGTTCGCTGATCTCATAAAATTGCGTGAGACGGTTCCATAGAACCGGTGCGAACCGGCTGAATCCCACTACTGGCTATCACCCCTTCAATCATGTACAGCAAAATTTACGCTTGTATTCATACCCCGTTCTATCTGCCTTGCCTGACAGTGTAATTTCCTATTGCACAAATCGCTAACTATTCCAATTTCATGCGTAACCAGCTGCATTGGTTTCACGTGGTATTTCCTTTCCCCACTCGTGCCTGAGTAGCCTGTTACAGAACATACGCTACAGCATGACTGAGGAATAACCCCTTGCGGAGTACTTAATATATGCGACAGAGACACAGAATTAGGAAAAGCAACGATGTCGAAATATCAATTTTCGTCATACACCATTGTTTCTATTCGTACGTTTTTTATACGTTGATATTGCGTTTACGCACAATGACATTGCATTTTCGGCGAGGTTAGGCAAACCGGATTTCACCAACGTGAGAGCTGTCGCGAAAATATGATAGGGTTGTTCGAAATTAGGCGGTTGCGGAGTATGCTCACAAATTTTGCTTCACGATGTGGATTTTGAACCAGGACACATATACGCGGAAGGAAATATAAGTTAGTTGCTAATCTAGGCTTGCACGTAATTTACGGATTTACGGAATTACGTAATTATTTGGAGTTACGGAAGGGAAGTTACGAATTACGTAAAGTCGTAATTATTGCATTGAAACGAGCTTTCTTCAAAGCAGTCAATTTCGTCGATTGCGAAAAATGAAAGCTCAACAAGTAGAAGAGAGTTCCGGTATTCGCAGCCGTTTTTCTCTCTCTTGTTACGTAGGTGAAGGAAGGCCTGACGCGTTGCCATTTACTAACCTATTATCAACTTCTCTGGCATGGCCAATGTAAATTATTAACGTAGTTAAGGGGGAAGAACTGAGTAGGGCCGTTTGACGCCAACACACCTGGTTTTAACTTCTCCCGTAACTTAACCGTAGATAAGGGATAGAATTGCGTTGAGACATATTGACGCCAACACACCTGGTTTCAACTTCTCTCGCTTCTTATCTAGCATGGCCATGGCCAATGTACATAATAACCGTAGATAGGGGGAAGAATTGTGTTAAGACTGATGGACGTTAACACGCCCGGTTTCAACTTCTTCGTGTGAAATGACTAATGAACGCAGGAGATCAATCTTTCAAACATGGTCTATCAAACATTTGTATCCATTTTACTTTTATTTATTATTTACTTGTTCCAGTTTTCCGTTACTTATGGTATATAATATATATGTTCCGTTTCTATTTTATAGTCACGCGTTTAAATAGTGGGAATTCCCCACCAAGTGTGGATTAGCAATGCTTAACCATTCTTTCTTGTTAATATGAACACTTGATATATGAACATGGAATATCATACTGTTTTTGGCTGTTTTATTTCAGACTTGGGGTATAAACAGGAAAATATCCATAACATTTCAGCACGACGATCTTGTGAAATTTAACGAAGAGCTTTCGCGACGAATTGGAACCGAATAAGCGAAAAGAGCGATTGATCACTCGCGCCAATACCTCGCCGTGATAATTAATGTCGCGCTTATCAAATAGCAATATGACGACAAAAGAGAGATTGCGTAATGAACCAACGCAACTTCGTCTTCTCGGCATCGGTAAAGCGATTGAGACGGCAGAGAAACAGCAAAACGACGGATCATATATAATCAAATATGAGCCAGTGTGTTTATTCTGTGCGAGATCCATTTTCTATTACAAAATCTTGATGTTCTGTTAACGGTTTTATCGTTATATATCAGTCCGGACTTGGCCTTGCTCATGATGTTTTTCACAATTCCTCTCAATATTTCGGCCATATATGATTAACTGTCTTACCAAATGCGGCAACTTAATTTGATTTATCGTCGACTTGAATACCACCGGCACTCGACCAAACTTGTGTCAATCTTGGCCGATAGGATCGACGACTTGAGTTAGCAAATAAATGTCGTGAGTGTAAAATAAATGTCACAAAATGCATTGTTTTGCGATATAACTTTGTGTTTTCGGAGAAGGCATATCATATAAGTTCCATATTTAAATTATACTCAAATAAATAATATTTGATCTTAAATTTATCGCAAACAATGTTATAAACATTCAGTCCGCGAAATGATTGAATGTAAAATGAAGCATGGTAATCGGAATATCGTCAATAAGTCGACATCAATAATTATTATTATAAAATGCTAACAAGGCAGTAATATCGGATAATGCAGAAGACGCTGCAAAAACAAGTCTTCGTCGCGAGGAAATCGCAAGTATAATCAAACGAGAGAATACGCTCGTCGTTAGTTAATAAATTAGAAACCCGTAATTTTTATTCAGCACTAAGGTGGTTTTAAAAAACTATCGTTTCCATAAATATCCGTATACCAGTGTCGGTAATAATAAAATAAAATTGATCGCATAAAAATGGGACGGTTAATTTGCGAAGGTGATAAAGGAAAACCAAAGCTAACACAAAAGATAAAAATCAGAATAAAATTAATTTGAATTCACTACTTGATATTTGCCTTTAACATCTGCCGACGGCGTGTAGTACTGCCAAGAATATGAAAACCCAACTTCAATGTCCCATTCGGAAAAGAAGTGGATTCAATTGGTTGTTATGATAGGTTTAAATGCATGGAAAAATATCGCAATTACGGGGTCATTACGTAATTGATTTTGCCGTAATTACGGAATTGATTTTTGTCAATTACGTGCAAGCCTATGCTAATCGACAACAAAGTTTATTACTAATCGCAAAACCCTCATTTATATATGTAAGTAATGTATCACAATATATTCGACAGCCGACACAGGATATAGAAACACATAATAAGAAATGGCAATGATGTCGCAATTGCAAATTTTTCCCACTCCGGCATTTTCTGACAACGAATATGCCATTATTCGTACGTTTCGTGTACGTTGATATTGCGTTTACGCACAATGACATTGCATTTCGACGAGATTAGGCAAGCCTGATTTCACCATCCAGAGGGCTGTCGCGAAAATAAGATAGGCTTGGTCGAAACCAGGCTGCTGTAGATAGTGTTACGTCACGATCCACAGGATCCAAGTATTATTGTTTGGCAATATTATTGTTGCCACGTGTAGGCGCTGTTAAGTCGAGTTCGCCGCCATTAATGGATATTGCACCATACTTTGCTGCTGTTTTGCTGCCAAGTCAAGTTTTTAAAGTTTCTTTGTGTTGGTATTATTGTGATTTAATTATTGCTGTTTATTGTGTTTATCTTGTAGATGACTTAGACATCTAAATTAGTTAGTAACTGGATTTATTGGGTTGTTGCCCTTGGTGTTAAGATATTGTGCCGTACATTTGTTACTGTGAAGAAAGTGTACTGATGTTTCCAGAATGTATTATGCAATGATTTTTGGGTAAGAATGCTAGTACTTTAAGTTGCATAATTTGAAGTTCACTGATGTATGTGTATTAAATATTGTCATTGTTAACAGATTGTGAAGTATTCTCGTGGATTCACAAAGTTTTCTTACCCGGTGTCATAAATATTATCGGTATGTTATTTATATTTGGATCATTGCTGAATTTGGTATTATTTAGTTTTATAAGTGTTCTAAGACATGTTATTTTGTTTTAGAAAACCGTCTTCCATCTTTCATTTCCGTCTATTGTGATGTTTGTGTATTGCTGAGCATTTCATGTTATGCTATCAATTCTTCGAATTACAATTTCATTACAAGTTTTCAACAATTGGTTGTGTTTGGACAAGGATTTGGGAGATGCGTTTTCGATTTGTTAGTTTTCTCTATGTGACACCTTGTGCTACCGGGTCACGTTGAAAGGGAGGTTACATAAAGTTTTCGATAATATCAGAATATAGAATTATCGATATCACATGAATAACACAATTCTGAACAGAATCTAATTATCGAATAAAGCAACAACATAACTTTTTGAAGATGTCAAGTTCAGACTCCAGTCAACGTTTGATTTTTGAAATATTGGAAGGTCGACTGAAAGACTTGTATTTAAGGGTCGAATCCCTTATGATGGATCGCAAAAATGCTGTTTCTGTTCAGGAATTGTCGAAGCACATTTCTGAAACATTTCAGGCACTCATGAAATTCTGTAGTGAGAATCCATCTGCAATTTTTGAGCACAATGCAAATTGGATGGAAAGTATTGAACAGAATCAGGCAGAATTTGATAGTAGAGTGCAGCAATGGCTGCTGGCTGTAGTCAAAGCAGCAGCAGATCAGTTTTCTCAATTGGAGAAATCAACACAGTCTAGTCATCCTTCAAGTGCAAGTTCACGATCAAGTTATCGAAGAGCAGAAGCTAAAGTAAAAGCTAAATTGGCTCGATTGGAACTTGAAAAGATTAAACGTAAACATGAGCTCCAAAACAGAATAAATCAAATCCACCAGTCAATAGAAATGTTGGATTCGGAACACAAAGTTCAAACGGCTGATGCCGAAGAAGAGTTTTGGGAGAAGTCCACTAGTTCAGTTCGAATGAATGTTGATGTCACGGATAATCGTTTTTCGAAGGATGTGAGACATGTGGGTTCAGAGAAGGCCAATAGAAAAGTGCTAGAAGTTGGCATGGTAGCCAACAAAACCACATGTGAAAGCTTACATCTTGTGCAGAGTACACCTGTTTATGCACAGTCTAACGTTGGCTGTGCTGTGGGCAAAATTGATGCCGGTACTCTGGCAATGGCTGTTGAAGATTATCCTGTCAATACTGAATCAAAATCTGTACTAGATGATAAACCGAGTGCTGGGGTAAATGGCCCTGTAGTGCCTCGAGTGTTGGATTTACTTGTTCCAAGCAAATTTGAAGATGGAAATCAGGACAATAGAATTCCTGCTATGTATATTCCAAATCAGTCAGTGGTTACAAATAACCCTGATCAGGCAAGTGTTAATAAGACTTGTCAACCGGCCAGTGGTAGGCCTCCGGATTCTTCTCAATCATTGTCAAATGATGTTATGACATTGATCAAGCATTTGAATAGACCAAAACCCGAAGTTTTATATTTTACTGGTGATTCCACGAATTATCATATGTTCAGGCGTAATTTTGCTGCTCAAATTGATGAAAATGTTGATAGTTATGCTGCCAGATTGTCATATCTACTCCAGCATTGTACCGGAGAAGCACGAAAGCTCATTCAGTCATGTGCCAAGCTTGATCCAGAGGAAGGATACCAAAAAGCAATTAAACTGCTTGAGAAAAATTATGGTAGAACACATGAGGTAGTTCATTCATGTGTGAAAAAGGTGGTTGATGGACCACAGATAAAATTCAATGACCATGAAAAGCTTAAAGAATTTGTTCGCACATTGGAAGATTGCAAACTCACTTTGAAAGGCATAAACAAAGAGAATGAAATGGACAATCTACAAATTTTGGCTAGAGCATCAAATCGCCTATTTCCTAGTATGAGAATGGCTTGGAAACGTAGAGTGGGGAAGATAATAGCGAGAGATGAAGAACCATCTTTCCAAGATTTCATTGAGTTTGTGACTGAAGAAGAAACTGCAGTCAATTCATCCTTTAGTCAAATGATGGATGATTATGTGAGTGTTGTTGAGAAACCAATGAAAACTTCTCGAATTAGAACAATGGCACACAATGTCACCGAAACTGTATCAGAGAAAAAGATGCAGTTGTCATCTTCAGGTGAGCATACAAGAACTAAATGCATGTATTGTTCGATGCCTCATGATCTGTCAAAATGTGAAAAGTTCAAGAAGAAGCCGATTGTGGAACGAATTAAATTTATGAGGGCACGTCGACTTTGCTATATTTGTCTGAAATATGGACATGTTGCCAGTATGTGCAGATCTAAGCTTTCATGTGGAGTGGATGGATGCACTGCAAAGCATAACAGACTTATCCATCGTTCATTTCAGGAAAATAATGAACCTGATCAAGAACAGTCTACTATTGGTGAGAAAGAAAACATTTCTCCAGCTTCCATGCCAGAATCAAGCTTGTGTCAGGCCACAGAAAGTAATAGGTCCGTGTATTTTTGTATTGTGCCTGTGAAGGTATCCGGTAATGACCGAGAAGTGGAGACATATGCATTTTTAGATGTTGGCTCAGCAATAACATTGTGCTCAGACAAACTGATTGACATGCTTGGATTACATCGGGAGCCAGCTGATATTTCATTAACAACTGTGAATGGTGAGTCAAAGATACACAGGGGGTCAAAAGTTCAATTGCGGGTTGAATCTTGTGATAGCAAGGAAGTTATGGATTTGCCTGAAGTGTTTTCAATTGACAAATTACCTGTGGAAGCAAATGCTCCGTTATCAATGAATGAAAAGAACAGAATGGCACATCTAAGAGGGTTGAATTTATCTAACATTGACAATGCTGAAGTACTACTAATGATTGGTGCCAATGTACCAGAAGCTTTTTGTGTACAAGAAGTGAGACGAGGTCGTCCAAGACAGCCTATAGCTTGGAAAACTCCATTTGGTTGGACATTGATTGGTCCAAAAATTGAAAGGTCAGAATTGTTATCTTTCAATGTCAATTTTATAAAAAATGATCAAAATGACTTACTGCAAATGCAACTTGAGAGAATGTGGAAAACAGATTTCATTGATTCACAAAAAATGTCAGATACTGACATGTCTCGAGAAGATAGGTATGCTCTTAATTTGATGCATGAGGCAATTAAATTTGAAAATGGTCACTATCAATTACCTCTATTGTGGCGTCCTCATGCGAGAACTTTGCCAAATAATCGTGATTTGGCTATGTCTCGATTGTCAAGCCTTAAGCGAAAACTGGTTCGCGATGATGATCTACGTATGAAATATGTAGAAATAGTTCAAGATTACATAGCGAAAGGCTATGCAGAAAAGGTGACAAAATGCAATTTGAAAGAGTGCAATCAGATATGGTATATTCCTCATTTTTGTGTTGTACATCCACAAAAACTAAAACCAAGAGTTGTATTTGATGGAGCATGTCAGTATCGTGGCTACTCATTAAATGAGTCTTTGTTGAGTGGACCAGATTTGGCAAACTCATTAACCGGTGTTCTTATGAGATTCCGCCAGGAGCGGATTGCTCTAGTAGCAGACATAGAGGCGATGTTTCATCAGATTAATGTTGATCCGAAAGACAGAGATGCTCTCAGATTCTTGTGGTGGCCTGGTGGAGATATGTCAAAAGAGCCTATTGATCATAGAATGACTGTACATTTGTTTGGCTCTAAGAGTTCACCCACTGTTGCTAACTTTTGTCTGAAAAGAGTCGCCCAGGACTTTGGAGGGGAGTTTGACACTGATGTTATCGAAGCCATTGAACAAGATTTTTATGTGGATGATTTGTTAAAATCTGTGTGTTCTGAAAATGATGGCCTACGAATGAAACAACAGCTTACTGAAATATTGAAAAAAGGTGGATTCAAACTAACGAAGTGGCTTAGCAACAGTGAAAAAATACTGAATAGTATTCCTGAGGATGAGAAGGCCAAGTCTATATTGAATTTGAAGTTTGATGAAACACTGTCTGATCGTGTTCTTGGTGTGTATTGGAAAGTCAGTTTTGACTCATTTGGTTTCCATATAGATATGACATCACCTGATGTGATGACCAAAAGAACTACTCTATCGCTTGTTAGTTCGTTATACGATCCACTAGGCTTTGTAGCAGTGGTGGTGATAGTTGCAAAAATCATGCAACAGGATTTATGTAGAAAACGTCTTGGATGGGATGAGCCTATTCCTGATTGTGACGTTGCAAAATGGACGAAGTGGCTTGAGCAGCTGAGTGCTTTAAAAGATATTACTATCAATCGATGTGTAAAGCCCAATGGATTTGGAAGAGTTGTAGTGATGCAAATACATCATTTTGCAGATGCTTCCTCGGTTGCTTATGGTGCAGTGGCTTATTTACGCCTGGTCAATGAAAATCAAGATATACATTGTGCATTTCTTTCTGGTAAAGCAAGAGTGACACCATTGAAAGCAATTTCCATACCAAGACTTGAACTGACTGCTGCAGTTTTATCAGTGAAAATAGACCAGATGTTGAGAAGTGAACTTCATCTAGGTAATGAATGTGAATCTTTTTTCTGGACAGATTCGACTGCAGTTTTGCAAAGTATAAGAAATTGCAATAAGCGTTTTCCGGTTTTTGTGGCAAACCGCTTAGCCAAGATTGATGGAGGATCAGAAGTGTCACAATGGCGTTACGTAGCTACAAAGCAGAATCCAGCTGATGAAGCATCGCGGGGTATCGGTGTAAAGAAGATGGCCACGAAAAGCAGATGGCTCAGTGGGCCTGAATTTTTGTGGAAAGATGCTGAGCAATGGCCTCAGCCTGTGTCGTTGCCTCCACTGCCTAATGAATTTCAGCTTGTAAAACAATTGCAAGAACCGGTTTGCATGTTAACAGATCAAAGTGCTACTAATCGACTTGTGGAGCAGTTTTCTGATGTGCATTCGCTGAAAAAGGCGACTGCTTGGATTTTGCGATTCATTTCATTTTTAAGAAGTAAAAAAAGTGGGGAAAACCTACACAAAGGACCACTGTATGCTGATGAACTGAGGAGAAGTGAATTTGCTCTAATCAAATATGTACAAAGGCAGTCCTTTGGTGAAATCATAGATAAATTGTCAAAATCTTCTGATGGATGTATTGATGCTGGAAAAAGGCTGTCATCCAGAAACATCTTGCGGAAATTAACGCCAATGTTGGTGAATGGAATTTTACGTGCTGGAGGACGTATTGAGAAAGCTCCAGTGGAATTTGATGTCAAACATCCCATTATACTGCCTTATGACCATCATTTCACCAATTTGGTGATACTCCAACATCACAAGGAGGTTGGGCACTCTGGAATGGGACATACTTGGACATCACTGCGACAAAAATATTGGATTATCAAAGGCGGGGTTGCTGTCAGAAAAGTTTTGGGGAACTGCATATCATGTCGTAAACGAAATGCACCTCTTGGACAGCAAATTATGGCTGATTTGCCAGATGCTAGATTGGCAGTGAGCAAACCTGTTTTTTCTGAAGTTGGATGTGATTTTTTTGGACCCTTCTTAGTCAAACAAGGCAGATCAAATGTGAAACGATATGGATGTATTTTTACTTGTATGTGCACGCGTGCAGTGCATATTGAAGTGGCTTACTCTTTGTCAACGGACTCATTTATCAATGTTTTACGAAAATTCATTGGACGACGTAGTAAGCCAAGAGCTATATATTCTGACAATGCTGGAAATTTTCAAGCCACAAATAAAGTTCTTCGTGATGAAATAAAGAAGTGGAATCAGCATTATATCAATGATTTCTTGAGTCAAAGGAACATAGAATGGAACTGGAATTGTCCCACTGACAGTAAAGCAGGTGGATGCTGGGAACGACTCATCCGGTCAATAAGAAAAATACTTGGAGGATTGCTGAATGATCAAATTCTAACAGATGAAAAATTACATGTTCTTTTTGTTGAAGTCGAATCAATCCTAAATTCAAGACCTCTTTGTCCGGTGACTTTTGATGTGAATGATGAAGAACCACTAACTCCTAATCATCTGCTGCTATTGAGAGGATCACGAAACGAATCGCCAGGTGTGTTCACTGAAAAGGATTGTTACCGCTTCAAATGGAAGCAAGTTCAATACATGGCTGATCAATTTTGGAGAAGATTCAATAAAGAGTATCTTCCAACACTTATTGGAAGACAAAAATGGACTGTTCAAAAACCAAATTTAAAAATTGGTGATATAGTTATGATTTCTGAAGATGCACCTCGTTGCCAGTGGCTCATGGGGCGAGTTGTTGAAGTGTTTCCTGATAAAAATGGGACTGTGCGCCAAGTTAAAGTTAAAACAAAAAATGGCTTTCTTAAAAGACCAATAAACAAATTGTGTTTTATTATTCACAGTGATGCTTAAATTGTGAACTTGGATATTGTGATTTGTGAGGTGACGTAATTGAATTTGAATTTTTGAAAATGGCTCATATCTAATTATCCATTTTGGAGGGGAGAATGTTACGTCACGATCCACAGGATCCAAGTATTATTGTTTGGCAATATTATTGTTGCCACGTGTAGGCGCTGTTAAGTCGAGTTCGCCGCCATTAATAAATATTGCACCATACTTTGCTGCTGTTTTGCTGCCAAGTCAAGTTTTTAAAGTTTCTTTGTGTTGGTATTATTGTGATTTAATTATTGCTGTTTATTGTGTTTATCTTGTAGATGACTTAGACATCTAAATTAGTTAGTAACTGGATTTATTGGGTTGTTGCCCTTGGTGTTAAGATATTGTGCCGTACATTTGTTACTGTGAAGAAAGTGTACTGATGTTTCCAGAATGTATTATGCAATGATTTTTGGGTAAGAATGCTAGTACTTTAAGTTGCATAATTTGAAGTTCACTGATGTATGTGTATTAAATATTGTCATTGTTAACAGATTGTGAAGTATTCTCGTGGATTCACAAAGTTTTCTTACCCGGTGTCATAAATATTATCGGTATGTTATTTATATTTGGATCATTGCTGAATTTGGTATTATTTAGTTTTATAAGTGTTCTAAGACATGTTATTTTGTTTTAGAAAACCGTCTTCCATCTTTCATTTCCGTCTATTGTGATGTTTGTGTATTGCTGAGCATTTCATGTTATGCTATCAATTCTTCGAATTACAATTTCATTACAAGTTTTCAACAATTGGTTGTGTTTGGACAAGGATTTGGGAGATGCGTTTTCGATTTGTTAGTTTTCTCTATGTGACACCTTGTGCTACCGGGTCACGTTGAAAGGGAGGTTACAGATAGTATGCTCACAAGTTTTGCATCACGATGTGGAATTTGTACCACGAACACAAAGACACATATACGCGGAGAGCTAATAAGTCATTTGCTTAAATCGACAATACAGTTTATTACTAATCGGGAATTGTTGTGCGTGAAACACTTATTTATATATATATGTATTGTATCACAAATTGCAATTCAGTGCTAGATTTCGAATTCATCGAGTACCCAATATATGAGACAGAGACAAAAGACATAACCACATAATTAAGAATAGCAAGTTTTAGCAACAATGTCATAATTGCAAATTTTCCCCACGCCGGTATTTTTATGACGAAGCATACGCTATTTCGGTATATTCGCACGTTTCGTATACGTTGATATTGCATTTCCGCACACTGATATTGCATTTTCAACGAGATTAGACAAGCGAGGTTTCACAAAAAAGAGAGCTGACGCATAATGAGCGAAGATTGTTCGTTACCATGCGGATGTTGAGTTCGACCACAACTCACAAGTTTCGAAATTTCCTGTCCGGTGGCAAACATAGCAATCAATAATCTGGAATTATGAATAAAGAGCTTTCTGCCATTACATCGGATAATTGTTATGTGAAAAGTTTTCTGGACTACCTACTGTTCTTAGGGTTTCTTGTGCGACCACTTGGTCGCAACAACTTTATTCTGAAAGTAGTACCAGTATATATCGCCAATCAGGGAACCAGGTTCTAGTACTTTGTTCGATACTTGGTTCTTTGATTAATAATAATTTAGGGAATTGACTCATCTTCTTTGATTCTGCCATACCTATTCAACCTACAATAAAGCCTAACAAAGAGGAGCGAACAATATGGGCCTGACTCTTTATTTTTTGCTATAAGCATGCAATACAAGGTATGAACTAGTAAAAATATAAAAGAAATATGATAACAAGGCGACGAGGCCTATTCTACGATGGAAAAACATAATCGACGTTTGTCAATATCATCTTGTTGTTGTTGTCATCCAATACTGCTGCAACACTGTCATGATAGGTAACAGTAGACCATATCTGTACAATGAAATTAACTTCATCAACTTAGGTTAAATTATTAATATATGTTTCTATAAAAATAGCTGGGCAGAAGAGATTTGCAAATGAAGATTATAGTATACCAAGAACGTTTTCTTGCTATAATTTTTTCGAGGGTATGCATACCAAGATGGCGTAATTTAGGTACAAATACTACGGGAGAAACTCGTAATAGAACCAAAATATGAAAATTGGAATAAAATTATGGCCTAAGCTGGTACTCATACTATACGTTTCGATGTCCGCCGTCTTTGAAACGCATACTTCATGAGTACCGTTTCGAGAGTGATAGAAAAAGTGAAATTGAAATGCCCAGCGATCGCCCGATTGCGTATCCCAAAAGCTGGATTGTGCCGATGTTAAAATATACCCTCTCTGAAGTCGAGTTAAATAACTTATTCTTCTTTATTGAAGTCCTTGATTATTGGTCTAGTAGAAAAACTGATAGTCTTGACACATGGCTCACGGACAAAATCAACCTATCAATAATCAAACCTATATATATATATATATATGTATATATATATTATTACCAACCAAACGAGTTGAAAAACATTTTGAAAACCCTTAAAGTTAACCCTTAAATAAATTTCATGGAGTGTGTTAATGCCACACGTGTTGTAATTTCAAGTATTGCCCAATATAGTAGGGATTTTTTCTCAGTGAATGGAAAACACAATTGTCCGGATATATATGTTGCAAGTCTAATCTTGTCGAGCCCTCACATGGCTATTTCCGCCCTTTTAAAGCAGCATATCATTCTCTCGTTCTGCGGGTTTATAATAGAGATGTACCGATACCACTTTTGTCGCCGATACCGATACCGATCCGATACCAGCTAAAAAAGCCGATACCGATACCGATACGCCGATACTACAAAAAGGCCGATATTCCGATACCGATACTATGTAAATATTACTTAATTAGGTGTGCTGTGTAGGGCAGACGGGTTAAAACAATGGTCTTTGAGCGTTGTTCATAGTACACATTATTTCAGATCGAAAAATGATATATCACATAATATGAAATTAATGTTTGGTGTTTGCTTCAACTGATTAACATACACTGTACAGTAACGCTAGTAATCTCGGTGTTCAATTAGAAAACCCATAAGCCGGGATGTCCAATTTGAATTTAATGTTAATATCGCGACCTTCGAATATCGTTATTCGTGTTTAAGAGAATATCGAATATCACCCACACATTCTAGAGCCGCCGTCCTACGTTCAAATTAAAAGCATTTTTCAAATATTTTATTTCGTGGCTAATCGTAATCGTCGACGCAATAAGTCAAAGCCAACATGAAAGAATATCAATCAGCACCGACCAAAAGAAGGCCTACCTATAACCGTCGAGGATGTTTTTTTACTTTACTATTTTATATTATTATACAATTGCTATCATATATTTGAGACAGTCTAGGACTCTAGGCCCTCTAGGGCTAGGCGGTCATGTCAATATATCTATAAAGAAATTGTGTTGTTAAACAAAAATTAATATCTGCGTAGAGGGATAATTGTGTCGGAATTTAGTTTATCGATGTCGTCGGACTAAATGACACTCGTACTTGACGACAAACAGTCAGAATTTATACCCGTGCCAAAAGTCCATGTGCCGTTAATAAGGACCCCAATTCCACTGTATGATTTAAAACTGGGCGCCTAATTGCTTTTTGTTATGTGCCGTGTTGATATATTTCTTCATAATTACTATGTAATATTAAAAATGTCAATATAAAAATTTGACAGCGAAAATAGCTAAAAATACGTGAATCATATTCTCTCGCGGGGGTAGGGACATGTATGGCTCATAGCTCACGATCTCTCCAGACAAAAAATAAATTAAAAAGTAGTATTCCAACTTATCTTTTAAAACATTCTGGACCATATCAAAAAGGTAAATATATCGGAAATATCGGCCTTAATCTAACCGATACCGATACATGGCCGATACCGAAAAAATGGCCGATATTGCCAATACCGATACCCGATACCGATACATCGGTACATCTCTAGTTTATAACATTGGAAACATTCAAAGGCTGTAAGCCTGTAACCTAGTTTCCTTGTATTGTATTAGGTAATATAAAGTAATACAAAGTGATGGGTTTGGGATTTAGCTCAGCCTCAACCGAAATGAAGACAGCCATTTAAATTTAGCAAACAGCGTTTCGGCAAGCTGTGGTATTTTTTTAATATTAATGATTCTAATAATATTTGCCTTATATTGGTATAATATTAAATTGTGATTGGTTGTACTCGTTATTATTACTTAAATAATATACAACAAAAGATAGTAATTTACATCTGAGCTCTATCATTCAATTTTGACATTTTAAAAGTGCTATAACGCATTCATATTGCCTATTTTCCCCACAATCTCTAGTCTATTTGATATTTCAATTATTTCAATTGATATTTAGTAAACTGTCGTAATTTGCCGTGTCAAATTCCATGTGAATCAAGAGCTGCAAGTCATTTTCGCTGCCCCTACTGTGAAATATTATTGAGATATACATCAAAATCAATTTTACAACATTACGTGAAAATTGGTTTTTCCTGAAGTATGCGTACCAAGATCGCGGACACCGGAACGTAGTATGTGTACCAGGTTAGGGTTAGGTCATAATTTCCGGTACAAATACTACGTGAGAGTCACTTGGCTAGTCCCCGAACTCGTGATAGAACTAAAATAAGGAAAATTGGAATAAAATTATGGCTTAACCCTTACTTGGTACACATAATACGTTCCGGTGTCGGCCATCTTGGTACGCTACTTCAGGAGTACCGAAAATGGGGGCATTGGCACTGGTTTGCACCGGTTCTATAGAACCGTCTCACGGAATTTATTGAGATCAGCGAACCGGTTAGCATTACTAAAAAAAACATGTAACAGAACCGGCCGAAAAATATGACTTTTGTAATGGAACCGGCTGACAAAAAATTTGAATCCCGCCACTGGATGATATATGTATCACGCTAAATGCAGTACCTGGATACACTGGAAAGATGTTACTCGTGTATAGTAACACAGTTATAACATATAGGTTTTCCCATTCATCAAAGTAAAACGCTCTCACCTGTAAGTTAGTTAAACGCTTGCGCTCTATTACTTTTTTGGAATCCTAAATATGGGGATGTAATATCATTCTAACTTTATATATTACCTATGAACTTTAAGAAACGATGCAGAGTTCCCTTCATTATTTTGTGGAAGGCAAGGTTTTTGATTTCCGTCATCGCCAAGTCGCTGGGCTGCTGGCGTATTTCCTATGGAAGACGTCTTCCCATTTATCTCAGATGTTTCATGATTTTGAATTTCATTCCTACAGTTCGCAAGTTTGCTTTCAAGATCGGAAATGCGATTTTGCTGTGAAAAACGATACAATAAAATCAAGGAAACAGTATTGGTATCGTTGTAAATGCGATTTAGCACAATTTTTATGAAGCTTAAAATATTTCTGTATTGTCGATTTGCCTAACATGAAATCTTTGTAAATACCAAATGTTTCGATTATAACAATTTTAAACGCATATTTAATGTCACTTTCATACAAGGGCTACAATTTTTATGTGTGCCCAATATTTTTAATCTTAATGCTTCAATCTAGCTAGACTTTTCAACGGCACACAATCTTTAAAAATGTAATTTTAACCAAAATGATCAATTTTAATAATCCGGTATATGGGACATATGAGGGGCCCCAGGCAAAATCATTTGTAAAATTCTTACCGAAAGTGACGTCATAATGCTGTCCTAAAATTTGTTATGGATTCACAAATATATTTACAAATTTTTCGTAAGATACGATATTTAGTTACAGACAAGATAAATGTGCTAATCACGCACGTTTAATGAATAATAACTTGAATTTGATTACAATTTAAGAAGCCCAAGGTGGTATATAACGTCATTACAACAGGAAAAGTGACATCAATCTTTTCAAATTCAGACAATTCATTTTAAAGGGAATCTTTGTAACAAGAATAAATAATCATATTAAAAATGAAACAAATTTCAACCTTAAATTTTTTAAACCGGTCAAACTGAGAAACATGCGTTGAAAATTTAAAACGGAGTAAAACTAAATGATATGATAATATTGAAAGCTGAGGCCTGGGCTTTGCACATTAGTAAATTTGTTCTGGTGGCATACTTGGCGTTTTCCTTGAAACATTTTCTGATCACTTTTTTTGTCTCAACTAAATTGTTATGTGTTTTGTAACTGCCTTTTATGGGGAATAAAATTACCTACCAACTGCTGAATTACGTCATCATCGCTATCAGTCGAAGAAGAATGCTCTATTGGTTTTACTTGCTGTTGCTGAGAATGTTCTTGTTCCAGTACATATAATGAATGTTTAACGCTCAAATACCGGACCTAGAAATAAATTTTCAAAATGGGTAACCTTTTGTGCAAACAGAAGTCTAACCGAAGTTCAAATAAAAAATAGCCATAAATTTGGTAGACTTCCTAGTTATTTTTCACTTATCAATTCAAATAATATCAGCCGAGAATTGGTTTATGAAACTATGGATGAAATGAGATACATCCAGATTCACGGAGTCCAAATTTTTTATTCCACCGAAACATAATATCATCGACATCGAATTTTTTTATCGGGATTCTTTAAAAAGCGGCCAATTGATCAAAACACATAAAGCGATTCTCAGTCTGTATTTATATGCTTCAATGCCGCTGAAGATATTTTTCCGCTCAACGAATCCATACACTTCCTGCCAAGCGTGAAGTACTGAGTGTGTTTAATGTAACTCATTACGCGAAATAGAAATCTCAATAATATCCTGCTATCGACTCGACACTAATTATCATATTAGATATTTTCTTTGATTCTATTTATTTTTGTCCAAGTTAACCTTGATTTTCATATATCAAGGATGTTCAATACTTAGTCATTACATTTCGTTGGTGCGATAATGAGTGTTTATTATCGAGATATAAATATCAAAAAAATACCCCGAAAATGATGCTAGTGGCGAGCAGTGTTAAACACAGAAAAACCAGAAGACTCGTACAGCATTCTAACATACGTCTCTGGTTTGTTGTTCTTCTGTGACTGAAGAGCTGAAATAATAATGCAGGATGAATCATAACTAAAATATTTTTCAAACCACCATCTACTACTTTTATATCAACAAACCATGTAGTCGTGGCAAATATACGTGAGTGCTGAAAACCCCAAAAATCCACAAAGTGAAAATGAATTAAAAAACGGCGCATATAACTCACTAGAAATAAGAAAGGAAAGAGATAAATTACGTGATATACCTCAACATCGTCGTCGTCATCATGAAAATTTAAAGTTCCTATCTTCGATTTTCCATGAAGTAAAAGTTCTTCCCGCTCCATGATATCCTATGTCATAAGACGCTTATCTTGTATTCTAACACTATACACAACACGCTATCTATACTATATTCTACAAACACCAAATTAATAAACTTTAATCACCAGTTTACCAAACCGCTCTATTCAAAATCAGTGTACTAACAATACAAAGGCAATCATATAATACGTTTTTATACTTATACTACTACCTTCTCGTGTTATATCTCGACGCGTACACTTTTCCATATGTTTACTCAGATATTATTGTGAGACATACACACGTACAATGGAGTTTAGTGACGTATTCAGTCTTTACGAAAAGCCTACTTTAGATATAAGGTTTATTCAAGAAGTCTGAATCGTCGTAAGCGTAAGCGAGTTGAATTGAAGCAATAACGACCGTTTACTTTAGAACGATTTATAACATTTAATAGTAAAATACAGTTTTTACTGTTTTGCATTGAAAAACACTTGCCAGTAAATAAAGTTGCGTCTTTCCTGTGTTTGCCTATTTCCAAAATTTTGTCCCTGACAATTGCCATCAATAATATCTCCAATTAATTTTAAAAAGATGAAACATTAATATTAGATTAATGACCTTTAAAATAAGGTGATAAACACTCATGAATGTTATTGCTTTGTTTTATCGTCCATGTGTCCTACAACCTTCGTGATAAATGTTCGAACGTTGTATGATTTGAATGCCAATCTAAATCTCTGAAGAATGAAGCATGCTAAAAATTTCTGCATATAAATTTTTCGATATTTGAAACCGGCTTTGATAATGGAACTTCTATTTCACAAATTCTATATATTTATTCCTCTTTATTTAGAGATAAGTCTATTCTGAACAGATAGCGTTCCAGTAGTGACTTTTTACGACCTGCACCTAACTGATAAACTTCTAGATATTTCGAATTTCGAAAACCAGTATCTTCAGTCGACGCACTTCTAGGAATTAATTGTCCCAAGCTTGTGCGTTGTCGTGCTACGCTGATTTAAGAGTAAGTAGAGAGATACACGCATCACCAAATGTCTGCCTGAATAGCGCTTCCTACGTTGTCATGGTTTTATCTTTTACGTTGGCATGTCCGGAAAAACTTAGTAAATTTTCCGATTCTTGGTTCACGGCATAGTTTAATTTCATCTCACCCTAACCCTTTTACGATCGCTGAATTAATGAATTAAAGTATTTGAGCAACTGTCAAAAACATAAATAAAGATTAAAATTACTACACAGAAAAATGATGTAATGAAGTATATCTACATCTCTCTCGTATGTAATAAATTCTTTGAAATTGAAACAAGATTCATGAAAATTTGTTCGTAATGATTTTATTGATTGTTCTGAGTCTTGTTCCTACTTTTCTTCACCCCGATTTGGTCGATGGTTGAGGAGTGGTAGGTCTAGGCACAGTGGGATGTGATGGGTAACGGTAGCGAGGTTGGGAGAGGGTTGCAGTGAGGCAGATGTAGACGCAGAAGTGTTGACACACCGAGTGTAATACATGTCGTTATTTTGAGTGAGAAGCGCCAATGTAATGGCATTGAAGTTGTCAGTTTCGGATGATACTGCGACCAATGACTTTACACTGGTGGTTTGTCAAGGACTGGACGATGTTTCCAATTTTATCCCAACGTTTCTTGTTGTTGCGATTATTCATGGCCATTACTGTTGTTCCTAGTGGAAGGTTGTGGCAGTTCTCTTGCACATCGGTTTTATCGGCCCAGCAAGTCGTTTCAATTATGCGACGCAACCTCGAATATTTTTTGCATGTCCCTTCGCTTTTCTTTTTAACTGCTGGTTCAATTGCTCTATAATTTTCTTTGGTATACAATTGCTGTAGTCGCTAGAACGCTATTGGCCTACTCTTATTTAGTTCAAAAGTTTGCACCCCCGGACAATTGCACCAGCTCACTTTTGCATCCATAGACCTACAGACATCTACACCAAAGTATATATATATCCCCCCTTTGGACATTTTTGTCTAACTCTGGATCTTACAAAGACATTGCATACACAGGTCCGAAAACACAAACATACCTACATGCAGTGTTCCCTCTAAGGTGTGCGCGTGTGCGCGCGCACACAGCTTCCAGAGGCCGCGCACACAGCTTCCAGAGGCTACGCACACGCATAGATTTACTGCGCACAGACGTATTTCGATGTAATGTTACAATGTTCTCGGTTGGCAGGTTGAGAAAGTTTGTTGTCGGCCCATCTTAGAACGCCAAAATTTTTTCATTGGTTTTTGCACAAATATTAGTCATTTCCAAAAAAGTGCGCACACACCAAAATTTCAGCGCATACATATTACAAAAATTAGAGGGAACATTGCGCTACATGTATTGATGTCTTAAACATGCTACAATACAAAGGGAGCAGTTTAAATAGCATTTCCAATACAGCAAATAGCAACTTCAATACAGTTAAAAAGCGTCAGTCGTTGAACGTTCAAACAGCATTTCACCGTAACATCAATACTGTCAAAAGGCGTCAGTCGTTTAACGTCTAAATAGTATTTCACCGTAACTACGATACTGTTAATATCCGAATTTGCTAAAGGTATTAGATTGGGTTACAACGCAAGACTAACTTTATTTAGTTTTGCTCTATTATGCTGACAAATTTGTAGATGTTTAATAATGCGAGGATGTAATAGCCAGGGGTAAATCAACTATTGAGCAGATTAAGCTTAGGACACCAAGGCGAAGGTGACACCACAGAAATTTCCATAGCCCAGTATTCAATGGACTTTTCCCCGAGCATCGACTTCCTTGTTTACTTCGTGACATTGGCCAATCCGCAAAACGCAAAACGTGACGTAACAACACCCCTTTTCGCTTCCGCTCAGACACTTTTCTCACTCAGACAGATTTTCAGGCGTGGTCGTAAACATTACCGCGTTTTCGCATTTTTGAACTCTATATTCGTTGGTTTTCAGTTCATATAAATATAAATTAATCATAGTTTGGCCTTCAGTCAGTAACGAATAATGAAATTCACTGTTTCAATTTCAGATAATGCGGAGAACTCGTTACATTCCTATTATTATTATTTATATATAGGGCTCCACGGTATTAAGTGCTTAGAACTTTCAAAGGCCACGATCCGGCTCAGGGGATAAGATCATTACCAGAATTTGCTGTAAAAACGTATCGAACCTGCCCCAAAATGTAGAACTTGGTTGCAAAAAATATCTGCGACCCATTTACTCACTTATGCAATGGAAACACTACGAAAAATCAAAATCTTGTCGTAAAGATAGACACTTCACCTTTAATCAGAAGCAAAAACGTCAGCATCATTAAGTGCTACTTCACTCAAAATTTATCTCTAGAGCAGTGTTTAAAAGGTTTGTGACCCACCTAAAAATGTTTCTGTGGTTCGGAAGTGGGGGTATGTTAGTCGTTAGGCATGGCCTACTGGTTGAGTAGGCCTACCGCTGCACTAGAGACAAATGTCTGTCGGTGCCAAAGTATACAGGTGAATTTGTTCTGGCTGCAAGGATAGAAGAACCCGGAAATACACAAGGTTGCTCTTCTGATTTTATAATCAGTTTTTATTCATTTGTCCTTATTAATCATTTTAATGTTATGCTGATTATGGAGTCAAAATAAACTTATATACTTATACGAAAAACAAGGGCTTAGTTAGGCCAATGACATTTGGTTAGGCAAATATTTCAACCCGTTCAACTAACAAGAGAGCTATGCTCAAATATATGAACACGTAGAGTCACATAATTTTGATGACGTCATAGCGAAAAAAAAAGTAATAGCCTTCTGGAGAAATTTTTTATCTTTAACCACTGAAAATTTCAAAGCAATTGGAGAGGAGCGACTTTTTAAAAACGTGTCAAAGAACAAGAACAACAACAACAACATAATATTGAAACGATCGTTATGTCCACTACGTGTCCAACAAAGAGATGAGAGCTGAATTCACGGCGGTACCGGTACCTAACGTAGGTGCGGTACTGAGTTAGCAGTCAGCCAGCATCTTACCTGTACACTGTGGCCATATACGGTAATTGATCACAGAACAGTTGTTCCCTTGCAAATTTTATGTTGTTTACACTTTAGGACAGATAATTGATAACAGAACAATTCTTCCCTTTCAAATTTTATGTTGTTTCCAGTAGACTCTCATCTAAATAAACAAATATAGTAGGCTACAAGTGCTACAACGCTTGCATTACTGCACTGGTAGGACCGTGGAAGAATAAGTTACGGTAATTTCATTGTGGTAAGACACCGGTACCGGTACCAGTATCGTACTTACGTACTGAGCTACCAGTACCGGTTAGCAGTCAGCCAGCATCTTACCTGTACACTGTAGGCCATATACGGTAATTGATCACAGAACAGTTGTTCCCTTGCAAATTTTATGTTGTTCACACTTTAGGACAGATAATTGATCACAGAACAATTCTTCCCTTTCAAATTTTATGTTGTTTCCAGTAGACTCTCATCAAAATAAACAAATATAGTAGGCTACAAGTGCTACAACGCTTGCATTACTGCACTGGTAGGACCGTGAAAGAATAAGTTACGGTAATTTCATTGTGGTAAGACACCGGTACCGGCACCAGTACCAGTATCGTACTTACGTACTGAGCTACCAGTACCGGTACCGAACCTGTAGGTCTGATATTCCGTTCCGCATACGATAGGCTATAAAACTTGCATTGCAGCATTAGTAATACCGCGGAAGGAATAAGTCAATTTCACTGCGTTACGGTACCGGTATGGCAACTTACCAGTACCGACCTACAGTAGCTGTAGTACTGAGCAAGACAATCGATCGCGAAACCGCTTGAAATAAGTGTAAAACAGTGTTCCCATGAGTAAA
This sequence comes from Styela clava, assembly GCF_964204865.1. NCBI lineage: Eukaryota > Metazoa > Chordata > Ascidiacea > Stolidobranchia > Styelidae > Styela > Styela clava. Next base: position 9,811,388 of record NC_135254.1, read on the forward strand.
AATAAATACCGCGAAATTTTGTATGAAATATCATATCTCATAGGATTCATATTCATTATTTAAGAATAAATAAAAGTAATAGCCTTCTGGGGAAAAATATAATCTTTACTCACTGAAAATTTCAAAGCAATTGGTCCAGTAATCAACGAGAAAAGCGATTTTTTCATAACGATACCAAGAAGAAGACAAATAAGAACAAGAACAACAAAAATACCAAAACGATCGTTATGTCCACTAACGTGTCCAAAAATACCAAAACGATCGTTATGTCCACCAACCCCGTGCAACTAACTTGTCCCATTATGGCGTCATATGGACGCCATTTTCGATCATTCGGCTCGAGTAGTGTAACGCAAACAAGCCTAATTTTAGTAGTTTTAAAAGGCTATTGGGGCAGATTTAAATCAGTAGGTATATTCCGAGGGCGCAGAAATCCGATAGGATGTCTCAATCAGTATCGAACCCAATACGGGGCACTTACATTAAGAACCCACGCCGCTCGGTAATAAACATAATATAGACGCAACGCACAGTTAGTAAAGTAAAGTTTATTTCGATTTTCCGTAACACTAAAACAAATATATAGGCAATGCAAGTCAACACACACACATATAGCCTTCGGGAAAGTAGGCAAAATCTAAAACTCTTCGAGACCTGATTATGCTAGGGCTACCAACCGTCCCGGGAATAGCCGGGACAATCCCGAATTTGACGTCTGGCGTCCCGGAATTTGCTGACAACCAAGGCGTCCTGATGGCGCAACAAAACCTCCATGTTGATTTTCCCATTAGGATAGTAGACAAACACAGTTTCACAGTACAACAGGCCTAAATGACTAAAACGAACTAAATTTTTCGACAGTGAAGGCGACGTCAAATGGGACTGTAGCTAAATATTGATGTCAATTTTACATTAGAAATTCGCCCTTTTTAGACACTCCAGCTGCATAACTGAATTGTAAACGTCCTTACACATGGTAGTACAATGAGAGAAATATTTTATTATTTTGTCAACCAAAAAATACAGTCATCAATAAAATAGCCACAACCACAATTTTGAGAAATAAGCAAAAAACAATTTGGATTTTTTTCATTTTTGAATATCTAGCTATTTATCACACTCAGTAAAGACCTGAGCTCTGGTTATTTTGATGTGCATGAGAATATCTTTGTAATCAATATTTTTTGGCACTTCAGCTTCAATTCCTTCCTGCTTTTTACCCCTATAAAGCTTTTTGGCCCATTCTGTTCTCAACAATTTCTGAAATTTTTTGTATGGGATGAAAGGTAAAACAAGGTGACTTAGGCCTAAGTTGCACTGAACAAATTTTTAGGGATGCAAGTTTCGGACATTTAATTTCTCATGCCCATCATATTGGAACTTAGGACTATCTTTTTTCAATATTTTGATGTTTTGAGCCATGCTCTACATCAGGCCTGGGCAAGCTCCGGCCCGCGAGCAGATTTCTAAATTAAGACACTTACATTTTTTATTTACATATAAAATATACTTTGAGGGCAAATTTCATTAATGTAATAGAAATAAGCGTTTTGGTAGCTTTGTGTATTTTAGATTAGACCAGTGGTTCCCAAACTTTTTTGACCATCGCCCCCCTACAGTACTTTATGCAACTTCATCGCCCTCCGGCACTACAAAAAAATGTAAAGTCAAAAACGAATATATTAGAGACCGAATAAGAAGACAAATCATAGTTTATAGTGTTTTTTAATGATATGGATGAGCATGGTGTTCTTCAGCGAGTTTTTTATTATATATATCCGAATTACCCAGTTTACTGATGGAAAGGTGATTTCGTTGTTTTAATAGCAATAGTAGCACGGCTCAAAACCCCTTTTCCTCACCTAATATAGGTCGGAAATGAAAGAATCCAAGGTTCTACCTCCTCAAAAACCGTCGTGTACTCTTGCCTTATAGCATTTCACTCTCAAAATTTACCTCATTCCACATTAAATTAATGAAATCAAAGTTCATTTTCCCAAAGTTATAATAATGATTTTCGTACATCTCATTCATTCCTACAGCCTGATGACCTGCACCAAAATACTCCGCTAAAATTCAACCCCAATTCCTCATTCTACCACGGCCTCAAGTCCAATCACCAGTCCATATAATTTTTCAGCTATTTGTTTTTGGATTCACGGACTCGGATGTGGAAGAAACTGTGACCGACTATCGACTACGGCCCAGGGGTCGGCAAACTTCATGTCGCTCGTGAGACAAAATTTAGGGTTGCTAGTCTTTTGCGGGTCGCATATATTTTTTAAAAGTTAAAAACGGAACAGCGCGCGAAAACTGCGACAATTCGTGAACTCAACTCAGTCGCCTTATTAAAAAATTACAATGACATTTAATGTGACACTGTCTTGTTGCTGCATCACGCTTGATAGCTTTACGACGCCAAGATGGGAAGATTTTCTAAATGGGCATCACTGATCCCAATTCTTTGCTTGTTCTTTGTAATGTCTCCATTTTCGAAAAACATTGTTTGCACAAATATGTACTTCCAAACATCTAAGTGAATATTCTCGCATGATTTGTGAAATTTTAATAACGATTTTCTTCAAGAAGATACATTCTTACAAAAATTACGCACTGATGAATCAATCTCTCGAATAGAATATGAATTTTATTTCCTTATAGCATTGCAATATATTCGAATATTTACTGCATGCGCTATTGAACCCCTGTCCTCAGCATCAACTTTTTTTTCTTCGTGTTTCCATTTGTCTAATTATAATTAAATTGTAGGCTCGTTAAAAGAGTAGCTAGCTGTTCAATAGAATTTTTTAGGATATAATAAAATTTAGTCTAAACGTGTCCCACGATAAATTCTGTTACGTAAAAAATGTAGTTTAGTCCTCGAGCGTAGATTATAAATAAAAAAATAAATTCATCGTCAAAACCGCCGTTCGGATTTTTCCCCGGGCATATACTTCCTTGTTTACATCGTGACATTGGCCAATCAGCAAGATGCAAAAATAAACGTAACAATACCCCCTTTCGCATCCGCTCAGACACACTCACTCAGACAGACTTTCAGGCGTGGTCGTGAACATTCCCTCATTTTCGCGTTTTTGAATTATATTCCTTAGTTTTTAGTTGTTTTTCGGAAATTTAAATATAAGTCAATGATTACTTTGTTTTCCTATGAGTTTCAGTTTAAATACAGTAATCAAAAATTGGTGTGGAAATAGCTGTGATAGACTATAGGCTAAAATTCTTCATCGTTACTTTTAAAAAACAGATTGTTGAATGGTATGAATTAGAATGATAGTTTGAAACAAATATCCTATTTTACAGCCAACAACTCGCGAAACAACTCTTAAAATAAGCACCGAAAATTTTAAAATGGTAAAGTATAGGAAGAATTTTCGGGGATAGGTCTATTCAGTGAATCGTCCCGGTCCAGATTTTTTTTACTCCGGCCGTATTTTGCCGACCACTGGGATACGCAAACTACCGTAACTTACTGCGGAGACGAGTCCAGCAATCCTTTCGCGTGTGATAATAGACCACGTGATTCAAGCCTGCGAATGCACACAGAGTACAGAATTAAGTGCACAATGCGCCGAGCAAAAACAGGTTTCGCGAAATCGCCCCCCTATCGCCCCCTTCGACTTTTTCGCCCCCCCTCTGTATCGTTTTCGCCCACCGGGGGGCGATATCGCCCACTTTGGGAATCACTGGATTAGACCATGGCATAGTACCAACTGCTATCTGTAGTCATCTTTGTCGCAACGATCAGCGCTTGTTTATGCACGTGATTACTGAACAGCAGAGTATTCGAAGCGTGAATTTTGCGCGCGTAATTTCGATGAGTCGCGTTTTGATTCGTGTCCCAATTAAGAAGGATACAGTTAGGCTAGTCAGCTCTGCGCTACTCAGCGTTTCAAATATTGTAGAAGTAGTGGTATGTAGATAAACTGTTGAATTGCGCCCAGCTTTATTTTATTCTTTGTTTATCCTTTTATTTATGTAACTTGAACTGTAGCGTCAATTCTAAACCTGTGCTAGATCTACAAAGTTGCAAAATGTCAGCCGAAAACAAGAAAAGAAAAGTTGACACAGAATGCAGAATTTTTAACAAAAGTTGGACAGCGAAGTATTTATTCACAGAAGTCGATGGGATAGCTGTTTGTCTGGTTTGCAAGGAGAAGGTCGCGGTTATTAAGGTTTTTAATTTAAAAAGGCATTTTGAGACAAAACATGCAAAAAATACAAAAATCTAAGTAACAAGAGAGCTATGCTCAAATATATGGACACGTAGAGTCACATAATTTTGATGACGTCATAGCGAAAAAAAAGTAATAGCCTTCTGGAGAAAATTTTTATCTTTAACCACTAAAAATTTCAAAGCAATTGGTCCAGTATTCGAAGAGAAAAGCGACTTTTAAAAACGTGTCAAGCGGTACTGAGTTAGCAGTCAGGCAGCATCTTACCTGTACACTGTAGGCCATATACGGTAATTGATCACAGAACAGTTGTTCCCTTGCAAATTTTATGTTGTTTACACTTTAGGACAGATAATTGATCACAGAACAATTCTTCCCTTTCAAATTTTATGTTGTTTCCAGTAGACTCTCATCAAAATAAACAAATATAGTAGGCTACAAGTGCTACAACGCTTGCATTACTGCACTGGTAGGACCGTGAAAGAATAAGTTACGGTAATTTCATTGTGGTAAGACACCGGTACCGGCACCAGTACCAGTATCGTACTTACGTACTGAGCTACCAGTACCGGTGAGCAGTCAGCCAGCATCTTACCTGTACACTGTAGGCCATATACGGTACCGTAATTGATCACAGAACAGTTGTTCCCTTGCAAATTTTATGTTGTTTACACTTTAGGACAGATAATTGATCACAGAACAATTCTTCCCTTTCAAATTTTATGTTGTTTCCAGTAGACTCTCGTCAAAATAAACAAATACAGTAGGCTACAAGTGCTACAACGCTTGCATTACTGCACTGGTAGGACCGTGAAAGAATAAGTTACGGTAATTTCATTGTGGTAAGACACCAGTACCAGTATCGTACTTACGTACTGAGCTACCAGTACCGGTACCGAACCTGTAGGTCTGATATTCCGTTCCGCATACGATAGGCTATAAAACTTGCATTGCAGCATTAGTAATACCGCGGAAGGAATAATTCAATTTCACTGCGTTACGGTACCTGTATGGCAACTTACCAGTACCGACCTACAGTAGCTGTAGTACTGAGCAAGACAATCGATCGCGAAACCGCTTGAAATAAGTGTAAAACAGTGTTCCCATGAGTAAAAATAAATACCGCGAAATTTTGTATGAAATATCATATCTCATAGGATTCATATAAAATTTAAGAATAAACAAAAGTAATAGCCTTCTAGCGAAAAAATTAATCTTTAACCACTGAAAATTTCAAAGCAATTGGTCCAGTATTCGAAGAGAAAAGCGACTTTTTAAAAACGTGTCAAAGAACAACAAGAACAAGAACAAGAACAACAACAACATAATATTGAAACGATCGTTATGTCCACTACGTGTCCAATAATGAAATGGCGCAAACAGCGGAGAGTATGGTAGCAAAGCTCGAAAAACAGCAAAGTTTTTTCACACGACTCCATGCATCTAATGATGCAGCTGTCATGGCCAGTTTCGTAATAGCTCACAAAATCGCTCAAAACAGCAAACCATTTTCTGAAGGGGAGTTCGTCAAAGAATGTTTAGTAGAGACGGCAGCAATTGTTTGTCCTGATAAAACAGATGCTTTTAAACAAGTTCCGCTATCGAGAAGAACTGTCACCAGAAGGGTTGAGTGTATCGCAGGAGATTTAAGAGATCAGTTGCTACATTATGTCAAACAATTTGACTTCTTCACTTTAGCGTTAGACGAGAGTTGTGGTGTACGCGACACTGCTCAGTTGCTTATTTTCGTTCGTGGAATTACTTGTGATTTCAAAATTACTGAAGAAATAGCTGCTATAAGACCAATGAAAGGAACAACAACAGGTGCAGATATTTTTAGCGAGGTAGATGCATCCATGGATAAGTTGGGACTTAAATGGGAAAAATTGGCGGGAGTGACGACAGATGGGTGCCTTTGTATGTATGGGTGACATTGTATCATACATCAACAGGTATTGTGCAAGTCAGTGCTAAAAATAAGCCATGTCACTGATGTTGTTACAAAACTAGTTAACTTCGTCAGGTCTCGAGCACTAAATCACAGACAGTTTATTTCCCTGTTGGAAGAGCAAGAAAATGAGCACACTGACATAGGATATCATACAACTGTGAGATGGCTCAGTTTAGGCAAAATACTGAAGCGAGTTTGGGACTTGCAGCAGGAGATTCGAGAATTCTGTCAAACAAAGAACAAGGATATTCCGCAGCTTTCAGATAAGAAATGGTTATCTGATTTTGCTTTTGTTGTTGATGTCACTGCTCTATTGAATGAGTTGAATTGCAAACTCCAAAGTAAAAAACTGTTTGTGCATAATATGCACAGCTTAGTAAAATCGTTCATAACGAAATTGCAGTTTCTTTCGCGCCAATTACAGAACAATAATCTCGCTCATTTTCCCACACTCAACACAGCTACCACATCTGCAAATGATTTTCAAAAGTACTCTACAATGCTAGATGCACTGCATGCTGAATTTTTAAGACGATTTGAAGATTTCCGATTAATTGAAAATAAAATGAGTATGGTCTCTTCTCCTTTCACCAGTAACGTGGAAAACATACCATCGGATGCACAACTCGAGCTTATTGATTTGCAGTGTGACACTTTACTTCAGGAAAAATTTAAATCATCTGAAATTCTGGATTTTTATTCCTCTCTAAATAAAAAAAGTTTTCCCAACATAAGGAGACATGCTCAAAAGATGCTAGTTCTTTTCGGATCCACTTATATTTGCGAGCAAACCTTCTCAGTAATGAATTTTACCAAATCGAAATTTCGGTCGTCTCTCACCGATGAACATCTTTCTGATTTGCTGAGAATATCTACGTCTGCCATTGAACCCGACATTCAAGGACTTGTTAAGGCGCAGCAGAGCATACACACGTCTCATTAAAAATAACAATTGTATTAGATTTTGTTTCATTCAATAAATTGTGTAATAAAATACAATAAAAAACGCAATGTGGGTTGACTCAAATTAGTCCGGCCCGCCACTGCATTTTGATTTGCAATGTGGCCCTCGAGCAAAAATAATTGCCCAGCCCTGCTCTACATTGTATTTATTTACATTTATTATTGAAAAATTCAGGATTTCAAGACCACCACCTTGTAGAGTCTACAAGATGGTGGTCTTGAAATCCTGAATTTCTCAATAATAAAATTTTTAGCTGGACTTAGGCCCATTCTGTTTTTAACTTCTACAAAATATTATAGTCCCAAGTCCAGCTAAAATTTTTATTATTGAGAAATTCAGGATTTCAAGACCACCACCTTGTAGAGCATGGCTCAAAACCCCAAAATATTGAAAAAAATGAATTTTTTCAAAAATGTGACCTAGGCCCCTCCTGTTCTCATCCGGCGATATACGCTGAAGTGATTAATAGTAACACTGAAAAATGACTAGTGGCAAAACTTGAACTATTACGATAATATTTTTACAATAAATTTGTGAACAAAATGAGGGGATGTGATGGAAAATCATACTTAACTGATAACTAAATTCAATGGGGTTTGGACGATAATAATCAGAAAAAAATAAATAAATTGGCTATATATACAAAGTGGATCAGGGACAAAAAAATAAATGTGATGAGAATGTGTCTGAACGTGAAAAATAATAAATAAAATAAAGTGCAACTCAGTGGACATACACATTACACAGTATTAAAAAAGGTAACACACTGGAAAGGGCAAGAGGAATTCTATTCATAGGTTTGTCATAATCTGAAAATGTTTAAAAAATGCATGAACTTTTTATATATGTTTGGAATTTTTGCGAACTTGCACTCCAAAAATGTTAATACTTATAATGTACTTATCAATAAGGTTTAGCAGGTGGGGTTTTGAGAATGTTTCTGACTCACATAAAGGATCAATCAATAGGAAAATTCAATAATTCACTACTTGGGAATCGTGTCTACAAAACAAAGCGAGCAATGATCATCATAGGAATAGTGAACATTTTTATTTAAATCTTTGGTGTTACAGTCTGATTCATGAAACCATTACAAATAAACTAATAGTCCAGATCAATTTGGAAATAATTTGATTAACCAATAAAAAGAAATAATACTTATCAAATAACAAAGACACGAGAAATGGACCATTTAATTGATCAAGAATAATATGTAATATTATATGAAAGACATAGAAAAGAAGTGCTATTCGATTGATCAACAATTAAAATTTTAACAAATAAATACCAAAGACATGAAAAAGGTACAATAATTGAAACTTCAGCAGTATGTGTACCAAGTGACGGTTAGGCCCATATTTATTCTGACCTTCCTCATCTTAGTTCCATCACGAGCACTGGACTGCCCATGTCAGCCAAGCGATGGCGACTACATATGAGTGGATGAAAAAAACGCAAAAAATGGCACCCCCGTGCTATAATGAAAGTGTCATGTTGTTTCATATCGCAAAAAACGATTAGAGGGAAATCCCCCCCCCCCAATTTTCACATTTTTGTGCTTTTTTATATGACCCAACATTATAAGTTTATGACACAAACCTAAAACGTTTACGAAATGATTTACAAACATCCAAGCTGGCAATTAGAGTTTACTTTGGCATTCACAACTCACTGTAGGGCTATTGTTATTTTTTGAAACTTCATCTCAGTCAATATTTTAGTTAATTCAGGTCTTGATGATTTGAATTATTTGGTGGATTTGGCACATCGAATATTGTCATCCCCTTTTATTTAGATTTTTTCCATTTATCCGTACTCTTCGGATCAAATTGGTATTCTTCAAAAATAAGTCTGAAAAAGGAATGAGTTGTAGGTTACACAATGAACGTACTTTCGAAATAACAAGCGTTCAGCATCTCATTTTTAACACAAAATATAATTGACAGTGACGTAACGAAACACGCATTCAGTTCAGAAAATCATTATTTCCACTAAGCTCCGAATTGTCTACTCATAATGCTGCTAATTACTATAAATTTTTGTTACCGCAGTGCTTTAAACAATCGTGACAATGAATCTGATACATTCAATGCAATGTTCTGACTTTGCATTACTTAGGAAGATTTGAAAACAGTTTCCCTAACCTGACACCTGAAGCCAGCATTTAGAAAATCTTACTAATTTAACTCTCAACTTTCCTGGGGTCAGAGCTAACTTAAATGAGTCGAATCGGCAACGTGACATAAATAATTAAATATGACATCATCCTAAAACTGTGTACAACCTATCTTTCCTGGTGTTAGTTTGACATTAGGCCATTCGTTTGACTAACCTCACACAAGGCCAGATTTCCAGCCTTTACGTCGCCTACAATTATTTTCCCATTTCCTCCTTCTCTGCATCTGATGATAGCTTGAATAGTTGCACTGTTTTGCTATTCCCGCTGCAATTAAGAGCCGAACGGCCTTTAATTCTATAGCAGAAGGCACCAGCCTAGCCGCGGATCACGCAGAACCGCCGTAACCTCGCAGGCGATTTTGATCGAAAATGGCGGCAATTTCCATTGTTGCGCAACTTAGGTATATATGGGCTTTGATGTCCACTAACGTGTCCAATTACTAAGGTCAAAGGTAAGGAAAATATCTACCGCCATGTTTAAGAGACTGTTGCATTAGTTATTGTTTTTGTAGCCCAAACTGTCAAGGTTTGATCGCTTGGAAATAGCATTTTCGTATTTATGCCAGTCATTTCACTTGTGGGTTAAATGAGAATGATACCGATAGTCAGCTAACTACTGTAGTGTTGCAGATGCATATGCAGCATCTGACTGGCTGACGCATAGGTCTGTCTGTACCGTCATACCGTACCGGTATTGTCTGTAGCGTAGTGTAGGTGTACCGGTGCGGTACCGTACGGTACCGGTACCGTAGTCTATTTCTAAGTTAATTTCGATTCGGTACGCAGCACTACCGGTATAGGCTAGTTTTTTTTGTTTGTTTGATTAATATAAGATCAGAAGATAGAGTAATGTAAAAATACATATGATGATAGTACCGTACTAATACAGTACTGCAGTAGTCTACAGTAATAACAATTAAAACATTGATTTATTTCTAGTTTTTTTCATAACAAACTATTTCAAATCACACCATGCCACGGGAAATTATAACACTGCAACTCGGACAGTGTGGTAATCAAGTTGGTTTTGAATTTTGGAAGCAACTTTGCGGAGAACATGGTATAAGACCAGATGGAATACTTCAAGATTTTGCAACAGATGGCACGGATCGCAAAGATGTTTTCTTTTATCAAGCAGATGATGAACACTATATTCCACGGTAATTTTGTAGCATTAAGACACTTTGTGCATTACCCATATTTCCAGTATTTTTCTTCTATTTTCACCACTTTCTTTAGACGGGTCACTCACGGTGCACAATTTTTAATATGTTTGGTATGGTTTATTTTCGGTAAAGCGTCCAATGGTCATTTTTAGTATCTTGTTCAAGATATTTAGATCTTACAAACATTCCCCCAGGGATAAAAACTTGTCTTATATTAAAAGATGTATTTGGATAATTTATATTGATATTTTATATTCATTTGCAGAGCGGTTCTTATTGACCTTGAACCAAGAGTTGTAAATTCAATCAAGAACTCTGAATACGCGAATCTGTATAATCCAGAGAATGTCTATCTCTCAGAGCATGGTGGTGGTGCAGGAAATAATTGGGCAGTAGGATATCAACAAGCTGCAAGTATACATGAAGAAATATTTGACATTATTGACAGAGAAGCAGACGGATCAGACAATCTTGAAGGTTTTATGCTTTATATTTCTTATATATAATACAGTTAAACCATAAATTCGATCTTGTCACAATAACCTCAATTTATTTGGTTGTACTATGTATTGAGGAATAGTTGAATATGGTATATAGTAGTCAGGGAATATGTCTATATAAAAAACATCTTCATTCTATTTGACATTTCATTTTTTATGTGTCAAATTATATGATTATGTCAGATGTTATATTTCAAAATTTATTATTCTGAAATATTTTTCCTCGTACTGATTTACAACCAATTACAAATTTACAAGTCACGTCCCGATTCTCAGCTTTCATTTTACCAGAGAGAAACTTACATTTATCAAAATTGTTGTGAAATGAAATCTTATGATTCGTGATGTTCAAAAATTTAAAAAAATTACTGATGCTCAGCTCTTCAAAGTGAAATTCTTGATCAGGATTTTGTTGTTTGGTTTAATTTAGAATACATAAATTTTGAAAGAAAATCATCCTTATATAAGCAAGTTCTGTCTTTATTTACTCATCATAATATATTTTATTAATTCAGGTTTTATGCTTTGTCATTCTACTGCTGGTGGGACAGGATCTGGTCTCGGATCTTATGTGTTGGAGAGACTGAGTGACCGATATCCAAAGAAATTAATTCAAACCTACAGTGTCTTTCCTAACCAGGATGAAATATCAGATGTTGTTGTACAACCTTACAATACTCTGCTAACATTGAAGAGGTAGTTCTACTCTTATTTAATGAAATATGATTTTTGGCCCTAATTTCGAATTTTTTGCCTTTTGGGATCGGATTTTCATATTTATTCCAAGAGAGAGATGGAACTGCCTTATCATTTGATCTGTAGTCATTTGGATTGGTTACCTTACCAGTACACGATGGGTACAGGTATAGTTAAGCAGTTATTTTTTTCAGATGCATGGACTTGATGGTGGGGGAAGTTGTATTCCGTCAGTGGTCCGTAAAGTACCCTACGGTAGTGAGAACACTATGAATCCTCTTGCCCATAATTATCGCCTTGTGCATGCAGGGTGGCGTACTCTGAATTTTCACTCTGAGAAGTTACATTATGCACTTTTTTGCCACGCCATATTTATAATTTTATGAGGGTTCTGAATTAACCATCAAAAGTTATATACTTTGGATAGAAAAATATTCATCAAAAGATATCATCAAGCTGATTATAGTTAGAGTCACCTCATGCCAAACCTTATCATTTCAGACTCACTCTTCATGCTGATGTGACTGTAGTTCTGGACAACACTGCATTGAATAATATTGCAGTTGATCGACTACATATTCAGAATCCATCATTTCAACACATAAATCAACTTGTGTCAACAATCATGTCAGCGAGCACAGCTACACTACGATATCCAGGATACATGAATAATGATTTGATTGGCTTGACTGCCTCTCTCATTCCTACACCCAGGTAAGAGTGACTTATGGTGTAATCATTTTAGGTACAAAGTGGTCCATTAGTTTGTTTCGTTGTAAAAAAACAGGGTTTTTCCATCAACTATTCAACCAATTGATTTCAGATAATTTATAGATGATTCACTGGAATGCAATTACTTAATTTTGTTAGTCTCGTGGAAATGATATTTTACCCAAAATTTTGCTGCTCCATTTTTATGCATGGCAACACTTTTCGTGAAATATTGTAACATTTCGTTGGCATAAATAAAAGTTTATTTTGACTCCACAACCAGCATAATAATAGACAATAAAATAATTGATAAAAACAAAATAAATAAATAGGGAGAGCAAGCAAAACCTCAAGTAAGGTTTAAAGCATACAGATTTTATATGGAAAGGTCTTGATAAAAGAAGTAGTACGTTTTCGCTCACCCAAAAGTATATTGTTCCGTCACAATTGTTTGCCTCGCTATTTTCACTGATCTTTTCAGCAAGTTTGGTGCTCAGATAACCCTCATTTTCCTTGTACAGATGCACGACTATTGTGTCCATGTATTCGAGCATTGCTCCATTGTTTTTGTAACTTTGCTCTTTCTTCTCATTTTCCCCTCTTTCCTATGTGGTATGATTTATCATTTGCAGTATGCCTTTGCAGGTTACACTTTCTGATGACTGGATACACGCCCCTTACAAGCGACCAATCCACGACATCTGTCCGTAAAACAACAGTTCTGGATGTCATGAGACGTCTTCTTCAACCCAAAAACATGATGGTATATGCTGGAAGAGAACGAGATCTACACCACTGTTATATTTCAATTCTAAACATTATTCAAGGTGAAATAGATCCAACACAAGTTCACAAAAGTCTTCAGAGGATAAGGGAGAGGAAACTTGCCACTTTCATTCCATGGGGGCCAGCTAGCATTCAAGTAAAGCAATCTGATTGAATTTTTCATCATTTTAATATATCATATCATTTGAGAGAACAAAAACTATTATCACTGTGGTGTTTTAAATCCGAAGGATTTCAATATCTTGCATGTACCATATTTTACGGACCATAAGGCGTGATTTGAGTACTTTTGTCTCAAATATCGATTGTAAGCCGGTGCCTGCCTACACTCGAAACCAGTAATAGTACCGGTTGCATATTATAGCCTGGTGTGCCTTATGTATGAATAAAAACCCACTACTAACCAGGTGAGCCTTAGAGTCTGTAAAATATGGCATATGATTCACAAAAATTCTTATCCGAGTGATATATAACAACAAAAATGGAAGCATTTCAGCTACCGGTTATCGTTATTAGCTTCAGATGTTTGAATTCTTGTATAAATTGCAGATTCTCTGGCTCATTTCTCAGGCAATCGTGATTCAAGCTAGATATAGAGCAAAATTCGCACTTCAAAATAATATTTTTCATGCAATTGATTTGGTATTATACGTCAATGAATATTCTTTTGGAGCAGGATGATTTCGATATAACATTGATGAACAATATACAATAATATTAGATCAATGCTCAAATATATTATGGACATGCCGTTTGTTGCTAGAAAACACAAATAGGAATCAGAGTTTCCTAAAACACATGTCAATCACTGATAACTTGGAAGCCATTGTTGAAGACAAAAAACAATGCATTATGTAAACCTCAGACAGCAACAAACTTTTTGTCCTAACAAAAAAAAGAGTACAAACCTAAGATGCTTAATATTATTAATTTTACTTACCAAGTATATATGAGTGAATATTGTGTTTTTCCAGGTTGCACTTTCTCGAAAATCACCCTATGTGTCATCTGCACATCGTGTTAGTGGATTAATGTTGGCAAATCATACGAGTATCAGCCAGTTATTCGCTCGTGCTGCAAGACAATTCGACAAACTTCGAAAAAGAGAAGCATTCTTGGAGCAATTTAGAAAGGTAAATCGTGTATAGATTTTAAACATTTTGAATTAACGAAAATTGTCGAGTCTACTTGTAAAACTTGCTTCTTGAGCCTGACCACTCAGTGTTAAACTGTTGGATCTAACTATATTGGGGGCACAGGAACATTAAAATTAGTCAGCAAATCCAGGACTGGTAAGATTGCGGCGTTGGTCCTTTGAAAACAATATCCATATATATCGGTGGTTGCTTATTCAGATCTTATTTAAAGAAAATGTATAGATTGCCTGTAAATCACAAGATGCAGACATAGGCAGAACAATTCTTTATATTATTTATCTCCAACTTGTCATATTGGCATAGGAAAAGTAGGGACCTACATTCTAGTATTTCATTTAAATCATTTTCTTTTTAGGAAGAAATGTTTAAAGACAATCTAGATGAATTAGACAATTCTAGAGAAGTAGTTCAACAATTAGTGGAAGAATACGAAGCTGCGGCTACTCCAGAATATTTGACATGGGGAGATAAACAAGAAAAGGAGAAATAGAAGGAAATGAATTTGAAGAATTTCTGAGAATGTCGCACATAAAGAAACGACAATGGAAGAAGTTGTTGGATGCTTTGATCTCTTTTGCAAAGTGTTTATATTCTAGTAGTTCATGTAGTGCAGTTGGGGACTGGGAAAGACTTATTTGAATAACAGCATTCAACCCAAAGTCAAAAGCAGGGTTCCTGCTAATTATAAACTACATTTGAAGCCAGAGAATTTCGGGAATATGTTAAAATGTTGAATTCGTTGCTCGTGAGCTAAATAGTTGTTTATCATTTTCACTAGCACTATCCTACTGACATTAAAAGATGATCTTTTAGGTTAATGTGTTCAAGGTTGACAATTATTCTTTTGTTGGCAAAACTGTGCCGATTTTAATGTTTTTTGCAGTACATTTCGACTGAAGAGGAGTTAAGCAAGATTGACTTCCACCAACTATGTTATGTTCTGTGGCTGGTAAAAAATTTTCCAGATTGTGTGCTTTTGGTTCGGTTTACTCAAGCGCTTTTCTGCATGATACAAATATATTTCAATTCACTTGCCTTTCGTAGATTTGTATATTTTTAGTAAAATTTCAAAATCCCTGTTGCTCTTGTTGTGGTATGGCAGTTCAGTGAGTGATTTGGGTTCAAACTTCTTGGATGCGGAAAATCACTATTCGAAGGTCCTGCACCTGAGGTTGTTATGTCCGGATAACTAAGGATTTAGCTGTAGTATGAAGTACTATAACTTGATGGGACTTATCAAAGCTCAGCTTGGGAATGAGTGCTTATTTTGTCGTTGGGAGAACGATATCTGCAACAACCGAGTGGTAAAGGCATCTTGACTGGTACAAAAGAAGGGTCGAGAAAAAGAGGAGCACATTTTTGTTTAGTTTTGCCAATGAGCATATATACATGGGTTTTGCGGCCTCTTGAAAGACTTGTTTGTTTTGAAAATTTTGCATTTGGGGACTTGGAAAAGTACAGACCAGGCTATTGGGGAGAAAATGCTCGAGAGATAGTTTAATTTAACTGCTGTGAGAAACTTATATAGACGCGTATCAAACGATCTTTTGCAGAGACTGAGTGTGATGACACACGCCCACGGTCCTCGTTTTGTTGTAAACATAGCATGCATATACATATTGGTTGGGCGAGTCTATTATCACAGCAGTGCAGTGAAGTTGCTTGACAGCTCCGGGGCTATAGAAAAAGCGGCATTCAACGGCGGCGCATCGCGTGGCAAAGCGGTAACGATTTGTCGAATAACTGAATAATGTTAGCTGTGTGAGTGTGACTAGGCCTACCGTATGAGCTTTACAACAACTCTGTGATCATATTACTGTATTATGCAGTTTTGCAGAGGGAGTGCGATAGTTCAGCCATAAGTCGTTCCTAGCCTATCTATATGTAGTCTAACTCCTATATGTAGGCTATACCGTACCACCCTTTCCTGTATACTGCACATATCCAGATATCTGACAGCCTGAAGACAGGAAGATTCAGTTTCGTTTTTATTAAGCAGGGTTGTATTTTCAAACTTCTAAACTTGTTGGGACCATACTGGTACAGTCAGACAGTTTTAAATTTCAGACATTCATTGGTGATAAAAGACCTAAAAAGTAACCATAGGAACTACAAAATTTACTAATTTAGGACTAGCTAGTTAGTTAGTAGACTACAGACCAAAAGAAGGCCTGCATATGCTGAAGACTTTACCAACATTTGATTTTCATGAAGTTTGGAGTCGATATTTAACTTTTATTTAACTTATTACTGTTCACTCCCATTTATAAAATCTATCAATTCGGCAGTGGCAAGTAATTTTTATTTATTTATTTTGACCTACCCGTATGTAATTTATAACTTCTGTGTGGTTGGGTGTGTGTGAGCGTGTGTGAAATATTTCTATCATTTTAGGTGAGTGAACACGTACCACTTCTTCTTGGCAAAATCTTCCATCTTGTATACATTCTGTACATCTGTAGGTTTTGTTTGCTCTCCTGATTTCATAATCATTTTTTGTTTATTTTTTTACCAATCATTTTATTGTTATGCTGATTATGGAGTCGAAATAAACTTATACTCATAAACTTGAAGTCAAAGCCGATTTTTTGAGTTGGAGTTGTAGATATCTGTATAAGCCTATCTCATTTGGTTTGAAGAAGGTGAACTACCCGGTACTGAACTATACAGATACTATCAGATAACACTGCAGCGAGCCTATGATTACCTATTGGATCGAATGAAAACTATGAATTAAAGTTGGAATTTTATGGAAAGAGAAAAATGTCATTCTTGTTTTTTATTTGACCACAGATTTTCCCTAGACCCTACATACTGACATACCAATCATTAACATGGTTAGACGCAATGTAGTTTTTCTTTGCGGCATAGCTTTCTTTTTTGGAAGTCTCGTTGTAATGTTGAAACAGTTGGACAGACAACAAGGCCAGGAAATAGTTGCACGAGATGATCAGGAATCATTATCGGAATTGAATGCTAGATTCATTAACTTGGAAAACGAATTGAAGGAAAACAAAAGAACAATGGTTAAGGTAATTACACGTTTTTTAAGGCTATTTTCTCAAATCAAAGTAATGCGCACTTGCTCAGAATAAAGAATTTTGATATCTGAGCGAAGTTATGAACGAACACTGAAGTTCTCCTATTGCGTGATATTCTTATGCAAATAATATTTATAAATATATACCGGTAGATGTTTTTGTCCTATCAAAGTAATCGTTTTGCTCAGCCTGAAGTATTTGGCTTGGGTTCAGTAGATATTCCTAAAGTTCGACCCTTCAAAATGGTTGTCTCTTGTTTTATGATTTCTCCAAACAAGGCTCAGAACAGCATTTATTCTAATAGACCTGATACATTAAATCCTTTTGTGTTTTATAAGAGTTTTTTTTCAGAATGAATTTTCTTGATTTTATATTCTTGTTATCCAGCTGCAAAGTGGACTGGATGATTTGGTTGAGTTATCACGAGTAGCCAATGCAAAAGTACCCAATCGCAAAGAGCTGGTGGAAAATATTTTACAAAAAGAAGATGGGAAAAAAAATCCTTCCTTACATTTTCCTGGGTATGTGTTTTACTGCTTTAAAAATATGTTTTTTTATTCTGATTTTTAATGTTTGTTAACATAACTGCTTCTTAGACATCTTATTTCTTGATTCTTTTTTCATAGGCACAATCTTGGAAGCTTGTGATGAACGAGGCTTGTATTCAAGTTGCCCATATTATAATATGACTGAAAAATAGCTTTATAGAAATAGTTCTTTAATATATTTTATTATGATCATTTGCTTCAGCTCTAGGAGCTAAGTGGTCGTCATAAAAATCAGTCCTCTGTCTATATAAAAGTGGGCCATTTTTAATATCTACTAGGTAGGCCTTATAATCATGAACGCGATAGCCTGGCGGTTTAAGATAATTAGACTTAACAGTGTCGGCATCGAGTGCTATACATACGTATCAGGTTCAAATCCACTATCTGCCTCTTCACCCAGAGTGTATTAAACTAGGTAGGTAATAATAAACTGAAAAGAATGTGGTACTTTCATATAGCCTACATTGTTAATGCCTCCCGAAAATAATAGTCATCATTGGAAGTCGGGTACTCCCGAAGTATGTGGACCAAGATGACGGACACCAGAATGTACTATGTGTACAGGTTAGGGTTAAGCCATAATTTTAGGTGAAAATACTACAGGAGTCACTTGGCTAGTCTCCGAACTCGTAATAAAACTAAAATAAGGAAATTGAAATAAAATTATGGACTAACCCTAACCTGGTACACACACTGTGTTCCGGTGTCCGCCATCATAGTTCACATACTTCGGGAGTACCGAATCTCAGTAGTTGCTTGTACAGTGTCTTGTTCGGGGCGAAGGGTATGAATGAACGGCGTATAACAGAAAGAGACTCTTTCTTTTTTAATACTCCTAAAAATTAATGACAATATTATTCAAATGTTTTTAGTGTTGGATTCAATTTCTCGTCAGAGCAGTTTCCTGCTTGTCAAGACTTGAATTACTTTGGTGCAAATTGTGATATTGAAATGAACGATGAGTATGGTGGATTTAACTGGAAGGATGTTAATGGTGGAGTCTGGAAACAAGGTTTTGACATTCAAACTAATGATGCTGAATGGGAAGGAAAGAAATTAAAAAGTAAGATGTTCAGTGACTTTAAAATCATGCGTTTGTTAATTATTTCCAAAAATTAAGAATACCGGTAACCGCAGATTTTTTTTATCGCTACCTTGCAAAAGTGATTTTATAACTTTTTTGATATTTTTTCTCATACGAGTGTTAGACACCGAACTTTGAGTGTTTTGCCTGCTGTTGAATTATCTGCGTTCTTGATTAGCTACGGAATAGTTTCGCTCTGTTTTTCCTTTCTCACATATTAGAACATTAGAATATAAATTTAATAATACCATTTTGAAATCTGCGTTTTTTATAAATATTCAAAAGTTTACAATTTGATTTTATGTAAGCCTAAATATTGTGTCTTGGAAATTGGTATATTTCATAATATTTTCCAAATCATATTATAATTATACCAGCTATTTGATATTTAAATTTGAAGGTAAGAGGGTTGCACATGTGCAGGTCATCCAACAGTTAAATTTGTTTAATCCTAAATATATTGTTAAGTGGTTACTATTTCTTTTCAGTCCTGTGATTTATTGTTTGTAATTTTATATCAAAAATTTGAAAATGTTTGGTTGTTCATGTTTATGACATTTTCAAGCCTTGTTTCTCTTTCAGTACATCTAGTCCCTCACTCTCATAACGATCCTGGATGGCTGAAAACATATGAAGATTATTTTCGTAGCGAAACGAGACACATTCTGGATAATATTGTTGATTATTTGGGCTTGGATAAAAGAAGGTAAAATTATTTAGAATTTTGCCAATAGATTCTTCAATTGTCAAACAGCAACTTGATCTAATGCCGTTATTAAATTTTTAAGTTTTGTAAGAATTAATTGTATGTATATATTCCTTAGGAATCAATTTTGTTTAAAAGAGCTATGTTAGACTATGCATGCTTAAATATATTAAATCCATGAGCGCATGGTACCTAGGTTTTGGTACTTTATTTCTCGCAAGCCTATGTCACCTGCTATGCCACTCTAAGTTTAGTTGTTTTATTTATTGTAGAACACTTTTTTTCCAAATGATTTCCATGTCCATCTATTTGAGCATTGCTCTGTTATTTCACTCTTATTGTTTCGTGAACATGATCTTATTTTCAAATGTTTAAATATATTCTAGACGATTTATTTGGGCCGAAATGTCGTATCTTTCAATGTGGTACGATATCGCGGATGATGGCCGAAAACAAAAATTAAAAGAATTGATAAAGAGCGGACAATTGGAAATTGTCACAGGAGGATGGGTTATGAATGACGAAGCTAATACTCATTATTTTGCAATGATTGATCAAATGATAGAAGGTATTTGGTTTTTGTGTATTTCAGTAATTCACAACTATTATGCTAAATAATTAGGCCTATGCATTACTATTTTCCTCCCCATTAGCGGTAAATCTATTACTCAGATTTTTTTATTGACCGTTGGAGAAGTTGGTTTGGAATGCAGGGCAGGCTATATGAGTATAAAAGGGCTAAGTCATAAGCCAATAAGCCACTGAGCACTTATTGGTAGAGCCCAGTTTAGGTGAAGATTTCACCATTTTAAGTACATTCTGAAATTTTTTTGAACACCAACCGTAAATGATTGACGCTATCAAAGATAAATATGTTATTAAGTAAAAGCTGAAACAAAAAGTCAATAATGATTACAACAAACTTTTTAGGTTCACGATTTTCTAAAATTCAAATCATGATGCATTGGAAAAAAGGTTTCATTTCATTCATGTTCAAAGTTTTGTAAAGTACACACATTTAAACAATGTGAATATTGAGCTGTTTTGTGCATTGTGCACAATCATAACATGGCTGAATGCCTGATATAGCCATTTATCTCTCTGCTTTAATAATATTAGGCTACCAAATTTGATCATCTTATATTAAGTGAAATTGGATTGATATTTTATTACACAATATTTGAGAACCATTGGGTTGCAGTATTGAATTTGATTCTAATCACCAATTAAGTTAAATTTTAAGAATTTCTCTTTATTAGTGTTTCAATAAAAAGTCTATTTAATTCGAAGATTGTACCTATAATTCCAATAATGAAGTTTATTTTCAATTTCTTTTGTAAAATTGATCAAGGTTTATTTATAATGACTTTTTCAAACAAGTAATGGAAAGTATAATTTAGATCTCTATTTTCAATCATATTCTAAGGTTCTATTATCATTCTAACAGTAGATATTGAAATTGAACTCATAAATTATTCAAACTTTTAATTTAATCCACTTTTCATAGTATGATTAATTTTGTTACTTTTTAGATCTTATTGCTTTTACATTTGGGACTTGATGGTCCAGGAAATCCTAGGATTAATATGAACCAAAATACCAGTTTTATACCAAAGCTTCACAAGTGTGGGTTATTTTTAAATGGATTTGTACAATTCCATCAAGTACTTTTTATTCTAGATTCTGAGTTATTTGGTCATTAGAGTTCTAATTTACTGTAATTCATAAGGTTTTAGTATTCTGAATTATTTGGTGAAGTTTCGATAAAAACAAGGCGAATATCACTTCAAATAACTAGATTAAATGAATTTTGTAGAGAAATATAAAGGGGGACCCAAAAAACAGAACCCAATCAGAAAGAGAAATCTTCTGGATACTTCTATGACGAAGATAATTTATTAAAACTCCCTAATAACTTCTGTTTGTGTATGATTGTACCCAAAAGTTTCAGAAATCTGCAATGCTTTGCACAAAAGTTGTGTTCTCTCAAGATTGTGTAGAATGTTTTTTAACTGACCTGGTTCCCGTTTTTTGAGTAACCCTGTGTTTGATTTGAGAATTCATTTAAAATTTTGGGAGAAATTTTTATTTGAAAAATTTTTCAGTTTATTCATCTCATGAATATTAATTTTGTTGATTAATTAAGTCCACCATTGATGACTCCATACTCATTATTATTCATGAAAATATTTTTTCTAATTAATATTTATTTTTGAAATTTGTCAAACTACTGTTTTTCATTTCATCTAATTATTCTAATAAATTATTTAATGATTAAAAATTAATTATTCATGATTGATTCTGCTTCATTTCACACTTCAATGATTCATCAACTTTATTTTTTTACTTGGCCCATTGGAATTTTTTTTATATGTATATTCTATAGAAAAGGTATTCAAATTTCAAAGATTTGCTATATGAATTCTAAGGAAGCCTGCATTATTAAGATTAGATTACTGAATATGTACTAAATCTAATTCATTTTCACTTTCCTGTCTGCCACAGCCCATAATATTAGTTAATTTGAGTTCTAGAGATCCCAAAGTTGACGAAGAGTATGTGTACTTTATCCCATACGATATCTTTTCAAAAAAACCACACAGACTACACAACTAGATCCAAAACAAATGGAGTACTGTATATTACGGACCATAAGGCACACGCACCTTTAATAAATTGTTTAGATTGGGGTTTTGTCCATACATACATTTGCAACATTTAATTAAAGTCACTCACAGTCACCAAAAAGGCTTTCATTAATTCCCGAAAACAGTAAATAATAGAAAATCAATCCAATCACAATATGTTTGCAATTTTTCTGCATTCAGAAACTCAAACTCATTCAATACACATTGTCTTATATTTGTTCTTTTTTAAATTTAGTGGAATATTGGGTTTTGGTCATTCCTACAAATACGAAGCTTTTTCAAAACGTTTTTCTTTTAAAGTTGATTTAAACATGTCTATTAAAACCTGTTCGTTAAATATCTTGCTAGTGTCTGTTAATTAAGAATCTAAGACAATGAATTGTAAGCAGAGTAAAAAGATCTCCAACGTATTCAAATCTACGAGCGATCTAAGGAATCAGCACAGGCAGATTCGAGCCTGATTTGATCAAGCTTTTGTACGCATGCAGCAGGCTACATCGTCCCATTAATCATTGTTCCACTTGATAGTTAAGATAGTTGTTTGCTAGTTTTTATTCATATTGGAAGTAATTGGCTACCCCTGCACAGGAGTGATTTTGGCTACCTCAACACCTCTGGAGCTATGCTTTTCCTTGTTATTATTCTGGACCAAGTAGCTTCTGGTAGTTATCAGAACATGTCACCCACGGCCACAAAAATGTGTTTAATATTAAAGATATTTGCTGACATGTAAGGATAACCACAGGCGAACAAGCCACTCAAGATCAAATATTTACCGTAATCCATTAACAGATTAATTTACATTACTGCAGTATGGTTGGTTGAAAAAACCGCTAAATAAATCCCCATTTTGTTGCAACTTTCATTGTTTGATAAAATGGTTTTATTGTAAATAAGAGTGAAACGTATAAGAACATGAGATATCAACACGGACATTCCCACTGATTTTGGAAGAGAGCTTGCTGTAATTGGTCTGAGCAAATATAAGTATCCCTTAATTGATCTACGGGTAATAAAAACTGTACAGTGATTGAGTCAACAGATATAATAATTTCTAAATGTATCAAAGATCCAATTATTTTTATCGACACATTTTGCGTTAAATGTACAACAATTTTATAACTAATTTGAAATTAAATGTAATTTTTTCAAGCATCACATCTTCACCGTTGGTGCTTTTAATGACTGCCTATATATACAAATAGTACAACCTTCTTTAGGAGCCTTTTTGAAAGCGAAGATGAAAAACTCTACTCTAAATAACGGCTCGCGGGCCGGATCTGGCCCACCGAAGATTTTTCTTTGGCACGCTGATGCCTGCTGAAATTACGACTAAAGTTTTTATGGTTATAAATTTCCTATAATAGCGAATCGTCAGAAAAAAACCATATTAACCAAAAAACTCCATGTATTATGTGCACCCGATTATAATATTGTGCAGAACGAGCCACCTTAAACTCTTTTATCCGAATTTTTTATGTCATTCTAAAACGCCAGCGACTCTGCCAAGACTAGCGCCTGATATATCAGCATTTAGACCTGCAAATTACGTTTTTAAAGAGCTACATTCAAGGTATTTTTTTGTGCGGCTTCAAGTGCGGCAACACATGTTCTTTCCTTCTGTCCGGTACATCAATTTCAATACTTATTATTTATTTTTTCATCATAGTATCATATTGAGTTTTGGGTCCAGTAGCCAAATGTATTATCCATAATTGGCCCGATCCCTGCACTATATGAAGAAACGGATTTTTTTTAAATATGCAGAAGTTTTGGCTAATTTTATCTATCTTTTTGCACTGTGATGCTTTGATCTGTATTATCCATTCAGATCAATCTTTGAAAATATATCATGTATTATTAACTTTGTATTTATACATCCTTTATGACTCATTTCCTAGTAAAATAGTCTGCATTTGTTTTGCAGTTGTTATTATTTTATTGTAATAACGATGGACTCTGTGTGTGTGGGCCATGATGCAACATGCCAGTGAGAAATGAGCTTTTTCTTACCATAGCTCTGTAGAATAGTGCCAACCGTGAACATGTTATACTTTGGTATGATTCTTATCATTTGTATCAAAGTAATAGAATAGCCTACAAATAATTTGTACAATTGATTTGAAATTTGCCCAATTCCTCATTAAAAACTCGGATATTTTGTAAATGAGATTTAAAATTTGAAATAGGTACTAACTTTCCGCATTTAGACATGATTTGATTATTCAAATCAAAATGTGATTTGCAAAGTCGAACAGTTCACTAGATTATGCAATGCAACCACATTGAAATATTATTTTCAAATATTGAATAAATTCAGAATTTGGCCGTTGGAGAAGCTTAGACATAGAAATGAATTTGGTAAATACAGTATGTTTAATTTTCTATTTATGTAGCGTCAATTTGAATGTAGTATTTTTTATCTGTATTGGATGTCAAATTTATGCAATGATAATATTTTAAATAAAACTCTCAAAGTCAAGAAGTTATAATATTGAGTATGATTAGTTTCAAATCGATTTTCATGTTCAAAACTATTAACCGATACTGAAACTAATATATTCTGAGTAGATTTTTTGGTTTTGGCTTAACACTCTTTATATTTCCAAAAAATATTAAGTTTATCAATAAATAAAACCAAGTTGTTATTGAAAAATCATTATCACAAGAAGAATGGAAATATATATAACATAATAATAAGTTCGAAAAATTATTTTCAGGACATGAATGGCTGGCTAGAACATTTGGAGTCATTCCTAGGACTGGGTGGGCCATTGATCCTTTCGGCCACACCCCAACGATGGCATTTTTATTGAAAAGAATGGGTCTAACAAATATGCTTATACAAAGAGTTCACTATATTGTGAAAAGAAATTTCGCTGAACAGAAAAAACTTGAATTTAGGTTTGTTGAATTTTTATTTGAAATGTTATTATTGGTTATGGTATTCATAGTGAATCACACACTATTTCATTTTTGATGTGAATCTACTTGAATTCTGAATAGTGTGGGAAAATTTTTTAATGTAATAGGCATATATCAAAAGTTCGCAATATGGATGAATTTATATGGCCTTAATCATCTTTTCTGTAGATGGCTAACAGGTGCTTATATAAACAGCGGGTTTGATTAAATTTAGGGGCGGCTGCATGAGAGGTATGATGCTAATCAAGTCAATTTGTGATTAAAAGCATTGCCTTATATAATTATGTCTCTTTTCTATATAAACTATGCATTTGAATTTCTCTTGGTATAGAAGCCTCACAGAGGGACAGAGATACCTGTTTTATGAATATGTTATTTTGTATTTAACAGGTGGAGACAGCAGTGGGACGGTGGAAGCTCCACTGATATTAACTGCCATATGATGCCTTTTTATAGTTACGATGTTCCTCACACGTGTGGTCCTGATCCTAAGATCTGTTGTCAGGTCAGTGAAGTAATACATACATACATGGCCATACCACATATATATGTATGTATGTTTATGCGTCTCGTAATCGTAATGTCCATAATTTTTCTGTAATCTGTATTCATAATGAGCTAACGTGGTATGCCATTATAATATGGTATGTGGCGACTGAGATTAGCACATTTTTATAGATACTTGATCCATAAGGAGTCGTATCAGGGGCAGGAGTTTCAATTTCGAATACTTCGGAATTGGTAGTAAAGTTGATATTTCCAGTTTTTAATGGTGATGACTGATGAGCAAAGTCAAAATTTTCGTCTGAAACCAAAGTCAATAATCGGTTTCAACACATAATTCAAGAAGACTTGCATAGGACTGAGTTTTGCTATCAATGTTTGGTTTTCTTAGGCCACCTTATGACAGCAAGAAGATCAGCAATCTTCACACACAAAATTAATCCCCACTTTATTCAGAACCTCGAACAACATTCCTCTTCTTTTACAGTTCGATTTTGGGCGTCTTCCAGGAATGCGCAGAACTTGTCCATGGGGTGTTCAACCAAAGAAAATTACTAAAGATAATGTGGCGGAACGTGCCAAAATGTTACTTGACCAATATCGTAAAAAATCAAAGTTATTCGCAACAGATACATTACTCGTTATACTGGGAGATGATTTCAGATATCAAAAGGTAGGATATCAGTGGTGTCTTGTTTATATTTACTATGAACCTCGTATATATATTGAGATAAATTTTGAATGTTGTAAGGATCAACATCAAAATCAGACAATTTACTGATTTGAATACATTCTACGATAATACTTTTTGGAATTTTATGGAATATCGGATATATTATTGTTCAATAGAAAATTTGTTGAAATCCTTGAAAATTCATAAAATTTGTATTCGTAGGTGCATAATAGTTGATAACATTATTTTAATAGTTTTCATTATTCTCAAATTCTGAAGTTCAATGAAGTGACTACTTTTGGTTTAAGCCGTTCTAAACTTTTGGTTTTTCACTTGGTTGGCAATGCATAACAACTTTCTCTTTATTGACATTCCAAATTGAATTAGTTTCATTTTGTATGTATATTACTGTGTGTGCCGGTTCCATTAATAGAGCTAATTTTGTCTTTGTTCATAATTTGTGAATTGTATAGTAAATTAAATTTTTTTTTTTTTTACTATAATTAAATGGATGGTATAATGCTTTGAAATATTTATAGCCTTTTTCGCAATTAGATTATGTATTTGGTTTGCAGTACACACCCTATTTAATTCATTTATTGAACATTAAGGTTTAGTACTAATTTATTGATGTGTATTCTTGCTTATAACCGTACCTTATCGATTCCTAATGGTAAGAAAATTGGAAAATAAGTTAAGGGTTAGGGCTGAAAAAACGGGGGTTAAAGTACCCACTTCTTAGAAGCTCCATATATCTGTTTTTGTTTGGTCTTGATCCAAATGAGTGGAATTTTGAATATTCAAATTTTTCGGTTTAGAAGTAAATCAAATAATATGACCAATTACATTTTCACAAAAAATAGAGAACCAGCATATATGTGAACTTTTTAGCATTTCTAAATTCAAACACATTGATTATGTTTTTTTATGTATATCCTTCGTCAAACATGGCCCAATTTGGATTGAATCAAAAATATTATTTTTGGATGTGTTCTGAAAAATAGATTGTTTTATTGCGACTATCCCTGTTTCAACATTTCCAGTAATACTTTCCTGATTCAAGAAATGAGAAACAAATTATGTATTATCGGTACATAATTGCTAAACTGGAAGGTTGCAGTGGCTGAAAAAGATTGGAGAAAGATGTTCAAAATTGAAAAACCCTTATTTGTAAAATACTATAAGATGTGTGAACAAACATAAAACCATATACTTTTAAAGAGTCAATGTAGTTAAATTATATCGGTAGACAAGGTCGTATTAAATATCGATTTCGAATTCGAACCACTGGGCCAATATAAATAGATTCTGAGATTACAAAGTGGATTGAATATTTTTAAATAGATTAGAAATCAATTGTATATGATAGGATAAGTTATTCTACTTTTAGGAATAGTTTAAAACTTTCATTCATTTTCATTTTAAAATGGGCATTTCACTTCGGAGGGTCAGGTAACTTCTGACGTCGTATAAATAGAAAGTCATTCAAAATAATATATCTCCACTATTCAGATTTCACCAAAATCATTTGTATATATAATTTCTTCATATTTCTCTGGTTAATAAGACTCAATTTAGACTGTATTAGTTATTCCATATTCAAAAATAATATTCCAGAATGTTTACAAAATAGTGAATCATCAAATAGTACATCACTTCTGGCATCAGTTAAATGTTTAGAGACCATGAATATACCAAATAAAAATTATCAATATACTGGATACATGAAACCTGCGCATGTGTTAGTTAATAAGTATGAATCATCAACTGTACATGTTTAGCCCCCCAAAAAGAAGAATATTAAATTGAGATAAAATTTTAGTAAATTGCTATAATTTTATGTCCACTATTGAAAGATAGAGAATGACTATTTGTAATTTTAAATGATATTATAGCATTTCTTTGTAAAATCAGAAATCCACCTGATTTAGGGATAGAATTTCTGGTCTCATGCTTGAATAGGTTTCTATTGTCTAGTGACGTAATAATTTCATGCCCATGGGGTGTTGCAGGAAGTACATCTGGGTGCGACTTTTCCACTCTGATGAATCAATTTGGAATTTATTAAATAACATGCGTGGGTACTTGTAAGTTTAGCGTCGTTCATGTCATGTTGTAGTAGGGTGTGGATATTGATATGACCCATACGGCCTATATATAATTTGTTTTGATGTTTCTCAAAGTCAAGGATGCTAGCTATTCTAATGTATGTTATCTCTTCGTTTCAATTTGCTTTCAAGTTTTTCATTTTCCGTTCACAGAATTCTTAAAACAGTTCCATTTGATTTGACTTCTGGGTGTATTGTGTGAATTGGAACAAACCTGCCCACCAGTGTTAACTCTAAGGAAATTATGAGTGCGAAAGTGCTTCGCAGTCGAAAAAAAAAGTGCGAAAGTGCTTTTTCTGATTTTAACTAGTTAGGTGCCCTAGCTTTCGTTTAAACTCATTTCAAACAGCATAGATACTCGAAAAAGCGCTCCTTCCGTTAATATTGTGAATTGAAGTCTTTCCGTTAACAAGTTTCGTTTAAACTCTTGTTAAAAACAAGCGAATTCATCAAAGGACACCTGATAAGCACACTTGTCGGGAATAAAAGTTTCGTGCAATCAACCACCAGCGTCAGTAACGAAGCGCACTCCCGCCTGAACAGACTAGCCTTGCAAACTTGTTTCTTCCATCTAACAGACACCGATTGATACATGCAGATATTAGTTACTACCGGCCATAGCTAGGGAGGGGGATCATTTGTACAAAACCCGGGCAAAATGACATCCCCATCACCAATATCGCTTTAGTATAACACGCTTCCTCGTCCGAAAGAATATGCTTGAAAGTAGTCCGCCCTCTTCCCTTTTAAGAGATTGGTTAACGTCATGTTTCTCCGGCCAGTTTTTCTTTGGGAAATAACGCAAGATCACCATGAAAGTACCGCTGTTTTTATAGATAGAGTGACCTACTTTCTATCGAAGATTTTTTTTCCGAAATATTATGCAAGATCACTTTGAAATCCCATTCATGAGCTAGCTTGGCCTAATTTATATTATACTGTCTCACGGATTACGCTAAGACGTGTAATTTCCAAATATCGACTTGCATTGGTTTGCGTGCCAGTTAGTTCAAATCGGGTAGAAAACATCATATATTTGCAATTTTTTTTAGAAATGCCATGTACTTCCAGCATTTATAAATAACGCTGTCTCTAATGCTGCAGACCTAGTATGAAATATTCGCATCTCAACGCCACTTTCAATTACACTAATAGTAATGATGACACCAAAGAGTTTTCCTTTGCGAAGGTACAGGAAATACAACAGGGTGATTCTTGAAAAAAACATGAATGTAAAAAATAAACCCAAATAATTTTGAGTGTGACACGAAATACCAATCCATTTGATAAATCTTTTTTAGTCGACCACGTGAACGCCGAAATCCTGGAAATTAAAGTTGAAAGAGAAGTACGCATTCTCACATAAATAATCGCGATATATAATCGTTCATGTGCACAAATCTCACATGTAGCATCGGTTAGTTGTGCATGAAATGTAAAACTCTTATGTGTGTGCGTTTCAATTTCAATAAAATCAAATTCGTTTTTCCATGCACCATTACTTGTAATTTTAATATTAATTGCGTTCCGAGTTTGTAAAGTTTAGAAACCTCTTGTATATACCATTACCACTATTTTGATTGGCTAAAGAAAGATAACACGTAACCGCTTTTCGGCAACATGGTATTCGTTTTATATCTGCTTTGAACAGAGAAAAAAACATGTGCCCTTTCAGTCATCTGATCACAATCGAAAATCCGTATTCATTTTTTTCGCGATTTCGGCAATCGTTATTATTAAGGGTTTTCGTCGACTGAAAAATAAACATCGTTCTGTTAATTATATATTTCAGGCCATGTTCTTTATATCCTGCCATAATTAGCAAATCTTTATTAAGCAACCCATGATTATAAAATAGCTTTGCTTATCATTTGTTGCTGAATCTTGTGCTATCGCTTGTCAATTATAGTAGAGACGTAAGGAACATATTTAAACATATTTTAAAATTAAACATATTAAAAATGTTTATAAAGAAATTAGCCACGTTATCAGCGCCAACTAACAGAAAATAACTTATCATAAATCACAATTAAAATTCAGTCGGTAATAAATGGCGCTAAGGTGAAGCCATACAGAACAAAAAGATTTGGTCGCGAGAGTTACCTTAGATGACCGTATAACGATGTTGTTTTATAAGCGGAAGGTAGAACAATCAAATTTAATAAAAAAAAACGGGGGTTACGACACCCGTAACACATCAAGTTCATTAGACATCTCTAAAGACTTCTAAGTTTGTTACTCGATTACACTATACTATCAACACTTATTACACCTGTTCGAGTATTCCGGACAATTTCGAATTTGAAATAAACGAAAACTCAACATATCATAATTAATACACAAAAGTAAAATAAACATTCATCGAAAAAGTTATTATTCAAGAACAACAACATAATCGTATAATTCCGCCCAAACCCCGATGTTCGCAAGTGAGATGATAAATAAATACTTTCCGTGTATTCGATAAATCAACTTCTGCAAACAGTCTTGGTGCAAAATATTTCCATTCAGTGATATGCTTACAAATATTCTCTGCCTTAATATCATAACCTCGCCTATAGGACTGGGCAAAATATTCGTATCGTTTCAATTTCATACTTTGCGCCAAAAAAGGCACCAACAAAGCTTCCTAATTTTAGAAGAGTCAAAATAAATAGACTATTCGAAATAAATATCCCAGATTTCAAACTCCGTATATTGGCAGCATGAATTAGCCGTTTCATGTAGGAGCCGCACATACAATTGATTGTCGAAAATTAAAAGGTAAATTGACGTTCCGAGAGCCCACACATGGTATAACATGTACAGGCTATAACCAGAAAAAAATGACAATTCATAATCCTTTTAATGTGCTTTCAATTAGCTCGTTAGTGATCCCTCCCATCCTTGGCCAAGTAATGTTTCGAAAATGTGAACCTCTCACTCAGCCATGCATGGCGGGTGGAGTGTTGAAATCGTGAACAAGAGTATAACGTAAAATCAATCGTGAATTTCGATGTAACAACGCACACTGTCGTCGTCATGAATTGCGCCTAGGAACATCGGAAATGATTAAATTCGTGATATTTTGAGTATTTTTGCACCAATAATTAGGGCGTGATTATCAAAATGGTGAATTTGCAAATTCCGTAAATAAAATTGTAACATTTTAGCTAGAATTATCACCGGGCAGGGGCGCAGCCAGAATTTTTTTTAACGGGAGATTAGGGGGAAGTTAAAACATTACACCAAAACTGCAATTCGCGACGACGTAATGCGTTTATAACTAAAATGTAAGGTCGTTCACGGCGAAATTTCGCAGTTACGTGTAGCCCGCCTTTCTTTGCCCAACGGTCCGAAGTCCTATTTTTAAACATCGACCATTTATCCGTAGTCAGCGGGCATCCGCATCTGGAAATGAAACATTAAAAATCGCGAAAATTAAATTTGGAGAGATCTATAACTCGCAGATGTCAGTAGTGTCATCATGGTTTATATGTACAAAAACACGCTCGCATGTAGCGACGATCAAAATCATGAAAATATGAAACTATTACTTGAAAATTATTGTTAATGAAGTTAAATTTTTATTGTCATTCAATGATTATTTCATAATTTTGTCATAATCGAAGGCTGCAGTAAATTTTTTGTCGCTGCGATCGTGTTGTTAAACTATATTAAAGCATGTTTTTATTCACTAGCAAATATTAATTCTCACGTAGCGGCGGACATCGTAGTTTGGTTTTTATATTTCGGATAGAATTGTGAATTCACATCGGCGAAGATTTTAAAGACAACTATTAATGAGCGCATTCACAACGAAAATTGATTTTGTTCTGATTTTTATCTTCTGTGTAGGATTTGTATCAGTTCGTAAATTACCGTCCCGAGTTTAAGCGAACAATAATATTGTTACTGACCCCGGGATGCGATATTTGTGAAGCAGATAGTTGACATTTCTATGCTTTTAATTTTAGATCGTGTCTGTGTTACTTTCGTATGAAATAATAATTGAAAAACTCCGCAAATTGGTTATCTCTTGAGTACTCAGTGTTAAGTATTTAGGCACCAGAGCACTCGAGCCCAATGTTTTTAGCATTAGTCGCATATGTAAAATATCCTTAAAGAAGTGCTGTTTATTAAAGTCATCTCGTCTTATGGCCACGCAGAAATGCCTTTATTGCCGAATTATTTAATCACAATTTCAAATCAACATTCAGGATTGGCACAATCTCAGATTTGCGAGGTTTATCTGTAAATTAATACAGACACCATAAAAAAATTATAAAAGTTAATTATCGTATTAAATATTTGCATTCCGGCATCGATAATAATAATACCATTCGCTTTAAATTGGGACAGTAAATTTACAAACGTTGATAGGTAATATCAAGTCAACGCAAATGTTTATTTTAGTTTTGAAGTTTGTCGTTGATGCCCTTAACAGCTGTTGCCGATGTGAACGCACGCGTAAGCCTGGATTGCCAAACCCAGGATATAGTCGCCAAAACGATTGCGGTGACAAAAACAATTAGCTATTATAACGAAATTAACCAGTAGAAAAGGCTTCCTTGCTAATTTTTCGACCGACGTTCCAGACTCCTGCTGTGCATAAAAAATATTCCTCATTCGTTAAAAATATTCAATTCGAAAAAATATTCGATTTTGCCCACCCCTACTCGCATATTAATGAGGAAATAGTTTAGATTGATTTTTGACCCTGGTCTGAGTTTGATTTATCGTGAATGACTAGACTAGCTAATACTGAATATCGCAAAATTCCGCGAAACGCCATTTGCTTTTAACATTCGTGGTTACAATAAAATGGATGTTAAATGTTAATACGACGTATGTATTTTGT
The DNA here is from genome assembly GCF_964204865.1 of Styela clava. Lineage (NCBI taxonomy): Eukaryota > Metazoa > Chordata > Ascidiacea > Stolidobranchia > Styelidae > Styela > Styela clava. Next base: position 9,844,767 of record NC_135254.1, read on the forward strand.
CAATTTGGCGATTTTGCAAATCTGTGAGATGCTGCTAAAAGTTTCTTCTAATTTACCAAACAATGGCCCAAGTTTACATTCCATTACTGAACAATGTCGTGTCGAGTATCAGAAATTTCTGAATGGCTCCAGTAAATTCACTAAGAAGAGAACACAGACCTGTCAAACCAGTACTAGAAAATCGTGTAATTTGGTCACAATTCATCGATGTCATTGACAGTCACATGACCACTCTCGTTTAGAGAAACGCACTGCCTTGCATTCGGACATCTGGTTTCAAAGACGCCGCCGAGCGTTTTCGCGGTCGAAGCGGAATCGGTGTGCTTGTATAATAATCATATTATAAACAAGAATTTTGCCATTAATGCAAAAGCTTTATCTTCCATGTCTTCACCACATAGGTTAGAATTCCGGTAAATATCGTTATGATATGCAGAATTGAGTTACAAAAGTACTAGTATGTTACTTAATTGTCAACTTAAAACGCACACAAAAACATTTGTCAACTTTGAATTTTTATTCCATTCAAAATCGAAAAAAAGTGCTATTTCTCTTCAAAATCGGAAAAAAGTGCTATTTCGCGGTCCCTAAAAAAAGTTGCGAAAGTGCTTCGCAATTTTCGCAAAAAAGTGCGCTAATAGTGAACACTGCTGCCCACCTCACACAGTCACGCTATAGATTACTATGTATGGGAGATATAGATGTGAATTCATATTAGACTCATCTTAGCATAGACTTTGCATTAACTGTCCATAAAAGTGACATGCCTAAGAGTCATAGTCTGCCATGTAAAACATCTAGTTGCATTTGACGCCCATGAAGTAAATAAATATAATACATTGCATAGGTATGGTGGCCCATCGTTGTCACGCGTAAAATTGAAAATAAAAATAAAAAACCGAAAATAAAAAATTGTTGTAAAAAAACATAAAAATAATTAAAAAAAAATGAAAAAAAAAATTAAAATTAAAAAAAAAAAAAAAAAAAAAATAAAAAAAAAAAAAAAAAAAAAATTAAAAAAAAAAATTGAATAAAAAGAAAATAAAAAGGTTGACAACGATGGTCCGCCTCGTGGCCCATCGTTGTCACGCGTTTTTATTTTTAGAAAATTTGCTCCTGCTTGGGACCAACGTTGTCAGGCATAATCCTACGCGCACAAATGTGTTCCCTGGGTTTCAAACTCACTACTGATTTTCTTGAGCAATATTCAATATGAAAATGTTCTATAAATTCTCCATGCTACAAGTTCAACAAGAAGTAATATATTTATAATAATGATAAGAGAATATAAAATTGAATACGAAAATTCGGAAAATTTGTTGTTACGTGTATAAGGTAATTTAATTGGAGAATGCTGCTTAACTACTCAGTTGTCTGGACACTCGCGATGCCGGTACCGTACCGTCTTACCAAATACCGGTAGTCGGTTATAGTCGCTTTGCGTCTGACCGTACCGGTAGCCATACAATCACTCATCATCTCCCATTCTTTCACGAGTGATTGCATGGCTACCGGTACGGTCAGACGATACCGTACCGGCATCGCACGAGTGTCTGAGCAGTTAAGCAGCATTTTCCAATTAAATTACCTTCTACACGTAAAAACAAAGTTTCGTATCCAATTCTATATTCTCTTATCCTTATTATAAATATATTGCTTGTGGTTGAACTTGTAGCATGGAGAATTTATAGAACATTTTCATGTTGAATTTATTGGATATTGCTCATGAAAATCAGTAGTGAGTTAGAAACCCAGGAAACACATTTGTGCGTGTAGGATTAAGCCTGACAACGTTGGTCCCAAGCAGCATCAAATTTTCCAAAAATAAAAACTCGTGACAACGATTGGCCACGAGGCGGACCATCGTTGTCAACCTTTTTATTTTCTTTCTATCCAATTTTTTTTTCAATTTTTTTTTATTTTTTTATTTTTTTTTTTAATTTTAATTTTTTTTGTTTGTTTTATTTTTCAATTTATTTTTTAATTTCAATTTTTTTTTTATTTCTTTTTTTCAATTATTTTTATGTTTTTTCACAACTATTTTTTTTATTTTCGCTTTTTCATTTTATTTTTTCATTTTTTTTTTAAATTTTACACGTGACAACGATGGGCCACCATACATAGGCAAGGCCGATCCATTTAAAAAAAAAAATATCATATCGTAAAATATAAATGTATGTAGATAAATGTACAGGGCCTTGTTAGCGAAAAGCCCCAAAAAGTCAGACATAGAAATAAATTAATTAAAACATATAAATTAAAAAAAATCTGACATTGCAGCGGCTATAATAGTCATTTGGCCTTTATGTCCTTATATTTGAGCTAGGGCTGGGCATTTCCAATCGAATAGGAACTGATTCGAATTGGTTCAGAGCAAAAATTTGAATCGCTGCCATCTTGTTTTTTCTTTCTGCCAATGGTCCAATTCCCCAATTTTTTTTATTGAAGCCATATTTTTTCAACACAATTCTGACATATGACTATTTTCTGTAGTAAAGTATTGATAAAACGTGTTTCTTATTGTGTGTGAATGCTCAGCAATCTACCTGAGTGATGAAGTCTAAGTTTTAAGTAATTCATGCGTTGACAGGTCCAATTAACAATAAAAAAGTCGCATACAATTACATATCTCTCATTGACAAGTATTCAAGATTCGATTCGTTTAAAAAAAAATTCTATTAGATTCTGAAATCATCAGGTATTCGAAAATGCCCAGCCTTAATTTGAGCATTTCTCCGTCACTTATTTACATCTTGTTTATTATCCAGATGGATGAAGTTGAAGGCCAATTCACTAACTATGCAACACTCTTTGATTACATCAATTCGCATCCTGAATTAAACGCAGAAGCCAAATTTTCAACACTTTCCGAATATTTTGATGCAATGTTACATGACGTTGGCGGTTCACAGAATCTGCCTTCTCTCTCTGGAGATTTCTTTACATATGCTGATAGACAAGATCATTACTGGAGCGGGTATTATACATCAAGACCGTTTTATAAAACACAGGTAATTAAGGAACTGAAAAATTGGTTTAGAAATGAAAATGGATGGAATAAATTGAGTAAAATGATCTCAAGGAGACTTACAATTTTTCTTCAAAACAACCATACTGGTAGTGGTAACAATATGATTTGTTGGTATTCCCGTAGTGTGTGTACCAGGTTAGGGTTAGGCCATAATTTTATTCCGATTTTTCCTTTTTTAGTTCTATTACGAGTTCAGGGACTGTATGTGCTAGCCAAGTGAATATACCCCCTGCCCATAGCTTTCAGGCCCTTTACACAACTTGATGTAAAGTAGGCAAACAATATTAGTTACCTCCATATTGATACATACACTTCTGTGGCGCCGATTTATTTGCACAAAAACAATAAAAACTTCAAGAGATTGCCATTAGTTTTGAATCTGTAATAAGACTCATACCTTTTGTTAAGCAGAACCAGAAATATGAAAATATAATTTTCTTAAAGACAGGCACTGCGAGATTCTCTCTTAGTGAAGAAATGCAAAAGCTAGGCCCTTTTTGAATTTTAAAATTCATCAATTTTTAAAAACAATTATTTATTGTTATTACTTTTTTTTATTTTTGAAAATTCCGTAGCTATGATTAATCACAAATAAACCAATGTTTTTATTCAGGAAAGAAATTTGGAAGCTCATTTACGAGGAGCTGAAATATTGTTTTCATTGGCTCTCCCAGTTGCAAGAGAATCTGGAGTTGATCCATCCTTTTCAAATAAATTATATCCGTGAGTATTCCAGGCTCAGTTAGCGTATAATTTTGTATCTGAGGAATGTTTAACATGTCAACTTTTCTCTTATTGGGGACTAGTATCTGGAGGATTCTATTGCCAGCTATATGGTTATGCCATTAAATTCTGTTTCTCTTATCCTCTCGTAATTATGAGATTCTGTTCTGTCTTCCATCCATATTCCACATTGAATAGCTTCTTTACTGCTTCCTGTCACTGATTGTCGGCAATTATGAAGTAACAGTGCTTGTGATTGTGAACAATTCATGCCATGCCCATTTTTGACTATTTCAAATGGTCAGTTCATTTTTTGATAAGATGTCATAAAAGAACTGATGATATAATAATAATATTTTAAGGTTTTCATGCCTTCACTAATAATCAATTTAGTCTTTGCCGCCAATATACTTTATCTGGAATTATCTGGAAAACCATTCAATTTTATATAATACAAAGATCATTGTTGGATTATTAGTGCTTTTTTTAGACATAGAGGAGACCTATGGATCGTTTTGTTATTATGTTGTTCTTGCTTTTGTTGGTATTTTTCTTTTTGTTGTTATGCAAAATCTGCTTTTCTCTTTGATTACTGGACCAATTGCTTTGAAATTTTCAGTGGTCGAAGATTGTTGTTGTCACTGGAAGGCTATTACTTCTATTTATTTCTAAAAATTAGAAATCTTGTGGCATACCCCTCTGTGTTTGTGTTTGTTGCTATCTGGTGTTCAGGTGAAGTCTGAAAAGACTACACTACTGATAGTTTATTGTAAAAGATTGTCTACCCATACTACTTTGTTTCGGCCTTCGTGTTTATATATTTGAGCATTGAAATTGAACACATGAGATTCTCAGAATCCAACGACTGTATTTGCTTTTTGTTATGCAATATATATTTTTTATTATTTTTCAGTTTATTGCAATATGCAAGACAAAATCTTGGATTATTCCAACATCATGACGGTATTACTGGAACTTCTAAAGATCCTGTTGTAAAAGATTATGGAAGAAAATTACAAAACAGCGTCATGAAGGCAAAAGAAGTGAGATTATTGAATTTTTATAGAATTTTTATGCACAAGATATTCATTAATAGTATGTAGTTACAAAATCGATTCTTGATCATAAGTTCGAATAGAAAAATAATTGATAAATCACTATTCCATCTAGGAAAATATTAGATCAATTAACCAAATTAATGCTTCGCTGGGGTTCAACAACTTCGAATATCATTATTTTCATTATGATGGACATATTTATCCCTTTTTTCATATATTTCTATATTTAACATTGTCAAAAAAATAATCCTTTCTCTTACGATAAGGTAATGTCACGTTCCGCAGAACTTCTCCTGCTGAGAGATCCCACTTCATTTAAATCTGAAAAAGACCTGACTCTTGATTACGATTCGATTCTTGCATCTCACGATAAGATTGGAGATAAAGTTGTCATTAACATCGACAAGACTTCAGGAACACCATCCACCATCGTTATTTATAATTCCCTTTCCTATGATAGGACTGGTAAGTGTAATTTCTTTGTGATTTTGTTTTCTATTCGAATAGGAAATAATTATCTGCTGAGCTGAGTATTCAAGGTTTCTCCTTGTGTTATTTATTCTGATTTTTTCAAACTAATCCTATATGCTCTATACAAGAATGTCCAACACAAATCGATTATCCAAATTAGTTAGAAATTGAATATATATTTTAATTTCTTGATTTTATGAAAAATCGAAAAAAGTTTCAACTACTATTGTGAACCGAAGTCTTACAGTAGGTCCAAAATGGTGTTCATTCAATTTCTGAAAACTAAAAATTAGAAAATTAAAGAATATGCATTGGTTTCTGTGTTTAAATATGACTGAATAAGATCCAATGTTTGACTATTTTAGATTATATTCTGGATAATAGATTTTTGGTTTTGGCAATTCTTGATTTTCGGTGCGATGAATCCACCACAATTAAATTTAATATCAGTATTTGCAGTTATATTACCTTCAGTTATCATTTTTTCTACCTTGTATGAACATTTTTCTTTTATTCCAGGTCTTGTACGTCTAATTGTAACGGCACCACATGTAAAGGTCACTGATCACAAGAACCAACTTATCCCTTCACAAACCAACCTTATTTGGATTGAACCAACTGCTACCAAACTAGACCAGTTTGAACTGGTTTTTGTTGCTACGGTTGCAGCTACTGGACTAGCTACTTATCAAATCAGGTTCATATATTTTGTGTTGGTTGTTTTAAGTTTAAGATGCATGGATGGGAATACTTTTTATAATTAATTAATATAAATTAATATTGGATATAGGAAACTCTTAATTTTAGGTATAAATTAGAACTATTTTAGTTCAAAATCTGTCAATTTGGGAATTTGAGATCTAATAGTGGGACAAAAATTAGACTTTTACCTTGTGACATTGGTAAAAATAGAAAACGAATCAAAATAATGTTGTATCCAATTATTGAGCATAACAAAATTTGTTTTCGATAACTTTGCAATGTTTTGAAAAATTTCTCTGTCATCAGTGGCGTGTCTAAAGGGGCAGCTGCCCTGGGCAGCATGTTATCATCAAAAAATTGCCCCGGGCAGCAGTAAAGTTAGACACGCCACTGTCAAACATGGCCCAATCTAGAATATATTTCATATTTTTGGGAAATAATTTTTCAACTAGCAATGCTCATTATTCAACATACTCATTATATTTAATTTTTCAGCTTCCAAAACATTCCACAGAATTCTTTATCAAAAGTAGATTTGTTGAATGTACAAGAAGCCAACAATTTACATTTTTGCGATGATTTTACCGTCACTACAAAACCGTCCGTTACAGAAGAATTTTCTATTGAAAATGAAGAATTAATTGCATCGTTTTCTACGAAAAATGGCTTACTTCGATCAGTAACAACAAAAAGGGATAAAAATAAAATGAAGGTGACTTTTTCTGATTTGTTCTTGCATGAACTTTTTTTGTGCATATTTGAAATGAACATTTTGCTTTTCTTTTAAAATAATACACTACTTATGAATGTATTTGATTGAAATTGAATAAAAAATTTGATTGAAATTTATATTTTAGAATTCTCAAACACATATCAAAAAGTATTGAATAACCATTTTTACAGTTTTTCTGATCAGTTTGCATATTTTGCTATGGAATCTGATCAAAAGTGAAATTTCAAATATATTTATCCAGGATTTTGTTGAATAACTGATTTATTTGGGATGTTGGGCATTCTGCATTGTGACTTTTATATTTTTTGGCAGAAATTCCCTGAAGTATTAATATTACAATTTCAATCAAAATGTAAATTGCATTTCAGGTTGCCATAGATTTTGGTGTTTATGAAGCAAGAGGAGGGAAAGAACGTTCCGGAGCTTATTTATTTCTCCCGTCTGGTCCTGCTTCTCCACATCTTACAGATTCAGCTCGTCCCATTGTCAGAATTGTTGAAGGTCCTTTATTGAAGGAAGTCCACGTACTTGCACCCAACGTTGAACACATGTACGATATAAGTTCACTTTTTTTTTGTCGATATCGATGATTTCACTACAGTTATCTGGTGATTTAAAGCGTTAGACCTCATTGCATCACAGTCAACATTTCTTGGGTTCAATGGGGTGTGCAAAATTGGGCAGGCAATGCCGAAAGCTTTTCGCCATTCGGCTTTTTCGATAATAGCAGGTCTTTACAGTAAAGTATGGTCCCATCACTCCCATGCCTCACCCTCTGTTGTGTTTGAGCCATTATTTAACTCCTTATATCATAAGATGGTTTGTCAATGTCAACATCTTTTATTTACTGAATAAACAAATGAAGATAGGAACAATTGCAGATATAGTCCTTTATAAAATGAATATACACTGTTGTATGTAGTATGATAAAATGTTGCCACATATGATTAGGATTTTTTACGTTTTTTAAAATTGCTTAGTTGTATAGTGAACCATGGCCTCGTGCATATTTCCTACATTTTGAATGAAATATCCATAAGTTACCACGAAATCAAGATTGTTTCAAATACCAAAGAGCATTAGGTCAAATTATTTTCGATCTTTTGCTATTCAGAGTTTCGCTTCAAATTACTGACAAACTTGGGGCTGCACCTTTTGGAATTTTTGTCACAAATAAAGTAGACATAAGAAATGGCATGGATAATAAAGAATTATCAATGAGAATCACCGCTCCTGACGTAGCCAACGATGAAAATTCGTTCTTTACTGATCTCAATGGATTCCAGATGCAGAAACGGAAAACTCGTCTCGATAAGATTCCAATCCAAGCAAATTTTTATCCTATGCCAACAATGGCGTTTATTCAAAATGAAAAAGCAAGGCAAGTGTTTTTTTTAAAAATGAGACATTTTTATACTTTCTCTCGGAACTACGCTTTGAATAAGCTATCAGGGTCGTGGAGTTGTAGTTTGGCCTGTTTTTTTCTTCAGTCAAAGCTAGATTTTTGAACTCGTCTTCCAGAGTTTGGAATCGTGGAGTCTACGACAAGCGATATGGGTCCATCCATTTCATATGTATGAAATACTTGATGGAAAAATTTTATTCATTCAAAATATTACTTTCACAGACTCACTGTTCTAACTGGTCAGCCTCGTGGTGTCGCCTCCCTTGTTTCATCACAATTGGAAATTATTCTCGACCGACGATTGATGCAAGATGACAATCGAGGGATGGGACAAGCGACAAAAGACAATCTAGCTACGTCAGACAATTTTGTTATTTTAATTGAACGTTGGAGCAATACACCAGGCGTACCAGACAGTTCTTCTGACAACCATTTTCCATCAATAATTGCGCATCACTCGTTATTAGAACTTCTTCACCCTATGTGGTCAATGCAATATCGAAATATTGAACATAATGAAGTAACGACAACATATAAAGACAGTTACTTACCTCTTGCGGGTTCTAAACAAAGTGCAGATGAGCCTCCTCTGCCGTGTAGTGTTCACATTGTCAATCTGAGAAGCATCGAATCAAAAGAAGTAGAGGGAACACCGACAGATGAATCTGCGTTGATTGTTCAAAAGTTTGGACATGAATGTCATCTTGATACTTGCAGATTATATAAATCATCTTGCCTTGCTTCCGATTCAGGTGAGAAATTTGGAATATTATACTCTTTTATTTTGTAAGACTTTAAAACTTTCATATCCCTCAACTTATCTCACTTGTTTTTCAAACTTCACAGAACATGACCTAGCATAGGCTGTACTCTGTGCAGATTGAGTCGCTCTCTTCTTACTTTCCATATAGTGTAGAAACTTGGATCAGAGGCCAAGTATACTGTGTGTGTGAATGATTTTAACTTACGTAGATTTCGGGATTCATCAGCTAATGTTAGATAAAACAAATTGCTGTATTTTTTATTTATTGCAGTGAAAAAGCTCATAAGCTAAAAACGCCTCATATTTTAGTTTATGATGGAATTAGAGTTTTTCACGGCTGCGTACATTCGAGTAATTAAGCATGCTTTCCTTTAATGAAATAATCAAATTGTACATGATTAGATTTAACAACATAGGCCCAGAGGTTTGTTCGGGACATGGTTGTGAAATATCTCATTATAAAGTAGGAACCCTGTGGCATTATTTTGTTACTCAGTCGTTTCATAAACCCTGTTTTATTTTACAGAAGACTTTCTTAATCTAGCTACGTTTTATCCCGCAACAAACATCGTTAGTACAAGTTTATCACTGCAATACACAGAAGACGAAATACCACCAGATGGAGACTGGAAGATTGAACCAATGGAAATAAAAACATTTAAAATAAGATTAAAATAAACGATACATCTCTGAATAATAAAAAAAAGATTATTTAGTAAAAATAAAACGAAAAGATGGAGCATCACATCTACTCTGTTTCCGACACAATTACCAGTATAACAAGGGATGAATAAGAAATTAGGAATACTTATTTCAGGAGTAAGAACTTCACCTAGCTGGGGATCTTTTTTTCATATTTCCAAAGTATATTTATTAACATGATTTCTGTGTTACAGATCGAACATTTTTTTTTCTTTACATCATATATATATAAGGAGTTGAAATATTCTGAAAATTCAAATTGTATTTATTAGCGCGATTTCTGTGTTACAGATTAAATATATTACACTAACCATTGTGAAGCGCTTTGTAATGCATTAATTTATCTCATTTTTATGGGTATGGTTGAAAATTTTGCTAGTACATAGAGAGAATGTCTTCACATATGCAGTGCAAGTCAAAGTAAAATTGGATTTTATCGTATGACGTGATACAGAATTATTATCGTTGTTTTTTTAAGATTTTGTGCTAATTTTTCAATGTTAATCCTTATGCACGGTGGTGCCAAACTTTGCATTCTATGCATGAGTGTCCAAGACCCTGGTTCAAGAAAGTATGTTTTGCCAAGCATGATTTGTAGCACACATTCATATGGGTTATCATTGGCCACAGACGTTTTTTGTTTTGTTAATACCTTTATTATAATGTAAAGGTTAGGTTGATACTAATATAATGATCGAATACTGATACTGTTTGAAATAAGCGGTGTATTTGAGCTCCCCATTAATATTTACTATTTACTGTGCTTAGTAAATGTATCTAAAATTGGTGATATTTTTCATGCTTTTTTTACTAGAAGATTTAAAATAAAATATTTTATTGTTTGCTTTTGTGTCATTTATTTTTCCTTGAATTGTGATTTTGATGGTGATGTGCAATTTATTTAAAATGTTCGTTTTGGTTTCATTACATTGGTATTTGTCCTGTAATTCTAACACTGATTTTATTAGCGAATTGATCGAGAAATTATAACTCTTATCGGTGTATGCAACGAAAGGAACATTTGAATGCTTTCGAATTACGGAGTTTGTTATGAATTAATCCTTTATTTTAAGCAAAAAATTGTATTATTAAGCATTTGACTACCTACACCAACATATTTAAGTTCGAAATATTGCAGAAAATAGTAATCATAATGTCTATCATGACTTCTTCCTGTTATAAAATTAAATATTCATGAATATAGAATCATTTATGACTGTTGTCTTTCGAAAAGGGCCAACTTTTCCTATTAGAAAATATATATGAAATCGTGAATTATTCGGATGGACATTCTTGAACGTGGAACACTGGTTAGAAAAACATAACCTTCTTTACCTCTTCTATTGTTAAGATTCAAGTCTAGTTCATTTTTCAATTTCTGGAAAATTACAATTCTTGAAAATGACAATGTTTGCATCTGTGCAATTCCGAAAACATGGCTTAATATAGAATATATCACTATTGTATTTTTGAAATATTTCTTTCTATTATTATTTATGTTATCTGTACAGCCATCATTGTGTCTTGGTCACAGTAATTTGTCCAGATGATGTATGTATATTTTGCTGGGGTATGCATTATTGAGCTACCTATTTGCTTGACTAAGAATCGAAATTTTCAAACTCCCGGATTCCGAGTCAAAATTCTGAATTCTGTATAGTTGAGGTAAAATTTCAGACTTTCAATGGCGAAAAAAAAGTCAAAAATTTTCTACAGAAGCTGAAAAGCCTTTAAATTTACTAATTGTTCTTAACAGCCTATTAAATGAAGCTTGCCTACGCTAGCTACATAAAATTCATCCTAAATTTTAGGTTTAAAAAATTTACTTCCTGCTTTTGAATTTGTGACCCATTACTATTTTCCAGGCTGTGAATATTTAGCTAAATCGATTGAAGAACATTCAAGTTTAAAAGATGTGTTATTAAGTTTTGGTTTAACTTTTGTATCTGAGATCCATCATAACGTGAAAAATTAAATATCAAGTTATTAGACTCACTCATATGATATGGTGTTTCAACTTGATCATGTATTTAAACTGTTGTGAAGCAAGTTACTGTTTTGTAATGTATACTGGTAAAGAAAATGCTGGATTCTGAAACCCTATTAGTCACACAGGCCTTAAATGTCAATAGTGTTGAAATTCACAAAGCAAGCATCTACAAGAGAGATTTATTGCCACAAAAACGGCGCTCCGCTCTGGAAGTATTCGTACCAAGATGACGCACAACCTGAATAACCCTAACCTGGTACACACACTATGTTCAGGTTGTGCGCCATCTTGGTTCGAATACTCCTCCGGGAGCACCACAAAAACAAATTCAAAACTATTAAACATAATACAACGAAGAAAATATTCCAGCAGTAACAACAGTGATTGATTACCTACCTATGTTATTCAAAAAGGTAGATTTTATGTTTTTAATTAAAATGTTTGTTGCCGTTGAGATTAAAGTAAGTAAGACTTTCCGTCTCCTGTTTTTCAGCTATTTTGTCTCAATTTTCTTAGGCTGAAACATTTCAGCGCTTTTCATTTTTTTTTCTTCACTTGAGTGTCTTTGCCCTTCTACAGGCAATGTATGTGTGTGTGTAATAACTGACATTCGGTCAAATTACTCCACTACGCATTTTCAACCAACATTCAACATTTGATTGAAGCACCACCCAGAACCTTTAAATTCTTATTCTTGTATTTGACTCTTTTGTGTTTTGGTCCTCGACTGTCAATATTTATTGCGTTTGGTAGTTTTATTATAATGATTCTCGTTCAGTTATCTTTGCGTTATTCTTTGTGCAAATAAATTTTTATGCGGTGACGTGACGTGACATTTTTAATCGAGATGGTCTGCCTGCGCTAAAGAGATGTGGTTCCGTTATTGTGTGATCACCGGGAATTCCCATCATGTGCCACTGTAAGGACTCTTGCTGTGTAACGCACTCGATTTTTTTCGGTCTAGCGCTTCCGTGTTTTAAGAATAGCGGTGCGTCATAGCAGGGAATTTCCACGTATTTGTTTATGAGAGACCACAGAACACGGTATTAACGGTATGTCACGATTTTAGATACTTGAATACAAAGTGGATTGCTTTCACAAAGTCGTTGATGATGTTTAAATAATATTTCAACGACGACTTGAGGCCGCGGTGTCTGGTTAGTTACCTAATTATTTGTTTCGTACTTGATATGGGGGTGAAGCCGTAGCCGGCCAGCGGTTAATTCACCCCTCTGCAGTCCAGCAATCCTCTCGCACATAATTATCCCCCCATGCAGGTTGGTTATAAACAATATTGGCACGATAGAAAAGTTAGGTAACCAGCCGAACAGGACAGGGCCCAAACATACCAGAAGAGTTTTTTTCTGCAAATTCATTAATAATACTGCGAACAGGTCATGAAAATGAAACATCAAGGCAATTCAATAGGCCCTTCCTTGTACACGCACAGTATCAGAAATATATTCGTGATTACAACAACAAACACCCGGACCTTATTAACAATCTTTCATTCCTAAGTATTGAATGACTGGGAAAACACCATCACGTTACAAAGCATTTTATTGACAGAACAAAGGAAAAAAGGCAGTTTCTCAATAGCAATTTCATATTATTCCGAACACAAGACCATTCCAAAGAATAAGCAGACCAAAACTTGTTTTGAAAATTCTTTTTACAGCTGACAAAATATTAGTGATCAAAATATTTTTTTAATTACAAAATAGCCCAGAAAAGGGAGTTTTGAACTCATTGCTTCAAACCAACCTGTTAGTTATGAGAAAATGAAAAAAAAATACTCAATATTGTGTTATCTGTGGTACATCATTGCATTTGTTTGGAACTTTCGGAATCTCATCAATCATCATGACAATGAAAACAAAGCAAAATCCCAGGAAACCCACAAAATTCACTGGGAAATGTTGTACTAAATTAATGACCATCATTTAAAATTTGCGAGTTATGAGTATTAAGTAATATATACAATAAAAGTGATACTGATCATAATAAATGATAAGATTGAAAATGCTAAAAAGAGAAATATTTCATAATAATAAAAAATGTGTTTACAACTATTTACAGATAAACCCAATCACACAATAACAGCAATTAAGTTATGAAGGATTTCTACAGTTCAATAGGTTGGATCCCAATCTTTTTCATGGCATGAATCCTTCCAACAATATAAGTTGTGAACCTTTTAAATATTTCTGGGGGTCATGAACAACACAGTTGGGAACCACTGATATAATGGGCAGCATAGGACTAAATTTTCATCTTCAGAAGAGAACCAGCAGAGAGGCAATCATATGTATACCATCTCTCTCCTGCTAAGTCCAGGTCAGGCATGGGTTGCATAAGCTATTACGATTAAACCAAACGATTTTATCAACTATCAAAATTTTAACTTGACATTTTTCATAAACTTTATTACAGTATTGTACATTTCCGCAATGACATTAAGTTGAGCAATATGAGATGTTTTTGTTTGCACAGTCTGTAGAAAATGTAAAACAGGATGGCTGTTCTGAAAACAATTAAGACACAATATGATTATTCAGTTTTATGCAATGAAGCAAGTCAGATATAAAAGTGCATTTAAAATTTGTGACTAGGTTAATTTTATTCATATAAAAATATACAAGGATACATAAAACATTTGTGTAAGTAATTTAATAAAATTTCAGTTTGTCCAATTGTAGAAGAAAATAGATTATCATGCATTTACAGATCAAAATTAGAGAATTAATGTCACTGATTTATCTATTTATAAAAAATCGCTGGGGCTCCCGAAGTATGCGAATCAAGATGGCGGACATCGGAATGTAATATGTGTAATAGGTTAGGGTTAGGCCATAATTTTAGGTATGAATACTACGGGAGGCTCTTGGCTAGTCTTCGAACTGATAATAGGACTAAAATAAGGAAAATTGGAATAAAATTATCGCCTAACCCTAACCTGTTACCCAGGTTACGTTCCGATGTCCGCCATCTTGGTTCGCATACTTCGGGAGCACCAAATCGCTCGGGTATCTCTACTACCGCAGCATTTTAGGTTTTGAGCCAAAAATAAACGTGTCTATGGAAATGGCTACGAACCTATAATATATACTGTATATTCTATTTAGTTACGACTGGACTTGTCTCGAATGAACTGGTAACTTTAATAATTAATATACTGGTCAATAATTTGGCAGTACAACAACAGTGATGTATAAAATGTTTTAATTAGTCAGCCATGAGAAATTTAAAAGGATTGAACAATATGAAAATTGTACTTTGAGCTGCTAACTTCAACTATCATAATGATTCCAAGATTTAACTTTCTAATTTGGGAATATTTAGCAATTCAATTACTTTTTTTACAAGTAGTAAACTGAGCAGTTAAAACAAATGAAAACTCTCTATAAGATAAGGATACCTTCTTCTGCTATATTTATATTTCATTCTAAAATCGAAGTCATGCTAACTTTATTAGGACTGAGTATACCATCTGAAAATTGTTAGTTCACTGTCTATCACCCAAAAAATATTGGACAATGAAACAGTTAATATGTACAACTCTTAAGGATACATAATGTATTTTTACTTACTTGTTAAAGTTATATCAAGCTTATTCAAGCCTTAATGCCGTTGATAATTTTATCCCAAAACCATTGTTCCTTCATCGTTTTAGTGAGATCACAACATCCAAGATGATCAAAAATGTTGCGGTTGTTTATTTTCTTGTATTTTATCGGGATGATTCGTTGTTTACGAGATGCTGTTCACGAGATGAAACAAAAAAAATTGTTATTGTAACTGAAATTTTCATACATTAATAAAGATACCGTAACTGTTTTAAAATACTGAATTTTTTGTGTAGCCTATGTATTTCAATATTTGAATTTAATATTCAAGATTGTTAGTATATTTGTTTGTTGTTTCAGTAATTGTAATTTATACTCAAAAAATGAAATAACATATAAGAAACATTTAAACTTGAATATTCGCTCTAATCTAATGCATAATATGCTCTAAGGAGGAAGTCGTTTACATCCCGACAGAAACATTATAACCATCTCTACACTTTACCTTATCACTCAACACAAAAATTTATCTACATAGTATTGGAGTTTAAATTACATTCACTTTCAATATTGTGAAACAGAAATGTGAAACAAATCACTGAAAAGAGAGACTCAGTGACTGGGAATTAGCAAATCAGCAACAGTTAAAACCTGGGCCATGGATGGAATACTCTTAGACACATTGTCCACATTGTCACTAAGAATAGCCAGGTTTGAAAATGAGTCACGTCATATATTCATCGTTGAAAGGAGTAGTTTGCATGTAACGAATATGAAAAATTCAAAATGATTCAAAGAAAAGGTTTGACTCAATAATAGACGTCATGTCATATAGAGTGAAGTAAAGAGAATAGTTACTTTTGTTAGGCTTCTGTTTCAAAATAGAAAATAATACAAGTATAAATGGTCTACATTTAAAATTCATTGCAATTGGAAAATTTTGCAAAATCACAGAATAGGAAGTAAATTGTGCCCAAAATAAAGAAGTGAAAACCCCCTTATTGTTTAATAACAAAAAAATATATAATTTAGAATGACATGTGATAGTGATCGGTAAATTGAAAATACCAGTATATCATTATGTATATATTATTTTTAAAACAAGGTAATTCTAATATTTACTCTTTGTTATTCGATGACATAAAAAGGTAAGAGATACCAAATGAGAATTGTATATTAGAAATCGTAGATACCAATGACAGATGTTGTTATTATTTCGAATAATTTAGGAATAGAATCATGGTCAGGCGTTCCTAACTATTTACCTACAACCAGAATCCAATGAAAATCGAATATTAGAATAGAATAAAAATGAATCACAT
Organism: Styela clava; assembly: GCF_964204865.1. NCBI lineage: Eukaryota > Metazoa > Chordata > Ascidiacea > Stolidobranchia > Styelidae > Styela > Styela clava. The sequence continues at coordinate 9,861,233 of NC_135254.1, forward strand.
TTCAATATTCAATATTTTGAGTCATTGATTGATTTTAGTAGAATAATTTCTTTAAAAAAATATATTGTTCTGAGCAGTATAGGTCTCACAGGACAATGAAAAAGATAAAAAAAAAATTATTTTTTGAAAAACTAAAAAAAAATAGAGAACCAATTGAATCACTGCCACATAATTTTCAAATTCAAACTTTTTGAATAAATTTAGACTATTCAAAATAGGAAATTATTTGGGTTGGCCTAATACGTACCAGGATCTTGACTGATAGCCAAGTTTGATTGCCATTCGTGTTCTCGGCTTTGGAAAAATTTGTCTGACAGAATAACAACTAGTTTCCGAGATCTGAATTAATAATGTCATCATAATATTGCTATATTATTTTTTTTTTTTAAATATATAACAGTTGCAATAAAATGTATATCAACTTGAAGCTAAAAATAAGATTTAGTTCTTTTGACTAATATCGGGCGAATCAAAATGATATGGTATATCCTATTCCTGAAATTGTTTCAGAATTAGTTTCTACAAGCTTCACGGCGCTCCAAAGGTATGTGTACCAATATGGAGGTAACTAATTTTGTTTGCCTACTTTACATCAAGTTGTATAAATTGACTGAAACCTATTGGCAGTGGTATATTCACTTGGCTAACACAGACAGTCCCCGAACTTGTAATACAACTAAAATAAGAAAAATCGGAATAAACTTATGGCCTAACCCTAACCTGGTACACATACTACAGGAATAGGCCTACCCTCTTTACTGTACTGACCTACTGAACATATAATCCATCTGATCTGTGAATGTCAGATTGCCAGGTGGAATATCTCTCTCAGCAAAGCAAAGATTCAATTTTGCTTCATCTTCTACTTTCGGTAGAAATCTTTCAACTACAAATTCTTTGTCAGCAATATTGCAAAGAACAAAAGCATCGTACTTTTTCTCTGTCAATACAAAAAATTTTAAAATGCATATTACATGTTTTTATTGTAATTAATGACCAGTAAATGAGACATTACAGACTAAAAAATATTACCAATTGTTCAATTGGAAAAAAATTTGTCAAATATTAGGTTTGGCATAAAATAACACAATAACTAGAAATAATATTTCAATGGTTTAGTTGATGAAATGTCACCTTTTGGGAAATGAGACTGGAAATTTTTTTTCAAGTATAAACATATGATTTTTTGAGGAAATGTACTCATTTGAGGTTATAGTGTTAAATGTGAAATTATAAGAAACTAAATTATTATTCTACTGTTCTTTATTTAGCGCACAATGAAAAAATGAAATTTTTCTCCTTAATAAATTTAAAAATATTCTATTCCATCCAAAACGCCTCTTCAAATAATATGTAACGTATACCTCATTACTTGTCGTATCATATGTGAATGCATTTCCTATATAGGTTCAGTTCAGTTCATGAACATAATTATATGAAAATAACCCAACAACTTTATGAATAAAATACTAACGTTGTATACTTGGTTGTATTTCAGGTACTTGTACTGGTCGAGAACTGTTCTGAGCAGTAGGTTTTTCTGAATAAATCCCGAGATCACAAGCAGTTACTCCGGTCATAGTAGATTGAATAGAACTGAAAGATGTTTCTGATTCTGATCTGCTGGGAGGTGGGGGCATTATCCCGTAGGAATCAGGACCGTAGCTTCGTCTTGCGCTGTTGTGATGTCTCTTGGCATCATTCACTGAGATAATGAAATATTAGAATCAATGTAATCGGAAAATGAATATTCTCAAAGAATTTTTACAGAATGGGATATTGATACCATAATAAATGAATGATGCAGTTACAATGAGATTTTGTTTATTAATAGTAATACCTGTTTGTAAATGAGAATTATGATTTCACACAAAAATAGTAGTTCTTCAAATATCATTGGCAGTTTAAGCTTTGGGGTAAGGCGTGAAAACGTCAAATTATGACCTAACTGCCAATCAGCAAAAGCTCAGTTTAGACTTCCCTGCATTAACAATGAGTCAACGCCACAGCATTAACAAATTCTTTTAGAAGAAAATTGAACACATAAAAAAAGTACATTATGATTGTTGAGTAATTATTTTGAACCTGTTGTAAACTTAAAATACCATATTCAATAAATCAGTACACTCACATATAAAATCAGGTATATCTGTGATCACGTCGAGTCTGTTCATATCACGATGTATGATATTTATGAGTTCGCCAATTGTATGTGCTCCCATTCTTGACCAAGCTTCGATAACAGCTTTCGTTCGAAGCGCTTCACGTTCAAACATTTTTATCTGGAAAATGTAGAATGGTTATATATAGCTCACTAGTTCTGGTGTAAGTTATAATATTGCTTTTATTGGAAACTAAAATTGGTAAGCATAGCGGAATATAACATAGTTTCTGATGTAAAAAATATGTAAAGTTAAGTTATGATAAGTAGAGTTAGACTTTATTTACCTATCAGTAGAAATAAAATAATTAAGGTAAATCGATTCAATTTGATCATTAAACAAAACAAAAATTTAATATGCAAATTTTATCTACAGTGTGACTCCTTAAAAACCGAAGTCATTCGGGAACATTTTGAGAGCACAGAATTTTTGTGCAAAGCGTCCCGGATTATTGAAACTATCAGGTACACTCACTCACAAACAGAAGTTTCAAATGGTAAATGAATGTTCTTCATTTTTGGGAAAGTAGGCAGGAAATTTATGGGTTCTGCTTTTTTGGTGATATGCATTATTCTTCATTTTGCGGCCAACCCGTGCGATAGATAGGTTATTTTTAAAATGCTAATCAATATGACAGCAGTTCCCAACCAGGGGCTTAGGGAGCAACAATGCTAGACGCAGAACTGATTTTACTTTCCACTTTACAAGAAACTCCCTGTTCATTGCATGATAATAAGGTTATATTTCACAGCGTGTTTTCACTTTGTTGAGCATGAATTCTATGAACATAATAAGCTTTGGAATCTATCAATCAAAATAACATGATAAATAGGCTACCACCGGAATGATAAACAGGATGAGAGCTAAAAGCCTTCTGAAGGGGATCACAGGCACCGAAAAGTTGGGAACCACTGCAATAGAAGGCCTGTTCTAAATTGGAAATTAATTAAGCAAACAATAATTTTAATCCAATATGTAATAAAATGTCCATCTCAACTGAAGGACAAATTTCTTTTCTGGAGACAGCATTCAGCTATGTCATAGAAAAAATAACAAGAATCGAATTGATATGGACTGAAATTACTATAATCTCTCACCTCCCAATTATTGAACTGCATGTATTCTGCCATCATCTTCCAATTTTGTGAAGGGAGTAGTTCCGGATCCAATCTGATTGACATTTCATACAATGTTACAGATCCGAGGATTGTAACTGGTAGATCAGAAATGGTACTCAACTTATCCATTGCCCCTTGCTGAGGTGTAAAGAAACGAGGTGCAGCATGTCCATAATTTTGAACATTATTATCACCAATTGTACTATAAGAAGGCGGTCTTCCACCTACATCTTGGGGTGGTGGAAAAGATGAATCTGGACCTTTTTTGTCTGCAAGATCCCCAAAATTGCTCTCCATGTCACCTGCTTTTTCATTAGGATTAAAGGTTGATGGTGCCAAACTGCCAAGACCTAGATCAGGCTTCTCCAAATCTCTATCAGAATGTTCAGTGGCATAATGACTACTTGGTGTCATAGAACTTATTCCTGAAGCAGTCGGATAATTGAATTCTGATGTTGTACTGTCACATGATGCACTTTCACACGGAATCCGTGGACGATTCATTGTCAAGTTTACAACAATTACAAACAGATTATAAAGTTTATCTCACAATAACTAATCTGTAAATATAATATAAGACTTTACTAATCTCAGTATACAATCTCTAGTAAAATTGTAATTGTTTTTTAGTGAGGAAAGTAATTGATTACTTGCAACAGAAATAAAATAACGGAATAGACTATATTGAAGAAACAATTTTCATTTCCATGACATATATTGAGCTTTAGGGCATACCTGAGTTATTAAGAGTCTATATTTTCAGCCTAAATTATTATGAACCATTATGCTATATACTAGTGGTTCTGAACCTTTTTTGGATGAACTCTTCCCTCTTCCTATTTTGGGTTTATTTCTGCTTCACTGCGTAAAAAAAACACTGTTTTTGTCATTTGTTATCTGTTCGCTCTGTATGTATAATATAGCTATTTCTAAATGTATAGAAGTTTGATGAAGAAGGCTGCTATAAACTAATTCAGTCAGCTTGCGTTGCTACTCTAGTTTGTCAGAAGAATATCTAGAAAATAGAATTTAGGGTGTTCATAATCTTCCTATATACAGATATACTACTGTACTATATATATAAAAAAGAAACAATGAAATTTTTACCAAAGATATCAATTTAGAGAAGCATACAAACCTGTATTTAGTTTTAAAAAAAACAATAAATAAAATATTAAAACTTGAATGAAAATCATAAAGATATAACAGTATGAACAATTACTCAATGCTGCACTGACTCAATCTTACCATTCACTCTTAGCATCATATCGTACAGTCTGACAGTCCTAGCCTGCTAGCAGATCAGCTCAATTTTCAATTGAACAATGTACAAGAAGGTAAATAGTTTATGTCAAAAAATGGCATAATATACAAACAAGCTGAATACAGGAATACCGGTACCGGTACAGGTACCGTATGCGATACAAACAGACAAAAGCAGAATCCCACTAGCCTAGCTGAGTCTAGTGTAGTTTTGTATTTCTAGTGGGTGTAGCAGAACAATTTTTTCATAACCCCCACCTGCAGACCTGACTGCGTCATCCAAAAATTACGTCATAGTGAGGTACCGTACTGAATTCTGGAATTAAAAACCTTCCTCCGTTTGTGCCGGGGACGTGGAATTCGCTGTCATTTTACTTTATAATCCACATTTAAAAAATCCGCAAGTTCCCTGTAGTCCCGATATATATTTTAAAGATAAATCCACGATCTTAATACAGTGATATGCCGCCATTATAAAACAAAATTTGACAACGTTATACGAGGCGACCGAAAGAAAATGATGGTCTGCGATCAAAACAACAACCAATCAGAGCGAATGACGGCAGGGAATTTCCATATTTCACAATGACGAACGAGAAGACTTTTTTCCTACCAACGTCACAGACGTCACAGTACGTAGTAGTTAGGTAGTAAAGAGGTAATTTACGAATGTATTGTTATTATTGGACACGTAGTGGACATAACGATCGTTTCAATATTATATTGTTGTTGTTGTTCTTGTTCTTTGACACGTTTTTAAAAAGTCGCTTTTCTCTTCGAATACTGGATTAATTGCTTTGAAATTTTCAGTGGTTAAAGATACAAATTTTCTCCAGAAGGCTATTACTTTTTTTTTCGCTATGACGTCATCAAAATTATGTGACTCTACGTGTCCATATATTTGAGCATAGCTCTCTTGTTATTATTTGGATCGTTTTAATGGACACGTTTAGTGGCCATAACGATCGTTTCAATATTATGTTGTTGTTGTTCTTGTTCTTTGACACGTTTTTAAAAAGTCGCTCTTCTCTTCGAATACTGGACCAATTGCTTTGAAATTTTCAGTGGTTGAAGATAAAATTTTTCTCCAGAAGGCTATTACTTTTATTTATTTCAAAATTTTGCGTGAATTCTATGAAATTTGATATTTCGTCTAAAATTTTGCTGTATTATTTTTTATCCATGGGAACACGGATTTTAGTCTGTGTCATGACTGGCTGTACGTTTTGATTCTGCAAAATTCTTGCTACTGGAAATTCAGAACTTTTTTGAGGGTACCGGTAGCGTCAAAGGTACCGGTAAGGACTGATTCGCTCTGGTCTAACGTGTCCATATATTTGTGCGTAGCTCTCTTGTATTAAATTATTGTTATGTGTCTCTTACCAGAGAATTCGATTTCCTCGCAACTAATGTCTGACATTCATTACAGACCAAATTTCAATTCAATTCACTCTAACACATATTTTTCACGCATGAAAACATTTTATTCCGCCACGCTTGTCCTCCTATATTTTCAGTCAACCCAGTGCTTAGTTTATACCGGATGTGTATTAACCTGCACAAACTTCGAATCTATTTATTTAAGAATCGCTTGCTCGCTATTATCACTGCACACGACATAGGACAATGCTGTTTCGCTCTACTGTTCATGTTGAGAAAATCGTTTCTCTTCGCAAATATGGATGGATTTTAATTTTTCCGTACATGAATATTCTTGTTTCTTTTCTCGATTGAAATGTCCACAACATCACAAAAAAACTCTATAAAAATGATTTTTGGCTTTATTAAATCCATTAGCAAAACATGCGTTTGGGACAATTGGAGATTTTTGCCGTGACAAAATAACGAGTCTATTGGACCCGGTAAATAGATTCCGCGAATAATATGATGTTAGACTTCATATCATCATATTCAGCCTGAAGTTTAAGGAATGAAGCAGCAGGGACGCAGCCATCCCAAAATTGTCGGGCTGAATAATTGTTTTTTGAATAAAGACGTCAAACGACGCTTACCGCTGCCTCGTGCCAGAGAAAAGTAGCCACTGATATATAACAATATCTCAAAAAATCGCTCTAAATACTTCGCTGTCGAATGCATATAAGCGCGCATTTGCATCTATCTCGTTTAGTTCATTTGGTGAACGGATAATTGATAGCAAGTCTGGAAACGTTGGGTTTTCGGTGATTCACTTGTGGGGCGCATGAACTTATTGCACAGCCGCACGTAATCATGTAAGTCTGACACTCGCAATGCTGACCTGGCGGTACAATGCCGATAATTTTATTTCTGTGGAAAGTACCGGGCACTATTTAGTTAAATCTTCTGTGAAATAATAATATCCATCATTGTCCCTATATATATATATATATTATGTTATTACTCCAATGTTAATTTAAACAAATGGGTCACAATACTATTTCTTCGTTGTGCAGTCTAGGAATGTTTCCGAAAATAAAAGTAAGAAGATTGGTAGTGAAGAAACAACTTTCGTTCGATCAGCCTTTGTGGGTCACTAAACTGAAATAAGGTTAACCATATAAAAAGTAAAGGTGACTCCGTATCGTAAAATTCAATTGGAAGATACTCAGGTAGAGCTTAGAATAAATAGTTCATTCAGATTCATATATTTTATTTCCGTCGTGCATGAAGTGTTGTACCGACACAAGTGAACAAAAAAAAAAATGGTAACAAAAAAAATCGATTAAAATAAAGTGACATACAATATTTCCGCAATTGACGCAGGGCACAAAAGACTACCAGAGTCGTCGTGTCAGCGACATCGTGTTTGCTGAGATTAGCAGCAGATGGTGTCAAACAAACGTCAAATGAAATGAACTAATCATTTTTCAACAAAATAGAGAATACAATTCGGCAAAATCAAATCAGATCGAGCAGGTCAGGAGATTAGTGATATATATATAAGAAAGGTCAGTTAAGCTTATTTACGTACAGTAAACGGATATGGAATATTCAAGAGGTTTTCGGCTGGGAAATATATAAGGGGTAAACGAAATTAAAATATAAATTTGGCACCAACACTGTTTATAGCCAAATTTAAGAAAAAAGTTTAGTGTACATATCTGGATTAAGCAAACGAAATTTTTCATTCAGCCAGCCGAAGCATAATATACGATTTTTCTCTAGACTACGTATTTAGGATCGGGTTTTGTTTTTAGAATGCCGACGATTCGCATCGCCTAATTTCAAAGGTCCTATCTACATTCGAGAGGTATGGCATCGATCCATACCCATCGCCTGTACCAGGGTATTGCCCCGTTTCTTTACATTTTTATTTGAATAACAAACGCGACTATCGAGAAAATCGCTATTAACCCATTGACATATCATGTGACATTCATTAATTTCTATTCTCGGATAATTCATATGAGTTTTTAGAGGAAATAGTAATAAACATAATTACTCCAATGTTAATTTGAACAAAATAGAGGCGCATTGGTATTTCTTTGCCGTATACGCTAAAAAATATGAACGGTTTAAACGAGTTAAAGATGACGAGATTCTTCTCAAACAAAGGTAAAGAAAAACAGAAGTCGAAGAGCAGTTTTTGTTTGGCTATCGCTTGTGATTCCAGCAAAAGAAATTACGTTATGTGGTCACCATAAAAAAGAAGTACCATGTCATAGTATTCAGTTAGAAGCAAATTGTAGACAGCTTAGAATGTTTCAAAAACACACTACAAGAGAGGCAAAAACAATTTGATTGAGATTTTTTATATTGTTCTGCTAAAATAAATTGGAAGAAGAATTGAAAAAAATTGATGTTGTACACTGTCAATGTTCAAAGTTAGGAAAAAACTAGAATACATCAGTCGAGTGATCTGGATGGAGCAAATCAGACCATATTCTTCATTCATAAGCGTACGTATGAAAGAAACCACGAGAACATCACATTGAAGTATAGTTTATGCCATTTCGAAAAACCCACTGTCTATATGGATATTATCACAGTAACGGCGTGTATCAATCAGCGCAGTTATAGGCGCATATGCCGTTAGTGATAGAGTACGGTGGGTAATTGAAAATTATCAATAACCAGTTGGGAGTGACGACAACCATTTGATTTTGAAAACATAATTCTATCTATCAAATCAGTTTCTATTTGTACAAGAGTATATTATACTCGTATGTGTGCGACAGAGCTAAACGCGCTTCGCTGCTATGTTGACAAAATGTACGTATCTTCGTAGTAAAAAAGCAGAAAACGCTTTTCAATCTGGCTACTTCCAGACTAACGTAATATGTTGAATTTCATGCTTAAATAAAAAGTGGCTTAGAAATGTCTTACGGCAAAAGCACTAATCCACGTTCCAGCTTTGCATCCAGTTCCCGCAGCGAAGTCTTCTTGAATCAACTTGAACCTTTTAAACCATATAAGCTACAAATACTAGGAAATTCAACGCTTTATCAACTATCCATACGATTGGATCATGATGATGTCCATTATACAGGAAAAAATTGGGAAGCGATGGCAGAATTTTTGTCGTGTAACAACTGGGAGGTAACTTTGAGATAACATATACAATATATATAGGTGATTAAACAACTAGTAAAACTAGAACAATTTAGTCAAATCGAAAAAATTCAACATTATGACTCCTAAATATTGAGATTGATTGGATCAGGAGAGCGATTTTGCGTACAAAAACTGAACAAGAATTTATCAAAACATTGTTATTGTTATTATAAAATTTCTGGTCAGAATTAGAATTTCTGGTCTGGAGAATTAAATTTTTAGTCACCACAACTTCAAACAATTTTTATGCACATAATGTAATCGCTTGATTAATAACTTTACAGCACATTAATAACAAAATCTTCAGTTTCAGTAAGTATTAGTTCTGTTTCTCGACCACAAAAAACGTATTTGGCCACGAACCAAACAGTTTAAAATTGTATCTTTAAAATCTGTATTGGAAATGCAAATCACGGGCGAGTAGAAATTACCAATTTGATCCTGTTTACCAGATTCTGCAATTCAAGAGAGAAAAACTCCGCACAGCTGCAATTGTACGAGCTTGGTCGGTGAGAGATTTACCAACAATTGGTGACATCATAACACTAATACATTTCCAAATGGGAAGACACGATATTTTTACTGATCAGAATGTCATCGATTGCATTGGTAAGAATGATAATTCCATTGAACTTGTGTTTTTTTCATTGTCATTTTGACTCCTAATAAAAATCAAAGTTTCAAATTATTTTCAAACTTCTATTCATTTAAGCCCAAGCGGAGCCCCGAGTGGCTATCAGTCTTATTTATATCAAAATAGACACTATATGACCAGTAAAAATAATTTCATTGAAAAAAAACGGAGCTCCAGAAGTATGTGCACCAAACTGGCGCACAACCTGAACATAGTATGTGTACCAGGTTAGAATTCAGGTTGTTCGCCATCTTAGTGCACATACTTCGGGAGCGCCAAAAACAGGTTACCCAGGAGGATTTTCAGGTCTTTGGGGACTTTGAGTCGCGACCCATAACTTGGGAATCACTCGTCCAAACAGACATATTCCATCAGGTCAGTGAATTAATATTGATGTATGTATCTGTTCCACCCACTTTACAGTCCGCGATGTCAATCGTGCAATGGCCAACGGATCCAATGGATACAGTGGCGCAGCGGTCGATGGCAGAAACTCAATCGGACCATCAAACACTCGAACACAAATACCCGAGTCGTTTCCTGAAGTCCAACTATCGAACTCAGCTTCGACGAATTTCGGTTCCTTCCGCACTGACGATATGTATGGATCAAACCAGGTCCAAGATGCAAGAGTTAGCCAGAGCCATGGTAATTTAAACAAACTTACTTTATTTGTTTGATAGCAGTAGTTTATTGGCACTTTGAAAGAGAAACGATAATATAACACTAGAAAATAGAATGCGCACTATTATTTTACGTGCTTATAACTGGTGTAGTTTGTACTACAGGATTATAATCAGTTGCGTAAATAACCATACTGTGCAGGTTGCGCTGAAGCGAATACATGTTTTCTATTGGAATTTGACAACATAGAGCCGCACCGTAAACTTAGATTTACGTATGTGCATTAGGATAATCAGAAATTCTTTAACAGGCTGGAAACGATGTCAATTTGGCGATAATGAAAACATTTTACACGACATACTAAGCAACATTGAAAGGATATACATAAAAGAACTTACAAATTAGTGAAATTACATTATTGTAAGCGAATCACAGTTTGAACATTTCTCCTTTGAAATGACAAAAAAAAAGAGTTTATGATAGTACGCAGTGGCGAATTTGGAAGCGATTCCAGGACGGTTTAACTATTGACTAAGCTTTTGATATATATATTAATTTGATTTTGAGCCCAAAGCTTGAATTATACACTGTGTCACTCGAAGCCCGATTTAAGCAACCGCTTAGCTTTTACGCTTTAAATTTGAGATGAAATGATAGATTTGATAATATAAAAGGAAAAAACACACATAGTCACTCACTATTCGATTTCAAGGTATTACATGAGGTATCCACTGATCGAATAAGATGATTTGTGCTCATTTCATAAATGTATGGGCAAATTAGTATATATATCATTACCCTGTTGATCGTAAGCAAATATGGAGTTACCGATATGAAATAAAATGGACAAAGAACAAAATATAAAGTGTCATGATAAATAAAAGAACAGACATGCATTTGAAGTCTAACTCAAAATAATGTACAATTGGCAGACCCTCACATAGCTGTTCATGCTTTGAAAATGAATTATATTTTCACAGAATGGCTTCATGAAAATCACGCTTGTTTGGACGTTTACATTGTCAACGACGTATGGGACTCTCAGTTTGTTATAGACGATTTAATACCAAGACTGTCACAAGTCAATATTACCCATGGTTTACCCGAAGATATTCCTTCAGTCGAAATTGGTATTTCTAACCAGTTAACGGCCATGTTATCGAGGTAGGGTGATATTTGATATTGCATATACTGATGTGTGAAGAGGTTCTTGCCATCAAGTTCTATTGGTTTGCTTGTCAGCCTATCACACTCCCTCATAAAATATGACAAGGGCATTTACGAGTTACAACTTTAATCTATATTCTATACTATATTGTCCCCCGTCTCGTTGGAGACCATGGCAAGATTAGTTCATTTTATGACCTTATAGTTTAATTAAATTTATATATATTATATAACACCCCCACAGTGGATGAACAAAAATCGATTTTTTTTGTTCATTTTTCATGTGTCATTTGTGCAACGCAGTATATGAAACAGGTATTTAAATTTGATAGAACTCGAATTTGTTAGTATTGAGTTACGTTTAATTTATTTCACTCAATCAATTTATTTCTGTATTTGTAGTAATATAAACGTGGACAATTGTATTCAAATTTCAGATGCCGGAAGATTATTGTTGTTCTATCGGACCAAGATACATCAAATTCTCTCCTGACTCAAATAAACGGTAAATCTTCATTTTCCTCATAACAATTGCGTGGTGTGGACATTGTGTACTTTATAGGTCCTAAATATTGCATAATGTGCATGTTGGTGTCAAAGTTGTGGATCTTTTGTTCAAAGACCCCCCCCCCCCCATCAAAAAAACACAAATTCAAATTATTCCCAACCACAACTGGATAATTAATAATTTGTTATTTATAATGGGGATGTTTTCTCAAATCTTACATCAGCGACAGGAGCTTAGTACAAAAAATCCAAAGTTGTTTGTAAAATGAAACTTCTATTTACTCACGGTTCTTTTAAACTTATTTAACGCGGTCCCTAAAATATATTTTGGTTTGTGTGCTCCCCATGTGGACACCTTCATCTAAATTTTAATGTAAAGGATGCTGCTGTGCGTCTTCGAAAAGTACATCAAATTGTGTCTTCGTCTCTGGCAGGGAGCGTGCCATTCAAAATGTAACCAAGGATGAAAATCCTGACTCACATAAGTAGGCTACGTAGCCTGGGAAGGTACAATAGTAGCCAAGGCTTTCCTTACCAATTGAGGAAATGCTGGCGTTGACCAAATCTAAAAACTGTCAATAGTTATCGAAATGAAAGGCATTTTTAAAGATATGCTGCCACCGGTACGAACGCATGTGCTTACTGTCATTCGTACAATTTGTCGCCATTAGGTAAACACAATTTCAAAAAATGCGCTAGAACGAGTGATCTGATGTTCACCAGCTTTTACACCATTTCAATACTAAAATTGAATTTGTTCACGCGTTCAAAAGAACAAACCTCTCGCACGTATCTCCAAAATACATCGCCGATAACCCTGAAAAACATTTGTGACGTCACATGTGCGCTTTTGTAGACGGAAAAATGAGTGGGAACGACCTGTTGATCCCAAATGGAAAAACTAAAAAAGATGAAACCACGCGACAAGCAAAACTATAGGTTATCCTTCAAGTTATTTTTAACTTATGCTGATCATGAACCGGTATCGAAATATTCTTTACATTCTTAAAACATCCACCGGTCGCTCACGAAACTGCCCCCCCCCCGGACCCCAATTCTAGAGCCCCTTACTTAAATAAACTTATTGACAGAACTACCAACCGCATCCAGGCGCAACGTTTTGCTGATCAAGCACAGACCGATAATTGGACAACTTCAATACAACGAACTACCTTGTTTCGACTTCACTACAACAAAAATATCAGACGATGAGACATGGAATGAAATTATCAGATCTATATCAGGGCCGGTAATACGACTTTGACTTATTATGTAAGGTTGCATTTTTGTCCCGGGGAGGGAGAGGAAAGGCGATAAGACGGTTCAGTGATATTGTGTAACACAGCTTGGGGGGTTAGTTATTAGGCCAGGTAACTGTTTTATACTTTGCGGTGGAGCAAGTCGTAACAGACCAGCGGTTACGTGAACCACCCTATGACAATTCCCGGGATTCCAAACCCACCCAGGGTAACCGTAGTTGCGGTGACAAGTGTTTTCCCAACGTGGGTAGGGTTGGGTTTGAAATTGTTCAGGTCCACGCCGATTGGACACGCTTATTGAAAAGTTTGTGTTCTGCTACACTAACGTATTTGTTGGAAATGATGGAAAACTTATCAAAACGTGGCCAGTTGTTGTGATTCATAACACATAATTTTACTTTAATTCATTCCAGGTTGCCAGAGAGCAGTGAGACAGACACCTATATTGTTACAGTCTATAGCAAACAAAGGAATATTTAATGCAAAATATTTCCAGATAGTTTTGTATCCAGTATTGTCACTTTAAAAAATCTTTTTATGATTGAATTTAAACTATTCTTTCATTTCCACATCATTTATAAAACTTTCAGTTTGTTTATTCTTCTGAATTTCTTCTGCTTTTGCACTCTTTTTCACTTTTCTACCTTTTCTTGTGACTGTTGGTTCAACTGTAATACATCATCAGATTTGTAAAAAAATTACTGATAGACAAGTTGGACACTCAACAAAGCTTTTAATAGGATGAGATCATAATTTATGATGCTATTCTGCAAGTTGAAGAATGTGTTTTCTTAAATCGACTCAATTTCCAAATTTTGTATATTTTGTCCGCTACAATTGCATGATACCATACCTTGCATTTTCATTCCTTCCGTTTCTTTTCTACGTAATCTTTTCAAAATCTTATTTCTCTTTTTTCCTGATAAAGTGATATTAGCTCTTGGATTTGTCCTAAACACAATGGATTAATAAATTTTTTTAAGAGTTTACAATTTTATGGAAAGAGTACTTTAAAAGAGCAGATGAGCAATCAGGAAACTGGGTTTAGTTGTAGGAATTGATTGAAACGTTTCTACTAGGTTAGGGTTAGGCCATAATTTTATTCTGATTTTACTTATTTTAGTTCTTTTTACGTTCGGGGACTGTCTGTGTTAGCCAAGTGAATATACCCCCCGCCCATAGCCTCCATCCCTTTACACAACTTGATGTAAAATAGGCGAACAAAGTTAGTACCTCCATATTGGTACACACACTTCGATACCTCGAATCGAATTTTGAATAAAATCACATCAGATTCTAATGTCTGATTCAATCAGGTACAATGATTCAATACACAGTCTATAGAGATCCTAGATGCGTAGAAGAATATATACAAATATAGTACATGAATAGTGATTGATTCATCTTGATAAACATCAACTGTGTAGCACAAAATCAATCGTTAACGACTTTGAAAAGTGTCTTAGAGTATGCATAGTTTGGCTATTTTCAGTCATCCTGATAATCCAATTCAATTTTATTGTTTAAACATGTTAGTATCTTGTAAATTGAGTGATCTTCAAACAACAAATAATGATAAATCATTTACAAAATGCAGTTTAGACTTGTTTGATATTTAGTGTGCTTATATTTGAAACAGTTAGGAAAACACAAAATATATTTTAGGTGAACAAATTTCATTATTTGACCAAACTCACCCCCGTTTCTTTAAAATATGTGAAGTTATTAGTTCTGGATCAGCTACTGGAATGATTTTGACACCTTTATTTTTCTTTTTCACCTGTTTCATTACTCTCTTACGTTTGCTGAAGTTTTTGTAGGCAGCCTAAAAATAAAATTCAATGAATTATATAGACTACATACCGGGTAGTGAATACTGCAGTAATGGAGATTAATAACAGAATAATGTTGGGTCTACCGGTCTATCTAAGTAACTTGTTTAATAAGTACCGGTACTGTATTTAACTGTACGTTCAGACAGTTACGGTACTGTTGTACTTCCCGTTTCAGATACCGGTACGGTATTCTACAGTCAGACAGTTCTGGTACCGTACCGGTACCGTACACATGGCGGGTCTGGTATAGTTTAGTACCACATGCACTTTTAGTTGGCCTGGCTTAACAAGTTTTGCATATGTCGATCCTAACCCCCACCTGACTACCGATACGACACTGAAAAATTATGCCATCTCGACGTCACAGTGGTGTAATAAGGCCCACCAAAGTATGTGGATGGTCGTCCAAAACGCAGACAATCACCCGAAATCGAGCAAGCTATTTCTCTCGTTTTCTTGTCACAACGATCACGATAGGAGAGAGATCGTCCTTCAGCGAGTTCGTTATCGGCGGCGCAGATGCCATTTCGGGCGATTGTAATTATAATTTGACAAGCCCTATGATGTGATGGTGACGTCGTTGTGACGTAATTTATGGATGGCATAGTCAGGCGGTGGTTAAGAATAACATATGCAAAATTCGTTATGCTACGCCCACTGGAAGTACTTGTGGTACTAAACTTTACTAGACTCCACATGCCTTCAATCTATATTCTGATATTACAGTATTGTGTTTACTTCTCAAGTTGTTTTGATTATGTTGGAGGGCTAGAATATAATTCTTTGAGGATTGACATGGCACAACTGTGGAGGATGTGATAGTGGGAGGAAGCACAATTTTCAGAATTTACAAAAACTGAAAAAGGGAGTGGGAGTGGTGACTCCTCTGCGGCCCATGGGCCGGGGTCACGGCCCATCAGGTTGTGTAAAGAAACTATTCACTTGGCTAACACAGACAGTCCCCGAACTCATAATAGAACTATAATGTAAAAAATCTGAATTTTTTTTGTCCTAACCCTAACCTGGTACACATACTACAGTATGTATATTTTTTTGGTTCGAATATTGACAATTTGGTAAAAATTGAAAATTTTGTTAAATTGGATTTTTCCTGATACTGTGATAGGGCCGCGGCCCATCAAGCTATGGGCCACGGCCCATGTGGCCCAATTAGATGGGCCGTGGCCCCGGCCCATGGGCCGTAGAGGAGTCACCACTCCTGTAGGAAAAAGGTGTAGGCTACCGGTAGTATGACCCTATCTCTACCGTACCCTACGTTTTACTGTACTGTGTTATTGTTTGATAGAATCGAATAATAAAAAATGAGCGTATGCCCTGTACTCACATCGATAGGCCTATTGAATTTTGTATATCCCACCATAATTCTGTAATCAGCAAACTCGACAACAGGCAAAAAGCAAGTCCGCGATGTAGACTACGCAGTACGCATGGACATATTTTCAGCCATATCCCATGCAAAACTAAATTATGTTCCCCTTTGAAAATTATCATGTTTAGCATGGTAGCATGTTTATAATAAATGAGAGTAACTTGATTCTTACTCTTTCATAAAAATTGCTTCGTTCATAGAATTCAAATTTTTAAAATACAATCATCTTACTCTAGCGTTTTACCATCTTCTAAATTTTTTTAATTATAAGTTGTATTGGCATATTTCTTTCACACCTCAAGAATAATAATTTTCCCTTAACAATATTTTGTGAAAATGTCCAGTACCTAATGCAGGGGTCGGGAACCTTTTTGGTCAAGAGAGCGATAAACTGTACATATTTTCAATTGCATTTCCGTGCGAGCCATATAGATAGCATTTCTTCACTTAATCAGGCCTGAAATTTGTACTCAAAAGTCAACACATACAATGTCAATATACATTTAATGTGAATTCTGATTCAGCATATTGTCGCTGCGAGCCTTGGACGGCTGCTCACATGCAGCACAAGTTGAAATGCCTTCTTTCGTTTAGGCACCTCCGTAGTATTTTAAAACTAGTTTTGCTAGTCCGATCTAAATAGGACAAATACTGTAACCAGTACGTACAAACGGACGAAAAGCTTTTTTCTATTGCTCCGCGACTCTATCGGTTTGTGATGTCGCTAAATTTGTTCCAGAATCTCCTAGTTTTATCACAATGCCTGTCTGGTAATTCTCATACATAACATAAACATGCGCTGGGCACGCGTTCTCAAATGTATAGGCAAGTTTTCTGCCAAATTTGACTATAAAAGAGTTTGAAATCTCGTAACAATAGTAAGCTTAGCCTTACATTATTAGATTTTTCTGGGAGCCATATGCCGTCACCAAAAGAGCCATATATGGCTGGCGAGCCATGGGTTCCCGACCACTGACCTAATGTATAGACTTTTTTCTATTTTTTTCACATATTGCCCCTTCAATTTGTTTTAAGGCGTTTAACGATGGTTTTTATGCCGAGTCTTTTTACCGTTCGAAAAAAAATATAATCTGTTACATTTCCGGATGACCATGTTTCCACGTAAGAATATGGATGTTTTCCCGTCCATTGGACCTCAGAAAATATTTTGCAAAAACCCTTGTTTTGAGAGTGTTTTTTCAGAGAATTATCGCTTACAAACTGGTTTACGAATTTATCATTTTTTTATATAAAAATATTTAACTCAGTGAGACTCACAGGTACAAGTAGCTGCTTTTAGCCTAGTCGGTCGCAGATTTTTGAATATAGCAACTAAACTAAACCAATGCTCATCGGAAGACTATTCCAATTGAGTTATTTCATTTGGTACTCATTTTTGGAAACACAGCTGAAAACTGACAAGTAACACGCAAATCCACAAAAACGAAGCACTGTTTACGACCGTGCTTGAATATCTGAATGAGCGAAAAAAAGTGTCTGGTGGCTACACAAATTTCAATTGTTTTGTCATTGTTAACACGTTGTTAATTGGTCAATGTTGCGGGAATAAACAAAGAAATCGATGCTCGGGAAACATCTGTTATATCAACATCCTGATAAAATATTTCTATAAATAATTCACATCTGTTTTTATTGATTTTTTTTACCGTTAACATTTAATACTAGAATTATTTTTATATACTGTACTCATATATCGGTACTCCCGAAGTACGTGGACCAAGATGTCGGACACTGGAACGTAGTGTGTGTACGTAGTGTATGTTAAAATTAGGCCAAAATGTTATTCCAATTTTCCTTATTTTAGTTCTATTACGAGTGAGGGGACTAGCCAAGTGACTCCCGTAGTAGCCTATTTGTACCTGAAATTATGGTCTACTCTAACCAGTAGTGGGATTCAGCCGGTTCTATAAAACCGTCTCACGAAATTTTATGAGACCAGCGAAGTAGTATATATACACGGTAGGACTGAATGTTGATTGGTAAGATCGAATATTCTAGAACAGTGGTTCTCAAACTTTTTGGGCGCGCCCTCTTTTAGGAATTTGTCAAGTCTCGCGCCCCACCTCAAAAATAACTAGTTAATATAACTAGTAAATTTAGCAAAAAACAAAAATAACTAGCTACAAATAACAGATATATAGTTAAACGAGAGTAGGCTATGTTGTATTCAACGAACACGTTAGAATACGTGGATGGAACGTAAATATCCAAAATGAAGAAATGTGGGTACTTCCGTAGTATGTGTACCAGGTTATGGTTAGGCCATAATTTTATTCCGATTTTCCTCACTTTAGTTCTATTTAATTTCGGGGTCTGTCTGTGTTAGCTGGGTGAATATACCCCCTTCCCATACTTTCAGTCCCTTTACACAACTTCATGTAAGGTAGGCGAATAAAATTAGTTACCTCCGTATTGGTAGTACACACTTCTGGAGCACCGAAATGTGATTATCCGAAATAGGGCGGACAAGATCAAATCTAACCAACATTTTTATTTTTAATTAGCTTCACGCCCGTCGTTTAATATCCGCTGTTCTAGTAAATGCGCGGATAGTAAATATCAGAGTAAGTAGAACCGCGCGTTGATTGGTAAAACCAAGTTAAAAAAAACCGCGTCGTAAAAGTCATCAAAATAATTGGAAACGAGGCTTGATTGGTAAAACCGAATATTCCACACTGATCCCCCGTGTCCTTTTCTTTTTGATTGAATATAAATTTTGTGAAAAGTATTTTTTTATTTTAATTCCAATGATAAAGAAGTTGTTATATTACTAAGTTTCAATAACTTCTTAGCTTGGTTGCAAATTTTCGCCATGTTGTTTGAAGCGCTTGATCCGCTGTATATATATATTTTTCTTTATACATATATTTAAAATGTTTACATAAAGAACTATTTATTATAGTTTAAAGCCGACTGATATTACTAGTGCAACTAAGTTTCCAACTATATCTCATGTTGACTTCATTCTTCACCTTATAATTCTTACCCGTTCAGGTTATATCGTGTTTATTTTGAGTCCCAATTCATTATTAGGTATAATTTGTTTACATTTATATTATTTTTTGTTCCTAAAGTTTGTAAAAATATTACTGGTCTAACTTTTTCATTAAGTCATCTTAAAATTTGAATCTTATTCATACAAGCGAAATAGGTGGGAGTTGACCTCGATGACCGCATGGTCGTATCGCTCCCTCCTGTCCATACCAAAACAATTTTATTGTTGCTCCTCTTTTACTGTATTGATGACGGCAATTTTTTGGTTGACAAATTAATAAATCTCTCTCTCTCTCTTCTAGAATAAGGGCGTGGTAATAGTCACCAGACAAAGTAGGAACGAGCGTTGATTGGTTAAGCCTAAGATTCTAAAAGAACGCGCGGGGTAAAAGTCATCAGAAAAAGCAGAAGTAAGCTCGCAATAGAACTAAAATAAGGGAAATCGTAATAAAATATGGCCTGATCCTAACGTGGTTCCCATACTTCTGTAGTTCACGCCCAGATATGGGACTTATTATTGGTTTCACTGTTCTCGGGTGAAATAGGAAAATCGTCCAAATAATATATATCAGCAAAATGCAGAAATTCATTTTTATAATTTAAATTCTCGTTTCCAGATCACGGGCAATCCGAAAAAAATTGGTACTTCTGAAGTATGCGTGCCAAGATGGCGGCCACCGGAACGTAGTGTGTGTACCAGGATAGGTTTAGATCATTATTTCAGGCACTAATACTACAAGAATCAATTGACTAGAACCGAAATTGTGTTAGTACTAAAGTAAGGAAAATTGGAACAAAATAATAGGCAAACATTAACTTGGTACACATACTACGTTCCGGTGCCGCCATCTTGCTTCACATAATTCAGGAGTACCAAAAAATTTATGGCATCTTCGGCACCGCGAGCAAAGTAGATGAATAATAAATTATTGATAACTCAGAAGTAACAAACTTGTTAAATGTTTTACAGAACACGAAAAAATGCACAGTTTGGTACGGCAATTTTGAAAACTGATTTGCAATTCCTGCCGTGCATATAACGTCATCATGGACTGACTGACTGAATGTTCCGAAGATTTAAAATACGTCATCAACTTGAAAAAGGTAGTTGTTGAAATTATATGTCGTTTCAGTCTACTTATTGCTGCTCATGCTGATATTGTTTTGGAAAAAAATCGGCGCTCCAGAAGTGAGTGTACCAATATGGAGGTAACTATATTTGTTCGCCTATTTTACATCGACTTGTGTATATGTCTTGGACCAATTGGACTTATAATTGTCGTTTTGTGTTCTCTGCACCAACAATTCACCGCTTAGATTTTTACACTGGAAACCATATATAAATTTCCGAATATCATTCTCAGTGTTCCAATGTTTTTTTTTACATCTCAGAGCCAACTGAACAACTTAGATTATTAATTATAACAGTAATAACTAAATTCCTAAATGTTTCACAGGAGACGAGAAAGATCCACAGTTCGTACGGCAAGCTGAAAACTGATTTGTAATTCATCTGCCGCTTGTTCATTTTACCCGAAGATCTCAAATACGTTATCGAATTGAATGGAAAGGTATTTATTGAAACTATGTTGTTTTAGATTACTTATCGCTGCTAAATCAGATATTGTATTACAATAATCGGCGCTTCAGAAGTGTGGGTACCAATATAGCTGTAACTAGTTCTGTTCGTCCAGTTTACATCAAGTTATGTAGAGAAACTAAAACCTATGGGCAGAAGGTAACACAGACAGCCTCCGAACTCGTAATAGACCTAGAATAAGGTAAATCGGAATAAAATTATGACCCAACCCTCAGCAGGTACACATACTACGGAAGTAGCTGAAATCGATTAGAAAACTGTACCAAGAGCGGAGAAAAATATTTTTTTTTTTACAAATACATTGCATTCAAATTATGAATTATCATTCTATTGCCATTTACAGGTTCGAGAAAATTTTATAATATACATTTGATTATTCAAAAAGACTGGCCACGACATCAACCAACTAAGGTGAGAAAAACAATAAATATTCGACTGCGTTAAAAATAATCGTTCATTGAATGCGGTAAAGTCACTAAAAACGTGGTACCATATTTTTAATTTGGTGCTTCTAAGCTATTTCTCGAAACGAGGATTTATTTTAAAAATATTCACTTTATGTGTCGCTAAAGTTCATAACCGGCCTTGTTCGTACATTTTCTAGTCTTGCTAGGCAGGGCACAGCAGTTGTCAGAATATATTTTTACCCTGAAAAACAAATTTAAATTCACGAATTTCATATATGCAGTGTTATCATTTTTTTTTATATTCCAGGCCAACAAAACTTATAATTTCGCTTGTCGTTTTGTGTTCCTTGCACCAACAATTCTTCACTTAGATTTTTACACTGAAAACCATATATAAATTTCCGAATATCATTCTCAGTGTTCCCATGTTTTTTTTACATCTCAGGGCCAACTGAACATATGTTCTTAAATGTTCCACACGAGCCAAAAAAGATTCTGAGTTCATTACGGCGAGTGTGAGAACCGATTTGCAATTCCCGCCATACATGCATAGGTTCTTATGGATCGACTGAATGTTCCGAAGATCTTAAATACGTTATCGACTTGGTGAACGTAATCAAATCTATAGATCACTATACTTGCTGTTTGCGATGTTTTGTTCATGTACTTGGAACGGGAATGCACCAGCGGGTTCTGTAGTTCGGGTCCTGATATGGATCTTATTATTGGTTTCACTATACTCGGGTGATGTAAGAAAATCTTACAAAATGCATAAATTGATTTGCAATATAAATTTCTCGTTCCCAGCCTACGTGCAAATCCGAAAATAATATTGGTATTCCTGAATTATGCGTACCAAGATGGCGGACACCGGGACGTGGTGTGTGTACCAGGTTGAGGGTAGGCCATAATTTCAGGTACAGGTACTACAAGAGTCACTTGGCTAGTCCCCGAGATCGTATTAACACTAAAATAAGGAAAATTGGAATAATATTACGGCCGAACCCTGACCTGGTACACATACTACATTCCGGTGTCCGCCATCTTGGTACGCATACTTCAGGTGTACTAAAAATTTAATGGCATCTTCGGCGCCATGAGCAAAGTAGTTGATTATTAAATGATTAAAAATCCAGTGTATACCAAAATTGTTAAATAATAAATGTTTTACAGAAGACGAAAAAAGTCAGTTTGGTACGGCGATTTTGAAAACTGATTTGCAATTCCTGCCGTGCATGTTTACGTCATCATAGACTGACTGACTGACTGACTGAATGTTCCGAATATTTCGAATACGTCCCCGAACTCGAAATAACTAAAATTGGAATGGAAAAGTAAATTGGAATAAAATTATGACCTAACTCTAACCTGGTGCACATACTACGGAGTAGCAAAAATCGATTAGAAAATGGTACCAACAGCAACATTTATTTTTTTTACAAATGCTTTGCATTCAAATAACAATCATGAATTTATCATTCTTTTGCCATTTTACAGGTTCAAGGAAATTTCATATTATTCGAGTTTTCAAGAAGACCGGCCACGACATCAACCGACTAAGGTGAGAAACAATAAATATATAACTACGCTAAATAAAAAGCATTCATTCAATGCAGTATATATCCTAAACACAGCATTTGAGGAGAGGAGGGGGGCACAATGCTAGGCGCGAAGCTGGCTGTATTTTTTAATCTGCTAATGAAAATAACACTTTAAATATCACTGCAACAGACGGGCCATAAGTGCTGAAAGCCATCGGAATGGGGCCCACGACCCACAGAAGGTTGGGAACTCTGATCTAGGCTATTCCTCAAAACAAAGATTTTAAAAACACTCATTTAACAACAGGTAATGAGTCGCTATAGATCAGTGGGGAGCAAGGTTTTTTAACCGGGGGCCAAAAATGTTGCCCACCTGGAATGGCGGCAATAAATAGTATTTGAGGGCACCGGAAGTATTGTTACCAAAATGACACACAACCTGAATCTTACCTGGTACACTTACTGTGTTCAGGTTGTGAGACATCTTAGTACGAATACTTCGAGAGCACCCATATATACCTTGTTCATCGAGCCTTGCTATACATAGCACGTCATTTTATACAGCAGGTGTTTGATTGCCTTGGATTTTTACCCTGAAAAGCGGATATACTGAATATCATAATTAGTGTTCTCGTTATTTTTTTTATCCCAGGTCAACTGAACGTGTCGTTTAAGTTCGTTGTACGAACACTTCTCAATCAATGTAGAATCAGAGCCATCGGGCAAAAAGCAAAGCTCGCGAAGATGGAAGATAGGACTCTACGCTTCGCTAGAGGATTCTTCACTTGTGTGGTACTACAAATTTCGTCTGTCGATTTATTAGTTAGTCAGCGAGGAATGACTAGACATGGTTTGACAGACGAATCTAGACTTGGTGTTTAGATGGCTCTTGTTAGGAATGTTTACCGAAGAACTACTCAGTTCGGCGGGTGACAGAAATTTGAGAATTCAAATGATTTTTAATGCTAATCTGCACTTTATGGGCGTTTATATTAATCAGCATAAATAAATTGCTGATTAGACGTTTATTTAACATCATTCTGATGTATCGATCCACGCAGTAATAATTTCGTGGACGATTTCTTACGATTAATATTTGAAATAGGGAAAACTAACCATATTTTCTTTCAATAATGCCGAAACCTTTTGATAATTAATATTACAATGTGATATCTTTGAAATTAAACAAAATTTGCCCCGTTGATAGACCAAATTAAATAAAGGATGGTTTCGGTTAGGCTTAACACTGCACTGAATTATGTATTGTTAGTTAGAAAGGGCGTTAGGTTTTTATTCCATACTCTGGAGATTAAGCTTCAAAGTCTTCTAAATTAAATCGGTCACGTGGAGCACATATTTGAATGAGACTTAAGCTTTTCCCCTTTTGCATATTAGGCCAAAAGTGCAGGGTCTCACAAATTGTAAGACGAAGCAGACGAAAGACTTCGGAAGGTACAATAGATCCTCTCGTGTGCAATAAATGGCAATAACTTTCTCTAGAGCAGGGGTGGCCAACCTTTCACATACCATGCGCCACGTTTTAAACATAATGTTTCAGATGCGCCGTAAATCTCTTGTAATCCCACGCCCGCTTCTTGTTGAAATTATATAAATTCATAATACACACACTGACACACATATATACACACGTATATGTAGTTTTTACAATTTACAACTTCACATGAATAGAAATTAAGCAAGGAAGTATAATAAATAAAACTGATCAATTTTATTTAAGTACCGCCTTTATGAGACTATTGCTGCTGTTTTACTTTCGCCAGTTTTTTTTATTCTTGGAGTTAAGTTTGTTACTGAGAGGAGCAGTGCATTTTTCAAATTTAAATCTGTAAGTCTTGACCTCGCTTTGCTTTTAATTACGGTAGTTTCATGGCAGAAAATGTTTGTTCACATCTATATGTCGTTCCGAAACGACATATAAAACCCTGGGCAAATTTTCTCAGTTCTGGAAAATTTTCACGGAGTAACGGTTGCCAGAACTTGATCATGTCAAATGCACTTGGGACTGAAGAAAGCTCATCAAATTTAATTTTCAATGATGGATGAGTTTTCAAGTCAATTAGTTCCAATTGTATATTGCTTGGCATCTTCAATATGGTTAGTTCACTAAGTGAAAATGGGTTTATGAAAACAAGTATAGAGTCTTCTTTCTTTGAAATATCATGAAAACGACTTTCAAATGTCTCTTGCAATAACTTGATTTTTTCTGTGTATATTGCCAAATTGCCATTACCAGCGGCACATTTACGGTGTTCTTTTATGTGAGGAAATTGGGACAAATCCTCTTTTTCCAACTTGGAAACGAAAAGTTTCAACTTCATCTTGAATGCGATAATGTCATTTACTAAGCTTAAATAGTTTGCTTTTGCCTTGCAGTCTCAAATTTAGATCATTGAGATGGCTAGTAACATCAACTAAAAATGCCAAATCAAATAGCCAGTTTTTATCACATAAAAGTGGTCTTTCCTCAGATAGCTCGTTTTTCTCTTCGAGAAAATCATGGACAATTTTGACAAGGAAAGGGTTAAAGATGCAATGCGCCATCTCTAATCATGCAATGCGCCACGTTTGGCGCATGCGCCATAGGTTGGCCACCCATGCTCTAGAGGAATTGTTTGAAAAAATCCAAATCATTTGTTTGCATTATTACGATATTCGGATTTATTTGAAAATCATTGGCCACTATTGCACTTAAAGAGGTGAAGTCTTGGTTTAATATTGAACGGGTTTTCTAACCCAGATTCAATATTGCCAAGCCCAGTAGCACTAAGCTTCTGGTAAGGTAGTTAGACTAGGGCAATAGTAGTTGGCGACTTGAGCATTGTGGCACACACAATTGTATTATGCAGTTAAACCCATAAACCACGAACAAACGATGATCCAAAACTAAAATTTAACTTATTATTACGATTAGGTCAACTGTGCGCCAATACAAAGTTGTCTGCAATTCTTCTTAGATGTTGCCTCTAGGTCTTGGGCAACTTAGGTTTTTAGGCCGGTCGGCTTTCAGTTTATATATGGGTTCAGTAGGGCAGTCATGAACAAACTCATAAATTGCAATATTTGGGTTCGTGTTTATGATTGCAGGGGGAGCTGACGCCCGCGCTACGATCTGGATAGCCTAAACCCCTGGTGCTTGCACCATTTACCTAGAATTCACTCAACGTAGCAGAGTGAAATCGCCCGCGCACATGATGAATACAGATTTGGTTTAAAAAGCTGACCTTAAGCAGGTTTGAATATGTAGGGAACGCTCCGTTCATTGCAATATTAGATCAGGTCGGCGTAAATAGACTTCGTCAAACTAGGGTCAAATATCGTTCGCTGGGATGTTGAGATGCGGGGTTGGGACGGCCGGATAGATAGTTTTTAGTTAGGAATAGACAGGTATAAGGGTGAAGAGTAATTATCACTCGCACTGTTGTCCTCTCTTGTGACTTCAAGCTGGGTTTGATAATTTACTTTTTCACGGTGATAGGGACGCAGTAGGGAAATGAATGATGTAACGGTCCCCAGACATCTTGTCTGGGGATTGAAACTCTTTCTCTTCCAATCTACTTCTAGGCTGTATTTTGACACTTGTGCGTAGTTTTTATTTTCCGTGGTTTATTATCTTGGCGACAAAACCATGTTTAAGCACTGTAATATCGTGCGGTAAAATGCAAGACATTTATCATATTCGACTTGTTTTTTTTATCATATTTACATACACCCTACTGTCGTGCAGTCAAATGCAAGACATTATTCTTGATTTCATGGTTTATTGTCTTGGCGACAAAACCATGTTCATACACTGTGATGTCGTGCGGTAAAATGCAAGACATTTATCATATTCGACTTGTTTTTTTTTATCATATTTACATACACCCTACTGTCGTGCAGTCAAATGCAAGGCATCTTATGTCCAGTGCCGTGAAAACAACTGTACGACACTTTATTTATTGCATTTTTTTGTTATGTTTTAGTGATCCCCTTTCCAGGAAATTTGCTTCTGTATAAACTATCATTTGTTCAACTAACACTGTTTTCATATTTTCAGATATAATTGGAAGAAGATGAACATTATTTTTTTTCAATAATTTTCCGAGACTTTTTACTTGATTCGGCTGATCCAGCTCTATTAATGAACGTCAATTGAGTCGAAAGTTTCCAATAATATAAAATGTCTGGTCTGAACTTAACTGCAAATACATTTGAGCAGCTAACAGGATTCAGCATTTAAAGTTTTCAGTAATGTGTAATAGCCACCGTTTAAATTTAAAATTCCCTTCTATTATATTTCCTCTCCATGTTTCTCTGTATAAAGATGTCTGATAATATATTTAGAAGCGACTGGTCCGGTTGGGAAAGTCGTTTTTGTTTTGCCACAGGCTTCTCTGAGACAACCTTCGTCCCGAACAGACGCTGAAGACCACAACTTGACCATCGCCAAGAAGGCACTGGCATGCAATTTCCAGTAAAAGGGTGATATGCCGCAAGTTATTTTTAAAATTTTTAAAATGCAAGTTTTCATGTGAACTAGACTTAAAAGCTAACATGGACAAACTACGGCCCGTGGGCCAGAATTAAATCTGGCACGTGTGATGCATCCCCAATCAAACTAAAACCAAGTTTTGATGTTTTAGTTAAAAATACCCCAGCAGGAGATTTCTTGAAATTGCCATGAAATTCAGTTTGGGCACGAGGCCTATTATTTTCCACTTTTGCTTTTGTAACACTATATACTGTTCATTAAATGTAACTTTTTACGTCACACTTACATGACCCTAGGTAGGTAACATTGTTGGCCCTTTGGCTAAAAACCGAATATCATACTTGATGTTCTCATTTTTTTACCAAAGGTCAACACAACCAATACTTGATGTAGAATCAGAGCCTTCGGGTAAAGAGCAAAGGATGGAAGATAGGACATTTCGCTGGAGGATTGTTCACTTGTGTGGTACTACCAATTTCGTCTGCCGATTTATTAGTTAATCAGCAAGGAATGACTAGATAGGGTTCGACAGACAAATCTAAACTAGATGTTTAGATGGCTATTAATTGTTTAGTAGGGAATATCTCAGTCCGGCGAGTAAAATTTAAGAATTCAAATGATTTTTAATATAATCTGCTTTTTATGGGCGTGTACATGATTCATAAATTAATCAATATAAATTGCTGATTGGACCTATATTCGGCATCATTCTGATGTATCGATTCACACGGTAATAATAATTCGTTGACGATTTTATATTATTAATATTCACAAAGGGCAAACTAACCATTTTTTCTTTTAATTTTGCCGAAACCACTCTGTAATTATAATTTGCACTGTTGTATATTTGGGATTCAGGCGGTTTCCATTAACAAATAAAAGTTCGTCTTGGTTTTATTGCTCATAACATGAATTAGACTTTCAGTTACCAGATGACCAATTGAATGGCGGACCTCAACAGACGTTGGATGAGGCACACACATTTCAAGATCATTGACATCATATAATCTCCAGATTCATTGTTCACTTTTACTCGAATGGACACATTTACTGTTTGCTATTATTTTCTTGTTATACTTTGTTATGGGTGCCGCTGCTCGATGACCAAATTTAGTTTCTCGCGGCTCCCCTCATCCTGAGATGCTTTTTATTTATTTATTGCAATTTGTATATCAAGTGTGCTTTCAAGATGATGAGATTTCTGAATAATAGTATCGAAAACTGTTCAAAACCAACTTTATTACTCAAAACTGAGATAATGACTGTTAAAAATATTTGCTCAATTATGAATTGGATCAAAAAATAACTTTGTTCACTCAACATTATTATACATCACACATGGAACCAATTTCCCCATGACGTCGAACAATTTTTCAAAAATGTGAAATTCAAAAGTCCGTGCGTGTTTGGAACTTTGACAAAAGGGTTGCGTGACTTTTTATTCTCAACTCCCGAATTTACAAAAATTTTTCATCGTTGGAAGACAAATATACCCTTATATGATGATGCACAGATGCTACCCATGCCCCATGTTTCTATGTATAGAGATTAAACTCTGAATTCTCCGATCTTTTACCGGTGCTCCCGAAGTATGTGCATTAAGATGGCGCACAACCTGAACATAGTATGTGTACCAGGTTAGGTTATCAGGTTGTGCGCCATCTTGGTGCACATACTTCTGAATCGCCCTTTTATCGGGGTGCTTAATTGTTTCCTATATATATTTAAACAGATTCAATACGAAGGAAACGAAAAAGAAAATCTATATTCAACATCTGTGGATGCGGTGTCACCATACATTCACTAAAAGTTTTCGTATACGAGATCTTTTACTTATCAATTCGGGAATAAAAATTGACAGTTTTGCATGTCAGAATATTGCATGTTAAATTAATTCATACCGATGGCATTTAAATGAAGCGCCTATATCAGACGTAAGTATCCAAAGGCTTGCAATGTTGCAGTCATAAGCATTGTATCTGTGCCAGTGTGAAATACATACGAGTATGTAATAAACATTAATATTTTCTTGCATGATAGTTTATTGTTTGATTTACTGCACGTTACTTTGATATGCATTAACATTTGCATGCTTACCAGAGTTCTCTCAAATGGAGGGAAGAAGCAGATGAGAGAAGAAACGAGATACGAACGTAATCAATTGTTTGGGATTTTTCCCTTTCTGATGTGTACGTTTATAATTTATTGGCCATTGTTTTACTATATATTTCATATTTTAAGGGGACAACATTGTTCCATTGAGCTCGATGTTGCAATCCCACGAATGTCGACGCGCGTTGGACGGAAGAATGCACAAGAAAGCTGCCTTAGATATTCAACAAGTGCTAGCATGATGCCGACAAACCAGATGATGAACAGGAAGGATAATGAATGTGTTAGTGACTGCGGAGGACTTAAATCGTGGAGGATGAATAAACACAATGGTGTAAGTATTCATTTCTATATTGAAACGAAATTTATATATTTCGGGTGCTTTTCTATGTTGCATTTATGTGGAGAGTTGAAAAACATGATATTGCAAGTTGAAACTGGGCAACATGGTTGTATGGCTCTATAAAACGCTCAGGATGATTTGTTGAGATTGATCTACAGTCATGCTTCAACAAACCACGACTTTACACATTCTTATTACAGATTCTACGTTTAAGTTGATATTGTTGGTGGTTCCGATGTAATTTGTTAAACTTTGGCAGATTATTATAAGCCAACAAAAACGAATCAAACATGGACTCGTTTTATCGCCTATATTTGTGCCCTTAACCATGTTTGTTTTATTGCCCATCTATGTTCTTTTTTGTCTTGAAGTCTGCGTTTCAACATTTTTTGCTGGCCGCATCTATTCTCTTTGCTGGTTGTATCTAATCATTTTTTTGCTGGCTGGGTCTAACCATTTTACCATTTTTTCGCAGGTTGGGTCTAATCGTTTTTACCATTTTTTTTTGCAGGCGGGTATCTAACCCTTTTTATCATTTTTTCGCAGGCAGGGTCTAACCGTTTTTATCATTTTTTCGCAGTCGCTGTCTAACCGTTTTACCATTTTTTGCAGGCGCTGTCTAACCGTTTTTATCATTTTTTCGCAGTCGCTGTCTAACCGTTTTTACCATCTTTTCGCAGTCGCTGTCCAACCGTTTTTACCATTTTTTTGCAGTCGCTGTCTAACCGTTTTCACATTTTCTTGCAGGCTGGGTCTATCCGTTTTTAACATTTTTTGCAGTCGCTGTCTAACCGTTTTTACCATTTTTTTTGCAGTCACTGTCTATAGCAAGAGCACGGGCGGCATTTGGATAAGGGCGCACAATAGTCGAAACCTCATTTTGATAAAAACTTCTTGAATAACGTAAAAGTATCCCAAAGCAACAAACCGTAGTTAAATATTTCAGTAAACGATCGATCAAGAGGGCGCATTTTAAACATTTCCATAGGCGCTATTTCACGCAGATACGCCACTAGTGGGGCAAGCTTTGATATCCGGCAAACTCGGGTAGAAAGATGGTTGTATAAAAAAAATTAAAATACACTGTTTATATAATCAAGATGGTACAACAATTCATTCCAATGTTCTTCAACGTACGTGTCCGATTGTCGACTGTCCTTTGATCTTTCCAACCAGAACGCAGCTGAAATATTAAAACAGATTCAACATAGCACAGGGCGATTAGGAATTTCATTTCACACCACCGATGAAAAACAGATCCTAAAAATTTGAACATCGACTTGCACAACTCAAAAATTCATAAGATTCGAAACTAAGCTTCCAACTCGATACATCACGATAGCGATGCTCAAATATATGGACACGAAAACCAAAACGAAGTAATACGAGTATGCAATCTGTCACAGTAGACTACGCCACAGGGTGCGCAATTTTTAATTTTGATTGTTTTAGTAAGCGATTTTTTCATCACAAACAAGAAAAAGATTCCCAATAATGACAATAATATAATAACAAAACGATCTGATGTCCAACGATTTCGGACTCCAGACCGGCAACTTGAGTAAATTCTTCTGCAAGTTTGTGTACCTAATGCTGCAAATAGCAACAGTAACTATAGTTATTTCCGTGAGTGTATTGAGTAAAAAGCAGCAATGAATGGGGCAAAGAAGTGCGTTTTCGCAACTGGAATATTAGCTCACGTACATTACCAAAACTCTCTAAACGGAATAACTTTTGAACTGGTAATGAAATATTAGATTTTAATACTTTGCCCAACAATGACAAATGAGCCTTTATTAACACTTTCAAGTACACAAGACTGCTAATTAAATAAAACGACATCCCGACTATAAAACAATATTATCAAATATTCTAGCTGAAACAATGCGCAAATATAAAAATACCTAATTTGAACAGACAGATCATTTGTGAGATCCGTTGTCGCATCAATTCACTTGTTCCGCCATCCGGACAGAATCTGCATGATAAAATAAAGTTAGATATCGGTCTTCAATAGAAATAGTTGCTGATCGTAAAGAGCAGTGGCGATCGCGCACAAAGGGGGGCTATCTGATAAACCTGGAGAAAACTGAAACCAGAGTTTGCTAACGCATAACAAGGAGAAATAGGCCAAAGAGAGGAAGTATTTGATGATTGTGGAACTCAAGCTGAAGCACGCGCGCATCTCCAGCAAGGTTTCAACATGATAACGAATAATTCATGGGAATCTTTAAATACTCTGGTATAGGTTTGAATCATGGGGTTAAATTATGTGGAAGAGGTTTGTTGGACTCCTGGAGGTGATTTACGTACAACTGTTTCGTCATACCTCCGCCATTTTAAGTTCATGCATCCGAGACTAATAATAACTGGCTAACTAATCCCGATAGGCGATATGGACTGATCACCGGACGAGAAGCCGTTGTGTCCATGTAATCAAGCAGTCTTACGGATTTCCTCTCCACTGTGATAACTATGGAAAGACAAATATATATCTACACTTACTTCAACAAATTGTCGATTGGTGAGATTCGCTTTCACCTTATTCGCTTATCCTCGTAATCAGGACATAACCTGCATGATAAACCTGCATGATAAAATACAAGTTAAGAAACTATCGAATCCGAAATATTCCAGCCCAGTTAAAAACGCCTATATGATTTCAGCAAAAGCGAAATGACCTCCGCCAATGTTATTTTGCATTCATTTTTATTTCACTTAACACATAGGTGCCTATGCCGGTACATATAGAATGTTTCGGCTTGGAATAAATGATAGCAATTAATTTCAGTGTGAATTGAATTCAATTTATGAAACACGGCCACTTGCAAAGAGTAAGAGTAATTTTAGAGCAGTGTTCCAACCTTTATCGTTAAATCCCCCCTTCGTCTAATTTGGAACTTTTTATTATTTTTTGACTTGATGGATCATGCGCACTCACACTTTTGTACCATTTAAAGTGTGTTATAATTATCCATTATAGTAATATTAATAATAAAGAAATACAAATATTAGTAGCGGTATTTCAGCAAATACTGAGCAAAATTCTCCTCGTTTCGGAACGTTGAGGGAAATAAAATTAAAAAGAGTCTATGATAAAAAGTTACCTACCTTGCTTGTGTTTGAGACACTCCGGAAAGCCGTACCTTGCTCCACATGTTTCTCACTTACATTGGATACTTTCAAGCACTGATTGAAAATTCCTGAAGCAAAATAAAATCACTGTAGAAAACACTGTACGTTGAAAATTTTTGAAGGTAATTTCAATTTTCTTTAATTAAATTGTTTAATTCATACTTGTTTTTGGTCTCAGACGCAGCGGAAATACTACATAAATTTAATAAACAGTTTTCAGCTTCCATTAAATACACTAAGGACTAATTGCACACTACAATATCGGTAACACAAACATCGGATTCTGACTATGCCCGTTAAGTATTTGAAAAAAAAAGAATTTTGAAGTTTGTTTCAAAAATAAATCATAAAAATAAATCATAAATCATTCGAATTGAAAAAAAATATAAATACTTACATACTTTCTTATATTTGAGACGTATCGGAAAGTCACTCCTCTAGCTTCCCAAATGAAAACGTTTCCTTTTTCGTTTGAAGAAATTCAATCACCGATTTCAAATTTCTGAAATATAAACAAAAAGATGATAATAACAAGAAAATGAACACGAACAAAAAAACAACAACATATTAGCATAACGATATGTACAGTTCGTGTCCAATAATATTGAAATCAATAAGAAGTAATTACCCCGTCTCTATCAATCGTCACGTGGGCTATATTTAAAAACTGTGTTGATAAAAACTCACTTGTAGCTACCATGTCCAGCTATGCCGAAAATTTGTCTCCCAACCACTTTTGTCTGCACGTGCAAAAAAAAAAATTGGAAGGTCAATCCAGTAGTGAAAAACTTCGCAATTTTAATTCCTATACGAGACAAAAAATAGGACCTGGCATACTTCTTACAAAGGGTGAATTACTTATTGCGTAAGACAGATTTTTATCCCACTCATTGCCTTCATTAACAAAAATACTTGCAATGGTTGACGGAATACAAGGGTATTGGTTTGACAAAATACAAAAGTTACAAAGAATGAAAGGACTTTAACCCGGACTGCAGATGCGCAGTCATCAATATCAACCTAATACTTCATACTTAACTGGATAAATGTTTATTCAACCGCATTTCCTCCAGCAGATCCCGATGCCAACAATTCCAGAATTTGTGATCCAATTCTACCCCAGATCAATAATTTTAGGCCTAATATTAGTCTAACTGCATTAGTGAACATAACTATAAAAACATATAAATTGCCAGCAAAGAAACGAGAAAGCTGTTAATGACGTCAAATCATTTATTAATTGCCGTTAGAATAAATGAATTTGTCGAACAGCCAAAACGACAATATTTTTGAAGACTATTCAAAATGTAAATCTGAGTGCACTTACAACAAATATATGTTTCTCAGCGCAAGAGCCCATGCATTAGTATAAAACCTCCATATCCAATCAGATTCATGTTAAGGGTAATAGAAGAAGACAATACAATGACACTGACGGAATCCTAACACCTGGTTTGACCAAGATTGTATACTATATTGCCATGCGGTTGTGCACTTATAAATGTAAATAAATTGACAGTTACCTTATTAATCCTTGATCGCCTCTCTTCACCTAAATTTCCGTGAGTCTTCGAGTCGGGATTTTGGCAACAATCATCGCTTTAATACTATGTTATGGCCTAAACTGTATTATTATTTAGTTTATCTTCAGCTATTAGTCCATGTATCTTTCGTTTTCATTCCACCTCGACAGTCCCACTTAGTAGACAATTGAATTGTAACAGATTTTCAATTGTTACCTTGCAAAAATTATCGAATATGCAGAACTAATTTTTGATTGTGGACTTCAACCTTTGAAGGAACACAGGTATTTTTCCACCTGCATCAAACAATGATCTCATGTTCTTAAAACAGTGAGATCGATATTTCCACGAAATCCATGCTATTCCAATCTATTTTGCTATATATTTTCAATACATTTGACCTTAATTACTGGTCCGATGCTATAAACCGGAAATAATATTAATATTGCTCAACCAAAATTTCTCCTATCAAAAACGAAACGAACTAGTTTCTGATTGGTTGAATAAAAATAAACCTTCTTTCCGAAAAAGTAATAAATAAAGATAGAGAATTTATCCACAAAACGGAGAAATTCCAAAAGCCTTTAAATAACCCAACTTAACCCAAAATAGCACAGACAGAAAAGAGAAAAAAAAGGGAAAGGTAGGAAATATAGGGGGCAATCCGCAACTATTCCATTCAAGGATTCCCAATAGAACACGTATACCTTCTGATTAAAATATTGCTTTATATGGAGTCCAGATTTTAGAAGTCTAATCTAAACTAAAGTCGTAAGTAGTCGACGGGACTATCGGATAAGTACGCAGATAGAAGACCAATCATAGCAGCAATACAACTTTCCACGTTACAGAATCAACAATTGTAGCTTAAACCTAGGCTTAACTGCATTAGTATAACTGAAAGATATGAAAAAAAAGAACGCTACTTGGGCCCACGTAAAGTCTTGACATGAAAAAAAAGGTTTGGATATAAACAACAAAAGAAGTGACCGTTGAAATAATTTAAAAAAAAATTAAGCAAATAATATCACCTGTACTATATCGGGAACATCCTAACACAACCGCATCTCTGTTGATTTTCTAAATCATCAATGATGTAAATCTTATTTATGAAATGGTCCAAACGTTATTGCTCAGGCATATCTTCCCAGGGGTCTTTGATTCAACACAAGATACTCTCAAGTCAATCTGGTGCTATATTATGGCCTAACTGTAATCCATAATTTGATGAATGTTTTTTAACCGTAATTTTTGTTCCACTCGAGCAGTTTCCGATGTCAACATTCGCAGCTTGTTTACGTTCAGTCAGTTTGCATAGACACGATCTGAAATATGTAACATGGCTAAGATGCAATATATAGGTTGAATAAAAGCTAACACAAGCTAAAAGCAAGAATAGGGCAATTCATATATATGGGATATATCCAAAGCGTAAATTTGAATACGGTTTTAGGTTTCTTACTTGTTCTAACTTGAACATTTCATTGTTCTCGATCGCCTCCATTTGTTTACGCCGTCGTCTTTGATTCAATAATTACACACTAGGAATCATTTAGTATTACGCTATGGGCTAACTAACTGAAAGAATGAAATTATCTCTAATAATCATTGCCGATTTAGATTATCTCACCAATTTCAGATCTTGTAATCTCAATTCCACTTTGTAGACATTTGAATCAATAATTGTAGACCAAAGTTTATAGTTTGACTGCATTAGTATAGCTATAAAAAATGGCTTAAGATACAAGCGTTGGATTATGAAAAAATTAGCGACACAGGTATGCACATAAACCATTAAACCTAAAAATTCACAAACATGAAATCAGTGCTCACCTGACGGCGTCAAATTTGAAAAGAGCGCCTGAGCGCAGACAAATTTTGACGTGGCAAGAAAAAAGTGTGATTATAATAAAGAAACAAAGAGGGCGGAGGAGACTGCAAAATGAGGATGCTTTATCATTCGTTATTAGAAATCACATGTGTAGGTGACGTAAAAAAATAGAGAAACACCACGACGCGCCACGTCCTGGTCGATTGTAGATTAGAACTATTTCGTATTCGTTAAAAATATTCGATAAAAAAAATGCAATTTTTCTACCCCTACCAAGGGCAAATATATGGCGCCCATGGCAAAGTTTAAAATGCTCCTCCCCTGATAGTTAGTTGACAACTTATAATAACTGTTATATAAATGAGATACATGTACGTTATTATTTGTGTAGAAATACGAGTTCTTTCCAAATCGAAATTATTCCATTAAAACATTTTACGATTAAAACTTTCGGCTCTTTTTGCGCCCCTGCCCAGACAGTGACTATGGCACGAGCCATGCTTGCCGCACCTTAGATACGCCACACACCCCTAGTTAGTTGGTTCGTATGTTAAAATACATTTAAGACGATATGTCGAGTAGCAACATTGGGCATCTTAATCATAACTTCATAGGCATAGATAATCAGTTGCAACGTGAAGCGATTGGGATTCATCGCACGTGTCAGATTGAACTAAATAAAAAAAAAATGGTTCCCCGTGCCACACACTATTGGCACTTTTCCGCGGGCCACACAATTTTTCCTCGTAGACAGCCTTTGGCCTGCAGGTTGCACGTCCCTGATTTATGACACAACCAAATAATGCGATAATAATATGGTTGATAACAAATACTTAATTGTAGATAAAATATGGCTATTAGCCTACTTCCTGACCTTGTACTTATCAAGCAATATCATATATCAGCTCAACAAGGCAGCTTCGTTTCCGGAACTGTTAATTAAAAAAGACTGAGATTTATGCTTGGTTTTGATTGAATAATTACATGAGTTAACAGGGGGTCACGACAAAGGTAAATAACGTCGATTTCAAATGTTATGGAGGTTCTCAGACAAACGCGAGAATAGTTTTATTCGGAAAATATTTTAATTATTAATCTGTGAAACTCGGGATTTATTTTTAAATAAAATGCGAACAGGGTCATAATAAAAGTTCATCAAAATATTCACTTCCTCCATTCATTGAAGACAAACATGCCATATATAAATGATTTATTGGTTGATTGATAAGTAGTCGACGATAAAGATTTATGCAAGTTTTTAATAGTTTAAATCTTCTGACAAATTAGAATATTCTTTCACGATTTTCCGCTTTTTCTGAAGGTAACAAAGTTTAACGTCTGTGGCAAGATTATATAAATTTGATTAATAAATATGTGCTGGTTTTCTCGGAATTTTGATTCCAGATTTTTGTGCATTTTATATAAATATATTTGCAGTCGAATTTTAGAAAATTGCGAGCCTGGGCATCGTGATACGTCAACTTGAGGGTAACAGATTGGTTATTCTCGCGGTAAGTAGTTAGTCACTACAGTCATACGAGACGACTTCTTTCGTGTGTAGGTGAACCTGGAACAGCCTAATAAGAAGCATATGACGATGGCGCCTTACATTTGAAAACATATAGAGAATCTGTTGCTGAGTAGATGCCAATCGAAATGACCCACAGACAACTAGAGTGGTTGAATTAATATGTCCCAGAAGAAGCACCAGTGAACAGATTATTTGATCCCAATTGGAACCAAATAGATTCATATACTGAACAGAATACATAGATGATTGAGTGGGGATTAAACAGTAGGTAGTTTTGGACAATAATAGTTCTTTTACGGAATACCTTGCTATAGATAAAACTATAAATTTTCCTCATTTTTGGAGTAAGAGACTTGAATAAATACCGAATAATAAGTATTCCCTGGGGATAATTTTGAAATTTCGATTAATTTAATTTGTCAAGAATATTCATACTTATCACTAAATGGAATTAGAATTTAGTCTTTAACTTAGTTGTGAACCTGCTTGTCTATATAATTATCCGCGGATGTGCAAATCACGCTTTATCTCTTTGTTTCCTTGTTATTTGAGTTGAACAGCAAATTGATCAACAAACAAGTGAGGGAAGGGTCATAAAGACATTTTAAGCCATTTTCACAGTTGAAAAAAATTTATCTTTTCTTAAAAGCTTGTCACAAACAAGAACTATCAAAGGTAAGAACAATAAGAATGATGAATTACGAATTCTTGATACCCCTGTAATTAGTTTCATTGATAATTAATTGTCTTATCAATTGTCATTTCTCATTTATTACAAATACACGACAAACAGACACGAACTTAGAATGAAAACAAATCAGACACGGAACGCAATAATATCAAAATAATACCTTTTTATAGAGGATATCTTTAGAGAATATTTTAGTAGTTAAATATGAACAAAATACGCGGATGTGAATATTTTCTAAACAATTTATTCCAAATTTAGCAAGATAGGCATGAGATCTAAATCAGGCAAAAATTATTTACGAGTCGCCATTTTAGGCACAATGCAAATTTGTATTCCTGGAAGAAATGTCAGTTTAATAAATTTTAGTAACGTTATACCAAGTTTGACACTGGAAAGAAAATACGTCAGAATATTGATTAGTCCCACAAAATCTCCGGAGGGAAATTTCGTGTTTTATTAGTAAAAAACAGACAGATTGGTCCGGTGGAGCACAGTGGGAAGTTTATTGAGAATACAAGATTTTTTAAATCTATAAGTCATTTTGGTTCGATTACTTAATTGCTGGACTAGTCTTTTCTGCACTAGACGCTTGACCTCGCAATATCTCGTATAATTAATTAGTCTAATGTTGGCCTCTAATTTCTTTATGCAGTAATTTTTACATTGCAGTCGCAAAGAGATATCAAAATCGGTTATTTGATAGTTTCTGCAGTGAACGCGTGTACAGTTGTGTCGCCTCTAAGTTGATCAGACTGTTAGATAGTAAATTATGTAAAATGCATAACGGTTCACACAAGTTG
This sequence comes from Styela clava, assembly GCF_964204865.1. Classification (NCBI taxonomy): domain Eukaryota; kingdom Metazoa; phylum Chordata; class Ascidiacea; order Stolidobranchia; family Styelidae; genus Styela; species Styela clava. Next base: position 9,900,746 of record NC_135254.1, read on the forward strand.
CAGTCAGACCCCGGGGCCTTTTTTAATAATAATCGACTCAAATTGAATCGATTAATAAATGAAAACCTGAAAATTAGTTTAACGCAAATATAGAAATTTTGTAATTTTTAACAATTAAACTTGGCGATAAGTATGAAAGCAAATATTAGGTCTTTTTTTCTATAGAATATGAAAATGAAAACACGGCGACATTGTCTGTTGTTGGAATTGTGTGCTAAAGTTGGGGGCGCTTTAATGTTATATATCAAATGTTTATTACGTATGCATTGTTGCAAAAATTGAAGTTTTAATAATGTAGAAAAAAGATTGAAATTGGATTTTTAATATCCCTCATGATGAAATGTTTTTTTTTAACCGAAAATATGCGTTTTTATTCAAGCAGCATTAAATGAAAGGATCATCTTGCAAAAATCGAAATTGGAATTTTTGAAACATTCTCTGCGTATACTACAACTGCAATGTGAACAATGTATTGTGAATTATCAAAAAATAAAAATACGATGATGAAGAAATAATAAAAGCAAGCCCAAAATATTGCGATCATACAAATCGGAAAAGGTCGAGAAAAACATAATTTTGAGGTTTTTTCAAATTAAATAAGTTAAAACTTGTCAAATATGATAAATGTGTTGTTGAATTGATGTACTCTAGCTAGCCCATTTAACATATAATTCCTAAACTTACTTAAATAGGCGCGTCGGCCATATTGTCCATCAATCAAACATAGAGTGAAATGTGAAACTGATCATTTCATAGTATTTAAAATCTAATCAGATTCGAATTCCATACGTTATCAATTCGATTAGTATCATTGCATTGAATATGCAAGCGCTTCGAACATGTCATTCGATAACGTATTTATATCCCACACGTTAATTATTAAAATAATATGGAGAATGACGTTTATTACTATAATATGTTGAACACTATAAACAGATTGTTTGGCTAAATTTCAACACTGTAAAAAATCTTGAGTCAGTTACTAGAAATTGTCAGTAATTGTAACCTCAGGATTTGTAATACTTGCCATATACGTGCTGCTCCTGATTTCAATAAGCACTAATATAGACTACGCGCACCAAAGAATAAATTGTCTAAATTAAATTACCGTCGAATACTAGGTGAATGATACTCATTACTCATTTTGATGTTTTAGTTTCATTATGGACAAGCACACGGGAATTCCAAGGAGCATTCCAGTTGCGTCGTTATTCATTTCAATACGTTATCATTTAAATCTGTTATTCGTGGATAACGCGTTTTATTAATTAATACTTGAGCTTAGAGCCATATCGTTTTTCGTTTGAACAACAGAGGGGTGATAATTTGATTGTCGTGGTGTATTTAGATTTTTGAGACGTAGCAATTCACCGACGATTTGTGTATTTCAACCGAATACCGAAAATTCTGGTTTGTTTGAATATTTTTACAAATTACCAATTTCTAAATGTTATTTTGATAAATGACGATATGTTTTTTCTTATGTTTGGCTTTTTCAATCGATAATAGTAATTGGAAGATTAATATTGAGGTACCAGATCGAATTATATTGATATTAATAATATACGACATGCAACATCATATGTTTCATTGATATTGGATTATCATAATCTACTTATGTCAGCATAGATTAGTGTAATAGAATGAAAAGTTATTCTTAGTATAGATTGTACTAAAGCGAGTTCGAGATAATTCTTCGCTAATGTGGGTACCATAAATATTGAGTTAAAACAATGAATATTCAACAGAGGTGCAATTTTTTACTTGTCGAGTTGTTGTCAATTTGTCTATTGAGCTAATATCAGTCTCTAGGCAGTTCGTAGATTAGAACAAAAAACAAACATTTTGTTTGATTTATCATACATTCACGCAATATGATATACTATCCCAACAGAACAGTGAACAATTGTAAATTGATTTGTTTATTTTAGCGTCCGTGTAGGTTGATTGTTTTCTTCGTATTAAAGAGGTTTTGATATCCACAGAAGGTATAATTTGCAAATTTGAACTTGAAAAAAATTTGAAATAATTTATGAAGAATTCAGTCGCGAAAGAGACAACTCTGAAAATTTATTTTACACAAATGGATATATGTTTTATTTTTTAAAAAAAGTAGAAATTGCCGCATTTGACTTGTCTTTAAAAAGTGGTTGTCGTGAGCTCAGTGAAAAATAAGTTTAAGTTGTTTTTGCTATCATGTTTGTTTTACTAAAATTATTTCGGTAGTCTGTATAGAAGTTTCAGCAATTTTTGCTATTCCTGAATATGCATTTTTTCGAACATGCGTTTACAATGATCGACTGTGTGTCAAAAGTACAATATCATGACGACATTTTATGTAAATTCATATCCGCGTTTAGAGCAAAGAAAGGAGACTAAAATGAGAAAGTTGTGAAACTAGCACAGCGTTTCCCAACCTTTTTTGGTCGCGGACTGTTTTCTCACCGGCGAAAACCTTTGCGGACTCAACGTGCGTTTATTGCAAATGTACTCGGTGTGAAAAAGTAATAAAACCAAACACAACAGAATTTTACGATTTCCAAAATCGAAAATTCGCCGCAATTGCGCGTTTGTTGAAAGAGTCGAGTTTCTAGTGTGTATGGCCATTTCTGTCGCACAATATTCAATCCATGACAACGACGAGAATTTAAAATTTCTTTCTATTTCAATTTAATTGTGTTCATGGTCACCGCGGTCGCGTCGACTTATGACAAGATGAGAGAGCATTACTTCTTTAAAATGCCATGGCTATCTGCAAACATAATAATATGAGAATATATTGCCCGATTATATTAGTTTTGATACATATTTTTTTGCGATCTTGCGAATTTGTTATCGCCGTTAGAAAATTTCTACTATCTGCTATAAATTTCCAGAAAGTACAACTTGATTTAGTATTTAATAAAAATATAATCAATGTATATATATTAGTAAATCAAAAAAAACATTCATCGCCCTGTTTTAATATTAATTTAGTTGTGATCATTTTAATCTGCGGTTGTGTTGACGAAATAAAAGCAATACTACTCAAGAAATATCACGACAATCCGTGGACACAAAAATGCGTGGTGAAGTGCCCGATTATATTTTGTTTTGATTCGTGTTTTTGTAAATTCAACAAATCTGAGCTGTTCGTACAACACTTACGGCGCTCCAGTACTGCACGTACCAGAGTCGAGACAGTAAAGCAAATAATCCAAAGGGGAAAAGCACTTAGTACAGTAGCACCCAAATTTTTGCGATTTGCAATGTATAAAAAAGCGTTTAAATTCGACAAATCTGAGCTGTTTGTACAACACGTACGGCGCTCCAGTACTGCACGTACCAGTGTCGAGACAGTAAAGCAAATAATTTTAAGGGAAAAAGCCCTTATTACAGTATACTACAGCAGCCACCGAAATTTTGCGATTTGCAATGTATAAAAAAGCGTTTTTAATCTGTCGTGGACCATCATAAAACAAAACTTATGGTGTTATCCATTTTATTTTTAGTATTGCCGCTTTTCAATTAAGAAAATTTAGGTTGCCAACATTGATACCTACCAGAAAAAAAAAAACATTATTCCTAGTTGTTCAAGCGCGCGAGAAACACCATTAAGGTATCTATCCACGCGTGTGCCGACTCGTGTTTTCGTCGGAAATCCGGAAGTGAGTTGTGAAATCCAATCGTTTGATTAAGCGACGCGAAAGTGACCTGCGCGTCACCTGTTATCAAATTTTCGAATAGTAAATTGCTATTATAATAGTTGAATATATGCCCAGCCCTACTCAGTATCCAGTAAATATTGAATCGACTAATGTTATGTGCATGAATAAACTTGCCTTTTTATGTTTAATTTAAATTCTAACGTAAAATTGTAACTTGGCTGATGGTTAAGTTTCGCAATAATGTTTTCAGCCCGCCGTGAATTTCTGGCTCGTTGCGGACTCATTCAAACACTCCGCGGACTCTGGTTGGGAAACACTGAACCAGCATATTGCAAACAAGTAAAAATGATCATATAATAAAAGTCATTTGAAAGTATTTCGCACGACCAATAATGCACTAAAAGTAAAACAGTATAGCGAGATCTTCCATCAATTTTTCTTATGAGGGCACTGTATAAATGTTTTTTTTTTCAGTACAGATGAAGTTTCTGCATTGATTTTACATAACGTATGACGTACTCAACGTATAACGTATTTACTTATCGTGTTATTACTCTGTTCTAACGTGCGCACCTGGTAAAACTTGCACATGATGCATTGCATGTTACATCTTCTGTTTTATGTCTGAAATGTGTTTTTTAACCGAAAATGAGCGTTTTCAGTCAATCAAAATTAAGTGAAAGGAACATCTTGCAAAAGTCAAAATTGAAGTTTTTGAAACATTTTCTGCGTATACTATAACTGCAATGTGAACAATTTATTGTAAATTATCAGAAAAATACCATGATAAAGAAATAATAAGAGCAAGCCTAAAACATTACAACCATGCGAATCGGAAAAGGTCAAGAAAAACACTATTTTGAGGTTTTTTTTCAAATTTGATAAATGTGTTGTTGAATAGATGTCTTTTAGCGAGCCCATTTTGTATATAATCCCTAAACGTAAGTACCAGGTCGCGTCGGCCATATTGATTGTTCATCAATCAAATATGGAGTGAACTGTGAAACTGATCATTACATAGGATTTAAAATCAAATACCAGATTCGACTTCTATACATTATTTATTCGATTGATATCATTTCATTGAATAATCAAGCGCTTTGAATATGTTATTCAATAGTGTATTTATATCCCACACGTTGATTATTAAAAATATATATTCGTAATATGGAGAATAGCGTTTATTAGTATAACATGTTGAACACTATCAACAGATTGTTTGGCTAACTTTCACACTGTAAAAAAAAGCTTGTTTCAATCACTAGAATTTGTCAGTAATTGTGTTTGTAATTGTAATTGTGTAATTGTAATTGTGACCTCACGATTCGTAATATTTGTCATACGTGCTGCTCATGATTTCAACAAACGGCACAAATATAGACTACGCGCAGTAAATAATAAATTGTCTAAATCAAATTACGGTCGAATACCAGGTGGATGATACTCATTATTCATTTTAATGTTTTAGTTTCATTATGGACAAGGATTCGGTAATTCCAACGGAGCTTTCCAGTTGCGTCGTCATTCATTTTGAAACGTTATCATTTAAATCTGTTATTCGTGGATAACGCATTTTATTAATTAATACTAGAGCTTACAGCCATATCGTTTTTTGTTGAAACAACAGAGGGGTGATAATTTGATTGTCGTGGTGTATTTAGGATTTTGAGACGTAGCATTTCACCGACGATTTGTGTATTTCAACCAAATACCGAAAATTCAGGTTTCAATGAATTGGTTTCAACAATGAATATTCAACAGAGGTGCCATTTTTACTTGTCGTGCTGTTGTCAATTTGTCTATTGAGCTCATATCAGTCTCTAGGCAGTTCGTGGATTAAAACAAAAAAAAACATTTTGTTTGATTTATCATACATTCACGCAATATAATATACTATCCCAACAGAACAGTGAACAATTGTAAATTTATTTGTTTATTTTAGCGTCCGTGTAGGTTGATTGTTTTCTTCGTTAAAGAGGTTTCGGTATCCACAGAAGGTACAATTTGCAAATTTGAGTTTGAAAAAAATTTGAAATAGTCTATGAACTTCAGTCGCAAAAGAGACAACTCTGAAGTTGTTTACGCTATCATGTTTGTTTTACTAAAATTATTTGGGTAGTCTGTATAGGAGTTTCAGCAACTTTTGCTATTCCTGAATATGCAATTTTTTCGAACATGTATCCACAACGATCGACTGTATGTTAAAAGTACAATCTCATAACGTCATATGTACATTCATATCAGTGGTGGGATTCAAATTTTTTGTCAGCCGGTTCCTTCACAAAAGTCATATTTTTCAGCCAGTTCTGTTACAAAGTAACCAGTAATGCTAACCGGTTTGCTGATCTCATAACTTTCCGTCAGACGGTTCTACAGAACTAGTGCGAACCGGCTGAATCCCACCACTGATTCATATCCGCGTTTAGAGCGAAGAAAGGAGAAGCGGTTGCGAAACTACCAGACTGCAAGTGACAAGTGAAAATGATCATATATTCAAAGTCATTTCAAAGTAATTCGTACAGCCAAAAATGCACTAAATGTAAAACAGTATAGCGAGATCTTCCATCAATTTTTTATATTTTCTCAAAAAGACATTGTATAAATGTAAGAAAACATATTACCATTTTAATATGTTTAAGTACAGGTGAAGTTTCTGCAATCATTTTGCATAACGTATAACGTATGTAAGGTATGACGTATGAGGTCCTTTTTTTGTCGTGAGATTACTCTGTTCTAACGTGCGCACCTGGCACAACTTGCACATGATGCATTGCATGTTACATCTTCTACGTTATCTAAACATCTTGAGAGTAAGCTTTGTTTTTTGTTTCTGTTATTATCTTACAGTATTCATCGAAATAGTCTTATATATAAGCCAGGATCTCCAGCACACAACCTTGTAAAACTGTGCTACTCTTCTATGCTGAAACATATTGGTACCGACGTACAATACACAACATGGAGGACAATATAAGGTAGTTTTGAATTTGGAGCTTGAATCAAGTTATTGGCAGGAATATTAAGTCACTGTTTTTTGTCATATTAGCATAAATAAGGATTACAGACAAACATTTATTTGTACAAAATTTATTTTTAGTATGGTATCGAATACACTCGAAGTGAGAGCATGGGCCGGGGCGTAAACTTACAAAGCATGCACGGCTTTTCATGTATTTTTATGAATGGGTCTCTACAGAATAAAAATCCAAGCCTATCTTTATGAAGTTCCGTAGTGACAAATACACTCGAATTAATTTAAAGAGGGTTTGTTATGAAATGTTTAGGCATGGTTTTTTATTACCGTAAGTCATTTCAACGGTATTGTTGAAGTAATTTTTGAAGTGTACCTAACTAGTAACTATTATTTTTCCCTCTAATAACAAATTGTCGTGCACTTCCAAATTTTTCAATTCAATTTTTAGATCAGTATTCAAAACAATAATGACGTCACAATTACCTAGTAATTGAATACGTATCGTTATTATAGTACGCAATATTGGCTAAACTTGAGTTCATATGCCATGCAAAGTAGTTTTAATTTAAATTGAGTTATTAATGTAAACATATAGGTACGTAGGCACGCTTTATTCTCAATGAATGAAATTATGACGTAATTTTCGTGAAATCGGAAGACTTTTCTAAGATTTTAAGTTACTTTTGTAGGCCATGTTCATGCATACTTGATAATAGCTTGTGTATTTATATATAAATACAAAGACACAGCACGCAAAGAAAGAAATTTATAGAAAACTTAAAAAATCTAAGGTTTATTCATATCAGACATGAATTAGGTGACATGGCGACTTCAAAGTCTGAAAGAGGTTGATTCAATATAATAAAACAGTAAAAAAATCAGTGAAATTTCCCCTATTTGAGGGTAATTAAATACTTTTGGTTGCGATGAAAATAGATTCATCGATACTTCTATTTAAATTATATTATATTAGTAATAGAAATTAGATAATCATGTAATCATTACTGGAAATAATAGTAATTTCACCGTTTTATTAATACGGATGCAAATCAATAAGACAATGATAGCTTCAGACTTAACGTGTGTGGTGTCAATAATAAACGTTGGTAATTTTGTCAATTCGAGTTTTAAATAAAGATACAAATGAACCAACGTGACATCATTACATCAGTATTAATTTGGCAAAACGTTATTGAGTTGCTTACAGTTTTAATATTCAAGAAATGGTCTAGAATTCACCTGATTAAAAGTGGATTTGTCTACACATGAACTATTATACTTTGTTATTTTGAACTTTCTATCATCTGACGTAATATCTTTAGAATTTTATACACTGCAATACTGCATTATCATTATTTCTCTAAACGAGGTTTTGTAAAAACGACCACTGTGAGGATAGATTATGCTGTGTTTTTTGCCTAGCTCAAATTAACATATTTTTTGCACAAACTGGTGAGTATGGTGTTCGAGATATAACCCGTGTTGCCAATATTGCTGGACCAAGCGCGCTAGCAGAAAATTAGTCATCGCCACCGACTATAAAAAATGTTCTTTCGTTATTTCGTGTATGTATGGATTTACTAAAATGTTGTTGTTCGTAAAAACCGCTTCTCTTCGCAACTAAGGGACCAATTTGTATGAATTTCAAGGAATTGAAAATGGTTGAAGCGCAAGAAAGCTATTATTTATATCAATTTTTAAATCAATCAATTTCCTCTGAGTCAATGCGGATGCCAATGTTCCACCCCAGAAGTTTGCTTTCTATTATAATTTTATCGATTGTAACACTTTCCTATGATACACGGTAACAACTTTATATAACATTTGATTTTTATGTGTATATGTTTGAGCATTGCTTTCTTGTTTTATGAATTTTGTAATTTCATGTTGTAATTGCCATATTGCTGTGACGATCAAATGTACGCTAATGCATGTACTTACATAAACATCACATAAAATTTCACAATGACCGTAAAACACGAAATTGGGTATTATTTCACCAAACGTATGACGTAGATATCACATCGCCTGATTTTACTTCCGCTATCCACGTGTAGATAAACAATAAAATATTGTTCAATATTCTACCGAGCATTGGTGAATAAAACATCTTTGTTCAGAGAAACTCTTTTGTTTGCAATTGCTGCTTACTATTGCAATTTCAAGTCAATGTGTAAGCGATATAGTGTAACATATTTGTATTCAACTTTCGGCGTCAAATGTGGATTTTGTTAAGATATGGAGAGTTCGCTGAGGTTACATATGAGTATATCAAAAGACTGATCGTCACACGACGCATATGTTGAACCTCACAAAGGTTGTAATAATATCAAAAGTTCATTACCTTTTATACTATCCAACATGACTCGATGTTGTATGTTTCGCTGCTAGAAGACATACGGGGGATCCGCTGGATTCCGTCACACTGCTTACGTTTCTTTGATGGATTTACATTTGTATTTGTATAAGTAAATAAATGATTGAACGTGTATTTACAATTTTGCTCTGATTCTTACCAATACGTCATATTGCCTTTCAGTACCACCGCCTGGACTATGACAACACAAATGAACGGAATGCAAATTTTCCACCTCGTATTTTTATTACTTGTTTGTTTAGTTGGAACTATAGGAAATATCATGACAATTGTGGCGGTCAGGATTGAACGTAAACTCAGAGAATCGGTGAGTATGAAAGAACTGATTAATACAAGTAACAGTACAACGATATTATAAAACTTTCAATGATTCTATTTTGTTTAGCTGTCAAACATGTTCGTTATCAATCTGGCTTTGGCGGATTTGGTTGTTTGTTCCATTGTTGTCCCAATGATGATATCTCATGACGCACACGCTGAAATATTACCAGGACCCTATTTGTGCTACATCATGGTTATAATATCTGGAATCGCATGTCACACGGCAGCTGCCACAATGACTGGTATTGCTGTAACAAGGTAAATTAGTACTTTTTACACCTACTCCCCGCAACTTTTCTTGCTTTTTTTTCGATCACCTGTTTCTCCTTTTCCCAATCGGTGTAATTATTGGAGTTGTTGTTAAAGCTAGTATTTCTCTGCAATCATGGACCAGGCAATTACAAAATTTCCACACTCGAGATTTAAAAAAAAAAACGCTACGAAGTTATTACTTTTACTTTAATTTTTTCTAAACTCTATAGGGGCCAACATTTTACCACACATTTTGCTGGCTCACAATCGCATCTTCATTTCATTTTAGATAACATTTGGCTGGAATTTTGATGATATTGCAATAGCCATATTACACATTTGACCCCATGTGTTAATTTGGCATTGCTCTTGCTTTTTCCGCGCTTCATTTATTTCTCCTTTTTCTACATATCTTGTTCGCCTGTTCTGCCATGGTGTTCACCCATTTTCATCGTAAATCATCTCTTACCTTTAACTGTTCTTCTGAAGTGCATTTGTCCTATTTTGTACTAAAGATTTTCAATGTTCAGATACGTCGCGGCTTCTCGAGCAACAAGATACCACGACATCATCACGAAGGGAAGAGTATTTGTCGCCATCATTGTAGTATGGTTATTTGCTGCTCTTAACACAACACCTATATTATTAGGTAATTCTGGAAATAAAAATAAGATGTCGCACCGGAATTATTTTTGAACACATTGTTACTGAATCAAAAATAACATTTTAACTTTATGATTTATCGGATGAATTTCTATTTACAGCCTGGCTTGAAGTAGACTCGTTGGATTTGAACAATTACGTATGCGTTTGCTTCGATGGTACATTTGCTCTCTACTACACTCTAGGACCAGTCATCATCGGACATTTTTTGCCGCATGCCATCACAGTATTTTGCTATTACAGAATAATGAGGGTGAGTTGGCTGAACAGTGAAATATCCCTAAATGATGTAAACATGAAACGCACGCATAAACATACATAAAACATCCCGCGTATGGATGATAATAAGAGTTTGTTTGATATATATAATAATCGACAGTATATATCATGTTTTAAAATATTCGAGATTCTTCCCCCATTTATTACGATTGGGTAACTAGGTAGAGCGACATCCTCTAAAACTGATTATCCATCAACTAACGTCAGCTTGGGTAGTTTTCTAATTGGGCACGAAATGTGCATGTGAATCGTTCCGTAAATTGCAGTTGTTGTTCTTGTTGTTGGAGGTATTATTGTTTTTGAGAGAATATTCATTCGTGCCCTGTTTAAAGACCGAGGGGGAACGCTGGCCGGATTTAGGGGATGGTAAGCAACATCTCATTGACGTTCTTTGTTTTTTATTTTCGTTTATTTTATGCTTGATAATGCTATGCCCATCAACAGAATTGCTTTTTATGCGTATTCATTCTTTTTGGTTTGTTAAGGTTACTCAAAAAACATGGGAACGAATTAAACTCCACATTCTGTAATAAACTGAATATACTTTTATCGTTCTCAGGCAATGCGAAAAAGTAGAAAGCGAGTAACTTCATCGTCTGTGGGAACATTGACTTCTGTCAGCGGAGGTAAGAACATAAAGTTTATGTGATTATATTATTGCAGTGCTTTTAAATCTCGTTTATCGTCTTCTTTTCCTTGTCAAAATAAGCATAATCTTTAAGTATTTGTTTTTGTTTATTTGAATATTAAATTTCATCAATTCAGCCGATAAAGATAAAGAAAAAAGGAAAAGTACAACTCTAAACAGTGAAACTGAAGGAGAATCACAAACGGTAATCATGTTTTCACACAAAATTGAAAAATGTATCGAAAATTTAAGTAACAACATCCACAGAAATGATTCACTTTAATTATCATACGTTCAATTAGATGCAGAAGCTAATTTTTCCTAATATTTAGTGAGTGCCTATGTATGGGAAAAATATTTTTGCCAAAGATTCTATGTCCTCATTTACGTTATTGTTAGTCGACTCATGTTGTATGGGAGCATATGAAGTATATTTATTTTGTATGGCTCTTCTGATATATCAACACAAAAAAGTCTTCAAGTTAATCTCGTCGTACTTTAGTTTCACTAAGTTTTTCGACTTTCAAATTAATAACCGATATATGCAGTAGTGATTTTTATTTTTGTACACCAGAAAATTTAGTTTTTCAACTCCTTATTTGCATCACAAGAATCAACACCCTGAGTGTGTTTCAAATTTTTAGTTCAAAATATTGAGGTATCTTAATTAATATCATTTCTGGGCAGACACTTTCAGTCAGCAATTGGTCAAAACACGAAGTTCAACTTTTGAAAACATCAATGTGGATCATCGGATTTTTCAGTTTCTGTTGGATACCGTATGGTATCTTAGTCATTTTGCAAGATCTTGCTCCAATTGAATTAAAGAAGGTAATTCTGAACATATGTGTCATAATACATTTGCATTTTACAACTATGTGAAATGATGGAATAATACTTTTCTTATACCACGTGCCTTCTTCATTGCAAAATGACGTTTTATTTGATATATTTAAAAAAAATTTCATGATAATGATTATTGAAGCCGTATTGAATTCTTTCCATCCTGTTCTTTATATTATTACAGACGTTTGGCAGTCTTTGTCTGCTGAGTTTTTCGTTGAACCCAGTAATATATGGATTACTGAGCAAGAGTTTCAGACAGGCTTACAAAAGAATCATTGTAAAGGTAACATAATTAGAACCGAAATGTATACACATCGACAATTTTGTTGTTGTTATTAGTTTTGTTTGGATTCTTGCGGCTGTTGTGAAGAATCATTTTTCTCATAAACTAATGGAACAATCTGTACCCAATTTTCTAGTGCTTTAACATTTCCGAGGCTATGGGGCCCGATATTTGTCTTTCAATTTTGTTGTTTTATTTTAATATTATTTGACATTTGACCTTTTCATTCCGTCACACTTGTCTGAATTGCAATTTAGTTGAACTTCATTAGTAATTTAATTTAGAATTGAAGATTTTGAATGATCAGATAAAAGGTTTATGCGTAGTTCGCATAGTTTGCTTCGCACGCCACGGATTTTTTGTTGATGAAATTTTTAGGTCCAATTAGCTATATATATCAAAAACGTGCTTTTATTTAGGTATTTTGTGGATTTTGCTGCTTTCGTGGTCTGGATGATGGAATTCGTTCTACTCCTTCATTAACTAATCGAAGAAAATCTGATAAACAGCGTTCGTCACCTAGAGCAGCGCAATACCAAGCATCAGTATGTTTTCCTCTTTGTATTTAGTCTAGCTAAGATTGGCCTATATACATTTTTAAATATTTATATTAATCTTGCATCTCGTAATGGCAGGAATCAAGTGACGAAGTGAGGTTTCAATACGGACGATCATCGCCTTCACATATCACATAAAAAAACGAAATTAAGAAGAAGTCAGTTTAAACAACCATAGTTCAATTTAAACAGCACAAAACTCATAGACATAAATTCTGTGCCGCCTCAAACTTCAGGGAATTTTCATGTGATCTGTGACGAATGTCTGTGTATGCATATCTTCAACTTCGGATTCATCATATGAATGACATGCTAATTAATTACCTCTATCACAATGCTGAGGAAACTATATCGCACGATTTTATTCAGAGCATACCCTGACCTCAAACTTCAGGAAATTTTTGTGTGAAGCTGCGATCAGGAAATTTTTATGTGATCTGTGACGAATGTCTGTGTATGCATATCTTCAACTTCGAATTCATCATATGATTGACATGTTAATTAATTACCTCTATCACAATGCTAAGGAAACTATATATATCGCACGATTTTATTCAGAGCATACCCTGACCTCAAACTTCATGGAATTTTTCTGTGAAGCTGCGATCAGGAAATTTTCATGTGATCTGTGACGAATGTCTGTGTATGCATATCTTCAACTTCGAATTCATCATATGATTGACATGTTAATTAATTACTTCTATCACAATGCTGAGGAAACTATATCGCACGATTTTATTCAGAGCATACCCTCACCTCAAACTTCAGGGAATTTTTCTGTGAAGCTGCGATCAGGACATTTTTATGTGATCTGTGACGAATGTCTGTGTATGCATATCTTCAACTTCGGATTCACCATATGAATGACATGCTAATTAATTACCTCTATCACAATGCCGAGGAAACTTTTTAGCACGATTTTATTCAGAGCATACCCTGACCTCAAACTTCGGGAATTTTTTTGTGTGAAGCGGCGACGCATGTCTGCGTATGCATACCTTCAACTTTGTATTCAATATATGCTGAAAAGGCTAATTAACTACATCTATGACAATGCTGAGAAAACTATATTGCACGATTTCATTCTGAGCATATTATAAAAACTACCAACCTTAAATGCAAAATTTACGTATATTCAAATTCTGTCCTGTTTTCAGTTGATTCAATATGAATTGATTTTCTGTTCATGCCGAATATTTATTCATTTCTCTTCCGTTTCATTCTTAACGCATCATCCAAATCTTTTCAAATAAGAAAAGTAAACTTGCACTTACATCTGCCATATTTATATTTTGAATATGTGAACATACATACACATCTTCTGCTTAGTTCCAGATAAATTCAATTGTTTTGTTTACGAAAGTTGTTACTGTTGCAATGTTACTGAGAATGTTAGTTCCGTTGTTGCATTTTTTTGTAAATATTTATTTCATATTTTTGTGTTGTCTACGTTCTTCAATAAAAAAATACTTCCTAATCTGCAAGCGAAAGAGTGGGCTATAATATATATATATGTTAAATAAAATTGTGGCCCGCGGTATCATCCAGTTATTTGTATCTGGCCCTCCTGTATTAAAGGTGCACACCCTTGAGACTAAATAGTTGAAAGTGACAACAATAAGAAATTTCATTTGCGTCAAATCTCTATTCGTGCTTATGTACTCATTATATTCACTGCACAGGACATATATATATGTACTAAGATTTCGATAATAGCGAAATACGCTTCGAAGTTGAAGAATTGTATTCAAGTATGACTGACTTTACGATTATAGCGTAAGCAACTACATATTTTGTAATGTGATACTTCTATAATGTTGCGTTGTCTTCGTTCAACAAGTTAATTGAAAAATGTAACTGGACATTTTTATTTTTTCATCAAATATCATATTTCCTATAAACCATAAGGACATTGCGTTTAATTGTTGCAGACGTTGTTTATAACATTGCGTGTATCTCAAAGCTATTACCATTATTAAATAAATATTTAACGGATTGATATAATTTGAGGTGAATGACCGATAAATACTGTTTATTCACTGGCCTATACTACGTATGACCAACCTTGCAAATGCAATCGGAAGGAAGTTAAAATTGACATAACCCTCCGAAATGAATTCAATTATACTTCTTCCCAACGTTATGAAAAAAATCGCTTTTCTCATTTATTACTTGAATGAGATATTTTGGCGTGAATGGCCGATAAATACCGTTCATATCACATACCAGGACTATTCAACCAATTTTACCAAAAGATCCGTATTCAATACTTCAAAATTAGTCGGGTCCGGTCTTTCCAAAAATTATATTTCTACATCCCTAATTAAACGCGCACTTCCTCCGCCAGCTATACTATGTATGACCAACCAAGCAGATAACCCACTGAAATGAATACAGTTCGCCATCTTTGTGGTTGTCTGATCAACTGTTAGCATTAGAAATAACTGAAAAATTTGAAATATGTTTCAATATAAATATAGACTGTAGACTAAAATGGATTCCCTGCTTCGTACCAATGTCACAATTCGATGATACCAATATTAAACTACCATTGTTCTAGGTGGCGCACTATTCCTTGATTCCAACAGCTCCTTTTCTGAGAAAAGCTTCTGCCCTGAAAATTACCCCGATGTCGTGGCATAAAACAGAAAATTCAGATTTTCCGTTTTAAACGGCAATATTCAATTTAAAATTAACTGGACACGGAATGCATCGTTTCGCTTTTCTCTTTATTTACGGGGCCAATTGCTTTGAAATTTTTGGTGGTTGAAGGTTGTATTTTCCGCTAGAATGCTAGATATTTGTCTCAAATATTTCTGTGAGTTTTACGAGATTCGTTTCGTTGTGTGCTATGACGTCATCTAAATTTGCGGTACCTATCAGCAGATTTCGTGCTCAGCTAACGTCGTAAGATCTCATGTTTGGCGTGGGGGTGGGAAACTTTTATGGGGAACGGTAGAATGCGATGACCTGTTCAGGTAATACAACAGTGACTCGGGTCAGTAGATGTTTCAAATCACGTTGAAACTGAATCGTGAAGAATGGATCATCGTCACAGAACATGGGAAATCTGTGACAGTCGCTGTACCGTTGAGGTTACCGGTACCCTGTGTGGGCGAGTTATCTGTAGTGAGTTGTCCGTGTGGTCTAGTTGTCCCCCTCCTGATACGGCCCTCGGGACGGTTTTCGCGTATAATTTCCTTCCGTGTCAACATATTTGAGCATAGCTCCCTTGTTTGTTGAAAATGATTTGCTGATTAATTTCGGATCGAATCATTTCAAGTTAGTGTGAAATTAATTAAGCATGCTGCACACTCCTTGACTCACCTTGTCTGCCTGTATTCACAATTGCAATAATTACATCGGTAGGAATAGGAAATAACATTTAGGCAAAATAAATCGATTCTTCCAATGTTAAATTGATAACCATAAAAATATATTTTAACAGAGTATATAGGCCTAGTGGAAAATCGATTGGAATTTCCAATTTTAATAAAAGGGCGATGACCTATTATATAGACCGGTACCGGCACTATCAGACAATACCGTTTTTGGAGTGATCCTCAAATCGCCACACGATCGCCACGATCCACAATTCCTTAATAACCATAACATATGTGATAAAACAACGGACATATGGTGTATCTAATACATGAAAAGTTATAATTTCGACTATTGAAATTTTATGAAAGCGATTGGTTGAGTAGTCGAGGTTTTTAAAATTTTGGAATGATTAGCATTAATGTGTGAGTATAACTTCCATCCAAATACAATCGACTGCATTTTATTTAATTCAATTCAATTTGAAAACCAGGTCTATATACAGATTTTTGAACTCGATTCAAAATGACCAGCCCTAATCATATGAATACTGGTGCCAGGATACTGTTATGTTAAACATTCGCGTCGGGGATCCCATTTGTTTGTAATTTTTACTATATGCGCTTAGATAGTTCACAGCCAATTGTTCCGGTACATCGGAAGTCATCAATGATGGACGCCAACGACAACGAAATTATTCTAAATATTAATATCCCATAGATATATATATCAACATATCGGCTTAGTTTGACAGAAGGTTGTGCTTTTAAAAGTCATACACGATTTATTGATCTGCGATGGACCTGACCATGATGACAAGCAATATTTGGCGTTACACCATAGTGGTTCTCAAACTTTCCAAGCCACGCCCCCTTTTTAAAATTTGTCAAGTCTCGCGCATCACTTCAAAAACAACTAGCTAACGATAAGCTACTGATAACAGATAGTAAGGCGAAAGTATGTTTTATTATTCAAAAAAAAAAACACGTTGAATATACGTGGATGGAACGTGAACGTCAAATCTAACAAATATTTTTATTTATAATTAGTTTCACGTCACCTCAAAAAGTATTCCAAGGGCAAACATGGCGTACAATGAGGTAAACAGAAGAAACATTTGTTTGTAGATTTATTACTAACGTTCAAAAAATTTTTTGTATAAATTTTTTCTATGTTCTGAGACTCCTTTTTTTAGTGAAATATTCGATTGGTTAATATTTTGAGTCTACCATACCTGTTATCTCATAAATAGCATTTTTGGCCGTTTTCGATTTAAATAATTTTAATATACTACAAATATATCACGTTCTAATTCCTGGTATTACCCCAAAAAATTTTAAGTGCTACCGCCTTTTTTACTTTTTATCCAACAGGATATAAAAGATAGATTTGAATAAATTTTAAATCACTTGAAAGTGTGCGCCGACAATAACTCTTTTACAATCGGTTTTCCGATTTAACCTTCAATTAATTATATAATATGCTTTTTAAGATGATCTTATTCGTGGTATGTTGCATGTTTCTGTTCGGTGAAAGCAATGCAAGAGAAGTTCCACAAGTAATTCAAGTGGGGAAAAAGGGGTGAGGATGTGAATGTTTTGTTATAAATGTTGAAGAAAATGCTATGTGCGGCCTATATATATATTAAATTGAATTTATTTTTTCTGGTATATATATATATACCAGAATATATATTTATACCAGAAGAAATAAATTTGATTTAAACAAATATTATTGAAGGTAAATATCGGAGTAATTTATAGTGTTGTACATAGGCATTACATCGTACTAAATAAATAAGAAATAAGGGAGAAAAATAAGAGCTCCAGAAGTATGTGCACCTAGATGGCGGACACCGGAACGTTGTATGTGTATCAGGTTAGGCCATAATTTTATTCCAATGTTTCTTATTTCTGTTCTATTACGAGTTCGGAGACTAGCCAAGTGACTCCCATAGTATTTGTGCCTGAAATTATAGTCTAACCCTAACCAGGTACACATACTACGTTCCGGTGCCCGCCATCTTGATTCACATACTTCTGGAATGCCGAAAAATATACTGAAAAACTTGAAAACAATTTTTGGCAAAAGTATAAATTGTTGAGTGTTACCAGTTTGCCTTTCCTTTATATATAATTACCCTAACTCATATATTGCTGCAATCAATGAATAAACAATTTAAACTATGTTATGTCTTGTTTTTAGGAGTGGATGCATAAGATCCGAGAGCAAGTACGACCCAAATCTTCATGTGAAAATATATGGAATCAGATGTCGGTATGGAAAAATAAGATGCTACACAAAAGAAATTGACATTATTACAGACAAATTCACACATAAGTTTGCATCCCCAGATGAACTACAACTCAAATTAAAATCTATCAACGACAGTAATGGTTAAAATCCCATTTGCCAAAATAAAAACTTGAGTAAAAACAATTAAGTATAATTATGAATTTTGTTTTTATGATTATATTTTATTATTCTCATATAACACAAACTCGACCTATAAATCGTCTTGCTTAATTATTGCTATTGTCTTTACTGATGTTAATATTGTTATCAGTGTTAATATAAAAAGCGTTTTTAATCCAAGTATTTGGCCACATGATTTCCTGAAGAAGGGAGTGTTTTCTAATAGGCTTTTATTTTTTTTATTTATTCTGGATCTAATGAACGTTTTCCTAATTCTAATCTCTAAAAATTCATTCTTACCTCACTATTGAAAAAATTTTGATTGGAGTGTTTTTGTACGCTTGTACATACGGACTGGTTTACATATTCACACCTATTCTTCAGATTCGAAACTTACACCAACTGCTATTTAAAAATACTGATAGCTAATCAGTAATCCTTGATTACTGCAACCAAACTGAACCTCTTTGCAGGAAAAATTGTTTATTGAGTTATTATATTATATTTTGTGTAATTATGACGGTATATATTTTATACTTTTAATAAATGCTATACATAATGTACTGAAATAAAAGAGTTGCCATATTTTATACAATCAGATAGATAGGCTATATAGATACGAGGCAGTAATTGGTAATTCGTGATATAGAATTGTCGAATTGGGTAATAGTGTAAAAACAAGACGGCGATGCTCGAGTATATGTACACGAAAGCAAAAGGGAAGTAGTAGTACGGTTATGCAATCTCTTACAGTAGACCAGTGGTTTTCAACCTGTAGGCCATGGCCCATTGGTGGGTCACAGCTCTTTTTCAATGGGCCACAGAGCTAGGCATAAATCAGAATGAAAGCAATATTGCATCTGTAAAATAATTTCTTTGGGATCAGGTAAGGAACAAAATATTCGATAAAAATGTTACGTTTGTGACATAGTTTCTCCCTAATATCGCATTCTCTGACACTGTGTTTAAAAAAAGTCCATGCTATGGTGCGACATTACGACTGTTATAGCACAGCAGCCAATGCTAAAGTTACGAAGGTAATTTATGTGATTATACGGGAGCACACCATAAGCGCAAACAAATTTAACAGCGAACTTCAAAAAGCACAATGACGTAGCCTATGGAGTATGGCTGAAATTTCGTGTTGGAATCCGAAATCTACCACGATTTTTAGGATGTTAACCCCACAATTTATTGCTTTGTCGATTGAAGTATCTTGGATTGACTGAATTGGCGGTCAATATTAGATAAACTGATTGTGATGAGTTACGCGAACTGCTACCGGTTTTGTTTTCTGAATTATTTATTGCACTACTAACACAATTCCGCCATGATATGCTTGATATATGACGTTATATATTTGAAATTCATTTCGTCAGAAGTTCTGTCTACTAAGATTTTCCGAAGTTTATACCCCAAATATAATGTTGCGTTTTTTGCTGTTCAAATTGGGATGTGTGGGCGGACGGATGCCTTCTTATCAAAACATAAGTTTGCTTCCAGTCAACAATTTATGTTTGCGTTCACAGTTGAAAAATTGATTTCAAGGACACTGATACGGTCCACCCAGAAAATTTGACAAATTTTTAGTTGGAGCATTGAAATAGGCATGAGAGATGAAATACCCATTTCATTTCACATTATATCTTTAAAATCAAGCTCAATTTTATCTTCAAAATCGATGAACCAAAATTTACCAGCCCAATATTATTTTTTCAGTACTAAAACCGATCAGAAACCAAACCTTACCAAAACTAGCAACTAATAAAATTCATGTTTGATATATATGTTATTTTGACTTAGTGAAGGACTGTAAGGAGTTCAGATACAAAATAGCATATTCAAGTATCAATCCGAGAAACAACCTCTATGGTGGCCCATCGTTGTCACGCGTAAAATTGAAAATAAAAATAAAATAAAAAACCGAAAATAAAAAAATAGTTGTGAGGAAACATAAAAATAATTGAAAAAAAAAAAAAAACAAGAGAGCTATGCTCAAATATATGGACACGCAGAGTCACATAATTTTGATGACGTCATAGCGAAAAAAAAGTAACAGCCTTCTGGAGAAAATTTTTATCTTTACTCACTGAAAATTTCAAAGCAATTGGTCCAGTATTCAAAGAGAAAATCGACTTTTTAAAAACGTGTGAAAGAACAAGAACAACAACAACAACAACATAATATTGAAACGATCGTCCACTACGTGTCCAAAAACAAAAACATTAAAAAAAAAATAAAAATTGAATAAAAAGAAAATAAAAACGTTGACAACGATGGTCCGCCTCGTGGCCCATCGTTGTCACGCGTTTTTATTTTTAGAAAATTTGATGCTGCTTGGGACCAAGGTTGTCAGGAATAATCCTACGCGCACAAATGTGTTCCCTGGGTTTCCAACTCACTACTGATTTTCTTGAGCAATATTCAATATGAAAATGTTCTATAAATTCTCCATGCTACAAGTTCAACAAAATGTAATATATTTATAATAATGATAAGAGAATATAGAATTGAATACGAAAATTCGGAAAATTTGTTTTTACGTGTAGAAGGTAATTTAATCGAAGAATGCTGCTTAACCGTACCGTCTTACCAAATACCGATAGTCGGTTATAGTCGCTTTGCGTCTGACCGTACCGGTAGCCATGCAATCACTCATGAAAGAATGGGAGATACGGATAGCTCGTAGAATATAGACTACTGAAACACTCTCTGTGCCTGCCTCATACCGCACAGCCGTAACGTACCGATTCAGACAAATGATAAATCGCCCGTGCTCAACGATTTATTTCAATCCATACCTCGATCCTAGTAGAAGAATATAGTGAGTCCGGTTACCAGTCAATGTCGGGTATAGGATTAGTTAGTCAGTTATTTGTTTTCAGATGCATGTACTAGACTAGATGGTGGAGAGAGTCGTAACCGACCATCGGTTACGTCAGTAGTCGGCAAACTTTATGTACTTGCGGCCCAAATATACACATTTCCGGTAGCGTGCGGTTCACATTATTTTCGCCTACGAACGATTGACACATTAAACTTGCACTTTCTATTGTTGTGTTAAAGTCCGCCGCGGTGACGTGTATGTGGCCTTTTTTAAATATATATATTATCAAACAATGCATTGTTTTTATTTACGTCTTATCAATGTGAATAACGATGTTGTTTTTTTGCCACTTCGCTGGCGTGCAGAACCTCGTTTAAAGGACGATCGGGCAAGCGAGTTCGAGATTTATTCTTGGTGCAATACATTTTACAATCTGCTCACGGCAATAATACGTTACACGTTTTGCACTGATGCGCACATGAGCAGTGGCGCAGCCCCGGGTTAAATTTCGTATTTGCAATGACAGGTTTCGTAATTACGTTTAATATCAAATCCCTTAAATAACTGCTGTTGACATATCAAGCAAACTGGACTTGGAATGCGAATTAAAAATATTCATCCAAGCCCTTTGCAATGTGCGACCTTCGTCGCAAACTTCCCTCCGTTTCCCAGACATTTCTAAATTTCAAAAATCAAAATTAGCTTGACTTATAATTACAACCAACGATGGTTGTAATCATTAAGTGAATGTTCATCAAGTAAACGACATAGAACTGCTGACGCTATTTATTACAAAACAAGAACCGTACAGCCGTTTGATGCTACTATACGCCCGTCAACGATGTCCACGTAAAATACGTTTTTCTCATAAAAAACTAATTGTTGATATCACATTGGAACAAGAAATACATTTGTCTTCAAATACTTGTGACGAAGGGTGAATCTGCGAAACCAATATATAAATGTTCACAAGTTAAGTAACAACGTTTCGCTGACAAAAACAATAATCTATTATACCAAAATAAGCTCTCTTAAAATCGTACGAGATATTAGCGACTCTTTCGGTTTGGGTCCACTGATGCTTTGCTGCTTTCGTGGTCTGGATGATGGAATTCGTTCTACTCCTTCATTAACTAATCGAAGAAAATCTGATAAACAGCGTTCGTCACCTAAAGCAGCGCATTACCAAGCATCAGTATGTTTTCCTCTTTGTATTTAGTCTAGCTAAGATTGGCCTATATACACTTTTAAATATTGATATTAATCTTGCATCTCATAATGGCAGGAATCAAGCGACGAAGTGAGGTTTCAATACGGACAATCATCGCCTTCACATATCACATAAAAAAACGAAATTAAGAAGAAGTCAGTTTAAACAACCATAGTTCAATTTAAACAGCACAAAACCATAGACATAAATTCTGTGCCGCCTCAAACTTCAGGGAATTTTCATGTGATCTGTGACGAATGTCTGTGTATGCATATCTTCAACTTCGGATTCATCATATGAATGACATGCTAATTAATTACCTCTATCACAATGCTGAGGAAACTATATCGCACGATTTTATTCAGAGCATACCCTGACCTCAAACTTCAGGAAATTTTTGTGTGAAGCTGCGATCAGGAAATTTTTATGTGATCTGTGACGAATGTCTGTGTATGCATATCTTCAACTTCGAATTCATCATATGATTGACATGTTAATTAATTACCTCTATCACAATGCTAAGGAAACTATATATATCGCACGATTTTATTCAGAGCATACCCTGACCTCAACTTCAGGGAATTTTTCTGTGAAGCTGCGATCAGGAAATTTTTATGTGATCTGTGACGAATGTCTGTGTATGCATATCTTCAACTTCGGATTCATCATATGAATGACATGCTAATTAATTACCTCTATCACAATGCCGAGGAAACTATATCGCACGATTTTATTCAGAGCATACCCTGACCTCAAACTTCGGGAAATTTTTTGTGTGAAGCTGCGACGCATGTCTGCGTATGCATACCTTCAACTTTGAATTCATTGTATGCTGAAGATGCTAATTAACTACATCTATGACAATGCTGAGAAAACTATATTGCACGATTTCATTCTGAGCATATTATAAAAACTACCAACCTTAAATGCAAAATTTACGTATATTCAAATTCTGTCCTATTTTCAATTGATACAATATAAATTGATTTTCTGTTCATGCCGAATATTTATTCATTTCTCTTCCGTTTCATTCTTAACGCATCACCCAAATCTTTCCAAATAAGAAATGTAAACTTGCACTTACATCTGCCATATTTATATTTTGAATATGTGAACATGCACACACATCTTCTGCTCAGTTCCAGATAAATTCAATTGTTTTGTTTACGGAAGTTGTTACTGTTGCAATGTTACTGAGAATGTTAGTTCCGTTGTTTTTGAAAATGGTGTACCAAAAAAGTGTGTTGCATTTTTTTGTAAATATTTATTTCATATTTTTGTGTTGTCTACGTTTTTCAATATAAAAATACTTCCTAATCTACAAGCGAAAGAGTGGGCTATAATATATATATATATATATATGTTAAATAAAGTTGTGGCCCGCGGTTTCACCCAGTTATTTGTATCTGGCCCTCCTGTTTTAAAGGTTGCACACCCTTGTAACTAAATAGTTAAAAGTGACAACAATAAGAAATTCCATTTGCGTTAAATCTTTATTCGTCCTAATGTCATAATATTCACTGCGCAGGACATATATGTACTGAGATTTCGATAATCGCGAAATACGCTTCGAAATTGAAGAATTGTATTGTAAGTAGACTGACTTTACAATTATAGCGTAAGCAACTACATATTTTGTAATACTTCCATAATGTTGCGTTGTCTTCGTTCAACAAGTCAATTGAAAAATGTAACTGGACATTTTTATTTTTTCATCAAATATCATATTTTCTCTAAACCACGAGGACTGTTCAAACATTGCGTGTATCTCAAAGCTATTACCATTATTAAATAAATAATTAACGGATTGATATAATTTGAGGTGAATGACCGATAAATACTGTTTATTCACTGGCCTATACTACGTATGACCAACCTTGCAAATGCAATCGAAAGGAAGTTAAAATTGACATAATAGTCCGAAATGAATTCAATTATTCTTCTTCCCATCGTTATGAATAAAATCGCTTTTCTCTTTTATTACTGGAATGAGATATTTTGGGATGAATGGCCGATAAATACCGTTCATAACACATACCAGGACTATTCAACCAATTTTACCAAAAGATCCGTATACAATACTTCATAATTACTAGAGTCCGGTCTTTCCAAAAATTATATTTCGATACCCTTAATTAAACGCGCATTTCCTCCGCCAGCTATACTACGTATGACCAACCTTGCAAGTACAATCGAAAGGAAGTTAAAATAGACATAACCCACTAAAATGAATACAGTTCGCCATCTTTGTGGTTGTGTGATCAACTGTTCAGCATTAGAAATAGCTGAAAAATTTAGAATATGTTTCAATATAAATATAGACTGTAGACTAAAATGGATTCCCTGCTTCGTACCAATGTCACATTTCGATGATACCAATATTAAACTACCATTGTTCTAGGTGGCGCACTATTCCTTGATTCCAACAGAACCTTTTCTGAGAAAACTTTCTGCCCTGAAAATTACCCCGATGTCGGTGGCATAAAACAGAAATTTTGGATTTTCCGTCTTAAACGGTAATATTCAATTTAAAATAATTGGACACGAAATGAATCGTTTCGCTTTTCTCTTTACTCACGGGGCCAATTGCTTTCGAATTTTTAGTGGTTGAAGGTTGTATTTTTCGCTAGAATGCTAGATATTTGGCTCAAATATTTCTGTGAGTTTTACGAGATTCGTTTCGTTGTGTGCTATGACGTCATCTAAATTAATTAGATTAATTTCGGATCGAATCATTTCAAGTTAGCGTGAAATTAATTGAGCATGCTGCACACTCATTGACACACCTTGTCTGCCTGTATTTACAATTGCAATTATTACATCGGTAGGAATAGGAAATAACATGAATCCTCTTTTTAGGCAAAATAAATCGATTTTTTCAATGTTAATTTGATAACCATAAAAAATTATTTGAACAGAGTATATAGTGGAAAATCCATCGGAATTTCCAATTTCCATAAAAGGGCGATGATCTATTATAGACCGGTACCGGCACTATCAGACAATACCGTTTTTGGAGTGATCCTCACATCGAAAATTCGACAATTTTTTAATAACCATAGCATATGTGATAGAACAACGGACATATGGTGTATCAAATACATTAAAAGTTATAATTTCGACTATTGAAATTTTATGAAAGCGATTGGTTGAGTAGACGAGGTTTTTGAAATTTTGGAATGATTATCGATAATGTGTGAGTATAACTTCCATCCAAATACCATCGAATGCATTTTATTTAATTCAATTCAATTTGAAAACCAGGTCTATATACAGATTTTTGAACTCGATTCAAAATGACCAGCCCTAATCATATGAATACTGGTGCCAGGATACTGTTATGTTAAACATTCGCCTCGGGGATCCCGTTTGTTTGTAATTTTTACTATATGCGCTTAGATAGTTCACAGCCATTTGTTCCGGTACATCGGAAGTCATCAATGATGGACGCCAACGACAACGAAATTATTCTAAATATCAATATCCCATAGATATATATATCAACATATCGGCTTAGTTTGAGAGAAGGTTGTGCTTTTAAAAGTCATACACGATTCAATGATCTGCGATGGACCTGACCATGATGACAAGCAATATTTGGCGTTACACCATAGTGGTTCTCAAACTTTTCAAGCCACGCCCCCTTTTTAAAATTTGTCAAGTCTCGCGCCACACTTCAAAAACAACTAGCTAACGATAAGCTACCAATAACAGATAGTAAGGCGAAAGTATGTTTCATTATTCAAAAAAAAAACACGTTGAATATACGTGGATGGAACGTGAATATCCGAAATAAAACGGGCAAGATCAAATCTAACAAATATTTTTATTTATAATTAGCTTCACGTCCCCTCAAAAAGTATTCCAAGAGCAAGGGTGACTAAGGATAAGGCTGGGCAGTCACTAATTTCCCAGGAGTATTTTTTACGTCGGCGGAGAAGACAAAACATGGCGTACAATGAGGTAAAAAGGAGAAACATTTGTTTGTAGATTTATTACTAACGTTCAAAAAATTTTTTGTATAAATTTTTTCTATGTTCTGAGACTCCTTTTTTTAGTGAAATATTCGATTGGTTAATATTTTGAATCTACCATACCTGTAATCTCATAAATAGCATTTTTGGCCGTTTTCGATTTAAATAATTTTAATATACTACAAATATATCACGTTATAATTCCTGGTATTACCCCAAAAAATTTTAAGTGCTACCGCCTTTTTTACTTTTTATCCAACAGGATATAAAAGATAGATTTGAATAAATTTTAAATCACTTGAAAGTGTGCGCCGACAATAACTCTTTTACAATCGGTTTTCCGATTTAACCTTCAATTAATTACATAATATGCATTTTAAGATGATCTTATTCGTGGTATGTTGCATGTTCCTGTTCGGTGAAAGCAATGCAAGAGAAGTTCCACAAGTAATTCAAGTGGGGAAAAAGGGGGGAGGATGTGAATGTTTTGTTATAAATGTTGAAGATAATGCTATGTGCGGCCTATATATATATTAAATTAAATTTACTTTTTCTAGAATATATATATATACCAGAATATATATTTATACCAGAAGAAATAAATTTGATTTAAACAAATATTATTGAAGTTAAATGTCGGAGTAATTTATAGTGTTGTACATAGGCATTACATCGTACTAAATAAATAAGAAATAAGGGAGAAAAATAAGAGCTCCAGAAGTATGTGCACCTAGATGGCGGACACCGGAACGTTGTATGTGTATCAGGTTAGGCCATAATTTTATTCCAATGTTTCTTATTTCAGTTCTATTACGAGTTCGGAGACTAGCCAAGTGACTCCCACAGTATTTGTGCCTGAAATTATAGCCTAACGCTAACCAGGTACACATACTACGTTCCGGTGCCCGCCATCTTGATTCACATACTTCTGGAATGCCGAAAAATATACTGAAAAACTTGAAAACAATTTTTGGCAAAAGTATAAATTGTTGAGTGTTACCAGTTTGTCTTTCCTTTATATATAATTTCCCTAACTCATATATTGCTGCAATCAATGAATAAACAATTTAAATTATGTTATGTCTTGTTTTTAGGAGTTGATGCATAAGATCCGAGAGCAAGTACGACCCAAATCTTCATGTGAAAATATATGGAACCAGATGTCGGTATGGAAAAATAAGATGCTACACAAAAGAAATTGACATTATTACAGACAAATTCACACATAAGGTCGAAGTTTGCATCCCCAGATGAACTACAACTCAAATTAAAATCTATCAACGACAGTAATGGTTAAAATCCCATTTGCCAAAATAAAAACTTGAGTAAAATCAATTAAGTATGATTATGAATTTTGTGTTTATGATTATATTTTATTATTCTCATATAACACAAACTCGACCTATAAATCGTCTTGCTTAATTATTGCTATTGTCTTTACTGATGTTAATATTGTTATCCGTGTTAATATAAAAAGCGTTTTTAATCCAAGTATTTGGCCACCTGATTTCCTGAAGAAGGGAGTGTTTTCTAATAGGCTTTTATTTTTTTTCATTTATTCTGGATCTAATGAACGTTTTCCTAATTCTAATCTCTAAAAATTCATTCTTACCTCACTATTGAAAAAAATTTGATTGGAGTGTTTTTGTACGCTTGTACATACAGACTGGTTTACATATTCACACCTATTCTTCAGATTCGAAACTTACACCAACTGCTATTTAAAAATACTGATAGCTAATCAGTAATCCTTGATTAATGCAACCAAACTAAACCTCTTTGCAGGAAAAATTGTTTATTGAGTTATTATATTATTTTGTGTGTAATTATGACGGTATATATTTTATACTTTTAATAAATGCTATACATAATGTACTGAAATAAAAGAGTTGCCATATTTTATACAATCAGATAGATAGGCTATATAGATACGAGGCAGTAATTGGTAATTCGTGATATAGAATTGTCGAATTGGGTAATAGTGTAAAAACAAGACGGCGATGCTCGAGTATATGTACACGAAAGCAAAAGGGAAGTAGTAGTACGGTTATGCAATCTCTTACAGTAGACCAGTGGTTTTCAACCTGTAGGCCATGGCCCATTGGTGGGTCACAGCTCTTTTTCGATGGGCCACAGAGCTAGACATAAATCAGAATGAAAGTAATATTGCATCTGTAAAATAATTTCTTTGGGATCAGGTAAGGAACAAAATATTCGATAAAAATGTTACGTTTGTGACATAGTTTCTCCCTAATATCGCATTCTCTGACACTGTGTTTAAAAAAAGTCCATGCTATGGTGCGACATTACGACTGTTATAGCACAGCAGCCAATGCTAAAGTTACGAAGGTAATTTATGTGATTATACGGGAGCACACCATAAGCGCAAACAAATTTAACAGCGAACTTCAAAAAGCACAATGACGTAGCCTATGGAGTATGGCTGAAATTTCGTGTTGGAATCCGAAATCTACCACGGTTTTTAGAATGTTAACCCCACAATTTATTGCTTTGTCGATTGAAGTAACTTGGATTGACTGAATTGGCGGTCAATATTAGATAAACTGATTGTGATGAGTTACGCGAACTGCTACCGGTTTTGTTTTCTGAATTATTTATTGCACTACTAACACAATTCCGCCATGATATGCTTGATATATGACGTTATATATTTGAAATTCATTTCGTCAGAAGTTCTGTCTACTAAGATTTTCCGAAGTTTATACCCCAAATATAATGTTGCGTTTTTTGCTCTTCAAATTGGGATGTGTGGGTGGACGGATGCCTTCTTATCAAAACATAAGTTTGCTTCCAGTCAACAATTTATCTTTGCGTTCACAGTTGAAAAATTGATTTCAAGGACACTGATACGGTCCACCCAGAAAATTTGACAAATTTTTAGTTGGAGCATTGAAATAGGCATGAGAGATGAAATACTCATTTCATTTCACATTATATCTTTAAAATCAAGCTCAATTTTATCTTCAAAATCGATGAACCAAAATTTACCAGCCCAATATTATTTTTGCAGTACTCAAACCGATCAGAAACCAAACCTTACCAAAACTAGCAATCAATAAAATTCATGTTTGATATATATGTTATTTTGACTTAGTGAAGGACTGTAAGGGGTTCAGATACAAAATAGCATATTCAAGTATCAATCCGAGAAACAACCTCTATTGTGGCCCATCGTTGTCACGCGTAAAATTGAAAATAAAAATAAAATAAAAAACCGAAAATAAAAAAATAGTTGTGAGGAAACATAAAAATAATTGAAAAAAAAAATAAAAAAAACAAGAGAGCTATGCTCAAATATGTGGACACGTAGAATCACATAATTTTGATGACGTCATAGCGAAAAAAAAAGTAACAGCCTTCTGGAAAAAATTTTTATCTTTAACCACTGAAAATTTCAAAGCAATTGGTCCAGTATTCGAAGAGAAAAGCGACTTTTTAAAAACGTGTCAAAGAACAAGAACAAGAACAACAACAACAACAACAACATAATATTAAAACGATCGTTATGTCCACTACGTGTCCAAAAACAAAAACATTAAAAAAAAAATAAAAATTGAATAAAAAGAAAATAAAAAGGTTGACAACGATGGTCTGCCTCGTGGCCCATCGTTGTCACGCGTTTTTATTTTTAGAAAATTTGCTTCTGCTTGGGACCAAGGTTGTCAGGAATAATCCTACGCGCACAAATGTGTTCCCTGGGTTTCCAACTCACTACTGATTTTCTCGAGCAATATTCAATATGAAAATGTTCTATAAATTCTCCATGCTACAAGTTCAACAAGAAGTAATATATTTATAATAATGATAAGAGAATATTGAATTGAATACGAAAATTCGGAAAATTTGTTTTTACGTGTAGAAGGTAATTTAATTGGAGAATGCTGCTTAACTACTCAGTTGTCTGCACACTCGCGATGCCGGTACCGTACCGTCTTACCAAATACCGATAGTCGGTTATAGTCGCTTTGCGTCTGACCGTACCGGTAGCCATGCAATCACTCATGAAAGAATGGGAGATACGGATAGCTCGTAGAATATAGACTACTGAAACACTCTCTGTGCCTGCCTCATACCGCACAGCCGTAACGTACCGATTCAGACAAGTGATAAATCGCCCGTGCTCAACGATTTATTTCAATCCATACCTCGATCCTAGTAGAAGAATATAGTGAGTCGAGGTATGGATTGAAATAAATGGTTGAGCACGGGTGATTCATCATTTGTCTGGATCGGTACGTTACGGCTGTACGGTATGGAGCAGGCGCAGACAGTGTTTCAGTAGTCTATATTCTACGAGACTATCCGTATCTCCCATTCTTTCATGAGTGATTGCATGGGTACCGGCACGGTCAAACGGTACCGTACCGGCATCGCACGAGTGTCCAGCCAACTGAGCAGTTAAGCAGCATTTTCCAATTAAAATACCTTCTACACGTAAAAACAAATTTTCGGATTCAATTCTATATTCTCTTATCATTATTATAAATATATTGCTTGTGGTTGAACTTGTAGCATGGAGAATTTATAGAACATTTTCGTTTTGAATTTATTGGATATTGCTCATGGAAATCAGTAGTGAGTTAGAAACCCAGGAAACACTTTTTTTGCGTGTAGGATTAAGCCTGACAACGTTGGTCCCAAGCAGCATCAAATTTTCTAAAAATAAAAACGTCTGACAACGATGGGCCACGAGGCAGACCATCGTTGTCAACCTTTTTATTTTCTTTTTATCCATTTTTTTTTTTTAAATTTTTTTTTTTTCGTTTTTATTTTTAATTTTTTTTTTTCTTTCAATTTTTTTTTTCTTTTTTTTTTCAAATATTTTTATGTTTTTTCACAACTATTTTTTTATTTTCGCTTTTTCATTTTATTTTTTCATTTTTTTTTAAATTTTACGCGTGACAACGATGGGCCACCATAAACCTCCGCTATTAAATTAAAATCAAAAAACTCCTTCAAGTTATCTTTAATGTTCAATTTTAGCTGTTCAACAGTTTTGGAGACGAAATTTGCATAAGGTAGAAACAGCAATGTGCGTACGCACGACGGTTACGATATAATGGTTGAAATTCAACGCCATTTTTCTGCACTTTTTAATTTGACTATAGAAATATTTATGATTTTTTTTATATTTTCATTCATAGCTTTATCTTCAACTAGTTGTCTACAATAACGAAGTCTTCGTCAAACCAAAACATAACTAAGGCCTCGTTGCGGGAAATAGAATTTGTTTGCAAAGTTTTAATGTCATATACCAACGGTGGGCAAACCGCGGCTCTTCTCGCCACCATTAAATATTATCCAAATTTAACTAAGCGAAACCATAGTGCAACAGTTTTTTTTTTTAAGTTTTAAGCAGTCTAAGGAATTTTAGTTATAAATTAGATGCATTTTAAGATGCATGTACTAGACTAGATGGTGGAGAGAGTCGTAACCGACCATCGGTTACGTCAGTAGTCGGCAAACTTTATGTACTTGCGGCCCAAATATACACATTTCCGGTAGCGTGCGGTTCACATTATTTTCGCCTACGAACGATTGACACATTAAACTTGCACTTTCTATTGTTGTGTTAAAGTCCGCCGCGGTGACGTGTATGTGGCCTTTTTTAAATATATATATTATCAAACAATGCATTGTTTTTATTTACGTCTTATCAATGTGAATAACGATGTTGTTTTTTTGCCACTTCGCTGGCGTGCAGAACCTCGTTTAAAGGACGATCGGGCAAGCGAGTTCGAGATTTATTCTTGGTGCAATACATTTTACAATCTGCTCACGGCAATAATACGTTACACGTTTTGCACTGATGCGCACATGAGCAGTGGCGCAGCCCCGGGTTAAATTTCGTATTTGCAATGACAGGTTTCGTAATTACGTTTAATATCAAATCCCTTAAATAACTGCTGTTGACATATCAAGCAAACTGGACTTGGAATGCGAATTAAAAATATTCATCCAAGCCCTTTGCAATGTGCGACCTTCGTCGCAAACTTCCCTCCGTTTCCCAGACATTTCTAAATTTCAAAAATCAAAATTAGCTTGACTTATAATTACAACCAACGATGGTTGTAATCATTAAGTGAATGTTCATCAAGTAAACGACATAGAACTGCTGACGCTATTTATTACAAAACAAGAACCGTACAGCCGTTTGATGCTACTATACGCCCGTCAACGATGTCCACGTAAAATACGTTTTTCTCATAAAAAACTAATTGTTGATATCACATTGGAACAAGAAATACATTTGTCTTCAAATACTTGTGACGAAGGGTGAATCTGCGAAACCAATATATAAATGTTCACAAGTTAAGTAACAACGTTTCGCTGACAAAAACAATAATCTATTATACCAAAATAAGCTCTCTTAAAATCGTACGAGATATTAGCGACTCTTTCGGTTTGGGTCCACTGATGCTTTGCTGCTTTCGTGGTCTGGATGATGGAATTCGTTCTACTCCTTCATTAACTAATCGAAGAAAATCTGATAAACAGCGTTCGTCACCTAAAGCAGCGCATTACCAAGCATCAGTATGTTTTCCTCTTTGTATTTAGTCTAGCTAAGATTGGCCTATATACACTTTTAAATATTGATATTAATCTTGCATCTCGTAATGGCAGGAATCAAGCGACGAAGTGAGGTTTCAATACGGACAATCATCGCCTTCACATATCACATAAAAAAACGAAATTAAGAAGAAGTCAGTTTAAACAACCATAGTTCAATTTAAACAGCACAAAACCATAGACATAAATTCTGTGCCGCCTCAAACTTCAGGGAATTTTCATGTGATCTGTGACGAATGTCTGTGTATGCATATCTTCAACTTCGGATTCATCATATGAATGACATGCTAATTAATTACCTCTATCACAATGCTGAGGAAACTATATCGTACGATTTTATTCAGAGCATACCCTGACCTCAAACTTCAGGAAATTTTTGTGTGAAGCTGCGATCAGGAAATTTTTATGTGATCTGTGACGAATGTCTGTGTATGCATATCTTCAACTTCGAATTCATCATATGATTGACATGTTAATTAATTACCTCTATCACAATGCTAAGGAAACTATATATATCGCACGATTTTATTCAGAGCATACCCTGACCTCAACTTCAGGGAATTTTTCTGTGAAGCTGCGATCAGGAAATTTTTATGTGATCTGTGACGAATGTCTGTGTATGCATATCTTCAACTTCGGATTCATCATATGAATGACATGCTAATTAATTACCTCTATCACAATGCTGAGGAAACTATATCGCACGATTTTATTCAGAGCATACCCTGACCTCAAACTTCAGGAAATTTTTGTGTGAAGCTGCGATCAGGAAATTTTTATGTGATCTGTGACGAATGTCTGTGTATGCATATCTTCAACTTCGAATTCATCATATGATTGACATGTTAATTAATTACCTCTATCACAATGCTAAGGAAACTATATATATCGCACGATTTTATTCAGAGCATACCCTGACCTCAACTTCAGGGAATTTTTCTGTGAAGCTGCGATCAGGAAATTTTTATGTGATCTGTGACGAATGTCTGTGTATGCATATCTTCAACTTCGGATTCATCATATGAATGACATGCTAATTAATTACCTCTATCACAATGCCGAGGAAACTATATCGCACGATTTTATTCAGAGCATACCCTGACCTCAAACTTCGGGAAATTTTTTGTGTGAAGCTGCGACGCATGTCTGCGTATGCATACCTTCAACTTTGAATTCATTGTATGCTGAAGATGCTAATTAACTACATCTATGACAATGCTGAGAAAACTATATTGCACGATTTCATTCTGAGCATATTATAAAAACTACCAACCTTAAATGCAAAATTTACGTATATTCAAATTCTGTCCTATTTTCAATTGATACAATATAAATTGATTTTCTGTTCATGCCGAATATTTATTCATTTCTCTTCCGTTTCATTCTTAACGCATCACCCAAATCTTTCCAAATAAGAAATGTAAACTTGCACTTACATCTGCCATATTTATATTTTGAATATGTGAACATGCACACACATCTTCTGCTCAGTTCCAGATAAATTCAATTGTTTTGTTTACGGAAGTTGTTACTGTTGCAATGTTACTGAGAATGTTAGTTCCGTTGTTTTTGAAAATGGTGTACCAAAAAAGTGTGTTGCATTTTTTTGTAAATATTTATTTCATATTTTTGTGTTGTCTACGTTTTTCAATATAAAAATACTTCCTAATCTACAAGCGAAAGAGTGGGCTATAATATAAATATATATATATATGTTAAATAAAGTTGTGGCCCGCGGTTTCACCCAGTTATTTGTATCTGGCCCTCCTGTTTTAAAGGTTGCACACCCTTGTAACTAAATAGTTAAAAGTGACAACAATAAGAAATTCCATTTGCGTTAAATCTTTATTCGTCCTAATGTCATAATATTCACTGCGCAGGACATATATGTACTGAGATTTCGATAATCGCGAAATACGCTTCGAAATTGAAGAATTGTATTGTAAGTAGACTGACTTTACAATTATAGCGTAAGCAACTACATATTTTGTAATACTTCCATAATGTTGCGTTGTCTTCGTTCAACAAGTCAATTGAAAAATGTAACTGGACATTTTTATTTTTTCATCAAATATCATATTTTCTCTAAACCACGAGGACTGTTCAAACATTGCGTGTATCTCAAAGCTATTACCATTATTAAATAAATAATTAACGGATTGATATAATTTGAGGTGAATGACCGATAAATACTGTTTATTCACTGGCCTATACTACGTATGACCAACCTTGCAAATGCAATCGAAAGGAAGTTAAAATTGACATAATAGTCCGAAATGAATTCAATTATTCTTCTTCCCATCGTTATGAATAAAATCGCTTTTCTCTTTTATTACTGGAATGAGATATTTTGGGATGAATGGCCGATAAATACCGTTCATAACACATACCAGGACTATTCAACCAATTTTACCAAAAGATCCGTATACAATACTTCATAATTACTAGAGTCCGGTCTTTCCAAAAATTATATTTCGATACCCTTAATTAAACGCGCATTTCCTCCGCCAGCTATACTACGTATGACCAACCTTGCAAGTACAATCGAAAGGAAGTTAAAATAGACATAACCCACTAAAATGAATACAGTTCGCCATCTTTGTGGTTGTGTGATCAACTGTTCAGCATTAGAAATAGCTGAAAAATTTAGAATATGTTTCAATATAAATATAGACTGTAGACTAAAATGGATTCCCTGCTTCGTACCAATGTCACATTTCGATGATACCAATATTAAACTACCATTGTTCTAGGTGGCGCACTATTCCTTGATTCCAACAGAACCTTTTCTGAGAAAACTTTCTGCCCTGAAAATTACCCCGATGTCGGTGGCATAAAACAGAAATTTTGGATTTTCCGTCTTAAACGGTAATATTCAATTTAAAATAATTGGACACGAAATGAATCGTTTCGCTTTTCTCTTTACTCACGGGGCCAATTGCTTTCGAATTTTTAGTGGTTGAAGGTTGTATTTTTCGCTAGAATGCTAGATATTTGGCTCAAATATTTCTGTGAGTTTTACGAGATTCGTTTCGTTGTGTGCTATGACGTCATCTAAATTAATTAGATTAATTTCGGATCGAATCATTTCAAGTTAGCGTGAAATTAATTGAGCATGCTGCACACTCATTGACACACCTTGTCTGCCTGTATTTACAATTGCAATTATTACATCGGTAGGAATAGGAAATAACATGAATCCTCTTTTTAGGCAAAATAAATCGATTTTTTCAATGTTAATTTGATAACCATAAAAAATTATTTGAACAGAGTATATAGTGGAAAATCCATCGGAATTTCCAATTTCCATAAAAGGGCGATGATCTATTATAGACCGGTACCGGCACTATCAGACAATACCGTTTTTGGAGTGATCCTCACATCGAAAATTCGACAATTTTTTAATAACCATAGCATATGTGATAGAACAACGGACATATGGTGTATCAAATACATTAAAAGTTATAATTTCGACTATTGAAATTTTATGAAAGCGATTGGTTGAGTAGACGAGGTTTTTGAAATTTTGGAATGATTATCGATAATGTGTGAGTATAACTTCCATCCAAATACCATCGAATGCATTTTATTTAATTCAATTCAATTTGAAAACCAGGTCTATATACAGATTTTTGAACTCGATTCAAAATGACCAGCCCTAATCATATGAATACTGGTGCCAGGATACTGTTATGTTAAACATTCGCCTCGGGGATCCCGTTTGTTTGTAATTTTTACTATATGCGCTTAGATAGTTCACAGCCATTTGTTCCGGTACATCGGAAGTCATCAATGATGGACGCCAACGACAACGAAATTATTCTAAATATCAATATCCCATAGATATATATATCAACATATCGGCTTAGTTTGAGAGAAGGTTGTGCTTTTAAAAGTCATACACGATTCAATGATCTGCGATGGACCTGACCATGATGACAAGCAATATTTGGCGTTACACCATAGTGGTTCTCAAACTTTTCAAGCCACGCCCCCTTTTTAAAATTTGTCAAGTCTCGCGCCACACTTCAAAAACAACTAGCTAACGATAAGCTACCAATAACAGATAGTAAGGCGAAAGTATGTTTCATTATTCAAAAAAAAACACGTTGAATATACGTGGATGGAACGTGAATATCCGAAATAAAACGGGCAAGATCAAATCTAACAAATATTTTTATTTATAATTAGCTTCACGTCCCCTCAAAAAGTATTCCAAGAGCAAGGGTGACTAAGGATAAGGCTGGGCAGTCACTAATTTCCCAGGAGTATTTTTTACGTCGGC
The DNA here is from genome assembly GCF_964204865.1 of Styela clava. Lineage (NCBI taxonomy): Eukaryota > Metazoa > Chordata > Ascidiacea > Stolidobranchia > Styelidae > Styela > Styela clava. The sequence goes on from NC_135254.1 coordinate 9,938,196, forward strand.
GGAGAAGACAAAACATGGCGTACAATGAGGTAAAAAGGAGAAACATTTGTTTGTAGATTTATTACTAACGTTCAAAAAATTTTTTGTATAAATTTTTTCTATGTTCTGAGACTCCTTTTTTTAGTGAAATATTCGATTGGTTAATATTTTGAATCTACCATACCTGTTATCTCATAAATAGCATTTTTGGCCGTTTTCGATTTAAATAATTTTAATATACTACAAATATATCACGTTATAATTCCTGGTATTACCCCAAAAAATTTTAAGTGCTACCGCCTTTTTTACTTTTTATCCAACAGGATATAAAAGATAGATTTGAATAAATTTTAAATCACTTGAAAGTGTGCGCCGACAATAACTCTTTTACAATCGGTTTTCCGATTTAACCTTCAATTAATTACATAATATGCATTTTAAGATGATCTTATTCGTGGTATGTTGCATGTTCCTGTTCGGTGAAAGCAATGCAAGAGAAGTTCCACAAGTAATTCAAGTGGGGAAAAAGGGGGGAGGATGTGAATGTTTTGTTATAAATGTTGAAGATAATGCTATGTGCGGCCTATATATATATTAAATTAAATTTACTTTTTCTGGTATATATATATATACCAGAATATATATTTATACCAGAAGAAATAAATTTGATTTAAACAAATATTATTGAAGTTAAATGTCGGAGTAATTTATAGTGTTGTACATAGGCATTACATCGTACTAAATAAATAAGAAATAAGGGAGAAAAATAAGAGCTCCAGAAGTATGTGCACCTAGATGGCGGACACCGGAACGTTGTATGTGTATCAGGTTAGGCCATAATTTTATTCCAATGTTTCTTATTTCAGTTCTATTACGAGTTCGGAGACTAGCCAAGTGACTCCCACAGTATTTGTGCCTGAAATTATAGCCTAACGCTAACCAGGTACACATACTACGTTCCGGTGCCCGCCATCTTGATTCACATACTTCTGGAATGCCGAAAAATATACTGAAAAACTTGAAAACAATTTTTGGCAAAAGTATAAATTGTTGAGTGTTACCAGTTTGTCTTTCCTTTATATATAATTTCCCTAACTCATATATTGCTGCAATCAATGAATAAACAATTTAAATTATGTTATGTCTTGTTTTTAGGAGTGGATGCATAAGATCCGAGAGCAAGTACGACCCAAATCTTCATGTGAAAATATATGGAACCAGATGTCGGTATGGAAAAATAAGATGCTACACAAAAGAAATTGACATTATTACAGACAAATTCACACATAAGGTCGAAGTTTGCATCCCCAGATGAACTACAACTCAAATTAAAATCTATCAACGACAGTAATGGTTAAAATCCCATTTGCCAAAATAAAAACTTGAGTAAAATCAATTAAGTATGATTATGAATTTTGTGTTTATGATTATATTTTATTATTCTCATATAACACAAACTCGACCTATAAATCGTCTTGCTTAATTATTGCTATTGTCTTTACTGATGTTAATATTGTTATCCGTGTTAATATAAAAAGCGTTTTTAATCCAAGTATTTGGCCACCTGATTTCCTGAAGAAGGGAGTGTTTTCTAATAGGCTTTTATTTTTTTTCATTTATTCTGGATCTAATGAACGTTTTCCTAATTCTAATCTCTAAAAATTCATTCTTACCTCACTATTGAAAAAAATTTGATTGGAGTGTTTTTGTACGCTTGTACATACAGACTGGTTTACATATTCACACCTATTCTTCAGATTCGAAACTTACACCAACTGCTATTTAAAAATACTGATAGCTAATCAGTAATCCTTGATTAATGCAACCAAACTAAACCTCTTTGCAGGAAAAATTGTTTATTGAGTTATTATATTATTTTGTGTGTAATTATGACGGTATATATTTTATACTTTTAATAAATGCTATACATAATGTACTGAAATAAAAGAGTTGCCATATTTTATACAATCAGATAGATAGGCTATATAGATACGAGGCAGTAATTGGTAATTCGTGATATAGAATTGTCGAATTGGGTAATAGTGTAAAAACAAGACGGCGATGCTCGAGTATATGTACACGAAAGCAAAAGGGAAGTAGTAGTACGGTTATGCAATCTCTTACAGTAGACCAGTGGTTTTCAACCTGTAGGCCATGGCCCATTGGTGGGTCACAGCTCTTTTTCGATGGGCCACAGAGCTAGACATAAATCAGAATGAAAGTAATATTGCATCTGTAAAATAATTTCTTTGGGATCAGGTAAGGAACAAAATATTCGATAAAAATGTTACGTTTGTGACATAGTTTCTCCCTAATATCGCATTCTCTGACACTGTGTTTAAAAAAAGTCCATGCTATGGTGCGACATTACGACTGTTATAGCACAGCAGCCAATTCTAAAGTTACGAAGGTAATTTATGTGATTATACGGGAGCACACCATAAGCGCAAACAAATTTAACAGCGAACTTCAAAAAGCACAATGACGTAGCCTATGGAGTATGGCTGAAATTTCGTGTTGGAATCCGAAATCTACCACGGTTTTTAGAATGTTAACCCCACAATTTATTGCTTTGTCGATTGAAGTAACTTGGATTGACTGAATTGGCGGTCAATATTAGATAAACTGATTGTGATGAGTTACGCGAACTGCTACCGGTTTTGTTTTCTGAATTATTTATTGCACTACTAACACAATTCCGCCATGATATGCTTGATATATGACGTTATATATTTGAAATTCATTTCGTCAGAAGTTCTGTCTACTAAGATTTTCCGAAGTTTATACCCCAAATATAATGTTGCGTTTTTTGCTCTTCAAATTGGGATGTGTGGGTGGACGGATGCCTTCTTATCAAAACATAAGTTTGCTTCCAGTCAACAATTTATCTTTGCGTTCACAGTTGAAAAATTGATTTCAAGGACACTGATACGGTCCACCCAGAAAATTTGACAAATTTTTAGTTGGAGCATTGAAATAGGCATGAGAGATGAAATACTCATTTCATTTCACATTATATCTTTAAAATCAAGCTCAATTTTATCTTCAAAATCGATGAACCAAAATTTACCAGCCCAATATTATTTTTGCAGTACTCAAACCGATCAGAAACCAAACCTTACCAAAACTAGCAATCAATAAAATTCATGTTTGATATATATGTTATTTTGACTTAGTGAAGGACTGTAAGGGGTTCAGATACAAAATAGCATATTCAAGTATCAATCCGAGAAACAACCTCTATTGTGGCCCATCGTTGTCACGCGTAAAATTGAAAATAAAAATAAAATAAAAAACCGAAAATAAAAAAATAGTTGTGAGGAAACATAAAAATAATTGAAAAAAAAAATAAAAAAAACAAGAGAGCTATGCTCAAATATGTGGACACGTAGAATCACATAATTTTGATGACGTCATAGCGAAAAAAAAAGTAACAGCCTTCTGGAAAAAATTTTTATCTTTAACCACTGAAAATTTCAAAGCAATTGGTCCAGTATTCGAAGAGAAAAGCGACTTTTTAAAAACGTGTCAAAGAACAAGAACAAGAACAACAACAACAACAACAACATAATATTAAAACGATCGTTATGTCCACTACGTGTCCAAAAACAAAAACATTAAAAAAAAAATAAAAATTGAATAAAAAGAAAATAAAAAGGTTGACAACGATGGTCTGCCTCGTGGCCCATCGTTGTCACGCGTTTTTATTTTTAGAAAATTTGCTTCTGCTTGGGACCAAGGTTGTCAGGAATAATCCTACGCGCACAAATGTGTTCCCTGGGTTTCCAACTCACTACTGATTTTCTCGAGCAATATTCAATATGAAAATGTTCTATAAATTCTCCATGCTACAAGTTCAACAAGAAGTAATATATTTATAATAATGATAAGAGAATATTGAATTGAATACGAAAATTCGGAAAATTTGTTTTTACGTGTAGAAGGTAATTTAATTGGAGAATGCTGCTTAACTACTCAGTTGTCTGCACACTCGCGATGCCGGTACCGTACCGTCTTACCAAATACCGATAGTCGGTTATAGTCGCTTTGCGTCTGACCGTACCGGTAGCCATGCAATCACTCATGAAAGAATGGGAGATACGGATAGCTCGTAGAATATAGACTACTGAAACACTCTCTGTGCCTGCCTCATACCGCACAGCCGTAACGTACCGATTCAGACAAGTGATAAATCGCCCGTGCTCAACGATTTATTTCAATCCATACCTCGATCCTAGTAGAAGAATATAGTGAGTCGAGGTATGGATTGAAATAAATGGTTGAGCACGGGTGATTCATCATTTGTCTGGATCGGTACGTTACGGCTGTACGGTATGGAGCAGGCGCAGACAGTGTTTCAGTAGTCTATATTCTACGAGACTATCCGTATCTCCCATTCTTTCATGAGTGATTGCATGGGTACCGGCACGGTCAAACGGTACCGTACCGGCATCGCACGAGTGTCCAGCCAACTGAGCAGTTAAGCAGCATTTTCCAATTAAAATACCTTCTACACGTAAAAACAAATTTTCGGATTCAATTCTATATTCTCTTATCATTATTATAAATATATTGCTTGTGGTTGAACTTGTAGCATGGAGAATTTATAGAACATTTTCGTTTTGAATTTATTGGATATTGCTCATGGAAATCAGTAGTGAGTTAGAAACCCAGGAAACACTTTTTTTGCGTGTAGGATTAAGCCTGACAACGTTGGTCCCAAGCAGCATCAAATTTTCTAAAAATAAAAACGTCTGACAACGATGGGCCACGAGGCAGACCATCGTTGTCAACCTTTTTATTTTCTTTTTATCCATTTTTTTTTTTTAAATTTTTTTTTTTTCGTTTTTATTTTTAATTTTTTTTTTTCTTTCAATTTTTTTTTTCTTTTTTTTTTCAATTATTTTTATGTTTTTTCACAACTATTTTTTTATTTTCGCTTTTTCATTTTATTTTTTCATTTTTTTTTAAATTTTACGCGTGACAACGATGGGCCACCATAAACCTCCGCTATTAAATTAAAATCAAAAAACTCCTTCAAGTTATCTTTAATGTTCAATTTTAGCTGTTCAACAGTTTTGGAGACGAAATTTGCATAAGGTAGAAACAGCAATGTGCGTACGCACGACGGTTACGATATAATGGTTGAAATTCAACGCCATTTTTCTGCACTTTTTAATTTGACTATAGAAATATTTATGATTTTTTTTATATTTTCATTCATAGCTTTATCTTCAACTAGTTGTCTACAATAACGAAGTCTTCGTCAAACCAAAACATAACTAAGGCCTCGTTGCGGGAAATAGAATTTGTTTGCAAAGTTTTAATGTCATATACCAACGGTGGGCAAACCGCGGCTCTTCTCGCCACCATTAAATATTATCCAAATTTAACTAAGCGAAACCATAGTGCAACAGTTTTTTTTTTTAAGTTTTAAGCAGTCTAAGGAATTTTAGTTATAAATTAGATGCATTTTAAGATGCATGTACTAGACTAGATGGTGGAGAGAGTCGTAACCGACCATCGGTTACGTCAGTAGTCGGCAAACTTTATGTACTTGCGGCCCAAATATACACATTTCCGGTAGCGTGCGGTTCACATTATTTTCGCCTACGAACGATTGACACATTAAACTTGCACTTTCTATTGTTGTGTTAAAGTCCGCCGCGGTGACGTGTATGTGGCCTTTTTTAAATATATATATTATCAAACAATGCATTGTTTTTATTTACGTCTTATCAATGTGAATAACGATGTTGTTTTTTTGCCACTTCGCTGGCGTGCAGAACCTCGTTTAAAGGACGATCGGACAAGCGAGTTCGAGATTTATTCTTGGTGCAATACATTTTACAATCTGCTCACGGCAATAATACGTTACACGTTTTGCACTGATGCACATATGAGCAGTGGCGCAGCCCCGGGTTGAATTTCGTATTTGCAATGACAGGTTTCGTAATTACGTTTAACATCAAATCCCTTAATTAACTGCTGTTGACATATCAAGCAAACTGTACTTGGAATGCGAATTAAAAATATTCATCGAAGCCCTTTGCAATGTGCGACCTTCTTCTTGTCCACACCTTGTCTGCCTGTATTTACAATTGCAATTATTACATCGGTAGGAATAGGAAATAACATGAATCCTCTTTTTAGGCAAAATAAATCGATTTTTCCAATGTTAATTTGATAACCATAAAAAATTATTTGAACTGAGTATATAGTGGAAAATCCACCGGAATTTCCAATTTCAATAAAAGGGCGATGATCTATTATATAGACCGGTACCGGCACTATCAGACATTACCGTTTTTGGAGTGATCCTCAAATCGAAAATTCCACAATTTTTTAATAACCATAACATATGTGATAAGATAACGGACATATGGTGTATCAAACACATTAAAAGTTATAATTTCGACTATTGAAATTTTATGAAAGCGTTTGGTTGAGTAGTCGAGGTTTTTGAAATTTTGGAATGATTAGCGATAATGTGTGAGTATAACTTCCATCCAAATACCATCGACTGCATTTTATTTAATTCAATTCAATTTGAAAATCAGGTCTATATACAGATTTTTGAACTCGATTCAAAATGACCAGCCCTAGTCATATGAATACTGGTGCCAGGATACTGTTATGTTAAACATTCGCCTCGGGGATCCCATTTGTTTGTAATTTTTACTATATGCGCTTAGATAGTTCACAACCAATTGTTCCGTTACATCTGAAGTCATCAATGATGGACGCCAACGACAACGAAATTATTCTAAATATCAATATCCCATAGATATATATATATCAACATATCGGCTTAGTTTGAGAGAAGGTTGTGCTTTTAAAAGTCATACACGATTCAATGATCTGCGATGGACCTGACCATGATGACAATCAATATTTGGCGTTACACCATAGTGGTTCTCAAACTTTTCAAGCCACGCCTCCTTTTTAAAATTTGTCAAGTCTCGCGCATCACTTCAAAAACAACTAGCTAACGATAAGCTACTGATAACAGATAGTAAGGCGAAAGTATGTTTTATTCAATAAAAAAAAAAAACGTTGAATATACGGGGATGGAAGGTGAATATTCGAAATAAAACGGGCAAGATCAAATCTAACAAATATTTTTATTTATAATTAGTTTCACGTCCCCTCAAAAAGTATTTACTCCCCCATATATTCCAATCCGTATTTTAAACCAAGAGCAAGGGTGACTAAGAATAAGGCAGGACAGTCACTAATTTCCCAGGAGTATTTTTTACGTCGGCGGAAAAAACAAAACATGGCGTACACTGAGATAAAAAGAAGAAACATTTGTTTGTAGATTTATTACTAACGTTCAAACAATTTTTTGTATAGATTTTTTCTATGTTCTGGGACTCTCCTTTTTTGGATGAAATATTCGATTGGTTAATATTTTGAATCTACCATATCTGTTATCTCATGAATAGCATTTTTTGGCCGTTTTCGATTTAAATAATTTTAATATACTACAAATATATCATGTTATAATTCCTGGTATTCACCCAAAAAATTTTAAGTGCTACCGCCTTTTTTACTTCTATCCAACATGATATAAAAGATAGATTTGAATAAATTTTAAATCACTTGCAAGTGTGCGCCGACAATAACTGTTTTACAATCGGTTTTCCGATTTAACCTTCAATTAATTATATAATATGCTTTTTAAGATAATCTTATTCGTGGTATGTTGCATGTTCCTGTTCGGTAAAAGCAATGCAAGAGAAGTTCCACGAGAAATTCAAGTGGGAAAAATGTGGTGAGGATGTGAATGTTTTGTTATAAATGTTGAAGAAAATGCTATGTGAGGCCTATATATATATTAAATCAAATTTATTTTTTCTGGTATATATATATATACCAGAATATATATTTATACCAGAAGAAATAAATTTGATTTAAACAAATATTATTGAAGTTAAATGTCGGAGTAATTTATAGTGTTGTACATAGGCATTACATCGTACTAAATAAATAAGAAATAAAGAAGAAAAATAGGAGCTCCAGAAGTATGTGCACCTAGATGGCGGACACCGGAACGTAGTATGTGTATCAGGTTAGGCCATAATTTTATTCCAATGTTTCTTATTTCTGTTCTATTACGAGTTCGGAGACTAGCCAAGTGACTCCCATAGTATTTGTGCCTGAAATTATAGTCTAACCCTAACCAGGTACACATACTACGTTCCGGTGCCCGCCATCTTGGTTCACATACTTCTGGAACGCCGAAAAATATTCTGAAAAACTTGAAAACAATTTTTGGCAAAAGTATAAATTGTTGAGTGTTGCCAGTTTGCCTTTCCTATATATATAATTTCCCTAACTCATATACTGCTGCAATCAATGAATAAACGAGAATATCGGTTGGAAACCGAAGACTTATCGATCGATAGTTAGGGGATCCCCCAAAACAGAAACTGCAGTTTCGATTCATCCGCTCTTGTAACTTGCGCACTGCGCATCGCAAACACACACTCGGCGGGTTTCAAAATTCTCTCGCTTTACAAAAATCTAGATCACTATATCAATAATTGATTGATAACTCGCTAATTATACGACATAATTCGCCCAAAATCAATAGGCTTCTGGTCCGAGATAAGATGAATGCACATGCAAAATCTGGAGCAGATTCAATCTCGCTCTCGTGAGATATCGCATGCATCTAACAGACAGACAGACAGACAGACAGACAGACAGACAGACAGACAGAAAGACAGACAGACAGACAGACAGACAGACATACAGACAAATACCTATCAATATACTTACCGATCTTAAGATCGATAAGTAACAATTTAAATTATGTTATGTCTTGTTTTTAGGAGTGGGTGCATAAGATCCGAGAGCAAGTACGACCCAAATCTTCATGTGAAAATATATGGAACCCGATGTCGGTGGCCAATAATAAGATGCTACACAAAAGAAATTGACATTATTACAGACAAATTCACACATAAGGTCGAAGTTTGCATCCCCAGATGAACTACAACTCAAATTAAAATCTATCAACGACAATAATGGTTAAAATCCCATTTGCCAAAATAAAAACTTGAGTAAAAACAATTAGGTATAATTATGAATTTTGTTTTTATGATTATATTTTATTATTCTCATATTGCACAAACTCGACCTATAAATCGTCTTGCTTAATTATTGCTATTGTCTTTACTGATGTTAATATTGTTATCAGTGTTAATATAAAAAGCGTTTTTAATCCAAGTATTTGGCAACCTGATTTCCTGAAGAAGGGTGTGTTTTCTAATAGGCTTTTATTTTTTTTATTTATTCTGGATCTAATGAACGTTTTCCTAATTCCAATCTCTAAAAATTCATTCTTACCTCACTATTGAAAAAAATTTGATTGGAGTGTTTTTGTACGCTTGTACATACAGACTGGTTTACATATTCACACTTATTCTTCAGATTCGAAACTTACACCAACTGCTATTTAAAAATACTGATAGCTAATCAGTAATCCTTGATTACTGCAACCAAACTGAACCTCTTTGCAGGAAAAATTGTTTATTGAGATATTATATTATTTTTTGTGTAATTATGACGGTATATATTTTATACTTTTAATAAATGCTATACATAATGTACTGAAATAAAAGAGTTGCCATATTTTATACAATCAGATAGATAGGCTATATAGATACGAGGCAGTAATTGGTAATTCGTGATATAGAATTGTCGAATTGGGTAATAGTGTAAAAACAAGACGGCGATGCTCGAGTATATGTACACGAAAGCAAAAAGGAAGTAGTAGTACGGTTATGCAATCTCTTACAGTAGACCAGTGGTTTTCAACCTGACTTAGTGAAGGACTGTAAGGGGTTCAGATACAAAATAGCATATTCAAGTATCAATCCGAGAAACAACCTCTATGGTGGCCCATCGTTGTCACGCGTAAAATTGAAAATAAAAATAAAATAAAAAACCGAAAATAAAAAAATAGTTGTGAGGAAACATAAAAAAAATTGAAAAAAAAAAAATAAAAAATAAAACAAAAAAATTGAAAAAAAAAAAATAAAAATTGAATAAAAAGAAAACGAGAATATCGGTTGGAAACCGAAGACTCATCGATCGATAGTTAGGGGATCCCCCAAAACAGAAACTGCAGTTTCGATTCATCCGCTCTTGTAACTTGCGCACTGCGCATCGCACACACACACTCGGCGGGTTTCAAAATTCTCTCGCTTTACAAAAATCTAGATCACTATATCAATAATTGATTGATAACTCGCTAATTATACGACATAATTCGCCCAAAATCAATAGGCTACTGGTCCGAGATAAGATGAATGCACATGCAAAATCTGGAGCAGATTCAATCTCGCTTTCGTGAGATATCGCGTGCATCTAACAGACACACAGACAGACATACATACAGACATACAGACAAATACCTATCAATATACTTACCGATCTTAAGATCGATAAGTAATAAAAAGGTTGACAACGATGGTCCGCCTCGTGGCCCATCGTTGTCACGCGTTTTTATTTTTAGAAATTTGCTTCTGCTTGGGACCAAGGTTGTCAGGAATAATCCTACGCGCACAAATGTGTTCCCTGGGTTTCCAACTCAATACTGATTTTCTTGAGCAATATTCAATACGAAAATGTTCTATAAATTCTCCATGCTACAAGTTCAACAAAATGTAATATATTTATAATAATGATAAGAGAATATAGAATTCAATAAAAAAATTCGGAAAATTTGTTTTTACGTGTAGAAGGTAATTTAATTGAAGAATGCTGCTTAACTACTCAGTTGTCTAGACACTCGCGATGCCGGTACCGTACCGTCTTACCAAATACCGATAGTCGGTTATAGTCGCTTTGCGTCTGACCGTACCGGTGGCCATGCAATCACTCATGAAAGAATGGGAGATACGGATAGCTCGTAGAATATAGACTACTGAAACACTCTCTGTGCCTGCCTCATACCGCACAGCCGTAACGTACCGATCCAGACAAATGATAAATCGCCCGTGCTCAACGATTTATTTCAATCCATACCTCGATCCTAGTAGAAGAATATAGTGAGTCGAGGTATGGATTGAAATAAATGGTTGAGCACGGGCGATTTATAATTTGTCTGGATCGGTACGTTACGGCTGTACGGTATGGAGCAGGCGCAGACAGTGTTTCAGTAGTCTATATTCTACGAGACTATCCGTATCTCCCATTCTTTCATGTGTGATTGCATGGGTACCGGCACGGTCAGACGGTACCGTACCGGCATCGCACGAGTGTCCAGACAACTGAGCAGTTAAGCAGCATTTTCCAATTAAATTACCTTCTACACGTAAAAACAAATTTTCGGATTCAATTCTATATTCTCTTATCATTATTATAAATATATTGCTTGTGGTTGAACTTGTAGCATGGAGAATTTATAGAACATTTTCGTTTTGAATTTATTGGTCATTGCTCATGAAAATCAGTAGTGAGTTAGAAACCCAGGAAACACTTTTATGAGTGTAGGATTAAGCCTGACAACGTTGGTCCCAAGCAGCATCAAATATTCTAAAAATAAAAACGTCTGACAACGATGGGCCACGAGGCAGACCATCGTTGTCAACCTTTTTATTTTCTTTTTATCCAATTTTTTTTTTAATTTTTTTTTTTTAATTTTTTTTTTTTTTTCGTTTTTTTTTTTTCGATTTTATTTTTAATTTTTTTTTTAATTTTAATTTTTTTTTTCTTTTTTTTTTCAATTATTTTTATGTTTTTTCACAAATATTTTTTTATTTTCGCTTTTTCATTTTATTTTTTCATTTTTTTTTAAATTTTACTCGTGACAACGATACCATACCCCTCCGCTATTAAATTAAAATCAAATATCTCCTTCAAGTTATCTTTAATGTTTAATTTTAGCTGTTCAACAGTTTTGGAGACGAAATTTGCATAAGGTAGAAACAGCAAAATGCGTACGCACGACGGTAACTATATAATGGTTGAAATTCAACGCCATTTTCCTGCACTTTTTAATTTGACTATAGAAATATTTATGATTTTTTTTATATTTTCATTCATAGCTTTATCTTCAACTAGGTGTCTACAATAACGAAGTCTTCGTCAAACCAAAACATAACTAAGGCCTCGTTGCGGGAAATAGAATTTGTTTGCAAAGTTTTAATGACATATACCAACGGTGGGCAAACCGCGGCTCTTCTCGCTACGATTAAATATTATCCAAATTCAACTAAGCGAAACCATAGTGCAACAGTTTTTTTTTAATTTTTAAGCAGTCTAAGGAATTTTAGTTATAAATTTGGCAAATTATGTTTTAGTATGAAAATCGTTGTAGCGTGGAATCTCAAATTTAAATTAATCAAGCGACAAATCTTACGTCACAGGGGTCAAATGTTTGTTGCTGTGCTGATAGTATGCCGAATGCCGTGATAGGATATGATTCACATATTTATTCCGGATAAAAGGAAATCCGAAATGACGGCTCAGCGAACCACGGCCTCTCGTCCGGTTACCAGTCAATGTCGGGTATAGGATTAGTTAAGTCAGTTATTTGTTTTCAGATGCATGTACTAGACTAGATGGTGGAGAGAGTCGTAACCGACCATCGGTTACGTCAGTAGTCGGCAAACTTTATGTACTTGCGGCCCAAATATACACATTTCCGGTAGCGTGCGGTTCACATTATTTTCGCCTACGAACGATTGACACATTAAACTTGCATTTTCTATTGTTGTGTTAAAGTCCGCCGCGGTGACGTGTATGTGGCCTTTTTTAAATATATATATTATCAAACAATGCATTGTTTTTATTTACGTCTTATCAATGTGAATAACGATGTTGTTTTTTTGCCACTTCGCTGGCGTGCAGAACTTCGTTTAAAGGACGATCGGACAAGCAAGTTTGAGATTTATTCTTGGTGCAATACATTTTACAATCTGCTCACGGCAATAATACGTTACACGTTTTGCACTGATGCACATATGAGCAGTGGCGCAGCCCCGGGTTGAATTTCGTATTTGCAATGACAGGTTTCGTAATTACGTTTAACATCAAATCCCTTAAATAACTGCTGTTGACATATCAAGCAAACTGGATTGGAATGCGAATTAAAAAATATCCATCCAAGCCCTTTGCAATGTGCGACCTTCGTCGCAAACTTCCCTCCGTTTCCCAGACATTTCTCAATTTCAAAAATCAAAATTAGCTTGACTTTTAATTACAACCAACGATGGTTGTAATCATTAACTCTCTCGCCGCTCGTTAGTCCATATGGGATTCTCAACGCTATTAAGTCTAGCACATGGTAACCTACTGTTAATATCGCTCTTAGCTGTTTATTGACGTAATGCCCTGATATGAGAGAAGCGATAAAACCTTCCAGCCGTGACGCAAAGTGCGAATCGTATAAATAGCGTGGATTTCAAAATCGCCTGTCAGACGTCTGAAAATGTCGACTCAGCTCAGACAGAAAATACTCCTTTATAACGACTTATTATTGCTTTAGCATGTATTTTCAGTCATACTAACTATCCCTGATCATTCCTGGCGCTGTGTTGTTTTGATAAATATGATTTCGACTGCTCCATAGTTGGCAGAGGTATGGAGATTTTTTGTATGTAAAAAAAACGTAAAATTAATGGTAATTTTAACGCGTGAATGCGCGTATGAGATTGTTTACGTCGTTCTACGCGCATTTCCGTCGAAAAAATTTAATTTTTTTGCATTGGGGGTGGTCTGTGCAGTAATAATAAGAGCTGTGACGTCATCAGTATCGGTAATTTGACCTTGAACTTGACAATACTGTAAATACAATTGTGAATTTCAGAGTAATAACCATTTATGCTATAATAGTCGTTTCGGTATTGTTATGTTAGGAAAAACTTGACGAAAACGTTGAAGAAAAAACTAATTAATTAGGAATTAATTATTAACCCTCTACTGTACACAGAATATCTCAAAGTCCAATTTTTTTTTTAGAAATTTTTGAAATTTTTTTGCAAAATTTTTTTTTTGAGGAGTGTGTTTTAAAGATATATTGCTGAATAGAACTCTAGCAGACGCTTTCAAAAAGCCATGATTGAAGCTTAAGGGCTTAATGGTTGACAAAAAAAAATAAGTTTAAAAATACCCATAAAATGGTCAGGGATTGGAGCGGTCGGAAGGTTAAGTGGATGTTCATCAAGTAAACGACATAGAACTGCTGACGCTATTTATTACAAAACAAGAACCGTACAGTCGTTTGATGCTACTATACGCCCGTCGCCGATGTCCACGTAAAATACGTTTTTCTCATAAAAAACTAATTGTTGATCACATGTTGATCACATGGGAACAAGAAATACATTTGTCTTCAAATACTTGTGACGAAGGGTGAATCTGCGAAACCAATATATAAATGTTCACAAGTTAAGTAACAACGTTTCGCTGACAAAAACAATAATCTATTATACCAAAATAAGCTCTGTTAAAATCGTACGAGATATTAGCGACTCTTTCGGTTTGGGTCCACTGATGCTTTGCTGCTTTCGTGGTCTGGATGATGGAATTCGTTCTACTCCTTCATTAACTAATCGAAGAAAATCTGATAAACAGCGTTCGTCACCTAGAGCAGCGCAATACCAAGCATCAGTATGTTTTCCTCTTTGTATTTAGTCTAGCTAAGATTGGCCTATATACATTTTTAAATACTGATATTAATCTTGCATCTCGTAATGGCAGGAATCAAGTGACGAAGTGAGGTTTCAATACGGACGATCATCGCCTTCACATATCACATAAAAAAACGAAATTAAGAAGAAGTCAGTTTAAACAACCATAGTTCAATTTAAACAGCACAAAGCCATAGACATAAATTCTGTGCCGCCTCAAACTTCAGGGAATTTTCATGTGATCTGTGACGAATGTCTGTGTATGCATATCTTCAACTTCGGATTCATCATATGAATGACATGCTAATTAATTACCTCTATCACAATGCTGAGGAAACTATATCGCACGATTTTATTCAGAGCATACCCTGACCTCAAACTTCAGGAAATTTTTGTGTGAAGCTGCGATCAGGAAATTTTTATGTGATCTGTGACGAATGTCTGTGTATGCATATCTTCAACTTCGAATTCATCATATGAATGACATGCTAATTAATTACCTCTATCACAATGCTGAGGAAACTATATCGCACGATTTTATTCAGAGCATACCCTGACCTCAAACTTCAGGGAATTTTTCTGTGAAGCTGCGATCAGGAAATTTTTATGTGATCTGTGACAAATGTCTGTGTATGCATATCTTCAACTTCGAATTCATCATATGAATGACATGCTAATTAATTACCTCTATCACAATGCTGAGGAAACTATATCGCACGATTTTATTCAGAGCATACCCTGACCTCAAACTTCGGGAAATTTTTTGTGTGAAGCTGCGACGCGTGTCTGCGTATGCATACCTAAAACTTTGAATTCATTATATGCTGAAAATGCTAATTAACTACATCTATGACAATGCTGAGAAAACTATATTGCACGATTTCATTCTGAGCATATTATAAAAACTACCAACCTTAAATGCAAAATTTACGTATATTCAAATTCTGTCCTATTTTCAATTGATTCAATATGAATTGATTTTCTGTTCATGCCGAATATTTATTCATTTCCCTTCCGTTTCATTCTTAACGAATCATCCAAATCTTTTCAAATAAGAAAAGTAAACTTGCACTTACATCTGCCATATTTATAATTTGAACATGTGATCATACATACACATCTTCTGCTTAGTTCCAGATAAATTCAATTGTTTTGTTTACGTTAAGTTGTTACTGTTGCAATGTTACTGAGAAGGTTAGTTCCGTTGTTTTTCCGAATGGTGTACCAAAAAAGTGTGTTGCATTTTTTTGTGAATATTTATTCCATATTTTTGTGTTGCCTACGTTCTTCAATATAAAAATACTTCCTAATCTGCAAGCGAAAGAGTGGGCTATAATATATATATATATGTTAAATAAAGTTGTGGCGCGCGGTTTCACCCAGTTATTTGTATCTGGCCCTCCTGTTTTGAAGGTTGCACACCCTTGTAACTAAATAGTTGAAAGTGACAACAATAAGAAATTTCATTTGCGTCAAATCTCTATTCGTGCTTATGTACTCATTATATTCACTGCACAGGACATATATGTACTAAGATTTCGATAATAGCGAAATATGCTTCGAAGTTGAAGAATTGTATTTAAGTATGACTGACTTTACGATTATAGCGTAAGCAACTACATATTTTGTAATACTTCTAAAATGTTGCGTTGTCTTCGTTCAACAAGTTAATTAAAAAATGTAACTGGACATTTTTATTTTTTCATCAAACATCATATTTCCTATAAACCATAAGGACTGTTCATAACATTGCGTGTATCTCAAAGCTATTACCATTATTAAATAAATATTTAACGGATTGATATAATTTGAGGTGAATGACCGATAAATACTGTTTATTCACTGGCCTATACTACGTATAAACCAACCTTGCGAATGCAATCGAAAGGAAGTTAAAATTGACATAACCCTCCGAAATGAATTCAATTCTTCTTCTTCCCATCGTTATGAAAAAAATCGCTTTTCTCTTTAATCACTGGAATGAAATATTTTGGCGTGAATGGCCGATAAATACCGTTCATATCACATACCAGGACTATTCAACCAATTTTACCAAAAGATCCGTATACAATACTTCAAAATTAGTCGGGTCCGGTCTTTCCAAAAATTATATTTCTGTATCCTTAATTAAACGCGCACTTCCTCCGCCAGCTATACTACGTATGACCAACCAACCTTGCAAGTACAATCGAAAGGAAGTTAAAATAGACAGAACCCACTGGAATGAATACAGTTCGCCATCTTTGGGGTTGTTTGATCAACTGTTCAGCATTAGAAATAGCTGAAAAATTTGAAATATGTTTCAATATAAATATAGACTGTAGACTAAAATGGATTCCCTGCTTCGTACCAATGTCACATTTCGATGATACCAATATTAAACTACCATTGTTCTACTTGGCGCACTATTCCTTGATTCCAACAGATCCTTTTCTGAGAAAACTTTCTGCCCTGAAAATTACCCCGATGTCGGTGGCATAAAACAGAAATTTTGGATTTTCCGTCCTAAACGGTAATATTCAATTTAAAATAATTGGACACGAAATGAATCGTTTCGCTTTTCTCTTTACTCACGGGGCCAATTGCTTTCGAATTTTTAGTGGTTGAAGGTTGTATTTTTCGCTAGAATGCTAGATATTTGGCTCAAATATTTCTCTGAGTTTTACGAGATTCGTTTCGTTGTGTGCTATGACGTCATCTAAATTAATTAGATTAATTTCGGATCGAATCATTTCAAGTTAGCGTGAAATTAATTGAGCATGCTGCACACTCAATGACACACCTTGTCTGCCTGTATTTACAATTGCAATTATTACATCGGTAGGAATAGGAAATAACATGAATCCTCTTTTTAGGCAAAATAAATCGATTTTTCCAATGTTAATTTGATAACCATAAAAAATTATTTGAACAGAGTATATAGTGGAAAATCCATCGGAATTTCCAATTTCAATAAAAGGGCGATGATCTATTATAGACCGGTACCGGCACTATCAGACAATACCGTTTTTGGAGTGTTCCTCTCATCGAAAATTCCACAATTTTTTAATAACCATAGCATATGTGATAGAACAACGAACATATGGTGTATCAAATACATTAAAAGTTATAATTTCGACTATTGAAATTTTATGAAAGCGATTGGTTGAGTAGTCGAGGTTTTGGAAATTTTGGAATGATTATCGATAATGTGTGAGTATAACTTCCATCCAAATACCATCGACTGCATTTTATTTAATTCAATTCAATTTGAAAACCAGGTCTATATACAGATTTTTGAACTCGATTCAAAATGACCAGCCCTAGTCATATGAATACTGGTGCCAGGATACTGTTATGTTAAACATTCGCGTCGGGGATCCCATTTGTTTGTAATTTTTTTTATATGCGCTTAGATAGTTCACAGCCAATTGTTCCGGTACATCGGAAGTCATCAATGATGGACGCCAACGACAACGAAATTATTCTAAATATTAATATCCCATAGATATATATATCAACATATCGGCTTAGTTTGAGAGAAGGTTGTGCTTTTAAAAGTCATACACGATTTATTGATCTGCGATGGACCTGACCATGATGACAAGCAATATTTGGCGTTACACCATAGTGGTTCTCAAACTTTCCAAGCCACGCCTCCTTTTTAAAATTTGTCAAGTCTCGCGCATCACTTCAAAAACAACTAGCTAACGATAAGCTACTGATAACAGATAGTAAGGCGAAAGTATGTTTTATTCAATAAAAAAAAAAAAAAAACGTTGAATATACGGGGATGGAAGGTGAATATCCGAAATAAAACGGACAAGATCAAATCTAACAAATATTTTTATTTATAATTAATTTCACGTCCCCTCAAAAAGTATTTACTCCCCCATATATTCCAATCCTTATTTTAAACCAAGAGCAAGGGTGACTAAGAATAAGGCAGGACAGTCACTAATTTCCCAGGAGTATTTTTTACGTCGGCGGAAAAAACAAAACATGGCGTACACTGAGATAAAAAGAAGAAACATTTGTTTGTAGATTTATTACTAACGTTCAAACAATTTTTTGTATGGATTTTTTCTATGTTCTGGGACTCTCCTTTTCCAAGTGAAATATTCGATTGGTTAATATTTTGAATCTACCATAACTGTTATCTCATAAATAGCATTTTTGGCCGTTTTCGATTTAAATAATTTTAATATACTACAAATATATCATGTTATAATTCCTGGTATTAACCCAAAAAATTTTAAGTGCTACCGCCTTTTTTCTTCTATCCAACATGATATAAAAGATAGATTTGAATAAATTTTAAATCACTTGCAAGTGTGCGCCGACAATAACTGTTTTACAATCGGTTTTCCGATTTAACCTTCAATTAATTATATAATATGCTTTTTAAGATAATCTTATTCGTGGTATGTTGCATGTTCCTGTTCGGTAAAAGCAATGCAAGAGAAGTTCCACGAGAAATTCAAGTGGGAAAAATGTGGTGAGGATGTGAATGTTTTGTTATAAATGTTGAAGAAAATGCTATGTGCGGCCTATATATATATTAAATCAAATTTATTTTTTCTGGTATATATATATATACTAGAATATATATTTATACCAGAAAAAATAAATTTGATTTAAACAAAATTATTGAAGTTAAATGTCGGAGTAATTTATAGTGTTGTACATAGGCATTACATCGTACTAAATAAATAAGAAATGAGGAAGAAAAATAGGAGCTCCAGAAGTATGTGCTCCTAGATGGCGTAGTATGTGTATCAGGTTAGGCCATAATTTTATTCCAATGTTTCTTATTTCTGTTCTATTACGAGTTCGGAGACTAGCCAAGTGACTCCCATAGTATTTGTGCCTGAAATTATAGTCCAACCAGGTACACATACTACGTTCCGGTGCATGCCATCTTGGTTCACATACTTCTGGAACGCCGAAAATATTCTGAAAAACTTGAAAACAATTTTTGGCAAAAGTATAAATTTTTGAGTGTTGCCAGTTTGCCTTTCCTATATATATAATTTCCCTAACTCATATACTGCTGCAATCAATGAATAAACAATTTAAATTATGTTATGTCTTGTTTTTAGGAGTGGGTGCATAAGATCCGAGAGCAAGTACGACCCAAATCTTCATGTGAAAATATATGGAACCCGATGTCGGTGGCCAAAAATAAGATGCTACACAAAAGAAATTGACATTATTATAGGCGAATTGACACATAAGGTCGAAGTTTGCATCCCCAGATGAACTACAACTCAAATTAAAATCTATCAACGACAATAATGGTTAAAATCCCATTTGCCAAAATAAAAACTTGAGTGAAAAGAATTAAGTATAATTATGAATTTTGTTTTTATGATTATATTTTATTATTCTCATATAGCACAAACTCGACCTATAAACCGTCTTGCTTAATTATTAGGCTTCCCGCTGCTTGTCAGCAGGGAACCTATTGTATTCCTGTGTTTTATTATTATTATTTATTTATTATTAGTTATTTATTATTATTATTAGGCTTCCCGCTGCTTGTCAGCAGGGAACCTATTGTATTCCTGTGTTTTATTATTATTATTATTATTTATTTATTTATTTTTATTATTTTTTTTTCAAATTGGTCCTACAAACTTGAAATTCACCTCAAATGTGCAGAAGTTCTCAGCTAGCAATAAAATGCAAATTTTATGCATGAGTGACCACGCTTTCACGCTCCAGTGAGCAAAACGCGTTTTCAGTTTTTTTGCGATTTCTCAAAATTGATACATGCTATTGGGTTGAAATTCATAACAATGAAAAATGGACATGTTCCGGATACGACATGTCAAGGATACGCATGAGTGACCTCGGCGATACGCTCCAGTGAGCAATATAGGATTTTACATTTTCATCTTCTTCTCGAGAACGACACTACTTAGAGACTTGAAATTTACATCACATGCAGATATTAAGTCGCCCATCGTAAACTGCAAATATCATGCATGACTGACCACGCTTTCACGCTCCAGTGAGCAAAACGCGTCTTCAGTTTTTTTACGCGGGAAGCCTGTTAAAGCTGCACGCAGCTCTAGTTATTTATTATTAGGCTTCCCGCTGCTTGTCAGCAGGGAACCTATTGTATTCCTGTGTTTTATTATTATTATTTATTATTATTATTATTATTATTATTTATTATTATTATTATTATTTATTTTTATTATTTTTTTTTCAAATTGGTCCTACAAACTTGAAATTCACCTCAAATGTGCAGAAGTTCTCAGCTAGCAATAAAATGCAAATTTTATGCATGACTCACCACGCTTTCACGCTCCAGTGAGCAAAACGCGTCTTCAGTTTTTTTGCGATTCCTCAAAATTGATACATGCTATTGGGTTGAAATTCATAACAATGATCAATGGACATGTTCCGGATACAATATGTTAAGGATACGCATGAGTGATCTCGGCAATACGCTCCAGTGAGCAATATAGGATTTTACATTTTCATCTTCTCCTCGAGAACGACACTACTTAGAGACTTGAAATTTACATCACATGCAGATAATAAGTCCTCCATCATAAATTGCAAATTATATGCATGACTGAGCACGCTTTCCCGCTCCAGTGAGCAAAACGCGTCTTCAGTTTTTTTGCGATTTTTCAAAATTGATACATGCTATTGGGTTGAAATTCATAACAATGATTATTGAACTTGTTCCGGATACGATATGTCAAGGATACGCATGAGTGACCTCGGCGATACGCTCCAGTGAGCAATATAGGATTTTACATTTTCATCTTCTTCTCGAGAACGACACTACTTAGAGACTTGAAATTTACATCACATGCAGATAATAAGTCCCCCGTCATAAATTGCAAATTTTATGCATGACTTACCACGCTTTCAAGCTCCAGTGAGCAAAACGCGTTTTCAGTTTTTTTTTTACGCGGGAAGCCTGTTAAAGCTGCACGCAGCTCTAGTTATTATTAGGCTTCCCGCTGCTTGTCAGCAGGGAACCTATTGTATTCCTGTGTTTTATTATTATTATTTATTATTATTATTATTTATTTATTATTATTAGGCTTCCCGCTGCTTGTCAGCAGGGAACCTATTGTATTCCTGTGTTTTATTATTATTATTATTATTATTTATTTGTTATTATTATTATTTATTTTTATTATTTTTTTTTCAAATTGGTCCTACAAACTTGAAATTCACCTCAAATGTGCAGAAGTTCTCAGCTAGCAATAAAATGAAAATTTTATGCATGACTGACCATGCTTTCACGCTCCAGTGAGCAAAACGCGTTTTCAGTTTTTTTGCGATTTCTCAAAATTTTTTTTTTTTCAAATTGGTCCTACAAACTTGAAATTCACCTCAAATGTGCAGAAGTTCTCAGCTAGCAATAAAATGCAAATTTTATGCATGACTCACCACGCTTTCACGCTCCAGTGAGCAAAACGCGTCTTCAGTTTTTTTGCGATTCCTCAAAATTGATACATGCTATTGGGTTGAAATTCATAACAATGATCAATGGACATGTTCCGGATACAATATGTTAAGGATACGCATGAGTGATCTCGGCAATACGCTCCAGTGAGCAATATAGGATTTTACATTTTCATCTTCTCCTCGAGAACGACACTACTTAGAGACTTGAAATTTACATCACATGCAGATAATAAGTCCTCCATCATAAATTGCAAATTATATGCATGACTGAGCACGCTTTCCCGCTCCAGTGAGCAAAACGCGTCTTCAGTTTTTTTGCGATTTCTCAAAATTGATACATGCTATTGGGTTGAAATTCATAACAATGATTAATGGACATGTTCCGAATACAATATGTCAAGGATACGCATGAGTGATTTCGGCGATACGCTCCAGTGAGCAATATAGGATTTTACATTTTCATCTTCTTCTCGAGAACGACAATACTTAGAGACTTGAAATTTACATCACATGCAGATATTATGTCCTCCATCATAAATTGCAAATTTTATGCATGACTGACCACGCTTTCACGCTCCAGTGAGCAAAACGCCTCTTCAGTTTTTTTGCGATTTCTCAAAATTGATACATGCTATTGGGTTGAAATTCATAACAAGGATTAATGGACATGTTCCGGATACGATATGTCAAGGATACGCATGAGTGAACTCAGCGATACGCTCCAGTGAGCAATATAGGATTTTACATCTTCATCTTCTTCTCGAGAACGACACTACTTAGAGACTTGAAATTTACATCACATGCGGATAATAAGTCCCCCATCATAAGTTGCAAATTTTATGCATGACTGACCACGCTTTCATGCTCCAGTGAGCAAAACGCGTTTTCAGTTTTTTTTTTACGCGGGAAGCCTGCTAAAGCTGCACGCAGCTCTAGTTATTATTAGGCTTCCCGCTGCTTGTCAGCAGGGAACCCATTGTATTTCTGTGTTTTATTATTATTATTTATTATTATCATTATTTATTTATTATTATTATTATTATTATTATTTATTTTTATTATTTTTTTTTCAAATTGGTCCTACAAACTTGAAATTCACCTCAAATGTGCAGAAGTTCTCAGCTAGCAATAAAATGCAAATTTTATGCATGACTCACCACGCTTTCACGCTCCAGTGAGCAAAACGCGTTTTCAGTTTTTTTGCGATTTCTCAAAATTGTTAAATGCTATTGGATTGAAATTCATAACAATGATTAATGGACATGTTCCGGATACGATATGTCAAGGATACGCATGAGTGACCTCGGCGATACGCTCCAGTGAGCAATATAGGATTTTACATTTTCATCTTCTCCTCGAGAACGACACTACTTAGAGACTTGAAATTTACATCACATGCAGATAATAAGTCTCCAATCATAAATTGCAAATTTTATGCATGACTGACCACGTTTTCACGCTCCAGTGAGCAAAACGTGTTTTCAGTTTTTTTACGATTTCTCAAAATTGATACATGCTATTGGGTTGAAATTCATAACAATGATTAATGGACATGTTCCGGATACGATATGTCAAGGATACGCATGAGTGACCTCGGCGATACGCTCCAGTGAGCAATATAGGATTTTACATTTTCATCTTCTTCTCGAGAACGACACTACTTAGAGACTTGAAATTTACATCACATGCAGATATTAAGTCGCCCATCGTAAACTGCAAATATCATGCATGACTGACCACGCTTTCACGCTCCAGTGAGCAAAACGCGTCTTCAGTTTTTTTACGCGGGAAGCCTGTTAAAGCTGCACGCAGCTCTAGTTATTCATTATTATTATTTTTTTTTTTTCAAATTAGTCCTACAAACTTGAAAATTCACCTCAAATGTGCAGAAATTCTCAGCTAGCAAAAAAATGCAAATTTTATGCATGACTGACCACGCTTTCACGCTCCAGTGAGCAAAACGCGTATTCAGTTTTTTTGCGATTTCTCAAAATTGATACATGGTATTGGGTTGAAATTCATAACAATGATTAATGGACATGTTCCGGATACAATATGTCAAGGATACGCATGAGTGACCTCGGCGATACGCTCCAGTGAGCAATATAGGAATTTACATTTTCATCTTCTTCTCGAGAACGACACTACTTAGAGACTTGAAATTTACATCACATGCAGATAATAAGTCCCCCATCATAAATTGCAAATTTTATGCATGACTGACCACGTTTTCACGCTCCAGTGAGCAAAACGCGTCTTCAGTTTTTTTTGCGATTTCTCAAAATTGATACATGGTATTGGGTTGAAATTCATAACAATGATTAACGGACATGTTCCGGATACGATATGTCAAGGATACGCATGAGTGACCTCGGCGATACGCTCCAGTGAGCAAGATAAGATTTTACATTTTCATCTTCTTCTCGAGAACGACACTACTCAGAGACTTGAAATTTACATCACATGCAGATAATAAGTCCCCCATCATAAATTGCAAATTTTATGCATGAATGACCACGCTTTTATGCTCCAGTGAGCAAAACGCGTCTTCAGTTTTTTTGCGATTTCTCAAAATTGATACATGCTATTGGGTTGAAATTCATAACAATGATTAATGGAGATGTTCCGGATACGATATGTCAAGGATACGCATGAGTGACCTCGGCGATACGCTCCAGTGAGCAATATAGGATTTTACATTTTCATCTTCTCCTCGAGAACGACACTACTTAGAGACTTGAAATTTACATCACATGCAGATAATGAGTCCCCCATCATAAATTGCAAATTTTATGCATGACTGACCACGCTTTCACGCTCCAGTGAGCAAAACGCGTCTTCAGTTTTTTTTTGTTACGCGGGAAGCCTGTTAAAGCTGCACGCAGCACTAGTTATTTATTTTTATTATTTTTTTTTCAAATTGGTCCTACAAACTTGAAATTCACCTCAAATGTGCAGAAGTTCTCAGCTAGCAATAAAAGGCAAATTTTATGCATGACTGACCACGCTTTCACGCTCCAGTGAGCAAAACGCGTTTTCAGTTTTTTTGCGATTTCTCAAAATTGATACATGCTATTGGGTTGAAATTCATAACAATGATTAATGGACATGTTCCGGATACGATATGTCAAGGATACGCATGAGTGACCTCGGCGATACGCTCCAGTGAGCAATATAGGATTTTACATTTTCATCTTCTCCTCGAGAACGACACTACTTAGAGACTTGAAATTTACATCACATGCAGATAATAAGTCCCCCATCATAAATTGCAAATTTTATGCATGACTGACCACGTTTTCACGCTCCAGTAAGCAAAACGTGTTTTCAGTTTTTTCACGATTTCTCAAAATTGATACATGCTATTGGGTTGAAATTCATAACAATGATTAATGGACATGTTCCGGATACGATATGTCAAGGATACGCATGAGTGACCTCGGCGATACGCTCCAGTGAGCAATATAGGATTTTACATTTTCATCTTCTCCTCGAGAACGACACTACTTAGAGACTTGAAATTTACATCACATGCAGATAATAAGTCCCCCATCATAAATTGCAAATTTTATGCATGATTGACCACGTTTTCACGCTCCAGTGAGCAAAACGAGTTTTCAGTTTTTATGCGATTTCTCAAAATTGATACATGCTATTGAGTTGAAATTCATAACAATGATTAATGGACATGTTCCGGATACGATATGTCAAGGATACGCATGAGTGACTTCGGCGATACGCTCCAGTGAGCAATATAGGATTTTACATTTTCATCTTCTTCTCGAGAACGACACTACTTAGAGATTTGAAATTTACATCACATGCAGATAATAAGTCCCCCATCATAAATTGCAAATTTTATGCATGACTGACCACGCTTTCACGCTCCAGTGAGCAAAACGCGTCTTCAGTTTTTTTTTACGCGGGAAGCCTGTTAAAGCTGCACGCAGCTCTAGTTGCTATTGTCTTTACTGATGTTAATGTTGTTATCAGTGTAATATAAAAAGCGTTTTTAATCCAAGTGTTTGGCCACCTGATTTCCTGAAGATGGGAGTGTTTTCTGATGGCCTTTTATTTTTTTTTATTTATTCTGGATCTAATGAACGTTTTCCTAATTCCAATCTCTAAAAATTCATTCTTACCTCACTATTGAAAGAAATTTGATTGGAGTGTTTTTGCACGCTTGTACAAACAGACTGGTTTACATATTCACACCTATTCTTCAGATTCGAAACTTACACCAATTGCTATTTAAAAATACTGAAAGCTAATCAGTAATCCTTGGTTACTGCAACCTCTTTGCAAGAAAAATTGTTAATTTAGTTATTATATTATTTTTTGTGTAATTATGACGGTATATATTTTATACTTTTAATAAATGCTATACATAATGTACTGAAACAAAAGAGTTGCCATATTTTATACAATCGAATAAATAGATATATAGATACGAGGCAGTAATTGGTAATTCGTGATATAGAATTGTCGAATTGGGTAATAGTGTAAAAACAAGACGGCGATGCTCGAGTATATGTACACGAAAGCAAAAAGGAAGTAGTAGTACGGTTATTCGATCTCTTACAGTAGACCAGTGGTTTTCAACCTGTAGGTCATGGCCCATGGGTGGGTCAGAGCTCTTTTTCAATGGGCCACAGAGCTAGGCATAAATCAGAAAGAATGCAATATTGCATCTGTAAAATAATTTCTTTGGGATCAGGAAAGGAACAAAAGATTTGATAAAAATGTTACGTTTGTGATATAGTTTCTCCCTAATATCGCATTCTCTGACACTGTGTTTAAAAAAGTCCATGCTATGGTGCGACATTACGACCGTTATAGCACAGCAGCCAATGCTAAAGTTACGAAGGTAATTTATGTGATTATACGGGGGCACACCATAAGCGCAAACAAATTTAACAGCGAACTTCAAAAAGCACTATGACGTAGCCTATGGAGTATGGCTGAAATTTCGTGTTGAAATCCGAAATCTACCACGATTTTTAGGATGTTAACCCCACAATTTATTGCTTTGTCGATTGAAGTAACTTGGATTGACTGAATTAGCGGTCAATATTAGATAAACTGATTGTGACGAGTTACGCGAACTGCTACCGGCTACCGGCTACCGTGCTCAACGATTTATTTCAATCCATACCTCGATCCTAGTAGAAGAATATAGTGAGTCGAGGTATGGATTGAAATAAATGGTTGAGCACGGGTGATTCATCATTTGTCTGGATCGGTACGTTACGGCTGTACGGTATGGAGCAGGCGCAGACAGTGTTTCAGTAGTCTATATTCTACGAGACTATCCGTATCTCCCATTCTTTCATGAGTGATTGCATGGGTACCGGCACGGTCAGACGGTACCGTACCGGCATCGCACGAGTGTCCAGCCAACTGAGCAGTTAAGCAGCATTTTCCAATTAAATTACCTTCTACACGTAAAAACAAATTTTCGGATTCAATTCTATATTCTCTTATCAATATTATAAATATATTGCTTGTGGTTGAACTTGTAGCATGGAGAATTTATAGAACATTTTCGTTTTGAATTTATTGGATATTGCTCATGAAAATCAGTAGTGAGTTAGAAACCCAGGAAACACTTTTGTGCGTGTAGGATTAAGCCTGACAACGTTGGTCCCAAGCAGCATCAAATTTTCTAAAAATAAAAACGTCTGACAACGATGGGCGACGAGGCAGACCATCGTTGTCAACCTTTTTATTTTCTTTTTATCAAATTTTTTTTTTAA
Organism: Styela clava; assembly: GCF_964204865.1. Classification (NCBI taxonomy): domain Eukaryota; kingdom Metazoa; phylum Chordata; class Ascidiacea; order Stolidobranchia; family Styelidae; genus Styela; species Styela clava. Next base: position 9,965,998 of record NC_135254.1, read on the forward strand.
ATTTTTTTTTTTAATTTTTTTTTTTTTTCGTTTTTTTTTTTCGTTTTGATTTTTAATATTTTTTTTTAATTTTCTTTTTTCTTTTTTTTTTCAATTATTTTTATGTTTTTTCACAACTATTTTTTTATTTTCGCTTTTTCATTTTATTTTTTCATATTTTTTCTTAATTGTACGCGTGACAACGATGGGCCACCATAAACCTCCGCTATTAAATTAAAATCAAATATCTCCTCCAAGTTATCTTTAATGTTTAATTTTAGCTGTTCAACAGTTTTGGAGACGAAATTTGCATAAGGTAGAAACAGCAAAATGCGTACGCACGACGGTAACGATATAATGGTTGAAATTCAACGCCATTTTCCTGCACTTTTTAATTTGACTATAGAAATATTTATGATTTTTTTTATAGTTTCATTCATAGCTTTATCTTCAACTAGTTGTCTACAATAACGAAGTTTTCGTCAAACCAAAACATAACTAAAGCCTCGTTGCGGGAAATAGAATTTGTTTGCAAAGTTTTAATGTCATATACCAACGGTGGGCAAACCGCGGCTCTTCTCGCTTCCATTAAATATTATCCAAATTTAACTAAGCGAAACCATAGCGCAACAGTTTTTTTTTTAATTTTTAAGCAGTCTAAGGAATTTTAGTTATGATTAGGACAAATTATGTTTTAGTATGAAAATCGTTGTAGCGTGGAATCTCAAATTTAAATTAATCAAGCGACAAATCTTACGTCACAGGGGTCAAATGTTTGTTGCTGATAGTATGCCGAATGCCGTGATAGGATATGATTCACATATTTATTCCGAATAAGAGGAAATCCGAAATGACGGCTTAGTCTTATGGCGAACCCCGCCTCTCGTCCGGTTACCAGTCAATGTCGGGTATAGGATTAGTTAGTCAGTTAATTGTTTTCAGATGCATGTACTAGAATAGATGGTGGAGAGAGCCGTAACCGTCCATCGGTTACGTCAGTAGTCGTCAGTAGTCAAATTTCGTGTACTTCCGGCCCAAATATACACATTTCCGTTAGCGTGCGGTTCACATTATTTTCGCCAACGAACAATTGACACAATAAACTTGCACTCTCTATAGTTGTGTTATATATTATCAAATAATGCATTGTTTTTATTTACGTCTTATCAATGTGAATAACGATGTTTTTTTTTGCAATTTCGCTGGCGTGCAGAACCTCGTCCAAAGGACGTTCTGACAAGCGAGTTCGAGATTTAGTCTTAGTGTAATACATTTTAGATAAAGCTGCTCACGGCAATAATACGTTACACGTTTTGCACTGATGTACATATGAACAGCGGCGCAGCCCCGGGTTGAATTTCGTATTTGCAAGGACACGTTTCGTAATTACCTTTAACATTAAATTTCTTAAATAATTGCGGTTGACATATCTAGCAACTGGAATAAATGGAACAAACTGGACTTGGAATGCAAATAAAAAATATTTTTCCATACCAGCACTTTGCAATGTAAGACCCTCGTCGCAAACTTCCCTCCGTTTCCCAGACATTTCTAAATTCCAAAAATCAAAATTAGCTCAACTTATAATTACAACCACCGATGGTTGTAAACATTGAGTGAATGTTCATCAAGTAAACGACATAGAACTGCTGACGCTATTTATTACAAAACAAGAACCGTACAGCCGTTTGATGCTACTATACGCCCGTCGCCGATGTCCACGTAAAATACGTTTTTTTCATCCGTACTTACAATACTGCGATAAAAAAACTAATTGTTGATATCCCAGTGGAACAAGAAATACATTTGTCTTCAAATACGTGACGAAGGGGGAATTTGGGAAACCAATATATAAATGTTCACAACTTGGGTACCAAAATTTCGCTGACAAAAGCAATAATCTATTATACCAAAATAAGCTCTGTTAAAATCGTACGCGATATTAGCGACTCTTTCGGTTTGGGTCCACTGATGATATGCTACAGTATTTCACCTAATGTTAGATTGAATTAGGACGTTTTTATAATCATATAATCAATTTTTATAACTAGAATAAGGTGTTTTTTGAATTATTCCGGAACTCGGTGGATCACCAAAAAAAAAAACGGAGTGTTACTCTCTGACCAGCGGATCATTGGTTCGCCATCCCTGGTCTAAGCTATTCTTCATTTGTTGAGTTAAGTTTTTAATTAGCACTTAGCCTACCTTAGAGAAAATTATTTTTGAAAACGTCGAAACATCCACAGAACATTCGTAGTTTATATCTTTCGCACATGACGTTCAATAACGGTGATCAGTGGCGCATAAATTCACGGAAATATGCTCATGATAATGTCCCATGGGGTGATTTACGCTTAACCCAAAACCTGGTCAAAAGTTTGTTCAGTTTTATTCGTTGTCGCGCGATATCAATATGTTATCATGTCAGTGGTTGAAGACGGTATTTATCGCTGAAAGGCTACTAACTTTATTTAAATCCATAAATTCCACGGGAGTTCGTTTTTCACTTGGAAGTTTTGTGTGATGTCGCGATCAAAATTGAAATTTTCGCACCGTGCTTGGTTCTGATCACATCTCAGTGATTTGGGGGTCAGACTAACAGTATTGTAAAAGATTTGATGCTACTTCGGTTCGGATTTCGTGTCCACATTTTTCAGCATTGCTTTGTCGTTACAAGAAGTATCAGTTCTGATAAAAGTTGCAAGGCAAACATTAACTATTGTTTTTTGATGAATGCAGTTAATTAATAATAGCATTTTTATTTGTAAATAATAAAAATAGCATGCCTCGAAATCGATGAATAATCGATGGGTAATTTAAATGGATATACAGATTAAAACGTTTGCCTCAATTGAATACTATTCTGGGGCGAAATTTCCCATATTGTAAACAAGAAAATGCGCCATTTACAATAGTTTCCGCAGTTATCTTCACTCTGATAATATTTCATATTCAAAATAACATGGGGTATAAGTAAATTGTATTTGAACAACGTGTATACAATTAAGATTCGAACGAGTTCTACAGTATGCATCCATGTGTTACAGTCGTCAAGAAGTCTTGCTCTATTGTAATTAACAACAACAACAGTACCGGACGTTTAGGAAAACATGCAGTAGCGAATCACACGGATGTGGTTTACTTCAATCACAGCCTACCGCAATATTTCCTCTCATGACGTCACTTGATTTACCTGATTTGGTCTTCTCTACAAAAACATCATTCATTCATTTATCATTCATTCAGTTAGGAAAACCGTACTATAGATGGTAACAACAAAAATACGAAAACGGATATGAAATTCATGACGTAATACTATGTGTTTTTGATGTACGGCTAAACTTGATTTATAATTGGAAATGGATGACTGATTTTGTTTTGTGCATTCTCATACCAAGAGCAGTTTCTTAAATTGATAATTAGAATATAAAACATGCTGACAGATCGTTGGATATATAACCATTGGAAGTATTTGGAAAACTCAGTTTTGAAAATGTATTCTATATGAATCTTATAATCTCTCAATTTCCTAGACACGATTGAAACATTAGATACTACTTGATTTATTGTGATCTCGCAATGTGGCAGTTGTTTACTAAACAATTTACCAGTTTCACTGAGTCCACTTTTGAATGTCTTACTTATTTTTATCATCACACAAATGCAAAAGAAAGCGGTTATATCTTGATTAGACTGCAACCAGTCTACCCGATGAAAAATCCGCCTGGTAGTAAGCGCCGGATTAATTATTAAACAATATAAGCACGTGCTTGGGGCACCAAGCAAAGAGGGGCACCACAGAAATTTTAATAGCAGAATTTTATATACTTTGTTGGTGTTTATTTAAAATATTACGAGTTCACCATACGACTCAAACTTCAAAATGTTAGCTTATTTTTAGTCGAGTATTATATTATCCTTCTTTATCAAAAGTAAACACGGAAACTTATATATTGGACACGAAATGGGCCTATGATGCGCTTCGTAAAATTGTTGTTGATTTATCTTTTTAGTATTATCCTTGTTGCTGCATTTTTGTTTAAAAAAATTTCTTTTCTCTCCAACAATTGGACCAATAAACCAACTGGGGTTGGAATCCCGAGATTAAAACCATTTTTTCTAACTCTTTGTGCCTGTTTTTTTTAGTAAAAACACTCCTCTGTTTTAAGCGTGGGCCATGTGACAGTAGTGACGAAACGCAGAGCCGACTTAACGCCGCGCAATCTTGTTTTTTAAGCAAGGTCCCAAAATATCAACTTAGACGGACTTGCTGGTTATTTGACGATGGCACCAAGCTTGCTCACGCTGCAAGTTTTCAAATTACTCAAATATAACAATTCGTAATAAAATGAGTGTCTAAAGAAAAGTGGCATAAGGAAAACACGGCGGAAACGTATTTCCTTGCCCATCACACAGTGTTTAGTTTGATTTCAAGTAATATCTGTCACGAAAGAATATAATTTGGAGCAACATCAAGCGCGAGATGCAGAAAATACAACGTTAATTTTAGGGAATCATTTTTTAAATAACTGAAGGCTTTATATATCTTCTTTAGAAGAACGCCATCTATGCAACATAATAATGGTCTAACTAGAACGGTAAATTCTCGTTGCTTATTAAATTTAAAGTAAGTAAACTCGCGATATTTCGATCACTTTTGGGTTTTCTTCGACCACCTCAAACGTTTTTGCGGTCCTTCAACCTAGCGACCTTGAGCCACCCTGAGGTAGACTACTATAGGTACCGGTAAAATTGCAAACTACAGTTGTGACTGGTATTCTTTGGTATTTTCATTCACGTTGAGACTGGAATCATGAATCGTTATTGTCACACACCTTCAGGATTAGAGCTCAACCGTTATATAGGCCCGATGTTGTGTGTTTGCCGATATATCATATCGGCAGTAAACGGCCGATATATCATATCGGCAGTAAACGGCCGATATATATATATCGGATATATATAACAGTTAAAAAGTTTAAAATGGTTCGTAAAAGTGGTTTTATTAACTGTTGGTTGTGATTATTTTTAATGGATAATACACTTATGTGGTTTATTGTTTTTATAAATAAATTACACATGAGGGGCACCAAAGTCTTCAGTGCTTAGGGCACCAAAGGGGCATAATCCGCCCCTTCTGGTAGTACATACTTATCATCAATATCATTAAAATATTTTCTAAGAGATGCCTTAAAAACGTTCGAATCACTTTACTTCGACCCTTCAAATGTTTTACACTTTAATAAGGCGGACGGACTTCTTGAGACAGAGTATACCATTCTCTTCAATCCGGAGATAGATGTTATCTTTAGATAGCAACAAACATGAGGTAATGGGATTGTTGAATAGACAGACAATGACTATATCAGACACAGAATGACGAAATTATAAAAAAAGAGTGCTTATTCGAATTTCGTGCAACGCAAATTATGCTAGAGTTAATTTGAGTCCCGACGCAGTCTACATAGGAAATATCATTAAATAGCACATATTTTGCTAAGATCCATTTTGTTTAAACTATGTAAAATATATATTTGAAACAATATTTTGGGTTGGTATAATTGAAGATTATGGTAAAACACAGGGGAGATATATGACAATGTAACAAACAACAATAAATTATGGAAAAATGTGTACCGGTTCATTACTACAGAACATATTACCCCTTGCTTTGATAAATCTATATATCTCACCTTGCATACCATGCAAGGGTGTGTAGAAGGGAAGTTAGAAAATCCCGTAATTCTAGCAAGAATTACCTAGTTATTATGAATGATGTAATGCTAAAGTATGTTTAAACGAACTGGGGCTTGTAATCGCGGAAAACAAGAAGAATTTTCCAAAGAGACAGAAGCTCCAAATATCTATGTGAATATTTACAAATTTAAGGTGTGAAGTAGCTTCCTTCCTGAACTATTCCATTCACTGCTAAATACAGAACCATTTGACATGATAGTTGACATGATAACAACCATTGCAGTTGAAGCCGTAAAAACGTTTCAGTCTTGGGTTTCTAAAAAGCATTATTTAATTTCCGACTTCAAAGACAAAGTTGGATGAGTTTTTTTAGTATATTTTATATGAGATTTACTGTATTATACATTACTGTATTATATATCGTCAGGTACGTTGGGTCATGATCCTGGTTGCAACAAAGCTTATTTAATTAGATCAAGTGGTTATAAAAATTGCGGAGTAATTGTGGAGTGAGTAAATGAAACCTCTCCGCAAATAATGGAATAATCGATTTCATGTTGCCATTGGCTACAAGGCTATACTATACCTCTTGTGAGACCCGATATTGCAATAAAAATTTGTCTGTTTTTTTTCAATTGATGCAAACATATTTGTGTGAAATATGAGAGCAATTTATACTACCTTTGACCTTCGATACAAATATTTGAAGCGGCGCTTCCTGTGATGATAACGCCAGGTAAAGTTTGGATAATGTGAAAAGGTCGTTAAATGGGTCGAGAAATGTGTCTGATGTCTGAAATAAGCCAAAATCGCGAGACTGTGACTTAGGAGTACGTATAAAAATTCCGTCAAAATGATCCACAAAGATTTTTCCAATTATGCCGATTCTCTTTCTATTAATAATAACACCTCTCAAATACCTGCAATAACCCTAAATCACTGGGCCGTGAATATTGAGGGGGTAAAAAAAATTTCTTTGAAAATAACTTCTGTCAACGTCATTCTGAGACATTATGCAACCCGCCGATGAGACTAGACTGGGCGCTACCGAGGAAAGCGAAATTAACAATTTTCTGTGATAAAATAACCTAATAAACGGTAATAAACCGTTCCGGGGTTTAGGCAACGCATTTTTTAAAAGCCCACTTAAATCTTCCGAACCCAATTAACACCGTTTGAGGTCAAGTTAAGTTATTTGTACAATTGAGTTGAAGATGTACAAAGCAAATCAAGGATATGATAGATACATTGTAGAAAAACTTCAACAATTAGAATTGTGAATTCTATTAATTTATCATAAAAATATTGAGCCCAAGATATGAAACACCTCGACTTTTAGATGGTATAATATTATCTACTCAGTACTCATGTAACAATATAAAGATGAACAATCGATGGTATAGCGTCATAGACTATAGAGAATAGCCATGATGTGACAAGGGCGTTACCATAACCGCAATTAAATTCTATTCAATCGTGTAAAGACTAGGAAGGAAGTTCATAAAATCAAATGATTGGCTCGTCATTTCATTCAAAGTCATTGAAGCTATAAATAACTAATGACCTTGAATTTGTTGGACTTAACATTAGTTCATGCACACATTCTAATATCACAAAAAACTTAAATGTACAACAGCCGAAATAATTCGTCTATAAGAAAATAAAAAGATGCCCATTGAAGTAGAATGGAAAGAAATATATTATCAAAACTACTCTCACCAGGAATTAATAAAAGCTTGAAACTGACTATTTCTTATTGCGTTAGTAAAGTACAATTATCTGTAACAAGAGAGCAATGTCTTAATATGTAGTCACAAAAGTCGCGAATTGATACCGCAAAGCAAAGAGTTTGCTGAAAATATCGCGGCACAACAGCGTAACGGAATAAAGTGCCCCATTTGTCGCGATAGGAATGCCCCAGTGAATTACATTAAAACAGCGAAATGCTGGGCAAATAATCCGATGTACTAGAACTCAATGGGAATTGAAAAATGAAAAGAAGCCTCCAAAGCAGATAATATATCCATTTCATTTTAATATATTTTTTCTAGTTGCTGACCTGCTTCAAGTTTGTATTGATTAGTAATGATTGCTATGCAAATAACTGTTTGTTGCATGATAAGAAACCAGAATATCGGTCAGAGACCGAAGACTCATCGATCGAAAGTTAAGGGATCCCCCAAAACAGCGCTCTTACTCCACAGTGACACCTTGTGTACCATCACTAATTAATTATTACCTCGCTAATTATACGATATAATTCATCCAAAATCAATAGGCTTCTGAACCGTGATATGATGAATGCACATGCAAAATTTAGAGCAGATTCAACCACGCCTTCGTGAGATATTGCGTGCATCTAACAGACAGACAGACAGACAAACAGACAAATACCTACCAACATACTTACCGATCTAAAGATCGATAAGTAATGATGTAAATGCCATTATTATACGGATTTCGCACGCAGCAATGTTTCTATAATGCATGAAGTTTCACGGATTCAACATTTTGGATCATCTTGAATAGTGACAACTATGCACGTTGCTACAAACAGTGTTTTGGTGGAAAAATGTAGTTGATATCATTATATATAATATTAGATTTAACTAGCTTGCTTACGTATATTTGTACATCGACTTATTACATGAATAAGCGTATTAATTTGTTTCAGATGTTTTGTAACTACTGATAATCATGAAGCACAAATTATCCTCTTCAGATGCCAAAAGACACACCTTTATTCAATCGTTTAATTAACGTTCATTGAACCGGTGAGCATTCATAAGAATTCATACTTTGTTGCACAAGAATGGGCCTGAATTAAGGCAAATTTTATATTGTTAGCAGTTTAAGACTGTGATTTTGTACAGGAGACAGCCGATGGTTAGTGTTTGCTAATTTGTAGTTACAGGCAGTGGTGGGATTCAAATTTTTTGTCAGCCGGTTCCATCATACAAATGTCGAATTTTCAGACGGTTCTGTTACAAAAAGTCGTGTGATGCTAACGGGTTCGCTGATCTCATGAAATTCCGTGAGACGGTTCTATAGAACCGATGCGAACCGGCTGAATCCCACTACTGGTTACAGGATGTTTGGGCATTATATTAGCCAAGATTTTCATTGAATACTGCTTCGATGGACTAAACCTTGACGATGGTTTTAGAAATTCGAAGGAAAGTTCATTCTCTTACCGTGTTTGGTATAAGTATCTACTAAGTACGCCTTAACAAAAAAATATTTCACCTTTATAGCAATATGTTTATATTATGTGGGAATATAACATTTACTGCATTATGACAACATCCGATAACTTATTGGCGTTTTGAATGATCATTGAAAAAGAAAAATATATATCGAGGAGTGATTGAATAAACATTAGAACTTTATTTAACATTGCTTTTAAGAAGTATATTAGTTATTAGAAAAATTTGTATCCGACTGCGTTGTTTCATAGATGGCGGTCATTTTTTTTATAAAAGTTTCGCAAAAAACAGATACAAACATTCAACCAAACTTAGATAGATTATAAATGAAAGAAAAGATCACTGGCCGGATTAGACCTATTCAACACAGACATGGCGAGATACAGGTAGTCAGGATGACTCCTAATGACTTAGTGGAAGGATCTCCATAAAGTAAATAATTTATGCGAGTTCAAAGACGAATACGTTCGTCATTTCTGTCCCCTATAAAATACCGTTTTGCAGAGATAAAGATATCATCAATCATCTTCTTGATTGAATAGGATATTTTATATAATATGAGTAAATAATTATAAACACGAACAAAAATAGCTTTGTAATGTCATTGTGTCGAATAAGAATATAATATTTAACACTCTGATTTTCCAGGCATTAGGCATTTAAACAATTGTCACTCTAAATTTTAGAGTCTAAAAGTATCAGTTTTGAATTTTATTAATATTTATTAATAGAATATAAATGAAACATGAAGCTTGTGATTGCTTTTATACTTTTGACGTTTTCCGTCTGTAATGGACAAAGTAAGTATATATTTTTGTACCAGTCTAGCTTTTTTTAATTACAAATTAGTGCTACCCCGAATTGTTTAATGCTTTAATTGAAATAAAATATTAAAATTAGCACAACTTTTGCATATATCTAATCTAGTTTTAAATTATATTCGTTATGTTTAGTTGAAGAAGTTCCGGTGCCGCCACCAGAGGACGCGGGTAAGGATCTTAATGTTGGTTAAGAATGATGTCAGTTAGGTCAACTTTGCGGGAATAGCACGCCCGTAAAATCTAATCTAAAATAATTGCCGAATTTGGTGGAAACTGACTAAGATGACTGTAAATGTACCGAAAACCTAATATTTGTAAATCGTGTTTTCCGGCTTAGTGAAAAAATCAGTGGCTATATTAATGATTATTTTTTGCTGCAACTAAATTAACCCAACATATGTGCAACATATTAACCCCCTATTTAAGGACCGAGGGGGAACGCTGGCCAGATTTAGGGGATGGTAGGCAACATCTCATTGACGTTATTTTTTTTATTTCCGTTTATTTTATGCTCGATAATGCTATATGCCTATCAACAGAATTGCTTTTTATGCGTATTCATTCTTTTTGGTTTGTTAAGGTTACTCAAAAAACATGGGAACGAATTAAACTCCACATTCTGTAATAAACTGAATATACTTTTATCGTTCTCAGGCAATGCGAAAAAGTAGAAAGCGAGTAACTTCATCGTCTGTGGGAACATTGACTTCTGTCAGCGGAGGTAAGAACATAAAGTTTATGTGATTATATTATTGCAGTGCTTTTAAATCTCGTTTATCATCTTCTTTTCCTTGTCAAAATAAGCATAATGTTTAAATATTTATTTTTGTTTATTTGAATATTAAATTATCAAATTTATTTCATCAATTCAGCCGATAAAGATAAAGAAAAAAGGAAAAGTACAACTCTAAACAGTGAAACTGAAGGAGAATCACAAACGGTAATCATGTTTTCACACAAAATTGAAAAATGTATCGAAAATTTAAGTAACAACATCCACAGAAATGGTTCACTTTAATTATCATACGTTCAATTAGATGCAGAAGCTAATTTTTCCTAATATTTAGTTAGTGCCTATGTATGGGAAAAATATTTTTGCCAAAGATTCTATGTCCTCATTTACGTTATTGTTAGTCGACTCATGTTGTATGGGAGCATATGAAGTATATTTATTTTGTATGGCTCTTCTGATATATCAACACAAAAAAGTCTTCAAGTTAATCTCGTCGTACTTTAGTTTCACTAAGTTTTTCGACTTTCAAATTAATAACCGATATATGCAGTAGTGATTTTTATTTTTGTACACCAGAAAATTTAGTTTTTCAACTCCTTATTTGCATCACAAGAATCAACACCCTGAGTGTGTTTCAAATTTTTAGTTCAAAATTTTGAGGTATCTTAATTAATATCATTTCTTGGCAGACACTTTCTGTCAGCAATTGGTCAAAACACGAAGTTCAACTTTTGAAAACATCAATGTGGATCATCGGATTTTTCAGTTTCTGTTGGATATCGTATGGTATCTTAGTCATTTTGCAAAATCTTGCTCCAATTGAATTAAAGAAGGTAATTCTGAACATACGTGTCATAATACATTTGCATTTTACAACTATGTGAAATGATGGAATAATACTTTTCTTATACCAAGTGCCTTCTTCATTGCAAAATGACGTTTCATTTGATATATTTAAAAAAATTTCATGATAATGATCGTAATAAAGCACCAAGATTCAAACAGAATCGAAAGAGACATCTGAATTTTGTCAAGTCACTATTGAAGCCGTTTTGAATTCTTTTCATCCTGTTCTTTATATTATTACAGACGTTTGGCAGTCTTTGTCTGCTGAGTTTTTCGTTGAACCCAGTAATATATGGATTACTGAGCAAGAGTTTCAGACAGGCATACAAAAGAATCATTTTGAAGGTAACATAATTAGAACCGAAATGTATACACATCGACAATTTTGTTGTTGTTATTAGTTTTGTTTGGATTCTTGCGGCTGTTGTGAAAAATCATTTTTCTCGTAAACTAATGGAACAATCTGTACCCAATTTTCTAGTGCTTGAACATTTCCGAGGCTATAGGGCCCGATATTTGTCTTACAATTTTGTTGTTTTATTTTAATATTATTTGACATTTGACCTTTTCATTCCGTCACACTAGTCTGAATTGCAATTTAGTTGAACTTCATTAGTAATTTAATTTAGAATTGAAGATTTTGAATGATCAGATAAAAGGTTTATGTGTAGTTCGCATAGTTTGCTTCGCACGCCACGGATTTTTTGTTGATGAAATTTTTAGGTCCAATTAGCTATAAATATCAAAAACGTGCTTTTATTTAGGTATTTTGTGGATTTTGCTGCTTTCGTGGTCTGGATGATGGAATTCGTTCTACTCCTTCATTAACTAATCGAAGAAAATCTGATAAACAGCGTTCGTCACCTAGAGCAGCGCAATACCAAGCATCAGTATGTTTTCCTCTTTGTATTTAGTCTAGCTAAGATTGGCCTATATACATTTTTAAATATTTATATTAATCTTGCATCTCGTAATGGCAGGAATCAAGTGACGAAGTGAGGTTTCAATACGGACGATCGCTTTCACATATCACATAAAAAAACGAAATTAAGAAGAAGTCAGTTTAAACAACCATAGTTCAATTTAAACAGCACAAAACCATAGACATAAATTCTGTGCCGCCTCAAACTTCAGGGAATTTTCCTGTGATCTGTAACGAATGTCTGTGTATGCATATCTTCAACTTCGGAGTCATCATATGAATGACATGCTAATTAATTACCTCTATCACAATGCTGAGGAAACTATATCGCACGATTTTATTCAGAGCATACCCTGACCTCAAACTTCAGGATATATTTGTGTGAAGCTGCGATCAGAAAATTTTTATGTGATCTGTGACGAATGTCTGTGTATGCATATCTTCAACTTCAAATTCATCATATGATTGACATGTTAATTAATTACCTCTATCACAATGCTAAGGAAACTATATCGCACGATTTTATTCAGAGCATACCCTGACCTCAAACTTCAGGAAATTTTTGTGTGAAGCTGCGATCAGGAAATTTTTATGTGATCTGTGACGAATGTCTGTGTATGCATATCTTCAACTTCGAATTGATCATATGATTGACATGTTAGATAATTACCTCTATCACAATGCTGAGGAAACTATATCGCACGATTTTATTCAGAGCATACCCTGACCTCAAACTTCAGGGAATTTTTCTGTGAAGCTGGGATCAGAAAATTTTCATGTGATCTGTGACGAATGTCTGTGTATGCATATCTTCAACTTCGAATTCATCATATGAATGACGTGCTAATTAATTACATCTATCACAATGCTGAGGAAACTATATCGCACGATTTTATTCAGAGCATACCCTGACCTCAAACTTCAGGAAATTTTTGTGTGAAGCTGCGATCAGGAAATTTTCATGTGATATGTGACGAATGTCAGTGTATGCATATCTTCAATTTCGAATTCACCATATGAATGACGTGCTAATTAATTACATCTATCACAATGCTGAGGAAACTATATCGCACGATTTTATTCAGAGCATACCCTGACCTCAAACTTCAGGAAATTTTTGTGTGAAGCTGCGATCAGGAAGTTTTCATGTGATATGTGACGAATGTCAGTGTATGCATATCTTCAATTTCGAATTCACCATATGATTGACGTGCTAATTAATTAAATCTATCACAATGCTGAGGAAACTATATCGCATGATTTTATTCAGAGCATACCCTGACCTCAAACTTCGGAAAATTTTTGTGTGAAGCTGCGACGCATGTCTGCGTATGCATACCTTCAACTTTGAATTCATTGTATGCTGAAGATGCTAATTAACTACATCTATGACAATGCTGAGAAAACTATATTGCACGATTTCATTCTGAGCATATTATAAAAACTACCAACCTTAAATGCAAAATTTACGTATATTCAAATTCTGTCCTATTTTCAATTGATTCAATATAAATTGATTTTCTGTTCATGCCGAATATTTATTCATTTCTCTTCCGTTTCATTCTTAACGCATCACCCAAATCTTTCCAAATAAGAAAAGTAAACTTGCACTTACATCTGCCATATTTATATTTTGAATATGTGAACATACGTACACATCTTCTGCTCAGTTCCAGATAAATTCAATTGTTTTGTTTACGGAAGTTGTTACTGTTGCAATGTTACTGAGAATGTTAGTTCCGTTGTTTTTGAAAATGGTGTACCAAAAAAGTGTGTTGCATTTTTTTGTAAATATTTATTTCATATTTTTGTGTTGTCTACGTTCTTCAATATAAAAATACTTCCTAATCTACTGGGGCTATGATATATATATATATATATATATATATGTTAAATTAAGTTGTGGCCCGCGGTTTCACCCAGTTATTTGTATCTGGCCCTATCTGGCCCTGTATTAAAGGTTGCACACCCTTGAAACTAAATAGTTGAAAGTGACAACAATAAAAAATTTCATTTGCGTCAAATCACTATTCGTGCTTATGTACTCATTGTAAGTAGACTGACTTTACAATTATAGCGTAAGCAACTACATATTTTGTAATACTTCCATAATGTTGCGTTGTCTTCGTTCAACAAGTCAATTGAAAAATGTTACTGGAAATTTTTATTTTTTCATCAAATATCATATTTTCTCTAAACCATGAGGACTGTTCAAACATTGCGTGTATCTCAAAGCTATTACCATTATTAAATAAATATTTAACGGATTGATATAATTTGAGGTGAATGACCGATTAATACTGTTTATTCACTGGCCTATACTACGTATAAACCAACCTTGCAAATGCAATCGAAAGGAAGTTAAAATTGACATAACCCTCCGAAATGAATTCAATTATTCTTCTTCCCATCGTTTTGAAAAAAAATCGCTTTTCTCTTTTATTACTGGAATGAGATATTTTGGGGTGAATGGCCGATAAATACCGTTCATAACACATACCAGGACTATTCAACCAATTTTACCAAAAGATCCGTATACAATACTTCAAAATTAGTCGGGTCCGGTCTTTCCAAAAATTATATTTCTGTATCCTTAATTAAACGCGCACTTCCTCCGCCAGCTATACTACGTATGACCAACCAACCTTGCAAGTACAATCGAAAGGAAGTTAAAATAGACATAACCCACTGGAATGAATACAGTTCGCCATCTTTGTGGTTGTGTGATCAACTGTTCAGCATTAGAAATAGCTGAAAAATTTAAAATATGTTTCAATATAAATACTGACTGTAGACTAAAATGGATTCCCTGCTTCGTACCAATGTCACATTTCGATGATACCAATATTAAACTACCATTGTTCTACTTGGCGCACTATTCCTTGATTCCAACAGCTCCTTTTCTGAGAAAACTTTCTGCCCTGAAAATTACCCCGATGTCGGTGGCATAAAACAGAAATTTTGGATTTTCCGTCTTAAACGGTAATATTCAATTTAAAATAATTGGACACGAAATGAATCGTTTCGCTTTTCTCTTTACTCACGGGGCCAATTGCTTTCGAATTTTTAGTGGTTGAAGGTTGTATTTTTCGCTAGAATGCTAGATATTTGGCTCAAATATTTCTGTGAGTTTTACGAGATTCGTTTCGTTGTGTGCTATGACGTCATCTAAATTAATTAGATTAATTTCGGATCGAATCATTTCAAGTTAGCGTGAAATTAATTGAGCATGCTGCACACTCATTAACACACCGTGTCTGCCTGTATTTACAATTGCAATTATTACATCGGTAGGAATAGGAAATAACATGAATCCTCTTTTTAGGCAAAATAAATCGATTTTTTCAATGTTAATTTGATAACCTTATTTGAACAGAGTATATAGTGGAAAATCCATCGGAATTTCCAATTTCAATGAAAGGGCGATGATCTATTATATAGACCGGTACCGGCACTATCAGACAATACCGTTTTTGGAGTGACCCTCACATCGAAAATTCCACAATTTTTTAATAACCATAACATATGTGATAGAACAACGAACATATGGTGTATCAAATACATTAAAAGTTATAATTTCGACTATTGAAATTTTATGAAAGCGATTGGTTGAGTAGTCGAGGTTTTGGAAATTTTGGAATGATTATCGATAATGTGTGAGTATAACTTCCATCCAAATACCATCGACTGCATTTTATTTAATTCAATTCAATTTGAAAATCAGGTCTATATACAGATTTTTGAACTCGATTCAAAATGACCAGCCCTAGTCATATAAATACTGGTGCCAGGATACTGTTATGTTAAACATTCGCGTCGGGGATCCCATTTGTTTGTAATTTTTACCATATGCGCTTAGATAGTTCACAGCCAATTGTTCCGGTACATCGGAAGTCATCAATGATGGACGCCAACGACAACGAAATTATTCTATATTCTAAATATTAATATCCCATAGATATATATATCAACATATCGGCTTAGTTTGAGAGAAGGTTGTGCTTTTAAAAGTCATACACGATTTATTGATCTGCGATGGACCTGACCATGATGACAAGCAATATTTGGCGTTACACCATAGTGGTTCTCAAACTTTCCAAGCCACGCCTCCTTTTTAAAATTTGTCAAGTCTCGCGCATCACTTCAAAAACAACTAGCTAACGATAAGCTACTGATAACAGAAAGTAAGGCGAAAGTATGTTTTATTCAAAAAAAAAAAAAAAACGTTGAATATACGGGGATGGAAGGTGAATATTTACTCCCCCATATATTCCAATCCGTATTTTAAACCAAGAGCAAGGGTGACTAAGAACAAGGCAGGACAGTCACTAATTTCCCAGGAGTATTTTTTACATCGGCGGAAAAAACAAAACATGGCGTACACTGAGATAAAAAGAAGAAACATTTGTTTGTAGATTTATTACTAACGTTCAAACAATTTTTTGTATAGATTTTTTCTATGTTCTGGGACTCTCCTTTTTTGAGTGAAATATTCGATTGGTTAATATTTTGAATCTACCATACCTGTTATCTCATAAATAGGATTTTTGGCCGTTTTCGATTTAAATAATTTTAATATACTACAAATATATCATGTTATAATTCCTGGTATTAATCCAAAAAATTTTAAGTGCTACCGCCTTTTTTACTTCTATCCAACATGATATAAAAGATAGATTTGAATAAATTTTAAATCACTTGCAAGTGTGCGCCGACAATAACTGTTTTACAATCGGTTTTCCGATTTAACCTTCAATCAATTATATAATATGCTTTTTAAGATAATCTTATTCGTGGTATGTTGCATGTTCCTGTTCGGTAAAAGCAATGCAAGGGAAGTTCCACGAGAAATTCAAGTGGGAAAAATGTGGTGAGGATGTGAATGTTTTGTTATAAATGTTGGAGAAAATGCTATGTGCGGCCTATATATATATATATTAAATCAAATTTATTTTTTCTGGTATATATATATATACCAGAATATATATTTATACCAGAAGAAATAAATTTGATTTAAACAAATATTATTGAAGTTAAATGTCGGAGTAATTTATAGTGTTGTACATAGGCATTACATCGTACTAAATAAATAAGAAATAAGGAAGAAAAATAGGAGCTCCAGAAGTATGTGCACCTAGATGGCGGACACCGGAACGTAGTATGTGTATCAGGTTAGGCCATAATTTTATTCCAATGTTTATTATTTCTGTTCTATTACGAGTTCGGAGACTAGCCAAGTGACTCCCATAGTATTTGTGCCTGAAATTATAGTCTAACGCTAACCAGGTACACATACTACGTTCCGGTGCCCGCCATCTTGGTTCACATACTTCTGGAACGCCGAAAAATATTCTGAAAAACTTGAAAACAATTTTTGGCAAAAGTATAAATTGTTGAGTGTTGCCAGTTTGCCTTTCCTATATATATAATTTCCCTAACTCATATATTGCTGCAATCAATGAATAAACAATTTAAATTATGTTATGTCTTGTTTTTAGGAGTGGGTGCATAAGATCCGAGAGCAAGTACGACCCAAATCTTCATGTGAAAATATATGGAACCCGATGTCGGTGGCCAAAAATAAGATGCTACACAAAAGAAATTGACATTATTACAGACAAATTCACACATAAGGTCGAAGTTTGCATCCCCAGATGAACTACAACTCAAATTAAAATCTATCAACGACAATAATGGTTAAAATCCCATTTGCCAAAATAAAAACTTGAGTAAAAACAATTAGGTATAATTATGAATTTTTTTTTTATGATTATATTTTATTATTCTCATATAGCACAAACTCGACCTATAAATCGTCTTGCTTAATTATTGCTATTGTCTTTACTGATGTTAATGTTGTTATCAGTGTAATATAAAAAGCGTTTTTAATCCAAGTATTTGGCCACCTGATTTCCTGAAGATGGGAGTGTTTTCTAATAGGCTTTTATTTTTTTTATTTATTCTGGATCTAATGAACGTTTTCCTAATTCCAATCTCTAAAAATTCATTCTTACCTCACTATTGAAAGAAATTTGATTGGAGTGTTTTTGTACGCTTGTACAAACAGACTGGTTTACATATTCACACCTATTCTTCAGATTCGAAACTTACACCAATTACTATTTAAAAATACTGAAAGCTAATCAGTAATCCTTGATTACTGCAACCAAACTGAACCTCTTTGCAAGAAAAATTTTTTTTTTCTTGAGTTATTATATTATTTTTTGTGTAATTATGACGGTATATATTTTATACTTTTAATAAATGCTATACATAATGTACTGAAACAAAAGAGTTGCCATATTTTATACAATCAAATAAATAGATATATAGATATGAGGCAGTAATTGGTAATTCGTGATATAGAATTGTCGAATTGGGTAATAGTGTAAAAACAAGACGGCGATGCTCGAGTATATGTACACGAAAGCAAAAAGGAAGTAGTAGTACGGTTATGCAATCTCTTACAGTAGACCAGGGGTTTTCAACCTGTAGGTCATGGCTCATTGGTGGGTCAGAGCTCTTTTTCAATGGGCCACAGAGCTAGGCATAAATCAGAATGAAAGCAATATTGCATCTGTAAAATAATTTCTTTGGGATCAGGAAAGGAACAAAATATTTGATAAAAATGTTACGTTTGTGATATAGTTTCTCCCTAATATCGCATTCTCTGACACTGTGTTTAAAAAAAGTCCATGCTATGGTGCGACATTACGACTGTTATAGCACAGCAGCCAATGCTAAAGTTACGAAGGTAATTTATGTGATTATACGGGGGGAACACCATAGGCGCAAACAAATTTAACAGCGAACTTCAAAAAGCACTATGACGTAGCCTATGGAGTATGGCTGAAATTTCGTGTTGGAATCCGAAATCTACCACGATTTTTAGGATGTTAACCCCACAATTTATTGCTTTGTCGATTGAAGTAACTTGGATTGACTGAATTGGCGGTCAATATTAGATAAACTGATTGTGACGAATTACGCGAACTTCTACCGTTTTTGTTTTCTGAATTATTTATTGCACAACTAACACAATTCCGCCATGATATGCTTGATATATGACGTTATATATTTGGAATTCATTTCGTCAGAAGTTCTGTCTACTAAGATTTTCCGAAGTTTATACCCCAAATATAATGCTACGTTTTTTGCTGTTCAAATTGGGATGTGTGGGCGGACGGATGCCTTTTTATCAAAACATAAGTTTGCTTCCAGTCAACAATTTATGTTTGCGTTCACAGTTAAAAAATTGTTTTTAAGGACACTGATACGGTCCACCCAGAAAATAAAATTTCAAATTTGACAAATTTTTAGTTGGAGCATTGGAATAGGCATGAGAGATGAAATACTCATTTCAATTCACATTATATCTTTAAAATCAAGGTCAATTTTATCTTCAAAATCGATGAACCAAAATTTACCACCCCAATATTATTTTTTCAGTACTCGAACCGATCAGAAACCAAACCTTACCAAAACTAGCAACTAATAAAATTCATGTTTGATATATATGTTATTTTGACTTAGTGAAGGACTGTAAGGGGTTCAGATACAAAATAGCATATTCAAGTATCAATCCGAGAAACAACCTCCGCTATTGAATTAAAATCAAATATCTCCTTCAAGTTATCTTTAACGTTTAATTTTAGCTGTTCAACAGTTTGCCTTACGGCTATAAATTTTAAATTTGATATTGAACGTTTTGTGTGAGCGAAAAGTTTGTGATCTTTGGAGACGAAATTTGCATAAGGTAGCAACAGCAAAATGCGTACGCACGACAGTAACGATATAATGGTTGAAATTCAACGCCATTTTCCTGCACTTTTTAATTTGACTATAGAAATATTTATGATTTTTTTTATAGTTCCATTCATAGCTTTATCTTCAACTAGTTGTCTACAATAAAGGAGTCTTCGTCAAACCAAAACATAACTAAGGCCTCGTTGCGGGAAATAGAATTTGTTTGCAAAGTTTTAATGTCATATACCAACGGTGGGCAAACCGCGGCTCTTCTCGCTACCATTAAATATTATCCAAATTTAACTAAGCGAAACCATAGTGCAACAGTTTTTTTTAATTTTTAAGCAGTCTAAGGAATTTTAGTTATGATTAAGACAAATTATGTTTTAGTATGAAATTCGTTGTAGCGTGGAATCCCAAATTTAAATTAATCAAGCGACAAATCTCACGTCACAGTGGACAAGTGTTTGTTGCTGTGTTAACAGTATGCCGCGATAGAATATGATTCACATATTTATTCCGGATAAGAGGAAACCCGAAATGACGGCTTAGTCTCATGGCGAACCACGGCCTCTCGTCCGGTTACCAGTCAATGTCGGGTATAGGATTAGTTAGTCAGTTATTTGTTTTCAGATGCATGTACTAGACTAGATGGTGGAGAGAGCCGTAACCGACCATCGGTTACGTCAGTAGTCGGCAAACTTTATGTACTTGCGGCCCAAATATACATATTTCCGGTAGCGTGCGGTTCACATTATTTTCGCCTACGAACGATTGACACATTAAACTTGCACTTTCTATTGTTGTGTTAAAGTCCGCCGCGGTGACGTGTATGTGGCCCCTTTCAAATATATTATCAAACAATGCATTGTTTTTATTTACGTCTTATCAATGTGAATAACGATGTGGTTTTTTTGCAACTTCGCTGGCGTGCAGAACCTCGTCCAAAGGACGATATGACAAGCGAGTTCGAGATTTATTCTTAATGTAATCTTATCACCAATATCATTAAAATATTTTGTAAGAGATGCCTTAAAAACGTTCGAATCACTTTACTTCGACCCTTCAAATGTTTTACACTTTAATAAGGCGGACGGACTTCCTGAGACAGAGTATACCATCAGAGAATACCGACAAATCTCACGTCACAGTGGACAAGTGTTTGTTGCTGTGTTAACAGTATGCCGCGATAGGATATGATTCACATATTTATTCCGGATAAGAGGAAATCCGAAATGACGGCTTAGTCTTATGGCGAACCACGGCCTCTCGTCCGGTTACCAGTCAATGTCGGGTATAGGATTAGTTAGTCAGTTATTTGTTTTCAGATGCATGTACTAGACTAGATGGTGGAGAGAGTCGTAACCGACCATCGGTTACGTCAGTAGTCGGCAAACTTTATGTTCTTGCGGCCCAAATATACATATTTCCGGTAGCGTGCGGTTCACATTATTTTCGCCTACGAACGATTGACACATTAAACTTGCACTTTCTATTGTTGTGTTAAAGTCCGCCGCGGTGACGTGTATGTGGCCTTTTTCAAATATATTATCAAACAATGCATTGTTTTTATTTACGTCTTATCAATGTGAATAACGATGTGGTTTTTTTGCAACTTCGCTGGCGTGCAGAACGTCGTCCAAAGGACGATATGACAAGCGAGTTCGAGATTTATTCTTAATGTAATCTCATCACCAATATCATTAAAATATTTTCTAAGAGATGCCTTAAAAACGTTCGAATCACTTTCCTTCGACCCTTCAAACGTTTTACACTTTAATAAGGCGGACGGACTTCTTGAGACAGAGTATACCATTCTTTTCAGTCCGGAGATAGATGTTATCTTTAGATAGCAACAAACATGAGGTAATGGGATTGTTGAATAGACAGACAATGACTATATCAGACACAGAATGACGAAATTATAAAAAAGATTGCTTATTTGAATTTCGTGCAACGCAAATTATGCTTGAGTTAATTTGAGTCCCGACCTAGCCTACATAGGAAATATCATTAAATTAGCACATATTTTGCTAAGATCCATTTTGTTTAAACTATGTAAAATATATATTTGAAACAATATTTTGGGTTGGTACAATTGAAGATTATGGTAAAACACATGGAAGGTATATGGCAATGTAACAAACAACAATAAATAATGGGAAAATGTGTACCGGTTCATTACTACAGAACATATTACCCCTTGCTTTGATAAATCTATATATCTCACCTTTGCATACCATGCAAGGGTTTGTAGAAGGGATGTTAGAAAACCCCGAAATTCTAGCAGGAATTACCTAGTTATTATGAATGATGTAATGTTAAAGTAGGGTTACCATATTTGAAAAACCAAAATTCTGGACAGTGCATGACTATGTCGCACAACCTTAGTCCTAACCGGTACACAAAAACTTTGTTCAGGTTGTGCGCCATCTTGGTGCGCATACTTCTTTCTGGAGGTCCCTATTTTCATGAGACCATATATATGCGCTACCGAAATGCTAAGGCTGTACGATACTCATGCTAACGTTGTACGATACTCATGCTAAAGCGCCAGCTACCGAAATGAAAAGTATTGTCTTCAGTCACAAGCAGAATCTCACACCAGGCAGGTAAGCACACTCTAAATATAGCTACGGGCCGTCGACTGAAAAAATCTCAACTTCAGAGTGAAAAATAAGAATGAGAATTAGATTGCGCCGAAACGGAAGAACAGCAATTACATGCTTAAAACAAATTAAAGACAATCAGTACAAATTTACTCTTCTGACCATGCATATTTTTCTGAAGATATAATTCTCTTCTTGTCTGATTTCAAAAATGAAAACAATTCACTACAGTGCATATCTTTGAAATTATATTGGAGAGTCAACATGCCTTTTATAGTCGCAACTTGTTTCTCTCTTTAGTCCACTGACTTTGCATCAGTGAAAAGACTCTCTCTACATTGGCATTGTGGGATGTAACAGCAAAGAAAAACAGTTCAATCCTTAAAATTTCGGAGTGGCATGTGATGTTCGTAGACTGATCGAAATATTTGCACCATTTCTTATGCGTTGGCAGTTTAATAAATTCTTCGTCTTGTAGGTAACTTTCCACAAACTGCTTCAAGTTACAGAATTGGTCAAAGCATTTATCATCGTCCACATCAACCCGTTTACTAATCAGATGTTCCAGGCAAGACTTTACATCAGGGGTCGGCAACCTTTTGTCGATCGCGGGCCAAAACCAAAGGTTGCAAGTCATTGGCGGGGCTCACATTTTTAGAATGTTGAAAACCGAACGGATAGCCGATGAATCACACTTTTTCACACAGACCAGAAGTTAAATTTAGAGCAGCGCACGAAGACTGACCATTTGAATATTTTCTGCACCATTAAACCACTTGCGCTAAGCATCTACTTTTCTGCGTTTTGTTGCCATTTGTGTAACTATAATTAAATTATAGGGTCATTAAACGCGCAATTGTGAATTATATACTTGTTAGGTTATAACATAATTTAGCCTACGCGTGTCGCAAAATTAATTCTGTTACGTAAAGAATATAATCGTTAAAACAGCTGTTTTGTTACTATAATCCAGTGAAGCGTCGCGGGCCGGATTATATTGCTCCGCGGACCGGATCCGGCCCGCGGGCCGTAGGTTGCCAACCCCTGCTTTACATCCTTCCAACTTGGTATCTCGTTCAAGGTTATCCATTTGAAACAAGTAAACTCTTCCATTGGTTTCATCCATTTGCACAGGTACTCCAAGCATCTCTCATAGACGTTTGCAACTTTAACACCATTGGTAAGGAAAACGCTCTGTTATATTAAAATTCCATACAACCTCGTAGTAAAAATATGCGCACGGTACGAAATAACAATGTTCTGTATTAGCAGTGTGCACATTACGATTGCAGATGCAGTAAAATTCCGGACATTTGAGCATTTTTTAAAATTCCTCCCGGACGCAAAATTTAACCCTAAATTCCGGACATGTCCGGAATTTTCCGGACGGTATGGCAACCCTATTCTAAAGTATGTTTAAACGAACTGGGGCTTGTAATCGCGGAAAACAAGAAGAATTTTCCAGAGACAGAAGCTCCAAATATCTATGTGAATATATACAAATTTAAGGTGTGAAGTAGCTTCCTTCCTGAACTATTCCATTCACTGCTAAATACAGAAACATTTGACATGATACTTCATAGCTCGATTGAAATAACGGGATTGATGGATATACGGATTTTTATCGAATACTACAACCAGAGCCGGAATCATGCGTTATAGAGGCCCTGAGCACTTTGGCTATGTATCATAATTTGAAATAGTGAAACCAGTGTTTCTTGTTATCTGAGGTTGAATACGGTAAGTTTCGGTATTCATTAGTAATTACTTATCGATCTTAAGATTGGTAAGTATGTTGATAGATATTTGTCTGTTTGTTTGTTTGTTTGGCTGTTAGATACACGCGATATCTCACGAAAACGAGGTTGAATCTGCTCCAAATTTTGCATGTGCATTCATCATAGTTCGGAACAGAAGCCTATTGACTTTCGTAGAATTATGTCTTATAATTAGCGAGTTATTAATTAATTAGTGATGGGACACACGGTGTCACTATGGAGTAAGAGCACTGTTTTGGGGATCCCCAAACCTCCGATCGATAAGTCTTCGGTCTCCGACCGATATTCTCGTTGTTAAAGCTGAAGCCGTAAAAACGTTTCAGTCTTGGGTTTCTAAAAAAGCATTATTCAATTTACGACTTCAAAGACAGGGTTGGATGAGTTTTTTTAGTATATTTTATATAAGATTTACTGTAATATTATACATCGTCAGGTACATTGGGTCATGATCCTGGTTGCAACAAAGCTTATTTAATCAGATCAAGTGGTTATAAAATTGCGGAGTAATTGTGGAGTGAGTAAACGAAACCTCTCCGCAAATAATGGAATAATCGATTTAATGTTGACATTGGCTACAAGGCTATATCTCCTGTGAGACCCGATATTGCAATAAAAATTTGTCTGTTTTTTTTCAATTGATGGAAACATATTTGTGTGAAATATGTGAGCAATTTATACTACCTTCGACCTTCGATACAAATATTTGAAGCGGCGCTTCCTGTGATGATAACGCCAGGTAAAGTTTGGATAATGTAAAAAGGTCGTTAAATGAGTCGAGAAATGTGTCTGATGTCTGAAATAAGCCAAAATCGCGAGACTGTGACTTAGGAGTACGTATAAAAATTCCGTCAAAATGATCCACAAAATTTTTTCCAATTATGCCGATTCTCTTTCTATCAATAATAACACCTCTCAAATACCTGCAATAACCCTAAATCACTGGGCCGTGAATATTGAGGGGGTAAAAAAAATTTTCTTTAAAAATAACTTCTGTCAAGGTCATTCTGAGACATTATGCAACCCGCCGATGAGACTGGGCGCTACCGAGGAAAGCGAAATTAACAATTTTCTGTGATAAAATAACTTAATAAACGGTAATAAACCGTTCCGGGGTTTAGGCAACGCATTTTTTAAAAGCCCACTTAAATCTTCCGAACCCAATTAACACCGTTTGAAGTCAAGTTAAGTCATTTGTACAATTGAGTTGAAAATGTACAAAGCAAATCAAGGATATGATAGATACATTGTAGAAAAACTTCAACAATTAGAATTGTGAATTCTATTAATTTATCATAAAAATATTGAGCCCAAGATATGAAACACCTCGACTTTTGTATGGTATAATATTATCTACTCAGTACTCATGTAACAATATAAAGATGAACAATCGAGGGTATAGCGTCATAGACTATAGAGAATAGCCATGATGTGACAAGGGCGTTACCATAACCGCAATTCAATTCTATTCAATCGTGTAAAGACTAGGAAGGAAGTTCATAAAAATCAAAGGATTGGCTCTTCATTTCATTCAAAGTCATTGAAGCTATATAACTAATGACCTTGAATTTGTTGGACTTAACATTAGTTCATGCACACATTCTAATATCACAAAAAACTTAAATGTACAACAGCCGAAATAATTCGTCTATTAGAAAATAAAAAGATGCCCATTAAAGTAGAATGGAAAGAAATATATTATCAAAACTACTCTCACCAGGAATTAATAAAAGCTTGAAACTGACTGTCTCTTATTGCGTTAGTAAAGTACAATTATCTGTAACAAGAGAGCAATGTCTTAATATGTAGACACAAAAGTCGCGAATTGATACCGCAAAGCAAAGAGTTTGCTGAAAATATCGCGGCAAAACAGCGTAACAGAATAAAGTGCCCCATTTGTCGCGATAGAAATGCCCCAGTGAATTACATTGAAACAGCAAAATGCTGGGCAAATAATCCGATGTACTAGAACTCAATAGAAATTGAAAAATGAAAAGGAGCCTCCAAAGCAGATAATATATATACCCATTTCATTTCAAAATATTTTTTATAGTTGCCGACCTGCTTCAAGTTTGTATTGATCAGTAATGATTGCTATGCAAATAACTGTTTGTTGCAATATAAGAAACGAGAATATCGGTCAGAGACCGAAGACTTATCGATCGAAAGTTAGGGGATCCCCAAAACAGACCTCTTACTCCACAGTGACACCTTGTGTCCCATCACTAATTAATTATTAACTCGCTAACTATACGATATAATTCATTCAAAATCAATAGGCTCCTGAACCGAGATATGACGAATGCACATGCAGATTCAACCACGCCTTCGTGAGATATTGCGTGCATCTAACAGACAGACAGACAAACAGACAAATACCTACCAACATACTTACCCATCTAAAGATCGATAAGTAATGATGTAAATGCCATTATTATACGGATTTCACACGCAGCAATGTTTCTATAATGCATGAAGTTTCACGGATTCAACATTTTGGATCATCTTGAATAGTGACAACTATCCACGTTGCTACAAACAGTGTTTTGGTGGAAAAATGTAGTTGATATCATTATATATAATATTAGATTTAACTAGCTTGCTTACGTATATTTGTACATCGACTTATTACATGAATAAGCGTATTAATTTGTTTCAGATGTTTTGTAACTACTGATAATCATGAAGCACAAATTATCCTCTTCAGATGCCAAAAGACACACCTTTATTCAATCGTTTAATTAACGTTCATTGAACCGGTGAGCATTCATAAGAATTCATACTTTGTTGCACAAGAATGGGCCTGAATTAAGGCAAATTTTATATTGTTAGCAGTTCAAGACTGTGATTTTGTACAGGAGACAGCCGATGGTTAGTGTTTGCTAATTTGTAGTTACAGGCAGTGGTGGGATTCAAATTTTTTGTCAGCCGGTTCCATCATACAAATGTCGAATTTTCAGACAGTTCTGTTACAAAAAGTCGTGTGATGCTAACGGGTTCGCTGATCTCATAAAATTCCGTGAGACGGTTCTATAGAACCGATGCGATCCGGCTGAATCCCAATACTGGTTACAGGGTGTTTGGGCATTATATTAGCCAAGATTTTCATTGAATACTGCTTCGATGGACTAAACCTTGACGATGGTTTTAGAAATTCGAAGGAAAGTTCATTCTCTTACCGTGTTTGGTATAAGTATCTACTAAGTACGCCTTAACAAGAAAATATTTCACCTTTAAAGCAATATGTTTATATTATGTGGGAATATAACATTTACTGCATTATGACAACATCCGATAACTTATTGGCGTTTTGAATGATCGTTGAAAAAGATAAATATATATGGAGGAGTGATTGAATATACATTAGAAATTTATTTAACACTGCTTTTAAGAAGTATATTAGTTTGATATTAGTATATATATTTGTATGTTATATAAATGTATATTATATTAGTATATTAGTAAAATTTGTATCGGACTGCGTTGTTTCATAGATGGCGGTCATTTTTTTTTATAAAAGTTTCGCAAAAAACAGATACAAACATTCAACCAAACTTAGAGAGATTATAAATGAAAGATAAGATCACTGGCCGGATTAGACCTATTCAACACAGACATGGCGAGATACAGGTAGTCAGGATGACTCCTAATGACTTAGTGGAAGGATCTCCATAAAGTAAATAATTTATGCGAGTTCAAAGACGAATACGTTCGTCATTTCTGTCCCCTATAAAATACCGTTTTGCAGAGATAAAGATATCATCAATCATCTTCTTGATTGAATAGGATATTTTATATAATATGAGTAAATAATTATAAACACGAACAAAAATAGCTTTGTAATGTCATTGTGTCGAATGGGAATATAATATTTAACACTCTGATTTTCCAGGCATTAGGCATTTAAACAATTGTCACTCTAAATTTTAGAGTCTAAAAGTATCAGTTTTGAATTTTATTAATATTTATTAATAGAATATAAATGAAACATGAAGCTTGTGATTGCTTTTATACTTTTGACGTTTTCTGTCTGTAATGGACAAAGTAAGTATATATTTTTGTACCAGTCTAGCTTTTTTTAATAACAAATTAGTGCTACCCCGAATTGTTTAATCCTTTAATTGAAATAAAATATTAAAATTAGCACAACTTTTGCATATATCTAATCTAGTTTTAAATTATATTCGTTATGTTTAGTTGAAGAAGTTCCGGTGCCGCCACCAGAGGACGCGGGTAATGATCTTAATGTTGGTTAAGAATGATGTCAGTTAGGTCAACTTTGCGGGAATAGCACGTCCGTAAAATCTAATCTAAAATAATTGCCGAATTTGGTGGAAACTGACTAAGATGACTGTAAATGTACCGAAAACCTAATATTTGTAAATCGTGTTTTCCGGCTTAGCGAAAAAATCAGTGGCTATATTAATGATTATTTTTTGCTGCAACTAAATTAACCCAACATATGTGCAAGTTTTTAATACTATTATTTGTTCAAAAATGTTCCCAAAAGCCATTCAAAAGCTGTATATAACCGTCAGTAAAATGCAGAATTCTTTATCTTTCAGTTGTTGACCCACAGCCAGTACCTGCTATTGTCGAAGCTTCAATTGAAAAAGAAAGTAAGTTTAAACGTAGAATTTTTAAAATAGAACGTTTTTTAAATTTACCGATAAAATACAAGCATTTTACGCGAAATATGGAATTTTCGGTCAAAAAGGGCAAGTCTGTAAGCAGGATTGTAGCACGGAATGGATAATTTTTTTTTCAGTTTGATGTTTAATGCATGACATGCGCCAAAGGATTTAAAAACATTTTGAGCATCAGATGTAAAAGACCAGTAAATCAGAAATGTTTTTAAATTTTAACAAATGAATATGCAACCGATAATAAAATGGCGGAATTTGTATGAAAATATACATTTTATTTCAGTTGTTGATGCACTACCAGTTTCAATTGTCGATCCAAAAAGTGAAGTGGACTGTAAGTTTAATGATATAGTACATATTTCTACCTCTTTAAACAATATATATTTGATGAAGAACAAA
Organism: Styela clava; assembly: GCF_964204865.1. Taxonomy (NCBI): domain Eukaryota; kingdom Metazoa; phylum Chordata; class Ascidiacea; order Stolidobranchia; family Styelidae; genus Styela; species Styela clava. The sequence continues at coordinate 9,995,377 of NC_135254.1, forward strand.
TATATAAATACAGCCGGAGCCATGGTTAATTAAACTAGATGGGGATTTAGATAAATATAAAATATAACAATGCCTTTCAGTCGAGCATTAACACTTTATCATTATTGACATGGATTAAGATTTTGAAAAATCGGGACATAATGCACATATATGACAAGATTTTTTATTCAAAATTTTGGTATATATATAGGCTATTTTTTAATAACATAATATATTTATAAATCATTTTTGTAAATCTTTTGAAACATGTTATTTTTATGAATATAAATATATATGAACGAATTCAAAATTAATGAAAAGTCTCTTAAATTATCTATGTTTTCTATAGCTGATGTCCCTCCACCCTCAGAAGAAGAAGTTTCCGTCAAAGAAGATGGTACGTTTGAAAACGTTATAAATCAGTGAGGTCAATTTTGCGGGAAAAGCACGCCAGTAAAACTTAATCTAATATTATTACCCGAATTCGGTGGTAACTAACTCAGATGACTGCCAGTGGTCGTATCGCTATTCGTTACCACTCATTCAAGTACCGAAAACGTTTGATTCTGTTAGATCAGGGTGGTCCGAGGTTGCGAGGTTGAAGGGCCGCAAAAACGGTTGAGAAGGTCTCGAGGGCCGCAGACGGAGAAAACCCAAAAGTGATCAACACATCGCCAGTTTACTTACTTTAAACATATTTATGGATGAGGGTTTATTGTTCAAATTATTTTTTCAAAAAAAATATATAAAGTTTTCAGTTATTTTAAAATTGCTTCCCGAGAAATATCATGGTATTTTCGGTATCTCTTCTCGCGTTTGGTTTTGTTGTCGCTGAAAATTCCATTTTTTCGTGACAGATATTACTTGAAAACACACCAAACACAGTGGTTTCACATTGTTGTGAGTAAGGAAATACTTTCCTCTAAGTCAACTTTTTTTGTAATCCTCGTATGATGAAATATTTTATTTAAAAAGTGTTTGGCCACCTGATTTCCTGAAGATGGGAGTGTTTTCTGATGGGCTTTTATTTTTTTTATTTATTCTGGATCTAATGAACGTTTTCCTAATTCCAATCTTTAAAAATTCATTCTTACCTCACTATTGAAAGAAATTTGATTGGAGTGTTTTTGCACGCTTGTACAAACAGACTGGTTTACATATTCACACCTATTCTTCAGATTCGAAACTTACACCAATTGCTATTTAAAAATACTGAAAGCTAATCAGTAATCCTTGATTACTGCAACCTCCTTGCAAGAAAAATTGTTTATTGAGTTATTATATTATTTTTTGTGTAATTATGACGGTATATATTTTATACTTTTAATAAATGCTCTACATAATGTACTGAAACAAAAGAGTTGCCATATTTTATACAATCAAATAAATAGATATATAGATACGAGGCAGTAATCGGTAATTCGTGATATAGAATTGTCGAATTGGGTAATAGTGTAAAAACAAGACGGCGATGCTCGAGTATATGTACACGAAATGAAAAAGGAAGTAGTAGTACGGTTATTCAATCTCTTACAGTAGACCAGTGGTTTTCAACCTGTAGGTCATGGCCCATTGGTGGGTCAGAGCTCTTTTTCAATGGGCCACAGAGCTAGGCATAAATCAGAAAGAAAGCAATATTGCATCTGTAAAATAATTTCTTTGGGATCAGGAAAGGAACAAAATATTTGATAAAAATGTTACGTTTGTGATATAGTTTCTCCCTAATATCGCATTCTCTGACACTGTGTTTAAAAAAGTCCATGCTATGGTGCGACATTACGACTGTTATAGCACAGCAGCCAATGCTAAAGTTACGAAGGTAATTTATGTGATTATACGGGGGCACACCATAAGCGCAAACAAATATAACAGCGAACTTCAAAAAGCACTATGACGTAGCCTATGGAGTATGGCTGAAATTTCGTGTTGAAATCCGAAATCTACCACGATTTTTAGGATGTTAACCCCACAATTTATTGCTTTGTCGATTGAAGTAACTTGGATTGACTGAATTGGCGGTCAATATTAGATAAACTGATTGTGACGAGTTACGCGAACTGCTACCGGCTACCGGCTACCGTGCTCAACGATTTATTTCAATCCATACCTCGATCCTAGTAAAAGAATATAGTGAGTCGAGGTATGGATTGAAATAAATGGTTGAGCACGGGTGATTCATCATTTGTCTGGATCGGTACGTTACGGCTGTACGGTATGGAGCAGGCGCAGACAGTGTTTCAGTAGTCTATATTCTACGAGACTATCCGTATCTCCCATTCTTTCATGAGTGATTGCATGGGTACCGGCACGGTCAGACGGTACCGTACCGGCATCGCACGAGTGTCCAGACAACTGAGCAGTTAAGCAGCATTTTCCAATTAAATTACCTTCTACACGTAAAAACAAATTTTCGGATTCAATTCTATATTCTCTCATCAATATTATAAATATATTGCTTGTGGTTGAACTTGTAGCATGGAGAATTTATAGAACATTTTCGTTTTGAATTTATTGGATATTGCTCATGAAAATCAGTAGTGAGTTAGAAACCCAGGAAACACTTTTGTGCGTGTAGGATTAAGCCTGACAACGTTGGTCCCAAGCAGCATCAAATTTTCTAAAAATAAAAACGTCTGACAACGATGGGCCACGAGGCAGACCATCGTTGTCAACCTTTTTAATTTCTTTTTATCGAATTTTTTTTTTAATTTTTTTTTTTTTAATTTTTTTTTTTTTTCGTTTTTTTTTTTCGTTTTGATTTTTAATATTTTTTTTTAATTTTTTTTTTTCTTTTTTTTTTTTCAATTATTTTTATGTTTTTTCACAACTATTTTTTATTTTGGCTTTTTCATTTTATTTTTTCATTTTTTTTTTTAATTGTACGCGTGACAACGATGGGCCACCATAAACCTCCGCTATTAAATTTAAATCAAATATCTCCTCCAAGTTATCTTTAATGTTTAATTTTAGCTGTTCAACAGTTTTGGAGACGAAATTTGCATAAGGTAGAAACAGCAAAATGCGTACGCACGACGGTAACGATATAATGGTTGAAATTCAACGCCATTTTCCTGCACTTTTTAATTGACTATAGAAATATTTATGATTTTTTTTATAGTTTCATTCATAGCTTTATCTTCAACTAGTTGTCTACAATAACGAAGTTTTCGTCAAACCAAAACATAACTAAGGCCTCGTTGCGGGAAATAGAATTTGTTTGCAAAGTTTTAATGTCATATACCAACGGTGGGCAAACCGCGGCTCTTCTCGCTTCCATTAAATATTATCCAAATTTAACTAAGCGAAACCATAGTGCAACAGTTTTTTTTTTAATTTTTAAGCAGTCTAAGGAATTTTAGTTATGATTAGGACAAATTATGTTTTAGTATGAAAATCGTTGTAGCGTGGAATCTCAAATTTAAATTAATCAAGCGACAAATCTTACGTCACAGGGGTCAAATGTTTGTTGCTGATAGTATGCCGAATGCCGTGATAGGATATGATTCACATATTTATTCCGAATAAGAGGAAATCCGAAATGACGGCTTAGTCTTATGGCGAACCACGCCTCTCGTCCGGTTACCAGTCAATGTCGGGTATAGGATTAGTTAGTCAGTTAATTGTTTTCAGATGCATGTACTAGAATAGATGGTGGAGAGAGCCGTAACCGTCCATCGGTTACGTCAGTAGTCGTCAGTAGTCAAATTTCATGTACTTCCGGCCCAAATATACACATTTCCGTTAGCGTGCGGTTCACATTATTTTCGCCAACGAACAATTGACACAATAAACTTGCACTCTCTATAGTTGTGTTATATATTATCAAATAATGCATTGTTTTTATTTACGTCTTATCAATGTGAATAACGATGTTTTTTTTTTTGCAATTTCGCTGGCGCGTGCAGAACCTCGTCCAAAGGACGTTCTGACAAGCGAGTTCGAGATTTAGTCTTAGTGTAATACATTTTAGATAAAGCTGCTCACGGCAATAATACGTTACACGTTTTGCACTGATGTACATATGAACAGCGGCGCAGCCCCGGGTTGAATTTCGTATTTGCAAGGACACGTTTCGTAATTACCTTTAACATTAAATTTCTTAAATAATTGCGGTTGACATATCTAACAACTGGAATAAATGGAACAAACTGGACTTGGAATGCAAATAAAAAATATTTTTCCATACCAGCACTTTGCAATGTAAGACCCTCGTCGCAAACTTCCCTCCGTTTCCCAGACATTTCTAAATTTCAAAAATCAAAATTAGCTTGACTTATAATTACAACCACCGATGGTTGTAATCATTGATTGAATGTTCATCAAGTAAACGACATAGAACTGCTGACGCTATTTATTACAAAACAAGAACCATACAGCCGTTTGCTGCTACTTTACGCCCGTCGCCGATGTCCACGTAAAATACGTTTTTTTCATCCGTACTTACAATACTGCGATAAAAAAACTAATTGTTGATATCTCAGCGGAACGAACAAGAAATACATTTGTCTTCAAATACGTGACGAAGGGGGAATTTGGGAAACCAGTATATAAATGTTCACAACTTGGGTACCAAAATTTCGCTGACAAAAGCAATAATCTATTATACCAAAATAAGCTCTGTTAAAATCGTACGCGATATTAGCGACTCTTTCGGTTTGGGTCCACTGATGATATGCTACAGTATTTCACCTAATGTTAGATTGAATTAAGACGTTTTTATAATCAATTTTTATAACTAGAATAAGGTGTTTTTCGAATTATTCCGGAACTCGGTGGATCACCAAAAAAAAAACGGAGTGTTACTCTCTGACCAGCGGATCATTGGTTCGCCATCCCTGGTCTAAGCTATTCTTCATTTGTTGAGTTAAGTTTTTAATTAGCACTTAGCCTACCTTAGAGAAAATTATTTTTGAAAACGTCGAAACATCCACAGAACATTCGTAGTTTATATCTTTCGCACATGACGTTCAATAACGGTGATCAGTGGCGCATAAATTCACGGAAATATGCTCATGATAATGTCCCATGGGGTGATTTACGCTTAACCCAAAACCTGGTCAAAAGTTTGTTCACTTTTATTCGTTGTCGCGCGATATCAATATGTTATCATGTCAGTGGTTGAAGACGGTATTTATCGCTGAAAGGCTACTAACTTTATTTAAATCCATAAATTCCACGGGAGTTCGTTTTTCACTTGGAAGTTTTGTGTGATGTCGCGATCAAAATTGAAATTTTCGCACCGTGCTTGGTTCTGATCACATCTACGTGATTTGGGGGTCAGACTAACAGTATTGTAAAAGATTTGATGCTACTTTGGTTCGGATTTCGTGTCCACATTTTTCAGCATTGCTTTGTCGTTACAAGAAGTATCAGTTCTGATAAAAGTTGCAAGGCAAACATTAACTATTGTTTTTTGATGAATGCAGTTAATTAATAATAGCATTTTTATTTGTAAATAGTAAAAATAGCATGCCTCGAAATCGATGAATAATCGATGGGTAATTTAAATGGATATACAGATTAAAACGTTTGCCTCAATTGAATACTATTCTGGGGCGAAATTTCCCATATTGTAAACAAGAAAATGCGCCATTTACAATAGTTTCCGCAGTTATCTTCACTCAGATAATATTTCATATTCAAAATAACATGGGGTATAAGTAAATTGTATTTGAACAACGTGTATACAATTAAGATTCGAACGAGTTCTACAGTATGCATCCATGTGTTACAGTCTTCAAGAAGTCTTGCTCTATTGTAATTAACAACAACAACAGTACCGGACGTTTAGGAAAACATGCAGTAGCGAATCACACGGATGTGGTTTACTTCAATCACAGCCTACCGCAATATTTCCTCTCATGACGTCACTTGATTTACCTGATTTGGTCTTCTCTACAAAAACATCATTCATTCATTCATCATTCATTCTGTTAGGAAAACGGATATGAAATTCATGACGTAATACTATGTGTTTTTGATGTACGGCTAAACTTGATTTATAATTGGAAATGGATGACTGATTTTGTTTTGTGCATTCTCATACCAAGAGCAGTTTCTTAAATTGATAATTAGAATATAAAACATGCTGACAGATCGTTGGATATATAACCATTGGAAGTATTTGGAAAACTCAGTTTTGAAAATGTATTCTATATGAATCTTATAATCTCTCAATTTCCTAGACACGATTGAAACATTAGATACTACTTGATTTATTGTGATCTCGCAATGTGGCAGTTGTTTACTAAACAATTTACCAGTTTCACTGAGTCCACTTTTGAATGTCTTACTTATTTTTATCATCACACAAATGCAAAAGAAAGCGGTTATATCTTGATTAGACTGCAACCAGTCTACCCGATGAAAAATCCGCCTGGTAGTAAGCGCCGGATTAATTATTAAACAATATAAGCACGTGCTTGGGGCACCAAGCAAAGAGGGGCACCACAGAAATTTTAATAGCAGAATTTTATATACTTTGTTGGTGTTTATTTAAAATATTACGAGTTCACCATACGACTCAAACTTCAAAATGTTAGCTTATTTTTAGTCGAGTATTATATTATCCTTCTCAAAATAAACACGGAAACTTATATATTGGACACGAAGTGGGCCTATGATGCGTTTCGTAAAATTGTTGTTGTTTTATCTTTCTAGTATTATCCTTGTTGCTGCATTTTTGTTTAAAAAAATTTCTTTTCTCTCCAACAATTGGACCAATAAACCAACTGGGGTTGGAATCCCGAGATTAAAACCATTTTTTCTAACTCTTTGTGCCTGTTTTTTAGTAAAAACACTCCTCTGTTTTAAGCGTGGGCCATGTGACAGTAGTGACGAAACGCAGAGCCGACTTAACGCCGCGCAATCTTGTTTTTCCAGCAAGGTCCCAAAATATCAACTTAGACGGACTTGCTGGTTATATGACGATAGCACCAAGCTTGCTCACGCTGCAAGTTTTCAAATTACTCAAATATAACAATTCGTAATAAAATGAGTGTCTAAAGAAAAGTGGCATAAGGAAAACACGGCGGAAACGTATTTCCTTGCCCATCACACAGTGTTTAGTTTGATTTCAAGTAATATCTGTCACGAAAGAATATAATTTGGAGCAACATCAAGCGCGAGATGCAGAAAATACAACGTTAATTTTAGGGAATCATTTTTTAAATAACTGAAGGCTTTATATATCTTCTTTAGAAGAACGCCATCTATGCAACATAATAATGGTCTAACTAGAACGGTAAATTCTCGTTGCTTATTAAATTTAAAGTAAGTAAACTCGCGATATTTCGATCACTTCTGGGTTTTCTTCGACCACCTCAAACGTTTTTGCGGTCCTTCAACCTAGCGACCTTGAGCCACCCTGAGGTAGACTACTATAGGTACCGGTAAAATTGCAAACTACAGTTGTGACTGGTATTCTTTGGTATTTTCATTCACGTTGAGACTGGAATCATGAATCGTTATTGTCACACACCTTCAGGATTAGAGCTCAACCGTTATATCGGCCCGATGTTGTGTGTTTGCCGATATATCATATCGGCAGTAAACGGCCGATATATCATATCGGCAGTAAACGGCCGATATATATATATCGGATATATATAACAGTTAAAAAGTTTAAAATGGTTCGTAAAAGTGGTTTTATTAACTGTTGGTTGTGATTATTTTTAATGGATAATACACTTATGTGGTTTATTGTTTTTATAAATAAATTACACATGAGGGGCACCAAAGTCTTCAGTGCTTAGCGCACCAAAGGGGCATAATCCGCCCCTTCTGGTAGTACATACTTATCATCAATATCATTAAAATATTTTCTAAGAGATGCCTTAAAAACGTTCGAATCACTTTACTTCGACCCTTCAACTGTTTTACACTTTAATAAGGCGGACGGACTTCTTGAGACAGAGTATACCATTCTCTTCAATCCGGAGATAGATGTTATCTTTAGATAGCAACAAACATGAGGTAATGGGATTGTTGAATAGACAGACAATGACTATATCAGACACAGAATGACGAAATTATAAAAAAAGAGTGCTTATTCGAATTTCGTGCAACGCAAATTATGCTAGAGTTAATTTGAGTCCCGACGCAGTCTACATAGGAAATATCATTAAATAGCACATATTTTGCTAAGATCCATTTTGTTTAAACTATGTAAAATATATATTTGAAACAATATTTTGGGTTGGTATAATTGAAGATTATGGTAAAACACAGGGGAGATATATGACAATGTAACAAACAACAATAAATTATGGAAAAATGTGTACCGGTTCATTACTACAGAACATATTACCCCTTGCTTTGATAAATCTATATATCTCACCTTGCATACCATGCAAGGGTGTGTAGAAGGGAAGTTAGAAAATCCCGTAATTCTAGCAAGAATTACCTAGTTATTATGAATGATGTAATGCTAAAGTATGTTTAAACGAACTGGGGCTTGTAATCGCGGAAAACAAGAAGAATTTTCCAAAGAGACAGAAGCTCCAAATATCTATGTGAATATTTACAAATTTAAGGTGTGAAGTAGCTTCCTTCCTGAACTATTCCATTCACTGCTAAATACAGAACCATTTGACATGATAGTTGACATGATAACAACCATTGCAGTTGAAGCCGTAAAAACGTTTCAGTCTTGGGTTTCTAAAAAGCATTATTTAATTTCCGACTTCAAAGACAAAGTTGGATGAGTTTTTTTAGTATATTTTATATGAGATTTACTGTATTATACATTACTGTATTATATATCGTCAGGTACGTTGGGTCATGATCCTGGTTGCAACAAAGCTTATTTAATTAGATCAAGTGGTTATAAAAATTGCGGAGTAATTGTGGAGTGAGTAAATGAAACCTCTCCGCAAATAATGGAATAATCGATTTCATGTTGCCATTGGCTACAAGGCTATACTATACCTCTTGTGAGACCCGATATTGCAATAAAAATTTGTCTGTTTTTTTTCAATTGATGCAAACATATTTGTGTGAAATATGAGAGCAATTTATACTACCTTTGACCTTCGATACAAATATTTGAAGCGGCGCTTCCTGTGATGATAACGCCAGGTAAAGTTTGTTTAATGTGAAAAGGTCGTTAAATGGGTCGAGAAATGTGTCTGATGTCTGAAATAAGCCAAAATCGCGAGACTGTGACTTAGGAGTACGTATAAAAATTCCGTCAAAATGATCCACAAAGATTTTTCCAATTATGCCGATTCTCTTTCTATTAATAATAACACCTCTCAAATACCTGCAATAACCCTAAATCACTGGGCCGTGAATATTGAGGGGGTAAAAAAAATTTCTTTGAAAATAACTTCTGTCAACGTCATTCTGAGACATTATGCAACCCGTCGATGAGACTAGACTGGGCGCTACCGAGGAAAGCGAAATTAACAATTTTCTGTGATAAAATAACCTAATAAACGGTAATAAACCGTTCCGGGGTTTAGGCAACGCATTTTTTAAAAGCCCACTTAAATCTTCCGAACCCAATTAACACCGTTTGAGGTCAAGTTAAGTTATTTGTACAATTGAGTTGAAGATGTACAAAGCAAATCAAGGATATGATAGATACATTGTAGAAAAACTTCAACAATTAGAATTGTGAATTCTATTAATTTATCATAAAAATATTGAGCCCAAGATATGAAACACCTCGACTTTTAGATGGTATAATATTATCTACTCAGTACTCATGTAACAATATAAAGATGAACAATCGATGGTATAGCGTCATAGACTATAGAGAATAGCCATGATGTGACAAGGGCGTTACCATAACCGCAATTAAATTCTATTCAATCGTGTAAAGACTAGGAAGGAAGTTCATAAAATCAAATGATTGGCTCGTCATTTCATTCAAAGTCATTGAAGCTATAAATAACTAATGACCTTGAATTTGTTGGACTTAACATTAGTTCATGCACACATTCTAATATCACAAAAAACTTAAATGTACAACAGCCGAAATAATTCGTCTATAAGAAAATAAAAAGATGCCCATTGAAGTAGAATGGAAAGAAATATATTATCAAAACTACTCTCACCAGGAATTAATAAAAGCTTGAAACTGACTATTTCTTATTGCGTTAGTAAAGTACAATTATCTGTAACAAGAGAGCAATGTCTTAATATGTAGTCACAAAAGTCGCGAATTGATACCGCAAAGCAAAGAGTTTGCTGAAAATATCGCGGCACAACAGCGTAACGGAATAAAGTGCCCCATTTGTCGCGATAGGAATGCCCCAGTGAATTACATTAAAACAGCGAAATGCTGGGCAAATAATCCGATGTACTAGAACTCAATGGGAATTGAAAAATGAAAAGAAGCCTCCAAAGCAGATAATATATCCATTTCATTTTAATATATTTTTTCTAGTTGCTGACCTGCTTCAAGTTTGTATTGATTAGTAATGATTGCTATGCAAATAACTGTTTGTTGCATGATAAGAAACCAGTATATCGGTCAGAGACCGAAGACTCATCGATCGAAAGTTAAGGGATCCCCCAAAACAGCGCTCTTACTCCACAGTGACACCTTGTGTACCATCACTAATTAATTATTACCTCGCTAATTATACGATATAATTCATCCAAAATCAATAGGCTTCTGAACCGTGATATGATGAATGCACATGCAAAATTTAGAGCAGATTCAACCACGCCTTCGTGAGATATTGCGTGCATCTAACAGACAGACAGACAGACAAACAGACAAATACCTACCAACATACTTACCGATCTAAAGATCGATAAGTAATGATGTAAATGCCATTATTATACGGATTTCGCACGCAGCAATGTTTCTATAATGCATGAAGTTTCACGGATTCAACATTTTGGATCATCTTGAATAGTGACAACTATGCACGTTGCTACAAACAGTGTTTTGGTGGAAAAATGTAGTTGATATCATTATATATAATATTAGATTTAACTAGCTTGCTTACGTATATTTGTACATCGACTTATTACATGAATAAGCGTATTAATTTGTTTCAGATGTTTTGTAACTACTGATAATCATGAAGCACAAATTATCCTCTTCAGATGCCAAAAGACACACCTTTATTCAATCGTTTAATTAACGTTCATTGAACCGGTGAGCATTCATAAGAATTCATACTTTGTTGCACAAGAATGGGCCTGAATTAAGGCAAATTTTATATTGTTAGCAGTTTAAGACTGTGATTTTGTACAGGAGACAGCCGATGGTTAGTGTTTGCTAATTTGTAGTTACAGGCAGTGGTGGGATTCAAATTTTTTGTCAGCCGGTTCCATCATACAAATGTCGAATTTTCAGACGGTTCTGTTACAAAAAGTCGTGTGATGCTAACGGGTTCGCTGATCTCATAAAATTCCGTGAGACGGTTCTATAGAACCGATGCGAACCGGCTGAATCCCACTACTGGTTACAGGATGTTTGGGCATTATATTAGCCAAGATTTTCATTGAATACTGCTTCGATGGACTAAACCTTGACGATGGTTTTAGAAATTCGAAGGAAAGTTCATTCTCTTACCGTGTTTGGTATAAGTATCTACTAAGTACGCCTTAACAAAAAAATATTTCACCTTTATAGCAATATGTTTATATTATGTGGGAATATAACATTTACTGCATTATGACAACATCCGATAACTTATTGGCGTTTTGAATGATCATTGAAAAAGAAAAATATATATCGAGGAGTGATTGAATAAACATTAGAACTTTATTTAACATTGCTTTTAAGAAGTATATTAGTTATTAGAAAAATTTGTATCCGACTGCGTTGTTTCATAGATGGCGGTCATTTTTTTTATAAAAGTTTCGCAAAAAACAGATACAAACATTCAACCAAACTTAGATAGATTATAAATGAAAGAAAAGATCACTGGCCGGATTAGACCTATTCAACACAGACATGGCGAGATACAGGTAGTCAGGATGACTCCTAATGACTTAGTGGAAGGATCTCCATAAAGTAAATAATTTATGCGAGTTCAAAGACGAATACGTTCGTCATTTCTGTCCCCTATAAAATACCGTTTTGCAGAGATAAAGATATCATCAATCATCTTCTTGATTGAATAGGATATTTTATATAATATGAGTAAATAATTATAAACACGAACAAAAATAGCTTTGTAATGTCATTGTGTCGAATAAGAATATAATATTTAACACTCTGATTTTCCAGGCATTAGGCATTTAAACAATTGTCACTCTAAATTTTAGAGTCTAAAAGTATCAGTTTTGAATTTTATTAATATTTATTAATAGAATATAAATGAAACATGAAGCTTGTGATTGCTTTTATACTTTTGACGTTTTCCGTCTGTAATGGACAAAGTAAGTATATATTTTTGTACCAGTCTAGCTTTTTTTAATTACAAATTAGTGCTACCCCGAATTGTTTAATGCTTTAATTGAAATAAAATATTAAAATTAGCACAACTTTTGCATATATCTAATCTAGTTTTAAATTATATTCGTTATGTTTAGTTGAAGAAGTTCCGGTGCCGCCACCAGAGGACGCGGGTAAGGATCTTAATGTTGGTTAAGAATGATGTCAGTTAGGTCAACTTTGCGGGAATAGCACGCCCGTAAAATCTAATCTAAAATAATTGCCGAATTTGGTGGAAACTGACTAAGATGACTGTAAATGTACCGAAAACCTAATATTTGTAAATCGTGTTTTCCGGCTTAGCGAAAAAATCAGTGGCTATATTAATGATTATTTTTTGCTGCAACTAAATTAACCCAACATATGTGCAACATATTAACCCCCTATTTAAGGACCGAGGGGGAACGCTGGCCAGATTTAGGGGATGGTAGGCAACATCTCATTGACGTTATTTTTTTTATTTCCGTTTATTTTATGCTCGATAATGCTATATGCCTATCAACAGAATTGCTTTTTATGCGTATTCATTCTTTTTGGTTTGTTAAGGTTACTCAAAAAACATGGGAACGAATTAAACTCCACATTCTGTAATAAACTGAATATACTTTTATCGTTCTCAGGCAATGCGAAAAAGTAGAAAGCGAGTAACTTCATCGTCTGTGGGAACATTGACTTCTGTCAGCGGAGGTAAGAACATAAAGTTTATGTGATTATATTATTGCAGTGCTTTTAAATCTCGTTTATCATCTTCTTTTCCTTGTCAAAATAAGCATAATGTTTAAATATTTATTTTTGTTTATTCGAATATTAAATTATTAAATTTATTTCATCAATTCAGCCGATAAAGATAAAGAAAAAAGGAAAAGTACAACTCTAAACAGTGAAACTGAAGGAGAATCACAAACGGTAATCATGTTTTCACACAAAATTGAAAAATGTATCGAAAATTTAAGTAACAACATCCACAGAAATGGTTCACTTTAATTATCATACGTTCAATTAGATGCAGAAGCTAATTTTTCCTAATATTTAGTTAGTGCCTATGTATGGGAAAAATATTTTTGCCAAAGATTCTATGTCCTCATTTACGTTATTGTTAGTCGACTCATGTTGTATGGGAGCATATGAAGTATATTTATTTTGTATGGTTCTTCTGATATATCAACACAAAAAAGTCTTCAAGTTAATCTCGTCGTACTTTAGTTTCACTAAGTTTTTCGACTTTCAAATTAATAACCGATATATGCAGTAGTGATTTTTATTTTTGTACACCAGAAAATTTAGTTTTTCAACTCCTTATTTGCATCACAAGAATCAACACCCTGAGTGTGTTTCAAATTTTTAGTTCAAAATTTTGAGGTATCTTAATTAATATCATTTCTTGGCAGACACTTTCTGTCAGCAATTGGTCAAAACACGAAGTTCAACTTTTGAAAACATCAATGTGGATCATCGGATTTTTCAGTTTCTGTTGGATATCGTATGGTATCTTAGTCATTTTGCAAAATCTTGCTCCAATTGAATTAAAGAAGGTAATTCTGAACATACGTGTCATAATACATTTGCATTTTACAACTATGTGAAATGATGGAATAATACTTTTCTTATACCACGTGCCTTCTTCATTGCAAAATGACGTTTCATTTGATATATTTAAAAAAATTTCATGATAATGATCGTAATAAAGCACCAAGATTCAAACAGAATCGAAAGAGACATCTGAATTTTGTCTAGTCACTATTGAAGCCGTTTTGAATTCTTTTCATCCTGTTCTTTATATTATTACAGACGTTTATTAATTGTCTGCTTTGTCTGCTGAGTTTTTCGTTGAACCCAGTAATATATGGATTACTGAGCAAGAGTTTCAGACAGGCATACAAAAGAATCATTTTGAAGGTAACATAATTAGAACCGAAATGTATACACATCGACAATTTTGTTGTTGTTATTAGTTTTGTTTGGATTCTTGCGGCTGTTGTGAAAAATCATTTTTCTCGTAAACTAATGGAACAATCTGTACCCAATTTTCTAGTGCTTGAACATTTCCGAGGCTATAGGGCCCGATATTTGTCTTACAATTTGGTTGTTTTATTTTAATATTATTTGACATTTGACCTTTTCATTCCGTCACACTAGTCTGAATTGCAATTTAGTTGAACTTCATTAGTAATTTAATTTAGAATTGAAGATTTTGAATGATCAGATAAAAGGTTTATGTGTAGTTCGCATAGTTTGCTTCGCACGCCACGGATTTTTTGTTGATGAAATTTTTAGGTCCAATTAGCTATAAATATCAAAAACGTGCTTTTATTTAGGTATTTTGTGGATTTTGCTGCTTTCGTGGTCTGGATGATGGAATTCGTTCTACTCCTTCATTAACAAATCGAAGAAAATCTGATAAACAGCGTTCGTCACCTAGAGCAGCGCAATACCAAGCATCAGTATGTTTTCCTCTTTGTATTTAGTCTAGCTAAGATTGGCCTATATACATTTTTAAATATTTATATTAATCTTGCATCTCGTAATGGCAGGAATCAAGTGACGAAGTGAGGTTTCAATACGGACGATCGCTTTCACATATCACATAAAAAAACGAAATTAAGAAGAAGTCAGTTTAAACAACCATAGTTCAATTTAAACAGCACAAAACCATAGACATAAATTCTGTGCCGCCTCAAACTTCAGGGAATTTTCCTGTGATCTGTAACGAATGTCTGTGTATGCATATCTTCAACTTCGGAGTCATCATATGAATGACATGCTAATTAATTACCTCTATCACAATGCTGAGGAAACTATATCGCACGATTTTATTCAGAGCATACCCTGACCTCAAACTTCAGGATATATTTGTGTGAAGCTGCGATCAGAAAATTTTTATGTGATCTGTGACGAATGTCTGTGTATGCATATCTTCAACTTCAAATTCATCATATGATTGACATGTTAATTAATTACCTCTATCACAATGCTAAGGAAACTATATCGCACGATTTTATTCAGAGCATACCCTGACCTCAAACTTCAGGAAATTTTTGTGTGAAGCTGCGATCAGGAAATTTTCATGTGATCTGTGACGAATGTCTGTGTATGCATATCTTCAACTTCGAATTCATCATATGAATGACGTGCTAATTAATTACATCTATCACAATGCTGAGGAAACTATATCGCACGATTTTATTCAGAGCATACCCTGACCTCAAACTTCAGGAAATTTTTGTGTGAAGCTGCGATCAGGAAATTTTCATGTGATATGTGACGAATGTCAGTGTATGCATATCTTCAATTTCGAATTCACCATATGAATGACGTGCTAATTAATTACATCTATCACAATGCTGAGGAAACTATATCGCACGATTTTATTCAGAGCATACCCTGACCTCAAACTTCAGGAAATTTTTGTGTGAAGCTGCGATCAGGAAGTTTTCATGTGATATGTGACGAATGTCAGTGTATGCATATCTTCAATTTCGAATTCACCATATGATTGACGTGCTAATTAATTAAATCTATCACAATGCTGAGGAAACTATATCGCATGATTTTATTCAGAGCATACCCTGACCTCAAACTTCGGAAAATTTTTGTGTGAAGCTGCGACGCATGTCTGCGTATGCATACCTTCAACTTTGAATTCATTGTATGCTGAAGATGCTAATTAACTACATCTATGACAATGCTGAGAAAACTATATTGCACGATTTCATTCTGAGCATATTATAAAAACTACCAACCTTAAATGCAAAATTTACGTATATTCAAATTCTGTCCTATTTTCAATTGATTCAATATAAATTGATTTTCTGTTCATGCCGAATATTTATTCATTTCTCTTCCGTTTCATTCTTAACGCATCACCCAAATCTTTCCAAATAAGAAAAGTAAACTTGCACTTACATCTGCCATATTTATATTTTGAATATGTGAACATACATACACATCTTCTGCTCAGTTCCAGATAAATTCAATTGTTTTGTTTACGGAAGTTGTTACTGTTGCAATGTTACTGAGAATGTTAGTTCCGTTGTTTTTGAAAATGGTGTACCAAAAAAGTGTGTTGCATTTTTTTGTAAATATTTATTTCATATTTTTGTGTTGTCTACGTTCTTCAATATAAAAATACTTCCTAATCTACTGGGGCTATGATATATATATATATATATATATATATATGTTAAATTAAGTTGTGGCCCGCGGTTTCACCCAGTTATTTGTATCTGGCCCTATCTGGCCCTGTATTAAAGGTTGCACACCCTTGAAACTAAATAGTTGAAAGTGACAACAATAAAAAATTTCATTTGCGTCAAATCACTATTCGTGCTTATGTACTCATTGTAAGTAGACTGACTTTACAATTATAGCGTAAGCAACTACATATTTTGTAATACTTCCATAATGTTGCGTTGTCTTCGTTCAACAAGTCAATTGAAAAATGTAACTGGAAATTTTTATTTTTTCATCAAATATCATATTTTCTCTAAACCATGAGGACTGTTCAAACATTGCGTGTATCTCAAAGCTATTACCATTATTAAATAAATATTTAACGGATTGATATAATTTGAGGTGAATGACCGATAAATACTGTTTATTCACTGGCCTATACTACGTATAAACCAACCTTGCAAATGCAATCGAAAGGAAGTTAAAATTGACATAACCCTCCGAAATGAATTCAATTATTCTTCTTCCCATCGTTTTGAAAAAAAATCGCTTTTCTCTTTTATTACTGGAATGAGATATTTTGGGGGGAATGGCCGATAAATACCGTTCATAACACATACCAGGACTATTCAACCAATTTTACCAAAAGATCCGTATACAATACTTCAAAATTAGTCGGGTCCGGTCTTTCCAAAAATTATATTTCTGTATCCTTAATTAAACGCGCACTTCCTCCGCCAGCTATACTACGTATGACCAACCAACCTTGCAAGTACAATCGAAAGGAAGTTAAAATAGACATAACCCACTGGAATGAATACATTTCGCCATCTTTGTGGTTGTGTGATCAACTGTTCAGCATTAGAAATAGCTGAAAAATTTAAAATATGTTTCAATATAAATATTGACTGTAGACTAAAATGGATTCCCTGCTTCGTACCAATGTCACATTTCGATGATACCAATATTAAACTACCATTGTTCTACTTGGCGCACTATTCCTTGATTCCAACAGCTCCTTTTCTGAGAAAACTTTCTGCCCTGAAAATTACCCCGATGTCGGTGGCATAAAACAGAAATTTTGGATTTTCCGTCTTAAACGGTAATATTCAATTTAAAATAATTGGACACGAAATGAATCGTTTCGCTTTTCTCTTTACTCACGGGGCCAATTGCTTTCGAATTTTTAGTGGTTGAAGGTTGTATTTTTCGCTAGAATGCTAGATATTTGGCTCAAATATTTCTGTGAGTTTTACGAGATTCGTTTCGTTGTGTGCTATGACGTCATCTAAATTAATTAGATTAATTTCGGATCGAATCATTTCAAGTTAGCGTGAAATTAATTGAGCATGCTGCACACTCATTGACACACCTTGTCTGCCTGTATTTACAATTGCAATTATTACATCGGTAGGAATAGGAAATAACATGAATCCTCTTTTTAGGCAAAATAAATCGATTTTTCCAATGTTAATTTGATAACCATAAAAAATTATTTGAACAGAGTATATAGTGGAAAATCCATCGGAATTTCCAATTTCAATGAAAGGGCGATGATCTATTATATAGACCGGTACCGGCACTATCAGACAATACCGTTTTTGGAGTGACCCTCACATCGAAAATTCCACAATTTTTTAATAACCATAACATATGTGATAGAACAACGAACATATGGTGTATCAAATACATTAAAAGTTATAATTTCGACTATTGAAATTTTATGAAAGCGATTGGTTGAGTAGTCGAGGTTTTGGAAATTTTGGAATGATTATCGATAATGTGTGAGTATAACTTCCATCCAAATACCATCGACTGCATTTTATTTAATTCAATTCAATTTGAAAATCAGGTCTATATACAGATTTTTGAACTCGATTCAAAATGACCAGCCCTAGTCATATAAATACTGGTGCCAGGATACTGTTATGTTAAACATTCGCGTCGGGGATCCCATTTGTTTGTAATTTTTACCATATGCGCTTAGATAGTTCACAGCCAATTGTTCCGGTACATCGGAAGTCATCAATGATGGACGCCAACGACAACGAAATTATTCTATATTCTAAATATTAATATCCCATAGATATATATATCAACATATCGGCTTAGTTTGAGAGAAGGTTGTGCTTTTAAAAGTCATACACGATTTATTGATCTGCGATGGACCTGACCATGATGACAAGCAATATTTGGCGTTACACCATAGTGGTTCTCAAACTTTCCAAGCCACGCCTCCTTTTTAAAATTTGTCAAGTCTCGCGCATCACTTCAAAAACAACTAGCTAACGATAAGCTACTGATAACAGAAAGTGAGGCGAAAGTATGTTTTATTCAAAAAAAAAAAAAAAACGTTGAATATACGGGGATGGAAGGTGAATATTTACTCCCCCATATATTCCAATCCGTATTTTAAACCAAGAGCAAGGGTGACTAAGAACAAGGCAGGACAGTCACTAATTTCCCAGGAGTATTTTTTACATCGGCGGAAAAAACAAAACATGGCGTACACTGAGATAAAAAGAAGAAACATTTGTTTGTAGATTTATTACTAACGTTCAAACAATTTTTTGTATAGATTTTTTCTATGTTCTGGGACTCTCCTTTTTTGAGTGAAATATTCGATTGGTTAATATTTTGAATCTACCATACCTGTTATCTCATAAATAGCATTTTTGGCCGTTTTCGATTTAAATAATTTTAATATACTACAAATATATCATGTTATAATTCCTGGTATTAATCCAAAAAATTTTAAGTGCTACCGCCTTTTTTACTTCTATCCAACATGATATAAAAGATAGATTTGAATAAATTTTAAATCACTTGCAAGTGTGCGCCGACAATAACGGTTTTACAATCGGTTTTCCGATTTAACCTTCAATCAATTATATAATATGCTTTTTAAGATAATCTTATTCGTGGTATGTTGCATGTTCCTGTTCGGTAAAAGCAATGCAAGGGAAGTTCCACGAGAAATTCAAGTGGGAAAAATGTGGTGAGGATGTGAATGTTTTGTTATAAATGTTGAAGAAAATGCTATGTGCGGCCTATATATATATATATTAAATCAAATTTATTTTTTCTGGTATATATATATATACCAGAATATATATTTATACCAGAAGAAATAAATTTGATTTAAACAAATATTATTGAAGTTAAATGTCGGAGTAATTTATAGTGTTGTACATAGGCATTACATCGTACTAAATAAATAAGAAATAAGGAAGAAAAATAGGAGCTCCAGAAGTATGTGCACCTAGATGGCGGACACCGGAACGTAGTATGTGTATCAGGTTAGGCCATAATTTTATTCCAATGTTTCTTATTTCTGTTCTATTACGAGTTCGGAGACTAGCCAAGTGACTCCCATAGTATTTGTGCCTGAAATTATAGTCCAACCAGGTACACATACTACGTTCCGGTGCCCGCCATCTTGGTTCACATACTTCTGGAACGCCGAAAAATATTCTGAAAAACTTGAAAACAATTTTTGGCAAAAGTATAAATTGTTGAGTGTTGCCAGTTTGCCTTTCCTATATATATAATTTCCCTAACTCATATATTGCTGCAATCAATGAATAAACAATTTAAATTATGTTATGTCTTGTTTTTAGGAGTGGGTGCATAAGATCCGAGAGCAAGTACGACCCAAATCTTCATGTGAAAATATATGGAACCCGATGTCGGTGGCCAAAAATAAGATGCTACACAAAAGAAATTGACATTATTACAGACAAATTCACACATAAGGTCGAAGTTTGCATCCCCAGATGAACTACAACTCAAATTAAAATCTATCAACGACAATAATGGTTAAAATCCCATTTGCCAAAATAAAAACTTGAGTAAAAACAATTAGGTATAATTATGAATTTTTTTTTTATGATTATATTTTATTATTCTCATATAGCACAAACTCGACCTATAAATCGTCTTGCTTAATTATTGCTATTGTCTTTACTGATGTTAATGTTGTTATCAGTGTAATATAAAAAGCGTTTTTAATCCAAGTATTTGGCCACCTGATTTCCTGAAGATGGGAGTGTTTTCTAATAGGCTTTTATTTTATTTATTTATTCTGGATCTAATGAACGTTTTCCTAATTCCAATCTCTAAAAATTCATTCTTACCTCACTATTGAAAGAAATTTGATTGGAGTGTTTTTGTACGCTTGTACAAACAGACTGGTTTACATATTCACACCTATTCTTCAGATTCGAAACTTACACCAATTACTATTTAAAAATACTGAAAGCTAATCAGTAATCCTTGATTACTGCAACCAAACTGAACCTCTTTGCAAGAAAAATTTTTTTTTTCTTGAGTTATTATATTATTTTTTGTGTAATTATGACGGTATATATTTTATACTTTTAATAAATGCTATACATAATGTACTGAAACAAAAGAGTTGCCATATTTTATACAATCAAATAAATAGATATATAGATATGAGGCAGTAATTGGTAATTCGTGATATAGAATTGTCGAATTGGGTAATAGTGTAAAAACAAGACGGCGATGCTCGAGTATATGTACACGAAAGCAAAAAGGAAGTAGTAGTACGGTTATGCAATCTCTTACAGTAGACCAGTGGTTTTCAACCTGTAGGTCATGGCTCATTGGTGGGTCAGAGCTCTTTTTCGCAGAGCTAGGCATAAATCAGAATGAAAGCAATATTGCATCTGTAAAATAATTTCTTTGGGATCAGGAAAGGAACAAAATATTTGATAAAAATGTTACGTTTGTGATATAGTTTCTCCCTAATATCGCATTCTCTGACACTGTGTTTAAAAAAAGTCCATGCTATGGTGCGACATTACGACTGTTATAGCACAGCAGCCAATGCTAAAGTTACGAAGGTAATTTATGTGATTATACGGGGGGAACACCATAGGCGCAAACAAATTTAACAGCGAACTTCAAAAAGCACTATGACGTAGCCTATGGAGTATGGCTGAAATTTCGTGTTGGAATCCGAAATCTACCACGATTTTTAGGATGTTAACCCCACAATTTATTGCTTTGTCGATTGAAGTAACTTGGATTGACTGAATTGGCGGTCAATATTAGATAAACTGATTGTGACGAATTACGCGAACTTCTACCGTTTTTGTTTTCTGAATTATTTATTGCACAACTAACACAATTCCGCCATGATATGCTTGATATATGACGTTATATATTTGGAATTCATTTCGTCAGAAGTTCTGTCTACTAAGATTTTCCGAAGTTTATACCCCAAATATAATGCTACGTTTTTTGCTGTTCAAATTGGGATGTGTGGGCGGACGGATGCCTTTTTATCAAAACATAAGTTTGCTTCCAGTCAACAATTTATGTTTGCATTCACAGTTAAAAAATTGTTTTTAAGGACACTGATACGGTCCACCCAGAAAATAAAATTTCAAATTTGACAAATTTTTAGTTGGAGCATTGGAATAGGCATGAGAGATGAAATACTCATTTCAATTCACATTATATCTTTAAAATCAAGGTCAATTATATCTTCAAAATTTTATCTTCAAAAACCAAACCTTACCAAAACTAGCAACTAATAAAATTCATGTTTGATATATATGTTATTTTGACTTAGTGAAGGACTGTAAGGGGTTCAGATACAAAATAGCATATTCAAGTATCAATCCGAG
Organism: Styela clava; assembly: GCF_964204865.1. Classification (NCBI taxonomy): domain Eukaryota; kingdom Metazoa; phylum Chordata; class Ascidiacea; order Stolidobranchia; family Styelidae; genus Styela; species Styela clava. The sequence goes on from NC_135254.1 coordinate 10,017,586, forward strand.
AAACAACCTCCGCTATTGAATTAAAATCAAATATCTCCTTCAAGTTATCTTTAATGTTTAATTTTAGCTGTTCAACAGTTTGCCTTACGGCTATAAATTTTAAATTTGATATTGAACGTTTTGTGTGAGCGAAAAGTTTGTGATCTTTGGAGACGAAATTTGCATAAGGTAGCAACAGCAAAATGCGTACGCACGACGGTAACGATATAATGGTTGAAATTCAACGCCATTTTCCTGCACTTTTTAATTTGACTATAGAAATATTTATGATTTTTTTTATAGTTCCATTCATAGCTTTATCTTCAACTAGTTGTCTACAATAAAGGAGTCTTCGTCAAACCAAAACATAACTAAGGCCTCGTTGCGGGAAATAGAATTTGTTTGCAAAGTTTTAATGTCATATACCAACGGTGGGCAAACCGCGGCTCTTCTCGCTACCATTAAATATTATCCAAATTTAACTAAGCGAAACCATAGTGCAACAGTTTTTTTTAATTTTTAAGCAGTCTAAGGAATTTTAGTTATGATTAAGACAAATTATGTTTTAGTATGAAATTCGTTGTAGCGTGGAATCCCAAATTTAAATTAATCAAGCGACAAATCTCACGTCACAGTGGACAAGTGTTTGTTGCTGTGTTAACAGTATGCCGCGATAGAATATGATTCACATATTTATTCCGGATAAGAGGAAACCCGAAATGACGGCTTAGTCTCATGGCGAACCACGGCCTCTCGTCCGGTTACCAGTCAATGTCGGGTATAGGATTAGTTAGTCAGTTATTTGTTTTCAGATGCATGTACTAGACTAGATGGTGGAGAGAGCCGTAACCGACCATCGGTTACGTCAGTAGTCGGCAAACTTTATGTACTTGCGGCCCAAATATACATATTTCCGGTAGCGTGCGGTTCACATTATTTTCGCCTACGAACGATTGACACATTAAACTTGCACTTTCTATTGTTGTGTTAAAGTCCGCCGCGGTGACGTGTATGTGGCCCCTTTCAAATATATTATCAAACAATGCATTGTTTTTATTTACGTCTTATCAATGTGAATAACGATGTGGTTTTTTTTGCAACTTCGCTGGCGTGCAGAACCTCGTCCAAAGGACGATATGACAAGCGAGTTCGAGATTTATTCTTAATGTAATCTTATCACCAATATCATTAAAATATTTTGTAAGAGATGCCTTAAAAACGTTCGAATCACTTTACTTCGACCCTTCAAATGTTTTACACTTTAATAAGGCGGACGGACTTCCTGAGACAGAGTATACCATCAGAGAATACCGACAAATCTCACGTCACAGTGGACAAGTGTTTGTTGCTGTGTTAACAGTATGCCGCGATAGGATATGATTCACATATTTATTCCGGATAAGAGGAAATCCGAAATGACGGCTTAGTCTTATGGCGAACCACGGCCTCTCGTCCGGTTACCAGTCAATGTCGGGTATAGGATTAGTTAGTCAGTTATTTGTTTTCAGATGCATGTACTAGACTAGATGGTGGAGAGAGTCGTAACCGACCATCGGTTACGTCAGTAGTCGGCAAACTTTATGTTCTTGCGGCCCAAATATACATATTTCCGGTAGCGTGCGGTTCACATTATTTTCGCCTACGAACGATTGACACATTAAACTTGCACTTTCTATTGTTGTGTTAAAGTCCGCCGCGGTGACGTGTATGTGGCCTTTTTCAAATATATTATCAAACAATGCATTGTTTTTATTTACGTCTTATCAATGTGAATAACGATGTGGTTTTTTTGCAACTTCGCTGGCGTGCAGAACGTCGTCCAAAGGACGATATGACAAGCGAGTTCGAGATTTATTCTTAATGTAATCTCATCACCAATATCATTAAAATATTTTCTAAGAGATGCCTTAAAAACGTTCGAATCACTTTACTTCGACCCTTCAAACGTTTTACACTTTAATAAGGCGGACGGACTTCTTGAGACAGAGTATACCATTCTTTTCAGTCCGGAGATAGATGTTATCTTTAGATAGCAACAAACATGAGGTAATGGGATTGTTGAATAGACAGACAATGACTATATCAGACACAGAATGACGAAATTATAAAAAAGAGTGCTTATTTGAATTTCGTGCAACGCAAATTATGCTTGAGTTAATTTGAGTCCCGACCTAGCCTACATAGGAAATATCATTAAATTAGCACATATTTTGCTAAGATCCATTTTGTTTAAACTATGTAAAATATATATTTGAAACAATATTTTGGATTGGTACTATTGAAGATTATGGTAAAACACAGGGAAGATATATGACAATGTAACAAACAACAATAAATAATGGGAAAATGTGTACCGGTTCATTACTACAGAACATATTACCCCTTGCTTTGATAAATCTATATATCTCACCTTTGCATACCATGCAAGGGTTTGTAGAAGGGATGTTAGAAAACCCCGAAATTCTAGCAGGAATTACCTAGTTATTATGAATGATGTAATGTTAAAGTAGGGTTACCATATTTGAAAAACCAAAATTCTGGACAGTGCATGACTATGTCGCACAACCTTAGTCCTAACCGGTACACAAAAACTTTGTTCAGGTTGTGCGCCATCTTGGTGCGCATACTTCTTTCTGGAGGTCCCTATTTTCATGAGACCATATATATGCGCTACCGAAATGCTAAGGCTGTACGATACTCATGCTAACGTTGTACGATACTCATGCTAAAGCGCCAGCTACCGAAATGAAAAGTATTGTCTTCAGTCACAAGCAGAATCTCACACCAGGCAGGTAAGCACACTCTAAATATAGCTACGGGCCGTCGACTGAAAAAATCTCAACTTCAGAGTGAAAAATAAGAATGAGAATTAGATTGCGCCGAAACGGAAGAACAGCAATTACATGCTTAAAACAAATTAAAGACAATCAGTACAAATTTACTCTTCTGACCATGCATATTTTTCTGAAGATATAATTCTCTTCTTGTCTGATTTCAAAAATGAAAACAATTCACTACAGTGCATATCTTTGAAATTATATTGGAGAGTCAACATGCCTTTTATAGTCGCAACTTGTTTCTCTCTTTAGTCCACTGACTTTGCATCAGTGAAAAGACTCTCTCTACATTGGCATTGTGGGATGTAACAGCAAAGAAAAACAGTTCAATCCTTAAAATTTCGGAGTGGCATGTGATGTTCGTAGACTGATCGAAATATTTGCACCATTTCTTATGCGTTGGCAGTTTAATAAATTCTTCGTCTTGTAGGTAACTTTCCACAAACTGCTTCAAGTTACAGAATTGGTCAAAGCATTTATCATCGTCCACATCAACCCGTTTACTAATCAGATGTTCCAGGCAAGACTTTACATCAGGGGTCGGCAACCTTTTGTCGATCGCGGGCCAAAACCAAAGGTTGCAAGTCATTGGCGGGGCTCACATTTTTAGAATGTTGAAAACCGAACGGATAGCCGATGAATCACACTTTTTCACACAGACCAGAAATTAAATTTAGAGCAGCGCACGAAGACTGACCATTTGAATATTTTCTGCACCATTAAACCACTTGCGCTAAGCATCTACTTTTCTGCGTTTTGTTGCCATTTGTGTAACTATAATTAAATTATAGGGTCATTAAACGCGCAATTGTGAATTATATACTTGTTAGGTTATAACATAATTTAGCCTACGCGTGTCGCAAAATTAATTCTGTTACGTAAAGAATATAATCGTTAAAACAGCTGTTTTGTTACTATAATCCAGTGAAGCGTCGCGGGCCGGATTATATTGCTCCGCGGACCGGATCCGGCCCGCGGGCCGTAGGTTGCCAACCCCTGCTTTACATCCTTCCAACTTGGTATCTCGTTCAAGGTTATCCATTTGAAACAAGTAAACTCTTCCATTGGTTTCATCCATTTGCACAGGTACTCCAAGCATCTCTCATAGACGTTTGCAACTTTAACACCATTGGTAAGGAAAACGCTCTGTTATATTAAAATTCCATACAACCTCGTAGTAAAAATATGCGCACGGTACGAAATAACAATGTTCTGTATTAGCAGTGTGCACATTACGATTGCAGATGCAGTAAAATTCCGGACATTTGAGCATTTTTTAAAATTCCTCCCGGACGCAAAATTTAACCCTAAATTCCGGACATGTCCGGAATTTTCCGGACGGTATGGCAACCCTATTCTAAAGTATGTTTAAACGAACTGGGGCTTGTAATCGCGGAAAACAAGAAGAATTTTCCAGAGACAGAAGCTCCAAATATCTATGTGAATATATACAAATTTAAGGTGTGAAGTAGCTTCCTTCCTGAACTATTCCATTCACTGCTAAATACAGAAACATTTGACATGATACTTCATAGCTCGATTGAAATAACGGGATTGATGGATATACGGATTTTTATCGAATACTACAACCAGAGCCGGAATCATGCGTTATAGAGGCCCTGAGCACTTTGGCTATGTATCATAATTTGAAATAGTGAAACCAGTGTTTCTTGTTATCTGAGGTTGAATACGGTAAGTTTCGGTATTCATTAGTAATTACTTATCGATCTTAAGATTGGTAAGTATGTTGATAGATATTTGTCTGTTTGTTTGTTTGTTTGGCTGTTAGATACACGCGATATCTCACGAAAACGAGGTTGAATCTGCTCCAAATTTTGCATGTGCATTCATCATAGTTCGGAACAGAAGCCTATTGACTTTCGTAGAATTATGTCTTATAATTAGCGAGTTATTAATTAATTAGTGATGGGACACACGGTGTCACTATGGAGTAAGAGCACTGTTTTGGGGATCCCCAAACCTCCGATCGATAAGTCTTCGGTCTCCGACCGATATTCTCGTTGTTAAAGCTGAAGCCGTAAAAACGTTTCAGTCTTGGGTTTCTAAAAAAGCATTATTCAATTTACGACTTCAAAGACAGGGTTGGATGAGTTTTTTTAGTATATTTTATATAAGATTTACTGTAATATTATACATCGTCAGGTACATTGGGTCATGATCCTGGTTGCAACAAAGCTTATTTAACCAGATCAAGTGGTTATAAAATTGCGGAGTAATTGTGGAGTGAGTAAACGAAACCTCTCCGCAAATAATGGAATAATCGATTTAATGTTGACATTGGCTACAAGGCTATATCTCCTGTGAGACCCGATATTGCAATAAAAATTTGTCTGTTTTTTTTCAATTGATGGAAACATATTTGTGTGAAATATGTGAGCAATTTATACTACCTTCGACCTTCGATACAAATATTTGAAGCGGCGCTTCCTGTGATGATAACGCCAGGTAAAGTTTGGATAATGTAAAAAGGTCGTTAAATGAGTCGAGAAATGTGTCTGATGTCTGAAATAAGCCAAAATCGCGAGACTGTGACTTAGGAGTACGTATAAAAATTCCGTCAAAATGATCCACAAAATTTTTTCCAATTATGCCGATTCTCTTTCTATTAATAATAACACCTCTCAAATACCTGCAATAACCCTAAATCACTGGGCCGTGAATATTGAGGGGGTAAAAAAAATTTTCTTTAAAAATAACTTCTGTCAAGGTCATTCTGAGACATTATGCAACCCGCCGATGAGACTGGGCGCTACCGAGGAAAGCGAAATTAACAATTTTCTGTGATAAAATAACCTAATAAACGGTAATAAACCGTTCCGGGGTTTAGGCAACGCATTTTTTAAAAGCCCACTTAAATCTTCCGAACCCAATTAACACCGTTTGAAGTCAAGTTAAGTCATTTGTACAATTGAGTTGAAAATGTACAAAGCAAATCAAGGATATGATAGATACATTGTAGAAAAACTTCAACAATTAGAATTGTGAATTCTATTAATTTATCATAAAAATATTGAGCCTAAGATATGAAACACCTCGACTTTTGTATGGTATAATATTATCTACTCAGTACTCATGTAACAATATAAAGATGAACAATCGAGGGTATAGCGTCATAGACTATAGAGAATAGCCATGATGTGACAAGGGCGTTACCATGACCGCAATTCAATTCTATTCAATCGTGTAAAGACTAGGAAGGAAGTTCATAAAATCAAATGATTGGCTCGTCATTTCATTCAAAGTCATTGAAGCTATAAATAACTAATGACCTTGAATTTGTTGGACTTAACATTAGTTCATGCACACATTCTAATATCACAAAAAACTTAAATGAACAACAGCCGAAATAATTCGTCTATTAGAAAATAAAAAGATGCATATTAAAGTAGAATGGAAAGAAATATATTAGCAAAACTACTCTCACCAGGAATTAATAAAAGCTTGAAACTGACTGTCTCTTATTGCGTTAGTAAAGTACAATTATCTGTAACAAGAGAGCAATGTCTTAATATGTAGACACAAAAGTCGCGAATTGATACCGCAAAGCAAAGAGTTTGCTGAAAATATCGCGGCAAAACAGCGTAACAGAATAAAGTGCCCCATTTGTCGCGATAGAAATGCCCCAGTGAATTACATTGAAACAGCAAAATGCTGGGCAAATAATCCGATGTACTAGAACTCAATAGAAATTGAAAAATGAAAAGGAGCCTCCAAAGCAGATGATATATATACCCATTTCATTTCAATATATTTTTTATAGTTGCCGACCTGCTTCAAGTTTGTATTGATCAGTAATGATTGCTATGCAAATAACTGTTTGTTGCATTATAAGAAACGAGAATATCGGTCAGAGACCGAAGACTTATCGATCGAAAGTTAGGGGATCCCCAAAACAGACCTCTTACTCCACAGTGACACCTTGTGTCCCATCACTAATTAATTATTAACTCGCTAACTATACGATATAATTCATTCAAAATCAATAGGCTCCTGAACCGAGATATGACGAATGCACATGCAGATGCAACCACGCCTTCGTGAGATATTGCGTGCATCTAACAGACAGACAGACAAACAGACAAATACCTACCAACATACTTACCGATCTAAAGATCGATAAGAATGATGTAAATGCCATTATTATACGGATTTCACACGCAGCAATGTTTCTATAATGCATGAAGTTTCACGGATTCAACATTTTGGATCATCTTGAATAGTGACAACTACGCACGTTGCTACAAACAGTGTTTTGGTGGAAAAATGTAGTTGATATCATTATATATAATATTAGATTTAACTAGCTTGCTTACGTATATTTGTACATCGACTTATTACATGAATAAGCGTATTAATTTGTTTCAGATGTTTTGTAACTACTGATAATCATGAAGCACAAATTATCCTCTTCAGATGCCAAAAGACACACCTTTATTCAATCGTTTAATTAACGTTCATTGAACCGGTGAGCATTCATAAGAATTCATACTTTGTTGCACAAGAATGGGCCTGAATTAAGGCAAATTTTATATTGTTAGCAGTTTAAGACTGTGATTTTGTACAGGAGACAGCCGATGGTTAGTGTTTGCTAATTTGTAGTTACAGGCAGTGGTGGGATTCAATTTTTTTGTCAGCCGGTTCCATCATACAAATGTCGAATTTTCAGACGGTTCTGTTACAAAAAGTCGTGTGATGCTAACGGGTTCGCTGATCTCATAAAATTCCGTGAGACGGTTCTATAGAACCGATGCGAACCGGCTGAATCCCACTACTGGTTACAGGGTGTTTGGGCATTATATTAGCCAAGATTTTCATTGAATACTGCTTCGATGGACTAAACCTTGACGATGGTTTTAGAAATTCGAAGGAAAGTTCATTATCTTACCGTGTTTGGTATAAGTATCCACTAAGTACGCCTTAACAAGAAAATATTTCACCTTTAAAGCAATATGTTTATATTATGTGGGAATATAACATTTACTGCATTATGACAACATCCGATAACTTATTGGCGTTTTGAATGATCATTGAAAAAGAAAAATATATATCGAGGAGTGATTGAATAAACATTAGAACTTTATTTAACATTGCTTTTTAGAAGTTAGTTTTTTATTAGAAAAATTTGTATCGGACTGCGTTGTTTCATAGATGGCGGTCATTTTTTTATTATAAAAGTTTTGCAAAAAACAGATACAAACATTCAATCAAACTTAGATAGATTATAAATGAAAGAAAAGATCCCTGGCCGGATTAGACCTATTCAACACAGACATGGCGAGATACAGGTAGTCAGGATGACTCCTAATGACTTGGTGAAAGGATCTCCATAAAGTAAATAATTTATGCGAGTTCAAAGACGAATACGTTCGTCATTTCTGTCCCCTATAAAATACCGTTTTGCAGAGATAAAGATATCATCAATCATCTTCTTGATTGAATAGGATATTTTATATAATATGAGTAAATAATTATAAACACGAACAAAAATAGCTTTGTAATGTCATTGTGTTGAATAAGAATATAATATTTAACACTCTGATTTTCCAGGCATTAGGCATTTAAACAATTGTCACTCTACATTTTAGAGTCTAAAAGTATCAGTTTTGAATTTTATTAATATTTATTAATAGAATATAAATGAAACATGAAGCTTGTGATTGCTTTTATACTTTTGACGTTTTCTGTCTGTAATGGACAAAGTAAGTATATATTTTTGTACCAGTCTAGCTTTTTTTAATTACAAATTAGTGCTACCCCGAATTGTTTAATCCTTTAATTGAAATAAAATATTAAAATTAGCACAACTTTTGCATATATCTAATCTAGTTTTAAATTATATTCGTTATGTTTAGTTGAAGAAGTTCCGGTGCCGCCACCAGAGGACGCGGGTAAGGATCTTAATGTTGGTTAAGAATGATGTCAGTTAGGTCAACTTTGCGGGAATAGCACGTCCGTAAAATCTAATCTAAAATAATTGCCGAATTTGGTGGAAACTGACTAAGATGACTGTAAATGTACCGAAAACCTAATATTTGTAAATCGTGTTTTCCAGCTTAGCGAAAAAATCAGTGGCTATATTAATGATTATTTTTTGCTGCAACTAAATTAACCCAACATATGTGCAAGTTTTTAATACTATTATTTGTTCAAAAATGTTCCCAAAAGCCATTCAAAAGCTGTATAAAACCGTCTGTAAAATGCAGAATTCTTCATCTTTCAGTTGTTGACCCACAGCCAGTACCTGCTATTGTCGAAGCTTCAATTGAAAAAGAAAGTAAGTTTAAACGTAGAATTTTTAAAATAGAACGTTTTTTAAATTTACCGATAAAATACAAGCATTTTACGCGAAATATGGAATTTTCGGTCAAAAAGGGCAAGTCTGTAAGCAGGGTTGTAGCACGGAATGGATAATTTTTTTTTCAGTTTGATGTTTAATGCATGACATGCGCCAAAGGATTTAAAAACATTTTGAGCATCAGATGTAAAAGGCCAGTAAATCAGAAATGTTTTTAAATTTTAACAAATGAATATGCAACCGATAATAAAATGGCGGAATTTGTATGAAAATATACGTTTTATTTCAGTTGTTGATGCACTACCAGTTTCAATTGTCGATCCAAAAAGTGAAGTGGACTGTAAGTTTAATGATATAGTACATATTTCTACCTCTTTAAACAATATATATTTGATGAAGAACAAATATATAAATACAGCCCGAGCCATGGTTACTTAAACTAGATGGGGATTTAGGTAAATATAAAATATAACAATGCCTTTCAGTCGAGCATTAACACTTTATCATTATTGACATGGATTAAGATTTTGAAAAATCGGGACATAATGCACATATATGACAAGATTTTTTATTCAAAATTTTGCTATATATATAGGCTATTTCTTAATAACATAATATATTTATAAATCAATTTTGTAAATCTTTTGAAACATGTTATTTTTATGAATATAAATATATATGAACGAATTCAAAATTAATGAAAAGTCTCTTAAATTATCTATGTTTTCTATAGCTGATGTCCCTCCACCCTCAGAAGAAGAAGTTTCCGTCAAAGAAGATGGTACGTTTGAAAACGTTATAAATCAGTGAGGTCAATTTTGCGGGAAAAGCACGCCAGTAAAACTTAATCTAATATTATTGACCGAATTCGGTGGTAACTAACTCAGATGACTGCCAGTGGTCGTATCGCTATTCGTTACCACTCATTCAAGTACCGAAAACGTTTGATTCTGTTAGATCAGGGTGGTCCGAGGTTGCGAGGTTGAAGGGCCGCAAAAACGGTTGAGAAGGTCTCGAGGGCCGCAGACGGAGAAAACCCAAAAGTGATCAACACATCGCCAGTTTACTTACTTTAAACATATTTATGGATGAGGGTTTATTTTTCAAATTATTTTTTCAAAAAAAATATATAAAGTTTTCAGTTATTTTAAAATTGCTTCCCGAGAAATATCATGGTATTTTTGGTATCTCTTCTCGCGTTTGGTTTTGTTGTCGCTGAAAATTCCATTTTTTCGTGACAGATATTACTTGAAAACACACCAAACACTGTGGTTTCACATTGTTGTGAGTAAGGAAATACTTTCCTCTAAGTCAACTTTTTTTGTAATCCTTGTATGATGAAATATTTTATTTAAAAAAAATTATTCCTTGTAGCTTGACGAGTTACTTGACGCGAGTTAATCTCATCGGTTTGGTTTTGTCTGCACAACTCATTATCCTTGTACTGATCACAGGACGCCATTCCCATACAGGCACCGTCTTGACGTTTTTAGATTCAACAATAAAATTCCGTGATTTTAACAAACATTAATCACGACATCGGGATTAGAAAAAGGACTATTCGCAGTTGGAATGGTTTAAAAATAAATCAAAATTGTTTTGCTAAAAAAATACAATATCTGCCAATGGTTCGTCCTGTACGCTAAAATTGTTGTGCGGGCCACACGATATGTGTCGGCGGGCCGCAGTTTGGACCACCCTGTGTCAGATTATTGCACATGAAAAGTGGATCGTTTTGTGGTACGAAAAAATACTCTCTCTCACTCTTTCCACGTCACCGCTGTCTTTCGTTTTCGTATTGCTTTTTTCGTTTTTCAATGTAAGATGCAAATGTTGTAGTGTTTTTCTGCGTTAGTTATTGGATATTAGTATCCATATATTTTGGCATTGTCTTTTTGTTAATTGAAAAAGGCTTTTGGCAAGTGCAAGAATATTGAAAAATATACACAAGTCGAAGAACTGTGGATAAATTTTGAATAACAAAAACTTTGCAATAGCCTTTTTTACTAGAGGCCTTTTAACTTCTATATTAATTTGGTATTGCCAAAACCAAATTTACCAAACATATGTGCAAGTTCTCAAAAGTCATTCAAAAGCTGTATAAAACCGGCAGTGAAATGATGAATTCGTTTTATTTTAGTTGTTGACTCACCGCCAGTTCCTGCGATTATCGAGCCTCCTAGTGAAGAAGAAGGTAACTTTAAACGTAGAATGTAAAAACTAGAACGTTTTTTAAATTATCGATAAAATACAAACATTTCAACCAATATTTTCGAAGATTCAGTCGAGAAGCCCAAAGTGTATAAGGATTGTAGCACGGAAATGATAATTTTTTTTATCATGTCATAAACATTTTAAGTATCAGGTGGAAAAGGCCAGTAAATTCAGAAATGTTTTTAAAATTTTAACAAATGAATATGCAACCGATAATAAAATGGCGGAATTTGTATGAAAATATACATTTTATTTCAGTTGTTGATGCACTACCAGTTTCAATTGCCGATCCAAAAAGTGAAGTGGACTGTAATTTGATTATATAGTACATATTTCTACCCCTTTAAACAATATTTCATGAAGAACAAATATATAAATACAGCTCGACACCTTAATTAATAAAACCAGATGGGGATTTACGTTCTCATATGAAATATAACAATGTCCTTCAGTTTCCAAAACTTTAATGCGTAGAAATTTTATCTCGCAAATTGACCTATTTGGAGCATTAACACATCATTATTAACATGAATTAAGATTTTAATATAAATCGGACTATGCACACATAAAACATGATTTTATTTTATTGTTACACAGTCGAAACATATTATTTTTATGAATTTTGAATAAATGAACGAAAACAAAATTTTTTATACTTCCTAGATGATATCCCACCACCAATACCCTCAGAAGAAGAAGTTTCCGTCATTGAAGATGGTAAGTTTCAAAATGTTGTTACTAGAAGCGTCCACGTAGACAACTCAATGACGGCCAAACGCCCCTACACAAAAAGTCAAAACAATTTTTATTTTTCATTTATCATAGTGATATTACAAGGAGTATGATTTAAATGCTCATTGAGATCAGGTCTCATTTTAGTAAGAAACAGCCATGAGTCTTGTCTGGCATCATTTTGAGTATGTTAACGGCACAGAACAGCTACGATGAATGAGGCATTAGTAAATGGAAAAAAATTGTATGCTTTGCATTCAGCAATAATTGAAAATAAAATTATGGTCCACAGCACCAGAAGACTTCGAAGCAAAACTCGAAAGAATCGGAGAAACGCCGATTGTGGATGACGGAGGAAAGCCTACGTTGCTTGGAGGAACACCGCCTGAAGGTAGTCTATGTTCAAAAAGCCAGAATTCTTCAATAAGACATAACTATTTTTAATATAAATGTTATTTGAAATTTGCAATATTCTTGCAGAGTTTCAATATAAAATTGTAAAGTGTGGTGATGCTTTTCTGTTATGTTATTTTTTGTTTTTGCTTTTATGTTCAGTATTTGGGTTTGTGGAGACTTGACTTGTGGATCGGAGAACAGTCGCTAATTGTTAAAAAAACGCTGCAATTCGAGGTGGAATAACATGAAAACACTATTTGATTCGTTATGATTTAATGATTAGAAGTTGTACCCAACACCGTGTCATTTTAGCTTTACAGATATCCGAAGTAAGGTCAATGCCTTAGCGGGATTTTTAATCTATATGTTCTGCATTAAATACCTTCACAAATAATATTGAATTGATATTAAAAAAACTATTACTGACAATTTTGTATACCTCTATCATGCCATCTGTAGATTTTTTGTTTTACTGAATCATGTGCTTCAATTTAACAACGGGTTTTATTTGTACAAATAGAAACTGAAGACACAGACCCTAAACCGTCACTTCTCGGAGGAACACTACCTAAAGAAGGAGGTAATTCGATTTTTTTTGTCATTCTTAAACTTATTCAACTGAAATTCTTCTTGAAGTAAGATTGTACACGATTTCAAAAGAAGTAGGTTTACTGGTGAGCGAATCAGGAACACCACTGAAGCGATTTTTGTGCTTGGTGTCTGTTAGTAGAAGCAGATTCACATGTAACTCAAAGAAATGATTCATTAATGATCAGTTTAATAATCGATCATTAAGTCGATCGAGCAAAACCTTTTTTTGGGCGTTTCCATAGATTCTTACGAATTTTGAAAACACATCGCATATTATTTATCGATACCAATGACACGTTAATTTCCATTGGTATAACAGAGACCGCAGACACAAAGGCGAAACCTTCTTCAATCGCAGCGGAGCGATTGCTAAACTTCTGCATCTTTTAAAAACTTTGCTTTCGCAATTTCTCCCTAATATACAATAAAGCGCAAAGACAATTCATTGATTTCTTTAATAATATGGGGATGTATATTTGCAAAAACGATTCCACAGGCTCAGACGAAAAACCTGCAATAATAGAGGGAACAGCACTTGACGGAAAAAAAACTTATTTTTGTATATGCTTTCAATAGATTTGGTTAAAGTCGATGCAATATAATGTACTAATTAGGCTTCCCGCTGCTTGTCAGCAGGGAACCTATTGTATTCCTGTGTTTTATTATTATTATTTATTATTATTATTATTATTATTTATTATTAGGCTTCCCGCTGCTTGTCAGCAGGGAACCTATTGTATTCCTGTGTTTTATTATTATTATTATTTATTATTATTATTTTTTTTTCAAATTGGTCCTACAAACTTGAAATTCACCTCAAATGTGCAGAAGTTCTCAGCTAGCAAAAAAATGCAAATTTTATGCATGACTGACCACGCTTTCACGCTCCAGTGAGCAAAACACGTATTCAGTTTTTTTGCGATTTCTCAAAATTGATACATGGTATTGGGTTGAAATTCATAACAATGATTAATGGACATGTTCCGGATACAATATGTCAAGGATACGCATGAGTGACCTCGGCGATACGCTCCAGTGAGCAATATAGGATTTTACATTTTCATCTTCTTCTCGAGAACGACACTACTTAGAGACTTGAAATTTACATCACATGCAGATAATAAGTCCCCCATCATAATTTGCGAATTTTATGCATGACTGACCACGTTTTCACGCTCCAATGAGCAAAACGCGTCTTCAGTTTTTTTGTGATTTTTCAAAATTGATACATGCTATTGGGTTGAAATTCATACCAATGATTGATGGACATGTTCCGGATACGATATGTCAAGGATACGCATGAGTGACCTCGGCGATACGCTCCAGTGAGCAATATAGGATTTTACATTTTCATCTTCTTCTCGAGAACTACACTACTTAGAGACTTGAAATTTACATCACATGCAGATAATAAGTCCCCCATCATAATTTGCAAATTTTATGCATGACTGACCACGCTTTCACGCTCCAGTGAGCAAAACGCGTCTTCAGTTTTTTTTACGCGGGAAGCCTGTTAAAGCTGCACGCAGCTCTAGTTATTATTTATTTTTATTATTTTTTTTTCAAATTGGTCCTACAAACTTGAAATTCACCTCAAATGTGCAGAAGTTCTCAACTAGCAATAAAATGCAAATTTTATGCATGACTGACCACGCTTTCACGCTCCAGTGAGCAAAACGCGTTTTCAGTTTTTTTGCGATTTCTCAAAATTGATACATGGTATTGGGTTGAAATTCATAACAATGATTAATGGACTTGTTCCGGATACGATATGTCAAGGATACGCATGAGTGACCTCGGCGATACGCTCCAGTGAGCAATATAGGATTTTACATTTTCATCTTCTTCTCGTGAACGACACTACTTAGAGACTTGAAATTTACATCACATGCAGATAATAAGTCCCCCATCATAAATTGCAAATTTTATGCATGACCGACCACGCTTTCACGCTCCAGTGAGCAAAACGCGTCTTCAGTTTTTTTGCGATTTCTCAAAATTGATACATGCTATTGGGTTGAAATTCATAACAATGATTAATGGACTTGTTCCGGATACGATATGTCAAGGATACGCATGAGTGACCTCGGCGATACGCTCCAGTGAGCAATATAGGATTTTACATTTTCATCTTCTTCTCGAGAACGACACTACTTAGAGACTCGAAATTTACATCACATGCAGATAATAAGTCCCCCATCATAAATTGCAAATTTTATGCATGACTGACCACGCTTTCACGCTCCAGTGAGCAAAACGCGTCTTCAGTTTTTTTTACGCGGGAAGCCTGTTAAAGCTGCACGCAGCTCTAGTTTACTTGTGTTTTTTTATACCTTTTATTCAGATATATCCGAACCCGCTGCTGGAGAAGAAAGCAAACCAATTTTACCGATTGGGCCACCTACGGGTAATATATTATTTTTTTCAATAGGGCAAATGAATAAAACATGATATGCTTTGATTATTAGCTTTTTAGTGTAATTCAATTTTTATACATCCTAGCGAGTAAAATTCAACTCTTTATTGCAGATGATAAACCTGAGTTGTCAATTGAGCCTCGTCCAGGTATTTATACATTTGATTTCAAATACTCTACCCGTTTTATACCAGAAATATATTGAAGAGTTTCTGCAAAATTTTTACATAATATCGCTATTTTTAATCTCACTCAGTGGATCAAAAACCTCCAGTTCTCGAAAACGGAAGAGACGAAATACTTGAATTACCATCAGGTAATAGTAAAAATATTCTTAATGAATAGTTCTAATGAGATGAACTCGACAATGCTACGGACACATTTGCTAAAAACAAAACGCTTTGAACTACTCGACTAAAGATTCACCAGATAGTATAGAATTAATTTGTTGGATGATGGAGAAATTCCGTTAAAATTTTCTAGCATGTTTCGAATGTTCATTTATGAAATTATGTGATGTCATTATTTCTTAACGACGTAGCTTGAAAAAAGTCGGATGAAAATGGCCATTTGAACCGGACTATGTTGGCTTTGTGACCAACAAATTTTGTTGACTGACGCTTGATTATTCATCGCACATCAGCTGTGACTTTGCTTTGTAAACTGTTTGCAACCAAACTTTAATAGACTTTTAATAGGAGATTCGTTGTTTATTTGAAAAATCCCTTTCTTTATTTGTTCTGTTCTGCACTGATCTTCACTATTCACTATTAAAATATGCTTAGATTTTTTTGGACAATATATTGTGATTATAAATGTGCAGTAGATCCAGTTAAAATACCTGAACCTAGACCTGAAATAGGTAAGATTAATTTTTACAAACGTATATTAGTGTAATCACTAAACTAACTGAATAAACCATTGTTTCACGTATAAATGATGACCGTCAAATAAAGGTTGTCAAAATAGAAAAATCTTATTTACATCGTAGGAGCAACACCATTTTATTTAATGCTGACATAACTCTTTTACAGAACCCGTTCAAATTGAATTGAGACCAGCTAATCCTGGAGATACTAGTTCTGGTATATATTTTGTTTTGCATGTCATTCTTCTAATTGCTAGAATAAATAAGTTCACAAGTTCAAATTTTACTTGTACCAAGCCTAGTCTTACAAAAGAATGCGTCAATAATTTGGCAAGTCAATCCCTAAAATCTAACAATCTTGAATTCTTTTATTTCAAAGATATTGGCGAAAGAATGCGACAGCTTTATGAAAGACTTTCAAATGAAAACAGAGGTAGGTAATAGAAAATAAAATAATATTGTATTAATAACAATATTGATATTTTATTATTTAATTATTATAAAATAATATTCTCATTTTTTCAAAATTGCGGTAAACGTAAACTAGAATAACTATTTATTTAAGAGAGTTGGGTGAAATTCATCTTCTCTGAATGATTTCATTGAAATACCTTGTAAGCATAACAATTCAGTAAATACTATTTTGTTTATTTACATCAGATGACTCAGGAACCGGAAATCTTGTTTTTCTTGCGACTGGCCCAAAAGGTACAAAAATTGTCAAATATTCCTCTATGTAACTCAAATAAATTGCAGTTTATTTTATGAGAAAAAAAATTGTTATGACGTTTTTTTGTTTACTTTTCACTCCGGACATGGTTTTATGCTCCTATATTTTGAAATAACTAAGAAGAAAATGAAGAATATTTTGAAATAACCAAGAAGAAAATGAAGGATATTTCGAAATAACCAAGAAGAAAATAACTCCTTCATTCCGAACAGGACTCTGTACAAACAGCCCCCGGTAAGCGGAGAGGCCCTTTATTTCAGAGAGAACGGAATCCGTCCGGTGGCGAACCTTTGATTTAAATCCAATTTTTTTACCTGCAATGCCAACCTAGATAAGAACAACGCTTTTACCACTATGTCTGCATCGCGCCTGCAAAATTGGCTGCGTTCTAAGATATTCCCAAATTAAAAATATTTTGGTTTAGACTGACATGATTAATAGCTTACCTGAATAGCCTCATCGAACATTATTGACGGAACCAATCAGTAAACGGTATTTTGTTTATTTTCACTAGATGGATTAGGAGCTGGGATTCCTATCGCATTAGCTGCTGCTCCACAAGGTACTTGAATTACAAGTGCTACCTTATTTCTAGCGTTCAGGGCAGTAATACTATCATTGAAGTAGAATAAATCCGAAATATTTTATGTTCTTTTTGTGCCATGTCAAGTAACTTGACGGAGCGGAATGATTAACATTGTGAACGACATTGCTATAAATCAATTGCTGAGTCGCCTTAGGGTTTCTATAAAAAGATATTCAACACAGCTTGAAACAAAAATACTTTGTCGAAATTTTGTTGACTGTTGGTATAAGAAATATAGAGAACAGCAATCTTGTATAAAATACTTATAACAAGTAAAAGTGCCTAAACTGACAGTCTATCTTGGAAAAATTTAAATTTCATTCCTTCTCTTTACTATGCAGAATCACCTCCGAGGCAACAGCCAACGATGCAAGAAGAGTTTGCTGGACCTAGTATGACAGTATCTGATTGTCCAAGTACCTTCAACTCTCCGTGTATAAAGACTAGGATGAAAGCGTGGATGTGTCAAATTAACAAATACAGAACCGCTATGATGTCGTGGAAAACCGAGATTGAAATTTGGTGGTAAGAATACTGGCTGTGCAAGTCTGGTTACTAGGGCTGGGAATGATTAACCGATTTTAGATGGTTAACGGTTACGATTTATTTTAACCGTGAATGAGATCTCCGCTACAAATCATCTTTATAATGAACTTCCTCAAAAATGATTACGTCGCGAATTTATCTCCTGTGAAGTTTAATTCAAAAGAATTTCACTCACTGCATTGGTGAGGACCCATTAAATGTGAAAAATCATTGAAGTACGAAGATTGCTGATTATGAAATTTGACAATGATAAAATCAGAATCACTTTTCGATCCAAATATATTGTTCACGATTTTATCTCAAAATATATTCAATGTCATCCAACAAGTGCGCAGTTGATGCTATTTTTCTTTAAACTACATCAAAGTATAATTTGCACACGGAGCACTGAAAATTTGTCACTCAAATGACATTTAATAATGGAATCGGGTTGTACTGAAATACTTCCATATGTCCGAAGCACGCTGCATAAACCTTGCACAGAGCGATCACGAAACTATCACGATTCGTAAATAAGTTTAGCAATACCGAAATAAGATCACTCGAATTTGCTTTGTAACCATTGTGATGTAACAAGCAAAAATTATGAATTATTACGTCAAACGTCACGCTGCGGTTAACCGGTTAATTTTATACGGTCAACGGTTAAAGTGTTTTTCCTGAAATTCCCAGTCCTACTGGTTACTAAAAGGAACTGGAGAAGTTGATATAATAAGTGATCAATGCTGAAAATGCGGACACGAAGGTCGTCCCCCACCGGCTCGTTGAAATTATCGGCGGACAAGCGTGACAGAATATAACGCTTCTATACGCCATAAAAAGTGTTCCCAGGAATCGAAAGTAAAACAGCAGAATGTTGTGTAAATGTTTGGTTCCACTAGATTGAGAAGGAATTTGGAAATAAAATAAAGGATGGTTTCGCCAAGATGATTTAATTGAAAATATATTAATTTGGACCGGTGACCGTACATTTGAACCCATGTACATTTGAACCCATGCGTATATCCACGGGTCCAATCTATATGCGGGTGCTAAAACCCATGGGTTAGGGTTAGTATTGGTTTAACTATCCGTGAAACAAAAACAGGTGAAATTGTCATGGGTTCAAATGTACGTGGGTTCAAATGTAATGGAACCATTTGGACCAATCAATTTCAAATATTCAGTACACGAAGATGAAGGAAGTCCTACTTTTTTTTTAATCAAACTGTTGTTATATGACCAATACGTGTCTATAAATTCAAGCAATGTCCGCTCCGCTTTTAATTAATTCGGTGTTGAATATATCAAACTCATTCATCAAAATTTCAACTTTAGGTCTGGTTGTGGGCAGCTTACGGATAGTGAGGATGAAAAGGAATGGAGGGAATCTTTCAAATGTCAACAAATGCCCATCAAGTGCAAGAATGGAGAAGGAATGAAAAAATGTTCGGGTGGCGCAATGGAATGTCAAATATGCGAATGTGCGGACAATGAATACGAAAATAGTAAGTTTGACTAAATAGTCGCTACGTCGGAGTGCCATACAGTTTACACCAGGGTGTTATACGTTTGGTTCTATAAATTATGTAGCGGATGCTAATGTAGCACGTTCCATTGGCTGAATATAAGCAGTTTTTTTCGGAATTATCAACATATATTCCTTTTCCTCATTTTTACGTCGATTTCGATCTTTAGTGCAAGTAACTACAATATTTTATTTTGCAAACAAATTGTCCAAGGACAAGGCCTTAATACAACATCTACAATCTAACAACACAAATCCGCCGACAAGTTAGCACATCTTGTTATAAAATTAGCTATGGCTAAACAAACATCAATAAAGCAATTCTTGAATCTTGCGCACCGATATCTAACGAAACTGAGAGTGTAGATATACTGGAACATCATACACGAGAAAAAAAAATTTTTCAAGAGCAAGTACAATGAGTTGTATTTGCAATACGTATTTGTAGCCGCAAGTCATTGCAATAAAATTTGTCCAGTTTACGTACTTTGTCATATTTATACTAAGCTCTCAAATGAGGCAATGAAACCTTCGAAACTTCTTCGAACGATGAGATTGTCTTGTCAACGACAGGATTGTCTTATATAGAGCAGTTGATTGAAATTTCAAATGATAATGAGTTGAAAAGTGTCTTTGAGATACCCAGACACACGCATTGTTACCTTTTTCCTTATGTGAGATCAGGTTTTCAATAATAACTAGAAAAACGAAATACCGAAGTAGGCTGGACGTGAGAAACCGTTTTGTGTATCGCTGTCGACCATGTCTCCGAATTGGGAACAGTTAATGGACGGCAAACAGACACAGATCTCGCATTGAAAAGCATCACCTTTGTTTTTGAATATATTGTCAACCCAAATTTTATAACGCGTATAAGTTATTACATAAGCTTGGCTCATTTGTATAAAGGTGGTTCGCCAAAAATTTGGTCAGGCTTTACCGGTCCACCACTTAAAAAAGGTTGCCGACCACTACTTTATATAGGGTGTTAAAAAAGTAACGCAAAATTTACTCTTGAAAATTAAAAAAGGAATTCGCATTGAACTGATGATTTTAAATATGAATCCGGTGCAGGTTCTAACCCTGTTCGCAGCGCTTTCTAAGCAAGAGACTCGCTTTTTTTCAAATTTACAAATAAGTCACATTAGTGTAGAAACATGAGGTTGGTTCTCACCACCTTGCGGCTTATGATGCATTGTTTCTTGATAAGTAATAATTTCTCACCAAAACAATCATTTCTTTAATATATACGACTAGGTTCCATTACATTTGAAACCACGTACATTTGAACCCATGACAATTGCACCTGTATGCTATTGCACCTATGGAATTTTTTTTGTTTCACGGATAGTTAAACCCATACTAACCCTAACCCATGGGTTTTAGCACCCGCATATAGATTGAACCCGTGGATAGACGCATGGGTTCAAATGTACATGGGTTCAAATGTACGGTCACCATACGACTATGATAATACCTATGGTATCCAGAATTTAGAAAGAAGATTCTAAAACTGAGTGTGTTGAATGTCAAGTATTATCAATTAGCTTTCTATGTTAAGAGGAATTGGAATCGCTATCTGTGACGTATTTGTTGCAATGACGAAAAATTTTGCGTTAAATTGTTACCACCCTGTATCTTTTTATGTTTTTTTTTTGTTTTTTTTTACATAGATACAGAGGCAAGCAATATTGTCAAGTTTAGTGATATATCATAGATAACCAACATCAGCGCAAAAATTATATATACTGTAAAATCAGCAATCTGACTTATTTTAGATCTGACCGATATAATGAATCTGTGGAGAAGTGAAGTCGCGATGTATCATAAAAGATTTCAATTGTATAAAAAGGCGAGACAGGTGTGTGGCGGAGGATTAAGTAAAAGCAATGGCTGCATGGATGGCGAGAAAGAGAAGACTCGACAAGATCGCAATGACAGAAGAGAAACCCCAGGAGGTGGAGACTGGCGAGAGTGAAAAAACAATGGACACTGAAAATATAAAAGGATAATATTTTACTTGGTTCTACTAATATATATCGTAATGTTATAATCATCTATTCGTAGTTTAGTTGTAAGTGGGTCTTACGTATACCGCGCTCTATATTTCTGGAATATATTCATCTGAACAATATATCTGGCGCTCCAGAAGTATGTGTACCAATACGGTGGTAACTAATTTTGTTCACCTATTTTATATAGGTTGTGTAAAGGGACTGAAAACTATGGGCAGGGGAATATTCACTTGGC
Organism: Styela clava; assembly: GCF_964204865.1. Taxonomy (NCBI): domain Eukaryota; kingdom Metazoa; phylum Chordata; class Ascidiacea; order Stolidobranchia; family Styelidae; genus Styela; species Styela clava. The sequence continues at coordinate 10,039,554 of NC_135254.1, forward strand.
TAACACAGACAGTCCCCAACTAGTGATAGAACTAAAATAAGGAAAATCGGAATACAATTATGGCCTAACTCCAACCTGGTACACACACCACGGGAGTACCATTTATCTCAACATTCCTTGATAAAAGCAATATACATAAAAGCAATACACTTTCGGTCTCTACCAGAGTTGGATCGCACGCTTCGAAAGCCGTGAGGCATACCAACTTAAGACTTTGCTTCCCTATATTTATTAAGTAGTCATAATGAAATTGGCGTTATTTTTGGGGATTAATTTATACAGCGGTTTAAGATAAATTTGGAGCATGAGCAAATACTCATTACAACCGGGTCAGTATTGAGGTCTGTATCGTCTGATCAACTCGAATTATTTCATTCAATACAGAGATAACAATGAAAATTGGCTGTGACAATTTCTGCAGTGCTCCGTTAGAGCTTACTTTGCTTAACAACTCGTCAAGGATGACTAATTTTCATTGTAATATAAGTAATTCGTAGCAGTTTGCTTCGATTCTTTTTCTTAATGTGATGTTTCTTTTCATTAAAAACAAGAGTAAAAAGAGAGCTAATGAAGAGTTGGGACTGAGAAGGGTGGTCGATGCGCGGAATGTGATTGTGCTTTTGAGAGCTAGCGGGAAAAGATTACATAGTACTTCTTAAAATCCCAATTCGGCAAAACCATGCTTGAAAACGAAGCGAAACAATGGATCGTTTTGTAAGATGTTGTTGTTGGTATTTTCCCTTTATCTTGTTGTGGTCATGAAAAAAACGCCTTTATCTTTATCTACTGGGCTAATTGTTTTTAGTGATTGAAGACTGTGGTTGTCGCTAGAAAGCTACCATTCAGTGGTACCCCGAAGTATATAAACCAAGATGGCGGGCACCGGAACGTAGTATGTGTACCAAGTTAGGGTTAGGCCATAATTCCAGGTACAAATACTACGAGAGTCACTTGGCTATTCTTCGAACTCGTAATATAACTAAAATAAGGAAAATTGGAATAAAATTATGGTCTAACCCTAACCTGGTACACATACTACGTTCCGGTGTCCGCAATCTTGATTCACATACTTCGAGAGTAATTATTCTGTTGTTTCAAGGGGATTCGTTTTTCACTTAAAAATTTTGTGTGATGAAGTTTTCAAAATTTAAAATTGCGCACCATTTCGTGATCGCATTTCATCGACGTGACATTCATTCGTTTCGGCCAAGCTAGACGACTACTGGTACTGTGAAAAATTTGGTATCGATTCCACTTCATTTTGGTCTTCGTGACCATATATTTGAGCATTGGACTTCTGTTGTTTTATATTGATGCAAATTTGTTCCATAACTTCCTACGACTTACCTAACATCTACATAGAAATTTAAAGTTTCGATTAAACAGAGATTAAAACAGATGAAATACAGAATAACAAAAACACGCCCTACCTAGACGACTGTCAACCATGCAAGTAAAGAAAGCGACGTGCTAAAACACGTGCTGGGAGTCGACCGAGAATAATCCAATTTGACCAAGTGGGACTATATCAGTCAAAACCACGATTCTGACTCCGCAAACTCTTGTACAATATACCAATACATTAAAAACAAGTAAAACAATAAGAAAGAGCCAATTCCAGTGTCGTCACAAACGAGTTATAATTCGCCTCTTTACAATAATTTGAAGAGTTTTTCACAAGTGCATAGCACAAAAAAATCATTCTGGATTTTTGAATTCCAGTCTGTAAATGATAGAGTGATCTTTTATTTCAAGTAGATACAAAATCATATGGATGTGTTAGTACATATATATGAGAATATAAAATAGCCATCTTATTTCACGGGAGTAAATTTTACCATCGTGTGAAGCCGTTTGACAAATTTCGTATGCAGCTTTATCAACAGCTATTATTCACGGCTTAATTTTTCGAGACGAATGTCATCAACATTCCAGTATCAAAGTAAATTTACTGGGGGCTGTTATACCCACACACAAATTATAGTGTTATTGCATTATCTCAGCCCATCTTATTACAATCATGATCTTAGTCACCCCATAATTTCCGCGTATACGCAGTCAGTCGTAATATATCCATCGAGATTCTAGAATGAGTTTGTCATGGGCATTTCTCCCATGTTTTGATCGTAGTTAACCTTCATGTTTTAGCATCAGCCAATGCCCGTGCAACCCTTAATACGAATGGCTCAATGTATGTTGATTTAAAACTTCCCATGAACATTTTGTTGACCTATAAACGTATCATTAAATTTTTTAAACCAGTTAATTCATTTTTAATATAGTTAGCAAATGTTCAATCAGAAACAAAAATTTTAGTAAGATAAGAAGATTGTTTTTTTTTTTCAGTTGAAAATATGTGAAAAATATTTCGTTGATTTTTTATGATTCGTAATGAACTTTTATTTTAAATGAATGGAAAATGGGTGGATGTCCTTATATGGTATAGCCAAAGATATACTTTGAGACCGTAGCTGCCAAAGATATTTGTAAAATTGTGATATAAAATTAAAGATCATGAATCAGTAAAATGAAGAAATACCTGGTGCAATAATAATTCAGTGATTGTTCAAATAAATCATTCATAACAACACGTAAAAACGCGTCATTGACGTATTTTGGTTATATAATCGTGATATATGTCTGTATATATGAGAAATAATGAAATTATGCGTAATGATGCCTAACACTGTCCTTCAAATATGCACATGTGTTAAGACCGTATTACTAATATTAACTATGATATCGACCATTTCTCGTCGACATTTCGTGCTATTTACAATGGAAAGAAAGTTTCCGAATTTGTATTTTCCAACATGGTTCTGAATACCGAACAAATCTGAAAAGTGAATATCTGAAATTATCTCAAAAATTAATATATTCGTTTTGTTTTTATCAGATATTTGAATAAAAGCATTACGGTTTTAACACCAAACGCTCCTACATACTGCATACGAGCGTTACTTAGTCATAAAAACAAATCGTTATTTACATTACCCTCATCGAAATTTGTTACCGTAATTAATTTGGTCATTGTTTCATCGCTGGTTATTAATGTAATGTCTGTTTAGTTAAAATTTGACATTTCCATAATATTAATATATTCTGAAATTAATAGAAATTGAATTTCAGTTGGCCATCACTAGCCAACTGGTAAAATTCCATGGAAAAATCCATACAATCAATTTGACACTAGAAGAAATGCACATATAGATGCATAACAATGACGTCAAAAACCACTAATGATATCGTACTTATCATTTTTTTGTTATTTCCATCATTTAAGGTGTGGTGCAACATTGAAAACATTTTGTCCTGAACAATTAATTAAACAACTAACAATTGAAACAAGCATTGAAAAGTTGACGCCCGTTATTAAAATAAAATTATACAATATCTATGGTAACTCAGTGGTTTTTATTGAAGGAGGAAACAAGAAAAAACTAATGCGAATATTCATATGTGAACGTTGTATGAATTTATATAGGGCACAAACACAAAAGTGTGAAAAACTGGTGACAAACCCAGTACAAATACCAATTTTATTATGATCTCTTTCGTGCCAAGACATCAGTTATCTATTGAATCGCTTAAAATTGCGGTGAGACATGGGTGCGAATAATCGCGAACCCCACCTCGCGTAAATACGTCACGTTTTCCGTCTTTGTTACGCAACAATGCCTTGCAAGGGTGCGTGCCACTTCGTGCGTTATGTGCAAATAAATGACGCAAATAGACTTATTCAACTTTGAGTCATGTACAAAAGATGTTGACATGGTTACATATTTCAAAGGTCAAATAAAATTTTAATTTTACAACCCCGGAAATATATACTTGGAAGTAGTAAAAAATTCGTCAGTTAAGTTTGGGGTGTATCATAGGTAGTATTGGTTGGTATGATAAAATTAAAGATTAGTTGTTGATCAGATCGAATTTTGGTCATACTGAGAGATCATGTTATGTAAAGTAAAGCTACAATATATATTGTCCCATTTAGTGGCAGATTTGATAAAATGAATAAAAAATAATGGTAATTTTACATCAACAATCAGAAATACCTGAAACGATAAAAAGATTAGGGAAATTTTGCAGCTTTCAACTACTGAAAATTTTTTTAAACAGCAAAACTACAATTCAGGCGTGCAAACGTATTGTAACTTAAATCATGATATTTTTTAATTCAATGGTTGTTAAGGGTTTTTGAAATCTTCTGTCTATGGACGGTATTAAATATATTCACAATGTAAAGTTCAATTAACTTTTACGCGTAGGGTTCGACAAAACAAGGTTAAGGATATCAATTTTTTACATTACTATAGAAAAGATTAAAATATTTATTTATTATCTAATTTTATTTTCAGAAAACAATTTTATTATTTTAAAATAAGCGTTATAAAAATAGAATCCATTTCTACTGATTTTGTTCTTTTTAGATTTTACGCTTTTACAATAACTCGTTCACGAAAAGGTAAACATGAGGTTGACCGTGATATTACTGATACTTGTCGTCGTGCTGGTGGCAGTAGCACACGGAAAAGGTGAATTATTGTGTTATTTTCGTTATCGAGACCATTACACTAACCTACTCGAGAAGGGTTAAGACGATCGGTAAATTTAGGTTGGTTTGCAATATTATCCGGCTTGATGCGAAGCCGTCATTTGCATTGAATGAAAATCTAATACTGAGTACTGTATTTATATTCTATGCTGTAGTGCACAAAGCAGCTCAAAAATCATTTTATAACTGTGTATAAATATTTCTTTACCTGTCTTGTTTCGAATTGTATTCTAAAACGTGATTATATATAACAAATATGATTAATTTGCCCTATAATTAATAAATGAAACGGATTGTTAGCAATAATATGTTTTTTTTGTTTAAATGAAAAAACTTTTTGCCTCAATGTTCACCTTATATAGCAAACAATGTCATTTAGTGCTACGAGTAAATATTAGCAAGTCTCTCCATGTTAAGCCAACGATGGTTGTCGATAAATTCATATTCCACGAAGAAAAGCACGTATTTAATGCTTGTTGTTGTTATTTTACAGGCACAAAGAAAAGCCCGAAGTCGCATAAAACTCCTAAATCGGATAAATCTCCAAAATCGGAGAAAACTGGAAGCAAAAAGACTCCAAAATCTCCAAAATCAAAGAAAACTGGATCAACAAAGACTTCAAAATCTGAAAAATCTCCAAAGAGTCCAAAATCTCCTGGTTCAAAGTCTACAAAAACAAGTAGGAATAATAAGATAAATATTTAATACATACTTTCAGTACTAAAAATGTTTTGCCAATTTTCTAAGCTCCCTCGCTATATTAGATATTTATCGTGTTCGGAAAATTCGCTGCAGGAAATTTCGCCGTAAAGAAATTACAGTAGGAAATCTCGTCACAGGAAAAATCGCAAGAGCATTTTGCCGTAAAACAAGTATTTGTGATTAAAACAGGTAAGTTTATAGGGTTAGGGTATGATCTCAAATAACGAATCTTTTTTAAATAAGAAGATCTTTCATACGACGAAATTTCCTAGGGCGAGATGTCCTGCAGCGAATTCTCCTAGAACCGATATTTATCAATGTCGTAAAATATTTTACGTGGTGAATTTTTACTTCATCCAATATACCTTATTTTTGTAACTTATTCTATGTCGTGTTGGAATATTGGACGTTTTCAAATTTTGACGTAATTTAAAATAATAAAAATAAAGCAAAACATGAATTTTTCGTTTAACTTTGGAAACATGATTTTACAGGTTCACCAAAATCACCAAAGTCTCCCAAAACAGGTAAAGTAGAATTATTGATATTTGCCAAATAATCATTTTTATACCAATAAAGTCCGTAGAAGGTTCTTTCGAAAACGCTTTCACCGTATTTAAAACCACAGGGCACCACACTACCGTATTATAAATAAATTGCTCGTATTGGATTTTTATTTATACACGAGGCACATCGGGCTATGAGACGCAGTGATATTTAAAACAATAACGATATTGGTTTTTGGGTGTAGGCAATAAAGCACTATCTGATCCATACGCTAGGTGGAATCGGCTTATACGCACACGATTGGTTTTTGGGAAAATGAAATTTAAAGAGGATCGTAAAATACGGTACTCAAATAAACTAAAATGGATTTCTAAAAATTAAATTAAGAGAAATTTTTACTCAAATGAAATTTTGTCAAAATACAGTATAGCATGACATATGTTCCTAACCAAAGTGTATTAAGTACTAAATAAAATTAGTTAGCAATTATATTAATTATAAATTATGAGTGCACGTCCGCATTGTGAGGTTTATAGTCAAAGTGTATCTTGTGAAAATTCAAATGTTTCAATGCTTATTTTTAATTCTGTTCAGGTTCTCCAAAATCTCCGGATTCACCCAAGACTCCAATGACACCAGGTATGCGCTACATTGAATTTTCATTCAATTCATTTCAAAATGAATACAATCATATATATACAAAAATAATACGACATTTGAAACTTTTTTAAAGCCGCATCGTGTTCTGAGCCAGTGTTATTCAAACTTGTTTCATCGCGACCCATTCGGCAAGGAAACATTTTTCGCCCCCAGAAACTAAAAGAAAAATAAAGTGACAATAATCCAGCAAAAATTCTAAATATTAAATGGACCATACTATTAATGATATCGATGTCCATATTGTCGCACAAAAGATTGGATCTTGGCTTTATTTCAGTGAGGGTTGGATTCTGTACTGTTTCCAAATTTGATCGATATTTTGTTTAAACACACAAATCAGTGAAGAATAATATTTTACCGCGACCCCCATCGGGCCCCCAGTTTGTAAGCTATTATAATACAATACGTATAAGCATGATTCTATTTTGTGAAATTTTGTATACGGGTTATCTATCACAGTGTTGGTGTCGGTCGATAAAGTTTGTTTTATATATTTTCAAGTTCAAACTGATTGCTCAAGCATTGATGAATCAACCTGCATGGGTGCGAAGTCGTGGTTATGCCAGTATAGAAAATACAGAGAACAAATCGTCGATTGGACTGAAGGATTGGCAGAATGGTGGTAAGTGACACATTCCGAACAAGATCAAGTAACAAGCTCACAATAATAATCAATAAAAACTGACTAAAACTCAAACTTAAAAAACTCCAATATAGGGTAGCGGAGATTTCATTTCAAAATGGAATAATCAGAGAATATGATTATTTTTGTGCCAAATATCGTTCATTGTATAGCTAAAAATGAGGAGTATACGATAACTAAAATTTTAGCAAATTTCTTTTTTAATGTGGCTTTTCCCAGACAATTAATTTCGTATTAACTCAGTAGAGATGTTTGAAACACGAAAAAATAGAAGCTCTATCTTTGGGGAGTTTGGGGAAACTTTCTTAATGCCAATATTTTAAAATAAACAATTTTACTACAGGTCCAATTGCGCAGAATTTGGCACTATGGATTTCCAAGAAATGTGGAATGATTTCAAGTGCATTGATACAACGAAAGTCAAATGCAGAAATGGAGAAGAGACAAGAATTTGTATTGAAGAAGTTCCAGGGTGCAGAGTATGCAGATGTATGGGTGACGAGTACTCAAGTGAGTAGCTTAACTTGACTTAGATTGTGTAATGTCTTAGATTACAAGTTACCACTTGTTCCGAGCTTTGTTTTGAGCAAACGCGCAAAATTCACAATTTAGGATTTTTAAATTTATGTACATGCCACAATAGGTTTTTTTTCTATTATACAGCCATGATTAATGTAAATTGTTATTAAATATATCCTTGTTGTTGAACATTCCAATATATTATAACAATCGATATACACGGTCTTTAAACATTTGTTTTTGTTATTTTCTATCATAAATGCCATCATGTGATAGTATTTATATTTATAATAATTCCATATTTAAATTTTGAATTGCTCTAAGATAATTGTGAAATTTACAAACAGAGCCGATGGATGTCTACAAATTATGGAGAATGGACGCCGCAATGCACAAGATACGTTCCAAAATATACATGAAGAAGATTGAAAGATGTACTACAGGGGGCAGTTGGTCTGATTGCTTCGACTCAAATGATGATAATGACGACGACAACGACAATCAACAAGGAGTCGATATCGGTGAGATTGTTGTAGACATTGTTGAAGAAGTAAAAGATGGAGATTCGTCTGTGGAAGTTGATCAAGGAGGAATCGATATCGGTGGCATTGTCGAAGATATTGCTGATGAAGTAGATGTAGATTTACCGTCTGTGAATGTTGAAATTGAAATTAATGGTGACGGAAATGCAGAAGATGACGACGAAATTGATACATAAAAGCCTTACTTGATGCATTTTTAGAAATAGTTGTAGCTCTGTTACCTGTTGCTCTGTAGTAGTTTTATCAACCACCTAAAAGTTTATTGCTTCTGATTAATATTAGTACAGTATAGCAAAAATTAATTCTAACAAGGTTCCGAAGAAATACAAAATAATAAATCATCTAATAAGTTATATTACCTAAAAAATATATCAGCTTCAATTTTTAAAAATAGCTTCTTGAATTTTGTTCTTACTAATTTGAATATTATTTGCTTCATAGCAATATTCAGTAGGGGCGCTCTAGAAGTGCTTGTCCCAATATGGAGGAAACTAATTTTGTTCGCCCACTTTACATCAAGTTGTGTAAGGGGACTAAAACCTATAAGCATGGGTTATAACCACTTTGCTAACGCAGACAGTCCCCGAACTAGTAATAGAATTAAAATAAAGAAAATCGGAATAAAATTATTGCCTAACCCTAACCTGGTACACACACTATGGGAGTACCCCAGTAGGAAACATTTTATACACTTTCACATATAAGTTTTATATAATCAAACGTAAAGTTTTTCGATTCTTTCCTTACTAATTCTGAAAAAAAAAAAAGATTAATAATATGGACCATGTGTTTATTATCGCAATGCTCATGCTAAAGCACGGTAGAATGAAATTGATATATGTAGTAGCCAAATTTATTTACTCTCTTCGCTGCTGATTTTGTACTATCTAGTCAAACATAAGATTTCAATATTTTTGTTATGGTAATATGAAATCATTAAATTGTTAAAACAAGCAAATTGGCTGAAAATACAGAATACCTATCCGACTGAAATACTGTTATTGAAATTAGCCCAAAACCAAGTGATGATATAATAATGAAGAGAAAAAAAATTAAATCAAAACGTTCGCACTAATCCGGTTAAAAGATGTGGAATGCAGAATGATATGGATTTAGCAATATTTTGTTGTCTCGTATTGAAGATCGAGTTTCTGTTTCTGTTTCTGGAGTGATAAGTAGAATCTGATGTTTTGCATACTATTGTGAGTTGTGTGAAACAATGTGACTGAATCAGAACGAAACAACGACTTTAAACGAAATTTGAATTATTGCTGACTACACCCGTTTCAAGCGTTCAATCGAGAGATGGCGGAACGCTATACTCGCTAATTTCTCGACAATAGACAGCAATTGTGATTTATATTTTTGTCGGTAGCATCATAGTCTTGACTCTATAAGGTATAAACTTAAAGGGTTGATAAATACTGAAAGCGGTATGTTTTTTGGGGTTTGCATTGGCCTTGCTGTAGAACAGTACACTAAGGGTGGGCAAACTGGGGCCCACAAGGAAAAATTGTGGGGCCCGCGGAGAAGTCCAAATTTTGAATGGTGCACGAACCGCAAAACAAGGTTTTAATTTAGTTAAATCCGGGGTGCTCCTGAAGTATGCGTACCAAGATGGCGGACACCGGAACGTAGTATGTGTACCAAATTTATTCCAAATTTCCCTATTTTAGTTCTATTTGGAAACTAGCCAACTTACTCCCGTAGTATCTGTACTTGAAATTATCGCCTAACCCTAACCTGGTACACATACTACGTTCTTGTACATGCGAGCAATTCTAATCCCTCTTTTGTCGCAAAGCCTACGTAGTCTAATTTATTATCTATACCTATGACGTTACAATGTCCTAAAAGTTAGCTTCTACAAAGCAAACATCGCGATTCACATAGCTGTCACTCGCTGAGCATCGAGCAATTTGAGGAAAGTGCATAACAGATGCTAATAAATTAGTAAGAACGGGCAATTGAAGATTAAGCATTTGGAAGGCAGTTTGAAGAATTTTATCATGGAGAGATACAAGAGCTAAATGAGTTTTGGTTTCAGCATATTGGTCAATTCTGTCTAAATCAGTGGTTCCCAACCTTTTTTCAAGTGACTCAATTTTTTGGCGCTCCCGTAGTATATGAACTAAGATGGCGGACACCGGAACATAGAGTGTGTGTAACAGGTTGGGGGTAGCCATAATTATATTCTAATTTTACTTATTTTAGTTCTATCACGAGTTTGAGGAATAGTCAAGTGACTCCCGTAGTATTTGTACCTGAAATTATATCTTAACTCTAACCTGGTACACATACTATGTTACGGTGACCGCCATCTTGGTTCACATACTACGGGCGTACCAATTTCTTATATAAATAAAATTTGTTTTTCTCGCAACCCAAGAACATGCTCAAATAGTAACAGGGTATGCAGTGTTTTATGGTCGCAAAATCCAATCACTTACAGCCTAAAACAATCATTTATAAATAAACCATTATTTTCCTAAAAATCACTTCAGAGTGAGAAATCTGCGCTGGTTTGCCACACACGCGTTTTTGAAATAGTGGCGTGGCTTGAAAAATAGATGGTGCCAAGTTTTATACTATTGAAACACTTATACCAAATATAAAATAATCAGTAACATTTACTAAAATGTAAAGTGTATAACATTGAGGTTTGTGCTGAAAACACAATTTCATGCGACCCAGTTTTGGGTCGTGACCCCCATAGGCTGATAAACACTCGTCTTAATCTAGTATAGATAGAAGTGTGAGAATCCGGAAAATGACTTGTGCGCAGCACAATGACGTTATCTATAGAATAAGACAGACTTGACAATAATGCATTTGAAAATGAATGTTGGCGATCTTTACTAAAAACATCTCAACCAAGATAACTTTCCACATTTGACAAAATTCAAAAAATGGCACTCTTTTTCTCAACATATTTTTGCGAACAATTTTGTTCTAAAATGGGCGTCATGAAATCTCCCTATCGATCGGTTTTTACAGACAAACACTTGGAAAATGAACTTCGAATTGCTAGCACTTCAGTTAAAACAAATTTGGTAGTCGGGAAAAGAAAAAAGCTGCAAATTTCTCGCTCAATTCGTTTAAAGTGGGTGTGACAAAAAACTTGAATAGCAGGTTACACACCCCTGCCGAACTAGACAAACTTTGAAGAATCGGCAACAAACATCTTTTTGGTTTAGCTCATTAAATCAACTTTAGCGAAAGAAACTAATTTGCATGATTGCAAATTTGGGATTTGCTTCTGTCGACTGGATTTGGGCTTATTTTTAGGATTTAGAGAACTAATAGAAATCTTGATAATTGAGTTTATTCAAAACGCTACGAATCCAAATATCTATCCGGAACAGAAAATAAATAGGGTTCTGTAAGTGGTTCAAGATTCAAGGTTTCAACGTTCGCCTGGTATATTACTTCTTAAAATGTATGGCGATCCTTTTTCTAAAGCACAACATTTGAGTTTTCTTTTAAGACACGAGATAAATTTTATAAATTTAACGAATAACATAGCACAACTTGAATTTGTCACACAGGGGAAATCATGGTCGTGCAGTAAGATAGTTGCGTTTTCGATATTGCCACACATTTTAGCACTAATCAATATGACTGAGATCTAAAAAATATGGTCAACATCATAGCATTAAAATAAGTTTCACCAAATAACATTTTCAAGTCCGATTAAAACGTGGTGATGTATCAGTCACGTCGCGCCGTTACGTCAGACGTAAACAGTAACGACAGCTTTTGCATGCTTACAGATTTATACTATTATCTATTCCAGTTTGAATTAACATTCTAGCGAACATGTGAATCACCGCAAATTTACGCCGCAAGCAAGGACTTCCTGCCTCGTCATACAGCTGTAGCACGAGCTTTGTAGTAGTATACAGTATTAGGTTGTAAACTGTTTACTATAAATGAAAGGCTAATTGAAATCGAGCTACCAGCTGAAATTTAAGATTTTTGAAGATGACAAATGATGTCTTGTGGCGAAATAGATTTTAATAGCAGTTAGGCGTTTGTGTGTTAAACTTCCTTTCATGATATATCAACTAAAAGTGCTGGCCGTTATTATTGTACTTTGCTTCACAAATATATTCGGATTCATTGCATGCAAGTTTGTTCAAAGGAAAGTAGGTGGCTCACACAAGTTCTTCTGCTTAAAGTTATTGCATACATTGTGAGAAGGCTGCTAATGAATTTGCGCTTAGTTTTTGAAGCGGAAATGAGGAACTGTCATCTAAAATAGCAAACTTGAATAAATAGATTTCGTGCAATTCTCTCAATAGCATTCAATCATGTAAGCTCAAAATCATTAAAATAAAAATACAGCCGTGAGTTGAGCCTGTTATACCCCACAAAGAAAAATGTTTGCCTGACTGAGGTATATTGTAGACAGTTAGAACACAATACCTAGTGAATTTACAATTAGATTAGAGAAATAATAGACCGAATATTATTCCATTTTTTAATATTATTTACTGTACTATACGAAGTGGCACAGATTCAAGCAATGTGAGTGGCGCTTTTCTACATAGACGAATTAAGTTAAGGAATAATCACGAAAAAGTAGTAGCCCAGATTCATTTTCAACAGTAAATATCGTGAATGTCGAAAATATGTTCCCTGTATATGCTTACGCTTAGCGGCTATATTAACTGCTTTATTAACTCGCAGATTTATGTAGCATTGAATTATAAAATAGTATATAAATGATGTATTGTAGATAGTAGCAAGGTCAACCAGCGGTAAAACTTTATCGTTACTGGAAAAACGTGTCAAAGGCAGTCGTTGGCAGATATGTAATAGGAACGTGGTTTCAAATTTGAAAAATTTCTTATGACGTCATAAAACATTTCACACAGCATGGGGATGATGTCATAAAACATTTCACACAGCATGGGGATGATATCTTATGACATCACAATAAATGCTACATGACGCCATTGTTGAAAGACGTAAAATTGGAGAAATAATTACTCTAATTAGTCTTTTTGTTCGTACACTTGTCATTTTTCAGTAATGTTATTATTTATGTAATATGCAAGGAAAATAATTTTGACATTTATGTCCTGTTTGGCACGCAAAAAACATGATATTCAAAATTCTAGAATACTAAACTATACCGTATAAAAATTCATTTTAATTTTATCCAGTTGATAGAAAAAGGTTTCTTCAGAATAACAATTTAGGTATCTATATTTATGACGTGAATATTCTAAAAAAATTAGATGATTTTAAACAGGGAAGGATGATATTCAGGCTCTTCTGATTTCGTAACGATGCGTTCAACTCAAAACAATAAAGTATCGCACAGTGCAATACAATATGTACAATGAATGGGTCGCGCGGCGGTTGTTTCGGCAAACAATTGCACACGCTTTAAAAAAAATTGCCGTATCGTCCGCTAATACTGCATGCAATGTATATAAGTCTGTACACATTATTAATATTGTTAATGAATCGAGTAACGTGTTAGTAGGTCATCCACAGTTTGTGACCTTTGGAGATTGAACAATCAGTAACAAGTTCTTTGATTACACTTCATTTGACGAACTATTAAATTAAAAAATTGAAAATTTACCTAGAAATTTTAGTGAACGCAAACAATATTACGTGACCCCATAAAATGCCGTTTATTTGTTGGTTATTCATGCATTATGTACTTTCTCTTTTCTCGCCAATGTAAATTTGAACATTGACTTACCAACTCAGATAAAATAACCCTAAACTGGCTTAATAATATTATACTCTAGTTATGTACGGCCGAGTATAGACCACGGAATCGGCAGTCGACGTGCAACATCAGCATTCGTGCGATCAGCTGAGATGTCCTTGTCCTAATATATAACTTATTAACAGGCGCGATTAGGACAAGGATTAAGGACAATAAGGCAGAAATGAAAAAGTGTATCAGAGCTATGCTTAACCCGCCAGCACAATGGCATAATAGAGAGTATGTACAGCCAGTCGCAAAAATCTAATTGAAAGCATATGTTCAGCAAGTATTGCTTTTCATGTTTCTGGCTTCATGTTTCTCAATCAATTTTGCGGTCATCTAAACTAATAGGACACTTATTACGCTAATCCCAAAATTCTAAGTAACGAAAATTTTTTTTCAACCAGACGTGTTTTAGTTAATGGTGTAACGTATAATATTATGAGGGCCAGTATATGAATGAAAATTTCAGACATTTCGCTGATTTTCCTTGCTTTTTAGTCGCGGCAAAAACACAGATTAGTAGGTTAAACATGCCAATAAAACAGGTTTATATTTATTTGAATATAAAATTATTGCGATGTTGCATCGTTGGCAAGATGCATACCCTGTGATAAAGGTATTTTTAGTGATGTACCAAAATGTATTACTTAGTATATTATTATTGCTGCAAATAAATTAATCTTTTACATTTAAAAATGCTGATGAATATATATTATGCGCACTGTTAGTGTTCTACTGAACCTTTTTTCTAAAATAAGAATTAATTGAAAATTGGTAATAGGTATACCAGAACAAGTGATTTCTTTCAGTTAAATGACGTAAATGCACTAATATACTTTACAGCGCCAAAATCATGTGTGAATCACTGCATACGCACATAAAACACGTAAGTTGTGCGTGATTATAATGCAATGCATAATTCAGCTCATGGAGTCTATTGTATTATGTTACGACTTAACAAGGAAGTTGGCATTCCCGTAGTTTGACACATTTGGGATTGCATGCAGCGCATAGTTTAATTTTTTAAGATACCAGCGCAGTACAGGATTTGCATATAGGGTTACTCCCGTAGTGTGTGTACCAGGTTCGTGGACTGCCTGTGTTACAAGTGAATATACCCCCTGCCCATAGGATTCAGTGCCTTTACACAACTTGATGTAAAGTAGACGAACAAAATTAGTTACCTCCATATTGGTACACACACCTCTGGAGTGCCGTCGTATGTCGAGATTGAGGAGACGATGCAATTTTCAAAAATTATAATTGTATGAAACATAATTTTATAGTTCATATGACAACTGTAGCTTCCAAAGATTCAAACAAACAGTTTAAATTCGAGTCCGTTTCGGTTGGGTTTTTGGCCTAATTTAAGCAAAAGTGAGACAGATCTGTTCTAAACAAAAAATACAGATATATTAATAAGTCATGAAAATATCAAAAACTTCGTTTTTGTCGCGTTAATTATACTTGATATATATATATATATATTTAAAATGGTCAAACATTAGGTAAAACCTACATGTAGGTTAATAAAACAAACACCTTTCTGATCTTTTATCAAGGGAGGGTTTCATAAATTTCGTCTCAAATATTTGTTGAGCAGAATAAAATGCAATGTTTATTTTCTTTTTTTTATCTATATTGTGCAAATATGTTCTAGTCTGTTGGGCGAGCAATAGAGATGTAATTGCGTGTTATGAAATTTGCCAAATTTATTATTTGCTAAATTTATTGATAATTACATTTTTTGTGTACGTATAATGTCCTTACATTAAATATTTAAAACCAAAAAAAATATATGTCCATCCATTTAACTTGCAAATCACGTTATAACTAACCATTGTTTGTGAACCAATTTACTGGAGTATGTCGCAACACAATAAAGTTACTGACTGACTGGCAGAGGATAAGTAATCAGCGATTAACGTGTTTACCCTCATTCGACTCCAGGCTCAATATACACTGCTGTAGTTGGGCATGTGTTCTGCTTTTGTTTTTCGTTACGGGCTTTGAAATTTTCAGGTCATCTTATGTTAATCGGTGAATTCTTGTAATGCTTATTTAGAATTTGATAATTCAATAAACCATCAGTTACTGAGCCAGAGTGACTTATATTAATAGTATAAGTAAATAATAACAAATGTCTATATTATGCAGAATGCAATTGTATTTAAATTAGGCAGTACGCTGATAAACCATAATAGTTATATCAGATCGCTCATCCCCTCACTATATAAATATAATATCATGAAAGCATACACCTATTTCAGTCTATGCACTTAGCAATTTTGCAGGTCTGAGTGGCTGGTTGTAGTCTTACTATAGAAAATCTTACAGAAAATCTATGGAAGGTACGCCTAAAACACTGGTCAATAACGTACTTTTTCAACCCATCAACTTATCTTCATTTTTCCCATTTTTATATTTTCAGAGTGAAATATAAATGTCAATTAGCGCTATGAACTTTCAACTTAATAGCTTTGCCTATACGGAATTATCTTCAATTCTCATTATATAATTCGGGATTGACTGGACTGTGATGGAAATGACGTCTTTATTTCGATTCAGTTTTCACCCGGACAAAGAGGTTGAAGTAATTAAGGTGAGTTTTTATTATAAAAATTTCCAATTTATATTTTTTTTGTTATCAAGAACAACAGTGTAATACCTAAATATATAGACACGAAGTGGCTCATAAAGTGTGTTGCCATAAAATAAAATAGCAAAATCACGAATGAAACATCGGGTTGGAATTCGAAAAAATATAAGTAATAGCCTCCTTCCTTCTCCAAATACTGCATTTGAAATCAAGTGGTCAAGTTGCGAAGAAATGCGATATTTCGAATCCAATGATATGCAAGGTGTTCTACCAAAAATAATATTTTACACGAGCTTTTTAAAACTCAATAAACGACGAAATTGTCGACAGACACGAAAGTCGCTTTAGTTGCTGCTAATGTAGAACTGGTCAGTAATTTTGTGCTAACAAAATACTTTAATGTTTTAAAATTACAAAAAATACGCACAAGAGAGTGATGCTCAAATATATGAACATGAAGACCGAAGCAAAGCAGTACTCTACCTTACCTTTTACAGTACCGGTACCTTCTAAAAACTTCCGACTTTCGCGTAGCAAGAGAGCAGCACGAGAGAGGTCGACGAACCGCTACAAATGATTTAAATCAATATCCAAGAGATGTGAAAAACGAATCACATGAGAGCTCATAGAAGGTTCTGGAATAAATTAAAATGAATGGACAACTGAAAATTTCAAAGCAAATAATGCAGTTGATGAAAAAAGCGAAAAACACCAACAAGAACATAATGATTCAAAACGATTCATAGGTCCATTTCGTGTCCAATAATCACCATGATCAAATTTTGTCATAGCAGAAGCGTAAAAAAATGTCATTTTTCAAATCGACAAACCTAATCCATAGACGTACTAAATTAAACAACAGACGTAAAAATTCTTACATGGACTTCATTTTTAAAAAAACTTCGTTAATAATCAATTGAACCCCAATCCATTAGATTTTAATGGCAATGGGCAGCAACTTACGCTAGGAGGCAGCATGGAGCCCATGAAATACGGCTTCAAAACTGCAATTGAAAATATTTTCCATTCAGTTATTTATCGAAGCATGCAACTATCAAAAGAATGCAACTATCAAGTTACAACAGAGGATTACGTTTCGAAGTTCCCACTTTATATAGTTTTTAACTTCCTCACATAATTACCAATTCGTCCATTCATGAATGTTGACCCCATAATTGCTAAGTAAACTATACATATTAGAAGGATTCGTGATTGCTTCGTACTGTCATGAAATTTTTGGGTTTAAAATTGGGCTGACAGGTATCCCCTTTCACCTAATTTCAAATTTATTACGTCATAATCAAAATTAAACCTGGCAGTAAAACAAAATCGATTGAAATAGATTTATCTAGATTCCCCGGATGACGTTTCACGTTGATGCATAATTTATATCTTTTCGTACATGACGTAGAATTATTAAATATTCATGCAATGACAAGTCCAAGTTTGAATATTGCATGAACGTCTAACACCAACTTGATTTTTCATGGTCAACCCCTCAGGTGTGAGATATACAATAGCAGATTGATTTGCTTCAAATTTCAAGTCACGAAGTACAATAGGTCAGAATTTTGTTACCGGATGAAATATCTGATACAATTGTGGTAAATATAAATTTATATCAGGTTACATCAGAGATAAGACACATTAGAGTAGTCGGTGGATCAGTCGAATTTAAAATAGATTAAAGTTCAATTTTAATATTACACATCAGTAACAGGTTTTACTATAGTATGTGTCATAATCATACAACAATGACAGAGCAGAATTCAAACTCATCATTTACCATAACGTTTTAACATGATTTCATATTTTATAGATTAATTAATTGAACGTCTTCTTCAGATAGAGTGCTGCATAACTTAGATCCAAACATGATTGTGGAAGAGCAGTTACAATTCAAGATATGTTTGCGTCTATACATTCCGAGTGATTGAACATTATTAATAGATATTGCGTCTTTGTAGTCAGTCAGCGTCAGTTGCGTGCGTCGAGCACAAAGTCACAAACCGTGGCGTGCGTCCTTGCGTCATTCTAATTCTTGCTTTCAACTGCTAAATATATACCGCGAAACTAAGGCTGACCCAACAATAAGTTAGGTTAGTTTCATTTTGGTACTTTAAAATTTTACGCGCTTGAATTTCAATGGCAGTGCAGAGTAAATTGTACATCAAATTTTCCGTAACTATTTTCTATTTTAATAACTATACAGCTGGTATTATACTACTGTTGCAGTCTCCTTATAATTGAATACAAATGCACAATAAGTATTAAAGGCATTATTCAAAGTTTTACAAAGTAAGCGAACACATAATTCTCACATACGAGTCAAATTGTGGGTTCTGACATCTAGTTTGTTGTTCCTCACTTCATTGAGAAATTGGAACTGATAGATTGCGTCACGTTTACTAGATATACGCTCACGTTGATCGTGTAGTACGCACTTGCGTAGAAACCCACGTCACATGCGTACGCTAATTGTTGAAATCATTTTTCACGTAGCAGACGGCACGCCCGAAGCAATATATGGGGAACATATTATGTAAACGAACCAGGCTCTATACAGAAGTAATGAACTCGCACAACCTAGAGGAAGTTTTGAACTCAACGAGGTCGTAGTCTCGTGAAATAAAACGTGGGCGAGAACTGTATATCTATAATTTCTTCGCATGCTAATATTTTTAGTGTAAAATATTCTAAAATAACAGAATGATAATTTTGCTGATTTGAATCACTACACCATCAAGATCAGTTTTCGCATTATAGTATCAAATTAGTATTTTTCTTAAGAGTCTATTTGCTTCAGATCTTGACTTTCAAAAATGATAGGTCGTGATGTTTCCAGACGATTGACCAAAACACGGATCACGATTTTGGGGAATTACAGACTTAAATCTTGCAAAATCGCGAACAAATTTAGGTCGTGGTAGACGTTATGTTGGGGTCGCGCAAATATGAAGAGCCATGCCATGAGAACCAAGTTTGCCATCGACCTATCACAACGCACCTTTTGTTAACCTGCTGTCCAATTGCAGCCCATTGTGCCTTCTATGGGGTAGGTCAATTCAAAGGCGATTGGGACGACATATTCATCTCCAACTTTACCAGTCGCAGGTTTTTCTCTCTTCATCTTTGAAGGGCGATCTGCTACGATAAAATCAGAATATCTCAGTCCCTATTGCGGCTATATTATAAAAACAGCATAAATCACCTTACGGCTACTTAACAGACATAAACAATAACCAGAAACAGATGTGATCCACACAAAAACGTAACCCGAATACATCAGTCCAAGACAAAACGTGGCACACGACAATTAGTGCGTTTTTACTTCCCGTAGAATCAATTAAAGCAATTATAACCACAAACACAAGTGGGGAGACAACACGCGGAAAAACTCCCTATCTTATATATACCTACCTCAAGGCATGCTAACAAAGGAATCACAACGATAGCTCAAATGATAAAAATGTTGGTTAACGAATTTGTAGTTTGCACCTTCAAATCTAGGTCGTTTTCAATTTGTCACTTAACGACGGCCTTTAGACCACCCGTTGATGCAATTCGGCAACTCGTTCGGAATTGATTGAACTCCTTTTTACGGAAACGATGCTCCGAACTTGAGATAAGAGAATTATTTATTTTTGCGCCTTGCGCTATCCCAGACAATGATATCCACACCCGACAAAAGAAAGAACTTCCGCACATGCAGACTAATCTTTGTTACAAACAGCAATTAGAAAAAGCAGCATCCCGCAGATCATAGTGTGACGGTGTATGGAAACAATGTTAGCATCACTGACTTTAGGCCAATTAACGTTCTCAATTGGACGCATTTTGATTCAAGGTATAATAATCACAAGTATTATATATCGCAGAAAGTCATTATTATCTGGCAGTTCATGGCATAGTAGGTCACGTGGTGTTTTCAAATGGTTCAATCCAAGGCGTGTCGTGTTTTGTGACGTAATTTATAAACTTTTATATTAAAATCTATCTCAGAAACGCGTAAGCCATTGATTAGGACCGACTGCTGAATCTAGAACATTTGGACTATATAATTAGTTTAATCGTGAATAGATTTTAGTCGTTGCCTCGTAGATATTACTTTTGAGCAGGAATTATCAAAGGCTTGCCTTGTTTTGATACCGCATATTATGTATAATTTCGCGTATAGATTCCGTTAAATGAAACAGTTTTGAGACCTGAGCTCTTAGTTGTAGTGTCAGCTGTTGACCGTTTGTGATATTTCATCTACACAGTGAATGAGTCAGACAACGTTTGAAGATAATATGTCTACAGTAAGATTGTATGTTATGTCTGAACAGTATTTATAAGTTGTACGATGTTTATCAGTTAGAATCTAGTGTTTGGAAATTTGCATACATAGAATTTATAATATTCATTTCATTTCAACCTACAACTTTGAATTTGCCAGGACGCGAACGGAATTTTTAATCTTTTCCCCTAGCGGCTTTATAATTTCGTTACTCGTTTACCAACGGCGATTTGTATTGTGAGATACTTTCAGTACAATTTATGAAAAAAGTATTTGATAAATTATAGTCCGCTCTAAATTATTGGCGCCAAAAAACGACCAAATCTTCTTTCTATTTAGAATTTTTTATTCTTTGACGAGATTTGAGTGTTTTCTCCAAAGTGTTCCTGACATTTCACATAAAATGTAATACAAGTGAGATTGTCCACTTTTTAGAATGACCATGAAAAACATATAACAGAATTTTGTAATGTATAGCAAGAGAGATCTCAAATTTCAACTCCTTTCATGGTGAACTAAATTACCGTATACAGTACGGCCTTCTGAATATCATCAATACGGCCTTTAAATTTATAATCAATAATATCATTAATAATTTTGAGAATATCATCATCATCTAACAAGAACACGAATGGAAAATGATTAATTAATTCGATGTCGGCATCGTTTTTGTACCGGCATATTTTTAGGCATTCGTGATGACATTCTGTGCAATGTAGAGACGGAGCATATTACCGTAATATTTTGCGTATGGTAATGAGTCTTCAACCTCAGAGTGGAGGCTGTGTTGGTAACCCGAGTTCTTTTCATGCTCTAAGTACGTATTTGGTGAGTCATACGATTCCAAAAACACATGTGTTGACAAACTACACCTCATTGATTCATTACTATAATTAAATCGACTTCATTTTCAATTTCCGCAAGTTTCTCATATAATACATTGCCATCGCTTTCAAATGGGCCAGCAAAACTCGATAGCATCAGGGATCATCGTAATATTGTCAGGTTCAGGAACTAATTCGAGATTGCAGTACCAGGAACTGTCATGACTTGCTCAGTAAAGTTAAAGTTCATATTTGGCTTAGTTTACACCATATGAGAGAATTGGAATTTTGCAGAATTCTCTCGTATTGCTTTCCGTACATTTAAGTGTTATTTCTGCAATCTGCTAAGTCCTCAAACATACCATGCATCCCCCATGAGTCTGATTAATTCCACGGCAGCAAGTCTCACATACGAGAATGTATATGGAATTACGATAAGTCAAGTCCCCTTTCGCCTGAAATTTACAATTTCACTATTAGTATTTCATATTTGGGAACATGGTTTTGCAATTCGTATTGCATTCTGATGATGCTAAAGTCATGAGCTTCGTCTAAATTGACTTTGTACCCGAAGCAAAATTTGCATGTAAATGGCATTATCAGTATCTGCGTCAAGATCTGCAGATTTTACAATTTAGAGGAAAATATGACGCAGAAGTCAAATTGAATTTGTGAGCGTCATATACAATAGGTGCAAGCAAACACTTTAGACATATGGATACAGGCAAAGTCAGTCTATCTTGAAGTCGTGACTCCCTCCAACTACGATAAGCGCAAGTTCATTATTCACACTGCAAGCACAGCATAAACTGTGTCACGGAGTGCGGTCCGTATGTCCTGCATTTACAAATTAGTGAAGTCGTAGTTTTAAACTAGGATAATTAGGTTTTGCATTGAACATTGGGCGCTTTAGAAGTATGTGTACCAATATGGAGGTAACTAATTTTGTTTCCCTACTTTCCCAAGTTGTATAAAGCGACTGACACCTGACATGGACAGAGGTATAGTCACTTAGCCAACACAGACAGTCCCCGAGCTCATAATAGAACTAAAATAAGGAAAATCGGAATAAAGTTATGGCCTAATCCAAACCTGGTGCATATACTACGAGTGTACCGAACGAACATTGTAGGTGCGATCTAGAAACGGAAAGTTTTGCAGCATCAAAACAACTTTACGTCACCTGATTTACTGCCGTTTTATAAGAAAGTTTTTGTAGGAATATCTCGCATGTACACCGTTCCACACGGCGCCCAGAATTCCCGTTTTCGAAACCGTTTTGCCAGAATTAGTCATTCACTTTTGCAATGCGAAAAAATGATTTCTACTTCCTTGATATAACTTAATCAGCAATCGTAGGAAGTTGTTGAAAGAGCGGTTTTGCTTCCCTCTGATTTGTTTACAAAAGGTCATGGAATTTTCTGGTGATGGCCACCGACTCATTCAAACTTAGCAAAGTTGTTGGGTAAATAGAAGAATGTTGAATTGAAGATATTAAGAATATTTATTGAATGATACAATAACAGCTAAAGAGAAGAAACAGGATTAAGTTAATCTTAGACGAAAGGTTTATTTCAAAAAATTCGCTAGTATATGAAGTCGGTAAACGATCAAAAACCTACTGTTTATGAGTTGTTAATTTTTTTTAATACGAGATCTGACACAAACCAGATTTATTATTTCAACATCAAAAGAAAAGTACAAAAATGTTGTTGTACCTAACGGTATTATCACATTAATCTTCGGAGAAGTAATTGTTGAGTATCTAGAATAGTCGAATTATAGCATATATGTCAAAATATCGAATAATGTCCATGATGGGCAATTTCTAAGAATAGCTTTTTACATTGTTCAAGATGAACGAAGTTTATTCATAAGACTTATTCAGATTAGAATACGTGGATATTCCTATTTGTTTCCATCTTGTTTACGTATTATCGAAATAAAACACAGTAATTATTTAAAACAAAATGAAGATCAGCTAATCCTAGATAAATATTTTGTGATTTTACAGTTTAAACCTTAATTAAGCCATTTAAATTCTACTTTTATAAAAATTTTGGTCAGCAATTGAATTAAGTAAAAAGTTATAAAATATCAATTCGCCACATTTAGAAATTTCACTGCATCATGATTATTTGGAAATATTGATTTGCTCACACATGGTAGATCTACAAAAAAAAATGCAATACACGAGTTGGACTAGATCTGACACGAATACCTCCAAGTTTCCCTAAGAATATTTTTAATTTAAATTGAAAATAGATTTCTGTCACATTGTGTCAAGAGAAAATTTCCGTATATCTTCAGGGCAAATTGAACAAAAGTTATAGTAATCATTTTTGTCTAAATAATTATCACTCTTGAAAATTATAAATTAATTGCAGCACCAATTTGGACGGATATTATTACTTCAAATCTTAGTAAAAGGTTTTCTCATATCCTAAAATTAAAATTTTCTAATGGTATGTATGCTCTTCACTTAGTTCGCTCATATAGTAAGTCGATTAAACTTACTCTGAACTCTTTGAGTTAATTAAACTTGTTCGCTACCACGTTAATGCCGATACAATCTATTTTGAAAATAAGTAAATTTTAAAAATTGCAATAAAGAAATTCAATTTTTTAGTTCGATTTACTTATACTTCGTAATATTACTTATCTTAAATATTTCTAGTGCGTAATAAATTTGGTTCCGACATTAAATTGCGTTGTTGGTGTATCAGCAGCATATGTGACCTATTTCAATTTCCGCATACCAGAAAAAGGAATTTACAGATGACAAGCTTCAAAAATATTTAATTTTGTCTAACTGCATATGTGTACCATGCTTATGAAGATGCTGAAAATTTTGAACTGTCCCCAAAATTTGTTTTTGTAAGGTTAAGTACAAATTATAGATGATCATGGCTGTTATAAATTTTCAAATTGGAATGTATAACATTTGCATTATAGGTTCGCGTCGGCATGTTCTCGAACAAACAGTTAATAGAATCGCAAAATCATCTGGTAAACTGTTAAAAGTCACCACGCAGCAATAAATTTTCGTTTCTGTGATGTTTACGATAAGCATGATGTTGTGATTCGTTTTGTTACTTAGCAACGGAAAGATAGTATTATATGAAACGGGAAACGAGGTTGTTTGAATTGAGATTTGTCTCGTGTTATTTTTCGCAGCAATGCGTCACTAGGTTTTTTCAATTGCAAAATAGGAGAAAGTAACAATGTTTTTTATTATAGTCAAACAGGTTTTGTATATTGTGCTTGGGGTGTTTTTTGGTGGAACTGTAATAAAACCTATTTTTTCGTAAGCGGAATTATTAGAAGCCCCGTCATGTTGTTCTTTGACGGTATTTTGATAAAAGTGTTTTGTCATAATCATTAGTACGGTTTTATTATGAAATATAAAATTTAGGATAAAATAGAGAACAGAGGTTGATTTTGAGTTTAGAAAATACATTAGAAAATGTATTTTGTAGATATAGAAACATTCAGTTAATGATACCAAGGTACAAGGTAATTTTCAGGAAGAAATTTTGGCGCTCCCGTAGTATGTGAATCAAGATGGCGGACAATAGAACGTAGTATGTGTACCAGGTTACATAATTATATTCCAATTTTCCTTATTTTAGTTCTATTACGAGTTCGGGAACTAGCCAAGTGACTTCCGTAGTATTTGTACCTGAAATTATGGCCTAACCCTGACCTGATACACGTACTACGTTCCGGTGTCCGCCATCTTGGTTTGCATACTACGGGAGTACCAAAATTTGATCTTCTACACAACTCATTCAATTGTGTATCAGTCGATTCAAAATTCGGAAATGGTGTCATACGTGCTGTTGTTTTGTTACTATGGCAACGAAAATCACGTGTTTCCCTTCTACTGCAGCATTACGAATGACTCAGAATATTTAAAAGCAATAAAAATATCTCGCGTCATCTCTAGAAGACAATTTTGTATCAAAGTGGTACCGTACCGTATTGCTTACTTTGTGATACGAGTGAGGCTTTTTTAGTCCAAATGACGCCCATGCAGAATTGAAGTCTCAGCCAGAGGGAGATGAAAAAGCGGATGTTGAAAGTGTATTTTGCAGGAATTGTAACATTCTAAAATAATTTAGGATAAATGTGGGAATGAAAAACATTAGAGTCGTAACCAGTGGTTTGATCCAGCCGGTTCGCACCGGTTCTTCCATGTCAATGTGATGTTTGTAACAGAACCGGCTGAAAAATATGACTTTTGTGAAGGAGCCGGCTGACAAAAAATTTGAATCCCACCACTGGTCGTAACCTCAATAAATGTTCTGCATATACGAAAATAAATCAGTCTGCGGCTATACAGACCCACACGCATTTAGTTCACGATGGATATTTGATTGAATTTCTTGTCATGTTTTTCGTAGATTCCTTTCATATAACTTTTGTGGGGGATGGAATGAAAAATTTATGTTTTTAAATGTTCAGAAACGCGATTTCGGATCTTTGTATTTTGGTAATAACAATTGAACTCGAAGCCTGGCGTGTGACCCATTATGACGCATTAAATTGTTTCTTCGCGTCACCAGTCCCAGATTAGTACGGACGACCAAATAAACAGTTTGTATTTGTTTACGGTGATTGTCTTAATATTTGAATACAATTACTAGACAATGGGGCAAAGTATACAGACAACGCTCGATTTAATTTGTTCCAAAACAACATGTTTATTTGTTTTTTATATATAAATAAATTGGTTATATTGTACTTTTAATATTTTCGATACGCTGTAAAATAAAAAACGCCCATTGGAATTGTAATAAATGTAATCTGAAACTGCAAAACTGACCATGTCGTGATTTGACAAATTTTAAGAATATTCGGTGCCAATTTATGAATGAGTATTATATAGTCAAAATAAATCCTTTCCTAGTATTGAGTTTTCACAACGGGATGGGCCATATATATATATATATAAAAGTAAACAACTCAGCCGAGCATAAATTTAAAAAAAAAACTGTCTAGAATCAAATACATTTATTTTTGAGACAATGAACTGGTTGTTAAATTTAACCTGATTTAACTTAATCATTTTATATACTATAAATCAAGATAATATCATTAAATAAGTATTCTTCAATTATTAAGTTTAACATAATGAATGTAAATTTGTTCATCAATACTCAAAATTTTCCCACTTGGCAGACAACTGATAATTAACGCAATTTGGTTCAGCACGTTTTTCGAATCCTCACGATCATTAGTACTTTGATGATATGAACTGATAATTAGATAGGTATGGCAAATTTACAAAATTGAAATTTGGCAAAGCGTATTTGCTTGTTTCAATATTATTTTCAATTGCAAAGTCATGAAATTTGAAACCGAAAGCAGAATATTTGTTTAGTAGAGATTCATATATTTTTTCTAAAAAAATATTCGTACGGCATTTTCATACTAAAATCATCCTTTAGACTAGAGCGATGTGACTGATATATGAAAAAAACGAAAGAATAATTTTATGGAATTTCTGGTCTTACTGCTGGTTGTAGCATTGCCTAATCCTATAACTATAAACTAATCACAAAGAATTTCAAATCTTACAATGGCGAGGTAGTCAACTTCGGTGAAGTGACTACTTCGGAAATTACGTGATATTGTTGATAACCTCATATTTGGATAAATTTCCCGTGCGGTAAAGGTTAACAATTATTATATCACTAAGAAGAAAATGATTTAGCAAAATTCATAGATAACAACGAAACCACGAAGTGTTTCTTGATAACACAGCGTAAATAGATACCTAAACCGCCTTTGCTGACGCTTTATTAAAGCGGTTTTACCCCAGGGCTTTGCGCATGTACTTCGTCATTGCTTTTCACGAAATATTATACCTTCCGCAAATTTGCAATAATCCAGGCAGTTGGTCACAGCATGCTTTCTTTAGTAATGCGACTGATACTAAGCAAGAAAGCGCGATGCGTTACGTCTCTATCAGGTGCTCACGCATGGGCCGATCTAAGTAAGTGGTTTTGATTCCATATCGCAGCCATTGTTAGTGGTTTGAGCGTGTATCAAAGACAGTCGAATTTCCTGGAATAGAAATAATTTTAATATATTGTATAAGTGATGAATAATTGTGTTATTGAGTTCCTCTCGAGATTGCAGTAACGTAGATTCAACTTCGTTTGGAAGTTATTTTTCATCTAGACAGAATTAGGAAAGGATCGGTTATAGAATTTAAATAGACAGTAGCTGTTTAAATTTAATTTTCAAAAATATTTTTTAGTTAGTAAAACCGCATATCGTAGTGTTACAATATCAAGTCCAGAGAGTGGGCAAAATTAATAAGAATGGTAGAATTCTTTTATCGAATCGCATGGATGTGATATGGCTAGGTATCTGCTTTTATCTGATATGTCTCATGAATTTTTCAAATTTTGCCCTTGATTTTACTGATAAACACAGTGCAAATTATCCGAAAAAATATAAATCGATATAAAAAATTTCAAATGATAAACTATAAACAATAATCATCTATCTGATCGTCACTACACCAAGCTGAACCCCAAAATCGCTGAGATAGCAACAAAAAATGTTACTTCCACCTGTTTCAATTTCTTTATCTAGGATTAAGAATTTTCACTTTCGTTCGCCGAAGTTGTTATTTCATTTAAATATAGCTGCTTAGTCCCAGCGATTTATTAATGTATTATTGAAAATGGCTGTTTATTTGATTTTCGGGTTTTATTATAATTTGCATTGTTTAGCGCTTGTTTTGTAGATAAATGTAGCTATGTTTTATTTGTTAGGATATGCCTTTAATTAAGCCTGAATCTGGAATATTAGTGAATATGAAAATATATATGTTAAAGTTACGTTGTAATTTATCGATTTACAATCTTACAAGTTTAACTCAGATCAGCAATTCTGATTAAACATTTCGAATATTTTTCAATCGTTGTCGAAACTATCGATAAATAATTATTTTTGAAATATCATTACGCCCTGAAAAACGCGAAACGTGATAACATTAAAATAAGGCCCGGCCATGACTCCAAACTACTATTACATACCTTTGGGAATATATCAACGTAATATCAATTGTATCAATACAATTGTAACCGTACGCGTAAACAAAACGATTGGCTTTTATTAGTATTCGATAATCTGTCTTGGGAATTAGGCTGTGATCTAATTTGAAGAGTGATTCGTTTTCTTTGAAGCTGTTTTTATTGCATATCACCAGCTCTTTTCGAAGGAAGCCAAACTGGCAAAAGGGATCATATATTCCCTATTATTGAACAAAACTATTCGGGTAAAGTTAGTGTGTTCGCATATCCTAAATTAGTAATTAGCTTAAAATTGCTTTATTGCAAACTATTCATTACAAATCATGAGATACAGAAACAGTACGCCTAAAATAGACTAGCAATGTTACCCATGTTGTTTACCATATGGACAGCACAATACGAAGATCTAGTGAGCTTACAGTTTGTTTATCGAATAGTGCAACTATTGTTGTCAAATTAGAAATTAGTTTCGCTTCTTTATCGTTTGGGAATAACCCGGTTATGAAGTGTCGCTCGTTAGTGAAGTGGGCTACCGGCGTAAAGACGACGCCGTATATGTTATTATTTTCGCGGTAAATGCGCCATAAACCTGCCTATTTGGCACGTGCCGCAGTAAGACCAAAGATTCCAACTGCTAAGACTGTATGCGGAGAACCGTCTCGCTGAGATAATTAATGCATGTCGCGCGCATGCCTTTCCTGTGTGTATTTCCAAAAGTGTTATACTGTCACAATGTGATGTTTACGTCATCAAACTGACGTAATGTAACACCATGGGCGTTGACAGCAGTATTAAAAAATAATTAACGCTTAGTATAGTTGTTTTGGATGATGCTGATAAGTGGGAAATTTTTGATACTTCATGACAGTGATTAGTCGATTACATGCTTTTAAATTGCTTATTTCTCGCGCTTCACACTTTTTAAAAATAAACTGTATAGTGTCGAAATTCTATGTTGAAAATGTATTGCGTAGATAGGTAATATTTACAGCTGTACACGACAACCAACAAAAGCTGGTTTTACGATGGTTTAGCGCCAGGTGCAGGAGGCAGGCACGCGAGCAAATTTCAGAGAATAAGTGCGTGTAGTTTAGCTTATATGATCTCATATCATGTCGAATACTTCTTGCTAGTGTTGAATATAATAAATAACTATTTTGTCCGTACGTGGAATATTCTACCAGGTCAGGTTTGAGGGTGTATAAGGTGTAAGTATTAGTAGTTAACTAGTAGATCATTTTGCAAGCTTGAATAACGTAACAGATATATCAGTTTTTCTAAGTGAGATGCATACGTAACTGTACCAAATAGTATTAGTGCGTGGTCTGTGTGTACAAAAATAGCCCACAATGCATTAAGATAGCCTTCCTATCTGTACCCAGCCATATGCGACCTTTTTGATGAATGATAAGCGTGTCCCAAAACGGATGCTATGTGCTTTGAGATCAATAGTTTTCTTATCGCCCTTGATGGTTTGTTTACTATGGAGACGCGAAACATACAGGAGGTACCGCACTCGCTGCACGACTGCAAATAAGTAATCCCCGACCACTTTAAGATAGTTAGAAGTGCTATGCAACTAGTATGCAGAAACGCTTGTCAGTTACCCACGTCAAATTGTTCATATTACATGAATTGAATAATATGTAGACTAGGTCAAGTGACAGCCGTACTATCTCTGCATTGTATATTAGACCTACTTTGGAAATGGTACATTGAGAATTGACTTGCAAAGTATTTCGCCATGCATATTTAGTTTCAGGTAATGTCAATGTTTATAATTCTGCGTTACAACTCACTACACAGCATGTTAAAACGGAGTTGAATTTTATTACCAGATCGCCAGCGTAGGTGCTGACCGCGATTCGTTAACCAGATCATAAAATTACGCCTCAAAACATAGTAAATTATTGTTATCGTTAAAATAAAATGAGATGGTCAATGATCATAAAATGTGTTCGAATTTAGCAGCTATATACGATGATTGGGTTAGTTTGGATTAATTGTTTTTGTGAATGAATTTACCAATGTGGATGATATTACTTCCTACTAGACAAAACTGGAGGTTGATATGACGAACTCTGACGGGGAGGAATGTTTTTACGGTGCTAGTGGAGTTGTACGCCCAACATTCTTACCTTTGTCTTTAAAACGGAATACTTTTTCCCCGACGTTACCGGGAACACCAGAGCATGGTCTATGTCCGTCGTTCCATGGGTTGATTGGTATTGCAGATCATGACGTCACAGAATGGGAAATGCTTTCATCATCTAGATATGATGTCAGTAAATCCTGTTATGACGATGCAACCTCGGACGTGTTTGCGTCAGAAAAGGGCACCTTACCCCGCGAAGAAAAACCGGCAGTTACGGAACCACCGTGCATGGACAATACTCTAACTTCGAAGAATAAAGAATGGGGTTCGCAATGGAATTCGAACCCTCAAGAGGAGAAAGACAACCAATGTTGTTCGCAATGGATTAGGGCGTATATTAGCAAACTTTGGGCTAAAGCCCCCGCTGAACCACCACCAGAAAATCCCCCAAAACCTAGACAATTGACTATATTAGAAAGGGAATTTACGTTTAAGCAGCTAAGTCCAAAACGACTTCGCAGAATTTCGAGAAAGCGACATAGCGCTACTTCACAATTCGTATATTCAGCATATATCGAGGTTTGTCATGATTTTTCAGCCATTTTTATGATGTATGCCTTGTATGGTAAAACCCACTTAAAGTATACTTTCACTTCACAAACGAAAACTTTTTCAGCGAGTTCACATGAACTTTTAGGATAATTGGGATTTGGTTATAGCGTTAGAATATAAATATATATTTATAAAAATCAAAAAATCTGGATAAGGGTTTCTGCTAATACCTCAACAACAAAGTATACATTATTAATGAAATATTTCTCGTAAGCTTATTTTACCAATGCCCGCAGTTAGAGGGACAAAATTTTACTAACGGCACAAAAAAACTTGGGACTTATTGTACGCTTCGTTAATTTCGAAATTTCCAGCTGAAACTCCCCGTTTCAGTCTCTAAAAAAGATTTGGGTATTTTGTGAACTCAGTAGATGTTTTTCTTTAATTTATTTTTAATTTCCAAGCGATAAATCACGGACAAGTTCAAGTATTTAGATTGTAGCCTGCGGGCAGTGGTAACGGCCAATGTTTTGTCGATCGCACCACAAAGCACTATTGTATTATCGTTTTACTATCGAAATTCTATTGTTAACCCCATGAAAAATAAATAAATTTTAAAATTAAGATTTTTTTATATGAAAATGATTTCGCCATCAATTTTTATTATCATTAACGG
Organism: Styela clava; assembly: GCF_964204865.1. Classification (NCBI taxonomy): domain Eukaryota; kingdom Metazoa; phylum Chordata; class Ascidiacea; order Stolidobranchia; family Styelidae; genus Styela; species Styela clava. The sequence continues at coordinate 10,071,496 of NC_135254.1, forward strand.
ATTATAGTAAATTTACGATGGAAGTAACCTTACTATAGACAAGTCTTTCGCATACAGAATGAAAACGCCAGAGTATACATTGTTATAATTTATAATAGGTAAATTCAATAATTTACATATAGGAGTAGGGAGCATATGATTGCATATTAATAAAATTGTGGTTCAAGGCAGAAATATTGGCAAATGAATGTGCTACACAATGATTGTCATACAATCATTCTTTATGTGATATGATTAAATTAAATCTCAGATTTAAGAAGTTAATAACAGAAACTAACAACAACTATATGTTATCAGTATTATCTCACTTTCAGCCTCACGAAAAAATTCCTAGACAATTGCAAAGCCTTAGGCTGTTTGATGTTAATAATGATAATTCAGATCATATGTTGAGATCTGACACTCAATACTCGAATTTAACATCAGGTTCACAAATATCTGGGCCCATATTCACTGAAAACTGTTATATTGTGTTGCTTTCTTTGACAAATTATTTGGTATATTTACATTGTGACGAACCAATTTATGTTTTTCACAGGACACTGTTGTTGAGCTGCGAGAAGAACGCCATGGTGACGTCATATATTCAATTACGGTGAAGAAAGATGGAAGTCTTCCAAGATGCGACTCGACATCGAGATCGGTAAGACATGCGATTTCTTCCTTTGTCTGGTTCAGTGTTTTTTAAAAATTGTTGTTTTGATATTAGGAGCAAAATCATGGTATGTGTCACTTTTTTAATGTAAAATTGCCTAAAAAAGGCTAAGCTACTTTTATATTTATCGAATTATTCTATTTATATGATAAGTTGATTTGTGTTTGGCGGTCTCTATTCAAATCATTAAATCGTAAACCACGGTGATATTGTGCTATGAATCATTTTCCGATTATATTATGTACTCAGTATGCGCTAAATAATAATGGCAAGCGTAAAAAACAATATAGGTCAATTACAGGACATTATATGTTTATATCACGCACGACGAAGCGCTTGCCGTGAGAGGTTCAAATCAAACAAGGGGTCGGTATTATCGTTTCTCATAATGGCGTTCTTGAAGGGTTACCAGATATATTTGTGAAAGTTTTAGAACTCTAGTGTATTTTTTCCAAGATTAATAACTATTCGATAACATTACCAACAAAAGACAAACTAATTCATATTACCTATTATGATTCACAATGAAGGTCGGAAGTCGATACTTTTGACGTCATCATACGCGTATGTGTGCGACGTACTGACTCCAAGCAAATTCGAGCGACAGCCAAGTAACCACACTGACATTTACAAATGTTGTGTATACACTTTGCAACTCTTTTATTTTATGAATATATTAAGCGATCTTGTGTAAGTACATGACAACCGAATAGATATTCAATTAGCACGTGAGGTTTCTATGATGTGCTATATCGGGAATAGTCTAATTTTGCGTGACGCAATATAGTTTCCCGAGTCAGAAATTTCTACTATAACTGGTAGTTAGCATCATAGGCTGTAGCCGCCTGTTAGTTGTGCATTGAAGCTGTCAGCGTCCGTTACTAATTTCAGACGCTCATTTGTTTGTTTATTACATGTTTATGTAAGTCTATTTATTTAATGTGTTGGTTCGGTCGATGATCGAGTTGCAAACTCGAATTCAATGTAATGAAGACGTTTGACTGTGCATCGTATATCCGAAATTGAAAAATTAGCCTAGTAATATCCATCATCGGCTGTATCTTCCAGTCGATAGATGATGCCGTTGTATATTGGGATTCAATGTAGTGACGACGTTTGATCGTGTATTCTAGTTTTGAAATTAGAAAATTCTCAGAGTAAAATCCTTATATTGTCTCGTCAATATTATAAGCAATTTGTAGAATTATGAAACTTATTTCGCCGAGAACAACGAACAACGTCTCCCGCAAGGCTTTTTGTCCTTTGAAAATTCATCGCCGAACATCACTCTATACATTCTTTAACCCTGCTAAAACGCTTAATTGAGTGGAAATGTGTTCCGCCATCCCAATACCGATGATGGTACTCCCAAAGTATGTGTACCGGGTTAGGGTTAGGCCATAATTTTATTCCGATTATAGTTTAGCTTATTTTAGTTCTATTACGAGTTCAGGGAATGTCTGTTCCAAGTGAATATCCCCCTGCCCATAGGTTTCAGTCCCTTTACACAATTTGATGTAAAATAGGCGAACAAAATTAGTTATCTCCACATTGGTACACACACATCGGAGAGCGATGATACCTATGTCGTACGCTAAACAGTATTTTAACGACTAAATTACATTGATTTCCGCATTATTTGTTTGCTGCAGTTCATCCGTGACGTACGACGTTATACGCGAGAGTGCTTCTGTGGCGGCGGGCATATATTTTTAATGCGTAAGTTATCAGTGGGAGAAAGAAGCGCTGCGGTTCAGAGTTATAGCCAATATATAAAGCATTTACTTCAGGGAATGGTACCTAAAATATTTGGCAGTTGAGGAAAGCTGATGAGAAATAGTTTTGCTCAATCTTTGGCAAGTTCATATAAAATCGTATTTGACTGGTGTCTTGCCGCCCGATTATTGACTGGCCTCTCAAATATAGTTCTTTCAAGTACAAGTATCAGTTAGATATTACCAGCCAGTTTCGTAGTGAAGATTTAAAAAACTCTATAAAAACGGACCATATGTATCATCAATCTTAGACACAATTATGTTGCTGAGTATAGCCATAGACAACACTCGGCAATAAATTAAAATATTTATTATCAATATGATAGATGTAATATGAAGATTACTATGACAAACGATGCTATCCTGTTATGGCCCCACTACCATTTCCTGAATTAATTTGGTACTATTTATCGTATATATGTTAGATAAGAATAAGTTGAGGAATTTCCTCATATTCCTCTGCATCGTTTTTTTTCTGAAAAATAATACCAAATTTGTACCTTTCCTTAAGCTAACCCAAGGACAGATGAGAAGATGTTGCGATAGCAGAATGATACTCGATATGCATAAGTGGCGCATTTTGGTCAAAATCTTTTATCGTAGACTTATTTTTCGTATGTACCCATCCACATGGTGGTTTTTATTAATTTGAAAAAAGGGAGATTTTGGCATGCCACCGAGTGAATGAAGTTTTTTCAATATTTACTCGTGACCTATTTGAGTTTCCGATAACACTCTTCACAAATGTGTGAGCATTTTAAGTTTACGTCATAGTGCGTTTAAATTTAGGCCAGGATGCCAAAATAAGACCATATTGAAACGAGAATACTAACAAAGATATATGGCGGTTCATAGTATGTTATATCAAGTATGTTATGTCGATGAAATATACTGGAAAGCGTTATTTCTTATCCGATCAATATAATTTGAAGTGTATCTAGGCTACGCTCTGCTGCCGTTACTTCCTATTTAGGGATTTACATCCTGATTCTGCTAATCGAGCATATATTCGTCGTGCGAAAATGTACGCTCCGATGAACTAGGATGACGTCAAGATAGCCACCGACGAACTGTATCGGTTCAAGAAAGTGCTGGAAGAAAAAAGTCGAAAACTTGTTTATGCACTTTAAATGATTTTCGTTCTTGTATACTGGGCTATCGTGGTGTCATAGCATTCGTTAGTTCCCGTCTGTGGCTACCGCCTTATTTACCTGCTTTACTAGCGCAAAAGGCTGAGTAAATAGGAGTAAGGTCGTGCGATGTAATATGTTGACCAGTCGACAGGGTGTTATTTTTGTTGACGACCCCGGGTAGTTGATATCGATTCGATTGTCCTATAATAATTTAGTATTACCAGGGCTGTTGAAAGGGTTGTGTGTATATTCGTATTGGTACAACACTAGAAATTACAGAATGAAGGCAGTTTTTAAAAATTTAGATGTATTTTAGATTTATATACCGACTCATATTGAAACAGAATTATTGAATTTTTTTTGGTACCTCGGTAGTGTGTGTGTTCCGATTTTCCTTATTTTAGTTCTATTACAAGTTCGGGTACTGTCTGTGTTAGCCAAGTGAATATGCCCATAGGTTTCAGTCCCATTACACAGCTTGATGTAAAGTAGGCGAACAAAATTTTTTACCTCCGTATCGGTACACACACTTCTGGAGCGCCGTTTTTTATTATTATTATGTAGTCATAGGGGCTTGATTGTTGTATTAGAAATAGATATAATTAAATTTATTTATAATTTTTTTTAATGGACTTGAATGGTGTTTCAACTTCAAACTAACATATGTTTGTAAAAGTTCAAATTTAGGTAACAGTTTGTATGAAAATTGCTTATTTTTGCATCCTAAATTGCAGAAAATTATATTTTATACTCGAATGTATATGCATTAATTACAGAATTATAATTATATTACTATGGTAACTACACAGTTCTCCGAAGTCAACGTCATCAAGGAGAAAAACACATCGCGTCAAGTTAAAGGAGCGACGTTGGATTTCATGGTTCGAAAACTATCTCGAGTATATGTCGGAGAAAATGAAGATATCAATTTTCTTAACGTATTTCTGACGACGTATAGAACGTTTTCATCGCCTGAGGAACTTTTTACAAAACTGTATGACGAGTGAGTGTAATTGTATAATTATGTGGCTAATTAATCTGGACATTTTTAAATGAATTTTCTACTTGAAACAAAAATGTTATCTTCAACTTACACAACAGAGTTTGTGTTCATCCAAAAGTTATTTTGTGTAATAGAGATGGTGTTGTCCAACAGTTACTAATTTCAGACAAATAAACAATTTTGACAAGGCATCTGTATTCATTATCTATATATTGGTGTCAGTTTATTTGTCCTCACAAGCATGTAGGCCTACTGTACTGGCTGGAATTCGCAAGTTTTTCAATTTCACGGCTTCTGTTTCAAATTCATCAGGTCTTGGGGAAAATAATCTATGGTTTTATTTTGTATTCACGAATTCACTCACAATCTATATATATATGCACTTACAACTTTGAAATCTATTTTGTACTATATCCTCCATATTCAGAAACCTTGTAATTTCAACAATTTGTTTTGCTATTAATAGGTACATGTCCATCAGGGCGGAATCAACCTCCAGAAATTTTCCGATTCTAAGGTAATTTTTGTGATTTTTAGAATATGTAGAATTATTGTAAATATTGTGACAATATTATAAAATTCGACTGATAGATTTCACACAGATATTATAACTGATTTTAGCTGTTTCCTTGTTCCATCGGAATTTTTATGCGCATAACATATATCACCATAGATCATATATGTACAGTATATAGTTTAAGCAGCTCCCTGTATTTTTAGTCGTCGCCCGTAACTTGTATAAAAAATAAGTCGAATTCGATGTTTTCGTACAGGTCCATTGTTCGAGTAATGCGAGCTTGGCTCGAGCGATACGTCACTGATGACTTCTACGATGATGGCGATAATGTACTTCTCAGAAGAATGATGGATTTTGCGAGAATTCATGATGATGTAATGAATGAAAACGACGCAGTATGTATTGCAAAAACGACACAGAGGAGGCGACCCGTTAGTCCAATTTCACCACGAAAGAATGGCGTCGCGTTTGGATCTGGCAGCTTTGCAGACTATGTCGCAGCAAAATTAGCGGTAGCAGGGAGACGGAAACGGGGATCAGGTTGGTATATTTATTTTACGACGTGGTAGGGAGGGGGTTAATAAAAGTAAAACAAAGCGGCACAAATTTTAATGGTATGCTTAACTAAAGAGTCAAAGCAGGATTGAATATTTTTAACACTTTTGTTACAGCTAAAAGTAGACCTTCATCGTCGCCAGATTGCACACAAAATCCTTCACTCGACGTCAAAGCAGAATCTGCAACTCTCAATTCTTCTGCAGCGAAACAGTTGTTGAATCCACTGACTCCTAGATACATTGCAACACAACTCACTGTCATAGCCGCGGTGGGTAATATTTTTCACCGATTCGTATTCACATTGTATTGTATTGTCATAATACAGAAAATGAATCGGTTTCTGCGGGACAGCCGGGACTAACTACTTATCCTTCTTCTATGCTTTTGTGCCGGCGGATCCGTATGCATATAATGCAAGGATGCTGCAGCAAGAGTAAAGATAACTATTCTAAGTGATTCAAGACCAAGTCAGACGGAACGTTACAGAAATATACTTGTGTTAGTGTGCAGCAAGACTCTTGAATCACTCAGAAAATGAACATGTGTATTTTAGACCCAGATTTAGTGTACCTTCATTTGTATCGGAAATTGCATTTCAGTAATAAAATACAGGTAATAGTACTCTTCAATTAATAAACCATTGTCAATAATTTCCTCGTTTTCAGAAACTCTTCCATCGCGTTCAACCTCACCACTGTCTTGCTAAAACTCGGCCACAGACGGTTCGGGCAACTATAGATCAATTCAACAAGGTGGTGTTCTGTGTGATTGGCACAATTTTGTCTCCAAGTTTAAAACTTTCGCAAAGGACAAAATTGCTCTCAAAGTGGATCGATGTAGCACAGGTAGAAATAGTTTATAGTTTGATATCATTAATCAAGTATTAAGCTTATGGCATCTACAGAGAAAGCTTTTCTGAACAAATCAAAATCCACCACCACAGTACTCCACATCGGTGAAAATTTCTATTTTTGAGTATACTTGAGAGATTGAGAATAGATTGTTCAACTTGCGAAGAAATGCATTTTCCCGCAACAACAATAACAAAACTACCACCCCAATACGAAAAACAACAACAACAATATAGTAAAAAGATTCGTTTCCAATAAATCATACAGTCTTCTGATTAGATTTGCTGTACGATATATCATCCTGCTATTTGACAATATATTTTTTTATCATTTCAGGAATGTCGTGAACTCAAAAATTTTTCTTCTCTCCGAGCGATCGTCTCCGGCTTACAAACTGTCGCCATTCATCGATTGAAAAGAACGTGGATGGGAGTTCCTCCATCACAAACTAACTTGTTAAAAGAACTTACTGATATCAATATGAAGGACTTGATTACTAAGGTAAGTGTGGAGGATGTCAAATGTAGCAGAAATAAACCTAGCCTGTGCCAGGTGAATAAGCTTTACGGCTATGTACTTTGGGCTTTAAGGAGGTTGTTAGATTGTTCGCTCGCTTCCTTCGACTTGCGTTAGGTTGGATAATGTTTGGGATCCTGTAGAAATATCTCAAGTTAACTCATCATGTCCTTACTGTGTCTGGTTCCGCCATTTCAAGTTTTTTGACACTTTATGTTTTTTTTCAGTATAATAATTATGAACTTACTAAATTGAAAGATTTTTTTATGATGCCTTACAATGGCTTAATATTTCGACTTTTTAGAATTTTTCTAACCGTGGTGAATTCAAATCATTCATATTTATTTTTCTTTTTTCCAGTTTGCATTTACTTATTTGTTATTATTTATTTCAAGATAAAAAAAAAAAAATGTATTTTTTTTTCTTATAGGTCGGCACAGCGAAAGTCAATACAGAAGACAGCGCAATATCAAGCGTACGTAAAGAAGCAATGATTCGTCGTGTGCAAGATTTACATTCTGGCATAGTTCACGGAACTGTGCCATATCTTGGATCCTTTCTCACTGACTTAACCTATCTGGATACTGCAAGACCAGATTATTTGGAGGTAAGCAGATGAAAAAATGACATACAGTGTTTTTTAAAGAAAGGCTCAACGCAAGAAACAGCTACTCATCTTTTCGCAACTAATTAGTTAGGAGTGGGAATGGTTATAAGATCCCAATCGTCATTTGAAAAGTATTTTTCATAGAGGTAGATTGAGACCTCAAATCCATCTTTGAACCAGCAAAATCCATTATTTCTATGCGACGTCTTATTATTACAAAATTCAGTTATGGATATGGCGCTTGAATCTGGGAGTTTTAGTTCATGACGTTGATTCAGCTGGGCCCAACAATTATGAATAAACGATATTTGTAAATAATCGAAAGAATCCTAGTTTGACTACAAAATACGATTTTAGAAATATGAATGCTTCATTTTTCAGGGTGGACTCATCAATTTTGAGAAACGACGTAAGGAGTTTGAACTTTTGGCCCAACTTCAACTATTGCAAGCATCTTGTAGGACGTATCAAAATCTAGATCCTGCTTCCGAATTTTTAAAATGGTTCCAATCAATCACTGTGCTTAGTGAAGACCAAAGGTAAGTTTGTATATTTGCATTACTTTTCAATATTCCTACAGGAGAAAACAAGCAATCTTTTACTGTTTATTCCGTCACATAGGAATGACTTGTGTTAGTTGTTTTGAAAATCCATCCTGCAGGCAATATGGTGAGGAGGCAATGGAAATGTATATTTTGAGAACGTATATCTATCTCCATCCCCATCTTGAATGATGTTCATCTAGTTTCATTAAATATATTTAACGCAATTTACAGGTTTCAATTATCGATGGTAATCGAGCCTTCATCTTCCAGTGTAACATCTCCGTCGCAAATTACTAGTCCTCATAGGAAAACCCTTTCTGAGTAAGTAAAAGATTTGTTATTCAATGGTCCAGTACCATTTCCAACCAGCATTTAATATTCTAATATATGTATTATATTATCTATCTTAACTTACATTTCTGAGCAAACATTCATGATGTTTCCAGGATGATTCAAGGAGAAGCGGAAAGAAGTAGTATATTAACGTCAACTCCTATTAATAAATCAATGATGACAAAAAAAGTTGAAAATGGAGAAAAAAATGATAAAGTATCGCAGTCTTTTAATGGAAGAATCAATTCCTCTAGTAGCACACCCGGTCAACAGGTTTGTATATAATTGTTAAATATTGAAACTTATCGACTTGTATGCAATTTTCTGGCCTTTTTCGACGCAACTGTTGAATTCAACATGAAAATACAATACAGCCCAAATAGAATATTAATTTGTATATTTAAAGAATTGGCTCAGTAGTAAAATTATCCTAATTGCGGAATTGTGATAATATTTATGCAAATAAGTTTAGTTTCTATCGATAGTAATACGCAGGCTTGTTATCAAAATTGTACATGCTTTGTTATCAAAATTGTGACGTCACGTAGTTGCGTTAGGCGTCATTTTATATTAAGACGTCACTCTTATGACTAAAATATTCTTTGACCAAACTGATGTAGATCCAAAATCTGCCATTGTATAATTGTATTAATGATAGGTGTTAGTTAGGTTTTATTCCTCGAATTTATGAACAATTTATGTCTCATACCTAGTCCAGTTATACAGAAAGAAAAATGAAGTTAACATAGTTAGAAAAGTAAATAAATAAAATCTGTACTTTTATTTCAGAACCGTATCGTCAAAATTCGCTTGGTTCGAAACAAATCCGATGTTCTCTCAGAAACGACCACAGACAGCAAATCCATGAACAATGTAGACAAACCAATTGCCAACTGCGAATATAAAACAATATCGGTAAGAAGGGAGATTTTGATTGATTGATTTTATTCAGATCGATGATTACGAGTAAAATTACCTGCAACCTATCTGTCCTAAACTTCAGTTGTAGGGTATTAATGACACACAACTAGATATTGTACCACGCTTATTAGACTTGAATTGGGTCGGTTCTTTTTTTCTCAGAGTAACGGAACAAAAGAATTACATTTTTCAGGTTGATGATTGGAGTGTCTTCTAAAAGGCAATCATTCTTATATTTTTCTCAAATTATGTAATGAGTCCCTGTTTTACCGAATCTTTTGCCAAAAGTCGCACCATAACGTGGATTTTTTGACAATTTTTATAAGAACAGTGTAGGGCTCCGTAACAGGTACATTCCTACCCATTATGCACCGTTGTTTGAAAATCTAATGATTGTCAAAACTTGCATATCCGTGAATTTTTCATTTTTTTTTCATTTTTAGATAAGTTCGGATGAACGAAGAGCTGCTGTTATTCGTAAAGCCTTAGAACTTTATATGTTGGATGTGGAAACGAATTTAAAAAGATTTTCCCTAGTTCAGGTGCTAAAGGACAGTGATAGAGGTAATTAATTCATACATTCTAGTCATCTCCCAGTAACTGAAAACGCTATTTTGAGCAGACTGTGATGATATATGGTTATATAGTGTTAGTTTGGCTATTGTGCATCCCTTGCAGTTGGTTTCTGATTCGCACGACTGTTAGTCAGATAGGGAAACACATTTAAATTGTCTGAACCACTGCGCAAAAATTTCATGTTGTGTTTCAACTTCGCTTCGAACAAATTTCTGGTCAAGCAGTGACTGATATGTATGGAGTTATTAGGCCCATTTGGAGGTACCGGAAAATGGATTTAGAACTCGTTATAGTCTTGCTCTGATGGTTACTTGAACCAAGCCTCGTTCTGAGCGAAGACATAAAGCCGTTTTATAGAAATTCAAATTCAGCATTTGCTAATTAAGAAGGTGCGGATCGTTCTAATTTGCTATCTGAGTTACGATCCTTCTTTTTGAGGACTACAGTTGCAAGAAATTTTGTATTTCACAGCGATTTTAGCTGGTTATTTTTGCGCATAAGGATATAGTATTTCTATATTTAGGTGACCACGCTACATATTAATCAACAATGACAGGGATAGAAAAGAAAATACCAATATCGTACTTTTTGTGTCATTCTGTGCCGTAATTGTTAAATTAAAAATCACAAAAACAAGGAATCATTACCTCTTTCTTTTTTAGTAATTGAAATACCAGACACGGCAAACGTTTACTATGCAATGAGTAGTTCAGATCATGAACCTACGTTAGTATTACTTGAGGAAGGAGCTGAAATACCGAATAATAAAGTCAAGTGAGTTCGATTATTATTCTATTTCCACAAAGGATTCTCCATTTCGCTCTGTGCAAGATACTACGCTAACAGTGATTTTATCATGTTGGAGAATTCTGGAATCTTTTTTGTATCTGTTTTCCCATTTTATTAGACTCTATCAAACATAACCTAACGTGTATAATTTCTGACTTGAATGGACATACCGTGCTAACCACTTGCCTTCGTACATAGCACTTTTTCCTCTGAGAAATATACAAAGTTCAATAAAAATGCGCACCAAGGGATGTTTCTTTTAGTAGATTAGACTCGGGACTGACCCAATTTGTTTTTTCTTTCAGGCGCCATCAGTCAACTCCACATCGTCCTAAGAAAAATCGACATCGTAAGAATCACAGCATGTCATTTGTCGCGGATTCAGAATCTGGACGAAGTTCCCCACTTTTTACCAATGTTGCGTCTGAAATGAAAAGTCTTTATCGCCAACTAGCGTTCGGCTCTGTCGCTCTGGTTGGAGGCTCGTCGTACTCTCCGAGCAATGCAGCTAGGCGATCATCTGACAGCGAAGGAAGCGAGGTTGCCGGGGCTGACGGTGTAATACTACTGAACTCTCGAAGTGGGACCGAAAGTGGCAGCAAAGTGAAAGAATCGTTGGGGAAAAGGCAAAATAAAATGCGTGCTACAATGCCGTATGGAGGTAATCCTGTTGGAATTCAGCGATCAACAAGATGCCATTCTGCAGATTTTCCATTGGGCGTTGTTCTACCAGTTAGAGTAGTGAGACCCAGCATGGCTAGGACTCTCAGTAAGGATATTAAACTTTCTAAATCAGCACCATGTAGCCCTCACCAAGACAGGAAACATGGAACTCAAGTATCTGAAGATGTAGTAAACGATATTGATGAGATTACAGCAACTGGTAGACTCACCGAATGGTCGAGATATTCCGCGACCTACAGCAGTACACGACCTACAACTTGGTCAACACGAAGAGCTATGCGTAAACCAAAGAAAACCCGTTCTACATCTACGTTTTACGTCGATAAAAAATCACTGGATGTGAATCAAAAACAGCAAACTCCTGACACGCCAACGTCGAGGTCAAAATTTTACGTCGAAATAACGGGTCCTTCAACCTACCAGGAAAGAGATTCAAACCCTGCGTTTCATCGTTCGTTTTCAGCTGCTACTTTGCCTCCGCGACTATCTCCTGATTATTCAGGTTACGATTATGTAGAGCGTAGGCAGCCGTTTCGAGCCTCTATTTCGTTAGATGCAAGAAGTATTGGAAACGGATTATCAAAATGGGATCAGTCTTCATTGCCCAAGTCCTCCAGTTTTACCTCATTGTCTTCAGACCAGTCTGTACCGGATGTAACCGGTTCTGATTCAGGGTCCGGAATCCATTTCTCTGTGATTTCAAACGAAGATGTTTTTCACGAGAATCGCTCAGGAACAAAGTCCGAAAAGGAAAATCATCCGTCGGCTAACACCGTATCTTCTCTAAGTAGTCTCGACGAATCATCCGGAGCTCCTGTAATAAAAATTCAATGCGCTTCTCCTGACAATTTACTCGAAGATTCGGAATTTTTTAATCGATATGGCGGAAATCACGGAGCGAATAAAGAAATATACGAAAACACAGAGGATCAAAGTACTTATCTTTGAAGACTGTAAATCAGTGCCTTCTGTTTATTTGAAGCTGAAACGTTAGAGACAATTTGCCAAATCACATATAAATAAGATAATTTCATTCAAAGAGCCGTCAACTAACACGTCTTGCCAACGTTTTAAAGGATCCAGTAAAGGACATTTAGTTTATCAGGACAATGAATATAAACAACAATACAGTATATAAATAGAAATCTGTTAATCTATTAAAAAAACGAGAACATCAAATCTATCTATTCCTACCAGTTGCTTATGTGTTTACTATTATAAATAGTTTCTCAAACTTTAATTGTACCTTCCAATCTTGCCATATATTCTTTGTTAGTATTAGAAGCTTTCCCTGAAATAAGTATTATTACTAAACCAGCAGTATTTGACTTGATATTATTGAAGCTATCTTTAATATAAGCGGCAAATAATGTGTTTTAAAGATTACTAAAATGAAGCTGATTGAAGTATTTAAATTTTGATACTTGAATATTCTATTGTTCCAACAAATTATGTTTCAATGATTTACGATGAGAAAGAAATTCATAACGAAATTTTTACAAAGTTTCGACTTGTTGATAATTTTCACGTTGCTTTACTTACAAAAATTAATCCATATCATGTATCGACTGCGTCGCTGAATACAGATATCTTCTTCTAGCTTATGTCTGCCTTCTCACCCACTATGTTATATATTGCTAAACGAAGCAGTTTCTACAATCAGTACTCATAGTATCCTCTTGCTTATCGATAATTGCTTATCCTTGAAGGTGTGAATCACTAGTTAAAATATCGACTGGTATTTTGAAAAAACAATTTTTGTAATGTGTATGGCGATCAAAAATTCTGATACTATAACCACTATCATTGCCATAAATACTACCCGATTAGTAGTTTAGTTTTACCTTTTATTCGCCAAAGACAGTTCTTTGAATATTTTGACGTGCTATGACGGCCCTGTAGGCTCGATGCATGAATAATTTGTCGAGTCTTGCTATATTTTGATTTGTTTCGTTCGTTTATATTTTTATTTTCTCTTCCTTAAATATTTTTCGTTCTTCCTTCACTCGCGTTTAAACAATTCCATGTGCAATATTCTTCATTTTGAATTAAAAAGAAATACGAATAAATGAGATTGCTCTGTATGTTAAGGTATGGAATGGGAGAGCAGATAAAATTATTTTCCTTCAGTTAATAACTGGAGACGACATGATGTGGATTTTCACAACGGTTAACCAGAAATCCAGTTGTTTATGAACTACGAAAAGTGCCTTATGAAACCGACTTTATAGATATTGGAATGGCTTTTCAACTCTTTTCACATCTGTTTATAACAATATTGGTCGATTGACCAGGTTAGTATACCAGGTAAGGGTTACCTGCGATAGGGTTACCATAACCTGGTACACATATTCGCATTATTCGCTATTTGATTAAGTTTGCAGATGTTATTGTAATCTTTGATTAGACTGAAAGTACGATAGCCTACTACCTTCTGTACTATTATTGTACGTGGATCTTACTGGATATACTATCTGCATATCACCTAATTTCACCTTGCAATCAATCACACTACTGCACTAACGTTACTTCAAGATGAACAAGGAAGTCCAAACCCAGATTCTGGCAGCTATCTCATCTCTCCAGGCCAAGCAAGAGGAGCTAATGTCACATGCAACTCTATTATCTGCCTCTAAAGACCATGGCAACCAGTCCCAGGACATCATTAAGTTCCAGAATGACGTGGCTCAAATCTCCTCCAAGATCCAGGAGATTATTAGCAGGCTGGAGACTTGTGAAAAGCAACAGGACGATTTAGAACAATACAGCCGAAGAAACTGTGTGATTCTCCATGGCTGTAGTTCTGTGCCAGAAACTGAATACCATAAGTTCGAAGACTTTGTAGTGAAAACTCTCAACGACAGCCTTAAACCCAACCATCCTATTGTGAACACTGACATTGATATTACTCACAAATTAAAATCAAGATCTCCGAAGAACCCCATCATCATCAAATTCGTCAGAAGATCAACGAAGAATATGGTGTATGGTAGAAAAAAAGAACTCAAAGGCAGCGGATTGTCCATCACTGAGTCCTTGACCCGTAGCAGGCTCAAGCTACTCAGCGCTGCCAAGGAAGCCTTCGGAAAACAAAAAGTGAGCACAATGAATGGGATTGTCTACGCTTACCTAGATAAAAGGCGAGTAATATCTTCCTCAAATGATATCACTACTCTCTCTCGTCCCCTCTACTCCAAGGCTGCTGCCCGTTCAGTGGGACCAACCTCAAGACGTAGCGGTAGCCTATGAGCGGAGGGGAACGATTAACTCATTCGTAATCTCCATTTTTCTTATTTGAATAGGCTAGTGCTGTCTAATCAATGGTTCTCCATCTTTTAAACATCTGGAAACCTATATAGCCAGACTAGATATTTAACTTATTTTTTTTCATTTTTATTTTTTACTTTTATTTTGTTGTGCCACTGCCATGAAAACTAATTTAAAATACCCATGTAGAAATTGCCACAAATCAGTTCGAATCAATCAAAAAGCTCTTTATTGTGACATTTGTTCTTCTTGGATACATTTAAAATGTACCAATATTTCTGGACAAAAATATGAAAATCTTGAATCTGAAGCTGATGAAATACCTTGGTGCTGTTTCCTTTGTGAAATAGACTGTATGCCATTCTCTTGTCTCTCTGATTCTGAAATATCTGAGTTATTTGTTCCCCTTCATACAGAAAAAGCTGAAGCCCAGGCACTTGCCAAAATTCTTGATCCTGAATACCTTAACAAAATGTTTCTTGAATCAGCAAATACTGATACTGATGAATTCAACAACATTGATAGTGTTTTCTTGTACAATTGCTCAAATCAATATATCTGCTCCAGTGATGTCAATGCCCTTAAATTCAACGACAGCCTTAAACTAAGTGGTTTCATGACTCTCTCCATCAATATCAGATCTTTAGCCTCTTTCAAAAACTTCACAAAATTTGAAGCACTAGTTAATTCACTGAATTGTAAGCCTCATATAATTGCTGTAAATGAAACATGGATTGTATCTGGTACAAATGGCCATTTCAATGCACTGGATGGCTATGTTTTTATCTCTAATAGTAGATCTCATCACCGAGGTGGTGGTGTTGGTCTCTACATTCGAAATGATTTGAAATACATTGTCCGCAAAGATATTACTATAATGTGCGAAAAGGTTTTTGAATCTATATTCATTGACATATCATTGGAAAATAAAACAATAACCTGCGGTACTATTTATAGATCACCACTAACTGATGAATTGAGCAATGCTAACTTTCGGAATCTCTTGTCCCAAGTTCTCTCAAAGATGAACAGGTTGAATTATAATTATATAATGGGTGACTTCAACTATAATCTTATTGATGAGTCCAATATGAATACCAGCCTATTTGTTGATATTATGCACAACCTGGCCTATTATTCTTTGATAAACTGCCTCACCAGGATAACTTCAAGTTCTGCTACCTGTATAGACCATATCTGGACAAACGTATATGATAAAAAAATTAACAGTGCTGTTTTAGCAGAATGTGTTTCTGATCATCTGCCGATTGTACAATGCTCTCTTCTAGAAAAGCAAATTCAGACCAGAATTGAAACGCTTTATCGCCAGTTTACTTCGTCCAACTTGAATACGTTTAAGAATGAACTGAATTCTATTAATATTGATGACTTCAGCAGCATCCAGGATCCCAACACTTGCTTTGAAAATTTTTTTGAAAAATTCTCCACTGCTTACTCTCAATCTTTTCCTTACAAAAAACAGACAAACAGATCAAACAAACCTTGGTATGATACTGAGTTACGCAAACTCAACAAAGTCAAACAAAAACTATATAAGAAATTAATAAACAATAAAAACATAAATGACAAGCACAAATTACAGTTCAATGAATGCAGGAACCTTTATACTCGATTGCTCCACAAAAAGAAATCGAATTATTACAAATCTAAATTTGCTTCTCACAAAGGCAACATCAAGGCAGTGTGGAAAACAATTAATGAGCTTATTGGTAAAAATAAAACAAATTCTTGTCCTTTGATTGGACTTGATTTCAGTAATACACAAACTGCAAATAAATTTAATGAACACTTTTCTCAAGTGGCACAAAGCCTGCTTGACTGTATGCCACAACCAGCTGGCTGTGACAAAAATTACATTTCATATCTTGGGAAGCAAGAATCCTCATCAATGTTCTTAAGGCCAGCTACATCATTAGAAATAAAAAATATTATACGCGATATGAAGCCCAAGTCAAGTTTTGGAATCGATGGTATTCCATTTAAAATATTGAAATATGTTCCAGAACATATTATTGATATCCTGACATATATATTTAACCTTTCACTATCTAGTGGATTATTCATTGAAAGCTTCAAGACATCCAAAGTTCTTCCTCTGTTTAAAAAAGGTAGTGTTTCAGATCTTGGAAACTATAGACCTATTAGTCTTTTACCATCATTTTCTAAGATTCTTGAAAAAATAATGTATAGTAGAATGTCAAACTACTTTGAAACTAACAATGTTTTCCACTCGCATCAATTTGGTTTTCGCAAGCATCACTCCACTGCTATGGCTGCTAATGTTTTGGTACACAAACTGACCAATGCGTTTGAATGCAAACAACATGCAATTGGAATATTTCTTGATATCTCAAAAGCTTTTGACACCATTGACCATTCCATCCTCTTAAGTAAGCCCTATCACTATGGAATTAGAGGCGTTCCATTCAATTGGATCAAGAGCTACCTTCAAGACAGGAAGCAAATTGTGCAATATGACAACTCATTCTCTACAAATATTTGTGTCATGAAGCACGGAGTTCCACAAGGATCTTTACTTGGCCCATTATTTTTTCTAGCTTACATTAATGACATGTCCAGGTGTCTGAAATCCTCTGAGTCGATCATGTTTGCTGATGACACTAACTTGATTCTTCATGGGGAAAACCTTGAAGATCTATTCACAGTTGCAAACCAAGAACTAACCAACATTCATAGCTGGATGTTAGTTAATAAATTATCTCTGAATGCTAACAAAACTAAATTTGTATTATTCCATCCAAGCAAGCATAAAAGTGTGAGTTGTTCAAAAAAACTACTGCTCAATGGCAATGAAATTGAAAGAGTGAAAGAAATAAAATTTCTAGGAGTTATCTTTGATGAAAATCTGTCATGGAAATCACAAATAATGCATGTTATTGGTAAAACAAAAAGAAACCTAGCAGTTTCTGCCAAAGTATCCCAGTGTGTTGACCAATCAGCTCTACTAGCAATGTTTCAATCATTACTACTTAGCCATATTCGATATAGTTGTTCAGTCTGGCTTCATGGTAATAAAACACTTGTCTCAAAACTGCAGAGTATTTGTAATAATTTTTTAAGAATAGTTTTTGGTAAAAGAAAACGTGAAAGTGTAGACTCTTACTTCAAATCACTAAATATACTTAAGGTTGAAGATATGATGAAATTTGAAATATTATCTCTAGCTCACGACTTCCATAATAATGCGCTGCCCAATTGCTTTAATGACATACTTGTCAAAAATACCTCCAACCGAAGAAGTAGTTCTGATTTATTCGTACCTTTCATGAGTAAATCCGTGAGTCAGCATTCCTTGTCTTTTACTGGACCCAAACTTTGGAATTCTCTTCCCTTAAATTTGAAGACGTTAAAGTCCAAAAAATCTTTTCAAAAACAAGTCAAGTCTCATTTAGTTTCCAAATATTAAATATTAAAAATTACTACTGGTGGTATTCGATGACAAAAACTTGGGACACTCCACACTTGCACATTACTGTTTTAATGAAAATGTTGAACAGCTATAATAATATTGTGCCACGACTATAATAATATCTTGCCACGACTTGGCCAGAACTAGTCCAGCACCAAAGAAATGGTACTGTGACATGCATGAGTATATATATATTTTTTTAAATATATAGGTAGCTAACGTACTCGGATGATATTTTCTTTAAATAACTGCACACATTCTATCACTTCACGCTCGTGTTTTTATCTTTTTCTAGCTGTGATGTCCCTATCATACACGCTTGGTCTTATGTTTGAGTGGTGGTATAAGGGTTGTAGATAGTACAATATTGTTCCTGCAAGGTTACTAATTATTGCAACTAGGCGAGCAGTAGAGCTATGTTGGATTCTCCCCTTCAGATTTTAATTTGCTGTGGGTCATTGTAATTGGATGTGGTGTTTATATCATTTATGTATGCATGCGTTTTATGTTAAGGCATGGTGTTTGAGTTGACTTGTTGGCCAAGGTATAGATAGTAAAATTTTGTGTGTGTTTTGCATGGTGTGATAAATTTTTCTCTGTCCCAAGCAGAATGTCATCATAGATCATCTATCCATCGCTATATAATGACAATACATCCCATTTAATTAAACAATTATTTTTTGCCTGTAATAAATAGTTCAGAGCGTTCCCCTTCACCCAATCATTGAAACATCTACTCGCAGTTTTATTTTTTGTTTTTCAGGTTACTTCAAAGTGATTAAATGAAGTAAAACACATAAGGAAAAAAACAAAAAAAGACTCCCGATATCCTGTGAAATAACAACCTCATTCCCATATCCTTGTCTGAAATCAATACCCAAGAATGAAAAACCTCACTTACACCCTTTGTAACCAATTTATTTCCACATCCTACTTTACTTAATTATAGTAATTTTACTGTTACCGGTAACTTAATTACTTATTACAATCTGGACTATAATTTGGCAATAATAGGCTCTAATTTGGGGAATGAAATGGTCTCGCCCACCTCTTCATGCACCCAATTCTGGCAACTTTGGTTGGGCAACTTGGCATTTGACTCCAACTATAATCAGCTTGGCAATATGTTTCCAATAGAATCTTCCTTTTATATACCTAATCAACGATTAGAAGATCGATCAATTTGGCAATGGCAACCATTACAAAAATATCAATATGGTGTGGCAGATAATTTTCTTTTCTAGTATTTGTTTATTTATTTTTTTTGTTTACTGTATAGTATACCCTAAATTTATCGCGTTTCATTCTTACTTAAATAACTTCTCAGTGGTTGTGTGTGTGTGTGGCTGGTGGGTGCATGTGAGCGTGTGTGAAATAACTTGATAATTTTAGGTGAGTAAACACGTACCACTTCCTCTTGGCAAAACCTTTCATCTTTTATTTTGTACGTTATAAACCTTATCTAAGGTTTTGTTTGCTCCCCTGATTTCATAATCAGATTTTATTTATTTGTTTTTATCTGTCAAATGTATTGTTATGCTGATTATGGAGTCGAAATAAACTTATACTTATACTTATACTTATACTACGTTCCGGTGTCCGCCATCTTGATTCACGGTTCACTGCAGGAGTACTGTCTTATTTTCGTACTGTGAAGATCCCGCTCGCTGTCAAACAATTTTTTCCAAGTATGGTTGACGGAATTTGATTCCATTTAGCTGCTCGTTAGACAACGCTTGCATGCACTGACTATATCACACTGTTTTGGTAAAATAACAATTTTCTCTTTACATTTAATAGGTTACCCAAAGTGTATTTGAATAGCTTTTCTAAAGAAAGGAATATCTAAAAGAGGTTAATTTATTGAATATTAAGTTAAGTGATCTCAAATTGGGCAGATAACTCGCTATAAGGTATAGAATATGATATAATTTCCTCATTCACCCAGCAAATAATAACAAAGAATGAACAAATGACGTTTGGCATCACATTTGGTACTAGCTACGGGGATTTCTTATATAAAAGAATCTAATTTAATGCAGTGTTTCTTAACATGGGATCGATCGAACCGCTGGGGTTCGGTGGAGCTGTTTCAGGGGTTCGACAAAGGCCCTCTGAAATAATTTTACGCCATGGAGTATTTTCATTACCAAACCTTCTACTTATACTTATACTTATATTGCACCGCAGATATTCAAACTTTCAAGTTTAGCTTGACTATGAGCAGTTTCGCAAAGATGCAAGTTTTGTTGGTACTGCCAATCGCGGTTATTCTATGTTATATTCCAGTTCATCGAAAACTCCTCATGACCTGGGCTATCAACGCTTTCAATACATCATTTTAGTTACAATTTTCCTGTCAACAGTTTCCCTGCCGCGGACGCTATTGTTGCACAACAAAGGTTATTTCGACATGGTGTATCGGTATCTAAGGTTACCCCACGGCCAATGATGATCGTGATGGTTCCAAGTTTCTCCGAAAAACTCTTTGCAAATCCGAATCGTTTTTTTTTGTGAAATATGTCAACTGAGGATAACCTGTTCGGATAACTTTGAGTAGTCGTTATCTTGTTGCAATTTATGTTGCTACAACCAGTGGCGCACTAATGGTGGGTTGGTTGATGATACTACTTTAATGTTGCATGAACGTTAGATATAACTTTAAAAACTTAACCTTTCCGCGACAATGAAGCAATATATTCAGACTCTGTCAATTGAATGCGACAGGCCCGCAAATGAGGTTAAGAACCACTGGTTTAGTGCAGAGCTACTCAACTATTTTTACCTAAGGTCCGCATACAAAACTTTAAAATTATTTAGGTCCGGTCTTTCCAGAAATTATATTTCCGCATCCTTAAACGCGCACCTTCTCGGCCGGCTAATGATTATTAGCTAATCGGGATTGTTTATTATGAAGATATGGTTCTTTTCATATATATTCAAAACTATAAAAGTGATTTTAAAAAAGGAAACTGCAGAAATGGGGCTAATGTTCCAAAATAAAGAATCAGTTGCGGTCCGAATCAAAAACTCGAAAGGTCCGGATTCGGACCGTGGTCCGCCGGTTGAGTAGCCCTGATTTAGTATATGGGTAATAAATTACTGAAAAACAAAAAAAAAATTAAAATACATACAATCAAGCAAATTATAATTGATACCCGATACTTCAATAAACGCACTACTTACTTCACGGACGCAAGCGGACGACAAACTGTCCGATTATATCCATCCGATTGTTACGTCACGGGGATTTACATGAAATTTTACGATACAAATTACGAATCATTTCAGTTGGACAACCATTCGTATATGGGAAATTAATCTGGCTGTTACGGAAACATTTTTCATCGTTTACTGAACCCCACAAATCCACTGAATCAATATTTATTATTATGTTGGGTTATATACAGAAATTACATGGGATGAGACTGTAATTAATTCTATTTACTGAGCTCAAGATTTAATAGACAAGCATATCAATTCAAAGCATAGCTCATAAGTTATACGGGTAATAATAGCATAAGAAGGATTGAAGTACTGAAACATGTTAATCAGAATCAAAGCAAAATACTTGTGTAAACTTTCATTTTGTCTGATTCTAATCACAGGCTTCTTCACTTCACCGATGAATAAATAAGTTAAATAAACACTGCACGAATAAAAAAAATCAGTAATGTCACTTTTATAAATGTGTAATATTTTCTTCACTCAAAAATGACTTGCGTTGAGTGGAATTGTAATGCACGAAATGCGTATATCACAGCACAGATTCAGACGTGAATTTTAGAAATATAGCTCAGTTAATAAAATAAGTGGTTTACGAGGGAACAATATATGGCCCTGCATAGTCCAACCTAAACAAATCTACAATTTATGAGTAACCAGACATAGGCCACTGATAAATCTAAATAAGTCGGGAGTGGAGTTGCAGACTTTTAGTATCGATAAGAGAAATCAAAATTTTCTACAGAAATTCAGGATATATATATATATTGAGCGATCCTAGTTATTGTAAAATTTCCCCAACTCTCCAACCTGAATTTTGGTAATAAATCAACAGTCATACAAGCGAACACCAATATTAACTAGACCGGTATCAAAACACGTTTTCTTTTGTTTAAGAATATTCGATCAAAGCGATGTCACACCACTTACTCGTAATTAAAGAAATTAGACTTATGAGCGATTTTACAGACGATCATATTGTAGTGCCAAGAGCCGCTGAGACCATAAAAAATGTTATGTTAGATAGATAATGACAGTTCTTCATCGCGCTGGGTATACGAGTCAAGTTAGTAAAATGAATTTGAACGCAAAAGTTCAATAAATTGCAGTAGAATTCAAGTTTGCCGTTTAACAGTTGTTGTCTATTGACTTTATAGTTCACAGATAGCACCGTGTATTGGGGTGACCGGTGTAAGATTGTGCATTCCTTCAATTAAACCCTTCGAATCTTTATAGACGGCAACAGCAACATTCGCGTTATTCCCATCGGATAACGGATAATTCGGGTGCCACACTTCTTTAGGTAGAGAAGAAGGTTGATTAGAAGCCTCTAAAAGCTGATTGTTCTGTAACAAATGAATAAAACAGTTTCAAAACAAGCATCTTGGACAAAGTATGGTAAGTTCGGTTGCATGAGACCACATATTATGCGTTAGAAACAACATGCAAATGAGTGAAAACGGGTAAGTATGGTGGCCACGATGTCATAGTGGTTAGACAGGGGTGGGAAAGGTTTTGGAACCAGGGGATAAAAATTTTGCCCACCTACACTGGCGGGCCATGTAAGTGTGACGTAAAAAGTGACATTTTATGAACAATATTTACAGTGTTACAAAAGCAAACAGTAAGCCTCGTGCCAAAACTAAATTTAATTGCAATCTCAACAAACTCCGTGAGCTGTTTTTTTTTAGCTTAATCATCAAAATTTGTTTTATTTTGTTTATGGCCGCATCAGGCGGGCCAGATTGAAGTTCCTAATGGGCCGGATTTGGCCCGCAGACCGTAGTTTGCCCGTGCCAGGGTTAGAGCGTTAGAGGTAACTATGTTTTCATTGAAGATTACATCTCAGGTCCTAATTCCATGCCCAACACACCTCACTCAGGATGTTATAGATTGGGATAGCCAATGTCGAACCTTACGGTTCTATATATTGGGTTTCGCTAATTATCCAAGTTACCAAAAAATTATAATGCACCTGTAGCCCGACCGCTATTTATTAATTTTAACAAACAATCGCTATCTAAATTTATTGAAAACCGGAGTCGAAGTCAGAATCAATTTTTCTTCTATAGCTTAGAATATATAATTTTCTCGGATACTACATCTATGCCAGGGTTCGCAACCTTTTGTCGCTCGCGGGCGAAAATTGAGGGTTGCAAGACTTGGCGGGCCGCACATATTTTTAGAAAGTTAAAAACCGAACGAATAACCCATGAATCACAATTTTTTCACGCAGATCAGAAGTTGAAATTTTAGATTTTAAACAGCATGTGAAGACTGCGACAACTCGAGAACTCAATTCGGTCGTCTCACTGAAAGAAAAAAAATTACAGATGACATTCAATGTAACACTTCTTGTTGCATCACGCTTGATAGCTTTTCGACCTCAGGCGGCATCCTGGATGAAGTTAAGATTAGAACATTTTCTAAATGGGCACCACTAATCCGAGTTCTCAGATTGTTCTTTGTAATGTTCATTTTCGAAAACAATTGTTCGCACGCATATGTACTTCCAAACATCGATGTGGATTTTTTCGCATGGTTTGTCAAATTTGGATAGAGATTTCCTTCAAGAAGATATTTTTTATAAAAATCAAGCAGTGATACATTTCTCAAATATAATATAGATTTTATTTCCTCATTGGATTGCATCTCAAGATGCACTAAGCAAATCCTGCACTCAGCATCAACTTTTCTGAGTGTTGCCATTTGTCTAATTATGATTAAATTGTAGGCTCGTTAAACGAGTAGCTAGCTGTTCATTAAACTGTTAGGTTATAACCTAATCTGCACATGTCTCACAATAAATTCTGTTACGTAAAGAATATAATCAACTCCTCGAGCGTGGATTAGAGTCGGTGGCCGTTGTGAAGAGTCGCGGGCCGATTATTATACACCGCGGGCCATGGTTTGCCGACCCATGATCTATGCTATAAACTTTACAAAATGCCGAGTACTTGGCTTCATTTATGACTGATCAATCGACCTTATACTTCATCCCTGTCCAGACGCTATACCACGCCCAGCCAGTCGCCGCTTTTGGACGTAGATAAGGGAGCAGCAACTGATACTGTGTGAGGTCGTAAATATTCGCGAGTTTTCCGTTGTTCCTTGATTTGCAAATTGATTCAGCATTGTTGAAGGTGACGTTGTTCTTACTATACCTAACAATTCGGTAGCATTTTGATTTGTATGTGACGTCACA
This sequence comes from Styela clava, assembly GCF_964204865.1. Lineage (NCBI taxonomy): Eukaryota > Metazoa > Chordata > Ascidiacea > Stolidobranchia > Styelidae > Styela > Styela clava. The sequence continues at coordinate 10,096,107 of NC_135254.1, forward strand.
TTTATCTAAAAACAAACTTATTTTTAATATTTCATAATAAAAAAACGTAAATGACTTCAGAACATGACGTGACGCTCCAGAAGTATGTGTACCAATATGGAGGTAACTAATTTTGTTCACCTACTTTACATCAAGTTGTGTAAAGGAACTGAAACCTATGTACAGGGGTATATTCACTTGGCTAACAAAGATAGTCCCTGACTCGTAATAGAACTAAAATAGGGAAAATCAGAATAAAATTATGACCTAATCTTAACCTGGTACGCTTACTACGGGAGTACACACGACGTCATCAAATATGCGATTAAAATGTTGTCTGTTTCTTTACTCGATTAGACTTTGCCTAAAAACATTGCTACCTATTGACTGTAGAGAGAGAAAATCGACAAAACGAACTAACATATAATTTTAGAGATACGGAACTAAACTGCTTTGAAGAATAGCTTCAATACATGGTTAATGAAAGAAGTGGTAATCGACTATTGGTTGGTCTGACCACCCAGGAAGGACTAACGGCACAATCCTTGAAATGTTTTGTTAAATCGATGTTGGATTCAAACCTACGTGTTTTTCAAGGGTGCCGCTTAGAGAGACATGGCAATAATATGCCATATTGCTAACTCGTAAAACATAAAAATGTATTTACTTTGAACTGGTGTCTTCTTGTCGACGCTCTTTCTTATCAGACTGAGAATTTCTGTAAAAATTTATGTTTTTGTGCTTTGGAGAGAATAAAATCTTTTAAATTAGTTTTCGCCTAATCGTTACACCGACCTAACTTGTTCGGCCCAATATGCTAACGCTATAAAAAGCAAATACTGGTATGATGCAAATATTTTTGTGAAAGGAGCTGCGAAAAGTCGTGAATGAAAATTGCCAACCTGTCTTTGCATGAACTAATTGGGCATTAGAAGATGGACGAACTTCTATGTCTTAAAGATAAACTTGGTTAAAGCGTCGGATTTGGCTAATTTAGCGTCACAAATGGAGATCTCTGGTTAAACATCCACGACTGAAAAAAGTAGCTCATTACCAATCAGTGTCTGCTCATTCAAGTTCTTGTTCGAAGTGAAAGGGTCTCACACAAAATCATAGTAAACTGTTGAGCATTGCTTTACGACGAGTCAATGGTTTTACTTTCGTATACAAATACGGAAGTGGGTTTTTAAAAAATATGTCATACAGTGGACGAACTCACCAGATGCGTCATTTACCTGTGAAATCAATTCGAAATATAGATGATTAGTGAAATGTTTATAACATATAATTTGTTTGAATTATATTAGATGTGTAACAAGCAGAAGTAGGACCAATAAAGTCTTGTCTACTCGGAGACAAAATATTGATATCAATACGGGCGCCATGGCCCCTTGGTTAGAACGCTGGCCCTAACAATTCCGAGTAAACCTACCAATTGACACTGGGTGTAAAATTGGCTGCATGTTGATAAACCGAAAGATTCCGATTCTTTCAAAGAATTGTGGATAAATACTTATTGGCGACTGTTTTTCTGAAGAGTGGATGTGTAAAAAAAACTGATAAAAAAGTAGGTATTTATATTTTACCTCACAATCTCCAACGCGGACGAGTTTGCCGTTCACGATCTTGGTAACGCAGACAGCTGTTAAAAATAATAATGATATTCCTACGTTATATAAAACAACGACATTTTACGCCTATATCGATTTTGCTACGTCGCTGGTTGAATGCGATATTTTTCTGCAGCATTCAGAAATCTCAGATATTAGTACTGCAAACCAGTGATGGGTGTAAACAGATTTCTTTCCAATAGGTATTGCAAGATCTATTGAAGCAAATCTTACCTGGTAATTTTTCCGCAAACAAGCCACAGATGAAAAAAATAATGAAAATAAATTGGACGAATTTCATGTTCAATTCGAGCAAGGTGTGATGACGCAAATCAATACTTGCTATAAAATAAATATCTGAAAAATATTCAAAGTTATTATGAATGAGCATCGACGTGGCTATGTGTTTTATAATTGAATTTGATTTCACAACGTCTGCCTTTCACACACAAGCCGGAATCTTGTCGGCAATATTTACTCCATTTATTACACTCTGACTGAGGTGACTGAAGTTTGAACCCGCATTTATTAATCTGTGATTAAACACCATGGTTCAGTCATTGAGTAGAAGTGATTAAGTTCAGTGTTAAGTAGAGTGAGATATAAATAAATTTGAACTTAAATAATAGTTAGTGACAGTGTATAAAATATTAGACGAAAAAGCACTAAAATAATTCAAGTCTGACAACACAAAAAAAAACTAATTCCAGAAAAAAATGTGTTCTTGAATAAAAACTTCTTGATACAGCAATTACGCGTCAATCGACTATGGCGTTTGAAGCAGGACTTTGGGAACATACACTTAAAAACGCTTAAAATGACCGAATTTGAGATTCAGTGGGAAATAAGAAATTCACTTTGAAAGTAAGAAATTCATTGGAAGTATGAAATTCCGACTACGGGCAGTTTGAAAATTCGATTCTAGTTCCGAGTCTAGCGACAACATGACGAACTTCCTACCTCACAGCCGCGATTTTACGAATTCGTTTGGGTCATTCAGTTTGAAGAGAAAAGCTAAAGCCTAAACAAAGTCACGCCATGCATTAGTAGGCCTATTACAAGATCATTGCAGACTATTGCAGAATATTTTCTGCGCATGAGAGAAAGAATGACAAAATCAAAGATTTGTTTAGCAATAAGCCAAAACGCCGGGCTTTTTCTCAACAAGATTGACTCGACAAAGTCGATGATTTCAAATTGACCTGAACTAACCACAAATCTTAGCATACATTTCCACGCCAACTCATATAGGCCACTCTTCTTATATTATCTTTCCTGAATTTTTGTCCCATGTTTGCAAGTTTTTTGTACCGCGGCGAAGTCCAAAATAATTTAGCCATTTTGGCTAAAATCTTTTCACTACACAACTTCTTGTTTCATATTTAATTTAGAATCACGTTCATGTGTGATACAAGACGGTTTCTTTGACCAATCTATCTCTCTGGTATGCACTTTAACAATATTACATTCGTTCTCTGCAAATAGCAACCTTGACCCAACACGTATTGCAAATATAATTATTTGAATCAATTTTGATGTTCGTTTTTATACTACGCTCATTCACGGCTTTCGTTGCAAATCATGGTCCCCACGACGAGTCACTGGTATCTATAACGATGTGTGTAACGAGCATTTTATTTAACGTCATTTCCATCTGATACATCAAAATAAAACTGCTCGGCTGAAAATACCAAGTTGCACCAAAATTTATCATTGAACCATTGAGGTTTGTGCAGTCAAAAACTCGCTACTGCATTTCACGCGATAGCAGCGTGACAGAAAAGATATTCATTGGCTTGTTTTATGTGATGCCGCGTAATATATGAAGATATTCAGTCTGAATCGAGTATAGGGCCTAAAAAATAGTGCAAACAAATCAAGCTTATGATACAATTTTTCTAGGAAATCTTGGGAATTTTATGATAAAATTACGCACTGGGAATTTTTTCAAAAAATTTGTTTTAGAACAATTGTTTGATTTGTTTGAATGGCTGTTATATTTGCTTCCTTTGTTTTACATAGGTTAAAAATGATGGATGTAACAACTGGTCTAATCGATTTATACAGTCTTCATACGTAATCCCTCTAAACGCCACAGTCAGTATCGAGGGCTAGCCCGTATACACGCATTCTCAAGCTGTAGCACAATGATCGTCTCAAACTACCCCACCACGCGTCGGAGTTGATACCTGGCGGTTTTAATTAGGCTGTCGAATGCCGGTCGCGCACCGTACTGCAGTACTGCAGCGAAGTCTCTTTAACCTGTAACGGGAAATTCCACCTGATACACTGACAGTAAAACTCACTGTAGAAGGGCTGTCTGAAAGTATTGCGACAAAAACAATGTTTGACCAGTGGATCGAATGCTTGTGCATTCATGTGATAATGAATTTGCGTTTACATTCTTATTTCCCTCATTATTTCAATAAAAAAATACAAAAGAAACATAAAAATTTTGATTTAAAACGGACTCTTTCTTTAAACAGGCTGTTTTTGAATATTAATGAAATAATGAAACTGTTGTGTATCCAAGCACTTTTATTTATATACGTCGGGAAGTTTTTGTTCATTAGATTTTGCGTCTATATTTTGTGGGCAAATTTTGAGCATTTGGTCATAAAAGAATAGGAGATATAAATTCGCGAAGAAGGGCAAAAATTGATATATACAGTTACTTTTCACGAAGCTTTTGTAATTGACCCACTACCGTGTAATATCGGTAGCTCTTCGTGAATAAGGAAAATATTTCGAACCCCGCAACTTATTGAAAACATTAAAAATTGATAATCGAAAAATCAACTTTTTTTTAAAGTTTGATGAATTTATTAGTTTTCGAAAAGTAAGTATTCTATCCTTTTTCACAACTAAGCAATCCCAAGCCTCTGTAATTCAAGCGTGACTGAGACAACACAATACAACTTATCCTACTTATTCAATCATGGGTAGCTAACTGCGAGAGAATTTTAATCCCAGTCTAACCTTTTGATAAACATGATGCATACGTGGAAATGGACACATGGCAAATTTTGCTGCAGCTCATTCAAAATTGTGACTGAACGACGGGCTACCGTTCTATATTCACATTAAAAATCTTCTTTTAAAATCATTTAGAAATGAAGCAGAAACAGGCTGTATAGTCCAATCGATAAAATATGTAATATAAAGTTGAAGCATTCCGAAATTACAAAAATAATAGACTGCGAACTCAAATGACTGTCTTGCATAACAGCCAGAGGAAATAACGAAACGGATCAGTGCATCAACGATAGCATGACATTTCCAGAAATAAAACACAACGACAGCATGCAACAACCTAACCCCTAGAAGGAATGTGTTTTATTGGTAAAAAAAAAATCACGTCATACAACTGGACAAAAACAAGCATTTTAGTGTCACGTTTCTGTCTCAGTATATATTTTCGTCAAATTTGTTTCACAAACTCGTGATTACATATTCAACGAATATCGTCACAATCTGCGTTCTTCACCTTTATTACGATGATTATATGTGTTGGGAATAAGATGGGTATTAGAAATTGATCTTCGTCAACCTCGACAATCCCTCGCCATCAGGTCGAATAAAAAATGCACACGCCAAATAAGTTGGTTGTAACAAAATTTAAAGTCACTGCTATTTGAAATATATTCTAGGATCTAGGATATTCTAAATATAATTTTATGTAGCATTTTTGTAATAAGTAAATACTTTTTTGGCCGCCCTTAAAAGTGGTAAAACAGCTTTCAATTATTATTCTAATACTTTTGTTCATTTCAATTTCTTATGTTTTTAATTTTTCCTGTCAAACATTTCCTGTTGAACTTTTTTGGAAATTGGGAAATATCAATTTCCTATTTTGAAATATTACAATTTGCCAGATTATTAGCTCCTTTTATTAGGGGTTTGAAAACAAATAATCATTTTCATCATCATATACTCTCATTTTCACCTATTTTTGCTTATTCTAGCTTCTACGCCTAAATAGTTCATAATAATTTCGAAAAGAAGAATAAAAAAAGAACAATAAACTTTCAAGACGTGCGCCTATCGATAAAAATTAAAATGACACTTTGACGATAAAAGAAGGATTCGTTGGACGTGGTGAATCAGATACAAATATTTGAATGTTTCAGTAATATTACTGAACTACGCAAGTAATTGTTACTATTTGTACGGTATTCTGGCGTAGACAATCATGTACAAATGCATAGTTTCGCTATTTTATTTTACATTAGACAAGTATAGACTTGCAAAGTTGTTTGGATAACACTCAAAACCGTCAGGTAATAGATTTACTCAATTTTGTTTTCTACCCACTCAAATTACTGGCATTTTCAAAGAATTAAAAAAAATAGTATAGTCGCTGCACCATAAATATGTCATCAACAATCGATAGATTTTATCCCTCTAGTTTCATCATAATAGGAATGGTCAAAAGTGTTTTACTCATTTTCTTTCCAATGTCTTCAGTTATCTTATATCAAGACTCAGAAAAGTGAAACGTAAGTAAACATTGTCGCTGTAGATCTTTTGAACATTGGGAAGAAATTCGAGTGGTTTTGGATATTTGATGTAATTCCGTCACGTATTTACTTAGGTTTATATAAAAGAATTAATATTTTATTCATGAACAATATTTAGTACATTACCAAGCCTCACTTATAAGTAATTGACCACATTGTCCGAGCGTTTGAACAATTGACCCTCATCACTGAGAACTTGTGAGAGGGCTCTACTGCTTAAATGGGAGATCATCATCATAATTCCATTTTTTGTTCATATTTTTAAAGTTTTTATAGGTATTCGTTACTGACCTTTGCGTGACAAGGGCTTCAAAAAAAGGAGAAGCTTTTCTCATTCAATCGTGAAGTGATCGTATACATTCTTATAAGAACCATGAATGGGCTGTATTAGCTAATAGTCTTGCAATAACAAGTACTAGCCTATATTTTTGAGTGAGGTTAAGTCGAAATAAACAGATGGAAAAAATGAGAAAATGAAAGAGACAAGAAACCTTAATTTTGTACACGTTAAACAATAATTTGGTGGAGCGTGAAGGGGACTTATCTACCTACGTAAAAGTAGTCTCGTAAAAGGTTTTAAAATAACTATGTGAGATGATGTATATGAGACCGCAATAGAATAAAGGTGCAGTATAGAAAATAGGGTACTTCCGTACTGTGTGTACCAGGTTAGGGTTAGGCCATAGTTTCATTCCGATTTTCCTTATTTTAGTTCTATTACGATCTGTGTTAGCCAAGTGAATATAATCCCTGCCCATAGGTTTCCGTCCCTTTACACAACTTGATGTAGAGTTGGCGAACAAAATTAGTTACCTCCATGTTGGTACACATACTGCTGGAGCGCCGAAAATAGTTTGCTTTGCTTATTTCTGAAATCAATAATAAGCATTTTGTTATCAGAAAAGGGGGAGGCAGATTATGATAGATTTCATGATTTCGAATTACAGTCATTTTGTGATTTTCCTAGAATGGTGTTTTCCAACGTATTGGTTGCGATCCAAAGCTGGGTCAGCTGGAAATCCTCTCGGGTCGTTTGTTTTTTTCAACAAAAACTTGAAAGTTATTGATTTTGTTTTCAAGTAAATTTAGCTGTTTTTTTTTATATATTTTATATTTAGTATTGACGTGTCGCTTATTGGTAATTATATACGTAGGGAGTATCACAACATGGCGGCATCTATTTTGCTTCAGTAAAGCGCCGCCACGATTTCAAAAAATCGATGATGGCAAACAAGCGCAGCTTTCCTTCCCGCTTTGGAGTAATTTCCGTCCCAAAATATAGATTATACTTTAGTTTTAAAATTTACAGATGAAAGTAAATCCTTCAGCAACATTCAAATATGTGTATATAAGGATAAACCGTATCTCAGATATCCCTATAAACTTTGATTAGTGAAAATCACTTAATTTTTGATTATTCGATTGCCTCTAGCTCCAATAAGCTATTGTTTATAATCGCGAAGTGGTGGAAGATTTTAAAAGGTATTGTTATTAAAAAATGGCAGTGCCTTTCATCTGCAAATAAAAGCCATAGAGACATAGAGGAACACAATTATAATAATTGTTTTTTTTATAAAACCCGCATGTTTGTAACGGCATATAAGGCGGAACGTTGAACTAAACACAAAGAAACAATGGCTTGAAAATACAAAGTAGAAACCGTCGGAAGCAACGATTGAAAACGAATATTTGAAGATTTGAATTAGGCCAAATGCTGAAACAACTAAACCAATCGAATAGCGCTTTTTTGCATCAGAATTCAGAAAAGAATGTAATCAAGCCGTACGGCGCGACACACTTACCTGACATGTAATGGTTCACAGTGTACTGCAAAATTTTGTGCCTCATCTGGGAATAGCCAAATGCAGGGCACCTCGCAAACTGGATGTTTGGCGCTACAGCGTGTTTATAGAAACCATCTCGATTATAATCCTGAAAAACGAATATCTGTACACAGTGCCCAGATATAAGGATACTCCCAATGTTGTATTCTAGCAATATAGGAACGTATACAGGGGTACTGTCTATAATTATACCTGTAATTTAAGAATGAATGCACTTATTATATATATTCCTGATTATATTTGTAAACTGTTACAAGTACCCTTAAGTAGCGAAGTAAGTTCGATTCAGACCATATTAAAAATATTTTCAGAGCCGAGGATGAAATTGTATCGGTTATAATAAGGTGGCATTATTAGTTTCTTGTGGCTTTTTTTCGGAACTCCATTTTCCATGTTTTCAAATTCTTGCGGTGTTGTCATTTGTACAAACTTTTTACTTGTTGTGTTTGTCCTCTTTTTCATTTGAATAAAATTAATACGTAGATAACATTTCAATAAACGAACAAGAGTCTTAGAAGCCCATGAGGTATATACAGATTTTGTTCCAATTAAAACAAAAACTTGACAACCTGAAAAAACAATCTGCTCGCAGAAAATAATACTTGGAAATCCCAGAAATACGATTTTCATATGATTGTGTAGAAGAATTTCCGTCTATTCCAGATGATATTTATCTTAAATAACATATCACCAAAATAAATGGATAATCAACGCGTTGAAATAATTGTTATATGTTATATGAATGAGGTATATATATCAATAGTAAAGAGTTGCTCATAGCAGCCATGTTTTTTTATCATCTATATTAACGTTGATTTAATTTATTAAGAATGAAATGTTATGTTTGTTCAGTGAGATTCTTACAAAGACCTGAATGACCATCAGCAATCTGCCGTTAACGCCACGTCATATTTCAAAAAGGCTTTAAATATTCTCAACAATGATTGTCATAACATGTGAGTTTAGTAAAACTAATATGTTAAAAAAAACATTGATTTGCTAACAATGCTAATAGGGATTTGGTTCAGATTTTCGCCGGGACGTAATAAATAGGAAGTTTTTTTAATCGCCGTTTTGTGCCAACCAGTGACTCAAATAGACGAGGGATTGAATATGACGAAATGAGTAATTTCCGAACTTTCGCTAGGCGCGTACGATTGAGAGATTACGCTCTGGGAGTCTCAGGTTAGAGCTGAAAAAGTGAAAAGAATGCATGAGAATAAATGAAATATAATCAATAACTGGCTAGAGATGAATGTTGCGTCGTAAGCGTTTCTAAAAGTGAAAAGCGAATAGGAAAGAAATAATGCAGATTGAGAAACTTGAAAGTTTTCGAAATCATCTAACTGGCGCATAATTTGGGAATATCTGAACTGAAAAAGGAATTTTTTAAAGTTCTAGGCCTGGGGCATTATTTTCTTTATATTTATTTCAAATTTATGTATAAAAATGCATGCAAATAAATTAATGTTGGTGTGCAGAATTTTTTTTAGATTACCCATACTCTATTTGTCATATATTTTATCATAAAACTTTTTCATTCACAAAGGTCAAGCTATCGTTTTTGTTCGAAATATTTTTGTGGCATTCCTTTTTCTACATATACGCGGTGTTGTATCTGCGAGTTAGAATGGAAGCTACAGTGACATCACAATACCGTATTTTAGCGTATGTATTCAATGTTATTTTTAAATGAATATCTCTTAGTAAGATCCTAATATTTTAATCAATTCTATTTTTAGCTTGACCTGGGAATGTAATCGACTTTTCAATTTAATCAAATGATTGAAAATTCAACTCTATTAGCTTGAAATAGTTGCATATTTTTAGTCTAATATATATTCTAAAATATAGTTGTTTCTTATTCATTTTCTTTTCTTATACTAAACTGTATTAGCGCTGTAGGTGTCGCTCTTGAAGATCTCTCAGGTTTCTCACGACCCAGATCACACAATTAACATAATTAGTAAATTTATTTGTTGTGTATCACTTTTCCATACACTTGTTTTTTTCGGGATAACAAAAAAAAGTTTGACTGACTGAGGATCAACTTATAATACCCGCTATTTTTATGAAGTATTTTACTTTAGGCCGTAATTTGTTGACATCATATATTTTATACATAAAAAATGTTTTTTGAAATAATTTACCGAATAACAACAATACGACAGACTTCGTTGACATCTCAAATTAAGGCTTATTGTACCATATCATTATCTCATAGCGGGTTTGTATATTAGCATCGAGCGGAAAAAATTTATTGCGAAGATATTATGGAAAATGCAATGATCTCATAACTTTACAAATTTTCTCAAGGTTTTGTTTCGAGATATATAGTGTAAATATTGTTTTTAACAAAACAATATTGCTTTAACCATTTTTTAAAGTTGAATTTTAAAGATAAATAAGCTAAACAGAAATTCAAAAATTTAACGTCTGAAAGTTTTGGGCTGGGTAAGATTTTTTTTGCTGGGAACGTCGCGCAATGACGTATCATCCTAACCAACTCCAATAAGTCAGTTCAAGATATAGAATCTTTAAAATTATAAGCAAACTACGTTCGTAACGCAGGACTTGTTTGCGTCATGACGATGAGCTATTTTCGTGGTACGGCCCATCCTGTAATTTAAAACGTTTTCGTCTTTTATTTCCTCTAAAAACAAAAACCTCGTGACGTTCTAATGAACGTGTTTTGAAACATTTAACGACTGTTCAGTTTTATACGCTTCATTTCCCAAGCAGAAATGAAGTAAATTTGGTTGCGAAATCCTCTCTAATTTCGATTCATCCAGAAACCCCCCATATTTCATTTTAGTTTTGTTAACTGTGTGGTAGAAGTTCTTCGGCCCGATCGCGTGGAATGATAGAAGATCTAATGAGAACGAAATACGTGAAATGTGTCTGTTGGGAATGTTGCCAAAAACAAACCGATATAAATGAAGATTTATTCGAGCGCCGAAACTAGTTCATTTAGTTTATACATCGCAAAGAAAACGGCAGTGAAATACCTTTTTACGTAATACCTATGCTATTTACGTGAATTCCATATCTATAGAATTGCGAGAAAGCGGGCTTCTGTAGGCATATTTTAAATAATATTTATTAAATAGCATGGCTTAGTTTTTAACAGACGGAGTATGTATAAAATACAGAATGAAATAAAAAGTACTTTTAAAAATTGTCTGTTTTTAGCATCTTATCAAGCCTATCCCAAGAATAGTCCAAATACAACTTGACAATTCATCTTATTGTGAACACAATGGTTACAACGAATATAACGGTTCGCATTCTTTAAAATGTGTGCTAAATTACATGCAATAAATGTAAAAATAACTTTTTAGATTTATCTAAACTAAAAAGGTCTTAATCTTTGGAATTGGTCATTAAACAAACAATGGAGATTTACTATTTGGTTACTGTTCTCTTTATTGCCGGAGGATTGGCTCAGGATTATTACCCACCAAATGATGGATGTAAGTGTTCTTTAATTCGTGTTCTATCTATTAGTTTAGTACTTAATAAATATTTCCAACAACTATCTTCAATATACGAATATTTTTATAACAAAGAATAAAATGTAGAAATCCCTTTTACATTTTCATTTCCATATAAAAATATTCATTATATATATATATATACTACAATTATGATAATTCTAAAATTAAGGAATTTACTTTTTTGAATATTCTATATATTTTATAAATCGATGGTTTTGATAAGATAATTTGTATAAATTTAATTAATTTTATTCCCAGATCTTTCAATTTTTGTTTTGTATATGCAATGTTTCTGTTCATGTCATCAGATTTGATGCATTATAATGGGATGGGCAAAAAACGTCGTTTGGTAATGTTTTCTAAATTGGTGTTTAGACCATGTTGTTGTCGGGTCAAATAGCCGTTATCTCTTAATACTGACCATATCAATAGTTAGCAATAAAAATGCCCGCGTGCGTACTGCTTTATCCAACAATTTGCTAAATTTTAAACTTTGCGGCGATACCAGACAGATTTTCTGTTGATACAACCATTTTGGCCAACTAGTGTACCAGAATTGCAAATCCGAATTACTTATTAAAACATGTAGTAGCTTTACAGACAGACATAAATAACATCCAGTCACTGTATTAATTCAGTTTTGTGATCGCTACGACACAAACTGGCAGAAAATTGATTTGGCTTAGCATTTGCTGATAAATTTTATTGCATGTTTATGGAAATTTGGGGTTACAATTTTAAATAATTTTCAGCTCGATCAATTTCATTTTTACATAAACAGTGAGTACAAACATCCCGGAGTCAAATTATATCAGTCTAATAACCTCACGCACCCACACTCAAAAATAGTTTAATTTTTTGTAAGGTAATCAGATTTGAACAAGGCTGGAAATTTCTGACGCGTTAATTGTACTACTAATTTCGGTTATATATAGCAAACAACGGGCGATATGTTGTGTTTGATAAAATTTGAAAGTTTTATATTGTCCAAATTATCCAGGCACAGCAATGTTGCCAAGACCAAACGCGACGCAATGGGCAATGAGTTCGAACGATATGATGGCATCATGGGTATGTGATCTCGTGGAATGGAGATGCGAATTGAAAAAATGGTTGACTGAATACGATACAAAATGGTACGGAATATATTTTGTGAATTTATTTGTAAATTGTTGCTTTCTAATATGTGCATTGCTGTAGGGGAAATCGTAAGACACGGCTGTTTTCTATTGTTATTATCTTTTATTATCAATGATTATAAATCTTTTATAGGATTACAATTCGAGCTTCTAAGCATAAAAATAAAGTAAATAATGTTTATTTTCGTTAGTATTCATGCTCTGCATATACGTATTTAATTTCAATAGACCTTCAAGTATGGTCCTTGTGCCCATAAAAATAATCTTAAAATTAACTTATACTTAACTTTTAATTTATAATTTATAAATCTAGTGACTACACCGGCAGCGGGATGTACGTGGGATGCCCGGATATGGATATGTTTGATTGTGCGTGTGGGACGCAGACCTGTCAGTATGACGCCTTTCAATGCCATATCTGCGTGTGCGAAGGAGGAAAATTCAAACGTAAGTCTCTCTCCATGTTTCTTAGTTCCATGTAAAAGCAATTTCAATGTCAAAAAAGTGTTTCGAAAGTGAAACAACAATAGGGTAAGCATTAAAATCCGACAAACGTTACTCTACTGATATATAACACAACCGGGGATGGCAAATATTTTATTATTCCAAATACATTCTGAGAATATATTTTCGAATATGAAATATCGATTACATTCTAAATTTGGGACAATTCATGTGGAACATTACATAAATCACAACAAATCCATGCTTATCATATGTAAAGACGTAAATATAGAGGTCATTGTTTTCTATATTGTGTTATAACCAGTTAAGATATAGTACGTTTAGATGCGTTCGTCTGAAGGCTCAAAATTTCAAATTTTTTCAATAGGAATAACCTAAATTTTTCCTAAATTCAAAAATTTCGAAATTTTGGTTAAGCTTTTATTACTTACATATCGGAGCAAATGCAAGTATATTTTACATATGTTTTTATACAAGTATATTGAAGTCGTGACCGTAGTTTGAAGGGAAATAACATAATAATTTACAAAACATCTTGAATGCAATCATGTGATTCTAAAACCATTTTGAAGGAAGGCGAGGCTGCTGTAAATAATGAAGGGGTGTTGACTATTTCGTGACAAGTGTGTACACCCTATATTAGGCCGCTCTTTTGAATCAGTTCTGGGCTGTTGGTCAAAGACAAAACATTTCGTGATGCTTAGAGGTACGAAGCTGCACGACTCGTCTTTATTTCAAAATGCTTGCGGTCTGACTGCGGTGTAAAATAATAGCTTGATCTAGCGATGCGTAAAATGCCAATAGCAGTTGTAAGGTATAGCCGCAATTTCAAGTGGGTGTTGCGTGTTGGCGATATAGACATTTTTCATTTGTTTTTATCGATATCAAGACAGCTTTAAAAATCACTGGGTGGACACACAGCGGAGTAACGGTTGTCCAGAGTACACTGCCCGTACGCTTTTTCATTAATTTATGGTTTTGTTCTCAATACTGTCATTTTGAGGCGAGTAGGAATTGCTTTCACTTGAATTTGTTAGAAGCGTTACGATATTTATTGTATAACTTTTATGCAATTTCCATTCAGATGCAAGTATGATCCAGAAGTTTTACGGCATGGAAAGAGCAGTTTACAGACATGCAATGGAAAAATACCGCAGTTGTGTACCACGACAGTAAGTAATCATACTGAAACCAAATTCTAGTCCAGTCTCTAGTTTTATACATATCCTGATTTTTGTGTCAGCATTGCAGATAGACATAAAAAGTATCATTAAACGGACAAACTGAGTATATATATATCGTATTTTACGGTCCATGAAGCGCACTTCAAATCCTCATTTTCCCTCAAAAATCGATCGTGTGCATTATAAGCCGGTGTGCCTCATGCACGAATCAGGTTGTGCTTCATGCTTTATTGCCTACACTCAAAACCAATACGGGTGTTATTTTTAGGAACCATTGTGTCTTATAGTCAAATTTGACTTATGTAGAGGGAGAAACGCAAACGAAGTCATCCATTGACAGTGCGCCTTATAATATGGTTCGTCTCAGGATCCGTAAAATACGGTAGTGATTTTTTAAGCGGTATTTATTGTAGCATAATGTTTCATCACAATTCTTGATGGTCTTGGTAACTTTTGCATTTCAATGGCATCTCGTGATTTTTCTGAAAGCTGAGCATCATATACTATTGGATGAGCATGCCTTACAATGGTCTCGCAGGCAAATGCTTATCAAAATGTTTTGAACGAGGTGTTTTACGCTTTTACTCAGAACTAAATTCTAGACATTCAACCACTGATATGTTAATAGCTACTTTTTGACCCTAATATTTCTGTAATATTAATATTCTTCTTCTGAATATACCTTGCTTACTACATGAACGCATTTTTATGTTACTTCTACTGTAAATGCTGTTTATAAATTACTATTTTATATGTTTACTCATAGTATAAATTATTTATAGATCTGGATGCGACGACGATAGTTCGGGTAGTGGCATGGGGAGTGGAATGGGTAGTGGAGATTACATGGGAAGTGGTGATGGCATGGGGAGTGACAGCGGTGCAGGAGGCGACGACGACAGTAGTGCAAATGACGGCAACGATGACGACCCCAACGTGATCGCATAGGGGCGTATATATCATAAAATAGTTTCACTTTTGCTCACTAACAACATTCATACATTTCGACTTCCAGATGAAAATCATTTTCAATGCTTGACTAATTATTTTTATTGAATTATGGCAAATGTAGGGCTGGGCATTTTCGAACACCTGATCATTTCAGAATCGAATCGAATATTTTTTCCGAATCGAATCTCGAATAGTTGGGAGGTATATATTTGTATGCGACTTTTTTATTGTAATTGGTCCTGTCAACATATGAATTACTGAAAACATAGGATACATCACTCAGGCAGATTGCTAAGCGTTCACACACAATAAGAAACACGTTACTCATATGTATCAAGAGTCATATGTCTGGATTGCGTTGCAAAAATATGGCTTCAATAAAAAAAATACCTCGACGATTCAATTGGCGGAAAAAAAAAAGATGGCGGCGATTCGAAATTTTGCGCTGAACCGATTCGAATAATTTACTATTCGATTCGATTCGAAAGCCCAGCCCTGGGCAAATAAATGTACTTGTTGCGGGACAGTTATTTTGTTGACTATATTAACTAATGATATCTGTTTTGGATTGAAGTAACTGAGATTGACCAGGAAAGTATTATAAAATCGTGTTTTCCGTAACGATAGCGTCATAGTTCCATGCAGTTTTATATTTTTTGTTTATATCTGTATACTCTCGCTTTTTGAACATATACAGAACAGCGGTCATTTAATGTTAAATATTACAGTCATTTATTTGTTGCAACAAAATTTAGGAAAACAAATTTAAACCATAAAATATTGAAACGATATTATTTTATACAAATTTTGGTGGACATATAAATGTGCCTTTTCAACACACAATCGATTACGTAATGCAGTAAAATATGAATTTGATGTAAATTAGTCCATTGCAAAACAGTTGAAATACATTCATGGTTCCAAATTTCAGTCTTGTTATTACAAGTTTGCCCGTTGAAATAATATGTCACGTATCGGATGCTATACATGCAAAAATAGCTCATTTTTTTCCTAATTCAATCATCGTTTAAAGAAGATAGAAAAAGAATGAGGCCCTTTTGCAAAACTAGGATAGGCAAAAGAGTGAGATAAAAAAAAGACTTTAGAAAGTGAGTAATACAGAGGTTTGTCAGATATCTTTATAGTTATTGCGCTGTTTTTGTAGTTACTAATTTCATATCTAAAACACCCCGTTAGTAAGTTATTCGGTACTTCCGTAGTGTGTGTACCAAGTCAGGGTTAGGCCATAATTTTATTCCTATTTTCTTTATTTTAGTTACGAGTTCGGGGACTGTCTGTGTTAGCCAAGTGAATATACCTTCAGCCCACATTAATCAGTCCCTTTACACAACTTGATGTAACATAGGCCAAAAAAATTAGTTACCTCCATATTGGTACACATATTTCTGGAGCGCCGGTTCTTCGATGTCAAATGACCAAATAAACAACCTGGCATTATTATAAACCGAGTGAGATTCCATCATTCTTAGAAAAAAGATTAAGACTAATTGCGAAACATATTGAAAGTCAAGCACGCATAAATAACAAAAGGTACTGCAATTGCGTATAGACATTGAAAACATTCAAATTTATATCATTTTTCTCCCATCAGTTGGGGATGTTTCACTATGTCAGTTAATTACGTTAGCAGAAAAGAGTTGTACAAGTATGTAGATGTAGAATACCGATTTAGATATATTCTATCGTTTGTAATCGATGTCTATTCGAACCTCAATCTAGCACGTTGTAAACAGTTGCAGAAGAGCGGGGTGAATCAAGGGAGTCGCAATGTCTAGTATTTTATGTAGAATTTTGTAGATCCTGACCATTCGTGGTCATTTCTACCATCGGACAAATTGCCTAATAAACCCTGGGATGTCAAAGCGATTATGTGTGGTATCTCATATTGCTTTAAAATTTGTTCAATACTGAGAGCGTATTGTGAAATCGTAAAATTTTATGGTTATCATATCAGTCATTTGCAATCAACAGAATTTGACTAAAATTGTAAAAGAAGAAAATACAATAGCCCTGTTGGTCAAACGAAAAAGCTATTGCTCCATCTGAATGTATTAAAAAGGAAAATTTTGTCGGGAGGTGAGGTGGTATGATTGTTAAAACACTAAATCATCAGCCGCAAAAAAGTTTACTATCATGGTTAAACGCGAATTATGTTAAAATTGTGAAGTAGTTTTAAATAACACTCTCTTGGTAATGGTTTTTATACACATTCGAAATAAAAATTCAACCACGTATAACGATTTTAATTCAACACATTCACGAAAATAATAAATCTTTTATCGATATCTCAGTCATTCGCTGCTACGGCTGCCCGTATCGATAAATTAGTAACTGTGCTTTTTTCATCATAACTCGAATGAGTTTACCGTTACACAGACACACACAACGCTTTCGCTGCCACGGGCCACTAAAGTGGCATAAGCAGCTGACTCCCTTTCTTGCACAATATCTCGATGTTGGATGGTGGATCGATGGTTGATCGATCGACGATGGATCAATTTTAACAATATTCCTATGGACAGAAACTGCAATTA
This sequence comes from Styela clava, assembly GCF_964204865.1. Lineage (NCBI taxonomy): Eukaryota > Metazoa > Chordata > Ascidiacea > Stolidobranchia > Styelidae > Styela > Styela clava. Next base: position 10,113,851 of record NC_135254.1, read on the forward strand.
ATTGCCTTGCTAACTGACAAATAAAAATACATAATTGCGGTTTGAAAATTTTGTGAAAATGAGCAAATTGGGCCGAAGAATTTTACAAAAAACTCGATATTGGCTATGCCTGGTCCTTGTGCGATTATATCCTACGGTATGCAAGATAGAGTAAAGTACTCACTAGAAAATTTGTGCACTGTTCGAATATCTTTCCATCGATTTTAAAATAACTATTACATCTTTATTTGTCGCTGAGTTATAGCCAATTGAGTTTGCCATCTTTGTATGTCATTGGTATCTTCATGGTTTCATACGATTAAATTGCGTAAATTACGCATTCGTCAAGGTCACAAAAAAGTAAATAAACAGGAAATTGAGGTGAAGAAACAGTAGACAATGATGAGGAACATGTGATATAACTCTGCACATGGTGCGGGACAGAGGGCAAAACCACAACTCCTGCCAAAATATTTGGTTCTTGTTTGTCAGGATTCTCGATCCGAACATTGCACGCAATCATGATATTTTTTCGTAGAGTTGGCCAGTGGTTCCTTTGGTGCGTTTACTAGCAGTTGGCATGAGTTTGGCAAACCTATTTCTGAGCGAGGTTTCAACAAGTCAAGGCATATATCGGGGATAAAATCTTTCAAAAATTTTCCATCTTTCCGGACTCCACTATACAGAATATGTGCATTTACCATGAAAATGTTTATCAAGGCATCGAAGATTCGGAAATACCGATATTCCTCTGTGAGGGAACAAGTAAGGTTTCATTTTATGCGATCGACTTTTCACGCTTCTAGTATCGTTTCGTACAGCTTTTGAACGAACTTCTTTTGTAACGTAGGCGATTGTGTGAATGGTGGATAACATGGCCACTATCTACGTACCATGCCAAGTACAGGACAAAATTTGGTTCCATCGCAGGAAGACGGCATCATCGCTCTTTTTAAGTTGGCTTTTCGTCATGTTTTTGAACGAACAGGGCATATCCTTTCTATGATAAGTCCTGTCCTGGCGTCACATCCAATGACGTTAACCGCGACGCACAACTGGCGGCCGCGATATCGACGACACGCACGGCGACACGTTGTAGTTACGAAACAACGTATGATCATCATCATGACGTATATAGGTGCGTCAGAGCGTCGTTCGACGGTAACACAGGCAAAAAAAGGCAAAATTTGCTTACTTTACCGATATGTGTTCGAAAAATTCAAATGAAAACATCATGCGATTTTTGTTTATGAAAAGTTAAATATCTTGGTTACCCAACTGTCATAACTTATTTATTGTTTTCTTCGAAAAACGGCACTATTAATCGCTTTATATTTGAACACATTATTAATTATATTTTTTCATTTATCTTTTTAATAGTGCCTTATAGAAAACAAATAATCCGATCATTAGATAGCTCTGAAGAAACTTAACAAATTTCATATGTAGTTTCTTTTTGTGGCTGAAACGGTTTTGAAAATATACCCGTTTGAAAGCATGACTCTCAAACTTCGGAAAAATGTCAAATATGGCTTGGCAGAGAAAGCGTTAAGCAAAGCAAATCGTGATCACCAAACTTGGGAGAACACAGAAAATGAAGCGGTAAAACTGGCGACCATTTGAAAATATATTTGAAGGCTATATCTAAAATATACTAGGTAGACATGGCCGAATAAGTTCTGCAATATAAATCGCTGTCATGCTTTCAAGGTTTTGCGATCAAGTAAACGTCAATTATAATATCCGGAACACTAATCCCTACAGAAGAGCTGTCAACTAACCAATTTACTGGAACAAACATGTTGAAGTTTTAAGACAATAATTCTCTAAGGTATTAGAAAAATCTTCAAAATATTATAAAAATTTTGGGACGGTTCGTCGTTCAACGAAAGTGTTGTGATTCTTTCAATACTGCTCACCATGTATTGCTCCAAGTCAAGCGCAATAAGGGAGCATGGAACAAGAACAACTTTACTCCGGTATCGAGTGAATGTTTTCTATATATCGAGTAGCAGTACAAGCGTTGGTCGGCAATAAAATTCTTTTCTATATTTTGTATTTTTGGTACTGTGAAGTAGACTGTGTTAGATTGGAAAGGCAAATATTACTAGGGGTCACATAGAATTGTTTCATTACAATATGTCAGTGGTGAGCAGCCGGTTTATTCATATGATATCTTTGATTTTGGCCTTATGTGAATTCAATTTAACTGAAGCCATTATCCTATTTTCAATATTGTTTCTATGAATCTCATTCAGATATTGAAATCATTGGTTGAATTTCAACTGAAATTTAATAAAAAAAACTTTGGTAATGATATATGTGTTGACTACGTCGCGATTGAAATTGTATAAATAAATAACTGACGAATGCGGATTTTCATTCTTGTATTACAACGAACATCTGTTACATAAGTAGAACAAACTCAACAAAGTTCAGATAAGTTTAAATTTTATTTTTGCTGTCAGAGTTTCAGAATATAATATTAACAAAAACCAATATTGCATTTTATGGCTCAAAGTATCAGCTATACCGTATATCTTCATCTTAAACTATAGTACAATAGATAGAAGAGACAAAAAAATGGATCAAAATAACCAGAAAAGTATCGGTATAGCTTCACAAAAGCTTGCGTCCCAGAAAAATTAAACAAAATTTCGGGAAAAACTTTTGACAGAAATAAAACGACAAGAACAGCTTAAAGTAGAATGAGGTGACTGCTTAATAAACTAAAACTGTAATTATATTTAACGACATTTATAAATTTGCATGTAGAAGTCAAATTAAATAGAAAATTACAAAGAATTGCAGATACCGTTCTACACCGTACCTTATAAATAGTCCCCAAGAGACAAAAAAGGCGATTGATTACGACAACAGGCGTAAAATTAGATTAAAGACTGCATATCGCGGTCATTCAAAATTTGTAAAAGACTTGAGAGAAATTAATATATGTGGTGATTAGTTATTAAATTTTGCGGCAAATTTTTTATTGTTCCGTTTAAACAGCTTTAATTAATGGAGCATTAAGGTACATATATGCTAGTCTTAAAAATTGAGTGTTAAAATGTCAGGACTCAGGGACTTTTTTGATAGACCTTATACTATAAAATCGTAATAAATTTTACTATTTATTCGTTCTAGGATTAGACAAATATTAGTACTTTGTTTACTCACTCAGTTTTTAAACTTTCTTAAACTGGGCTCTCGGCCGCCTTAGTTTGTTACGGAACGGGTCACGATCAAAAGCCTTCGTTTGGTGTCATTCGTGATGTATACGCTAATTCAAAGTGAAGTTTGTTCAATTCTTGGGCTTAATGCATTTAATATTTTACTTTAGATATTAAACGAAGCGAATAAGTAACGATGGAATCCAGTTAAAAACAAGACTCTGCTTTTTATAACAAAGAGCAGGGAGTTTGGAAAGTCTTCAAGGGGGACCACGGTTCATGGAAGTTTAAAAACCATAAATGATTATCTCAGTTTTCAGTTTCTTTAATTTTTATTTGATTGGATAGGTTTCGTATATGATTACAATATTATGATGTCGTTATTTGTCCCGATACTTTTACTGATAATCAGTGATTCTTCGTCTCAAATGATTGATATATCAACAAAAGTAAAACTTACTTCAACCATGTGTATTCCTGAATGTACTTGCGGAATCGTAGGAAATATTTTACAAAATTTCGTAGCTGAAGATGCTAAAGATATAGATGTTTTATCAATGGAACTTTTAAGATCAATGAAGAAAGAATTTTATTTGGGATTCAGTGAGTTTTCCATCATCTGTCCCAAGCATAATTTTACCAAGATACCGAGACTGCATTTTATAACGGTATGATCCTATTTATATATAAGATTCAAATTTGAATTAGAATTATTCAAGTAATTGCTTATTGAACTGTCACATGAAATTGGATTTGATTATTACATTCGGGAAATAGAGAAAAAACAAATCAATTTTATTTAATAATAAGATTATGCTACGAGTCCGAATTGTATGATTAAGGGGGGTATCAACTTGTTTTAATTTTCAGTGAAAATATATCATATCCTGCTTTTCAAACAAGTACGCAGATAAATAAGTTTACTTAATTTATAAACAAATTTGTTGAGTTGTTCAAAAAAAACTCATATATATATATATAATAGAATGCGTTATCCGTCAAATTGAAAGCGTGAAAATACCCTTTAAAGTTTCAGTTAGTAAATATTCGTATTTGGATTATAGAAACGACAGTGTATTTTATTCGTCCAACTTTATAATGGTTATCGCTGTGGTACAAAGTTTGCAAGAGAAATATTCCCTCGCAAAAAATTAGAACACGCACGGCATCTTTTTCAATATATTTTTCTTTGGTATATATTTGACAGTTAACACATCTTTGTAAGAAAAGCGGTGAAAAATACCAGGCTTGTTCATTTTTCTTCCCATCCCATAGAAGTTTATGCTTGATTCAACCCATGGGATTACCATTGGAATACATTATACTAAAAATTATAAAATTTATTAAAAATTGCTTTCGGTTGTATCCAGGAGGGGGCGCACCTGTTGCGCTACTCTAAAGAGTTTTCAGTGATCGGACAAAGGTTTTCCAATCCTAGCTTTTAACCTACGAAACTATAAGAGTGTGACTTGACTGATGGCTTGATTGACGGCAGTTACACGCCTTCAAATCACAAAAACTTTTTTCTAAGCCTGATCGCAATGATAAGGTGTATGTACACCATCCCAACCAAGTTTCGGTCAAATCGGCCGCCAAGACATAATGTTAATTGTTGTGGACGCCAAAAATGTAAGCTGATATAAAATTGTCCCAATTGCCCTACGTACCCTCCTTTCACCACGAGTCCAATTGTCTCGGTCCATCCCATCTCGTGGAATTCTCATTCCCATATGCAAGCCTGGAAATTACACGATATTACTACAATACACAGAGCGACATATAGGAACCCACAACCGTGGTGCAAATGCTCGAAATACATTTCCAAATTTCGAATGTTTAACGCATAAACTTTTTTTTTCAATCATCCATTGGAAGATGAATGTTTTGCACGATTTGCTATGTAGATATTTCTCATGTTTTTTTCCAGAATAAAACTGGCGTTCATCCAATAACATCAGTATTCATAATGAGATGTGGATTTCTTCGTTCAATCAAGTATGGAGATCTCGATACTAATTTTCAACTAGTTGATTTATCTCATAACATGATTGAAACGATTGCATCAGATGCATTAGGTGGATTAAAGAACTTATTGGTATTGTATATGTTTCTCGAAAGCATAAACATATTTCTATGTCAACACATAAGTTTGGATGATTGTTACCAGTTAATTATTCAGTTTTTGAATTTAATTTTTGCGCTTTAGTCGTGGATATGTCTGGTTGACGTACTTTCAGTATATTGCAATAAATTGATGCAGTGAAACATTTACTTAATCTAGAGCTAGAGTATGAGGTAAACAAGAGTTTTGTTTGCAATGGGGACACAAATCAAGAGCGCTCCAATCGGTAGATATTCCACATAAAAGACACTCGTTCAATTTATTGGTATACGGAGGAAATTCTTGTGCGGTAAAAATAGTGCAGCACTCGGCACAAAGTTCATATTAGTAACTACTCTACATCTATGTGGCCTATGCGACCCACACAGAAATATTTTATCGAATCATTTGAATCGAAATTTCAAGTGGAGCCACACCATCGTTGCGCTCAGATTTGTACAGATGAGTCTTATCCGAGCGCGGATTTGTTGATAACATGGCGGACCAGCCTGGTGGTGGTGATATAGGACATAGGTGACGATAACAAAATTTGGGATGAAGTATCGGGCCCAACGGGACTATAAAAAAACTGAAAAACAAAAATAAATGTCGACACTTATTGCATATTTAAGCTTTAAAAATTAATAAAAGATTGATCCATTAGTTACCAAGGAAACCGTTTATTTTCAACAGCAACCCAAACATACCATACGAATAACTTTAGCAAAACGATCCTTAGATGCTATCTTTTCATTCAGTTACTTAACCTACGCTTCAACCTATTGACGAAAATCCAGTTCGCTTTTGAAATTGTTCCATCAATTCAATCAACAATCGTACTAGAAGGAAATCCTCTCACTTGCTCGTGTGATCTAGTGATGACCGTGACGAAATATTTTCAGCATCCAAGCGGTGATCTGGCTGTGTGCTTTCTTGACACAAGGGTAATATTTTGGTAGTTAAAATCTATGGTGATGCAGTTCAGTTTGATCAATATAAATTATGCGTTAGATTTATGAACAATGCATTCTATAAAGTGAATACTATTTCACATTCCAATCTGTTATTCACTATTCATACTGTTGGTGAGTTTTGAAACCAATGGTGTCCATGAAGTAGAGTAGTAGACTATGTCTAAAATATATTTCTAAAAAAAAAGAGTGTCGTAAATCAAATATAGATTTTCAGCAATTTCAGTCTGATTCACTGCCATCTTTTACAAATTGTTGGGAAAACGGCGTTTTGATTTATTCAACTCAAATTACCGAAAAGGAATATTCACCCATTACTATTATATTATTATAAAACGCATTACTTTTTCCCAGATGGAAAACGCTGATGAAGCCAAGCAACGACAACGAAGGCTTCCTTCTGGTTAAGTAAATTGCTTTATGTTCACAAAAAATTTAACATTTTGACTTCATGTATGTTTGAAAATAAGACGGTAAAGTGGAAAATATCTGTAAAAAAAACTCACGTGAATTATGAAAACGCCTATTTTCTTTATCATATTTTTTTACTATCTATTATTATTAAATGCCTTGCATAATGCTTGTTTTAATTATTTTACATCAAATATATTTACAACAGATTCTACTCCATATGAAATATCATTGCTGAAATTTATTTCGGCTGATCTATTGCGACTGTGTCATGATAAACAGGTGAATTAGGATTGTTTTTGAATTATGTTTTTGTTTATATTTACTTCTAATGAAGGCATACACAGGAACCTAGTAAATTTCCATGATAAAGCCATAATAGTCGCAATATCATTGTTAAGTTAATTTTAGCTGTGTATGGCGTGAATATCGGGTACAAAAGGTTATGGTTGCGACTTGTAACGTACAATAAAAGGGTGTATAATCAGACATTTTAATATGGCGTCACTTTCAGAATTTCGCAATAGCAATTTTATTTTTATGCAGTTTTGCACGTTTGAATCTTCAGTCATAGTGGTTGTAACTTGCCTATGTTAAAGTCTATAATCCCTTCCCTTTGTAGAAATATAATCCCGGACTCATATAAAGTCAACTTGCTGTTATTTTTGTGAACATGAACATTGAAGCAACTCGCATTTGTGTCATGTAATACCAAAATTTTTAAAATTTATTTTGAATACTATTTAGTTTTCTATGAACGAATTCCTTCAAAATCATCGAAATGAAATTCAAAGAATGGTCGCAGAATTATCATATACTCGAATGTCGTCTGTTCATTTGGAGACTTTATCGGGAGAAAGATATAAGTGAGATTAAATAGAATAATATGTCCTAGCAAGTGCACAAGAAGCAAATGGTATAAGTTTAAACAGTTGTTTAAAGTGCAGTTTAATCGCACATGTATCGTCAGAATGCATCGAACATCTTCTACATTCGTCTATAATCAGCTATGAATAACCAATATGACCAAACAAGGTGTTTCGTGTTAGATTAACAATCTATTGTTACAGTATTATAGAGGTACCTGGAGAACACCTTGAATTATTTTTACTTATTCACTTTTTTTTTTATTTTATTTTCTATTTAGGAAAAATTGCGTGAAATCCATTGGACGAGAGTACACCGTTGATTATCCACTTCTTATAACAATGTGGGGTTGGTTTATGATGATTTTTATCGGATTATACAAGTTTATAAAAAGCAATACCCACGATTATAAAATGCATAAAGATTATTTGAGAAAACTTGACGAACAAGCTAATCCTGTCATAGGATCGATTCATTACTTTATCAAAGATTCTAGAAAAAAGAAGAAATATTCGAAAATATACAAATGGAAAAACTGAAGGATGTCCGTGAGCTTTTAGCCCTATTTTCACGATATTGCAAAAAAACGATGTGGCTTGTGCGATGGTAACAAAAGTAAAAAAATTCAACAATTTCTATTTATTTACATGAATGTTTGTTTGAAAACGAACGATAAAAGAAGAATGTAAAAAAAGTACATAAAAATAATGTTGTCAGTTTTATTTAACACAATTTATTGCTATAAAAAGCTTGTGGGAAATCTACATTCTGGAGCTAACAACCGACTACCGTACATGCGATCATTATAAATATACAATTGTGGACAACCATCGACATCGCTTTCTTTGTTACATACTTTAAAAATAGGTTATTGTTTAACAAATTTAAGGTAACCGAGTCATGAATATCAAAATACCACCATCTAATTGTCGTTCTTCTGTAAATATAACAAGAGAGCAATGCTCAAATATATGGACACGAGAGCCAAAACGAAGTGTGGCAGGTAGATGATCTTTTACACTAGTCTACCGGTTCCGTAGTCTTCCCGACTTCGCTTGACCACCAGACAGCTACGATCACGAACGCGGAACCGCCAAGAGGTTCGCAATTTTTAGTTTTGACGTCATCGCATACTCAAAAAAATAAACAAAAATACTAATGAAAAATACTAACAAGGAACTACAACATAATACCAAAACGATACAAAGGTCCACTTCGGGTCTAATAACCCAACGAAACTGGATTATTGCATCATGTTTCAATGTTTGTAGTTTTAGTTGTGAAATGTTCATAAAATGATGATTTGGGTCGCGCTCAATAAAGTGAACTAGCTAGAACAACATGTACAACAGCACAGATTTACTATTATAACTAGTACCTATAATCTACCAGAATATAGTGGGAAAACATGGACGCTCACTTCAAATGTTTGATCTGGTCACCGTTTTATATGCTCGAAAAACTGACGTTTCCCACCTACTTCTTATTCTTAGATATCACAAATACATTAGTTACAAACATTCAGTAGCAGCCAGTCACTTTATGGAGTTGACACAGTTGCAAAGGCGAAGAAACAGCGGGTTTCTTAAAAGCAAAGAAAACACAATAAAGGTCACAATACATAAACTAGAATTCGGTTGGAAACCGAAGACTTATCGATCGGAGGTTAGGGAATCCCCCAAAACAGTGGTCTTACTCCATAGTGACACCGTGTGTCCCATCACTAATTAATTAATAACTCGCTAATTATACGACATAATCCATCCAAAATCAATAGGCTCCTGTTCCGAACTATGATGAATGCACATGCAAAATTTGGAGCAGATTCAACCTCGCTTTCGTGAGATATCGCGTGTATCTAATAGACAAACAAACAAACAAACAAACAGACAAATACCTATCAACATTAGGGTGACCATACGTCCTCCTTTTGGAGGATTTGTCCTCCTTTTTCTTTGAAAATTTTGTGTCCTCCGAGGACGCTCTAAAAAGTCAAAAAGTCCTCCTTTTCGCGGGATCAAATATTTGAAATTCTCTTATGATATACTCAACAGTTTTTGATGTGTTAAAAAAAATTCCAAAGTAAGTAGAGACTTGGAGGAGCTGTTCCAGAGGTTCGCCGAAGGTCCTCTACAATAGTTATATATAATAAAATCTTTCTAGTACCCAGCTTACTAATTAAGAAAAAATATCAAAATTACGATAGTCCGTCGAAGATATACAATAGTACACGTTTAAACAACTTGTGAAATGGCTCAACCGGGTGTAGCTTCGCGCAGATATATGTTTTACTGGACATGTCAATGACCGTTACATCTTGAATTCAGTAGGCCTACATTTCATTAAAACTCATATCAAAATGGCGCTAGTTCATAATGTAGGCTATATCAATTTCGGCGAAAATCCGTAAAAAAACGTTTTAATCCGCATTCGGATGCAGTTTGAAGTTTTGGACACGAATGACTTAAGCTACCAACATTTTTGAGGTATCATATCATCTTTCGAATCTCCAAAATGCAACTTTATACAACATAAGATGGTTGCTGCAACACCATTGTGACACAACAATCACTATTCACACACAGCGTATTAGTTAGTATCTGATTCAAGGTTACACTACAGTGATCATTTTAAATGACCTTGCAGAAAATAAGCTTCCCCTTTGTGAAGTTCTGATTGCGATCCTAGTTTCAACCTTTGACGGGAGCTTGCACAATAGTAGAGAGGTTCGGCAGATTCGCAAAACTTGCCCTAGGGTAAATGCATACTTGTTATGCATAGCCGTTTATCACGAAAAATCGTGTTGTTCTGCAATTTTTTTTACGTCATTTCATTTGTTTTTCGCAATTTAGTGAAGTTTTGATTTTGGCAGAAAATTTCGTCAGTAGATTCAGTAAAAACCCATTTTACCCAAGAATTAAAGCAGAAGTATCCGTGCCTCAGAAAGATAAAACTAATAGCGAAGCGGAGTGCATTACTCGCGGATACGATACTTTCGTTTCTGAGGTGAATAAAGGCAAGATTAGCTTACAGTTGCATGTTGACTGCAATGCATTATTGCATTGTCGTCACATCGTCTATTGTCACTTCTATATTTAAGCCTAGATATTTAGTAGATATATAATGTATATATACCAGGCACGGGTAAAACATGGTTCTACCGAATGATTTGTCCTCCATTTGGGGTTTGGAAATATGGTCACCCTAATCAACATACTCACCGATCTTAAGATCGATAAGTAGAAACGAAGCAGCGAGCGTCAAGTATATTTCGCAAACCTCAAACCGGCCCTTTCCAATCGACAAGTTCGATCACCGGTTGATACCTATTTTACTTGCATTTGCTTCACGGGGTTAAATAAAGTTTGGTGAGAGATTTTGCCTTTGTTGGTTTGCCTCAGTTCAACGATAGTACAAACAGTCCACGATACAGACAAATTTCGACACCCTTGCGCATCGAATAGGTGATGCGCATACAAACCAACAACAAAGATATTTCAGATAATTCGAAATATAATGGTTCAGAAATTACATTCATTTAAAATAAGGGATATTACGAAACCGTCAAAGGTGAGAGAGTAGCGTCGTTCTGGGAACTCAGAATTCCAAGAGTTAACATTGTTGTTTCCGCTTGAAATGAATTTGAATATATATATATATTCAATTGATTTGAGTAATAACGCTCATGACAAAAATAATTCATGCGGTATTGTGAATACCGTTTGGCATCCCGATCAACCACAATATCATCTGCAGTATTCATACTGTAATTTCCTTCATGACAAATAGTCGGAGCAATTATTAATACGTCACGCTTCCTGTGGCGGTAGTCAAAATTTCGCTTTTTATTTCTATTCTACGCAATGAACGATAGTGGCCTAAGATAAAAAATTAGCGTACACTGTATAAAATTATTTGCAAGCTAGCACGTTGGCTTTATTTCGAGGAACAGGAGAGAGAGAGAGTACCTGCGTTGGTTAGCCTGTCTATATGCGCAAAACATCACTTTATCAGGAAATCGGTGGTTTCTGGAAACATTCAAATGTTTGATTGACTATTGTTAAAAAAAATTCAAAACGTTTGTGCGTGAGAGTGTATAAAACGATATATTTATCACAGGAGCTAATAGGATTTACATATTTATCCCGGCAGAGAGGGTATACCGATTAGAAGGCTTAATTATATGGCGAACCATCGCGGCGAAAAGTCTAGCAATTCTCTCATAGGGGTCATTTGTTGTAGCTATGTATTTTTCTTCTATCTCATAAATGATAGAACTACCCAAAGCAACCACATTACCCTGTGTATAATAAATTGAGTGGGTCATGAACTTGACTCCGGAAACGGTAATCCGTCGTCAGTCCTCGTTCTAGTAAGGTCTCCCATCCCTAGAGAACAATGCGGTAGACTTCACATTGGGGCATCAAAGACATTCCTGGTGAAAATTCCATGTTCCCCGCCCTCACTGAGGGTGTAATAAATTGGGTCGTCAATTCTAACCCTGAAAGATTTCGGTTTTTACACAAAGTTGTATCTCGTTACATATCCACTTATCGTTAGGTATCAGTGGCTACTTATACAGGGCCTTGTTATGGGCGAAAGGCGTGATAAGGCGTCGTTTAAATATTAAATATTTCGCTACAGCGATTCTGTTCCTTAAATGAAAACCAGCATAGTTGAAAAAAAACAGTCAAACGTAACTAACGACTCCAATGTTGAAAAGTTGTTCAATTGAATAAAATCGATTGTTTGGACCAAACGCGACTAACAAAGAAATTCAAATCTACATATTTAACCAATGGTTCTAAGGCTAAGCCATACGACATAGTAAAGTGTACTGTAAGAACTGTAGCAAAGTACATTTACCGGGGTTTTTGTATTAAGATAAAATGTAAAGACGAATTAATTTATATTAATAAATATTAATTTTAGTCCATACGTATTTTCATTTCCAATAAGAGTAGGCACCGCGCAATTTATTTCGGATAGGACGGCGCAATAGCAAGGGCCACCACTGTGTATTAAGTAATATTATTTATATTTTTATAGATTTAATCACTAAGGTCCTGAACTGCTGAACACATCGACATCATGACATTTATTATTGAACATTGTATTTTATTTCTTTGCATAAATTCGACATTGGTTGTTTTGATGGTCTACATCACTATTCACCAAATTATTATATTCATAAGGAAAGGCTTCTACAAAAGAAAGATCCGAAGCTTGAGAGAGGTTTTGGAGACGTCGAATCTACCAGTCATTATGAATTTCACTCTTATTATTGCAGGATTGTTTGGTATAGCAACGATCATAGATGCTATCGTAATGAATATCTTCCTGTTAGAATGGCTGCATTGCCACGATGAATGCATACCTAGGGACACGGAAATAATATCTAAATATGATATATGTGAGAGATGTAATCATACACGCTTTCAAATCTGTCCAAACGTACATGACAACGTGTACGTTTTATACATTTGCTTTACAACATCTATCTACATGGTATTGTGGTTCCGTCAAACGATGTTCAGCACGGAGATAACTTTGAAGAGACTGTCGTCTGAATGTTTGAAAAAATTTAGTCATTTTCAGGGATTGTTTATAATAATTTCTGCTATTTTTATCGGAATAATTTGGATATTTTACTATTGTACATATGAATACTACCTTGTGACATTGTTTTTAGGAATTCAACTTGAAATACAAATTGGATTGCTTACTCTCTTTCTGATTCCTTTAATTAAGCACCAACGTAGCTTGAAGTATTTGCATCAGAATCAAAGACCTTCTGATCATCTTGTAAGACTCATGAAACGATCTATCACAGCAGCCATTATTGCTTCTATTACAGATATAGTAACAATGGGAATTGTACTCGCTTTTCACATCCATTTTTTGTCTGTAAATTCCTTCATCAATATGTGTTGTGTTTTATTCTGTTTTGCCGATTGGAAAACAAAATTATTTCCTTGTGTTGTGTTATGTGAAAGGGATAACGAGGCAGCCGAACAAGTTCCTCCAAATGATAACATAGCTGAAGATGCAGTGTAAATCACGATATAATCCCTGTTTTTGTTTTGGTTTTGTTGGTGACATTAATCGGGAATATTTTCTATTAATTTTACTTGAAGTTTCTCTTTTTTTAGTTATACTTGCTGTAAATATTAATATTTTGAGATCAAATAGAACATTTTGCAAATAAATTTGTGGATAGGATCTGAGTTTACGGGTCGGCTTTGTACCGGGTTCAGTTTGAAATCGACGAGCGAACAACTTGGTTATAACACCATAATAAGCTATCATATTGTATAGGTACCTACGTATACGATGTCAGAGATGTCATAGTCGAAGTAAAGTTATTTTTATAATCTTTTCGCAAATCGCATTCGAAATTACAAGTAATAAATAGGTATACATGCAGTTTTAATATGGATGAAAGTTTTACGAACAAGCCGATTATGGAGCTTATCGGATAACGATGAAAAAATAAGCATTATGTTCCAATCAAATTGAGTCCCAAAAATTTCGTATACTAATATAAATTTGAATTCGAATGAATACTTTAGGCGGGGCCGGATTTAGACGCTAAGAGACCCTCCAATACGTTCTGAATATATAACAAATAAGAGTAGTTTTAAATACAGTCACACTATTTGTCATATTTTACGATATTCGCAGGTATATGGATCTCCGGGCATTTCAATAAAAAAGAAAAAAAAAAAATTTAAAACGACTCATTGTTTTAAAACAGAATGTTTTTTTTTTAATTGATAAAAAATAAAAAAAATATTTAAAAACTATTCGCAATACTATTGTCAAGTTAATTTGTTAAATTTAGGTTTAGCGTCTACTGAATAGGACTACAGGTATAAAGAGACATGCAAAACACCAAAATTTACTGACTTTGTTAACTATGAATCTATAACTATTATACATGTGTCCATCAGCCTCTTCACAAATTATATTGTTAAAGCTGAATATATTTTGCTCTTCATAACTAATATGAGAACTATGCTCAAATATACGGACACAAAATCCATAACGAAATATTTACCATGATTTTCGTGGAAATGTGGTATTTTTTGTCCCTAGTGTCCCATGGGAAATACAAATGTGTGCTGTCCCATCCCATCCCATGGGAAGTTTCCCATGATTGTCATTAAATAAAACCTTTGAGATATAAATCAAAATAAATGATTTTCAATATTTCGTAATGTTTCATAAAGTTATAATTACACTCTACTTCACAATATATTTTTGTTCCAATATTATGCTAGGTTTTAGCCATTTTTACAATATCAATCAAATTTCCATGAATTGTCGTGTGTGTAAAAAAATAAACAAAAAAGTAAAAGCAATGCGTAATATTGTAATATTTTCAACAAGTGCGCACTTGCTGCATTGGTGTAGAGCTCCAATGATGTTATTATAACTTGTATGTATCTATCATAAATTGATTCAGAAGTGTAATAAAGCGTCCCTTCTCACTAGTACCTGACCTGTCGTTTTCAATGTATTTAACGAAGTATGAATTATCGTTAATAGGTGTTCACTTCTGTACACACGTACGGTGTATATGCAAAGCGACTTATGCATCGTGAGAATGCCTGAGGGTATTTTGATAGTAATCAAAATATTTTATGACCCATCCTTCGACATATTCGCACGCCTGTCATTTAGCGATTTGACATTGTTCCAGGTAACACTACGAAAGTGGTATTATTATTATATCATATTTGTACAAGGTCGATAGATACTCTTTTGATTAGGTTGAGTAAATCGAAAGGCGTGTATATCAATATTAAATGCACAGTATAGACATTTTGCATTCGATTCAGTATGGCTTCTTCATTAGTACTAACATTATTCGTAATGATAGATCGGCAAGAGGCTGAAGTTGGGCCCCATAGATAATTTTCGACTACGCCCCAACTACCTATAGTTAACTAGTATATATATATATATAAGATCTGATTGCGAGAAATGTTTGCTATTGTGCGAAAAGAGTGATTACTTTATGCTTGCAGAGGGAAGATTGTAAAGATTGACGGGCGCTACAATACCCTACCTCACATACTCGCCGGGATTGATATAGTTATAGATGAGGCAATTTTACAAAAAGTTGTTTTTGTGGGGTGAAGGCAAAGTGGTTGAAAATAAGCTGATGACAGTATGTTAATTTGTTTACTTAACGTAAGCCTGTTTTAGTCCGTGGTTATTGTCTTTGGCAAAATAGTATTAAACGTAATTAGATGAATATGATATCCTACAGTAGGTCTAATTACAAGATAACGATAACTCGATCCCACATGTAATGGGGCAGAATGCGTAAGAGCTTGAGGTCACTCAGGTCTTAATATAAAACAGCTTATCTGCAATCTATCTCGCTACAAGACAAATAAAGGGATTACAGGTATATTTGCTCAATAAGAGCCGCTCCAAAATGTAATTTGCCCTGCGTATGCTTCACGTTACTATTTGGATTTCTCCGAGTCATATAGAATAGGTGGGTCGTCTACAATAAATAAAGCAGTGCGAGAAATATCAGAAACAATGATACAATGCCTATTGTAAATAGCTTAATTTTCACTGAAATTTGTTGCATGGTAAAAAAAAAATTAGCGGCATATTTAGATAAAGTATTTAACTTAGTATATATATAACGAGTTCGCGATAAGAGATATTTCGCAGTTGTTTGGACTATATTTTATCGCGTATGGAAATATGAAATAAATATATTTTGATTCAGTTCAAAATAACATAGAAAGTCGTTCGCAAAAACTTCACATAAATCTACGTTGAATTATATTGCTACTTGAGAGTTCTACGTATTGACAAAAACAAATCCTTCCGGATTAATAAATTCACAGTATCTACATTCAAGTTTGTCGACTTGTAGAGATATCATACGACAGAAACCATGAGAGTTTATTTTTTCATCGAAGAGCATTTTCAAATAAAGACAGATTACCTCAATGAATTTGGATCGGCGGTCTAGATTTTGTACGGAACGTCAAATTCTCGAGAGGTTATCTTTCTGCCATAGCAACCGAAATTACAGCAAAAATACTTGACAGACTATGTGACATATATGAGCGTAATAGACTTTTTAAATTTAAGAACTTATTATAATTCTGCCTCATGAAATCCTAATACGAAATACGTAACAAAAAAATACGAAAAACTTTTATATCTTGTGGATATTAAAAGTGAGCAAAAAGTAAAAACACACTTGTTTATTAAAGATTGCAGTTCAAATTTTCACCAGTGCACTCGAATGAACCTAAATGTTTCGATAACGGTTTATGTCGATGTTCCATGTGATTGATTTATTTAAAATATATAACGCCGATGGCAAATTCGTTTATTTATATATTAGGTTGGTTTTTATCACAACCACAATATATATACTGGCAACACAAGACGACGTATCCTCGAAGTACCGAAGGTACAACACTAGTCTTAGTCACGCTAATACAGCGTAGAAATTACGTTTTTCTCGCCACTTTAACGTGTTGTGTTTAAGATTATAATTAACATGCTGATATATATAGAAACTATAATAAATAGATTATTTTAACTTAATCAATATTTTCTCCCCCGTTTGTTACAATTTAAGAAACTGTGAATTGAAAGATACATCCACAGAGCATGAGGATTGGAATTATTTAGGTACAGAAATTTTGTTGACAATCTGTGACATCTAAAATTTATATATAAATGGAAACATGTTGTCCCTATTTTAGTAGAAGAGAATATTTTAAGGTCGATAGGATATAAAGATAAAAGCAATATAGTTTTTTGGAAATAAAGATATTGGTACGCTGGAATGTGATGAAGATTTTTTGATCTATTTTCCCCAATTCGAATACTTTCCGCGCGTACCTAACATCTATTCATTTTTAAAAGTATATGTAGTGTAAATATAAAATGACCTTTGCACCGGACAAGAAATCAAAGAAGACTACCGTACTAAACTTATTGGTAAAGAAGAAGAAGATATCACACTATGACGACTTCGTTTTCGAGATCCCATCTTCCGAATTTATTAGAGCATACCTGTCTAACAAGGTAAAGTATGATAAGCTTTCATAAAAAGGTGTGTGGGTTGCCCACATTGTAGTAGCCAATCATTTGTCATCTGTCCACTTTATCGCATTGAAACACTTACAATAGAAAGGTTGGCTAATCAGATATGTCGTTATTCAGAAAATGATTTTATTAAAATCCCCAAAATATATTGTTCAAGCCATATAGTATGTTTAACTGCCTTCCGAATTCTCAAATAAAAGTTTTGTAAATACGATGTAGTGAATGTAACCCAAATTGCTTATAAAAAAGTAGGACATCTGGGAATGTGCAATAAAATTTATTTCATGCTACTATTCAACATAATCTTCAATTATTACAGAAAATTAAGTATTGAATATTGTGAAGTTGAAAGTAATAAGAATGTCATGCGAAACTGTAGCGTAGAGGGTAGGCGCAAATTTGTTGTCAAAATGTCACCTAAAAATGAACCCATTCATATTTCTCATCTTTTGTTTTTATTTATCCGATATCAGTTTCGAAGTTTGCGAATGACAATGGCTATTTTCATGTTATCCATGTACTGCATCACACTTGTCTTTGTGTTGAAAAGTCGACTCGATGCCAGAGGGTCAGCACTTGATGTTATAAACAAAATATCTCGACTATCGAAACGAAACTTGGACGATGAAATCATGTCCCAACGGAAAATACTCGAGGTATATTATATGTGAAAATTTGTGATTAATGTTGTTGTTAATTTCTATGTTATATTTTAATATTGATTTTAATCGATTGTTTCACAGAAAAAATAAAACATACCATATCCTCCGGCTTTTATTTTTATTTTCGTGCCCTTTAAGCAATTTCATTGTGTATTTTTAATTCCACTCGAAAGTGAAGTTTTCAGAAATATACTGCTTTCGCGGTGGTGATTTCGATTTATTTAAGATGCATTTTGTATGTTTATGTTAAAACAAAAACCATAAATTATCCATCGACTTATCGTGGTTGATAAATCAGGACGAAGGTTTTACATCAAAATACTCTATCCTTCATTGCTTCGATTTTTTAGTACTTTCACCGTCTATTGCATTTGAAAGTAAAATTATTCATCATTATTCAAGAATCATTAAAATTTTTGAGTGAGTATATTTTAATAGTAGACATGTTTAAAGCTGTGTATTTACGGTAACATGTGTATCTGAGGATAATTTCTGAATATTCCATACAAATACACTTGAGTGTATAATTTCCTAATTTTTTATCTCTAGGCAGTATCTCAATATGAAACTTCCAGCGTAACTCCAGTAGCAACAGTGTTTACAAAGCCTCCACCGATTCGACAAATAAAATTAGCAGAATTAAGAGAAATCCCATCAAATCAATATATCGCTTCAGTTTCATCCCCTGTTCTTCATAAGAAATCGATGTCAGCATTTGGTGCTTGGATGATGGTAAATAAATTTCGTTTGTGTAAGACCTCGTCACTGGCTCAAAACTATTTTCCAGTTTTTTCCTATCATTTTTTTGTAAATACACTGAAAATGTGAAATGCTTATTCTACACCGTGTTTGAATAAATTGAATTCCGTTTACATAAAACAAAAAATGCAACCCCATTCCTATTCCGGTTTTATACACGCAGGAAATCGACATTGCCAATAAATAAGTCTCTCTCACATGCAATGAAGTCTAACTGATATTAGTCAGTTCTTCCCAACATTCTTCAGCGACTCACATTTATTGCCATTTTTTTGTGTGACCCACAAGGTAGGGTGACCATCCGTCTTCTATTTGGAGGATTTGCCCACCATTTTCGTTTAAAATTACGTCTTTCGTGATCGCTCTAAAAAAATCAAAATCTCTTTCTACACGGGATTAAATATTTAAAATTCTTTTATGATACAATCAACAGTTTTTGATGTGTTAAGTAAGAAAAGGTTTTTGCGTGCGCAACACCTTATTCCCAATTTACTAATTAATTGTAGCTCAGTTTTACGAACAATTCGAATGTAGGAAGTAAGTGTATATAGATTAATAAAAATTGAGACGTGTTTACTTTCACTAAGCGATACATTTGTGGCAAAGAATTTTTCATTGTTAAATTACCATCCGTTCCGGAGGACCTCAAAATTAAGATAAGTCATAGAGAGGCTATGTCTATTTCGGAAAAAATCTACGAACAAACGATTTTAACCGCATTCGAATGCGGTTTGATGTTAGGGAAACGAAGGACTTCAACTACCAACATTTTGGAGGTATCATATCATCTTCCGGATCTCTACTATGAAATTTTCAAACATCAAAAAACGGTTGCTTCAGGCAACATTGTGATATATACTACAATGACTATTCCGACACAGGGTATTGGTATCTCAGATTACACCACAATGATCATTTCCTACAATCTTGTACAAAATTAGCGTTAACTTTTCGAGCATTCCTTTTTTTCTTCTATCACTCCCCCCCTTTTTTTCTAAGAAATTATTCATTCTGTGGCTTACATTACACGAAACAAACAAAGTTAGGCTGTTAAATTTAAAATATATTTACTTCTTAGCCAGTATTTAAAATGTAACTCATTGGACATAAGATTATCAATTCCATAAACCGGCGTTTTTGCTACTGTATACACGAATTCAACAAATTACTAATCAATCCAGTGGTCTACCTACATTTTCCAACATGTGGGGGCGTACGGAAATTATTACCGAAACACAGCGCATACTTCTAATTGTTTCGTAATGATAAAGCCACAATTTACCGATCAAATCAAAAACTCTATCCAAAATTCGTAAATACTTCGCGACCCACTGGTTAGGAAGCACTGGTGTAGGGCAATACCAGTATACCACCCTAAAAAAAGACCGTTTTTGTGACGATCAGATCGCAATCTAAGACGGCACCGTTATATTATTACTTTACGCAGGACCCAACTTCTTCAAATGAGACTATTTACGTGATGGATCATTACTACCGCAACACACATATCTTGTCTTTTAAAAGCCTGGACGATTTCACAAACAATACAATACTATCAGACTATGAAATTCCAGTTCAATGGGGCGGTACGGGTCATACTGTTTACAGAGGCCATTTATACTTCAACAGGTGAGAGTGGAAAGGTATTATTATTTGATTCATATTTGAATCGTTGAACGGTTTATCTGACCAATCACTGATATTTAAATCGAGAATCCTATAATTAGACACGAAATGTGCGCATGGATCGCTTTGCGAAATTATTCCTTGTGAAAAAATCCATTTTTTCTGCAACAAATGGACTAATCGAACTTACATTTGTAGTACCCAAGTACGGAAGGAATCGCTAGAAAGCCATTAATTTAATTTTTACCATTCATTTTATTGAACCTTTTCAAAATTTCTCTGAATTCAATAAGGCTCGACATTTCACCTATCAAATTTTAGCGCATGTGACGTTCTACCAGACTAGGATGGCACATTTTCAGCAAACCCGACGCTCGGCTAAGTTCGTACCGGTAACGATGTAAATTGATACGACGTTAGTCTTGTTTGTAATTTTATTTGGAGCATTTCAATGACTATATTTCACTTTGTAAATCAAATAGACTGTCGGTACTTTTGTTAGTCATTTGACTCTCGTGTCCATATATTTGAGCCTTTTTCTCATGTTTGCATCTACAGCAGTTTATCTCACGCAATTGTTGATGTGTTTTAACCACGAGATTTTGTGTGATGTATCTGAACTAACAGCGGTTAATTGAGGGCGTGCCTGGTGTGAAATTTTTCAGAAACGTCGTATTCAATCTAGCAATTATCGATGACATAAACCTGTTACTTGGCGCAAATGTAAACAACGTCATTGAAATTTTCAGGAAACGAATTGTTTCATTCTGATAATTAAAACAGCCGTGAGACAAGACATATCATGCCTGCACCGTGAACGTAGACCTATAATTGCCATCTCGTCCTGTTGTTTACATCTTATTATGAACTACTTTATACAAAGACTTTCAGTTGATTTATCATTCGTTTGAAATTCTGCTGAAAGCAATATCACACCAGTTAACAATGAGCAATTTTACTTTTTATGATGAATCACAAAACTGAATAGCTTGGTATTAGATTTCATTCAACCAAATTCAAATGTACACTAGAATACATCTGAAGTAAAATACGGCACAAATTAAATCTACTATCTAAAGATCAATGCTCAAATACATGTCCCTAAGGTCCAACGAATAACCGCAGCGCTGGTAACTCATGCAGACTCACACTGAAGTGTGGCTGATTATTGAGTTCGCAAAATTAAGACCAAGGACAGTCGTGACGTAGTGGTCACGCTTGAATCGGCTCATTCTTTATTGAGAAAAGCGATTTGTTACTCAAAAAGTCGCCGCAACAACAACAAGACAAACAACAACAAAGATTTAGCAAAACGATCTATACAGCCACTTCGTGACCAATAGAAAATCAAATGTGCAGTGTATTGCTTATGCTAGCCCAAGTGTGCGAACTGTAAAATCTAATGACAACAACACACTGCAGTACGAAAATTATTGTTGTCTGCTGTTGAATTGAATATTGTTAACGAACCAAGGAAGGGATTTATAGTGAGGAACATGGTATATTGGTGTCAAAAAATCTGCTAACAAATTCAGAATTCTTTCATTCCAGATACAATTCTTCAACGATGTGCAAATATAAATTTCAAACAAGAGAGATCATTTTGTGTAAAAATTTACCGAAGGCAGGGTATGGAAATATGGCACCTTACCAATGGGCAGGGAGCACTGATATTGATTTTGCAGCGGATGAATCGGGATTGTGGGTTATTTATGCAACCCCTGAAAGCAATTGGAACATCACAATAGCAAAATTAAACGAAGAAACTCTGGATGTAAGCTCGTTGAATGCTAGATAATGTTACGCATTTTATCTTTATTTTAAAAAACTATTCTCTTATCCACCGGAACCGATAACTGGACAACAAGAGGCAATATCATCGTCTGATTTCCTTTTCCGTTAACTTGGGATATTATAAACTATCGTAACTTATATTCATTATATATACATTGTGTTAGAAATATATGTAAAATTGGAAAAGTAATGACGTTTAATTTTAAGAAGAAACTTGATACATCCCCAAATTTCCTGTCATCTGTAATCTGTGGTTTACCTTCAGTGAACATATCTCAAATGTAACCTCTGGTGGCGACATTTCAATATACAGTATTAAACTACGACGCCGTGAAAAGACTTTCTTTATCTGAAATCTATAGCCCGACCCCTGCTTTTTCATTTGAATTTGCCATTTTGTATTTCTTTGTTATTTTAGGTTGAAAAAATGTGGATGACCAATTATAGGAAACGATCAGCTGCAAATGCATTTATTGTAAATGGCGTGTTATATACTTTGCACCGATATGATTCACCACAAACAATGCTAAACTATGCATTTGATACAACAACATCTACTTTTTTTTGGCCGAAAATTCCGTTCGAAATCAAGTAAGAAAGAATAGTTTTGTCATTATTACAATAGATCGTAATAACGGTACCGGGATGAGAGTGTCAAGACGCCCAGTGCAACTATAATATATTAACCGATTTCCATATCTTATCTGAAATAGGTTTGGATCAGTTTCAAGTCTCGATTATGACCACAGAATGCAGAAGCTATACGTATGGGACCGTGGTCACCAGTTATCTTATGACGTCACATTTAAATGAAGGACATGAGCGGCAGCATAAAAATAAAGATATGGATTTTGTCGATCCTGAGGGCATTGAAGCAAAAGCGTGCCCCGTGGTTGGTCTCGAACGTTCAACTTGTTTTAAGAGAAAGTTACGTTTCGAAAATTTAAACTCCGAGTGCGGCTAGTTAGTAATTCCATTTTTTGTCAATTTATAGTAATTTTATTACTTTGATAAAAAATGCGCAAAGCGTAATTAAAACAATATTTCTGTTATGCTTATGAAAATTTTTGCAATGTGTTGAAAATCAGACGAAATCAGACCGAACTGATAAAAACTCCGAGGACCATTTTTAGTTGGGTGCTTTCAGTCCGAGTTTTTAGTAAAATAACAATGGCAAAGGTTCGTCCGTGCATAATAATGAAAGTTGGGGAAAACAAGACGCTTAACAAAAAATAACATCGCGTAGAAATAAATAAAAATATATTTCGAAACGTATGTATATGATTCTGTCCACATTTACTTTATTTTTCATATATGATAAAAAAAAAACAGATCAATGATAAATTTGTTATTTTTTCTTACTGTGATTGCTTGCATTTGCCGCTGATACGTGACAAAATGCGATTCGTGTGGTGAATTAAATATTGAGATTTTCTTGATATGGTACCTGTTCATCAATCGGAGGAAAGTTTCAGAAATCTAGTTCTGTACACGTCGTCAGGCTGAGAAAACAGCAACTGCAGCAGGCTCCAGCTGACAACAAAGCTTTTACCTTGCAGTATTGATGTGACAATATTTTATTTGCACTGACCACAGACATGAAACTACAGCCTGAAATTCAAATTAATTGAGTTAAAAATTAGCTCATGTAAAATCAGGGACTCTGAAAACGGGCTCCGGCAATAACACGAGCAATAACCCCACATTATTGGACGTGCACTCGGGAGATTAATTCATACCAATCTCTTAATCCCGGTTGTTGGTGAACGCCTCTAAGTGCTAGGAACAATGCTTGCTCGCTAATAGCACACCGTGAACTCGCAGGTTTAAATCTTCTAAAACAGAGGTTTTCAAAGCTGGCCAAATCGTCCCCATGTGGGCGTTTGCGATAACTGTAGGGACGCTGGCTGCGAATTGAGCAATTTGGGGCACTGCCTGTCAGATAGGGCATTGTCAACAAGTCGGCCAGTTTTACATGAAACTTAATAAAAAGTTTGACATTTGTATCCTATTTTCGTGTTTTGTTTTGACCTAGTCTACGTTTAATTTCAGTGTTGGGAACTTCTTAGTTAATCCATTGTTATGCTTTGTAATAAGGCCTAATACCTGTCTGGTGTATTGATCAGGTTGACACTATATCGTCGTCCCCATGTGGGCGTTTGCGATAACTGTAGGGACGTTGGCTGCGAATTGAGCAATTTGGGGCACTGCCTGTCAGATAGGGCATTGTCAACAAGTCGGCCAGTTTTACATGAAACTTAATAAAAAGTTTGACATTTGTATCCTATTTTCGTGTTTTGTTTTGACCTAGTCTACGTTTAATTTCAGTGTTGGGAACTTCTTAGTTAATCCATTGTTATGCTTTGTAATAAGGCCTAATACCTGTCTGGTGTATTGATCAGGTTGACACTATATTAAATATTGCCCTTCTACGCTGTCGAGCGTGTTTCATTGTTTGAACAAAAATGTAGGCAAAATAGTGGAAGTTACCTACAATATGGACTTATTCCAGTCCGAAATCTTCTTTACTGTGTAAAGAAACATTTTCCAATGAGCAATGAAACCGTCAAGCAGTTCGTTCGATAAGTGTGCTTGTACAGTCCCTATTGGATATTATCTTATGGACGACTGACTAAGAAGACATGCTTAATTTCTTATAGTTCAGAATTTATATATATAAATTACAGCCAAACTTGGTGCCTACAAAGTATCAAGGTACAACATATTTATGTGTGGGAATTTGTATGATATTATGTTAATTAACTATAAAGGAGAGAGGACGCCGCACATTTGTGTTTTATTTAGGTAGTGTTGCGCAGGTATCCCGGTAGCTTAACAATGTACATTTCTTACCATTAGGAGACAAATGGGATGATAACCTACACTGATATCGAGAAGAGTTCTTTCTCTCCAACTGACAATTTTTAATAAGTCTGAAGCCCTGTAGGAATGAGAAAATTTTATACAATGGGGATTTCATGACGTGTTATCTTCGCTTTCGGGATACTTTAAAACTTAGAGCTTTATTAAAGTCGGTTCTCAAATTGTTGTTGGAGTCGTTTATCGCATATCACGGAGCACCAAAGGAATTTGTAGTTGATTTAAAATTAAATTCCCCACTCAATTTTATGTATGCATAACATACGCAAATACATTTTAATTGGATTTCTCTAAGTAATCAGATAAAGCGCAGGTCAAAGTTTCGGGTTACTTCTTCACATTAAACGGGTATTTTAATAGTTGCCATAATTGGAGTCGTCTCAAGAATATTGGCGCTTTGCCCTCAAGTCTGCTACGATGTTACTGTACAATACATAGGTCTTTGTCTTTCCTTCTTTTCTTACCGACTTTTCCCACTCTGGCTGACTACCAACACTGGACACCAGAAAAAAGGCACAAGGCACAGAAAAAAACAAAATAAACGGATAAAACAACACAGCTAAATAAATGAATAAAAATACCAAAAAAGCAGCGCATGGTTTCACATGGTAAATGCACGTCCGACACATGATTTGAAACACACATAAACTCCAAATGAACTTGCCGATAGGCTCAGTTATGTTAAGCATGAATCAGTAAAATAAATAATATTAATATTACCCATTTTTATGATATACAATGAACTTGGATAAATAGCTAACTGAACTTAGCACAAATCGATTATGTGTTGACTTTGCAACACCGGTTGTCAAAATCAGAATTTGTATGATGCGTCAAATTGAAAAACATTACGCTAAACAACATGTTGTTGCAAAGGGCATAATTGAATCATCAAATATTTCAAAGGTACCAGAACTGCGCCCACAACGTCTTTCCTGCACTGACATTGTCGCAGGCTCGTCATCCATCCATTACATGCAGTGAAGTCATTAGTCGACCTTACCTGCAATATAACTGGAGTGTAAGATATGGTAGGTTAGTTTGTTTTATCTGTTTCAGCATTATCAGGTAAATCCATTCGGATTGCTTTGCACGAGTCACTTCGATGATTATTATTATTATTCAAATTGTGATTAAATTGGCGGATCTACTTCAGGTCCATTACTCTTCAAGACACTAAAGCCCTGTGAAATTTAAAACTCGAAATTTTAAAGTGAAATTTGATAACGTCTACTTTTTCATTTGACTCAACTGACCAATTGGCCGCAAATATTTACCAATTCATATCGGTATCGGTTAGTGTATTTATATGATCAAAAAAAAAACTGGATCGATCTTGAGTTCATGAAGCGATAAGATTTGACATCCCAGCAGTTTTTAATTAAAATAGGAATGAATAAATGGAAAAGCAAATGATATTAAATCATTAGATGCATTTAAGTAGCACGGTAAGGGCAATTTACTTCAGTAAAGTCTAGTAACTTTCGAAAAGTCAACTCCAATGCCAAACAAAACATAGTCAACAAATTACCAGAGAGACAAACCTTTACGTCATAGATCAGTTCACCTTTCGATCAAGTCATCTGAAGTGGCACAAATGCAAAACCATGGTATATCTTAGAATTAATGTAACTAATTGAAATATGATATTTCTATCTCAAATTTTAGTGATGTAAATAATTTAGTTTTTGCCGAACTGCTCGTCGAATCGTTGATATACACTCTAGCACGTAATAGCTTACGTTGTACAGGGAAAGAAATTTTCAAGAACGAATCTTATTCATTTTCAAAAGTACGATCTAAGATCACCAAATACGGGACACGCAAATATTTAGCACTTCATTTAAACATATTCCTCACCCTTCCCTATTTTCTAAGTTTTGGAGTCTGGGCAACATATCATACCCTATTTTTCACGACGGTTTGAAGCATCGATGAGTCCATGTACAATCAAATATTGAATCTTTTTTGAACATGGTTTATTCTGCTTTAAATAATAAAACACATCCGATAGAATATGAAAATATACCTATTTATATTGATTGGTGGTGAACATAAACTTATTAGATTGGATTTATTTCAAATCTATTTCAATTTTTTTTTTAATTCACTTTACTTTTACAAAAAATTTTACATACCAATTATATATCAATTCTACAATCGGGTTATCTGTAGGCTCAGACCAGATCATATGCTAGGCTACTTCAGTGGCAAGATAAGCTGTAGATTACGAATTATTTAACATTAACGTGTAATACCCCTGTGAGGCGACTATCTTCGCATGTTTGCAAATGTGTTTTCTCCAGTCTATGATCGGTATTTCTTTGCGCAGCATTGATCCACACAGTTGTCAACCATGTAGTGAATCTAAATATGAATACTAGATAAAAAATGTATTCACAAAATGTTTAATTATCAAAATATGTAATAAGTTTTAAATAAAATGTTTAGCGTATATGTCTTCAATTGCGTACAATAAAACATAAACACCTTTACGTTTAAATGGAATGCTATTAAATGAGTGTTGCAACGTTATATTCATAATAGCCTAGTACCAGGAATAATACCAAAATACTTTTTAACACATTGTTGGTCGCAATTGCACGTATAGATGAATGGAACCTATAGACTAGGTATTAAAAAATTAGGTATTAGAAACTAGGTATTAGAACCTTGGGTGTCGCAGCTCTATAACCAGTTTTGGTTCTCCGCGGCTTCCCTTCCCCAGTAACTTAAATATCATTTTTTCTTTATATTTTTGCATGTTTTTTTTTTTTTTTACTGGTTGGAAAAAATAAACTTGACTTGACTGATATTGACTCACGTCACGAATGCAACCCACTGAAATGTTAGAAAAACGTGTGCATGAAAACAATAAATATTGAGCAAAATGAAAAAAAGAGTCTCACTTATTCGGGTAACCAAGACTCGCTCGATTTGTTCGTTCAACTTTGTATGCATACCTAAATATTTTAAAATATTCGTCTCATTTTATCTCGGAAGGTCCACAATTCAACTTTTTTGATTAATATGTTGGTTAACTCCGCGATCATCGACCGCTAAAATCTTGATTAGCCTGAACCCCTCAAGTTTTATAATTTTTTTCCATTTATAATACATAATACCAAGAATAGCAGAATTATAGCAGAACCTTATTATATCAATTTTAATTATCAAAAAACATCTGCTTACCCCAATGTTGCGTCGAAAGAATCAACGACTATGTTGAATAGCCTACGAAACAGATGAACCGTCCAACACGCACCGCAGTGACTGGTTGGAAAAAGCGACGCGCTTCTCCTCATTCCCGCCCAAACTGATTAGCGATATCACATAATTAATTAACTGTAATCAAATCGGAGAAAGAATTGAGTAATTACTCGGGTTACATAGGGTCGATCCCTTGGTCTGGCGACATCATGCTTCAAGAGATGTTTGCGGTAAACACCATGTTGGTGCGAATTTTACAAATAACAACGAATATTTTTGCAAGGTGCAAAGTTTGAATGACTTATGGTTATAACCAGTGGTGGAATTCAAATCTTTTATCAGCAGGTTCCATCACAAAAGTCATATTTTCCAGCCGGTTCTGTCACAAAAAGTCATGTTTTTTTTCAGTAATGCTAACCGGTTCGCTGATCTCATAAAACTCCGTTAGACGGTTCTATGGAACCGGTGCAAACCGGCTGAATCCCATCACTGGTTAGGCCTATAGCATAGCAATTATTGTCATTTGATTACGGTATTAAAAGTTTAAGTATATATGCTATTCCTTTTCTTCTTTTTCAAGTGGTACTTTATCTAAAATTTAGTAATATTTAAGACAAACTTTTCAAATAATATTCTGCTACTGGTAGTTTGAACCCTGGCATGTTCTATCAATGGCTCTGTTCCTAGGATTAAGATTGGCGTGAGTAGGATGCCCGACTGTACTTAAATTTATAATTGCGAGTACGTTAGTAAAGAATGCATATTAGTGCTATTGGTTTCCCATAATTCGAGTTTGTTGTTTTCTCTGAACAAATATAGAATCGTCGAATTATAGTGCGAGACATACCCAATACGTAGTATGATTTGTACACTGTACATATATATGGATATTAGTTTTATTCCCGTTTTTTTCGGTTGAGCCAAAGACAATTCTTTGAGCCAAAGACAATTATTTTAGACAATTTCATCGTTCATTTTGGTAATCCTTTTAGTATCGGATAATTCGAATAATTTGCTCGAATATCGACTCGACGTCGAAGTGGTAACTCTGTCAATTCTTGCTTTGTTTTCCTGGGAACGAAAATATTCAAGTAGCTGACGGAAGTTGTGTGCTTTGCGTTCCTCGAGAACGCACCGATAAATTTCGCGATACTGCGAAAGTATTATTACAAGCATTTAGACTTACCATCAACTTAGTGATTTACCAAGGTCTCCCTGTTCTTACTATTTAAACTGTGTAGGTCAGACGCGCCAACAAAACAATCGGATAGACTATGTCATAAATTGAATATATCGAAAAAAATTTTGTGAAGAATTACGGATCCTTGAGCGGTCTTAAAGTTTTTGCGGCCCTGGACTATGATAATGATGCTCCTTATTTCTAATTTCAAAAATAATGAGTAGGAATGAAATGTTGGTAATATTATGATTTGAATCATCAAACTAAGCAACCTAGCAAACCCTCTAGACACGCCACTAAGTTTCCAAAGTTCCAAATTATTTAAGGAAAAAAAGTCAAGCTTTAGATACGATTATAATCTTGGCACTGAAAACACTTGACAAAACTATTTGGAAAATATGAAAACACTTACGAAACACACTTATGATTGGAACTTGTATGCCACTTGTTGTTTAGCATTATGCAAGCGGTTTAGCACTTTGAATCATACTATAATTTTCCTGAATTAATCCCTATTCGTCGAAGAAGTCACCCATGTTTAGAGCGAGAGAATACAACGAGAGAGGTCAAAGTATCGCAACGAATAATTAATTTCAAGAGGTCATCACCAAAAATTTCAAAGTGAAAAACGAATCATATGGAGCCCACAGAAAGTTTCAAAAAAGTTCAAAGTCTCTTAGCGAAAAATACAATCTTTTATCACTGAAAATTTAAAGGCGATTTTTCCATACGGTAACAAGAAGAAGAAAAATACCAACAAGAACAACAATATTATATTAACACCGTGATATGATCCATTTCGTGTCCAATGAAGGACGGTTGGCAACCCTACATAGGACAGCTTCTGACTAAAATGAAGCCGGGTAATATTTGGTTGATCGCATTTCACCAGGCTCTCATCTCACTTTACCAGGTAATAAGTTACTTTTGGAGAAAATATTATAATCTTGTTTCCGATACCTCACTCTCGCACCGGGTAGCTGTGCTTGCGTGCCAAGTTTTCACGCGTGTCGGGGGTTGCCCGTTTCTGCATAAGACAAATGATAAATAGAAAATACATTTATTTGGACTTTTTAGTCAGCGGGCGTTTGTTAACAAATAAGTCGTATAAGAGGGCGTTGCTGCGAAAACGTTTGAGAAACGCTGCTGTGAAGTCCTATGTTCGAAGGGATTGCCAGATGCTGCTCGTCGTTGTGCTTAGACAACCGGCGGTAGTCGATCATGGATTTCTCAGTCACGTAAATCCCATGCTTTTGGAACAATTCGATTGTTAAGTTACGCTCGTACCAGACTGTATGAATATCCATGCCTTCTTTACTAGTTCAAAAGTAATAACGGACGTTTCGCTGATACGCTGGCTGACAAAACATCCAACCAGACGTTTCCTGAATTAGCTGACGACGAGTCGAGCAATCCTCTGCCTCTGCCAATCCCCTACACTCCTATAGGTTTTGAACCCATAAAGCTACGCAGGGTAATGAAAGCAATGCCACAGCGTGTTCTGCGAAAAGACAAAATACGAGCAATACAACGATTTTCCCCCGATCTTCCATTCGTTACCACTAAGACCAAAAGAAATCCAATATCCATAATTAATTTTATTATAAAAACGAAATTATATATATTTATATGAAACAAGATAAAATTGCCTGAGACAGTGATGTATGCAAAGATGTATTTAAACCTAATATATATAATAAAATACACTTGCAAACGAAGGAACTGTGTCATTAGATTACAGTATAATAAATACGAGCAGTAAGCAACAAACTATTCCAGAAAATAGTTGGGATTCGTTGACAATAGGTCAAAATGAAGGATTCTTGCCTAGCCTCGTTGATCAGTAGACGAGAGAAATGTTTATTCTTTTTTCTTTAAACTTCAACAACTACCCATGCTCTGTTCCTAATGATCTCAAGCGCAAATTTAGATTTTGAAAAATGGTCATTCATTTGCAAAAATGTGTAATTTATGCACAATAAAATATAATAATTAGTTCCTTGAAGAACATCTGGTCTTTGGCGTACGGTTGGTGAAAAATGAAAACTGATATATTTCAAAAAACTAATTGATGGAAAAAATTAATAGAAAAGAGTAATCGAAGAGTGCATGTAAATAAACGAGGTGTTGTTGGATATAAAATTGAAGAGTAATAATAAAAGTTACACAAAATTTGAGGAAAATACATAATAACAAAAAATATTATATTTTAAAGAAGCATAAAGTCGATTTTGGTATGAACAATGTTCAAAAATATTGAAAATATACGAAATACAAAGAAAAAATTAGATATAGGGGTGGTTTCGAAATAAAAGGAATAAATGTTACTAGTATAAACAGAAGCCACCATTGAGAAATGATAACAATATACATATTTCTACTTTTAACCCAAGATTCTCATAATTTGAAGCAAGCATTAAATAGGTGCAATTGATAATAAAATAAAGATCATTTCATTATAATTGATAGGGAGTTTTAATTTCTGTGTCCAACTTGTCCCTCTCTCTATCACACTTATCCAAAATTGTGTCATTGTTCTGAGAGTGCGGATATATTTATGATATGGAATCATGCTAAGCTCTGGGTTAGGATAGATATAGTATTAATAGGGAGTGAGATTCATACAACTGGGGGGACTGTATGACAAGTGGAAAGAAATGACTTTCTGAAACACCTGTATATTTCAATGTCAAGTTCACAGTTAAATCTATTTATATTCCTTGAAACAAGTCTTTCTTACTTTTTCAAGAAACTACAACAAACTATAAATTTGAATATCATTTCATGAAATTTTCCGCTTAACTACGTAATCACAAAATCTTCAGGTCTATCGTTGATACAATTTATAACAATATTAGCAGTATTACACTAAATCACCACCGCCAGGAACTAAAGCCATCTGTCTTTGCATTGCTAAATGTCCTATGCTTTGATCATTCGGATGGATGGGTGATAGTGAGCTAGATGGGGATATTGCATATCCTGTCGCTGTCGGAACATTTGTATGATAAAACGGTGAAGTCGAAGACGTCATTCTTAGACGAGGTGATTTTGAAGATGTGGTGCGAGTCGAGGAATGTTTCGTCGGTGTCGCAGAAGTTGAAAGGTCACTTGGTGTTAAAGGTGAAAGTATGGTGTGCGGAATGGAAGTTGTGTTTGCACTTTGTAAATTGCTTTGTGTGTGAGAATATGCAGACGACCTTTGACTGGATCCTTCATATCCGTGACGATGGCTTAAAGTATCTAAAATCGAGCCTGGTTTGACGCTTGGACCAGAAATAAGATCGTGATTTGCATCGATAGATTTCCGAAACATATAGGGCTTGGTTCTGTCATGGCTAACCAACTTATGTGAAGAGTTGTTTGGTACTCCTGAAGCATGTTGCTTATTTTTTAGTGAGTGCCTCTTCTGAGTTGGTGGACTTGGCGTATGACCTCCTGCTGTAGTCAAAGTTCTGAAGATGAAGATTTAATATTTATTAACAACTAGTCAAAGAAAGGCTTAATAATATATAGCGAAAAATATGATAACTGTGAAGTGGGTTTGAGTCAGGTTGAATACATTTTCAAGTAATACACGAATGTATTACACAAATTTGCAATGTTTGTAACTAGAAAAAAGGGTAAGAGGAAGAGGAACATTTCATATGGCCAGCATCTTCACCATACTTCACAAAGAAGATAACCTAATCAAACGTCAATAAATTGTATTAATTACTTACATGAGCTTATTACCCAGACCAGGGCTACTCAACTGGCGAACCGCTGTCCGAATCAGGACCTTTCGAATATTTGATTCGGACCGCACCTAATTTTTTCATTTGAATCATTAGCCCCACTTTTATAGTTTCATTTTATAAAATGACTTTTATTGTCTTGAATATATATGAAAAGAACTATTACATCATAATAAACAATCTTGATTAGCTGATAATCATTAGCCGGTCGAGGAAGTGAGTGTTTAAGGATGCCAAAATATAATTTCTGGAAACACTGAATTTTAAAGTTTTGTATGCGGATCTTCGGTAAAAATAGTTGAGCAGCCCGGACCCAGACTTAAAAGATCAGATGCATCATAGAGTGATTAGAAGCAATAATGGACATTATTTAAATCTCATTTACGTTCGGTACGTTAGTTTTAGCAAGAATTTGTTATTTATAATCTCAATATGGAATTTTTAACCAATCATAGATTCAAAAACATCATACACATGTTTAAGCGTCTTAAATTAATATTTTTATTCAGCATAAGTTAGCTTAACATCACCTCCTATTTGATCCACTATAATCTTCTAATTTCAGATGTCTTTGAAATCTTGAACTTATCTTTGCTGGAGAAAATAAAAAGATTTTTAAAAGGGATTGACAAGAGTTGATTGATATATACATAAAAGTCAAGAATTTTTCACACTCTCTGTGAGGAGGGGGGGGGGGGATGGGGGGCATGATTCTGGTTAGTACGCTTTACTTATCTTTAATGAAAAAAAAATTTTTATTTTAAAATGATTGGCAAGAGTTGATATATAATAAAAGTCAAATTTCAATATTTTATAGTACGGTTTCACTCAGAGTCAGGCTCTATACAACCTGCAACAAATATGTAATATTTCTAGTTAACAACTGTCTACATAATTTTTTTTACACTCTTTGTGAGGTGGTGGGCAGGATTTTGGTTAGTTCACGGTCTCAAAGTCAAGAAATCTGTAACTGTGACTTGAGATTAGGAAAAAGAATATTCAACCAAACCAGAATAATCAGCGCCGGGATGAAATTGCTGTCCATGACTCAAGGTATAATAAACTGGAACGACCAGGTAAAGTCAATTCATTATGAAAATTTTTGAATTTGACTGAGGGCCATAATGAACCTTAGAAATAATGTAACTTCAGCCATCTTAACTTAAGTTAAACAAGAAATCAAATTAAAGCTGTCACTTAAAACCCCAGATAAACCTAATAAATTTAACTTACTTAATATATTCAACTAGGGTTATTTAAATAAGTTCGTAACATTTAATAAAGATATGGTTCTGTACCGTACTGCAAGGACCATAAGATGTACCAGGTTATAAGGCACATTATCAATAAATTGCTTATATTTTTTTCGAACAAAATGCGCACCGGACTATAAGACGTAACTGGTACTGATTTTAAGCATAGGCAATAAAGAATAAAGCACGATCTGATCCATACATTAGGCACAATGGCTTATAAGGATTTTTGAGAAGAAAAAAGATTTGAAGTGTGCCTTATGGTCGGTAAAATACGATAATTTAGGATTTCAATTATTTGAAATGTCCCAGGGAATTCTCTCCAATGCATGAAATACAGTCAAGAATATGTGAACTACAAATTCTTTTTAAAAATTTACAATACCTAAAAAATCAGAACAAGGACAACAAAATAAAATTTCACAAACCTGAGGCTTGTCCATGGATAGGAAGATTAGCAGGTTGAGTTCGTAGTTGAGTTGGAACAAACTTATATCTATTATTATCCCCACTAGGAAGACTGTCATTTACAAACCATGTGTCTGTGCCAGTAACAAGAGGAGATTCCAGACGAATGGACTTTGTTGGCCTAGAATACGATAAATAATGACATAGATATTTTAGTTCGGACATCACCAGGCTCAAAAAAATGATAGCACATAAGATGAACACACAGGACAGAAATTCAAAAAAGTTGCCAAATTTTAAATTTGAAATATGTGACATTGTAGTACTGCATGAGCAATGGTATATGAAGGAACAAACATGATAACATACTCTCCAATTGAGCATTCAGCTTGCGGGCTAATATATATATATATATATGCAGCCGCAGTGAAAATACAAACAATAAAGGGCGCTCCCGAAGTGTGTGTACCAATATGGAAGTAACTAATGTTGTTCGCCTACTTTACATCAAGTTGTGTAAAGGGACTGAAGCCTATGGGCAGGGTTATATTCACTTGTCTAATACAGACAGTCCCCAAACTCGTAATAGGACTAAAATAAGGAATATTGGAATGAAATTATGGCCTAAACCCATCATGGTACACATACTACGAGGGTACCCAATACCCATGCAGGAGCAGTGGAAATACAAACAATAAAATGACAAGCATGGACATATACATACTCCCCTGGGTATTAAAGTTATTACATCTGCCTTAAAACAAAAGCTCAAAGCTGATAGTAAGTTATATTTTACTACAAATAAAATTATCTAACCTATGAGCTCCTTGGAAAGTCTTGTAATTAATTGGCGTTAAAACTGTTGCCTTTTTCCTTCCTTTTGGTGGACTGATATCATGGTCACTCCAATATCCTTTTGGAGGAGTCTTCAATCGGTTCGAAACAGCAGAATCTTGTGAATATTCTTGATTTAAATTTCTTTCAGATGAAGATTTGTTCAAGCGTTCTAGATAGAATGCGGGTATGTTGTATGAAAATCAAAGACAGATAGTTGGAATTGAAAATTAAGATAGAATAGTAAAAACTCAATATTTGATTTATCGACGCTTCTTATTAGTGATTAGTGAAATATTCGTGTTAATTATTATTCAAGGGGTGTAGCTTTAAATCAGTAGTTCTATACCGGGGTTCAATTTACCTCTTTGGGGTTAATTTGTCTTGAGGGTAAATTTTTCAAGCAAGAAATTTCCACATAGCAAATTGCAACATTTCTTGAATTGCAATATTGTCTGTTGCGAAATTGATATTGTTACACTTCCACTATAGAGAGACTGCGTGATTGGTAGTTATTAATAAGAAGAGCATTGTTACGCACTCCAATTTTAGTTATCAAAGGTCAGCACATTCAATTTTAAGTATATACATCCTCAATTCCACATGAAAATTCCCCTTTTTGGTTTTATCAATATATCTATTGATATTTGTAGAAGTTTTGTAGGAGTGAGAATATCGAAAAAAATGTAGGGGTAAAAATTTTACTTTTAAATTTGTCGATGGTCTAAAAAATGAGGGCTCATAGCCCCTGCTTTAAATGATAATATAAATATACTTTTAATTTTATACTTAGGTTGCTCGTAACTCTACCTTGAAGAGAGTTTTGCTTAAAACTGGGTGAGAGTATATGCAAATTTATTTCACAATTTATAACAGAATTTTTTTTTTCGATTTCATTGCAAACAATTCCATACCTGATGTTAATGGTTTTAAATGCAAAGGTTTATGAATATGAGCTCGATGAGAAGAATGATCTGAAAGAATATTAAAAAAGAAAATAATGAAGCATGACAAAAAAAAAATTAAGCATGAAAATAAACACTGAAACATGAAAGTTATTTTTGATAGTTTGTTCTATCAATGATAAGGAATTGATGATAGAGAATAGGAATATGTTTGGAATTCCCATTTTTCGACTAAAAGATTCAAAAAACAAAAATGACGAACATGCTATGTTTTCCTTAGAAAATATATTATTAATCTGATATATTTGTTGATGAAAGAATAGAATGAAAAATTTAAGAAAATATAACATATATCAATAGGAACTATATTTGAAAATTGTTGACATTGTATTTTTTCACGAAATAGTTTAATAATAATGAAGAATAGCATATCATATTTTAATAAAAGGTTTTTAACTACATGAGCTTGAACACTATAAATTAAAGACAAGAAACAGTTATTACAGATATACGAGTGTTTGGTTTATTTATGCAAAACTTATAGTGTAGCCTTGTATCATTATTACTTTGGCATGGTGGCCTAGTTGGTTAAGCGTTAGCCTTGACTATGATCTTTTTGCAGGTTAAAATCTCGGGTTCAAATCCCATGCCCACCATCTCACTTTGAGTGTGATAAATTGGGTAGGCATTGCCGAAGTGGAATAATTTTGGCCTTTCCAAACTATAGTAGTTTCTCAACTAACAGTGGCAGCTTACGCACCTGAGCCTTGGGAGATTCAGAAGTGTGTGTACCAATATGGAGGTAACTAATTTTGTTCGCTTATTTTACTTCAAGTTGTGTAAAGGGACTGAAACCTATAGGCAGGAGGAATATTCACTTGGTTAACACAGACAGTCCCCAAACTCGTAATAGAACTAAAATAAGAAAAATCGGAATAAAATTATGGCCTAACCCCAACCTGGTACATATACTAGGGCAGTAGCGAGCTTTGTTCGGAACGAAGAATATAAAATTACTTTATTGGCAACTTACTTTCTGTTGATTCATGGATGTGCGAAAGAGATTGAAATGCTGACTCAGCATCTTGTGACGATTCCGAAGTGTCTGTATTATTGTTCAGATGTGAATACCGCAGACCATATTTAGAAGATGGAGTTGACTTTAGTACAATATGGTTCGCGTATAGATTTGTGGATTTTGTACTAAGTCTCGGAGCAGAATAGTCTTGATGGGATCTGTAGGGAAGACTTCTATGTCTCGAATATTCATGAAGTTGGTATTCATTTATGTGACGCTCACGAGTTAGGTAATGAGGCAAAGATTGTTTTATTGGTGGAACTTCTGTTTTTGGCGCACTATTATCCAAATCATTTTCGTTGTTCAGTCGTGCTGTACCTGGTTCTGCATCCAAGCTATCAGGACTTTCAGGGCTTTTTCGTTCTAATTTACCATGCAACAAATCATCTGTGATATTTTCAGCTGGATATTGTTTTCTAATAGCAGATACAATATCTGGATAATATGGTGCTGGCTTTGACTTTTGTCCTGTTTCAGGCGGTTTAGACCAGTTGTGACTTGCTGACTTTTGGTGATTTTGTCCAGACATCTCAGCAAGGAGTTCTTTATCTGATTTTAAAACCTTTTTCCCTTTCATCATAACATGACCTCTATGTAACCTTGCTCTGTTTCTAGCGGTCGAAGTTTTTATATGTTTGACAATGTTTTCTTTATTAAAAGCCAATTCTTTTGGTTGAGATTTTCCACCTTTGTCTGTAGCGGTTATATCCGGCTTGGTTTCTTGCGCTACACCCTTTTCATCGCCTAGATATGAATACATTTATTTGACATATGCACATAAACAGAGATCTTTAATAAGCAAATATATGTATATGGGGTAAAGTAAACTTCATTTGTAGAATAAAAGCAAACTTTGAAAATTAATCCCTCAAAAGTTGGAATTGTTCACTGAGTAAATACTAGGAAGAAAAAGTGATGAACGCTTTAATTGTTAATATTTGTCAAAATGGCCTGATAAATGTTGATTCCAAATACACATAGAACATAAAGAATATAGTAAAAAGCATGAACTCTGTTTCACATAAGAAATGAGAGTTTCAAGAGAAAAAGATGAATGTTGAGATTACCCAAAAAAATTATTTGAAAATATTAAAAAAAAGTAGAAACTTTTCAAGCTAGTATATATTCAAGTATTTCAATAAAAAGATTTGAGACAATTTACGTTTCCCGCACTTTCTCTCCAAATCATAATTTGATGTATTTTTAGCCTGATCCAAATGTACAAAAACTCAAATTCATAACAAAATAACTGGCCACTCAATCCTCTACAGTTATTGAAAACATGATATGACTTTCGATAAGTTGTTTTTATACAAAAAACTCAATAAAAAGAATCACTGTGTTTGTAATGATGTTGAGCAGATGAAATTATTTCCAGTAATTGTCATATTCTGTAACACCGATATGGAAATAACATATGGAAGTAGATGATATTATTATCGCTCAAATCATTGATTATACAAAAAGGCATTTCAAAACTATGTGGACATTTAGATGTTGGATGATTGCTAGTGGCCATACTATCTATATTTTGATCAAAATTTATCCGAAGACGTGCATATCCCACAATTGTGTTTTAGGACAGCATGGCATTCCATCCAACAAATTTTATCAATTACAAAAATAATAAATATATATACATTCACCAGCAAAATAAACTACCAGTATGTTTAATAACAAATCGTATACCTGAGCTTCCAATGTGACTAGAATGTATAACATCACCAGAACTTGGTTTTGATTCATGAGAAGACAGATTTGAAGATGTGATTTTCTGAAATATTGTTATAATATATAGTTTAAAGCAACGGTTCTCAACCTTTTACTGACTGCGTACCACTTAACTGGTTTTTACTCCTGGCCGCGTACCACTGACAAACATTTTTTTAAGGATGGGGAACAATGCCACAAGAAACGCACTATGGGAATAGGAGTATTTTATAATGTGGCGATCCCTGATCCCCGGGAACTGATGGCGCTATAAATGTCGTTCAGGAAATGCATACAGTATTGAAGATAAAGAGAAAACATTGCCGACATAATGATCCAACATTCCAAAGCTGCTCGCGTACCACGTACCATAAGTTGAGATCCACTGGTTTAAAATTAGAAACATTACAAAATGACATGAAAAGAAATAAGCCTTTAATTTTCCAACTGGAAAATTTCCCAACTGATTTAACTTTTCAACTTCACATAAATCCCAGAAACAAAGTTTTACAGTATTCAGGTAAAATTTGCATTTATGTTTGACTCT
Source organism: Styela clava (assembly GCF_964204865.1). Lineage (NCBI taxonomy): Eukaryota > Metazoa > Chordata > Ascidiacea > Stolidobranchia > Styelidae > Styela > Styela clava. The sequence continues at coordinate 10,154,031 of NC_135254.1, forward strand.
CTGGCCATTGCATAACCTGCAACCTTGAAAATGATTCGAATCACAAAATGTCAGACAACATAGCTCAACTTGATATTTCGAACAATTTGACTTGACAAGGACCAGGCAAAATGTTGATATAAAAAAATAAAAATTTCTACCTTTACCGATGCACCCCCTAATATAGCAGGATTGCGAAATTTCTTTATTGGTTTTTTATTAATTTCATTTGTATAATCATATTCAAGTGCCAGATCATCTGTCAAGCTATCTCCACCACTTTGTGCCCATGTACCGTGAGTAACTCCAGATGTATCGGAAATATTTGAAGATGACATCGTTGAACTTGGACGTGTTGGATGCTTCTTCTGTTATGAATATTTTATTATTATCTATTGAATTTTGGGGCCAATGATCTAGCGCTTAATGTTGCGTTTCACAAACTGTGTGCCGAGTCACACTAGTATGCCGGGAGAGATCCTCAGGTGGAAACATAACCTCGTTTCAATCTTATTTGTTCCTCAAAACAAGCGCACCCATCGCATCAACATTTGCAGAATGAATTTGTTTAATGCTAACTTTCTTTTTAAAAGTGTGCCGCAAATTTTTTTTTATTTGCTCAGTGCGCCGCAGGCAAGATACGTTTGAGGACTACTGGCTTAAGGCGTTAAACCCAACTGTTTACAGATCTCTGTTCAAATACCATGCTCACCACGTTACATAGAGTCGGTGTAATAAATCGGTTGGGCAAAGCTGAACTGACAGAATTTTGGTCGTTCAAAAAATATTATCTTATTACATATCATTAGATGCCTGTACAGAGCCCTATGCAGAGTGTGCCAAATCCGTGAAATACGTTTTATAAGTAGGAACAAATTGTTTTTTCACTGTTTTTCATATGTTTTACTCAGTTTCAATATCCAAACTAAACTTTTCTTCCAAAATTTTCCACTAATTCATTTAAAATTAATAATATGCACAAGATAAAATCATAATATAGTCTGATCATCCGTATCCTGTTGTTTTATTGGTTGGCACTCCAGAAGTATGTGTACCAATATTGAGGTAACTAATTTTGTTTGCCTACAACAAGTTGTGTAAAGGGACTGAAGCCTATAGGTAGGGGGTATATTGACTTGGCTAAAACAGACAGTCCCCAAACTCGTAATAGAACTAAAATAAGGAAAACCGGAATAAAATTATGACCTAACCCCAACGTCGTACACAAACTATGGAAGTACTCATTGATTTTCCTATTAGCATATATGTAAATACCACAAAAATTTTTGATTTATCAAACTCCATTACATTTAAATGTATTTCTCTTGATTTTCATGACTAGCTTTCTTTCCGTGGATAAAATCAGACATTCAGATATCATATATGGACAGCTCATGTTACAGATCCGATCTAACTTAAGACATAGGATAGGATTTACATATTTATCCTAAGGGAGAGGAAAGTCGATAAGACGGCTAAATCATATGGCACATAACACATCTATCTCAACGCACACTAATCTAAGAAAAAAAAAAAGGATAATAAATACCTTCAATTTGCTTTTATTTTTTTGTAGTAGAATTATATGGGATTGGCTTTTTGATTTTTCCTGCATGGTTTGAAATTCTTTTGCCATGAATGAATGAGTTTTTAATTTATGATGTCCTGGTTCTATTTGAGATTTGTCTTTCAATGTTCGTTTCTTTGTTGGTTCGCTTGTACATTTCCCCTCGCTTGTTATTGCCACAACCTGAAAATATATTGAAAACCTATTTAATGGGATAAGTGAAGTGAAAATAAATAATAAACATGTATAAATTTGAATTTGTAAAAGTGTATTTTTCCATTCTCGATTCACTAAATAGCAGTAGAGCAGGGGTCGGCAACCTACGGCCCGCGGGCCGGAGCACTATAATCCGACCCGCGATGCTTCACTAAATTATAGTAACAAAACATCCGGTTTGACGAATGTATTCTCTAGACTAAATTATATTATAACCTAACAATTATATAATTAATAATTACTCGTTTAATGAGCATATAATTAAGCAAATGGCAACAAAACGCAGAAACGTTGATGCTAAGTGCAAAGGGTTCAATGGCGGCCAAAATATTTAAATGGAATTTTATGAGATGCAATGAGGAAATAAATCTATACTTTGTTCGAGAGATGTATCACTGCTTGATTTTTATTATAAAAAGTACCATCCGTTCGGTCTTCCAACTTTCTAAAAATATGTGCGGCCCGCCAATGACTTGCAACCTTAATTTTGGCCCGCGAGCGACAAAAGGTTGCCGACCCCTGCAGTAGAGGCTAAAATAAAAATGAAGTTCGTCTGACTTTTCCACTTTGCTTAATCAAGAAATATTTTGGGTCACTACTCACTATGCTCAATTTGTAGCATCTATTGATGACTGAGCTATTCCCTGGTCAGTTTAATACTTTATATCAAGTTGTGTAAAATGACTGAAGCCTATGAACAGGGGGTATATTCACTTGGCTAACACAAACAGTCCCCGGACTCGTAATAGAACTAAAATAATGAAAATCGGAATAAAATTATGGCGTAGCCTAACCGCCTTCTAAGAGCGGTTCACTACCAATGAGCTGCATTTGATCACCCTTGTGTTGACAAAAAAAAGACAAGTTTCCAAACCATACCACAAATACATAGTCTGTATCAGGTGTAAGTCCAGTTGCTCTGTACACTTTGTCTGTTCCTTGATAAACAACACGATCGTTCATACACAACTCGTATCGAAAGAACCTGCCGAGAGGAACGGCAGGAGGCATCCATGCAACATGTATCTCATTTCGTCCAATAACAGTTAAATTAGGTTTTTCTGGTGCATGAGCTCCTGGATTAAAAAATGAAACATTTAAAATTCTGCATACCGGATGCGGTTTCTTCTTGATTTTAAGATAAGATAGAATATTTTTTTTCAAAATTTGACATTTCAGGCATAAACTCCATTCTGCTTATTTCATTGTTAGAATATATTGCTAGAATACAGTTTGAATGGCAGGGTTTCCCATCAAATTTACATGTGATAGTAAAAAATTATATGGGTTCTGTATGAAAGGTTCAAAACCTAGTAAATATAACTTCGATTTTGACATTTTGAACGTTCAAAGATGATGACCAATGATTTTCCAAATATTTTATATATTTCAATTTAGCAGGTTTGCACAATATTTTTTGGTTATTTCTTCAGCTGGAAATAAATGATTATCATAAAGATTATAATACATAAATTATAAAATTTATATATTTATAATAATGTTGAATTGACATGTCAATTGTAGTAATCATACAAGAACACATCCGGCGCTTGGCTCAATCTTTATTATTAGTATTCATATCAGCCTTTAAAAATCTAAGTACTTTGCAAGTAAAGACAGAAACTGGAACAAACGAAACCTACCAAGTTCATCTGTAACTGTCTCTACTGTGGCTCTTTCACCAAGACCTTTGGAAGTAGATGCGCAAACATGTACAATGTATCGGGTAGCTGGTGTTAATCTTGATATGATGTACGACATCTCTGTTATCACATCCATTATTTTTTCACCTGAATTTAGAATATAGTTTTCTGTAATATTCTGCATTTATTCAGTTAAACAAATTTGAGGACAATATTAATTACCATGTGTCTCTTCAGTTTTTAAACATCATAAGTGTCCTGAACATAGGTCAGATTTTTTTATTTGATAAAATTAGATGCACATCTTTTGGAAAAATTTGTTAACTGTGTTAAATTTGTCTTGCCTCACTTATCCTTCTTACACGACACTTGTCCCAATTGTATGACCTTCATATGAATACTTCAACCTTTTGACCACAGAATTAGGTACAGGTTAGGTTTAGGCCATAATTTCATTTCGATTTTCCTTATTTTAGTTCTACCACGAGTTCGGGAACTGTCTGTGCTAGCCGAGTGAATATACTCCCTGCCCATAGATTTTAGTCCCTTTACACAACTTGATGTAAAGTAGGCGAACAAAATTAGTTACCTTTTTATTAGTACACACACATCTGGAGCGCCAAGAATTATATCTATTCCAATTCAAAAAATTCCACTTCATATGCTTACTTCAACGATTTACTCGACAATATATATCGATTCTAACTAGGAAAAGTGTGAGAGAAGATCGGGACAAGTGTGGAACAAGTGGGAGACAACATTTTTGAGACACCAAAATTTGCTCATAGCAAAGTCACACATACTCATTTAAGAGTAAGTGTGATTTATATCTGAGTGAAGCTACGGATGATCAATAAAATATGATGAGCTTCCATGTGTAAATATGATAGTTATTTATGATTTATTAAAAACCAAGTTTCAAATTTCAGTCACTAAAATGATACTTTAATATGTGACAAAAAAAAAGTACGAAGAAAATTACAGATTATCACATACCCAAATATATTGTGTATCCTTTCAATATTCCATTTCGATGTTCAGGAGAATTCCAGGTTAATCTAAGTTGTGTCGGAGTTGCACCGATGATTCTGAGAAATGTAGGTGCTGATGGAACATCTTCATCTATAAATACATTTGATCAAGTTTAAAACGAAATAAAATGATGAGCACTTAAATAGAAAACAACTTTATACATCAACTTAAATACTATGTGGGCTTTGCATAAGGTTACACACATTAGGCTCTATGTGGTTTTGAACCTTTTTGGTAGAGCGGAACCCAAGCATTACAGAGGCTCGAGAATCCCCAGGGCAATAGTTGAATTGTTTTCTATTGTCTGAATCCTATACTCTATCAATATATGTAAAAGCTAACCTGGCGAAGCAAAATGATATTTGTAGTGTAGGAAGTTGAATAATAGTGGCAAATCAAATAGGCATTTGGTAGGCATCAAAGAGGCAATTATTTAATCAATATAAATATATTAATTTAGATTCTCGGATTAGAATGTAAACTTTCGGAACACCCGGACTGTATTGGCAAAACCCTAGGGTGCCACAGAACCCCGGTTGAAAACCACTGTACTATTACGAGGAAAGGGGCAGAGTTTGCTCAGTAGATTGAGATGACGAAATAGTATTCCTAATTTTTCGAAAACTAATAAAATGGCTCAACTCATGATAAATAAGTACAGGTATGGGATTGGTCGATCAGTTTCAGTACATAGACATTGTTAAGGAATTTAGATATTTATTTTCTGTTAAATTACAATCTAACGCAAAGTGATTCGAAAGTGTGGAAATTCTTTAAACAATGACAAATACATGGATTTGATTCATATTGATAGACGAGTGTTCCTAAAAGACTACGAAGTCGTCAGGTCACTGACACTTCATTGCTGAATTTAAATAAGACATATTTATGAAATATTGTGTCATAAATCATAATACCAAAAAAAAGAAGAATATTGTTGCAGAATTAGTGCATAGCCAACTCATATGAATACTCCTTCAACAAAGACTAATCAAGTAGATAATCATCCGCTTAAGATTCAAACAAACGACAGTTAGCATGGTTAGATAAAGAATAAGCTTTCCAGAAATCCCTTTGTATAATAATACTGATGCATTGAGATATTACCTCACAACCCAAACATTACCTGTAGTTGCTGGAACAATGTCACTGAATGGACTGTCATCTCCAAGTGTGGAAGCTCTAACTTTAAATGAATAGGAAGTGAAAGGTTGTAAGTCATTCACAGTTCTTTGAAGATCAAGGCCTTTGTAGATGACCTTATTTCCTACAGAGAATAAGAAAGTAAAGTGGATAATCCACCATGAAAGACAAAACAAATTATTAGCACTAAAGACTCCAGTTTTCAGAATATCATTGCATTCGTTTCAAATAAAGTCCTGTACAAGCACCCACTGATATGTTGGAGGACCAAACGCTAAGTAGCAAAATTCATTATACCTAAATTTGGTGGTAGGGCATGGGATCTCAACTCTCAACTCAGAATTTTTTATCTGGAATTCCAACATAGTTAATTAGGGTTAGACCAAAGCTTCTAACATTTTAACAACTGTTCAAATAAACCTGCTTCTTTGCTCCCAACAAGGCTTTGTACAAGCAGAAACTTACAGTATATGTAGAGAAATGTGAAGCAAAAGGTGATGGCATTAGTTGTACATCTAGATATTTTTCCTATTCTGACTGAATGATTTAGATCTTGTATTGAGAAAAAATGAGCAAAATTTAACGCTAATTCCAAGTTAACAAAAACTTCCGAAACCCAACACTTGTGAAGTGCTTTGATAAAAGAATTAAATTACAAAAATATCGTAAAAGCAAAATTCATTTTTTTCTTACCATTAAATAGCTTATATGTAATCTGCAATCCACTGTTTGTATTAACTGGTTTCCATTGAACTTGAATTGAAGTTGAATTAATAACTTCAACAACTGGAGGGTCAGGTTGATCCAGTTTCTTCAAATACATCAAAGTTTTATCAATCTCTTCATTTAATTCTGAAACAATTATAAAATTTAAGAGATAAATTTAAAGTTCTTATTAGCCAAGAAGAATTTGACATGTAGTGTAGGCAATTTTTGTGCTGAGGGCTCCATGAAAGCAGATACTAATATATGCGACGAACCATGTCTGAAGCGTCAGGGACGTTAGGGAACTTTAAGCCATTCAAATACCAACTCCGAACTTCTCTAGTTTGAAGGAAATTATGGTCTTGGTCCTGGCTGCATATCAGAGAAAATCTTAGTTTTTTTTTATATGTAGGTATGCCTTTGCTAATCGACTGCTGAGAATGCTTTGGCAATTTTATGCCTTTTGAAGTTAAACTCCAGGCCTGACTATAGGCCAACCTTTCAAGGCTTGTGGCCCCCTTCTGAGGCTTTTAGCACTCATGGCCCCTTGTTTATCATTCCAGTGGTAGGCTATTTATTGAACAAAAATGATATTGTATTACCTTTTGAGTTCCTTGGTTTATTTTTCACTTTCATCAAAGCAGATTCAACGTCATTGTTTTGTCTTAATCTAAGCACACCTTGTTTATGAGTTGATATGGTTCTGAGTGTCCTGAAATTTCAAATGCAGATATAAATTTCCATTGATTCTCAGTAATAAAACCCAAAAAATGAATGGAATTATATCAAATAAAGTTTAATGTTTTGCATGAAGGTAAATTTTTTTATGTCACCTATAAATTATTCACTCATATAATCAACTCTTGCATAATTGACGTTAATCCATAACCAGTATGGTTTAAACCGAAGCTACTATTCCATAAACATTCGAAAATTTTTTCCAAATATTGAATATTTACTATTACTTACTATTTGAATATTTAATTGAATTGAGGTTTATAACACTGACTTCAACTCAAAACTATTTTTGCTGTATCTTTTTCTTTTCACTTTCACACTCTTTCAGACTTGGAAAAATCAGTAAATTGACTCACATTGCAGCAAACCAAGCTGCTTCTGCGTCATCTGTGTTGCTAAGCAACAAAATGAGCCTGTTGACAACATCTTGAAATAAGTTATTGGATAGAACTCTTTGATTTCCTTCAACGTCTGTCGCCATGCAACTGATAGCAAAACATGCATTTTTAGCTCCGCCCATGTCTCCTTTTGTTAACATTCGACACAATGACATTATCTGTAGATACAGAAAACATAGCATTTTCTAGGTTATATTGATAAATTTACCTGCTTTCTGTCAGTGTACCTATCAGACTAAAAAATTTATCTCCAAAGTTTTTTATCGAAAACTTCAATCATGTGGCTCACTAGCTTATAGCTGTTTTCTGGTCATATCGATATGAACAGCTTACATGTTAGATTTGTCAATGCTGATGCCAACGGTTGAAATACTCAACAAGTCAACTCAGTTCTAATAGGAAACTAAAAAAATTGATCTCCTAGTGGATGCGATGGTCTAGTGCAGTGTTTTCCAACTGGGGTTCTGCGAGACCCTATGGTTTCGTTGGAAAAGTCCAGAGGTTACGCAAGTTATCATTCAAATCCCAGAGTCGATATTAATACATGTATGTTCTTTGAATATAAATAATTATCTATTAGATTTGCCACTTGAATTAAAATTTATACACTCAAAAATCATTCTTTGCATATAAGGACAATGAATCATTAATATCCAGGGGAGAGGAAAACCTATAAGACGGATTTTGTCTGGTATGGGATTATTTAGCGTTAGCCAGTTATTTGTTTCAGATGCATGGACTTGATGGTGGAGGAAGCAGCCATCGACCACGGTGGTGAGAAGTCCAGCAAAGCATTAAACTATTTTCTGTAAATATTACTGAAGTATCTAGGTATTTACAACAGTCTGAGAAATAACATGTCCACCCAGTCAAAATTTACAACTACTATTCTGAAAACACAATAAAAATTTTCAATAATTGTTTACATTTTGTTAAAAACTTTGCTACTTATTTGAGTTATTCATAATTTATATTATTCTCAGTATATCCCGTTTACGTATATACGGTAAAAATACCCAAAGGTATTTCGAGGAATAAGTTATTGCGTCTTAATTTGTGTATTAAAAAGAAGATCTAGTGGCAATACTCTACAATGATTATTATCAATTCAAACAGGATGATGTAAGTATGCTTGTGATGAGTCACGCACAGCAAACATAATTAGTGAATCTTAATCTGAATGATTTAGCTGTGCAAATAACAAACAATTTTATTTGACCAATTCGAAATGTTGAAATGGAGGCATTAATACTTGTAATGTATGATAATATCTAAAAACGAGGTAAATAGCTTATAGCATTGGAAGTTATTATTTGATATGACTTGGGAGATCCAATTATTGTTTTTCAAGCAAGAACTTTACGTGCTAAAATCCATACAGTTTATTTTGTTTTATTTTCAGTACAATGTTGCTTTCAGGTGTTGAAATTTATTCTAATTCATTCCATTCCTATACACATTAGTTCACTTCACAATTTAAATATAATTTCTTCATTAATGGAAAAATATCATTATAAATAAATTGAAAAAATAGCTATACTAAAACAAATCAATGTTCTATTGACTGACCATTTTTTCAGCATCAGGTGAGTAGAGCAATCTTTCTTTCCCAATTTTCGTATCAAGAAGTCTTCCGATGGCAAAAGCTGCATTCATGCCTCGACCTAAAAAATATAACAGTTGATAATGAGACTGTGAAACTATGGGCTCAAGACAACATATAGAAAGAAAATTATGACATATGGCAGAAAATTACGAATTACTAAAATTATAAAACATGCTTTGTTCTAGCGGCGATGTCCTGGTGAGCGTTGGACATAACTTGGCATCACAAGATATAAGTCTCCCTTACCCAAAGTTTGATAATATTCCGGCCATTTTGAACTCTTATAGCTCCCTACCTATCAGTGCCTGCTTGTACAGTGCCTTTTTCTGAGTGTAAGCACATAAAATCATAGTAATAAAAGTATCAGAATGATTTCAGAATAATTATGAACCTGGCGGAGTAAAAAAAATGTATTAAATAAAAATAACTATTCATAAAAAGGGCATAGTTTTTATTTTGAATAGAAAAAAAAGGATAAAAATAGGCTATTAGATAAATACATATACTGTGATTAAAAAATTATTATTTGTACCATGCATCAAAACAATACTGTTATGATTGAAATTTCACAATTTTCTGTTTCGAAATTCCCCATGACTGTCATAAATAAAAATTTATTTAAAATAATGTACGATAACAGGATTTCATAAATGCGAGAAATAGTCATCAACAAAACATGTTTCGTTTTTATTACATGTTCTATTTCTTCTCTAATCAAAGTGTGAGACAGGGCATTGTTACTGACTGCACCTTATTTCAAAGTATATATAAACATTAAATTACTCATTTTAACCAAGTTATTTGAGCATGTGAATACTTATCTAGAACATTACTCAAAGTGGAAAGTCAAATAAAGAATATAAATAATTCCACCGCAGGACACGCGACATCAAAGCGGCAATTCAGAGTAGAGAATAAAAGCAATCTGACACCAAGCTTTTGTCACTGAACATGTAAAATACTGGAACTCACAACAAAGATTTAGATATATTAGTGTGTTATGGGTTGTATAGTGAATAGTGATATTCCTAAATTCGGGATAAATTAACCCAATTGTCATAACAAAAACAGACAAGTAGAATAAAGAACTTCATATAGATGATAAAAAAGCATTGTTTATTTAAGAAAGTGTTAAAATTATTAACAACACTGAACATCTATAATATCCTGACGTTTTATATACAATACAATGCTATAAATTAAAATTTCACCCTTTTTAAAATTTAATGATTTGAAAACTAATTAAGCTATAAGGAATGGGAACTGTTCAACTTAGAGGGCGCCTATTTCTCTCTTTGCAAAAATTTTTAATAAATTATTTTTCAAAATTTCATTTGCATGCATTTTTGTCTTGAGACTTTTTTTCAAAATTAAAAAGCTAGGGGAATGTGTGGGTGGGTGTTGAACTCACAACTATGGTAGCTTTGCAGGTTATTAAATATCCCATGTTCAAATGCCATGTCTCATCCAGGGTATAACAAATTGGGTAGGGGGTGTTGATTAGAAAAGATTTTGCTCCCTGCAAAAAGTGTAGCACTTCTAAATAGCTGATTGTACAAACTCTTGTTCTGAGCAAAACATGAAAAAATGCAGAATAGTATTTTAGAATATCAAGCTGAACAGTTATGTACAAAATAATGGATCGAAAGGGTTTCATAGACAATAAGAGAAATACAAACATTGTTTTGTTAGAAGTTAGACCATGATCTAACAAAACCTTACAAATATGATTGCAATTTCACAAAGATATATTACTCCTATTTCGAAGAATAAAAATGTATCAACATCACTTCATATGTGATATCTAATCAGGTATAATTATGACTATTATAATAAGATTATGAAACTCTAATTGGAAAACGCTACACAAACGAACATGAACATATAAAGGGAATTGGACCAAAAATGGAAAAATTAAAAAGAAAATGATCTGAAAAATTTTGAAAAACATAAATGTTTGGCTTACAAACATCTCTAACTTTTAATAGAAATGCTTTCATGAATATGGCTTCAAATTGTTATCAGAAAAGCAAATTTTTTTAATAATTATTTTCAAAATTTCAACATTATCCCTTTCTATCTGGAAACCCTCGAAGCTTCTTAGTAAAGTTAAGAGCACTTGGGCAACCGTCATGTGGTAAATTTGTAACACACAAAATACTTGAATCAATTCAATCGACCCGTCACGATGTTTTTTGTTTTATAAGTAGTGATAACTGCGTCAAATTCAGAGATGGCCAAACATGACTAATGTATAACATGTGTCATCACTTTAATGTAAATATATTTCTTGCTTGGAAAGATAAAAATTGACAAGGTAATTGGAAGAAAACATTAGTATGGATTGTCTATTGTGATGGACGTGTGAGTCACATCTGACGTCTTTATCAACCACAACATAAGCAATATCCTTTCACTTGTTATTGATCTGTTTGATTAATACAACTTGACAAAAGGCTTAAATCAGGTCATGATGGATAAATAAACGATAAATTGATGGACGATGTTGGCATCACAAATAAATTAATAGTTCGGTTCAAATCATAGGGTGTTGTAAATTAGGTAGGCGATGCTGTAACAAAAATACCCTGGGCTTCTCAAAATATATTAGCAGGGCCTAATACTGAGTGAATGGGAGTATAAAAATCTCGTACAAAATGATATAATGAGGATATAAAATTCTTTAAACACCCTGCAATTTCTAATTTTGAAAAGGTTTCCATGTATTTTAAGAAGATATAAATACCACTGTATGTCATTTTTTTGCTCTTTTATGTAATAATGAAAAAGAAAAAATTTGATAAACTATCGTTTTTAATTGGAATAAAAATATGCAACGAAAAAATTCTTCCGAACAACATTTTCAATCACATATTTTGCTTGAATTATAGTAGTAAAAGTAATGCCTCAAAGTTTATTTGATGTGTGATTATTACATAGATTCTACCAGATAGGCCAAAAATTCAAGTTCAAGAATTTGTTGAGGTATTTTGTTGAATAATTTTATATTAATATGAGAATCCTGACTTTGGAAAGTAGGCTACTCATGGCAGGACTAATTAATAAAAACTGTCATTAAAATAACAGCAAATAATGATGCAAAAATGGACAAATATGATCCATTTAGATTTACATTTTGTAAAAAAGCCAAAAAAAGCATTTAAATACGAACAAGAAAGCAATGCTCAAAAAAACAGCCTGCTAGATAGCCCTCTATAGCTGATTTTTATTTGATAAGGTAGATCTTACTGGATTTATTCGTCTTGGGAGTGCCTTGAATTATTATCAAATATTTATTGTCTTTGATGCGAATTATGAAATTTATCAGTTTTTCAAAAATTGAACCTATCTGTCTTATAATGAAACTAATTTCAATCTTGCTGTTAATTTTAATAAAATAATTTGTAACACTATTACTAGAAGCTCTACAGGAAATATTATTATTCATAAGGACATGATTTATTGAGCTAGATGAGATATTAGGTAAATATTGATATAGACTTGACGCAATGGAAGGAAAATAATTCAATACTATCATTTGAGTCAAAGTTTGCAGGGGTACATTGTTGCCAAACAGATATAATCAGCGATCCGGATATTGTATATCACTATAGCAACATAAAAGTGATATTGATTTTGAAGTTATCCAATAAATTCAATTCAAATAGAGAAATTTAATATATTTAATGAATCGTTTCATTGACTTGGATACTGTTATTGGTGTTTGCAAAATTTGGCATCAGTTAAGAATGAACATAAGGACATCACATTGTTTAATATTTCAAAATTATGTCTTGCAATCAGTTATATCTTGATCAATCTAAATGAATTTAATTTTCATCAAATCCAAGATGGAGCACTTAGTTATACTGCAGAAAATAGAAAAATCACAGAAAATTTTTAGAGTGAATAAAATAACAAGACTTCCTAATATTAAATCAATTTACAAATACATGATACAACAGGGTGACCCCTTCCTAAAAAATAATAAATTTTTTAATTACTTTCACGAAAATGAAAAAAGATTATTTACCCATTGAACTTCTATTTGTGTATGATTGTACCCAAGAGTAATTTAGGACGCTTCGTGCAAAAGCTATGTCTTCTACAGGATATGTTTCAAATGAAATAGGTTCAGTTTTTTTGGGACCACTCTTGTAACATTTATATTATATTTCGTTAAAATATAAGTTCCATGAATATCCTATCTTCCATGCAGTGAAGCAAAGTGTCTGCGGACCCACCTAGGCCCTTTGCAAACTCATTCGAGTCTGCAGCCTCGGGGTTGGGAAACACTCGTTTAGAGTGTTGCAATTCGACTATGGAGGCATCTTGGGCTCAACACCAATAGTGTGATAAATTAAAAGTGCAATGCAAAATCGGAAAGATTCCAGCCCTTACATAGTATACTTGATGATTGTACAGGGCCTTGTTCAGAGTGAAAACTTTGTGTACTAAAGTGCTGGTTTTGTGATCACATGATGCGCTCAAGTACACAACAAATCAAAACACAGAATTACTATATGTCATTATCTACATGATAGATTGTGACATGAGTAAATGGAAAATACAAACAAGTTAAAAGCTTGTGTCAAACTCAATACACAATTACAAGTACTTGAAAACAAAGCAGTAGGTTTTATGTCCACTTAAGAGTAAAAGAGTTCTATGAATAAACTTTGTGCACAAACCTCAAGCATAGTTTGCAAAATCATATAGAATTTCAAATACAAAACAAATAAGATAAATAAACTTTTCTTTAGTTGGATGTATGACTACCAGTAATATTTAGAAAACACGATTGAATATAAGAGCCATAGAACTTAATCATACTCCAAATTTTGAGCTATTCAATGAATTGCTGTAGCTCTGAATCTTAACTCTTTGACGAAAAAATCCCAGATAAAAAAATGTTGACTCTGACGCCAGTTCCAAGCTCTTAGAAAATCAATTTTTACCACAAAAACTTCAGTGTACCGGTTGGGAAAGATCATACTTTATAGACGTTTCTGACGAACATTTTGACTTTGATTACATATTCAAACTTTGAAAATAAGAAGTTTAAATATTCGAAAATTGAAATAAAATTCAGATACATGAAGAAGCTTTCGGTCCATTTAAACATCCATAAATTTTTTTACAAACTCGTGTGTTTTTACTCATTTGGAACTATTAAAAAAATTAAAATTTACCGGCTGTATCATTTCCTAGTGATTGTATCAATCTTGTCAATATATACTTAGAACGAGGATGATCAAGGATGGCCTGACTTCCCGATTCTGATATGGTGATTCTGAAACAATTAGAAAAATGTGTTATGAATACATCAAACCAATCTTTTGAGAATTGGATATTAACAAAATTTGATTTCGGGTCAAATTCCGATTCTGTCGTAAATACAGTCAAAGATGCTGAACCAAGAAGATTTGGGCCCTTTCAAAAATAGTTGCTCCTTACCAAGGAGCTTGCTGATTGTACATAACTTGTTAGTTGTAGTCAATGCATATCTGTCTTCAAAATAAATAAAACACATTTACATTTCAATTTTTCATTTCAAATTGTATCTGAATGAATGAATCTGATATTACCTTGCAAGAACAAGAGCAGAATTACTCGCTGTCCAATGATTATCGGAACCAAGCAAAAATGTGATATTTATCATTGTTTCTTCAATGCATTGTTGACTTAACATCCATTGTCTTCCTTCTTCTGTTTCCGCCTTATTATAGAAATAAAATAAAAAATAAGATTTTTGCAAATGGGTAAACAGTAAATATGAAGGAATGATAAGTTGTAACTCATAAAATAGTGATAACTGATAACATTTTAATTTTCTTAAGATAAGATATAGGTACCTGATAAGATAATTTGACCTGCATGGCAAACCACAAAATATAACCCTGTCACCAGTTTTAATTGAACATAGTAATAAGCATATTAATGAGTATTACATTTGCACAATCATGATTGGTAAGAAAATTTTATTTGTGAGTAATTAAATGAACGACTCTGTTGTAATAATCAGAATACGGCAATTACTTCAATTATTATTAAATTTGCTTCCTAGTGAGACGAACATATATGCATACAAGATGCCTTGTTCAGTAAAACAAAAAATCACAAAGCTATCATATAAATTTATATTATCAAAATACTGCATACTGAATTATATAGAAAATGATAGAACAAAGCTCACCAATGTACCAAGTGTACCAGCTGAATTCATTACTGTTTCAGCATCTTCTACTGTCAACATTTTAGTCAGGTCCTGAGTATATTGAAAAATAGTATACCTGTATCATATTCTATTCTGAATCACACTTTGGTACAAAATTACGAAGAAATGTATACCTCAAGTATTGTAACAGCCCTTTTTCCATGTGTTAAAGATAATATTCTATGTGATCCAAGCTCGGTTTCAGCTAGACTTCCAATAACATAAGCAGCATTACTTGCGATTCTACAAATAAAAAATTATATTAAAATATTATTTTTTTTTAATTTCTGCTGCAATGGACAAAGGGTTGTGGAAGATTATCTAGATATTGATTCAGGGACAACATTATTGGCAAGTTCAGCAGCACATTACAGGAAACCGATAATAAGATGCATAATATGTTATGTTGAATGGCTAATACACCCTTATCAGTCAAAAAGCCTACTATTGCGGAGCATTTTTCATAATTGAGAGATTTTACACTCTGATTCAAATTTTGTTCAGATAAATAGAATTATATTTTTATCTTCATCTGGAAAGAGGAGCCACAGTCTCTCATACGATTACCAATAGATACCGGGTATATGAATAAATACCCAGTTAATTGTGTGACCAAACGATTACATGAACCCATGAAACAACAGCAAAAGTCGAGGACAATTCTCGCACAAAGCTTTCAAAAATATGGTTTGGTGAAGTTGGAGGTGAATTGCATGCAAAAAATTCAATTTTTTTTAACTTTTGAAGCACTTTGATGCAAATAAACCGCTCATGAGCTATCACCTAATATATAAGAGACATTTAAAATATGCTTGACTCATTTATTTTCAATTGCTAAAAAGGGAAAAGTAAACGTTATATGAAATAAATACTATATATATTTCCAATTTTCAAATTTTATTTAAACTAAGGCAGATAAATGTTGATTTTGATCAAAAAACACACATCAACTGCGCAAAATCCTTTTAATAGTGGTTTCCAGTGAGTATCAGAAATCACTTTATTTACTGAGGCAGCTACCACAGTAAAGGAAAAGCTGTTTACATTATTATCAAAGTTTTTTTAATAGGTGTGACAGCGTGGCCGTCAGAGTCAGTAAATATGAACAATCGAAAAACAATTTTATAAAATATGCACTTAGACCTTTCAATAATAAATTATAAACCATGGTAAAAAAGTATAAATATTGCATATATAAAATTTAAAGTGTCTTGAGTTAATTTATAATTTTATATTTATCTCATCCACACTAAATTCTAAGCACAGCATTGTAAATCACATTCCATAGTAACATAATCTTTTTATGAGTATTTACTAAAGGCTATGTTCTGATATATTCCTTATATATCAAAAATTAGTAAACTAGCCATAGGAGTATAATTACTGGTCACAACACTATCCTGCAATGAGCAGCAAAAATCTGTAAAATATTTCTTGTGTAAACAGAAATATTTCACAGAGAAATAGAATTTTATTCAAATGAATAAAAATGCATACTTTATAGTCCAAAGTAATTGAATGTCATTTACAAAATCATAGATTCGATAGCTAATTGAAAGTGCTTACAACAAATACACTTTGTACACTTGTAAGTACATACTTCACTTTCAAGTACCAAATGTAAATGTTAAAATCAAACAAAACATATTTGTTTCAGGTCATGTCATATGAAAAACAAATGAACCTATATATTTGTAGTGTGGTGGGTTTGGGGTATAACTTGTAATAAAATTAAAAATCTGAAACATGATGTCTAGTTTTCTTGATTTGGTTGAATATCATTCTTTTTAATGTATTTTTATAGAGGCAATGAATATCTATATTAGTCAGACATTCTATTCTAATGAATTGTATTTTGAATATGCTTGTGATAAAAATCCCATGCTATATTTCACAAATGAAAAACATAAATAACTGTAGGCTATTAGTATTTTTCATAAATATTGAACTAGTTTAGACCATCATAATCACCCTTAACGATAATTGACGAATCGAAAATTGTTCAACAAAAAGTCATGACAATAAAATGTAAATATTGATAGCTTGCAGCAGGTAAACAATGTTGTTCTCAACTATTGCAAAAAATCTGTGAACTTAAAATTGGTAAAAATGAAAAAATCATTAAAACTCACCTGATAGTTTTGGAAGATAGCATGTGAATTAATGCCCATAAAAAATCTTCACTACCAGAATGACTAAGGAAATCATATATTGTTCTTTCTTTATTAATATTTATTTGTTCAACTAATCCATCCAAAGCCTCAGCAGTTCGTACTTCCTTACTTGAAAGAAGGTCATCAAAATTTCTTTCATCAAGAGACATTATTAAAGGATATCTGCTATTTTAATATTAAGAATCTTATACTTTATTACAGCAAAGAGTAAGAAAAAGTAAAACATGTGAAAACATACAAAGGCCTGGAGGGGAAATGATACAGCAATACCTGAATACCATACTGGTATTTGCATGAAATACACAGCTGCACAAGTTCACCTGCAAAATGCAGCATGACACAGAATATAATTTTTAATCTAGCTGCTCACTGGCTTATAAAGATTAGTCCCGTAATAAAACAAAATAATGAAGCCCTGTACATCAAAGATCTTACAGTCTTAACACAAACAAGGAATTTGGCCGGTAGATAGATCTGATATCTTAGCACAAGCACTGGTCATACAACTCACAGCAGTTGTTTGTTATAAACCTTTCCCTGGTATTGGCCTATTATCCTGATCTTCATATCGCCTTAGCCCTTAGTCTGTGTTGTTTAATTTTTCATTCTGTGTTATAGACATATAGGAAAGATCAGAATAAAATTGTATTGTATATCATTAGACTAGACCAGTAGTTTATATCCAGATATCTGTATATCAGTACCGGTATATGGTGATAATTTAATAATAATTACGGAATGCGCGATTGTGCGTGTGTGCTTATACTCCGTTCGAGCCACAGTGTATTGCCTATCTGTGCAAAATATGCTAAACAATAAAATGACTCCCAAGGTGCACGATCATGTCATTTGACCACAACACGAGCTAGACACTAGACTTTGTCTGATATCCAACCGTTCCATCTACTTTTGTATGACATTGGCGTCGGTTCACCATGGATGCAGAGACAATTCATTGTGAATCCCTGTCGCCACCTTGCGTAAATAGGTATAAATAGTATTTTGGAACAAAAATGCATGTGTACCGTACCTGTTAGTTTATCAAAAGTTAAGTTATTATTAATTAGACAATGATTTAGTTTTGCTAACTGAAGTCATGTTTCTCCGACCTTTGACACCACCCTCTCAGCAGCGATGAAACGTCACTTTGCTACAACTAATGCAGTAATGCTGTATCCTTGATAAGACAATAATATGGCGAACGACGGCCACTCGACCTTAAACAGCCACGGTACACTCAGGAGAAGTAGACTAATGTTAGAATGTTACACATTCAGACATTGAAGTTCAATTCGGAAAAAAAATTGTCTTCTTGACTCGTTTTCCAGTTTTCTGAGGTTTGGTTGCGAAATTAAGGTCATTTTTAAGTTGATAGCAGCCAATAAAAAAGACAGAATATTTTTTCAATTTTGAATTGGACTAGGTTTATATAAGTACTGAAGTATGAATTTTATTTGATTCCATAATCAGCATAAAAGACGATAAAATAATTGATAAAAACAAACTGACAAAATAAATAAAACTGATTACAGAATCAGGAAAAAAACAAAGCCCTAATTACAGAATTAAGTAAGATTCAAATCGTACAGATTTTAGATTTAATGTTGTTGTCAAAAAGTGATATGTGTTCGCTCACCCAAAATTGGTGTATTTGCAGAATTAACTTTTTACCAAAATAGAATGGGATTTACATATTTATCCAAAAAATAACAGCCCATGTCTGCATGCATAATAGCAGAATGCCACACCCAAAAGGATTTTACTTGCTAAAGGTCACCTATGTCCTGGTAGGTTTATGCTTTAATGAGCTTCATTTACAGATTCATGTTTATCCTTTTTTGTTCGATTTCGCGTGGTTATTTTATGACTGTTTGATGTATTGTATTTTTCTGTTATTGAGCAATTAATATTTTTTTAAAGACGACTTCCAGATTTTGCATTATTCTACCAAATTATGTTGCAGGTGTTTTTCATGTCAAAAGTCTGAAAGTAGCACAATGTCTACACAAATGAACCAACGGAATTTCAATTCGACAGTGCAAGAGACTTTAAAAAGGCTTGATATATTTTTCGTCTCTCAGAGCACTCTTGCTGCCAGTAATATGTATGCCGATAAAGATGCTTTGATAGCTCATGTCGACCAAGTTTTGTTTACACCAAAGGAAACAAAAAAGAGCAAAAACTCTCATCTGAATGAGCTTGACCTAGCAAACGAAATTTGTACTTTTTGTTCGAGGCAGAAAACTGAGTATGTAAGATATTGTGTTTTTGATACTCTATTTTCAATGACAAGGTCAACAGCTAAGGATTACAGGCGTCAAATACTTGTTATAAGCACTTCATTAGCAATTGCCTTAAAATTATCAGCTGTATTAGAATGTGCAGCACTGTGGCTTGCTACGACAACAAAAGAACATGCAATATATGTGGCTTCTCAACTAGAAGAAGATTTCTGTTCAGTTATGCCTGAGAGTTCAGCAGAAGTAAAATTGTGCAATACAATATGTGAAAAATTTTGCTGCATGTTGATGACAGTATATTGCACGAAATATACAATGAAAGACCCGAGTAACGATGTTAACAAAGTTGTATCATATCCATCACAAATTCTACTTGATATCATACAACACTGGGTATCACAAAATCCTAAAATATGCTTTTGCGTAATTCAAAAAGTAGATCAGCTTTGGCACACTGTGTTGACAACAACTCGCACAGCAAAAAACTCTATATCACTATCTCCACTTGCCGGATTAATTCAGTGGTGTGCGAAACTTCCATTTGCTCCAGAGATTGAAACAGAGCAAAGGAGCAAAGAAGAATATGCAAAGCTTCAATCCAGGCTGCATTTCGGAGTTCTTACTGCTATATTATCATCTCAAGATTGCTTGAAAGTCATGCAGCAGGGGGTTCTCGGCAAGGAAAGCGATTTTCAATTGTGGGGAAAATCAGATGCCCATTTACTGGTTGGAAGTTTGCTTGCTTATGGAGCTGATAGCCCCGATCCAAAAAACATTACTCTGTCAATTGACAGATTTTCACAAATATCCCAAATTGCTATGACTTCCCATATTCTCACAATTACAAAAGAACAATTCCAGAGTTTAACTGATCCACTTCCTAAAACAAAACTTTTAGAGATTGTTGCTTATGGACCTGAGAGAAAGCCATCCATAGATGATGTTCACATGAGTTAATGGTGAAGTTGTGACTAACTACATAGCTGTTTTTCGGTTTTCATATTATCGTTTTTTACCCTATTTTCATAAATCACAGTATCGGTAATAGTATTTTATTTTTTAATTACATGTTCTTCCAGGGTCAGTAGTGAAACTAGTGGATAGGATTTACATATTTATCCCAGGGGAGAGAAAGCCGATGAGACGGCTCAATCATATGACCTCTCGTCCGATTACCAGTCCATGTCGGGTATGGGATTACTTTGCCAGTTATTCGTTTTCGGAAGCATGGACTTGATGGTGGAGGAAGTCGTAACTGACCAGCGGTTACATGAACCACCCTACGGCGGCGAGGAGTCCAGCAATCCTCTCACTCTTAACCATCCCATATGCCGCCAGGTCGTTCTATATATGTTCTAACCAACGTCCCAGAAGCTGTGAAAATTTCCAGTAAATTATTGTACTAATAATAGTTTCAATATTATGGGTATGAGTAACAGAACTTGATAGCAGAATTTTTAGCTTGGTCACTTTGTTACAACTGACAAACAGTTTTCCCTGTTTGAGAATCCCTGATAAGAAGCAATGCCTCAATTATTAGCAATCATTATATGTTCCAGAATCCTATACAACAGTCATTACAAATCTACTTATTCGGCAAAAGGCTAACACAAGAGATTTATAAGCATGGCTCGGCCTACCTGTGTGGCACCGCCACAGTGGCCTCTAGGTGTAAAATTAGGATTACTGTGAAATTTTGTGTAAATTGCTTTTTCCCTGGGACATTGAGTTTAATTTTTTAAGTCTTGTGCCAACTGATTTCCTGCGTAATCATAGTAATAAATCCATTTTTGGTTTGCATTTCGCTGCCATCAGATGTCGCTAGGTTTGCTACTTGGAGCTAATTTGTTAGTTCACAATGTGGTCATTTTATTTACACATTCGTACATTGTATAACCAGGAGGGAATCACGGCGACCAACGAGACACAGCGATCCTCTTAACATGTGGTCGAGCGTCATTGACGGCTGGTTAATGCCCGTCCTGAAAAAAAACTATGCCTCTCGGCTGCTCTTTCGAAATCCCAAGTGAAGACTTGGTGGCGCTAACTACCTATCGAGCGAAAAAACTTTGGGCCGAGAGTCTAGAGTCTATACTTCCAGCAATCTGACCCACAACAAGTTAACAACCCATAATAAAACATTTGTCATTTACTATACTTAAAACCACAGTGTATTCGGTACATAAACTGAAAATATATGATCAAAATTTATCTAGAATCTGAATTCCTTGGCCACAAACGGCAGCATGGAAGTGGTCCTTCTCTGCTGTTAATGACCAAACTTCCATCGAGGAAATGTCAGCAACATTCATATATGTACTTGAACCAAACTCGTACTTTATAGAATCTTCATGCAAAAGTATTCTCCACTTTGTCAAACGTTGATCTATTGATGTCGATATTACTTCTAATTCACCACAAGTCGAGAAAAAACCAAACCTTACACTGGTTATCTGAGTTGAATGAGCATTCTCAATATGACAATTACCACAAATCGTAATACTCTCATTCCGAAACATAATGATATTTAAATTTACTGCGTTATCATCCCCACCTGTCGCAATAAAAATCTTGTCATGTGACTCTTTCTCTTCTTTCAGTGAATATTTAGTCCATGTATCTAATGCATTAATGCCTGACATATGAACTCTTTTTTCAAAGGAAGGTTGGTCGAGTTCTAAAATGTCTTCATCAACTTGGTGATTTAACTTTGTGTCACAAAGTTTCCATATTCTTATGAATCCATCAGTCGCACCACTAATTAAATAACCATGATCTTTCAAGGTAAAGTATTTGATTGTCAAAAAACAATTACTGTATTGTGATGATTGATCTGTGAAATAAGATAAATAAAGATTGGACATAGACATAGTCACACCTAAAACATTTACAGCCTAAGAAATGTTTATCAAATAACACTCACTGATTAAAAAAAGCTTTTTCTGATCCAAATCTATCCTAAATACACGAATCAGAGCATCTGAGCAAGCAGCAGCAACAAATGCTTGTCGACCTGTTAAACAAATACCTTAGTTTACAAAGATAAACATCTCGTTGCGTATTTTTTGGGTGAACAAGAAAATTTGCGACTACCCAGAGTTGAAAAACAGACAATTAAGTGTTCACCTTTTTGCCAACCAGCGAGGTCCATATATCTTGTCTCAGGATTTGTAGTGGAGGAAGCCTTTCTGCATTTTATATTTAGTTTGTGAGAACAAACATGTTCAACTGAACAATTCTGAAAAACAAATTGCGGAAAACTTTAAACATAAAACATGATCGGGTGGTAATTTCTGTGACCCATCAACAGCAGTTAAAACCAGACGGCACCGGTGATATTGGAAGAAACTACACTCTAAGCCAGTGGTCCTCAAATGGGTGGGGCGCGCCCCATAAGAAAGGATGTGAAGGTAATTAAAAATAAGTAACGGTATATTTTTTAGATTTGATCTTGCCAGCCTTATTTTGGGTATTTACATTTCAAAACTACTCAATTGTTCCATTATTTACATCCATCCACATATTTTCGACGTGTTTTTTGAATAAGACATACTTTCGCCTTACTATTTGTTATTTGTAGCTTATTGTTAGCTAGTTATGTTTGAGGTGGAGCGCGAGACTTGACAAATTCTAAAAATGAGGCGCGGCTTAAAAAGTTTGAGTACAACTGCTTTAAGCTGTTACCCTGGCAGTATGGTCTCGGAATGTTCCGAATCCCATTTCTCCCAATATAGGAATGGGCGAAAGACAGTTTTCACAGGCCAATATGTCTGTTTTTAATGGCCGAGAATCCAAGTGACTCATGTATTGTTTGAAGCATTCAAAGTTTTCAAAAACTTTGTTGAATCTGTGGACGGTAATTAGACTCCATTTAAAATCAAATTTTTCACCTCCAAATAGTATGTATGTGTGTGCCTACCGCAATATATTAATTGTAAAAAAACTGTAATGGAAATGTACAAAATTTCTAAAACATGAACTCCCGGTTATGTAGATACTAGGACAATTAACACTAAATAAAATTTGTACATACAAATTTGTTAAATTTAGTTGAGCAAACACAATATTAAAGCAAGAATGTTTTATGATAGAAACCTAAGTCATCAGATTCAGGTTAGAGGGACAGATCTTGCATGCACAGTTTTATGTCACTTAAATCAAATAAATTGTGAATCACAATTCACAATATTGTTAAACATACCTCTGTCCATGAATATGCTTTGTTTATCTTTATGATGTAACAATTTAGTGTAGCTCTGCCCCCTCCACTAAACAGTATGGTATTAGACAGATTGGCATCCTCAGACTTTATTTTAACTGATGTCAGTGCTCTAACGCTTGAAATATGATCATCAATGGTGAAGATATGATGAAGCTACAAATATGTAATCATAAATTAGTCAGTTGTTCTATCGACTGGGTTTCTACAAGACCAACTACTTTTCCGTTTTCTATGCTTTTGCGTCGATGGATCTGTATGCATATATTTGTGTTAGGGTGCAGCGAGACTATTGAATTACTCAGGATAAATTATTTATTTGGTATTTCACTTCACAATAGGCTTATTCTTGAAACCCACGAAACACTATTGATATTGCTACACTGCTAACACTAGGTATACAGATTGGAGAAAATGCCTCTAATTCCGAACAAGGCACAGTACAGGCATCTACCAATTTCAAATGATATGTAACTATTAATTTTTTGGAAAGATTGGAATCTTTCTAGTCACCATTTAATTACACCATGGGTGAGCTGGTGAGCAAGGGAATCGAACCAGATATGTGTAATCTGCAATACCAACACAGTTAAGCTCATTCAATTCTGATTGGATGTGACCTCCTCCACCATGTCTATGCATTGGAATGAATGTAGCTGGCTAAATCATTCTTATCTGGGATAGTAGCTAGAGAATCGGACAATGATTGACCATATCACCACATTGAATGGTATTCTAGAACTATGATAATCCTCTCTTATATGACAGGTCTCTTTAGAACATTTAGTCAAAGAAATGCTCTTTTAATACCAATTAGAAAAGTTGACTTCAATTGCCACCATTGCTCCAGCTTTTATATCAATGTAACAATGCCTAACTCAGATTTCACAGCCTTTCAGTAAATGAAAATTGAGACAGCCTGTTATTAAGACAGCCTCCCTTTTTAGTCGTTGTAAATTACCTTCGCCAGTTCTCGAGATGTATTAGATTGAGTATAAACAGAAACAAATATCTTTGTGTCTTCACTTCCAGTAACCAAATATGAGATATTCAGGTTGCATGACTTATTAAAGAAACCTTCAATGTATCTGATACAGGTGATTTGACCACCATGAAAATATGGTGAAACAACTGAAGTTTCCTTGGTAACATTGTGAGATAGCTGAATAATTGAAAATGAGAAAAAAACTAATTTAAATTCTTCAAATGATCTATCCAAGGTTATGAAGCATGTGGGCAAAAGTGTTTTAAAACGTGACCACAATATACTAGCTGATATTGACATTATAGAGAAAATGATGAAATATTTCAAAACCGAGCATTCACTGATGAAGAATAGAATAGTTGAGTAGTGATGCACATTGGCTTGTGCCAGTTCACCTCATCATGTAAAATAGTTCGAATAACTATATGGAAAGCAGTGTTCACTATTAGCGCACTTTTTTGCGAAAATTGCGAAGCACTTTCGCAACTTTTTTTAGGGACTGCGAAATAGCACTTTTTTCCGATTTTGAAGAGAAATAGCACTTTTTTCCGATTTTGAAGAGAAATAGCACTTTTTTCTGATTCCGAATGGAATAAAAATTCAAAGTTAACAAATATTTTCGAGTATTAAGTTGACAAATAAGTAACATACTAGTACTTTTATAACTCAATTCTGCATATCATAACGATATTTACCGGAATTCTAACCATTGAGATGCAGACATAGGAGATAAAGCTTTTGCATTAACGGCAAAATTCTTGTTTATAATATGAATATTATACAAGCACACCGATTCCGCTTCTCCCGCAAAAAACGCTTCCGGTGATTGAAACCAGATGTTGGAATAATACGCAGTGCGTTTCTTTGAACGAGAATGGTCATGTGACTATCAATGATATCGATGAATTCAAAATGACTATGAAAGTGTTAGGTGTTATGGTCACTTTGGATGAATTGTGACCAAACTGCACAATTTTCAAATCAGACGAAACTTTTAGCAGCATGTCACAGATTTGCAAAATCACCAAATTCACAAAATACCATTAAGTGCCATTTTATTGTAATCACAATGTTGAAAGGACGTGGCATTTTCCGGAATTTTGCGATATTTACACAACTATTTCTCATTGATATGCGAGGTTGGGTGGGCAAAATTCAATATTTTTTTGAATCGAATATTTTTAAGGAGTACCGAATAAACGTGGTGTAAACATTAAAAAATCGGCAACAAAGCCTTTTTACTGGTTAATTCCGTTGTAATCGCTAATTGTTCTTGTCACCGATCGTTTTGGCGGCGATATCCAGGTTTTGGGTAATCTATATTCCCGCCCTCTCTTTTTTACAAATATGAATTCTTGTGGGTCGGCGGACATCGAAGTTTTATATTTCGGGTTTACCCGTTCGTTCACATCGGCAACAGCTGTTGAAGACATTGAGGACTCAAATTAACATTTGCGTTGGCTTTAATATTACCTATCAAGATTTGTAAATTTACCGTCCTAATTTTATGCGAATGGTAATATTATTGTCCATACCGTGATGCAGATATTTATTAAGACGATAATTAACTTTCTCATGTATTTCTATGGTGATAAACTTCGCAAGTCTGAAATTGTGCCAATCCGGAATATTGATTTAAAATAGTGATTGAATAATTCGGCAATAAAGGCATTTCTGCGTGGTCATAAGACGAGATGACGTTAATGAACAGCACTTTTTTTACAGGATATTTTACGAATGCGACTTAATGCTAAAAAGATTGGGCTCGAGTGCTTTTTTTTTTGAGTGCTCGAGTGCCTAATAGAGGTCAGGCGCTAGTTGTAACTAATTCCCTCAAGTTTCAACGCGTTTTCAACAAAACAATACCCCAGCGATAATTATAGCTAAAATGTTACCGAGCAATTCACAATTTTATTTATGGAATTTGCAAATTCACCAGTTTCTTGACGATTTTGATATTGTCACGCCCTAATTATTAGTGCAAAAAATACTCCCCTTTTTCCGCGGCGGTTTGAGGGTTCTTTGTTCCATTCTTCAGAAAGTTCTGACACGGGGGAGATAGAATACTGAATCCGGAGGGTTGAATCCCTGTCCACTTACTGGTGATTTTCCGTTTTGAAATGCGTGAAACATTCTCTATTTTAAATTACATGACGTTTCGCGGACTAGAGTTCTCCCCGTTCCAGCGTTCCAGGCGTTAGTTAGACGATAGATAAAACATTAGATTAATAATTTTCGTGACGCCCCGTTTTCGAAAATACAAAGTTATATCGCAAAAAATGCGTTATGATACATTTGGAATGAAACATTATTTACGGTTAATTCAGATCATATTTTACTCTTCATTCAAAATACAGTTGTATCTCGAAAAATGTGTTTTGTTACATTTAAAATAAAACCTTTTTGTGATTAATTTAGATCAAATTTTACCTTTCACGGCAACCCGTTTCCGAAAATACAAATTTATATCACAAAAAAATGCGTTTTGTTACATTTATTTTGCATTCCCAATAAAATACATATTTTCCCTAATTAAGGTCGTCGATGAATCTGTTCCTGTCGTTCAAGCTCGACACACGTTTGGACGAGTGTGGGGCGGTTTTTTGGTCGACGATAAATTAAAAAGTTGCCACACGTTATTTGTATAAGGATAATAACTGAAAATTAAGATTTTATAATAGAAGTGAATTTGTCTCAAGATGGTATTTTACGACTCCTGCCCACAGAAAATAAACACGCTGACAGGCTTGGTTATAATTGATATTCGTTTAATTTATTTTACACTATCAATAAACGCGCCACACCAATTGCGACCATATAAATTGCAGTCGCATCGGTATGGACTGTATGTTTTTGGCGCTCTCACATTAATAATAATTTTCAACAAAACAATACCCCGACGGTCATTAAAGCTGAATTCGTTACCGAATAATTCACAATTTTATTTACGAAATTTGCAATTTCAAGATCTCACTTGACGATTTTGATGATGTCATGCCCTAATTATTACTGCTTAAATGCCTCAAAATACAACAAATGTAATCATTTTCGACGATAACAGGCGCAACAATTCGTAAACGAGCCGTTATAACGAAACTCGCGATTGATTTTACCTCTCTCTTGTTTACAATTTTAACATCCCGCCGGCCATGTAGGGTCGAATAAAATGTTCACATATTCGAAACATGACTTGGCCACGGATGGAAGGGATCACTAAAGAGCTAATAGAAAGTACATACGCGAGGGTATGATATTAATATCGAGAATATTTGTGAGCATATCACAGGACGGAAATATTTTGCACCCGGCTGTTTGTTGGCAGAACAACGATACGCTAAAGTTGATTGATCGAATACAGGGAAGTATTTATTTATCATATACTTGCGAACATCGAGGTTTTGGCGGAATTGTACGATCATGTTGTCTTTCTTAAATAATAACTTTTTCAATAAATGTTCATTTTTCTTTTGCGTCTTTATTATATGTCGGGTTTTCATTTATTTTAAATTCGAAATTGTCCGAAATACTCCAACAGGTGTATAAGTACAATAATAATAGTACTTACCAGGGAAGTTTAATAAACACGATGTGTAAAGGGCGTCGTAACTCCCGTTTATTATAAAAATTTTTACATTCTGCTCAAAAAACAACGCACGTAACTCTCGCGACCAAATCTTTTTGTTTTGTATGGCATCGTCTTGGCGACGAATTTATTGCCGACTGAATTTTAATTGTGTTTTAGGATAAGTTATTTTCTGTTTGTTGGTTTCTAAACTTCACAAACTTGGGTAGCAATTACTATTAATGTGAGATTTGTGCATATAAACGATTGAATATCGCGACTGGATGTCCGATATCTGAGAATGCGTAATTCTTTTTCAACATTAATTTTCAGGATATCAGCGGTCATGTGGTCGAATAAAAATTATTTATCAAATGGATTGGTATTTCGAGACACTCTCAAAATTATTTGGGATCCACTATCATATCATTCGTTTATTTTTTATATTCATGTTTTTCTCAAGAATCACCCTCGTTATATTTAGTGTACCTTCGCAAAAGAAAACTCTTTGGTGTCATCGTTCCTATTAGTGTAATTGCAATATATGGAAACCTCGCAAGTGGGTTGTGATGCGAATATTTGATACTAGGTCAGCAGCATTACAAAGAGTGCTATTTATGAATGCTGAAAGTACATGACATTACTAAACATTTTGCCAATATATGATGTTTTCTGCCCGATTTAAACTAACTCGCACGCAAACCAAGGCATGTCGACATATAAAAATTACTTGTCTTTGGGTAAGCTCTGAAATAGTATAATATAAATGTAAATGAGAAATTAGGTCACGCTAGCTCACGAAACGGAGGATTTTCAAAGTGATCTTGTGTAATATTTCGGAGAAAAAAGTTTGAAAGAGTAGGTCAACCTATCTCCTAAAACAGGGTAATATATAATAATCTTGCGGTACGTAGGTTAACCTATCTTTTAAAACAGTGGGTGGCGACTTTCAAAGTGGTTCAAAATCACAAATTAATAATTATCAGATTAGGTTTAGGGGTAAATCGAAAAGTTGAATTTCCAGCGCACCTAACCCTAATTAGTTGATTGCTATTTATATTTGGGGGGGGGGATTTATTTTGCACGGGATTTGTACAAACGATCCACCCTGTAACTAATATGGTTTCCAGCCTGCCTCGTGTCTGTTAGATGGAAGGAGTAACAAATGTGAAGTCTTTGCTGTTTACGCGAGTAAGCAACTGACACCGTGATACATTGCATGAAAGTTTTGTCGGGGCAGGTGTTAGCAGATGTCATTTCGTTGCCGATGAATTCGCTTGTTTTGATTAAACACGAATTCGCTTAAAGGGAACTCGGAAAAGGCTTCTCTTTAATTCATAATATTAACCGGAAGAGCGCTTTTTCGAGTACGGTATCTATGCCGTTTTAAATGGGTTATATGGAAGGCTAGGGCACCTAACTTGTTAAAATCGGCAAAAGCACTTTCGCACTTTTTTTTTCGACTGCGAAGCACTTTCGCACTCATAATTTGCTTAGAGTTAACACTGATGGAAAGTCAGTATAGTAATAAAATAAAAAGTATATTTTTAATATTATTCCCAATATTATGTCTCCAATCCTAATCAAGGTTCCATAGTGAAGTGTTCAATAAATTTTTTACTCTAAAATATATTTGCGTACAAATTAATGGCGCACTCTGAAGTGAAAAAATACACTCCACTCTCCACAGTGAAGTTGCAAGCGACAGGACATGCCAAAAGTAGTTAAAACATTTAATTTTTATAAAATCCTATAGGATATTCATTCACAAGAGTCAAGTTTTTTAGTCATAAATTCGACATAGCATTAGTTCTTCGTAATAAAAAATTAACTTAAAACATTTCAAACAGACATTTTGTTTTCAAGTCATTTTGTTGTTAATCATTCAACATTATCTCAGCGGAAAATATTACTTACTCGAGTCAGATGCATTTATTTTTATAAAATCCTATAGGATATCCATTCACAAGAGTCAAGTTTTTTAGTCATAAATTCGACATAGCATAAGTTCTTCGTAATAAAAAATTAACTTAAAACATTTCAAACAGACATTTTGTTTTCAAGACATTGTGTTGTTAATAATTCAACATTATCTCAGCGGAAAATATTACTTACTCGAGTCAGATGCAAAGAACTTTCTTTTATAAAAACAAGAGTGGATTTGTCATTTGCAACCTTGAAACTCCAATCTCTGTGTCCACCCCCACATTCAATGGTAATCAAAGTATCACCTGAAGATATCAACATGATGCATTGTTAGCCAGTAAGAAGAAATATCATGAGATAATACCTCCTGCCTCACAAACTACTGCAGAACTGAGCTCCGGACAAACAGTTACTTGACTTAAAATTAAATATTGTGGATTTTCACAGATTACTAATTTTTTTCAACCGTCGGTGAGGCAGAGGGCATGTTTGAACAAAAATAGATAGTTAATCGTAAACAATTTTTACTCCAAACAAGATTCTGTAAAAGTAGCCACTGGTATGTAATGAGCTGCTATATTTTTAGAAGACAGATATCATTCCGGTTTGACAATGGCTATCCAATTTACTAAGTTCTAGGTGGTGTGTATAAATAAGATTTGAATTCTGGGCTTTTAACCGGCAATGCCAAGATAATTAAGTGTCCAGTCTAACATTTTCTTACAAAATAACCTTCATCAGAAATAAACAACTTCATAAGCATGTAAATTGGTGGACTAGGTACATCTGCGCGTAAAAGTGACCATTAAGAGCTAGTTCTACTAAATAAAACTAAAACAGTCAGAACTCAGAAGCTACCATGAATACTACCTAATATTGAGAATTTATGAATACCATTCGAACAAACCTGTTTTACTACTCCACACAGTAAAATTTCTGCCATGAAATCCAACAACAGCAAAACTTGTGCTTGATGATTCGTTAGCGAGTGGAATTACAGTTTCCAACCAATCCATACCCTGAAATAATTTATCAGGTCATAAAGAAAAAACTGCTTTATAAGGAAATGAAGTACCGGTAGGTATATATATTTTTAAACTAGTATCCTAATTTAAACTGGTTTGTTAACTGTTAAGAATGGCGATGTTATGCATACTTTAGTATCAAATTGATTCAGCAACTTTAAAATCAAGTAAATCAACCCATAACAGGATGTAGCTATAAGCAAAATCCGATTCAGAAATATTTCAATCATAGCGTTTTGATCCAAAACTTGTACCCCGAGATTAGATATGCTTAATAAAATAGCTGAAAAAATTTCACAGAATATTAAAAAAATAGCAAATGTAACCTGAGCTGCACGATTTTGAGCCACAGTGTGAAGTTTACTAAAATCAGCATTAATTTCAGTTTTTCTCCATATTCCATCTCTTCCAGTTGAAACAAATAAATTTCCAAATTTCTGAACTGACGTTACACCATTTTTATCATGAATACCATGAATTGTATGGACAGGTTCACGAATATCTTGAAAAATAAAATTAAAGAATTATTGTGCTATACACTATACCAGGGGTCCCCAAGCTTTTTTCAGGACGAGCCCAAATACAACCTTCAAGTGTCCAGTGCGACCCCAGGTCAATATATATATATTTTTTCATGGAACCCTAGAACTTCTATCACTGGTCATGTGGTGGTATTAATTAAAATAAGCTAAAACCAAACGATGATGTCACAATATTCACCTACATTTTCTATAGCATAGGCATAAAGCGATGCCTATGGGCCTGTTTTACAGTAAGCCATGGTGCTAAATTTAACATGTTTTGTCAAATATTAAATGCTTTGTACATCCATCCTCGACCATAACTCAGCGACCCCACCAACCCCATGACCGGTTTGCGACCCTACCTACTTATCACTCCAACCCAATTTGGGGTCACGACCCCTGGTTTGGGAACCCCTGCACTATACAGTATTCTGCTAATGCTGGTTTAAAAAAATGCTATATATAACAAGTGAGCAATGCTCAAATATATGGACAGTGGACACTGATGTCAAATGGCCAACATGATGCAAATGAATTGCACTGGATGTCATATGAAAGTGTTCCATTTAATCCAGAAAAATTGAGGTGTCTTGAATGTCGAGCAATGTAGAAAAATTTTTCTAACAAAAAGTTGAAGGTACCACAGTTTCGGAGGAAAATGATTCTGTCACAGGAACAAAAATGACGACCACAAACAACAATTCAGCAATAGTATCCAAGGTTCGCTTAGTGTCCAATTTTATAACTTAAATCTTGAGATATTGTTAATTTTCTTATTTGAACTACAATATGATATCAAGATCAACTCGAATTTACAAAATTAAAGAATCCTACCTTCTTTAAACAAATGCAGTGATCCTCTTCTATCCCCACACACAACAAATATTTTGCCAGAATAATTAGTCATAGCAACTCCCATATGCCATCTATGTTTTGCAATCGGTAACACCCATACATGCTTTCGGTCATATATAATAAATGCATTTTTTATTGAAACTTCAGAACATATAAATTCACCATCAGGTCCTTAATAAAATAATCAGAAATATCAAAATAACAGATTAATCAAATTATTAGATTAAATGGACATTTACAAGTACACCCAACATAGCCACATAAAGCATGGTTTTCTAAACTTGTTAAAGAGCTCTTCAACTCAGTGGCATTAAAATTACAGACATAATTTAACCTCACAACCTAATTACTCAATTAATATATAATGAGAGATATTTCAGAAAACCAACCAACACTAAATAACTTTCAAAAAGCATCAACTGATCTTCACACTCCCAAAAGTCTATTATAATTGAAAACCAAAATTTGAATATTTTAAATTGAAATTATTTGTGGGTAGAAGTTGATTATAACCGGTGCAACTTTCTTATTTTCGACTCTCGAATACCTTTTTTATAGATCTAATTTGAACATTGATACATCATTATACATATTTTTTATCCTCACCCGAGATGAATAGATACATTTTCTTTTCCATCTCATACCAACTAATTGAATGAATTTTCCCTTCTATTGTTGTTGCGCTGATAGAAATATTATTGATAACGCAGGATAAAGTTTTATCCAAATGTAAAAGAAGCAAATTCCCTGAAAGATGTGAAAATTTAAAACTACATGAAGTCATTCAGAACCAAGAAATAAGGTGAAAGATTGCCTATTCTTAATTTCCCACTTCTATTCCACCAAAATTGGGTACTCCCGAAGTATGTCAACCAAGATGGCGGACCTTAACATAGTATGTGTACCAGGTTAGGGTTAGGCCATAATTTCAGGTATGAATACTACGGGAGTCACTCGGTTAGTCTCCGAACTCGTAATTGGACTAAAAAAAGGAAAATTGGAATAAAATTATGGCCTAACCCTAACGTGGCACACATACTACATTCCGGTGTCCCCCATCTTGGTTCACATACTTCAGGAGTACCCAAAATCGTATGTAGCATATTTAATACCTACCACAAGAACAATAATAATAAACCACAATAAATTTCAATGACATCAAAATTATTGGATAAACTGAACTCAGGATGTCCAGAACAGATTGCATATTGAAATACATGAGTAATATTTTGCATAGTTGATTCAAGATAAATCACAATGAATCACTGTTATTTATTCAATAATATATTAGCAATAAACAGCAGGAATGGGCAAGATTTTTGGACCAGAGGGCCATGTAAGTGTGATTTAAAAATTTACATTATATAAACAATATTTACAGTGTTACAAAAGCAAAAGTGGAAAACACGAAGCCTCGCGCCAAAATTAAATTTAACAGCAATTTCAACCGATTCCTCAAGCTATTTATTACTTATACAATTTTAATCGGTAAGTATGTTGATAGGTATTTGTCTGTCTCTGTCTGTTTGTCTGTTAGATGCACGCGATATCTCACGAAAGCGAGATTGAATCTGCCCCAGATTTTGCATGTGCATTCATCATATGTCGTACCAGAAGCCTATTGATTTTGGATGAATTATGTCGTATAATTAGCGAGTTATTAATTAATTAGTGATGGGACACAAGGTGTCACTATGGAGTAAGAGCGCTGTTTTGGAGGATCCCCTAACTTTCGATCGATAAGTTTTCGGTCTCTGACCGATATTCTCAATTATTTTTTGAAATGTGAAAATTTGGTTTTCGTTTGGTTGTGGCGGAATCAGGCGGGCCATGTCCGTTATACATGGTGGCTAAAAAGATTGATTTCAGCTTTTTTTTAATAACTCACTCTAATGTTTGGCAGATAAAAAAGTATACACAAACCTTTTGTGCTACCAAGAGCAACCAAGTTCTTGCTATTCAACACACTCATTGTCGCATAAGATTTGAAATTTGTGTCTTCATTCACAATAGTCCAGCTCTCATTAGGAATTGAGAAATGTAGAAGAATGCCAGAATCCGTGTGTCCTAACACGTTATCTGTACCCCACAGATGAACAGACTTCAAAGCTCCAACATCTGCGATTAAAAATGCACAATTGCACATATCCAAATAGTAGACTATCAGTAATTTTTAGTATCAGTAAAAAATAGTGTTTTGAATAAGAAAAATGTAATTTTAAATAAAGATAACCTAAGTTTCAAGTCTATAAGAAAAATTGATTTTTACAACTTGCTTTCGATATATCAATAGTTAGATATTCTGGAATTATGGTTTAAAATGCAACATATAGGTAACAAGATCCTAACCAGTAACTAACTACTCAAATACAAAAAAATTTAAAATCTACAAAATTAAAAAATCTAAATTTAAATATCACTGAAACAAATACTTAAAACAATAAAAGACAATATATGAACTATGATCCTAAGAAAATACCTTGTCTGTTCAATAAAGCAAATGGATGTTTCACTATTTTTGCTTCATTGTTAATTAAATCACTTATTTTCCAAATTTTAATTCCTGCATCCCCTCCACCTGTCCCCACATAACCTTTGAATAATGAAGCATAAACTCTGATTAAAAATTTAAAAAAAACATAGCAAAATGTAATTGGTTGATCTCGAGCAGTTTCCTAGAAAGAACTACATTTATGACCGAATAGTATTTGTATGAATATATGAAGCGAAAAAAGGGTTTACATTATCTAAACATAATTCAATACTGTGGACACAGGGATGGCCAAAACCGAATATTTCACCGTTCCAAATACATTTTAAAAAAAGATTTCCGAATATGAAATATTGAATACCTACATTCTAAATTGGGGGCAAGCACATGTAAAAAATTACATCACATAGAGAAGAGAACATATCTCCATTCTAATATATTGAAAGAAATCGGGAAACCAACCTTTATCGTGGTCTATAATTAAACTCCATATATTCCTTCCTTTATGACATCTAATTTTACGAATCATTTTTCCTTCCACTCTGTCATGTGATATCGACAAATCCCAAATTATACAGTGGCTATCCTCACCAACACTTATTAAATACGATCGATCACCTGCAGCATTGAAAAAATAACATATTTCTCTTGAAAGTGATTCGAGAGTCTTGCCGCACACTAACACAAATATATTTCTGTAACGTTTCGTCTGACCAAGGTCAGACTTCTTCAGACATACATAATTCAACTACTATAATTCTTGGAATCTTTGCATTCTCGAGGTTTCGTGGAAAATCGATTAAAAAAATCTCGCAAAACATTTCAAAGTCAACTTCTTAGCAGTTATCCTTAATGAAAAAATGAAAATTCTGACTCAGACTTCGGTACTCCCATAGTATGTG
The DNA here is from genome assembly GCF_964204865.1 of Styela clava. Classification (NCBI taxonomy): domain Eukaryota; kingdom Metazoa; phylum Chordata; class Ascidiacea; order Stolidobranchia; family Styelidae; genus Styela; species Styela clava. Next base: position 10,190,178 of record NC_135254.1, read on the forward strand.
TACCAGGCTAGGGTTAGGCAATAATTTTATTCCGATTTTCATTATTATAGTCCATTACGAGTTCGGGGGCTGTCTGTGTTAGCCAAGTGAATATCCCCCTGCCCATAGGTTCTGTCCCTTTATACAACTTGATGTAAAATAGCCGAACAAAATCAGTTACCTCCTTATTGGTACACATACTTCTTGAGCGCCCAGATTTCAATTCTGGCAAAACCGAATTTGGATGAAAAACTTTTGCATATGCAGGATAGCCCCGATGACAAGACTGTCTTGATAATTGAAAAGTTTGACACAACACAGAACACCACAACTAACGTTATAAATAAAAAACAAACTTACGATATTTGATACATTGGGCTCTCCAGACCCTCGACTCATGTCCATATAACTTGCACAGATAATTATTAGAATCAAAATCAACATTACTTGATGAAGAATAAGATTCTAAGGATTTGCATTTCCATAATCGAATACTACGATCATCAGAGGCAGTAATGAGGAGCTAAAAAAGGGTTTATTATTTTATACTGTAATTAAACATATTATTTTGTACCAACACAGTTGCTGTTGTTAGGACAAAGTCATTTCCCTTGATAACAACTAGGGGAGCAATCAATCTCAAATCTCCAGAATTTAAATATGTTGAAATCTATTAAATTTACTTTTTTACAAATTTCTAGTCTCATATGAAGCAAAATTTCATCCAAATTTTTCTGTTTTATTTTAATTACAAAAAAGCACTGTTTTGTTTGACTGCCTCCATCCCCATTGTCTGCAAGGAAATCAGAAAACAATCAGGTGAAATTAAAAATCTAAATTTGCTAAGTAGGTTTATCCCTTATTCCCAAATTCCCATATAGAGCGTTCCAAGGCAAAAGAGAAAATATCGAAAATTTCATTTCATGTTTCTCATAGCAGTTTTTAAGATGAATATTAGAAAAAGAGCAGATTGTATTCACTGGTAAAAAGGCGAATGCAAATGTTCGAATGTGACAAAATGCCTTCATCAACAAGAATAATGTGTTAGTGGAAAACAGTTGTAAAAGCATAATTCACCGGGGTGTTTCAATAAAACATTACGAGAATTTAATATCAAAAGTGTATATTTTCACCATTTTCTTGAAACAGCCTTTTCAAATTTCCTCTTTTTGGGTTAAAGCCCTCGATAAAACATACGAAAATATCACTCAAAAATGCGAAATTCGAAAACTTACTCCTGTATTAAAATCAAAATCAATACTAAAAATCACTCCATCATGAGCATGAATTCTTTGGATAATTTTATTTTGATCACGAGATCCCGGTCTCCATATAACCACTTGATTAAAAACTGTCCCACTACATAACGTTAAAGACTTCCAAGTTGGTCTGAAATTAAAATATCAAGATTTAATTTTTAAATAAATGAAATTGAAATCAAACCAAAAACCTAGACTGGCTTTGGGTAACTTGGGTGTACATTCATTATTAAGGCATAAGCAACATTGTAAACCTACGACTGCGGGCTGTATAACAGCATGTTCGAAATCACAAAAGATTATTAGCCTGTGCTATACCGGACTATATGGATGCTAGATAACAAACCCATCGACAAGAATGAACAGAATCGAAAAAAAGACTACAATATACTCTAAATTAAGGCATGTTCAATAAAAAACACATTGACACAAGTGTAAAATGCAGAAAAGTAAAGTCAAGCATAGTTTTTGAGATAAGTAATACCTTTCGTCTGCAACAAAATATGCAGAGTACAAAATACATTTTTCTTCGCAATGAGATTCCACTATAATCTTATCTTGCATCCAATCATATAAAACTACAGAATTATGTCCAAGCGCGAAAGCGATCTGATCTGTGAGTCTAAAAAAAGCATTACAATATTTTAGTAAGTAATTTAAAAAGTGGTTAGTTCTGACATTCATACATGATAAACATACCTTGGAATGTCATCGTTTACAATGTCTCGGTATATTAGCGAAACATCCCATATCCAATCATGAATTTTAGATGAAAAAAGTATCTGTAACAAATCATCATCATCTAGAAAAAAAATGAAATGACTCATCACACAGAAAAAGTGGAAATCTTATATTTGTTCAATCTTAGTAAAATGTTTCTAACAAATTCCGATGACTCCTATTGAACAAATTCATGAATGTTGATGAAATAACTAACTTTACGAGTTTACGAACAAAATTAAGTAATTTTATGACAGTTAATAAACATAGAGACAAAACTATGTAGAATTAGAAAATGGGAACGAATTTTAGATATTCACATTTTTTGAGTAAGTTGCACAAAACAAGTTCATGCGGCTATATGCAAAAGTTACATGCATTTCCTAGCAAAGTTGTCGCCAACTAGTGGAATGCGAACGATTGAAATTATGCAGCATATAATATTGTACTTTAGGAGACTGCTGACCTGGTATAAACAAAGATCCACAAACCTTCAGTTAATTTGCAAATGCACCATTCTTGTCCACCATATGCAACAATAAAAGAATTTTGACAGTTGAAAACCTGAACGATCACATAATATGAAAATAATAAACTCGGACAGAGAGCAAGAGAGATTAATTATTTGTCAACCAGAACAACTATAATAAAAATATACAGCAATATACGTAAAGTTACTTGGTATAGACTGGGGAGAGCTCTCCCCATATTCACTATTTTGTATTATGTATACGATACTGACGATTATGATGAGTACATGGTGTATAAAAGGGCTAACTGCCAGAGTTTTATCTACATTTTCAATTCAGTTATAAAATCATAGAGCTTTGAACCCACAATTGATGAACAATCAATTTATTGATGTGTTCAAAACTTAAAAAAAATGTTTTAGGAGACACTTAATGCAAAAATTACAAGGGAGTAATGCTAAAATATATTTTTGTAAGGTCAAAGGTCATAAAGTGTTCTAATTTGTCATAAAATAATGTTCCATGATATTAAAGAAAACAGTAAATATTGGGTGAAAATTCCGTCTTAAGGACTCAAAGAAGAAATTTAAAAAAAAAAATAAATCTCCGGGCAACTGTAACCAATTTGTCTATTAGCAATTTTTGCCCCCCAACAACAATTTAACAAAAATATATATGAAATCACCATCACAGCATGAAAACCGTCTACATATAAAGGGTTTTTGAATACCTTCAATCCATGGACAACATGACGATTGAAAATTTTCTTCACACTCAGAACTTCTGTTGTATCATTTTCTCCAGACTTAGGTGTTCGAGTATAAATTTTAATGAAGCTTCCAACACCTGAAACATTTGATGAATAATAAAACACTGAAGCAAGACATTCTTTAATACCTATTATTACGTCAAATTTACATTGCCATATTGCAAATACAAGATTAATTGGAAAAGAATGAAAGAATCGCTGAATCAGCCATATAGTTAATAAAGTAGCCTTGGACATGTAAAAGGTATATGTCAGTCAGACAGTGTACAGCACAAGTGATTACTGGATTAGGGTTTATTTAATAAAGTGCTAACATTTTTACTACTGTGCTGTGAGACTTCAATTTAATGAAGTTTAAACCAAAAAACTTAGCCATCGACTATCGTTACTTTTTCAGTTTTTAATGTCAAGATGCACTTGATGACAGACTGATTAAAAGACAGTGTGCAGACCCTGTGGATTGACCCAGGCAAGGTAAACACAGTAAAATGAATGCAGCTTGAGTTTCGCTGAAAGAATTCTAAATCGTGAATAATATTCATCAAGTTTTATCTCACAATATACAGATATACACAAGGACCCTGCAGCTCAGCACCAGTCTAACCCTGCAGCCCACAGGTATGTCAGTACTGCAGTATGTTAAATTTGTTGCTATAATAATTTTCCACTTGACGAACAGTGTTGAAGTACTGAAGTAACAAATACTGAAATATGAATGAAAAGGCTAGAAGAAGAAGACTATATAAATTTGATAACTACAGAACTACGAAAAAAAAATGGTACGGGTATGAAAAATGACCACTCAATTTGAGTCGTTATATTTTATTTACATTTATTCGCAAAAACAAAATAAACATAAGTTATATACCGGTAAACAAAAGATTAAAGCAGTACCGTAAAAGTAACAGAGTGAAGCAAAAAATCGGAAGACTGAAGTCTCTTAACATAGTGACATTACTTACCGGCAAGCAAATACTCCTTATAGACAGCAAGAGCAGTTACTGGAACTTTGATCAAAGACATCACTTTGCAACACAAAATACTGTTCAATTAAAATTATCAAAAGAGAAATTTTAAGTCAAATTATAATGAAATATGACTTAAGCACGTTGAAAAAGGGAAATCCCCTGTGAAACAATAAAATGAATACAATTAACAATGAACTCTGATCCTTGACCCCTAAAAATTTGCATTATACTTTACCAATTCAACATTTTTGAGTGTTTTGGAGAGTTGGCGCTTACAAATGTTTCAAGCTCATTTTTAATAAAAACCCAAACCGTGTGGGGCTGACAGGTGAAAAGTACTTCATGAGGCGTTGGTCCATATTATCACACGTGTAACCGGGAATGAAGAAGTTTATCGCGGTTCCATTACATTTGAACCTACGTAGGCTACATTTGAACCCACGACAATTGCACCTGCATATTATTGCACCTATGGAAATTTGCACCTACGGATATTTGAACCCATACTAACCCTAACCCATGGATTTTAGCATCCGCATATAGATTGAACCCGCGGATACACACGTTCAAATGTGTTGTCACCGTTTATAGCGAAAAGTTAGCTGATCGAACCCGAGGATAACATCCAAATGACAGATGTAATAGCTATTTGATAATGGGTTCCGTAAAAATGATTGCTCATATAGCACAAATTTACAAAGCACGTGGATTTATGGATTTGATATATACTAAAATTGCATGGCCAGGGCATGCCCTTGGTATATTTTACTCTGTTCGTTGTTACGGTTCTTTTATTATGGTTATTTATTGCCCAGTAGTGAGTAGACTATCAGTTCTCCATTTATGTTGAGAATACTCTGCGCCTCTGACTACCGCGGACAAAAATTATGTGCAATAGGATTGCTGGACTTCTTGCCACTGTAACGGGATTCGCGTAACCGCTGGTTGGTTACGCACCCCTCCCCCTATTAGTTCCACGCATCTGAAACAAATAACTGGATAACATATCGTATACCCGACATGAACTCTCGTAACCGAACGAGAGGCCGTGGTCCGCTATATAATTAAGTCGTCTTATCGGCCTTCCTCTCCCCCGGAATAAATATGTCCTATAGCTATGGATCTTACGAATAAATAAAACCCTCGTTTGGACGAAGATGCATATCATTTCAAGAAAATAAAAAAGTCTTAGAAATTTTTTTCAGCAAATGAAAACAGGATTTAATTTTCATTTTTTGCCGTCTAATATTATCTTCATTGAATAATTTATTTATTCGCTTTCTTATGAATGACAATAAACGTTGTAAGTCTAAATAAATCACGTGATTTATTATGAGTAATCTGTAAATAAAGTTTGTCACTATTATTTCCATATTGATGTAACGTCAGATGAAATATGGCTATATAAATGGCTCAGTCACATTAGAATTGTTGTGCAAGAAATTTTTAAACTAAATTACGCCCAAGTCATTCTTGAATTGAAACATTGCACATAGATAATGTTGTCTGTTGATCGTCATAAATGAATGGTATTAATGCACACGAATTGCATTGATTGTTTAGTTGCTGTGAGCAATAAAGAGACGTATTGTTGATAAACGTATCTCTGCGCTCGAGCTTGCGTGGGCCAAAACGTATGTCATTAGTTGACAATTCCCAACATTATATTGAGAAGGAATATATGTACTTGCGTGATTTGAAAGTCTGGCAGATATATCACAAAGTAGCAAATTGTTATATCAAGGGTACACGATGGGAATCGGTCTGTGTGTGCTAAATTGTTACTCCACGTATTATCCCTTACTGTATTCTAAAAGAATTGTTTGATAAATCGACATAAAACAATACATCTACGCTATTTGTAATGCATTTGTAGGTGTATTGAAATTCCTATAATACGTAATCAATTCTATCACATATACAGTAATGCATTGAATACGAGGAAGTAGTCATTAAGTTTATTATCAGTCATTATTATAAAATATAGGTCATTATTATCATAGGTTAAGTACCTACGTAGGCTACGTCAGATAGCACGCGTGAACTCATTTCATTGTTTTGCGTCAGTGCTATCATAGGAAAATTATGACTGTTTTGTAATTGATGATTTTATTTAGATGCGTTAGTAAATTTCATTGCGCATTGTATAAATGGCGCTTGCAAGTGACACGAACAATTTAGATTTTCAAATAGGCGCAATTGCTGATTTTGGTGGAAATCATTTTATTGTATAAAACATTTGATGTATTTTTATGAGAAGATGCTCAAAGCAGGTTCAAGTGCACTTACTTAGGAATAAGAAGAACTCATTTTATAAAAAAAAATAGGAAAAGTAGAGTGCGAAGAGCCACTGAAATCATACAGATTAAAGCGAGCATTGTGCACAAGTACATGTTGATGCAAGACTTGAAACAGTTGAAGTCATTACGATCGCTACATTACGCTATGAGTTGTTAATTCCGTAATATATTCTGAAAATTTTGATAAAAATATTTCTTGGTTTTGAAGGTTAACTGCCAGCCGAAACTCTTTTTTTTTTTTGGTGGGGCGTAACCAGAACGTCCATAAGCGAGTTGTGGGATCTTTGGACAGAATGTGACAGGAATAATCCAGAGAAGGACGTAGGCCTATCACTTAATTGTACAAATGACGTAGGCCCTAACGAGAAAGATGCCTGCCGCTACGGTAGAAAGATCCAACGTTCTCGCGTAACCAAAGAATATGTACAATATCATTCATAAATAATAATCAAGTTAAATATTAGGACATAACAAGCATATCAAGCAAGCGAGAGTTAATTTTCCAAAGTTCTTACCTGAAAAGGCCCCTATAATCGGTCCATCATAAAGATAGGTCGGCAAAACAGTTTAAACATGCTATCCTGTATTTGGAAACCCGTTTCTAATGGATTTGGCTGCTTGGAACTTAACACTGATACAGCGATGAAGAATGGTGATATTAGCAGTATCTACACATGGTGCAAATGAGATTATCTGGAAGTTGAAAATTGAATTGAAGATTATCTGGATTGAAATTGAATGTAGATTGGACTTTCAGAAGAAATAGGTAATGTCTGGAAGCGGATGGATGACTATCAAGAACCATTGTGGCGATGACGTTGTTTTCGCAAATGATTTTCTGATGACAAACAATTTACCATGTAATATATAATTCAATTTATTGCATAATTCCGTTGCGAAAGATCCTATAAAAAACTTCAAAATATTCAAACAAACTGACTCAGACGCCCAAACCAATTTAATGTGCATTAATAACAGTTAACGAATGAAATATGGAATGGTTTCAACGAAAGAGGCGATCAGATTCGAGATAAACAGTAATGATACTGATATACGTGTTTCATGCCATTTGTTGATGATAGACGGAATGCTATTTGGACGATATCTACCGAGAATCATGATATCGCCTTCGTTTTTAATTAAATGTCAAAACAACAGGGGAGGAACTGGCCTGAAGCAAGTGCACAGAACTAAACAAGACTCAATTCAAATCAAAGCCGGTACGTTACTTCAAATCAAGGCTGTATTTGTTGAAAAATGATTTCACGAATAAAGCGTCTTCATCCTGAGAGCAATTTATTTTTTCCATCCTAATAATTAGAGGTGGAATCCCAAATTTACCGAGGACTGATAATGAAATATGGCGGATAAATTTTTCCAATGAGATTAAATCTCTCTTTTTACACTTGTGTGTCGTGAAATGGACAGGCAAGAAATGAAATACTATGCCATAAATTTTGGTAGAAATCGAAAAACGAATACAAGTGAACGGACAGAAATTTATAGTTAATATCGAGAAGCGCCGAGCTTGTCCTTTAATGTGTTTTCAGTACTGATTTCAACTTTATCATTTAGTAATATTATTCTTATGATATTCTCAAACATCAAAATAAAATATTGAATACAGCACTGTTCTTATATAAACTAATAAAAAGAAATGGGATTTTGTATAGGCTATGCATAAAATTGTATCGCAGGTGCGCTATGTGTCGGACTTGATATTATAGCGCGACGACTTGTAAATTGATATGAAAATACAATGCTCTTTTCAATTCAATGAGAAGTCAATGTGTAATGTGTACAAATAAAATAATGCGATACCATTATTATTTCAGTGTTTAACTCGTTCGGAGATATCTATTTACAGTAATAATAGTGAATAGATATCTTCAAAAAATGAAATAATTTGATTGCCGCTGGATATTAGACAATCAAATGAATTATCAAGTCATTCATATTCGACTTAATTAAGACTGGCAAGGAAGCTCAATTTTATTCTTCTAAATAAAAAGTGAGTTATTGATGTTTGCTCAAACTTAACGATGAAGTATACGGTTTAGGTCCAGATTGGACCATGCATATAGTAAATTTTGGGTATATTTGAACAATATTATAATAAATATTTCGTTTTATTTTTGTTACCTAACATAGAAAGTGTGAGTCATACTATATTTGAGAAAAATCATTCCCTGTTCCTAATTAAGTTTTAATAAAGGAAAGCGGATATTTCTAATTTTGTTACTAGAAACTAATGGGAAACATGAAGACTGATATACAGACTACATATTGTTTAACACCAAGTCATCATTTTCAACAAACTTACGGGGATCAGAAAATTATGAGTGAGTTCATAGTAATTAACTTCTTATAGGTAAACGTACGCTGCTATAGGGTGGGTCGCGTAACTATACGTCGATAACACATTGTGTAAACATGCATTGCTATCCTATTGCAAAATAACTCGGCATGTTAACGAAAAGCTATGATTCACTGTAAAAATTAAGTGTCTTACAGATTTTTCTTTTTAGAGTAATCCAGACTTATAAAAATCCCAACCGTCTTTAATAGATATACATAATTGAGCATGATACTATGAAAGTTTAATAATGTTGTGTTTGTAATTCCCAGGTTCTAAAGAATCATCCCAGCGTAAATCAGACAAATTGACAACGATGAACGAAAGCGATAAAAAGACAACCTTTCCAGGTTCTACTTTTAAAATTTTATCTTTTTTTTTCAATTCGTTTTCCACTTTCTAAATATTGTAATCAATTTTGTCAGAAATAAATCAGGAACAAAAAATGGATATGATGGAAAGAAACAACTTTCGTTCTCAAATAAAAAAGATAAAAATACAGCACAAACCTATTAATGACAACGAAGTTTTGAGATTTTTGTCGCAAATCAAAAATGAAAGTAGTGATTGGAAACTTTCATCTGTAGTTGAACTTGAATTCCGTGACTGCGATCTTATCCCCGGATCAATTTCTATCTTCATAGACAATTTGGATGAAGTATGTGTTGGGGTGTTGTTCTACATTCAATATTATCAATCAACTAAGAATATTAGTAATTAAGCATAAAATGGTTAAGATATTTTTTATCATGATAAGTTCGATTATCAAAACTTGGCACTTCGGTTGGATGGATGTTAATATATAAATAATATATTTTTAATTCATTCTTAATAGTAGGCTACCAAATATATGAAAATGAAGTAATACTACGTTTACAGGATACCAAAGTTGAAACACTGAATGTCACTGGAACAACTAATGTTGGTGTTTTGATAACAAAAATTTACGAGCTCGTTGAAAAGTTTGGCACTGAATATCTCAATCTCGAAGAAAACGAAACTGAGCCGGATTTTCTGAAAGATTTGTGGCGACTTCTATCCAAGCACAAGGTAATTTGTCTACCCACGTTTCACATATGCGCGGATGGTTCACAGGAGAAATAACAAAATCAAAATATTGTCCAACTTTTAGTTAAATTACATAATACAATATAAATGATTGTTTCAGGATAATACTCTACGTGGTCTTGACCTAAGTTACAATGAACATCTGGACTTTGAATCTCTGGGGAAAATTATCAACTCATCGGAACTTTTGCAGTTGAAACTGGTTGGCTGTGGTTTAGATACCAATATGCTCGAAAACTTACAGGGAACAGTTACTCAGGAGCAGAGTCAGGTGGAAAATTTTTCATTTAATATACCAATGAGTCAAATGAATTAGCTTATGCCATAAGTTTGGATATTAAATATAGCAAAATAAAAATTTTATGATTCGAATAATGGCTCCAACTTGATTCGACAAAAATGTAACTAATACCCAATTTTCAAACTCCGATAAAATTAAAACAAAAAAATTAGTGCATGCAACCCTAGTGTAATTGCCTATTTTTCGAGTTCATTAGTGGGTATTTGAATTTAGCCATCGACACCATCACTATTGGAAGTTCGAAATTTTGACTCCCGGTTTCGGAGAATTAAACTTTTGACTCCGACCCTTAAAAATACGACTCTATCACCAATGTCAATGAAACATGATAGAGTCGTAGTGAAGATTCCAATTACACAGACTTGGACCACAAAAAAAAAACTTTCCCAAAAATATCTTTATCGAAGTTGACGTTTTCTGTTTATTTATTATTCTGTTTAGGTTAATGACTTGGACGTTAGCTACAATATCGATCTTATCTCTGAAGATATAATCATGTTACCGAGTATTCTCGGAAATGGTCCAATTCTGAAGTTGACGATGTGCGGATGCGATCTTTCGGAAGATGATGTTGAAGGATTCAAGGATCCTGTTTACGACAATCTGGAGGTATCACATTTCTTGTCAATTTATCATTTAGTATAAATCTATAAGTCATATATATAAGTTAATATCAAAGATCAATGCGCGGTATTTCTACTATTTCAAACTTTTATAGTTGTCGAATAAAGTGGGCGTTGATTCGTTTTACAATATAAATATATATGTACGACTCTGATGAATGTGAAAAAAAAAATTGAAGCAGCATCATTGCGATGTTAAACGCACACGCTTCAATAAGATCGCAACCGACCACTGGCAACAACTCATAATGAAGTCATAATGACGCACCTTTCTCGTGATATCTGCTGACTCGAGATCTGAATCAGCTCAAATCCACGCGAAACAACTCTGAGTAAAGAATGGCAAATAATTTAGGCAGTAGTAAAAAATTCCAAAATGTAAATGTTGCTGCCACAAACTGATTTGGCGTTTGAACACCGACTGCATAATACAGGATCTCAAAAGTGCAAACGATCAAATTTCATTATGATTTCATTATTTGTATTAGGTTGAATTTTTGGATGTAAGTTACAATTCTTCTCTTGGCCCTGACGGAGTTTCGATTGTCGGAGAATCTGTAAAAAGGATGAAATGCAAAAATCTTGGTTTATCTGGATGCTCGTTAGACGAAGAATGTGTTGATTCATTGAGGACTTCCTTGTGTGATCACAAGGTTCGTAACAGTTCAATATGGGAATTATCCTATGAGTAATGCAACCTAAACGCATAGTGTGGCGCAAGCAATATTATGATTTCGTCATTATAATCTAATCACGAAAATACAAAATGATATACAAAAAATAATATTGACCAATTATGTCTGACATATTGTCACTGTTTTACTCATTTTGACCAGAAACTGCGGTGGTCTGTGTTGAAATCAGTTCAGTTATAATTTATAATAGTTCATAAATTTTTAAATAAAGTCTTATTTTCAGCTGAAACAATTGGATATTAGCGACAATCCTGAACTAGGACGCTGCGTTGGCAAAGTTGTCTCCTTGGTGAAAGAAACAGAAATCAAGTCTCTTAAACTAAGCGACTGTCAATTCACTTCTAAACAAGTTTTAAGTCTTTCTGAGGAATTAAAAAAGCAAAAGGTAATACATCAATATATACTAATATAAATAAAGAGCAAGAGAGCAAGGATCAAATTCATAAATACAATAGGTCAAGGGCCATATGATCTCGTGGATTCGAAGACAACGGCAAACTTTGAGTGAAATATAAGAAGAAATTGGGGAAAAATGGTAATATACGTCTAAGGATTTTGTCCGTGCTGAGGTACTGATAATTTGAAATCGATTTGTTACAATCGATTTAAAATCGAATGCGAAAAATTTTGTTATTTACAACGAACCGAACCACAATTTAGCAGAGCGATCAGCCTGCACATTTTGTGTTCAATATCTGATACAAACTACTATTCACCATTATCTTTATGAATGAAAAACTGAAAATATGAAAAATATAACTGTTTGTTATTTTTTACCACATACATCAGTCAATTAAATGGCCAATTATTGCTAAAATAAATTTATTTCTTTAACAGGTCGTACTCGAAGAATTGAATTTGAGCGATATGAGATCCCGTCCTGGTACCGATTATATGTCTTCTCTGGGAGAACTCATTAATTCTGTGGAAAAGAAACTTATTATTTGTTTTCCACAAATTTCGACTGATATCCTCCGAAACCATATTCAAAGTGTTTTGAAAACAGAGGATAAAAACGTAGGTTTATGTTTAATTTATAAACATATTTGCAGGCTTCATCCTTGCAATAGCAAATATGATACTAAATAAATACATAGGATCAAATAAATAGGATGCAATGTTAACAACCTTCGATTGTATGTGAATATATTTATAAATGAGCGCTAAAATGATTAAAATATAAGATATAAAAATTTAGTTGGACCTATTTTGTCAGTGCACAGGAAAACATTATTTCCTAATTTAAACAAAAAAATGTTTTAATTGTAAAAAAATATAGACTGTAATTTTATCAATTTTTTATTTCTCAAGTAATTACATTTCTAATATTCTCGTAGTAGAGGTTTTACTTTTATGAGGTTTTACTGTTATGGTCTGTTTACAGCTCAGCATTGTATATGAATACGACCAAGGCCACAAGGAAAAAGAAATTGGTTGTATGAAAATAAGTGGCTGATATTACCTGAATACAAGGACTGTTCAACTTTGTAAATAAGCATCATCCGTAACAAAAGTTTCTGGAAATCAGAAATAATATATTTTGGAGCTATTTTCAAATTCTATAGTTCTATTCTAATATGCAATTCCATCGTTGTTTTTTTCGTGAATAGTCACTCTGTACTGCCGGTGGCTAACGTCAGGTTGACAACTTGGATACGCGAACTTGGGACAAAACTCTTGTCTGTCACAACTCGAATCAGACTCCACCAAACAAACCAACCAAGCAACATTGAATGTGTAGTCGGATCTAATATCAGTGATGTTTTAGTTATCAGCAACGAAGCCGTTTCCAAACCTCCCCCGCCCATCTCTCGCGACCATAAGGCCACCGTCACAATAGCGAAATACTAGCAAAATCCTGCAGCCAAATATACGATGTCATAATAACGTGTTTCCACTTTGCGAAATATTTCTAATTGATAGCCACGGAAAAGTAGAATTAAAAATTGAGAGTTATTATGTAGCATTTGATCCCAAAAACCTTTTTTGACTAAAGGGGAATTTAACAAAATACATTTAATACAAAAAATAACGTAAATTTTACAAAATAAAATCGAAAAATAGTTAAATTGACACTAAATTTGAACAAGATTCGCCTTTGGGGCTAAAAAAAGTATTTTAGATATAGACGGATATTTTAAACATATTTCTAACCAATAGAAGAAATTAGAAAAAAAACTCGATCAATATTCTAACAAAATATTTTCAATACAGCGTAACAACGTAAATTTCACAAAAATGGGAAAAATCGTTAAATTGGCCCGAAATTTGAACATGATTTGCCTTTGGGACTCAAAAAACATTTGTGTATGGATAGCGGGTTTCAACATCTTACCAATTAATTATTAGTTACGTATTCCTTATATTCAACTTGTGTTATATTGTAGGGATAATCTTGTTATTTTAGTTAGATTCTACTGCTATTTTTTAAATTAATAATATGAATCGTCGTAAAACCAGTCAAATCAGATTTCTTAAAATTATAAACCACCAAACAAGTTTTGCTAGTGGACATAATTAATTTAAATAGCCCCAAGCCATATTACAATGACGAATCAGTTTTAATACAATTCATCTTTGTACCACACTTGATTAGGACATTTCCGTACATGCTTATTTTCTATATACGAGGTGCGGCTAAAAAGAAACGGGACTGACGTCACAGATTGCGCAACACGATTAACCATCCGTAATCAACACTTTTGCAGTGTGGCGTAATATGTGTTCTTTGTTTGACAGCTGTTTTGACACAATATCGCAATTATTTTTGCTTTTCAGGATCCATAAGTGAATGTGATAAATTTCTTGTTGAAAAAAAAATGCTGTGCGAGGTCTGATTGAGTTTTTTGGCGATAGGGGGTTCAATTGCAGAATGACGATTGAACAAAGAATTAACATTAAATTTTGTGTCAAACTTGGAAAAATGCATGTCAACTCGGCATGCATCCAATCGTTGAGCTTTCTGCTCCTCAGTCAACTCAAGAGCCTTTGGCATCATTTTGGCACACACCTTTCGCATTCCCAAAGTGTCAGCCAAAATGGTGCGGACCGTTTCTTTGTCCATCCCAATTTCGTTGGCAATGACGCGAATTGTTAAGCGACGGTCACTGCGAACCAACTGCCAAACCTTTTCGATGTTGGTATCAGTAGTGGAAGTGCAAGGCCTCCCTGACCTCGGATCATCCTCCACATCCTCCCTGCCTTCCACAAATCGCTTGTGCCATTCAAAAACTCTTGTTCTGGATATGGAAGAATCTCCATAAACATCACGCAACATCTGCAAAGTCTCAGTCGCCGTTTTTCCAAGTTTGACACAAAATTTAATGTTAATTTTTTGCTCAGTCGTCATTCTTTAATTGAACCCCCTGTGGCCAAAAAACTCCATCAGACCTCGCACAGCAGCATTTTTTTTCAACAAGAAATTTATCACATTCACTTATGGATCCTGAAAAGCAAAAATAATTGCGATATTGTGTCAAAACAGCTGTCAAACAAAGAACACATATTACGCCACACTGCAAAAGTGTTGATTACCGATGGTTAATCGTGTTGCGCAATCTGTGACGTCAGTCTCGTTTCTTTTTAGCCTTACCTTGTATAAGATCACTATTCACCATTTTAATTACCGGTATCTTATTCGAATCATATCTTTTCGACAATAAAGACTTGGCATCGTTAACGTGTGTCTTTCAGACTGGGGGATCGATGCAGCCGTTAGAGTGGCATCCGTTTCTAACAAACCAACAAAACTTAGCCAGAGAATACGTTTTTGGCTATAGATTTACTGAACTTTGTGAAATATTACAATAGTATAATATATTATCGAATGTGCGATCGAATCACACATTTAATATAATTCTCCCTGTTTTGGTGCTTTTTCAATGTCTATACACTTCGTCCATGTTTATTGCTAAATCTTGGTAGATGATTCATTATAAGTAATCAGTAGTTTTTATTTTATCCACCATATATACATACCGTACACTAATGAATGCAGAATATGAAAAGAGGCGAAACTGATAAGGTGAGGTGAAAAGGAGTCGCGAGAAACCATGACTGGTTATCGAGCAGCGACGCTCGTAAAAAAAAAATCCTAACAATAATTGATAATAACATAAAAAAGTCTGATGATTAGCATAAGAAATATAGAAAAAAAATACAGTTGAGGCGACCTGAATTTCCAGGAGACACCCGATACACGAAAAAAACAAAAAACGACACTAGGCACTAGAAAATATGACGAGTCACGATTTGAAAACTTAATGATGCAAGTGCGCGAGAATGAGAATTTACTGCAAAATGGTGGATGATGCGCAATGGTTCAGAAGTCAGATATTATGTATGTATGATTATGTCAGTGGTTAAATACTTTGATTTCAAAAGGCTTTACTATCCTTTTTGGCGTGCGTCTTATTTCTTTAACTTTGGAGCGATTCACACTTTGCGAATGAGCAGTAGTAATATAAATAGATCACAACATATTATGACGTACATATCAGTTTATTTATGCCCTCTAGAGACGATGTCTCATAGTTATAGATGAGCTAGACCAGGGGTGTGCAACCTTTTATACAGGGGGGTCAGATACAAATAACTGAGTGAAACCTCGGGTGGCGTCTTCATTTAACATAGGCTTTCTAGTAATTGCAGGCACAAAAATTTTGGTTATTGATGCTTAGATAATAAATTGGACGCAGGTATAGGCTTTGTATCTCAGAGGGAGTGGAATTACTCGAACGTACCGATTGAACCAAATTAAAAACTCGCGGACCGCATACCATTCAAGATTGGCACTTCACCGCGGGCAGCACAATTTTTCCTTGTGGGCCGCATTTGGCCCGCGGGACGCAGGTTGCACACCGCTGAGCTAGACGTCCGCATTTTTCCACATATAAAACGCACCATCACATCTATAATTATCCTTTAAACTGAAAGGATGTGTATAATGCTATGCATTGGTGTAGAAAATATCTAAAAATATTATTCGATGTTTTATGCTCAAGCAGCTGAAAATTCTTACATATATTAGTCCAAGTATTTTAATTTCATTTGGCGAAGTTAGCAGTAACCTATGAAACTTGCAAATACTTTTATCTTTTATAGTCATATTTTCACAATGCTTATTATTTAGGTGTACGAACTACGAATACAAACTTCATTTGTCAATTTGTGTATATTCTCAACTGTGTATATTCCAATAGATTGCCAATTATAAATCATTTAATCGTGGAGCTATAATAGTGCACAAGCTTCTGAAATGAACACAGAATATGTTTCACTTTGTTTGTGATACTTTGATGAAGACTTTGAAACTTAAGGTAAATAACGCGTTGAGTACAAGATACAGTTCACCTTCAAAACACGGCGTTCCTTGTGGAGTATTGGTCAAACAATCATTATTTTATATTTCCATCAATGACTTGCGAATTTTATTCAATTTAATATTAATTAGGAAGTGGAGAACGATTGAATTCAGTCACTGTTTCACTCAATGACGATAAAAATAAACATTTTTCGAAAGTTGTCCATGATGCGCCATTGAATTTACATATGGACCTCATCCTGCAATGTTTCAGTCCCTGTAAAATAGACCACACCAGCTATTACAATCTGTGTGGTTCAGGGTTGTTGAGTTGGCAAGATTTACAAGCGACTCCGACTTTCAAGGGTTGAAGAATTATATCACTCATGGGCCTGAAATTTTAACTCTGACCCCCAACCTTAGAAAATTCAAGATTTCGACTCTGAATCTATTATAAACTTCAAACTTCACTTTACAATAATGATGACTCAAGGTGTGCCAACTTTTGCATAAAATACAACAGACATTTTATTCATACATTTTCAAATTTACACTCATTTACATATTTTAGGGTAAGCAAGAAAAAAATAGTCTTCATTAACATAGGTCTTAGGATAAAGAGAAGATTTATAGAATATGCAAATTTGATTAATGTAATATGAAGGCATGCTTCTCTATCATCATTATATTTAACAGACCTGATTATTTACTAGAAATCCATAGTAAATGTGTATCGACACACTCAAACTTATCCCATCGCGATGCTCAGATGGATAACATTCATTCACATACAATATTAAATAAACAATGTGGAATCATAGCATTTGGTTTAACGAATGAAGCGTTTGCTAAAAATCGTGTTGTCATTTTTGCTTCAGTTTATGGTATATGTTTGATATGACATTAGCGAGACTTTCTGAATAATATGCATGCAAAGAGGAAGGATGTTAAACATCAAACTTATGAAACTGTTTGATGTCTAAATTAATAGTTTCAAAAAGGCCATTTCAAACATCTATTGCTCTTTACCTATAACTTTGTATAGGTTCGTTTTGCAAATGAACACGCGAAGCAAAAATTGAATTAATATTTAACATGAATTATGGGAACCTTTTTACAGTGTGATGACGGATTTGGCTTAATTGACAAACAATTTAAAAGACTCGCTTCAGTGATAATAAAATGTTTTTTGGACACGTTTAGTGGACATAACGATCGTTTCAATATTATGTTGTTATTGTTATTATTTGTCTCCATCATTTTTAAAAAATCGCTTTTCTCTTCGAATACAGGACCAATTGCTTTGAAATTTTCAGTGAGTAAAGATTGATCTTTTTGCCAGAAGGCTATTACTTTTATTTATTTTTAAACTTCGCATGAAATCTGATATTTCGGCTAAAATTTCGCTGTATTATTTTATCCATGGGAACACTGGCTGTCCGGTTTGATTCTGTAAATTATTTATACGCGAAACTCGGAATTTTTTGTGGGTACCGGTGGCGTCAAAAGTAAATACTGCTTCGCTCTGGTTAACGTATCCATATATTTGAGCACAGCTCTCTTGTTTCTTCTGATAAACTTACTTATAGTGAATATAATATTAAATAATAAGAAATAATACAGATATATTATCCCCTTAATAGTCAAGTTTGACTTATTGTTCTGCAGAGTCATACAGAAAAGGTAGTACTTTGGGAAATCTAGAACTGAAAAATTCCCAAAATCCCTCGGGGTAACTCTGAAAGCATGCGTGGGTTCGCGAATTTATTTCTCCGTAATGACTTTTCTTATTCCGAAAGAAACGTATGAGATCGTAGAATGATTCTTCATCGAAACCAGTTTGGGGTTTTTCAAGGAAAAGGACATTCTGCACTCCACAATATTCTTGATTTTTCGTATTAACCTCTTCCATACTTCTCCGCATTTCATCTGTAATGAAGCTATCATCCCTACGTTGAGTACACTTCCTCCAATCGAGCTTTTCTGCCTTGTTTTTGCCGTCATTATATTTATATGGAACCATAGAGCTTTTTTTAGGGCTGCTTGCTCTGCCTGCTAGTTTTTGTATTTCATTCTTATTAATTTTTCGCTCCCCTTTCTTTTCCAACGCTTCATCAATTTTTGTTTTTTCTTCCAATGTTAGGACAAGTCTTTGTATCCAGTTTCCATTTAAAATTTCATCGTCATCAGCTTTGCTGCATATTTCTCTTTGTAAATTTTTAGCTTTAAAATCAAAAAAATCTGTGATGTAAGCGATTCTTTTTTCAGCATTCCAAAACATTGGATGATCTAAAACTTTATCAATTGAAGAAGAACAGGCATCAGATAACATTATCCTTATTAAATGCGCTGCTATTTCCCCATCTTCGTAGTTTTCTGCCATTTGTTCTATTTCGCTATCACTTAGCTCTTCACTGCCAATTTCTTTACCGTTGGTTATCACAAAAAAAAATATTTTCCCCAAGCATTGAATATCAAATCTTTGATTTCCCCTAGAAGAATCTTGTCCATCAAACACCACCTCGTTGTTTGCATCGAAGTGAATGTTATCTACTTTGATATCTCCATGCGACAATTCCTTTTGATGAAAAGATTTTTTGAGGCGACGACTAATTTTCAAGAGATAGTCTACTTTGTTTTCTTTAGTGATTTTCTCAATTTTGCTTCTTAAGCTTCTTAATGTAACGGCCATTGAATAGGGATGCAAAGTATCGGAAAATATTCTCATAGATGGCATATGGACTTGAACGTTGTAGCGATTTGGTAGGCGTTAGATTTCTTCCACTTATCAGTCTTGATTAGCCTTTTCTCATTGTGACAATGTTGGTTTAATGATAATATTAATGTAATCATTTGCTTTGAATTTGAAAGCAAAAATAACTTGGGTTAATATAAGTAATCAAGCTTTGGATTATTACCTATATAACTGAAAACGCCACAAACTGACTTGTGATAGTGTAAGATTGAATCCAGATAAACCCAAATAACGATTATAATAATCGGGATATTCGCCCTACGCAATAGATCTGCATAGTTAATCTATATTTGCGTGCAGTTCCTATATAGTTATTCGCCGTAGAGCTTAACAATGATGAAAAACTAGATAAAAATTTTTATCCGTATATTTTGCTTACACCTATAGTTGCTTCATTAATTAATTGCCAACTTTATATATTATGCCTTGCGTTACCGATATTTATTTGCGTATCTTCTGTAAAATAGACTTATATGTAGCAACTAGAACTTGTTTACCAATGCTCCTTTCATCTTTGCATTAAAAACTTAGAGTTCGAATTTCGTTTAATCTCATACGCTTTTAACTCATATATATATATACTTGACATTGATGCAGGTGTCAAAATATTCGCGGGTTTTCAGCCATTTTATCAATGTACTCAATACGTCCTTTTACTTATAATGTCTCCACATCTCAATTAATATATAAGGTATGCGAAGAGGACGATGACTTGAAAATATAAATATACACAAATCAGGATCGCGTGATGCGGAAGTTTTATTATAGAGAGACGACGTAGTATGACGTTTAAGTATAGTCATAAGTCATTCATGGTAAATGATAGAATGAATAATAACTAAATATTAGCATAATGATATCTATGACACTGATTAGTTAACCTATAACCTACGTGGTATACTTAATTCTTTATTATGACTTCCTTGTGTGCCTATTGAATAATCTATGCGTAATGAGCTATTTAATAATTGCAATGTTAAATGTTAGCAATGTTCTACAACCCTGAATTAATATCTATGGAAGTTTATATTGGCCCTAAAGTCTACTAATTCCCAATTTAGGATCACGTCAAAATCAGAACAAAAAGTGTAAACAATTGAGTATATACCGTATTTCCCGGCGAATAAGTCGCTTTTCTAGATCCAAATTTTTGGCATGATTCTGGGTCTTGAGGGGGGGGGGGGTCGTCTTATTAGGCGAGTATGATAATTTTTTGGTGTCGCCCTATTATTCAATTTGTACCATAAAATACCGGAGATAGCACCCCCACATCCTCACCATTGCCGTGTTATTTTAGATCGGTAATGTTCTTATATAATGGACGCAATCGCGAGTTACGTTGAACACAATCAGATTGAAATTGAAAGAAAGTTTGAATTCTCGTAGTTGTTATGGATTGAATATTATGCTACAAGAAAAGTCATTATGGGCTATTTCAACCAATGCATGGATGGAATATTACGCTACAAGAAAAGTCATTATAGGTAATTTTAACCAATGCGCAAACGCGGCGACTGCTCAAATTTCTCTGCATGGTAATTTGAGATTCCGATGTCGATGGGATTTTACTACCCGTCTTATTGGCAGGTTATATGCAAAAACCCATTTCTTCAGGCTTAAAAGCGGGCCTCGTCTTATTTACCGGGTAGACTTTTTCGCCCGGAAATACGGTATATATTTTTTTACAAACGCACTTATATTTTCAACAATTCGAGCGTGGTTGGTAGTACAAAATTATTTTTTATTCGGTGGTCGTGGCTCTAGGTATTTCCCACTTATTATCCTTAAGCTGTTTGATTACCTTTCTCACCTAAGATTACCACAGTTAAACACTCGCGCCTTTGATAAGTTTTGTGAGGTAGCGGCAAGTTGTTTATATCTAGTACCGCTTTATTCCCATATTTTGTGCATAAATGGTGTGTCACGCAATTTAGCATTCAATACCGCTATTTTGTTATCCTTCCAATGGCTTTGATGAATTTGTTCACTTCACATATCTATGAAATATCATAAATATAATTGTAATGAACATTCGTATTCAGTGAAAATCGATTACAAAATAATAAACAGTGGCAGGTGAGTCTTGAATTATTCACACAGTTCACAGGTAAGACAATTGCCCTTTTTTATGTAGGTCACTTCATTTATTTATTTTATGAATCAGATACTTTATAACTGAATGCAATAAATACGTCATTCTATTCAAGTATGAATCAAATTATCTCAAACCGAACGTACGAAAATGCAGTCTTTTAAGTTAAGTAAGCCATTTTCTTAGTTAAGTAAGCCATAATTTCCTCCTATTAGAAAATTTTAATATATTATGGAATTACACTGATTTATCTGCCTGAAGACCAGTATTTGTGTGTTTTTGAAAATACCAAGGTAGCGATATGAGAATGTTTTCATTAAAAATATTATTCACATGACATCAGGTCGAACAGAGCAGATTCAATTTGTATGAGTTTGCTCGAATGGTCTCGTAGACGTATGGCGTAGTCGAAGATTGTGCCAGATTGAAAAATCATTAATCGAATTTCACGTGTATTGCGTAAGCGTAACTTAGATTTATAGTAATCGACAGAACCGAAAAGAAAATTTACTGAAAACTATATATCGCAATGGGACAAATGTAAAATGTAGGCGACGCTGAGGGTGGGATCATCGAAAAATTTATTAAGTATTTAGCTCGAGCTTGCAAGTGGTAATCTGTAAGCTGATTAATGACTTTTGTCTTGCTTTGCTCACAGTAGTATGATATGCCAAAAGAGAGAGAGAAATTTTATCATTTGTGTAATGCCCATACACACAGATCCTGTGAAAATATACAAATCATTTCAGTGGTAGGATCTTCTGTGAACAACGATTGCTTGTAATTTTGTTCTGCTTAGATCAATTCCGAGAGATCGCCTCCGGTGATCTACTGTTTATGCTATGTGCTTCATAAATACTTCTTCTCCAGAGTACCCGTAATTGATCTAACCCGTGATTGATCCACAATGCTATCGTTACCATGTGTTTTGTTGAACAATGGGGTATTTTAGACACCACGTGGTGGCAAATTCCCGCCATTCATAATAAACCTTGCTTCTTACTTGTAGACATTTTGTCTTTCATAATCACATCACTGATTAAAAATTCACCTTAACATACCAATTTCCATTCTAGTGTGTGCAGTCACGTAACACAAATTCGAAAACGTCGATAATGCCGTTACCAATAAAAAACATTAAAAATAACCAAGCGGACCACGTGAATAAGTTCCGCGTTCCGGACAATGGCATGCGAGCCGTATGTTGTTCCCCCTCTGGACTAGTTTCATGTGCCCCATCGAAATTCTATTACTTGATCAAGTTAAAAATAGAATGCTGCAGACAACGATTAGAAAATACTTCATGAGATCTCGATTTTCTTGTATTACCGTAATTTATTTTTGTTTTTTTAATAACATTCTGTATATATTTTTGATCAATGAGTCTGTATCTTTTTTAGGAACTACTTGAAGAAAATACTAAGTAGAATGAAAATCGATTTCACTCGAACAGGTTGGCCATGTAGTCATCACATTTTCACTCTATAGGAAAGTAAACAGCTGCCGCAATGATTGTTTTCAAATTGAGCACAAATCAGAAAGATCTGTAAAATGAATGTGAACATTACTTATTAACTCTAGTAACTAATCCATCTCACCAGCAAACAGGTAAACCAGATTAAAAACGTCGAATCTGGGCAAATCTGAACTCACCTGAGTTGATATCAACTTTCAATGATTTCAAGAGAACCTTTAATGAGTCAAAAGTATTTGCAAGATAAACTTGTTTCATATTATCCAGCTCTCCTGTTGCCATAATCTAAAGAGAAAATAGTGAATCAATATAGGAATAACAATAAGTCAAACTACAATTTGAAATCTCATGCAGAAGTTCGAAAGTTTATAACTCTAATTTGTTTCGCACCGTAACAGATACTACATGTACGTGTTATTGCCTAGAAAATATTGGGCTAGCAGAGCTTGTCCTAGGACCTAGGACAAAAAACGCGTCAAGTTTTGCCATGTACAGTTTTTATACAAATATTTTGAGTTTACAGTTTATATTGAACACTATTTGCAAACATCTTTCAGTAAACAATGATGCTGGTTGTAGGCTTATTTGAATTTTATATCATTGGCAAAATGATGGTAAGGCATATACACAGCAACTGTAAAACCTTACCTGAAGCTCACCAACAGGTACCGCTGATCCTACTCCGATTGCGAATATGTTTATTAGGTTTGATCGAGCATATGAAGCTGCGGAAGAAAGCTTGGAACCATCTGATGACCTAACATAAATCAAATCAAGTGGAAGGTAAAAAAAATAACATTTACTTTGTTGTTTGAAATTATAGCTAACTTATAATTAGAGAAAGTAAAATGTTTACATTCCATCTGTGAGCAGGATCATTATTTTTTTCACTGAAGGTCTATCAAAACAATCGGATCCCATAAAATCTTCGTTTACGGTTTTATTGATTGCATGAGCGGTGTAAGTTGTGTATCCAAAAAGTTCTATTTCATTCAAAGCTCTCTGTAAATATATTTGAAAGTTTTTTCATTTTTTGGCATTTTTTCCATAAAATGAGATACGTGAATAAAATATTTTTCGCATTTTCTAAAAACGATATGAATTGATGATGCTCGATTTGCACCTTGGATCTGGAGCGTTGGAATAGCTTCGCGGTTTGTCTATTAACTTTCGTTTCCATTTATTTGGGCATTGATCTTTTGTAAATTATAACAATCGCATAAACTATAATATTATTGTACTGCTTGACGCTTTTCAAAGAGCCATTGTCAATACTTCGAGAGTATTTCCTGCTTCTCATTCTTGGCGTCAAAGTCAATCGTAAAGTTATGGAAGGAATAAGAATTCGTTTGCAGCAATGCATCAATTGGCTGATTATGCGATGCACAATTCACCATTGACGTCATAGCATAGGATTGCTTGGGTAATTTCCTGAAAGTCCCACAATCGAAACACAACAATCGAAAACACAACATGATGAATAAAATGTTTTTCAACGAGTAGTTTTGGGAAAATTTTAAATCAAATATTTGTCTCCCATTCTTGCTAGTTGCTACGGCGGAAAAAAATCTAGACTATGGGTCCAATGTATATATTGTTTGTTCTAAATTATCCCGAAGTAAAAATATAAACATTCTCGAATTATTGGACAAAAATTGCACATAAAGATTGTATTGCTAAATTCTGCCAAAATCCCAAGTTGTTGTTTTTGTTCTTATTTTTGTTGTTCAATAGAAATAAAAATTCAAAACACAATGAATTCGTATTACCTCTCATTTTTCCAAGAATTTTGCGCAAAAAATATGCATAATTCAATGAACTCGTGATTGGCCTCTAGTTTTAACGTGTAAATGCTCGCTCAATCATATATATATATATACAGTTGAAAATATTGGATTGAATAAATACCGCTATAAACATAAAGTAGATAGTATTCACCCACAAATGAGAATGCAGTACAATTTTTTTTATAAAGTGTGAGCATTGGTTTTTATAAAAAAGTTTTTACAAATTATCTCACAATGCTATAAAAATAACCTACTAACTCACATAAAATGCTGTGACATTGTCGTATTTTCCTAGCGGTATCTCTGTTTTCATGTAAGGTTGAGATGAAGCTCCACTACAAAATTTAAATGCTTTTATTTAAAAACTATAGCAAGAAATTTTATTTATTAGTTGAAGTATGACATTTTCTTTCAACATTCTAAAAAATAACTTTTCATATAAATTATTTAAAATGATAAATATGATAATATTTTTCAACAAAACACACGTATTAGTTTTCATCAATCAGGAAACGTCCAAAACTTATGCTACGACTCAAAAAAAAAAAATGCCCAACATATTTCTTAGTCTGACTTTTATCTGCAGCTTCCTACAATATACTAATAATGATATTTATATTGAGCGTAGAAATATTTCTCTTTTCCTTGATGATTCCTAATGACTATTAAATCCGAAAGTATGACATTGAATTAGGTTCAAAAGGTTATTATGTCAATTTTTAAAGCCTGTTTAGGGAATTTCCTGTCATTACTTTGAATATAAATAAATTCTTACCTTAGCCAATGGGAGAACTGAACTACACCAACCGCAACTGACTCTTCTAAATCAAGTTTGTCAACAAACATTTTAACCCATAACTTGGCTTGATTCCAATTGGATTGTCCTACAGATGCCGACCCATCTAGTACAAACATTAGATCTATGCATCTGTGAGTACAGGCTGAAGTGAAGAAAGAAAATAAATGCATTAACGACAGGTATAAAGTTGTTTTAATGATAATAGTAAAATGAGTATTTGCTTAGTATAGTTGAACAAATTTTCAGGTCCAAAAATAAAAAGGGAACTCAGGGATGAGTTGAGATTCGCAATGTAAGAATTTGAGAGTACTCAATATCCTTCTAACGCCTTTATTCGTGAAAATATAATGCTTGGCTTCTGCTCAGATTGAATCTCAATTATTGTTAAGTTTTTTCATTATAATTTACATTTTTTAATTTTAATTATAGAATCAATTCATAAAGGGTTTTGCATAAATGATAAAATCATTGAACAAAACACACAAGGGTTCAGTAGTTTCTCTATAAAATTAACTTTGAGATATTGTTTTTTTATTAGATCTAGCAGATCACCAATTCCGTTCATAAAAAATAATTTACTCGCAGTCTACTCGGAGAAAAGACAGTTGCATAGCTTTATAACAAGCCTATTGTTTTAAATTACCAATGGTCAGTGTTTATTACTCACGATTTTGCCCAGTGACGTTCATATATTCACAAATGCTATTCTGTAGCGAGCCAACAGTTTCACTCAAATCAGCAAAATTTTTAAGTACAAGGACTCTTTCGTCGTTTCCTTTCTCTCCATTTGCTATTATCTGTTATAAGTCGTAAAATAATTTGCTGGAAAAACAACAACTTGGCTGGCAATTTAATTCAATTTGTGGTTTCCGCAGATGCATCTCAAACATCTTTTTAAAGATTGGAAAAGATTATTTTAAGTCCCCCGATTCCTCTAATTTTTAAATAGAAGCGACTTCAATCAATCAATCACATATTAATTAAATAGCCCTATTTGTCTAGCACTCTACCTTATTCCTAGTGGCCGAACAACGTCGGAATTTTGATAATGAAGTGACGATTTTGATAAAGGAAGTTTAAATTAATATAAATGTGATTGGCAAACCTGCAGTTCTGTCTTGTTATATTGTCCAACACCAATAGAAAATGTGGTTATTCCAAACGATTTGGCGTATGCAGCTGAATAAGGAAGATATGAGTAGTCTGATGACCTAAAATATAGAGATTTTGTGAAGAAGTTTTTATTATTTAACGATTCGTTTACAAGTCATTGGAATTGAGAGTACTCAAATTTACGAATAGTGTTTGAAAACACCAACGACGGCACATCGCAGCGTAAATTTGCTATACGATCATTCAAATGCTTCATATTTGAATTACCAATCAATATCATAATAGAAATATGGTGGACTATTCTGACAAAAAAACCACGCGGTGGCGCAGTATGCGTAGAAATAGCAAAATTTGGTGCAAAACACAATTTTTATAGGCCGATTTCGAAGCCCGAAATTTCTCTGAAAATAAAAATATTGTTTCTAGCAACAATCTCACCACCAAGAACTGTAATTGCAAAATTGACTGGTCAATTTGTTTCGAAATGAGGCGATTTTTTTTACTACAACAACACAACAACAAGACCTTAACAACTCCTGTTTAGTAAAATCTTTCCAATAGCGAGGGTCTTCAAAAACAGTTACATACTGATAAAAATTGTTTTGAGAATAGAGATAAATTCTTAGTTAGAAATACGTTTCAAACTTACTTGCCATCTGTAAGTAAGATCATGACCTTGTGTACCAAGGAATCATTAAAACGATCAGACCTCATGAAATCGTCATTGACTGTTTTGTTGATGGCATGTGCGGTGTAAGTTGTGAAACCCTGGTACTCCATGGTGTCCACAGCATTCTGTTAATAAGGGTATTGTGTTACTAACAGCAAAGCATATTTGTGACTATAAACACTCACACGGTAACAACAAAATACCTGAAAATAGGTTTGGTCTTTTATTTTTCCAAGTTCAATTTCGGTCTTCACATATCTTTGTTCAAATGATGGTCTTCCACTGCAATATGTATTATTTAATTTTTCATATCAAATTTCAAAATGTATTGTCACTAAGTCGTTCCTTCTGCGGTTGGAGCGTTTTCATATATTTGTGGCTTTCGCTTTTAAATTGATATACTTGGTGAATAATCAGGTTAGTCGAGCTTCTTTGTAACTACTGATAAATGATAATACGTGAGGTTGTAACGTCTTGTAGAGATGGAGATGGATTATTTACGTTTTACACCAAGTCACTTGTTTTCTATACAAGGCGTAGATGCTATGTAAAGGAAAAATACACAAAACAAAAATACAACTTTATACAAAATACACAAAATTTGTGGGAATATGTTAAAAGTTCATAGATACAATTTTCAAACTGCGACCTTCGGACCAAACGCAGTCAAAATGCATGTTTTTTACGGTTGCAAATTCACGCCGCAGTTGCAAAGGTCTGTCACGAGCAGACTCCATTCAATCCAACTCTGTTTGATTACAACGGATACTCTTACCTGAGCCAGTGGGAATACTGAACAACACCAACATGAACATTTTCGAGATCAATATGGGAAACAAACGTTTTCAGCCAAGTTTTTACATGTTCCCAATTTGTGTTACCAACAGAACCTGATCCGTCCAATACAAACATTAGGTCCATTGAAGTATGAAGACATTCTGTTCAGAGAAATAAATATTTGGATGAGGTATTTTGTGCCCAGGCATAGCATTATATGTTTCATAACAAAGTTTCATTTTATTTGGTTGAAATAGCAGTTAAAATACATCTAAATCGTATCATCAACGTCTAGCTATAGATAATATATACAAAGTTACATTTTTTAAACTTTAATATTAAAAGAAGATTTAAAACCTTATCCAAACATTGAATTATTACCAGTAAATCGATTTATGCGTGCTATCATCAATAAAGATTTTATCTATTATATATTGAACAATACTAAAAATAACATATGGAACTAACCTTTTTGAGCAGAAGTTGTTATCACAAATAATGTCAATATCATACATAATTCAAACATTTTTCTTATTGCGATATTAAATGCATCTAGTAAAAATATTACACTCAGTAAGTACTTCTTATTCACTATGATATTAATGCTATAAACTGCTTTCAATGAGTAAAATTAGACTTCAAAATTGTTCAATATATAGCAAAGTCGTTTGTTTCAAGTTGATTTAACTTTGAAATAATTCTATAGTATACTAAAAGGGTTCTTAACAACTAACAGAATACTACACAAATTCTGTTCGCATAGAGAACGCTTCCATCAAACTCTGCAGCAAATTATTTATATAATCTGGTGCTTATGGAAACGAATTTCTCCTTACTCATATCGCGTTCAATAAACTAAGTGTTTCAGCTCCTTTCAAGATTTTGACAAACACTGAAACTTGCATCGATGATTTACCACAAACTAGAATTAAAAATGAATGTTATGAAAATCATTTCTTAAAAATGAATCAAAATATTTCTCACTCCCCAATTCCAGTGACGACATTGTTATTTGTTTCACAGTTCTCGTTCGTGACTGACGCCCCCGGCGATCCTGGCGCCTTATTGTCAATACAGATTTCGAGTATTGAATCAGAATGCTTTTCAAAAACTGCATCAAAAGTCAACTTGTTTATGTTGTTAACATGTCATTCTGCTACTTGTTTTGAGTTTGTAGTTTATATTGAGAATATAATTCATTGAATCTCAACACTGAAAAATTGGTAACATCGAAAACCGTCCTAATAGACAAATGCTACATATACGCAATTTATATATTGTGGCTTTATTTAAGAGATTGGAATGTTTTTATTTTCAAAGCGCATTATGATAAGTTTAACAAATAAATAAAATTCGCATATTTTCAGCATGCAAATTTTATCATATATTTTTTGTGTACAGATGTCAATCTCTAACAACAATTATTAATTGATCACAACCTTCAATTCTTCCGGCATGGTATAAAATATGCGGAATGAAATTGCTATTTGTCATGGTGTCATGAAATCGCGTATCGCGCGAGTTTTCTTACCATTATTTAATTTTTCATTATATTTACTCATATGAACATAAGAATATTATTCTTATAATTATAGAACGCAATTATCTCCAATATGTTTCATCTATCAGCCACGTACAATACAAAAAATTGTTTATTGCCTAATGTGTAGTAAAAATAATGCTTAATAATTACATATTTGACATGAAAAAAGAATTGAAGCAAATTAGATAAATACCCAGACATATTGGTGTTTTCTGGCCAATCCAACCTACTGTACAGTTCAATTTTGTAAAAAGGTATTTGTTTTAGTAGTAGAAGGTTTTTAAATTCTTGTTTGAACATAAGTCTGTATGTTTATTGGAAACTACAACTATAACGAAGATGAAACTACATACTACAATTCCTATCGTTACCAAGTGGGTGCCAACACATTTATTTTGATGCCTATGAATACAGCCCTAATTGTTTCAGCTGTTGATCGGATTTATTGAACACGTAGTGGATCTATAGATCCATTAGTTATTGAAATGTTGTTATTGTTGTTGGTATTGATCCTCTTTTTTGTTGTTGTTGTTGTTGTTGTCGAGACACTAGACGTCTATTACTTTTACTTGTTTTTGAATTTACTATGACTCATACGAAATCTGATATTTCATCCAAAATTTCCCTTTTTTATGCGAGAGAACACCATTTTTATCCCGAAAGGCTGTAATCCGTTTTGATTTTCGAACACGGTGCTCAGACACATTTCCGTATGAGTCACAAAGACTTCCGGTACTGCGGCTAGTTATTGGACAATCGTGTCCATATATTTGAGCTTTTCTCTCTTGTTTATGATATTTTTAGGTACCTCACGATTTGCAGTAAATATCAACAATTCACAATACAATTTATACATAAGTATAAATTTCATAATCTAAAATATTTCACAATATGCCACCATTCTCAACAATTGAAAGTCTAATTTACGCACATCTCTGAGTGCTCTAATTTTACTTCCTTCCACGTTTTCTACTGAGTATTTGAGATACATGACGCTACTTTATGAAATGTTTTGTGTAATGTTTACAATATATATTTCATTATTATATTGATCGAACAGATATTTAATCAGGCCGAAATTTAAAATAATACCAAATAAAATATGTCGCTCAATCCATTTTTGCAACAACTTTGAATCTATTTTGAATAAAAGTAGTAACATTTTTTAAAGATCTCTGATCAGTGTGTGGAGTTGAATATTAAGTATATTTTATTTCATGGCGTCAGATGAAATAATAGTAGAATTTTGCATATTCCGACTGTTTGGTAATGGAATTGTTAGGCCTAATCGTTAAACCAAGTTTTGGCGTTGTGTTAATTGATTAGTATGATACATATAGCTATGTGGACATATATGCTGGCATTATAGCATCGTCAAATACCGTTGACAAAATGAATACTCTCGTTTCATAATTTAAATTGCACCACTAGAAATATTAATTAAAAAACTTCTATAACTGGGCCAAATTGTAATTCACCAATCTTAAACTCAAAAACCTCAAAACCAATCTAAAAAAAATACTGAGAGTTTGGAAAATATTTATTGCTAATCTGTTTCTGAGGAGGTACGACAGAGGAAATTTTCAAAGTATTTAGTCTACGAAAGTGTACCTTAGCTAGCAACTTGATTGTAAATCAAGTGTTTCCTGTATTAGTTTTCCTTAGAATTTGAAGCAATTAGAATCAATGTTGTGCAAACATTTTGTAACGTACAACAAGTGTTTCAAAATGGAGTAATACTTTCTTTATTCTTATTTTGGAAAAAATAAACAAAAAAAGAATTTAATATAGGCAAAATGTATTCATGCCAAGATGCGGATTCACAAAAAACTGTGTTATATTTCAGCTGCGTAGTTTGGGAAAGTTATGCAGAAACCCAATCGAATATTTAAACTGTGGAATATTTGTCATCTAAACAGTTTGTGAACTTAATTTTTTTTGTTACAGAACATTTATTTAACATTTATGTTGGCATGCTAAAATGTTAGCAATATTATTAATCGCTATTTTTGCATTCCAGTGTATTGGATACGGTAAGTGTAATCTTATTCTATTCAGTGCATATTTTTGTTTTAAAAACGACTGCGTTTTATATAAGTTTATATCTAATAAAATCTCACAGAAACCTTCGTTAAGATTTATTCTCTAAAAATGAATATCCAAGTTGACAGTGGTATTTCAGAAAGTTAGGAAGTATATATAACTCATTCGGCCTGATGCTAATGCTTGCAAACTTGTTTAAATGAATAATCGGTTGACTGAATGACACCTGGTATTGTGTAATAACTCATTGCATTATTCCAAGCTTTATCATAAACCGGGCGTTTTTTCAGACTTATTTCCCGTTCAAATATGGATAATATGTAGTGAAGTGTCAAAGTAGAATAAAACTGTTCGGGCAATACATAAGTATGCAATTGACTTGTGCTAATTTTGTCAACTGTTTGCTGATTATACTGAAAAAATCAACCCAACAAAGAACAAGTCTTTTTTTTATCTATAAAAGAAGTTTTTTCATAACTGGTATAACTACTTTTAAATATAATATTGTGGATCTACCACAATATTGAATGTTTGATGAACGATCTAGTCACGCACTCGTATATTAACATTATAGTATTCATTCTCGTAATACAAAACATATATGATTCGAGTAAATTGCAATAAATTCCTACTTCAAACTCAGGATCATGTCAAGCATCCTTGTGTGAGGGTCCAAGTAGATTTAATTGTGGAGACGGGGTTTGCATATCTAGAGCAAGACGTTGCAACGGAATAGAAGACTGCCGTCGTGGTCAAGACGAATTAGGTTGCAGTAAGTCACCTTGTCAATTAAATATTACGCCATTCATTTTTGTAAATGGGTATTTTTTGTACCTGAGTCTTATATTTATTTCTTATTAAAAAATTCTTACACTTCAAATATTATTCAATGTAAAAAAAAATTGAATTATATCATTAGGCTACACAGAATCTTTCTCTAGTTCTGTTATCGTTTTATTGAAGTTTTTACTACTTTCATCATTATCTTTAGCTCCGACCATTTGCGAAAGGAACGATGCCTGGTGGAAGGGAAACAATTATACTTGCAAGCGAGATTGTGCAACAACAAGGAGATGTAAAGGTGAACTGAAGAAATGCATATGTGATGATGAGTGTGGACTGAGTTGCATCAATCCAAGTAAGAGTCTTGTTTTTTAATGATAAAATAAATAATAATTTAAAAAAAGCCTCATTTAAAATCAAATTAATATTTTTGATGTTTTAGTTTTTTTACTAAAAACAAATCACTTCTAAATAAAATTAAAGTATAAAGAATAAAATTGCAAGCAATCACTCGCATTCGACAACACCATTGGCATACGTGCTCATGGGTATTTCGGATTTTAATTAGAGTTCTCATCACCGCAGAAAAGTTCTGCATACATGCCATTGTGATTCCGTTGGGCGAAAATTCAATAACAAAGTGTTACACCCATGGAAAAAGATCCTTCCTTTGTTATCCGAGACTATCGAAAATCCCTTTTGAACAGTAAACTGTTTCATGCTCATGAGTTTAAATGTAGTTGTAATAGTCTATCCATCAAAGGATCAGAAGTTTGTATTTA
The DNA here is from genome assembly GCF_964204865.1 of Styela clava. Classification (NCBI taxonomy): domain Eukaryota; kingdom Metazoa; phylum Chordata; class Ascidiacea; order Stolidobranchia; family Styelidae; genus Styela; species Styela clava. The sequence goes on from NC_135254.1 coordinate 10,223,606, forward strand.
TGAGTCCATGAAAGCTATTTTATCAATAGTCGTTGTGTATTAATTCATAACCCCATACTGTCTTAAAATGAAAAAAAGAAAAGTAATACGAAGTTCTTCGTAACATATTTTGCAAGCTCCGATGTTTGCTGCTCGTCAGATTGCACATCTTATAATTTGAAAAAAACATAAGCCTTATTTCCATCATAACGTTAACTCGTAAAGATATGAAAGATTGGAAATATTGTTTACAAACAGTAAAACAATGATATTATAAGAAATGCAATCGGCAAGAACTACATTGCCATGCAATTATACTGGATTTAATCATTGACTGGGAAAATATGAAATGCTGCGTCCTCTTGTATATGAACAGGTGCTTGTCTGCTTATATAAAAAGCTCACGAGCAGTTGTCTTTTTGGGAGAAATGGAAAGCGCTGCATATTTAGTCAGTTGTCACGTGACGATAACGGTGGAAGTAATACTTAATTTAGGTACTATCTAGACCGAAATCAATGGCAATTCAGAGCGTCACGCCATGTATACGACAGAGCCATGCAAACTCGGCAAAATTTCAACATTTTATCGTCTCGAAAGTATTTTCGAACATCACCCAGATACAAATCATGACTAGTAGTAATATTATTGGCAAAAAAGACGATTGCTTTATAAAATATCGTGAAAATTCAAGATTTTCAAATCAGAAGTCGAATAACGAAATTGTCTGCGTTCATAAACTATCAATATCTCACACCATTTTGCTTACCACATTTAAATTTTTTTAAGATCGATTATCGCCTGCTAAAATAATTTTAGTTCATATATATGTATATCTTAGCCATATGGACGAAACTAATTTGAACCATTTTGCTTTCACGTACCGCCATTGAGGAAACACCTACGTTCAAATATATGGACACAAAGTCAAATGCCTAGTCAAGGATTTATCAAAATAATCACTTTTATGTAACAAAACATTGTGTAGAATGATACTTGGTAGAACGTAGACTAGCAATCAACTTGTCTGTACAAGTGCAAACACAGTCTGTAATATCCGCCGCACATGAATTGTGAAAAATTATTGAATATTTTATTTTGTAAGTACTCTTTTAAGTAAAAACTCATATCTGCTTCGTTTTAGTTAGTTTGAAGGCATTATGGTGATAAAATAGAGAACATCAGTATTCCTGAAAATATATTTTAAAATACTGTCAAATATTTCCAACTTGAATGAATTAAAATTTACTTGTACAATCTTATTTCAAGAACAAACTTTGGACCTCCTGAAGTATGCGCGCAACCTGAACTCAGGTCGTGTACCAAGTCAGTTTTCAGTTTGTGCGACATTTTGGTGCGCATACTTCAGGAGTACCCAAACTTTATTCAAACTTCAACCAAACTCAAATCGTCTGGCGCGGCTCACGTCTTTTTGCAACGTTTTAAATAATTTTGAATAGTTCTATACAACAGCGAGCTCAATGAAGTTAAAGCGATGAACGAAATTTTACGCTATTTATGCCCGGTATTCTATGACATTCTTTAGGTAAAGAACTGCCTTGGAGTGTGTCATAGCTTGTAGAAAAAAGTTAAGAATATGCATGTTTCGATTTCGGCAGGTTCAATATGTTTGGGTGAACCACCAACTGTAGAACACGCCGTGTACCGAAATATCAGGCGAATAATTTCAACTAAGAACGGTATGAAGCATCTAGAAATTGTTGATCCAGTAGAACCTCCTTACTACTTGTGGGACATGATAACTTACACATGTGAACGTGGACGACGTCTAGTTGGTCCTCTACCGAGATGCGGTGGGCATCGATTATGGACCGATGAGGTTCCGGTGTGCGTAGGTATATAAAATAAATAAATTGTTACAGTAATAAATTAACAGCAAAGTTGACTTTTCCAATCGTTCGTATTTACAGTTTGAGATAAAATTTGCAATTATGCAAAGAGTGACAACATACAAAGCTAACGACTTGTGGAAATAATAAAAGCTTTATATAACATTGAATATATAGATTTACATTCGTACCATTTTTACAGTGTGAAGTACACGAGACTAACTGGGATTTTGCTCAGTCGTGGCATAATACACATATTTTATATTGTGCTACAAGTGTGTGGCGTCAGTAACGCTCTATTTATTGCATCTAATGATAAAATAGGTATATTAGTAAAACATCATAGTAAAGTCAGAGCATTAAATTTGTATATTACAAAAATCTATAACATTAAGAAAAAAACTTCAAAAATGAAATTGAGCAAATGCCACCAGTAAAACAATACAGCCTGACATTTTTTTTAGATATGTCATGCCGAAATCCTGTCCCGAATGTAAGATATGCATATCATCGTTATTTGAGACCGGCCCACGGAAGAATGTTACCAGTGTCAAATAAGACAATTCCTGTCTTGAATGACGTAGTTGAGTACACATGCGAAGATGGATTATTGCTCACTGGTGAACCTCCAAAGTGTCTTGATTATGGCATGTGGTCCCACCATACCGTGCAATGTGTTGGTATGAATCTTATGTGTTGGTTTACGTCTAATTACTCAGAGCTTGTGTGTGATTCTAGGCAAATGCACTGTATTACGGTAGTTTGACGAAACAAAGCCGTAAAGTATGTGTATGCAGAAAATGTTGCAGGTGGAGATATGTGCTTAATTCCACTCATTTGTTTTTATTTGTGTTATATTCTATCAATATTATTATGTATAATGTTTCACTGAAATAGTGCATTTTCTTAATTTTGCAGTTCCATGCTTTGAGGAAGTTGACCCAGAATTAATATCAAAATATGGTTTGACATGTGGAAGTAGTTGTCTTACTACCGCAGATTGTGACTCGGGAATGGAATGCTTTTGCGACGGACCTTGTTCTCGAGTTTGCGTTGAATCGAGTGAGTAATATTTATGAAGTATAAAAAAAAAGGATTAAACTGGGGGCTATCTTGAAAAAAATGCAACTATTTCAAGTTGGAAAAAAATATATATATACATTTTATGGGGAATGAAATTCTAGTGTATTTCAACTGGAATGTTCAAAATATCCACTGGAGATACAAAGCTAGCAACTAGTATAGCTTATTTTATGAACATTCTAAAATACCCATCATAGAGATGCCCCAGAAATTTATACGTTGTACTTTTCAGGTATATTCTCACGCTATTTAGTATATTCAATCCAAATAAGCTTTATGAAGTGTTGTAAAAATATATGAACATATAATTTTCAATTAATAAAGTGTGGTTAATTCAATAGCTTCTACAATTCTGTAACTTTCTAGATATTGACTGTGGTGAGGCGCCCGAAGTACAGCACGCTACCGTTAATTACACCGGATCTGCAATACATAAAGTTGCCAGGTATTCGTGTGATTACGGATATTACTTGGCACATGGATCTCTCTCTCTTTACTGTTCAGGGTCGGGGTTATGGATTGAAGACGAACCAATTTGCATGCGTATGTATACTCAAAATGTTTGAACTTTATATATATGATATAAATCCCAGTTATATTTACAATGCATCAAAAGTAATCTATTTCTTCAATATTTCATTTCGAAAATATTCGTTTTATTTATTACCCCGTCGAAACAAAATTTATTGTGTATTCCATTTTTCTTGAAATCCCATTTAAATAAATAGATTTATATCTTGGACAATTTTCTTAATGTACAATACTATTTTGCAATCATTTTAAAAGATGTTTTGAATTTCTCCCAACGTCACATTATTTATTATTTCAGCTGTAACGTGTGGCGACCCCAGTACGAGTATAGAGGAGACAGGGGGATCAATCAGATCTTACGAAGGAACACATGTGGGAGCAGTAATAAAATTCCGATGTCCTACAAATTACAAAATGCTTGGAGCAAAAAGTCGAACTTGTTTAGGGAATGGTAAATGGAGCGGACCACTGACAATTTGTGATCTACGGGGTAAGGAATATATTACAAGAAAGTACAAAGTTTATCGCTACGGTTTGTTACAACCACATCATACTCTTTGCTTTTTAACCGTGGAATTCTTCCACAAATTTAATCTTTCATGGGACATGCAATAAAACACAATAAAAATTAACACTCTTACTTCATTATACTTTTTAAATCATATATTATTTAATTGGAGTGCAATTTTACAATTTTATTTTCATCATACTTCTTAAATTATACGTATGTGGATTAACAAATATATTTTTATAATTTTATTGCCATTCCATTGCCATAAATTCATAAACCTTAGCATCAATTTTCAAATACAAGTAACAGTGACAACATTTTTAGACGAAGTGAAACGATGCCCTCATCCCGGAGTTCCAATCAACGGAAGACTTATAGGAGATGATTTTACAGTCGACTCCACAGTCAGATTCGGTTGTGATTATGGTTACGTTTTATATGGCGATGAAGAACAAACATGTTTATGGTTTAAAGAATGGAATGGAACTGGCATAACTCCTACTTGCGTTGGTAAAATTTCCTACAAATTGAAATATCTTTCCAATATGATAAGAAAAATTATCCTTTCACTTACCATTTTTAAATCTTAAGCAATCGAATTTTACACAAAGTATGTTTTGAATTCATAATTATGTATTGTGATGTTTATGTAAACAAATAGCGCAATAAAAAAGAGTGGGTAATGAGATAGTTAATAGCCCATACATGTATATGAAATGCAATGCATTTAAGTAAATTTTGGTCGAAGGGAATTCAAACAATAAACCAGGCCTGCACAACATACGGCCCGCGGGTGATTTGGAAACACGCCAATTCTCGGGTCTAACAATCAAAGCCGGCATTGTTATGCAATCGCGCCGCTACTCCGATCATATTCAAATTCGTGAGATTTATGTTTTGCACTAGTTTCAAAAAATATCGAACTTTGTGTAAAATTGGTGTGCCCTTCGCGACCCTTAAAATTCGTCGCTGGACCCCTCACCCCCCAGTTTGGAAAACCCTGATTTAGATATCTCAGTATTCAGACTGAATCATGCTTAAAACAATATCGGTATACAATCTCACACCCATTAGTGCATATTAGCAACATATTAATAGCCCCATTATTTTTTACTAGCAGTTTATGAAACTGAAGTTTCTTTTTTGATTCAAATTTAGAACTTAAAAAACAATTCCTTCATTTATGAATGGTGCAGAAATTTTCGCACAAAAGATTTTGCTATTTACTGTAAAATTTCAAATAAATTGGAGCAGATTTTGTAGAAAAATGTAATTTAACAGTCAAAAAAGTACAACAGAGGAAGATCTATTGCTACTAAACGGATTGTTTGTCTAGCCTACAATGGAAATACCCAATAATGGTAGATATGACTAAATAAATTTCATACATATATTTGGGACGATTTTACAAAACTGAACCTGACTAAAATATTTTCCTGCGGTCAGTTTATACTGCAACACGCAATACCTAATTCTAATAGAAAAGACATATTGAAAATGAAGGGTGGGTTTTCAAGGTAGATGAACCACTAAATACATATTTGCCATCTCATATGCAAAAATACTGTATCTTGTTTTTACTCAAGAAAATAAGATTCTTCATATTTTTAAGCTTCCCAGTAATGAATGTATTTCATTAAATTTAACTGTTTCCCAATATTATTTTGATTTGTATTTCATCTTGTGAAATATGTATGTGGCAAAGTTTGCGGCCCTCCGGGCCTTCAGATTTATATTTGCGGCGCTCGTGGTAAATTGACTTGTGCAGGTCTGCAATAAACAAATCTTGAAAATCCTAAAAATGTATAGTTTCCATTACTTTTCCCAGCGTTTCAATGCTACTCGTTGGAAAGGTTTGTCGTGGAAATTTCATGAGCTTTACTGGTATGAGTTTTTTTCATGAATATAGATCCTCGGTATCCTCACACTGCCGGAGACGTGATCGGCTCTTTGACAAGAACCCTATCCACTCTGCCTGATCAGCAAACAAGTCTTGGGAGATTCATCAGCGCGGAAGCTACTGAAGCGCAGGAAATTTATTTCATGTTCGATGTTTCAGAGAGCGTTCTGAAACGGCCAAAAGATTTAAAAGACGAAATAGAATTTGCAAAGCGACTTGTCAAACGGGTAAATCAAAATAAACTTTATTTGAAACTAAAATAACCTAGCAGTACATTTAGTTCGATTACGTTTTAATGCAAGAACGTTGCATTTTTCACTCAAAGTTAAACTGGGACCACCTGATGGCAAATGTTGAACGGGCAGAATAAAATTGACTGCAATGAAGCAATTTGCAATGTGAATATCAACCAAGGTTCAGTCCAAAACGTTTTGAACAGTTGCTGAATATGGAATCCGAAACTAATGGAAACTAATAAACATGAAATTTCATGAATTATAACATTTTTTGCTCTTTACTCCAAGAGAAAGATTAAACAGTGTTGGCAGACACTAAGTTTAAAAACACATCTTTATCAAAATTGAATTATTTGAATTCAGATGGAAGGATTCAAAGGAAGTATGCATTTTGGAATAATGGTTTTTGCATCAGAAAACGTCACGGCTTTAGATATTTCTGAAAGTGAAACTAGACCAAAAAGTACAAAGCAGATATTAAAAAAATTAGACCAAGTCTACGTAGAAGGTACTTATTATCGATATCATTCTTTTTTGTTGGTGATGATGAATCGATTAGAACTATACAACTTTGTTTGTGAGTTATTTGTAACTAAAATATTCCAATGCATTGGCAATTTTGACTAGATCTGTTTGACGCGGATTCTGTCCAGTTGCATGAAACTAGTCCAAAAGAGGTATAACAAAACTCTCCAGTATAATAAAATTTAATATATAAAACTTTCAGCTGCTAGCGAAATCTACAAAAAAAAAACACGATCCGGAACAGCAACCGCTTATGCTTTGGGGCAACTCAAAAAAATGATTGCGTGGATGAATATTCAAGAAGGAAACGATAAAAATAAAAGACATATCTTCCTTTTCACCGACGGTAAAGTAATAAAATTATAGGACATAATGCTAGTAGATTATTTCTTTGTTTAAGTTTTCATGCGAAAAGATTGAAAAGTTAAGTCGAAGCTTTTCTCGAAGCTCAAAATGAGGCAAGGCAATCGTAAAACATAGACTGCGTAAATTGACCTTAAAGAAACTCATAAATTATCAGATTAAATCTCAGGGGGCAATATATTTTGTGACTTTTGTCAATTTAAAAAATACTATTTGTGATTTAACGATGATACTAATTTGAAATAAATGCATGCATGTATATGATAATTTTTGCATCTTTAGGAAAACACACAGAAGGAATTGATCCCATCAAAATAAGAAAACAAATAGAAGCTCAATTCAGACCAAATATTGAAGTATGCAATATTTAGTAATTGTTTCGCTAATTCTAATATAGTTTGCAATATTTCTACAATATTCAGTGTAACCTTACAGCACTGCATTTATCCTATTGAAAGACTTTTCAGAAAAAAAACTTTTATAGATTAAAATTATTTGAATACAATTGCCTATTACTGCCACGCATACAACTTAAGGCTTCTTTTAATAAAATAACGTTACGAAATACTAGTACAGTAATACCAGGGTAGTCGATCTTGAAATGAATGTGATCGAGAATACGTTCAATTTTATTTCTCGGCATGTTCAAACTTTCTCCACAATTTTCATTTAATATTCTGATAAATAACAAGTCAAACCGTTAGAAAAATACCCGTTTGTTTGTTAAGTTTTACAGCATAACAGCTTGTAAGGATTGTCACGAAAGTGACAGTCAAAAAGAGTTGGTTGGACTGGCATCAGATGGAAAAAATGGAAAAAACTATATTTATATAGAGGATTTTTATAAACTTTCGACTTACCTTGATGAAGTTACCGACGTAAAATTGGGTAAGAACTAAATTATTGGTATAGCCAGTAAGGTATACTCGGAAAATGAACTAAAATGAGAAATTTTTCAAAACTCGCAAAGCTATATGGTGTAACCCAAAACAATCAAGTTAATTCAGAAGGTTTTATTGTAATAAAATTTTGTGCATCAACTCACACAATTATCGCGATGAATTCTGTGATTAAATTTCATTGGTTGATAGGATGAATAAATTTTGTCTGCTTATGTTATGAAAATATTTGCTGTCAAATTCTAGTTATCAAGGTTGTACTAAAATGAAATAAAATTGTTCCGAGCAAGTAACCTCTGTTACTATACAACTTATAATCGACCACATAAACTTTCATAAATTTACAGACTTTGCAGAATGCGGACAAGCTGGTAATGTTGGAAGCATAAAAGATCAAGCTAGCTTAGGTAGATCAACTGGCGGAGAGGACGCGGCAGAAAATGCTTGGCCGTGGCAGGCTTTAATTACCAGAAAATCACAAACTCCGGAAAAGGTAAAACACAAAGTTATTTTTACAGGAAATACTGCAAATTAGATTAAAATATATTAAAAAAAGTTGTAGCAATATTATCACCAGAATTCCCGACATATAATATATATTTCATTAGCTGTACTTTCTTACACGTTCAACATGCTATTGGGAATAAAAGAAAACGTTTTCCAAAGTGTGATTGGATGGTAACCTGAAGCATGTTGCGAATAAAAATTGTTAGTAAAATTGTAATAATCCATATTATATAAGTTTGTATATATTTCACATTTCTCCTTTTGGCATAGTTTTACGTCGCCCACAGTAACACGTGTATGAAAGCTTCAATTGATGTCCTGCCTTTTGCAAACTGACAGCAGTCAGATACGAGCCGAGGAAATAAGTTCCTTTCCTTCATTAACATAGCCTTTTTCTTGTTATTTTAAACCTACATTTGCTTTGGCGTTCATTCTTCTTTAGTTACGATTTTGATTTAAAGCACTACTTGATTAGGTTGCAATTTAAACCTTGGGCCAAGCGCAGTCGTTCAAGTATTGGTCTAGCGAATGAGACCTCAAATATGATAGAATTGTGCACTTTTGGATGCAAGCATGAAACTTGGCACACATGTACAGTAGCATCTTCTGATTAATTTTGGATATGATACCATTCAAAAAAATACCTCGTTGCCATGGAAACGAGGCACTATCCGTATTGCTATCCAAGGGTAAGAAACATTACTTTAGGAAAGGATATTTCTAAGATAAGTAAACCGATGTGTATTCAAGAAGTAAGGAATATGATAAAAAGTGCATTTTGACAATTGCCCTTGATAACAAAATACCTGGTTACCAAGGAAACGAGTTATCGTTATCGACCAAACACGATTATTAGTCGCACAACCTGAACGCTAACCGGAACACGAATACTACGTCCATGTTGTCCGCCACCTTGGTGCACATACTCCTGGAGTTCCCCCATCCCTACTGTTTAATGTATATTATAATATATCAACTATATTATAGTTGATCAACATTATATCCCAGCCAAACTACGCTTGGAAAAATTACCGTGTTTTCACGCATCGACTGCACCGAATTAGCAATAAATTTCCATAATCAATTGTAAATCCTTTGTTTATTGAAGAAACAAATTGGTACTGATTTCACCTCGCTTGTTACAAACTTGGCTTTGTTTTGGAGCAATTCCTATTGTGTTCGACACGAGCGAGAAGTATTCATATTATTGTCATGAATCACAAATTAAGCTACAATCACTTTCAAAATTTAATTCCTTTTGTGCTCAACTGCCATTGCCAATGGTATATTTTTAAACGCATAGCCACATAGGGCTGGTGAAAATATAAAATAGGTATATATCTCATAACTGACGGATTATTGCTATCTTGAAGCTATCATATCGTCATCATATATATTAATAAATGTAAATTCCTTCTCACAACTCTGGCAGGAAGTATCTCAGCCAGATAGGATAGGATTTACATATTTATCCCGGGGGAGAGGAAAGCCGATAAGACGGCTTATCTATATGGCGAACCACGGCCTCTCGTCCGGTTACCATTCCAAGTCGGGTATGGGATTAGTTTTACTGTATTGTTTGTTTTCGGAAGCATGGACTTGGTGGTGGAGGAAGCCGTAACCGACCAGCGGTTACGTGAACCACCCAACGACTGCGAGGAGTCCAGCAATCCTCTCGCACATAACCATCCCTGCATGGGATTCGAACCTGCGAACCCACGCAGAGTAATTAGAGGTGCGGTGGCGAGCGTATTCCTAACGCTTAGCCCGTCAGATAATCTGTGGAAGACGGAAAACTTGCATTACATTTCCGCTCAAACTCGGCTAAAATCATTGATTCTAGTAATCTAGATCTAACGTCGCGTTATGTAATTGCTACAATAAAAAATAAATAGAAAAACGATTGACATAATTATATTTTCCAAAAATATATTCCACAAAGAATCCCCAATAACTATTGGGGGCAATCTTACTATATGAATATATATTTCAAAGAAAGCACTTATATTGCATGAAATATATTGCCTAATTAAATTCGATTCTTGAAACAAACTTTTCGGTACATTCTACTCTTTCATATATTGCCGTTGGCTATCTGTGTCGTATGAAAATAGTTAATATCTATATTGCCCTTCTAATAATCAGAATTCAATTAACAATAAACATTAATACTAATTTCCTCTCGAAAATCATGTGCACTAAGCTCAAACAAACTTCAATATTTTCACTACATTTTATAGGACTGCAATTCTATTGAATTCCAGGCAACATACTGTTCTATATCTGTCACAATGATTATAATCGCGGTGCTCAGGAAATGTGTTTTCGACATTGTTATTTAACGGTAATAAGTTCGCCGATCGATATAATAAATAGCGGTTTAAGACCTTAATATGTATAGAATAATATTATGTGTACAAGGATTGATATTAGATTATGGGAATCAGTTTTTATGGCTTATATCTTGACAAGTTGGTGGACAGAAATAAGAAAAGGGAAATGTTTTCTACTCGGCGTAGTTTATCCTACCCCTGCAGGTGTGGGAAATCACTTTCCTGAGGGGGTCCAGTTACAGATAATAGACTTAGTTAGTGAGCAATAAAGTGAAGTGAGCTTTATAACCGTAACTGCTGCCCTGATTTTAAGCTCTTGTGTCGACAATTGTTGGCGAAAGTCTTATATAAGTTTTTTTTTTTCAAAAATAAGGTCTCGTAATGTTATATTCTTCGAACACCGGAAACCCTTCCTTACAAATTAAGCAGGCAGTTGAATATTGTCTTTAAAAAATACGTCACTCCATTTCTTGTTAAAAAACGTCATTAGGAATCCAAATTGCGTTTCCCACTCATACTGATGGATTTGTTACAGTGGCTGGCAAATTACGGCAGCTGCGGAGAGAATGTTGGTAGAAAAATAAGTCCAAACCCAGACTAAGGTTTATATAATAAATAGCATAATGTAGCTTTCGGGTAATCTTGGATGAGTTTTAGGTATATGTGGCTGGTTTACCACATTATTTACAGGTGCAGATAATACATGCCTATATCTTAGCCGAAGACTCGTTAGTTTCAACGCAAATGTATATCCATAAGAACTATGTATATTGTAGTCGTAAATTCTACAGGCACAAGTGGGCCGGATGGAATACTTCGGCGAGCTGGATCCTGCCCGCGGGCTGTATCTTAGTGGTTCTTAAATCAATCAGACTTCAATAATCAATTATTGGAAACGAAGTGTACATATGAATCGTTTTGTTATTATTTTGTTCTTGCACCAAGGTGGCGCACAACATGAACATACTATTTGTGTTCCGGTTAGGGTTCAGGTTGTGCGACTAATAATCGTGTTTGGTCGATAACGATACCTCGTTTCCATGGTAACTAGGTATTTTGCTATCAAGGGAAATTGTCAAAATGCACTTCTGATCATATTCTTCACTTCTTATATACACACCGAGTTACTTATCTTGAAAATATCCTTTCCTAAAGTAATGTTTCTTTCACTTTAATAGCTATACGGATGATGCCTCGTTTCCATGGCAACGGGGTATTTTCTTGAATGGCACCATATTCAAAATTGATCAGGGGATGCTACTGTACATGTGTGCCAAGTTTCATATGCTTGCATCCAAAAGTGCATGATTTTACCTCTTATCAGCTGGACTATATATGGTTCGCTTTGTTTGAACCTAATTTTGTGGTTCGACATCGGAGGATTATCAGGTTAACATAAATTATTTAACGATTGCAACGAGTTGTATAAGAAGATAGTATAAGAAAATACACTTTAATTTTAGAGTTTAGCGAAGAGCAACTTGTTGGGTGGAGCTTCGATTTTGAATGAAAAGTGGATATTAACGGCAGCTCACGTACTTGCTGACGAATCTATGGATCATGGCTGGTTGGAGAATTATGTGATATTTGTGGGTAGGATATTTTATTCGTAACTTCACGTGTTTTGCACGCTGCTGCTCTGACCCAAAATCAAACCAATTAGTTTATGAAAACAAAGTAATAATAGTTAGCACAATCAAACTTTTAATATAATACATGCATCTAAAGCGGCAAAATGACATAATGATGCCTATTGTTAATACACGCAATATTTATGCTATTGAATACTAAGAAAACAAGACACTATCGAATAAATTTATTAACAAGATATTTTATATATACATATTCATACGAATATTCATGTCCTGTCTCACTTGTACCACATGTTCCAGTCTCCCACTTTTCCCATGAGTCCTACTTTCCATCGTGTCTCACGTGTCCCACTTTTTCCACATGCCCCACTTAACTCATTTACGCCCCAATTGTCTCTCGTTCCCCACTTGTCTGGCGTATTTCACTTGCACTACGTGCCCCGCCTATCAATATCAGCCACATCTGCCATTTCTGTGATATCGATAATTGTATGGGTATCGACTAAAAATAGACCGATGTTTCAGATATATTCTGGTATTTGATCTGATTTAAAATGATTTGAAAGATTTTTGAATTTACTTTTGAATTTTACTTTACTTTTTTGAATTTTGAACTTACTACTGTTTTTAACTTCAAGTTAACACCAAATGTACTTACCTATTTATAACTACAATTCTAAAGCCTGCGCAGATCGGACACCGCGATTTTTTTTCCGCCTATGCGCAACAAAACGTCTGCAGAAATTACCATAAATTGTTAAAAAAAAGCGTTGAGGCGCAACTTTGCAATGGTTAAGTCTTTAATGCATGTATCCGCATTCAAATTTTAACATTCTTGGGTCAAGTAAGACACGTGAAGCCAGTGAGGCAATTGGACCAATTGGAACGTGTATTGAAAGTGTGACACGACATTTGGACAGGTGAGACACGTGGAACAAGTGTGACGAAATTTTCGAGAACGTTAAGTTATTTCAATGAAGGATTGTCGGTTAGCAGCCCGTATACAAACCATGTAAGACCATCGTATTTGAGCATTTCTTTGTTGTGGTTATTGCGATTCGACATCGTCCCTTCGTTCAGAGATGATAGGTTCTTCCATCTTAATATTAGCTTCGGTTTCGTAGGTTGCCATTCAGAATCTACCCTTTTTATTCAATAATATTCAAAATTGGGAAATAATAATTGTTTAGGAATATTTAGTCGACCTACCATCAGAGGAGAAAAAATAAGATCTAGCATCAAAATGTTTTCATTCGGAGACTACATTGCCCACGAGGAATATTCAAATGAATGGGGTAATAATTTCGAACACGACATTGCGTTGGTAAGAGTTTAAATTCTTTACAGAGAAATTGTGGAATCATTCTGTAGCGAATATTCTCGAAGCAATGAATGAATTCTAATTAATTAAAAAATATATTATAAGTTTCGTGGAAACGAAAATATAACTGCCTTCCAGAAATCATAACACTTAACATCCCAAATTTGTATGAAATGTCTTCAAAGTAGGCGTTTATTCTATAATTCTGTCCAAATGTTGTTATTAAAACCTAAGTATGTTAAGCAGAATCTTAACCCCTATGGCGCGTTCTATCATTCAAAATATTTTACATTTTAGATAAAAATTGGAGCCGAGTTTGATCCACTAATGCAGGCCATTGGTGTTGATAAATTAACATTTGGATACTACATTCGTCCAATATGTCTACCTTGCACTGGAACATGCTTGAAGGAAAAGCAATTGGTGGATGAAAAAGGAATATCATTGATAAACGAAGAAATGAACGAAGAACAAATATGTTTGAAAGAAGGTTTGTCAATTTAATTTACGAAGTAGTAAAAGTTGTTTTTCAAGTAACCATATCCAATTGAAGACTCATCAATAAGCGAATGAATGCTGCTGTTACCACGAGAACCTAAGTCCTAAAGTCTAAACTCTAAACCATAGCTTATTCAGAAAATATGTAAAACGAAATAACACCTAAATTCCCTATCGGAATCGTAGATATGATTAATATAATATTAAGTTTTGAACGGAAATACTTCAATTTGTGTTATTGAACACGTTGTGGACATAGCGATCGTTTTAATATTATGTTGTTGTTTTTGTTATCATTATTGGACACGTAGTGGACATAACGATCGTTTCAATATTATGTTGTTGTTGTTCTTGTTCTTTGACACGTTTTTAAAAAGTCGCTTTTCTCTTCGAATACTGGACCAATTGCTTTGAAATTTTCAGTGGTTAAAGATAAACATTTTCTCCAGAAGGCTATTACTTTTTTTTCGCTATGACGTCATCAAAATTATGTGACTCTACGTGTCCATATATTTGAGCATAGCTCTCTTGTTATTCTTCTTCTCCTTCGTCATACCCTTTGGACACCTAGTGGAAAATCTAAAAAGTCGCTTTTCTCTTTGGAAACTCGACCAATTGCTTTAAAATTTTTAGTGGGTAAAGATGAAATTTTTCTTCAGAAGGCTATTACTTTTATTTATTTCAAATATTTCTGTTAGCTATGTGACATTTGTTTTTGTTTGCTATGACGTCACTGAACATTCTGCGGACATCGGACGTCATTTTGTGTCCGACTGTACTGCTTCGCTTGGTGTGAATATATTTGAAGACTGTGGTATCTGCTGTTATAATATCGTGATAAATCGAATAAGTTGATTTTGCAAATAAGAACCGTGTTTTTGTCTGTTTGATTGCTGTGATGTGCTGCTTTGTTTATAATTTGACGAGTTTTGTTTGCAATAACCGTGTTCTTAAAACATCATGGTCATAAATGCAATTAGAAGCCCAGATAGAGAAGTTCTGGTACCGTAGCACAGCGCGGTGACACTGAACTAACTCGTAGCTGTCAAAAGCTTGAAAATCCATACAGATATAGGAGATAAAAAGAAGAAACTTGGCACGTGGGTAGAGTTGTGTTTCTTTTAACCATCTTTGAAAGTTTCGCGTTTCTACATTCAATGGAGGGGGAATAGGGGGATGCGCATTTCCAACACGTCGATAATATCTTTGTCAACCAATTTGCGACCACCGTGTTTTTGTCTGTTTGATTGCTGTGATGTGGTGCTTTGTTTATAATTTGACGAGTTTTGTTTGAAATACCCGTGTTCTTAAAATATATGACGGTTAGAAATGCAATTAGAAGCCCAATGTTTTTAAAGATAGAGAAGTTCTGGTACCGCAACACAGCGCGGTGATAATGAACTAACTCGTATCTGTCAAAAGCTTGAAAATCCATACAAATATAAGAGATAAAAAGATAAAACTTGGCAGGTGAGTAGAGTTGTGATATTTAACCATCTTTGAAGGTCTCGCGTTTTTACATTTAAAGGAGGGGGAATAGGGGGGAGCGCATTTCCAATACGTCGATACTATCTTTGTCAACCAATTTGCGACCACTGTGTTTTTGTCTGTTTGATTGCTGTGATGGGGTGCTTTGTTTATACAGTCACCGCACATGATTTTTGGAGAATTGTTCTGCGTGTTCATATATTTGAGCATTGCTCTCTTGTTTAATAGAGGAACTCTTACTTGCCAATGACGCAAAAGTTGTCGTAACCGGATTTGGACACTTGAATATCAGCATAAACCCTGTAACTCAAGGTACATTTAATCCGCCAAGGAATCTTCGACAAGGTTTACTACAGATTGAAGAAAAACACATGTAAGTTGTACAATTAAAAAAAACAAAACTGCCGACACAACGAAATACTTATTCGATAATGATATTGGAAGAACTTGGAAATTTTGCATTTTTATATTACTATCTATGTCCAATATGCTTGAGCTGTGGGTGGTAAATTTTATGAAAACTTTGAGATTAATAAAATTGTAAATTGATCATTTTCGAAATGGCATCTTTGATATGTACACACACACATTGCATCAGTAAATCGGACCAAAGATTTGATTCGAAATTGCTGCCATGATCTATGTGATTGTAATAAGAAAGTTATTCAGATAAAATAGCATTTTATATCGTCGGTAAATTAGAGTTTCCGAGTTATTTTTTGTTATATCGTCTCAGAGAAAACAGTATTACTTTTAATGAGCGCCTCATTACCAACCAATAATATTGATCAATTAATATTCCTGTGGGGAAGATTATCAATAATATTTCCACGGGTAGTCGCTTAAATATTAATGAAAAGTGTTTTTCTTTACAAAATTTAACCAAAGCCGACTATAGTTTATAGCAGTTGAAAAATATTGGTTTATTATTTAGCTTTTTTCATGTATTCTCTACATGCAAATACAACCAATAGACCTTATTCATTAAAAACCCATCCTACGCGCAAAAAGAAAAGTGATGCAAATAATTTTTTTTTAACATTAGCTCTTATGGGGAATGTGATCACCAGAGCAGAAATTTGCATTTTTTGTAATTTTCTAGGTATCTTTCATTGTATACGAGAGCAGTTTTGAAGCTAGAATATTTTTTACATCTTTTTCGATATTTTTATCATGATAATAAACATGGTCAAGATTTTTGATAATCGTTCATTGAAATTTTAATGAGCGCGGTGTTTCCGATGACGTCATTCTCACTAGACCATGAGATTCTGCCAACGCGTCGTGCTCTGTGGGATATGCGCTCTAACTGCATGTGATAACAGGATACTGGAATACCGGTACTGGGACCACAACTGGCGTTCAACGAAAGACCTATTTTGGTTTTTATTGGATGTTATATATTTCATGAATTCCATGTAACTATGTACATTTCTGGTACACCTTTCAAAATCCAATGGCCTAACTCAGTTCATATGTTGACACCATGTACCTATCCCAAAATTGGTGATCTTCAGGGCTGGATTTAGACCATGAGAGTGTGAGGGGACATGGGGCCATCCATGAGTGTGAATTTTTAATTAAAAGAATAAAAATTTACTTTAGGCAGTTTTGCTTTCAATTTCTTTGATCAAACAACCGCTACAGCCATACTTTAACACAGAAACTTCCAGCAGAATGCGCGTAATATTAATTTCCCTTGTTATGATGCAAACGACGCAATAATGGCTGTTTACAATGTGGTTGAAACCCGTTGTGTACAGAATTTACTACTCTGAAAAGATTGATATATATATATACTTTTCGTAGGGTTCAAACTTGTCAAGTTTTCAAAAGAATTACAAACTTCGAAACCGAATTTCGAGGCTCTAGGTGTCAGCCTGCCTAGCCTATTGGTAAATCCAGCCCTGGTGACTACAGCAAATTTCTGGCCCTAATCACTCAGCAGATTGAAATAAATGGTTTTCAGCATTTATTAGCGAAGATAGATATTTTAATTAAACATATAGTTCAACTTAAAGCCTGTATAATGATATTATAAATATATGTCCCATTATTACTGCATTGTGAGAAGGCTTTCCACACTATCAAGTCTATAAGGTTTTAGCGTCTTCCAATGTCTCAGATGGAAACATTAGTCTTCATTTCGCATATTCTTCTCATTAATGCCAATAGCATTGGAAGCTTGACTGATTCCAATGTACCTTTTCCATTGTTGTTTAATGTAATATCCTAAACGTGACTTCGAATTTTTTTCTCAATTCAATCATCATATGTTTGAATACCCGAGCTGACTTCTACTGATTTGTTAATAATTTACAATTTTTTTTATAAATTAACTGTCGTACTTGCCAAGTGTCCACTAAGTGAAAATCTACAAAAAAAAAAAACAGTGGTTTAATAATGGACTACATTTTTAACCGAATCCAAAAATGTTCCGTAACTCAGTCAACCCTTCCTCCAAGGAGTTTTTGTTAAATTGTTCAAACATCTTAATTAACTGTTAATCTTGATAGCGAACATGGGGAGCAGGGGGGAGCTGACTGTGATGGTCGTATCGCTCCCCAGTCTATACCGAATAACTGTGTGTTTTGTATATAATTTTTATTGATACAATGCTTGTATTCTAGTTGACAAAATGAATCTCTCTCTCGTATTCAGTCATGTTTTTAACTTAGTTAGGAGAGCGGTATTGTACAATTATAGATTGGAGATATTCATCTTCTTTGTATACCGGTACCGTACAACTCATCCTGCCCATTGGCAGGATGGCCAACATTTTTGTATTGTTCGTAGGCCTATTTCAGTATTTACTAAATAATTTAGTTTTCACCTCTTGCAGCCTTGGTACGGTACCGGTAGTTTAAATAACACGTCAGCATGCCTTCAGTAAATGATTGCTAGCTGTACAGGTATAAATGCGTAAAACCAGTAAAAAAACGTGAGAGAAATGGTATGGGTTATAGATTGTCAATGTTAAACGCTTCCAGTACCGGTACCGTACTCAAAGCGACATTATCCCACAGAGCACGGCGCGTTGGCAGAATCTCATGGTCTAGTGAGAATGACGTCATTGAAAACACCGCGCTTATTAAAATTTTAATGAACGATTATCGAAAATCTTGACCATGTTTATCATGATAAAAATATCAAAAGAGATGTAAAAAATATTCTATTCTCAAAACTGCTCACGTCTACATTGAAAGATATCTAGAAAATTACAAAAAATGCAAATTTCTGCTCGGGTGATCACATTCCCCATAAGATGTAATGTTAAAAAAAAATTTTTTACATCACTTTTCTTTTTGCGCGTAGGATGGGTTTTTAATGAATAAGGTCTATTAGAAAAAACTGACCTAATTTGAACTCAATTTTTACATTCTGATTTAAACTATAGTTGTGAAAGAAAGGCAGAAGAAATAAGAATTGCAGAAAATCTTGAAACTTTCAAGTTTTCAGATAATATTATTTGTTGCAAATCTGGAGTCCCAGGTGTAACAATTGATGCTTGTAAAGGAGACAGCGGTGGTCCAGTAGTGAGGGAGGTAAGCAAATTGTTTTTTTAAATTACAAGAAACGGATTGGATCCTTTTTGCGGTGCGTCTTCCCTATCTTTCTCTAAGTGAAAATCAACTTTTTTCGCTCCTTTCCCCTGTAAAAATCGTTGTCCATGATTTACTCTTGCGAATTTCCTCTGTTTAATTTTAACATTTTAGCGGAGTTCTTTCAAGTTTTTGTCACGTCACAGGGGTGGGTTATAAAATTCGCATCTGCCATTTCAATTTCTAAAGACTCAGAATATAGGTTGCGAGCATACTGATACTAATTAGTTTTGATTTGTTTGTTCATTCTCTTTTAATAAATTGCTAAATTGTGTCTTTATATGTAGCATATTTATTGTCAAAACACCCAAACGATTAACTTGCAACAATCGAAGTTGCCAGACATTGTTGGTCTGCTGAAATCCCTCCGAGTCTGCTGGCGCTCTAACGTAAAACAAACATAGAAGATCTTGCCGGTTCAGTCTAATCAAATTTGAAGGTTTCTATTGCAATATAATGTTTTATGTCAATAGGTTTGCTAAGCTATGCGGCAGGGTTTCCCAAACTGTGTGCCGCGGCACACTAGTGTACCGCGAATTTTCACAAAATTCCTGATATTTTTTTCACAATAATCAACACTGCAACATGAACTTTATTACTTTGCAATTACTTATGGGTGTAGTTCGATAATGCACATATATAGGGTGACCCAAAAACGGAACCCAGTCCATTTGGAACATTTTGTATGGATTCCGTTTTTTTTGGGTCACCCTGTATAAAGATTTATTCTATGTCCACCGATAGGTAGCGTTACCATATTTGTGTGACCTTAAAGCGGGACGCCTCAGAACAACATAGCTGTGATTTTATCAACTTTAGATTTACCGATTTCACATTAGGGGATTACATTTAGAACCATCCCGAATGTCTTCAATGATTTTGTTGTCATCGAGAATTCATGCGCTGTCTGTATAATATCGGTTTCAGTTCGAAATATATAAATAAATATACATTAACGTTACGGGGCTTACACGTAACAAATTGTAGCAATTATCCGCTCCGGTCGGGACGCCGGAAGACGCTGAAAAGTGGGACTGTCCCGCCTAAAACGGGACGTATGGTGAGCTTACCGATAGGTGATGTAATATGCATCACTTCTCTAATATATAAGGCGTTATACGTTTTTGATACCAACCCAACAATGCAAGTTTGCTCAAAGCAAAGTCGCTAGACTTTAATTAAACAATCTGTTCAAACTTTCAGCAGTTAGGAAATTGAAAAAACTCTTATAGTGATATTACTTTCATAATTTTTCACATTTCATGTTTTTACGTTTCATTTTTCACTTGAAATATTTCTTTGAGTTCTTAATTTTACCACAAATTTTGCCATTCGAATTTTCTGCCAGTATATCAGTACAACATATGCCATACAAATATTCAGTATAAAGTGCAATAAAATATTTTTTCCATTCACATGTTTCTGTAATTATTAATTACTTGCGCTGACAGAAATCAAAAGCTAAAAACGATAAAGACTTGTTACAATTGACCCGAGAAATCTTGTTTCTGTAAATATTAATTACTTGCGGTGACAGAAATTAAAAGCTAAAAAGGATAAAGACTTGTTAACATTTACCCAAGAAATCTTGTTTCAATCTTAATTACTGTCGAAACGCATATTATTTACGGATAAGGGATTTAATAAAACTGATTTGTAATAAGTGTCTCACGACTTTTTAATCTTGTTGTTAGTGTGCCGCAAGCTGAAAAAGTTTGGGAAGACCTGAGCTAGGGTTGAATAAAGGGGATTCTTGCCTGCCAGACAAGGTTCATCCCTTGTTCCTAGTGATGCCGGTAGTACGGTTCCATTACATTTGAACCCACGTACATTTGAACCCATGACAATTGCACCTGTATGCTATTGCACCTATAGAATTTTTTTGTTTCACGGATAGTTAAACCCATACTAACCCTAACCCATGGGTTTTAGCACCCGCATATAGATTGAACCCGTGGATATACGCATGGGTTCAAATGTACGGTCACCCGGTAGTACATATTTTCCACCTGCTCGAAGTAATGAATCACAAAAAAATAACAATAAATAGTCTATTCAAAACTTAGAATGCACTCTTTTAAATTATATTGTTGCTGCGACCTAACTGTTATAAATGTCAATACTACCAGGTAAAAAATGTGGAGACTGGAACTTCATGTTGGGTTCAGATAGGAATAGTAAGCTTTGGATATAGATGTGGGTCAAAATTTCCGGGATATTACACAAATGTTGCAAGATACATTCCTTGGATTAAATCAAAAACTGAAGCATAATGTTTTTATGATATGACAAGGTTTGAATTGCATTTTACTTAATCAAGAAGAATTTGTTTAGTTCTTTCTTTTAAAATTGGTGCGTATTCAATGAATTCCAAAAAGAAATTCATATTGATTCCAACAGTAACACTTCGCTTTGTTCCTGCCTGGCTCTTCTTTGGTATCGTTGATTCAATGTTATGATTTCTATATATAATTGTTATCCAATTTCAACCGGTAGTTACTGACTTCTTTTTTACATGACAAAATCTATATTCATATGTAGTGTGTCAGTGTAAACTTTTTGACTCTTCTATTTAATTCGTTTTTCGCAAGATTAAATGAAAAACACAAACACAATAAAAAATAATGGAGATTTTCAACTACTACTCGCAATTTTGTTTAAATACATTTGTGTACAAACAATTTAGCCTGTGTGTTTTACAACTAGCTTATGCTTATATTTTTGGTGTATTTGATGCCAATTGATTCAACCATATGTGTTATTTTCATTTCAGTAAAAAGATGTAACAAGAAACAAAGGTTTGGACAAATCTTCGGAGAAAAAACTCAATTTAGCATCATTCATACATACCTTGATGACGAACAATAATATGATTTAAAATTATGCACAAGAGTAATAAATGATAGGGTTTGGCATGAACACAATTATCTCGTTTCTGAGTTTCTTTATTGCTGGTTTGAGGTTTTAGTATACAATATCTTCAAGATTTTTGCTCTTAATGTAATGAACCTTTATAACTATCATCAACGACTGTTTCAATTTACCAAATATGAATAAAATTTCCTTTAAACAGTTTTAGTTCGACACGGAATCCTGTTCAACGAAACGTGTAATGAACCGCAGTAGTCAGTCCTATGAACCACAATTTGTTTCATTTTTGAAAATATTTTTTTGTCGACAACTAATCCGATTTACGTTACTTTCTGTCAGTTCATACTACATTTTTCCTTATGAAACACATATATTTTATCATGCATAGGTTAAACTACAATCTTGAAGTTCCAATCATTTTCTGTTCACTGGTAATTTTGAGAAAATTTTGAATATTTCTCTTTGCTGAAAATTAAATACATTAAAATAAAAAATTCTCTTTTTTCTAGACGAATGGTTAATAGAAATATGTTCTTATTTTTTTTTAACATGTCGCTTTGATGAAGATTGTCACTTCACAAAAGGGAGAATGCAGTTTGACATGCCATCATTGCTGTAAATGTAAAAGCTACGACAAGAAATCCTTCTGAATGTTTTTGTGCATGGCTTGGTTAAATATAGCCTCTTACAGAAAACTATATAATGTGGATCTTATACGAAATTGAACCCTTTTTAATAAAAATGAGTTTATTTACTAAAATTGGTAGTGAGGAACATAAACATCGATTTAAAAAAAACAACCCTTATTGTAATTGGTTAATGTTTCTATAAAGCATGGCTAACCTACTTTTTTACTAAAGATCCATACATGAAACTTCAAAATGACTGGAGTTTGATATTTTCAAAAAATATATTTACTAGTGTGACTAAATATATTCCAGTGCCTCTGACTTTTAGGTTAGAAAGTTAGAAGAAAAGCGATTCGTGATCAAACGTAGCAAATTCAAAATCCCTTTAACTCGTTGTTGTTTCTCTACTAGTGGATACTAACTAATCAAGACACATATTCGCATTGTTTATTATAGACTCAGAGTGCTTTTCGTATATGAGCAGGTGCAAATAAGAGCAAATGACAAAATATCATCTATAATTTTAAATAAAATTCATTGAAAAGAAACCTTCACATATCAAAATTTAATTGGACTAATACATCATAATAAAGAATCAGACTCGGTCTACATCGGACAATCGGAGCCTGTAGGGGTTCGTTTACAAATAAGAAATATTTTGTAATGACTTGAATTTTAAACTAGAGTATATTCTTGTAAACTTCTATTTTAGACATAGCCTACCTATTAATTATTATCGGATTCAAACGAACTATTAATCAATTAACTTGATTAAGCGCAGTCTTAAACATAAAACAAGAGAGCTTTGCTCAAATATATGGACACGTTTGAAATAAATGAAAGTAATATCCTTCTAAAGAAAATTTTTAATCTTTAAGCACTGAAAATTTTAAAGCAATTGGTCCAGTAATTAAAGAGAAAGGCGATTTTTTTAAGATTAGGTAACAAGTGGGCGTGGCTTTCCACACGTTTTCTCACCACTGAGGGGGCGGAGGCACTTCCCCCACCCCCAATGCCACTTGAAAAAATTCCCATGACCCGGGCGAACGCTTTCCCGCTCCGAGAACGGAGATTAACGGCCTCTAAGCGACAAAATCACTCTAGTGTGACTAGATCGATGACTTGATTGACAGGTAGCCTACTCCGGCCACTAAAAGCCTGTTTTGTTCCACTTCCAATTTTAACGTGAATTGAAATACCAAGTGATCCAAGTCACTTATCCATTACGGTACCAGGGCAAAATAAAAAAATATCGATTCCTCGATAATTATATGCGGTACGGTAACTTACCAGTACCTGAAATTCGTTCGCAGAACGGTTCTTTCTTGTCATAAAAGAACTCAATTCATTTCCTGTTATCAAATAAAAAAATAAGGTAGGCTACAAAATTTATGTTGTTTACATCAGAACTGTAACAAAAAGATGAGAGCGTAATTCACTGCGGTACCGTACGGTACCTTACCAGTACGGCAGTACTTGTTGCTGTATGTAGGCCTGCTATTCGATCGTGGAACGGTTCTTCTCTGGCATATAAAAACTCAATTCAATTTGCTCTTATCAAAATTAACAAATACGGTAGGCTAAATTTGCAAGCAAACCTACATTACTGCAATAGTTAGATCGCGAAAGGAATAAGTCAACTTCAGTGTGGTACGTTAACTTACCGCAGTACCGTATCTGCCAGACGCTTCTTCTTTGCAAAACCAACTAATTCGATTTATCACGGTATTATAACAGCAGATACAACAGTCTACAGATATATTCACACCAAGCGAAGCAGTGCAGTACGGTTTACCGTACCTTTTGCATCACCGCTCACCGTCACCGGTAACCTAAAAAAACTTACAATTTTTGAGCAACGATTTTCAGAATCCGCCTTCACGCCGACGTTCGATGGCACGTGATCATGCGTCCGCAGAACGTTCGGTGACGTCATAGCAAACAAAACAAATCTCACAGAGCTAACAGAAATATTTGAAATAAATAAAAGTAATAGTCTTCTGGAGATAAAATCAAACTTTTCAAAAAAAATTCTATTTATTGCCAAGGTACAAGATGTAAAACCTATCTACCTAAAGATTTGTACATCCCGACCTGCGGCAGATGCCTCGAAAAAGGTCACAATTTCATGCATCCGGCCAGTTTCCCCGAACATCGATTTCCTTGTTCATTTCGGAATATTGGCCAATCAGCAAGATGCAATATTTGACGTAACAACAGACCATTCCGAATCCGCTCGGACACTTTTGTCACCCGGAGAGATTTTTCAGTCCTGGTTTCAAACAATACCTCGTTTTCGTGATTTTGAATGATATTCGTTAGTTTTTGATCGTGATTCCGAAATTTAAGTATGAATCAAATGAGTCACTCATCATTTGGCCTACTTAGGAGTTGTAGTAATCAAAAATTGTCTAGCAATAGCTGTGATAAAATAGGCTAAAATTCTCTACCAGTACGCAACGTTTTCTTCGAAGGATATATTATACTATAAAAGCTTTCGACGAAACTGTTGCTGAGTACGTTTCTCGTGCTAAAATGAACGTCGAACATGCATTTTGCGCTAATAGTACGAGTCAGGTTAACTTTTGTACTGCTTACCTGCGGATATTCATGGCAGCAATTGTTGTCTAGAAATCTTGTATATATATTTGTTTAGCTATGATGGTCTTGAAATATATTCTGCGATATAGAATTTAATATTTAGGACTTCAGAAATGTAGAATTTATATTGTTGAATAAATTGAATAGATTTCCCAACTTTTGGGAATTTATTGTATTGCATTGACAACTATATTTTTCCGGCCCGTTTCAACACAGTTTGGGTCATACCTGGCCCGCGGTCAAAAAAGTGTGGTGACCCCTGTTGTAACCAAACGCAATTGTGTGTGAAGATTGAAGAAGCAATAAAACTAAAAACAACAGAGCTTTAACGAAGTCAGTTTATTTTCCACATTTACAAATTTTGATGAGAACCTTGTCCCTGAACTTGCATCACTAGTTTGTCGAAATCAGGGTCTATATTGGTCAATGCACAACTATATTCTGGTTGCAGTTGGTTGCGAGGCCTAAAGGCTGAAAATCCAGCCTCGCAAAGATAAGTTGTTAGAAAGGGTAAAAGTGCTTTTGTTTCCTGCCAACGGAGATCAGATTTGGTTCTCTCGTTTGTACTTCCGCTCAAAAATTTCCATCGTGTTCCATATGTTAGTTTTGCTCCAAAACAAAACCTCTAAAATGTTGTTGCGTATCCGTTGAAATCTGATAGAATTCACCTAATGGTATTTCTCATTCAAATCAATAAATCCGCTCGGAAAATTTTGAAATGGTACTTTATTAGTCAATTGTATTGATGATTCGAATTTTACCGAATGGCCCACTAAAAAGATGTCAAACTCACGCGACATTGGCGCACAATAAGATCGTTTAAAACTTGGAGCAATCCAGCTACAGGTAACAAATGGATAAATAACAATGCATATATAGAACCCAATTTTAACGTAAGCGAAAAGTACGTGTGGACACGTGTGATTTTGGCAGAAATCCGCAAGTGCGTTATGCAGTCCAATCGTTTGATTCAGCGAGGCACATTGACGTGCCGTGTCCAAGTCACGTGTTGCCAGGTATTCTAATAGTTTAATGTTCGAATATTCTGCCCAGCCGTACTCAGTAACATGTTATTATTGATTCGATTAATTTTATGTGCATAAACTTTTTCATGTTTTATTAAACACTAACTTGATCATAACTTGGCTGGTACTAAGTTTGGTGAAAACGCTTGCGCCCCGCAGTGAATTTCGTGACACTAGAAAGGTTAGTGACCTACATGAACTACCGAGTCTCCCCGAAAATAAGACCTTCCCTGAAAATAAAACCTAGTCGATAGCGCAAATTTTTTTTTTTTGACCCAGTAGATAGCAAATCTTTCCTACTTGTTTTAAAGGATCAATATTCTATGTTTAGCGGTTACTTTAAATAAAAACGTGTTATTTATAAGAAAATGGATATCGGTTTTCATATTTTGTATAATTGAGAATCTCGTAATTTTCTAAATGAAAATAAAAGACATCCCCCGAAAATAAGCACCAGTGCTAATTTTCGAAAAAAAAATTTGAATGATACACTGTCTTATTTTTGGGGGAAACACGGTATACTACTAAATAACGTATCTAAAAAGGTATTGCTCCTTGAGGACTCATTTAAACGATGAGACCGCGGACTCGGGTTGTGAAACACTTCTATATCATAGAAGTAAATTCCGCAGATGAGACCCAGTCAGCTCTCTCGTAATAAAAAAAATAGGCGGTGGTTAGTGCAGTATAAACAGGATATTCCAAAATCCATCACAGAATACCATGGTTTGAATTACTGATATTAGGTTAAAAAGAAAAGAAGGAGACAAATTCGGGCATATAGACGAGATCAGAAATTCAACTTATTAGAAATTTGAGGAAATGTACACAAAGATGCATTGTTGCAAAATTGTGAATATATCTTTCTATTTTTACCATAAATATTTTTATTGATGCTAATCTTGCCACATCCACACGACAGATAAAAAAAATGAATGAATCACGTTTTATGCATATTTTTCTTATTTGTTTAGCATAGGAAACAATAATATAATTATATTTCTAGTGTCGATTTTATTGATCGATGTAATCTCTTATATAAGTTATATTATGAAGAAGAATCTTACGCTGAATAAATGGCGGTATTTAGAGGCTATATATTTGTTAAATTATAATACCGTCTGAGGAGCTGAGTGATTCATATTTTCACTCGATTGTGGATCAACTATTTCCTGTATTTCTTACTTTATGAAAGCGCAAGGCAATGGTAACCGATATCGACCAGAGTTTTTGCGACAAATAGCGTTCCTGTGTTCAAGTACATTTTTAAAGCAAATAAGATACCTAGAGATATAATTTAAAATTGAGAAAAATTGACGCTACATTGTTGCTGAAGGTTTCAAATTTTGATGATGCGTGATCATTACGCAATGGGATCTTTTGTATGTGGCAAAAATGAAAATATTTGAGAAAAACACTCTTGCCAAATTTGAAGTACTGGAGATTGAGCTCAGCATGTTCATTTATAATTGCGCATTCCCTAACCCTGGCGCTTTCTATGAAAGATCCGCGTAACGCTATAGCTTAGCAGTGTGAAAAACAGATTTAACGAAATTTGAAGTTATACCAATAGCCTATATTTAAATCTGATTTATATTTTAGATAAGTTGGTTAATATATAGGCTTCTACGCCAAAATGTTAACAATATGTTTAAGCCTACTCTGCGTTTTCCTGTTTATTGAACACGGTAAGTGAAGTTTTATTTGCATTATTCCATGTCATTGCGTTATGTAAGAGCCGTTCTTTGTGACCTGGACGTCACCGATTGCACAGTAGCATTTATTAACAGTTCAATAACGAGGTCTTTTTAAACCCGAAGTTAGTATCCTCACAATCACACAACTTGAGGTATACAGTTGACACGGTTATCGTGATACAAACATAAACAAAATCAGCACAAATTATTAATATTAATTACATCGACTCGTGAAGCGTATTCGAATTTATGGGCACAATGTATTTTACCTAATATTGTAAAAATAAATATGTAATTAATACAATAGTATACCAAAATCCTCGAATGCAATTAATCACCAAGTCTAACCAGTTTACCACTAAGTAACTTGTAACCTTGAATACAGAAAGAGATACAAATTATAACATTCCGAATTTGTCCGCTATTCCAGGCTTGAGATATCCGTAGTCGATCATAAAACCGTCAAAGAAATCTAATCAAAACAATCAATTAACTGTGAAATTATTCACAAAGATAGGCTAATTCAAACTAAGGTCCATTTAGAGCAGGGGTCACCAACCCATTGCCCGCGGGCACCAAGTCGCTAGTCTGTTTAAAACGACTCAAATAACGGTGCTTATCAGTAAGCTACATCTATTAATTTTATTCTTGTAATTCTTGTTTAAACCTTGTATAAGAAAAGGAAATGACAATATATTAATAAGTGACCTCGGTAATGTCACGTGTCGTTCCAATTATGACATCACACACACAAGGTCAGCTGGATCTATGCGTGTCATCCATTTCTAACCATTTTTGATGGAACTTGGACATGTTAAGCATTGTTGAGCAACGTTCAGCCCTAATGCGGGACAGATGGAGCTTAAAATTGTAACACTGCTAAATGACCTCCACCTCAAAGCCAATCAGACCTGTCACATTTTAGGGCTCTAGTTTACACAGAAAGTGCCGTGGTGTATGAACAGCAGCTTCGATGGTCACAAGCTTGTTTGGTTCAACCTATCTTTGTAAATCAGACTTTTATTATATGAACTTCATCAAGAACAAACACTGAACACACCTCACCAATGAACATATGCAAGACTCACTTAGATTTTCGGTGTCAGGTTGCGAACCAGATAAAACACAATATCAGGTTTCCCAAGTAGCCTACTGAGGAGGAATACACCAAATTTGGTCTTGGTTGGAAATATGACATTCATTATTTGTCAAATGTGTTGGTAAAATATAACATTCAATAGCACAACTAATGTTGATAGTTTCATGACTAATTAACATTATGAGTGTCCCCTTGGCTAAATCCCATTAATATCAAATTGGCGTTTCAGAATATTGCTCTTAGCTTAGTCTGTACTCAGAAAGTAGCCCGCTTCTTTATAAAGGTTGGTGACTCCTGATTTAGAGTAACTCGAATCAACGTATTCAATCGTGCCTAGTGTCAAACGGATCTTTATGTCAAAACAGTAAGCAACGACTGGACAGGCAATCGCTTTCGAAGTCTCCTCAATTATTTCATAATGAAGTGAAATTTGAAAATATGAAGTGAAGTGTGAAATTCGCGGTCACACTTTTTATCATTGAACATCAATCATTTCACTCTAATAAACCTTATTTATCCAATGGCTACCTTAGCTTATATTGTTTCCGCCAATTCATTTTCGAGTTGAATTACAATGGAAAATTTTGCGGAACATGCTGTGAGTAGTATTACTAACAATGCTCAAGAATCACCAATTTTTGAAAAAAATGAGGGTGACTGCCTATATAAAACTATAAAGTTATAAACCATATATTGGAATATATTGGAAAAAGTAGAATTAGGTATCAAAGATCTAAAAAGTGTATTCAGATAAATCTTCATAGTCGTTAGCAACAGCTAATTTTTTCTGAAACCAAATATACCCATAGTTTTTATTTATCATCGTATCAATATTTTATCGGTGGAAGAATTATTTCCAAACTATTCCACAAAATCATCTTCTCTCTCAATAATATTGCAAAAAAAATTTAGTTCACTGCTCGTTATCAAACCTTGATTAAGTCCTTGATTACTTGATTAAGTCTATATTATTAAGCCATGTCATCGGCTTACCTGTCCGCTGGGTTAAAATTCGAATCCTGTCCCTTTACTCTGTCGCAGCCAAATTGACTATAAAGTGTTATAGTCACTTTGGTCGCAACGTATCAATAACGTACCGTTATTCTACTCTGCCAAACAAAGCGCAGTTCTGCGAACGAATCAGATGTGCGTGGAGTCGTAATTTTTGAAAACCAAATTTTGGTTAAAGACCTTGCGTACATCATGTCAGGGGATACTGAAAGATTCAGTCTAAAGGGAATTATAGTTAATCGTTATAATTTTTTTACTCCACATCGATATATAACATATTTTATGTCTTTTCGTGCAACCGTTTAATTCATACAGTGCATTTCATCTTTTATGAATTTGGTCACTGATTTAAATAACAAAAAAGATGCTCGTAACCAGGATGTTATGTTTTTTTTATTTTAAATACTTATGATGGATATTTGGTATTTTTTGTTTTTTAAAAATGTCCTTTTTTTTTCAAAATATTTATTTTGAAATGTTTTGGTGTTTCATTAACTTTTTAAGCTATTAACCTGAATCAACAAGCGTTTTAGGTGTCGCTGCCTGAAGACCCCTTGAGGTCCCTCGCGACTCCTGTCACACAATTTAAGTTAGTTTCCACTTGTATTTGTAATTATTTTTTTTATATATCATACCATGTTTAAATTGTGTTGACGAATAAATGATGATTGATTGAAACCCCTAATCCAACATTCTTACCCATGAAAATAAACTACTTTTAACGCAGGAAGATGCCAAGCATCAATGTGTGATACTGAAGGACGATTTACGTGTGAGGACGGCGTTTGTATATCAAGAGCCAGGGTATGCAATGGAGTAAGTGACTGTCGTCGTGGTGAAGATGAATCGAATTGTGGTAAATTATTTCACGAAATCAATAGAAATTGATTCAGAATCGTAATAGTGAATCCAGTGTGCTAATTTTAGAATATAATTCTCTTTAAAAGAACTAATAATTTGCCACAAAAGATCATCCCAGTTTATTAGTGTTACCCAGAAATTTCACTTCAATTAAACACTTTAATCACCTCGTTCACGCGTTTAGTCCCGTTTCTAGCGCTCTTCAAGTGCGTTGTATTACGTGCAGTCTTTTCTTGTTTGGTTGTGTCAGGAGTATTTTGTTTTTTACGTTCAAGAGTTGTATAATATTTGTCCTTACAGGCGCAGCGCTTGATTATTTTACCACCATATTTTATTTTCTAGATATAGTAAGGTCCATCTGCTATAGAAATTACGATTGGTGGTTTTCAAACGGATATCATTGCAAGAAAGATTGTTCATCGACTTGGAGATGCAAAGGTCTACTGAAACAATGTATATGCGATGATGAGTGTGGATTAAGTTGCATCAATCCTAGTAAGATATTCCATTAATTTTCAAAATAAAAAATAATGACTAACAATCATAACTACTATATATATTCAGCAAAAAAAAAGCAAACGATTCACTAAAGCTCATAATACTAATCCAAGTTACCAATTTATTAGTGCAAATTGCGCAAAGGAAGAGTCTTTGAAAAACTTCTGTTCTTTAATTCAAGAACACGATTCGTGATTGTGGGATGAAAAAGAGTTTTGTAACAAATTTGTGGATGCCTCGTGGGTGCTTGGTATTTAAGGGCATCATCACATTGCGTCAAGTAAAAGCTATGAATAAAATGTTGAGTAAATATGTTGTTCATAATATGGTTTTTAATGTAGTTATTATTGAGTAGACATGTTCCAAAAAGTCTGCGAATGCCGTTTGATATAGGCGTAGGAGAAACGATAATGTCATATGATTTTCCATCAGTTATTATTGTATTGTATTGCTATATTTGTGACGCAAGTAGCATCATCATTTGTTGTGATGAAGTATGCCACATCTGACTAGAAATTTGTAGTAAATCAACCAATTTAGACATACATTCATCAGAGAATTTGAATATTGAAATATCAGAACAAAATTGGGAAAATATAATTACTCCATGAAGCGACAAAGCAATCATGATAGCGTAACAGATAATATAAAAGTAACAAAAAACACATGAATCTTTAAATGAGGCCCCAGGTTTCCGATTTTTACCCATAAATAGTAGCACATTACAATACGTTATATATCAGTGGCAGCCCGCATCTGCCCTTATTTGGGACCAAAGAGGCCTGCGAGTATTAAAAATATTGAAAAATGTGAGTTAGTAGTTCCTAAAGTGCACATGTCATACTTTGTTATAGGTTCAATATGTGAAGATGATCCACCCACTGTTGAGCACGGTGGGTACTGGAACATCAGACGTACAATTTGGAGTGGTGGATTAAAACACTTAGAGATTGTCGATCCAGTCGAACCTCCTTACTACTTGTGGGACATGGTAACTTACAAATGTGAACCTGGACGACGTTTAGTTGGTCCGCTACCGAGATGCAGTGGGCATCGACGTTGGACCAATGAACTTCCGGTGTGCGTAGGTACATATAAAATATACACTATAATGCAGCTATGGCATAATGAAAAGTAAAACGGTTAAAGGTGTTGTCTCTTATTTATTGGAATTTGCACATTTTTGCGGAAGATTTTTCATCACTCATTTACAACCAGAGGGTAATAATGCATGACTTAACAACATGGACATCTGGCTAACTCGTTCACTTCTCTCCATGGCCGTTCTTAGAAAAATTTATGCGCCCATTGTCCATTACATTTGTATTATTATTTTTTCACTGTGGCAAGTTTACGAGATTGTCATACAGTGAAACATACATCGTTAGCCTATATCTTAACCTACGTGTAGTGGTACTCCGAAGTGCATCTGAAATAAATTATGAACAGAGAAAAAACACAGAATTATAATAGATTTCCGAACTATCGATATTCTTGATTTTTGAGAATAATGAAAATCAAATTTCAACTTATAGTTCGACATCAATCGTACAAAAATTGCAAGAATTAAAAGTAAAAATAAATTATTGGAAATCGTACAACTATGTTTTCATTACCTGCGTTTTTCTTTTATCAGATGAGTCATGTCGGGATCCTGTCCCAAGTGTGAACAATTCAATATACTATCGATATTTGAGACCATCTGAAGGGACAGTGCTGCCAGTTTCAAATAAGTTAATTCCTCTTATCAATGACGTAGTTGAATACAAATGTGAGGAAGGATTATTGCTCACAGGAGAACCTCCAAAATGTCTTAAAAATAACACGTGGTCAACTCACACTGCACGATGTGCTGGTATGAATTTTAAGTTCATCTGATGTGATATTTTCCAACACTTGTGTTTAAATCTGGTTATAATAATTTTAACGTATGGATAAGGAAAATTGAAATTTTTATACAAAAATATTCATCTACGTACTGATTTATATTAAAAAATTGTCTATACAAAAGTAAAACCATAAAAAACTGCAGGGTTTGATACCTTTGGACTAATTTGTAGTGTTTTTATTAGTTCAATGTTGAGTTTCTGCAATGATTAACTTGATGCTCTGTGGAACGTTCTGCGTTCAATCACGTTATATAAATTATTGAACTTTTCCAGTTCCATGCTTTGAGGGAGTTGACCATAATTTGATATCAAAATATGGTTTGACATGTGGAAGTAGTTGTCTTGCTACCGCAGATTGTGACTCGGGAATGGAATGCTTTTGCGACGGACCTTGTTCCCGAGTTTGTGTTGACCCAAGTGAGTAATATTTATATCACTTCTATCAGGGACTTTTTATGGCACTCGGTTTTATGATATTATGTTATTTATCATAAAATGCAAAGTAGCATCTAGTTCTCGTATAACCCCTAAAACAGGCTGCAGATGCACTTCCAAAAAAGACAGGCGTTGCGAGAAATGAACAGATCAATTTCATTGTTATGTCATAAATGATGCCAGGCCCAATATCTGAATAACTGTACACAGCGGTGCATACATGCGTACAAAATTAGAGTTTTTGAAAATTACCATACCGGCCCGAAAATCAACATTTTGAATATGAGCGATCGCAGCCCGCCCTGACTGTCCAACTGACGGTACATTATAATAATTTAGTTATTGTTAGATTAATTTAAGGCCGGTTTTATCAATTTTTATCACTGATATGTTAGCATTTTAGCCTCCGCGTGGCGGGTCACAAATAAAACGCGGTGGGTCACTTTGTGACCCGCGGATCAGTGGTTCGCCATCCCTGCTATATAGTATAGTACTACAGTATATCTTATTTAATAAGTAATCACCAAAAGTCTTCTAAATTATACGGAATCGAATTCCCTAAAATGGCCTTTATCTGCCAACATACATTCAGTCGACGGGCTATCTAATTCTTCGATATAGAACACAATTTATTTTTTTGTAAAAAGAAGTCGGATGCGATAATAAAGCTTTTTCAAAATTTTTTCTTGATTTCATATTTTTCAATTGGGTCATCAACTTCTGGCGACCTTTGAACTAGAAAAAAAGAAAGTAGACTGAGCGCTTCATAGATAATTATTTTAAAATAATTCTAGACATGATTACTATACCGTACAAGTATTTTAGAATATTTTCTAATTTCTACTACGATTTTTATTCTAAGTTGTATACGAATTGACAAGTCACAGTTGTTTAATGTGTACAAAAATAACTATGCTACTTCTTCGTATACTTAAATAACTTTTCAGATATTGAGTGTGGCGAGGCATCCTTTGTAGAATATGCCAGCATTAATTATACTGGATCGTCAATACGTAAAGTTGCCAGGTATTCTTGTGATTACGGCTATTACATGGCATATGGATCTCCTTCTCTTTACTGTTCCGGATCAGGATTATGGATTGGAAATGAGCCTATTTGCATGCGTATGTATAGTTACAACGTTCATTCTATCAAATGACAATATAAAAAACATAAAAAGTAATCTAATAAAAAATATAAAATTATTTGTTAATAAATTCGAGCGCGATTCATTTTTTTGATGAATCTATGTTATTCCCGTTACAGGAAACTTACCCTTATGATAGATAATTCATCTTTAATGCACAGTTATTATTTTACAATCATTCAAATATATATTTAGAAGTTTTAAAATGCTCCCAAAGTCGAATTATTTTCATATTTAAGCTGTACAATGTGGTGATCCTAGTACGAGTATACAGGAGACCAGGGGATCAATCAGATATTACGGTGGAACAGATGTTGGTTCAGTAATGAAATTCCGATGTCATGGAAATGATAAAATGCTTGGAGCAGAACATAGAACTTGTTTAGGAAATGGTAAATGGAGTGGACCACTGACAATTTGTGATACACGAGGTAAAGAAAAAATTGTATGCAGTATTCATTCAAAAAGGCCAGGGTCGCGACTTGTTACAAAACATGATATACACTGTAAACAAACATAAATACATGTAAATGTAATCGAATCATTTACATTGTTACTAACTTTAAATGTAGCTATGTACTTGAAGGCCATTTAATTGAGTATAAATAAATTAAATATTGCAGATAAAGAACTTCGGTGCCCTCATCCCGGAGTTCCAATAAACGGTAGACTTATAGGAGATGATTTTTCAATCGACTCCACAGTCAGATTCGGCTGTGATCGCGGTTATGTTTTATACGGAGATCAAGAACAAACATGTTTATGGATAAAAGAATGGTCTGGAGCTGGCATAGCTCCTACCTGCGTCGGTAACATTTATTATGTTGATACACCCTGCACGTCTGCTTAGCAAATGTCATATCTATTGCAACTCATGCATATTCATATTATTTTAACGAAAAATATCTAAGTTTGAAAGGCTAGTTCAGGATGGCTGATCAAATCTGTGTCATAATAATAATCTTATGTAACAAAAGAAATACTGTGTTTCATTTTCATTCACGAATCTCAAAGGGTAATTTTTATAGCAGAATTTTTTCCATTTTGGTTTCATCATTATAGATCCTCGGTATCCACATACTGCCGACGACGTGATGGGATCTTTGACAAGATCGTTAGCCAATCTTCCTGATCAACAAACAAGTCTTGGGCGATCTATCAGCGACGATATAACTGAAGGACAAGAAATTTACCTCGTGTTCGATGTTTCAGAAAGCGTCTTGAGCCGAACGAAAGATTTCGAATATCAAATGGAATTTGCAAAACGACTTGTTAAACGAGTAAATCAGATTTGGGTTGAAATAAATTCTAATCTAAATTATATTAACAAAATTTAGCATTTTCAGTGTATTTCGATCTAAAACTAAGAAAATAACTCTGAGTCATTGTAATCAGTAATGTGGCTTTTCATGTACATTTTCATTATATTTATTGTGATTCTATTTTCATCACATTTGCTTTGATTTTCAATTCAGATGGACGGATTCAAAGGAAATATAATGTTTGGAATAATGGTTTTTGCCTCATCAAATGTCACGGTACTCGATATTACTAAAATGGGAAATGAACGGAGGAATACAACATACATATTAGAAACACTAGACAAACTCTACGCAGAAGGTACTTATATCAATATATGGAAATATCGATATCAGTAGATTGGGTTTTTTTAAAAATTTCGATTTATATATATATTTATAGTTTTTGAATAGATCTGGGCCTAAGGCATTAAATTTGCTACAAAATTTTTAACCTGGCTTTTTCTTTCTACAAATGTGGAATCTGAAATGTTAAAAAAAGTTCTCAATTTTTAAAAACCAATATTTTTACTTTTCAGCCACCAACAACAAATACAAAGAAAGAACAAAATCTGGAACAGCAACTGCCCATGCGCTATCAAAACTCAGAGGTGTTATGTCATTTATGAGACAGGACAAAGAAAATGCTAATAATAAAAGACATTGTTTTATTTTTACCGACGGTAATGCAGTATGTTGAATCAATATTAATTTAATGATTTTTTGTATCAGTAAAAATACAGTTGGAAAAATAATCATTAAATAAATTTTCAATGAAAACATACCCATGGTATTTTTGTATTTTGCAGGTAAACATACGGAAGGAACTGATCCCGTTGAATTACGAAATAACATAGAATCTGAATTCCAACCGAATATTGAGGTATCATTAAGGTCTACAGCAGTAGTCGGCAAATTTCATGTACTACTGGGCAAATGTACAAACCGACGGCAGAGAGCGAACCGCAATAATTCCCACTTATAAATAAATGCTGCAATAAACTTCAAGTTATGACGCAACCGTCACATCCTTTTCTGTGGTATTAGAATTAACAGTAAGCACGTTCTGCAAGTAAACGTCATACAACCGATGTGCTTTTGCTCAAGTTAATTACTAAAAAACAAACGCCGTTAAACAGCCGTGATTAGGAACACACATACACACAAGTTTTCTTAAATTATATTGAAACCTAATCAGATTTAACAACAAACTACTCACTTAAAACCTACTCTTTGTTGGAATTACAATTCAAGAGGTGGTTTGAGTATCTATGTGTTAACATCTGATATGTTCGAAGTGATTTTTCGTTAGATAAACGTTTTTCTCTTTCGATTAATAGAAATCCTAGCTTCGAAACGGTGTCTTATTTCGTTTTTTCCAGTTTTACAGCATAACAGCATGTCATGATTGTAATGATGTTAACAGTCAAACAGAATTAGTTGGACTCTCGTCAAAAAATGGAGACAACTATATTTATATAAAAGATTACTATCAACTTTCAAGTTATCTTGATAAAGTCACGGATGTAAAATTGGGTAAAAATTAATTTATTATTTTTCCAGTTAATTTCAGATTAGTCAGTCAGTCAGTTCATTTAAAAAAAAAAATGTTATCAACAGGAGGTCCGTACAGTACATGTTTCTGGCACGATTTAAATTTTACAGAGGTTACTAATAAGTTTTTTGGATTTAATTGTAATAGTAGTGCTTTAACATAAGTTCATTTGACTTTTTTTTTTTAAATATTGGCCAATATTATATTCCGGATGCCGGGGTATCTCTAATTATCTTGCTTTGATATAATTCAGGTAACGCGGCTAATTATTTGTTTGAAAATTATAATTTCACAGATTTTGCAAAATGTGGCCAAGCTGGCAACGTTAAAAGCATAAAGCAACAAGCTAGTTTAGCAAGATCAATAGGCAGTGAACAGGCGGCCGAAAATGCCTGGCCCTGGCAAGCTTTGATTACTAAAAAATTACGAACACAGGAGAAGGTGAGATAAGAATTGTACTGGAAGATATTGTGCATATGTATTTAATTAGCAATTAACAAACGCCATTGCGTAGTCACCTGTATAAATGTTGAAATAAAGATAACAATAAAACAAGGGGTCGTGGTTATGCAAAGATAATGAATATCATGATTAATCCATGAATTTCTCTTCTATCAAAAATATGCACGCATGCAAGTTTTAACACGCGCATAAAAGTTGTGATTAAGATTTTGCGTTCGGCTAACCAATTCACGTCTGTGATTGGTGTCTCTGAACCTTTGGGTTATCAAGGTTAAGGCTTTAGTTTGAAATTCGCTTGTAAAATTTAAATTGATATTAATATTCTAACTTTCTGCAAGATCTCTTAATCGGTTGATACTATTTCTTTTTATTTACTTTTATTTATTAAGACATTGCAGAAAGGAATGTTGGGCGGAGGTTCAATTTTGAATGGAAACTGGATACTAACGGCAGCCCACTTACTTGGTATGCAATCGCATATCCATAATTGGTTGGAGGCTTATGTGATATCTGTTGGTAAGATATTCAAACCTGTAACCTAACTCATGTGAATTGTACCTTGTTGCTTAGATCGGAAACCTAAATATTTGAATGTCAGATTTATCATTTATTTTATTTAATGCTGGTCGCCTACCGCTACTCCTGTATTGTGATTTGTATTGCTAAGGTATTTCACTTTGATGCAAAAATCTCAGAAAAAACGAGTAATTTCAGATTATAACATCGAATTAAAATAGCCAATAGAAACTGATTCAAATTGTTTCAGGATTATATTTAAAATATTTTAGTGTACAATTACTTTTCATTTCTTCTGCCTAAATCTCCTGAAACAACTAGAAAATTGGCTTGTGTTTTTCATTTAATCTTAATGCATTTCATTTTATATATATGCATTTTTTGCGATGTAGTATATCAGTAGATTATATACATATAGAAATATTATTAAAACTAAACGTGTGGACAAAATGCCGAACAAATTTAATCAATCTATGAATCAATTCGTCATAGCTACCTAAATAAATGCTAAGTAAACAAGCGGGCAATGCACCGATAGATAATCCTGTCACAATCAATTGTTTAGCATTCAGTCGTTATAATTATTCAACACTAAATCCACGTGGTGTAAGTATCACACCAATTCAACATTTAAAATAGATTAGAATAGTAGCCCAAGTAAAATCGATTCTTTCTCAAATAAACCAACAGCAGCAATGATTTAGCAAAACGAAATGTATTTTTGTTATTGGATTCCAATGTCCAGTAATGAAATTCTCACAATTTCAAAAAATGGCGCTGATTTTGGTGCAACAGGTTGACACGTGGTAACACGAAAATTCATTTGAAAAGGTTTTCAGCAATAACAACGTCTTCTATACTCGATTTTATATCGATCCAAAAGCGATTCTTATCCACGTAAAATATCAAAAAAGATCAGTTAGGTTTAAACTCATTTTTTGTCTATAAACCTATACATAATTATACAATATATATCATTCAGGTATATTCAATCGACTGACTGATGGAATGCATAGAATTAAATCTACTATCAAAATGTATGGAATTGCCGAGTACATTCCCCACGAAGGATATGTTGGCGGGGAAAATTTTGAACACGACATCGCTTTAGTAAGAGATCGCTTGGTGTTATGAAGACTATAAATTATGTGTTCAGTTATCAATGAACCATTAAAGTAATAAGTAATGGCACTACTTTTTTGAGATTCATAAAAAGTGTTTAGAAAAAAACGTGGTCCGTTAACTCGGAATATGTCGAAATCTAGTATAAAGTCGACTTGATGATGTCTCGAGAAAATCGTAGATAAAAATTTCATGAATGGGAGTAGTCTCAATAAAAATTTCTATAAGTTAAAATAGTTCACTTTCCAGATGAAAATCGGATTCGAGTTTAATTCAAAAATGGAGCCCACAGGTGTCAATCAGTTAACATTTGGATACTATATTCGTCCCATATGTCTCCCTTGCACTGGAACATGCTTGAAAAAAGAACAATTGGTCGATGACAATGGAGTACCATTGATAAACGATGAAATGAGCGCAGAACAGAAATGTTTGAAAGAAGGTTTCACTTTTTTTGGGGGGGGATTATTTAATTATCAATGCGCCGAGTAAATCAATCCTTTTTGGCTTAGTGTTGTAATAAAATGAATATTTAAGTCAACGGTGCGAGTTTTGTAAAAATTGAACTACATAAAACATTACCGTTATCATAATCTGTATTATTTGATTGATACAATATTAATATAATTTATTTTTTAAATCACTGCCAATCAAAATTGAGATTTTAAATTGCTAGTTAGAAATTTGAATCTGGTAAAAAGAATTTGATCGTTGTTTGGATAACTGTTCATGTAATATGTATAATAGAGGAACTACTACATGATAATAACGCAAAAGTTGTCGCAACCGGATTTGGAAATATGAAACAGAGTGATACTTCAATAAAAGAGGAAGACTTGAACTTATCACAAAAACTACTACAAGCTTTGCTACAGATACAAAATAGAAGCATGTTAGTAATACCTTTTTTAAATGAATGTGTTATTCAACGTCCGAGCGATCAAAGGTTTGTACTTACGTCAACGAAATTGTGTGCATTGTCTCGGTGAGGATGTCATGGTTTTGAGTGTTTGTCACGGTTTTCAATAACTAATATAACTAGAATTCGGTTGGAAACCGATGACTTATCGATCGAAGGTTAGGGGATCCCCCAAAACAGTGGTCTTACTCTATAGTGACACCGTGTGTCCCATCACTAATTAAAAAATAACTCACTAATCATACGACATAATCCATCCAAAATCAATAGGCTTCTGATCCGAGCTAAGATGAATGCACATGCAAAATTTGGAGCAGATTGAACCTCGCTTTCGTGAGATATCGCGTGCATCTAACACACAGACATATAGACAGACAAATAACTATCAACATACTTACCGATCAAGATCGATAAGTAACAATGGGGACCATAAAAGCCAACATTGTGAGTCATTCCTGTAGACTCATAGCACAGCAGGTATCTAAAAAAAATCAATCTTATGTAGTACCCTAGTACGCATATTATAATAAACTCGATTTACATAAATTCTATCCACTTCACTTCCCGTAAAACATAATTTACAATTCTTATCACCGCATCTACAGCATCACTATGCATTATATATCGCTGGACTTCAAAACTGGAGTTCGTCATTCACCAGATCGTTTTGGATGATTTGCTCACTTTGTACAAATGACCCCTTTGAATAAGGATTCCTGCAATATATTAGTGCTTTATATGTTTCTCGATTAATGCGGAAGATTGTAGAAACCAAAGCGCTCTGATTTAATGGGGTATTTTGATATTGTACATTTTGTGCAAAGTTTTGATGTTTTAGGTTAATTAATTATTTCAAAGTTTGAGGTTCAAATTATTATCTCAATTAGGATTTCTTTTTTAACGTTGTATTTCATTCAGTACGAGAGAAACATTAAAACTTGATTTTGTATTATTTCAAGCTAAACTGAAAAATTGTTTTCGGAATAGACGTTTTCTGGATTTTTCTCGAGTAGACCTGAAACAATTGGTACACCCTTTCCGTTCAACAAAATGTTATGTCGCAGTGTTACGGATATTGTAAGCCTAATATCCACTCCTCAAGCGCAAAAAAGACGACTATAGATTGAAATTTTTTATCAGAGACTAAACGATAAAATTTATTGTTTGTGGAGGAGACCTAATTGTTTGGTCATTCTTCTCGCATCTGATAAATGATTTATGATAAACAAACAAAAACATTTAAAAATTATTATTTAATATGGTCAGAAAAATGTCGACAATACTCTAAACGAATTCATTTCGATATTTTAAATTGTACAAAACGTCCGATCAAATATTCAGCTATCATGGACTGTTTTTGTATTGTATCTTCTTATAACAGACAATAAAATAAAAGATTTGAAAAGCGTCTAATTTTAACTTGATTTTAACTTGAGTTTTTGCATAATGAAAAGGGGTTCTGCAGACCTCAATCATTTTGCATATATTTCAGATGTGAAGAGATGGGAGAAGAGATGCGGAGAAAGGTAAATTCAACCACCTACAATCTAGACAAAATGTTTTGCTGCAAGTCTGGAAACAGAAATAGAAAAACTGATGCTTGCCAGGGAGATAGCGGCGGACCTGTTGTGCGAGAGGTAGGCAAGTTATTTTCATAATAGGCTACACTGGGTATTCAAATATTGTTGGCAATGAAGTCACATCTATGACAGAGATACAACAATATTCAGATAACAATGTTCAGTTGTATGCGCGGCGATGGAAATTGAAACGCGTATGTGTAAGTTTTTAGATTTTAGACATTTGTCATAAGTAACAAAACGCTTTCGCGAGAAATCATAACCTAATAAAATGAGCTTAATCATCAGCAAAACACCAAAGGGCAGGATAACAATATTTCTCGTGGACTGGAAAAAATACTACGCGGACCCAACCGTTGATCTATATTCTATATAATCACTAGTGAAGGTCTATGTCAAATTTCACAAGGTCATTTCTCCTCTGATTCAACGCTACAACTTTCCGGAAATATCGTTGATTAATGATAATAAACCAGTAAAACTAAAAGTGATCCTAATGTTGAAAAAGCTGATGTATCCTTATTTTCGTCACGGTTTACCGAAAACTCATTTAAGACTTGGCATTATAAAAAACGATCAAGGAAACAAATCATAAATTACCCGGCTTTTAAGTAGAAACATAGATAAGGACCAAATAAAATTGTTCCTGGGGTCAGTTTCGAAGTGCTGACGACGCGGAAGAGAAACTTAAACACAATAGATTGGGTTATAACAATTATGTTACAACAATTAAGTGTACAAATAATTTTTAAAAAGGTTGTTGTTATTGCTGTTGAGTAGTCTGATGTTGTCGTAAGTTAAAAATATCGCTTTTTGTATCCAACGGGCGAATCGATTTCAAACTTTTATTACCTAAACATGATAATACCTAAAAGATGAAGAATTACCAGAAGGCCCATCTTTTTTTTCATATTTCTTCTGAATAAACCAAGTTTTGATGTTTCTGATATTTCACTACTAAACCATTCACAGTACCAAATGTTCATATTGCATTCCAGGTAAAAAATGTTAAAACCGGAACTTCATGTTGGGTTCAGATAGGCATAGTAAGCTTTGGATATGGATGCGGGTCAAAGTATCCGGGATATTACACAAATGTTGCAAGATACATTCCTTGGATTCAGACAAATATTGGAGTTTAGGACAATAATTTGTTCTCAAAAGTTGAATTTACAAATAATTCACGGTCAGCTCTTAGGAATTTGAGCAAAAACATATTTCATAATAAAAACGAGTCTTCTATATTATGAGCTGACTATATATACAAAAATGTAAAATGTATTTTGTGAAATTGATAAAGAAACTTGTACAGGTAAAGTAATTTCAAAAAAAAAGTTGCATTTCAGTTTATTTGGCTTTGATTATTGTTATAGATTCTTCAATACATTGATTTGAACAGTATGAGATCAGGTTGACTTGGGTTAAGTGGAATATATTTTATAGAGCACATAACTATTGTGAAGCGTCCAAGATAACTGATAAATTTGGGTAAATAATACACAAACAAGAGTTCGAGTATTAAATAAAATTTTCTTCATTTTTGAGAAGATATTTAAAAAAATACACGGGTTTGCAAAAACATATCGTTGTTGTTTCCGCACTTTGCTCGTGTATCTATAAATAGGAAGGAGAAGATCAAATATATTGTTATGTAATAAACGTTGCAATATAATTATTGCCAGTACAGTAATTGTGTATCGATATACTATGGTTGTGCATTTATCGATAGTTTGAACTAATGCCGATTTTATTATCAATGTTATAACTGAAATATTAGCAGAATTTTTTTGTTTCAATTCGTGATTAGCGGATCACCAAATGCACGAGCCACATTGTGTAAGTAAGTCAGCGGTTCCCCATCCCTGCCTTATATCATTTGAACAGGTAAATGATAAAAAAAAATTCGCACAAATGAAATTAATAAATCTAATTGTTGTAACGACTGTTCAATTCTTATTGTTCGTAAAGTTACGAGCAAACTCGCATGAAACTTTATGCTCTTTCTAGGTAAAGTAAAACATGAATATTCATTGATGAATCTATTCCTCTTAAAAATTTCCAAAACTGCCTATATTTTCTATAGCTATATGTTCTGTTCAAGAACCTCAGGCGAACGTTTTTTATTAAAAAGATTATTATCATGAGAACGAAGACCGAGGGTCATATATATTTATTTAAATTCTGCATCAGTGGGGAATGTACTGTGGCATCCAATGTACTGGTATTATAATGTGTATGCCAGAGCTGTCCAACCTTTTTTGACAAAGGGCCACATTTAATTTACGAAAGATTGGCGGGCCACTTATGTTCTAGTTTTCACTACACCGACTACAGATCAATAAAAAAAAAAGCATCTGAATTATAAGAACAATGGAAATACGAAGATACAGTAAAGTTGAAATAAAAAAGCATCTGAATTATAAGAACAATGGAAA
Organism: Styela clava; assembly: GCF_964204865.1. Taxonomy (NCBI): domain Eukaryota; kingdom Metazoa; phylum Chordata; class Ascidiacea; order Stolidobranchia; family Styelidae; genus Styela; species Styela clava. The sequence continues at coordinate 10,268,472 of NC_135254.1, forward strand.
TACGAAGATACAGTAAAATTGAAAGTTTTAACCACGCATAGATATTTCAATGGCAAGTATGGCACTGCGTTTATCCAACAAGTTTGTCAATAGTAGGTACAGTGGACGATGAAGCAATGTGGAGTGGATTTTTCACGTGGCTGTCAGAAATTAGTGTCTCACGGGTGATTTTAAATGGTTCATCCGTTAAATATCTTGCTTGTAGAAATAAATGCCGTCAAATATTGAAGTCATAGAACTGCCTCTTCTAGCTTCGCAGAAAAAAAAAACAGGAAAACAGATTGATATACATGGCCGACGATAGAAATAAATTCAAACATGTCTCACTAGCAATAACGACCACAAATAAACACAAAAGTAGCTTTCAATAGCTAGGTGGTGCTTCTCGCGCGTATGAACAACAATTTTTTTATTATAGGTTTCAATAATGGCTCAGATTTGTGAAATACATTGGGATTCAAATAATACCGCACGGGCCACTCGGAAACCGTCGGCGGGTCACATGTGGCCCGCGGGCCACGAGTTGGACGACCCTGGTGTATGCAATGTAATGTGTACTTACACATGCAAAATTGAAATCAGGACTGAGGCGATTTTTGTTATTCTATTTTATGAAATTCATGTGCGAAAACGCACTTTCGCATTTATCCCCGAAAGATGTTAATGATGGTTCAAAAGAGTTTGGCAGGAAATTCTACTCTTATTATATTAATCGATCTGTATTTAACCGCATTAGAGTCACTACCATCCTGCTTTATTGCTATTTCAGGTTTTTGAGTCGTTAATTTATGTCTACAAAACATCGTTTCCCAAACGACTTAGTATACGTGAAAATATTAAATTGCAAAGTGGTATCGACCCCTAGTACAGTACAGGGTGGTTTATCAACATTATCGGCTTCGGGGGCCCAAAAATTATTTTTTGCATTGTTGGCAGGCCACAATAGTGCCACGAATATCTAAACAGTGTATAATACAAATCAAATACCTCTATTGCGCAAACACATTTTTCATTATATGTCATTTATTAAGCTAAAACAAGCAAAAATCCACTAAAACGTACAAAAGTCTTTCTATAGATCTACATTTAGTGTAAAAACATTTCATACCGGAGAAAGTGCTTCCGCAATGGTGAGTGCTTTCAAACATCGATTCTGAATCTCTTTAGCAAACAAGATTTACTCCCAATATAGCCATTGGTGCTCATTTATTAAAAATTCGTTAAGCTAAGTATAAAGAGCTCTAATTTTAGACGCGAAGTCTCTATATCTCTTTTTTCCCCCTTACCCCTTCTCCTCTTGCGTGGAAAATGCAAGGGTGGGATATGTTGAAGAAGGAGCAGTGGGGAAGAAAAAAGAAGGGAATTGACGGTAAGAGGTAAGGATGGAAGCGGGAAGGAGAGCGTTTCGGGGTGGGCGAGTGACGGGAGGAGGTAGAGATGCAAGTGGAAAGGAGAAAGTGTTGGGGTGGGAGTGTGACAGACGGAGGTAAGAATACAAGGGAAGATTGAGGTGGGGGGCAGAATAGAGAGGGAATGAGTGTGAAGAAAAAGTGGGGTGTAAGACTGCGGAAGAATTTTAAAAAAATTTTAAAGGTTACCTTTCTTTATTTCTTCAAAAAATTTGATCTAAAAATCTATATTAACAAATAACTCAAAAATGAACAGAAAGGCTTGGTCAAGAATGGTCGACGACTGTCCTTGTTTTTTTTTTTGGCTACCAGATTTTCAGTGTCAGGTGAAATAACAAAGAACTCAAAGGTGTTGGTTTTCAACTTCGGTTAAAATAAAGGTCTACTGATAACATAAGCTATGCTCAAATATGTGGACACAAAAAGCAAAACGATTTTTTTTTTCATCATCAATTTCCTGAAAATCTTGCGCGTTAACTTACCTGTAGGTCTGTCGGAGTACCGGTATGGTGACTATCCCAGCTTATCCTGTAGCAATGTTACAAACGCGCATTTTCGGGACAAAATATGTACCACATATGCAAAACACATGCACTATATGTAAGCTGTGGTAAATTCACTTATGGAAAAAACACGGTTGGTCATCTTTTAACCCGCGGGTCAGAGGTTTGTCATCTCTTTTCTAATATATAATTTAAGTTGCTCAATTTATCCAGGATTAAACTTTTCGTTCTGATTGCACACTGAATTATCAGTAAGAGACATTATTGACTGCTCCGCACTAATAGGATTTTTAAAGCATGCCTACAAAGATTAATTCCCCAACGTTCCATCGGTTCTAACTGTTACTATGATTTGAAAATACATAGGTTACTTGACTCACAGTTGATGGGTTCTTGTAGGTAATAAACGGTTCTATCACCTAACTATGAAGTGGAGTGATGTCGTGTGATCCAATGTGCGAGTAACACCAGAAATACTCTAAATGTCCGATCCCAAATAGTTCATCCAACATTTGTTGCTTTGACTTTATTGCATTATCGCAGTAGCAATGAACATCGATGAGTCAATTTATTTCAGTAATTACACACAATTTAATCCCATTTATATTACTCCAAATATTGACTGAATAAATAACAACAAACATGAAAATATAACTTACAAAATAGCAAATCCCAAGAGCTAAGCGACGGCGGTGCGCTCACTAAAACCACGATAAGAAGACAGCTGCGTGCGAGAGATTTCACAGATGCCAGATTATGGGTCAGAAATTACAGTCAAGTTGGCTCAATAGAATATATATTTGGGACTCCCCATGTATAAACGATGGGAATAAATGGAATTAATTATTATTATCAAATTTTGGATATTAATCACTTCAATTAACCAAATATGGATGTACTACGCTTATAAAATTGAACGATTATCGCAAGGCTGGCATGAATGCGATAAATAGATATTACGAAACACTTTTCTGGAACATAATCTAGTGCCCATAATTGAAATGAGGAAACATTTCTTACAGTTCTTTTGACCACGAACCGGAAGACATACAACGTCGTCGATAAGTTGCATTCGAAACGGTAAAGCGAAATCCTGAATATTAAATCACCGTTGTATATCAGAAAAAATATTGATATATAGAGCTAGTAACATCCACAGAATTTAAATAGTAAAATAGTTGGGTTAACTAACTTCTAGTACACATGATGGAAGAAGACTTGAAATCTGAAATAGGTCATCATCATAAATACCAAGCCAGAACTCACGAACCGACTTTGAATGTCGCCATGGCTATAAATATATGAACAACCATCTATGTAATCCGAACGGTATTGACAATAATAACTGGTATTTCTTATGATTATTTCGTAAAAATATTTTACAACGATTTCAGATTCCTCTTTGTTTCAATTATGATTTTTTTTTCTTTTTCGAAATTTGTCGAAATACTGAGTTTATTTAGATTCAGTTGTTGGTTACATTGTTAAGCCACGTTGAGGTACATTTGACTGAATATATTAGGTAAATTACGCAATAAAATAGTGCGAACATTCATATTTCATTGATATTTAACAATAATTCCATCTGATATCCATATAAATGTTCGGTATGGGTTATGATTACTTAACAACGGTTATCAAGTGTACAAATGTAATATTAGTAACATAAAAAGAGAGCAGAATATATTAGAAAAAATCACATAACTATTACTTGTTTTTGTTTTATTTAAAACATATCAGACACAATTCATAACCGACGATACAGAAGTATAGAATCCAGGCTGTTTATTTCCACATCCCCATCCCCAACTGACTATTCCAACTTGCATCCAGTGTCTTGAATGCTGAATTCCAAACTGTATTGGATGATTGGTGTATACAGAAATAAATTAGGTGGTCACGAATTGTAAATATAAATTATTATGCTGACTTTTGTTGTGAACATGTCGCCAATCGATCTCAATGTTGTAGTGACCAGTGAAGGTTAAATCCAGTAGGAGGCAATGTTTGGTCTGTCAAGGAAGATATATCTAATCGTATATTTGAGCTTTGCTCTCTTGTTATATATACAAAAACTGAATTGAAAAAAATATATCAATACCCGTAAAAAAGAAAACACTGGAAAATATAAAGTTACTGTCATATTACAGCTTTTTATATAACATAGTGCTTTAATTAATATTGCACAGACCCGTTTCACAAGTGGTCCTCCACTATCTCCTTCGCAGGCATCAACGTTTTTGGATTTATCAGCACTTTTAGCGCAAGTCATCCTTATCACTCTTGTCATTTTTCTGGATTAAATAATTGTAATTACTAATAATTAATCACGCGGTAGATGCATCTGTTATAAAACCAGTCATGTATACGAGTTCTTGAGCCCTCGGCTAATAGCGAGAATGCTACCAATGAGAGGGTGATTATAGCTAACAAGTGATTATAAAAAGAATGATTATAAATGTTGGAAGAAAACCTAAAAAATAAAGAAAGTCCGTTATATCATCAACAGATCGGTTATTCGTGTTGCATTTCGTTGATTGGAAAGATTTTGAGGCGTAAGTTAGGTTTCTACCAACGACTAACAACTACATGTCTATCAAAGATTTCCTATATATAAAATTGACAAATTTTTTTTATTTTTTATTGTTGGACACGTAGTGGACATAACGATCGTTTTAATATTATGTTGGTCTTGTTGTTGTTGTTCTTTGACACTTTTTGGACATCTAGTGGAAAATCTAAAAAAAAAACGCTTTTCTCTTTCATTACTGGACCGATTGCTTCGAAATTTTTACTGGTTAAAGATGAAATTTTTTTCCAGAAGGCTATTACTTTTATTTATTTCAAATATTTCTGTTAGCTCTGTGAGATTTTTTTTTGTTTGTCAGGACGTCACCGAACGTTCTGCGGACGCATAGCCGACACTCCTTTTCTTTTTGATCACGTGCCATCGAACGTCGATGGTTCGTAACGAAGTCCTACGGTACTTTGCTACGATTTTTTCCTTACGCTGATCGACGGTACGGTAAACCGTACTGTACTGCGAACAGACGTGTCCATATATTTGGGCGTAGCTCTCTTGTTATGTATTATAGGCACTTCGCAATGAATGCATATGCATATAAATAATGAATGCACAAATATGATTTCAAAAATATTATGCACCGCATTAGGGTTCCTTGTGTACAGTTACAAGTGGTTACCATGGAGGCAACTCACGTCACAGAAGATAATTTTGGTTGGAAGATAAGTACTAGTATCGTAATGCTGAGTGAAAATACTTTGGTCGCATTCAGAAGTATGGGTAACATACAGATTGGTAGCACATTATTCACTCAATTGAAAAATGTAAGAACTAAATAGGCTATGTTAAAGTACCGTATTGAGATAGGACTGTAGGGTGTGTATAACCGTAAATATATACTACTATTAGATGTCTAACTCCGCTCGCCGTATAATAAACAAACAAAGGCGATGTTGCACCTCCAAGTGGCGGGCGTCACGGTTGGTTTTGTTCAGACTAGATGACGACGACGCTTCTGCATCACAGCTCGAAAACTAGCCCTGTTCATTGATGACTGATCGAAATATTTGCTGAAGGACGAAGAGATTCGATAAAAATGAACAAATAATTGCAAAAATGAAGACACAGTCTGTCTTGCAAATGACCAGGATGATGTGACAACTTCCTTGTCGAAAGAACGCAAGGCATCAAAAATGCGATGCATTGCTAAAGATGTCAGTCAGATGTAGGTAAAGTGGTGACGAAAATGAATACTTTGCACTTTATATAAAAAAAAAAAAAAAACGCTTAGTACCACAGCATTTTGGTCTCACTCCATCTCAAGTATTGTAGCTTTCACAGAAGTTCTTTCTCCACTTGACCTATAATCAGGGCTGCCAGCCACAACGTCCTTATTTTTAGAATTTATCCTTATTTTGAAGGTCTTTGTTTTAGAAAATGTTTTTGTCCTTATTCCTAAGAAACATCTATATTTTGACGTGTGTCTTTATTTTTAACCTAATAAATGAAAAAACCAGTGAATTAAACTTTGAATTTAGTTTAGATCTGGAACTTCATAAGAGATAAAATGAGTAAACGTAAAAAATTTGCTGTAATGATTATGAGAAAGAATTCAACGTCGTCGAACGGAACGAAGGGCCAGTGATTTGCGCACTGCAGCTGTTGTGAATGTGACAACAATCTGGAATGCATAGGTAGAGCAGCAATTTCTGTTAATAATGCAACCCATAAACACAAGGCTCTGCTCAAGAAATTAATCAAACCAATCTATAAATAACTTTTCTAAGAGTCAATGATTATACAAAGGCTTGCAACACATGCAAGCAGCTGAAATTTATTTCCATCATCACATCATTGAACATCCGACACTTGATATAAAAGAAAAATATTTTCAAATCATTCATGAGCGAATACCTATTGAACAATGTAACTGAATGTCAAGATGTAACAACACTACTTGAGAAAGTATTCAAAAAATCTGAGCAAATGTATACGCAAAGTACTGCAGCCAAAATAATAACAACAATATGGACAATAGGACTCATGGAATACGAAAACAACTGAAGAAGCACAGTAGCTAGAACGAAGATTAAGATGTATGTGATTACAGTCATGTTTCCGTACTCCTGAAGTATGCGTACCAAGAAATGAGTACACCGGAACGTAATATGTGTACCACGTTAGGGTCAGGCCAAAATGGTATTCCTTTTTCCTTATTTTAGTTCCATTACAAGTTCAGGGACTAACCAAGTGAGTTTTGTAGTATTTGTACTGTAGCAAGTACATAAGGATAGTTACTGTGTATTTTAATATTTTCACCACTTATTGTTAGTAGTGCATGTTATATGCCTGAAACAAGGTCGTTGTCCCAATTCATTTCCTTTATGATGTATTTCTCTCACTCAGTGTAGCTTGTCTTTGCCGTTCTTTGTTAGTTAGAAATTTGGTTTCATCACATATACTTGGTTTAAGGTTTCAAGTGTAATTCGTTATTTGGATCAATTCGATTGTGCAACTTTACAATATAACAATTGGCATTCAATACATTGTGTGCTTTTTGACCTCTGAAGGAGTCAAGAATGGAGTTACACTCTGTTAACGTGTGTTCAATAACACGGGAGTGTGGACACGCAGATAGGGTCGAATCTTTGTTGCCCTATAGTACCTAAACGTATGGCCTAATCTGGTACACATACTATGTTTCGTTGTCTGTCATCTTGGTACACGTATGTCTGGAGTGCACAAGTTTTTTTCTCAATAATCCATAGAAACACAAATTAATATTTTAATTACTAATGTGAATAAACACTGAATATCGAGTTATATTAATAGTGATATTGATGTTTTTTAAAGCTTTGGGAGTGGTTCTTAGCTGGAGTAAAAAGGCAATTTAGTTTCTATCACGTGGACTTTGCTACATAATTCTTTTTCTTTGCTGCTTTTCAATCAACTGGAGCACCGATATATTCCCAGCCCCGCGACCTGCAAAATATGCATCTCTTAAACTGAAAATCTTTTGGCGATTCATCCAATATTTAGGGTGAGGCCCTAAGAGCATAGCTGAAGATTTTGAGGGGGGGGGGGTCTGAAATCTTTAATTGACAAGTTCGACCAAAACACCTATCAGGTCTGATCGCAAATGTTAGTTTATAATAGTCCCGATGGTCTAACTCTAAAAAGTGTTTCAAGCCACGAAAAATTTATATGTATGATATAGTAAAACACTTTAGAAGACTTTTATCTCACACTTAAAGGGGGGCCTGACAGATGTTTGGTCTGATATGGTATATCACATGTTAAGTACCAGTATTTGGAGCCCTTCATGAGCTGGAAAAGCAATGAAATGTTGTGGTTTTTCAAATATGACTACAGAATGTGTTGCATGTAGCTGTATAGTATTTATTTTGTTATAAAATCCTTGAGCTAATCACCTGTTGTAGACTTCCAGTGTGTAAAATAATTTATGAAATTTTAGCTGATTCACTGCAGTCTTTTGTCTCCAGATGTTTCAGAGAGCAGTAGTAGATTTCCGTTTTTGAGGGGAAGCCATGTCATTAGTGCTGTTGCATATGTCAATAAAAGTATTTTCCAGTTTGCAAAACTTGGCATTGCTTCAAATTCAGACATCTTCGAAATCCTAGCAACAGATGCAGGAAGAACCTACAAAGAAAATTTCCCCGGTTCATCTGTTATTATTAATGACCTGAATACTGTTGGTAATTTTAGAAATATTAATCTTGATCCAAGTATTTAAATCCAAGTATTTTATTGCTTAAAAGATAGATCTAATAGGAAAATACAAATGATTTAATACCAAAACAATTCTTTGTGCTATACCTGTGCTTAATATTTAACAGACATTTTTATCAAGCTATTGAGTTAAACATGTTGGTCTGTTAGTTTACATGGCTGTTTCAAATGTTTTTTTTAGACATATCTTAATAAATTCCCTCTAGATATGTTTCCATGCCAAAACCCCATCTGGTGACAACAAATCATTCTTCAAAAGTGAGTTTCGAGACGTCTGCAAAAATTTATATTTTAGTTATGATATTTTAAAATTTATTGCCCACAACGATTGAACCTTGTCTATCATCTAAGCATGTATGTGTTTATATATAAGTATAACAGCCACTTTGACAAAGTATTATTTGAAAAAAATGTAAATACCCCACAAAACAAATTGGAATTAATAAAATGTAACGGTTCCAGGAGAAATATTAATGCATTCAATAAATGTGGTGGATTTTGCAGTAGCAAAAAAGTTATTGCTATTGATCACAAATCAATAATTTAAAAACACTCGACAAAATAATTCAAAACTTTTTGGCACATCTAAAATTATAAATATATATATATGTTGAAGCCATGTTTAGATAACGGCAATAATAGGTATCTAATTTATGTGAAAAAGGTTATTAGTACCAGCCTGAAATCAAGCAAAATGGATTATCATGGCAAACGCAAAACACCTCTTATGTTGTATATGCAGCTGGTGACTTCGTATACAATGACAGAATGAGTCTGGGAATAAATTATCAAGATCAGTAGAACTCCATCATAAAACACTGATTAATTGAAGTTACAATATGTGTGTTTAATTTATGTTTTTCATACAAACGTCACAATTTCAATCACCCATCAATCAATTTATATTCTTGCTTACTGCTTTGATCACACAGCATAAATCCTCACACTGCAACTTTTTTATGATCCGAATATACACATATCTCTTATCAAAATTTACATTTCTTGATAAATCATTACTGTGTCGGGTATCTATAGGAACATTTACAACTTACTCTTTTTTATGCTGAACAATCGTAGCACAAAGGGGCTCTCTACTAGACTACATCTACTCATGGGAGCTTTAAAGTGAATTTAAAATCGTACTGTCAATGTGCTTTCGAGTGCTGAACCGGTCCTAGGGTCTTCCCACTCAATTGATTGTTTCTCTATTTTGTTTTGTAATCTGCATTCTAACAGTTCTATACAACTAACTTGAATATTTTTAAGTCACTCACTTAATCTTGACGCGAGACAGCGCCGTCAGAACACAGAAAAACGCAGGAAGTCGCACGATGATTTTCGAAGCAATAATAATCTGTCAGCGCCAAGTCAAGCGTGTCGGCGAATTCTACATCGGGAGAAATTTCCGGAGTTACACGGGATTAGTATAACTACTGACTGACCTATTGGACTACCCTCGCAATACAAACTAAGGTTGATGAAATCGAGTTTTATTTCTTTCATTATCAAAATCAATTCAGCGTGACAAAGCTAAAAAAAATAATTAAGGGTCTGCGTAATGAACTCAGTAGTCAATTTGAAACCATTTTTAAAGTCGGGACTTGGTACAATTTGGCCCCACAGTCTCGATGCTCTAAAACTTGAGGTCGAGAAAAATGAAAAGAGAATGAACGTGTGATGAAAAAAACCAATCGAGATGAATAGTATTGCAACTCTAACTCCTATCCTACGGGTACACATAAAGGTGACTTGATCATGGGGCATTGCCCCCCCCCCCCCAAAAAAAAATGTTCGAAAATTCCACTCTTAATCCACCAGTTTTGTGGCAATCTTGTCTCGTCACGCTTACTGATTGTCATTGTTACGTCAAAAAGACTTGATCGTTCGCTGTTATGAGCAGTTTGGGAAAGACTGTTTCGTTAGCTTTCGGTCAGTTACTCGGTATTGATTTGTTCTCGCCGGTTTTATATTCGAAACGCTTGGATTTTGATGACCAAATTACTTCGATGGCTAAATTTAAACAGGCGAAATGCGATAGTTTTTTTCAGCGAAATAAAGAGTCGCTTTCCTCAAAAACATCAATAAGCGCTACTCAGGCTGTGGATGCACCGGTTACGTCAGTTACGTCTATCACTTCTATTCCCGAAGATAAACTAATATTCAAAAAAGGGAAAACAAACGACCTTGAATTTATTCTTCAGAAACATACGCAGCTTACCGATGCGGAGAGATACAGGTTTCTAACTTGGGATGGTCCGGAAAAACGTGACGATTCTGAATACCGTTAGACAAAGTCGTCGTAAATTTCTCAAAAAAGGGCTTGACGATGACAGATTTTGAAGTTGGTTAGTTTGCACCCAACTCTCTGATGGGGGTGGATCTTGTATTCACAAAAAGCCAGCTGAGTTGTTGAACCAGTTTGCTTATTGATAAACTGTTGTTGCTTTGCGCTTGAAGAAGGGGTGTCTTAAACCCAATATAATTTCTAAAATTTTCAAATTTGGCCCCCCCCAAAATTTTGAGCTGGCTACGCCACTGTTGGGAACCACTGCTAGGCAATCGTTACACATGCTTTGGATGGCGAACTAAGCCGTATACAAACAGCGGTTTCGTGAACCCAGCAATCGTCTTGTGCATAGTCATCCCCTACTGAATTCAAACTTGCGAACGAGATAAAACCAGTCGTCTAAGACAAAATGAAAACTATCAATAACTCTACAGTCTACTATATACCAAAACTGTGATCTCCCCACTGCGCAATAGCGAGGGCTAGATTTAACCAGCAGACGAAAAAAATGATGTATTTTTACCCAAAAGTCCATTCATTGGAATATAAATCGAACATTAATTTCATGGTTAGAACTCCTAACACAAAGCGTTTATTTAATCCGACTTCTTTTTATCATGATCTTCCATTGTGTTCGTAACCCATGACATCAATGATGTTACATCTGTGTAGAAGCCGGGATAAAAATAATTTTTTTGATTGATCTTTGTTTGCTGACCACAACCATAACCCCAACTCACAATACCCACTTGTACAAAACAGCTTTCTTTTGTAAAATCATCTCGAATCTATAACAAAATAGACTTTCAATAGAATATATATAAATTTGCAACTGTTTATATAGTTAAAACAACAAAATAATGTTGTCCCATATGGCCATGGAAATACGACATATTCCAAAGCCTCTATTTTGTTTGCTAGTCGAGGGCAATTATAAGAATAACTCATATATATATAAGTTATATGTTGTTCTCGAGCTGGAACGTAATCATATCCCCCCCATTAAAACTAAGTTCAATAGGTATCCAATCATAGGCCAAGGTAAAAACAAATATATTTATAAAAACAAAACAAAAAAAGTTGAATTTGTAGGCTTTAACAAACCGTTTGTGAGACGTAACAATTATTCTTGCATAGATGCTTTCATGCATGTTACCTACTCATATTTCTTCTTCAAGAATATCAGCGGTAGCATCTCAATTTAAAACACGTTTGAGTATGTTACTCCAAACATATACCAACCTCTCGCACTATTGGTCCACCACTGTCTCCTTTGCATGTGTCGATAATTTTCCCTCCGTTTTCTCCGCCCCCAACTGCACAAAACATCTGGTCTGTGAAAATGTGTTTAAATCCAGATATATTCTTTCGTCGAGTTATTAGTTTGACCGCTCTCGCGCACCTGTAAAACATAACTTCCGTGTTTCACTTTATTCACGCCATGTAGCCTACGTGGTACTGAGCAATAACTCCGGGGATGCGGGTAGCGGTGTCATCCCATCTGCAATCAGGGTATGAGAAGTTTTTTTTGTATTTGTCTGTTTAGTCGGTACTTTGCTATTTTTCGTCCTCATTCAGGTTCTCTTGAATAGGGAAGTCATTTTGCAGGCTGTTAATTGATTGCTTATTTTGAACTACAAATCTTCTGCCATTTTTCTTCCCCTACTTGGGAGGTAAATTTTATTTCTTTGAGGCAAATCAAATATAAGATAGTTCGGTATCTAAACCTTCAAGAAACTAACTACTAGTGTGAGTGTGATAATGACTCATGGGGTCTTGTGTTATTAAAACGATATCCAGACTCACTCTTCTCTTTTAGTCACATTTAACAATGCTTGTTGTAATTCTCGTGTTGCTTTCAAACCAAAACCATAGTCCTCGTCTTTCCTGGTTGCATTATATCCGAATCCAGTAGCAACAACTGCTACCACAGAATCAGAGTTTTTTCCCATTAAAACGTCATCTGAGTAGAAATCACGTGTGCAATTTATAACCTTATATGGTTAAGGATGACATTCTTACATTTCAGTTTTTACGACGAGTAGTAAATTTGTGATGCGATAATCGAAGTTTGTTGAGCGTATATAGCAGTTATAGCAAATATGCAGTATTTTTCAACTCTTATTATTTAATAAGACAATTTCATGTTTCAATTCCGAACAGGTCTTTCAAAAGCTTGCACTGATAAACAATCAGCTATTATTTTGTGAAACTGGAATTTTGCGGTTCGGCCTTTTATGCGCCGGTTATTTCAACCTGGATGAAGCCCAGGTAATATTCAACCTGCGATGGAAAACAATTAGTATCAAAAGTTCTAACCTAAGAATTAGGTTATTTGCTTGTTGTGCTATACGCAGGTGTTTCAACCTGATTATAGAATTGGTATATGTAATGTTTTGTCTTTCACGTAACGAGGTGAGGGGTTTCTGATCTTCAACCTGGGTACGCCCCTGACAACACGGGATTGCTGTTGTGAAAATATTGTATTCTGCGCAACTAGTTCACCAATCAATTTCGAATGTTCAGTACCTCAAGATAAAAGAAGGCGATTTATATTGGTCGATTTTGTATTCTTATTTTTGCGAGGCATTTTACTTATATTTTTGAAAAAATACGACTATGGCTTTTGTATCAGTAGGTCAGGCCAGTCCGAAATCTTTAGACAAACCCAGTGTTTAGCTAACGTCTAACAGTACCGATGTGATTTGATGCGCTTATGAGCATTTATTTGTACTTTTGATTTTTGAAACATTTGAATAATTAGAATTTGTGTAAATAGTATATGCATGCTGCTATTGTATTATGCATTCTATGTTCATATATTAGACAAATCCTCTCATGTTTATTGAATATTGTGCCGAATAAACAATTGTTCGAACATAAATGAGCCAGGGAAAACATTTACCTAACGTGCATTAATGACACCTGCATAGAAACTTACATTCAATTTTACACTTTTCTTCGTCTGTTTCCTCTCCTTTTATTAAAACTTTTCCTCTGCTATCTTTCTTCATCAACACTTGGCTGACACAACTATCCGGACTGCATGGCAGACAGACAGGTCTTATAAAAGGAGTGAATTCAACATATCCTGGTAAGGAGTCTGGCATTAGCATACGTTTCCCATCTTTTGATAAAACAAATTCTCCACCAAGTTTAATCTGTTGGAAACAGAAAAGAGTTGATTTTTTACGATGCAACTATCGGAAGGAATAAAATATTTATATGCAATAAAGCAATTTTATGTCTCCTTACCAGTGCAATGTCGTTTTGATAAGATCCAGGTAAATATTTGCCGTTATAATCTGCATACTTATCATGAATGTAAATCTGTTCTGGTTGAAACATTTTCACCGAAGCTTCCAAAATGTTGTATCTGTTCGGTCTTCTGGTGATGCCTTGATTTCAGTGAATGAAGTTGTAATGAAGTAAAGATATGATTACAGTTTGGATGAAAATTTTGAAAAGACGATTCAGCTTCGTAAGTAAAACAGACAAGAGAGCGATGCTAAAATACATAGACACAAATCTCGAGGATCATAAAAATAAATAGCAAAATCACAGGTGAAATAAAACCAAAGTCATATTTTTTTAGTTACTTCTACTATTGTCTAGTAATGAAGATTGAAATTGATTTGCTCAGTAGCTTGGAATCTGAAAAAGGCAATTTTTACAACAAAAATACCTATAAAATCAATTTACCGGAACTATCGGAAGGGCCGCATAGTGTTAAAAACGCACATTATTGCAGTAATTCTAAGGTAACTTACACAGTCTCAAGGATAGCAAAAGAATCTTACTCGCCATATCCAAAAACGCCACTCGAATTTCAGGAGTATTTAAAAAAATCAAATTTACCAAGCGAAACCATAATTCCTTGTTCCCAGTTCAATCCACTGTATGCCTCAAACACATGCGCAGCAGATAAAACCCATTTGCTATTAATTAAACTTCCTCCTCCCATAACCTGGTCAAATGCCTGGGAAAGTAGAAGATAAATATGATTTTCAGTTGAGATATTGAAATATTCAGCTATCAGAGTATATCATATATAATTCTATATTGACACAACATTTTTAATATTAGATCAAATCATAAATGTGCTTTGAAGCATCATTTTATTTCCTGCGGTCAATTAAATTAAAATATCAAAGAAGATAGAATAAGAACTAGAATTCGGTAAAGTTATATTTATGGATTTTTCAAATATATATAAATATATATGAATATCACAGAAACATGTCTAATTTGAATATTACCACCAAATTTTCTTCTTTGTCGAAACAATATAAACGGAAAATTGTTGCCTACAAGTCTGACGTCAAGAGGCATGAATTTATTTCCATGTTTCTTCAATAATTTTTATATAAACACAATAACAATACATTCAATTAACCAAACCAAACCATTTAACAAAAAACATTTGTACATACATCCAGGAGAATTTTATTGTAAGATGTGATGAGTGCCTGCCAAGGCCATGCACGTTCGGCCGCTCTTTCGCCACCGAGTATTCGTCCTCCCGGGGACAGATTTCTCACACTCCCAACATAGCCTGCTTGTCCACAACTATTGTAATCTGCCGAATATAATAGCGTATTAATTGCATTATTTTTACTCGATTAGCTTATTTAATCACTTGTCATTTCATACAGTAGATAGGTGTCGCATGTATCAGTGTCTGAAAAGGTAGGCAACAGTAGTAGAAGACTAAAAAGATAGGTATCACAAGTATCAGTGACTAATTATGGCTGTCCATTTAATTAATAACTGAGCTTTACTGCTGCGTGTTTAGCACTGTCGTGAATTCAATAGATATTTGTTACAAAAAGAATTTTATTTACAGATGAACGAAGAAACAATACAATACCCTGTCATTGATGTTAAATACGTACCTATGTGCCCGTTTGCATTAAACGAAGTTGTATTTAAACGAAACTGATGACGTTACTAAATACAATGGGATACAAAAACTTTTTATTACATTATAATAGTACGGTATGTAAATATAAGTGTTCCGAAATAATGCTGTTGGATTGCACAATATATTTTAACCCAGGCGAATTCTGATGTAGAGGGAAAAACGCAAATTTTATAAAAATGCAATATCGAGAAAGCGTGCATGGAATCAGTTATGCATACAACGTTGATGGATACCTAAATCAGTGTTATTCAACTGGGAATACTATATACCAAGTCAGATCCCGGGTACACAAAATACAAATGGTATACGATGGTTTACAGGTATGGCATGGGTCGAATATACTCTATACTACACTCAGTTTTGTGTTTTTGAAACAGACGCAGTTCGCATTTGTGAAAAAATGACGGAGAAATACACAGAAAATGCTTGGCAAGGTTATTCGCAAATTACTACGTTATATGTCAAATTAGAGCACATAATATCTTTTGGCCATGTATTTGAACATTGAGGTATTTAATGACTTAACCTAGCATTTTTTTTCTACTTTATTTTATTAATTAATCTTTGTAATTTGTAGGGTATACGAAGTAAACAAAAATCTCAAGACAGCTGGCTATACCACGTAATAAAAAGTTGAAGACTGATCTAAATATCTATATTAACCAATTACAACGCAAAAAGTTATCTGAAACTTTTGAAAAACGAAAAATGAAAAGCGATATAATTGCTATAAGCATATAAAAGCATATAAAGATAAAAACGTGAAAAAGTTTAGTGATACCAAACATCAGATAAAGGCATATTTTAAACCAAGTAAGCATGAAAAACACTGCATAACATATAAACAAGTTGGAAAGCAGTAAAATTGTATTTTGACATTTTTTTTGCTTTCTTCCGATTGTTTTGTCCAGGTTTCTTACCCGCCGATTTGCGGCGGTGGCAGTACAGCGAATTCGACATTACAGGACACTTATTTTTTTCTCTTCATAATTCACCTCTGTTAAAGAAAAGTACTAAACAGTTCCTTTTTTCTGTTGGCTAAGAGTGCGAGCCATTGATACAATTCCATTTCAAATTTTCTAAAAAAACCGTGTAGTTTGTACATTCCTGTGCCACAAAAAGATTTCTGGATATCCACTTACATGGTGTTTACCAAGTTCCATGAATTGTACTGCGTCATGTTTCTTGCATTCCGTTTGCCCTTTAAGAATAAGATTTGCTCTTTCACTGTCATTATTCGTTCATGGTGTTTTATTATTCATTTTAATCATTGGTAGCCTGACTTTGGTTTTGAAGAGGAAAAAATTTGCCTTTTCAGATAATGCGAAATATCCAAAGATATTTCATTGCAGTAATTTTTTAATTCATCTTGCTTGATCGCGTATTCAGCCTCAGTATTAGAATTTTTCATTCCAATTATCCGTTTTTCTATAGAATTTCTCTGAGCAATAATAACACTTTTGACATTCATTAAATAGTTTGACAAATTTTGTTTGAGATGGTCTGAATCCGATGCCTACCTTTTATTCATTTACTACTGATACCTACCTTTTTAGTCACTGATACCTTTGATATCTACCTTTTTAGTGACTGAATCTACTACTGATACCCACCTTTTTAGGTATTTACTACAGATACCTACTTACCTACTGTTTTAGTCAATGATACATGTGATACCTATCCTTTTAGTCATCTACTACAGATACCTATTTGGCACCCACCAACAAACACCTATCATTAGCCAAACTTTATAACTTCATTCACATTATTACTAATTTTATTTTTATCATACCTTCTTCAACGTCTGTAATTTGATTAACGTATTTGTGTAATTTATAAAAATCTTCAACATAAATAAAATTTTCGTGCTTCGACGCAATTTGTTGGAGCTCCTCCCTGACTTCTGAACTGCTTTCCTGTGCGGAGGATGTGATGCTGTAAAACTAGAAAACATCAAAGTAAAACTAAGAAATAGAACAATCCTACTATTGATACACCATTACATACCTCTGGTGGGTTGTAAGCATATTTTATTTCTATTATTTTTCTGGCTTTACTTGGACTTCCTCCTGCATTTTTCGCGCCTGGTAAATAAACAATATTCTTAGCTGTAATAATAAGAGAAAATAATATGACCTACATCTCTATTTTAAGTTTACTGATATTTCTAAATAGGTATGTGGTTTCTGTTATATAACTTATATTGGTGTAATACTAAATATAGCTTGACGATTATCGCATATTTATTTAAACGAATTGTCGAAATAGTTTTTATGAAAAGTTTTTCCGTTTTTAAGTTTGTTTCTTACTATATTCAGAAAAAATATATAACAAAAGCAAAATCACTAATTACAGAAAAATGTTTTTGTATCCACAACAATTTTGCAACTCTCTCTTGTAAAACACATGAAATGATACTGTTATCAACAACCCATAAATAGAACATATGAATGGTGGCTTATGGAATATGGATGCAATATATTGGAAAAACAGAATTCAAACTATCCTGTTGACAAATATAGATGAGACTTCAGTTTAATTTAAACTCGTGAACGCCCGGTAAAACCATGTTTCCCTTTCCAAAACATTACCGTCTGTTAAAACAAGGCAGTGTCTCTTAATAATCATATCCTTATCATTTTCGTATGAAAACGCAATCATTTGTTCGTCAAGTAATTCTATCGCCGATTGGATATCTGTTCCCTGCATAATAGTTTTCTTTATATTTTCTAAAATAAAATACAAACAAAAATGAAATGAAAAATATGTAATCTGAACAAATGAATTAGGTAAATGTTCTCCATAAGTAACAACAATTTGATTTTTTTGTCATAAAAATGTTATACTGTTTCGTCCTTTAATCGAACCAGTCAGCAGGAACGGATTTCGAAGAGATGATGGGGATGATAAACAGCTTGTTTGTTAGAAATATAGTCTCAAATGATGGAGATGCCAAAGAAGTACAGCAAAAAAAACACTTTTTATTTTTTCTGTTACTTCATCAAATGTCACCCCCGAAATAAATAATATATATCCTTAGTATATCAGTTATTTATCAATGGTTTATTTTTCGAGATGAAAGTATTGCCTAAGAAGAGATAAATCCGTTGAATTATTTTCATTAAACATTCAATGAGTTACATTGAATATCTTGTATCAGCCATACATATAGATATTGTACTGTATCTTACCGCGATCTTTTTCTATCTCATTCAGTAGAGTAATCACCTCTTCGGCAGTCTTTCTTGGTTCATTATTAATATTTAGTTTAATCATTGGTTTCGTTGCAAATACAATAATCCCATAGTTAACTCGACCAGTTGTGTCGTTTTGGCTTAACTATAGATAGTGGAAACAAAGTTATTGATCACGAAGTAAAATTTGTTTTGCAAAATGTTTTTTTTGTTGTTGTTTTTGAGAAAGACGCTTTTCTGCTACTAATGAAAAGGTCAAATTTTTATTAAAAAAATATGGAAGTACTTTTGGGAAAATTATTGCTTTTTTAATTGCATCGAAATCCTACATGGAACAAGATATTTCAAAAATAGTTTAACCATTTCATTTTAATTCATTGGAATACTCTATATGACGCATGAGAACACTTGCTAACACCGCGTACATATGTCTCCGGGCACCGCTCTCTTTTTTTATAAATATTTTTGATAATTCAGACAAAAATTTAAAGTAGCCCTAAAGTCACTTACCCTTTTAACGAGACTTTTGGCAAAGCCCATGGTGTTTCTCAAGGCACCCGGGCCAACACTCAAAGATAAGTCGATAACAAAATACACTTCTATTCTACCTCGAGAATTTAGTTTGATTGTTCTTCCCGAGCTAGAAAATTTTTCAGTTTGTCTGATGTTTGATGTGCTTTGAGACAATTTATTGATGACATCTGTTGGCAAATCACTGTACTTTGGATCTAAAAATATATTAATCAAAGTAGTATATTTGTGATTACGGAATTGAAATGTATTTTCTTACCTACGCAATCAGGCGCGCCATCACCACTCCATTCTTTAACAAAGAGACATTTTTGCTTTCTTTCTCCGACTAAAACAAGGCCATCCTGGCATGAAAATTCGACTTTTGCTCCAACAACGAAATCATAATCTCCTGCGAATCCTTTCATGTAACCACCAATTGGAATGCCGGGATGTGGACAACGTTCCAGGTTTCCTTTGAAATAAATACTGCGTGATCATTTATCTAAAAAAATCTAATATTCAAAAATTTAACATACAAGTAGAGTGAAAATGTTGTTTTCTCACATTTCAAGTCAATAAAAGTTCAGGTAGGTATCATACTTATTCATAGCAAACGTAAACCAAAATATACGAAAATAAATATGGCGTTTCTAATCAACGTGCCAACAATTTCCATCGATTAGAACACCCGTCCGTTCAAAATTTCAATCGATTTCAATTTTAACATAGTCTGATTGAATATTTCTGAAATATTACATACTATTACCTATGTTATCACACACTGTGTTGACGCCGCTCCATTTTCCATCTCCCATGCATGTTCGGATTTCAGAACCCAACAGTCTTTGATCAGATCCACATGCAAACATCAACGTTGCGTTGTAGTAATATGCAGTAGTGTGTTCATAATTAAGGACGCGTCCACCCATCTTTGATATAGCTGGTACTGGATCTTGACATGTTACACCTATAAACATCTTATTTTTAGTCCCTTTACCAAATCTCCTTATACTGAATTGTCTACTCACAATATCGCAATGTTATTTCTCGATGTTTAAGATGAATTTATCTTGCTGTGTATATGCAGAATTAAGCAAAGCTGGCGACTCCATATCACAGAAAGTGCTACGAAAAAATTTAATCTTTCATTTTTGACAAAATTACATACACGATGGAAACGAACAAAACTCACGCTTGCATTGTATCAGTTTTCCTCCCCATTTTCCACTCCCTGTGCACTTTCTAGAAACATCCCCCGCTGCAGTATATGTTCCCTCGTTACAAATATAATGAGCCACGCGTTCAAATCCTTCCCCGGTGTATTCGATGAATGAGTTTTCAGCAGGTGGTGCATCACCACATTCTATCTCTGTTGAATAGTTTAAAAAAATACCTTAAACAATTGCCTAAAAGTATATTAGTACCAATTGACAAGACAAAATTTAAAAATATATTTTGTGATATATTTGGATTCACATAGTACCGCCCGCGTGTAACGCGGTCAAATAATAGAAGCATCTATTAAAAAATATAACTCACTCAAGTCGACGCATGTTCTTCCACAGGGGTCGTCACACTGGCAAGTTTTCCCTGCAGCACAATCTCCATCTGTTATACAATCTAAACCGCACGATAACTCGTATTCTTTGATCTTGTCTTCTTCTTTCATAGGACAAGATCCTGTTTAGTATATAATTTAAATTAGTGCGAGTTGATTTGAATTCATGTTCAAATACGTTAAATGAATATTTAAATCAAGAAGATGCACGGTGTGACGCATCGTGCTGAGCGTTAGTAATACGCTTGCACAGCCTGGGAAAATTACGTGCGGAAAGATTACTAGACTCTTCGTATTGTTCACGTGACCAATGGATTGGCAATTGGGCGAGAGGCCGTGATTCGTCATATGACTAAGCCGTCTTGCCGGCTTTCCCAACCATGGGATAAATATCGGAAGCTCATAGTAGCAGAAGCGTTGGAGTTCTATTTTACAAAGTTATCCCAACGCTGTCGCATGGTTGTTTTCGTGTATTATCAATTTCGTCTTATCGGGGGCAAAGCAAAAATAGACAAATAATTAATTTCAAGTCGATTTCAAAAAAATACTGTATTATGGTATAAATTCAGGTCAGGAAATTAGTACATCAGATACCTAAGCTTGTTCAAAAACTATATCTCAAAAATATGAACCGACAACAAAGTTCAATGTATTTTTGATCAAATCAAAATAACAATATCAAATAGGAGCTGCAACAATAATAATAACATGTACCTACTTGTGCATAAAATCTCTTTTGTCCACGTTTTATTTTCCCCTCTCGCTCTTCCGTGACAAAATCTAACATTACTAGGAACCGCGAGATACCCCGGTTCGCAGGTATGATAAGCCCGGACATCGTATTTATATGGTCCTACTGCATCTTCGAGCTTGTTTGTGTGGCGACTTCGACGCACATACCGGATATGACGTAGATTTGGAATCATTTCAAGTGGAGGACATGTTCTTACTGAATATAAATATTGAACACGAATAGGGATCAAGTTAGTGCAAAGGGAAAGAAAATGGACATTTTTTATTTATGTAATCAAACGTATACAAAACAAATAATTCGAATAATTTTGAATTTTGCAAAAAAGTAAACAAGTAGAGTGTTTATATTAAATATAGCATACGACTTAATGGCAGGAAAATAGCTTTGCAAAAGACAAAAATTTCCTTCATATTCAAATAATTTAAATACGTACAAATGGCAACGCAAGACATTCCACATTCATGATCGCAAACACATTTCTTCTTCTCAATTTTGGAGCAATCTTGTCCTTTTTTACATTTCTTTTTACAATCTTTATTGATTCTGCATTTTTTTCGACATGCTGGTCTTCCAACAAGTGCCGCTTTTTCCAAGTTAGCTTTACATTTCTTCGGACCTAATTAGAAGTGAATTTAATATATAATAAATAAATGACACTTCGTGTGACGCTTACGATCTGTTGATTCATTTTATTCGGCCAACAAGGCCAAGCGAAGAAATTTCTAATTTTTAATGTCCTCAGCATACCATTAAGTTCACGAGATTAACCATCATATACATCAAATGAATAACTGAATGACAATAGAAATTGCTTCAGGCTAGCGATTTTTCAAACCTAAGTTCAAACTATATGCATTATATTAGCCGGATATTATTATTGCAAAAACTCATTAGCTTTCAGTAGTTGAAAACTTAAAATTAAAACACACAATTATTAGTTGATAATAGTGGTTCAAATTGAATACCCGTAAATCAAAATTATAAAAAATTAAAGTCTCATTTAAAAAAAAAAAAATGAAACCCAAGCAAAAATAAACTAAGGTGAAATAGTTGGTTTCAATCGGAGAGTTTGCAAGAAGAAAAGAACTCTTGTTTTGTACCAAACTCGGCAATCATACGATTAAATATGTTTCCGTAAAGCCATATAAAATACACATTAAGAGGTACTCCTGAGGTATGCGTACCAAGATGTCGCATAACCTGAACCTTAATCTGGTACACAACCTGAGTTCAGGTTGTGCGCTATCTTGGTGGGCATACTTCAGGAGGTCCCATTAAGGAATAGACATATTGATTCGATTGTGCTAACAGCCCGATCATAGTTCTGTTTATCTCATGTAGCCTTTTCAACATGATCCACGTTACTTGTGTAACTATTTGATGATATGAATAAAATATTATTACTTTCTGATTGATGATCGACATGAACAGGCAGTTTTTATATGTTTTAGTATCTTGCTAATACAATACACCATTCGTTGTAAATCTTACATTTTGCAAATTCATAACTTTCATCTTCGTCGTGCAGGCAATCACTATAATCGTCACACATGTAATCCCTGCTGATGCAAACTTGACCACTTTCTTTGTGACAATGAAATTTACCAATGGCTGAGCAGTTGGTGCCTTGAAACAATGCAACAATAATCGTTAAATTTGCCGAAGGCTGCATAGTTCATTGCAATATATTTGTAGAACGATAATAAATCACAAAATCAAAACAATTTCTCTGAATATATCTAGAAACTCGCGATTATACGATCAAATTATCCCGAAGACGTGTTTCAGTATCAAAGAGGATTAGAATCATTAGAGAACTAATGTACAAGAATAATAATATTTCAATATATCTATTTTGTTATTAAATTAAATATTTTTATAATTGCATGACGTTTTGTAGATATTGCTCCAATTCTGTGACTATTTGTGATTTTTATTTTCAGGTCATAAATATAACATTTCTTTTTGGTTTTGCTGATAAGTATTGCGACCTAATATAATCAGATAAAATAAATGAATAACAACAAATGAATTAGTTAAACAAAAAACGAGAATATCGGTCAGAGACCAAAGACTTATCGATCGAAAGTTAGGGGATACCCTAAAACAGAAATTGCGATTTCGATTCGGAAAATTTTGCAAACCAGAACTGGATTGTTTCGATTAGTTTTCAGCCAATATCAAAAAGGTAGGAAACAATAGCCAACTCCCCACGTCGTCGTCGAAATAATACTCGATGAAATACTTTTATGAAGAATTCTGCAATCCGAACTGGATTGTTTCGATCTCGCGGCGTGTCTCACTAGCGTGAAAACTTGCGCATCGCACACAAACACACATTCAGCGCGTCTCAAAAATCTCTCGCTTTGTAAAAACGTTCTCTCGATTTGCAAAAATCCAGATCTCTTCATCACTAATTAATGAATAACTCGCTAATTATACCACATTCATATAATTCATACCACAATTCATCCAAAATCAACAGGCTTCTGATCCGAGATATGATGAATGCACATGCAAAATTTGAAGCAGATTTAACCTCGCGTTCGTGAGGTATCGCGTGCATCTAACAGACAGACAAACAAACAAACAGATAAATACCTATCAACATACTTACCGATCTTATAATCGTTAAGTAATGATTGAGGTTCTGTTATTGCTGTCCCATGAAGTTATCGTGTTGTCTATTATCAATAATTTCATGTATATTGTTATTAATTTTGAATTTCATCATTTTAATTTACGACTAGTTTTGTAGGTTAACATAATATATCACACAATATGTTTACACATAAACTTACATTCAGCAAACCATTCAGTTTCATCCTCTCCATTAGCGCAGTCAAATCTTCCGTCGCATTTCAATTCATTCGGAATACAAGCTCCATCCCAGAAGCATTTAAACTCTGAAAATTCACTGCAAATCTGACCTGTAGGTAATGGATAATTTCTGACGAATTTTAACTACAAAAAGGTTCAAACTATTAATATTAAAACCAAACTAAAAAACAATTTGCTTTAGATAAAAAGACATGCTGTATTTTTAGGAAAAGAGTTGTTTAATTCTGTCCCTAATTCAACAAGTAAAAGTTTATGATATTGTATGAAATTTCACTTACCTTGAACATTTTGTTGGATAAAAAGTATAACAACAAGGATAAGATTATATCCTAATATCATTCTATAAGCAAAAATGCAATATCTAAAAAAAGATAGTTTAATATGTTTATTTGGTAAATTAAGTGGATTTCAAACCAGTAAAAGTGGAAGAGACTGCAATGTTTACTCTTAGTCCCATTCAGCATATATGTTGAGTTGTAAATTTGGCCGGTAAATTGGATAGTGTACCAGTCCATATTTCTTGTACTAAATGCTGTTAAACGCATGTTTTGTTATTATATTTAATAAATTCCGATTTCTTTGGGTTGAATGTGTATATATCCAGTGAACCTTCTTGTAATTATGAATAGAATTGAAGTTATTTCAAGAACAGAAAATCATAGTAGATAAGTTTATACTGACCCTCGTAAAACTCTAGAATAGTATATAGTATATACCATATTTACAGGAAATAATCCTTTCCTGCCACCGTTGTTTTATTTACATATTCTATTGTGGCTCATTTCAAAACCTAACCTCTTCTGTATTTCTCGATGATGCCATTAAAGCAACCTATGAAAATATTGCCATCATTTGTTCCAATCCTGTAAATTTATTAGGAGTAATGAATGAACTTATTAGTTCATCCAAATCTTTCTCAAATAAAGTTGATAAAACTGAAATTGAAGTTTTGAAAGTTTATTCATTTTTTGACACTGTCTATCGCTAGAAGATTAGGAATTCAGATAAAATTAGCATAAATGTTAAGTACATCATTCGAAACTTAATACCATGACACATCATTTAAAGTAAACCTAACATTTTAAACCCACTCAAACATGTTTGTTGTGAAATTTGGTTTTTGGCCGTCTTAAGCTAGCAAGGCTAACGGAGTTCAATAAAACATACAAGCAGAAGCTAATATTCCATTGTCAAATACAATTATGAGCAAACCCCTTACATTTATTTGAAACTTGACATTGGAATACTTTCAAAATTTTGAAATGGAAAACTCTACCTTACCTATTTTCTGCGTTTTTTAAGTTGTTTTTGGTAAATCTGAACCACGCACTAAAAGCTATCGTCACAATAAACAAGTTATTGTGTTTAATGAATTTTTTGTTTGCCCGAGGTTATACTGTGTTGCGAAGTCTCGAAGCATCAGAAAAAAAATACATGCTGTTCAAATTATATTCCTAAATTAATCAATGAATTGTTGTTTGAAATGAATTCAACAAAGACCCATCGTTCGTCCATCTGCGCGTCAGAATTTGTTAGGAATTTATTTTGATCCTCACGATGGGATATTTTATTTTGTAGTATTTTAAAAGTGTATTTGCGGTGATATTATTCTATTAAAATGTCAACATAAATGCCAAAAATGTAATTGCTTGGTATAGATTTAAAGGCGACTGATTCCGTATCTGAAGATAAAATCATTTTTGTCAAAAAAATACGACACCCTGCATTTTTTTTTACAATTTTATATGTCCGCCCGATGTATAAAAACGTTCAAATCTTTGAATTGTTGCAAATCGTGCTTTTATGAACCTTCAGTGAACATAGCGCTGATCCTTTGTGGCCACAGATAAATTGTTCCCTACTTGCCATCGATATAATTCATCACACTTCCTATCATTGATATATTGCAATAATGAAAATATGTTCAGGAACTACCGTATTTCCCAGAGAATAAGTCTACCCGGTGAATAAGACGAGGACCCTTTTTGAGCCTGAAAAAAAAGGGTTTTGACATATAAACTCCCAATTAGACGGAAAGTAAAATCGGAAGCTCAAATTACCATGCAACGGCTTCTGAGCGGTCGAGGTGTTTGCGCATTCGTTAAAAATAACCCATAATGTTTTTTCGTGTAGCGTGATATTCAATCCATGACAACTACGGGAATTCGAACTGTCTTTCAAAAAATGATTACCATGCAACCATTACCATTACCATTATTATCGTGTCCACGTGGCACACAACATATGATGTGACATAAAAGATGTTTACGTCTTAAATAAGAGATCACGCTGACAAAAACAGTTCACAATTTTCACAAATTGCAATCTCACGTGTATCGGTAATAGCCGTTCACTCGTGATGCACACACAAATGCGGCAACCTCAAATATGATGATATTCACAGCGTTTAAATTCCGGATTCCCATCGCGAGAACGCCGATTTATTTAAGCTGACCTGATGGGGACGTTATAGGAATGCATTTGCGGAAGATAGTTTATGATCAGAATTGAATAATAAGCCCACCCCGAAAAAATGAAAATTATCATACTCGCCCAATAAGAACGAAACCCAAAATCAGGCCAAAAATTTGGGTCTAGAAGAGCGACCTATTCGCGCCGGGAAATACGGTATATGTTTATGACGAGATATAATTACAGGGGTGGACAACCAGTCAGTGACCATGAGCCACATTTCGTATTTTATTACCGCGAAGAGCCACATTATAAACAAGAACACACATGAACATCAGATGTACCTTCATTCAGCTCTCGTAGAATGGTAGCTCATTTTAATTGTCAACCAACAGGATTATGACAGAAATGTACAAGTCTTTCATTGTTATGCATTCTACTCAGTGGGACGTCTGTCATTTCTTGGATTGAACAATCCCTATTAAATCTTGCTTGTAAGTCGTTGTAGCCGATCGAAGCAGTTCTTTCACAGGGTGTCAGCAAGAGCCGCATGCGTCTCCCGTCTTCCGTTGGCCACCCCTGCATTAATTTAATTAGCATGATAAAAAGAATAATGATAATAGACCAGGGTGGTCCAAGATTGTTGGCCTCGCGGGCCACACTATTATTTTTGCATTGTTCGCGGGCCACAATAGTGTCAAAAAAAGATAAACAGTGTAATACAAAACAAACACCTTTATTGTGCAAACACATTAACCATTACTTGCCATTTATCAAGCTTAAACATGCAAAAAACACAAAAAAATGTACTGAAACGTGCAAAAATCTTACTATATCTACATTCAGTCACTTTATTGTAAGATTTCAAACTCTCTCACCGACGCAACTTACAACTAACTGCAGATTGATAGTTTACCGAATTTTACCAAATTTGAGATACAGGAGGGTAATTACAAAATTTTATGACATTTAGGGAGCATTTTTTCTAATCCTCTCTAGGCTGGTTGCAAAAAAACACCCGGCATGAATTATATTGTTTGGCCTTAATATTATTATTTCGTTTTCAGGCATAGCCAACCTAGGTTAATGGATTCCTCATTCGATTTGTAGTTTTTAGTGAAGCCTATTTTATTAGCGTATATTCCCGACCAAAATTATAGACAGCCAGTTAACAATTTAGACTAGCTATTATTCGGACATTATTTAGCTTTGCTAGTTGCCTTAGATAGCCATAACACTAGTCAATTCAGTGACATTAGTGATGTAGCAATATGTAAAAAGTTTTTATGGCTATATTATGCCGAAACAACGCCGAATGCGCTTTTTTGTTTACCTTTCCGCAAATGCGACGCGGGTCACAGATAATGAAGCGGCGGGCCACATGTGGCCCGCGGGCCCGGGATTGAACCACCCTGTAATAGACTATATCTAGTATTAGTTTCATGAAGATCAGATGGAATAAAAGTATTGAAAAACTTTCTCGACTTTTGCGATTCAAATGATACTTTTAATACTAAACATTTCTTTTTGAAAATGGTCTTCTGCATATTATCTATATTAGTCAATTCATTTTCAACTGCTACGGGGAACGTCAGTTCAGATTAAGTAGCTATAGACAATTCGAAGTCAATAAGTCTGATTTTAGTAATAGCATAAATAAATAAAATAAAATATAAAAATATTTAATACAAATCGGTTAATTGATGCACGTAATTATATAACTAAGATCTGATTTATTCAAGATGTCGATGCGAGATAATTGTCCGATTAAATGCGCTGCAACAAAGCTGCTTTAGTCGTGTACTGTATTGTTTATTTATGTTTAGTAATAAAGTCTGGATTACTCTGGTAAGCTTTGTATCGATCGCTTCCTTTTTGAACGTGGCGTGGCGGCAGAGATAATCCTATATCATACACATCAGACACAGGGTGACTCAAACAGTTTTGTCGAAAACTATTCATTTGAGAAATGCAACACTATAACTGCGGCAAATTCCTTATATATATTAGCATGGTGAAGCTGTAAGAATACTTTTCGCTATAAACAACATGAATTGTTGCTCCAATGACATCTTTCAATATTATAATCCAATTGAAATATTTTCATGCCACTCTGACGATTTTCATCAATATCTATGACCGCGTCGCGAATGTGATTTTATTCAATGGGTTAAAGTTTCTTCCGATAGACATTGTTTTTCACGTCACCGCAATAAGAAAAATCAATTAGTGCTATGTCATCGAAGCTGCCTTTTCTTCCAATAAAGCGATTGGGATATCTTGGTTAAAGTGACCTCTTTCTCCAAAGTAATAACATAACGATTAAAAGGTCCAATTCGTGTCCAATAATGTGATTGTGCTCCACCATGATAGAAAGAAAGTTCATTGTAGTTTTGTTAGATTGGAATTGTGCACCACCCATTCAAAAAACGTCATTTCCTCATTGGCAAGTAACGGACATTCACTTTAGAGATTGCAAAATTAGTGTGACTTTAAAACTATTTCTGTAACTAGTAACCCAATATGAATATATATGCTGTCTACAATTAACTCCGGTGAGAATTTTGCTGCAGATTCGTTTCCAATATGGAATTGCAAACGAGGCTTCGAAGAAGTTTCTGCACCATGTAGTTCTGCAGCGGCGTCCGGCCGATTTCTATGCTTCGTTTTAATTAAAGCTAGTGATGAAAAGTTATTTTATTCGCATAAGAAAACCAAACGAAATACAGTTTGGAAATCAGCATTCAAGATACTGAATGCAAGTTGGGATAGTTCGTTGGGGATGGGGATGTGAAAACATACATCCTGGATTCTATATTTCTTTCTCGTCGGTTTTA
Organism: Styela clava; assembly: GCF_964204865.1. Lineage (NCBI taxonomy): Eukaryota > Metazoa > Chordata > Ascidiacea > Stolidobranchia > Styelidae > Styela > Styela clava. The sequence continues at coordinate 10,297,978 of NC_135254.1, forward strand.
AATTAGGTTTGGTCGGTCGTAAATAAAACAAAAACAAGTAATAGTTAAGTAATTTTTTTCTGATATGTTCTGCTTTTTTGGTCTATTACATCTGTGCACTTGATAGTCGTTGAGTAGTCATAACACATACATATACAAAGAGATACTATATACTGAAATTATTGTCAAATAACAATGAAATAGGAATGTTCGCACTATTTTATTTCGTAATTTACCTAATATATCAGTCAAATGCATCTCAACGTAGCTGGACAATGTAACCAACATCTGAATCAAAATAAACTTAATATTTTGACAAGCTTCGAAAACAGCATCATAATTGAAACATACAGGAATCAGAAATGGTTACAAAATAATATTACGGTATAATCATAACAAATAGGCCTACCAGTTATTATTGTCAATACCGCTCGGATTACATAGATGGTTGTTCAAAACATTTTGCCTACGAACATTCAAGCAGAATTGCGAGCAAGAACGTTATCGAGTGGGTGAATTAATTGCGTTTTTCTACAATCAAGATCAGCATAAAAGCAGTCATATATCATTTCTCATATTCTATATATGTATACATTAAAGTAGAAAAATTGCATATATACAATAAATTTTTTATTCTATTCAATTAAAGCCATGGCGTCCTTCAAAATCGGTTTTACTGGTTTAAATTCTGTGGATGTTAATAGCTCTATATGTCAATATTTAGTACATTTTTTCGATGTACAATGGTGGTTTGAAAATATTCAGGATTTCGCTTTACCGTTACAAATGCAACTTATCGACGACGTTGTATGTCTTCCGGTTCGTGGCCAAAAATATCCAACAACTGGGAATCAGGTAACATATGTATTTTTATAACATAGTAACAGTTAGAACCAATGGAACGTTGGGGAATTAATCTAATTAATTTTAGTAGTCATGCTTTAAAAATTCTATTACTGTGGAGCAGTCAATAATGTCTCTTACTGAAAAGTCAGTGTGCAATACAGGACAAAAAGTTTAAATCCTGGATAAAATGAGCAACCTAAAATTTATATCAGAATAGGGATGGCGAACCTCTGACCCGCGGGTCACAAGATGACCTAACGTGTTTTCCCGATAAGTAAACCACCACAGCGTCCGTATAATGCTCGTGTCTTATCTGCTAATTTTGACATGCTTGTCTGGTTACCAATCTTGACATAAAACTATTGGTGAAAATAATTTTTGAATGATAATTGTAACTCAATTTTTTTCATATCTTTTTTTATAGTTCCCGGTGATAGGTGTCCTAATATCCAAGTTTACGAAATGGCGAAACGATCGTATTACCGACATGAGCTTGGTATGTTCATCAGTGCATATGTTTTGTTTCGTTGTAAACGTAATAATACGGCAATATGTAATGAAATGTATATTTATGTATTTAGATACAGCAATATGTGTATTCCTATAGCCAAATTGGTAATTGATCCAATTTATTTTTGCCATTTATTACCTTTTTTTTAAAAATGGTTAAGTATAATCTTAGCTCATTGTCAAATCATTTACACAAACGAAGATTTATTATATGCATATTAACTTTTTTTTTCATTAAAAAGCATGTATTCTTAGTCTATCAAATCCTTTTTAACATTTTTATTCCAACGTTAAACAGAAGTCGGATGTCTTTTGTTCACCATCGATCATGAAGATGAAGTGTATGTCAAAAACTATCAAGGTAAAGACAATATAGAAGTTGAATCATGAGAACGACTTGTACTAAAATGCAAAAACTTTAAAAAGAAAGTACCAATTCAATGCATAGGAAAATTGAAATGGGAGCCTGCATACGAATCTGTAGTAACCTGTCCATGATGTCAGAAGTCGGATGACTTTTGTTCGCCATCGATCATGAAGGTGAAGTGTATGTCAAAAACTATCAAAGTAAAGACAATATAGAAGTTGAATCAGGAGAACGACTTGTACTAAAATGCAAAAACTTTAAAAAGAAAGTACCAATTCAATGCATAGGAAAATTGAAATGGGAGCCTGCATACGAATCTGTAGTAACCTGTCCATGATTTTTTCTCTCAGTTAAATATGACCAAATGTTATTGATCAAATTTATGCTTATTCATAAAGAGTTTTAAGCACCCTCGAACAAATATCCATCATAGAATTGGATCAATTGAATAAAGAGAAAAAGCTTGGAGGCAACACGTATAACATTATTGTGATAAATTGCTAGTAAAAAATGGGGAACAATCAAAGTTTGAAGCATTCATTCTTTTTATAACATATTTGTCGTTTCCAAATGATCCGTTTGAAAAAAAATAAAACTTTAAAAATACCATCATTTTTTCAACAGAATAGTTTGTTTTTATTCCCGGGGACAACTCTTATCTTATCGAAGAAGAAAAAAAATATCTGTTATTCAATTTTCCCAAAAATACAATTTGAAAAATACAAATTTAGTCTTTTCACGCATACTAAGCTGATTGTAAAACAATGTTTTGTAGACATAAACTAACGACCCAGAAACCCGAAATATCAATAAAGAAGGATGGTAGTGACTCTAATGCGACTGGGTAAAGTACGATATATATACTAGTAGTGGAATTTTCATCTAAACTCTTTTGGAACCATCATAAATGTCTTACGGTGATTCATATACATGAGGAAGTACGTTTTTGAAAGTCAAGCGCCAAAAGCCAAACATACTGAAAAGCAACTTTTACTCTTAAATGTGTTTTACCTGTACAAGTTTCTTCATCACTTTGACAACATTTATTTTATATTTTATATACATAATCAGCTCGCAATATAGAAGACTCATTTTTTCATATATATAAAATATTTCTTTGCACAAATTCATAAAAGCTTTATTTGTAAATTCAACTTTTGAGAACGAAATATTTTCCTAAACATCAATATTTGCTTCAATCCAAGGAATGTATCTTGCAACATTTGTGTAATATTCCGGATACTTTGACCCACATCCATATCCAAAGCTTACTATGCCTATCTGAACCCAACATGAAGTTCCGGTTTTGATATTTTTTACCTGGAATGTAATATGAACATTTAGTACTGTGAGTGGTTTAGAAGTGAAATATCTAAAGCATCTAAACTTGGTTTATCAGAAGAAAAATAAAATTGAAAGGAGAATGTGTCCTCATAGCTAATTCTTGTTGCGAGTTTGAAATCGATCAGTCCGTTGAATACAAAAAGCAATACTTATCTGACGACAACACCAATGTTGTTGCTTTATAAATATGATTAATACATTTGTTATATATATATATAATTGTTGTGAGTTAGTTGATATAACCTATTGGACACGTGAGTGGACCTATGGATCGTTTTAATATTATGTTGTTGTTATTGTAATTCATCATCATTATCATGAAAAAAATCGCCTTTCTCTTCGAATACTGGACCAATTGCTTTAAAATTGCAATGGTGAAAGATTGATTTTTTTGCTAGAAGGTTATTACTTTTATTTATTCTTATTTTTTCTATGAATCTTATGAGAGCTAATATTTCATCCAAAATTGCGCTAATTACTTTTTTAATAATGGGAACACAATTTTTAATCCGCCAAGCGTGACGGATTCTTCCTACTGGGAACTCGGAAGTTTTTTGAGGGTACCGGTAACGTGAAAGGTAAAGACTGCTTCGCTCTGACCTACGTGTCCATATATTTGAGCATAGCTCTCTTGTTCTATTTTGTTTTCTCTTCGGTGTTAGCACGTCAAAACTGACCTGAATATAACTGAAACCCAAGGGGCCATTTTATTTGGCGCTTATTTCTACTTGGAAACCAGCAATTCTTGTTTTGTTACCACAACATGCGGTCTTTGATCGGTTCTAGACAAGTCTAAATGATCCTTCAGTTAAGCTTAAATGAACCGTAAACGAGTATTTATATTTATATTATGTTTTTTTTTTAAATATTATGATCACACAAATTATCAACAATAATATACATCCGATCTGGCCTATTAATTGATCAACGCAGAATTTCCAGAAAGTTGTAGCATTGAATCAAAGTAGAAATGATTTTGGGGACTTTGCGCAAACATAGACCCTCATTAGTTATTATACAGTCCGCGACCAAAAGCCGGTCCGCGTAGCATTTTTTCCAGTCGGTGATAACTTTTGTTATCTTGTTCTTTTTCTGTCAGCATAAGCGCGTTGTTACGAACTTTTCTGTGTTATGGGCGTTGTAGTCCGTTGTTAAGTTGGTTGTTTGACAAGTATGGACTTGATTGAACTCAGATGCTTTAGATTGTTTCTTAGGCTACGATTCCTCGCAAATACGTTTTGTTACTTATGACAAATGTCTAAAATCTAAAAAACTTACACATACGCGTTTCGATTTACAGTGTTATATGAATATTGCTGTATCTCTGTTATAGATGTGACTTCATTGCCAACAATATTTGAATAGCCAATGTAGCTTATTATGAAAATAACTTGCCTACCTCTCGCACAACAGGTCCGCCGCTATCACCTTTGCAAGCATCAGTTTTCCTATTTCTATTTCCAGACTTGCAGCAAAACATTTTGTCTAGATTGTGGGTCCTGGCATTCACCTCTCTCCGCATCTTTTCGCCCATTTTTTCACAGCTGGAAAATAAAGTTATATGTGTAACGGATTGAGGTCTGCAGAACCCTTTTTATTATGAGAAAAACTTGGATCAAGTTAAAATTAGACGTTTTCCAATTTTTTTTTATTGTCTATTATAAGAACATACAATACAAAAACAGTCAAGATAGCTGATTATTTAATCGGACGTTTTGTACAATTTAAAAAGTCGAAATAAAGCCGTTTGGAAGTATTATCGGCATTTTTATGACCATATTAATATTAATTATTAAATGTTTCCGTTTGTTTATTAAGAATCATTTATCAGATGCGAAAAGAATGTTCAAACAATTAGGACTCCTCCGCAAACAATAAATTATCTCGTTTAGTCTTTGATAAGAGATTCCAATCTATAGTCGACTTTTTTGCGCTTGAGAGATATTAGGCTTACTATATCCGTAACACTGCGACAAAAAATTTTGTTGACCGGAAAGAGTTTACCAAATATTTTAGATCTCCTCGAGAAAAATCCAGAAAACATCTATTTCAAAAATATTTTTTTGTTTAGCTTGAAGTAACACAAAGTCAAGTTTTAATGTTATAACCGCACAAAATGAAATAAAACGTTGAAAAAGAAATCATAATTGAGATGATGATTCAAATGAACAAAGTGTATAATATAAAAACATCCCAGTGGATCAGCGCGCTTCGGTTTCTACAATCTTCCGCATTAACACTTTCGATGCCAAGGACGTATATATACGTCATTTGGCGCCAACCGTTCCGTGCCATCAATGCAAAATGACGTATATATACGTCATTCGAAAAGGAAAAAGTTTAATAGATAGAAGAAGGTCGAGTTCAGGTATTTGCCGTCTTTTTTTTCTTCTCTCTCTCTCTCTTGTTGTCAAGTTGGGGGGAAAGAATGACGTCGTCAGCCAATCGCGTCATTCAAGAAATACCAAGATGGAAGGAGGGTCTGCCATGAAGTAAATTATCAACTTATTTAGCATGGCCGAGGTACATATTAGCCGCAAATTATCATCAAAAATTTGTACGAGACCGACTGACGCCAACACACGGTTTCAACTTTTTACGGTGAAATGATTGAAAGGTGTGAGGAGAGATGATAATATTATCAATCATGTTACGAAGATGTAGAAAAACATTACTAAACCGGGAAATAATTCGAATATTTTTATATGCATGATCGTCGTCTTATTGGCAGGACGATGAAATGATTCAAAATGTTGGTATTTTTGAACGTTTTTTTAATTTTTTATCATTTTTGGGTAACGGATTGACGGACATCTGCAACGAAAGCAAATTTTATCGTCCTGAGAGGTGAAATGTTACATTTTGAAATAATAAAGTGAGAAATTGATATTATTCGGAACATATATTTTTCTACTTGTCAGTGAGATATGATCCGAGATATAGTAATTTAGTGGGAAATATATTACCAATAACACAGTGCCCCTCGTATGCTTTCAGCTCATATTGAATTACTTCCGTAGCTATTGTATAACCATAATTATAGCAAAATATGCAATCCTACGACTTTGTGTCGGATGAACAAGTTCAATAAGCAGCCATGGCGTACTGATTACGTAGCTACGCAATAGCGATCACAAGTCTGGCGCCACGAAGACGGGACTACGTGCAGTCGAGACGACTTGCGTAGCAAATTGCGTGAGATGACAATTTCGGAAAATCGTGTTCTTGACAGATCAACTGACGAATTTCGATGAAGCTTTAAACCTTTTTATTATGTCAACTTAGAGACACCGGATGCGTATAATGAATATTGAAATTGCATTTGGAAATACTTCATTTGCACGCCAATATTAGTTCAAATATCCACACAAATAAGTATTTGCTCGCTATAAATACCAGATTGAATGAAATGTTTGCCGAGGCAAGTAAAGACTTCGAATTTCATCGTTTACTGACTGAACCCACCAAATCTGGAAGCGCCCGACGAAAACTCAGGAGCAATACTAAGATACAAACGCACCTGAAATGTATTACGCATGTTTCGGTATTATCCGACACATCAGTCGTAGGTGAAAGAACTCACCTACACATGCGTATCTTGTCGGAATTGCTCTCTCATGCTATTATAACATAAGTTGGAGATAACTTGTCTTGATCTCTCATTGCGATAAAGATTCAATTCGAACATTTTATTCAGCAATCAGAATCATTTTATTATACGAAAATATCAAATTCGAACAAAGAAAACAAAATCGTTTACTAGCATAAAAATATATCCTTCAATCGCTATATATTCCAATAACATTAATAATGGCCAATTATTGTCACTCACAAGGATAACATATTGCAAAATAAACAAAGTAGTCACATTGCATATTCATACAACTGTAACACATATGTATCTCTATGACCTCGTCACCATTACAATACGTCGAAAGTATTGAAATCGGCCTCTTATCTTGCCATAGTAGTGCGAGTGATTCAACAACTGGATACATTTTCAATGTAAAAATAGATTATGGTAATCCAAACTTGGAACAACTTCCACCCGGCGTCACAAAAACTTCGAATTTAGTTTTGCAACTAATGGAAAGTCATCTGGATAGAGGATATCACGTATTTGTTGATAGGTATGTTGTTTATTCGGTATTGATAAGACAAATTAGATAATTTACGTCTCGGCGCCATACTGCGAAAGTCATCTGGATAGAGGATATCACGTATTTGTTGATAGGTATGTTGATTATTCGGTATTGATAAGACAAATTAGATAATTTACGTCTCGGCGCCATACTGCGTTCTATTTTAGATAACGAATCATTGTCGGATATATCAATCAATTGCATAAACTGTTTTATCACAACCAATTTTTAATAATATTCATTTTTAATTTAGACTCTATAACTCTGTCGCATTAGCCGAGGAATTGCAACGAAGGAAAACATCGATAACGGGAACAGTCATGGCAAACCGGAAGGGACTTCCAGCAGAAATAAAAACAAAACTAAAGAAAGGGGAAATCATCTCACTACGGAAAGGACAATTACTCGCACTACTATGGCAAGATAAGAGGCCGATTTCAATACTTTCGACGTATTGTAATGGTGACGAGGTCATAGAGATACATATGTGTTACAGTTGTATGAATATGCAATGTGACTACTTTGTTTATTTTGCAATATGTTATCCTTGTGAGTGACAATAATTGGCCATTATTAATGTTATTGGAATATATAGCGAATGAAGGATATATTTTTATGCTAGTAAACGATTTTGTTTTCTTTGTACAAATTTGATATTTTCGTATAATAAAATGATTCTGATTGCTGAATAAAATGTTCGAATTGAATCTTTATCGCAATGAGAGATCAAGACAAGTTATCATCAACTTATGTTATAATAGCATGAGAGAGCAATTCCGACAAGATACGCGTGTGTAGGTGAGTTCTTTCACCTACGACTGAAGTGTCGGAATGAACGATAACTGATGACATCGCTTGGTTCGCTCCTTTCCCGATGAATCAAAAACTAAATACGAGAGAGAATGAATAGGAGAGAACTCTCTCGTTTTCACCTCGGCACGGAACGGTAAAATTGAAAAAACTGATCTTGGCATCGAAAGTGTTAATCGAGAAACTTATCAAGCACTACCGCGTTTCAAGAATCCTTATTCAAAGGGGTCATTTGTCTGTAGGTAACAAATCACTCAAAACGATCTGGTGAATGACAAACTTTAGTTTTGAAGTCCAGTGATATATGATGCACAGTGATGCTGCTGATGCGATGGTAAGACTTCATATTGTGTTTCAGGTGAAGTGAAGTAAATAGAATTTATCTGCATCCAGTCTATACATACTAGGGTACCACCTAAGATTGAGTTTCAGGTACCTGCTGCGCTGTGGGTCCACAAGACTGACTCACAATGTTGGCTTTTATGGTCCCCATTGTTATATTAGATATTGAAAACCGTGACAAACAATCAAAACCATGACATCCTCACCCAGAAAATGCACACAATTTCGTTGACAAAAGTACAAACCCTTGATCGGACGTTGAATAACATATTCATTTAAAAAAGGAATTACTCACATGCTTTTATTTTGTATTTGTAGCAAAGCTTGTAGTAGTTTTTGTGATACGTTCAAGTCTGCTTTTTTTATACCAGTATCACTCTGGTTCATATGTCCAAATCCAGTTGCGACAACTTTTGCGTTATTGTCAAGTAGTAGTTCCTCTATTAAATATAATACATGAACAGTTATCCAAATAACGATCAAACTCGTTTTACCAGATTCAACATTTTAACTACAGATATGATAACGATATTGTCCCATAAATGTTTTATGTAATTTGATTTTCAAAAAACTCGCGCGTTTGACTTACTTAATTAAATAGGCCCAATTAAAAAAAATAGTGAAACCTTCTTTCAAACATTTTTGTTCTGAGGTCATTTTGTCGTTTATCAATGGTACTCCATTTTCATCCACCAATTGCTCTTTTTTCAAGCATGTTCCATTGAAAGGTAGACATATGGGACGAATGTGGTATCCAAATGTTAACTGATTGACCATGGTGGGCTTCATGTTTGAATCAAACTCGAATCCGATTTTCATCTGGTAAGTAAATAATTTTACATTATAGGATTTTTTATTGAGAATAATCCCACTCATAAAATTTTTATTGACGATTTTCTCGAGACATCGCCGAGTCGACTCGTGCTATTCTATTGTCATGTACTATTACTACTCTTTTTATTTGTTTTTTCTATTCATTTGTTTTTTCTATCGAAAGGTGCTATAGACTCGACGACAGATCATTCCGTCCTTCACAGCACCTGCCATTTCAATATTTATTTATTACAGATATTTTGTTGTTGATTGTTTGATTTTTGAAGTGACAAATAAAATAACTCTAACTCACTCTCTGACTCTATATAACTGATTTCCACATATTCCGAGTTATCAGAGAAATGTTATATTTTTAATACTTTTTTTATGAATTTTAAAAATCAGTACCATTAACTCATTGTTTTAATGGTTCTTTGATAACTGGACGCATAATTTATAGACCTTATAGCACTACGTGATTTCTTACTAAAGCAATGTCGTGTTCAAAATTTTCCTCGCCAACATATCCTTCGTGGGGAATATACTCGGCAATTCCATACATTCTGATTGTAGATTTAATTCTACGCTGTCCATACCTGAATGATTTATATTTTATAATTATGTGAAAGTGTAATGACATAAAGTGAGTTTAAACCTAGTTAATATGATATTTTGTGATATTTTACGTGGGTAGCAATCGTCTTTGAAGTAATATACAACCGAGTATAGAAGATGTTGTTATTGCTGAAAAACCATTCAAATACATTATCGTGTCACTACGTGTCAACCCTGTTGCCCAGAAACCAGCGCCAATAATTGAAAATATGAGAATTTCAATACTGAACATTGGAATCCAATAACAAAAATAAACTTGGCTAAATCGTTGTTGTTGTTGTTGTTGGTTTATTCGCGAAAGAATCAATTTTTCTTGGGCTACTATTCTAATCTATATTAAATGTTGATTTGATGTGATACTGACACCACGTGGATTTATTGTTGAATAATTATAACGACTGCATGCTTAAAAATTGATTGTGACATGTTATCTATCGGTGCATTGCCCGCTTGTTTACTTAGTATTCATTTAAGCAGCTTGATGAAGTGATTCATAGATCTTTAATTGAATTTGCGTGGCATTTTGTCCACATGTTTAGTTTCAATAATATTTGTATACATATATATATATTTATATAAGCTACTGATATAGCATATCGCATAAAATGCATATAAAAACAATTACATTTAATGAAAAAACAAGCCAAGTTGTATCAAAAGATTTAAGCAGAAGAAATGAAAACTAATTGTGCACTGAAATATTGTAAAGATAATCCTGAAACAGAATTAAAGACGTGATTTGAACCAGTTCCTATTGGCAATTTTAAATCGATGGTCCAATCTGAAGTTACTCTTTTTTTCTGAGATTTCTGCGGTAAAGTGAAATACCTTAGCAATACAAATATAGTAGTAGCGGTAGGCGCTCAGCGTTAAATAAATTACCCGATATATGAGTTATTCGAAGTATTTAGGTTTCCGATCTGAGTAACAAGATAAAAATCACATGAGACACAGGTTTAAATATCTTACCAACAGATATCACATAAGCCTCCAACCAATTATGGATCTGCGATTGCATACCAAGTAAGTGAGCTGCCGTTAGTATCCAGTTTCTATTCAAAATTGAACCTCCGCCCAACATTCCTTTCTGCAATGTCTTAAATAAAAAGCAATATTATTAACCGATTACAAAGGATTTTGCAGAAAGTTCAAACATCCATATCAATTGAATAAAATGCTGTTTGATATAGCTTGATTGATTTATACTACGATAATTAAAATTTACAGTCAAGCAAAATACAAAATTTTACAAGCAAATTTCGAACTAAAGCCTTACCATTAATAACCCAAAAGATCAGAGACACCAATCACAGACGTCGAGAATCGGTAAGCCGGACTCAAATGTTACAATTTGCATGAATGAAAATTCTTGTTAGAAGAGAAATAAATATATTAATCATAATATTCATTATTTTCGCATTGCCACGATTCATTGTTTTATTGTTATTTTTTTATCTTAACACTTATACAGGTGACTACGCAATGTCGTTTGTTAAGTGCTAATTAATACATATGCAAAATATCTTTCATCTAACCGTCTCCGGTGTTTGTGATTTTTCAGTAATCAAAGCTTGCCAGGGCCAGGCATTCTCGGCCGCCTGTTCACTGCCTGTTGATCTTGCTAAACTAGCTTGTTGTTTTATGCTTTTAACGTCACCAGCTTGGCCACATTTCATAAAATCTGTAAAATTATAATTTTTAAAATAAAAAAATTAGCTGCTTTAGCTGAATTAAATAATTTTACTAATTATTGGCCAAATTTTAAAAACAAAAGCAAAATGAACTTTTGTCAAGCATTACTATTAAAATTCAACAAAAAAAAAACTCGGGGCTCCCGACGTATGCGAACCAAGATGGCGGACATCGGAATGTAATATGTGTACTAGGTTAGGGTTCGGCCATAATTTTAGGTATAAATACTACGGGAGGCTCTAGACTAGTCTTCGACTGATAATAGGACTAAAATAAGGAAAATTGGAAAAAAATTATCGCCTAACCCTAACCTGTTACCCATGTTACGTTCCGATGTCCGCCATCTTGGTTCGCATACTTCGGGAGCACCAAAAACTCTTTAGTTTTAATATAAGTTCTGTAAAAAATTAAATCGTGCCAGAAACATGTACTTTGCGGATCTACTGTTGAATGAATGATACGTGGATATAGAGTACATAGTTTACAGTTTCAATATAATTTTTTTTTGAATGAACAGACTTACTAATCTGAAATCAACTGAAAACAATAATAAGTTGATTTTTACCCAATTTTACATCAGTGACTTTATCAAGATAACTTGAAAGTTGATAGTAATCTTTTGTATAAATATAGTTGTCTCCACTTTTTGACGAGAGTCCAACTAATTCTTTTTGACTTTTACCATCATCTTTACAATCATGACATGCGGTTATGCTGTAAAACTGGAAAAATGAAATAAGACTTCTATTTATGAAAATTTAATAGTAACAATAGAAAAATGTTCGGCGCTTTCGTAGTATGTGCACCAAGATGGCACACAACCTGAACCCTAATCTGGTACACCTACTGTGTTTAGGGTGTGCGCCATCTTGGTCACATACTAAAGGAGCACCAAATGTTCATCTAACAAAAATAATTTTGGATTACTTCGAACACACCAGATGATAACACATAGATACTCAAACAACCTCTTGAATTGTAATTTACATAAAGGAGTTGGTTTTAAGTGAGTAGTTTGTTGTTAAATCTGACCAGGTTTCAATATAATTTGATGAAACTTGTGGGCATGTATTTCCTAATCACAGCTGTTTTACGGCGTTCGTTTTTAGTACCTTGAGCGAAAGCACATGTCGGTTGTATGACTTTTACTTGCAGAACGTGCTTACAGTGTTAGTGCTAATAACTAGAGCTGTAAATTTCGAATCAAATATTCGAATCGAATAGTAAATTATTCGAATCGGTTCAGAGCAAAATTTCGAATCGCCGCCATCTTTTTTTTTCTATTCGCCATGGTCGAGGTAAATTTGTCAATTTTTTCCTATTGAAGCCATATTTTTTCAATATAATTCTGACATATGACTATTTTACTGTAGTGAGTTATTGATGAAAACGTGTTTTTTATTGTGTGGGAACGCTCAGCAATCTGCCAGAGTGATGTATTCTGTGTTTTCAGTTATTTATGTGTCTAAAGGAGCTAATAGAATAGGAAAGTTACATACTATTTTATATTTTTCAAGTATTCGACATTCGATTCGATTCGAAAAAAATATTCGATTCGATACTGAAATCATCAGGTATTCGAAAATACCCATCCTTAGTAATAACACAAAAAAGGTGTTGCGGATGAGTCATAATTTGAAGTTTTTTGCGCCAATTGTTTATGATTGGGCATTCTTGCTGTTCAATCGCCACCCTCGGTTTGCACATTTTCCCACTAGTACATGAAGTTAATTTGCGGACTACTGCTGGAGACCTTGATAATACCTCAATATTTGGTTTGAACTGCTTTTCTATGTCTTTTCGTTTTAGAACGGGATCAGTTCCTTGCGTGTGTTTACCTGCAAAATACAAGAAGCATGCGTATGTTTTTCTTGAAAATTTATAAGTATACTTTTCCAATTAAATTTTCACTGATACAAAAAGTCATGAAATTAAAATTGATTCATCGTATTGCATTACCGTCAGTGAAAATAAAACAATGTCTTTTATTATTAGCATTTCCCTTCTGCTCTCTCATAAATGACATAACATCTGCGAGTTTTGATAACGCATGGGCAGTTGCTGTTCCAGATCTTGTTTTTGCTTTGTATTCGTTGGCGGGCTTCAAAGCTGAAAGGTAAAAATGTTGGTTTTTAAAAATTGAAAACTTTTTATTTAAATTTTAGATTGCCCTTTTGTAGAAAGAATAAAGGCAGGTCAAAGATTTCGTAACAAATTTGATTCTTTCGGCCCAGATCTCTTCAAAATCTATAGCTATATAAATTGAAATCTTCAAAACCACCCCAATATACTGACTAGCAAAAAATATCGATATTTCCATATAATAATATACGTACCTTCTATGTAAAGTTTGTCTAGTGTTTCTAATATGTATGTTGTGTTCCTCCGTTCATTTCCCTTATTAGTAATATCCAGTACCGTGAAATTTGATGAGGCAAAAACCATTATTCCAAACATTATATTTCTTTGAATCCTTCCATCTGAATTGAAAACCAGAGCAACTATGTTAATGAAATATAATCACAACAACTATAATGTAATTGCACGTGAAAAGTAACGTCACTGAGTAGGCTACAAGGACTTATATTTGGGGATGAGTTATTTTCTTAGTGCTGGATAGAAATACCCTGAAAATACTAAATTTTCTTAATATAGTTTGGATTAGAATTAATTTCTACACAAATCTGATTTACTCGTTTAACAAGTCGTTTTGCAAATTCCATTTTGTATTTGAAATCCTTCGTTCGGTTCAGAACGCTTTGTGAAACATCGAACAAGAAGTAAATCTCTTGTCCTTCATTTATATCGTTGCTGATAGATCGCCCGAGACTTGTTTGTTGATCAGGCAAATTGGCTAACGATCTTGTCAAAGATCTCATCACGTCGTCGGAAGTATGTGGATACCGAGGATCTATAATAGGATAGTATAGGATTCACATATTTATCCCGGGGGAAAGAAAAGCCGATAAGACGGCCTAACCATATGGAGAACCACGGCCTCTCGTTTGGTCGGGTTCCATGTCGGGTATGGAATTAGATAGTTATTTGTTTTCGGAAGCATGGACTTGATAGAAGAGGAAGCCGTAATGATGAATAATAATGATGAAACCAAAATGAAAAAAAATTCTACTATTATGATTGCTATTGAGATTCGTGAATGAAAATGACACACATTATTTCTTTCGTTACCTAAGATTATTATCGCCCATGGTTTTATGAGCCATCCTGAACTATCCTTTTAGGCGTGGATATTTCAATTATGGTTTCCGTACATTTGAACCCACGACAATTGCACCTGCATACTATTGCACCTATGGAAATTTTTTTGTTTCACGGATATTTTAACCCATACTAACCCTAACCCATGGGTTTTAACACCCGCATATAGATTGAACCCGCGGATATACACATGGGTTCAAATGTACGGTCATCTTCAATTATACGTAATTTGTTAAAATAATATGAATATGCATGAGTTGCAATAGATATGACATTTGCTAAGTAGATGTGCAGGATGTATCAGTATGAAAAAATGTTACCAACGCAGGTAGGAGCTATGCCATTTTCAGACCATTCTTTGAACCATAGACATGTTTGTTCTTCATCTCCATATAAAACGTAACCATAATCACATTTAAATCTGACTGTTGACCCGATTGAAAAATCATCTCCTATAAGTCTTCCGTTTATTGGAACTCCGGGATGAGGGCACCTAAGTTCTTTATCTGCAATATTTAATTTACCATTTATACTCAATTATAGGGCTTTCAACCACATACTACATTCAGAGTTAATAAAATTGTAAATTACACTCGATCCAATTTACATGTCTTTATGTCTGTTTACATTGTATGTGATGTATTGTAACAAGTCGCGACCCTGACCGTTTTAGATTAATAAAGCATAAAATTTTTTCTTACCACGTAGATCACAAATTGTCAGTGGTCCACTCCATTTACCATTTCCTAAACAAGTTCTATGTTCTGCTCCAAGCATTTTATCATTTCCATGACATTGGAATCTTATTATTGCTCCCACGTATGTTCCACCGTAAGACCTGATTGATCCACCGGTCTCCTGTATACTCGTGCTAGGATCACCACATTGTACAGCTTAAATATGAGAATATTTTTACTTTGAGAAAAATTCCAAACTTTTAAATATATATTGTGTGAGTGATCAGAAAATCGCGAATCTACTTACTGTGAATATGTTAGAGAATGAAAGTTTACCGTTCTAATCAGCCTATTGTGGTATTGGATGCGTGGCGTTTTACAATTTCAAAGAAGATATATAAAACTCTTAGTTATTTTGAAATTGCATTCCGAGAAGTACCGTAGTATTTTCCGTATCTCTTCTCGTGTTTGGTTTTGTAATGTCGCTCTGAATTATATTTTTACGTTTCAGATATTACTCGAAAGCACACCAGTTGTTTATTGTTGATGTGGGCATGGAAATGCGTTTCCTCTGTCACCTTTCACTCATTTTATTATGAATTGTTGTATTTAACTAATTTTATAACTTGCGGCGAGCAGGCAATGAGCGATCTTTTACAACAACCGTCCGAGAAGTACGTCCACAATGGGATTTCGGGACCAAGCTTAAAAAAACTTGATTGCGCGGCGCTAAGTCAGCTCAGCGTTTCATCATTGCCACATGACCCACGCTTGAAAATAGAGGAGTGTTTTACCAAAATATACATCTTTCTAGATAAGTAGTTGATTCATGCGAGCTTGAGCTGCGAAGTTGAGACGAAAAGCGCGATTCATTCCAATATCTACACCGTCTTGACGTTTATTGATATAACATTGAAATTGCGTGTTATTACCAAACGTCATTTCCGACATCGGGATTAGGAAATTGATTTAAAGCTCGGGATCCAAACCCGAGTTGGAAAAACTAAACAAAACTCAAAGATGTCCTGCCAATAAATACAAATATCTACAAATGGTTTAGTAAACGCATGAAATAAAATCGTTCTTCGGTCCACACGGAATGCTTGAACCACCTTGACATAGATTCATCGAAAAAAATGAATCTCTCTCCACTTTGATAACAAATATAAATTTATATTTTTTTAAGATTACTTTCTATGTATTATATACTGTCCTTTGATAAAATGAACATTGTAACTATACATACGCATGCAAATAGGCTCATTTCCAATCCATAATCCTGATCCGGAACAGTAAAGAGAAGGAGATCCATATGCCATGTAATAACCGTAATCACAAGAATACCTGGCAACTTTACGTATTGCCGATCAAGTATAATTAATGCTGGCATATTCAACAAGGGATGCCTCGCCACACTCAATATCTGAAAAGTGATTTAGGTATCTGAAGAGGTAACATCGGTATTTTTATTCACTCTAAACAATTGTTACTGCCAATTCGCATAAAGCTCGAATATAAGAAGAAAATACTTGTACGGTATATTATTCATGTCTAGAACTATTTAAAAATATTTATATATGAAGTGCTTAGTCTACTATCTTTTGTTTCAAAGGTCACCAGGAGTTGACCCAATTGAAATGACCCAATTAACATTAAATTAAATTAAAAAAATGAAAAAACTTTATTATCGCAACCAACTTCTTTTTATAAAACAACAAAAAAAAAAATTGTGTTCTTCACCGACTAATTAGGTATAGTCTGTCGAATAAATGTGTGTTGGCACAGAGAGAGCTTTTTTGGGAATTCGATTCCGTATAATTTTTTAGACTTTTAGCGCTTACGCTTTACATAAAATTTATTTAGTTATTAAGATATGAATTTTTTAACAAAAAAAATCAGAAAATCGGCCAGCACTACGAATTTCTGATACTGCAGACTGAATGACTCAATATAGAACTTTTCGTTCGAAAGATTTTTTCCCAATGTAGATTGTAGATCAATAAAATGGTCACCTAAAAACATTGTTATGTGGGTATAGAACAGTATTTCCCTTAATGGCATATTATATGGTAGATGATGCCTCATTCTGCACATATGAACAATGAGGACGAGGGTATACAACAGTACAGCAAAAGTTCCGTGGTGAATTCGATGATGTATAAATCTAAACAAACGTCTGAGAATTTTCTGAGAGAAAGGCGCTACAAATCACGCCTCGCGCGTCTCAATAATACAGAGTATGTAATTTGTGGGAAACGAACTGAAATACCAATTATTGACCCATAGATTTCTTGAAACAACGAACAATCATGTCTATGTGAAGAATCCAAATAAAAGTAACTTGAACAGGTACGATTGGCATATATATAAATATTACTCACTTGGGTCAACACAAACTCGGGAACAAGGTCCGTCGCAAAAGCATTCCATTCCCGAGTCACAATCTGCGGTAGTAAAGCATCCACTTCCGCATGTTAAACCATATTTTGATATCAAATTTAGGTCAACTCTCTCAAAGCATGGAACTGAATAATAATTTTACTCAATAATTTATATACCGGGATCGAACGCAGAACGTTTCACTGAGCATCAAATTAATCATTGCAGTAAATTAACATGGAACAATTAAAAACACTACAAATTAGTCCAAAATTATCAAACCCTGCCGTTTTTTATGGTTCTGTATAGACAAATTATTAATCAAATCAGTACCTAGATGAATATTTTTGTATAAAAATTTCCATTATCCATATCCATACGTTATAAATTCATATAACCAGATTTAAACACGAGTGCTGAGAAATATCACACCGGATGAACTTACCAGCACATCGTGCAGTGTGCCTTGACCACGTGTTATTTTTGAGACATTTTGGAGGTTCTCCCGTGAGCATTAAACCTTTCTCACATTTGTAGTCAACTACGTCATTGATGAGAAGAATCAACTTGTTGGAAACTGGCAGCATTGTCCCTTCAAACGGTCTCAAATATCGATAGTATGTTGAATTGTTCACACTTGGAACAGGATCCCGACATGACACATCTAATAAATACGCAGGTAGCATAGCTGTACGATTCCCAGTTTATTTTTAGAGTTTATTTTTAATTTTAATTTTTGCAATTTTAGTACGATTTATGTCGAACTATAAGTTAAAGTTTGATTTTTTTTAATCTCTAAAATTAGGAATATTGATATTTTTGAAATCTATTATGATTCTCTGTTTTTTCTCAGTTGCTAATAATTTATTAGATACTATATAGTAAAATTACTACACTCAGGATAACGATGCATGTTCTATTTTATGAAAATCTCGTAAACTTGCTACAGTGAAAAAATGTAATACAATTGTAATGGGGACATGGCCAATGGACGCCAAAATTTTCGAAGAACAGTCATGGAGAAAAAGGAATGATTTAGCCTGATGTCTATGTTGTGAGTCATGCATTATTACCCTCTCGTTATGAATCAATGATGAAGAAATTTCCGTAAAAAGGTGCGAATTCAATTAATTAAAATAGATAATACTTTTAACCGTTTTATTTTTCATTACACCATAGCTTCATTATAGTGTATATTTTGTATGTACCCACGCACACCGGAATTTCATTGGTCCAACGTCGACGCCCACTGCTTCTCGGTAGCGGACCAACTAAACGTCGTCCAGGTTCACATTTGTAAGTTATCATGTCCCACAAGTAGTAAGGAGGTTCTACTGGATCGACAATCTCTAAGTGTTTAAATCCATTACTCCAAATAGTACGTCTGATGTTCCAGTACACACCGTGCTCAACAGTAGGTGGTTCATCTTCACATATTGAACCTATAATAAAGTATGACATCTGCATTTTAGGAACTACAACTCGCATTTTTCCAAAAAACAAAATTTTTATTATAATTATTATTTTTTTTTTCAATTTTTTCCATTGTTTGCTAGTAAATAAAACGTTTATTACTCGCTTGCCTTTTTGGTCCCAAATAAGGGCAGGTGCAGGCATCCACAGATATACATATGTAAAAGGCTACTACTTATGGGTGAAAACCGAAAATATGGGGCCTCGTTTAAAACAGTAATGTGTTTTTTGTTACTTTATATTTTCTGTTATTCAATCATGTTTGCTTTGTATCTTCGTGGAGTAACTATATTATCCCTCTTTCTATTTCCTATACCTCTAATGTGCATGTATATCTAAATTGGTTGATTTTTGCGTTTTCGTCTTTGTCTGAATCAATTCTTTAATTTTTTGTGCAAATCGTTGTTCTTATTGATGTAATTTGTTTATTTTCTACGATTCTCTAGTCAGATTTTCATACCTTATCACAATAAAACTGACATATTAGCCTGTTCGGAAACTTTTCACCTGATGATAGTTGCGTTCACAAATATAGCAATACAATGACAACTGATCGAGAATCATATGGCATTCCTCGCGTCTATATCTAATGGTTTTTCCAGACTTTTTGGAACATGTCTACTCAATAATACCTACATTGAAATTGATATTATCAACAATATATTTACTCAACAAAATATTTATAGCTTTTAGTTGAAGCAATGTGATGATGCCCTTAAATTTCAAGCACTCACGATGTTTTGTTTTTCACGTTTTGTGTACAAAACTATTTTTCATCCCACATTCACAAATCTTATTCTTGAATTAAACGACAGAAGTTTTTAAAAAACTCTACCTTTGCTCAATTTGCACTAATAAGTTGGTAACTTGGATGACTAAATGAGCTTAAGTGAGTCGTCGTAACTTGGTCTCTAAAATTTTCCATGGTTTGGAAAAGATATAGTTGTGAGTCATTACTTTTTATTTTAAAAATTAATGAAATATCTTACTAGGATTGATGCAACTTAATCCACACTCATCATCGCATACACATTGTTTCAGTAGACCTTTGCATCTCCAAGTCGATGAACAATCTCGCTTGCAATGATATCCGTTTGAAAACAACCAGTCGTCATTTCTTTAGCAAATGGACTTTGCTACATCTAGGAAATATAATATGGTGGTTATAATCCATAGCGCTGCGCCTGTAAGAACGAATATTATACAACCCACAAGTCAATTGTGACAAGTAGTAATGAACGTAATCAACAACAGACTGTAAGACAACCAAACCAGAAATGATTACACGTATAATACAACGCGCTTGCAGAGCGCAAGAAAAGGGGACTAAACACATGTGTGAGATGATTAAAGTGTTTGCTTGTAGTGAGATCTAAGGGTAAATCTAACAAACAAAGTTAAGAGTTTTTTTTTTTTATAGAAAATTTAACGGTATTGAATATTCTAAAATTAGAACACTGGATTCACTATTACGATGCAAAATCAATGACTATTGATTTCGTGAAATAATTTACCACAGTTTGATTCATCTTCACCATGACGACAGTCACTTACTCCATTGCATACCCTGGCTCTTGTTATACAAACGCCGTCATCACACGTAAATCGTCCTTCAGTATCACACATTGATGTTTGGCATGATCCTGCGTTAAAATTTAATGAGGAACAGTGAACTTGAATTTTATTTTTTGAAAGATTGTTTGGTGAGGAGATGATTGTGTGAAATAGTTTTGAAATAATTATTCTACCAATAAAATATTGATAATGATAAATAAAAAACTATGCTTTCAGAAAGAATCATCTGTTGCCAACGAATATGAATATTTTTTTAAAAACAGTTGCTAGATTATTGCATTATTTTGTTCGGCATATGTGAACATGTATTGTCTAAAAAATTTCAGTCTGGCGCAAATAAGCATGGTAATTACAAGCGCCATATCTTATCATAATAATATTAATTCTAATGAAATAATTGAAGAGACTTCGAAAGCGATCGCCTGTCCAATCGCTGCCTAGTGTTTTCTGTTTTGACATAAGGATTCGTTTGGCACTAGGCACGATTGAATTATGTTGATTCGGGTTACTCCAAATGAGACTTAGTTCAGGAATATTACTATTAGAATTAGCCTGTCTTTATGATTGATTTTACAGTCAATGGATTGATTTGATTGGATTTCATCGACGGTTTCATGATCAACTACGGAAATTTTAAGCCTGAAATAGCTGAAAAATCTGGAATGTTATGATTTATAACTCTTTCTACATAAAGGTTGCAAGTTACCCAATAGTAAACTGTTTGGACTTGATGATTAATTACATTTGATAATTTTGTTATACCATTGTACATTGCGTATTTGTTTTTACAACGTTATGTAAAATTTCTTGTGTTCATGAATTTGAATACGATTAACGGGTAGACATAATTAATATTATTTTTACATTTTTAATAATTTGTGCCGATATTGTTTATGTTTGTATTAGGCTAATCGTTTTAAATGTCTACCTGAAGTTTCATGATTTTGAGGATACTAACTTCGGGCATAAAAACACCTCTTTATTGAATTGCTAATGAATTTTATGGCGCAATCGATGTCGTTTAGGTCACAAAGAATGACTGTTACAACATAACAGATTAACATGGAATAAGTTGAAATAAATCTTCACTAGGCTCAAACATATTGTTAACATTTTAGCGTAGAAGCCTATATATTAACCAACTTATCTAAAATATAAATCAGATATAAATATAGGCTATTGGATTTTTGTTAAATTTGTCAAATTTTGTTGAATCTGTTCTTCACACTGCTATACTATAAATTTACGTGGACCTTGCATAAAAAGCGTTAGATTAGGTAACGCGCAATTATACCTAAACGTACTGAGCTCAATCTCCAGTGCCTCATATTTCGTGGGGGTATTTTTTTTTTCAAATCTTTTATTTTTGCATTAGTGGATGGCTTATACAACAGATCCAATTTCATGCGTTATAATCACGCCTCATCAAAATTTGAAACTTTCAGCAACAATGTGGCGTTATATTATTTTTTAATGTAGCTTATCTGCCTCAAAAATGATAACGCTACTTGTCGCAAAACTTCTCTGGTCGATATTGGTTTTCCTAGCCGTGCGCTTTCATACAGTAAGCAATACAGGAAATAGTTGATATACAATCAAGTGAAAATATGGTTCACTCAGTATTAAAGAGACGGTATTATAATTTATCAAATATTTAGCATCCAAATACTGCCATTTATTCAGCGTAATATTCTTCTTATTAATATAACGTTTATAAGAGCTTATATCGTACAGGGTATCTGCAGCAATTTTTGTATGCTTAGTAACGTAGAAAATTTATTTCTGGCGTTTTTTTTTTGTTGAATTAGGTATAGTTTTTGCAAAATTGCCACAGTCGGGAATTTCAGTAAAAGCGTAAAATAAAATGGGTTACTGCCGTCTTCGCGGTCACATAATATGTGCAATATATTATAAATCTTATGAGAAAAACACAGTTAAATTTCACACATATTATGTACATTATTTATTAAATCATTTATTTGCAAAACACAACAGCCTGTTTCAACCAAAAGTTCATCAGGTGTTTCTTATTCAAATAGAATTTGTGTTATGTATATTAAACTGTGTTTATCATGTGACTTACCAGTTTGCAACAAATTACTACTCATAGCTAGGCCCCACTGCTACTACTGGAAAGACCTACCTCAGTGTGCAGATGTAACATAAGTACTAGAGTGGCAGGCAAGGGTCAGTCAGTCAGTCAGTCAGGCAAGTCAGCGAAATGAAGCTATTTTTTTCAAATTTAAGAGAGCTAGATGACAGAGCTAGCTAGGTTAGAATAATATTTTCTAGACCAAGAGCTAATTTTTTCAAAAGTAAAAAAAATAATGCAGTAGAACATGGTTTGGTGTTCACCACCTTCCAAAACGCCAAGGTATTCATCAAGAAAGGATTTTTTTCTTAAAGTAGGCTAAAAAAAATCAAGGAAAAAGAAACTTAAAAGTATTAGATGAAAAAAGGAGCAACAAAAAGTTTAGTTTTGTTACAAACATGCTTTTTTCAAAATAAAAGTTAGCCAAGGCAGATTCACTTTCAATGGTTGTTTTGGTAACCATTCGTCTATATTTGCGTGTATATGCATGAACATATCAGACGAAATCGCCTACCTCAGCACTTCGAAACAGCGTTGGGAATCTCCCGAGTTGCCCCGCATGAGTTCTCTGTACAGCCCGCATTAATATCTCGCATTAATATAATATGTATTTTATGAATGTTTTCATTCTTCAGATGTAGTATAGGCTTTGACGATGACTTCAAGACAGTGCAAAAAGATCCAAGCAAATTCTGCTACATATGTGGCGAATTAACATTTGCTAAAGGAAGGCGCTGCATTATCAGCCATATCAAGAAATTGTACAAGGCGTACTTTCATTGTCGTATAAGAGATCAAGACAAGTCACGGGCTCCTCATGCATGTTGCCCTACATGTGCGAAAACATTGAGCGCATTGTATAAAGTTTGGTGTGCCAATGATTTGGCGAGAACAGTAAGATCATTCTAGTGATTTCTATTTTTTCCGCAGGACTATACCGGCTGTACAACAGAACAGTACAAAAAGGGTCACATTGTTTACCCAAATTTGCAATTAGCAATGCGCCCAGTGGAGCACTCAAAAGAATAACCTGTACCAAAACCAAAATGTGAAGTTCAAGCAGTGGGGATGAACATTACAGTAATGAAACAGTAGCATTTTCTGATTCAGAAAGCAATAATAAACCAAAACAATTTTCTCAAGATGCTCTAAGCATAGACAAAAGTGAACTTCTTGCATCAAGGCTTAAATAACAAAATCTTCTTAGAAAAGAGGTGAAAATAACATTGTACAGAAAATGGCAATGTGAGTGATGAACATTGCGAAAGATTCCATCAGGATATTTCATTAATAGAGAAACGTTTTAAAGGAAAATGGAACACTGGTATGATGGCAGACTACTGCTGAAATTTAAAAAAGAATGATGATACTCTACACAAGAGGGTTAAGAGGACAAATGTTGTTTAATCTGGTGAATTCGGTGTTTTTGTTTCAAAATGAATAACAATATTAAAGTACATGAAAATGGTACCTAATCCAGAGAAATAAAAGTCAGATTTGGAATCAGCATATTATTTTTACACCAAAACAGGTCTTATATGTTTTGTACTTTTTTCACATCAAATTTGTTGCACAGTGTTATCCGTCGCGGGGGTGGCGAAAAGATTAGCATGAATAATAATATTTATGCTAAAATTAGAAAGATATATTTACAATTTTTCAACAATGTATCTTTGTCTACAATTCCACAATTGCTAATGAATCTCGTCTATATTCCAGAATTTGTCTCCTTCATTTCTTTTAAACCTAATATCAGTAATTCAAACCATGCTTTACTGCGGTGGATTTAGGAATATCAAGTATTAACTCCACGCTCTAGCTATTTTATTATAACAAAAGAGCTGACTGGGTCTCATCTGTAGAATTCACTTTAATATGCTATATTTTATATCTTATAACTATATCTGATTAATTATTGATTCAAAACTAAGCAGACTTTTATTTTTCTTGTATATTTTTCGTTTCTTCTTTTTTATTTGTAACTTCGTAAGAAATATATTTTTTTTCGTTCTCCCCACATTTAGTTTACATGACAATATTTAGTTTATGTTTGGGATTGCACTCAATCAAGTTAATTGATGAATAGTTTGTTTAAGCTCAATAAGATTGAGTTTTGCAAGAATTTATGGTTCTCCAGAAGTTTGTGCACCAAGATGGCGGACACCGGAACGTCGTATGTGTACCAGTTAAAAATTAGGCCATAATTTTAGAAAAAAAATACTACGGGAGTCACTTGGCTAGTCACCGAACTTGTAATAGATCTAAAATAAGGAAAATTGAAATAAAATTATGTCCTAAACCTAACCTACTATTCATACTACGTTCCGGTGTTCGCCATCTTGGTGCACCTACATCTGGAATGCCGAATTTATTTTAGTTTGAAATAATAAAAAAAATACTACAAAATATATCTTAATCATGAACAAACCCACACAGGCTCCGTGCTCGATCGGTCGATTGCATCCACCAGGTCGGTCGCTGCAAATCACTTTCGAGAGAAGAAAAACCTCGGAAGTAGTTGATTTTATCAGTCACTTTTCATTTTTTTGAAAACTCTTTTCCGATATCTTTAAGTTTCATCGTCTGCTAGATTCAACTCTATTACCAAGTATCCCGTTGTAACTTCCCATTTTTTGGGGGATTTGAATATAAAACATGGGTATTGTCTAGAATGGATGCTTTCGTATTAAATTAAAAGAACTTGATTCATGGTATCGAGACTTATCTCTTAGGTAACAAAACGTGGAGCTAGCAGTTTGATAGGAAAATTCCAATCTCCTAGATCTTAAAACTTTCAAATATTCTAGAATATCAGCATAAATATATTATTAAACCTCAATTGTGCTAGTATATTGGTTCCACCTAAATGTGTTCACACTATTAGAACAATTATCAAGAAATTACCTATCGACCATAGGAAAATGCATTGAGCGATTTTGCACTGTTAAATCACTAAGATACAAAAATATTTCTTGTTGTGAACGATTCAGAAGATTATATATTAAAACAAAAGAACAATAATCACTGGAAACATTAAGGATATTTTTTTCGATATCGTTAAACCAAAATCAACGTAAATATTCTACTTTCGGTAAATACTGGCTGCATATTTGAGTGTTAAACATTTTGTTGTAAGGACGGTCGGACGGTCCGATCATAAAGCATTCAGAAGCTCTCAAAGTATGTGCACCAAGATGGCGCACAACTTGAACACAGTATGTGTGCCCGGTTAAGGTTCAGGTGGTGCAGGTTGTTTACCATCTTGATGCACATTCTTCTTGAGCGCCACCACTCACATGCTATACATAAGAGTTGCAAAAGGTCATCTCCAAGTCAATTCCGTCTACTTGAATTTATTAATCAATACACAATTCGAGCTTATACCCTAGCATGACATACTAATTGAATAGCGTTGATCATATTGTAAGAAATACTTATCATGATTTTTATCATACAAAGTGCTTTATTATTAAGTATCTTGTACATATATCAATAATTTTCCATAATACCTCATGATGTATTAATAATCTCAGAAATGACTATATTTACTATATCTTTGAACAGCATTAAATATTATTCTGATGCTTCTACATACACGGCGTGGTATCACATAAAAGCTAATCATCGATTCGATTCGGTCTCAGACCGGCGTTTGAAAACTACTGTGCTCGGCTATTTGAATCAAAAGGCAAAGAGCTGATAATGCAAGAATTGCAAATTTGGAAATCCGCAAGATGATATGTTGCCTCAAAAAAGTTGGCAGTTTTTCAGAAATATAGATATCGAGGTCGTCTGGAACGAATGTTGATAATTTTAAGCAAACTTGTGCAATAAAATATGCTTTGTCATAAATTTATCCTTCAGGGAAATTCAAACACGCCGGATTTTATATTATTTATGGACTCAGTATACTTGAGTTACATTTTATGAGTAGTCTATGAATGGGATATCGGTCCCTCCAAGTCATAATAATCTAAGACATTTCGTACCTTTATGGAGAAATATCTAAAAGTACCAATAATGGAAGAGTGGCGATAGGAGTTTTTTGAGAGGTGTGGAATCTAAGATGTAACAGTCATTTGAACTTAAATCTGTAAAAAATTACACACTGTATTATGAGCTGTCTGTGTCTGAGTATGTGCAATGAACTGTAATTAATTTTACACATTTGTTAGGTCAGGTAATAAGAAGATTTCGTGATATACAACACTCATAGAGTACTTTCGTCGAAGTCTTGAAATTTTAACCTAAAACGCCTTCATTCCAGCTACAATCCTAGTTAATATAATTCAGTTGAGTACAATAGAAGATTGATTGAACATACCTTGAAAAGAATACATTCCATTCTGATTCGTAATCAATTCGATTGTGAAAATATTTCAATAGGGCTCGTTCGCAACCAACGCTCGACAACAGTGCACATTGTGCAAACTTAACATTTCTTCAATTTCAGTGCTATGGTATTGTTTCCCTTGCACACTAAACTAAACGCAACATTTTGGACATTGATAGTATCTGGAATCGCATGGAGACAGCATTTTCTTATCTTTTGTCTGTTTTCATTCTAACACAGGATTTGTGATATTTTTTTTGTTTTATTTTGAGCGCAAATGATGTCTTTTTGAATAAGCATAATGGCCAAGTTGAATTTTAACATTTTTTGTCGCCTTGAAAATCGAATTTCGGACCTGGTGATAACAATATTGTTCATATTATTGCAAATTCCATCCTCTAATTATCTTCAATTTTATCAACTCACCGCCGATAGTGCACACTAATATTTTTTTTTATCACAGTACGTACAACTTGCACCTTGGTAGCCTTTGCGGCACTTGTCAATCTTTATCATTGAAATGTCATCTTTTTTGCATCAAGAATAAGCAGAATTATGATCAATAATATTTATTAATATTTAACCCAAAGAAAAATTCATGGACATGTAACAGATTCGTATGCAGGCTCCCATTCCAATTTTCCCATGCATTGAATTGATACTTTCTTTTTAGAGTTTTTGCATTTTAGTACAAGTCGATCTCCTGATTCAACTCCGATATTGTCTCTGCCGTCATAATCCTTCACATACACTTTAGCTTTAAGATCGATGGTGAACAAAAGACATCCGACTTCTGTTTAACCAGTTAGAATTAAAATGTTAAAAAAAAAATTTGATAGACTAAGAATGCATGCTTTTTAATGAAAAAAAAAGTCGATATGTATATATTAAATCTCCGTTTGCGTCAATGATTTGACAATGAGCTGAGATTTTACGGAATCAATTTTTTAAAAAGGTAAACAAGTTTGGGTACATATGATAAAAATAAATTGGATCATGTAGGAATTTGACTACAGGTATATATATATTGCTGTACGTAAATACATATACATTTCATTACACATTACACATTCTTACGTTTACAAATGAGAAAAATGTATCAACTTAAAACATTTGCACTGATTACCTTTGCATATTGCTGGTTTTTCAGACCACTGACCGTTTCTTCTACATTCTATCATGTGAGGTCCGTCTAGCTTGTATGATTTGTTACAAGAAAAACTTATGGACACACCAGGCTCATACGGTGGAGAAGATCCTGTCGGTATTACGGTCATTTTTCCATTTTGCAACCTTGGTAAATTAGGACAATTTGCACGAGAAACTATAAAACAAAAAATATATTGAAAAATTTGTTGATATTAACATTAAAAAAATCGCTAAGCAGTTTGAGTTTTGTGGGTTTTCTATTAGTAACTAGCCAAGCAGGTATAAATTGGCATACAAGAAACGCTCTGGAACCCCAACTAGATGAGACATATAATTAGTTTAATTTTCCAGAAAATGCAAACAGAAAATGTACATCGTCTGTCACGATTTACTGCTCCATTAGAATATTCAATAAATACTACGATGCTACAAAAAAGTTTACCGCATTCCGTTGGGATGCTGGTATCCCACTTGCCGTTCACGCAATGTACATTATATTCTTTCGATTGCTCTGGTGGCTTACAACCAAACCTTAAGGATTTTCCGGATAGGACTCTGACAGGTGACGACAATACTCTTTCACCAGTCTCATAAAAAACCTCAAGATTTTCAGGAAGATTCTCCAAGACGCATACTTCAAGTTTGTTTGCTTAAATGTAAATCATATAATGTAAATGATATTCTATATAGCATTACATAAATTTATAAAAATGATACTCCCAATGTGAGGTCATGTTTTATATTTAAAATTATATGATTCTATTCTTTTCTAATTTTTGAACATGATCAAGTATAAATTCCCTTACAGCAGAGAATCTTAGCACTCCTTGACCAGTTATTTCCACCATTACAAGTTATCGTTTTATTTCCAACTACTGTTTTTTGATCATTTTCGCATTTCATATTCACAGTAACTCCTTCTGATATAGCATCGCTTGATTTGAGTAATTTTCCTCCATTATAAATTTTGACGTCACCGGAAATTCTGTCTAAGTTACATGCGTTCTCTGTCAGAATAAATATAGTTCTAGTATCATTGAATATCATTAATCACCGTAAAAAAATTAAACTCAGTTTCGTTGGTGATAGGACAATTTTGAGGAAGTCATGTTTTTGCAATAATTAGATGTTTGTTTTTCTGCAGGAGTTCAAGATGCTGCAGAACCATGCATGCTGCATAAGCTGCATCAAATATTGTGGTCAAAAATAAATTCGTACTTATCTCGCAATATTTTCCCAGGTTTTCAGGATTACAAAAACAAATCGCTTTTCCATGGGCTAAAATGCTACATCTACCACCACCATTACACGGATCTGGTGAACACGGGTCATTCATGTTCGGCATTGTTGTTGTTCGTATCATTGACGGCTTGGAAGTTATTCTATTGGACAATTCTAAACATAAAAAAACATCAGTAAATACAAAGAAATACCATGAAATTTAGACATAGATAAACACAATTTTAAGACTAAAACAGATTTAAAATGATTACAAAATTTTCTAATGTATGATTTCACAAACTTTACATTAAAATACGTAATTTTTTTCGGGAAAAATCTGGAATCTGATTACGTAAATTATTTTATTCACAATACCATATCCCAATAAATTTATTTATGTATTTCCCCAAAATTCTTATTAAAATTCTTAGTTCTTTAATAATATCTCAAAGTTACCATCTCCTCTTTCACAAGATTTTCCACTAAAAGGCAGTCTGCAATGACATATGAAATCCCCATCAATACCGACACGACAATTTCCTCGATCATTACACGGATCAGGATAGCATGGTCCTTTTTTCATTGATTCTGTTCCAATATAAATGAAGCAAATCATACAAGTGATTTATTTAATTGCCAAGTATTTTTTAGTATGTTACGTTCTGGGCTGACATTTTATTGATTTTAATTGTCTTGCTGTATTGCAACGTTTTCCGAACTTTGTAATTGCGTGTAGTACATTATTTCGTTCTTTATTAGGTATTATTGGTATTTAAATTAACGAATTCGAAACAGAATCGACTATTAACAGATCCACTATAAATTGATCACCTATAGATTTAAAATAGTTGTAATCTGTGTGAGGGGGTGAATAGTTCCAAAGGAAGAATGGGAAAATAAAGAAATGTATCGAAATGGTTGGAAATTACAATCTTGGAGTGACCTGGATTACTTGTAAATTTTTCGAATGCAAATTTTAGGTATAGTTATATAGTTAATGAGTACAGCACTGAGTCATAACGATCCCATGATATTGCCATCATATCACAATCTAGTGGCTCTCTTTAGTATATTGTTGGAGAAACATGTGTAATTCAATATCTACAACAGATTCGACACATTTTTGAAAGGGAATGGTGTTGAGTTTGTACTATGAATTGGAGTTTTTGGATTAGTTATTATTACACAAGTATACTTTACCTTTTTGACATATGTATCTTCTTCTAATTGCACATCCATGATCGTTCCAACCAGTTGAGGATATTTCAACGCAATCCCTACCGGTTCCATCCCTATTTGGCTCCTGTTTGTTCCATAATCTTTGATCTCTTGGAATTACAGTCCCATCTTGAAATCTCCATGTATTAGTGTTGTAAATCCCATTAATCCAATAATTGGTCGCAATTCCATCCACATTCAAGATTTGAAGAATCTTCTCTCCCAGCTTTCGCTGTACGTCGCGATCCGTTGATTTGGCTAGAATGCTTCCAACATTGGCGCAGTTCATTTTTGCTACATCCCAGGAAACTTTATCCGTTTTAAATAGATACATTATTCCGTTATGATCCAATTCCAAGTCTGTATAAAACATATTTGTATTCATAATTCCGGTATTAAAAGTGTTAATAGCGCTCAAAGCTATTTATTAACAACTTCTGCCCAGAAATTACAGCCGATAACTCGTTTCTAAAGACTCATTAGTTGGCCGAGCATGCAGTTTCAGTGATTTCTCTCTTCATGGCCACCGAAATCATTTTTAAAATAGAAATTTTACCAGACCATACGTAATGACTGACAAAATTTATCTTGATTTTCAATGTAACGATAAGCATTGGCTTGTTCGTGACTTGTAGCGCGTATTGTTATTGAAAATAATCACATTCGTTGCATTATGAACCTTCTTGTTGTGATTATTACACTGGGATGAACATTGTTGAACAAAATTTTCAACTGGATGGTTGAATTTGTGAATTCCGTATTATAATTGTGAATTTCTCGGTAAAAAAAAATTTAAATTAAAATTAATTAGTTATATCTAGTTCTCATCCCACTCTATTGGACACAAAAACACTCTAGTTAAATGTTCTTTTACAAATTTTAGGTATTGCGCTACCTTGCGCTAATCCTAGACTAACAAATATTTGTTGGACGCAGCATTTTTTATCGTGGCATCACAAATATTGCATCAAATACGAACTCCAGAAGTCGGAAACTTACAAGGTTTTGTATGAGGATATTCGCTACGAATTGCTTCTTTGCAGAAAATATCTTAGTACATAAAAACTAATTTCACCGTGACAATTTGTCCTATTCGTATATTTTCCAACGTTCTATATTTATTGTTTTTGATTGCAAAATATATATATATCAATGAAAATCTTGATGATGGGAACTTAAGATTTGTTACAAATTATTATAACCGCCGCCAATATAGATATTATATTATAAATCTGTAAATATCTTACTGGTATTATTTACCTTTTTTGTTATGAACTTGTGAAGTTCCACAATCTGAATTACAAACATCTTCCTGCCAGGTTTCTCCTTTGCAGTCTCTTGACCCTGCTGCCCCATTCTTACAACTACGAGTACGAACTTTCTTTCCAGATCCACATATTACATCGCATTCCCACTCTGACCATTCTTGCCACATATCTAAGAAAAGGCATTTTTAATACTGTATACACTTGCATCAAATCGAGATCATTTTTTCTTTTATTGCATAAAAAGTCGCTTTTTATTCGTTTTAAAAATTTGAATCGATGGAATTTCAAAAGATTTCATCCAAGATTGTACTACAATTTCTATGAATCTTATATTGTTACAACTTCATTTTTGATCCGGTCAAACTAAATCCTGCTAGTCTCTTTCCTGGTTAATACTTACTGGCGTAACCGCACAAATCACCATTATGGCGGTCTCATTTCAGGGTAAATCCAATATTTTCAATCTTCTATGTTAACGTGGTAACCACCTCTTATTTACGACCAAAAGAATATTCATCTAAGTCTAAACTGTTTAGTGTGATAAAAATCGATAAATATATACCATGTTTCTCTATCGTGATATCAATTGAGCGTCCATCAGAATCTTTCCATTGAGTTTTTATCCCATCCGGTTCTATCACGTTTGAATATGTACGTACTTCGTATTGGTGTGATGGTTTACCCAGTGGAATACTATACCCGCCAATGAACCAATTTCGCTTGTTGAGCCCTGGTAAAAAATACTACATTTTATATTTTTATTAATATTTCTGTTCATATTCATTGCCCTATTCATATCGCTTGATGAATTCATACCGACAAGCATGAAGGTACTTCTCTCTTTCAAAGTGTGACCATTTATATTTTTATTATGTACTCCCGAAGTATGTGAACCAAGATAACGGACACCGGAACGTATAGTATGTGTAACAGGTTAGGGTTAGGAGGAAATTTCAGGTACAAATACTAGGGGAGTCACTTGGCTAGTCCCTGAACTCACAATAGAACTAAAGTAGGAAAATTTGGAATAAATTATGGCCTAACCCCAACCTAGTACACATACTACGGGTCCGCCATCTTAGTTCACATAATTCGAGAGTACCTTTTATTGTACCTTTTACCATATCTTCTGATACTCTCCATTTTAAATTACCTAATGAATATTGTATATATTTTGACCATAATCCCATTGAATTTCGTTTTTGATATTATATACTGTGATTAATTCCAAACGCTTTGAATGTCAATGAAAAACTATGTAAAAATTTGATAAGTATTTTTTAAATTTCACCTGAATGATATTCATAGAACAGATACATATCGAAATCATTTTCTTTTCTGTATATCTGGCGTTTTTCTTCAAATGTTAGAAGTCCGGACACAGGTTTATATACCCCTTCAATTTTCGGTAAATAATTATTCCTCGATGTTTCAACAACATAATTATTTACATTTTCTTTCCATTTTTCACAAATAAATCTCGTCTTTTCGCTGCAGTCATCAAAGCGAATTTGCCAAGCCTGGGTTACCCAAGCCTGGTAACGGTAATAATATTTTCCGCAATTGTTACTTGTAGCTCCGCTGAGGTCGAAATCAATTCCGTGTCCTCTTTCAAACTTCTCTCCATTTGACCAGAGCATATTAGAATCAACATTGTGCAAGCCAATCCAGTAGTTTGCGTAGTTTCCCCATGCATTGTCCCATAAAAAATCATTTACCCGCTTGCTCTGTACATTTGCCAAATGGCCTCCATCATTTTCGCATACCCTTTTTGCTCCTTCGTAATTTTTTGGTCCAGAATATTGACGAAAGCAAGAGTCAACCAGTTCTTTGTAACCATCTGGACAATTTTTCGTCCGCTGAGAAATTTCTTAAAGTAAAGTTTTGATTCATTGTAAATTGAATTTAGGACATACTATACATATTTCATTTGTCTTCAGACAAATCAATGCAACTTGATACATTGGACGAATTTGGCTAAGGCTGCACGTTCTGGGCCGTTTTCTCATTATTCACGATTTCCTATTTAAAACAATAAGCAAGATTCATGATCAGAAATTGATTGTTCATAGCAATTACTGCGTTTTCGCAATAGTTTTTTCATATTCTGCTTCTTTGTGCGTTTTTATTCAAACATTCATGATCATAGAATTGCAATTAGCATTCCAGCATCATTGAGTTCTTAAATGTTGATTTGACAAAGTATTATTGCGGTTGTTGAAAAAATGTAATACTGATCTCTTTATCTAATCTTTATTTTATTACTAATTCAATTGATTTCCGTTTAATTTTTGTTAAATATATATACATAATTTTTTCTATAAAACTAATATGACTTTCTATTTTTTATATATTTTTGAACTTGCACAGTTTGATTTTGGATTTTTGATAACCAACACATGTTATCTTTGTCATGTGTAAAAAAGAATAGGACTTTGAAATATTTTCAATATGGGATGCTGAAACACAATTGTGCCATTATGCTTACTGAACATACTTATACATTCAGGTGGTGACGATGAAAGACCCTTTTCAGTACATGTCGCTCGGGAATTTCCACGTGTTCTGTAACCAGCATTACATAAATATGATATTGTTGTACCATATCGAATTTTGGCAGGAGCTTTGATAGTTCCATGCGGGAAAGACCACGGTTTTGAACAAACTATTTCTGAAATAAAAAAAAATATATATATAATTCTTATTCGACAATTGGATAAATGCTTCGGCATATCGCCTGAACGATTATGTTGGAAAGTGAGGGGAGAGGGGTGGTCAAAATACTCTATCAGTAGAACTATTAGAGTTTCAAAAAAAAGCGTTTTGGAAAATGCCAAAACAAGATGATAACCTTGAATTAAATCCAGGTATTTCGCTAACATAAATAAATGATTCCAGCGTTACTTAAAATAGTAGTAGTGAATATACAAATTTACTTTCTGCACAATTGCTACATGTTTTATTTTAAAAGCGATATTATATGAAAAGTCCACTAACCGTCCACTAACCTTTCTCGCATCTTCGTCCTTTATAAAATTGTGTGCATGAGCAATAAGATTCCT
The DNA here is from genome assembly GCF_964204865.1 of Styela clava. Classification (NCBI taxonomy): domain Eukaryota; kingdom Metazoa; phylum Chordata; class Ascidiacea; order Stolidobranchia; family Styelidae; genus Styela; species Styela clava. Next base: position 10,333,104 of record NC_135254.1, read on the forward strand.
TAATTTCATCGATGCACTGCCCATCATTCATGCAAGGATTTTCGTTTTCACAAGGACTGACTGAACCAGTGAAAAAGATAATTTTTTTGTTGCTTAAATATTTTGTTCTCATCCATTGGTTAAACGTTTGCTATTGTGATTTAACATCAAGCAACGTGTATTTTAATAAATGTACAACGTCACAGACGTACAATGTGTTAATTAAATGAATAACAAGCGAGCTTGCTTTTTTGTAATTTCAAGAAGTATTGTAATTGGCTTGTTTCAACCATCCGACCTAAAACAATATGTTTATCTTTTTTTTTAAGATACCAAGGGGGAAACTTTATAATTACTGCACTTTATGAATATATTGGTATCAATAATTTGTATATATATAGTGTAGGTTTGTATAGTGATGAAAAATCTCCCACGTTCACCCAATAATGAGAAGTGTTTATTCTTACCACATTCTTTTTTATTGAGGACTATATCATCCATACTGAATCCAATACTTCCCTTCGCAACTATTTCAAAAACAATCATATTTTCTCCATTAGGTGTTAGAGATTTTTGAAAACCGACCCAACGATTTGTCGGAACAGTAACTTCTCCAGGTGCGATACCTCCGACACTGTCACATTCAAAAATTCAATGAATTATTATGTTTATCAACCTAACACAGGATCGTGAATTAAAATATCAAATTGATTTTGAATATTCTTTGACCAATCTTGAGACATAAACCGAGTAAAAATTTAAATCTGCGATCATTGTAATTTACGTTCAATATGCACAGTTACGATTACCTTTTACCATTCAATTCAACGTAAACGTCGTTATTGGATCCAAATTGATTTTTCACCATATAGTAAAATTGAAGACAATGCGTTACTTTGCTTGGAATGACTGGAGAACGTAATATTGCGTTCTGTAAAGGACTTGATTGTGGTTGAAACTTCATGATATAACCTAATGTGCAAAAAGTATACATTAGCAAAAGTTACTATCTCTTAGATACCTATCCAATGCCTGAGGTTTTAAAAACTTTTCAAATTCCAGCTCCATTCACTTTCCATAATATGGAACACAAGGCAGTGGAAATAACATTTGTCTTTATAAACATTAAATCACAAATAGCAAAATTTTGCAGCTGACTCAGTCAATTTGTTCCCACAGGGCTGTTTTTGTTCACACAAACGATCACAACGCGTCGGACAGTTAAATGTCTGTATCAGCACCAATTTTAAACAATTTTATCATTTTATCAAAATATCAACTCAGAAATCACTGCTTTGTACGTTCAATTCAAGTTTCGTCTCGTTGATAAATGTGTGAAAGTATAATAATAATGCAATGTAAAAGCTTGTATCGATGAAATTTGATTATGCAAAGATGTCTGAAGTTTCTATTCAGGCAAAATATTTAAAAAAAAAAATCATTAGTTCATGGTGTTTTGAAAAAAAAAAAAACACTTGCCAGGGAGACCAGATCTTGAATCTGATTCAAATACTCTTTTCCATTGAACATCACCTTCGTCAGTGTATCCACAAAGTTCCCTGCCGGATTTATCAAAGTCACAATTAACGTCGACTGTAAAAAACAAATAGTTTTTATTATAACTTAATTTTAATTAAAATAGTATGATATATTGGAAGATTGCAAATTCAGTATGATATAGAGGCTAGACATAGCTCAAAACATGCAATGATTGACAACGAATCACGATTGGAGACTAAAATTTACCAATGGTTTGTTCTCATTGCATGAAAATATCTACTCTTCAAAATTATTGTGAGACCATTGATACAATTTTGGACAAGATACAAAACAAGTCGGTTGGCACTCTAGGTGAACCTCCGCCGATACCAAAGGGTCGCGTCCTTGTACGGTTGGTAACGTGTAAATAGGGGATGATATTGCATCGTAAAATGAACGAAATGCATGTCTTCAATGCCCAATTCCTGAAGTTACTGTATATACTGTCGGATTGCACACCAGGAATCTTTTCCATACATCCAAAAAGCTTACAGGAATTGACAATTTAATTTTGAGCGATGCGCGACTCGTCGACATTCTTGCAAGAGTGGTATACTGTGCTCAATAAGATAACATAAGGATAAGATTTACATATTTATCCCGGGGAAGAGGAAAGCCGATTTGACGGCTTAATCATATGGCGAACCACGTCCTCTCACGAAAACGTGTTGACTAAAATTTCCAAATCTTCTCTAATTATGAATTTTTAAAATGTCAAAAGGCTCGTTCGAAATTTATTGTCAGCGAACGTTAGCCAGCTCAAAATTTTGATTTTTGACTGTGTTGACGAGAAAATTGCGACAAATGGCGAGTGAATTTGAAAATTTTCAACTATCGACACATTTTTGTCGATGTTGCCATGGAAAAAAAACATCACCCCCTACTTTGAGTGAAACGCATATTAATAGGTTGACATGATAAATCAAGTGAAAAATTTCATTCATATCGGACCAGCAGCTTATTTTATACGCTACAGCTGGGCATATAGACAATCAGATGGATAAATAGACGGACAGCATGGACAACTGAGAGTAAGGATATTATTGAGCGGAAATCCAAAAACATAATAATCCTAGCTTTTTCTACAAATATACATTAATTTGTTTAAATATAAACATTTTACCTTCACATCTAGGAACTTCTCCCCACTCTCCGTTTTCGTCACACATTCCTTCATCATTACCTCTAATAACGTATCCTTGTATACATGTATACTTTACTCTATCTTCAAACTCAAATCCACGAGCATTAGCTTCTCCATTCAAAGGTTGTTTGGGTGCCGGACAAGTCTTTACTTAGAACAAAAGTTGAATAACGGTCGATGTATTGTATTTTTTTAAACCAGATGATTACAATAAAGACAAATATGTTAGAACCTCGCGTTTTTTCAAATTGGGTATAAGATCTCTCTCTATAGTTTTCTTAATATTTATTGAAATAAAATATCATATACATTTTTGCCAATCAATACAAAAAATTTAGCTGAATTTGCTCGGCGCCTTTTTTAGTAATAGTGTTTGAAATATATAGCGATTTGGAAAGTGATCCCTCTTTATGACAAGCTGTGTAATTTACTGTGTCTTACTTGTGCAAGTGGGTCGTTCTCCAGACCACCTCCCATTCGTAGAGCAATATAGTCGATATCTCCTTGGATTGGTTATTTCATAACCTTGAAAAATTGAAACATTTGATAAAATTTCCTCCATATTTTTCTTCTCTCTACTTCATGAGAGCGTAAATTATTCTTGTAATAGACTTTTCTTGAATTTATTTGTTTAGACTTATTTAAATTCAAGTTGCACCCAATTTTGAATGTAATGAACATTTACTAAACAATAATTGAAAAGGGGAGCAATAGTATAAAGATTGGATTAATTTTATCAAAGATGACCGCCACAGAGAATGGAATTTTAAATGAAATGTACAAATTTTAGGAATATAATACACACACTTTGTTTTATAACGTGGGGGTTAATTAATCAGTTGATATTTTATTTTTGATTTTATTCCAGTCGTTCATAACCAAACGTCAGGAATTTACTATCACATCACGGAACTGATCAAGCGGATATTGTGACAAATCGAGCAGAAGGAAACAAATTTGCATGAGTTCCCTTCAAATTTCTTGTATCTATATATAGATTTCGTGTTGGATATGTTCTGCAACAAAGTTACGTAGAGTGATAAATAATATTCGCAGATTTGACAATACAAGCAACAAGCAACAAAATTTGAAAATGTATTGTTAATTCTTTATCATTGACATTTTTTATAGAAGTTCGAAAACTCCAAAATAATGGAAAAGTAAAAACATGCCTAATCTACCTCAAATTTGCCTCAAAAAATGGCCCAATCAAGTTAGGGCAAAATTTCATCGAATGCTCTTGAGAAATACCTTTGTCACATCTATAGACAGCCCAGCTTCCAAATAGAAAATTCTCTGCTTCAACATATCCGTTCAAGGGGCTTCCAGGATCTCCACAACTAACCTTTTTACATAGAAATGTTATAGGTGACCACGTACGATCAGACTGACATGTTACATTTTCATTCCCAGATAGAGTATATCCTGAACAAAATAATATTTATAAAATTATTAAAAATACTCAAAAACAAATATAAATATCCTATAGATTGAGATCTCTAATTCGAAGCAAAAACATTATAGTATTATTCTTATATTTCTTTAGATGTATGAAGGAAATAATATTAAATATTAGAAGGGTTATACTATTTTCTAACTATCTAATGCATCAATTGACACGACTAAAGTTTATATTATTTTAACTACTTTCACCCAAGTACATAAAAGATTATCTAGCCTTCTGTTTGTCACCCAAGTGTAACACCGTTCTATTAGTCCAAGTACTGAGTATTGAAGTAAAAATTTAGTTAATCATTGAATTTTCTTACTGAATCAAAAACTACTAAACATACCGAATCTACACTCGTATGTGACAATGTCTCCCGGTTGGAAAGCACTTTTGTCTGTGTTGGGAAATCCAATACTGTGCCTTGGAGGAAAACTGCATGCATTTTCTGAATTCAAAGTAAATTGGTAGACAATTGCTATTTACAGTATATCAATTTGCCCCTCTGAGATATAATCTCGTAACTAATGCCATATATTTCTAAGAGGCAAATAACATCAATGACGGTAGATACACGGCGCACGTTTTTACGCCAGTTCAGTCTATATAACTAACGTAACAGGTTTATTTCACTTCAAGATAAGTTGTTTTATCATAGCAGAGATTTCCAAAAATATTAGCATTACCAAATATGAACCCTGTGTAGAAATAAATATTTCGACAAGGCTATGTGAATCAATTTTAACAACTTAAATATAACACTATTTTGTCTTTGTTGATCTTACCAATTCGAAACGACGTGACATATGAATCATTAATTACAAACATCCAATGTAATGTATTCATTTTACATTTTTAGCGCAGTGTAGAGGCATTATAAAATCAGAGTAACGTTCAACAAATCAATATGACATTACTATAAAAAAAATTGGCTTACCATTCACACATTTTGGTGGTTTTCCAGACCATTTTCTGTCGGACTGACAAACCATTTGCTCATCTCCTTGCAACGAAAATCCATCATTGCAAGAATACGTAGCTATAGATCCATAAACTGTACTGGTATATTTGACATCACCGTTATCAATTTTTTCTGGGAGTGTCTCGCATTCCGCTTCTGAATTTTACAAATAATAATTATTTATATGCACTATCTATTTGTTCTTAGTTTGGTTTATTTGCAAATATTTAGATTTTATTTGATTTTTATGCCCATCGACCTTTTTTAGCGAAACTTACAACTTAAAATAAAAATTGATTATTTTACATTCATTTCGACTGGTACTATATACAAATTTAGATCAGGATGCTAATTTTCTAAATAAATAGGTGGTCGTATTAGTTAAGATTCGCCACCATATTACCTTTGTTGAAGCAGCTCATTCCGCAAACGTTATCACAGTTACAAGTTTTTCGTTTTGATTTACAATCGATATCTTTTTTGCATGATTTACGGCAACTTCTTGTTGGTGGAACTTTCTCTGCTTCATATTTACAATTAGTTTTGTCGGCTGTAACAATTGTTGACCCAAATTTAGTAAGTATCAGTTATTCGAGTACATTTTGTGCTTCCTCAATCATTTTTGAATCCATATCACAAATAACGTAATTGATGCTAGTTTTATTTTTGATTGACACTCTCTTGATTGGTTGATTTGAGATGTAAGATGTTTGTGATTGTACTGCAATAGCTAGAGATCATAGCTGGTTTTATTACTTCAAGCTTTATTTTTTCTATTCTGCCATTTATACTTTTAAACTACTAACTCCAATCATTAGATTTCATCGAATAAAAATTTTTTCATTCACTATTTTTCTGCTAGTTATGTAAGAATATATTACAAACGCACCTGCTTGAATTATCCATATATTCACAAGAATTATGAAGAGCTCCAATTTGAACTTCATTATCAACAATATCTCTATGGCAGCTATATTCGTTCTTGACAAAATTTATGAATAGTTAGTAGCTTACCGCCTCACAAATCATGACATCGAACGCAGTATAAAAGGTTTAAAAAATAGTTTTGTGCCTAAGGCTTATTAGGTATATTTTGACATACAAACAGATCAAGACGAGACTTGTTTTGCTATGGTTGAAAGTTTCGAGCTTGTTTTTATATTGTGATAGATATTGCGATGTGAAAATATCATAGACCGCTTTATGTTATGAGCAAATATGAAAATAAATATCGTTTCTGAAAATGCCTAATCATACGGTAGCTGATTTTAGAATATTTTTATATCTAGTATTGATTTGTGTTTAGGACATAAAAATGTTTGTTTGTCTAGTTGAAATATGTCGTGACAAAACTAAACTGTGGGAATTTACCTTGACGATGATTTGTCACTGTTTCAATTTGTGTTAGCCTGAAGCTATTTCATATTAATTCTATGACTAGGTTGTGAATAAGCAGATGACAAGAAATGAATATATGAGTATTGTAAAATTTGGTTTTAGACGAAAACCAATGACGAATATTTCAATAAAAAAAGCCTTTAAAATTTCAACTTGTTTTATCAGTTTGTTTTTTGCAATAAACTAAACAGGGAATTTCTTGTTCTCCAATGTTTATATTGATAGATTGATAGATGGATATAGTGCAACGGTTTCAATAATCATTGACAGAAATCCATGATAAAATTTTTTTTATCAAACATGATCGAATTTAATACAGCATTGTACAGCATTGAATATTTAGGGTATAAATTTTTCTAACTCTCATCTTTAATATTGTCTTAGAAATTAAATAGTTCTATTTGAACCTTTATATTTAAAAGATTTAGTTTTTAATGGACAGATTGTGAAATGAAGGAAAAGATGAAATCGTGTTGGTTCATATGTCTATTTTTGGTTCCAAAGTTTTATATTGTTGTTGCTGAAGGTCTGTAATTTTGCTGTTTAAAAAACATATAAACTTAATAATAACAATAATCACTTCAAGTCTACTATAATTTGGTATTTGGTATAAGTTTGATACCATTTCAGTTCATTGGGTTTTAAAAGTTTTCAAAATGAGAACTTCTTCACAAAACAATTCAGGATTAATTTCATTTTTGAAAAATCAGAATACATTTCACAAAATTGCAATGCATCCTTTGCATAATATTCAATTTTGTCTTGGTGAAATATTGACCAGCTTTATATTGAATTCTAGACTGTAAAGTTGCTCTTAATATACTAAAGGAAAGTCTTTTGGAATGAAAGATATATGGAAAAAATTCACAGATTTGTGACATTTTTTGATTCAAATCAAAGCGATGCACACTATAACAACAGTAATACTTTTATATTGCCTGGATAAAATTTCAATATATCTTCCAATCTGGAACTTTGCAGATAAATATTGCGAAGCGATCGAGAAATTGCAATACGGAGATATCGTAACATCTAAGCAACCTCCATACACAGTTGGAACAATACTCACATACAAATGCGACAGAGGTTATAGAATTCAAGGCAAACATATTGTTACATGCTTGGAAGATAGAAAATGGTCGGATCCCGCGCCATATTGCATAGGTAGGTTTTTTCACTTACTTATAAACAATCTTTATTTGTTTATAACTTGATAATTGTATTACAAGCGCTGTCATGCAAGCGAGATTTATCTATGATCGAGGCAGAAAGAAAATGCCGAAAACCATGCCAAAAGGATGCTGATTGTAAAGGAGGAAACAAGAGATGCGTCTGTGATGACTGGTGCGGAAAGTCATGCTTTAATCCAAGTGAGTTACTAACCAACCTCAACAATCTGTCCGACCTAATGTGAAAATATTAGCGATATACTTATTATTGATGGCAAATAACAGTTTATTCGATGGATTACCATGACAGGAAACGATTTTTGTTCGAAGTCTTTATCTGAGTGAATTTTTTTTTATCACATATACAATACCGAATATCCGACGCATCTATACAGTCGGTGGGTCTATGGTATGTATAGACTATAGAAGGTTCAAAAGAAAATATCGCACATACAATACAACATAGATTTTCTATGAAGTAACAATTGGCAGACGAATTTAACAATTACACACAACAGAATAAATATTAACTTGTTTACTCATAAATTTGCAATACCAGGTGCCCCGTGCCCGGCTCTACTACACCCTGAAAATGGTTACATAATTGGGAAGGAATTTTCATATGGAAAAACAGTAACATACGGTTGTGATCAAGGATTTGTTCTTACTGGACCTACAACAAGAAAATGCCGTTCCAACCGAAAATGGTCAGGACACGTACCCAACTGCATAGGTGGGGAAAATAAATTTTATATTTAATTTTAAAATAGTTAACTTCCAAATTCAATATTTTTGTTTACTTTACTTGATGATTATAAACACAATGTATTAATGTAAATTTTGGCATTGCCATGCTTAAAAATGGCTTTTTAGAATACTTTGCAACTCATCCTGGTAAAAAATAGTACGAATTCCTGTTTTAACTGTTCCTATTTATATATATATATAGCGCTGAGTACCTGTGGACAAACTGATCAAAAAGAAAAAAGCATGCTATATGGAAAAGTGATATTAGGCACAGAAGTACAAATCGGCGCGTGGCCCTGGCAAATTTTATTATTTACCAATAAAAAATATCATACTACCCAGGTGAGTCATTTTTGAGTAACAACGGAGTTGATTTTAATTTTTGTTTTTATGAAAATGGTTAAATTAAAGCATAATAATTAAAACGTTTATTGACTCATCTTCAATATTGGGAAATTGCTTTCTTGAGTATTTCTGGAATTATAATAATTTTTAATTTTGTTTGCAAGCTAAAACCTTGATTCTTAAGTCAAAAGTGTTGCAATAATTTTCCATATATCTGGGACATATCAGTATATCTATTATTAACTAATCAATATACTTATAACTGAGTATTTTTGTACTCAGTGCATAGGAACTTACTAACACGAAGGCAGATAAGATATTTGGTTCGATCCACTCTATTTCAGTCAACTCCACATTATAATATACAAACTTCTTTCTATGCAGTAAAAGTATATTATTTCGTTTTATACATAAATATCTTCTTTCTATATAAACAGTAGCTTGTAAACTTACACTAGTATACTCAAAAATATATTTTTATATCTTCACATAATTTATCATCCTCATATATTTTAATTCTTTCTGATTAGGGGACAACAACCCAAATCTGAAGAACTTAGTTTCTGATCTACCGAAAAACATGATCATATATTAGTTGCAATAAATAATAAAATTTCTAATTTAGATTTATGACCCCAATTCGGGATTTGGAGGTGGATCAATAATAAACAACAAATGGATACTGTCCGCAGCTCATGTCTTTTATGAAAGATTTCCAATGGGATTTTTTAAAAAAGATTGGAAGAAAAGATTCTTGATTGCAGTTGGTAAATATTTTTCTTTTACTATTGATATTTAGTTATATAAAAACATAGCTCCTCCTGGCCTTCCATCCATTTCTGTCACAACTACAACAATTTCATAACTATATGTCAGCGTTATCTTCAGTAACTCAATAAACAAGAATATCGGTCGGAGACCGAAGACTTATCGATCGAAACTGCGGTTTCGATTCATGACTCTATAGTGACACTGCGTGTCCCATCACTAATTAAATAATAACTCGCAAATTATACAACGTAATTCATCCAAAATCAATGGGCTTGTGGTACAAGATATGATGAATGCATGCAATTTGGAGCAGATTCAACCTTGCCTTCTTGAGATATCGCGTTCATCTAACAGACAAATAAACAGACAAATAGACATACAGACATACAGACAAATACCTCTCAACATACTCACCGATCTTAAGATCGATAAGTAAAGATTTAGTTGGCGCGTTGTATAGTATTGAAGTAATTTTTTAAACTTATATTGTGCGTCAGGTATGACTAAACATCCAATGCCGGGTGAAGTTATACCAGATCGGATAAACATCTTTGAACCCCAACATCTACATGCTCATGCTAAATTTGATGGAAGCTCATATGATTACGATATTGCTTTGGTAAGTTTATTTATAAAATATATATTTATATCTCCGGAACAATTGATTAATTTCATGGCATTTTATTTTATAGCGATTCACATTGTGATTAAAAAACAACTAAATTGAATACCAAGAGATTATTATTATTTATTACCTGAACAAAATCACTCCAATCTGCTGTTTATATTAAACGCCGTAAAATTGCGATTCACGACTTCTCAAAATAATGGTCTATTTTAATGCATTTTAAATATGTATTTCATCGGAAAGTATATGTGTTAGTTTTGGGGCAATCTGATTCATTACTCTTCTTTGAATTTGTCCAAGAGAGTTCAATGCGTTATGGCCTAAAAATTAGATGACACATAACAATGAAATTAATCTCTACGACTTGCCATAACTAAGTTGTGATCATATATTATAAAAATCATACGACAAAGAAAATATACTTGTATACTTGTAAAAACAACAACACCACAAGTCGGAGTAAGTACGCAAGTCAATGCTAGATACTACGAGAAATACTTCAAAAATTGCATTTCAGTGACAAATATGAACAAAGTAAGAAGTTACGAACGTTTGATCTATTATTCGAAAAACGTTGATTCTCAAATAAAGAATAAGTTACTTTGTTGCAAAACAAGTTTAAAGGTTTATTTTTCATGTTGTAGATTCGAATTGGAAATCGTCTTAAAGTTGTTGGAAATAAATTTGTTGTAGATTCACAGGCAAGTTCTGGATCCTTAACATTTACTCGGTATATTCGTCCTGTCTGTCTTCCCTGCATGAAAGGACACCCGTTTTCTCCAGTTAATATTCTGGAAAGATATGATACAAATCTCTGCAGTCGAAACAGTGAGCAGTAAATTTTTTTATAAAAAGTAGCGAAGTAGCAAAATTAAATTCTTATAATTTACTTTAATAATAATCATAGAAAAGCAAACTGATTTAGCTTCACGTAATAAATTTGTAAAAAATCTTTTATAATTACGCATTGAATTGAATTTTTTGGTAAAAGGATATTACACTTATTTCGTTCAAAAATTTTTTGTGAGTTCCAAGGGGTTCGTTTTTTTATTTTTTTTTTATCAATTCTTTATTATGATGTCATAGAAAAGTGCGCACTTTATGGCTGTTACGCATTTGCATTAGTCTTGTATATACAGTGATGAGCTGTAGCCGGAACGCACCGGAACGGCGTTCCGGTTGTTAGACAATTTATGGCATTTGCGTTCCGGTTGTTGAAATAAAATTATGTCATAGAAAGTCTAGTTCTATTACATCTTGTAAACTTACTTATTAGCTTACGCATTGTTACGCCATAACTTTTTTTACATTACAGCAGACAAATATTTAGTGCACAGCAATAACGTGTAATGGATGTTTCGCCGACCTCTGACCCCGTGAAATTTCATCCTATACCTTTCTAATAAACACATTAGTATTGAATTGGTATAAATATTCTTGTAATTTTGAACAGACATATGCCAGATAATTTCTTTATATTTCATTATAGTCCTTCGGCTCTATCTTAGGACAGACAAAAATTTGTGGTAGCGTCCGCGTCATGTTGTAAATATATATTACATTTTCACAAATTTGCTGCGTTCCGGTTATTACGATTTTCCCAGCTCATCAATGTGTATATACATTGTGGTACGTGGTTACTACTCTGACAGATTGCATACAAGTTTTGGCTTTCCTATGTATATCAATATATATAAGCATCGCTCTCTTGTTTTGCAAACAGTACGAGGAAACAATCCAAACATTCCCGTGAGAGCTGGTGATGAAACAATGGTAACTGGTTTTGGATGGAAACGAAGTTCTGGATTTGTACATTGGGATAAACCAAAAGTGATGCAGGAAGGACGTTTAAAAGTACAGAAAGACGAAAAGTAAATTTTACACATAATGTTCATATTTGGTAATTGGGTCGCCGTAGTTTTGATAAGTTAAAATTTTGAACATTAGTGAATATTCAGGACAATTTTGAATTTTGCTCGTCGCGGCTTACTCATCTCAAAAACTTGTCATATTTAATACAAATATTTTTGTTCAGTCGACATTTGATCCCGATTGATCTATATATTAATACAATACCGGACTTTCTTACTTGTATAGTATTTCTTCCCAAAAGTATGATCATTCCTCAATACAGTCATTTGTATGTCTATCATTGGTAGTCTTCCCACATCAATCAAAATCGTATAAATAACTGCATTTATAACAGATGCATCAACAGTGTGAAATTAATGCAAAAAGAAGACAAAAGCGCAAGATACACAGATCGCATGATTTGCGCAAAAAGTGCTGATAAATCCAAAAACATTGATGCTTGCGAAGGAGACAGTGGAGGACCACTTGTGAAACGGGTGTGAGATATTATTTGAAGTACTAGGTTATAGCAAAAGTTATATTATGACAGTAGATTTTCCGATATTTAATATGCTGCTAGTTATATATATAAATATATATGAAGAAAGCAAAGCTCAAATATATACGAACGCAAAGGTAAAACCTCTTTCTTCCCTCATCATCGATTGGCGACATGTTCACAATGAAAAAAAGTCAGTAAAACGATTCATATTTACAATTCTTGTCTGCTTGCGTAATGTTGAAAAATACTTTATTTTCTTCTCATCAATCATTCAATACAGTTTGGAATTCAGCATTCAAGATATTGGATGCAAGTTGGGATAGTTAGTTGGGGATGGGGATGCGGTAATGAACATCCTGGATTCTATACTTCTCTCTCGTCGGTTATGGATTGGGTTTGGTCCGTCCTAAATAAAACAAAAACAGGTATTAATTGTGTGTAGTTTCCAATACATTCTGTTATATTTGTTTGTGTCATAAATTACCTTTATGCACTTGATAGCCGTTGCTGAATAATCATAACACATACCGAATATATATAGAGGTATTAGATACTGAAAATATTGTTAAATACTAATGAAATATAAGTTTTGCACTATTTTATTTCGTAACTTGTCTGATATATTTAGCCAAAGGCTTTTTAACTTGGTTTAACAATGTAAGAAGCAACCAACTCTAAATAAACTCAGTATTGTGAAAAGTTTCAAAAAAAACATCAATAGCATCGAGTCACAACTCGAGATCTATAGTATTCATATAGAATAATTAAAACAAAGAAGAATCAGAATAGTTGCAAAAATATTTTACAAATATTCGTAAAAAATACCAGTTATTATTGTCGATACCTTTCGGAAAACATAGATAGTTGTTCAAAACCTTCTGCCTACGAACATTCAAGCTCAATTGCAAGGAAAGAAGTTTATCGAGTGGGTGAAGTAATTACGTTTTCCTGTAATCAAGGTCAGCATAAAAGCATTCATCTCTAATTTCTTCTATTGGGCAGAGGCGCTGGGATACATTAAAGTGTATAATTGCTTCTATGATAGATATTTGGTATTGTATTCGACAAAGCCGTTGCGATCTTCAAAGTCGGTTTGTTAGTTCTGGTTTGGTATTTATACCGTTGACTTATTTTGGATTACTAGACTTCCAACAACAAGTGTACTTTAAATTTGTTAACTCAATTGAGATTTGGTGTAATTATTTTGAAACACACTTCAATAAACATTATGAAGAAATTTTATGGGTGTCACTAGCTCTATTTGTATACAAAAACATTTTTTGAGTAGTTAATGTTAGTGTTCTCTTGGAAGAATCAACCCATCGCGTTTCAAACTTTTAACAAGAGCTAGAAATTTGGCTTTATCATTACTGCAGTGTGGAGGCTTCGATCAATGCAGTTCCATTAAAAATGACAAAATATTTATTTAATTTTGTTTCAGGCTATGCCATGTCGGGCAACCCAGATATAACTTGCCAGTCAGACTTAACATGGTCATTACCTCAATTTTTGTGTACTGTTGTTAATTGTGGACAACCGCATATACCAAGAAATGGATATATAAAAGGAGAAAGTTATTTGTCAGGAGATTGGGTTGAGTATTATTGTGATCAAGGTATGGTATTAATATTGTCCAACTCGATGTTTAAATTCGTTTTGAATTTTAGCTTAATCACTTTTTCGACAACCGCATGTACCAATGGTATGATGCAATGATTCAATCATAAACACGTAGACAACATTTTGGTTTCGCACATATATAATTGCGTTAGGGTTTTAAGTGTATTTCGTTATCTGTTATTTGGATCAACTCGATTGTTTAACTTTACAATATACGAATATTTGGCATTGTAATCTATTAATTCTATTGTGTGTTTATTGAGCTATGAAGACGTCAGTGGATTTACGTAAAGTACTGGTGTAAGGACACGTAGAGTGCGGACCCACTTTTTCAATACAGCTATACCACTACAATCAGATTAAACTTTTACTCTGTATAAACAAAGCACATATCTATCACGTCTATCACAATAGACAATCCATACTAATGTTTTTTTCCAATTACCTTGTCAATTTTTATCTTCCCAAGCAAGGAATATATTTACTTTGAAGTGATGACACTTGTTATACATTAGTCATGTTTGGCCATCTCTGAATTTGACGCAGTTATCACCACTTATAAAAACTAAAAACATCTTGACGGGTCTATTGAATTGATTCGAGTATTTGTGTGTTACAAATTGACCACATGACGGTTGCCCAAGTGCTCTTAACTTTACTAAGAAGCTCCGAGGGTTTCCAGATAGAAGGGAAATATCTCCATTTCCGATATACAATGGTGCTCTTAAATATTAAGAATTTCGCTTTACCGTTTCGAATGCAACTTATCGACGACGTTGTATGTCTTCCGGTGCGTGGTCAGGAGAATCCATCAACTGTGAGTCAGGTAACATATGTATTTTTATGACATAGTACCAATTAGGTATTTGTTTGTTTGTTTGTTTGTTTGTTTGTTTGTTTGTTTGTTTGTTTGTTTGTTTGTTTGTTTGTTTGTTTGTTTGTTTGTTTGTTTGTTTGTTTGTTTGTTTGTTTGTTTGTTTGTTTGTTTGTTTGTTTGTTTGTTTGTTTGTTTGTTTGTTTGTTTGTTTGTTTGTTTGTTTGTTTGTTTGTTTGTTTGTTAGATACACGCGATATCTTACGAAAGCGAGGTTGAATCTGCTCCGAATTTTGCATGTTCATTCATCATAGTTCGAAACAGAAGTCTATTGATTTTCGATGAATTATGTCGTATAATTAACGAGTTATTATTTAATTAGTGATGCGACACACGGTGTCACTATGGAGTAAGAGCGCTGTTTCGGGGATCCCCTAACCTCCGATCTATAAGTCTTCGGTCTCCGACCGATATTCTCGTTTTAGTTTTGTTAGAATTATAGCGATATTGAAATTTTAAAAATAATCTATACAGATAGATAATAAAGAAATTGCACCGGGGAGTAATACTATTTATATTTATTTGTATTTTAGAAGTTTTGTGCCCGTTACCAAGTATAATATCTGGAACAATTAAAGGTTCAGAACCGTTCAAAGTGGGATCGATTGTATTTTTTGTGTGCAACGATGGGTACAAAATATCAGGAAATTCTTTATTAACTTGCTCTGAGAATGGGTTGTGGAATCCTCCTCCACCTAAATGCACAAGTACGATATATATGCAACATATATATATATATATATATGATGAGCTGAAACGAAGAATATTCAATAATATTTGCTAAATAATATTATGAAATATTCATAACCAATATAAGTTATTACAAAACATAAACCTCAAATAAAAAATTCTGAAAGACCACACTACATAGTTTAATAAAATTGGAAATTGTCTCATCTCTATGGACTCAGACTTTGGCTCCCAAGCCGGAAATGCTTGGTATTAATTTCCAATCATGACTCAATGTCAATCATTGTATGCTTTGAGCTCTTTCTATACCCTATATCATATTTGCAATCATCTCTCATTATTTTATTATAGTTAGATTAAATTTAAATTATAATAAAGTACATTTGCCTTTTCAGTTGACGTTAACTGTGACTTTGATAAATCCGACAGGAAACTCTGTGGATACACGAACGAAGGTGATGTTGAATGGAAAAGAGATTTTGAATCAGATTCAAGATTAGGTCTACCTAGTAAGTGTTATGTTTTTTCAAAACACTTTATACTAAAAAATTAGTATTTTTTATAGAAGTTTTAGAAATTTAAAGCCCCAGACATCTCTGTTATTGATTTATATTTTATCGATTCAAGCTTTTACATTGCAATATTATTATACTACCATACATTTTATACACTAGACAAAATTTGAATTGAACATATCGGGCATTAATTCTGAACTGCGCGTAACAAGCAATTCATTTTTAAAATCAATTTGCACAATAACAGCCTTATAGGCAGGGCTGCCATCGTTATGAACCCAAAAATAAGGACACCAGGAAAACATAATAATAAGGTAACAAAGAACGAAACGTAAATAAACAAAATGTATTCATGCCAGTGCAACCGGTGCCACTGCAGCCCGGTTATAAAATATCTTTTCTAGCATATCAATCATTCGAAGTGATCAATCTAAGTTCCCGGTAAATAAACCTCTGCCCCCAACAATTAAACAAAAATAAGGACACGTGTCTAAATTGAGACGTTTCTTGGAAAAAAGGTCAAAAGTAATTTCTAGGACAGACAAACCTTCAAAATAAGGACAAATCTTATAAATAATAGCGTTATGGCAGATTGAATAATTCATCTTCAAAATTTTCCATTCGTGATTTAATGTTTATAAAGTGAAATAGTATTTTCACTGCCTCGTGTTTCGTATTATAGAAAGTGAATGAGTATGGAGTTTTTGGAACAAAATTTTGGAACATTAGGCAAAAGGGTGACTATCTAAGAGTTTATAACTTTTTCTAATTTATGGTTTTCACACATCAGGTTATATCATGACGTTTCCACCCCAGTCAAGTTCTTCAAAGAATGCAATATTACGTTCTCCAATCATTCCCAGCAAAGTAACGCATTGTCTTCAATTTTACTATATGGTACAAAATCAATTAAAATCCAATAACGACGTTTACGTTGGATTGAATGGTGAAAGGTAATCGTAACTGGGCATATTAAACTCAAATTATAATAATCGCAGACTTAACAGATGACTCGGTTTATGTCTCAAGTCTGATCAAATAATATTGAGAAGCAAGTTGATATTGTAATTTACAATGCGATGTCATTCACATAATAATGCATTGCAACTTTTTGAATTTGACAGTGTCGAAGGAATCGCACCTGAAGAAATTATTGTTCCGACAAATCGTTGGGTCGGTTTTCAAAAATCCCTAACACCTAATGAAGAAAATAAGATTGTATTCGAAATAATTGCGAAGGGAAATATAGGATTCAGTATGGATGATATAGAACTCGTTAAAGAAGAATGTGGTACACAAACACTTTTCATTATTGAGTTTTAGCGTCTACTATATCCATAAAAATAATGGGTGCTAATATATATATCAAGTGCATTAATTATAAAGTTTGCTCCATAGTATCTGAAAAGAGAATCAAAATCGAAATTGCTTTAAGTCGGTTTTCCGTGGAATTACAAAAAAGCAAACAAGCTCCGTTGCTATTTATTAACTAACACATTTTACGTTTGTGACGTTGTACGTTTTTTCAAATACACGTTGCTTAGTGTTAAATCACAATAGCAAATGTTTAACCAAAAATAAAACCAAAATATTTTGGCAACATAAATCATGTTTTTTTCACTGGTTCAGTCAGTCCATGTGAAAACGAAAATCCTTGCATGAATGATGGGCAGTGCATCGATGAAATTAAGGAATCCTATTGCTCATGCACACAATTTTATAAAGGACGAAGATGCGAGAAAGGTTAGTGGACGATTTTATACACATGACTGTTCATATAATATAGCTTTTAAAAGAAAACATGTAGCAATTGTGCAGAAAGTAAATTTGTATATTCACTACTACTATTTTAAGTAACGCTGGAAGCGTTTAACTATGTTAGCGAAATACCTATATTTAATTCAAGTTCATCATCTTGTTTTGGCATAGTACAAAACGCTTTTTTTGAAACCCTAATAGTTCTACTGATAGAGTATTTTGACCACGCCTCTCACCTCATTTTCCACCATAATCGTTCCAGCGATATGCCGAAGCATTTATCCAATTTTCGAATAAGAATCATATTTTCAAATATATTTTTTTTTTCAGAAATAGTTTGTTCAAAACCGTGGTCTTTCCCGCATGGAACTATCAAAGCTCCTGCAAAAATTCGATATGGTGCAACAATATCATACTTATGTAATGCTGGTTACAGAACAAGCGGGAATTCCCGAGCGACATGTACTGAAAAGGGACTTTCATGGTCACCACCTGAATGTATAAGTGGGTTCAGTAAGCATAATGGCACAATTGTGTTTCAGCATCCCATATTGAAAATATTTCAGCGTCCTATTCTTTTTTACACATGCCAAAGATAACATGTGTTCGTTATCAAAAATCCAAAATTTAACTGAGCAAGTTCAAAATCATATGAAAAAAAGAAAGTCATATTAGTTTTATAAAAAAAATTATGTATATTTAACAAAAATTAAATTAAAATCAATTGAATTAGAAATAAAATAAAGATTAGATAAAGAGAGCAGTATTAAATGTTTTCAACAACCACAATAATACTTTGTCAAATCAACATTTAAGAACTCAATGATGCTGGAATGCTAATTGCAATTCTATGATCATGAATGTTTAAATAAAAACGAACAAAGAAGCAAAATATAAAAAAGTAAAATTTTCGAAAACGCAATAATTGCTATGAACAATCAATTTCTGATCATGAATCTTGCTTATTATTTTGAATAGGAAAGCGTGAATAATGAGAAAACGGCCCAGAACGTGCAGCCATAGCCAAATTCGTCCAATGTATCAAGTTGCATTGATTTGTCTGAAGACAAATGAAATATGTATAGAAT
This sequence comes from Styela clava, assembly GCF_964204865.1. NCBI lineage: Eukaryota > Metazoa > Chordata > Ascidiacea > Stolidobranchia > Styelidae > Styela > Styela clava. The sequence goes on from NC_135254.1 coordinate 10,352,130, forward strand.
GTCCTAAATTCATATTACAATGAATCAATAATTTACTTTAAGAAATTCCTCAGCGGACGAAAAATTGTTCAGAAGGTTACAAAGAACTGGTTGACTCTTGCTATCGTGAATACTCTGGTCCTAAAAATTACGAAGGAGCAAAAAAAGTATGCGAAAATGATGGAGGCCATTTAGCAAATGTGCAGAGCAAACGGGTAAATGATTTTTTATGGGACAATACATGGGGAAACTACGCAAACTTCTGGATTGGCTTGCACAATGTTGATTCTAATATGCTCTGGTCAAATGGAGAGAAGTTTGAACGAGGACGCGGAGTTGATTTCGATCTTAGCGCAGCTACAAGTAACAATTGCGGAAATTATTATTTCCGTTTCCAGACTTGGCAAATTCGCTTTGATGACTGCAGCGAAAAGTCGAGATTCATTTGTGAAAAATGGAAAGAAAATGTAAACAATTATGTTGTTGAAACATCAAAGGATAATTATTTACAAAAAATTGAAGGGGTATATAAACCTGTGTCCGGACTTCTAACATTTGAAGAAAAACGCCAGATATACAGGAAAGAAAATGATTTCGATATGTATCTGTTCTATGAATATCATTCAGGTGAAATTTAAAGAATACATATCTAATTGAAAGCGTTTGGAATTAATGTCGGTATATAATATCAGAAACATAATTCAATGAGATTATGGTCAAAATATATACAATATCCATTAGGTAATTTAAAAAGGAGTGTATCAGAAGATATGGTAAAAGGTACAATAAAAAGTACTCCCAAATTATGTGAACTAAGATGGCGGACACCAGATCGTAGTATGTGTAACAGGTTAGCGTTAGGCCATAATATATTCCAATTTTCCTACTTTAGTTTTGTTGTGAGTTCAGGGACTCTCCAAGTGACTCCCGTATTATTTGTACCTGAAATTATCTCCTAACCTTAACCTGGTACATATACTACGTTACGGTGTCCGTTATCTTGGTTCACATACTTCGGGAGTACCCAATAAAAACATACATGATCACACTTTGAAAGAGAGAAGTATTTTCATGCTTGTCGATATGAATTCATCAAGCAATATGAATATGAACAGAAATATTTATAAAAATATAAAATGTAGTATTTTTTTACCAGGGCTCCACAAGCGAAATTGGTTCATTGGCGGGTATAGTATTCCGCTGGGTAAACCGTCACACCAGTACGAAGTACGTACATATTCAAACGTGATAGAACCGAATGAGATAAAAACTAAATGGAAAGATCCTGATGGACGCTCAATTGATATCACGATATATAAACATGGTATATGTTTATTGATTTTTATCACACTAAACGGTTTAGTCCCAGAAGACGGTTCTCTTTGTCGTAAATAGGTGGTGGTTACCACATTCACATAGAGGATTAAAAATAATGATTTTATCTAAGAATAAGACCGCCAAAATGGTTCAATATTTATTTGGTTTTGTCAGTAATTATTAACCGAGAGAAAAACTACTCACTCTTAGAAATGTTCGGAAAGATTTACAATCATTTAATGAATAAAAAGTAAAAACATGGTGTCGGTAAACCGATTCACCGAAAAACCTTTTTTTAATTTTAACGACAATCTTTTTTGTTTCCTAGTTTCTGGTGCAAAGTGTCCTAACATTCCAAGGTTACGAAATGGACAAATTACCGTTATACCTACAGGGGCTTCTCCACCGTATGAACCTGGTACGTCCATACGTTTTTCTTGTAACCAATCATACAAACTCGACGGACCTTTCATGATAGAATGTCGAAGAAATGGTCAGTGGTCTGAAAAACCAGGAATATGCAAAGGTAATCAGTGCAAATGTTTTAATACTTTTTCTCATTTGTAAACAAAAAACGTGACAATGTGTAATGAAATGTATATTCTCGTACAGCAATATATATATACTGTAATACCTATGGGCAAATTTCTAATTAATTCATTTTATTTTTAGGATTCGCCTTTAAACGTGCATACATTTCGAAAAATTAAGTCAGTACAATCTCAGTATATTGTAAAATCATTGACACAAACGAATATTTATTATATAAATATCGACTTTTTTCATTGAGAAATAGGTATATCCAATCTATCAGAATAATTTCAACAATTTTATTCCAACTGGTTTAACAGAAGTCGGATGTCTTTTGTTCACCATCGATATGGAAGATGAAGTTTATGTGAAAAATCATCAAGACAGTGACACTATAGAAGTTGAACCAGGAGATCGTCTTGTACTAAAATGCAAAAACTCTCCTAAGACAGTAACAATACGATGCAAGGGAAAACTGAGATGGGAGCCTGCATACGAATCTGTAACATGTTCATGAATTTTTTTGTTTGGGTTCTTCTTAAACAAATCATCATATTCATTATTATTCATCATATTTCTTCTCATTCTTGAAGAGTTTTAAGCTGACTCAGACAAATATGCGTCAAGGTTTTCGATCAAATGAATAGAGAGAAAATACTTGAACGCCTCACGTTAAAGTTTAAAGCCCCAGATCCGTCATCTTTATTGATCCTCATTAGAAAAAAAGGGAAACTTTGGTAGTTTTTCCACAGATTCTTTTGTTTTTATAACCTTTGACAACTTCATTGAGTAGGTGGCAGTGTGAAAAATACTATGCCGAAAATAAATTCTTAAATAGATTTCTTTTATTTGAGAATAATTGCACTATTCCAATTGTGCTCGTGAAACCCTCAGGGGTGGTGACTCTTCAATGACCCACAGATCACAGGCTGGGGCTAATGGGCCAAGGCTCTTCGTCACGACCCAGTTATTTCTTTACTTATATTACCGGAGCTTAGAATGAAACTAATATATTACGATTATTGGATATAATTAGCTCACGTCTCTTTATCTTTTTTTTCTCTTTAGTTTTTTGAATAGCTAAATGTTTTAACAAAGCCAAAACTAGCCAAATTAGAGTAAAATTGATATTATTTGTTATAATCCGAACTCTATTTTGTCTAATTTATTTTGTAGTCGTTTTGCTGGCGAGTAACCGTTTTGCCGGCGAGGGGGTAATAGAAATTTTAGCAAATTCTCCAAATTAGAAAATGGAAGATATTTCATTTGACATTTTTGATACCAAGCATACTTGCAAATACAAATGAGTTGATTGGCTGTGTATGCAAATCACCTAATTGCCTATATATTCGCTATAGTTAACTGTATATGCATCTTCTGAGCTATATGTACGTTTGTAACCATATCTCTATTTACATGATCTTTTAAAGTTAAACTATGACGATCTTCCCAATGTCTAGAAAATGTCGTCTCCCACTTGCCCCCCTTGTCCCACGTATTCCACTCGTCTGACGTGTCCCACATTTACCACTTGTCCCACATGTCCCACTCATCTCACTTGTCCCAGGTGTTTCAATTGTCCCACTTTTCCAACTTGTCTCACTTGTCACAGTTGTGCCACGTGTCCCACTTGTCCCACGTGTCCCACTTGTCCCACGTGTTCCACTTGGCATTTATGAAATTCGTGGGATTGAATTTTGACAGAATCGTCGATTATTTTCGTCAGCGTGTCGTGATATTTAAGCCTTGAACACCTTAGCCTGACGATGACAATTCATTTTATTGACTCGCACAGAATTGTGAATCCAGTAAGAGATATTATAAATTCACCGGCAAGACAAAGACAAATAAAGGAGTTAATCCGCGGCGAAAAGTTTTTTTGATTGAAAAGCGACAGAACAAAATACTAAAATTAAAACCGAAAACAATATAAGTTTTGTTGTAAGAAGCCCGTGACAGATTAAAAAACGCCCTCTTAGTCATTGTTAATCGCAAAACGACTTAAAAATAAAAACTTGACATAAAATATAAAAAAAAATGGCATAAAATAGTAAAAGCAATCGATGCTTGAAATAAGTTTACAATTATCTTGGCAGGCGAAATATGAAGTATTACTGTTACATAGAAAATCGGGAAGAGAAAATCCAACAGAATGATAAGAATCACATTAAATAATATGGTAGCATTCATGCCAAATGGGACAATGATTTCTTGGTCGGGTAGATAATTTCAACATCTGCTCAGGACTGACTTTTGCCTACTATATTAATCTACGAACTACCGGAATTATTCTCCTATTGCTCTAAGTTTACAAAAAAAGAACGAAAATCAGAGAAAATATGAGAAATACCACACAAAGAACTCGAAAAGTGAAAAACAAAAATGCAAAAAATGAATTAGCATACTATATGGCATGTTCAAAGTACTAGTATACAACAAAACGCAAAATCTGCACAAGTCAAAAAATTTATTATGCTGCAAAAACTTTATCAATATACTAGATTTATACAGATTGTATTATTTTGTAACATATACAATAATATGTTTTAGGTTGCTACAAAAACGTCATATTAATTTCAAAAAATCAAATATCCAACAATAACTTATTTAATGAATGACTGCGAGATTGTTTGGCTTACATTCGCCTTCTTTGACCTTTCTTTTTTCCCTCATTTAGGGGTGGTATATTTATAAAAAGTTGTTCATTGATCGATTCACAGACTTTTTCCGATGTATTTATTCAAGGATTCAGTATGCTGTTTACTTTGGTTAGAAGACATTTTTGACCAGTTATGGCGCTCCAGAGAAAACGCGCTTTTAAAATTGGATTACAAATCATATGACCGGTTCCAACGAATGCTTTTCGGACAACAGTATAGGGGTGAGCAAACCAATTCACCCAGAATTAGATCAGATTTATTAGATCAGGAAGTTTCGTCTGCTGCCATTCCGCTGTTCTTTTAATTGCATGATAAGTGACTCACAATTGTTGTTCGTCCAGCCGCGACCAATGTTATTTTTGTATTTCCATACCTTGTTCTTTTAATAGCGGTGGGAAGCGACTTTGCAAGTATGAAAGCGTACCTGGCCAATGGGTTCCAAATAATTTAACAATTCAGTTTCGGAGAAATCGTATTAGCATTGGTCTCAGGCGCAGCTTTTTGAAAACGGTTGCTGTTAAAAATGTTTTACCTAGATTATAAGTTATATCTGCCCCCAGAACATTTGATCCATACAAACAGCATTTTCTAATATCCAGTAGTTGATTTGATGTAAAAAATATAACGTTAACAGGATGAGAACCCAAAAAACTATTTATTTTTTTGTATCAAAGAATCGGATATTGAAATATTCAACACCCCCAACACCCAATATTCAACACCCACTTCGTCTGCATAATTTTTGGCATGACTGCTGCAAGATTTAGAACTGTATTTTGAATTAGGTATCTGAGACAAATTTGTCGGGGTATCTATTAAACTTGCATTCTTGTTTTGAAGGTGGGTATAAATGTTTTTTGCGCTTTCATATGGAGCCCGCTGCTGAATTGTTTCCAACGTTTGCAAAGACGTTAACGTATTTCTGGCGTTTTATCTTGAGCATTTACGTGTGGTGAAACATCTCAAAAACTTCGTTTGTACTCAATAAGTGCTACTGGAGGGTACGTATTCATGTTAGAAGATTCTATCCAAGTAACACGACGTGAATAATCGGTAGAAGTCTTGCTATCAGAATAATATCTCACCAATTTTAATTAAAATAGAATCCACACATGGCTTGGGAGATATTGGCTCGAAAACTTTTTGCTTTCCATTTTTTATTCTATTACAAAATTTGCCTTTTTTATAATACACAATTTTCAATTTTTCACCGCCTTGATAATATGTTGTCGTAAAATTTGTATAAGACCATGTTACGCAATCATCAACAAAATTTATTTTATATCTATTTTGAACTTTAGTTACGTTTGTGCTATTATCCTTCAAAAAATACAGATCTGACTTTGGCCCTTGGGGCATTGTAAACATACTTTGATTGAAATTTTTACCTTCAAAATATTAATGCAGTCTTGCAAAGCTAGAAAATCTTCATACCGAAGAGGAATTTCATATTTGTACTCATTCAATGTCTCCTCTTTTTCCATTTCTGCCGTTTTATGATTCATCCCCGGTTGCACCTTTTCCTCTGCTCTTGTGGGAGAAGATTGCGTACCCGACAAATTAGGACCGTGAGCCATGGGTCGATAACATGTGGACAATTTTATAGAATTCACTTGTCCCACCATTCCTAATTTCTTGGCGTTGACATCCGAAATTTGAAAAAACAGTAGAATCGTTCACTATAGAAAGTATGTTAGGGTTATGTTCATGAATATTCTGAGTAATACCGCTTTTTGTATTATTGTGTGGAGACTGAAAAACTTCTCCAAATTTTGCAGATTTTTTTTGTCATTGGCAAACTTATTTACAATTTTATGACATGTGGGCCCGGTCGATTGTATCACTTTCTCCGTCGCCGAATATAGGCGTGTCGATATCGGATCGGTATCGGAATATCGGCGATAAATGCGGTATCGGTATATCTCCAATGTATGTATCACCCTTAAAAAACTTGAATTAATAAATATTTTTATAAACAGTTCAAGTAGGACATGGGACACGTGGGACACGTGGAACAAGTGGGACATGGGGGCAAGTGGGACATGTGGAACGAGTGGGATTAGTGTGACAAGTGGGACACGTGGTACAAGGGGGACACGTGAGACAAGTAGGATACGATATTTTTAAGAAACCCGCGACCTTGTCTTTTAATCAGTATTGATGTCAGTGTTCACATAGCTTACAGCAGGGGTGTGCGAAATGCGGCCCGCGGGCCCGCAAAGAAAAATTGTGAAATAAGGAGAAAAACCAATTTTGAATGGTGTGCCCGCGAAACGAGTTTTGAGTTTAATTAATCTGGTAGGTGCGAAGCAATTTCAATCTCTTTGCGTCGCAAAGTCTATATCAGTACAAGAGAGTTATTGTCACATTAGCAAAATCCTATTGCAAAATACACAATCTAATAAAAACGCGTTTCTCCCTTAATTCGTTTAAAAGTCGGCGTGACAATAAATTTGAAAAGCAGTCTTTAGAAAATTCTTTACATAAAGGACGCATTTACCTCTAAATTTCCTAATTCGTTCTAAATCCCCACAAAACTCGAACATAATATTTTTATAAATTGTAATAAAGGTTAAATCCGGACCAAATACATGTTAGTATTAGATTACTGCATGATAAATAGAAAAGGTACATATGGCAAGAATAACAGAGGAATACCGAATAAAACTATACGAACGATATACATTTGTTGTTTGCCGGTTAGGCTAAACGATGACCGCGGACAGTGGGAGGACGGTGACCGGAGGAAGTGGAAGAGGCGACAAACGTTGATAGTTCAGAGATAATGTAATTTAAATAATGAGCAACATACACATGAAATCCGAAATTTTCAATTTGTTACTAAACTGTCTTCCCTATAATTTTGCTAGCAACAGATTGTACGTACCCACGGGAAACAAACGGGTCAATGGGACGGTTGCCTTCGACTACAATAAAAAATAAAATAATTGTGAAATGATTTAAGTTAAAACATATAGGGCGTTGCTAGGATATGTGCGCCATATTCGGTATTCATATAAACAGGAAAAACAACACTCGAAGATCGCGATATTAGAATATTAAAATCGAATTGAATTGGACAACTCTTTTTCAAGCACTACAATAAATTAACCTAATAAAACAAATATCATTACACGCGTTTACGAGTTTTCAAGTTTACGGTTTTCGGCCTTTCGTATGTGGAAAATTTAACGTTAGCGGAAGCAATATTTTTTGGGGAAGAATTTTGGTAAGTATATGTCTCGAATAATATGTCTCGTAGTTGTTTCATATATATCAAACGAGGCTCGAAGTCATATATACGTCAAATGAAATGTTGAGTTTGCAAATTCCGTAGATACAATTGTGAATATCGCGGTAACTTTTTTAGCCCTGATAATGAATGTGGTATTGTTTTGTTGACACATAACACAAGAAAACGATCAAATTGAAAATAATTTTCTATTATTTGTGCTTGACCTTCTACCAAATGCAATAACACTCAAGTACAAGGTTGTCCCTTTACAAATATTTGGAAATAAGGTTGCATATGTAAACTTATATTGTATACGCGCATTAACGTCATCTTGCGGAAGAGTACTCTAGCATTCGCTTTTAGAAAGCCATGAGTGACGTTCTAAGGCCTAATGGTTGACAATAATGAAAAAATCCGAGAGAGACCATACAAAATGGCCCCAGGAAACTAGACTGGACTGGGTTTAACATAATAATAAAAATAATTATATATCATATTTTTGTCCTTAATTTGATTTTCATGGCTAATAACCCTTTAGTAGCTTACCACCAAATATAATATACCAAAAATAGTTTTGTGCCTAAGGCCTATTAGGTCTATTTTGACATACAAACAGATTAAGACGAGACTTGTTTTGTTATGGTCGAAAGTTTTGAGCTTCTTTTATATTCTGATAGATATCGGGATGCAAAAATAATATTGATTCCTTTATGTTATATATATAACAAATATAAATTGGATATCGTTTCTGAAAATACGGGAATACAGATATTTTTAGAATTTTTGTATATCTAGTTTTGATTCGATTAGGACGTAAAAATATATGTTTTTCTAGTTGAGATATGTCGTGACGAAACTAAACTGTGAAAATTTACCTTGTAGATGATTTGTCGCTATTTTAATTTGCGTTAGCCTGAAGCTATTTCATATTAATTCTATGACAAGGTTGTGAATAAGCAGATGACAAGAAATGATTATATGAGTATTGTAAAATTTGGTTTTTGACAAAAACTAATGACGATTATTACGTTAAAAAATTCTTTCAAATGTTACCAGGTTTTATCAGTTTGTTGAATTTTGCAATAAAATACAGCACGGGTTTTCTTGTTCTTCAATGTTTTATTGATCGAGGGATATAGTCCTATACCTACATCGCTTTTAATCATTGACAGAAATACGTGATCATTTTTTTTTTTCATTAAACATGCTCGCATATATTACAGCATTGTACTAATAACCTAACTAGTTAGTTAGTTTTTAATGATTTTATTGGATAGATTGTACAATGATGGAAAAGAAGAGATCGTATTGGTTCATTTGTATAATTTTGGTTTCATGGTTTTATAATGTTGTTGCTGAAGGTCTGTAATTGTGCTGTTTTGAAAATATATAATTGCAATAATTACTTCAATTCTACTATAAGTTTCAGGACGAAATTTATTTGGTACAATTCAGATATCGATTCAGTTTAACGGGTTTTCTCAGTTTTTGAAATATGAACTTCTCCACTAAGCAATCAGGACATTTTTTGTTTTCCAAAATTGGAATATATTTTACAAAATTGAATTGCATTCTATGCATATTATTTTTTTTTGTCTTAGTGAAATATTGACCAACGTTATATTGAATATAAAATTATAGTAGCTCTGAATCTACCGCTGGATAGTTGTATTTTTGAAATGTAAGATATATGAAAAAATTTCCACAGATGTTTGACATTATTTGATACAAATCTAAGTAATGCTTACTTTTACAACAGTAATATTTTTAAACTTTGTAGATAAATATTGTGAAGCGATCGAGAAGTTGCAATACGGAGATATCATAACATCTAAGCCACTTCCATATACAGTTGGAACAATACTTACATACAAATGCGACAGAGGTTATAGAATTCAAGGCAAACCTACTGTAACATGCCTGGAAGATAGAAAATGGTCGGATCCCGCACCATATTGCATAGGTAGTTTTATTTACTAATTTATCAACAATCTTCAATCATTTATAACTTGATAATTGTATTACAAGCGCTGTCATGCAAGCGAGATTTGTCAATGGTTGAGGCAGAAAGAAAATGTCGAAAACCGTGTCAAAATGATGCTGATTGTAAAGGAGGAAACAAGAGATGCGTTTGTGATGACTGGTGCGGAAAGTCATGCTTCAATCCAAGTGAGTTACTATACCAAACCTCAACAATCACACCGACTCAATGTAACAATATTAGCAACACTTATTATTAGATCTCAAATAACAGTTTATTCGATGATAGGGAACGATATTTGTTCGAAGTCTTAACTAAGTAAATGTTTCATCAATTATGCAATCCTGAATCTTTCACGCATCTGTACAGTCGTAGGCAACAACATTTATAGAGGTTTCAATAAAAAATATCGCACATACATAACAACATAGATTTTCCATTCATGAAGTTACAATTGACAGACGAATTTAACAATTACACACAACAAAATATATAATAACTTGCCTACTCATAAATTTGCAATACCAGGTGCCCCGTGCCCGGCTCTGTTACACCCTGAAAATGGTTACATAATTGGCAAGGTTTTTGTATATGGAAGAACAGTAACATACGGTTGTGATCAAGGATTTGTTCTTACTGGACCTTCAACAAGAAAATGCCGTTCCAACCGAAAATGGTCTGGATACGTACCCAGATGCATAGGTGGGAAAAATAAATGTGATGGTCATTTGATCTTTGACTTAACCTACAATATTAAAGCAGTTAAATATTTTAAAATTTTTATTTCAAAATATCTGTCTTCATGATTCAATATTTTAGTTTGTTCAATATTTTACGTGATGCCTCTAAACGCAATGGATTAATGTAATTTTTGGCACCGCTCTACCTAAATAGATTTTTAGACAACTTTGCAATAACTATGGTAAAAAAATAGTACTAATCCCTGTTTTAACTGTTACTATTATATATATATATATATAGCACTGAGTACCTGTGGACAAACTGAGCAAAAAGAAAAGAGCATGCTATCTGGAAAAGTGATATCAGGCACAGAAGTACAAGTCGGCGCGTGGCCCTGGCAAATTTTATTATTTACCAATAAAAAACATTCTACAGCCCAGGTGAGTCACTTTCTAGTAAAATCCGAGTCGATTTTAGATTTTATTTGTATGAAAATGTTCATTTTAATTAAGACGTTCGATGACGCTAATCAAGCTTGAACAATGGGTATCTTGAGTATTTTTGGGATTATTATTATTTTAAAATTCATTTTGGAAGCTAAAACCTTGACTTTGGATTCAAAGGTTTTGCATTCATTTGTCATATATCTGGGCCATATAGCGATACACTTAATATTACCTAATCAATATACCTATAACTAAGTAATTTCGTACTCCGTGTATATAAACTTACTAACACAAAGACATAAGAGATGTGGTTCGATCCACTCTTTTTCAATCAACTCTACAACATATCATAAGAACTTCTTTCTATGCAGTCAAAGTAAATTATTTCTTTTTATACATAATTTTTTTTTTTGTAAAATATCTTTATATGCTCAAACACTACATTTATCATTTCAACAATATTCATTTTGACATTTTTATTAATCTTGGGAAAACAACCCAAATCTGAAGACCAATGTTTTTGATCTACAATAAAATATTATTATACAATAATTGCAATAGCTAATAAAATTGCTAATTTAGATTTATGACCCACATTCTGGCTTTGGAGGTGGATCAATAATAAACAACAAATGGATATTATCCGCAGCGCATGTATTTCATGAAACATTTCCGATGGGATTCATTAAAAAAGACTGGAAAAAAAGATTTTTGATTGCAGTTGGTAAATATGTTTCATTTATGATTGAATTTTAGTTATAGCTAAGTCATAGCTACTCATGCCTTCCATCCATTTGTGTCACAACTATAACAATTTTCTAACTATAATTCAACGTTATGTTATTTCCAATAACTCATTAAACTACTTAGAAAACAACTCGTTGTTAAGTATAAAAGTAAATTTCAAAACATATATTGCGTATCAGGATTGACTAAACATCCAATGCCTGGTGAAGTTATTCCAGATCGGATAAACATTTTTGAACCCCAGCATCTACATGCTCATGCTAAATTTGATGGAAGCTCATATGATTATGATATTGCGTTGGTAAGTTGGATATACGATATAAATATTTGCTATTGATTTATATCTCCGGCCTACTGGAATAATTTTAGGGCATTTCTGTTATAGTGATTCACATTGTGACAAAATACAAATAAAACGGATACCCAGAGATTATTATTAATTTCCTGGACTATATCACTCTAATCTGCTATTTATATTTTAAACCCTGTGATGTATTTCATTGGAAAATTTATGTGTGAGTTTTGGGTCAATTTAATTCATCGATCTTTTTTGAATTTGGTTCGATGTGTGACGTAAAATGTAGACGACAGATAACAGGGAAACTAATCTTTGCCATTTTTTCATAATTAAGTTGTGATCATACATTATATTTTGAAATCATATAAGAAAATAACTAAATACTTGAAAAATACCACTATAATATATAAGTCGAAATTAGTACCCAAGTGGATGGTAGATACTACTAAATACGTCAAAAATTGCATTTCAGCGAAAGATATAAACAATATGAGGAATTTCAAGAATGTTTAATTCATTATTTAAATAACGTTGATTTTCAAATAGCGAAAAAGTTTCTTTGTTGCAAAATAACTTTATTCATTTATATTTCATGTTGTAGATTCGAATTGGAAAACGTCTCAAAATTGTTGGAAATAAGTTTGTTGTAGATTCACAGACAAGTTCTGGATCCTTGACATTTACTCGGTATGTCCGTCCTGTCTGTCTTCCATGCATGAAAGGACACCCGTTTTCTCCAGTTAATATTTTGGAAAGATATGATAAAAATCTCTGCAGTCAAAACAGTGAGCAGTAAATTTTTTTGTTATAAAAAGCAGCGAAGTAGCAAAATTTATTTTTTATAATTCATTTCAACAATATTAATTGAAAAGCAAATTTGACGATTGTATCTTTTGCTAGAAGACTTATTATCTTCATTTACTTCAGAGATATTTGGGTCACTAGGGGATTCGTTTTTATTTGCGTTGACGTCATCAATGATTACGCACTGTATGGCCTGTACGCATTTGCGATAGTCTTGAAGATTGTGGTACCGGTAGCCTACTTTGACAGATTGTACACATGTTTTGGTTTTCTTATCCATATATATGTTAGCATCGCACTCTTGTTTCGCAAACAGTACGAGGAAACAATCCAAACATTCCCGTGAGACCTGGTGATGAAACAATGGTAACTGGCTTTGGATGGAAACGAAGTTCTGGATTTGTACATTGGGATAAACCAAAAGCGATGCAGGAAGGACGATTAAAAGTACAGAAAGACGAAATGTAAATTTTTCAAAAAATGTATACATTTGATATTTGGCTTGCCGTACTAAATATTGCTGGTGTACACGCAGTTTTGCTAAGATAAAATTTTGATTACAGATAAATATTCAGTATAGAGTTCGAACTTTGCTCGGCGCGGCTTACTCATCTCAAATAATATGTCATATAGAATTTAAATATTTATTCAGTCGACATTTGTAAGAAATCTTTGAAGACAAGATCAAAACCTAGCGTTCCAATCAACGAAATGTAACCCCAATTGACCTATCTCCTAATAATTAAACCGACTTTCTTTTTTGTATAATTTTCTTCCCACATTTATGATCATTTTTTTTTATAATCACATGAAACTCTCTCATTGGTAGTCTTTCAACTATGAGTGGAGAACTTACGACTTAGCATCAACCAAACTTGTATAAATGACTGCTTTTGAAACAGATGCATCAACAGCGTGAAATTAATGCAAAAAGATGACAAAAGCGCAAGATACACAGATCGCATGATTTGCGCAAAAAGTGCTGATAAATCTAAAAATATTGATGCCTGCGAAGGAGACAGTGGAGGACCACTTGTGAAACGGGTGAGCAATATAAACTGGAGGACTATATGTTATATAAAAAGTTGTTATATGACAGTGAATTTATATTTTCCGTTTTTTTATTAGTATTGATAAATATGGTATTTTTTATTTTTGTTTAATAGTTTTGATATTTTTTTTTTCCTTATCTGTTCTTGTTTATATAAGAAGCTAGCAAAGCTCTAATATACAAACACAGAAGTAGGAGTTAATTACATTTTTTCTACACCAATCATTCAATACAGTTTGGAATTCAGCATTCAAGATATTGGATGCAAGTTGGGATAGTTAGTTGGGGATGGGGATGCGGTAATAAACATCCTGGATTCTATACTTCTCTCTCGTCGGTTATGGATTGGGTTTGGTCCGTCTTAAATAATACAAAAACAGGTGATTGTTATGTATATTTACTAAAATACTCTGGTATCTTTGTTTGTTACATATATATATATATGTATATATCGAATACTGAAATTTTGTAAACAGCAATGAAATTTGTACTTTTTTATTCTATTGCGTTATTTGCCTAATATATATAGCCAAATGCTTTTTAACGTGGCTAAATAACTTATCAGAAAAAGTTGCAAAATAAAACAATGAGAAGTTAGTAATATTGACGTTTTTTGGATTACATAGATGGCTGTTTAAAACCTTCCACCTACAAAAATTCAACCAGAATTGCAAACAAGGAAGTTTATCGAGTGGGTGAAGTAATAACCTTTTCCTGCAATCGAGGTCAGCATAAAAGTAGTTATATCTAATTTCTTATATTGTCCAGAAACGCTGGAATATTTTAAAGTGATCAATCTAAAGCAATGGCATAGATTTTGTAGACACAATGGGGAATTGCAATGGGGATAGACACAATGGGGAATTGTTTTCATGGAAGTTACAAGCTCTATATGGGAATAATAAATTTGTAGTGTTGTTTAGTGTCTGTGCGTTCTCTTGGAAAGAGCAACGCGTCGCGTTATAAACATTTAACAACCCTGATAAAGATTTTTAAATCGGGCTACGAATTTGACAATATCATCACTGCGATGCGGAGTCTTCGATGCAGTTCCATGGGGCAAAAAAAATATTTATTTTCTTGATTTTGTTCTCAGGCTATGTCATGTCGGGCAACCCAGATATAACTTGCCAGTCAGACTTAACATGGTCATTACCTCAATTTTTGTGTACTGTCATTAATTGTGGACAACCGCATATACCAAATAATGGATATATAAAAGGAGAGAGTTATTTGTCTGGAGATTGGGTTGAGTATTATTGTGATCAAGGTATGTTATTAATATTGTCCGACTTGATGTTTAAATTCGTTTTAATTTTTAGCTCAAATCACTTTTTTAACAATCGCATGTACCAATGACATGATGTAATCATTCAATCATAAACACGTAGACACCATTTTTCAATTACAAATTAATACAAATAGGGATTCTCTAGATAATACCAGTATTACACTATTTCAATCATTGTACGTCCATGTGAAAGCTATCTCTTTCGTATTTTGTTAAATGCTCGTGAATCTTACTGAGTCGGGCATTTCATTCAATGGGCTCACATTCAAAACCTGGTACAAGTTTTGTTTGTCATTATCAGACTACTGTACTTGCCATATAATATTCTATTTGCTTGTCTTATCAAACCTGGATACAAGCGGCTCCCAATCGGCTACTTATTCGTTTGAAATATTAAGATTGGTATATATATATATATATATATATATATATATATATATATATATCAGCGAGGACATTTTGTTTTGTGGTTTCGAGACAAGTATAAACATGAGATATTCAGAGTCATCCGTTTGCAGCTGTAGCAAGTACATTAGGATAGTAACTGTGTATTTCAATGCTCTTATTCATTTATTGGTATTAATAAATGTTATTTGTCTATTTGCCCAATTTCATTCCGTTCTGTGTTATTTTTGTGTAATGTTCCCCAGCTCAAGTGCTGAGCGTCTTTGTTCTATCGTTCTTTGATGGTTAGAAATTTGGTCTCATCACATATATACTTGCGTTAAGGATCGAGGTGTATTTTGTTATCTGTTATTTGGATCAACTCGATTGTTCAACTTTACAATATACGAATATTTGGCATTACAATCTATTAATTCTATTGTGTGTTTATTATGAAGGAGTCAGTAAATTTTCTTTGCTAAAGTACGTAAAGTATTGCGGTAAGGACATGTAGAGTGGGGACATTCCCAATACAGCTATACCACTACAATCAGATTAAACTTTTACTCTGTATAAACAAAGTACATAGTAGATTTTTTCGATTTAAAATATTGTTTTAAAATATTTAGGATTTCGCTTTACCGTTTCGAATGCAACTTATCGACGACGTTGTATGTCTTCCGGTGTGTGGTCAGGAGAATCCATCAACTGTGAATCAGGTAAGATATGTATTTTTATGACATAGTAACAGTTACAATCAATGGAACGTTGACTAATTGAAAGAAAAAAAAGTTTCTGTTAAATTTGTTACAATTGTAGTGATGTTAAAATTATCAAAATAATTTGTAAACAGATAATAAGTAAATTGCACCGTGGAGTTATCATATTTCAATGTATGTGCATTCCAGAAGTATTGTGTCCGATACCAAATATAATATCTGGAACAATTAAAGGATCAGAGCCGTTTAAAGTGGGATCAATTGTATCTTTTGTGTGTAACGACGGATACAAAATGTCAGGATATTCTTCAGCAACTTGCTCTGAGAATGGTTTGTGGAATCCTCCTCCACCTAAATGCACAAGTATGATATGAATGCAAGAGTGTAGTCGGAGTGATTTGTTAAAAATATTTTCAACTAATGTAAACTTCTTCAATATTTTCATCGCATCACTATAGTAAAGCAATCACATTTCGAATATAAACTAACTTCATCTAAAATTAAATCACAATTCAAATTGTTAATCATTAACAATTAAACTAAGCAACTAACTGGATAAACTAAACATCTATTAAATCTTAGACACCTTAGATTTAACGTCTAGTGAGTTAAATTATAATATTCTGCTTGTAGTATCGCTCGAACCACTATAAGTTTTATATTCTGAAGAATATTTTAAACAATATTTAAGGGAGATTAGGGTTGAAGCACGAAGAAAACACCTTTGAAGTACAATTACGTGGCTTGGTTTAGAACTCAATATAACATAAAATATGAACGACTAAAGTCATATATAAGTCAAACTTGTATTTGCAGGAAAAGTAAACCAAAATTTACGTTGTGAGTATCAACCGCACAAAGTTCCGCCTAATAGATCTTGCCGTAAAAGTTGCAAAACCGATGAAGACTGCCAGTCGTCGAG
The DNA here is from genome assembly GCF_964204865.1 of Styela clava. NCBI lineage: Eukaryota > Metazoa > Chordata > Ascidiacea > Stolidobranchia > Styelidae > Styela > Styela clava. Next base: position 10,369,176 of record NC_135254.1, read on the forward strand.
AAAAACATGTAATTGCGACGACGTGTGCGGTATGACTTGTTTTAATTTAGGTAAGGCTTTCTATTGAAATTTCACACAGTAAGTATTTCTTCCAGACTTAGTAATGAAATGAAATCCTGTGCGTTTCATGAACTACCAAACTGCTTGTGATTCATCACAGCATACTTTTACTATTGATGATTAACTGTGTTGCTGGAGTGCAACTTTTTTTGACATATTCGAAAAACATTTTTATTTGCTATTCAAAATATTGTTCACAACACTTTTTCGAAGCTTGATTTAGAATTTATACAAAATAAAAGATTATGAATATAATTTTAAATCAGACCTATTCGTTCATACTCGATAAAATCTAATGTTGTCTTGAAGGCATTCATTGCACTCGATCTGTACTTCCAAATCGATATTATATATATATGTCAATACGTCAAGATATTTATGCTGAAATTAAAATTAATCATAAAAATTAATCATTTACATATATAGCTATTGGAATATTATATATTACCAAAACAAAAATACAGTTCCTCATTGTGGTTAAAGATTTATTTCAAATCGTTACTCCACCAGGAAATATTAGTTAAGGTGACTAACAGTAAAAATTGCTGGAAGGAGGTTGAAAGCTGAAATTGAACGCCACAAATACGAAAACAGAAATAGCAAACCGAATTAGAGGTCGCGACGGCGAGAGATTAAGCTTTATTTGTATTTTTCAAACTCTAGCAAATATTTATTGCAGATGCGGAATGTGTACAGTTGCATAAACGTATACAGAATGGAAGAGTAAAATATCTAAATGAAACTCGGTCATCTATGCCGTATAAACCAATTTATGGCTCAGTTGCAGAATATGTCTGTAATCGTGGAAGTATTTTAGAAGGACAACAAACAAGAAAATGCCAATCTGACAGAAGATGGTCCGGAGTGGCCCCAAAATGCAAGGAAAGTATCTTGTTGTGTTGTAAAATAACAGAGTCAGGTCAGAGTCAAAGTCATATTATTTTTTTATAGGTCATATTGCCAGACTGTTTTTCGATCCACATCGCAAACGATGGAATAATAGACACGAAAAGTAAAGATATTGAAATATATTTTCTAGTAGATTTATCTAACAACGTCGATTTGTTTTCACTGCGTGGAAACATTGAATTTGCTTCGAGTCTGGTTGAAAGGGTAAGAAGTTTTACTGATCAAATATTACAGGTACATTCAGGCAACAAAGATTGAAAGTATTTTGAAACATCAAAAACACTTATCATTGGCGTACAGCCATAAAAAGCAAATTGGAATTGACATCAATCAATCCATCAATTAAAAGCAATGGCAAGGACAGTAGTTGTTTCATATAATTTTCCACCTCCATGGAAATTTTTTTCTTCAGGTTTTAGTAGACTCTTTTCGATAATAAAAAAAATCCAGGTATAAATATTTAGAAGTTCACACGAGTTTTATAATGTTTAATGATATGCCGAATGGCGTCTCACCAAAACAGTCTTCAATATCAAATCAAAAATCGGAATTTGTTAGTTAGCAACACTTTGGTGTTGTCTTAATTACCAGAAAAGTGCTAAATTGAAGCCGATCATTTACGTTTTCATTTAGCTGGAATATTTTGGTTTTGAGATTCAATTATAACAACAACTGCATGTACAATCACTGACAATATACTTACGACGTTACTGTAATACTATGAAATGATCAGTAGAGTTATAGAAAATAACCGCCATAAAATTTTCAGCTTAGTCAAAGTGATATAAAAGATAACGTCAGCTATGGGGTGATTGCGTTCGCTACCAAGGCCAAAATAATAATCAACATGCTTGATTTACCAAAAAAAAGTCATTCAGAAGTAATTATGGCTCTTAAAAATCTACAAAAAGACATAGGTAAGTTCATTTATCGCATCCATATCTTACGTAGTTTATATGTGATTGCTTGCTCGGATTAACAATGATATAAAGTAAATAGTACTCTAGTAGAGAGAGTAGTGGCTTGAGTTTCGAATCAACAAATGGAAGATTGTTTAAAATGTGATTTTAAGTTGATAGTTTTGTAGATACTACATGCTACCAGAGGTGATGAATGATGTTAGTATCAATCACATTAATATCTGCATCAATCATAAAATACCAGAAACACGTAACGAATATGTTACCATTGAGTATTATATTGAATATTGACGGTTTTGATGCAACAACATTTTTATATTATTTAAAGAACTTCATATTTTTAGAATCGATCAGGAAAACTATATATCACGGATCAAATTATGATGAAGCTTTACGATTAATAAACATGCGGATGATTGCATTTTCTTTTGTAATGGACGAGGAGCTAACAACTAGGAGACATATTATTCTATTAACTTCAAGTACATTTGATGAATAATAATAAATTACCTGAATTTGCTTTTTGTTGGAATTGCATGCCTCCAGCGTGAATTATAGAATCCATTTTGTTATTGTCGCAATCAAATATAATTTTTACACTATTTAACTTAAAGTACAATATTCTAGATTATAGTCAATGTGGGCAAGCTTGTGATATCTAGTTATACTGGATTCTATAATTTTATGGGTTATATTCGTTGCAATCTTTTTGCAATTGTGCATCCTGCTACGATAGGTGTAGCATTGCTATAAACATTTATTCTTATAAAATATTGGTATCCAAATAGACGATGAGCTTCTACATGCACGATATACAATTTATTGTTAATTTACCACTTCAGATGTATGTTTTACAACATCTGGTTATGCGATGCGCATAGAAAATTCATACTCTCCTAATCCTCCCAAGGTAATATTTTACATTTTGTTTTTCAGTATTTTGGCTGTAATACACTTAGTATAAATAACCAAGTAAAACTGAAAATATTATTTATAAAGTAATTATAAAAAATTTTCGCATGTTTATTATGATTCTTTTACGTCGTCGACTAATGGATGGTAACATTTTCTAAGTCTAGCAGAAAATTCCTTTCTTTTGGTTAACAGTTTTACGTTGTTTCGTCACCGAAAGGATCAATTCACAAAAATGATTTAGAACAACTGACAACGCTAGCTTCAAAAAAGCGTAATTTTATTCTCATCCAAGACTTTTATAAAATGCATCTTTATGTTGACCAGTTTACGGATGCCAGGACAGGTGAAACAAATTTGACTATTTTTCCTTTAAAGATTTTCAAAGTAGCAAGCCACTTTTAAAATGAACCTATTGCCAGGATATTGGTACATACAATGTTAGTTAGTAACAGTTATTTGTGACCAGATCAAATGTATTCACTGAAAGATTTAAAATAGCAAAAAGCAGCGTTTTTGACTTATAATTCATCGTTGGCTTTAGTATGATTTCTTTCATCGAACGATATTATTGTTTCAGTCTTTCATTGTCGCAATCAAATATAATTTTCAATTTATCTAACTTAAAGTACAATATTCTAGATTATAGTCAATGTGGGCAAGCTGGTGACATCAAAAGCATTAAAATGTTGGCTACACGAGGGAGAGTCCTTGGAGGCCAGAATGCAGCTACAGGAGCTTGGCCTTGGCAGGCGCTGATTACTACTTATGACGAAAATATTCTGAGAGTATGTGTGATATGCTCTCTATACTTTTTTGTCAATACTCTTATAGAGTAGAGCAAAAGGAAAAGTCTATTTTATAATTGCCTATTTCGATTTGAATGCTAAGAAATAATTGTTAACAAACGCACTTGATTCGGCACTCCCGTATCATGTAAACCAAGATGGCGGACACCGGAACGTGCCATGTGTACCAGGTTAGGCCATAATTTCAGATATAAATACTACGGGAGCCACTTGGCTATAGTCCCCAAACTCGTTATAGAACTAAAAAAAAAAAATTGGAATAAAATTATAACCTAATCCTAACCTGGTACACATACTACGTTCCGGTGCCCGCCACCTTGGTTCACACATTATATAAATATTGAAGATAATATAGATCTTTTTCAAATATTGGTATTGGTAAACAAATTTAATTTAATTAATAAGATGCAATTACAATCAAAGTAAAAACAAACCATTATAAAGATGGCGAACTGTACACATACAATTAAGCTTAATAAGCTAAAGATTTTTGACTATTACTAATTGTGAAATGCTATTTTTATTGTAGTAATATTTTATTTATTGTAGGCATTCAATGAAGTGCTGGGTGGAGGAAGTTTAATCAATGATAAATGGGTTTTAACTGTTGCTCATATGTTTGGTACATTTAGCGGAATAAACTGGGAAAAGGGAATTATGGTTTCTCTCGGTCAGTTGTGAATCTATATAGATATATTTGAAATTTGTCAAGTCTCCAAATTTGTATTTCTTTGGAGGATTTAATCTTTTGAATACAAAAATACTACTTAGTACCTTTTCATTCTTGCTCTGTGGAAGTTTTTAGTGGATCGCGAAAGCCACTTGAATTATGTTCATTTATATTCATACAAAACACAAACCTAAAATAGGAATATTTATTTACAATATTTTCAATTAAATCAAGGCATCACCAGAAGACCGCAAAGATACAACATGCTGGAGGGTTCTGTAAAAATGTTTCAACCAGAAAAAATTTACATCCATGATGAATATGAAAAATACAACGGCAAATATATACACGGATCTTTTCAAAACGACATTGCGCTGGTGAGGATTAACTTTGAGTGCGTTGCGCTAGTACAGTCCTGGTGTTACGCAAGTTTAGACTCTTTGTTGATATACGTATCTTGTTAAATATATTCAAATATCTATTAGTTTTGCAACTATTATTAGACTTTCAACTTTTCAAAGATGACTTGTTTTGCCAGTATTATATTTATAATTTATACAATCAGACAATTAAATTTTTGCATATACGGGTTCCTCTAGTTTCTCTAAAATGTTTCATTGGGGTTTTCGATCATTCAAGTTTGAAAACCAATGTTTCGGATAGTAATGAAATGAGTTTCTCTTTCTCTACTATTATATTATTTTCGAGTTACCGTTTTATATGGTAAAAAGTTAAATTCAATAAGTCAATGATAAACTCAACACTGGTTATTCATTATATTATGAATTTTGTAATTATCTATTGGCTGTTCATTATAATTCAAAATTTACGTTAGAAACTATTTGCATTAATGCATGATAATGTTATTGTTATACAAAACTTGAAATATTTGGTCCATATTTGGAAATTCAAACATCTGACACAACTCTTTTCTGTTTCAAACAGATTAAACTTGGCGGAGAATTTCAATTATCAAAAGATGGGAGACATTTACTATTTCCAGACACCTTTCCAGGATATGTTGAACTCACTCCTTATATAAAACCTGTCTGTCTACCATGCAGTCAAGATAGTTGTGTCAGTCAAATTTTGATGAGGAAAGATATTAGAGGAAATGTTTTGTTGAATGGATATGAAAAAGACGAAGAAAAATGTAAAATTGAATGTGAGTATGTCATGAAATCAAAATGAAGGTAAGAATTTGATCAATTAGGGGCTTTATCTAACTGTTTGATTTCAGAAAGTTTAAAATGTATTTTTTAAAAATGATAAGATTCACCGCGGGAGAGGGTGCATTTTTTGTTTTGATTTGTCACGGTGTTCCAAACCGGTAAGCTCAAATCTGGCTTATTAGGGATGTGTCGTTTTAAAAATGAGAACGCCGTCTGTAACAACCTTTTATTCCATGAAAATTGAGAGTTAAAAATAAACTTGAAAAACTTGTTGAGTTCTTTATTTTGTATCTTATTTAGATGAGTTTTTAATGGAAGGAAATTCTGACACTACGATAGCAGTTGTTGCTACAGGATTTGGATTTAATTCAACCAGAAGGAGCGACAGTGTTTATCCTTTAAAGACAACACCGGAGTTACAACAGGCTTTGTTGAAAGTGAATAGCAGAAAAGAGTGAGTTCGTATAAGACGCAAATCAGAAGATTAATAATTTTATATATATCAATTCATTACTAATCTCTTACAGATGCGAAGATGCGGTTAAAATAATAAATCGTCAAATGTTTATTCCTGGATTTGAACAAATTTTCACAGACCAGATGTTTTGTGCAGTTGGATTTGCGCCAGGAAGAGGAAAAATTATAGACACATGCAATGGAGACAATGGCGGGCCGGTAGTACGGCAGGTGTGTAGTTGATTTGTCGACAAACTCAATTGTATATTGAAATTAAGATAATACTTTTTTTAATACGTTTTTGAATTTCGAAATTAGACTCTGCTGGCGATGTCATCAATATTTATTGTCGGCAATAACAAATATGGGCGATATCCACTCTTTAATCTATGTGAACAATGTCATCAATAGTAATATAGCAAGTTCTTAAGATTTCAAAGATCAGGAAAATGTACTCTCGCTCAGAAAATAAAAGCGACATTGTCGATGAGGTTACTTACGCGCGTATATAGCTCAAAATAGGCATAACCTATATAGTTGAGTTAACTATAGCGCATATATATATGCAATTAAGAGATTTGCATACACAGCCATGTATTTGCATGTAGGATTGATATGGGAATTATTTAACGAGATTACTATTCATTTCAACTTACCTATTGTTGCTAAAGTTACTGCAATAGTGGTTCACCAGCATGGTTCCTAATACTATCGCGGCGAGTATGGCGGTAGAGAGAGAGAGATTTATTTCGGACACTGTAGGTATGGCGAACCACTGACCAACATATCAGCGTTAGAAATGGATAAAACCGGCCTTAAATTAATCTAACAATAACTAAACTATTATAATTTACCGTCAGTTTGGCAGTCAGGGCTGCGATCGCTCAAATGCAAATTGTTAATTTTCGCGCCGGTACCGTATGGTAATTTTCAAAATCCCTAATCTTGCACGTCTGCACCGCTGGGTACCGTTATTCAGCTATTGTCTCCGGCATCGTTCATGACATAACAATACAATTGATCTGCTCATTTCTCTCAACATCGTGTCTCTTTCGGAAGTGCATCTGCAGACTGTTTTAGGGGTTATACGAGAACTAAATGCTACCATGCATTTTATTTCAGTTTCTCGCCTACGATGTCATTGAAAAAACAGAATCTTTTAGATTAGAAATAAAAACCGAGAAATCTGATATAACAATGGGCCAGTGTGGAGGTGCCTTAATGTGGTTGAAATCCGATCGAAAAATATAACTCTATTAAAGTGAAATTTCCTCCAAACACTCTGAACCCGTAAATTTGCCGCATCATCCTAACGTTTTTGGTAATTCATATGCGTGCTTACGTACTCTAATTTCATAAAATTGAGCGCCATAAAAGTCCTGATAGAAGTGCTGCATAAATAACGCCCAAAACTACACTAACACCAATAGAAGCTTATTAGGTTTGTTTCACAGGTTTCTTATAGATACAAACATTGATATAATATCTGTGACCCACTCTCTTCTGTTCCGAGATAAAAATATAATTTTTGACCCATTCATTGAAAAAGATTCGCCATCCCTGCATAGAGTATATCATCACACTGCAGTAAAACGGATAGAGATGTAATCCATATTATGCACTTTATCGAATTTTACATATCATCCACATTATCGAAATAACAGCCATTGATAGGTGGTGATCCGGATTACGCTTGCCACAGCACCTCTGATTATTCTACATGGATTCGCAGGTTCGAATCCCATGCGAGGATTGTTTTGTGCAAGAGAATTGCTGGGATCCTCGCCGCCGTAGGGTGATTTACGTAACCGCTGGTCGGTTACGGCTTCCTACACCATCAAGTCTATGCCTCCGAAAACAAATAAATAACTAATTTTATACTTGATATGAAATGGTAACTGGACGAAAGGCCGTGGTTCGTCATATGGTTAAGCCGTCTTATCGACTTTCCTCTCCCCTGGATTTTGTAAATCTTATCCTCATACTAATTCAATTATAATTTACCATGCACATTGCCAATACGGATGTTGCATATATAAAACGTGACTTGACAATGGGTATCATTAGACTATCAATTTTGTTTCAATTTTCTCTGGGTCTACAATCGGTCTCTAATTGTTATAGACATTTGAATGTTTTGTTTCAGGTTTTTGATAACTTGACCAAAAAGAGTTGTTTTGTACAACTTGGTATTGTAAGTTGGGGTTATGGTTGTGGCCAGCAAACAATAATTAATGGAAAACAATACTTTTATCCTGGCTTCTACACAGACGTGACATCGTTGATGTCTTGGATTACCAACACAGTGAGGAATCACGAGCAGAAGAATAGAAGATCAGATTGAATAAAAGAAGTTCTAATATGACATTGATTTTAATATCTTTTCTAATGAACTATCAAGACTAAGTCAAAAATACATTATTTCGATGACTATTTTTGTCAAATTGATATCAAAGTTCTGGAAAAGTCTCCCTTTTAATGTGCTCTTTATTTTTCGTATACAACACCCAGGCCTGTCAGTTGGAATCTTATTAGCACCCGTAAACAATTACGCAGGTCGTGAATATAATAAAATGCAGATAGAATAGTGGACGTCATTTGATTGTACACAAATGTTTATTTATCAGTCGCAGGTCCGAATTCATATATGAATAACAAGGAGCGAGGGTTATTAACTCCTCGAAGAGTTATTCGCGTATAAAACTGAGCCTGAAAATAACGACGAGATGGAATCAATAAACGATATAATCTAAATCTTGATTATAGAACAATAAACAAACTGAATTTCGTAAATACACTTCCAAAATTTAACAAATGTTAGCATTTATGAAGAAGTTTGAAATAATACATTTTACTATACATTGCTGCTCAAAACACCATCGCAGTACCTGTCACACTACAAAATAATAATCAAATATCAATTAATATTCTAAATAATACGTTTAAATTATTTTAGGTGGATAAGTCGATTTTCGTGCTTTATCTGTAAATGCACAATAAAGTTGTATTGAGTGACTACGAAAAACCACTTTATCATTTGAATAATTGAAAACTGCACTCTCACAAAATACTTGGTGGATAGACTGAATCGTCGTCATCTGTAAAAAAAAAAATAAATCAAATAAAAGTTCAATATCTGTTTGTCACGTTCGTTTCAAAATGCTAATAACAGAAAAAATACTTTCAACTGGTAATTTCATATTCTATAAACTAAAGGAATTTTGCCTTCAAAATTCATATTTTGGATTAAACTGTCTTTGAATAATTTTATTTTAAATCCCAAACGTACTACCTATTGAAAAAATCAATTTTTAGATTCCGTTGATTCCCATAATTAAAAATGTATTTTATCGTTTGTTTATAATGTTTTGAAACATCTTGTCAGACTAATGGTATCTCAACATATGATGATCTATATGTGTTGCTAAGATTACTCACGATAACTAAGAAATGACTAATTATTAACGCATCCACTCTGCATATTTTGCAAAAACAGAAACTACATGATGGTATTCTCGTTGTTGACGAAACTGTCCGACCACTGTTTTGCGCTTAAAACCACAGTAACCACAGTAATTTTATATATTTGCTGGAGGCAAAAAGTTTTATATACGTATAGAATAGTCGAAGCGGCCGTGAAAACAATAGATTGTTTTCGATAATTCAAAAGTTGTTTTGTTCAGCGCATGTATGACGAAGAGAATGCCTATTACAGTGTATCTGTGTGTAATACATTTGACAGTTATTTTCTTCATTGAAGACGTCTACGGTGAGTTCAACTTATCTATTTCTTGGTATTGAAATGTCATACAGATTGTCAAGAAAAGACAATTTTGTTATCTTGTTTATGTCAATTTATACCAATTATATATCAGCTGGATAAAATGTTAGGTAGTCAACGATCGTCCGTTAAAAATTATCTAAAATCGGTTAAAACGATTAAAAGAAGCCATGTAAGTCAATTAACGTCCGATAGACAGCCTTTCGCGTTTTGTATAACAACTGGACATTCCAAGAATACAGAAATTATATATTATAGCTTACGCAATAGTTATTCAAAATTGAAGGACTTAAAATATTTAGGATAAGTGATGGCTAGTCAAAAGAAAGCCATCATGCTTTTCAAATTGGTGTTTCGTGGGTATGATACCAAAATAAATTTTACGAAAGACAATGTGTTCATTTAACGTTTTTTATGGAGTGAGCAGATGAAGATATGGCAAAGTTAGCGTTTTAAAACTACGTAAAAACCAATAAATATTCAGATTGCTCCAATCAGAATGTGTTAATTGGAAAAGAAAATGAACTGAAAATTTAACAAAACACTATTAAGTTTTCACCAATTACTTATGTTGTATCTTCTGTGGTAACATATCACAGCAATATATTGCGGAGAAATCGAGCCAATACAATATGGTGACATAATTGCTTCTGCAAGACCGCCCTATCAAGTTGGAACAACTCTTACCTTTGAATGTGATAGAGGGTTCAAAGGTCAAGGAAAAGGGAGCATAACCTGTATGAAGGATGGAAGATGGTCTGGCCCAGTTCCCTATTGTACAGGTAATTTGAAAATTCGGTACAAAATACATGCAACGAATTACCTTGCGTAACAAGGTTTAGATTGTAGACACCTATTTGAAATGTAATACATTAATATCACAGCATACCAATGTAAGAGGGATCTAACAAAAATTGAAGAAGGTAGGAAATGCCGGAAGCCTTGCGAAACTGATGCCGATTGTCGAGGTACTTTCAAGAAATGCCGATGTGATGACTGGTGCGGTAAAACTTGTTTCAACCCAGGTAAAATAGTTTTGTAACTATACGTGTATCTTACAGCTCAATAATTGCGGATTCAATTCAAATATAGAAAAGGCTAATATAGTATAATATGCTGATTGTTCATAAACGTTCATGAGATACTTTCACATTTTTATTGCGAATAAATATTTTGATTATCAACCACCAATGCTCGATAAGGTGTCAACTCAATATTGGCTAACATCCCCTCTTATTACACCATGGTTCGATTTGTAAACATGCGATGTAAATCTGAGATTCACAACCTTCGACGAGGACATAGCTAGGGCGTATGTTTATATGTAAATATTAATGATATTTTTCATTTTGCAATGCTATTTAGATGCAGACTGTTCGACTCTGAAAGATCCTGTAAACGGCTACATAATAGGAAAGGAAATAGCATACGGTTACACAGTAACATTTGGTTGTAATGAAGGATTCATTCTTACTGGACCAGCCACACGTAGATGCAGATCTGATAGAAAATGGTCGGGATATGAACCTAAGTGTGTAGGTGAGCAAGTTTCATAGCCGTGAGCAAACATCGTAACGGTAATTATTCATTTATTTAGCATCTGTAGCTAGCTAGGTCAAACTTATAAATCGATAACCGAAACTAAATTAACTGTTTTCGTTTTTGTACTTTCTTTCCGTCATTCTGGTTTATTGTTTATACATAAAATACGATTATTACATACTTTAGCGTATAGCACTTGTGGACAGCCGGGTGACAAAGAGGAAACACCGTTTTCTGGTAAAGTAATAGAAGGCACAGACGCAAAAGAAGGTGCCTGGCCTTGGCAAGCGGTTGTTTTTCACAACGACGAGCATTCTGTCGATCAGGTAACTACTAACTTTTATATCTGCATGAAAATCTAATTAGGTTTAAATATTTACACTTTGTAATTAAATTTTCCTATGATGTATTTTGTATATAAAGTATTGTTTTGAATAATATGTTAAAATTGATATATTTTAAAGATCTACAATAGAAAATCTGCGTTTGGTGGTGGGTCAATCATTGATGACAAATGGATATTATCTGCTGCGCATGTCTTTGGCGTATTTCCTGCAAATTCTGATTGGAAAAAACGATTTCTCATAGCCGTAGGTGGGTTGCATTTTTATTTAGATAATGTTTTGTTTGTCAATAATTTTACCTCATTTCCACTATCAAAAGCTACTGAAGGATAACTATCGAACCATACTTGTTCCTGGTATTAACATTGTTAAAATGCTTCTACATGGCACACAAGTTCCGAAAGTACATTTTAGTGGGAAACATGGGATCTAAACAATTTGAAACCATTATGCCATGATATTTATAAAAGAAGGTATTTCATTTTAGGTATGACCACCTATCCGGAGCCGGGTGAGGCAATTCCTGATCACGTTAATATATTTGAACCGGGGGAATTGTATCGTCATCCCAAATACAATTCCATAAGCTTTGATTATGATGTTGCATTGGTAAGTTAATCTAGTTAATACATTCAAAATTTACTAATTCAAATTAACTAGATTTATTATTTTATTGTTGTTGGGACAAAACCTGTCGAATCTGCAGAGACATATCATGACTTATTACGGTTTCTATGTCATATTGTATGTCCACAATCCTCAGCATTTCTTCTTGGCTATTGTGTCAGTTGAGTTTCTAAATAAAAATTTATATTTATGAACCGCCATTATAAACAAATCTCTTTGCATTGTTCTGCATCAAAACTACGTAACTACTATACTTGAACACGATTAATGCCTGGTAATTATTTTTAGATTCGTATAGGAAAACGTTTGATACGAAAGGAAGGCAAATTTGTGACAGACTCAAGTGCTGATCACGATAAGTTAACATTTTCTCGTTTTATTCGACCTGTATGTCTTCCATGCATGAAAGGCGACCCACTAGGTCCTATTGATATCTGGAAAAACTTCGATAACGAAGCCTGCAACCCAAGAAGTTAGTCATATTTTTGTGACTATGATTTACAATTATGATTATTTGAAAACAAATTTTTTCTTTGAGATATCGAATCAATATATTAATTACATTCATTTTAATCAGAAAAAAGTTTCAGATAGTTTAAGCTATATTTGAGCATTTGACATTGATTTGTTTGCCGATTCTGTTGCTAAGAGACCTATTCATAATGACCTAATTTATACTTGAATAAATTTGGAAAACTAAATCAAAAAACTTGAATTCAAGAACATAATAGAAAAGTGAAGTTAGCTTGTTATACCTAACACTAGACTGTAAAACTTGATTTCTATTGCTGTCTGCATGCTGAATTTTCAAAACCAATTTATTATGCTTAAACTCCGATTTCACGGTTGCTGAACTTTTGAATATATTTTATTTTTATATTTTTAAGGTCGATCCATTCTTCCATCTTTAATATCCGCCGGTAACTTTGTCATGGTTACCGGATTTGGATGGAAACGTAACGCTGGGGAACAATATTCGTTCAGACCAAAAAAACTTCAAGAAGGACTTTTGAAAATAATTGAAGATGCAAAGTATGTTGTTGTATAGAAATGAGGACATAAAACATTCAGCGCCAGATCACCATTACTAAAACGGTGAATTTTGGCATTATATTAGAATTATATTAGAATTCCTGAATTATAAACGATTTCAAATTTTACAATTTGATTTATCTGAGTATTTTTTATTTCTGGTAAATATCAAATGTTTTTATGACAATTATATTTGACATATGTTGCTAAACGGGAGTTCTTGAGAGTACTGAAAAATTTGCATTCAAATTCGCTGGTATTTACATGTTCCAGTTTGCCGTTAGCTGTATTATATAGTGGCAATGTTGGTTTATTGCGGTAATCAAATACTTATCAATTTAATGCATGTAATTTCAAATTTTTTCATCGTACTAAGATGCATTGCAAGTGTAAAGACAATTCAGAAGGATGTTCGAGATGCCAGATACACCGACAGAATGATTTGTGCAGCAAGTGCGGATAGCTCACAAAATGTTGATTCATGTCAAGGTGACAGCGGTGGGCCACTTGTAAAGCAGGTATGTAATTTTTGATATATTTCAAATCCATTGAAATAGAAAGGTTTATTTTCTATTACTAAATGCATGAAAAACTTTCCCCTATATTACTTGCATACTATTTGATATTAAGCTGTGTTACCGAATTTTAGTTTGATCATACTGAACATACAAAATATTGGATGCAAGTTGGAATAGTAAGTTGGGGTTGGGGATGTGGAAGCGAACATCCAGGATATTATACCGGCGTCAAAGAAGTAATGTCCTGGGTCTGGAATGTGATTGATGACACCAGAATAGGCAAGATTGCACTTTATTATTTACAATTGTTTGCGGTTTACGCACCCCATACCATCGGAAACTTGTTTTAAAAAAGGCGGTGAAACTAGCAATGCAAACTAGGGTAGATAAAATTGAATTTTATTTCTTTAAAAATCAGGTCTGCGCGACAAAGATAAAATATTAATTGAGGGTCTGTGTAATGAACTGTATAGACAATTCAAAAATATTTTATCTTCAGGGACTTGGTACAATTGGGCTCCATGGTCTCGATGCTCTAAAACTTGCGGCCGCGGAAAAATGAGAAGAGAAAGAACGTGCGCCGAAAAGAATTGTCCCGGTTCAAACCGAGATGAAAAGTATTGCAACACTAACTCTTGTCCTACAGGTACACATCGGTTTTCCTAATATTTCATATCTTGCTTCAATTTTTCATACATTTAAAAAAAACAATATCTTTTGTATCGTAGACTACAAATAAACATTCTTTTCATAGGTGTACAATGCCCGAATGTTCAATCTCCACCAAACGTGAGAATGGCTTTGAATCCTCCTGATTTGCAATTTTCGGTTGGTACGAAAGTCACATTTTCGTGTTTAGAAGGGATGTTTTTGAAAAGCCGACCCTTGTCCATTACTTGTCTTCCTGATGGAAAATGGTCGGACACACAACTTCCGGTTTGTGAAGGTAAACAGAAAGTAAATCTGAACATCGTTCGTTAATTATCATATTCTTCCATTTTGGCAATTCTGTTTGCCTACTTTAGTGAATATTTAAACAAAAAATGAAAAAGAACATATATATATCCCAAACTACTGATACAAAAATGTTATTATTATTTTTTTTTTTTGTTCAAAAAAAATTATCAGTTGAATGGACAGAATGGTCAACGTGGTCACCCTGTACGGCAACGTGTGGTGGGGCAAGGTACAAAACAAGAGTTTGTCGGCGAGGCAACGATTTTTTAACCAAAGCATTTGGCTGCAAAGGACCTACTATTCTGTACTCAAAAAAGACATGCAATGCTGAAGCATGCCCAACAGGTAAATGCGAAACCATTTGAAAGTACATTACTAAAATAATGCTATGCAGAATATTAGCTAATTAGCGGAGCAATTCAAAAGTAGCTTAAAAATCTTCAGGAAATAGAACTTTAAATACAACGAAGTTCATAGGGTACAGGAGAATTCTGAACCTCTCAACTCATATTGTATTTCAAGCGTCGGCTTTGTCGGGAATGTTCATAAAAATTAAACGATTCGTCTATTATACAGGAACGTCGGGATGCCAAGATGGTGATTTATGTCTTCAAGGGGACATCAACGTAAACACGAAAAATATTTTGCCACATGTTTCAAACTTGTTCGGAATGTTCGGCGGAAGAAAAAAATGAATTTTTTTATTAATAAAAGTTGAAAATATTCATTTCTGATAAATACAGGTTTTACATCATCAAAAATTTTTTTTTCAAATGTTATGATATCGCAGTACACTTGGACAGCATTTTATCGATAAAAACGTCTACGCAAGCTCACCAAATTTACCGTACTGTTAACTATCCGATAAAAATATTGATGGTACGAGCAAAACTTTTATTGCCTCGGGCTTATTCAGCAAAGGTTGTTCAACAATTTAAACAGTCAAATTTAATACAATAATTTTGTAGGTCGCACTTTCTGAACTTGCCTACAACCAATTCCTTGATCTTCATTCTTATATATTTGAAATGTACATATTATGGCGGTAAAAACATTAATCAGTAACTTTGGCTAAAATCTTCTTACTTGACTTGACCTAGAACTTCTAATCTAAATAAAAATTATACTTCAAGGGAAAGGGAAATATGAACAAGGAAGCAGCAACCCACAAATACGAAAACACAAAGTTGACTATACCGCACCTCCACGCCGTTACATGTATGAAACATTAAAATATGAAATAAGTATAACGCGAAATTTAGAATTTTTAGTCAACAAGGAAGGATAGTAAATCATTTCAGTAAAGAATAGCTTTCTGTGTGAGTAATTTAAAAACGTCTAGATAATGGCGAGTGTACTATAAGAAATAATTTAATGCGCCCACTCCTCCAATGCTGTCCCAAGTGACATGGGCACATTTGGTCGCTCATTTAGAACTGGTCAAGCGCACTCACGCAGAACCAATAGGAAGCAATAGAACGAAAAGTTATAGCGGTAAAATGTGTGTTATTGACTACATCAATTGACTCGAGATTTGATCAGCTCAAGTCAATATGATCGAGGAATCATTTGCAGTAATGAATCCTACACAACTGTAGGTATTTAACAAAGGCGTTTGGCATAAAATCTTTTGTTTCAGTCCATATTGAGTTCGGGATTGGATTTATTTGCGAATGACAAGTAACTTGACTGCATTCCATACTCTTGTCTTGTCTCACTTGGCCTAATTAAATTTGAATCTGACTTGACAAAATTCAAATCATTTAGAAAATATACCTTTCGACTTGTCCTGGATAGTTAATAAAGTGATAACGATCTTGCTCTGTATAGTAGTTTGCAAAATCATTTTTCACCTTTACATTGTCTTGTCCTCCCACTCCAACTTCCGTTTGGATTACACTTTGAAATATTTCTTCCTTTCAAAACGTAACCTTCGTTGCATTCAAATGCTATTTGAGCCCCCCTGGAATAATCCCTGCCTAATATTTTTCCATTAACTGGTGTGGTCGGAGGAACACATGCTTCTAAAAATAATTATAGATAACTCATATAAATATATAATATCAAAAGAAACAACTTGCACGATGAGAGCTATGTAAATGTCGATTTTTTGTCAAAAGTTTGTGGAATAGGGGTTAATTGATTTTTACACAAAACTATCACAGCATACTCAAGACTCAGTACTCTTCACACTTTAGTCATGGATGACAACTTTCTCATTAAAATAGTATTTGTTATAGCAATCATGTTCATGAATGTTTTATGATGTGACGTCGTCAAATTGCTAATCTGAACTTTAGAATTCACGATGGACACACTAACAAACAAAACAACTTTACATACTTATTTTGCACGTTCGAGGTTTCCCGCTCCACTTCGAAGTAATTTTGTTAACAGTACATATAGAAATCGGTTCGCCATTCAATTGATAACCTGCTTCACACTCAAATCTAATCTTGCTGCCAAGTAAAACTGAATCACCAATTACAATTCCGTGAAGTGGTGCCTTGGGAGTGGGACATTTACTTTCTGCAGAAACATAACATAGTGGAAATATATAAACGTTAAAGGATTAAAGTTGCCGACGTATTCATTTTATCCGATATGCGACATTTATTGAAACACGTTTACATAGAAAGATTTAATATTGATACAATCGTTGTTTTTTTGTCTTGAATTGGCAACACAATTCGGACCTCTATCAAAATTTTAAAAAATGCCAAATTGAGTGTACGACCAATAACTCTGCCCGGTAATCATATTTTTGAAGAAAAAAGTTACACCTACCAGTGCAAGTTGGAGTTAGTTCCCATCGGCCATTCAATCCACATGTAACTAGCTTATTACCAGACATCATAAAACCGTCATTACAATAATATCTGACAATGCTTCCAACCGATCGTTTTTTGTCATATACTCTGAATCGTCCATTTTTTATCGGATTTGGCTTGGGACAAGATGAGCGCGACAAATCTGGGCTAATGGTAGTATTTCCTTTAGATGGCGGCATCGTTGTAGTCAATTTTTCTGAATGGTATGATAGACAATATAGAATTTAAATTAATAAAGAATATCACGATGTAAAAAACTTTTCAATAATATAAACATTAATTAATCTGTAGTATACTCATATGGTGTCAACTTGTTTTATATAAACGACAATTCGCTGCTGAAGAATTGGTATGATTCTTACGCATTTCAGCTTTTTCAAGTATCCAATCAATCACGGTGGCCACATTGGTGTAGTAACCGGGAAGACGTTTGGAGATACCAACAGATGATGCGCAACCCAACCCCCAACTGACGATACCGAGCTGTGTCCAACAAACTTTGCCTCCTGATATTTCCGTCTAAAGTTTTAAAATTACAAGACAAATTATAAAATCCTATTCTATTGTCATTTCATTCATTGAAACTTCTGTTAATATGTGTAATCATCACCTCATAATTCTACATGGGTAGATTTACAACAAAAACAGCAAGCAACAGTGAGTGCGTACAGCGAGTGGTGTTGTTTATGCGCATCATGAAACGTCGATCGTTGAGGCAGAGTTTGTGCGTTTTTATATTTAGGATTTATTCCAAAATTCCAAAACGAGTACTTGAGATTAATTTAATTACAATATAACTTTCAAACGCAAATCGTGGATTAAAGTTACTAAAAAGTGTTTTGGGAAGTTATGTTAAATCTGGGGCTGATATGTACATTAAGATTACAATGATTGGTACTCACGTAGTATGTGAACTAAGATGGCGAACACCGGAATGTAGTATGTGTACCAGGTTAGGGTTAGGCCATAGTTATATTCAAAATTCCTTATTTTAGATATATTACGAGTTCGAGGACTGGCCAAGTGACTCCCATACTATTTGTACCTGAAATTTTAGACTAACTCTAACCGGGTACACATGCTACGTTCTGGTGTCCGCCATATTGGTTCGCATACTACGGGAGTACCCAATGATTTTGAGTTTTATTTTTATCACAACCAACCTTTGCAACCAACGGACCTCCGCTGTCTCCTTGGCAAGCATCTGAAATTTGACTGGAATCAGAACCTGTGGCACATATCATTTGTTTTGTATAAGTTGCAATAGCCTCGTTTCCCACTGAAGCGATAATTTCGTTAATGAATTTCACACCGCTTTTGCAGCTGTAAATAAAACATATAAATTTATAATAATATTTAGTACAATTATGCAATAAATCAAAGTTCGGATAGTTTGCGCAAAAGTTAAGTTCCACAAGAAAGTATTCACTTAGCTGATATAGGTTACCTATATCAGTGGTCGGCAACCTTTTTCAAGTGACGGACCGGTAAAGCCGGACCAAAATTTTGGCGGACCACCTTTATACAAACGAACTAAGCCTATGCAATACATTAAACGCATTATGAAATTTATGTTGACAATATACTAAAAACGACGGTGATGCTATTTAACGCGATATCTGTATCTGATATGGTCGACATTTATTTATATTATTTCGTTTTTGTAGTTATCAATATTGAAAACCAGGCCTCATATTAATAAGATTTCGGGAAAGTTAACAATGCCTGTATCATTTTGTTGGGGAGATCTTATTCGGACTGATGAGATGCATTCTTATACGGGCGTAGAGACCAGCATTATTGCGACATACTGACATGGCGTACGAAATTTATTCTAAGTGTAATGCATTTTAGATAAAGCTGCTCAAGGCCAAATATTCTTCCGACCGTGCACATTACACCTTTTTCACTGGCGCACAGATGAGCTGTGGCGCAATCCCGGGTCTCGGGGTTGAATTTTCGACGACTCGTTCCGTAACGAGTTTAACATTAAAACCCTTAACAACTGCGATGCTGACTGGGCATATCGAGCGAACCGGGTTTGAAATGCGCAAGGAAGAAAAATATTTTTCCGTCCAAGCGCTTTGGAATGCTCGACCATCGTCGCTTCGTTTCCCAGACATTTTCAAACACTTTCGATGCCAAGATCAGTTTTTTCAATTTTACCGTTCCGTGCCAAGGTGAAAACGAGAGAGTTCTCTCCTATTCATTCTCTCTCGTATTTAGTTTTTGATTCATCGGGAAAGGGGCGAACCCAGCGGTGTCATCAGTTATCGTTCATTCCGACACTTCAGTCGTAGGTGAAAGAACTCACCTACACACGCGTATCTTGTCGGAATGGCTCTCTCATGCTATTATAACATAAGTTGATGATAACTTGTCTTGATCTCTCATTGCGATAAAGATTCAATTCGAACATTTTATTCAGCAATCAGAATCATTTTATTATACGAAAATATCGAATTTGAACAAAGAAAACAAAATCGTTTACTAGCATAAAAATATATCCTTATTTCGCTATATATTCCAATAACATTAATAATGGCCAATTATTGTCTCTCACAAGGATAACATATTGCAAAATAAACAAAGTAGTCACATGGCATATTCATACAACTGTAACTGTAACAAAGTTAAAATCCAGGTGCGTTGGCGCCAATCGGACTCCACACATATTTTTTATATTTCTATTTGCGATTCATCGGCCAAGCTAGATATGTTGATAGTTTAGTGCATGGTAGACGCTAACTTCACCAAACCATAATTCGAATGAGGCAACATATTGACTACGTCTGTGATTCCATAGCGTTTTTGACAATGTCCTCGATTAATGTATTATTTTATGCACCACCATACTGCACATTAATTTTTTATAATGAATTCCGATATGGAAGCTCGGTAATAAATTTACTATGTTCGTATGTTTCAAGTACATATGTGTTACAGTTGTATGAATATGCAATGTGACTACTTTGTTTATTTTGCAATATGTTATCCTTGTGAGTGACAATTATTGGCCATTATTAATGTTATTGGCATATAGCGAATGAAGGATATATTTTTATGCTAGTAAACGATTTTGTTTTCTTTGTTCGAATTTGATATTTTCGTATAATAAAATGATTCTGATTGCTGAATAAAATGTTCGAATTGAATCTTTATCGCAATGAGAGATCAAGACAAGTTATCTCCAACTTATGTTATAATAGCATGAGAGAGCAATTCCGACAAGATACGCATGTGTAGGTGAGTTCTTTCACCTACGACTGATGTGTCGGATAATACCGAAACATGCGTAATACATTTCAGGTGCGTTTGTATCTTAGTATTGCTCCTGAGTTTTCGTCGGGCGCTTCCAGATTTGGTGGGTTCAGTCAGTAAACGATGAAATTCGAAGTCTTTACTTGCCTCGGCAAACATTTCATTCAATCTGGTATTTATAGCGAGCAAATACTTATTTGTGTGGATATTTGAACTAATATTGGCGTGCAAATGAAGTATTTCCAAATGCAATTTCAATATTCATTATACGCATCCGGTGGCTCTAAGTTGACATAATAAAAACGTTTAAAGCTTCATCGAAATTCGTCAGTTGATCTGTCAAGAACACGATTTTCCGAAATTGTCATCTCACGCAATTTGCTACGCAAGTCGTCTCGACTGCACGTAGTCCCGTCTTCGTGGCGCCAGACACGTGATCGCTATTGCGTAGCTACGTAATCAGTACGCCATGGCTGCTTATTGAACTTGTTCATCCGACACAAAGTCGTAGGATTGCATATTTTGCTATAATTATGGTTATACAATAGCTACGGAAGTAATTCAATATGAGCTGAAAGCATACGAGGGGCTCTGTGTTATTGGTAATATATTTCCCACTAAATTACTATATCATGGATCATATCTCACTGACAAGTAGAAAAATATATGTTCCGAATAATATCAATTTCTCACTTTATTATTTCAAAATGTAACATTTCACCTCTCAGGACGATAAAATTTGCTTTCGTTGCAGATGTCCGTCAATCCGTTACCCAAAAATGATAAAAAATTAAAAAAACGTTCAAAAATACCAACATTTTGAATCATTTCATCGTCCTGCCAATAAGACGACGATCATGCATATAAAAATATTCGAAATTATTTCCCGGTTTAGTAATGTTTTTCTACATCTTCGTAACATGATTGATAATATTATCATCTCTCCTCACACCTTTCAATCATTTCACCGTAAAAAGTTGAAACCGTGTGTTGGCGTCAGTCGGTCTCGTACAAATTTTTGATGATAATTTGCGGCTAATATGTACCTCGGCCATGCTAAATAAGTTGTTAATTTACTTCATGGCAGACCCTCCTTCCATCTTGGTATTTCTTGAATGACGCGATTGGCTGACGACGTCATTCTTTCCCCCCAACTTGACAACAAGAGAGAGAGAGAGAGAAGAAAAAAAGACGGCAAATACCTGAACTCGACCTTCTTCTATCTATTAAACTTTTTCCTTTTCGAATGACGTATATATACGTCATTTTGCATTGATGGCACGGAACGGTTGGCGCCAAATGACGTATATATACGTCCTTGGCATCGAAAGTGTTATTAAAAAATCAAAATTAACTCGAACGATATACAACCAACGCTACTTATTACAAAACAAGCACCGTACATCAGCACTTGTTACCACATAAATCCGTGTAGAGACAACAATAAATTTAGAATCATATTCGGTTTTATGTATTGAATGTCGGGTCGTTCGAGGGCCGCAACAAATTAGCTCACGGTTCGCAGTTTTGCCAATCCCTGGTGTTGTGTTTGTTTGGTTTAGTCTTGTGTTGAGTGCTGTTTTTTAGTCGTTGGGTTTGTGGTTAGATTGTAGAGGTTTTATTATGACCTTTTTCGTTTTTGTGTCACCTCTCTGCGGACCGGCAGTAACCTTTCCGCGGACCGGCGATTGGCTGCGGCCCGGTGGTTGCCGACCACTGACCTATATCACCCGGCTATAGTTTATTTTTAGATATTTAATTCTGAAGCGATTTACCCAGAAACAAATTTAAAGAAAACCAACCTGTCATGATCCAGTAATTGAAGAACAGTTTGTTGCAAGATTTTCGGAAAATGAAAATTAGATGACGTCACATTTCTTGGTAAAATTGATCCGAATCCAGTTACCGTAACTAACATACTCTGATAATTTATATCAGCGCTATTTGGAACGTTCCCTTAAACAAAGTAGAAATGGTATTTATTTATAGGGGCTCCCATTCGGGTGCACCTATTTATATATACAAATTTATATACGTAAAAGCTAAAATTACTCAAAGCTGAACAGCCCTGAGGCGGGCATATTACTCACATTGCTGTTTACAAAAGTTTTCCTTCCGTGCTGTGTCTGTGCCGCAGGAACTGTAGCAAGGCAAACAAACCGGTCGAATACGTCCATCAAAAGGAATCTCTTTCAAATCTCTATATGGTACCAATCGTCGTCTGACTTCTTGAAGAGCGTTACCAAATTTTATCTTAAATATACACATATTGTGTTGTGTGAGAAGTATATTATTTAATTTTTCAAAGTTCTTTATTCAATTTTATTTATTTGAAATACTCTATGCTGAGTTTATTATAGCATAATAAAATATTACGGTATTTAAGTAGGTTGGCTACCATTAACACAGGCTAAGATTGGAAACGTATACACATGTTTTACGCATACAACTCACCAGTGCCACGTCGTAATCGTATGTTAACCCATTGTACCGCTCATGTCTGATCACAAATTCTGGCTCAAACACTAAAGTCCCTTTGGGTAGAGATTCTGCAATTTCGGGAAATCTTGTCATGCCTGCAATAATTTATACATGAATGAAAATGTATACCACATATCTTGCTATTCGTACTATACTGCTGCCTTGTTTATTGTAATTAGTTTTACTCTTCGACACGTAAGGTCTTGAACAAGTATCCCGTCTCTGTGTACTGTTAAATTATTATTATGCAGAAACTGCTTCATTTTTGATGCAATGAACATATATAACTATGAGTATCAGCAATATATAGTAGAATGAGTGGAAAATTTCAAAATTCGCTACACAAATTTAGTGCCTTCGCTCTCCAAAAATGGGATTAGTATAGACCGGTATATAAGGTTTATGATGTCCAAATGAGTAGATTATCTTTGTATCGCGGGGTAGTTAACTCACTTACCCAAGATAACAAGAAACCCTCTCCAGTTATTTGTAGCAAGAGATTTAGCAAAGATCCCATCGAATATATGACCAGCCGTTAAAATCCATCTGCTACTTATAACAGAACCTCCACCCAATATATTCTGAGGACGAATCTTAACATCAAAAATATTCACATGTATACATATACTCAAAATATCGATATACTTTTGAGCAGGATTTGGAGATAAGAAGTTAAGCTCAAACATTATTTATAAATTTTACTATAAAGCGCATATTAATTTTTTAGTAGATTTCGCAAAATTTATATTAATTTGGACAAAAATCATTAATTCCGTACTGTATTGATTGGTGTAACTTTGCTTTCTCAGATTGTAAATTTATCCAACTGCAAGTACTTAGGAATAGACTAACAGTATGGGATATGTAAGGTTTTTTTTCTTCTTGTTACCTGAAATACCATACGTTGTGGATTTTTAACCAGTGCTGCTTGCCAAGGCCAAGCTCCGTCTATGGCGTCATTTCCTCCAGCAACTCTTGCTACTGAAATTGAAGGCAATCTTCTGCCGCAAATAACATTTTCTGTTAAATACAAACAACAGAAACTTTCTAATAAATATAAAGAAGGAAATAATATATAAGATCATGACGTGATAATGATTTTCTTTAAAATACACATTGCATATCTCTTGAATATTGTTTAGAAAATGTCCGTCTTCGAATGGAAGGAAGTATCGTTTTTTTAAAATAGCATCAAATGATTTTGATGTTTTTTTCATATTTTATCAGTATGCAGATAATGATAATTACCTTTTACTGGTTTTGTTTCCTCGCTCCACGTTTCAGTTGTCGATAATGTTGCTTTTGTCGTTTCCACTAACCCTTTCCTCCCAGTATCTTGAAATATAATATGACATTCTATATCGACATACTAAATCAACATACCTTGAATATAATAAAATACTTACATTCAGGACAATCCGGTATATTAGAAGACCAGTCACATCTTTGAATTTTTTCGTTAAATGACAACGAACCGGCACAACTTAACTTTAGTCCTGTACCTTTCAGATATAATAAAACAAAATTATAGGTAATAAATCCTATTTTTCATTTAATAAATATTACATCAGAGCTATACTCGGATTAACAGCATCTGCGTCGGCGAAAAATCTTTTGAATGTTTTCTAAATTCGGATCTGGTATTACCAACAACAAAATGAATTATAGTGGTATAAACATTTGATCTTTTTATGCATGTACTTGTCTTCTTTAACTATTCTCAGAAAATAATATATCAAATGAATACAAATCTAAACTTGTGAATTAAACCAAAACTATATATATTATGATACACTATATCACAAATATGTAAGAAAATCATTTAAAATATTTACACTCATATAAAAATGTGGAGTGGCAACTTTTGATCAGTAATTTTCAAATACATAGCAGATAATAAAAATAACTGAAAATACCAATACCATGAACACATTGATAATAATAATTGTGACAACCACCGCTAGGAAGATACAGTTCCTCATGTGCATGACCATGACATTTGTTTTGATCTAAAAATAATTTATGTACTGTATATAAATATTTATACTTGATATTTTACTATCTAGATCACCCACCATCTTGTTTTTGTACAAAGTAGAATATGTCAGAAAGACTGATCTTAAATTCATTATTAGGGAAAGATCATGCGTAAATACTGGTAGTTTTAACTTAATATATTGCTTTATAAGCATGACACTATTTTTAATATTCAATTTTTATTGCCAAAATATTGAAATTCAAACGATATCACATCTTATCACTCAATATTGTTTTCAATGGGCAATGTGTTATTGTAAATTAGATCCAATCCAGTAAAATGAGTTGATTTTATGTCACAATAAGAGACGTGTCAATATAATGAGGTAGGTAATTTGCAGTCTTAATGGATTGTAAATTTGTTCCTAAATTAAAATGTAGACAAACCTATATTTCCATCCGAAATCTGGATCAATCCATTTCCAAGTACGGTCATTGAAATAAACAATATTCCGACTACTGTATTGTAATTCTTCATGTCTATATCGGTTTTACTGAATTGGGCAAACTATGTTGAATGAGTTAACATTGTTGGCTTATATGATTAAGCAGATGTTGTTATAAAACTGCTTAACACGGAAATGATCATTTTTAATCAACTGGAACATTGGGTAAACAAAGTAATACTGTATATCTATTTTATAAAGACTTTCTGTTGTACTTTAATATTTTCTTCCTGATTTTTCTGATTTCAAAAGTTTTGTAATTATGACACTAATTTGTTACATATTACAAACTTCTTTTTGTGTTTTTCTTAAACAAATATTTTACAAAATAATGTGAATCTGACCATAATTTACAATCGAACTGATTTCTACTATACAGCGTCTAACAATTTTGAAATTAGCGCAAGCCCTTGTAAAAATGTAACATGTAATCTTTCCAGAAGCAAGCTTGCACCCCAGAAACATTGGAACGAGAATTCATTTGCTATCGCAGTCCAAGAGGGAACTTCTCAAAGTCACTAGTATAAAGGTAGGCCACTTTTTAATCCCGAGTTTTAGACAACGGTTCCAAACTCACAATCTTTGTATAATTGTGGGGAATTAACAATCGAATATTTTTTCGCATGTCCATTGATATCAATTGTAGCCTATACATCGTATTTCACGAGGGAATATATAACTGATTGCATTCTTGTAAATTAATTTAAGTAGCCTAATTAGCTGTTTGTTAAATAACATGCAACCCTGAGGTCTCAAATTGCACTGTGGATTAGCGCGATGATTTATGCTGTGCTAACGATACAGTATATTTTCAAGCGATTTAACACAATCTTCAAAGTCTTGATATATGTCTCCAATATTGTTCTACGTTATTCAATTCAATAAAAAAATTAAATCCTCGCAGTTTTGCAGAAGCAGGTAATATTAAAACTTATTAGAACAGATTCTCAGTCGTGAAGTACCGTATATAAAAGCTGGTATCCAACTAGAGGTAAATACTTAACTACATACTAATAGCACGAAACCTTTAAGCAACTACTCCGTGCTTTTTAATTTCTATATCCGTATATAATGTTATAAAAGTATTT
Organism: Styela clava; assembly: GCF_964204865.1. Classification (NCBI taxonomy): domain Eukaryota; kingdom Metazoa; phylum Chordata; class Ascidiacea; order Stolidobranchia; family Styelidae; genus Styela; species Styela clava. Next base: position 10,396,029 of record NC_135254.1, read on the forward strand.
GATTTTTATTTAGTTGTGCTTTGCTCATACATATTTTTTGTATATAAATCACGATTTTTTGCCCTAGGGGAATACTGCCTTTTTGCCTTACTACCAAATTAACTTGGCCAACTCACCATGTTACATAATAAATATTTCTGTAATTTTGATGACTATAACAATTTTTAACATAATTTTGTATTTCATAATCTTGTATTTCATGTATAATAATGAATACTTTGTTGTGAATTACATTATATATACCAAGGTTTCTAATATTAATTTTTGTAACTAAGATGTCAGGGATTTAACCTTCGGGAACAGTTATTATAGGTATTTATGGTTTTGACCAACATATCAAAAAATGCTCACTAGATAGAGAAAAGAGAGGCATTTGAAGTGGGCATTTAAACCACACAATGGCCAAAGTATTCCTCTGGGACAGGGGTGTGCAACCGTTTTTATAGGCGGGCCAAATAAAGGTAACTGGGTGAAGCCGCGGGCCAGACTTAGAAACTCTAACTACGAATGTCTCTAGATACAAAAAATTTGTAGTTTTTTTCGGCATTTCTCTGTACTTTCTCCTTACCGTGTGTACCTTGAAGTAATTACTACTTGCGAATGGGTTTTCGTAATTTGAACGACATTAATTTGTCCCAAGCCCCTTCATAAGTAGAAAGTTTCGTAATTACGGACGCTCTTTACCTGAAAATGCATAAATCCGTTTCAAAACCCCACAAAACTCGGACATAATATGGTATGACTGGGTTAAACAAAGGTTGTGGAGAGTGGGAGAATGGCGGCCGGAGGAGGTGAGGGGAGGCGTTAAAAGTTGAAATCTAAGAGAGAACGTAATGTACGAAAATGATCACACGCACATGAAATTCAAAATTAGAATTTAGAATTTTATTTTGCAGTTTCTTTTATTTTTTTTAGTTTTAACTGGTACGCGTATTGTAGTCTTCTCAACTAAAACTGAGTGAAACTTATTGTACGTATCCGCGGGAAACGAACGGGTCAATGGTATGGCAGGTAGTTGATTAGCGTGTGCCAGGGCAGGCACCACGGCCTCTAATTTTTATATTGCTCACGGCATCATTCGTTGATTTAGCGAAGCGCAAATTTAATTACGTAACATCGTCATTATCAAATGAGTGAACCTGATTCCCAAATTCCCATCTGCCAATAAAAGAGAATTAGGACCGGAAATCTTCTTTTATTTTGCGAGTCGGCGCTGATTTAAATGTTTCATGTGGGCTGTTATGATTTTATGTTTGATTATGAATTAATACCGTCAACCTAAACTGCGCCGCATAGATACTGCATAATATTTCGGAGCTATTTTATACGCTCTAAATTGCAAGAAATGACTTTCAAGGGCGACTGTAATTTACTGCCGCGCTGCATACGACTGCCGTCGATTACAATAAAAAATGAAATAATTGTAAAATGTTTTCAAATCCAAACGTTGACGGCGGCGCTAGAATATATGCGCCATATTCGGTATTCTTACAAATACGAAAAACGATAATCGAAGTTCGCGATATTCGAATAATAAATTCGAAATTGGCATCCGTGCTTCAAGCACTGCATTAAATTAACCTAAAATAAACAAATATCACTACACGCGTGTTTTCGTTTATGTTTGTGGAAAATTATACGTCAGTCAATATATTTTCACGAAAACAATTCTCGTAACTTGGATTTTTCGTATGTATATAGAGTTTTTACTGTAGATGCAAGCACAAAAAATTGTTTTATTTTGTTATTGATTTTACGGCATTGTTCGGGGTCCTGGCAGAAATGTTGAGTTAAAACGCAAAATTTTTTTAAAACTGCTATTTCAATTTATTGTCACACCGACTTTAAACAAATTCAATGAAAAGGAAACAAGCTTTTATAACATTGTGTATTTTCCAACAGGATCTTTCTAGCTAGTTTCGCTGACAGTGACATGGCAGTGGCACTCAAATCATGGTATATGCTTTGTGGCGCAAGGAGATTGAAATTGCTCGCAAGTTCCAGATTATTTAAACTAAAAACTCATTTCGTGGGCACATCACTAAAAATTGGCACTTCTCCGCGGGCCGCACAGGTAATCTTTGTGGGCCGCATTTGGCCCGATGGCCGCAATTTGCACACCCCTGCTCTGGGATGATGATGCAGTATTGTTCCTGTTGAGAAAATGTTGGTGATGACTATGCCATCCACATGATATCATGTTCAATGGTGGATTGTATGCACTGAAAGACATTGAAAGATAAAAAAAAAAGTAAGGATATAAGCACTAAAAGACACCCAATATAACATGAAGAAAAACAGCTAACATATATCAATTACAAAAAATTGAAACGCTTGTAGTGTGAATCCATCCATCAGTGTAGCAATTGAGTCATTGCATTGGCTTTTCTCTTCTCAGGGACAAATATATTCCTATATTGTCTGTCTTCAACGTAACGTGTTTTTAGGTATTGCGTCGCAACAATGTGAAAAACTAGCGTATCTTTGAGATTTTCAACATAACATAAATCGACGTAGAAAATAGTGTTCCATCATTTTTTTGTTATTCAAAGTTTTGCTCAAAATTACTTTCATTACTTTCAGTTTCAGGCAAGTCTCGTCTGTGGTTTTAACTATGAGAATATGTTCGAATATCTTGTTAGGAATACTTAATGTTTCGGAGATGGAGCGTTATGCTAGAAAATTGTATTCGTATATTTTGCTAGATGTCGTTCCTATTCATTACCATACACACGTCGATGTTGGTAGCATCATTTTTTTTTTTCAGATTTTGTCAATATAAAGGCCGTTGAAGCAGCCAGGGCCCAGAACTAAGACTGAAGACAAGCTGAAGAATCTTTAGGTTTTAACTCCTTAGTGAAATTCCTGCGATGTTCATTTTTCTCTTTCTTAGTTGATTGCATATGATAGAAGTATATTGCTAAAATAGGGAAGAGCTCAACAATAATTATCCTTACATGCAGGGCCAGTTTTACCACTAGGCCAGGCAGGCCGAAACCTAGGGCCTCAACGTCCAGGGGCCTCTAAATTCGGTTTCGAAGTTTGTAATTCTTTTAAAAACTTGACAAGTTTAAACCCTGCCTAAAGTTTATATATATATCAAGCTTTTCAGAGTAAAAAACTCCATACACAACTGGTTTCAACCACGTTGTAAACAGCCATTATTACGTCGTTTGCATCATAATAGGGTTAATTATTATGAGCATTCTGTTTGAAGCTTCTATGTTATAATACCGCAGTCTACTCTGCAAAAAACAGTATCGGTAGTTGATATGTTGCTGGAATAACTAATAGACATTGTGTTGCTTACTGTTAATGGGGTAAATTATACGTTTTAGCAATTGAAATTTACTAATGTTATCGACTTATCTTATTATTAGACGTTTTGGTATTGCTAACCTGCGTTTAGATCAAGCAATAATCTTATAATTTTTCGAACCTTGAATTTAATATGAGTAAAAGATTTGAAAGTGGAGCTAGCAAGCGCAAGAGAAAGAAATTAGAAAATGATATGGTAACAAAAATAAAACCAATCACTGCTTTCTTGCATCAACCTCTGACAGAAGCCACAGGTGCTGGCAGTGAAGTATGTGCTTTGACGCTAGCACAAGAAAATCAATGTAACGAAGCTGATCAGCCAACTGCTAGCATTTAACCAGAAGCAATTTTTACAGTAAAAGCAATGCAGGACGTTTCACAGCAACTAGGTAGTGATGAAAGAGCCATGTCCAGTGAAAATGAAAATACAAGTTTATTTCAGAACTCAGTTGCTGCAAAGAGAGGGGGAAAAGAAACACATGAAAGTAGTGGAGATAGTCAAATTTTTCAATTCAAACCTGGTGAAGTAAGTCAATCACAAGGTATTACAGATACTTATGCAGATAATGCCGAACATAGATCTACACATACACTGAGTTTAAAGGACGTTGGTTTGTGAAAAGAAAATTATTAAATGAAGAAATAGCCTACTGGATAGAGAGAGGCCCTTCTAAAGTTCAGCACAGTTGTGGACCATTTTCTAGTTCCAAACGAGTGTACAAGAAGAAATCCTAGTTTTGAACAAAAGCTATGTTTTATGCAACGAAAGTCAATGGTGAAACATATAGCAAAGAGTGGTATACTCCCCCGCAAAAGAACGGGTATATTGCTTTGTTTGTAAACTCTTTTCAAATCATGCATCTTCTTCGGCTTTAACTTCTGATGGTTTTGATGACTGGCACAACTCTTATCTTATCCAAGCTCATGAAAACTCAGAAAAACACACAAATGCCATGTTAACCTACCAAACAAAGAAGCGAGTATATACGCTTACTTCAAAACTGGAGGAGCAAATAAAAGTAGAACAGCAGTATTGGAGGCATGTAATGGATAGAATCACCGCTGTTATTCGTACTCTCGTAGAACGAGGCTTACCTTTTAGAGGGGACAATGAACGATTTGGATCTCCCAATAACGGCAATTATCTTGGTCTTTTAGAACTATTAGCCAAATTTGATCCATTTTTACTTGCTCATATCAATCGCTATGGAAATTCAGGATCAGGAAATCCCTCTTATTTGTCAAAAACTATTTGCGGAGAGATGATTCAGCTTATAAATTTGCAAAATTTATTCCATGCGCAGGTCACTCCTTAAATTTGGTAGGCCGCTCAGCCGTTGATTGCTGTCTTGATGCAGTGAACTGTTTTGGCATTATCAATGAAAGTTACACCCTTTTTTCAGCTTCCACAAAGAGGTGGGCAGTTCTAAAATCATTTTTGCAACCTCAATCAAAGGTGCCGAAACATTTGTCAGATACTAGGTGGGATGCACATGCGAAAGCCACGGAAGCTATTTTGAACAGTTACAGTGCCATCACTAGTGCTCTCAGTCATTTGCACTTCGATGTAAGTGAAAAGAGTGATACCAGACTTCATGCTAACAACCTTTTGCAAAAAATGGAAAAATTGGAATTTGTGTTTTTGTTGCATTTTTGGTCCAGAGTGCTAGGTCGTTTTCACAGGGTTAGCAAAGCCCTTCAGAATTCTGAGTTGTTATCAAGTACTTGTGCCGAATTGTACGGTTCACTTGTAGACTTTCTAAGCAAAATTAGAGATGAGTTTGATCAGCAAGCAAAAGCAACCTTGCCGAATATTAACTACAAAGCTGTCACTAGAAGACAAAGAAATGCACCTGATGCTTTAAGGGAACTCTCTTCAAAGGAAAGGTTTAAAATAAATTCCTTTATCCCTATGCTCGACGCATTTTAATCCAATTGAAGGAGAAGAGCTCATGTGTACATTGACATTGCAAAAATGTTCCTCTTTCTTCCTAATCTGCAAGCAACTAAGGCAGAAATTGTACGAGGCGTAGAACTTTTAAAGGAAGCGTATCCAGGAGATATTGACCCGAAACTTACTGATGAACCTCTACATTTTCATTTGTACGTGAGACAAACACACAACCAAGGGCTCACCGGTACAGAGGAGCAATATTTTTCCTTGTCTCATAGAAACCTTTATGAAATTATGTGCAAGGAAAAAATCCACACTGCCTTTCCTGATGTGGGAGCAATATTAAGACTGTTTCTAAGCTTAATGGTCACTAACTGCTCAGGAGAGAGATCTTTCTCAAGGCTCAAAAGCATCAAAAATAAACTGAGATCGGCAATGCCTCAAGAAAAGTTGTCTGCACTGAGCATTCTGTGCATTGAAAGTGACAAACTTAAACAAATAAATTTTGATGTACTCTTGCATGATTTTGCTTTGACGAAAGCTAGAAAAAAATCTTTGTAGCCTAGTTTTACTCTATTTGATTGCTGTAACTATTTTTTATGTCCTTGTAAATAAATTTCATAATTATTGTAACGGTTGTTTGATCAAAGAAATTAAAAGCAGAACTGTCTTGAGTAGATTTTCATTCTTTTAATTAAAAATTTGCATCTATGAATGGGGAGAATGAAAAGAACGAAGAGTTTAATGCACTCGTATTTGTAACATTAAGCAATGACATGTGATGTTGATCAGAGAGAAATTTTGAGCTCAAAAATATTGAGGGACTTCACAAATGAAATAGCCTGGGGACTCTTATGGTCTAAATCCGGCCCTGCTTACATGTGAATCAATGCCACGTACAGTTCGTTTGAGTCAGCACTCGCGACTATGGAAGTGCATCCCGGTGGTCTGATGGCATTATTACATTCAAAATACTCTTATATGAAAAGAGCTGTAATTTACATGTTGAATATAACTGTTTCGTTTGTAATTGATTCATACTATACATAAAAATACAGCATCGTTTTATACAATAAATTCCTATTTGCAGAAAATTAAAATGCAGAGAAAAATAAACCAATTAGGACATATAATGTCCTATAACTTGGGACGCTTTTGTCTTTTAACACTTCAATCTCATCTTTTTGAATTTCGAGATTCTGAAAATAAAAAACATTTAATATAATATTTCAATGTATAAAGCCGTGTATTTGATTAAATAATGGAAAAAATAAATGTTAAAATTGACTTTCGGTCGAAAATAAGTGAATACCTATTAACATCGCCATTTTTGAAGGATTGGAATCGTTTAATAGGTAATAAAATGCATGCTAAAATATACGCGTGAACTAACAACTTACGGCAAAACAGAAAATGATCGCTGCAGCAATCTCCAGTAAATACGCACAACTCATGGCACTGGCATGCAGCCTCCTCATCATAATAACAACCCGTGACACATGATGTCCGACCTGCAACAAATAATGAAAATGTATAAAATGGCTGGTTAGTTGGAAATTTATAACTCTTTTTAAAATGATTATTTTAACTGAAGAAAAAATTTAGAATCATGACTTCAAGGCGCTGATTCATTAATAGGCAAAATCTTTCAAAAACTAACCCGTGTTCTTTTTTCCGGTAATAATAACTGTATTTTACCGAATATTATATAAGAGATTAAAAATAAATGTGCTTGGAATTGAACGCCTTTTTAATAGAGTCTCTAAATTAGTAAACTGCAAACTTCACCTATAATACAGACTGGAAAAGGCGGCAAAAACTGTCCAGAACTTTCACATCCTGAATATTTGGAGCCTTTTAATATATATCCTGGAGGACAGCCGAACTCTACATATTGACCAGTCAGATAAAAATCGCGAGGTTTCAGAATGAATACTTCTCTTTCTAGCTTTGGTCTGTCGCAACCTGTTACAGCTAAAATGAAAATTGGTTAAAATTGTGAGAACTGAAAAAGTGATGAAAACACTTTACAGCATGACCTGTATCACCACCTCATATCTATAAGTATACCCACACATGCTAACTTTGTTGCTTCAATAATCAAACAATAAATATCTCGAACGTATTTAATGAGTGTTTTTTCATCATTGAGTGTATAATTCATTTCTCACCCTCACAAGAAGGATAATTCCCCCATTTTCCTTCTTTTCCACAGGCGACTGAACTGTTTCCACTTAAGAAATACCCTTCATTACAACTAAAGCTGATGGAACTTCCAACGGCGAAATGTGTTTTTCCACCGTCTTCAACAATTCCATTTGTGAGTGTCGGTGGTTTAGGACATGTTGCTTGTTCTAGAAGTAAACATTTCTAAAATTTCTGTTTGCAAGTATAATATTTAAAATGCCCAACTGAAAACTGCTCAATTTATTTATACCTGACCATGATAATATTTGTAGTGGATATATATTTGAAATGCTTTTTCTGTCAACAGAATATGTTTAATATATATGCCTGTTTGTGACTCTTGTCAAAAAAATTGCAGCAAATTTGGTCACTAACTTTGGCGGCCAGGTTAACTCGCCAATTAATTTTCATCAGCAAAATTCATCGATAGGAATTGATGTTTTATAATTATGTTGATATTTTAATATTTTTTTGTCTCAATATGAGCAGAATAAATATACAACATGACATTTCAGGAAACTAATCTCTTGTTGAGAGAGTAATTAAAAAGCTACTTTGGCAATGCATCAAATTTGGGCTGCATGATTAAAATTTAGGTTATGTCGATTCATTTTACGACTTCCATATTATGGTAGTCAACGTTGCACATTTTCGTACCAAAAATAGCCTTCAACATATGCTACACAAATATATGCTTTCTATCTACATAACTATCAGTCCCTTCTTGCATGCAGTCTTATTAAAATACACAAAAAACATTGTTTTTTTTGTTCATACTATTTTTTTCATTTGTTCAAAATTTAAATAATGGAAGTTGCAAAAACTAATTAGCAATGATAATATTATAGCAGGACCATCTATCGCAAATTTTTATTGACCAATACAAATAGGGATTTAATTATTCAACAAATACAATGGATGGCATGTACAACCGCAACGAGTAGAAATGTGAGTACTATATAAAATGCAATTTTACGCACGTCTTCGGCATTGTGGAGGAGGAGAAGAGAACTCATGGGTATTTAAACAACGCGCCCAAAATGAGCCAATCAGTTCAAATCCTCTTTCGCAATAGTAAATTACGTATCTTCCAATTTGGTACACTTTTTTGGGCGATCTTATTCCACCATTCTTTGGTGCCTCCGGTGAAATGCAATTTGGTCTTTCTGCAGAAAATAGAACGTAATCAATTTCTAACCACTCAATTACTATAAATTCCCATACGGGACGGTACTGAGATATTGTAACTCAAACGGAAAAGGCAATAAAATAAGAAGATAAAAAAACAACCCGAAGAAACGACAGTAAGTTCAAAAGCAAACTAAGAAAACTTTACAAATGATCCATACAGAATCATTCCATATCAATTAGATTAGAGTCTATAGAGTATAGACCAGGGGTTCACAACCTGGGGTTCGCAAACCCCCAGGGGTTCACGAGAAGATTTTCAGGGGTACTTGGATGGATAGCTGTCGAGTTTTCGTGTGTTGCTTTTTTTTATATATTTCATTACTACTTGTTATGATTGTGACGCAACAATGTGAAATTTACGACTTTGCAGGCAAACTGTGAAATCTCTTAATACAGTGTGCTGCGAGAATTGCAGAAAGTGATATGCATATTGAAACTTGGGAGAGATTTTAAGAATACATTAGTTAGGCGGAGGACAAGGTCAATAGCATCAGGACTTAACTTAGTTACAGCAGTTAGTCAATAAATTGTTATTGCAGCAAATTGCTAGTAAATATATATCACAACATTGTTTGTTGTCCGATTACCGGGGGTTCGCGTTGATTTTTTCGTGACTCGAGGGGTACTTGACAAAAAAAAAAGGTTGAGAACCCCTGGTATAGACAGTCAAGATGAGACAAACTAAATTTTTGCATTCTTTTATTTTAATTTTAAACTGACTCTACAATTATTATGATATTTATTTTAGCAGCACACATAGCAACAAATATATATACTTGCTATTTCATGAAAATAGAATGAGTGGTTCTTATTCATCAATCACGATATCAATTACTAGTTGGTCTCCTTGTTAAAGTATCAAAGAAGAGTGTTAGTAGTGATAGTGCTGGGCACCCTTGACACCTTGCTATTTAGTGATAGTGCTGGGCACCCTTGACACCTCGACTGGTCGCAAAATAAAAAAAATGATTGATGTTCATCCTATAAAGCTATCAATATATTTTGGTGTTTGCTAAAAGTGTATAAACATCTGTTCTTACTGTTGCAGGTAGGTATTTGATTCCATTGACTGCTTTCTAAACAGGTGGCTTCTTCGCTTCCATCAAGAACAAAACCTACATTGCATGTAAATTTTAAAGAACTTCCTATTGAGTAGTTATTGCCAATTACGTTGCCATTCTTTAGTGTAACGATTGCATCGCAGGCTTTTTCTGCAGAAAAAGAGAATAATTTTATTTTAGCGTTGAATGCAATTTTAATTTTGAGAATAAGAAGCGAATGAAGATAAATACCTTCACAAACTGGGAATGGTCCCCACTTGCCGAGATTGCTACATACAGAAAAATGCCTCCCAATTAAATTGTAACCTGGATTGCATCCGAAGACCAAAACACCTCCTGTATCTAATCGATTCCCAACAATTTTTCCGTTTATAAGGGTGCCAGGCTTTGGACATGACATCTTTTGAGCTGTAAAAGTATTTATATGACTACATCATTTTTTCTCAGTAGAGCTAAGAAGTGTCGTGACTCGATCGTAAGTAATCTACTTAATATTCTAATACCAATAACGTGAACATTACTGGCTTTTCTATATCGCATACATTGGGAAATATTACCTTTTTTGAGATGGATTTGTCAAAATACTATACTATCTATTAATAATGGTTCGAGTTTCACGGCGACTTTTCACGAAGTTAGAGAAGATCCTTCACTAATCAGTTAAGGGATCGTAATAAGAAAACCCTTTGGTATTTACCTTCACATATTCGGCTACCATTCCATTCGCCTTTTTCATTGCACACAGATATAGAATTCCCTCGCAGTATGTATCCACTATTGCATTGATAAACTATTTGACTCATATATTTGAAGTTATCTGATTTAAAGACCTTTCCATGTTCAAGAGCTTCGGGCTCAGGACAAATAATTTCTGCATAAAAATTATACTATATAGATATATATATATATATATACAAATATTTTTTAATTCAGTTTGCTACGCTATAAATGTTTATAATGACGAAATAATATAAAATATAAATATTGCGTTTTACCTAAGCAAAAACAAACCATTTCCGCAAATGATAGCCGTGTTCCAAATATGCGTTGCTAGTTAGGATTTAAGGTCAACATTGGTCAGATTATAACGGATTAAACGATGGAATGATACACAAAACTTTAAACAATTCCATTATCTTTTAATCCACAGTGCAATGTGGATCTCTTATTTACAAGCCTTAAGCAGAAAATGAAATTGGCCTGTGACAAGAAAATGATGAACATGAGTCAGGACCCCACGATCGAGTGATTGAATGAAAGATATCAAGTATTTCTTCAACAGTAATAAATTTTACCTTTGCACGTCCAAATACTTTCTGTCCATTTACCGTTGCTGCCGCACGTCGAGCTGCTAATTCCGTGAAGTATAAAACCATCGTTGCATTCGAAAAGCACTCGACTTCCAGATGTGAACACATCACCGACGATTTTTCCATTATTGGGAACAATAGGTTGTGGACACATTATTTCTGAATTACATATTTTTCACGCAAATAAGGTTATATAGAAGCAGAAATAAACATGTTGTGGATTTATATTCGATGAATGATGTTAGACCACTGCCCAGCTAAACAATTTGCAACATGAGGTTATTATATACATAAGCAAAAGTTTGATTGAATTATCGAGTCTCATAGAAATCATAGACAATTGATACAAATTGAATTTAAAAGCTGTTTAGTAACTTCTAATAACTGGTAATTACTGAAATTCGGTTGATTCATTACTTGTGGATAAAACTTACTTCAACAATGACAACAATAAGAATTTTGCAAAACCTCCCACACTTACACTATATGTGAAATAAATATTTTTAACTCTAATACAGGTACATATTTCTGTCATATTTCTTACCTTCACATATTGGAGCTGTACCCCATTTAGCATTTGGACCGCATACCACTGTACTGTTACCAGACAGCATAAAATCATTGTCACAAGAATACTTTATCACACTTCCAATTGCACGTTCTGTGTTGAATTCTCTAACTTGTCCATTCTCTATCTTAAATGGTTTTGGACAATTTGCTTTTGGCAATGATCTACCCCTAGTATCAATATCCTCTTCATGTACAAGAGTCGCAGCGATTGAGGTCGGTTTCGATGAAGCAGCTGGAATGGGAAAAATACTAGAATAAAGTAGATTGCGAATTGTGTGTTTTTATAGTATTAGCATTATTTTGATAGTTTTGTAACTGCGCATGCTAGTTGTATGTAATTTATTCCACAATTCTCAAGATAAAACTTGATTCAACGCTCTCATTATGTTGTGAAAAATTATGGTATAATTTAAAGTATTGATTAGAAAATCGTATTGACTGCAAATAAGACGAAAGTCTTTCATATATATAACTATGTTCAGTTGCCTCAGCTGCCACTTATTTGCTCCAAGATCTCTAACTGAAGGCGAATAAAATTAAAATAAAAACAGGTTCGCGGTTTATAATGACATTTCATGACCGGGTTTGCGTGAACTGCCTGAACCTCACCACTTGAAAAAATATTTCAAATTCAAAACTCCATCCCGATTACTCAATGAGACAAAATATAGTAAATATAGAATCCTTCTACTTACAAAGTCCAATCTTTTCTGCAATCCATCCCATCAAAACAGCCACGTTTGTGTAATATCCCGGCAGGACCGTACCATTTGTGCTGTTAGATGCACATCCCAATCCCCAACTAACAATGCCAATCTGAGTCCAGCATACTTCATCTATCGAAAACCTTGTCTGAATAAATATTACATGCAATGTAAGAAAATTCTATCGAGTAGGGTGGTAATTTTCTTGCTTCGGCTAACCTACAGAATTTCTCGGAAGTATAAATTTTGCCGTGATAGCAAACAAAATAAAAATCAATGAATAGAAAGAGTAGCTACAAATTACCATTATTAATCAAGCTTAAGTATTCTTTAATTTGACTTGAAAAACAAATCTTATACCAAATCAAATAAAAGTTATTTATGCATTTATTCAAAATACCATTCTAACGAGCGGGCCGCCACTGTCTCCTTGGCAAGCATCTGAAATGTTCCTCGCACCTGCGGCACACAACATTTGTTTCGTATATGTAGCAACGACCTTGTGTCCGACAGAATTATAAATCTCGTTTATCATCTTGACAGCATCATCGCAACTATGGTGGAAATGTACAATAGTTTTATTGTAAATATTACTAGCTTAACCAAACTCAAAAGTTGTTTTTAAATTGTGCCTTAACAGAGTTTTCAAGCAGCCATAAAGAACTGGACAATGAAAGTATTGAAATAAATTTTTTCTTGGTTCTACATTACTGTGTACTGCATAATTTTATTCATTTTTTGTAAGATTGATGGTTTGAGATAAACAATTTGTCTAACCAGTGCTGAACCTGGCGTTACTTTCATGTGATGATGAAACATAGATTAACAAACATGATATTTTTTCATTGTTACCTTGGATTTGCTTGTTGCTTTCAGGCAGGCGTACGTTGATAATATATTATGTTATTTTAGATTGAATTTAGAAATCTTTTGTTGAAAACAGGCTATTTATTATATTGTGATCCAAATGATGAGAAAATGTGAATTTTGTTCTATATCCACCGACAATTACAGAATATGGTTCGTTACCTTTCGTCATCAAAAACTGCAAGTTCTGCCTGCTGTAGAGATTTCGGATATTGATAATTTGTCGACATAGGATCACGAGCAACAACTGATCCGAATCCAGTTACGAAAGACTGGGCTGTTGAACTTTTTGATATTTCGGCTATAACCGTATTTTTTTCTGACAGAATAAATTTCGAAATACTTCATAAATAGACATGTTGACATCAATAGTTTTATTTTTGCAACTGCGAGTATGAATTCAAGAAAATGAATAAAATTATTTTTATAGTCTGAAAACTAATAAAATTAGATCTCACCAAATCTATCACAAAGTTCTGGAGAAAATTTATTATTATTTTCTTCTGTCGTACCGCAAGCATTGTAGCATGGCAAACAAACCGGTCGTACGTCTCCATCAAAAGGAATCTCTATTAAAGTTGTAAGAGGCACTAAACGCCGTCTTACTTCATGGAGAGCTTTTCCAAATTTTATCTATGAAGACAATTTTGAAGACAATGAGCTGAAAATACTACAAATCCAGTTTTTGACTTTTTTTCGGCAAACACTATTTCACCTCCAAACCAATGACAACAACAAAGTATTTACGGCATGCGATGTTTACAGCTTTTATAACAATAAATTATATTAATGATATATTGTCAAGGGATCACGAAATTTATTCTATACAACCAATTGTATTTTACTATGTTTTTTCGAAACGAGTCACAAAAAGATTCCCCTCTGAAGACCGGGTACAGGCCCTCTCCGATCGACTTACTAAAGCAACATCATATTCATAAGTTGATGGTTTGTATTTATCATGACGGATCACCAACTCAGGTTCAAATAAAACGGTTTCTTTAGCGAGTGATTGAACTCTTTCTGGATATTTTGTCATGCCTGGTAAAAAATAATAATAATAACACAAATGCACACGTAACGCCTATTGTATTCACTTTTTACAAAATATATTTTGAAAGTCATTTCGCTCATTAAACCATGTGTATCAGATAAAAATTATGTGAATATAAATAATTTTTCTACAAATTTGCTAATAAGCGATCATGCGAAATGTGGATTTCCATTATCTCGTAAAGAGCAAATTATATATAGCACGCAAGGCACAAAGAATGGCGATCCAGAAGTGTGTACCAATATGGAGGTAACTAATTTTGTTCGCCTACTTAGAGAGGCCGCAGACGTAGGCCTTGGCGAAAATTAGAAAATGCTACTGAACATAAGTTTTTTGAAATTACAAATTGCTAAGCTAAAAAAATATTCACCCAAAATTACAAGAAACCCTTTCCAGTCGTTTGTAACGAGCGACTTTGCAAACGTTCCATCAAACACATGACCAGCAGTCAATACCCATTTGCTGTTTATAACCGAACCACCACCGAACATATTTCGAGGACGAATCTGAACAAGCATGAAAATGTAAATTTCTCAATTTAGTTGCTCTGACAAAAAATGTCAAAGCTTTCATTCGATTACACCAGTGGTTCTCAACCTTTTACTGACCGCGTATCACTTTACTGTTTTTTACTCTGGCCGCGTACCTGTTTGGCGTAGGGAACAATGGCACAAGACACGCACTATGGGAGTATTTTATAACGTGGCACTACGTCCTTAGTGACCTAATTCGCAAGACGGACGAAAACATGCCCATCTCGATTCGTTCGTGGGAAATAGTAGGCGAGGGCGATCTCTAAAGGCTGGACTGGTCCATAAGACGTTTCTCTGACCCTTGACCCCAGAAAAATTCTTTCTATACTTTACTATTGCAACAAATTTTGTAAACCCTTATTTTTATTAAAATTATTCAACCATGTGCCGCTTACAGACACTGATAGCTTAGTTTAGATTAGTCTATCGCAGCATTTGCGAGACTCGTTTTTAATCAAATAACAAAATTACTTCTCCTTTCTAGACATAATACCAATTAAGATATTTAATTCCCAACTATTTTGTTGAAACGCAACTGAAAACTGACAAATAACACGCAAAACTACAAAAACGAGGCAATGTTCACTGATTGTTGCTGGTCACGTAAATAAACAAGAAAATTGATGCACGGGGAAACATTCATGAAGGCCGTTCAGCGAAAACATAGAGTGTGGAAGATAAACCGTTGTCGGCATATTTTGGCCAACTCAAAAGTTAATTGTTGCAATAATTCAAGGCTGCCCTCGTACCACTTGATCCGCGTGCCACCAGTGGTACGCGTACCACAGGTTGAGAACCACTGGATTACACGGACCTTGTAACGAGACTGAGATCAGAGTAATTCAATTCTAACGTAAATCGACTCCAGTTTGGCACTTTAATGTATCACTGCATTTAATGATAATTAATCAAACTTTCCCAAAGTATTCTGTCAACATTAATAAGGATTTGTTCATCCCTTTGAGCAAGCATCTCAATTTAGAAAACTCAAATTAACAAATTATCGGCCAGACAAGTTGCAGTTTCTCAGTGAGTAAAGTTACAATGTTTTGAGAATACTCTATTACAGACGTATTTATGAAACACGTCTTCCTAGTACAAATTGGATCGAAAATAATTATAGCATTAACCTGTGATACCAGTCGGTGAGGATTTTTTACGAACACTGCTTGCCATGGCCAGTCTCCTTCTTTTGCTTCTTTCCCTCCGACCACTCTAGACGAAACGATCTTATTCAGACTCCTACCGCATGTTGTACTGGCGACTAAGAAGTTAGATAATTTAGTAGAGTCATTTTTGGAGTTTGTTAATAAAATTATTATGACATTGAGACCACATACCTACCTTTGTCAAGATGAAGTAGCGTGTAGGACAAAATGTAGCAGACAAATAAACGGAATATCATAATAATATAGTTCTATTTCTATCAACTAGAGAAAGAAGATAAAATAGGCCTACGTAAATTATAAATTTAATTTTGTACATATTTAATCCTTTATTTATCATCAGATATCCGCTCAATATTCTAACTATTCCTATATTCTGAAATGTTTGAAAAAAAAAATTATTCACTCTTGTGGACTATGAAACATTACTTGCGCTGAAAATCTAACAGAGCTAAATTTTTAATTCCAAATGTTGTTTCAATATATCATGATTCAGGATATTGCAAGCATGCATCATTACATACAAACGCCACTAATAAATATATAAACTAAAGGTACCTCCTGCAATGCTAAATAACATTTTAAGTAATAATATAATACACTTTTGTGAACTAAATATTCTATTATATTTAAGTAAATCCGAATATCTCTAAAAAAGAATGGTAATAGAATATTACTCATGAATAGTTCAGGTTTGCTGCATTGCTGTGCAAAATTATTCATGTTGGCTGAAACATACTTGTATAGACTTCACTGTAAGTCAACTAAGCCTTTTCTAAGCCTATTTGTTATAAACAATTTCGAGAATTTCCTCCCTGAGGCATTCCAATATTAAGTGTTTTATAGTATCTATGTCAATGAGATGCTAGTATGATAGTCAACTTAGAATCTGAACACAGTTTGATTTATTGTTCCATTTATTATATTTAAATAATATCAAATTAGATTCAAGTTAATTAACGAGGAGTATTTTAAATTTTGCGAATCACCGACACCATCCGCGGTAATAAAGTATTAGTATAGCCAAACGTTGACACAGGCCTAACGAGCATACTGCTATCTCTATCATAGGGTAAGCTTTTGTATGTTTTGTTTATTTTAGAATCCTTTTTCCACTTTGAGTCAATAACAGAAAAAAAATAATTCAGTTGATTGGTATTTTTTCGAAGAAGTAAGTTATCTCTTTTCAAAACTTAATTACAAATATGTCCCTGGTGTACATACAGTATCTCTCATTTTTGTCGACAGTACGTATAATAAACTTCATTTATTTCGCGAAATTCCCGAAATGACCAGCGACGCTAAACTATCACCAAAAACGTGATGTTTGTAATCACAAAAGCATTTTTCATAAGTATATCATTCTAACATTTTAACGGCAAAAGCGAAACAAAACAACTTCGACCGTTTGCTTCATGAAATTGTCATGCTGAGTCAACAGATTACGCAATACTTTTTAAAGTAATTTAATTTTTTGTTATTAATAGTTTAAACATTGTTAAAGCTTGAGAACCCGCGATAGAATCGGTTTGCAACTTTCTCTTCCAAAGCTGTAATCTAAAAATATCGATATTTCTCGTTTTGTAACGATGAGGACGCAATTACAAGCCGCGCAATAGTATAGCACGTTTCTTGTAAAAGTTTTGTTTCAAATTTCAACAAATTACATAACTGTGTCTAAATTATTAAAGTTAACCCAATCTTTACCTCCTCCCCATTGGTACAACTACGGGCGCTGCAGAAGTGTGATACAAATATAGAGGTAACTAATTTTGTTCGCCTACTTTACGGTTGTGTGAAGGGACTGAAACCTAAATTCACTTGGCTAACACAGACATTCCCTGAACTAGTAATAGAACTAACACAAGGAAAACCAGAATAAAAATATGACCTAACCTTAACTTGTTATACACACTACGGGAGTACCCAACTACGACCTTCATTAATGCTAAGGTCAAACTTTCAAGTTGGTCAATGCGATCACATCTCATCACCTTTGATCTTTAATCAGAAAAACATATCACACCTCATTTTAATGTATATATAATAATCATGTATAAATATATGTGTAGATAGCAAGTGAAAGCAATTTACAAACGCAACACTGAAAGCGTAATTACAATATGATTATATTTTGATATCTTCGTAGATTTTGCATCATCTTATGGCTATTCTCAATACTGATATTTGTATATAAATTGTTTTACAAAAATTGAGCACATGAATTTTATAGCTCTGCGTCTTCCGCATTTGCATGAATAGTTTCTGAGTTCATTTTGATACAGAATGTTTCCAGTGCTTAGATAATTATCAGTTCTGACAGAAATATAATCTACTTCGTATGTTCTCGTGTTTTATATTTATTTCAGAATAATACCTTTTTAAACTGAAATTAACTTATTTAAACAGTTCAAAGTCATGAGAAAAATACATTATATTTTTTAGCTACAATAGGTTGAAATTTCTGTACTCCATTCTCTGTTCTTGGCACATTTTATTGCTTTAATTGTTGCTTTTCTGCCTTTAGCCACACAGCGTAAGTAAATTGTTTGTCCTACGCGGAAAAGAGTATTTTTGATGATTTTTCCACTAAGATCAAAAGCAGTTACAGATGCTTGTAGTTCGTCAAGTTTTATTTCACATCCGGGAACGTCTAAAACGAATAGGAAAGAATCATAAAATGATTCATGTGTATTTTTGTACTAGATAGAACTTGATGAAACTATAAGTTTTGACTTTGTTACTGCGAAGTTGACTAATACTGCGAAGTTCACTAATATTGCATGAACTAATATCTACTATTTTTAGTCGATTCCACCAATATCATAAAGTTAAGTTAATTCAGTATATTATCTGTAATTTAACAGATGTTAGGTTGAACTGAAATATACAAGCTCAACTCGGTTTAAAACTATGACTATCCGAATTTTAAATCCAAATTTCACATACATGAGCAAACAACAGATGAATACTATAAGTGGAAATGCTATTTGTGGGTATACCAACCATTGGATGGAAATTTACAATTTTTTTTTTAATTGCTATTTGATAACATCAACAATAAATGAATGAAAACGTGGAACAAAAAAAAATTAACTTACTTTGGCATTCACCAATTTCATTGCTCCAGTGGCCATTTTTGTTACACGTTATAATTTCCTCTCCCCATATCACAAATCCTGAATCACATATTAAAGTGGCCTTTGTTCCTGTTTTGAGTACATCCTCTTGAAATTTCGGATGTATTTCTAGTTTTCCATTTGAGGGTTCAGAAATCTTTTTGCAAGGAAAGGTAAATTCTGAAAACAGACGAATACTTTTTATAAATTCATTTATTGACGTATTGAGTTGATGGGTATATTTTTCACCATAAGTTATCAAATCAATTTAGAATTAGCAGACTCTTTGCAATCGCGTGTATACATGAATATAATTCCTAAAATGAATATGTTCTCATATACGACATAATACGACCTACGCAATATTTAGAAACCACGTTTGGTTATAATTTTTATGTAAATTTTTGCGAACGATTGAAGGTAACAATTTCAAGTTAAAACGACGGTAGACCAAGTAGCATTTCCGCAAATTTGTGAGAGAACCCTTGCTGAACTGAACCCAAGCTGAACCACACTTATAAACAAAATATAACTAAGATCTCGAATAAATATTTGAAATAAAGTTCAATCTGACACAAACTCTGTCCTTCCACTCACCAATTTTACTAGATATACCCCCACTTTTGTAGTAAAATCATGCTTTATTTATTCTATTCATCAAAATTTCATAGACTTACCGCATTCGTCCGGCAATGTCACATCCCATCCATCTTCATCACACGCCGCTAAAGGTTCTCCGACTATCCTCATCATCTTTGGGCATTCGAATACGAGTAGTACTCCCGGTGCAAATTCAGCACCGGGCAAGACTTCTTCGCCTTCGTGTTTTGCAACTATATTGGATTCAAGTTCCGGGAGCACACATTTGTTACCTGAAATTATATTTAATTTTTTTTATGGTAAAGTTGATAAAAATCGTAGAACTGTGCAATATGGATTTTGCTGATACACTGCGCGTGTGAGAGACGACAAGAAAGACATTTCAGCACAGGTTCGCCCATTTTAATCTTTTATTTTCTTGTACTTTTTTCCCCCAAGTTTTTATATTTAATTAATTTGATCAATATGTAGGTAAAAGTTGTAGAATAATTACATGATTCACGACTCACGAGTGAAAAGAAAATTAGGTATACAAGAGAAAAACATGAATTTAAATATGTATTATTGAAGAGTCAAAGGTTGACATACCACAATCTATAGCAGGTGATCGTTTAACGTTCCATGTATTCAAGCCAATGCATTTGAAGACTTGATTATCTATTGTAGCCTGCCCCTCTCTCTTGCATGTCATTTGAATTTCAACATCTTTCCATACATATGTATCATCAACGGGCAGCCTTGTGGAAGCATACGAAACGTTGTACTTTTTGACCATTTCTTCAATATTGCACTGTAAAGCTGGAAGGTTGACAACACAATAAGTCGTCGCTGCAGATACAGCTACAGTGGTTTGAGTGATTGTAAGAACTAAATGTTAATCTACAAGTTACAAGACATTTCTACAATGTAGCTGTTAACACAAAGAGAGTATAAAGGTAAACGATGTGGTCTTTCAAAATCTTTAGTTGAGATTTCCGTTTCGCAACCCAAATAAAACTGTGATAAAACTTTTTAAATATTATGTTAACAGAGAAGAAGAAGAATCACTGTAAGACATTTCTATAACTTTAATCTTATTTTTATTTGCCACTAAATATATTATTGAATTTATATTAAATATATATATTAATACAAAAAAAAAACGAACCAGTTTCACAATTTTTTCCTTCAAAATGTTCACTACATGTACATTCATATTCCTCCCCGCCCAAATTTGTGCAGTTGCCAGAATTGCAAGGATTGTGGTTGCATGGTTTCCATTCTGTCAAAATGAATTTTAGTGAATATCATAAGAAAGTATATTGCATGAGAAACATTGCAAGTCATTTAAAACTTTATTAAATGCTGAATTAAGAACGTGATGTAAAAAAGAATGTTATAAAATTTGCTTTCACCACGAACTCGATTAAATTATTACAAAATAAAATCACAATGTCTCAATACCTCTTTGGCAGACATATCCTGTTGCTTCATATGTTTTACAATCTTTTTTCATCCAACTTATTCCTGGTTCATTACAAATATGGCGCATGGTATGACATTTGCTATCTGGCACTATTTCAGACTTTTTAATGTCACTTACAGTGGAAGAATTTAGATTTTGGTCTCTTCCAATATTTGATAGATTTCTATAAATTGCCCATAAGTTCCATTCGAAAAATGCTACACTGCTACCACAGTGAACATTAATAATTTGAGCATATATCGTTCGCAGTAAATCGATGCTATTGACTTTGGCCAATTTTCCACCAACATTCTCGCAATCTTCTTTAGCAATGAAGTTGGAGCTAGATTGGTGAACAATTTTATATTCAAGTCTGTCGCTTCGGAACCATTCGGATGTTGCTGAAATTCAAATTTTAATTTGGTAAAAATAATATTCGTCATCAGATTTTGCTATTTCATTTATTTTGCAAACTAAAAAACGAAATGCTCCTTGGCATTTTACGAATTTGATATTTCTCATGATGGAACAAACAATTGAATATTAGCATACGTGAGATACAGTCTTGTTCATTGCATTTCCTATTTTCTTCGCTAGGGCCATCGCATTCGTCTGAACTTAAAGGATCTTTGATACAAGTTCTAATTCTTGACTGTTCACCTGTACCACAAGGATTGGAGCAATTACTCCACGGACTCCATCTTTGCCATCGAGCTGAAATTGATATTACATTATTATTTTGTTTATATGAAAGAGATTTTTTCTAGAAAATGATACTAATGATCATAAAATACGTATTTAAACTTAAAACTCACTTATAATGCATTGCTTTTGGCCGCACTTTTTGTTTTCCAAATACAAGCCTCTGCAGTCACCATGCCCACGTGCTCCACCAGGTTGTGCACAGTTTCTGGTTCGGAGCGAGTCGCCGCCACCACATGTCCGGGTGCATGGACTCCAATTTGTCCACTTTTCCCATTGATCTTGATAGAGAACATACAATAATAGAATGTTATGTATTTGTACAATAATTTCAAAAAAAAGAATTTCAAAGTGTTGAGTATCAGTAAAACATCGACTGCCACAAGTCATTGATTTAATGGGTAGTTGGTGTTATTATTATCTATATCATGCAAGAGTCATTATTTGTGCAATATAAAATAGAGGAATCGAAATATTTTATAAAAAAAAAACTAAAAGGGAATTTGACTCTTGAAATTAATTAACAGAAATCGAGAAAAACTCACTAAATTGATTAATTTAATTGGTAACAGCAGGTAAATGAACATAAACATATTGATTTTTTTACGAGATTGAAAATAACGATAATCGCCACAATTTTTCAATCCCAAGTTTGAAATATCAATTAAACAACCAATAGAACTAATTATGAGTAATAACAAATTAATAATGAGTTTGATTAAAATTAGAGTGGAAATTTCCTTTTTTTTATCGTACCATATGTTCTTACTTCAACCGAAATATTGGATCCTTCTAATTCCTGAAACATTGATCCCCTTAGCCATTGTTCATTAAGAAACTGAGGTAAAGTGTTATCTGTCATGACTTTAACAACATCTCTTTTAGGTATTGGACCTCCGACTTGTATGTCAAAGTCCCCGATCGTCCATCCTGAAATGTACAAAAATGTACAAATGTACAAACTGTAAGAATAAACAGTTTTATCTTGTTACAGTTATATCTTGTATTGTTTGAAGAAGTTAGACCATGATCTAACGAAAGCTCACAAATATACTTACTATTTCGTTGAAAGAGATTATGTTTTTATTACTTTTCACTGTAAGGATAAAGTTACGAATATACCGATGGGTTGTTTCTTACAAAATTTGGATCACCTAAGGTTGGGCTGGTTTGTGCCTACGGCGGTATCATCTCAATTTTGAGTTGAATATTGGATCATGGACATCCACTGGCTATTTAACTAAAATATCGTACCTGACCAGTTGTATCTTGTCCACCTGTACAAATATACAATCGGGGATGAACCTTTTTTATACACCAGACTATCCGCGTGTAAAACGCCAATGAGGGGGCGGTAAATACCCACAACATCAGTCAATCTCTCGTTATTGGATGTAACAGATACTGCTGTTACCGACATTGGAAGAATTTCGCACATATATCTCCGACGCCACTCGCAAGTTGATACCGATATTTCAGAGCGTTGAATGTCTCCTAAAAATGTACCACATCTTGCTTCGTCGGTAACATTTTCCCTTAATTTGAAATTTCCTGAATATTCGCCGCTTTCAATCTTCACAAAACTTGCACCATTTGCCCATTTCATCGTTTTCTGTCCAATGTCATCCAATCCAATGTGATATAAGATATTACGAGAAAGCAGGTTAGCCAACGCTGATCGCTTAGCTTCACTCTGAATAGTGGTTAACTTTGCATCATTGATTGAACATTTCGACTGTGCCACGGCATAGGTGGCTATTCGCTTATATTCTTTATAACAGACAGGCCCTCGTTTTCTATACTGTTCTGGACATTCTTCGAAATTAGCTTTCTTATCTATATGAAAATGACAACAACTTTTAAGAAAATTAATAATGCCATTTTATACAACTTTTGCGGTAGTCTAGGTCAAGTTACTGTTTATTAAGCTTGTAACAGTATTTTCATTCATCTGTTACTTGGAACAATTCAATTCGATTGTGTGACTTTGAACTTTAGGCGTTTTGTGGCGAAATATCACGAATTTATATTGACTATTTTAGGGGTTAGATTGTAGATATACATAAATATATGCTAAGAATGAAACGCTCACTTAGGGACTTATAGTTACAGTGTAGGGGAAGTATTGAAATAGGCTTCAGAATTGGGAAATAAAGTTAGTCCATGATTTCCAAATGATTTTAGGCAAAAATATGTTGGGATTTCGATCGTTTTCTGTTCTACCACACACAAATCTGTCTGTGAATATAGATCTGACATTATTCACTCAAAATATGAAAACTAGTGACATTGAAAATATGAGCGGATCGGATACTAATTGATAATTTATACCTTCGCATGTTCCGCTATTTCCATCTGACCATTTCCCGTTTCTGAGACACACAATCGTCGTCGCAGAGCCTTCAAGATATTTATCAACAGGGCAAGTAAATCTGATGATGGTTCCAATACTCATCTTTGCATCATTCCCACCAACAGATTCAATTGTCATTGAACCACCTGACGGTCTTCCAACTCTCGGGCAAAGTATTTCTACATAAAGAAAGAAGTTCTATGTTCAGTATTCGGTTTGTATATTGCAATGCAAATAAATAATAATGTTTATTAAGTTAGATGGTGCAAAAAAAGAGTTGCATGAATTTTGAAACAAAATAAATAATAATTTTTCATTATATTTGTTTAACCATATGGCATCACAAGTCTTTTAAATTGATTAAAAAATAATCAGCTAATTCCAATTTAAAAAAGGAAGTTAACATTACGAATTTATCCAATGGTTTATAATTTATATAATGAAACCTTTGATGGTACAACTCATGATACATTTGTAGCAAAACAATTAACCTTGGCAAATTGGATTTTTCTTGATTGACCAAGTTCCATCATTATTGCAAACAATCGACTTTGGACCACTCACATGCAGATAACCTTCGTTACAAGTATATCTGACCTTTGTCCCAACACTTAATTTATTTGAATCTGGACTGACCTTGGCTGTCCCAAAAGGTATTTCAGGTACTGGTGGGCATAATATTTCTGAATAGTACAATAAAGTATTATCACCATAAATAGTTAACAAGTAAAAAAATTGCGTCTAATTTAACATCTTTTTCAAAAATCCACGGAATTAATTAAGATAAATATGATAAAATTATTGGGCCGTTCGCAATTCCGCTATATTCCGCGGTAGGTTAAATTGTTTAAATTGTTAGGCATTGTACTGAAACAAAATGTAATGGCCAAATGAACGATGTAATACATCGACACTTAGGTGGCTCCGATAGAATATTAAAAAATACTATGAAAATGATTTCGTCAAGTACTAAAAAAGAAGTTTTGGATTAGAACAACAATATCATAAATAACATCAGTATAGCAAAATAATTTAAGAGTTCTATTTGTATTCAATATTGAATCTATGAAAACGGCAAAGCAAGAAATGCAGGATTTAATTTAGGTAGCTATGAGATAAACAATTTAGTGGTTTCAGTGCATCAGCTTCGGCATTTCAAACAAATATATGCAATAGAATATAATAGAGTGGATTAATACCTAAAGTTTACTTATTTAAAATAAAAATAAGATCATACCTATCTCGCAATTGTCTCCTCTGTAATAACGAGTACAGATGCAAGTATATGTGCCAATACGATCGATGCAAACTCCGTCGTGTAGACAGGTATCTCCTCCACAACTGCTTTCTGGGAACAAGTTTTTGTTGTAATCATTGCTTTAATATATCAATTAGATCCACACAATAATTTTCAACAAATTATGTTGGTGATGTAGCTATTTCATTGATATTTTCGGCATACCGTTAAATAGTTATTTGATACTTATGAAGTATTTCATTCAGATGACTTGAGTCTCACCGAGTACTTGACAAATGGTTACTCAAATCCATCTCAAATTGAGTCAATGCCTAAAGTCTCCAACACCCAGATTATGTTTACTGAGAAGTACAGGTGATATATGAATATTATTTTAGAAATGTCTTACCACATTTTCCATTGGCTAAAGAAAAATCATCCAAATCTATTTTTGTGTTTTTGCCTTTCAAGGTTATCTCGAATTGTACGGATTCAAAGAATTCATGAGGCATAACAGTAACTTGCTGATTCAGCCATCTATTCTTCTTCTCCTTTGGTCTTATCTTTGCAATGACGTCGCGTCTAAAGAGCAGAATATATAATATTGTATATCTACCTACTGCAGATGAACAAAGTGAAATTTTAATTAGATAATGCAGACATTCATTTGAACTTCTTTCGTTTTTAAATATTTAACTTTAAAAAAATGTCGAAATAATTTTGGTTGGGTTGTGACAACGAGTAATGAAATAGGCCTATTTATTTTGTCTTTTATTGAATTTTCTAACGGTAACAATATATTTTTGGAATTATATTGAAAATTGAGTTTTGAGGCAAACCGTTACCAAGTTACACTCGGGATAAACTAGAACGCTCAATCAGGATGTATCTAGTGTCATGCTAGGCCATGTTGGTGCCACAGTATTTGATGTAAAATACAGAATCCTCCATTAAAAATCAGTCATTGAATGCGTTTTGAGTGCGACTTGCCCCTCCGTTCCACGGCACTTAGACTGAAGGCATGACAAGCTAAACCGGGGCCCGGCGATCTACACTTTAATCAGAAAAATGCCTGTTTGAAAGATTAACAAAACCCTAGAAAATCAAAATAGACACTCGAAAAAAATACTTAAAAAATTTATGATATGATATCCGTATTCCGTGCAAGCACATCCAACATTTCAACTAGCTTAGTATTGTTTTGTGAGTAATTTTCCTATATTTCAGATGATAGTTAAAAAATATTTATATATTTTGATATTGATATGATATTATATATATTTATAATATCAGGGTTAGAATTACCTCGACGATATAACAAAGTTTCTGCTGTCCGTCAATTGTCGAATGTAATAATGAAACTTAAAGCAGTATGGATCTCCAGATAGGAGCGCAGGAGATAGAAGCACCGCCGGCTTTGATGTTGCTCGTAATACGTATGCTGAAATTAAACATATTTTTGTTGTGTTACCGCATATTTGAATATATATATAATTTTTAACGTTGGACTTCAACTCAAATACTTTTGAATAAAAGTAAATATAAATAGGTTGTTTGAATGTACTAAACCAGTGGTTCCTAACCTTTCTTCCCTGGCGGACCGGTAAAATTAAATAATATGTACTCGCGGACCGGCAAAAATTGAAATGAGTTGAACAGCAAACAATAACATATATTTGCGTGATGTCGAGCAATCACTATGCTTTTAGAAAAAAAAAGGCACACTTAAAACATTTCATATGAGGAAAAACTATCAAAAATGTGCCGGCCAAAAATTCAAATGTGTGGAATGTAAAATAATAACATATATTTGCGTAATAAAATGCAGTGCTGCGATGGGCACCCATCATGCATAAAAAAGGCACACATCTCGCATAAAAACTTGTACATTCCAAATCATGTACAATCATGATTATCTCCAGCGAGAATTTTGCTTCTGTTTCGTTTCCAATACAGAATTGCAAACGAGGCATCAAACGGGGTTTTGTAAGCCTTAGCTATGCAGCGGCTCATAGTTGATTTATTTGCTTCGTTTTAATTGAAACTAGAAGTAACTGGTTGAAAATTCGGACAACAGTTTGATTACTCGATAACTTAGCGATGGGTATTCGTTATCAAGAGAGCTCAAGAATGAATCGTGACAGTGATTCCTTCATAAATCTGGAATGTAAAGTAAAGATTTAATCGGGTTCATCATATCAATTCATCTGCAGTGGATCGATCCCCCAAAGAAAATGAATTTATATTGCAGTTATAAAGTCGTTGCTGACTTGCACCAGGCTCAAAATCCTGCTGTGCATCACTCGGAAAAGATCTCAGCGGCGGTTCCTTTAATTGTGCGTCTTGTGACCATCTGCATGGTCGCAAGAAGTTCATATCTCAGTGAGTGTCAAGGTGAAGCTCTGGAATATTATACTGTTTTTGACAGTTTTCTGGTTTAAACAAATAAATATTCATAACCTTTTTATTTGGATGGCAATACTAATCAAGAAAATCATGCAGAACGGGATAAGCACTAATGCTGATTTTCATGTTTCTGAATCTTGCCAGATTCGACGGAGCGCATTCGCGATGAATCGTAAACGAAAAAGCAAAAAGTGTGATTACTTATCGCTATGACGTCGCGATATTGCGTAACAAACCAACGTAACTTCGTCTTATAAATCAAGAAAAGCATGCAGAAAGGAGAAAGCACACATGCTGATTTTCAGGGTTTCGCATTCTTGCGAGATTTGACGGAGCGCTTTCGCGATTAATCGGAACAGGGAAGGCGAAAAGTGTGATTACACGGCGCCATGACGTCGACGGGCCGCACTTATCAAACAGCAATATGACGGCGGAAGATAAATTGCGTAACAAATCAACGCAACTTCATCTTTTTGGTACCAGTAAATCGATTGAGACGGCAGAAAAACAAACGACGAAATTCGCGGACCGGTGCCGGTCCGCGGACCGGCGGTTGGGAACCACCGAACTAAACTACTCAGGCTAATGATGATAACATTTCATCGAAATTCTCCAAATCGGACCCATAATGAGTTCCTGTAATTATAAGTTTATGCATATATATGTTTGCGTATATACAGTGTGGTCGATAGAAAAGCAGAAGATTTGAAAGTCAGATGAGATCACGAATAAAATGCGCATAGTTCGAATTGGAAAGATATCCCAGAAGTAAATCTTTAAAACGCTACACGTGCTTGAACTTCTAGGCTGAGACAATGTTCTGAAGTGCACGGACGACATTTTGAGCATCCATGAGTGTAATATAACATATGCCTGTATGCCAAATTTCAATCGACCTGTTTTTCTATCGACCAATATTTGATAGTTCAATTCAATATTGTTATATAGTATATTTTATTATGTTGGTTGTCTGGTGAGCGAATTTAAAAGGAAGTACCAGCGGTGTACTAATTCTGACAAATCGAATATAAATCTGGTGTAAATCTGGTGCAAATTAATGCAACAAAAAGCGATCGATACGATTTGTATATTTTTGTTGGAATGAAGAATTGGTTCATTGTTTACAGGGTAAACTCCAAAGTATACAGGAACCAGTAGGCTAACATTCTCTGGATAGACTTCAATTCACATGCAAAGGCAAAGCGTCCTACATTACTATGATGTTTTGGTGATAGTCATACAGAAAGTTTAAGTGCTAAATTAATTTGTGGTATTTATGGGTTCTATTTATGGTCTCACTGTTTAAATAAATATATTGAATTCTTACATGGATACCCTGATAGAGTTTTTTCTTCAATAAAATGTCGCTCGAACATGCCCGTTCCTTCATTTGTATATCCACATAGAGCATTTGATAATCCGTCAAAATTGCAGTTCACGTCAACTAAGTCGAAAAACACGACACAATTTAATATTTTACCTATTTTAAATAAAATAAAAGTACTAAAGTAAGAAGTAAACTGCAATTATAGTAACAAACCCGTGCATGTTGGTACTGCTCCCCAATTACCATCTTCATTGCACTCTCCTTTTGAACTCCCAACTAATTCAAAACCCTGATCGCAATAATATTTTACAATTGAACGGAATTCGTATACTGCATCGTGGCTTGTGACAAATCCATTTTCAGGCTTTATTGGTGCCGGACATTTGATTTCTGTAAAAATAATTTCGATTCCCATTTTCAAACGTTTTCAAATAGTCTCATTTCGCTTATCAAAGATTTTGAAAGGTTGTAGCAAATGATGGACCAATTTCAGATGCAGACTATAAAATGTCATGTATTTATTGAATGTTGTAGGAAAAGTTGTGTTAGATGAAAAACATAAACTTACTGCTGCAGGTTCTCGGTTCTGAAGACCACGTTCCAGTACTTGAGCAATATCGTCTTGTCTTTTGAGGATCATCAATGACAAATCCTGAAGTAAATTACATTTTATTCAACGTATGGTATCATATCATCATTTCGAATTGACCTAGGGAGTCTGTGTTAAATTTAACGACGGTAGGAGTTCCAAACGGATTTTTATTTCAAAAAAAAGAACAAAAAAGACTAACAATTTTAAAAACTAATGCGTTACAATCATACATTTTACAGTTTGCTTTATATTAATTAAGATACCTTTTTCGCAATGATAGGTAATCCAAGATCCAAAAGTGGAGTCTGTTCCCTCTATATATCCATTAGCAGGAGTTGTGGGAGTTCCACAACTGAGTTTTATACAAGCAAAATCCGGCTCCGACCATTTGTAACTTTTTAGGCATTCAATTTCAGGATTACCTGATATCTTGTATCCTGCAAAAATAACCTCATATTTTGAATTAAATTTGTAGTAAGAAGTGGATAAACAGGATCTTTATTTTTGAAACAGAATAGAATTTGAAGAGAAACGTATTTCAAGAAGTATACGTCCTAAAAAATTGTCATTTGTCCATTTTGGCTTTTTTCTATTTCAATTAATAGTTTTCCTACGTGTTTTAATAAAGCAAATTTCAGTAAATGTATATTTTGCCAGCAAAATTTATTGCAGTTAATTACATTTCTTACCAAATCTACATTCATACGTTGTTTTTGTTCCAACGGGGAATCCAGTTCCTTCCAGCGTATGAAATGAAGTGAAATCACGGGACGGTGAAGAACAAGCCACTGAAAATTACGATAGATACATGAAATGAAAATAAGCAAAATACGATTTTGATTAAATTGTATTTTTGATTGAATTGAGTATTTTTGCGTAATCAATATGATATAGAAATTAAGAAATTGCAGTATTGATACGCTAAACATGAGCTTGCTATGGCGCGTAAAGAGTGCCGTCATCAGCAACTTTGTGTTGGCGGGTAGTACAGAGGCCGATAGTACAGAGTAAACCTTATGTGAAAAAGTTGTCGGGTTGCTGCCCCATACACTTGTATGAATGTGATTGTTGCCCTCCAGTAGTGACATCAATACTACATGCTCTCTAGATTGTCATTTGAAATATGTTAGGTGACTCATAAAAGAATTTTGGTAATTCACCACTCTCTAAAATACAATGGCTGCTCTATTTATATGGTTGACGCAGCAGTGTTTTTTTCGAATCACGGTGATTGCAATCTCAGCTATAAAGCCTACGGGTTACCAATGAAATGTATCCTCATAAAAACTTCAAATTCTGCTTACATTCACAAACTGGCTGTTTTCCACTCCATTTTCTATCAGCATGACAGGATCTTGTTGCATTTCCACTCAAAATAAATCCTTCCTTACAGGAATATTCGATCGTAGATCCTACTACATAACTATCACCAAAAACATTTCCGTTTTCAAAATCTGTTGGATCTGGACATTCCGAATCTGAAATAAAACAAAATTTGTTAAAAATTTCGTGTTGCGTCGCTGTGATCGTTTCATTGTATAAATATAAATATTATACTGTTATAACAGAATATACTCTGATTTCCTGATGAAACTGAAACGAAATGCTTCATCGACCATCGATATTTCCTAAGACGCTAGTACTTTTTAATAGTCTTTGTAGCTATTGGCACTCCAGTGATCGTGCGTACCTTTGCTCAGTGAACAGTATCATTTGCTTTTAAGAGAGTAAGCCTGACTATGATTTGAGTAAATTTTCCCATCATAAATTCTATATCGGTCTACTAATTTGAGTGTGTGCTAATAGTTTTTGGCGCATTTTTTCATTTTTATTATAATAATTATTCATCAAATTATCTTAAAATATTTTGTGCCATTTTACCTCGCGTAATCTGTATTGCACACTTACCAATGTTAAAACATGACATTCCACAAACATCGTCACAATGACATCCTTTATTAGCGCCCTTGCATTCTTCATCTGTTTCGCAAGACTTCCGGCATTTTCTTCCGGGTTGAACTTTACTAATGTCCCTAATACATTCATCTTTAACACCAGCAGCTGGAATAAACAATTGGAAGTAATTTAATTTTGTGAGACAATCAAGTCAAATATAAATAACTCCAATATCAACACATTTTTCGAATTACACTTTATTATTCCGACCGATAAAAATGTCTCTTTTATAAATTTCTATCTAACGATGGACATTGAAAGGGTTATTTTTAACTAAGGCTTAATGCCATAAACATTGTACAACTGTATAAACAAATACATTACAGAAATATAAACGCTTACCAGTCGCGAGAGAGGAAAAGAAAATCGAAACCGCAGAAAGCATTAGCAACAACCTAATTGTCTTCATTCTGCTTTACTCTATTATAAAAAAAATGTTTTAAATCATTCAAATGACAATTCGATAACAAAAATTAAATAAAATACCAATTGATAACATAATATATTTCACGTAGACTTAGATATATTATTTTGTTTTTGTATCCATATCTGTTCGTCAATCGGCCGTATGGCTTTAACAACACAGACATTTAATATGAAGAGTAGCAAACTGAGTGACTAAGAAGTGGAATATTACTGTAGAAGTAAAACCCACAAAATACACCCTAAATTATCCGCCTGTGATTTGAAACCATTTCTTACAATCATTGTACATATTTCTTCACCAGACTTGTTATCAATTTTTAAACATGATTATTATCCTCTCGCTTAAGTTTGAATCCATAGAATATTCAGTTGTACTGTAACCCATTCCTGAAAGCAAAACGTGGTAATCCCTATGATATCTTCAAAATTTTGACGGCGTGTAACTATCTATTTTTCTTTGCAATGGCAGATCATCTAGTGAAGCCCAGTCTAATTCTGCCTTTACTGTTAAGCATGGATATTTATTTCGTATAAACTCTTATATTGCAGTCTCATCATTGCATACTTGTAAAGGCTTGAACTACAAAAAATAATTTTGCTTCAGGCTTTGCTACCAAATACTGTAATGTTATCCACGGCCAGACAAATGATATTCTTGTAAATTTAAAGTGGAGATTATGTTGTTTTTCCCTCGGGCGCAAGTAGATGTTGAGATCGCACCAAATCTAAAGCCTGACATACAAGTAGAAAACATTTGACAATAATGATAAATTATCGAAATATATTCCAAATATAATCTAGTTATAAAAATGTAATATATTTAGACAAACAGTATTTAAATTGAAAAAAAATTACTTTGCTATGCCAACAAAGTGACCATTATGTAAGACACAGAATCAGCTTCTTTTGAACATGGTTGATTTTGTTCACAACCTTTAAAAATCGTAGCAAGCGGTAATTCATATCAGCGCAAAGTAATGGAATGATAACAGATTGATTGTATAAAAGACTAATGCTTTAGTTATACGAAACTGCAAACGATTACGATTATGTCACGAAAATTCAGTAAATTTACTGATTTATAATTAACCAAGTCTATGATGTCATGTTTCATACTAATATCGTTGGACCCGAAATTCGAGTGACGTGTACAATTATTTTTATATTTGACAAATTCTAGTTTCATTCAAAAATTGAAAAACAACACGGTGAAACATAAATATAAAAACTCGTGAAATTCAGAAAAACAAGTTTTACTAATAAAATTACGACGTCATAATATATACGGTACTGTCTTAGATCAGTAACCGAGATATTAAGCAGGCGCAGAGAATGAATGATGAGTTGACATTGACTAATGCTGGTACCAGCCTCATTTTTTTTTATATAAAATTTTCTTACTTTTGGCACATCATCGCTGAATCGAAAATCATAGATTTGCCGAGTAATGTACAATCCGACTGTACAGAATTTCATGAAGTTATAGTTACAACTAGCGGATACATCTGAAAGCATTAGCTAAAAACTACGTGTGTATGGACATTGGTCATGTGAACATTTATTCAATTGAAAATGAAATACCATAGAAGTCATTAGATATAAGTCTCTGTTCAGCCTAATTTTACTACTAAATGATAAATTGATGATGTATGTTGTTATTTGCATTCTTTGCTACAAAGTTACGAAAAAAAAAATTGAAGACATCGTAGAATGTAGACAAATAAAAATATATCTATTTGTCTTCTACTATCAGGTCCACTAACACATTGCCCACGTGAAAAGGTAAGAATCGCAATGACTTTGTTAATTCATTTTTCTTCATTAATCTGATATGCCGTCCATGCGCCTGCAAATACAATACAGAATTGAATGTATTAAATCAAAGGAAATGATTATTATTAGTTCCCAGTTCATGTCATGTGAGACCTTTGAATAATTCTACATATTGTTAGCCCTTTTGCCATTCTATTACTCTAATTGTCGCTTTACTTTTGAGACAAGGAATGTCTATTAGTGTCATGTGCTTATGTATATTATATTCTTATATCTCTACTATTGATTGGTAAAATATGTAAATTTGACTGTAAAGTATTAAAAAACAAACGTTCAATACATGAAAATAATGTACATTTCCTTTTTATGTTGCGAAACAAGACAGTGAATATTATTTATTGTTCATATAATTACAAGTTCATGCTTGTAAATAAGTCTAATAATTATGCTTTTACAAATGCTGCGATTATAGAATAAAACGATTAAATTTGCATTTTTTTTTTCGTAAAGAATGATAAATTATATCTTGATCATAAAAACAACGTTTGCATGAATACAGTTTGGCAGGTTTCAATATCATGATGTGAAACTTGATTGCTTTGAATATGACATTTTGCATTTCCTATGTTGCCACAATCAGTGAACATAACGTGACATGTAATCGATAGTTTATCTATGACATACTCTGATTTAGAAGTAAATTATTTCTAATGATATTATAGTGAAATTTAAGACATTTTAGAAAAAAAATATGTAGGTTGTAGTAGTGTCATATTATGCAAATTTGGGTGATATTTCCATTTAGTTAACAAACGTATGAATGTGACAGGCAAAGGTTGAAATCGGTTTACTTCAAAGTCAGTCAAGTTTCATAACGTATCCAATAACACGATTGATTACGGAAATCATATTATAATATATATAAAAGATATTATTATAATTTCGTTCAACCCCGACAAAGATGAGATACAATAATATGATTAAAATTCTCCAAACCAGAATGACCTTTCGTGCAATAAGTTAATGCTTTTTGTTTTTTCCAGAAATCGTCAAGCGTACCTCGCCTCAGGCCTAAAATAACGTCGAAGAATGTAGGTTAGTTCGGGACTTTTCGCTTACACCTTGACTACAAAGCTGCTGCTACACATAGACTACTATCAATCTGCAACTCGGAGATGAACTAACAAAATAGAGATCATAGGTGAAGTATGAAGATAGCTAAAACGTTGGAACCTGCTCTTTTGTTGTTCCTTTTTACTACAGTTTCAGGTAAGAGTGCTTACATAAAACTAGAGTTCCTAGGTTTTGAAATTCAATTTGCTGCGATTCTACGTTCACATCCGATATATATTCAGAATTTTGTGTTTAAAAATAAAAATCACTCAGTAATGCTGAAACTTCATTAAGAAAGGAATGCTGAAAATTTTGATCATTTATTTATACGTAATTATATGTATTTAATTTTAAAAATAGGCATCGAGAATATAATTGATGGGTTAATTCTGGCTGTGTATCGAAATAACTAATGTCCTATATTTCGTTTCAAAATCAAGTTCAATTTGATAAAGTCGTGAATTTAGTGCAATTATGTCCTCGCTTTACAGATTGAATTGCATATTTGGGGAGTTCCCTAAAATGAAAATATGATATCGTTTATCCCATACAAGTTCAGTATTCCTGATTAATTGAATATGCAAGTCTGCATTAAAAATCAGACTCGACTATAATAAATTATTTGGGAAGATGAAATCTATTTGACAATAGTTTATCTTTCTTTGGATTATATAATATTAATGGCTTAACTCAGATGTAAATTGCGCCCAGCTTGACTAAAAATTCAGCCAACAATATGGCGTGTTAGAATTGATTAAACTGATACTGATATTCATATTTTGAGACTTATTATACAAAACCGCGTAGGACAGGGTAGGACAGAGTTTGCTGCTAAAAGAACCTTCTACACAGCATTAAATAAAACACATTTATCAAGTTCCTGTTTATTCACCTGTAATACAAATATTAGTCTAAAAACAAGTCACGTGTTTCTATTTATCAACAGGTCGAACTTGCAAACGATTGTCAGAATTTGAATGCTTCTGGAGCGGCGAGTGCATACCAAATACTCTAAAATGTGATGGAAAACATGATTGCTTGCATGGGGAGGATGAAACTACTTGGTTTGCCGATTGTAAGATATTTATTTGCTTGCGTAACTCAAACATGACGAATATCTTCACGAAGCTTCATTTGTACATTTTTATACCGAAATATAATTATATATCTGACGCAATGCTGAAATTTATATAAACAGTTGGGTATAAATACAAGAAAAGAAAAGGAGGTTTTGTGAGATTTAACACAAACAACTCCGATAATAATCAATCTTAACAAAAATATACAAAAATTACCGTTACAAAATGTATTTTAGGTATCCTTTGTCCTGGGAAATTTCACTGCCATAAAGAACCCGGAAAATTGAGATGTATCAACATGAATTTCGTGTGCGACGGATTTCCGGATTGTACGTTCGGCGAAGACGAAACTTATGAATTCGCAAGATGTAAAAAAGACATTGTTTTATAAGTATTTTTAAAAGCTGTTAATAGGTGAATTTACAGTTCACGTTACTCACATTTTCACTAAAACCTTGTGTAGGAATGATATTGAATTGATGTTTTCGTTACGGGAATCAATAAAAAAAATAGGTAAAACTCTTTAAAAAAAATTCACGCTATAAAATTTTAATTTGATTACCTTTTTTTTACAAATCTGATTAAAACACAAAGCGCATCATTAGCGCGCTTTATACACTTTATCGATAGCTTCGAATATTGTACGCCATTTATTAGTCAAGTTAATATCAAAACGTGGGGACGACTGGAACAATGTTATATATACATAGTCGTATTAGGATACTTTTCAAGAAATCTGTGAATGCCATCGCGCTTAGTTAAAACACCACATGGTATTTACAAAATCATAGCATTCTGAACTGTTTCAACCCCAGGCAAGAATGCATGCAAACGTAACAAACTCGCTGCTGAAAGATCTGGGCGGCCCAACTGTAGAAAGTCATGCAGAAAAGACAAAGATTGCAAGTCAAAGGGTCGCAGAGGAAACTCCAATGCAGAACAGAAAGAATGTGTTTGTGATCATGAATGCGGGATGTCTTGTGTTAAAATAGGTGAGATATAGCATTCAAACAAGATTCAAAAGAGATTTAAATAAATATATATATATATATATATATACTTCAAACTTCTTTTAACCATCACATAGTGCTTCGAGTCATATAGGAAGGCAAGCAATATTCATACATTTTCCTAATACAATCTTTTATAGTCCTGTGTGATGTCCCAACTTCAGTTTTACACCAACAAGGTACATTTAAGATCTTGAGTGTCAACTCTGAAAATTTTTCCTCATCTGCAATACATTTATTTTTATTTCGACGAAATGCACAATAACTTAAAAATTGCAGGTATTGTTAACCAATTTGACTTAAAGTCGATATTGAACCAGTATTAACATTCTGCATATATTTACAATAAATTGTATTTGAAATATTAATTAGAAAGAACATGTCCTGCTCTCGGCAGAATCCCACATTTACGTTCCATCCGATATGTTCGACAAAATCGAGTGACGAACGAACTCGAAGATGCAACGGAACCATATAAGTATGATGTTCGAGCTTACTATACTTGCGAACCTGGATATCTTGCGATTCCTGACAATGTTAGATTTTGCCACGGAAGATCAAGAGAAGAAAATAAAACGTGGACGAGGGAGATTGTTTGCTCAAGTTGGTAGATCAATTGAAATAAAATAAACATATTGACATTTAACTGTCTTAGCTTAGATTAGCTCAGCTTGCTTCCAAGGCCAATGTTTTGAGCAAACACATTAAATTTGTCTCAGGATTTGCTACATGACATCAATGGCGTTGAAATCAAGCGTCATTAATAGAGATAACTCATCAAATATAAAGATCCAATTTCACCAGTTGAAGTGAAGTATTTTAAGATACACATCGCATGGTGTTGCAAGATTGTATGCTATTACTGAACTTTGGTCTCATTTTGGTTATTTGATTTAACCAAATAAAATTTATTTGCACATAAAAATGTGCAAATATTTATTTTTTACCAGAATCGTGTGCTGAAAGGAATCGGGGTCTAATCGATAAATACAATTTCAAATGTGGATTCCATTGTTATACCGATGAACACTGCAATTATGGAGAAGTCTGTACTTGCGACGGTGCTTGTGGGAGAAGTTGCGTAAACGCAGGTAAGATGAAAATGTACCACAAAAAGGGGGGCGTCGGAAGAGAAAGGATCGTTTTGAAAAATAGATTTGCAAACGATTTGAAGCTACGGATTGTTTTGTGGAATTGTCATTGCTCTTGTTGTTGATTAAATACAATTAGCTAATAAACCCTTTGTTTTCAACTTTAAAAAATGTCTTGAAAATACAATCATTTTTTATTTTTTCCACTTTTTTTCAATTACGGTATGTCCTTTGTGGAGAATTAATTACATTTTACTTTAAATCAGTTGTTGACTGCGGCGATGCTCCGATAGCAAAAGATGCAACGATTGAATATACAGGAAAAGGACTCGAGAGAGTTGCTCATTATATCTGCAATGAAGGAATGTATACGGCAAGAGGAGATGTTTCAAGAAAATGTACTGGAAGCGGAATATGGGATGGGGAACTCATAAAATGTGAACGTAAGATCATATACAAAATTCTTGGTACTCTCGAAGTATGTGAACTAAGATGACGGACACCGGAACGTAGTATGTGTACCAGGTTAGGGTTAGGCCATAATTATATTCCAATTTTCCTTATTTCTGTTCTATTGCGAGAGTCTAGCCAAATGACTCCCGTGGTATTTTTATATGAAATAATGGCCTAACCTGGTACACATACTACGGTCCGGTGTCCACCATCTTAATTCTCATATATA
This sequence comes from Styela clava, assembly GCF_964204865.1. NCBI lineage: Eukaryota > Metazoa > Chordata > Ascidiacea > Stolidobranchia > Styelidae > Styela > Styela clava. The sequence continues at coordinate 10,434,794 of NC_135254.1, forward strand.
CTACGGGAGTACCTAAAATTCTTGTTGATATATTGAAAAATGTGTAATCATGTCATAAAAATAAATCAAAACTTATAATCATGTTGTTAATCTTCTTCATTGTATTGTATATTTCCATGCGGATAGTACGATATTATATAATTCTATCTTCCAATCTATTCCTATTCTCAAATTCTAAACAAGCCATCTTGCTATTAAATCGTGCAAAAATCAATTTCATATTATATAACTTGGCTATTTTTTTAATTTTCAGAAATAGATTTTTTATTTATACCAATGACATTAATTTAATCACAGCTAATTTTTAATTTTTTTACATCCCTAATATCGAAGTCAGAATTAAAAATGAAGTATAAAATTTGTGGAAATCAATTCAGGTTTAATATTAGGTTATGATAATCAAAATATTCCTTCATTTGCAGGGAAAACGCGAGAAATCATTTTTTTTATCATTTCAGGTGTTACATGTGAAAACCCGATCCCAAGTATATATTCCATGGGTGGATGGGTACAAAATTATTCTCCAGCTCCTTATTATTACAACACTACACTCCAATTTTCCTGTGGAACCTACCGACGACTACTCGGATCAAAAATTAGAACTTGCATGGGCGACGGACGTTGGAGCGGAATTGATACTGTCTGTGATTATAAATGTAAGATACAAGAGTTAGTTCAATGAAATTATAAAATGAAATATTTTTTTATGTAAATTTTGTTTATAATATTTGAAATTTCGGTTATGACTATGTCTCGAATATTGATAAAAATAGACAAGAGGGCAATGCTCAAATACATGGCGTCCCAAAATAAATTGAAAATCGGTTTAATTGGGTTTCATTTATTTTGATACACCCTGTATAGACACGATGGCCAAAACGAAAAATTCTACAGACAATTTCCTCAAAAATCATATTTTGGACCCGTGGACCATCGTAACTTACTAATACCGGTGCCCGCACCTTGTGATTCATGCGTCTTGTGCCAACGTGAATTGAAATGCCAAATGATTCTACACACAACTGTAGTATTAATTAATCTGAAGTACCTCATCATTTACAGTACAGGTTACTTTCCGTACCTATCCACAGTGCGTCACCGATATAGAAAAACTTTCGACTTTCGCGTAGAAGATTGTGCAAAATCGAAGCGCAAGACTCCCGTCACGATTGGCAGATTAAAAACCGTATTTTCGTGAATAAAAAATAGTACATCGAAATTCGAGATGAAATGTCAGATTGTATGGGATTCAAGGAAAATAGAGTAAAAAATAAAAGCCTTCCAGCAAAAAATACAATCTTTGACCACTGGAAAGTAATGGGTCCAGTAGTTAATGAAAAAGCGATTTTTTCATACTGTAACAACAAGGAGAAAAAACTAAAAACAAAACATAATAACAAAACGATCCATAGGTCCATTTCGTGTCCAAATATTTTTATATTCTCCAAAACGTTCCTAATAACAATTGCCGTTGCCTTATAGCAAGCAATACATGTGTGCATATTATTCAAAGTTAGAGGACGGAAGAACCGTTGTCCACACCCCGGCATACCTATTGGTGGAAAGCTATTTCGTTTCGCTGGAGACGTTGAGTTCCCAGTCGGAAGAAAAGTTGAATTTAGTTGCAATGATGGGCTTGTAATGATCGGAGAAGCAAGTCAACAATGCTTGTTTTTCAAACAATGGAGTGGAGATGGAGCCCCACAGTGTGTTGGTAATAATTGTAATAACTAAATGACAATTTTTGTTTTTATGTTAATTACAACTATTCATGAATTTAAGGAAATTTATATATATACTTACCGAACGTCCTCATTTGAAATTGAATATTCAAAATATGAATTGAAAGACTGGAAATAATATAGACGGTTTGCTCTCCAAACAGACACTTGCTGAACACTGGTATGTAGGCTGCATAGCTATCGTTTTTCAAGACCGTCGTAGTCTTAATGCATCAATTAGCATGACCTAAACAATTTCTGTACCCGGATCGAGATGGTTTGTATGGGATCCGAACCTCAGATCTGTGAATTAGTAACAGTAGATGAAATAATTATAAGGTAATATTGAATTTCAGACCCAAAGTACAGCGATGCTCCCTCAGACGTCATCATCAAACTTTCCGAGAGTACGACATATATCAGACCACCACTGAATTTTGTACAAGGTGCGAGAGACGTGCGCATGAATTCCCAGGGTAAAATTGAGGTTTATTTTGTGATCGATCTATCGAGAAGCATAAAGGAAAAACAACTACGAAATTTAATTGATTTTGCCAAAGGACTCGTAAAAAGGGTATGATATAGAAAGATTTTAAACTTACTTAATTTTCGAAGTAAACGAATCATTAAAATTAAATTGATTATTGTATATCATGTTCAATAAATAATTATTGCACTTCACAAGCAAACTATTTTGGTTCTCTCGTAGTATGTGTATCAGGTTAGGGTTAGGCCATAATTTATTCCGATTTTTCTTATTTTAATTCATTTAAGAGTTCGGGACCGGCCTTGTTAGACAAGCGAATGAATATACATACCCTCTGCCCATAGGCTTCAGTTCTTTTACACAACTGGTTTTAAAGTATGCGAACAAAATTAGTTACCACCATATTGGTACACGTACTTCTGGAGCGCCTACTATTCTTTAAACAATAATATTTACTGAACAATATAATGAATTACTCCGAGTTGCATTTAAATCTATCAATTCCATCAATGAGTCACAATCGAAAATTGTTCATGTAAATATATTATATTAACTAAATTAAAAGATTGCGTGCCGTTAACATTTCTAGCAGAATAGCCTTATTTTTCAGCTCAGTCGCAATGACACATCAAATACTCGTATTCGATATGGAATCGTGGTGTTTGCTACAAAGCCATATGAAATGTTGAACGTGATGGAACTTCCGCCAAAGAAATCTGAAGATGTATTGGACATTTTAGAAGAAATAAAGATTGATTACCGTAAATCTCAAATTTGATTTTAGATAGCTCTTTTACCTTTGGTATAAAGTGATTAAAAAATGTTGATGTATTCACCACGTATTAACTAACATTCATATTGGATCTGCGTTCAAATGTCTGTGCAATGTTATTAAACTGCATGTTATTTTTCTACTACATTTTATTCTCAACAGGTATTAAAAACACCTATAAAGATTTTAAAATTAAACAATTAAAATTTTAAATCGTGAACATGTTTGAATGAATTTAATAGTGTGATACTATGAATATAAAAGTTAAGTTTTTAATTATTTCAGATAATATTCGTGAGATAACAAAAATAGGAACTGATATAGAATTGGCTCTGATTGACCTGAATAGAAAACAACTTGCGAATTCATATCAATTCGATGACGATAACATTATAAAACGTCATATATTCATCTTGACTGACGGTAAGTTTATATATGTAACTAGAAATTGGCTTATACCGAAGCTTATGAGCCGTAGTTCCAACATGACATTCAGAAATTCATATCTAAGATCACGATTGACAACTCGGTGCAGTGCGTATTCAATACCCTATATACGTATGTGACGGACGCCCAGCAAAAACCTTTTTCGTCAATAAGCTCTTCCCAAAATAAAATAAGCATGAGGAACACGCTTTGCAGTTGCGTAGATACATTATGTTATCGATACAGAGGAAATACTTAAAGATTCGAGTTTGTAATCTAGAACAAATTTTTCTAAAGGCGCTCATAATGCCGGTGGAAGTCCGAGCCTAGCAAGGAGACGAATCGAAGCGGAATATTCTACAAATCATACAAAACCACCTGAGGTAGATGGGATAAACGTGATTTAGTTTTGTAGTTAATACTAGCAAAAATTTTCCCAAAAATCTTCCACCTAATCATCAAGAATTTTTAGAATTAGTTTAGAATTTATTATTAGTAAATCACACAAAATGTGTACCTAATGGAATAATTCTGGGGCGCAACATTTAAATAAAGTAGCACATTTTTATTTAACAACTTCATTAAATGAAAACGCCAAGTCTTACAAATTTTATAATGCATTCTAATTTATCAGTTTGTAAGATTGTAAAAATATTTCAGTTTTACAGCATAACCTCATCTGCTCGAAATCAGGATTCTGAAGTTCGTCAAGAATTGAAAGAATTGGCTACAAATGAGAAAAACTTTATCTATGTAGAAGATTTTTATAAATTACACAAATACATTGACCAAGTAACTGATGTGAGAGAAGGTAACAGGAAAATTATTCCTAAACACTAAAGTAAAATATTCAATACAACGCACTGTTACTGAGCGACGTTTTTCAAAACCTTTATAGTTTATATATATATATATATATATATATATATATATATATATATATATATATATATATATATATATATATATATACCGGTATACCAAAAACTAGAAATATCATTAGATCACACACTATGTGGCCAAGCTGGTGAGGTTGGGAGTGTGCGGAAGATAATTCAGCGAGGACGTGTGATTGGTGGACAAAATGCAGTGGACCGAGCGTGGCCATGGCAAGCACTTATTACAAAATTTGATGAAGATTTGGAAGCAGTGAGTATATGTATAAGCACACGCTGCCTACTTAGATTTCAGCGTTATCGTCAAAAGTAAAGAATTCTCGCTTCCGGTATGATTCTGAATTTATAATCTAATAAAAGACTTAACAAACGTGCCAAACTATCATGAAAATAAGAATAAAGATTAAAACATCACTTTATATTATTTGAGAAAAAATGGTTTTATGCGATCGACGATAAATTACTCCTAGGTTGTCTAAAATTTAAAATGGTTACCGAAAACTTTTGAGATTTTTCCAAATTGATCTGAATCATTTTATCAGCAATTGTAGAACATATCAGGAATGATGGTATTGCATTTTCGTTCTTCCCATAGTATGTGTACCAGGTTAGGGTTAAGGCATTATTTATTCCGATTTTCCTTATTTCAGTTACATTACGAGTTTGTGGACTGTCTGTGTTAACCAATTGAATATATCCTCTGCCCACAGGTTTCAGTCCCTTAACACAACTTGATGTAAAGTAGGCGAACAAAATTGGTTACCTGCATATTGGTACACATACATCTGTCTTTTAGAAGAAATTTGACAGGCATTAACAAAATATTTTACCTATATGGTCAAGTAACTTTACGCATACCTTACTGACATATTTCATTCACACATTCCATTTTCCAATATGCGGTACAGTTTTACATTCCAGGAGAATTTCTCAAATCACTTTCCTGCAAAGTGTTTGACCGAGTTTCAAATGATAACGTAACTTTTCGATCTATTCACGACAGGCATTCAGTGATTTTCATTTAAAAGGAGGAGGAAGCTTAATCAACGGTCAATGGGTCTTGTCAGCAGCTCACGTATTTTGGGAATTCAGCGGACTCGAATGGGAAAAAGATATTGTCGTTACATTAGGTACGTGGTGTAATTTATTTATACCTACTTGACGCTCACGCACGGCACTTTGTGATACTAACTTATTGCAAAATGATGAGTATTCGAGGCGTTCATTTTCACATCTCCTAGCATCAATGCTATAAGTATATTACTGAAATATAATTTAATAAAATGATCTATGTACTTAAATAATATTTATAATAGCAGAAACAGACAAAAGTACTTGACTATATCTATATTCTATACTATCTTCAAGGTATAACTCGGCGTCCGCACAATTTTAACGGGCTACAGGGCTCAGCGAAACTATTTCAACCCGATAAAATAATTCTCCACGATGAATATCAGAAATACAGAGGCAGACTCTATCCAGCAAGTTTTCAAAACGATGCTGCTCTGGTAAGCAAGTCATTACGTTGGCCCTATCTTTAAATAGGAGGATTCCAAAAACTGAATGGACGATTTATATAACACATTCCGTTCGGGTGATCCATGAAATTTTTGTAGCGTCATAACTACAAAATGTATTCTGAGCATTGGACATTGAAATTTTACAAAAACCCATAATAATCTCTTTGTATCGCCGTGATTTTGACTTACAAGAAAGTATATCATTCAATCGAGCTACACCCACACCGACAGTATTTGTAGTTAAATTTTTTATTGCATATTGCGTCAATTAGAAACAATATATATATGCTATTTTACTTTCAGATCAAACTGGGCGGAGAATATCTTGTAGTTGGAGGAAGAATATTGATGCCAATATCTTTTCCCGGTTTTGTTGAGTTAACGCCTTATATTAAGCCCGTTTGTTTACCATGCAGTTCTGATAGTTGTGTAAGTCAGGTTCTGATGAAAGAAGATAGTGAAGGAGAAATTTTAATAAAAGGAAGCGAAACAGACGAGGAAAAATGTGAAATTGAATGTAAGTGCTACTGCCACTACTTCATATTCCTTCGTTCTGACTAATATATTTAGTATGTTTTTTGCGTACACACAGAACTTTAAAATTGTCAAATTTTGTTGTATTAGCTTTGATTTCGTTAGTGCGAAATTTGTATTTGACAAAATGAAGTCATGGAAGTAGATTCGAAAGTTAGTATTCAAATCTACACGTTGCTGGCCAGGTTGCGGCATATCCAAACGCCTCAAACTCGGATAACATACAATAATATCGTTTGTAGCACAGTTTTTTATTTTTAACGCGATATCCCTTAGTGATAGGACTCTCAGAATATAAGCTTAGATAGAGCTCAGTTTCATGAATAGAAACGTCATATTTTATGTTATCTAGCCAGACCTGATTTCACTATTTATAGGCGATTTTTTGATGGGTAAACGTTCACCTTCGGATGTTATAGCAGTGGCAATTACGGGCTTCGGGCACAACCAGACGCGGAGACATAATGACAACGATTATTTAACACCAAGTCGAAACTTACAACAAGCAGTTCTACGAGTTTCAGACAGGCAATTGTATGCTAAAAATAAGTATAATTCTGAATAATGTTTTTGTAAACTCTCCTGGGATGTTCTCGATCTTTGTGCTTAGATCTCGCAAAATATCACACTTGGATTGACACATAAATTTGGAGCAATATAAATTTAAACTCAAACCTTATTTAACTGTTAACTATCTATTCATTTAATATCATATTATAGGACTTCACGATAGTAAGTACCTTAATTTTTTCGCAGATGCCAAGACGCTGTAGAGATTATCAACAAGCACCGGAAAGAGGACGATAATTGGCTTTTTGAACATATTTTCACAGATGAAATGTTTTGTGCTACGGGTCCTGATCAATTTGGTGGCCCAACCGTCGATGCATGCCAGGGAGACAGCGGAGGGCCAATTATCAGAGAAGTAAGTAAAAACAATGCTACGACATTTCCTTTTCTTTGTGGAAGTAATTGAATATGGCGCCTATATATCTATTTTCAGTTTATGTTGTTTAAACTTGTATGTAACAAAAAATATATATATAAACTTACTTTTAATTTGATTCAATTTTGAAATACAAAAAGTATAAACTTTCTTAGGTTCACGATGATGCCACAAAGGAGAATTGTTACGTTCAAGTTGGAATTGTTAGTTGGGGTTATGGATGTGGACAATTTTATGTTAAAGATCATGTACGACATAACTATCCTGGTTTTTATACTGATGTTGCATCCATCATGAAATGGATAAAGAAAACAACAAAAGCGTATAATGTTTAGGAACAATCCAAAATAAAAATCCAAGTCTTATTTTTCATCTATAGAAAGTTCTTTAATTCAGTACAGAAATTTGCAATCGGGGTTCCGCCAATACAGTTCAGGGGGGCGCAAGTTGGTTCTGTCGAAGTATGTGAACCAAGACGGCGGACACCGGAACGTAGTGCGTGTACCAGGTTAGGCCATAATTTTATTCCAATTTTCCTTATTTTAGTTCTATTACGAGTTCGGGGACTAGCCAAGTGACTTCCGCAGTATTTGTATCTGAAATTATGGCCTAACCCTACCCTGGTACGCTACGTTCCGGTGCCCGCCATCTTGGTTCACATACTTCGGGAGTACCCGTTTCCATTCGAATCTGAGAGTCTATATTAACATACAGGGTGTCCAAAAAGTTTCGCCCAATGTATGAATTCTTCTTAAATACAAACACTTGATAGAATTGCCATCATAATCAAACTTGCTACACTTTAGAAGTACTTGTATTCCGTCAGTATTAGGTTTTCTTTTATATACGTATTCTAAACAATTCAGACGTTAAACGACAATTAATATTTCTTTGGGGTTTCGCTCCACCAAAAAGGTTGAAGCCAATGATTTAGTGACATTTTTTCAACACAAATGAATTATTTTGATTATTTTTATTTATAACTGTTTGGTTGATGTGATTTTACTATACTTTTTTGGTATTATTTTTACTTCCTAATGCTTGATGCCGTTTCTATAACGACAGCAAAAGTTCACGGTACGCTTACCGAAGACAATAAGCTAAGTAAGATCTTGAAAACTTCACAGAGGGACTCGTTTCTAAAACTTTTCTCAGGTCGCTTCCCTAAGGCCATTTCTCATGGGTCATTTTCATCAAGCATTAAGCCCTGAAGCTGCACTCGTGATTTTTTAAAAGCGTATGCTAGAGTTCTATTCAGCTTTACAACTTTATAAATCACTTCTCTAATAATATTTTTTCTATGCGAGCTAATGCCTAAAAATTTATTAATATCAACCTAGAAATTGAAAGTTTTTGTGTCTGGTAGAACGTTAAGGAATGATTATACCTATGCAGCAAATGTTACTTTTTTTCGCGATAATACGCGTAGCAAGACGTATATAAGCCAATAGGCGTCATTACAATAAAATTCGCTATTCATTCCACGTTCTAATTCATATTCTTACCACCCCCTCTCCAAGCACGGTTCAGTAAAAAAAATCATGTTTTTCTAAACAGTACAAGGCAAAGAATAGCAAGAATAGATGACTAAAAATACAGGCCAAGACAAAACAAATTCATTTGAACGGAGTTCTCTACTGTCGTTTTATAACTAGGTTAGAATTGATTCATACAGCTTTTCAAAGATCTGGCACGTCATTTCCAAATCGATGCTTTTTATATATATAACTCTCACTTTGCGTCTCGACTAAAACGTTTTTTCTCTACTGACGACGGCATAATATATAGCGCAATGGAAAGCTGAGAGCAAAATCAGGAATTGGACGGCAAAGGATGAGTACTCCATGCGGCGCACCGGCTGAAAAAGTCTTTGTTTTCACAGTATTCCTATGTAGCCCGTATATCGTCCTGTTGCTGAAGAAACTTAAAATAATGGCAAAAACAGATATAGATCCAATATAATATTCAAATAATATTGTGACTCAGTATGAAAATATCAATACCGAGAAGCTAATAATGGTTAATTTATTATGGAATTTAAATAATTATTTCGCATTGGGCGCCAGACATTGGGTTACTAAAATGAGAGCAGTAGGAGAAAAGGTAATTTTATATTATTCATCTCCCCCAATATTTTCTTATGCAAGTAATACTTTCTAAATTTTTGACATCTTGTAGATTTGGGAAAACAGATCTTTATAAAACGATATTCTAACGGTGTAACGATTAACGGTTAAACCGTCTTGGCAGTCAAATACTAGCCATTGTCCAAAAATTAGAAGCAACGAAGAATAGAATTCTTTTTCGTAGCTCCAATAGCAAGAAACACATTAATATTCTCATTTTAAAATGATTATGTGGCTAAGTGACGTATATTGCCCATTCTCTACAAATACACATAGAGTTTGCAGAAGAAACTGGGCTCTGTTTCAGAGTGGACGCTGTCAGATAGCAGAAGCTATGCGGCTGTGTGCCTTCGTTTGCGTTTTTATGTCTAACGCATATTCGATGTAACGAGTGGTTCCATCATCTTAGCACCCTCGTACATTTATTTTCATCTGTAAATTGCACTCAGTACATTTGTACCTGTATATATTTGCATCAACATACATTTGCTTTACATTTTTAATTATATTTCACTTGTCTTTTTATATACTACTTTGACATCCCTCTGCAAGCAAAAAATTGTTGATTATTATGCTGAAATAATGCTTGTTAGGTCCTATTACCTATTTTTTCCCCCTCCTAATCTAGACAAATCAAAGCAGATCATGTTTGTTACATCTTCAATGCGTACCTATGCCATGAAATGAAGCATTTCTGATAATTCATCACATATGCGTATAAATTATTTAAATTCTTTCAGTAACCTCTGGAATCTCTTCGGATTTTGAAATCCATAAATAAATAAAAATGATTTACTCTAGCATTCCCCTCCCCAATTTTTTTTCTTCCATTTTGAGAATATAATTTTAAATTCTAGAATGTTCCTCCCCAATATTTTAGTCATCTGAAACTGTGGATCTTAAACATGATAACTTGAAGGGGGGGAGTTGACTTTGATGACCGTCTGGTCGTATCACTCCCTCCTGTCTATACCAAACTAATTTATTTCTTATTGTTATTCTTATTATTATTACGATGACTGTTATTTTTGGTTGACGAAAAAATAAATCTCTCTCTCTCTCTCTCTTGCTCAGGCAGATTTTAGCACCCACATATGAATCGCACTCATGAATATTTGTAACAATGGATTTTTGGACTCACATACACTTGAACCTACGTACATTAGTACCTACATACATTTGCACCCGCGTACATTTACTTTCAAGTATATTTGCACCAGCGTACATTTGCACCTATGAACATTTGCTGAACAAAATTATTTGTAAATGCATGGTTTGATATGCACTTTAAAACTCTTCCAACTGAAGCTTTCTGAAAGTACAGAAGTTACAATAGAATTCAATTTAAATCTTGAGCGACTGACGCTTTTTACCAGTATTACAATTGGCAACTTTGACGACTGGCGTTTTTTAGCAGTTTTAAGTTACTGTGAAATGCAATTTTAAACATTTACCAACTGACGCTTTACAACAGTATCTAAGTTCTCGAACAGTATCGAAGTCAGTACCTGCATGGACACCCAAAATGATTGACTGCCAACAAATATAAGGGCTTGTCAAACACAACCTACAAATTTTGGTATATTAAATTTGTATCACAAAAAAACTATTCTGAGATAAAATACAGCAAGTTGGAACAATTCTAACATTGATTACAATAGCAGTATTGAACATAAAACAGTGCTCATTATATATATTAGTATGATTATCCTCGTAAAATTAGCATATTTAATGAAGATTAAAAATAAATTTGATCAATGGAGGCCCAATTATGAGCAATATTTTTCATAGTGACAATACTATCGACAGCATATTACAAAAAATGCCTCATTTTTTGTGCTAAACGCATTAGATCTTTATAGCCAATTTGGGGAATTAGAATGGACATTCAGAAGAATGACCTCCAACGAAAACAGAGGCTTGTCAAACACACCCTAGAAATTTTGGTACATCTGAATTTGAAGAAAAAATGTTTTTTTGTGTGTCAAACGAAATTATTTCAGGAAATTTTGGAATAGTAGGCCTACTTCAGCTATTTAGCATGTATATTCGAAACGAATACCTACCATCAAATGGAGGCTTGTCAAACATGCTACAAGCTTTGGTGTGCTTTAATTAGTTTGTTATAATATTTCTGATTTAATAAATAGAAGGCACCGACATCCAATTGTAATTGAATTTAAATTTATGTAATTTAAGGTGTTTTCCTTAAAATTCCCAGCCCTAGTGGTGTCTTCCTTAAAATTCCCAGCCCTAGTGGTGTTAGAAGACCTCTGGGAAGCTAGCTGCATCCCCAGTTCAGTGGCGGCATCTGCATCTTTTTATCCCTTTTCTCTCGCACTTCTCTCGAATTATTAAACTCATGCTTCGTGTAGGCCGTAGGGCAGTGAGTTGATTTGGAGGCGCGGTTTCATTTCCACTCAGCAATAAAATATTTCTGTGAAAAGAATACAGAGAAATCATATATTATATATTTATTTAACACTAATGAAGCATAACGTAAGCATAAGCAATGGTAACGTGACACCGAAGTTATCATTTTGCTAAATACCTATATACAGTTAGGATGCGACAATCGCTGCTACCAGAACAGGTGAATCTAATGAACGATAAAGAAGATGACAAAAATGGTACTGGAGGAAATTCAGCTAATATATCTGGAGCCACAATGACGTCAGACGAACATGGCAATTTCCTAAGCCCAGCAGCATGTTATACCGGTTAGGAGGGTACCTGTATGATTTTATTATATTACGGTGAAGATAAAATCATCAATATTGTAAGAATAGTCAAAAGAATTTCAACAACAATTTGGAGATATATCAGTTTTTCGGTGAATTTTGGTATTCTTACGCAAAACTGACGTGAACGGAGATAGAGATTCGGTGATATTCTAAGAATCTAAGCCCAGCGACAGATTGGTCCGGTCGAGAGGGGGGAGACGATTTTATTATTTCAACTTGAAAATATTGACGCATTTCTGAGTTTTGTTGAAATTCCTTTGACCTTGCATACAGCCCCCTCCTGACCGGAACAACCTGCTCATTGCGTTCGCTGGCCTTTGAAACTCACCAAAATCGCCATATGCGTGTTACGCCATTTTTGTGTCCAAATACCAAAATTCAACCGGAAAATTGACATAATTCTGAATTTTTGTTGAAATTGATTCGTTTTGCTTACAATCTTTATGATTATATCTTTCATCTAAAATCGTCCCCTGCTTTCTTTGCCTCATTTAATCCGGCCTTTACTTTTTTTCTATCAATTTCATATTGCCAATTTTTTTGCTTGTGTGATTTTTGGTTACGCCCATTTCTTCTGCCAACGTTCTGTTCAATAAATGAACTGTAAATTTGTTGCTAGCTTCACAGTGTTGCAGCCACCAGACAAGTGTGTCTCATGACATTTAAACCATGGACAAAGTGTGTCCTCATTTGTCACTTGTGTTGAAAGTGGACAAAGAAGAACTTTTGCTCAAAGCCGAGGTAAGACTGTAAAATGAAAACTGATCAATTGTTGCTGCCATATAGATCCTGATACTGATACTCTGGTACTGCTGTACCGCAGTACCGTACGGGTACCGGTACGGCCCGACTGTCAGACTGTGATGCAGGAATAAAGTTACCAAGCTATATCCCAAAGACTGGAACATACCGGTAGTTGACGAACAGATTAAAGACTACTAGTAAAGATCTCTTAACCTTCAATGCTTGCTTTTTATTCATGGACTTGCATACCTCTGGTGTGGCATTTTGTGATTCTTGGTTGAAATTGAAAGTAGTCTATATTCACACATAAAACTGTAAAATATACAACAGTACAATGCAAAAAAAGTAAAATATCCCGTTATTCGGGAATTAAAAAAAATTTGAATCTACAACACATCTTTGCAATATTTGTGTTGCATTAACATATTCCGGTTTCATTAACATATTCCTGTATTCTTCCCTTTTATGATGTCGAAATAATTCACAATCTGCTCCAAACCCAGAAACCCTCAAAAGTAAGAATTTTATTTGCACTGGCCAACATGTATATACAATTATAGGGTCTTGTGAAGCAAACACCCTTACTTCTTAAATACCCCCAAACACAAATGTGGCGTGAAAATGAATGCCTGAATGCTGTAAGTGCTTGAATATTGCCAAACAAAATTGTGATGTGAAAATACAATCCAAATTTTCATTTTTATTCTAAAAATAAAAGTCCGTCTTGCTCGGACACAATACGCTAAACACATGCAGTACGACACACTATACAAAACGGGTGACATTGTCCCGTTTCAAAGAAACCCATTTTACAGATGATCGGACAGCCCTCCTTTGGGAGTCGTCTGGACATTGTTGTCCCTCAATATCGGTAATAATACAGTATAATGAAGTTACGCAAAATACTACAAAAAAGCGCAATTAAGTAACGTCATCATTGAATTCCTTGGGAAAAGTAATCCGATTTATCGAATGAAAAAAATTTTTACCTTAGCATTCGAGAGTTTTTAGAAAAAAAGGGCAATTTTGGTCATGTGACAGCCGCGATTAATTTAGATTATTATTGAGACAAGCATGGAGTGATATGAAGCATCTGACGTGGTCCCAGACGCCCCTCATTTGTGAGGCACATGGAGCGTTTGTTTTATTGAGCCAAATGGAGGGAAATTCTTGGAATTTGGATAGTGTGCTGTACTCAAACGGGAGGCGGACAACTCGACTCGACAGATAACTTATGAGTCGTCCACCTTTTTGTATTTTCGGCGGTGACGTTGTAAGACAATACGAGTGTAATTTCGATTTTTTTACATCACGTTTTTGTTTGGTGGTATTTGGGCAGTTCAACGTTCATTTCACATCACAATTTTGTTAGGTCTTATTCAAGCAGTTACAGCATTTACTTCACTCTGTCACCAGACCCCAAATATAAGGCAATAAACCATTACATCACTTAAATTGAAGGGACATGTTATGTTCAACTACTACTTCGTTACAATCCGCATTACAGAATTAGGTCTCTAGGCTTTGTCGCAAAGATTTTTGTAAACAAAAAATATTTATATTATGTACCATGACACAAAAAGTGTCAGTATTAAAATTATTTAATTTGAAATAAATGCAAACATAATTAAATTGGTCTTAGCTTTATCTCTATTATTTTTTCAATGAATGATTTTTTTTTCTAGGGACAATGCAGCACATGTGGAAAAAAGGAAAAACTATGGGGCTGTTTGCAGGTAACAGCGCATTAATGACCATAATTTTGCGCCTACTGATAACTGTAAAATTTATTCTCAATCCTCGTCCAAGCATATTGAACTGGATGATACTAAATTGCAGTAGACCAGGGGTGGCCAATTACTTTTCTGACTGGCCAGTTACAGTTAATAGACTTGGTTACTTTTTTAACGTTATATCCATATAAACTGTAGTCATAATTTCTACAGGCACCAGTAGGCCGGATAAAACACCTTTAGTCTTTCTTACTTTGGATTGTTGAACGAATGCTATTGCTGTATTGTATTGCGAACAATTAAAAAACGATTTCAACATTCAGCAAGCGAGCAATTTTCACATGATTACAAATCTGGCTATTTTAATGATCTTAGACACTGTATTTAGCATTATTAAGTTATCTCGTTTACTTTTTTTAGGGAGGTTGTCAATATATTGGTTGTGGAGAATCCATTCACGACCACAGTACCAAACATTATAAGGTAATTATAGATATTTTTGTTTGTGTGTGTTTGACGGTATTTGAATTCCTGAATGATACCGATAACTACTGCCGCAGTAAGCTCATTCACAATTTGTTATGTCTTATTAACCTAGTATTAATTCCATATCAAAATTTAAATAAAAGTTCATTCTACAAATATTTTTTCAGTGTCACACAACTCGCACGATCCTAAGAGTTAGATATATAGATTTCCAATCTCAATTATAACCGAAAAAAAGTTTTCATTTAACCACACTTTTCTATGTACAGAAATTAAAGCATTCAGTCACAGTCAACTTGAATTCGTTCAGAATCTGGTGCTATGCCTGTGAATTGGAAGTTCATCTACCTTCTGCTTTTACATCAACTGAGATGGTATGAAATATTCCATATCAATTTCTTTACATTAGATTGATAGCGTAAACAATGCTTGAACTGGCTTATCAATTGGAATTTATTTGTGTTAATTATTATCCAGGATATGAAATAATTTTTCTGGTACTGCCCAAATCTTGGGTGGTACTGGTATTGTTCTGAGCAATGAAAGATTATTCATATAATAAGATTTAGATTTTTTCATGTTTGGATTGTAGAGAGATAATTCTGGTCAATTAATACAAGACTCAATGTATACAAACTATACTCATTTATAGAAAGCACTGAGAAAAGAAAAGAGGCTTCAATCGCCATCAACAGCTGGTCAGAACACGCCAAAGAAAACACCTGAACATCATAAAAAGGACCACACTCAACAAAGAGCAGAATCTGGTATGAAGAAAAAAAAGTTCAAATTCTAAATAATTTCAAATTTCAGAACAAAGATATTTTAGTCTTTCACAGATTTCTCAATCCAGTGTAATTTTAAAAATATGGATATTCGGAATGAAATATTTTTTTTATTAAGTATGCTCCCCCTGTTATTTGTTCATTCAATTGTGTTGTGATGGTTTTAGATATACCGGTATTACTGTTTAATTTTTTACATTGGTAGTTTTTATCTTTAACCGCTTTGCTTTTTATTGGGTTCTGATATTTTTTCATTATAAATGGAAATTTCAAGGAAATTCAAAATTCATGTAATTTACATAGTATTTTATACCACAAAAATTTATTTTCTTTTTCCGGAACTATCTTTTATTAGATTATATTAGGATGTTTAACCCTTTTCATGCGATTTTTATTTTTTATTAAATATTCGTATTTGCTATGCCGATTTTATGCATTTGTACCCCCACAACTAATCGATCGACTAACGAAAAACTAATGATCCTCTGCTGCCCACTGACGGCTCGTTGGAAAGCTTATTTAAAGAGCTTGCAATTGGCGATTAAAAAAATTTTTTTTTTTAAAAGTGGTGGTCTGAGTCACAAACCGGATAGAAAAAAGGCATTTTTTTTCTTGGGAGTTGAAACTTCAAACCGTGATAAAAATAGAAATATTCGCTGAATCCTTTACTGTTACCGCTTCGTGGTTGGCAAACAATAGCATAATATTGCTGTAGCAATTTCGTGATCTAACTCAAAATACTTTGGTAGATGGAAGGGATAATATGTCTTCTATTACCACCCAAAAAACACCGAAATTTGCATAAATTTCAAAAACACTCCCTCGTTCTGCACAAATAAAATTCCCGTCGTAAACGAAAGCGAGATTTACCGACGCTTATGTTAATCTCGAAGAAGACTTCCTATCAATAAACTAAAACCCGGAAAAACTAGACCAACAGTTTGCGACCGATTGCTAAATAAATCAGTGGGGTATATCAACGTACCCCCGTAATCTAGCGACGTTGGTACGTATACGTGCCCACCGCACAGAAAGGGTTAAGATTAAAACATTGCAAAATATAATCACTTCGTTATGAATGCAGAAATCTTTGTTTGATCTCTGATATCATTGCTGGATTAGTAAGGTTTTACTAATGTTCTATTATTTTGATGACAACTTTGGCAAAAAATCTTTCCTGGTAAACACAAATGAATTATTTTTAGTGTCCACGGAATCCCAGAACATTTATGGAACTATGCAATCCCCACTTGGATTGACAGGTTTAAGAAATATGGGCAATACCTGCTACATGAATTCAGCTCTACAAGCAATATCAAACTGGTATGTAGCCTAGTTCAAATTAAATTAAGTTGAAAATGTATTCTAAATAATTAGCTTATTGTAATACTTATTTGCTATGTTTACTTTACAGATGTTATAGCAAAATTCCTTTTTTGTAACTTAGGTACTTGGCCTAGGACGGTTTTCAGTCATCGTACTCAGTTGCCTGCAACTGCAAGCATCTTACTATTCGTTTATTGACAGTGTACCTATTAAAACAATTTTTATGTCGCTACCATTATGACAATGTATTCAAAATATCATTTTTAGTTCTCCTTTGATCAATTATTTTCTACATGAATTTGATTACCTGGATATCGATGTCAAACCATCGATGGCTCGTAGTTATCGCAAGGTAAGTCGTAATATTTTCACCAGATGTTGGTCTACTAGTTTTAAGTCGAATGCATCAACTCATTCATGAAATAACATTGTCACTCATCGATGTGAGAAATGTTATTATTATACTATCTTATATATTATTGAAAATCATAAAACATCTCGTTTTTTATTATAGCTCATTCATGATATATGGGGCCAAGTTCAACATCAGTGTGTGACACCCACAGGAGTTCATCAGACTTTAAAATCAATCAATCCTTCATTCAGAGGATATCATCAACAGGTAAAAACAATGGCGAAATGTATTTTTAATTGTTGTGTAGATACCTAGGTTTGAAAAAAGTCAGATATATTCTTTGTTTGAATTTTAGGATGCACAGGAATTTTTGAGATGTTTTATGGACCGACTTCATGAAGAACTGAAATACATGATACCAAAATGGACGAACAATCAAGCATCTGTGGATAGAGATGATCTACAAAACTCCATACATACAGGAGATGAACCCATGGAAATTGATGTAAGATTGAGCATTCAGAAATATTAAAAAGATTATTGCTGAATATAATGCTATAGTCTGAATGAAATAGTCACGCATAATGCATTTAAAAAACATTATTTTATAAATTCTGTTCAATGATTGTGAAGTTCTGTAATTTTACTAGTAGCCTCAAACGGTCCATGTCGGGTATGGGATTAGTTATCTATTTCTTTGTTTTCGGAAGCATGGACTTGATGGTGTAACCGTCGTAACCAATCAGCGGTTACGTGAACCATTCTTCGGCGGCGAGGAGTCCAGCAATTCTCTCACTCATAACTATCCCAGCATGGTATTCGAACATGCGAACCCACGCAGGGTAATCAGAGATGCGATGGCTCGGCATGATGCGCCACCCCGCCCAGCCGTTGGATTTTTTTTCAAACAGGATGGGTTAAGTCACGACATGCATTCTCTTGGGGCATGAAATGGAACTATGGGTGGATCGTTTTGCTAAATTGTTGTTCTTGTCACCGTGGAAAACATACTCATCAAGTTTTCAGTACTTTAAAATGCTTGAATCTGCTAGAAGAATTTTATTTTTCCAATATTCCTGTTTGTACCCGATATTGCATACGAATTTTGCTCTCTTATTTAAATTATTGGGAACACCTTAATTCGGTTATATATTCATCAATCTCAACTAAGGCCTTAACGGTATTGATGCAGGACCTTCATTCCTTCAAAAAAAAAAACTGCTGAGCTGATTTAACCTGTTTCTATAACATTTTTAGGAAATAGATCATGTTCCATCACCTTCCACTGAGTCTTCATCTACGGATAGTTTTACCGTTGTCTCTGAACAAGATTTGTCAAATCCACAGTCAGTGTTTTTCAAAATTGTTATTGTGGTTTTGGTTTATTTAGATTCACAAAATACATTTTGAATTTATATTAGTTCGTTTCCTTAAAATCATATCATATTTGGAATGTGTTTTTCTGAAGTTTCAGCTGTTATCTCCCAAAAAAAGTTATCAGCTGTAGTATTCCCCTGCGATAAACTCTTATCAGTTTGCTTTCAATGGGCTTACCAGACAAACAAAAGAGTGTCAAAAGATATTTTTACAAACACACTTCGATTTTGTGGAATCTGTCACCTTGTATGTATTTCCTGATCGTATTGGCATAATATTATGAACAAGAACAGTCTCTTATGGAGATTGGATCAATCAGTAGTGACTTTGTTTACCTGGTCTTATAATTTTAGATCATCAATGACACCAGGTATTTCAGCTGCATCACCTCATACAAGAGTACAAACTGAGACACAAGAAGTGAGCAACTAGACTTTTTGTTTTAAATACAAAAAAAAAGAGTAACTAGGGCTGGGCATTCCGAACCGAGTAGTAAATTATAGGAAACGGTTCAGACGAATGTTTTGAATTGCTGCCATCGTCATTTTTTGTCTGCCAAACCTCGGGGTGAATTCCTCAATATTTTTTTTCATGAAGTATTTATGAAACTCAGTGGACACTGACAGTCTGATTGATGAATTCTATGATTTCAGTAATTCATGTGTCTGGAGGAACCCATTACAATAAAAAGTCTCATACAATTACCTATCTTCCAAGCATTCAAGATCGATTAAAAAATATCCAATTGGATTCTGAAATCATCAGGTACTCGAAAATGCCCAGCCCTACCAGAAACTTGAAAAACAACAACCTCAAAAGTAAACAATGGAAACCATACAAGGGGACCAATCCATGATCTATCCATGTCAACTGCCTCGGATAAGACAAACCAAATTCTTCTATTTCTACATTATTTGAATTTTATGATAGTACTCTTACTAAACAACGATTACAATCTTTGTCTTTGCTATAGTATCTTGTTTTGTCTGAATAAGTTAGAATATGATTTAATACCAAAAAATGATTGTTGTCATACTCCTTCCAGAATTTAACGCAACTTCACGGAAATGATGAATCAGCATCAAAACTAAGTCATGCAAATAAAGATGAATCATCACCATGGCAACAAAGAAATCAAGACTCACATTTCCGTAACTCAAGATCCAACTTGAAATATCACAGTAAGGGCAATTTTTGTTTCAATGTTTGATATGTAGCATGTTTTAATTTTTTTGGATTATTTGAGCATAATAAGTTTTAAGACCCTAGAATTAGATATTTTTTATATCTAACCAGAACTTGGGAATTCCTGTAAATTAGTTGTATTGATTTAATCAAACTCATTTCAGAACCAAAGAAATCAGTGAAAAAATCATCATATAAATATAAGAGCATAATATCTGAGATATTTGATGGAGAATTGCGGAGTTCAGTCCAATGTTTGACATGTGATCAGGTGGGAATGAAACTATATGTGGTATCTTCATTAAATGCTTATCCCTATTTCTCTGTATTTCTGGTGCAATGATGTAATTTTATTATATTTGAGCTTGCTATGAAATCACACCCAGCTCTCTGAGCACCAGACTAATATATGATAATAAACTCATCATGCGTGAGATATATGAGTGTGATGGCTTTGAAGTCGATAACCTATGATTTGAGTCTTAATAATTAAGTTTCTGTTGAAGATTTGTCTTCAGTTATCACCCTTACCATCCCGTAAATTACAATTATGAGAATTTGAAGTATTTAATTCTACTTTATGGAGTTTTAAATGCGCTCCAGGTTCCAGTTTCAATCAAATATTTTATTATTTATACCGCTTATCCAGGTCTCTCATACCAGAGAAACATTCCAAGATCTATCCCTACCAATACCCGGTAAAGATGATCTTATTAGATTGCACGGAACATCAGCGTATTACCCATCGAGTAGTCCCGGTACGTTGGCTGTTGTGCCTGGATTCAAAGGTCCATGTTCGGAAGCAACTAGGACTGAATATATATATAATGCTGCATGGAATATGTGGGAATGGGTAAAAAGGTGACTGAACTTAATGTTCTAATAAATAAGACACAGAGGTCACAACTTTTTAATGATTTATAATGGTTGGATGAATAGTTTTATTCAAACTGTGACTTCTGTTTTAATAATGAATGAAAATTATTAAAGTTTCATTCGACAGGCTGATTGCATTTTAATAGAATTTTCCGAACCTTAACTCCCAGCTTTTGAAAATTCTGAATTTGGATTCCAGTGTGTTAAAAGTTTCAACTTCTTGGCCATACTCAGAATACTTCGTAAATATATCACCAGCGCCATCTCCAATACCTGTTTTAATGTCGAGAATAGCGATATCTATTTTCGAATATTTTGATATAGCCTACTACAATCGTAGAAGTTCTAATGTTACTTTCCTAAAAGTTATTATCTGGTATTTACATAGATCGTAGTGTTTTATATGAAAAAAACTAAATTTTGCTTATTTTTAGTTGGTTTTGGGGCCCACAAATAACATTGAACGATTGTCTATCTGCTTTCTTTTCTGCCGACGAATTAAAAGGAGATAATATGTACAGTTGCAATAAATGTAATAAGTAAGTTTAGTTAATAAAAATTAAGTTTTTGCAAGCAGCTCTTTTCATGCTTTGGTGCAATGATGGAAAAAATTTGTTTGAGCTTCAGCTATGAAAACTCACCCAGCTCACTGAGAACCAAAGCAAAGATATTTAAATTGATTTTGAATTCCAAAAGTGAAATGATATATCTTATTTCAGTGTCTATACCTGTTAGCAATATGGGAGGTAAAAATTCAATCTTATTACTGTGTAGTGTATATACCTAATTATATCTTACTGTGAAGAACACATATGTATGGGTATCAACGGTTTAATCAAAATATGTTAGAATAGGATTAGGATTTCATAGTTATTTTGGGTGATATGAATTCTTTCAAGCCGGCTTGATAATCTTGTAAGACAATCTTCATCTAACTACGGACCTAGTTTCTTTATGGCAGTGGTTCCCAAAGTTGGATGGGAGTCTCAATTGATTTTACTGATTGTTTGAACCTAATGGAATTAAAAATCTTCCATTAAAAATAACACTCTAAATACTAAAGTAATCACAAAGAGGGGGATGGATCATGCGAGCTAAAAGCCTCCATGGTCACAACCCATGAAAGGTCGGGAACCACTGGTTTATGTGATTAATTGTGTGGTCGATGTGTTACGTTTACGATTATGCAAATGGTAGGTAAACCACTTTGCAAAAAGTTTCTGGAAAAGCATTAGTAATATTATATTTAGTTTTTTTTTTTATATTTATATTTAGAAAGAAGTTCTAGAGAAATGAGGTAATACAATAATATTTTTTCAGACTTCGTAATGGGATGAAATATTGCAAATTACTGAAAGTTCCAGAAGTTCTTTGTATTCATTTGAAAAGATTCAGACACGAATATTTGATGTCTTATTCTTCAAAAATATCTAGTCCTGTTTCCTTCCCAATCACGGTAAGCTTTATATATACACAATCT
The DNA here is from genome assembly GCF_964204865.1 of Styela clava. Lineage (NCBI taxonomy): Eukaryota > Metazoa > Chordata > Ascidiacea > Stolidobranchia > Styelidae > Styela > Styela clava. The sequence goes on from NC_135254.1 coordinate 10,457,316, forward strand.
GTGACCGATTTCAACATTTTCAATATCAATCTGAAAAGTGGCCATGTCCAAATTAGCATGCAGGGAGACTCAAAACAAGAATACAGGTTATCTATTAGCATCACCCTTAATACAACTTCTTAGTAATAGGAAAAGTCTTAAAAAAGTCATTTTCCCCAAATCTTTAGTTTCAGAAGTAATCAAAATCGCTATTAGCTTACCAGAAAACAAAAACAGCTCTATGCAATGACAAACAAAAGGTAGCCATGGCAACTGCAGTCCCGAAACAAGCCTGACCAGATTGATCTGTTATTCAGCTAAAATGCTATATGGTTGAGCAATTATATGAGATCGCATGAGTTGAGGGTTAAAATTTTGTTGTCTTTTTTATAGGGATTGAATCTTCGCCAATTTCTTGCACAAGATAGTCCATCAACTTGTACAACTTATGACTTATCTTCAGTTATCGTACATCTCGGAAATGCTGGAGGTTTCTTTCTTCAGTTTGTTATTAATAATTTGCTCTTATATTTACACTGATTATTATTAACTTGTTCACAATGCTATCAATAGTATAAAGAAAAAATTCAAATGTTCAATATAAACCGGTTTAGCTTCTAGATTAGCAATTGATTTTCATGAATCGAGGTCACAAGATGTCTATATGTAAAAATATTATCTCTACTCTTGTCAGACGTTTATACGAACGCAAAGAAAACCTGGAATACAAGTTGTCTGCTTATAAACATAACATTACATGTTTTGTTGGTTCGTTTCCAGGTGGTCATTATACATCCTATGCAAAAAATATTGTTGACAATAATTGGTATGAATTTGATGATCAATTTATCACACAAGTTCCAGAATCTACTGTCGCTAATGCAGAAGCCTATGTGCTATTCTACTGGTATGTATCTTCTTACTTTTGTTCATTCTTTCCATGGGAAATAAGTAGCTTGTTACTTACTGGTTTTTATCAACTGCGGTAAAGCCGTTAAGCAAACAATATTAAGTTCTTAACAAATCAAAATTATCCTAAATGTTTTTCATATTTTATTTGTCAAAAAATGAAAGTGAAATACGTAAATGTTAATTCAGCGCCTAGTTTCTTACTTTATTAAAGGTGGTGTATGGATCTGTATACCTTCTACAATTTCTAGGCAATTGCCACTTCAATGAATTACAGCTTTCTTAATCTATACATGTATGGTATTGTAGAATATATTTTATTGTTAAATAATATGACATTATGTGCTGTTTTAATTAGCAGTATACTTCTACTGTGTGGTTACCGTAAGCATGGAATAACCCTGTTAAGATATCATAAAGAAAAATTAAGCGGCAGGTGACAGATCGTGCTAACAGTTAAAGAAATACACTTCCACGGCACTTCTGATTACCCTGCATGGGTTAATTATGTACGCTTGTGGGTGGTTCACGTAACCCCTTGTAACCATAGGATTTTTTTGCTTTGTGTATACTTTCATAAAATTTCATTAAAAATGTTTCTAAACCTACAGTAAGTCAAGTCCAGAAGCGGTTCGTTCAAGAGAGAGAATCATACAACTATCGGAAACGAGTCACATGGATGTTGATGGAAGTTCATCCAACCTTTTACAGTTCCATATTTCAACAAATTGGTTGTATAAGTTCCTGAATTTTGCTGAACCTGGACCTATCGATAACTCCAGTTTTATTTGTCCCCATCTTGGTGAGTTAAATAAAGTACTGAATTTGAATTAATTTTTAAGTTGGTAATAATGATAAAAATATTATCTGTTTTGAACTAGATTTGACCTATGGATGGTCGGGGAAAATCAAAATAACATTTCTCTGCAACTAATGAACTAATCTATTTTGAATAATTCAAAAATGGATATATGTATTATAGGGAGTAATATATGTATAAAAAGTAATCTTTTCTTCACTGGGAATACTCCAGTCATTCTAAACAAATTGTTGTTACTCATTTCATATGTAACCTATTTCATATTATTTTGTGGTGAACAAAATTTTGAACTAATGTTGTTTATGTGCAGATGTTCTTCCTTCTGCTGCTGAGAGTCTGGACAATCTACAAACATTAATTTCCAAAAAAGTTTGGCAAGAGCTGCATGAAAAATTTGGTGGAGGTCCCGCAGTAACAACGTTAAGTATATGCTCAATATGTGAAGAAGAACAAAATGCATTGGAACGCAGAAGAGTTGAGGAGAAGGAAACATTCTTACAAGTAAATACAGTTGTTATTTGCAAGTACACATTGGTGAATAATTTTAACAATACCTGAACTATCTAATTAATTTTAAACATAAAATAAAAGTGATTGTGCCAAAATTATTTTGGAATTTTTTCACGAATTCATGCATCTAGAACAAATAAGTGATTAACTATTCATTCCACTGCCTCACACTGACTGGTAATTGAATGAGAAGCCACAGATCGCCATATCTAATCGTCTTTCCTTTTCCCTCTTCCCCCAAGATAAATATGAAAATCATCCAAGGATAAATTTGAACAGATGAAAATGATATAAATCTTTTTCTGTTTTCTAAAATTTTATAAAATATGTATTTTGCCAATACTCACAATCTTGACTAATTTTAATTATTCAACAATCTAAGTATCGTAACCAATATTAAGTATCACAGCCAGAGAAATTCTTACCTGTACTCGAATTCTGTTTTGTGCATAATTTGGGTTTAAAATATGTTATGTTTGAAACAGTTATTTCAATGTTATTTTTTCTTGTAAATGTAAATCGTCGAGACTTAACCATATTCAGATACAGAGAACAACTGGAGAAATGGATTCCAGTATGTATATCAATCTTGATTGGTTCAGAGAATGGGAGGATTTCTTGAATGGGAAATTTCCTGAACCTCCCGGAGAAGTTGACAATTGGCCGATATGTTACACTAAAGAAGGGAAACATATCCTGAGAAAAAGTGAGTTTATAACGCTGAGGTATCATATGTTAAATACACAACAGCGGAGCTTAAACAATATCCAACTTTTAGTTTTACTACTTCTATCAATTAAAATATATTTGTTTGAAGCATCGGAAGTATCATAGACGATTTTGCTAATACTGAAAACTTTTATTATTATCAGTTGTATTGTATTTGAGTCTCTGGATCTATATGTTCACATTTAAAAATAGTCATCTCTTTGCTTATTGGACCCTTGTTTGATGTGAGGGTGTGAAAAGACTTAAAAAAATCTTCAGGGCAGATACATTATGTTCAAAACTATAGGAATGAATATACAATGAGTACAATTCCTATATTTACTCTTAAATACGGATTGAATGCTGAATATTTTATAAAGGATTATACAATCTGAAATACTGTTGCAATGTATAACCATGGTTCTAGTAGGAAAACAATCCAGGTTGCCCCACTTCATGAAAAAGATTGCTTACTGCACCACTGTTTAAAACAAAATGCAATGAATTGTATAATGTATATTTTAAGATTCTTCTCATGCCCCAATTCCAAAGAAGTCGTGGGATTTCTTGATATCTATCTACGGTGGTGGACCAGAAGTTGTGCAACGATCACGAAAATCGTCAGCTACCAGTCCTAACCGAAGCATCAAGACTTCACCACGCTCTCCTTCGCCTACAGAACACAAAATTCCCCAGAATAATATTCAACAAGAAGATAATGTTGTCCCAACTTCACCGGCGACTGTGAATGAAAATATGGAAGTTACAGAAATAAAATCAGAGATTGTTGAATCACAAACAGTGTGTGATAGCGCACAATATAATATTGAACCACAAACGGCCACTGATAACATGCAATAGAATATTCTATCCTTAAATTAATTTTAATGATAGATTTGGTCTGGTAAGATTCCACAGTAATTCTTGAAGGAAAATCAATATTGTGTTTTATATAGTATATATAATATTATAATATTGTGTTCTATATTGTGTTTATATACAAAGCAGTGCGGATTTCACTCAATTTGTCTGTAACTCGGACGTGCCAGATGGGGTACTGGATAGTAACATTGTGCAGACTTGTCTAAAGATTGAATCTATATTGTGATTGGAAATGGGTATCCCATTGCTCTGAAATAAGTTGGTTTTATTTTAACCAGAATGAAAGTGTTGAACAATGCTATTTTGTTGAACAATGCTATATTGAGAAAAGTGTCAGCTGATTTTACAGTACTCTTAAGGTGGTTGTAGCTGTTAAGACTGTTACTTTTGCTTCTTTTTTTTCATCTGCGTCCTATGGCATCCTATATTTCACCAAAATTTTGTTCTTTTGTTTGAAGCGAAGTCGACCTTTTTATTTTGTCACACTCAGCCGCCTTCTTCGCAAATCTTTTCAGCAAACTCTGTGCTTCAAGTCCACACGAGTACGTTCATGTCCATGGGCATTGCTCTCTTGTTGCTGTAATAGTTGCTTTATATATTGATTGATAATTTTTTGTTGGATTTTGTACCAAAATTGTCATGGTATTTTAAAGAAATTCCATATACGAGGTGCGGCTAAAATGAAGCGGGACTGACGTCACAGATTGCGCAATACGATTAAACATCGGTAATCAACACTTTTGCAGTGTGGCGTAATATGTGTTCTTTGTTTAACAGCTGTTTTGACACAATATCGCAATTATTTTTGCTTTTCAGCATCCATAAGTGAATGTGATGAATTTTTTTGTTGAAAAAAAATGCTGTGCGAGCTCTGATTGAGTTTTTTGGCGATAGGGAGTTCAATTGCAGAATGACGATTGAGCAAAGAATTAACATTAAATTTTGTGTCGAACTTAGAAAAATGCATGTCAACTCAGCATGCATTCAATCGTTGAGCTTTCTGCTCCTCAGTCAACTCAAGAGCCTTTGGCATCATTTTGGCACACACCTTTCGCATTCCCAAAGTGTCAACCAAAATGTTGCGGACCGTTTCTTTGTCCATCCCAATTTCGTTGGCAATGACGCGAATTGTTAAGCGACGGTCACTGCGAACCAACTGCCAAACCTTTTCGATGTTGGTATCAGTAGTGGAAGTGCAAGGCCTCCCTGACCTCGGATCATCCTCCCTGCCTTCCACAAATCGCTTGTGCCATTCAAAAACTCTTGTTCCGGACATTGAAGAATCTCCATAAACATCACGCAACATCTGCAAAGTCTCAGTCGCCGTTTTTTCAAGTTTGACACAAAATTTAATGTTAATTCTTTGCTCAGTCGTCATTCTTTAATTGAATCCCATATCGCCAAAAAACTCAATCAGACCTCGCACAGCATTTTTTTTCAACAAGAAATTTATCACATTCACTTGTGGATCCTGAAAAGCAAAAATAGTTGCGATATTGTGTCAAAACAGCTGTTAAACAAAGAACACATATTACGCCACACTGCAAAAGTGTTGATTACCGATGGTTAATCGTGTTGCGCAATCTGTGACGTCAGTCCCGTTTCTTTTTAGCCTTACCTCGTATGTATTGTGGTAATACATTTTTTAATGTGTTCGTAAATTTTGCTGAAATTTATTAAAGAAAGTTCAAGCGTTGATATTGTTTTACGAAGGTTTACGGCAAAATTTAGGATAGGATTCACATATTTATCCCTGGGCGAGGAAAGCCAACTAAAACGGCCTAATTAATCATATGACGAACCACCCTACGGCGGCGAGTATTCCATCAATTATCTCCATTCTATTATCTCCCGCTTGGAATTCGCACTTGCGCGGTGTAATCAGAGGTGCGAGACGAGCGGATTCCCAACACTTAGCACGATGCGCCGCACCAGCGGAGCCAAATTTCACTGGTTCTTTATAGTCTCGTTATCTCCCGACACAATTATTGATCGCCTGCAACTTCGCTCTCAGTTTAGTCTCCTTCTTTTCAGAGAGTGCACTTGGCCTAAATTTAAAAAATGTTCTTAAAAATAAATAACATTGTGTGTTGTAAATGAAATTTGATCTTAGAAACCCGTAGCATGGATTAGATCAGGGGTCACCACAAACTTTTTTGACCGAGGGCTAGGAATGACCCAAACTGTTGAAAACGGGCCGGACAAATACTTTGTGCAATACAATAAATTCACACAAAAGTTGGGAAATTTATTCAACAATATAAATTCTACATTTCCGAAGTCTTGAATATCATTGAATTCTATATCGCAGAATATATATAGATCAAGAACATCACAGCGAAACAAAAATACAAGATTTCTCGTGGTATTGCGGGCCAGATGGAATGACGCCAAGGGCCGGATCTGGCCCGCGGGCCGTAGTTTGGTGATCCCTGGATTAGGTGATTTCTTCCTTGGAAATCGGAAGTACACCACAACTAAATATAACTAATAGATTTACAAACTATATGGAATTCCTACGTTATACATAAATACAGTCCTGTTATCCTCCGAGCCTCGATCGGTTGTCATAACGTGGAATGAAATAGGTCAAATTGCCGTCTCTGATGTGGACTATGAAGAAAGTAGCAAACCACATGTGTTTCGTAATTCTTATCTATAGTAGCCATTCGCGCTGAGCTGTATTACGTCATAAATCGAACGACTCACTCGTTTTGTTCCTGCCGGCTTCTCTGTGAGCCGCTGGTATCGAGATTTTTTAAACGTGAAAAAAACGTAAAATTAATGGTAATTTTCACGCGTAACGGCGCACATTAGAATGTTTACGGCTTTCTACACGCATTTCCGTCGGAAAAAACATTTTTTCCATTGAGGGGGGCGTGTGCACTAATAATTAGAGGTGTGACGTCATCAAAATTGTCAATTGAAGCCTTGAACCTAAATATTCTGTAAATACAATCGTGAATTTTAGAATAACCATTCTTGCTATAATAGTGGTTTTGGTGTTGTTCTGTTGGAAAATAACACAAGAAAACGTTGAAATAAAAATTAATTAATTAGGAATAATTATTAACCCTCTACTAGACACAAAATCTTGCAAGTTCAATAGAAATTTTGGAATTTCGGCGTAAAAAATTTTTTTTTAGATGAGTGCGTTTTACATATATTGCTGAATAGAGCTCTATCACACGCTAATAAAAAGCCATGAGTCAAGCTTTAGGGCCTAATGGTTGACAAAAAAATAACCCATGTAAAATGGCACCAGACCGATCGGTTGGGGAAGGTTAAGGTCACGGCAAAGTTGACTTAGCCATGGGGCGATCAACGCAGTTGCAGTGCCATGACAATCAGAATGTGAATCCGCTTTGGCAAGCTTTACAGATGCTTTGGATTGCGGAGTTAGCCTTAGCTAACCAGCGGTTAGGTGAATCCAGCAATGTCTCGCGCATAATCAACCCCTACTAAATTCAAACTTGCGAAAGAAGTAAAAGGTAATTATGAGCATAGTTAATCTGTAGTCGAGTTTTGCTACGCTGACTACAGATTAATGAAAAAACAAACAATACCATCACATCAAACTTTCACAATTATTAGAATAATAAAACTGTTGTTTCCCCAACATTGACGGGGCGCCTTCAGGGGTTATTCCCGAAAGTTTTGCGAAAGACAAGCCAAGACGCTTGATCATTTTTATCGCAGCTTTTAACAGACCTATGCCTCTAGTCGTACCCTTATTAGTAGGCTTCCCGCTTTAGGCGGGACAGTCCCGCTTTTCAGCGTTTTGTCCCGCCGTCCCGATAAGTCAGCCAAAAGTCCCGCTTTTCCAGCATAATACACAAACATGTTCTCGTTACTGTTGTTTCTGTGTAGCGCAGCGCTAGCCTACTTACTGAAGGTGAATGCGTTCGTTTCCCGCTGATTCCCATTGATGGCAGATGTGTCGCATGTAAAACCAATACTAATTAGTCTAAATTCGAATTATTTGTACCGGTATCGTTAACGTCAATTCCTTCCTATTTTTCGAACTGAACCCGATATTTGGACAGAGAATATGCGCATGAAATTTCGATAACAATATGGTCAATAAAGACAGCCGAGACAGCTTTAAATGTAGGAATGTAGGCCTATGTAGTAAAATCGGAAAATGTTAAGATACAAAATCACAGCTGAGGGCTTGTTGTCTTTCGAGGTGTCCCGATTTGAAGTCACAAAAATATGGTAACCCTACTTATTAGGGACAATGGCTGCGTGCTCTACGATAATTTCATATTATCAATAACTCCCCGCAAGTCGCCAACGATGAAAATTTTCCCGCTTTTGTAATTTTGTATTTCCGCATTAGAGTTCCCAAGCTCCTTAACACGACGAGTTATTGTCTGTCTTGACAAGCTTATTTTTGCAAACGTCTCTTTTATTTCCGGACGTAAAACATTGGCAATCCGAAGAATACACAATATACATTCCTTAACGAATTCTCTATCTGAGAATGGCTTCGATTGTTTTGCGATAAAATCATATAGAGTATTAAATACCATGGATAGCAATGGTGGCACCTTTATGTATCGATATCTCCTCTCAGTTGGTTTCGATTCAAAATGACATTCAGGGCTCGTTTGTAAGGGCTGGCAGAGCTCATTTCAGGGAAATAAAGTAACTGTTTGTATCACATCTTTGTATAGGCCTACTACATTACTCGAAAAATTGTTTGGCGACGATGACGATGAGCAGTGGCGGAGACCCGGGTCGAATTTCGTATTTGCAAAGACACGTTTGACGTTAAATACTTTAATAATTGCGATGCTGACATGGCATATCAAGCAAACTGGCTTTGAAATACGCGAGAAAAAATTTTTTTTTTTCTTCAGCATTTTGGAATGTTCGGCCCCCGTCGCAAACTAGAATCAAAATAAACTCATAATTACAACCAACGAGGGGACGTTCATCTGTGGCGAATGTGCATTGTGTAACTATGGATTATAATGTCTTTAACCTTTTCATTCTAGTAGTGTGTTCCATTTCACACAATAGGTCATTTTATTGTCGCAACACTGATTACTGATTACATGTACTGCCTTTCTCGTATCGACCAATTTGATGACGTATCGTTCCGGCTTGCCGAGAGGGCTGCATAATATTGTGTTTAGACCCACTTCTGTTTTACTGCGTTAAGTGTGATGTGTTTTGATTCACTTCCGATTTACTGTGTTAAGAGTTGTGTGTTTCAATTTTATCCGTTTTCGGAATTTTGGATTGTGCACCTTCATATACAACAACGATTAGCATCAACACTGTGTGCTTATTATCGTCTGAAGGAATCCAGATTGGAGTCACATTCCATAACGCGTGTCAAAACAATAACTAGGGAATCGAACTTAAATATATGGGGTTGATAGTCTTTATCCCTAAGACCCATCAGCATCTCTTTCTCCCTATGCATCCAGTAAACGACTTACAACTGGCGCTACTTGTTTACCACATAAATCCATTTAGAATCAATTTTTATTTTATGGATTAAAAGTCGTTCAAGGACCGAAAAAAAAACGTTCGCGGTCGCAGTTTGCCGACCGCTGCCCTACAGTCTACTATGTACTAAACTGTGATCTGCCCATTGATTAATAGCGAGGGCTCGAAAAAATCAATTTTTCAACATTAATTTAACAAATTTATTTATACAAATGATGTATTTCCAACTTAAAGTTTACTCATTGGAATATAAATCAAAAAATAATTCTATGATTAGAACTTATACAACAAAGCATTGATTTAATCCGACTCCTTTTTTTCATGATCTTTCATTTTGTTCGTAACCCATGACATCAATGACGTCACATCTGTGTAGAAGCCGGGATAAAAATATTGTTTTCGATCAATCCTTGTTTGCTGACCACAACCATAACCCCAACTTACAATACCAAGTTGGACATAACAACTTTCCTTTGTAGAATCATCACGAATCTATAACAAAATAAATTTTTAATAGAATATAAATATATTTATAAATTCACGACTGTTTATTGAAACAACAAAATGATATTGTTCAATTTTGACATGAGAATATGACATGATCCAGAGTCTCTATTTTGTTTGCCTTTCGAGGGCGATTATAGGAATAACTACAACATGACAACTATGTTCAATGAGTATCCAAATATAGGCCAAGGTCAAATGAGTTATATTTATAAAAAAAAAATGTTAAACACAAAAACTTGAATTTGTAGGATATAACAAACCGATTGTGAGACGAAACAATTATCCTCGCAGATATTTTTCTATGCATTTTACCTATTCTTATATCTTCTTCAAGCACAGTGTCGGTAGCATCTCTATTAAACACGCGAATAAATATGTTACTTTAATAAACATATACTAACCTCTCGCACTATTGGTCCACCACTGTCTCCTTTGCATGTGTCGATAATTTTTCCTCTTTCTTCTCCACCTCCAACCGCACAAAACATCTGCTCTGTGAAAATATGTTCAAATCCAGGAATAGACTTTTGTCGAGTAATTACTGTGACCGCTCTCTCGCACCTGTAAAACATAGCTAATTAAATATTGGAATGAAATGAACCATGTTTCAAACACGCGCATGCATATATCACGAGTTCCATTATTCAAGCCATGTAGCCAGTGTTCCCTCTAAGGTGTACGCGTGTGCGCGCGCACACAGCTTCCAGAGGCTGCGCACACGCATAGATTTACTGCGCAGAGACGTATTTCGATGTAATGTAACAATGTTTTCGGTTGACAGGTTGAGAAAGTTTTTGTTGGCCCACCCATTACCCGGTTAGAACGCCAAAATTTCTTCATTGGTTTTTGCACAAATATTAGTCATTTCCAAAAAAGTGCGCACACACCAAAATTTCTGCGCACACATACTACAAAAAATTAGAGGGAACATTGCATGTAGCCTACGCGGTAACGAGCATTAGCTTCAGGGATGCGTGTGACGGCGCCAGGCTTATCTGCAACCAGGGTATACAGTGAAAAGCTTTTTATTGGATTGGCTCCAAACGATATATAGTCGGTGCTTTGCTACTTTCCGTCATCATTCAGACTGTCTTCAAATGATTTCACTTTGCTTCAAGATTGTTAATTGGTTGCTTATCTTGAACTACAAATCTTCCGCCATTTTGCGCCCTCTACTCTCGGAGGGTATTTTCATTTCTTGCAAATCAAACATAAGATGGTTCGGTATCTAAACTTTTAAGGAACTAACTAACAGTGTATGTCTGATAATGATACACGGGGTCGTCCTGTGTTATTAAAACGATATCCAAACTCACTCTTTTCTTTTAGTCACATTTAACAAAGCTTGTTGTAATTCCCGTGTTGCTTTCAAACCATAGTCTTCGTCCTCGTCTTTCCTGGTTGCATTATATCCAAACCCAGTGGCAACAACTGCTACCACAGAATCAGAGTTTTCTCCCATTAAAAAGTCATCTAAACATGAATCATGTTTACGATTTATAACACGTTTGTGTCGAATGTACCTACTGCTGAATTTTAAGTAAAATAGAGTTAGAGTAGACACCATTATGTTTTGGTTTTAATCGTACGGGAATAAACAGATTGTCACTGAAAATGGATCGCTACAGTCAGCCAAATCGAGACATCTAATTTGCGAGGAGCTGAGTAAATTTATGATGTAATAAGCGGCGTTTGTTCAACGTATACTAGTTATACACCAAGTATTATATGCATTATTTTTTGGTCGGATTTTTCCATATAGGACAATTTCATGCTTCGCTTCTGTACGGTTATTATGTCGCCAGCATTCGACATATTTAACCTGCGATGTCAGCGCAATTAGGACAAACGATCTGCGCATTAGGTCTTTTGTTCTATGAGATACATCATACATATATGAAAAAGTGCTTCACGCAAGTGTTTCAACCTGATTATAGATGATTTTAATACAATGCCATGGCTTCGCCATAGAGTACGTGACAAAGCTCTTCTGTCTTTTTACTGAATAGTGGTTTTATAGTAGGATGGTTTTGCCGAATATTTCCGTGACTATACATAGGATTGCTGTTATGTAAATATTGATATATATCTACTCAACTACGTGACCAATCGATTTCAAATGCTCAATGCTTCAATGTTCAGTTAACGCTTAACAGTACCGATATGAATTGCTGCTTAAGAGCACAGATTTGTACTTTTGATTTAAAACATTTAAATAATCAGATAACAGATGCTACTGCTGTACCAAGCAAGTGCTCATATATTGGAGTAATCCTTTTGTGTTTATTGAAAATTTGAGGAATAAATAATTGTACTACCAGAAACGTGACAGGGTAAAAACATACCCAACGTGTATCGATCTGCAAATAAACTTACATTCAATTTTACACTTTTCTTCGTCTGTTTCACTTCCTTTTATTAGAACTCTCCCTTTACTATCTTTCTTCATCAAAACTTGGCTGACACAACTATCCGGACTGCATGGTAGACAGACAGGTCTTATATAAGGAGTGAATTCAACATATCCTGGTAATGAGTCTGGCATTAGCAAACGTTTCCCATCTTTTGATAAAACAAATTCTCCACCAAGTTTAATCTGTTTGAAACAGAAAAGAGAGGAAGAAATAAAACATTTATATTCAATAAAGCAATGCTATGTCATCTTACCAGTGCAATGTCGTTTTGATAAGATCCAAGTAAATGTTCGCCGTTATATTGTTCATATTCATCGTGAATGTAAATCTTTTCTGGTTGAAACATTTTTACAGAACCTTCTAACATGTTGTATCTGTGCGGTCTTCTGATGATGCCTTCATTTAATTGAAAGAATTGTAAAGATATGTTTACAGTTTCGATGAAAATTAAAAAAAGAAGATTCTGGTTCATAATTACAACAGACATGAGAGCGATGCTAAAATATATAGACACAAAGATTGAAGATCATAAAAATGAATACCAAAATTCAGGGTGAAATATCGGTAAAATTAAAAAAATAGTTGAATCTTGAAGCTATTTCTTCCATTTTCCGGTAATGAAGGTTGAAGCAAAAGACGCTTTTCCGCCATATTCGTTATGTATTGAACGACAAATTATATTCAAAAAGCATTTTCTATAACACAACTCAAGTTTCAGGTGTATAGAAAAACAGAATCGAATTTACCGAGGGAAACCATAATTCCTTGTTCCCAGTCTAATCCACTGTATGCCTCAAACACATGAGCAGCAGATAAAACCCATTTGCTATTAATTAAACTTCCTCCTCCCATAACCTGGTCAAATGCCTGGAAAAGTGAAATATGAATTGGATATTTTTCATATTTAATATCAAAGTATAACACATACAATTCTAGTTTAAAACAATACTTTTAATATTGGATCAAATCATAAATGTCCTTTGTAGCATTATGTATTTTTTCGATCAACTAAATTAAAATATCAAACACGGTAGAATATTAAATAAAATTCGGTAAAACAGCTTTTATGGATTATGTAAAAATATTCATATATATATTTATGTCACCAATTCTTATGTAAATACAACAGGAAAACGTTCAATTTTTGATAGACATTAAACAAAAAACATTTGTACATACAGCTAGGATATTTTCATCGTAAGATGTGACGAGTGCCTGCCAAGGCCATGCACGTTCAATCGCCGTGTCGCCACCGAGTACCCGTCCTCTCGATGCCAGCTTCCTCACACTCCCGACATCGCCTGCTTGTCCACAACTATCGTAATCTGTCGAATAGAGATGCGTGTTAATTGCATTATTCTTACTCGATTAGCTTATTTTAATACGTGTCATTTCATAGAATTTCTTTTGTATATTTTGCTTTTGGCGAGTCATTTTTATTAAACATAGTATAATACACAATTCCTTACGTGAGTACTTTAGAAAGAAAGATTAAGACAGTAAGCGTGGTTCAATATTTTGTGCGCATTATTACTAATTTTACTTTTACCATACCTTCTTCAACGTCTGTAATTTGATTTACGTATTTGTGTAATTTATAAAAATCTTCAACATAAATAAAATTTTTCTGCTTTGACGCAATTTGTTCGAGCTCTTCCCTGACTTCTGGACTGCTTTCTTGTGCGGAGGATGTGATGCTGTAAAACTGAAAAACATACAGTAAAGTAAAGCTAGAGAAATCAAATAGAATAATCCTACTATCGATACTCCGTTACATACCTCTGGTCGGTTGTCAGCATATCCTCGTTCTATTCTTTTTCTAGCTGCACTTGGACTTTCTCCTGCATTTTTCGCGCCTGGTAAAGAAACCAACTTTTGTTAAGCTGTATGATGGGGGAAATAATATGACCTACAACTCTATTTTAAGTTTACTGACATTTCTAAATAAGTGTGTGGTTTCTTTCTGTGATATAACTTATAAATATTAGTACAATTATCGCATTTTGATTTCAACGAAATTTCGAAACCGTAATTTGAAAAGTTTTTTTGTTTCGATATTTAGTTTAATGATTTAGATTAATGAAAATATATATCGATTTAAAATATATAGGCTTATGGAATATGAATGCAATATATTAGAAAATTAGAATTCAAACTACCCACTGTTCTATACAGTGTAGACAATTGTAGACAAGTCTTCAGTTGAATTTAAAGTTGTTGTGAACGCCGTTAAAAATGTGTTAAAAGCCTGCTAAAATGTTTCACTATATAAAACAATTACCATCAGTTAAAACAAGACAGTGTCTCTTGATGATCTTATCTTCATCATTTTCGTATGAAAATGCAATCATTCTTTGATTAAGTAAATCCAGTGCCAGTTGGATATTCGTACCCTGGTTGATATCATCTTTTATATTTTCTAGAGAATGATAAAAATGTATAACTTGAACAAATCAAATGGATATATGATGTAACGACAATTTGATTTTTCCCTCTTGACAATGTCAGGTACAGATTTCAAAGAGGTGATGGGGGTGGTTAACTGCTTGTTTGTTAGAAATTTGTATACGGTATAATACAAAACTGAATATATTTACTACATGAATTATATACCTGCTAATAAAGTATTGACCGACGACGTTATAATATTTAGCAAAAAATCAGTTTTTTTTTCAGCAAAAAATCAGTTTTTATTATTTTTGTTACTCCATCAAATGTCTCTAACTTTCATAGAATGGAATTTTGAATACATTTTAGACATATTATATCTATTTTAATTGAACATATTTGTATCAGCCATATATATATAGATATTGTATTAATTCTTACCCCGATCTTTTTCTATCTCATTCAGTAGTGCAATCACCTCTTCGGCAGTCTTTCTTGGTTCATCATGAATATTTAGTTTAATCAATGGTGTCGTTGCAAATACAATAATCCCATAGTTAACTCGACCAGTTGTGTCGTTTTGACTCAACTATAGATGACGAAAACAAGGTTATTGGACGCAAAGTAAGGATCGTTTTCTAAAATGTTGTTTTTCTTGTTATTGTTGTTAACAAAAATCACTTTCCCCCGCAACTAACGGACGGATCCAATTCTTAGTACATAAAGATGGAAGCTTCTGGAAATGTATTGTTTTTTATTCGGTATTTCGAATCCTATATGGTGTTTACCTAGCAGATATTTCAACCAAAATTTTACTGTTTCATTTGGTGACCGTACATTTGAACCCATGTACATTTGAACCCATGCGTATATCCACGGGTTCAATCTATATGCGGGTGCTAAAACCCATGGGTTAGGGTTAGTATGAGTTTAACTATCCGTGAAACAAAAAAAATTCCATAGGTGCAATAGCATACAGGTGCAATTGTCATGGGTTCAAATGTACGTGGGTTCAAATGTAATGAAACCGTTTCATTTTAATTTATGGGAACACTCTATATGACGCATGGGAACACTGTCATTTGGTATTTGTTACGAATCTCGATATTCAGCTAAGGTCTTACCGAAACAGTGCACCAGCTTCGTGTTCATATACTTCAACAGCGTTATTTCGTTTTATTTCATTATTATTTTTTTGATTATTTAGCCAAATATTCAAAATAAAGTCACTTACTCTTTTAACGAGACTTTTGGCAAAGCTCATGGTGTTGCCCAATGCACCAGCGCCAACACTCAGAGATAAGTCGATAACAAAATACACTTCTATTCTACCCCGAGAATTTAGTTGAATTGTTCGTCCAGATCTAGAAAACTTTTTAGTTTGTCTGATGTTTGATGTGCTTTGAGACAATTTATTGATGACATCTGATGGCGAATCACTGTATTTTGGATCTAAAAACAGGAGAATCAAAATAGTATTTTGGTGATTACGGAATAAAAATTCTATTTTCTTACCTACGCAATCAGGCGCGCCATCACCACTCCATTCTTTGATAAAGAGGCATTCTTGCTTTTTTTCTCCAACTAAAACAAGGCCATCCCAGCATGAAAATTCGACTTCACCTCCAACAACAAAACCATGATCTCCTGCGAATCCTTTCATGTAACCCCCGATTGGAATGCCGGGATGAGGACAACGTTCCAGGTTTCCTTTAAAGTAAATACAGCGTGTTAATTTAGCTATAAACATCTATATAATATGTAAAAAATTCAACACAAAAGTAGAATGAAAATGTTGTTTTTTTAAATGCCAGGTCAATAACGTCACATACTTATTTGTAGCAGAGGGAAACCAAAATATGCAAAAATAAATATGGTTTTTGTTGTTAATCAACGTACCAACATAATCGATCGATTGGAACCCGTCCCGTCTGTTCGTCCCCCCGTTGCCCCCCTTTCAAGACAATTTTTTAGGTTGTTGCAATCTCAACATCCTCCTATTGAATACCTCTGAAAAACTTTTTACTCTTACCAAGATTATCACACACTGTGTTAATGCCGCTCCATCTTCCATCTCCCATGCATGTACGAATTTCAGAACCCAACAGTCTTTGATTATGTCCACATGCAAACATCAACGTTGCGTTGTAGTAATATGCAGTTGTGTGTTTATAATTTAGGACACGTCCACCCATCTTTGATATAGCTGGTACTGGATCTTGACATGTTACACCTAAAAACATCTTATTTTTATTCGCTTTACCAAATTGCCTTATACTAAATTGTCAACTCGCATTGCAAAATATTTTTTCTCGTTGTTTCAGATGGATTTATCTTTTTGCGTTTGTTCAGAGCGTGAGTCAGCAGCTGGCGACTCCATATCACGGAAGGTACAAGAAAAAATTTTAATCCTTTGTTTTGACAAAAATACATACATTATAAAACTTACGTTCACATTGTATCAGTTTTCCTCCCCATTTTCCACTCCCTGTGCACTTTCTAGAAACATCCCCTGCTGCAGTATATGTTCCCTCGTTACAAATATAATGAGCCACGCGTTCAAATCCTTCCCCGGTGTATTCGATGAATGCGTTTTCAGCAGGTGGTGCATCACCACACTCTATTTCTGTTGAATGGTATACCAAAAAGAACTTATCAAAAACAATCGCGTAAAAAAAATTTAGTACCAATTGAGAGGATTCCAAAACAAAAACTTAGGAAATAAAAACCTATTTTTTATAGTTTCTATTCAAAAGTTACTGCGGTCGGAGAATAGTAGTATCTATTATAAATTATAACGTACTTAAGTCGACGCAAGTTCTGCCGCAGGGGCCGTCGCACTGACAAGTTTTCCCTGCAGCGCAGTCTCCATCTGTTAGACAATCCAAACCGCACGACAACTTGAATTCTTTCACCTTGTTGTTTTTCTTCTTAGGACAAGATCCTGTATATAGTAATAATATAAATTAGTCGCAGTTAATTTAAATCCACGTTCAAATACGTTGAATGAATAGTCAAATTACAAAGATTCTCAGTGGTGTGGCGCATCGTGCTAAGCGTTAAGAATACGCTTGTCACAGCAATTCTGATTACTCTCCGCGGGTTCGCAAGTTCGGCTCCTGGGGAGGATAATTATGTGCAAAAGGATCGCAGGACTCCTCTTTGCCCTAGAGTGGTTAAAGTGACCGCTGGTCAGTTACGGATTACTCCACCATCAAGTTCATGCATCTGAAAACAAAATAACTAACCCCATGGCAGCTTTCCTCACCCCTGGGTTAAATAGGTAAATCTTATAGTAGCAGAATCGTTGGCGTCCTATCGTACGCAGGAACCCCAATGCTGTCGCGTGGTTGTTTTCCCGTATTATCAATTTCGTTCTACAATGAGCAATGCTAAATGTCTAATCAATTTTTATAAAAATACTGTATTATAAAAATAAATATTAAGAAAGTAGTATATCAGGCTCGTTTAAAAGATAAGAAAAACTATATCTGAAAAATATGGACCGACATAGAAGTACAGTGTAATTTGACTAAATCAAAATAGCAATATCAGAAAATACAAAAGTGATATCTCCTCTCACTTGTGCATACAATCTCTCTCGTCCACGTTTTATTTTCTTCTCTTGCTCTTCCGTGACATAATCTAACATTGCTAGGAACTGCGAGATACCCGGGTTCGCAGGTATGATAAGCCCGGACGTCGTATTCATATGGTTCTACTGCATCTTCGAGCTTGTTCGTTAGACGACTTCGACGCACATATCGGATGTGACGTAGATTTGGAATCATTTCAAGTGAAGGACATGTTCTATCTGAGTATAAATATTGAACACAAATGGGGATCCGGTTAGTGAAAAGTGGAGAAAATAAGCATTGTATTTTTTTATGTAATCAAATGATCCAAGAAAATGCTGGATTTTGTAAAAAAGGAATCAAGTAGAGTGCTTTTGAACAGAAAAAATGCCAAAGATAATTTAAAGTTTGTGTTATATATAACATATGAATTAATGGCAGAAAAATATCTTTGCAAAAAACAATAATTTCATTTATATTCAGATAATTTATGTACGTACAAATGGAAACGCAAGACATTCCACATTCGTGATCGCAAACACATTTCCTTTTTTCAATTTTGGAGCAATCTTGTCCTTTTTTACATTTCTTTTTACAATCTTTATTGTTTCTGCATTTTCTTCGACATGATGGTCTTCCAACAAGTGCCGCTTTTTCCAAGTTAGCTTTACATTTCTTCGGACCTAATTAGAAGTGAAATTATTGTCCTGAAGTTTTTACTATGCTGGGGTATAGATATATATATGGACATAAATATATAAGTGTAAAATAAATATTAATTTTTAGACGCTTACGATCTGTTAATTCATTTTATTCTGTCAATGCGACAAAGCAAAATAAAAATTCTATTTTCAAACACCCTAAACATACTCTTAAGATCATGAGATTAGACATCAGATACATCGAATGAATAACTGAACGACAATAGAAATTGCTTTAGGCATGCGATATTCAAACCTATGTTTTTATTCGTTTAGATATAGAACTATAAGCATTATGAAAGCCGAATAATATTATTGCAAAAATTAATTAGATTATAGTAGTTGAAAATAGTTTGCAATTAATAGTTGAGGTAATAAATAGTGGTTCAAATTGAATTGAAATGAACAAATAAATCATAATAATAAAAATTGATGTTTAATTTTAGAAAGAAAATACAACTCAAGCAAAAATAATTTAAAAAAAAATTATTTTTTCTAATCGCAGTATTTGGTAAAAAGTTGTTTTGTAACAAAATTTTGTGAATATAAAAATGTGTTGGTGTCGATATCTATCTAACCAGTAAGCTCGGCAATCACATGATCATTCATGTTTCTGTAATGCCTGATAAAACACACGTTAAGATATAGACATATTAATTCCATTATTTGTTATAACAGCTCGATAATAGCTTTGTTTATCTAACTTTTTCACTTGAAACCCATGTTCCTTGAGTAACATGTTGCTGCTATGTATAAAATATTGTCAGTTTCTTATTAAAGTTTGTAATGAACAAGCAAGTTTCCAATGATATGATAGCTTGCGAATACTACAATACACCATTCATTTATTGTCTTACATTTTGCAAATTCGTAACTTTCATCTTCGTCGTGCAGGCAATCACTATAATCGTCACACATGTAATCCCTGCTGATGCAAACTTGACCGCTTTCTTTGTGACAATGAAATTTACCAATGGCTGAGCAGTTGGTGCCTTGAAACAATGCAACAATATTCTTTAAATTTGCCGAAAATTGTGGAATTATGATAAATCACAAAACCAGAATAATTGCTCTAGATATATCAAGAGACTTGCGATTATGCGATCTAATTATCCAGGAGACCTGTTTTATCAATAGTTTACTATCTTATTATACAAATGTACAGAAATTTTAATTTTTAAATATAATTATTTTTTTATTAAATTAAATAAATTTGTAATTGCGTGACGTTACGTAGATATTGCTCCAATACTGTTTTTATTTGTGAATTTTTTCAGGCCATAGAGAAAAACACTTTTTTAGTTATGCTGAATTCGTTGGGTTTAACGTCAAACAGCATATTATAATCAGATAAGATAAATAAACAACAACAAATGGATGGGATGAACAAAAAACTTATTCAGTTGGTGTCGGAAAGTTATCATGTTATCTATTATCAATAACTTGTGTAATAGTGTAATGAGTGTAATAATATTAGTTCTGAATTTCATCGTTTAAACTTCCGACTAGTTTTAAAATTATAATATATCACACAATATATTGACATTCAAACGTACATCCAGCAAACCATTCAGTTTCATCCTCTCCTTTAGCACAGTCAATTTTTCCATCGCACATCAATTCTTTTGGAATACAAGCTCCATCCCAGAAGCATTTAAACTCTGTAAATTCACTGCATCTCTGACCTGTACGTAACAAAATTTTTCTAAGAAATTTTCAATTGCAAAAACTTGCGAACTATCAAAATTACAGCCAAACTAAAAAACTACAAACTACAAAATTTGCGTTAGATGAGTGTCGTGTTCAGAAGGCATATCTTCAAGGGAAATTTAATTCTGTAATTAATTGAACAAGTAAAAGTTTATGATATTGTATATAATGTCACTTACCTTGAACGTTTTGTTGAATAAAAAGTATTGCAGCAATGATAAGAATATATCTTAATATCATTATATTAGGCGAAAATGCAATGTATCTAAAGAAACGGTGATTTGACAATGTTTATTTGGTAAATTAATAAGATTTTACCCAAACCAGTAGACGAGACTGCAATTTGTATTTCTATTTCCCTTTAAGATATATTTTGTGTTTTAAATTTGATCTATCCTAAGGTCATTTTGGCCTGCAACTATTACGATATTGTCTCAGTACATATTTCGTACACTCAAAAAGCTGTCAAACGCATGTTTTTTTTATTATTTTCAATAAATGCTGGTTTCTTTGGGTTGATGGTGTGTATATCTAGTAAACCTTCTTGTAATTATGAATAGAATTAACGTTAGAATTAGAATTAACGTAAAAACCAGAGAAGCATAGTAAATAAGTTCGTATTAACGCAAACAGAACTACCATATTCACAGAAAATAACCCATTCTTGTCACTGTTATTCCATTTACATATACTATTGCTGCTCATTGCAAACCTTTCCTCTGTATTTTCCATGATGCCAGTATAGCAACCTATGAAATACTTGCCATTGTTTGTTACCTATCCTGTAAATTCATTAGAAGTAATGAATGAACTTATAAGGTCATCCAGCTCTTTCTCAATTAAAAATAATACAACTGAAATCGAAATTTAAAATTTTTATGCATTTTTTATATCGTCCATCGCCAAAGGACTTGGAATTTAGATAAAAATAGTATTATAGGTTAAGTACATCATTCGAAACTTAATACCATGACACATCAACTAAAGTAAACCAAAAATTTTTAAACTCACTCAAACGTGTTTGATGTAAAATTTTGTTTTGTTGACTACTAATTGAGCCTTGGGCGTATTAAGCAAGCTGACAAGGCTCACGAAGTTCAATAAAACATACAAACAGAATGTAATATTTTATTGTCAAATATGATTATGAATCCCCTTGCATTTGTGTGTAACTTGGTGTTAGGATAATTCTTATAGTTTTCTGCTCTTCAAAATCAAAAAATATTTTAATTGTAAATATTATCATCTTACATATTTTATGCGTTTATAAGTTGTTTTCGGCGAAACTGATCATGTACTAAAAGATACTGTCACAATGAATAAGTTGTTGTGTCTGAATGAAATTTTTTCTGCCTGAGGTTATATTGTGTCGCAAGATGCAGAAGCACAAGCAAAAACTACATGCTGTTTGATTGGTATTCATAAATCAATCGATGAATTGTCGTTTAAAATGAATTAAACGAATAGGCTAATCGTTCGTTCATCCAAACATCAGCAATTCGTCAGAAATTAAATTAAATCCTCACCCTGCTATACTTTTATTTTGCATCACTTCCAATAACGATATCAAAAATGTGTTTGCGGCGATACTATATTTTTTTTAAATATCAACCAAAATGCCAAGTATTCAATTGCTTAGTATAGATCATACAAAAATAATCCAGCACTTGATCGCGTATCAGCATCATTAAGTCTTTTGGTTACGGTTGGGCATTATTTATCGCACACTATAAAAGGAAACCGATGTGGAATACAGCAGATCCTCAATAGGCACGTCTTTCATTCAATATACAAGGTTTTATACATAACGGTGTGATGATCAAATTTTTTTTTCTGACTCGCGTTACTTGGAGACCATATTTAATAATAAATATGAGAGACCTTTAGATTTTTCCTATTCAATCATTGGGATATAAAGGCGACTGATCCGGTATCTGAAGCCTAAATCATTTTTGTCAAAATAATACAACAATATGAAAAACTACATTTCTTTCATACATAATATGTCAGTTCCAAAACGTTTAAATGTTAATATAGCTTAAAGTTAAAGTCTATTTGTATACCCACATTTTGAGTGCTTTATGCACATGCAAATATTTTTCATTTTAATTTATATCTTCCGCCTATTCTTTGCATGTGCAAATCGTGCTTCTATTAACTTTAAATGAACATAACGCAGATCCTTTGTGGCCAAAGATAAATAGTTTCCTCCTTTCATTGATATAATCCATCACGCTTGCCATTGATATATAGCAATTATGAAAATATATTCAGGAACTGTATGTTGATGACGCGATACATTAATATAATATGCGTGGTAGAGAGAATAATGATAATAGACTGCATCTAGTATTCGTTTCCATCCATAAGTAAAAAGGCCAGATAGAATAAAAGTATTGCAATATTTTTTCAAGTTTGCGATTCAAATAATATTTTTATAATCTTTGAGAATTGTCTCTTGCATATAATTTATACTTTTCAATGCAATTTCAACTGTTAGGAGAGATGTCAGTTCAGATTAGGTAGCTATAGACAATTTTGAAAGCGATATGTCAGATTTTAATAATAGCCTAAATAAATAAAATAATAAAAAAGAAATATTGTATACAAATCAGTTAATGCACGTAACTAAATAAATAAGAGCTGATTTATTTATGGTGCCGATTGTCCAATTTACTTTGCTGGGCTAGTTGTATACTAAATTTTTTGTTTATTCATGTAATAAAGTCTGGCTCGGTTTGGTAAGCTTTGTCGCTATTGCTTCCTTTTCGAACGTGGTGTGGGGCAATATATCGTGCTCGATACAGTTTTGTCTAATGTTTATTTAAAACCTGCAACATTTGAACAGCGGAAAATTCCGTATATGTGTTATCATGTTAAATCCGTCAGAATGCTTTAAGCATTAAACAGAATAAATTTGTTGCTTAAATGACGTCATTCAACATTGCAACATTATTGAAATCTTTCCATGACACTCTGACTTGTATCCCAATATAATATTCATGCCGTTCCAGCCATTACTTTGCCAACATATTACGATATATTCAATATTAAAGAGGTTGAAAATTTGGATAAATTCAAACTTTTCGCCAATACTTTCATTATGGAGTTGCATGATGTACCTTAAACACAAATCTAAAAGTTGTTTCCTTTTTAAAATTATTACCAAACGATAAGAAGAGTTTGGGAAGTCCACCATGATATAGAATCTATAGATATTGGAAGTATAAGTTATCAATTTCAATTTATTTATAGACCTCTTACTTTCGTTGGAATGTTATGTACAGCACATGCAAAAAGAAGAATCTCATAAATAATTGAATATCTGATTATTAAGAAAATGATTAAACAGTTCATGCAATAGCTCAAATGTTATTTGCGGTTTGAAGTACGAATGAAATTATAAATGAAATGATAGTTTGGATTGCAATTTGCTTGCTGCAACCATCACTTTCAGGTATTGTTGCAAAACTTAAATATTACAAAAACAGTATTCTTGCATCTAAGCATAACTTCTACTTTTCGGAGATCGTCTTAATATTATTTTTATCATTCAGTTCAAAGGAGAACTTGGAATGCCAGTGGAAGCTATGAATACTATGTTTCAGAGGCTGATAAATTGGAATCATATAACGAATCCTCGGAATATTGCAGTGAAAATTTTGGACAACTAGCTCTGGTTAAATCAAAAAATATTCAAGAATTCATTCAGTCATTGGTCACGAATGGTTCAGGTTTGTCGATTTTGATTAGGTTAGAGTTTGTATGATATAATCGAAATAGATCGGTAATGCAATATGATACACACTCTCTTAAACCGGATCTGCACTACCCAGTATTTTAAATATTGAATTTACCACTGTCATCAAACCTGACATTTAAAGACTTGTTAAAGCGCAGCAAAGGATACACTCATTTCATTGAAAGTAACATTTGTAATAAGCGTTGTTTTATTCAAATGTGTAATAAAATACAATTGAAACGCGCAATGTAGATTGACTTTACTTAGTCCAGGGGTTCTCAAACTTTTGATGTTGCGGAGCCCTTGAAAAGGTTGGCTATTATTCACGGAGCCCCAAAAGAAATGGTAAAATTGTTACTTTCCGATAATATTCCTGAGTAAGTTAAAAGTACTTTACATGATTTAAATTTTAAATGGTTGATACAAGTGATAAATAAATCTAAATTTCAAAGATAAATTATATTTACTAAAGCTGTAAATTTGACACTTGAAAAATATATTAATAAATTAGGGGTCGAATCTTTTCTTTTTTGACATTTTCGGAAGACTTAAAAAGCCGCTAATAACGTGCGCGATTGCATTTTGTTACAATTGCCAATTGCTTTCGTCAGCATGGCGTGTTTTTTAACATCTTTACGCCGGTGTTTATTCTTCCTAAATCAAAAATTTCCTTGGGCATATACATGTATTGTTCCACAATGACGACGATAATTGCTTTTTTGGTTCTCGTGGAGAATTATGAGTTTAATGTGAAAAACATGTTACCATATTATAATCATCGGCGACGAAATGCTAAAAATAATAATTAATAAATAGGTAAATCCGCAGCTCAAATTTCCTGATTGAAAAACGGCATTCTAAAATATTAAAACTTAAAATTGTAGATCACACTATAATTTTGGTTTCAGCAGACTCACGTCAGATTAAAAACGCTTTTATAGGCATTGTAAATCACAAAATTTGGTGTTATGTTAGGTTTTCTTTGGTTATTCATCGTAGTACCGGTAACTGCGAAATCGAAACACAGTCAATTGTGCGCGCGATGTGCCTTTTTCACTCTGAAACTACTGGCGGAGCCGCATGCAATAAAATAAATTTCAATCGATCGTATTTTGCCCAGACCCTATGATTTTTTAAACGGCGATATCTTGCTTAAAAATAATCTCGAGTGCGAAAGAACAAATCAAGTTTGATACATTCCAAGATCGCAAAAATACGACCTTACTTATAGATGAGAGTTTATCACGGATTTTATGTTATTTTAGAATAGTATTTTTTCATTTTAGTAATCCTAATAGTAATCTCGAATCAAACGTGAGTAACGATGAGCACAATTACATAATTATTACGACAAGACACTTTAAATGCTTGCATCGGTCATGGATTGAATATTTTACGCAACAGAAATCTCGTTATCCGTTTTTTTTTAATCGCGAAGAATGTTGCGCGGAAATTCCCCTCCCCCCCCCCCACCCCCTCCTATTAAAAATCCTGGCTGCAAATAATGTCATTTTTTAATTCCGCCTCTTTGCCATATTTTGAGGCTATATTGTTGTCAAATTTTATCAAAGCTGTTATTGCTTCTTATAAGAACAGTTACAAAATGAGCCAAGTCAGTATTTTGAAAAGTAATCAAATAGCTCGCCGAGCCCATGGGTTTCTCTCGCGGAGCTCTGGGGCTCCGTACGAAGCACTTTTAGAACCTATGCTCTAGTCTAGACTCTAGAGCAGTGGTTCTCAAACGTTTTTAGTCTCAGAGCCGCATTTCAAACCTCAAAGCTGTGAAGAGCCGCACACAAGCAACGCAAGGTAAAATAACAACAAACCTTAAGCGCGTATTTAAAATACCAAGTCCTCGTAACAATAACACACCTAACAACTAGAGCTGGGCAAAATATTCGAATGCCATTTTACTATTCGAATATCCGGTACCACGTGACCTGCGCCGCTCTGCTTGGACACCGAACTCGCGCGTCTCCAACTCAATCGTGAATTGTGCGAGATTTCCCTACGCCGCTCGCTATCAGAAAAAAAAAGACAAACTTGAAAAGTCGTTGTTTTTGGGTTATGGTGTTATATGCTTATCTTCGCACTTAACGTATTGTTTCAATACATTATTTTGCAAAAAACCTATCGACCGTTCCGTAAATTTAGAAACGTCAAATCAGATTAGGTATTTAAAATAAATTTCCCAGATTTTAAACACCGCATGCTAGGTGACATATCATTACCCATTTCTTGCATTACCGAACATAAAGTTGATTGAAATTAAATGTTAAAATGACTTTTCGGTGTTTCATTGTGAAAAAGGCAATTTTAGATCGTTAGAAAACTCTAGTTATGTAAATAGCATGGATTTAAAAATGACCAGAAATTTTTCCAAAAGCTGGTATTGGTTACTTGTATGAAAAACACTCATTAAATTGTAACCAGATAAGAAATGTCATTAGCCTACTCCCTTTAAAGCACTTTGTATTAGCTCTTTAGTTATCCCTTCCATCCTTGGCCAAGTGATGTTTCGAATATGTAACATTGTACTCGACCATACATGGCCGCTGAGCCAAGAGTAAAACGTAAAATTAATCGTGAATTTCGTTGTGACAATGCACACTGACTCGTTCACGAATTGTTGCGTCTATTATCATCGAAAATGATTACAATTGGTAAATTTCGAAGCAATTGGGCAGTACTAATTAAGTCTTATAGCATGACATAATCAAAATCATTAAGTGAAGTGGTGAATTTGCAAATTCCGTAAAGAAAATTGAGCATTACTCAGTAAGTATTTTAGCTATAATAACCATCGGGGTGTTGTTTTGTTGAAAAAAAAAACCTTAAAACTTTAGAGAATTAGGTATAATTAGCGTCTGACCCTCGATTAGGCACAATGGCCTAGGAATGCCTTTATTGCCAATTTATTTAATCGCTTTTTCAAAATCAACATTCAGGATTCACGCAATCGTAAATTTGCTAGGTTTACCTATCTAATACTAAAATAACACGAACACCATAAGAAAGCACGAGAAACTTAAGTATCGTTTTAATAAATATCTGCATCTTGGTTACCGTTCACTTTAGACAGACACGGTTAATTTACAAGCGTTGATAAGGAAGATCAAATCCAAGACAGGGAAAAAAACTCAGAATAAAATTAATTTGGTTTAGAAAATCAGCCCTTAATGTATTCAACAGCTGTCGCTGATGTGAACGCAAGGATATACTAGAAATATGAAACTTCGATATTCGGCGACCGCTTATTCTTGCAAAAAACGAGAAAGGGCGGGAATATAGAATACAAACTCTAGGATATCGCCGCCAAAACGATCGCGGTGACAAAGACAATCAGCGATTTTGATGAAATCAACCAATAACCAATAAAAAAAACGCTTTTTTGCCGACTTTTCAATGTTTCTATCAATTTCTAAATGGTGTATCGAACTCCGACGTTCTGGAGTAACTCCAGATTCTGAGTTCAGGTTGTGCGCCATCTTGGTGCGCATACTTCAGGAGGTCCCAATTAACATACAAGTTGGGCGAGGCCTCTTGAATATTGAGAAACAAATAAGCCCTAATCATTTCTGCAAACGCAATATCATCAATTAGCGTTAGCAATACCATCAAATAAAATTACGTTAGTCATTCAATCCTTATATATTTTGAGTTTTCGAGCTGGTATAATTTTACCACAACATTTTCCCAATATTTTGTCCGTTTGAATTCGCCGCGGCGACCTTGTATATAGCTTTATACCTATATAGCTGCAGTGACCTCGTGGATTAAAGTCGGTTGGCAGAATGTAATTAAATTGGATAGGCAATGACAACCAAAAATATGCTAGTTGTCCTAGACTAGAGTTATTGAATCGTAAGGGATCGTAGGCTGACAGTACGGTACAATATTCGTGGTAAATGTTTAGGAATATTTCATACCAAACATGAAAACGTTAACACGTAAATCAAATTCATCTCTTTTTCAGGAATACCTTATGGGTTTTTTATTGGATTACGTGACAAATATGGAAACAATACTTACACATGGAATGATGGATCAACATTGACCTACAGCAATTGGCTTAATTCTGTCACTGAGCCAAATAACGTCAATGAAACATGTGCTATGATGGGGTGGACACATACTTTCAAAGCCAATTTACCGTGGTACGACATAAAATGCCAAACACGAAATGGATTTGTATGCCAAAGATATGTAGGTACGTTTATTTTAATGAATAAATTATTTTTGAACGTAATTATGATAAACAATACATACGTACAATAAACATGAATAAAAATGATTTTGAACCATTCTAAGTACAGAAATGGTAAACCAAGTTTTAGTTCATAGTTTAGGTGTCTTACATACCTTTACTGTGTAACAAAGTATAATTATGTTACTACCAATTAGTTACTATGTGATATGCAATGTAACTTAATTTGCAGAAATGAGGCTGATCAAAAATGTTTTTATTTTGTTCACTCAAATTCCTTTTCATAGGTCTATATTGGAGTGAGTGGAGTGGCTTTTCATCGTGCAACTGCAGCGGTTTTCAGCAGCGTACACGGACATGCATAGACTCTGGACGTGACGGGCCAAACAACTGTTCCACTGCAGATATAGTTAATATAAATGTACGCAGAAATACTAATAATTGCATTAGCGAATAAAGCTATATACATACTTCAGGAGGTCCGCTATACCAGTATAGTGAGTCTACCTACTCGAACCAACCCTAGTGTTTAATATTACAAATCATTGCATTTTTTTTAATACCTCTTTCCGCCAAACGGTATTTCGAGACACTACCATTTAAATGAGTTCATTTAACAATATCTGATTTTGTTTTTATAAATATGTTAAATGCTCAAATATTTTATCTGAGAGTTTTTGTACCATAAATAGCATGAGATTCGAGGACTTCTTCAGATTACCGTAAAGTGAGTCATTTTATAACAACTACGTATACGTATATGATTCAAGTACATATTGTAAATTGGATCTTGAAGTCTTCAAGCTCAGACTAAACATGGGCATTTAAATAAAACGAATATTACCAAATTAATAATGAACATTTAACTTATCTCTAGAGGCAAAACTGTTCAATTCCATCGGAATGCCCAACAACAACAACAACATCGATTCCTGAAACCACAACAGAACTTACATCAAAACTTATAACAACAGGTATCGCCACTACTACAACTTGTAAATATAAATACATAATGAATATGATACAGTGGCGGGATTCGCACAGATTCGCGCGAACACTTTTCGAAACTTTGTCATAACCCATTCTTGAGCTGACGACTAGTGTTATATTTTGTGGTTCAAAGGTTGTATTAGATTTATGTACAGTGTTTCAAATTACTGTAACTTACGCAGGGTCACGCATTAGAAAATAAGACGTGTGGAGTTATAAAGCTGTAAATTCGGCACTATTTTTAGTGAGTTCGATACAAAAGAAAACCTAAAAGTTTGAATCCCACCATCGGATATGAACCATGATTCAATTGATAGAGTCTTAGTCAGATTGATTTTGGAATTCATGTACGTCTCACAAAACAAGGTTCCTGAGTATTTTACAGCACATTTACACGTTTTAGTTTGTTCGATGTGTTTACATTACATACATTTTTGCAGTTACAACGAAAGACTCCATGCCAACCTCCGCAATCTCTACTTCCGGTAAGCTATCGTTAGGAATAATATTTTTATTATTGTTTCTATGTTCTTGAGTATCTCTAAGTCTAGTGCTTTACAATGCATGCTACAACTTTTATCTTACATTTTTATAACCTATATATTATATTTACAGTTACAGCAAAAATTCCCACCACCTCCACTTCTGGTACGTCATCATTATGTGTAATTACGTTGAATATTGAAGAAGTTGTTTTGCCGACAGTTTAAAAACTTTCGTATTTCTTAAAATATATATGTATAAAATAGTGGTAGTTTTTCTCGCTGATTGCTTTTTATATATTGAGATAAAATTGAAAAATATGTCATGCAAATTGATGATTTGATCATATTTTCAATCAGTGGGTGGTGCAATGACTATTTCTTTTCAGAAACAACACCACTTCTTTATATTGCGATAGGAGGTGCGGGTGGAGCAGTAATTCTACTTGCTGTTGTTATTGTAGTTGTCTGCTTGGTCCGTAAACGGTAAGTCAACGGTATAATTACTTTTAAATGTTAATTTGATATATTTTCAGTAGAATATCAATATAAAACATATTAAAAGTGGACAATCCTACCCATGCATACGTTGTCATTTCATTACAGTATGTGTAAGTGTGAAAACGTTTAAATTTCGCAGTGGGCTCTAATTTGTATAAAAGCTTAACATAAACCAAAATACATTTCCAGTAGACTGCATATGCTTTAGTTAATGTGGCTCAGTTGAAGACATATTAGTATAACCCCCAAAATGACCAGCCTCATTTCAACGCGAACGACTAATTATACAATGAATTTGCCTACATGACAATAAAAATGCATGTTCATAAAATGATTTTTAAGAACTACCACAAGCAAAAGTTCCAGTGAAAAAACTCAAAATGACGAGACACCAGTGGAAGAAGCCGAATACTCAACTATTGTTGGCACTAATGTTGAAGGTAAAGTGTTCTGTATCACATTTTGTACCTCGAATGGGATTCTTAAATTTCCATGCTAAATTGTAATCCGGCGCTACAAGTTCGAAGTATATTCATGGTAATGATAACTGTGTTAGTCAACGAGGAAGTCTGAATTTTCGATTCGTTAATACCAATTAGATATGAATCATACAAAATGAACTGGAACTTAGAAGTGAATGCCTAATACCACTTCTTTCTCTCTTATTTTGTGTTAGTTGATTCATATGCACTGACGATGAAAAAGAATCAGAACGTTTATGTTGAGTTTTAACCACCTAATCATATTGATGTGTATTGTTTTTAGCTCTTCCCGAAGGAGAATATGCAACCATGGGAATAACAAATTCCCCGCATAACAAACAGGAACTCCCAGAAAGAAATCCATATCAAAGTAAACTCAGCGTAAAGATTACTAAGAAAACGAACATTGAAGCAGGTATGACAAATGGATGAATTATAAGAATTTATATTTTTTGGCATACTACACGATATACGCTGATTATTTGGTTTCTGCGAGACTAACTACTTATCCTTCTTCTATGTTTTTGTGCCGGTGGATCCGTATGCATATCTTGCAAGGATGCTGTAGCAAGAGTAGAGATAACAATCCTAAGTGATTCAAGAGTCTTGCTGCACACTAACACAAATATATTTCTGTAACGTTTCGTCTGACCAAGGTCAGACTTCTTCAGACATACATAATTCAACTACAACACGAAAAGCAGTTACATGCATATTTAAACAATCATAGTAGAATTATAGGAGTCACGCATGTTAAATAATCAATAAAATCTGTGAATTTCTTGATTAAATAACAGCGGGTGGCCGAAATAAGTGTCATTGATGAGATCTCTCTCTTTGTTTTATATTTAGCAATTGAAGTCCAAATTATACAATGGTGTTTTATTTCTCAGTATTGTATAATGCAGACCAGAAAAGTTGTCTGTGTGTCAAATGTAATATAGTGATATTTTGTCTGTTATTAGCATATCTGGCCATGCATGATCCAATTCTGAGAGAAAAATATATTAGGTACAAGAATTGATTAAAACAATGAATGAAAATATCTAAACTTCCTTAATATTCATCCCTTGTGGCTCGTGTGTCCCGAAAAGATGAATGTAATGGGATTCCTTGTTCTTTCGATAAATGTGGTCATGAAATAGTTTTTCAATGCCAATGACACTCAAATCTTTAAGTGCATGTCCCGGTTGACTGAAATGGGCGCCAACAACCAGATCTTTGTTTTGGGTTTTTATACTTCTAATATGCTCAGTTATTCGGTATTTTAAATGTCTTCCCGTTTCTCCTATGTATTGCATGCCACACTTTTTGCAGCTTATCAGGTAGATTACATTTTCCGAGTTGCATGTAACTTTTTGACGAATCCTTATTTCTGCTGTCTTTTGTTTGTTTGTTGCAATTTTCCTTTCTTCGGAATATTGGCAGGTACTGCACGATTTTCTGCCACATTTGAAAAAGCCTGGATTCTTTTTAACGGGGGTTTCTGGTTTCAATTTTGCTCTGACTAATTTGTCCCTTAGTGTGGGGCATTTACGATAGGCTAATCTTGGTGGTTTTGGGAAAATTTCTTTTAGTCTATCGTTGTTATCTAAAATGTATTGGTGATCTGAAAATATTTTTCGAAGGTTTGGTTGGGTCGGGTGATAGTTTGTGATGAAGGGAAGCAAAGTTTCTTTTTTGGTTTCAGTTTTTGGGATTAAAAGGAGTTTTCTGTCGAGTTCTTTTGCAGATTGTATTGCATCTTCAACTAAATTTTCTTTGTAGTTTCTCTTCGTGAGGTATGTTTTCATTATTTTTGCATGTTTATCAAAGAGCTCATTTGTTGAACAGGTTCTTCTTATTCTGATGAATAGACTTTTTGGAATATTTTTAGTGACATGTTTAGGGTGGCAGGACGATTTTCATTCATTGTTTTAATCAACTCTTGTACCTAATATATTTTTCTCTCAGAATTGGATCATGCATGGCCAGATATGCTAATAACAGACAAAATATCACTATATTACATTTGACACACAGACAACTTTTCTGGTCTGCATTATACAATACTGAGAAATAAAACACCATTGTATAATTTGGACTCCAATTGCTAAATATAAAACAAAGAGAGAGATCTCATCAATGACACTTATTTCGGCCACCCGCTGTTATTTAATCAAGAAATTCACAGATTTTATTGATTATTTAACATGCGTGACTCCTATAATTCTACTATGATTGTTTAAATATGCATGTAACTGCTTTTCGTGTTGTAGTTGAATTATGTATGTCTGAAGAAGTCTGACCTTGGTCAGACGAAACGTTACAGAAATATATTTGTGTTAGTGTGCAGCAAGACTCTTGAATCACTACACGATATATATGCTATTAATTACAAGAACAACAACATAATACCAAAACTATCCATATATATGCACACTTCGTTTCCGATAATTATAATTCCATATTATATTATCTATAAATTCTTATACCATTTCGACATAATTTCAATATAGACAGATTTAATATTGAGCACAAAGATGACCTATTGATTGTATTGCAATACTTATTGCTGTTTCTTGTGCTGTTTTGGAATGAATTCACTTTTATCTATACCTACTGGTCGTAAAGCTTCCAAATATAAAGCGCAAAAGCTTTTATTCTTTTTCAACCTTTGAAATTATTCTGGGCATCTTGTCAAAAACCTTGCCTTTAAAAATCTGTCTTCACGTCGATTTTCTTCCCATTTATTCAATTTTCAAGTGATTCTGCATCCATGTTGAAAGTCACGAAATAAGGTATTTTTGTTCAAATAGAATGAGGTCTTGATGTTTAAGTGGTATTTTAAAAATTCTGTGCTGAATTATTTTTTCTTTAACGCAGCAGGACCAACCGATGAATATGCCACTATACTAAACAGTACCAAAATGAATGCAAAAGTGACCGAAAGCGAATACACTGTCATGCAAGGTAGTTCGAAAAAAGGGAAAGGCAAGCTAAATACAGATAAACAACTCCAAGTTCTGGACGAAACAACAGAATCCACAATCAACACTATGAGCACGCAAAATATTTCATCTGAAAATGCTGAGCTTTATGCGGCTGTGATTCCAAAAGCTAAGCGAACAACTATCAATAAAAGACAGAGCACTCGTGGAGACACACAGAAGCCGGTGATAACCAAAATCGAACCTGTGATCGGAGAAATAAATGACCCTCCTGTCAATGATTTGTACTCTTCATTGATCAAGCAATCACCAGCGGGTGCCACAGGACCTTCAGATCAAATGTATGACGTTTTGAATTCACAAGATGGCTCAGTGAAAGCTTTGTCAAAAATAGCGCAGCCCTCCATTAAAAACCAACACGATTCAAACTACGAAGAAACAATGCTGAATTCAGGAAACCTGCCCATGGGAACAGCGAGCAATCAACCAGAAAAACAAATCGATTACGTAGAAGAAGCCATGTATTCTTCATTGTCTGATGCGTCCACCACCACAGGCGTACCTACAACTTCGGAAACAGCTAAAAAATCATTGAAAGCTGAAAATTCCACACTTAATGACAAGGAAAATGAAACTGAAATGTACGCATTATTGAAAACCAATCCTGATGCTAACACCACAAACGAACAAATGTATGATGTACTGAAATTATAAAGAGACTAAATGGTTTCATGTTTTCCTAAAGTTGGGGGAATAAAAATATAACTTTTTTTTGTTCATTTTTTGATGAAATATTCTCTATATTTATTTATTATATAACTCTTATATTTATAATATAAATCATTTATAATATACCTAAATCTTGAAAATACAGTAGATATCGAAGATGAAACTAGCCTCTGCCTGACAATGTGTGATATATATAATCGGTGAATTCATCACTAACTACAGATGTACGCACGAGTAGTTTCAGAAGCACCTGACGATCAAAGTTTCCATTTGATCTCGATAATGAAATTTCTGCAAGCATACTTAATAATGTTGAATGTAATGTGACAGTTGAAAATTTTCTTGTTTATTTTAAAACTTACGATATTTATATATATATATATTTTTTTTTGTTGTATATAGTTTTGTAAATACTGTTTTATGTCCTAATCTCAGGACACTTTAGGGAATCTGTTCGAAACTTCGCGAAATCGTTATTGAGCCATTTGGCTTAAATTTATTTAGTTTTGTATTTTCAACTCTCTGTAATGTGTGATATAGCATGCATGTAATAAAAATATTGAAAGTGTACGCATTCTTTACTTTACTCACGAATTACACAAAATACCGGCAACGTGCAAAGTGTCATCAAACGACACGAGCGTACCGAGGGCCACTGGGCTACGCTACTTCTCACGAATATCAGATGTATTATGCCGCACGGCCATGACGTCCGATGCCCTCCCACAATTGCTTTTGAATATGAAGGTATTGCGGAATAATTGTACGTGATGACAGTGCCAAATAAGCTGTAACGATATGCAAATGACATTGACAATCCGCGCCGTATAGTTAAGAAAAACAAGAAAATAATTGACACAAATATACATCTTCTACTAGTGGTTCGGCAGAATCGGACCTTAACATTGTTTTGGGACATAAAGTTTTTTTTTTCATTGTTTAGATATAATGTATATGACATATATAATGATACCCAGGTGGGTGTGGAGTATATAATGTTGAGCATTTTTTTTTAAGTGGATTTAGAGTATTCGGTCCAAGATGACGCACATCCTGAACCCTAACCTGGTAAACATACAATGTTCAGGTTGTGCGACATCTTGGTACGAATACTTCACGAGCGCCTTTTTGTTAAAAACAATTATTTCATAACTACATGGTTTAGTTTTGCATACATAGTAACATTGAATCTCCTTATAATGTCAAAAATTCAATTTTAGTAGAATAAATGGTAGTTTATTTCACTAATACAAGCTAGGATCCATCGACAGCATCTAGCCACTTTCTATTGCGCTCTTCAAACTACATTTGCGTTGTCGCGCGCATTTCGTTTTCCTAGTTTAAGCTTAGGGACTTGGGAATAGGCTTGCACGTAATTTACGGATTTACGGAATTACGGAATTATTTCGAGTTACGGAAGCGAAGTTACGAATTACGTAAAGTCGTAATTATTGGTCGAGCGCTTTGGCAATTGAAACGAGCTCTTTTCAGAGCAGTCAATTCCGTCGATTGTAAAAAATTAAAGTTTAATAAGTAGAAGAAGTTAGAGTTCCGGTATTCGCAGCCGTTTTTCTCTCTCTTGTCACGCAGGTGGGGAAGGCATAACGCGTTGCCATTTACTAATCTATTATCAACTTATCTAGCATGGCCAATGTACATATTAACCGTAGATAATGCCGTGATAATTAATGTCGCGCTTATCAAACAGCAATATGACGACGGAAGAGAAATTGCGTAATGAACCAACGCAACTTAGTCTTTTCGGCATCGGTAAAGCGATTGAGCCGGCAGAGAGACGACGGGATTTCCCGTGTTTATTCTGCGCGAGAACCATTTTCTATTACAGAATCTTGATGTTCTGTTACCGGTTTTATCGTTAAATATCTCTCCAGACATGGCCTTGCTCAATATGTTTTTCACAATGCCTCGCAACATTTCGGCCAAATATGATTAAATGTCTTTACCAAATGCGGCAACTTATTTTGATTCATCATCGTCTCGAATACCGCCAGCATTCGACCAAACTTGTGTCAATCTTGGCCGATAGGATTGTCGACTTGAGTTAGAAAAATAAATTAATATTTTCGTGAGTGCAAAATAATTGTCACAAAATGCATTGTTTTGCGATATAACTTTGTATTTCCGGAGAAGGCATGTCATATAAGTACGGTATTTAAATTATGCGCAAATAATTAGTATTTGATCTGAATTATCGCAAATAATGTTATAATATTTAGGCCGCGAAATGATTTAATGTAAAATGAAGCATGGTAATCGGAATATCGTCAATAACTCGGCATCAATAATTATTATAAAATGCTAACTAAATAGTAAAGTCGGATATTGTATAAAAACGGTGAAATAACAAGTCTGATTAATAAATTAGAAACCCGAAATTTTTATTTAATACGAAAGTCCTATTAATACGCTAATACGATTTTAAAAAAGTCAACTATCGTTTCATAAATATCCGTATACCAGTGTCGGTAATGATAAAATTGATCGCATAAAATTGGGTGATAAATGTGATAAAGGAAAATCAAAGCTAACACAAAAGATAAAAATCAGAATAAAATTAATTTGAATTCACTCCTTGATATTTGTCTTTAACACCTGTCGCCGGCGTGTAGTACTGTCGGGAATATGAAAACCAAACTTCGATGTCCCATTCGGAATAGAAGTGGATTCAATTGGTTGTTATGATAGGTTTAAATGCGTGAAAAAAATATCGAAATTACGGGGTCATTACGTAATCGATTTGGCCGTAATTACGGAATTGATTTTTGTCAATTACGTGCAAGCCTACTTGGGAAATATTTTTTTAGTAGAATTGGATTGGAATATTTGACCTCGTCTTTCACCCCGAACAAGGCCATGTAAAACCATCCACTGGTATCTGAAGATGTGTAACGTGTTTTCTTTTGGAAGAACCGCAACCTTTCAGTGCTGCATTGACTTTGGCAAAATTAATTTATCCTTGTGAAGATAGAAGGTATGCGAAACCGATATGTGCACCTGTTATGCCAACATAGTTGAGTCAAACGTTTTGAATACTAGTACATCACACACATTTTCCTGCGTGCTTCGGTTGTACGTAGTAACGCGCACATTTTTGCGCACATGCATCAAATTCCACTTGATTATTGAGCTATAGGTTTTTGACGAGCTTGTGTTTATGATTTCATTCCATAGAATTTGTATGCTGTTCTAAAGAATACTAGTTTCAGCTATTTCATTCAATTCCAACCGCGTGTGGAAAGTAAGTTTTGTAATATTGCGTGTTGGTTTACAACATCCTTGAATCGGTGATGCCAGTAAATCTTTAATACAAAAAGATCAGTAACATCTGCAATACAAACAGCAGTACCCACTCAAATGACAGCTGGGGAATGGATCTGCTCCATCACGAGCCTCCTACAGTCTTACCAGTTTACATGAGTGCCAATTGCTATCTAGGCTCAGCCAGAGACAAAAAGTTTCGGACTGCAGTTGGCGTGACGAAATGTTTTCAAATATATATTCTAAAATAAGATTATTTGATTGCATACTACTAAAAGTTCCGCCTTACATGTCTTTTCCCATTGCACTATTCCTTTACTGATATTCGATAATATGACGCTCATCTGACATAGTTCTTAAAGTGTGTAGATGGGTATAATCTTTTCCACGCTGTTCAGATGGGAATGCGCGAATATATAAATAAGAATTGCTAATATTGGTTTGCAATGCAATGAAATCCCATCTTGGCATTTCTGCCTCTCGCAATTGCTCTCGCTTATACTTATCGGGGAAGTTCTGTGGCGTGGTTATCAAATGAAAAAAAAAACATGGGAGTATTTTTTTCTACTTCTCTACTACTATCAAACCTTGACATTTTGTGAAAACTTTTTTCCATGCAACCTTTTTTTAAAACATCCCCAACAACCACAAATAATTCTGTTATTAAACTTCCGAAACAAACACATAAAATCATCAACAGTTGCATATCACCAAGTAGATATTGCTGAATTTATCTTTATTTTACCATTTTTCATGTAATTCTTTTTGGTAAACCTGTTATCTATCGTAAATACAGCACATTTGACAATGTTGTAGTGTGACTTTTTTGGCCTCATATTTTTGATATTTGTAGTTAGAGTTCTTGGGGCTCTGTCAAGCAAAGTTACATACAAAATATTGGTTGTAAATTGCAAAACACGATCATGTTGTTGGAATAACTTGGCATTTTACAACCCGTATATCATTCATTGTTGCGAATATTAATAAAATCATAAAATTTAAAAATCCGTTTTCGTGAAACTTTTGTTGTAGCCGAATTCCAGAGACAGCATGACAACAGGCAAGAGAAGGACGGTCGCCTCTTTTAGTTTATGACAGGGTTTCCTAAAAGGGGACCCCGTCCTCCTTGGAGGACGCTGATCGGTATCTGGGAGCACGAACAAACAGATGGAAATGTGAATATATATTAACAATGTATTTTTATAGAAGAAAAGAAGCAAAAGTGTTGAGAGTCTTTGGTAGTTTGAAAAGCATTGGCATGGAACATAAGAATGAACTACATTCTTTCCCAGGGATATACTATAAAATGTAGCAATTTTCTCATTCTTGTTCTCGTGATATCATTATCTTTCACTGCGTCGTCGTGATCATCCCGCTGCATAACAATTCTCGCTAACAAATAATTGACTGTTCTCCACCGGGTATATATCCACTTGAACCACTGGCGACTGCATTAGCAGGCTTGTATTGTTAATTGCGACAAAAACGGGTATTTTGAAATAGTACTCTTTATTTTACGCGTATGTTTCGACAGTATTTCCATATACTGTATATGGGTCGCGACCCAAAGCTGGGCTCAACAAATACCTAGAAGTTATTTATTTTATTTCCTAGTAAATTTGGGGCTTGCGTAGTTTGTGCACCAAGATTGCGCACAACCTGAACATAGTATTGTAACAGAGTATGGTTCAGGTTGTGCGTCATTATGATGCACAGGTTTGACGAAAAGCACTAATACAAATATCGAGCCGTAAAAAAAATTGCTCAAGGCTGCAAACTCCACACCCATGTAGAAATGATGTGCAATGACCCCAAGATGAATAATCACAAATAAAAAAAAACTTTATGTCTGAAATCAAACTTGGGCCAAAAAGGTCCCCTTATCTGCCGGACTTATAGTGCTTTGGACACTATTTCATAAATGCCAATACTTCAGAAGTTACTCATATATTGTTCCATGGCGGGGCATCAGATCAGATCAGTCTGGTTGATATTTGGATTTGAGCGCTCCGGAAGTATTTATACCAAGATGACGCACAACCTGAACACATACTATGTTTAGACTGTGCGCCATCTTGGTACGAATACTTCGGGAGCATCTGGATTTGTTGATTTTGAATGATCAAAAATCGGATCTCAATTTAGGTCGCAGAGGATATGTTACCGGTATGTTGCTGATCATTTGACTGTTGTGTCAACATATTTTAGCATTGTTCTCTTGCTTGTAGGCGTGATCCCAAACCACTGAAACCGGAAATAATTTCTACACCACACCAAAACAGAGTATCTAATCTCTGAGAATCGTTCGTGTGAAAAGGTTCTTCATCGTTTCAATATAACTACAATGTAGGCGGATGTAAAAAAAAACAGCTTTATTAGGTCATTTATAATAATGAGTATGTCTCCATCTACAATATCTGTAACACGACCTGTAATATCTTCTTCAAAACGTACAGTCTGTATGAACTTGACTACTCCTAATTCATAAAAAAGTCGTTGTTTCAATTTCAGGCTGATGAAAAAGCGGAAATGATTATTGAATATTCTATTTCTAAGAACTGGAAACATAATTATTCAAAACAGATACAAAATTAAATGATAAGTAGTGAAATATGATATGAAGACATCGTGACATGTAAATAAAGAAAATACACTTCTATAAGTTTCGCAATATTTAAAATGCAATAATAAAATTGTAAAAAATGCAATACAAATTTTATATAAATGATCTGGACAAGGAGGTTTGTCTAAACAGGAATGCAGCATATGAATCAATAACTTTAAAATATGGATTATATATTATACTATTACACACTATTAACTCAAAATGGAAAACTTGAATTTTTTGATCAATCTCTTGAAACGTTGGTGCAATCGCTTGCAATATCGCAAGGAATCGCACTTTCTAGAATTTCCGATATGTATACATGCGAGTGAACAGGTATATATATGTTCGGCATCTCTAGTTCTTCATGCAACATCGGCGCCCCCATGTATATTCCGTTTCGGCTCTTCTAGAAAACTCGACATTTTGATGGAATACTATACAACCTACCATTTCTAGCAAAAAAGTCCATGTAATTAATTGACACCATGTGAAATGAGCTGGCGACTGTTTGTTCTATTTTCTCCACTTTATTGTTATTCATATATTGTTAGTATTGTTTCAAATTGTCATGTATATATACATTCAAGCCACAGAAGGCAGAATGATGTGAAGCTCTTGTTGACGATTTCATGGTGTCTCACTGCATTCATTGTTCTAGGTAAGTTGATTCGATGATTATTCACTTTCTTCAGTAGGAAAGGTATGTCATATCGTCAGAGGAAGTTCACTGTTGTTATTAATTAATAAAATGATGTCTACGCAACTTGTAGAGGGAGAAACGGCAATAATGAATTACTTCATAGCTTTTTCGATCAATGCGGAATTTACCTTCCGTATCGTAACTTTTCGTTTGTTATGTACTGTAGCTGTACAGTCCGATAACAGTGGAGATTCAGGCGAAAAAAACGTATCGTATAAATAGACGAACCTTCAAACAGACTGGCGTGAAAAATTTTATTCATAACATATTCGGTAAAATATTATCATTTTTTGTCGACGGCACTTTCGTATGAAGGAGGAGAAAATGCAGGCTGTGCTGGATAAGGAGTTGAATACTGAGTTTGTGACGGATCTGTTCCTGGCATGATGGGATAAGGAGGAGGTGCGCCACCGGAAGCGTTGTTCGTATAAGCTTGGGTTGGATACGGCGCAGTCGTTTGCAAAGTAGGTCCCATGCCATATTGTGTTGGCTGTCCTCCCCAGTATCCTGTTTGTGGCGAAGTGGGGTTCGTCGTGCCTTGCTGAAATACGACTGGAGGGTGGTTGATATGAGCCATACCTGCCGGCGGAGGGGCGATTGGTACAGAAAAATTTTGAGCTGGGGGATTTTTTGCTAATACGTGCCTTCTGTATGCCATAATAAAGCACATTATAGACCATACGAGGATTACAGCTCCCGGTCCAATAATTGAAAAACTGAAAAAAATACTTCCAGCCACGATTAGTCCGATTCCGACGAAAAAAACTGTTATACCCATCACAAGGAAACAGATCGACTGCTGACGAAGTTTTTCCTGAGTCCTGAAATTAACAAAATAAATTGCAGATTATACATCATAGCCTCCCACTTGGGGTCTATAAGATATGTCTATATGATTTGCATTTGTAGTTAAAGTTTAGGGACTGATTCTAACGAGTGAATTAAATCTCGAACAGGCCAGTTTAGCCAACGCTGTTTCGGCTTATCCAAACACTGGCAAAGGAAACAAAGCGCTCTGTACGGTCTCGGTTGGTTTATTCATAAATGGCTGTACGATATATGTTAGACTGTGAACGATTTTCTTTCTAAACAATGTTTTGTAAAGAATCGTGTATACTTACGAGGTTCGAGTCTCTATTCAAACAGTATTTACTATCGTAAATGCCACAATAGTTTATCAATGTACATATAGAACACGTAGACTAAGATGTAAAGGATGTTATGGGAGTGCCGTCGCCCATGCTCACAATGCAAATTAGAAACAAATTAATATTATAAAAACTCTATAGATTCATTTCCATGTTTATATCATGGTTCTTCAAGTTTATTTACGTTCAATTTAATAACGTTTAACCGGATTTAATCCTCAGAATGCAAACTCTATCGACCCACCTGTATTATTTTACTAAAACTGGAAATACAAAGCAAAAAATCAAACAAAAAAACATATAATTAAATAAAGTCGATTGGCATCATTCTTAGAATAAATTATTTCAAACTCAATATGGGAACGCCCCAAATATGTCAGCCACATTTACAAAGTTATGTAATAATAATATAACCTTGTATACGTGATCCATATTTTATCATTCAATGTAACATTGTCACTATGTGTTTAAAAGTAATGTTCAAATTTAACACAGATTTCAAAATAAATCTGGAGATAAAAGTTGATATGATATAAGATCAGAAAGAAATTCCACTTACGGTACGCCTGGAAGCATTCTTGGTTGAACGACAGTTGTCGACTGCATGGTTATGTTTTCTAGACACTTACACAAATATGTTGCGCTTATATATATTATATCTGAATAGAACAATATAGGAATCTATTAGCATCTATCTCCACTCAAATACAAACTGCTCACATGCCGGAAACGTAGTCAAGCAGAAATTAAACCAAAAAGAAAGAATATGAGCGAGGAGGTCATTTATAAACTCAGTATTTCTTTGATAGTTTTGGGCGGGCTCACTTTTGTAGGTAAAACACCATTCCGACGACAAATAACAGAACAAAAGTGACTAAAATGATTCTATTGATTCAAATAACTTGATCGATTATTTATCTTAAATTTTTATATATTTTTGGAAAAATGAACTTGGTTCTCATAGGATTCAAAAAAAAGATAAAGATAAAAGAGTAATACCCTTCCAGTAACCTCCTCCGTCTTTGGATACGGAACACTTAATATCGATTGATTTAGGAGTTACGGAGAAAAGCGATCATTTCACGACGACAATAAGCAACCCATAAAAAATTCAACAGAACGATAAATATTTACACTTCGTTTCTTATAAACTGAAATTACAATCAGACACAAACAGCGCATTCACGATTTACGATTATGATTTAGTCTCCGCTTATGAACATTGGAATTCAAATATTTTCAGCATTTAATGGCGTTCTACTTGCGCACACAACATAATGTTTCAATAAGTCAGTACTTTCACTATATTGCACAATGGTCGGGTGACGAAATGTTGTAAATGTCTTGCTTTAAAGACTTTCCATTCGATTTGCCTTCAAACGTCACAATCGAAATATGGTGGTAACGATAACAACTATACTTTACGTATAACTTCAATGGCAAACTCCATTAAAAGTCGGAACCATATTTTTAAACG
Organism: Styela clava; assembly: GCF_964204865.1. Lineage (NCBI taxonomy): Eukaryota > Metazoa > Chordata > Ascidiacea > Stolidobranchia > Styelidae > Styela > Styela clava. The sequence goes on from NC_135254.1 coordinate 10,501,157, forward strand.
TATAGGAGCCAGAATTCGATCGAAACTGGAAAAGAATAAGACAATACAAAGGTTTTCACATCCAAATTTTGTGGCCGTGGAATCAATTACGTTATCAACTTGGATTCGAATGTCGAATTTTTGTTATCTGGAAGTCAGCTCAATAAAAATTCCCTAAACTTTACCGACTTGGTTCTTCTATATTAGCTTCGTTATTTTGATTTATAATGTACGGGCGAATATAGCATGGATCTATCATAAAATTACATTCCGATAAAATACAAAAATAGAAACAAAAACTGACGGTAATAATGAAGTTTAATATGTTTGGTGGCATATTAAGCAGCAGAAGTGTCAAATTAAGTAAGAAGTATTTTCAGCGTTCTATTGGAAGAAGATTAAAAAAGCACCTTAATCCCAAGGAATGAATACCTTTGTATTAATACCTAAGAACAGCCTAACCAGATACAGGAAGTGAATAAAAAGGTTGCGTGATATAATGATAATCATATACGTATGCATGCGCAATATATTTAATGACTCGTTGTTACAGTAATTACAAATCATCAGTCATTTTAAATAACAATTCTGTTAATATTGTAACGAACTGTGACAAATTGAACGGATCACTTTCGCGTTATAAAGGGACTACACAACACAGACTAATCAGGAAATGTGAATGGAAAATAATAAGAGCTCTCTTATTACATGCGAATGTTTTTGTTTTTAAACTCGATTAATAATTCGTCACGTGATGAGACTAACGAATCCCAGTCGCATTTTGTGATGTCCCACTTCAGTGTTGCGAACAAATTCTACTCAAGCTGCGGTATTTACTATCAAAATGGCGCGGTTTTGTTCGGTATAACGCAATTAACGTAACCATTGTACGGCGGTAGGGATAAAAGAAATCCTCTCAAACAAATTTTATCTCCCCGGAGAAACGAACCTGCAAGCCTCGTGCAGTCAGCCATTTACCCACGCAACAGCAAATCGCCTTATACAATAAAACGATGAATAATTAAAAAGATTAACAGCACTCGAAACCGCGCCAGTGATATATGTCTTAGGTTTAGGATACGGTTTGAATTTCAAATTCATTGCGTATTTAGGAATATATATTAATTAAAAGAAGTGATGTTAATCAATGAAATAGTAAAAGTCATTCCGCGTGACAAAATGATCTGAAGAGAAAGGTTGCCAAGTAAAAAGTAATTTTTATCCTAATTTCAAATATTGAGATACATATATAAATACTCAAATACTCGGTCAAACTCAGATCACTCAGGAGTTTCATCTCGAAACACACAAACCCAACGTCAGCAGCGATAACCATGATACATTAGCAACTTAGCTGTTATATATATCGAGAAAGATTAACTGATAATCACGCAGTTTATTAAATCAGAACAAATACCAATACCAAAACTGTGTAAAATATCGCCCATAAAACTATCTGACTTCTAAGCACGCTGAACAAAACTCACAACGAGCTCGTCCTAATTCTCCTGATATTGTCGAGTGGAACTATGTACACAAATGAATGAAACCAATATTGATTACAATTCAATAGCTAGACTAAAAGCTTCGTCATTCCTACGTCATTCACGTGATTTGTGATCAGAAAACAACTGATCCTTTACCAAAAACGAATGGGTGAGGGGGAATTTCCAATCACTCTAGGCTGATTTTAAAACTTTGATTCTATTCTTCACACCACCGCCTAAAGCTGTAAAATATTTTCCGTGAATTTTTGCGCGAGCTTACCGTAGGAACAACGTAAAACTATACAAACGGTAGGTAACGCATCAATGATTCACGATGCCCGATAGCCCGATAGCCCGATAGCATAAAATATTTCGAGCATGCGCAGAGCTTAAGATCAACTTTATATTTCTGGCGGCATTTCATTAAGTTGACGTATTAACCATGGCGTCTTGAATGAGTAATTTTCGTAACTTCGTCGGATTAAGAACGATAAAACGTGATATAAATCGATATACGTATTTCCATCCATTTTGTATTTGTATTTTCCAAGTGCAAAACTCAACTTAAAAAATTATATCATATATATATATATATCAAGAAGGAGCACATACATAAGATAAGTTTACGAATTTGGGAGCTACACTTCCATTTTCAGTAATGAAAATAAACCCTGAAACCAACCCAAAAAGTATGTATTCTACTATGATGCTGTGGTATCATGTTTCCATATTTATGCTGTTTCAACAATATATAATAATTTTTTTTATATTCTTTGTAAAATTTCCCGAATACTATAAACTCATCTCCAACTTCAATTTTGTAATGTGGCCGTGCTGTGAACATTCATCTTGCTAAAAAAATGTTTCAGCACAGTAAAACAACTACATTTCAAAAAAGCCTCAATACTCAAGATATTACTTGTCATGAGTTCAAAAATACATAGTACAAGGCCTATGCAGGAATTAATACTTGCTTCTGATTACGTCTCGGTAAAAAATATTTTAACCAAAGAGCATCAACCCTGAATTAGTGGATTCTAAAATATTTGACACAATCAACGTAACAAACTATATAAAATATAGCGAAACTAGTTTTGGGGATATAATTTCAGTAATTTGTAATTTTCTATTAGAGAAAAGTTTGGAAATGAGAAACATATTCTAAATTTCAGTGATTTGGTTTTATGAACAAGTGTTTACTAGAGATCAACATTTCTGCGTTTTTATATTTGTAAAAATGGTGGAGAAAATTTCATTTTCCAAAGTAAATATCATAGAAGTAGATGGATTCCTCAGTTCATCGGATCTCCTCCAAAGGCATGTGCTTAGCTATTAGGCAAATTGTAAGAATGATTTTAGATTCAGTTATATATTCGAAGTGTGAGCTCCCAAATAATGTGAAGAATATTGGAAACTTGTTTTCGTTAATGTCAAATGTCATTGCCTCGATTGACTGTTCCTTTCGAGGAAAATAGGCTTTTTCCCCCAGTTCTAAGTGTCTAGCAAATTTGTGGGGATATTAAAAGTATAAACAACAAAGTCATTATGTTTAAATTACGTGGAATTTATATGCATTTGAACGTCTGGGATTCGCTATTCGAGGTTCTCGACAGTCACATAGAATCACATTTATACAATCAATCGTTCGTTAGTGACATACAATCGATAGAAATTTTCAAAATGCTCAAATAGCGTGCATGCAAGTGATTGAGAGTTGTGATTTATATTATCAAATATTTATTTATTCTAGGTGAAACGTGTTTATTGAATATTGATTTCAACATCATATTGATTCATATAACAATCGTAATCATATTATAAAACGTTATGGATATACCTGTTCAGTACCATAGACTCTTTGATCATTTTCTGAAAGTTTTAGACTGATTCAGGTAAAGCAAGGTGATATAGTTATAAGGAAATGGCATTTACTTGACTACGGTATTATATTATGAGCGAAAGGATAATTATTGCTTATTGGATCACAAAGCATGTTTGTTTAAGTGTCGTTTGCAGTGACAAAATGTTGAGTATAAACACTGAAAATAAGGCAACATCCATTTTAATACTACTCGCTCTTCTAAGCGACCATTTGCAGACTTTCAGATAAAGCAAATGAATGAAGCCTCTTGTGAAGCAAATTAATGTCCCCAAGGCATCAAAAAGTAGCCAATACATTGCGATTTTCTCATAAATATTTTCGAGTTTTACGAAGTGATTGGTAATGCAGGACATCATTCACAATTCTTAGTAGCCGCTAGGCAGAATGACGGCAATATCAGCACAATATTCTAATTTAAAAATTATAAAAAAGTTAGATGTTTTGATGAACAATGGGCAAAGGTTTTTAGTATAATTTTAGTTGCTTATATAACTGAGGCAGCATTAAGGATAATAGATAAATATCAGTTGGTAACAAAGTTGGAATTTTGATAAAACAAAATACATCGACTTAACATGATGACAAACAGTTGTAAGTAAACATAATATTGACATCTAATTGATTTTTTGAGCAAAATTCAATTACCACATGGAAAGTATTTTTGAACTTATGCAATGTGTTTTAAATTCTAATTTGATTAGAGCACTTTAGTTTATAAAATGCCATTCTCAAACGAAGGAGATCGAGTAGGACATGATGAAATAAAAACAAGTAGAATGGGAATGTCTGAAGATGATTTTCGAAATGCAGCTAACGAAATGTCTGAATATATCATCAGTTATTACAAAAGTCTGAATGGGAGACAAGCCATACCATCAGTTACTCCTGGTAAATATTTCTTAAATGTAAAAGCGTGATATGGAATACATATGTGGGGTTCTACGGTTCAAGGTTCACAGGAAAATAGTTTTAATGGTTCGGATACTTAAATATATAATGAAAATGCTTATTGATTAGTTCGAAACATAGAAGACTTTCATAATCATATGTCAAAGGTCCTCTTTGAGTAATGAGTAGCATACTCAGTACGTAGAAAAAAGCTCGATTTCTCAGTTATTTAACAGAATACATCAAACAAATTTCACAACATTTTTACAGGATTTTTAACCGATCTGCTACCCAAAGATCCACCAAACCGGCCCGAAAACTGGGAGAAAATATTCGTTGATCTTGAAAAAGTTGTTATGAAGGGAATGACTCACTGGCAATCTTCAAACTTTTTTGCGTACTTTCCTACCGGAACTAGTTATCCCTCGATTCTTGCAGATATGCTCTCGAATGCTGTATCAAGCGTTGACTTAAGCTGGGTATAAACCTTCAATAACAAGTTAATTTAGCAACAATATGAACTAAATTTCTATAAAATATTCTGTGTTTTACTATTTCGTTTTAACTCAGGAACAAAAATGGGCGCTCCTGAAGTATTCGTACCAAGATGACGCACAACCTGAACACTGACCTGGTTAACATACTATGTTCAGGTTGTGCGCCATCTTGGTACAGATGCTTCGGAAGCACCCAAAAATGTACCTTTACCTTTAAAACGAAGAGTTATATATTATACTGAAGTGAATCAGTATTCGCAAATCCTTTTTCCATTTGTTTGAAAAAAAATTTGATATGCTTCCAGGCATCGTCTCCCATAAGTACGGAAATGGAGGCTACAGTCCTGGGTTGGTTAGGGCAAGCAATCGGATTACCAGATTGTTTTATACATTCAAAAGTCGGACCTGGATACGGAGTGATTCAAGGTCGGTAAAATGTTTTAAATATTTCAAGGAGTCCTACGAACTGAGATGATTGAAAATATTTCTCAATGATAATTTTTATTATTCTATATCCAGGTTCTGCAAGCGAGGCAACACTTATGACGTTGCTAGCAGCAAGATCTAAAACGCTGTCGCTATTGAGTAACAAATATCCAGAAAAATCGCAATACGAATTATTGTCAAAGTTGGTTGCTTACTCCTCCAAATATAGTCATTCATCGGTAGAAAGGGCATGTACGATTTTGTGATTTTAAATAATTTACTGAAAATCGTAATTCACTGACTCATGAGAGCTTGTATGTCAAGATACTCAACATAAACGATTACTATTGCATTCAAAATTACTGTAAAATCTATTCTGCGTCATTTACATTAGTTTTATACTTGCTAGTTAAATGAAACAAATTAAGTACATTTTTTAAATATCCTTTTTTTTCTGGATTAAAATGCCTTTCGCACTAAAGCTAGAATCTTATTAGGCCGATTTCTTATATTCTCAAATAAGCCAACGATTCCTTAATGTGCATATGAAGAAGGATAGTCCAGGTTTTCACATAAAAATTTTAGAAGCGATTTATTTATACAAAACTAATATTTATAAATGTAACATTTGAACAAATAACAATTATTGAATAGAATAATAAATATTCACTATATTTTGCACACAACCATCAAACGATCATGGTTAGTCGAAAGAATATATATGAGAAAGATATGTAATACATTAATGTTACGCCGCAGATAGAAATAAGGCGAATTCGAGTGATATGACTGATTGTGCAACTTACAACAACGTTTATCTCGAATATCTCGCGAGGCAAATCATATCTGGATTATAGTGCCAAATTGGTTACGAATTGACTATTTTCAGGTCTAATGGGAATGGTACAATTGCACAAATTGCCTGTGGATGAAAATATATCAGTGACTAAGAAAATTTTGGAAGAAGCAATAAAAATAGATATGGAGAATGGAAAAATTCCTTTTTACGTGAGATTTGTTCCAACATCCGGCAACAACAAAAAATTACAAAAATCCCAATTTTACATAACTCTTGTCTATGCAGGTTTGTGCAACATTGGGAACCACGTCATGCGTTTCATTTGATGACGTAAGTGGGATCGGAGAAGTTTGTGAGTGTTAAACCTGTTGATTCAATTTTTATTTATTGTGAATTAGGTCGGGAAGAACTCTAGCGAGTGAGTCTAGCACAGTGTACTCTGGTGGTTAGCACACAGGATGGATTTGTCATAGGCTAAGCAGACTTAAAGCTCGAAATCTATAGGAACTTCCGACATACAATTTTAAACTATCTGTCATACTTGCTTACATTAAAGTTATATTTTTCTCCTATCGTTTCTGATATCTTCGTTTCTAACTTACATTGCAGGTCGCAATAATATACTCATGAAGTCAAGTACCAAATCGGCAATTATAACAGCCCGATTTATGATAGTTATGTATGTATGTTACAGCAGTTATTATATTAAACTATACATCTCTCATCGAATATGTCCTCTTTTATAGGCGCGGAAAATGATATATGGCTTCATGTGGACGCTGCTTATGCCGGATGTAGTTTCGTGTGTCAGGAATTCCGTCATCATATGAAAGGAATAGAGGTCGGTCTCGTGATTTCATTCCTCCTCCAGTTTATTTCCATGTTTTCATATTTAGGAGCTTCAGTACGTTAGATACGCAGAACGTCGATGTGAAAATAATATGAATGAACATACGTTCAATGACTTAATGTTTATACATTTCCATCAACTATTGTGGCGCAACCAGGCTAGTTACTATATAACTTCTGTAACTTTTTCATCTCCCAATATAGATTATACTTTATTCAAAAATTGGATACGACAGCGTTTACTATGTATGTAAAGAATATCTTCTATTTTAATAAAATTGATTGCATTCAATACTGAACAAAACTTTGTTTTTTGATTTTGAACTCAATTAGCATGCCCCCCAACTCCCCTACCCGATTATGAACGCAACTTAAAACTTTGATTTTATTGCAGATGGCAAGTTCTTTCAATTGCAGTCCGCATAAGTGGTTGATGGTTAACACTGATTGTTCGGTTCTCTGGTAAACAAGCATTTTTTTACTGTCACATTAAGCACTGGTAAACAGCCAATAAAAAACATACTAATTGCAGAGATTATATAGAATACGGAAACCAATAATTTGAAACTGTAGGGTATTCTAAGCAAACTATCGCATTCAAAAGCTTGGGACCTGCTTCTTTTTTCGCATTCATTATTCAAATTTTGTTACAGAAAAAAAATAAAAAATAATATTTTTCACGGTCACGAGACTTAATTCAATCACACATTGTCGAACTATTTTTCAGTATTGGTGTTTTATTAATTAAACTAGTGTAATCTCTCTTGCGCGCCAGGGTGAAAAACAATAAAGATTTGCTTGAAGCTTTTAAAATGCAGCCTGAATATGCGAGACATCCTGAAGATGACATAACTATCGACCACAGGGTTAGTATTGTTAGTAACTACATTTTTTATTAAGAATTAGTCTTACATCCTGATCATGCTTTCATGTGTGTGAGTGCGGTAGTTTGGTAGTGCGGTATGTTTTATCTGTAACATAATTTATATAATTTCAGCACATGCGGGTCGCATTTGGTTGTCGATTTCGTTCTTTAAAACTTTGGTTCGTATTTCGACTGATTGGTGTCGACGGTTTAAAACAAAAAATAAGAGATGACGTCAAGATGGCAAAATTGTTTGAAACATACGTCAAGAAAGACAAAAGATTTGAAGTTGTTTTTCCAGTACATTTATCTCTTGTGTGCATTCGCTTGGCAGTTTCAGAGGATTCGAAGGTAACAATACAATATATACTTTTGGAAATTGGTAGATTCAGCTCTAGTTAAAGCTGTTATAAAATATTGATATAATTTTTTGAGTTTCATTGTCGACTATTCATGCCAACTTTATTCTTCCAAGGTAAATAAAGGTATCAATGTTGAACTTCTGAAAAGGATCAATCAAGCAAAAGAGATTTATTTAGTTCCCAGTGAAGTTGAAGACGTTTATTTCCTCAGGATATCTGTTGGCACTGTAGCTTGTGATGAAAATGCCATAAAGAATTGCTGGAATGTTATACAAAAGCATGCAGATTTGATATTTAGGAATTCATTAGAAAATGGTTCGATGTAGCCTTAAAACAGAATTATTACGTTATGTTTTATTAAGCAAGAAACTTGTTGATTCAAGGGCGAGAATGCTATTTAAAAAGATTTGGTTTTACGTCAC